>NC_056660.1:222332881-224962881 GCF_018350195.1 Panthera tigris
ATCTCTCCACCTACCTCTCCTCTGGCAACTGCCAGTTTTCTCTGTATCTAAGAGTCACTTTATCATTTGCTTGTTGGTCTCTTTTTTTCTTTTTTTTTTTTCTTTTTAACTTCACATATGAGTAAAATCATATGATGTATTTCTCTTTTTGTTTGACTTAGCATTATAACTTCTAGGTCCACTCATGTAGTTGCAAGATCTCATGGCAAGATCTCATTCTTTTCTGTGACTTTTCTGTGTGTGTGTGTGTGTGTGTGTATGTGTGTGTGTGTGTGTGCATACCATATCTTTTTTATCCATTTATCATATCAGTGGACACTTGAATTGCTTCCATATCCTGGCTATTATTATAAATAATGCTGAAAAACATATGGGTGCATATATCTTTTTGAATTAGTGTTTTGTTTTCTTTGGGTAAATACCCAGTAGTGCAATTATGGGATCATATGGTAATTCTATTTTTATTTTTATTAGTATTTATTTATTTTTATTTTGGAAGAGAGAGAGGCAGAGAGAAGGGGAGAGAAGGGGAGGGAGAGGGAATCCCAAGCTGGCAGCACAGAGCCCGACACAGGGCTCCGTCTCACAAACTGTGAGATCATGACCTGAGTCGAAATCAAGAGTCTGAGGCTTAAGTGACTGAGCCACCCAGTCTCCCCGGTATTCTATTTTTAATTTTTAGGAACCTCCATACTGTTTTCCACAGTGGCTTCACCAATTTACATTCCCACCAACACTGCAGGAGAGTTCCCTTTTCTCCAAATCCTTGCCAACACTTCCCATTTCTTGTCTTTTTGATTCCAAGTTCTCTGCCACATCTAAGGCATTATCTCATTACACCTGTCAGAAGGGCTAGAATCAGAACGACAAGAGATTCCTAGCGTGTTTTTGACTAAAGCTGTATTTTTAGACTTAAGAGTCTTCTGAAATTTGAGGATATGGTGTTCAGAATTTGTGACAGTAGATAAAAAATATATTCTTTAGGCCTTAACATCTATAGTTTATCACACATATTAGAAAATATTACTTATTGAATAAAAAATGGTGTCAAAGTAGAAATGCTTATGGTAGAGACCAGAAATTATAATTCTGAATATATTTGAATTTCTGTTTCCTTAGCCACTTGAAATTGGTTGTTTTACGTCTACCTCTCATATTTCCCTATAGATTATATCCTTAGATATGCAAGGTTATAATTGCAAAGTATATTGACTCTCACTAATATATATTAGGAACATTTAGTGTGTGTAATAGGTAGAATTTAATTAAAAATATCCACTGCAAATAATGTCTTAATCCACAGCTGCTCACAATACACTTCATGTATTTCCAGTGGTAACTGCTTGTGCTTAGCTATTGTTCTGCTGCATATATACATTTTATTTTCACTTGAATAATAGTATAGAAGTTTATTTCTTTAGCCAAGCATTTTTGTATGAAAACAAAGGAAGTTCTAATTTCCCGGGATATCTGTAAGCGGATTTTTTTTTTTTTTACATTGCATTGCTTGATAATAAAAGGGAATGGAATAAAACTCATAAACAAAAAGTAAGAGACCGAACTGTCTGTTTTTACCTAGCAGTGCATTATAGGCTAAGATATTTAATCTATTCACAATTTTATGTTTAGGTTTATGGCTCTACTGACATTAAAGATATTTTGATAATAAAAGTTAAAAACTTAATTTTTTTTCAGAATAAGCAAACAAATTTATGTTCTCCATCTTACATTTCCTACATTTTTGGTGTATCTGCTTATAACTATTATAATTTTTTCTAGATAATAACCATAACACAGAGAAGCTATTGCTTACATCTGTTAAGGATTTAGTTACTAAAATTCTGCCACGCTCCCTCTCCTCCCTATCTGCATCCTCTCTTGAATGATGGGTATAGACTATAGACAATTATTCTCAAATTGCTTTATTAAAAACAACACACACATCAAAGATAAGGAAGGAATTCAAGGAAAATAAAGGAGCTAAGAAACCGTCTTGCCAAATTTTGCAAGTAATAGAGAGCAACGATGCTCAAAATGGTTAAGTGACCTCTTCTTGTTCAGGGTATTAGCTATGGCAGTGGCAAATAAGGAATTATAAGATATCTGATTCTTTAATGAAAATCAATTTCTAATATATAGTGCAGGAAATTCTTCTCTCATCGTCACTATTACTGGCATTATTCTAATTTTTTTTTTCTTTTTGAATAGAGAACCTTAAAACCTTTTAATATGAAGTGCTGTAGTTTCAAATTAAATAAATGATTTTGAGGTTAAAGAGAGAATAAATCATGTAAAAATGATAGGGAAGGTTCAAGCTTTTCAGAGAAAGAATATATGATATCTTTAATGTCATTATGAGCTCTGAATTAAATATTAAGTGTGCAGCAGGGAAAGGTCCCAATTGTCATCTAATATTGTCAAGATGATAATTTTATGAACGTTTTTATCATAACTTCCTTGAAATGGAAAACTTCATGTATCAAAATATGACATTTGAATTTTATACAGATGACAATGTGATGGCATGATGTCGTGTGAAATTAATTATGGTATGCGGTTTTATACGGATATGGAACTTTTCCAATAATCATCATGGAAATTTAACTATTTAGGTCCATTCTATAAGAAATGGGATGCATAAAAGAGGATTTTGATTTGGCATATGTTTCATTTAGGTTTTGGAAATTCAGAATTTTTTTTTAAGAAATCTGATCTCATTAAGGTTAATTACATTTTAGAAAATATGTGGTATTTTGTTTAAATATAATTTTAAAATGTTTAAGGTAATTAAGGCATTTCTTAATGTTGCACTGACAGTTTTAAGGGTCCTAATCCATTTGCTATGACCAGAGCATATATATTTATTCACATTGTGAACTTTAAAACAGTATAAAAACACACCCACCTCCGTGTGTGTGTGTGTGTGTGTGTGTGTGTGTGTGTCTGCGTGTGTGCGTGTCTGTGTGTGTCAGTGTTGTGAGCTGATTTTCATCTTTGAGAGCTTTTGGTAATGTCAAGAGACAATTTTTGCCAGACCTAAATCGTCTATATAGTTGGGTTCATGATACTTAAAAGCCCTAGAAAATGTTTTAATGCATTTTCAAGTCAGAATAAAATACGAAAATAAATATTATTCAGTTGGTATTATACTAATCTTTATGTCAACACAATTATAAATAGAATTTTTTAAATTTTTTTTAACTTTTTTCAAATTTATTTTTGAGACAGGTATAGACAGAGCATGAACGGGGGAGGGTCAGAGAGAGGGAGACACAGAATCTGAAATGGGCTCCAGACTCTGAGCTGTCAGCACAGAGCCCAACGCGGGGTTCGAACACACGGACCGCGAGATCATGACCTGAGCCGAAGTCGGCCGCTTGACCGACTGAGCCACCCAGGCGCCCCTAGAATTTATCATTTTAGTTGAAAAAGCAGCCCACAAAGGAAAAACGGTCAACCACCTGTGGAAGTTTTAACGTGGACCTGATTCGGGGTTGTGACCAGCAGGGATGTGGTGCTACCACGAGCAGTTCGTTATTAGAGACCAGAGATGCCGCTATACATTTTGTAACAGGCAGAATGCCCGGCCCCCATTAACGACAAAGAATTTTCCAGCACACCACAGCAATGCTGCCAGCATTGATCTTATATTAACGATCTTGTGTCACATTTCTCTCGGTCAAAATGTTTTCAAATATTTTTCTGTACTGTTACCTCACTATAACGCTATTCTATATGTGACTTTTGTCATCCACGTAGAGATGGGTGTAAACTTTTGATTTGTTTATGCAATCTGACAAGTTAGTTTTCTAAGTAATGAGTTGATTCCATTACATGTATTGTGATTTCTAATACACTTGGACTTACTACTTGCAATTTATTTTGTATTTTATGTTCCCTGTTCTACTATAATGTCTTCTGGCATTTCTCTCTACTGGTTTAGAAGTTTTTATGTTGTATGTTTTTAAATTCTTTTTTTTTTTTTTTTTAACATTTATTTATCTTTGAGACAGAGAGAGACAGAGCATGAACGGGGGAGGGGCAGAGAGAGAGGGAGACACAGAATCGGAAGCAGGCTCCAGGCTCTGGGCCATCCCAGAGTCTGATGCGGGGCTCGAACTCACAGACCGCAAGATCGTGACCTGAGCCGAAGTCAGACGCTCAACCGACTGAGCCACCCAGGCGCCCCAATGTTGTATGTTTTTGATATTTGTGCTTGCTCTTAGTTGGTTGCATGTGCTCTTGACTTTGTATGTCAAAACTTAATATTTCTACTTACCTCCTAACAACAAGACATGGGATGGTCAAATTTGGGTGATGTTACTGTGTTTTCTACTTTTTATATACCTACTGTGCCAAGTTGTTTTTAAGGCACCAAATCACTCATTATTCTTCCTGTGAGTATTAACGTTTAAAGTATATATTTATTTATATATCTAATATATGTAACAGGTCTTTACTCCCCTTTCCTTATATATCAAACTTTTCTTCTTGAGTTCAGTGACTACTTTCTGCAATATGATTGTGTCCCATTTTCTTTTTCATTGATAAACTTTATTTTGAACATTTTAATTTCACTGTAGTTAACATACAGTTTTATATTAGTTTCAATATAGTGATTCAACAAACCCATACATCACCTGGTGTTCATCATGATAAGTACACTCCTGAGCCCCTACATTTCATCCATTCCCCTACCCACCTCTTCCCGGGTAACTATCAGTTTGTTCCCTATGGTTAAGAGTCTGTTTCTTGTTTTGTCTCTCAATTGTTCTCTCTCCTATTTTTTCATTGCTCATTTGTTTTGTTTCTTAAATTCAAAATATGAATTAAATCATATATTTGTCTTTCTCTGACTTACTTATTTCACTTAGCATTATACTCTCTAGCTCCATACATGTCTTTGCAAATGGCAAGATTTCATTCTTTTTTTATGGCTGAGTAATAATATATATATTACATATACATATATAATAGTATAATATATCGCATATTATAATGTACAATATATAGCACATATATTACTGTATTATTACTAACATATTACTAATTAGCAATATATTACTAATATTATATAATAGCAAAATATAATAGCAAAATATTACTATAATATTACTATAATAATATAATATATTATATAATAGCAAAATATTACTAATTATTACTAATTAGTAATATTACTAATTATAATTATAATTACTAATAGTAATTAGTATATAATTATACTAATTATATAATTATAATTATACAATTATAATTATATAATTATACAATTATATAATTAGCAATAATAATTATTACTATTATTACTAATTATAATCACTAATTATTATTACTAATTATTATTACTATTATTACTATTATTACTATTTTTACTACTATTTTATTTATATTACTACTATATTACTATACTATTATTACTATTATTACTAATTATTAGTATATTACTAATTACTATTATTGCTAATTATTAGTATATTACTAATTATTATTACTAATTAGCAATATATTACTAATTTATATTATATTAATAATATTACTAATATTTTACTAATATATATTAGTAATATATATTACTAATATTTATTAATATATTAATTAGTAATATATGACATATTAGTAATATATATGCTATATATTGTATATTATTAATATACAATATTAATATACAATACAAGTATTATACTATTATATATTATGTATATATATTAAATATATATTATTACTCAGCCATAAAAAATAATGAAATCTTGCCATTTCAACATATATGTTGTATATATTATTAATATATAATATATGTCATATATTAGTAATATTAGTAATTACTATTATATTAGTAATATATTACTAACTACTAATATATTAGTAATATATTACATATTAGTAATATATAATATATATGCTATATATTGTGTATTAATAATATATATTTTACATATGTATAATACATATACATATATGTGCAATTACATATGTATAATATATATTATTACATATATATTATATATTATTACTCAGCCATAAAAAAAGAATGAAATCTTGCCATTTGCAATGACATGTATGGATCTAGAGAGTATAATGCTAAGTGAAATTAGTGAGTGTGTATATATATATATATATATACACATATATATATATGTGTGTGTGTATATATACACTTATATAATATATAAATACTATAATATCCTCTAAGTATAGTATAATACTCTATATACTCTACTATATATACTATGTATACTATACAATACTATAATATACTATAAATATTATACTATACTTACATACTATATAAATAAGTGTGTATATATATGTGTATATGTATACACACACACACACACACACACACACACATATATATATATATATATATATATATATATGTAAAACTTCTTTATCCATTCATCTATTGATGGACACCTGGACTTCTTCATTAATTTGGCTATCATAAATAATGATGATATAAACATTAATGTGCACATATCGCTTTGAAAGATTGTTTTGTATTCTTTAAGTAAATATCCATAGTGAGATTACCAGATTGTAGCATTGTTCTATTTTTAGCTTTTTGAGGCACTTGCATATTGTTTTCCACAGTGGCTGCACCAGTTTGTATTCCCACCAATAGTGTAAGAGGGTCCCTTTTTCTCCACATCCTCACCAACCCTTGTTGTTTCTTATGTTTTTAATTGTAGCCATTCTGACAGGTGTAAGGTGATATCTCATTGTAGTTTGGATTTGCATGTTCCTGGTGATGAGTGATGCTGAGTGTTGCCAATGAAGGCTTCAGAGGCATTACTGCCTGCTCTCTCCTAGGAGTTTTGTGGTGAACTGATACAGTTCATAAAGTTTAACATGGACACCTTTACAGCAGTCCTGAGCAATACAAAGAACTTAGGATGTTTAAACACTCTTTGCTCTTCACTTTTGATATTACAATTGTTTAATATCTTTTTCCTCATTAAAAAAGTACGTTCTAGGTTTTTCTTGATTACAATTATTCAAACATCAGATTTTGCTTGGATTAATTCAGGTTTACCAATACCTATGTTCTCTACTGCTTCCACCTTCTTCCTTCTGGTTTGATTTTTTTTTTTTAATTTGTTTTCAATGTTTATGAGAGAGACAGAAGGAGTGAAAGCAGAGGAGGGGCAGAGAGAGGGAGACACAGAATCTGAAGCAAGTTCCAGGCTCTGAGCTGTCAGCACAGAGCCCCACGCGGGGCTCAAACTCATGAACTGTGAGATCATGACCTGAGCCATAGTCGGACACTTAACTTACTGAGCCCCCAAGGCACCTCTCTGGTTTGATTTTATTATCGTCCATAAATATAATCTTTCTTTTATTTGTTTTTCTGTTTAGCGTGGGAGTAGTGAAATTTTTTTGTTTTTTTTCTTTTTGGTTTTTTTGTTGTTCAAATTTGTTTAACTGAATCGTTGTTTTGTGTATATAGGAATCTGTAGTGAGTTTTTCCATTATTGATTTATTATGGATATATTGTATGATGAACTCTATTTTTTTATGAGAAATCTGTTGTAATTTCATTTTTAAGATTTTTAAAAGTCTCTTTATTTATTTTGAGACAGAGACAGCGAGAGTGGGAAAGAGGCAGAAAGAAAGGGAGAGAGAAAAAATTCCCAAGCTGGCTGCACACTGTCAGCACAGAGCCTAATGTGGGGCTGGAATTCAGAAAAACGCAATATCATGACCTGAGCCGAAACCAAGACTTGGATGCTTAACTGACTGGGCCACCCAAGTGCCCCATCATTTTAATTTCTTTTGCTTGCGTTGATTTCAGGATTATACTGTTTTCTTTGTGGTCTGTAGATTCACTGTAGATTCAAGCTTTGATTACTTTTCTTTATTTGGCTTTCTATTTTTCTCAGTCTATATATTAATTAGCAAGGGCTGCCATGACAAAGTACTATAAACCAAGTAGTTTAAACCACAGAAATGCGTGGTCTTACTGTCCTGAAGGCAAGCAGTATGAAATCAAGATGTCGGCGGGGGTGATTCCTCTTGTGGTTTCTGAGGGACGACTTTTTGTAGGCTACTCTCCTTAGCTTAGCTACTTACCTTCAGGTTTACATGGTTTTCTTCTCACACATGCATCTCTGTGTCCAAATTTCCCCTTTTCATGGGGACTTCAGTCAGATTAGAGTCCGCTTAATGACCTCATCTTAACTTAATTAGCTCTGTAAAGACCCTCTCTCTAAATCGAGTATTGACAGTTAAATCTTCAACATATGAAGTTTGCTGGCACAAAATTCAACCCACAATCATGTAGAATCAGTAGTTGTATGTTTATGGAGGTTTTTGTATGTAATTACAGAATTATTGTATGTTATTTCTTTGCATTTTTGATTTTCTCATTTTTTGTTTCATTCTGAAATCTCTATTTGATATAATTTCTGTGAAATTTATTTCTAGCATACTAATCCTCTCTCCAACTAAGCTGAATATGTTCTTTGACTTACACATGAATTGAATACATTTTTAAATTTCTAGTTGTGTGTGGTTCCATTTTTACTTTTTATATATAATGACCTATATTTTCATTTTGGCCCCTGTTTCTTCTCTTAGTATTTTAATTGTCACAATCTACTCATTCAGCAATCTGGTTCAGATTTTCTCATTTATTTTTCTGCTTGATTAATTTGCATATTTCTTTTGTCTATTTACCTTCCGTCATGGAGCTCTGATCCAAGTATGCCTTTTAAAATTTTAAATTCATTTGTCCTTAATAGAGTGCATAAGTAGGAGTGGGGATTTTGGCTTGAGAAACATCAGTGAAAAGCCACGTATCTTTTTGTCTGCTGGAAACCAGTTGATTTCATAAATCGGAATGAATATTAATTTTTAAGTACAGTTTCTTGTCTATACATTCAATGAAAATGGCAACAAAAAGAATGCAAATAACACTAAAAATATAAAACTTACACCTTTCATCTGGGCTGTAGGATTTGGTTTCAGTTTATTGCAGAACTCCTAATAGAACCATGAACTCCTCATAGAACATTAACCTCCTTGTACTTTCTTAAACTGGTGGGTAAGTAGTCTAATTTTCATTTCATGGAGGGTTTTTGTTGTTTGTTTGTACTCTTGCTTTTTTTTTTAATTTATTTTAACGTTTATTTATTTTTGAGACAGAGAAAGAGCATGAATGGGGGAGGGGCAGAGAGAGAGGGAGACACAGAATCCAAAGCAGGCTCCAGGCTCTGAGCCATCAGCCTAGACCCTGACGCGGGGCTCGAACTCATGGACCGCGAGATGGTGACCCGAGCTGAAGTCGGACGCTTAACCGACTGAGCCACCTACGTGCCCCTGTAGTCTTACTTTCTTTAGATATCTTCATTCTAATTCTATACCTTGAGGAGACTAAAAGTCCTGACTTCTAATATTTAGGAGATGTAAAAAGTAAGTTCTAGGTCCCCAGAACTTTTATCCAGTTTAATTTCCCTCCAGAAGGATCAGCTGGCTGCTAGTTGGATATGATCTCTGTGGTACTAAGTTCTCTATCCGTTCCTTTTCCCCAGTAAATTATCTTTCACTTTTTTCTAGCTCACTCATATAATACTTTAACTTTTATTTTTTTTTACATTCTTTTTATCATTTATATTAAGATACATGTCTTTATTAGCTTTGTCTGCCATTTTTTGGTTATATCTTGCCTCAGGTTTTTCTTTATATAAAAAAAAAATTGAATTAGGCAATTTTCTCAATATCTCTTCTGGATGTAAATAATATTATTAGTTTTACCATGCTTCAATATTCTCATGCAGAAGTAGATATTAATCTAAATGTTCCCAAAATATGAAAGAGTAGAAATATGCATTCTAAAAATCTGATAGCAGTTCTTAACTAATTATAGTCTCATTTATTTCAACATGAATTTTCCCTAAGAAAACGAGTTTTTTTCAACATAGGTATTAGATTATTCTCAGGATATCTGTTCCATTATTTTATTGATTTTTATTCAATGGATTTTTAACATCAAATTGCACTGGATCTCACATAGAAAAGTTATTTAATTTGAAATTTGAGCCTTCAGGGTCTTCAGATACATTTAGGATTTTATTTTTGTTTTTGAGATTCATCAAGAAAATATCAAGCATTCGTTATAAGAATTAAAATGAAATATAATCAATTCCTTTCTTCTAGGATATTTCTTTTCATTTGTATGATTTGTCACTTTATTCACAGCAATTAAAAAATATATACTAAGAAGTAATTTTCTACACTAAAAATAATACAAAATATAAATTAAAAAAATAAACTGTACTAAACTCAGCTTTCTCTTTGATTTGCATCATTTAGAACTATAGTTTGATTGCAGTTGAGTTTATTTTAATGAAAATTGAATACTATTTAGGATATATTCATTCATTCAAAATTTCTTGAGTCCTTAGTTCTGCACAGTATTCTAAGCATGGATTATATGGTTATGAACAAAACAGATATAATGGAGGACATCGATATTAAACTGGCATTCACACAAATACATATCCAACTATAAATCATGATTGAGGATTATGGAATAAAATGTGCTCGTGTGTAGTGTAACACCGAGATTGATGATGATAGAAGAACTCTCTGAGGAAAGAATAGTCAGGCGATATCTCAAAATGAATAGGAGCTAATCAGTCCAAATTGGTGGTATGCGTGTTTATGACTATTGGGAATGGAAGCATGTCTATGGTGTAGGAATAACACATGTATAGATCCAGTCATGGAAAGACATTTTGGATTTGAGATTCAAAGAAAGACCCAGGTGCCTGTAATTCATATTTAGAGAAATAGGAAGGCATTGTTGACTTTTGAGGAGAAAATTGCATGGTGTTATTTTGTTTGTTTGTTTTTAAGCGATCACTTTGTCCTATGATCAACTGAATTGCAGGGAAGAAGTCCAGGAAAATCAAAAGTAGCTTATTTTCTGTAAAAGAGTTAATATAGAAACAGAAAGTAATAGAGTGTAGTTTGCTTACTTACTTTCCCATAATGATTGAAGGGAAAATGTGTTCATGTACTGTATAATGTGTTATGGAATCAGGAGAGGACTTGAGACATACTTGTAACACATATATAAGTGACAGTGGTGGGACTCACCTTGGACAGGTAGCCTTGATTTTCCTACTACGTAATTGTTTAACCTTTGTAAATCCAAACTTCCAAACAGAGTTTATTATTCACATTAATAAGACAGATGAATGAAATGATTGTCAGAATCATATTTCACTTCAAAAGTCACTGCTTCAGCATGAATTTGATGGTTTTAAAAAAAAAAACTACAGCATGCCATACACTCTGCAAGAGCTGGAGAGTATACCAATGAAAGATGCATTCCCAGAAATTCGTGAAATTCATGAAGAGGAAGCAAATTCAAGAAGAAATGATTGGATCACATTGCTAAAGGTGCAGTAACAGTGCTAAGCACAAGGGGTGGTGGTACAAGAAGAGAAGTAAAATTCTTGACTTCGATCCTCAGAAGAGAAAGAGCATGAACTAATACGTTGCTACTAATAACAAATGAGACTGGTAGAATATATAGGTTCAAAGACCAACAATGGAATTTCAGTAACAACATATCTGAAGTGAAGATGTAGCATTCAAAATCGTGTAAGAACAGTAGCTGGAGCGGAGTGCAGGTTGAAAAGAAGGAGCAGGGATGAAGCTGGAGAGCATGATGGGCCACAGACACCTGTCCTGGCAGGAGAGTCCAAGGAGATTGTCCAGAAGTTTGGGAATGAATTGAAGGATTTTCAAGTGGGAAGTGATATGAGATAGTTAGACCAAGTTTGGAGACAGAGAAGATGCTTTACCATTATTCAATCTAAACTTGAATTTGATAATCACAGAAGAATTTCAGAATAGGAAATCAACCAAACATCATTTTTTTTTTTACATTTATTCATTTATTTTGAGAGAGAGAAAGAGAAAGAACACAAGCAGGAGAGGGACGGAGAGAAGGGGAGACAGAGAGAATCTCAAGCAGGCTCTGCACTGTTATCCCAGAGCCCAGTGCGGGGCTGAAACCCTAAAACCATGAGATCCTGACCTGAGCCAAAATCAAGAATAACTGAAATCATGTTTAACTGACTGAGCCACCCAGGTGCCCCAACCAATTTTTTCGGATGCGGCATTGACAGTTATCATTGAGTGAGAGTGAGAGATGCGATGTAAAACTGTTTGAAGATAGTTGGCAAGGTTCTCATACTTAGGGGCTGAAGAGTAAAAGTGGATCTTGTCTGGGAGCGAGGTTAACCTGAACCGGCTATGTCCAGGGTGCTTTGTGGGCACACACGTAAGCAGGTATAGAGAAATACACTCAAGGGTGTAGGCTAAATGTAGGAATGGGAGACCCTGGAATCTAAATGGTGACTGAAGCCAGGCATAGAGATTTAGGGATAATTCTATGGACTGTAGGCTCAGAATGGAATTCTGGGGAACATGAATTTTTAAGAGGAAAGAAAAGTCTAGGTCTGTATAAACGGTTTGAAAATGGAATTCGAAAGACAGAGCAGAGACGACAGAAGTGGAATCATCGTAGATAAGGAAGGAGACAGTCTCAAGGGGGAGGAAATGGACAATGAGCTCTGATGTTTGAGTGAGGAGACTAGAACGCTATGTTGATTGCTTAAAAACGTATTAAGAAGATAGATTTAACGTGAAGTGTTCTCAGCGCCACACCCGCCACAATTACTGCTACTAAAGAGGGGAGGAGGAAACTTTTGTTATGTCATAGGTTGTGGTTTTGCTTTCACAGATGTATACTTATCTCCAGACTCATCAAGTTGTATATTTAAATATGTACATCTTTTGTATGTCAATTATACCACATTAAAATGTTAAAAAAGACAGATAACCATAACACATTTTTAATTGAAAGAAAAAGTAGTTGTATTTTTCATTTTGGTTTTGTGTGTGTGTGTGTGTGTGTGTTTTGTTTGTTTTTTAACATATGAGGTTCTTTTCTCCCAAACAACTTTAGTTGTGTCTAGAGGGTGGACCTGTATTCAAGCAGACTGAGTTGTCGATGAGGAAGAAGGTTATAAATAAATGTGATCTATGGATTATTTACTTACTTTACTTGTGGAAGACCTATCCATATTCTTCAGGGCTTTTATCAGTTGACCCTTAGCCATTAATTGTCCACAACCTGTAAAACTTTACATATTCCTCAGCCTGCTACTCACCCTGAACTCTTCTCATCTCCTTTGGTGATTGACACAATGTTTGTATTGGTTAGTAATTTCCTGCTGGCTGTTGAAGGAAAACGTGTAAAAACTCGTTTAACAATGGGAAATAATTTACTAGTTTGCATATCTGAAGAACAGAACAGGCTCAGGGCAGAGGCAGAATCAGAAATACAAATGATGTGATTAGGATTCTAACCAGTTCCCTAAAGCTGCAAGCTTGTAAAGTCTGTCAAGTTCAAGGCCTAAGATATGCAGCCAACAGTTCAGTGTCTGCTCTGTGATGAAAAGGATCCCCTTCCTTGCAGCTCGATACAATGCTTTTAAGTGCCCAAATATTTTTTTCAATTCCACCTGTTAGGACTTTTAAAACCTCCCATTTGGAGGTGTGAATTTCTCTATCAGTCAGAGTCCCGTGGTTGAAGACAATCTACACTGTTTACCTGACAAACAGAAACAAAGCAAAACATAAAAATATAAAATAAGAACAATCCATTTAATGGAAAATATATACACCCATTCTTTGAGCTTTATTGGGCTGTTGTTCAAACACCACACTGGACTAATGACAGTCAACCTTTGCCAATTAACTTAAGTCTGAATTTCTGATTTAACCAAGAAAAGTGTCAAACTATCATAATGGGTTTAGACACATGCTGTCCAACAGAACTTTCTGCAGTTTTGACCATATTTTATATCTGAACTATTCCTTATGGTAGCTGCTAGCCACATGTGACTATTGAACATTTTAAATGTGGCTAGTGCCATTAAGAGACTGAATGTTTATATTTTATTAATTTAAATTTAAATAGTTACTTGTCGCCATTGGCTACAGTATTAAACAGTACAGGTTTAGACTAATCAGAAAGGAAAAACCATATACAAATAATATACAAAAGTATGATTCTGTAAAAGTCACAACAATATAGACATCAAGATTGAAATTAAACACTGTGGGTCTAGTGACTTTAGTAATGTAAAAAAAAACATATGAAGACTGGTAAGGTGAAACCTGATTATCTTTTCTTTTTTTAAAAAACATTTCATAATGTTTATTTATTTTTGAAAGAGACAAAGTGTGAATGGGGGAGGGGCAGAGAGAGAGAGAGAGAGAGAGAGAGAGAGAGAGAGACCCAGAATCTGAAGCAGGCTCCAGGCTCTGAGCTGTCAGCACAGAGCCTGACGCGGGGCTCAACCCCACGAACCATCGCCCCAAACCTGATTATCTTTTCCTTGATCTCAAGTAGCATACGTTGTTATTGTTCAATTTACTTCTATCTATGGGGGTGTGGGTGGGTGCTTGTACTCAGAGGCATGATTTAGTGAATCACCTCCTTGACTGCAACAGAATCTCACTGTGAGTAATTTAAAGATAAAACTTTCCAGATGGATAGTGGATAGATCACAAGAATTGTCAGAAAGGCTAGTGAGTCAGTGTTGAAGGAAAGCAGGAACCAGGGGGCTTAGCGGCTGCAAATGCAGCCAAGTTGATGCCCAGAGACAGTGAAGTCAGAACATTGCCACTTATATTTCTACCCCTGGGTTTGCATTGCTGCTGTCTTCTGTGTTCTTGATAACGCGATGACAAATAACATTTGATCTTCCCCTTGGTCTTTTTGTCACTTGGGGAAGTTTTAAAACTCCAGGTAAGAGCATATGTTGGTTCAGTCTCAGTCATGTGCTGGGAGTCTGGCTGCCCCAAGGAGGAGATGCAGTCTGGCTCCGGAAGTTTCCATAATTGAAAAGCATTCACTCTTCCACCAAAAATCTCACAATGGGGGATTCAGTTCTTCAAAAATAAGAGAGGGGTCCACAAAACACACACTTGCACACTCACAATCCTCAACTGTATAGGAAAGTTTAATATATTTGACTTTTGTTTTACTTCATTATTTTATGCATTGTGTCTCCAAGATAAATATTCATTCTATTTAAAAAAAAAAAACCCTCAGAATAGAGATCACTTTCTTTTTTTGAACTCATTTCAGCAATGTGCACTTAGTTTGAAGTGTGTGTGTGTGTGCGCGTGTGTGTAAACTAAAAGTAATGATTCATAAACTTGTTCTGGAACATCTTGTCTGCTTGGTAATTGCTTGTTCAGTTCATTAGCTGCTTTGCATGCATGGGTTCTTTGTGTTGTTATATCAAAATTATGGGAAGTATTAAACACGTCTATAGTATTCAAGGTAATATAAACTACTTTTAATTAAAATAAGAGGACAGTAAGCAGAAAGGAAATGTTCTAAGAGAGACCTGTATGTATTTTACTTGGAATTACACTCCTTTCTTCTCTACGACTTACGTTAAGACTTTGTGCTGTTTTTTTCCTCCTTCTAGGATTGCCATTGTTACTCTTGTTCTTTGAACCCTGTTATTCCATTGAATTAAATTGACTGTAAGGAGATTCCAGTTTTATTACTATTTTTATAAACATTGAGATGGAGAATAGTAAAATAATATTTAATTACATATCAATTATCTGAGCAAACAACATCAAACAAATATTTATGTTTCTGGAGGAGGAGTGTCAATGCAGCTATAGGAGACCAAAGCCTCCTTTTGAAGAGCTTTTAATTTGCATCTAAGTTATTTCTATTCTGTGTTTTGCAGCTGCATTTTTCTTAATGTCTGTAAGAAATGTTGAAAATAACAAGGAGTGGGGGGCCTGGGTGGCTCAGTCGGTTGAGCGTCTGACTTTGGCTCAGGTCATGATCTCACAGTTTGTGAGCTGAGCCCCACATCAGGGTCTATGCCGACAGCTCAGAGCCTGGAGCCTGCTTTGGATTTTGTGTCTCCCTCTCTCTCTGCTCCTCTCACGCTGTCTCTCTCATTCTCACTCTCTCAAAAATAAATAAACATTAAAAAAAAAGAAAATAACAAGGAGGTAAATATACGCTACATTTAGGTTATGTGTTGCAAACAAAGCCTTGATCTGGTGTATATTACTAGGCACACATACTGATAAGGCACATAGCTATAGTTTTCAACTTTGTTTGGATATTAGAATCAGGTAGAAAGTTTTAAAAATAGTCAAGCCCAGACTGCACATCAGATTAAGTCAGAAAATCTGAAAAATAGAACCCTGATATCAGTATATTTTAAAGTTACCAAAATAATCCTAACTTAGTATCATTTAGAACCACTGGTTTTTAGGCTCAGTTTACTGATAGTATATAAAGATACCTTGAGCAAAATGACAAAAATCTTTAATAGTGTTGGAAATTGTTTCTTTGATTTAGTAACTGACATCTGTAAAATAACGATCATCTTAATGCATCACAGTCTTGAATGCACTTGAATAATGCTAAAACTTGTAAGTGAAATTATTCTTCCTCTTTTAAAAACATATGATTAAATGAGACTGAGTGTTTTTTCTCTACATATTCTCACATCGCCTTTATTGTTTTGTTATGTTGATTTTCATTTTTTTATATAATACATGTACATAGGGGAGAAATGTCAAATTGTGCAAAAACAGTTTTAACAAAATTATTATTTCCTTCTTCCTTACCAGTCCCTTCTCATAGCCTTCCTTTACAGATCAAAATCGATCTAATATTTTAGCTCCTTTATGTTAACATTACTGCACTCATTTTAATTTCCCACTGTGTTATATGAAGATCTACTGGTTTATAATCCTATCTCTATTTTACTTCTCCACACATTGTCTTATCATTAGTTCTTAAATTTTTTCCTTTGGTCATCTTTTTCACATACATAAAAACTGACATTTTTATTTCTTCCTTTATCAACTATAGAAAGGCTACCATTACTTCCAATTTTTTTTTTTCTTTTTCTTTTTCTTTTTTTTTTTTTTTTTTTAGGATTAGTTTATAGAAACCCTACCATTGGCTTTGGAAGGCATTGAAATAGATGGCAGAGTTTGGGCTACTTTTATCACTAGCTGGCAGAGTTCTTTCTCTAAGATATCTCAATTTATGTTTTTCTTAAAAATTTTTGCTTGCTGTTTTCCAGGAATATGCACTATTGTTGGAAGAGGTTTATGAGTGGCTGTGGAGTATTTTGCATGGCGATATCAAGTACTTTTTCTGTAATTGTTCCATAACGTTTATGATTTAGAACATTTCACTCCCGTCCTCCGTTTTAATTGGTGTTGCTTTCTCCTACGCTTTTCAGGAAATATACAAGACAGGTATAGCAGATTCCCTCCTCACATTTTTAAGAATATAGTTTCCTTTGTCCTTATGTATCAATCATCATTATTTCATTTTAAATTTATGTTAAGAACCTACTGAAATGTCTTGTGTTTGGAGAAAACCTTACAAACCGTACTTCGCAAGTGCTTAAGTCTTTTAAATAATTTTTATAGTTTAATGAGTCTTCAAGGAGAAGAAAAAAAAAGTTTGTGCTCAAACTGCCATCTTGAGCAGAAAGGCTCAGGGAACCTCACATAAAGGACAATGAGAATTGTGTTACAATGTTTCTCGCAAATTACAGTCTGCAAACTTTACATGTGCTAAATATTGAGGCTATATAAACATGGGAAAGATACTGTATGGCAGTAACATTTTTATCAGAGCCAACTGCATAGTCACCAGTTTTAACTAACATGTTGAATTCGTTGTCTTCCATGTGTTAGTTCTTAGACAATAGGAAAAAAAAATCTCTTGGCGTGGTGGTGCAGCAATGATGGTATTTTCATACATTTTCATACACTATGTAAAGATTCTATGTTCTACTGTTTTTCCATAATTCCTTAAGATGTTTTATCATATCATATATACTTTGTAACGTATTTAAACATTCAAATTATAGGGGCGCCTGGGTGGCTCAGTCGGTTGAGCATCCGACTTCGGCTCAGGTCATGATCTCATGGTCCGTGAGTTCCAGCCCCGTGTCGGGCTCTGCGCTGACAGCTCAGAGCCTGGACCCTGTTTCAGATTCTGTCTCCCTCTCTCTCTGCCCCTCCCCCATCCATGCTCTGTCTCTGTCTCAAAAATAAATAATCGTTAAAAAAAATTAAAAAAAAATAAACATTCAAATTATAAAATTTAGCCAACATCTGTAACTAAAGATTAGAAGAAAAGTATACCTTTAAAAGACACTAAGCACAGATCTGATATGTCTATATCACTAAGACACTAAGATATGTCTGTTAACTTTGAACTAAGTGGAAATTAATATCTAACATAGTTTATACTCAATTCTGGTAAAAACGTGGAGACAAATATGATCGCTAGGTATCTCTTCACTTGCTTTAAGATATGATTTTTGAGGAAGAAATAAATGTCATTTATCCATGTTAGAAAACAGACGCTCATATCGTTCACATTCTTCCCCCCTGACCCCATCCCAGTGAACAACAACAGATTCTTATCTGCTATGAGTATTTTTAAAGTTCTGAGAGCACATCATTGTTTTTGTCCAACTAAGTATGCTTTTTAAATTAAACATTTTAATGAGATAATTTTAGCTTCCCACATAGTTGTAAGAAATAATACAGAGAGATATCTCACAAAGTCTGCCCACTACCTCCTGATGGTAATTAGTTGGAAAGCTATAGTGTATTATCACAACCAGGATGTGGACCCTGATATAATCCACCAGATTGCCCAAAACTTCCTTGTAATTATTTATTTGCATGTCTGTTTATTAAGTTCTATAAAGACATTATCATCGATGCAGGTGCATGTGTCCCCGCTGCCACATTTACCCTACTGAACAAACTCGACCCTACAAGGGCCCATCACATCGCCCTTCTGTAACAATAGTACTTTTCCTCCAGTCATCACCTTATCCCCCTTCCCTCCTACCATCTCTAACCCCTGGCAAACATGAATCTCCTCTTCCTTTCTATAATTTCAGAAATGTCATAGAAACGAGAGTATACAGCATACAACCTTTTGGGATTGACTGTTGTGCATTAGGCACAAGGCTTTGGAGATTACTTACCAATTTACTCAAGTTGGTGCACGTGTCACTAGTTTGTTCCTTCTTATTGCCACATAGGCCTCCCTTACATGCGTGTGCCGCATGCTGGTTAACCATTCATCTGCCCAGGGACACTGGGCCTGATTCCAGTTTGGAGCTATCACCAATAAAGCTTCTCTGAACATTCATTTGTAGGTGCATGTGTGAACATGAGTTCTCGTTTCTTTAGGATACTTTCCAGAGTGTGCAGTTGATGTGTTACATGGTAGTAACACATTTGCCTTTTATTAAGGAACCACCGGACTGTTTTTTAGAGTGGTTGTGATATTTCACATCCTCTCCAGCTATCTATGAGTGACTCGGTTCTTCACTTCTTCCCCAATATTTAGTGCTGTTTTTTGTTTGTTTGTTTGTTTGTTTGTTTGTTTGTTTTTTAGCCATTCTGATCTCATGTAGTTTAAATTTCCTTTTGCCTAATGGCTAACGATATTTGACAACTTTACGTGTCCTTATTGACAGCCTGTTTCTTTGGTAAAATGACCGTCCAGGGCTTTTGCTCATTTTCTATTTTTTTTTTTACTGTTAAGATTTGAGAGTTCTTTATATATGCTAGACACATTGTTGGATATGTAGTCGGCAAATGCTCCCAGTCTCTAGGGAGTAATTATATTACCTTTTGATTCTCTTCACATAGGCTTCTCATGGAGAAAAACCTTTTAAATTCAGTAAGACCCAACTAATTAAATTTTCCCTTTCTGTATCATGCTTTTGGTGCCAAATCAAAAAAATCCTTTCCCAATATCAGGTAACCAAGATTTTCTTCCCCCCTTCCCTGGCCCCACCATAAATTGTATACTTCTAGATTTCCCATTTATGTCTACAGGGCGATTTTGAGATAACTTTTGTATACAATTGCTTGAAAAGACTGTCCTTCCTCTTTTGCACTGGTTTTGTGCCATTGTTAAAATTCAGTTGAGCGTATTTGTGTAGGTCTATTTCTGGGTCATCAATTCTATTCCATTGATCTGTACGTCTCTCTCAAACAATACCACACCTTCTTGGTTGCGGTAGCTATATAAGCAGCATTAATGTCAAAGATAAGATGTTTCTTCCTTGTCAAGATTATTTTAACGAAGGGCCTCTATCTTCCTATAAAATTTTGGAATAAGCATGTTTATATTTATAAAATATATTACTGGAATTATGATAAAGGCATTGCATTAAACTGATGAATTTTGGAAGGACTGACATTTTCCTGTGTTGAATCTTCCAACTCATGAACATGATACCTTTATTTATTCTTTGATTTCTTGCATCAGCATTTTGCAGTTTTCAACATACATTGCATAAAACATCCTGTGCATGTTTGTTTACTGTGCCAGTTTTAAGTTTATGACTTTCTTTAGCATGGTTGTAAAAGGTGTTATGTTTTAATTTTAATTTCTGCATGCTCATTGTTAGTGTTGATTGGTGTTTGTTGATCTTCTGTCCTGAAAACTTGCTGAACCCCCTTACTAGTTCTAGGAGCTTTTAATATTTTGATTGGTTGTGAAGGTTTTCTGCCTTGATAATGATGTTTCCTAAAAATAGGGAGGATTTTAACTCTGCCCTTTAATCTGTACACATTTTTATTTCCTTTGCCTTCTTGCTGCACTGGCTAGGACTTACAGTACTAGGTTGAGTTAGGGTGGCGAGAGATGACATTTTGCCATGTTTCTAATCTTACAGGAAAAGAATTCAGCTCTTCACTATTAGATATAATGACACTTACAGGTTTATCACATACGGTCTTTATCAAAGTTAGTTAATTCCTATCTATTTCTAACGTTTTGAGTTTTTATCGTGAGTAGACATTGGAGCTTCCCAGATATTTTGTGACTCTCCTTTCTCCTTTCTTTAACTTATTGATATGGTGAATTGCATTGGATGAGTTTTATTATCTTGCCCGCAAGTTCAATGATTCTATCTTCTGTCTTTTCCACCCTATTCTCATGCCAATCTAGTATTTTTTTCTAGTATTGTATTTTTTGATTCTCTGGTTTTCTTTTGGCTACTTTTTAATAAATGCTTCACTGATATTATCATTTGTTTCAAGATAATTTGTAATTTATTACTGAAGCATTCTCACAAAAGCTACTTTAAAATCCTTGTCAGATACTTCCAACTATCTGTTCATATTGATGTTGGTATCAGCTGATTGTCATTTATCATTCAAGTTGTGATATTCTTGGTTCTTTGTGTAGTGGGTTAGTTTATATTATTTTCCAGATATTTTTTTTTTCTTATTATTATTGCAGGCTCTGAATCCTACTTAAATGTTCTTTTTTTTCTCAACAGACCACTACCCAGTTTAGGTTTAGCAAATGGGTTTTTGCCTACTTTTATGGCCCATGGCTCTAGTGGCAGTAAATGTTCAGTGACTTTGTGGTATTCTTTTCGTCTGCTTAGTTTATATGGAGTCCCCAGGGTCCCCATTCATCTCAGGTGTTGCTACCTACGAAGGCAAAGTGGGTCTTCCCCAGGCCCCTCTGCTAAGGGTCTCTTGGTGGTGGAATGGTATGGCAGAATGCCCTTACTGGTGGCCATTGGCTTCCCTAATGTCCTTGGACTGGAATGAAGCATCTAAAGACCATTAAGTAAAGAAACTTCTTGGAGTTGACCAGAGGTTGTTGGGTCTCTCCAGCATGTCTGCTCTCCTGTGTCAGTAGCTCTTAGTGGAAAAGGAGAGCCTTACATTCTGTGAGGAAGCAGAGTGCATCCATTAGCTGCTTGGTGGGGCTCCCCAAAACCTCCTTTTTCAGAGTTAGCTGCTCATCTGATAATATCAGAGGGACTTCCATTTGACCCAGGGGAGAAATCAGCCTACTCAGGTCCTTTTGTTATCAGGTTGAAGAGTCAGGGGAAAAAAACAGTTCTGAGTAGCATTCTTCTGTTGGGTTGAAGGATGTAAGACACCCTGCCACTGTCCTATTCCTTCAAACCCAGTATGACAGAAGTCTCACTCTTCTTACCATGTTTTAGTATTCACTGATGATCGCCCCTTTGCCCTTTCCAGTATTTATAATTTTGCTTATGAGCCAGGAATAGGGAAAATTGGGTCTGCACCATCATCTTTGTATTAGAAGCCTCGCACGGGGGCACCTGAGTGGCTCAGTTTGTTAAGCATCCCAATCTTCATTTTGACTCAGGTCATGACCTCACAGTTTGTGAGATCGAGACCTGCATCAGGCTCTGTGCTGACAGTGTGGAGCCTGCTTGGGATTCTCTTTCTCCTTTTCTCTCTCTCTGTCCTTCCTGTGCTCACTCTCTCCCTCTCTCAAAAATAAATAAATGAAAATTCAAAAAAAGAAGTCTAGCATATATTTCAGATATTAATTCATTTTTTATCTTATTTACCATTGCAAACACTTTATTTATCAATCTATCTTGTGGCGGGGGGTCGGGATTCTAACACTATATCTCCTGCATGCCTATTTTAGGGGAAAATGTCATTAATATGTGTTGTTAAATCTAGTTTAGTTAGAATTAATCCCATTGCATGTTGCAATACTACTCATAGCACTATTTTAGATGAAATCTAGTTCATTGGGTTGTGACTTACTCTTGATAATTCCATTTGAATTTTGAGAGACAGTACTTGGTTCCTTTATAGATAAATATTCAAATGATTTTCCAAGAAGATAAATATTTTAACCTGGGCTACTTTTCCAGTTTTAACATCCTGTAACTTATTTAAAATAGGGGATATTTTAATACCAAATTATTTCCTGTTTAGGTGCTTGCTTTGCATGTGTGCAGAAGGTTCACTGGTTCTTCTCTCCAAAATATATGGCAGTGGACCTTCATATTCTTCCAGACGATATCCAACCCATCCCTCCCTCACTCTCAGGCTCCCTCCTGACTCTCAAGAATGAAGTACCAAGACCTTGTTTTTTATTTGTTTTGTTCTCTTTTGTGAGGCTACATTGCAGACAAATTATGTGTGTTCTCTTATCCTTCTAGACTTAAATTTCTCTTAAAAAGTTTTTAATACCCACTTTCTAACACCAACAAAATCAACAGTAAAAGCAATGGGATAACAGACAGCCAAAATGATTTTATTCTAGAATTCTTCTAAGTCAACCATACTTCTGTTTTGTAAACCTGATGGGCCTGGTTTAAAACAAAAGAGAGTGTACACTTGATGATGCATTTTAAGGTCAACCTAACTCTGGGGCAGTAAATACTTGCTCTTGATACAGTCCCAAGAATATTGGTAAAATGACTTGAAATGCCCTTTAACAGATTACAACCAGTTACGTTAAATTCGTTTAGTAGCTCACTTCTACTACTTAAAGTCAGTAAAGTGTTGAGATGCTTGGATGGCTCAGTCAGTGAAGCATGCAATTCATGATTTGGGCTCAGGTCATGATCTCATGGTTGGGTTCTTGAATTCAAGCCCCTCATCGGGCTTTGCGCTGACAGTGTGGAGCTGGCGTGAGATTCTCTCTCTGTCTCTGTCTCTGTCTCTCTCTCTCTCTCTCTCTCTGTTCTTCTCCCGCTCTCTCTGTCCTCTGTCTCTGTCTCTCTGCCTCTCTTTCAAAATAAATAAAAACTTAAAAAAAATTAAAGTTAGTAAAGTGTTAATAATCAGTAACTACTTTGATCCCAGGCTTAAGGTAGGTAACAAATGGTATCATTTTACCACAAATAACAACCCAGATTACTATCTGAGCACTGACTACTTTCTCCAAGGCGCATGCTTTGTCTCTAGAAGAAAAGAGCAAAATACGAGTAGGAAGGCAGGTGAAGGATTATGAAATCATAGAATTTTCTTCATAGTAAATGGAACAGTTGTAATTGTTGTAGAAGTATGGTAATTATCACTTATTGGTTACCCAGAGTCAGATTTGGGGGGGGGGCAAATGATCTCTTGTTCTAAATATCGTGAAATAAATGGAACATATAAAGCTTGTAATCTGATATTCACAAGTGACTATAGATAGATTTCTAAATGACATTTCTGCCGTTGAAGTAGAAGTTTTTATTGTAGATTCATACCCATGGAACAAAATCATTTGTTCACATTAGGTACAGGGTTGTTTTTTTTTTTTTTTTGTCTTGTTTTTGTTTTTGTTTTTGTTTTTGTTTTTGTTTTGTTTTGTTTTGTTTTTCATATACTACCTGGCAAGTCTGTTCTAATTTCTGTTGTCATCTTTCTTGTAGATATCTAACAAAATTGTACTTTATCGTGCACTGGTGATCCAGTTCGCCTTAAGTGCAGACAATACTTTTAAAAAACCTGCCACAGAAAACTTACTTGGTTTCAGTTAACTGAAACTCAGAAACCCAACTATGCCTGACATACAACTGTTTACCTGTCATATGTGGTCAAAATGTGCGTGTGTGTGTGGGCGGGTGCATGTGTGTGCACAAATTTAAAGTTCCTTAATATTCATCCAAAAGCAGTCTGTGGCAGGACACCACAGCGTGCAGTGAAGAGGCAACAAGGGTTGTGGGTCAGCGGGAAACATCTCGCTGAATTTTTCAGAGTATTGACTGTGCTTCAGCGAGTGTAAATGAATGAGTAAGGAAATCTATTTCTTTGCCTCCTGTTTCTGTCACATTTCTTGTGAGAATCTGATTCACATTCGGAGTTTGAAATGGAAAATAAAAATAGAGCACTGTTTGGCTTCTGCTGTGTCAGATAATTACTTTCAAAATTCTGTCACTGAAAGCCAATTGGGATTGGAACTGTGTTTTTGTTCCTGTGAAACAGAAGTTCTGTCATGTGCAGCTACGGGATTGACTGATAGGGAAGGAGGTTCACTTTCTACTTAGCATGAGGATCTAGCTTATCCAGTTATAAGTAACGGGGCAGCTGTGAAAGGAAAGAGAATTCCAGAAAGGTGACGTATTTTCACATGATATAAGTATTATATATGCAATACATTTCTTGTGTTGAATATAAAGAACAAAGCATACAACTTTTAGGAGAAATACTTTTCCATCTGTTCCTCCTAAATACAGGTTGAACAGTTATGTGTGTGTCTGTGTCTGTGTGTGTGTAGGTGTAAATACATAAATGTTTACTACCACACGATATGCCACCCTCATTTTCAGGTGAGGAAACTGACTCTTTTTTTAGTTTATTTATTTTTGAGAGAAGGTGGGGGGTGGCGTGCAGAGAGAGAGGAGCCCAACGTGGGGCTTGAACTCACAATCTGTGGGATCGTGACCTGAGCCGAAACCAAGAGTTGGATGCTTAACCAGCTGAGCCACGCGAGCGCCCTGAAACTGACTTTTTATGTACTGTTCTTATAGCAATGATTTAGAGATTTATGTTTCTAACCGAAACCTCCTTCTGAGCATCCCTCTCCTAGATGTAATATAAGTGTAATATATATGTTTGAGGCCTTTTCTGTCACCTCAAAATTAGCATATACAGAACTGAACCCTAAGTCTCTCTCCCGGCATCAGCCCGCCCCTACCTGGTTCCCCTGCTGACTCCTTCTTTGAGTAATTTCACCTCCATCCACTCAGGTGTTCATCCGACATACCTGAGGATCATTCCTGATGATCTTTTGCACTCACCTGTCCCTCAACCCAGTCGGTAGTGAGTCCTTATCAGTGCCTCATCTAAACAGGCACCTCCCATCAGTCCGGGGCCCATCATTGCAGCGGTCTCCACTCTGATTTATTTTGCCATCATCTCTTATTTCAAATACTGCTATAGCTTCCTATATGATATCCCGCTTCTTCTCTTGCGCCATCTAAATGCTTCCCTATCTGGCAGCCAGACCGATCCTTTATAAAAAGAAATCTGGTCCCGTCATTCTAGGGTATCCAATCCTGTGGCTTCCAAGTGCATTTAGATTAAATTCCAAATGCACAGCACAGACTGAACGGCATGGTCTGGCCTCTGGATGCATTCCCAGCCTTGTATATTGCTGCTTGACTTGTTTTTTCTCTCCCCTCATCGCAGCATCTAGTGCGTCTTTATAGAAATTACAAAATTAGAATGTTTTCTTTATTTACGTATTAACAGCTGGATTCATCGCTAGATCTTAAACTCTTGAAGTGCAGGTATGATATACGTTTGGTTCGCTGCTTACCTCTGAATGGTCAGCAGATAGCCCAGCACTGGACTTACTAGATAGCCCATAATCATTGATGAAAGGGTCGCTGAAGGAAGTAGAATTTCAGAATTTGCACACATAGCAAAACAAAGAACCAGGATTGAAACATGGGCCTCCTGGTTTCTACTATTTCTGGTTTCATCATTTATAGTACACTGATTAGAAAAGTTTAAGGCTAGACTTTCGAAAACTTAAGGATGTTTAGGAACAAGAATAAAGAGACTCAAGGGAAAGCAATGTATCCTGATCCCATACTAAGCCCATGAAACATTTGGAAGGCAGTTAAAACGACAGACCAGTACAGTGTGTCTGATGATGTTGACATTTATGATATATATGTATATATTACATAAAATAGGCGTGTAATAGTAATCATAATTAGATATAAATGTATCAAATGCTTTGCATGTATTTAAATTATCATGGTTTTAGTTTCATTCCGTTAATTCAGTGAAACATATTGATTCATTTGCATATGTTTAACCATCTTTGCATCCCCCCAATTTTTTATTAAACCAGCATCAACTGATACCAATACAAGACAGACAATACAGGAAAAGAAATTTATAGACCGATATCACTAATAAACATGGATGTAAAAATCCTTAATAAAATATTAGCAATTGAATTCAATATCACATTAGAAGGATCATACACCATGAGTAACGCCCTATTTATAATAGTAAAAAAATATGAGAGCAACTATTAAGAATATGAAAATTGGGACACCTGGGTGGCTCAGTCTGCTAAGCGTCTGGCTCTTGATTTCAGCTCAGGTCATGATCTCACAGTTCCTGAGATTGAGCCCCGAGTCAGGCTTTGCACTGACAGAATGGAGACTGTCCACGTGGGATTCTTTCTCTCCCTCTCTCTCTCTGCCCCTCCTCCATGGATGCTTACTCTCTCTTTCTCTCAAAATAAATAAGCATTAAAAACATCTGAAAATTGATAAATAGGAAAGAGAAGAGGAAAATGTGAACTTCTCTACCAAATAAACATATGGGGAACTTTCCAAAAAAGCATGAACTAGCTGGCCTTTTCCATTCCTTCAACTGCTCAACTTACTAGAATCAGTGTTGGCCAGTTGTACAAGTTTCATAATTCTATGGTTGCGAAGTAGTAATGTTAGTAAAAATAATAAGTGATAATGGCAGTTATATATGTATGTAACCATAATATATGCATCTGTGTAGAGATGTATTATATAATTTTATATGTGTGTGTATGTGTGTGTGTGTATATATATATACATATATAAAGAGTGTATAATATATGCATTATATGATATGTATTAATAGCATTCGTATGTATATTTAGTATTTGCATCTATATACACATGTATGTAGGTATACATACACACACACACACACACACACAAATAAGATTTCTTTAAATATTTTTAAACACTTCTCACAGATTGTAAGAGAGGCACAGTGCAACCCAAGTACATCCTCTCTCTCTCCTTCTGATAGCTTTTCTTGGTTCTCATGCTGTTTTAATCAATTTTTTTTCACAAAAATGTTTTTAAAAGATACACGAACAACTTTATTTTATTTTGCACATAAGATGTAGCAAGGTTGTTTTGAATTTTTTCTACCGTCCCTTGTGTTCTTGCCTTCTTAATTTTTTGTTTAAATTTATTTATTTACTTGGGGGAGAGAGAGGGAAAAGGAGAGGTAGACAGAGAAGGAGAGAGAGAATCCCAGGCAGGCTCCATGCTGTCAGAACACAGCCTGACACGCAGCTCAAACTCACAAACTGTGAGATCATGACCTGAGCTGAAATCAAGAGTTGATGCCTAACTGAATGAGCCACCCAAGCACCCCTGTATTTTTGCCTTCTGACTGACTGATGAGTTGAACACTGTGAGTGATTTCTTAATTGACTACTAAGTAACAAAATTAACTAGAATTATAAATGTACTATTATTAATAATCATCAACGTAAGATCTGGTATCTATTAAGCAATTATTAATGCTAGGCACTATTTTAAATACTTTATGTGCATCAACTCCAATCACCTCATTTTGCACTTTGAGGGAGATAGTACTATTTTCACTTTACAGATACAACAACCAAAACCCAGTGAGGTTAAGTAACTTGTACAAGATTATACAACCAGCAGATGCAATAGTCAGCATTTGCAGGCATGGTCCAGCCTCAGAACCCTGAGAGATTAATACTTGTAAAGCCAATTGCCTATCAGTTAGAGGAGAAGAAGTATTTGCATTTCAGAGCGGTCTAGACTGCTCCCTTAGAACCTTGCACTCACTCAGAACACAAGGAGGTGGGGGCACTGACAGACATGGAGCAGACACAGGTAGCCCTTCCCCACAAAGCAAGTTTTTTACCCTTGAATGTGAACTTACCGACATTCTCCCAACTCATCCTAATCATTTGCTAAGCAGCAAAAAGGCCGTTAAAACCCCAGGTCGGGGAATCGGGAGGGAAAGGCCATGGTGAATGCTGAAATATAAATGTACTTTTAAAATCAATTCAAAGAGTTCAAATTTCTCTAGTAACCACAAGTCACTATTTCAGATCATGACCAAAATATAGTGGAAGTCACAGTCATTACTGCGGTGGAGTGTAGAATTCTCCATTTACCCCAGTGAATGTCATTGATATTTTGGTTGTACAAATCTGTCTGTCTTACATCACTTGAGTACTGGACGCCAACCTTGTCAGTGACAAAGCACTAATTTACAATCCGATAAGAAGCTCACTATTTTAAAGCCAAAGCAACAGGTAAAATGGATCTCTTAAGTTGAGATGCTAAGTGTAAGTTTGCATGTCTATAAGTTATGGTAAATTAATAACATCAATTTCACAGTTAAATGAAAATGTGCAAGTATCCCCAGAGCATATTTTTAGATTAAAGTGTTTGAGGGGCACCTGGGTGGCTCGGTTGGTTAAGCGTCTGACTTTGGCTCAGGTCATGATCTCCATGTGTGAATTCGAGCCCCACGTCGGACTCTGGGCTGACAGCTCGGAACCTGGAGCCTGCTTAGGATTCTGTCTCTCCCTCTCTCTCTGCCCCTTGCCTTCTCATGCTCTGTCTCTCTCTGTCTCTCAAAAATAAATAAGCATTAATTTAAAAAAAAAAAGATTTGATCAAATCTTCTAAAAATAATAATAATAAGGTATTTGAAGAACAATACATTCTATCAGTTACTGGAATAGAATCCACTCCCCAGCCCCTTCCAGCCACACAGAGTCTGGACTTTAACTGAGCTGGAGTATACCTCTCTCACGGTAATCCACTGATATTCTAAAGTTAGCTGTAGCTGTACCTTAACTAATATATCCAGTGTGCAAGGCATGGTTACATGGCATTGGGAGTGTCTGTGTGGAGTGCACTGAGGTCATGGAAAATTCAGAGTTCAAGGAGCATTGAGGGAGGTGTTTTAGAACTGCTAGGAACCTAGATACGCTACTTACCCCCACTTTATTTTCATTTTTTTAGGGTTAGAGTGTATATTTAAGGGGACTGATAACAGGTCAATACCTTAGGACTGAATGGTAGCATTTGGATAGCAAACCTAAACCTTATTAGCAAATCTGAAGATCTGACTTTCATTTTAATAGATTTGCTTTTATATTTCTCTAAAATCAAACACAAAGTAAGCTAATGTCTTATATGGCAACAGGGCAACCGCAAACAAACACACTAGAAGTCTGTAATGTTGACGTTTTTCCATCGGTATTGACACAGCAGGGCCAAAATTAATTTAGAAATCACTGAGGGCTGTTTACATTATTTTAAGTATTCTTTATTGATTTTTGATTTCTTTAATTGATTAGTTCAGTCTAATATATTCTTAAAAGTGTACCATGGAGAGAAAGCTGTGGGTTAACAATTTTTTTCTTAGCATTTTTGTCATTGTTGTTACCCAAAAACAAAACAAAACAAAACAAAAAAAAAAAGTCCATTCGTTTTACAATGTGTGGATGCTGTAAAATGTTCTCTTCTGAGTTTATTCTAGTTGCTAATGTTTTGGAGACAGCAGTGACCACTCCCTCAATAAATGCATAGAGCTGCATTGTTCTAACTATATCAAAGTATCTAGTGAACAGATAAAGTATTGCTAATTCAAACTGGGACGTTCTGCAGTATAAAATGTATATCACATTTTGAAACGTTAGTGTCAAAAATGTAACATGCCATTGATTTTTAAAATTTTGTTTATAGAAAGAGTTGATAATATTTCAGATATAATGAGTTAAATGAAGGTATTATTAAAAGTTCACTAGCTTCTTTTTTACACTTTTTAATGTAGCTGATAGAAAAAAATTTAGAAAGAGAGTACGTGAAGGGAGGGACAGAGAGAGAGACAGAGAGAGAGAGACAGACAGACAGACAGAGAGAAAATCCCAAGCAGGCTCTGTGCCAACAGGATTGACACAGGGCTCAGTTTCAGGAACCATGAGATCATGCATAATTGAGGGGAAATCAAGAGTCGGATGCTTAACCTACTGAACTACCCAGGTGCCCCATAGAAAAATTTAATTTGCGTACATGGCCTGCATTATATTTCAGTTGGCCAGCATTGATAGAGATTATTTTTTACCTCCCCAGATATTATCTATCCCTATAGATTTTTTTCCGCCTATTCTAGAATTTCATGTACATGAAATCATGCTGTCTGTACTTTTTGTGTTCAGATTTTTTGCTCAGTTTGTCTTTGGTTTTTATTCCAGTTGCTATTTTTTAATGGTTAAGTTCTTTTTGTAAAATTTAAATTCAAGCTAGTTAACATTAGTGTAGTATTGATTTCAAGAATAGAATTTAGTGATTTATTACTTACATGTAACACCCAGTACTCATCCCAACAAGTGCCCTCCTTAATGCCCATCACCCATATAGCCCATCCTCCCATGAACCTCTCCTCCAGCAACCCGCAGTTTGTTGTCTGAATTTAAGTCTCTTACCATTTGCTTCCCTCTCTCTTTTTATCTTATTTTTCCTTCCCTTCTCCTATGTTCATCTGTTGTGTTTCTTAAATTCCACATATGAGGAAATCATTTGATATTTGTCCTTCTCTGCCTTATTTTGCTTAGTGTAATATGCTCAAGTTCAATCCATTTTGTTGCAAATGGCAAGATTTCATTTTATTTATCTCTGAGAAATACTCCATTTGTGGGTGTGTGTGCGTCCGCGCGTGTGTGTGCGTGTGTGTGTGTCTGTGTCTGTGTGTGTATACACACACACAACGCCACTTCTTCATTCATCCATCGATGGACATTTGGGCTCTTTCCATAATTTGGTTATTGTTGATAGTGCTGCTATAAACATTAGGGTGCACATGCCCCTTCGAATCGTCATGTTTGTATCCTTTAGATAAATATTGTTAAAATGTCTATACTGCCCAAAGCAATCTACACATTCAATGCATTCTCTATCAAAATAGCTCCAGCATTCTTCACAGAGCTAGAACAAACAATTCTAAAATTTGTATGGACCCAGAAAAGACATGGAATACCCAAAGTATTGTTGAAAAAGAAAACCAAAGCTGGAGGCATCGCAAACCTGGACTTCAAGCTGCATTACAAAGCTGCGATAATCAAGATAGTATGGCCCTGGCACAAAAACAGGCACATAGATCACTTGAACAGAATAGAGAACCCAGAAATGGAGCCACAAATACATGGCTCACTAATCTGCGACAAAGCAGGAAAGAATTTCCAATGGAAAAAAGACAGACTTTTCAGCAAACAGTGCTTGGAATACTGGATGGTAACATGCAGAAGAATGAAACTGGACCACTTTCTTACACCATTCACAAAAGTAAACTCAAAATGGATGAAAGACCTAAATGTGAGACAGGAAACTATCTAAATCCTATAGGAGAAAACAGGCAGCAACCTCTTTGACCTTGGCTGTGGCAACCTCTTACTAGACGTGTCTCTGGAGGCAAGGGAAACAAAATCCAAAATGACCTATTGGAACCTCATCAAGATGAAAAGCTCCCGCATAGTGAAGGAAACAATCAACAAAACCAGAAGACAACCCACAGAATGAGATAAGGTATTTTCAAATGACATATCGGATAAAGGGTTGGTATCCAAAACCTATAAAAAACTTATCAAACGCAATACCCAAAAACAAATAATCCATGAAGAATTGGACAGAGGACGTGCATAGACACTTCTCCGAAGAAGACATCCAGATGGCCAACAGACACATGAAAAAATGGTCAACATCATTCATCATCAGAGAAATACAGATCAAAACCACAGTCATGTGCCAGACTTCACACCTGTCAGAATGGCTAAAATGAACAACTCAAGCAACAATAGATATTGGTGAGGATGCAGAGAAAGGGGAATACTTTGGCACTATTGGCGGGAATGCAAACTGGTGCAGCCGCTCTGGAGAACAGTACGGAGATTCCTCAAAACATTAAAAATAGAACTACCCTATGACCCCAAAATTATAGTACTAGGCATTTATAATGTTACTATTTATATCCACTTACAAATATATTGCCTTTGTTTATGACTTCATTTGCTGATAAGCATTTGGTTTGATTGCAGTTTTGAGCTCTGATGAATAAAGATGTCAAGGTCGTACATATTCAAGTCTTTACAGTCTTTTATTTCCTTTGGGTAAAGTGAAATTTCTGGGTCAAACAGTAAGCGTATGTGTAACTTCCTAACAAACTGCCAAACTATTTTCTAAAAGTGTTGTACATTTCAGTTTCCCACTGAATATGTGACAGTTCCTGTTGTGGGCATCCACACTTGGATTTGTGCATCTTTCATGTTTTCTACTTTTCGGGTGTGTGAGGAGGTATATCATTGTGGTTTAAATTTTACTTCTGACATTATGTCAGGTACATATTGTCTATATATATATATATTTTTTTTATGAAGTGTATGTTCACATATTTTGCATATTTTTTATTGAGAGGTTTGTCTTACTATTGCATTACAAGAATCCTTTATATATTCTGAATAGAAGATCTCTGTAAGTTGTATGTGTTAAAAATATTTTCTCCCAGGATGTGGGTAGCATTTTCATCTTCTTGATGGCACCTGAATAGAAGTTTCTAGGTTTGATAAAATCCAGTATATACTTTTTATGTAGTGTTTTTTTTTTCCTTGATCCTTTCTTAGAATTACATGACCATATATGTGATCCTCAAAATTTTACTGCATATTTTCTTCTGAATGATTCATATTTTAGCTTTTGTGTTTAAGTCTATGATCCATCTTGAATTGATATTTCTATCAGGTTTTGTTTATTTTATTTTATTTTTTTTTTTGCTATGCATATATCTAGTTTGTCCACTCTCATTTACAAAGGAGTATGCTTTCTATTTACTTTGTCTAAATTAAATGACCATACATATGTGTGTCTGTCTCTGAACTGTTCATTGACACATATTTGATACTGTGTTTTGAGTCTTAAAGTCAGGCGATCCTGATACCAAAGTCCCCCAAATTTGTTCCTCTATTTTTCCCAAAAAGTTTTGGCTAATCTGTCTTTTTCATATGGAAATTATGCATTTCAATTTGGTTTAATATATATATATATACATATATATATATATATGTATATATATGTGTGTGTGTGTGTGTGTGTATGAATATATATATACACACATATATGTATGAACTCATATATATATGAACTGCATGTATATATGTACATATATGAACTACATATATATGTATATATATAACCATATATATGAACTCTCTCTCTCTCTCTCTCTCTCTCTATATATATATATATATATATATATATAAAACCATATAGTTCATTATATCATATACATAGCTCATTATATCATATATATATATATATATATATATATATATATATATATATATATGCATGTGTGTGTGTGTATATATATATTTGGAGAGAAGGGACATTTTACCAATGTTGAGTCCTCAAATCCCTTAACATGACATAATGCTTAATTTATGTGGATCTTCTGTAATAAATTTATCTCAGTAATATTTTGCAGTTCGCACTGTAGAAGTCTTGCACATATTTCGTTAGGTTTATTTCTAATTACACTGCATTCTTGATGCTATTGTAACTGGTATTGTTTTGTACAATACAGTTTTATAATGTTTTGCTGACAGATAGAAATGCATTTTTTAAAATATTAATTATTATTTTGTTTCTTTACTAAATGAACTTAATTTTGGTAATTTTTGTAGATCTTTAGAACTTTCCAAATGGACTCTCATGTCCTCTGGTGCAGTTTTGATTAGAAAGAACTGTAATTAACATCTTGCCTTTTTTCTTAAGGAGAAAGCATTCAGCTTTCTATCATTTAGTATACTCTTTGCTATATGTTTCTAGCAGAAACTCATTGTGAAAAAAGATTTTCCATTTCTTTTTAGTTTTGACAGTTTTATAAGTGCATATTGATTTTTTCCAAATGTTTTCTGCATCTATGGATTAGTCATATGATTTTTATTATTTATGCGTGTAATGAGATGATCTGTATCTATTGAATTTCAAAAACTTAACATACCATTCCTGGGATAAACCTACCTAGTCATTATGTGTTTTTTTTCCCCATTTAACGCTAAATTCTTGTTGAGAATATTCATAGGAAATATTTGCCTATAATATATTTGTCAAATTTTGAGATCAAAGTAATGATTTTTTTTGAAGTTGTACATGATAATATTAAGTCTTCATTTAAATGCATGAAGGAACTCACCAATGAAAATCTTTGGGTCTGGTATTTACATTTGTGGTAAGGGTTTTGAATACAAATGGGTTTTTAGATATATTTTTGTTTCTTCTGGAAGCAGGGTTGATATATTTTTTTCATATTTTCATTTCATGAGTATTGGCATGAAAATCTCCAATTTATACCTTTATTACCTTTTTAAAACCACTTTATTGAGGTACAGTTGAAATACAAAAAAAAAACCTGTACATATTTAATTAATACAACTTACAGAATTTAGAGATAAGTTTACACCTGTGAAACCATCACCACAATTAATGCCATAAATCCATCCACTAGCTCCAGAAGCTTCCTTCAGAACTTGTTACTTACTTGTGTGTGTGTGTGTGTGTGTGTGTGTGTGTGTGTGTGTGTGATAAGAACATTTAACATAAGATCTATCTTCTTAGCAGATTTTTAAGTGTACAATACAGTATTGTTACCTCGAGATACAATGCTATATAGGAGATGTCAAGGACTTATTCATGGTGTACACCTGAATCCTTGTACTTTCTGAACAACACCTCCCTCCACTCTCTTCCCCCCAGTTCCTGGTAACTACCATTCTACTCTCTACTTCTATGAATTTGGCAATTACAGATTTCTCATCTAACCGGAACCACTTAGACTTTGTTTTTTGTATGTCTGCCTTATTCACTTAGCTGCAGTGACTTAGGGCAGATGTAAATGATGCAAATCAAAGAAAGGTGGCTGGCGTGCAGAGTATATTACATTCCTCATTTTTGACATTTCAGGTCATTCTCCATCATAACAATAGTTTAATTATACTGGGAAAGTCCAGGTAATGTTTTCTTTCTTACTACTCCCTCCATGAATTCTCAACTTCAGACACAGTGGCCACTTCTTTATGTTTCCAGAAGAGCATTCCTACTGCTGCTTCATAGATCACATTTGGCCTCATTTCCTTATGTCTATTCATGCTGCAATTCAACAAATTCTTTTGAGCACTTACCGTATCAAAACAGTTTCAGGGTTTCAAAAGTTTGGCAATAACTACTGCTTAGTAAATGTGTGTGTGTGTGTGTGTGTGTGTGTGTGTGTGTGTGTGTGTGTATGTCATTCCTTTGGTTACATATATCAGCTCATTTAATTGTCACGATAACACTGATATCTGTATTTTAATCTGTATTTTACAGATGCAAGAAGTCAAGTTGAAATATTTTTGTTCCATTTGCGTGTAAAGTCTCTATGGGATGGCGAGTGTTTTTTGTTTGTATACATTCTAATCAATGCTGGACATATGACAGCAAGAAAGATAAATATTCTGAGTTAAAGGAGTCAGACAGTAAATAGGCAAAACAGCAAAGATACACAAACACACACATACATACATGTATGTGAGTGTGAGGATGGGTATACACAGAAATACAGAGGGTGACTGTGGGAGTTTTCATGTATGTCTGAAAATACTTTGACATTCTTCCTCTTATGAGATGATTCCATGCTCCCTTTGGTGACTCAGGCAGTCTGGATTCTAAGCTGGCCTCAGTGACTTACTTATGACTAATGGAAAACAGTGAGGGTGATGCTGTGTGACTTTGGAGGCCAGGTCAATAGAAACCATGGAGTTTTATTTAATTGTTGTGCTGTGGTATGCTCACCCTGGGGCAAGCCAGGGACCATTGAAGAAGGCTGACTATCTGACACCAGTGTTTTGGGAAACTTCTACCTGCAGACTTTGGCTCGAAAATCATGTGCCTAGCTAAAACCCAGAGGACATAATACTAATTGGAAGAAGTAAGAAAACATACTTGGAGGGCAGGGGGTAAACTAAGCAGTCTTTCCCGTAATATGAATATTTATAGCCCAGGGTTTTTTTTAAGCTTTATTTATTTTTGAGAGAGCAAGAGAGAGACAGTCCGAGCGGGGGGAGGAACAGAGAGAGAGGGAGACACAGAATCCGAAGCAGGCTCCAGGCTCCGAGCTGTCAGCACAGAGCCCGTCGCGGGGCTTGAACTCACGGACAGCGAGATCGTGACCTGAGCCGAAGTCGGACACTTAACCGACTGAGCCACCCAGGCGCGCAGCCCAGGGTAATTTCTTAACAGCAATATAGGATTCTCTTAATTTTTTATTTGTACTTCTTTTAGTCCTCTGAATATCTTTGCTTTCCTTTTTTGAAGTGCTCTCGGTCAATCTGTTCTGATATAAACTCCTATTATTCCAAAAACTTGTGCTTTTTATGGTCATTTATTAAACATGGCAGTATGCTAATTGTGCAGTAAACTTCATGTTCCTCAACTTGAAAAATACCATATGTGATCACTCATTCATGAAAGCTAGAGATATTAATTCACTTGACAAATACTGATTCATCATATATTCTGTGACAGGGCAATATTCTTGCTGCTGTGGCTATAGCAGTAAACAAACTACATGATGCCTTTATGAAACATACATTCCAGTCAGAAGACAGGCAAGAAGCTAAAAAGCAACATATAGTGTGACATATAATAGTAATTGAATAGAGGAAACAAACAAGAGTCAGCGAGAGAGAATGGGAGTCTGGGGCTGGGGATTCCATCTTTTATTAGGATGGTTGAGGAAGAATTCACTAATAAGTGACCTTTGCATAAGGACCTGAGGGTGAGAGAGAGAGAGTCATGAATAAAGATAGCAGGACAGCATCACACTTGTACAGGACATTACATGCAAGATTTCACTAATAAATTACCTTTGCACAAATACCTGAGAATGAGAGAAGGAGCCATGCATATATGTAGTGCAAGAGGATTGCAGGTTTATGGATCAGAGCCCTGGGTCAGGATTCTGGATGGGGAAGTATGAGCTGTTAGAAAATTAGGTTAGAGAGACTGTGCAGAATTAGATCATGAGGCCATGTTGGAAGTTTATAGAAAGAAGCCGCAGCTACCTGGACTCTGTAATTTAGCTGTGAGCTTTCAGTTTTCAACCTGTCAATTTCATAGCTTTACATAGTATATAGCGGGTTCACAAATTTCCAGTGGTTGGTGGGGGAGGGGGAAGATATCTAAAGAAGAAAAAGATACTACAGGGGAACAATGATCACAAACTCTTAAATGCAAACTAACGAAGAGAAGCCATTTTTACTACATGGTTGGTGGCCATAGGAGAGAAATGATTATAAAGTCAGAATGTCTCTGAAGTTCTTGACATTCTTTTTCATACTTATCATGGAATTATACAATAAATAGTCAATATTGACAAAGGCCTGAAAAATAGAATTATATCTTGCCAGGTTATAAAGAATATACATTGAGAAATCACATTGGTGAGCAATTTTACAGTTGTTCATAAATTTAAAGGTTGTATTCAACAACATACTTAGAAGGAATACTGACATTTGCAAATTTTAAAAGTACAAATAGGTTTGAGCATTGTTTTAATAGTCAAAAATTGCAACAATCTAAGGCAAAAGAGAAAAGGCAAAACATGGCCATCTTGTATGATGAAATGCTACATAACAGTCCTCTCATATCAAAGTTAATATAGAAGAATATGACTTACATGTCTCGATATGATCAATTGTCAGAAGGAAATTGTTGATTGGAAATTACTAACTAAAGGAAGGTACATAGAGAATAACGTCTTCTTAATAAAAACATTCAAGCACAAGGAAAAAAGTTCTATATTCTGCTTATAGCTATATGTTTATATAGAAAAAGTATAAAACATTCATAAGAATGTTGAGAATGGTTATATTAGAGACATATAAATTTGGAGATTAAACTACATCATAATGTTTTGTTTTTCTTTGTTTTGTTTTGAGACTTTATTTTTTTTTCAATATGTGAAATTTATTGCCAAATTGGTTTCCATACAACACCCAGTGTTCATCCCAAAAGGTGCCCTCCTCAATACCCATCACCCACCCTCCCCTCCCTCTCACTCCCCATCAACCCTCAGTTTGTTCTCAGTTTTTAAGAGTCTCTTATGCTTTGGCTCTCTCCCTCTCTAACCTCCTTTTTTTCTTTTTTTCCCTTCCCCTCCCCCATGGGATTCTGACAAGTTTCTCAGGAACCACATAAGAGTGAAAACGTATGGTATCTGTCTTTCTCTGTATGGCTTATTTCATTTACCATCACACTCTCCAGTTCCATCCACGTTGCTACAAAGGGCCATACTTCATTCTTTCTCATTGTCATGTAGTACTCCATTGTGTATATAAACCACAATTTCTTTATCCATTCATCAGTTGATGGACACTTAGGCTCTTTCCATAATTTGGCTATTGAAGAGAATGCTGCTATTAACATTGGGGTACAAGTGCCCCTATGCATCAGTACTCCTGTATCCCTTGGGTAAATTCCTAGCAGTGCCATTGCTGGGTCATAGGGTAGGTCTATTTTTTATTTTTTGAGGAACCTCCACACTGTTTACCAGAGTGGCTGCACCAATTTACATTCCCACTAACAGTTCAAGAGGGTCCCCGTTTCTCCACATCCTCTCCAGCATCTATAGTCTCCTGATTTGTTCATTTTGTCCACTCTGACTGGCATGAGGTGATATCTGAGTGTGGTTTTGATTTGTATTTCCCTGATGAGGAGCGACGTTGAGCATCTTTTCATGTGCCTGTTGGCCATCCGGATGTCTTCTTTAGAGAAGTGTCTATTCGTGTTTTCTGCCCATTTCTTCACTGGGTTATTTGTTTTTCAGGTGTGAAGTTTGGTGAGCTCTTTATAGATTTTGGATACTAGCCCTTTGTCCGATATGTCATTTGCAAATATCTTTTCCCTTTCCGTTGGTTGCCTTTTATTTTTGTTGGTTGTTTACTTTGCTGTGCAGAAGCTTTTTATCTTCATAAGGTCCCAGTAATTCACTTTTGCTTTTAATTCCCTTGCCTTTGGGGATGTGCCGAGTAAGAAACTGCTACGACTGAGGTCAGAGAGGTCTTTTCCTGCCTTCTCCTCTAGGGTTTTGATGGTTTCCTGTCTCACATTCAGGTCCTTTATCCATTTTGAGTTTATTTTTGTGAATGGTGTGAGAAAGTGGTCTAGTTTCAACCTTCTGCATGTTGCTGTCCAGTTCTCCCAGCACCATTTGTTAAAGAGACTGTCTTTTTTTCCATTGGATGTTCTTTCCTGCTTTGTCAAAGATTAGTTGGCCATACGTTTGTGAGTCTAGTTCTGGGGTTTCTATTCTATTCCACTGGTCTATGTGTCTGTTTTGTGTCAATACCATGCTGTCTTGATGTTTACAGATTTGTAGTAGAGGCTAAAGTCTGGGATTGTGGTGCCTCCCGCCTTGGTCTTCTTCTTCAAAATGACTTTGGCTATTCGGGGCCTTTTGTGGTTCCATATGAATTTTAGGATTGCTTGTTCTAGTTTCGAGAAGAATGCTGGTGCAATTTTGATTGGGATTGCCTTGAATGTGTAGATAGCTTTGGGTAGTATTGACATTTTGACAATATTTATTCTTCCAATCCATGAGCACAGAATGTTTTTCTATTTCTTTATATCGTCTTCAATTTCCTTCATAAGCTTTCTGTAGTTTTCACCATTCAGATCTTTTACATCTTTGGTTAGATTTGTCCCTAGGTATTTTATGCTTCTTGGTGCAAGTGTGAATGGGATCAGTTTCTTTGTCTTTCTGTTGCTTCATTATTAGTGAATAAGAATGCAACTGATTTCTGTACATTGATTTTGTATCCTGCGACTTTGCTGAATTCATGTATCAGTTCTAGCAGACTTTTGGTGGAGTCTGTCAGATTTTCGATGTATAATATCATGTCGTCTGCAAAAAGTGAAAGTTTAACTTCATCTTTGCCGATTTTTATGCCTTTGATTTCCTTTTGTTGTCTGATTGCTGATGCTAGAACTTCCAACACTATGTTAGACAACAGCAGTGAGAGTGGACATCCCTGTCGTGTTCCTGATCTCAGGGAAAAAGCTCTCAGTTTTTCCCCATTGAGGATGATGTTAGCTGTGGGCTTTTCATAAATGGCCTTTATGATCTTTAAGTATGTTCCTTCTATCCCAACTTTCTCGAGGGTTTTTATTAAGAAACGTTGCTGAAATTTGTCAAACGCCTTTTCTGCATTGATTGACAGGATCATATGGTTCTTATCTTTTCTTTTATTAATGTGATGTATCATGTTGATTGATTTGTGAATGATGAACCAGCCCTGCATCCCAGGAATGAATCCCATCTGATCATGGTGAATAATTCTTTTTTATATGCTGTTGAATTCGATTTGCTAGTATCTTATTGAGAATTTTTGCATCCATATTCATCAGGGATATTGGCCTGTAGTTCTCTTTTTTTACTGGGTCTCTGTCTGGTTTAACAATCAAAGTAATACTGGCTTCATAGAATGAGTCTGGAAGTTTTCCTTCCCTTTCTATTTTTTGGAATAGCTTGAGAAGGATAGGTATTATCTCTGCTTTAAACGTCTGGTAGAACTCCCGTGGGAAGCCATCTGGTCCTGGACTCTTATTTGTTGGGAGATTTTTGATGACTGATTCAATTTCTTCGCTGGTCATGGGTCTGTTCAAGCTTTCTATTTCTTCCTGATTGAGTTCGGAAGCATGTGGGTGTTTAGGAATTTGTCCATTTCTTCCAGGTTGTCCAATTTGTTGGCATACAATTTTTCATAGTATTCCCTGATAATTGCATTTCCCTTGTATTTCTGAGGGATTGGTTGTAATAATTCCATTTTCATTCATGATTTTATCTCTTTGGATGATATCCCTTTTCTTTTTGAGAAGCCTGGCTAGAGGTTTATCAATTTTGTTCATTTTTTCAAAAAACCAACTCTTGGTTTTGTTGATCTGCTCTACAATTTTTTTAGATTCCATATTGTTTATTTCTGCTCTGATCTTTATTATTTCTCTTCTTCTGCTGGGTCTAGGCTGTCTTTGTTGTTCTGCTTCTATTACCTTTAGGTGTGCTGTTAGGTTTTGTATTTAGGATTTTTCTTATTTCTTGAGATAGGCCTGGATTGCAATGTATTTTCCTCTCAGGACTGCCTTTGCTGCATCCCAAAGCGTTTGGATTGTTGTATTTTCATTTTCGTTTGTTTCCATATATTTTTTAATTTCTTCTCTAATTGCCTGGTTGACCCACTCATTCTTTAGTAGGGTGTTCTTTAACCTCCATGCTTTTGGAGGTTTTCCAGACTTTTTCCTGTGGTCGATTTCAAGCTTCATAGCATTGTGGTCTGAAAGTATGCCTGGTATGATTTCAATTCTTGTATACTTATGAAGGGCTATTCTGTGACCCACTATGTGATCTATCTTGGAGAATGTTCCATGTGCACTCGAGAACAAAGTATATTCTTTTGCTTTGGGATGCAGAGTTCTAAATTTATCTGTCAAGTCCATCTGATCCAATGTATCATTCAGGGCCCTTGTTTTTTTATTGACTGTGTGTCTAGATGATCTATCCATTTCTGTAAGTGGAGTGTTAAAGTCCCCTGCAATTACCACATTCTTATCAATAAGGTTGCTTATGTTTATGAGTAATTGTTTTATATATTTGGGGGCTCCCGTATTCGGCACATAGACATTTATAACTGTTAGCTCTTCCTGATGGATAGACCCTGTAATTATTATATAATGCCCTTCTTCATCTCTTGTTACAGCCTTTAACTTAAAGTCTAGTTTGCCTAATATAAGTATGGCTATTCCAGCTTTCTTTTGACTTCCAGTAGTATGATAAATAGTTCTCCATCCCCTCACTTTCAATCTGAAGGTGTCCTCAGGTCTAAAATGAGTCTCTTGTAGACAGCAAATAGATGGGTCTTGTTTTTTTATCCATTCTGATACCCTATGTCTTTTGGTTGGCACATTTAGTCCATGTACATTCAGTGTTATTATAGAAAGATATGGGTTTAGAGGCATTGTGGTGTCTGTAGGTTTCATGCTTGTAGCGATGTCTCTGGTACTTTGTCTCACAGGATCCCCCTTAGGATCTCTTGTAGGGCTGGTTTAGTGGTGATGAATTCCTTCAGTTTTTGTTTGTTTGGGAAGACCTTTATCTCTCCTTCTATTCTAAATGACAGACTTGCTGGATAGAGGATTCTCGGCTGCATATTTTTTTCTATTGCATCACATGGAAGATTTCCTGCCATTCCTTTCTTGCCTGCCAAGTTTCAGTAAAGAGATCAGTCACAAGTCTTATAGGTCTCCCTTTATATGTTAGAGCATGTTTGTCCCTAGCTGCTTTCAGATTTTTCTCTTTATCCTTGTATGTTGCCAGTTTCACTATGATATGTCGTGCAGAAGATCGATTCAAGTTACGTCTGAAGGGAGTTGTCTGTGCCTCTTGGATTTCAATGCCTTTTTCCTTCCCCAGATCAGGGAAGTTCTCAGCTATGATTTCTTCAAGTACACCTTCAGCCCCTTTCTCTCTGTCTTCTTCTTCTGGAATTCCTATGATAAGGATATTGTTCCATTTGAGTGCATCACTTAGTTCTCTAATTCTCCCCTCATACTCCTGGATTTTTTTTTATCTCTCTTTTTCTCAGCTTCCTCTTTTTCCATAATTTTATCTTCTAATTCAACTATTCTCTCCTCTACCTCTTCAGTCCGAGCCATGGTCATTTCCATTTTATTTTGCAGCTCGTTTATAGCATTTTTTAGCTCCTCCTGACTGTTTCTTAGTCCCTTGATCTCTGTAGCAATAGATTCTCTGCTGTCCTCTATACTGTTTTCAAGCCCAGCGATTAATTTTATGACTATTATTCTAAATTCACTTTCTGTTATATTGTTTAAATCCTTTTTGATCAGTTTGTTAGCTGTCATTATTTTCTGGAGATTCTTTTGAAGGGGATTCTTCCGTTTTGTCATTTTGGCTAGTCCCTGGAGTGGTGCAGGACTGCGGGGCACTTCCCCTGTGCTGTCTTGAATAACTTGCGTTGGTAGGCGGGGCTGCAGTCAGACCTGATGTCTGCCCCCAGCCCACCGCTGGGGCCACAGTCAGACTGGTGTGTGCCTTCTCTTTCCCTCTCCTAGGGGCGGGATTCACTGTGGGTTAGCATGGCCCGTCTAGGCTGCTTGCACACTGCCAGGCTTGTGGTGCTGGGGATCTAGGTTTTTAGCTGGGGTGGATTGGCAAGGTGCACAGGGACGGGCGGGGCAGGCTCATCTTGCTTATCCTTAGGTGACCAGCTTTGGGAGGGGCCCTGAGGCAGCAGGAGGGGGTCAGACCCGCTGATGGATCCGCAGAAGCACAGCGTTCGGTGTTTGTGTGGTGCAAGCAAGTTCCCTGGCAGGAACCAGTTCCCTTTGGGATTTTGGCTGGGGAATGGGTGAGGGAGATTGTGCTGGCAAGCACCTTTGTTCCCCGCCAGGCTGAGCTCTGTCGTCGGGGGCTCAACAACTCTCCCTGCCTTTGTCCTCCAGCCCTCCCGTTCTCAGTGCAGAGCTGTTAGCTTATCACCTTCCAGATGTCAAGTCCTGCTTGCTGTGGGAACACATTCCGTCTGGCCCCTTAGCTTTTGCAAGCCAGACTCGGGGGCTCTGCTTGACCAGTGGGCCGCCCCTCTGCCCCAGCTCCCTCCCACCAGTCCGTGCAGCGTGCACCGCCTCTCTGCCCTTCCTACCCTCTTCCGTGGGCCTCTCATCTGCGCTTGGCTCCGGAGACTCCGTCCTGCTAGTCTTCTGGCGGTTTTCTGGGTTATTTAGGCAGGTGTGGGTGGAATCTAAGTGATCAGCAGGACGCGCGGTGAGCCCAGCGTCCTCCTACGTCGCCATCTTCCTACCTCTCCTCTCTGTTTTGTTTTTTCTTAAAGAAAGGCATATAATAATACATTCTATTTGTCAAGATGGGGCAGTAGTTTCAAAGGTGATGATTGTTGTCTGTACCTTTCTATATATCTATAGTATTTCATAACATAAAATTAACATAAAAACATGGTTTTAACTAAGCACATTGTATAGAATATATAATGTTTAAACAAACACGTTCTATATAATGTATGTAAATATTTATATTAAATTAATATGTCTTGGGGCACCTGGGTGGCTCAGTCACTTGGGCGTCAAACTTTGGCTTAGGTCATGACCTCATGTTCTTGGGTTCTAGCCCCGCATTGGGCTCAGTGCTTGACAGCTTGGAGCCTCCTCTCATGCTTATGCTCTGTCTCTCTCTCTCTCAAAAATATACAAACATCAAAAAAAAAATAAAATTAAAGTCATATGTCTGAATACCTTTTGAATAAATGAAATGAGTTTAAATGTAAACTGATTATATATATTATACATAGTGACTATGATATATATTTACATAAGTATATATAACATGCATTATATATTGTGTATACATATACAGTTAATTTTATATGCACATATATAGAATGTTGCAATTAATAGTTTCTCCCTGAATTGCAGAAAAAAACAATGCAAGTTGAAGACAGAGATTTGGTCATTAAGGATGCATACAGGCAACTTCCAAAATATCTTAAATAGCTCAAAATATCACAACATATGTTTTGACAAATACTAGTTGTGTGACATGCTACATGCTTTTAGGAGGAGGATTATGTCTACAAATAAGTGAGAGAGGTATCACATTGTATTTTATCCTCTTTATTTCCCAAAAACATGAAAAAATTATTTTATGTCTTCTCTCTTGTCAAATATGTCAAGAATGAAACACTGTGTCATCCAAGATGAAAACTATCATTTATTTAGAAATATATCAGGGCGCCTGGGTGCTTGGGTGGCTCAGTCGGTTAAGCGGCTGACTTCGGCTCAGGTCACATATCGTGATCCGTGAGTTCGAGCCCCGTGTCGGGCTCTGTGCTGACAGCTCAGAGCCTGGAGCCTGTTTCAGATTCTGTGTCTCCCTCTCTCTGACCCTCCCCGTTCATGCTCTGTCTCTCTCTGTCTCACAAATAAATAAACGTTAGAAATATATCATCATTGCATGCTATATACCAGATGTTTAGCTGTTTAACACTTGTTAACTTTCTATATAACCCATTTTCCCTAAACTTATTGATCAAATGACAATTGTTCTTTAACTCCTATCCAAAAAAAGTTTAATCCTAATTTCATCCTCCTTTAGCCTCAGTTAAATAACAAACACGTATAAAATGCTGCAATATATAATTTAAGTTGGCAGTATTTGTGGTGCTTAATTAAAAATTAAATCTATAATATCTATCAATTATAGTCCATTTGGTTACCTAAATATTTAATTTTATGTATGAGTTCTGTTGTTAGGCATTGTAAAATTAATTTTTAGCTTGGGGCACCTGGGTGGCTCAGTCAATTAAGCATCCAACTCTTGATTTCTGCTCAGGTCATGATCTCATGCGTGGAACTCTGTGCTGACAGTGTGGAGCCTGTTGGGGAATCTCTCTCTCTGTATCTATCTGCCCCTTTCCTCTCTCAAGCTCATGTTTTCTCTCTCTCTCTCTCTCTCTCTTTCTCTCAAAAATAAATAAATAAAATAAAAAAAATAATTATTGGATTATAAAGAATGGAAATCAATATTTTTTTATATCTTATTTAATATAATTTATTGTTAAATTGGCTTACATACAACACCCAGTGCTCATCCCAACAAGTCCCTTCCTCAATGTCCATTATCCATTTGCCATCTTCCCACCGCACTGTCCACCTTCAGTTTGTTCTCTGTATTTAAGAGTCTCTTGTGATTTGTTTCTCTCCCTCTCCATTTGTATCTATTTTCCCCCTCCCTTCCTCCATGGTCTTCTGCTAAGTTTCTCAAGATCCACATGTGAGTGAAAACATATGATATCTGTCCTTCTCTGACTGACTTATTTCACTGTGCACCATACCTTCCAGTTCAATCCACATTGCTGCAAATGGCCAGATTTCGTTCTTTCTCATTGCCAAGTAGTATCCCATTGTATATATAAACCACATTGTCTTTATCCATTCATCAGTTGATGGACATTTAGGCTCTTTCCATAATTTGGCTATTGTTGAAAATGCTGTTATAAACATTGGGGTAAATATGCCTGTATGCATCAGCACTCCTGTATCCCTTGGGTAAATTCCTAGTAGTGCTATTGCTGGGTCATAGAGTAGTTCTATTTTTTACTTTTTGAGGAACCTCCACACTGTTCTCCAGAGCAGCTGTGCCAGTTTGCATTCCTTGCAATAGTCCAAGAGGGTACCTGTTTCTCCACATACTCACCAGCATCTGTTGTTTCCTGAGTTGTTCATTTTAGCAACTCTGACCGGTGTGAGGTGGTATGTCAGTGTGGTTTTGATGTGTATTTCCTTGATGACGAGTAACGTTGAGAAATGGGCAGGACACATGAATAGACATTTTCCCAAAGGAGACATCCAGATGGCCATCAATATTTTTTTAAGAGTTTCTAGTTCTTTCCTATACTATAAATATTGGAAATGTTCTTATACTTTATTGAATTTTACACTCATTTCTTTATTCTTTTTTTAAGTTTTTGTTTATTTTGAGAAAGAGAAATAATGCTTGCATTCACATGCACGGGCTGGGCGAGAGGCAAAGAGTGCTGCAGATTTGCACTGTCAGCTCAGAGCCCCACATGGGGCTTGAACTCCGAAACCCTAAGATCACGACCTGAGCCAAAATCAAGAGTTAGATGCTTAACTGACTGAGCCACCTAGATGCCCAAATTTTACATTCTTAAATTTGTTTTTGTGTATATATTTTCTCCATGTAATCATTGTAATCTTTAGAAAACACAGGCTATGACTTTTTAAAAACATAAATTTGCCAGAAACCTTGCACAATGTTACACATGTCACATAATTAAAATTTATTAATGAATATTGAAGGATACATGAATGAACTTTCTGAGGACAAAACCTGGAAAGAAATTTTTACTCATCTATAAAATGAATAAAGTAATAGATATCAGTATTATTCTATATATAAAGGACACAGGATTGTATTTTGCAAAAAGTAGGCACTTGATAAATAATACAGGATATTTTTTAATGTTAGTGTATAAATAAAATTCTTGAAAGGCCCATTATTCATATAAAACTCCTATCATTTTCAAATTCCTCTAGTAAATCCTTCCTTGTCTTCTGAATTCAAGCAGGATTCAATTGTATTCATTGTTAATGACGTTATATTAATGTCCCGAGGTAAATGAGCTTTCCTTAACAGAAGACCTATGTGGCTTGCCACTGCGGAATTTCTCATTGAAATGGTATTAAGGTTGGAATATAAAAGCAACAGCCAACGTATATGGATTTACTGTGAATTGTTATTTAGTATCTAGTCCTTTTTCCCCCACTTCTGCTGCTTTGCAAGTTGTAGACACCTGATATAATAATATGTAGGTATATGTGTTTTATAAATGTTAATTCACGCCTGTTATGATTCTGTATGATCCATTCTTAGCATGCCTGTAACTTGCTATGGAACCCATTTCATAGAAGTTAAGAGGTTTCTTATCTAAATGTGCCTTATTATGAAATAGTAGAATCAGGATGTGGGCAAATGCCTGTCAGACTTTCAATTTCACATTATTTCCATTACTGCATCCTGCCTTTTTGTTACATTTAGGAGTGCAGCAGATTAATTTATGATTCTGATGCATAAACCAGAGAAACCTTTCATAAAGTTTCAATCAAGTTGTGTCCCTATTTATGAGGCAAAAACAAAGTAAATGCAGCTTAGAGCAACAAAGAACTTTCCATTCAAACTCATTTTGCATTTCTGAACCTGGTGTCATATTCGAAAGTCTCAGACGACACAAAATACTGAATGACTCCCAAGATAGCATTTAGTGAAATTCAATGTTGTGTATCATCAAATGTTGATATATGATCTATATTTGTAGACAACATAAAGTAAAAGCTTGTCCTCATAACCTTTCCTGATAGACTGAGTAAGGCCAAAGTCGTAGGAAGACTTAGGTTGTCTTCTCCATGCAGAGGTTGTATCAGGACTAGGAGGAAATAATTTATGTCATTAGGAACGAAGTTTGCCCCAGCACACCCAGGAGTTAGGGAGAATTGCTATCATCCTCATTTTACGGGGGTTTGGGGGGGAACTGAGTCACAGAGGTTAACTAACTTATTCCAGATTACAGGGCAAGTAAGTGTAAGTAGCCTCATGACAATTCAGAAATTCTGCCACTGGAAGTAGGCTCCCGATGGTCATTCTGCTATATCGCATCTGCCATAGTGTAATACATCCATAGGACATAACTTTTATTGCATAAGTTTGGATTTGCTTCTCTTTACATCACAGCCCCACTAAGCTAGATGACATATATAAATGTCCATTTTTTTTCCTTCGCTTACCTGCACAGAAAGGTTTGCTTTCATGTTTGCATGAATATGCGCCGAACTAGTCCAGTACTTAAATTTAAAAGAAACCTTTAGGATAGAATATACATTTTCTTTGCAGAAAAGTAATTGAACTCATTATATGCATGGAAGCATGTTGACTAGACGGTAGAGATGTGTCTTTGTAGCAGAGAAATATGGAAAGTACCAAAAAATTGCAGATGTGAAAAATACAACGTTGCTTCTCGCTTTTCATTTAAAATGGGAGATTGCCACCATTCTTTTCCTCCTCTGCTCCCATTGTGTTTGCCATTTGCGCCTGCTACTCTCTCTGGACTTCATCTGTTTTGAGTGTTTAATTTGTATGCTAGAAACTTTAATACTGAAAAAAAAAACACATGTGAAGGTAGAAAATCATTCAATCATTCTGTACTCTGCAAGTCAACATAACTTAAAGAAGTTATAGTAAAACTCAATCTTATGAGAATAAAATACAAATAATTCAATAATTAGTTTAATTAAAACATTTATTCCATCCCTTTGGGCACTTACATAGTGCCTGGTTTTAGACAATTTCGGTGCTGCCTAAACTGGCTGTGTTTTTGTTAATTTTTTATGATCATAATTCTTTAAGAAGGTTCTATGTCATACATATGTTTGTATTTTCTAATATCTTCTATAGGGTTCACAGTACTTATTTTGGCTGTCATATAAATTTTAAATAATTTTTCTGATGTGACTTGGAATAACACATTTATTTGTGAGAGTTTGTGTTTTTCTTCTAAAGGCATTTTAAATCTTTTTTTTTTTAATGTTTATTTATTTTTGAGGGTGAGAGAGCACAAGTGTGAGCGGGGCAGAGAAAGGAGAGAAAGAATCCCAAGCAGGCCCTGTGCTGTTAGTGCAGAGCCTGACATGGGGCTCGAACTCACAAACGGTGAGATCATGACCTGAGCTGAAATCAAGATATGCTTAGCCGACTGAGCCACTCAAGTGCCCCAAAGCATTTTAATGCTTTGATTTACTCAATTTAATTTTATATCATTCAATAAGAAAACTCCTCAGCAGGATTTGATGATTTGACCACTGGTCGTGTTATTCTCCAATAAGTATAACCTCCTCCAGTTATGCCGTGACAGTTCCCATGATCAAGCCTTTGCTCAAAGCCAGAATAAAACGTGACTTGAAAGGAACTATAACCCATATTTTAATTTAAAAGTCATTTTGAACAATGTAGAAATTGTGGCCATATAGAAAACATCAAAAGAAGAGATTACGATAATGCTAAGGAAAAAAAATAAAGGTAAATTTTGTCTTGAGTGAATTTGCAGCTTGTGATGAAAAATCATTTCACTCCTCAGGGAAGTTATTGAAGAAGAAATGAAAAAAATAGTCAACAAGAACCAGGCTGGTCTGCTATTTGGTAGATTAGATAAGCAAGAAAAAAAAAGTGTCTAGAATCACTGTAAAGGATTTTCACAGTAAAATTTTTCTTTTGTTTTTTATTCCTCAAACTTATATTTAAATATAATGGGAAAATAATGTAGAAGATACTAACAACACAACTTAATCATAATAAAAATAACTCATGAAAATGAGACACCATTATTTTAAAAGGAATGGGAAAATCGTGTCATGAAAAATACTGGCATCATAAGGATTCATTCTTTCTGCTTAGGAAACATATAGATGTTAGTTTTATACAAGTAGATTTTAGGACACAAGCCGATGAGCGTTGGTATCTGTAACCGTATTCAGTTAAATGACAAATACCTTCTATGTTTTTGAAAGTGGAAGTGGAACATGAAGACGTGGGCAGCTTGATTGATGGTTAAAAAACAAATACAAAAATGATGTTACGTATTAACGATTAGGTGACAGATTATTACTATTACTATTATTTATTGAACCACAGCAGAATCTTCAGTCTCTTCCCCTTCTCAATTCATTCATGTCCTAGCTCAGTAATTATAGCAGTCGCTGCAGCTAATTTCTGCTGATTCACATTTCTGTTATATAGGGACAAAGTTTCCCTGTTCCTGGGAACAGAGGATTTGAAAGGAATCTCAGGTGATCTGGTTAGGGCAGAGATGGGGACATAGAATCTTACCATCTTGATTTTACTTTCAAACACTAAAAGTCCAGTCCCAAAGTTCCTTTATAGAGGGAGGCCATTATATGGGACTAAACAGATACTATTCAATTACCACCCCTTAAGTTTGTAAAGTAGCTAAAAAGGTTACGTTAAAGGACGTGTTAAGTAAATAAGTTGTATGAGAAAAAGCATCAATAGTTCTCTCCTGTGTCTTTACCAAGAATGCCTGGGGTCTTACACTATATATAATACATAAATTTCCACTCTTATATGGAAGCCTCTATACATTGATTTGTCATGTGGAGAGAAATGGACTAAACTTTTTAGTCTATGTCATATAAGGGGAAAAAATCCCCAGGTTTTGAAATCAGACAAAGCATTCAATTCTATGAACCTTGGATTTACTGGATGATGAAGGACAGATTGCTAGTTTACCCCAAAGTTTGTTCACCTACTGTAGATATTAGTGATATAAACACCCCCTTGCATGTCTGCTAGCTGTGGAATACCTTATCCAGCATTCTATTCGCCATGTGTCACCATGGTTAAAAGTTGGCAATTTGAATGTTAGTGTGAGTGATGTGTCTCGCTTTCATACAGGCCTTAGAAAGGAAACTATATGCAAGATTTCCAGTTTCTATTACTCTGTCTTTTCCCTTTGGCTCAGACACGACAAAAGCAAGAATGAAAATCTTAGACTTGGAGATGGAAGCCGTTGAAGGTGGCAGAAATGCCTTACTAGCAATAGATTGTTTATATCTGTACTTACTGAGGGAAAGAATTAAGCTTATGTTGTATTTTTACCTCTATTTGTTACAGTAATTTATTTTCTACTTAAAACAATGGCCTTAGGCAAGTTGCTTAATCTCTCTGATATTAAGTTCTCTCATTAGAAAATTAGAATATAAAACCAGATTTACAGTGGTGTTTTGATAATTAAATAACCTAAGGCATTATTCAGCTTACATTTAGTGATATTGTCCTATAAAATTTAAGACTATAGATTTGGGTATAAAGTCCTTTCTGTGAGTCTACCTTAGCTATTCATTTGATGTCCTACCTGGGTCAGATGACTCTCCATAGATTCAGTTTCTTCTTTATTAAATAGTATATCACCTAACCAATCAAATTCATAGAAAGATAAAATTAGAATATGCCCGCATATATTATTAAGCTTACTGTGAGATATGTACGTTTTATTTTATTCCTAGCCACAAGTGAGAATATCTTTTGTGCATGCAGAGACGAAATTTTTGAGCATGTGTCCTAGGTGGTGGAAGACAGCCTCCAGTCCAATGGAAGAAGAGGGATCTTTGCAGAATTCAAGTAGAAAACGAAAGAGGAACCAGGTGGTCACACCTCTGTGGCCAGGGAGGAGATGCCAGTAACGGAAGATGGGTCCTTGTTCAATATAGAGTCCGTGAAGATCATATGAAGAATAGGGAATTTTTTATTTTGTTTTTGTGTTTTGTGGTGTTTACTGTGCCTTTTGGGTCTCCACTCAAAGTCACTTGTAAGTTTGATTTTGTGTGCTAATGGAAGGTGATTTTTTGTAGAGTACTTCCTGAGTCCAGCCATAAGACTGGCACAGGAGAAAAGCAGAGGTTATCCATAAACAGACCATTTCATATGGTGCAACTACCAATAATAATGACTAAATACTACTTATTGCCAGATCTGGAATAGCAGTTACCAAAAATACCTGCTAGGTAGGCACTAATATTTATCTTTAAATATGAATATTTTATGTGAACCTACATTTTATCTCTGTGCTCTATGACATATGCTCAGAACTTAGGTAACCATAGCCACTCAGTGATATTTTTGAATGAATAAATAAATGAATAATAAATAAGTACAAATCAGTAAATTATTAAATATCAATTACATAAATAAAATAATGAGCAATGACAGCTGAGCAAATGGATGAATAAATGTTTATCAAGGTATAAAGTATGTGTGAAGAGCATATAACCTCATTCACTTTGGTTGTGGCTTTTGCTTTTTCTCAAGGTGTAATTGACATAAATTCACATAATTACAGCACGAGATTTTATATGATTGCCCATATATATGCAATCAAGAACTTGAAGATATCCACCATCCCCAAAGTTTCCAAATACGGGGTGCCAGGGTGGCTCTGGGTGGCTTGGTTTGGGCTCAGGTCATGATCTTACGGTTCATGGGTTCGAGCCCTGTGCTGAACTCTGCCCTGACAGCATGGGTCCTGCTTGGGATTCTCTCTCTGTCCCTCTTTCTCTCTGCCTCTCCCCTCCTCATGCTCGCTCTCTCTCTCTCTCTCTCTCAAAATAAATAAGCTTTTAATTTTTTTTAAGGTTTGATTTATTTTAGAGACAGAGAGAGACAGAGCATGAACGGGGAGGGTCAGAGAGAGGGAGACACAGAATCTGAAAACAGGCTCCAGGCTCTGAGCTGTCAGCACAGAGCCCAACGCGGGGCTCGAACTCAGGGACTGAGACATCATGACCTGAGCTGAAGTTGGTTGCTTAACTGACTGAGCCACCCAGGCGCCCCTAAATAAGCTTTTAAAAAAGAATAAACTAGTATTATTTTTTACAAAGTCTCCTCATACCTCTTGGGAATCTATCTCACCTACTTTTCTACCCTCCATCCCCAGGCAACTATAAATGGCACCATTTTGGTATAAATCGCATCATTCAGTAAGTACTCTGTTTTATCTAGGTTCTTTTAATCAGAATAATTATTTTGAGATTTATTAATGCTGTAGCACATATAAATAGTCGTGTTATTGTCTTTTGCTCAGCAGTATTCTACAGTATGCATATACCACAATGTGTTTCTCCACCTATCAATGGAGAGAGACTTGAGCCGTTTCATGTGTTTGACTAACGTAAATAAATTGGTATTAACATTTTAGACACATCTTTTGGACACATTCTTTCTTTTCTCTTGAAAAAGACATAGGAGTGTCAATGTTGGATATATGGTAGCTGTATATTCTGAGAAATGGGCAAACTGTACCATTTTACATCCCACCCCCCCACCACCAATAGAATCTGTGAATCCAGTATTCTTTCACATGCTTGCCAATATTTGATATAGTCATTCGTTAAAATCATTTTAAAAGTTTTTAGTGATAGCTAATGGTTATTTTAATTGAATTTTCCTAAGACCAATAATACTGAGTTTTTTGCTTTGTTTTTTTTTTTGTGTGTGTTTTTTTTGTTTGTTTTTTGTTTTTGTTTTTGTTTTTGTTTTTGTTTTTCTGGTACTTGTATTTTATCTTCTCTCGTAAATTGTTTGGTCATAATAGTTTATCCATGTATTAGATTATTTTCTTAATATTGTTTTTGTTTCTTATATATTCTGGAGACAGCTCCTCAGGGTATATATAATTTGTATATAATTTCACCCAGTATATTATTATTTAGTCTTTCCATTTTTTTAACAGCATCACCCAAACAACATATTTTTGCAACTTTGATAAAGTCTAATTTATCAATAAATTGAATATGTAAGCACAGATCATGGTTTTGGTGTTGTAGCAAAAATTTTTACATAACCCAAGATCCCAAATGTTTTCTTATATTTTTTTCTAAAGTCTTACAATTTTAGTTTCACTGTTAGCTCTTTGGTTTGTTTGACTTAATTTGTTTATATATCTGAGTTATGGCTAGAAGTTTACTTAATTACAAATGTATATCAATAGTTACCGCTTCATTAGCAATAACTAGTTCTAGTTATGGCTAGAAGTTTACTTAATTACACACGTATATCAATAGTTACTGCTAAAAATATTATCAGTTCTGCCCTGCATTTCCTTTGTACTTTTGTTCAAAATCAGTTAGCCATATATGTATGGATTTATTTAAGGACACACTATTTTTTCATTAGTGTATCTGTCTGTCTTTCTGCACTACCACACTGTCTTGATTGCCTTTATAATTAGTCTTTAAGTTAGGTAGTCTTCTCCAGATTTTTTTCCTCAATATTATTTTGGCTGTCCTTGTTTTTTTTTTTTTTGTTTTTTGTTTTTTGTTTTTTGTTTTTTTTTTGTTGTTGTTTTTTTTGCATTAATAATTTAATTTGCAATTTAGAATCAAGCTGTTGACCTGTAGGAAAAATCTTACTGGTAGTTTGAGTGGAATGATGTTAAGCCTACGGATCAATTTGGAAGAATAGACACCTTAAAATATTGAGTGTTCTGAGCCATTGCTCACTTATTTCTCCCTATAGCAAGATTTTCTTTATTTTTTTCAGTTATGTTTAATTTCTCTTAGCCATGAACCCGTCTTTCATATCTTTTCAACATTTGTTTCTAATTACATAATACTCTGATGATACTATTTAAAAAATATTTTGATTTCAATTTTTGCTTACTGGTTCCTTGCATACAGAGATAAAAATGATTTTTGTATCTTGAGTTCATATTCTTCCATCTGACTAAAATGACTTATAATTTCTAATACCATGTTTTAGATTCAGTCATTTTTTTACATAGATAATACTATCATCGGTGAATTCACAAAGGTTTACTTCTTATTTTCAAATACAGAGACCCCATATTTGTATTTTCTGCTTTATTTCCTGCCTAAAACATTTTGTAAAATATTAAATACAAGCTGTGATATTATATATCATTGTTATGTTCCTGATCTTAGGGGGAAAGCATTCTGTCTTTCATAATTAATCACGAGGTTAGATGAAATATTTTATAGATCACCTTCGTTAGGTTGAATATGCTTCCTTCTGTTTCTAGTTTGTTGTTTTTTTATCAGAAATGGATGTTGGATTGTGATAAATCCTTTATGTATATTTGTAGAAATATTTGTACTTTTTTCTTTCTTTGTTATGGAGAATTACATTTGATTTTCAAACGTTAAATTTACATTGCATTCTTGAGGTACTCTCAACTTGGTCATGAGGTATTATCTTTTTAATATATTGCTGGATTTGATTTGCCAATATATTAATTAGAATTCATCTGTATCCATGAGTGATATTTACTTATACTTCTATGGTAATATAGGTCTTATTTTAGTATCAGAATGATGATGGAATTACAAAATGAATTGGAAAGTATTGTAGTTCACCCTTTTCAATTTTCTGAAAGAGTTTGGGTAGAATTGTTTTTATTTATGAATGTTTGGTTGAATTTACCAGTGAAGCCATCTGAGTCTGAAGGTGTTTTTGTATGTTTGATTAATGGATTGTCTTTTGAGAACATTCAAATTACAAATTCAATTTCTTTTAATAGGATCAAGGCTATTTATATTATGTATCTTCTTGAGTGAGACATGGTAATTTGTATCTTCAAGGAATTTATTAATTTCATTTGCATTTCCGAATTTATTGGAATAAAGCTGTTCATATTATTCTCTTATTTATTTATTCTTTTACTATTTGTAAAACTTAAATGTTGTTCTCTTATTCCTAATATTGAAAATGTTGCCTTCTCCTTTTCCTCATCAGTCTGGCTAAAATTCTATTAATTTTAGAAATTTTAATTATTTTTTTAAACATCCTATATAATAGAGCCCTATTGTTTTGAAGAACGTCAACTATAAAACCTACTTTACTTTGGAAATATTAGAAAAAAACTAAAGATTAGTCGGTATTCATGATGACTTAAGAGCTATATTTATTTGGTGATTCTCCAACCATTCTTACTTTGATCAAGGAGGAACAGAACTTTCATCTCAATGTTATTTTATTCTTACTCACCTTCTTAACATCAACAACTTAGGTGATGATGTCTTTGATACACAACACCTGATTCTACATCCTGTATGCTTTCGGATGCTCTAGATAAGCAGACCGAGGCCCATGACAACACATGTGACTCTTTCCTCCATATATTCCCATTATTCTGTACTACAAAGATATACTCCAAAGCACCCACTCTATAGTCATACATGGATATAGTATCAAAGAAAACAACAGCTTGTTGTTGCTGTAGTTGTTGAGAAAACAGTCTATTTTATATTTCTTTGATGTATATATAACCAACTATTCTTTGACAACTCATTTTTGTGAAATAGCCACTGAGAATATAGGACATGTTAATTGCTCCATTTTTTGCCCTCCATTTTAATTTGATGGTAGTAGTATCGCTGATCCCTGCATGAATTTTTCCTCTCTCTCGCCCTTTTCTCTCTCTCTCCTTCCTTCCATCCTTCCATCCTTCCATCCTTCCCTCTTTCTTTCCCTTCCTATATTTTTTCCTTTTTTTTTCTTCAGTATTGAGTACCTTTGAAGACACCATGTAAATTAATAACAAATAAGTCCTTACTGATGCTTTGCACCTATCTGTTCGTACCCTGGGCTAGGCAATGATTCCTCCTCCACTGCATAAGCGATGAGCTTCTTAAAATCTGATATATAATACCGTGTGTTTGCCAGCAGTAAGGATACGTTTGGCAGGTAGAAAAGAAAACTTGCTTATGCTTCCCTTTGATTCTACTCATTATGCCCTTACCTTCCAGTGCACTCTTCTTTTCTTTTCTGTGTCAAATCCACTGTTTCATTCATCTGCTAAAATTTTGATTCTTGTGTTATTTCTCACTTCCAGATGGTATATTTCAAATGGCTGCTCGTTCCTGAGGGTTTCTTGTCGTGCGAGCATTTTTGTCCTTGCATCCTGTATTTCTCTAATCATTTTGTGCACAGTGTAATTTTTCTGCAGTCCGATGTTACCTCTGCAGCTTTTGATCATGAAAAACCAGTTGTTTCTCAACTTCAGCTCCCACTTGTGTTGGCTTTCCTTTTCATGTGTTTCATTTGTTGGTGTAAAGACATAGTTTTCATAGATACGATTCCTGTGGGCCCCACTTGGTGAAACTCTCTTCTGTGGAACATATGCATCTATCTCAGCTGGTAATTGGGACATGCCCCTGTCCCTGGACTCCTTCGACGCAACCCTCTCCCTATAATTTTGGCAGAGAGCAAGGGTAGTAAATGTTCCAAGCATCTTCACCTTCACTGCCTATTGTTGTAGTCTGACTGCTTGTTCCTTCTGGCTACCGGCTTTTCTGATCCACTCCTGCTCCTGCCTTTCTTCCCAGAATCTGCTACCTTGGCTCAGGGGGCCCACCCGATGCCCACACATCCCTGCCCAGGCTCCAAGAGTTTTGAGCCTTAGCTGTTGAGCTCTGAGATCCAGGCGCTTTTCTGCTTTCACGTCTCATCACCTCCCCACCATCCCAAACTATATTGTTTTGGAGGGATTCCCGAAGGCCAGCGGTATCTCCAAGAGCTACCCTGGATTTAGTTGAATAAAGAAAGGGTTTCACAAAACTCTCCAGAAATTTCTCTGTTTTTCTCCCTTAATTTTTTAATTTGTGTGTGTTTATCTGATTTTTCCAGAAGTATTGGTGGTTCCCAAGTTTTTAGAAGTGTTCTTGGTTCTCCACCTGTTTTCTGGGTTTAATTACCATCTATAAAAGCCTTTAGATTTAGGGCATTTGGATGGCTCATTTGTTGAATGTCCAACTCTTGATTTCAGCTCAGGATCCCAGGGTCGTGGAATCAAGCCCTGTGTTGGGCTCTGCGCTGAGTGTAGAGCCTACTTGGAATTTCTCTCTCTCTCTCTCTCTCTCTCTCTCTCTCTCTCCCTCTGCCCCTCTCCCCTGTTTACTCTCTCTGAAAAATGAAAATAATATTAATGATAATAATAATTAAAAGCCTTTAGATTTACAACTATCTTTTATTTTTGATCTCCCATTTATCTGTCCAGATCCACTTATGAGTTTATAGATAGCTCAGATCTCAGTTATCCCTATCATATCATCTTCTATATTAAAATCCTCTCCTACCTTTCAGTATCTCCCATATTATTCTTAAAATGTAAAAGGCACAATTATCTCCCTAATTCCTAAGATAGTAAACAAATTGCCACCCTGCTTGACTCTGCTTCTTCCTTTGTCCTATGTTAAAAAATCAACCCATTTCTACACCTTTAATATAATGCCTATTTACTGTCTTTATAATGTGTCTCCATTTTTCATCTTGAATACTTCCCCTTCCGCTATTTTTTTTTTTTTAACACACCCTCTTAACCTGTCAGGTTTTCTACAGCTTTTCCCCCTTTAACCCAAATTTTGCATTATTTTATCTCTCCAGAATTCAATTCTGCTTCTATCATTGGGCATGCTCTCCTTCTCTCTACACCTCCCTTTTATGTTCAACACACTTGCACAGATTTTTCTTTTTTTTTCAGGAAAAACTTTTAAACTGTTGAACGTGCCATTCAAGGACTTGAGCCCTACCCACTTCTTCAGACTTCTCCTGATCTGATCTTGTCCTGTGGGCTCTGGAACTTAAGCATACATGCCGTTTTTGTTTTTGTTTTTTGTTTTCTTTTCTTTTTTTTTTTTTTTTCTTGTGTGTGTGTTCATTTGTTTGTTTTTGCTCTTGAATTTACACTTACTGTTACATTGCCTGGTCCTTAATAGTTGTTAAGTTACTTTGTGTTTGGGGCCCCTGGCTGTCTCATTTGATTAAGTGACCGACTCTTGATTTCTGCTCACTTCATGATCTCATGCTTCGTGAGTTCAAGCCCCATATAGGGCTCTGCACTGACAGTGAGGAGCCTGCTTGGGATTCTCTGTCTCCCTCTCTCTCTGCCCCTCCCCCATTTGCGTGCTCTCTCACGCGCGCTCTCTCTCTCTCTCCCTCTCTTTCAAAATAAATTGGTAAACTTAAAAAAAAAAGTTAGTTTGTGGCTAGTGTTTAGTGTATACAGCTGCTGAAATATGAGGCAGACCTAAGGATTACTCCTGTGACCCTAGAGCCATGTATATAGATGAAATCTCTATAAATTATACAACATATGTTAGGAATATGAGAAGAAAAATATAGAAACATTGGACAATAATTTATCAGATTTCAAATGTTGACATTTATTTAAAAGCAGACATATCCTTAATGTTTAATCCTAAATCTAGGTTTTAATATATGACCATTATAGAAGATATGAAGATATATCTATAGTTTTATGCATTTTGTCTTTGCAATAATGATGCATGTGGGGGCACCTGGGTAGCTCAGTCGGTTAAGTGTCCGACTTCAGCTCAGGTCTCGATCTCGTGATTTGTGGCTTGAGCCCTGCAGTGGGCTCTGAGGTGACAGCTCAGAGCCTGGAGCCTGCTTCAGATTCTGTGTTCCCCTTTCTCTCTGCCCCTTCCCTGCTCGTGCGATGTGTCTGTCTGTCTCCCTCTTTCAAAAATAAATAAACATTAAAAAACAAAAACAACAACAAAAAACTATGCATGTGTGCGTACAGTATTGCCATTTGACTAAAGTATAAGACTCTGGGTTCTGAAGTTAAAGTATTCAAATCTAAATTCTCTTAATAGCTTTGTAACCTTGGACAAATTAACAATAAGATTCAACTTGTTAATTTAAACAATATGGGGATAATATAATAGCCACCTCAAGAAGTTACTTATGAAAATATCAATATTTTATACATGACACATAAAACTCTATCATTTTCTTCTTACTGCTATAACAAATTATCCTCAATTTAGCGGCTTAAATAACAAATTTATTATCTTGCAGTTCCAGAGGTCACAAGTTCTAAACTTCAGGTTATCAACATGGTTGCATTCACTTTGGAGAATCTGGGGATTCTCTAGGGGAAAATCTGTTTCTTGTCAAGATTCTAAGAAGCTGCCTGTTTTCCTTAGTTTCTAACCCATTCTAAAATCTCTAAGCTGTGATGCCTGGGGTGGCTCAGTCAGTTAAGCATCTGACTTTGGCTCAGGTCATGATCTCGCGGTCCATGAGTTTGAGCCCTGTGGTGGGCTCTGTGCTGACAGCTCAGAGCCTGGAACTTGCTTCCGATTCTGTGTTTCCCACTCTCTCTACTCCTCCCCCCCTCATGCTTTCTCTCACTCTAAAAAATAAATAAACATTAATTTTTTTTAAATAAATAAAATCTCTAAGCTAAGGAGAATAGCATCTTCAGATACCTCTGTCTCTTCCACTGACATATCTGTTTCTGTCTTCATATCTTTTATCTGATTCTCCCTCTGTGTCTTACCAAAACACACGTTACATTGACCACACCAAGAGGAGTTCCCCTTAATTTATTCACTTAGCAAAGTTCATTTTTTCTAAGTAAAATAACGTAATAGAGGATGGACATTTGGAGGGGTGCAGTAAATGCAAAATAAATAGTTTGTTTATTTACTTATTTTTTTGGTAGGGAAAAGAGTGACAATCAGGATCTACTACTCAAAAATTTGCCCCAGATACTAAGGAATTAATTGTAGGACCCTAGTTTTAATTTTTTTTTTTAATGTTTATTTATTTTTGAGACAGAGAGAGACAGAGCATGAACAGGGGAGGGGCAGAGAGAGAGGGAGACACAGAATCTGAAACAGGCTCCAGGCTCTGAGCTGTCAGCACAGAGCCCGACGCGGGGCTCGAACTCACGGACCGTGAGATCATGACCTGAGCTGAAGTCGGATGCTTAACCGACCAAGCCACCCAGGCGCCCCGGGCCCTAGTTTTATAAGGAGTTTAAAAATTATCTAAATAGATCACATGAAAAAATACAGAATAGAATAGAATTTGAATTTTTTTTAATCTAGCAAGCTATAGAAAAATTAAAAAAAAAAAACCTTTACTTTTGAAGGTAGTCTATTTTCAAATTTAAAGTCCTACAAAGCAATATGAAATAATTCATTGTCCTTACCAAACTTACAAAAGCTCTTTTTCTTACCAAACCTAATATAATTGGGGGAAATGTCTGGCTACAAGTAAAACATTCTTTAGATCATGTTCAAAGCCTTGTTAACATTATACCCGAAACAATAGGTCATTTTACCTCATTCATTTACTAAAATAGCCATTTACAAGTTAAGTAAATTTTGAGGTGAGCTTACATTTTCTTGTATTGCATGTTTTAGCGTAAGCTCAGTAGCAGGGGTACTATATCGATGATTAAGTTTTTATATAGCAACCATTGCAGGATAGTCTTGGTGCTTCACACATTTTTATAATTATTAACAATAAAAGAGGTGCATTTTATATGATGACATATAATGGGCATATAACAAATGCATACTTGAAGACATTTAAAATCTTTATAAACCATCGCAATCAAGATAATGCAAACATTGTAGTCAATAGCTTGTGACTCTAATCCTGACAACCACTGATTTGATTACTCTAACTATAGCTTACATTTTACATTTTATACATTTACATTCTGTACATTTTATAAACGGAATCAGTATATGTAATTTTTTATATTTTGGCTGATTTCATTCATCATTCTGTTTTGAGATACACCCCCATGCATCACTAGTGGATTAATTATTTCTCAAAAATTCAGTTGCTTAAAACAACTATTATCTCAGTTTCTATGAGTCAGGAATCCATGGCTTTTTGGGTGTCTCTGATTCGGAATCTTTCATAAGGCTGTGATCAAGTTGTCCACTGGGATGCAGTCATCTCAAGGATAAATTATGCAGAAAATCCACATTCAAGTTCACTCTCATGTCTGTTACTAGGCTTCAGGTTCATGCTGGGTATGGGCTGGAGACACCAGTTTTTTTTTTTTTTTAATTTTTTTTTAATGTTTATTTCTGAGACAGAGAGAGACAGAGCATGAGTGGGGGAGGGGCAGAGAGAGAGGGAGACACAGAATCAGAAGCAGGCTCCAGGCTCTGAGCCGTCAGCACACAGCCTGACATGGGGCTTGAACTCACAAACCATGAGATCATGACCTGAGCCCAAGTCAGTCACTCAACCAACAGAGCCACCCAGGAACCCCATGGAGACACCAGTTTCTTGCCATTCAAGCTATACAGGGATTCCCTTGCAGACAGCTTGCCTCTCTAGAAGCACCAAGAAAGAGAGTGAGAACAATAGAGTTATAAATGACAAGAGTGGGCAAGTGTTACAGAAGCAAGTACCTTTTAGTAATCTATTTTTCAACATGACAACCCATCACTTTTACCTAATTAAGAGTTACTATGTCCTGCACACATAAGGAGAGGAAATGACATACATGTTTATATAGCTGGAGACGGCAATCATTATGGGTCATTCCAGTCTCTGTCCATTACAGGCTGCTCTCTGACACCCCAGTGATTCATATTCTTCCTACCAAATACACTCATCTTCACCCAAGGTCTGCACAAGTATCATCCCATTATGGGTTAATTCAAAATACAGGATCTCATTCTCTCATCCAAGTTCAGCTGTAGATGAGGACTTTTGGGGTATAAGTCCTTACGTTCACATCTTTAAATAAGTTCTTCTTGGTCTGTGGTTCTGTGCAAGTATAAAACATTTTATTTTCCCACCACACACGTAATGATGGGACAGGCACTAAAAACAACAAAACAAAAGAAAACAAAACACTATTCAAAAAGGATGAAGTTGGAGACACAAAGGATTCACTGCTCCATGGGACTTCGAAGTCCAATCGAGCAAATACTAGAGGTTCCTTAATTAGTTCTTAGGATGTAGGAATAATTTTCATGAATCCACCTTCTGGATCCATTTTCTCTGTAGGCTGTGTTATTCTTCCATATTTTCTATAAAAGTTAGGATATGTGCACCGCTGAGTGGTTTTCTTGGCTGGCATCCCGCTGTTAAATTTTGGAGGTCAGTCTCTTCCAAAATTTTTGAAGAAATGTCCCTGTTACATCACATCATTTAATTAAATTATCAAACTACGTTAGAACATTTGTTAATTCAAGTTGCCATTAATCTGTGTGCGGGGTCTATTTTTGGGTTGTCTATTCTGTCCCTTTAATCTGCTCGCCTCTGTTAACACCAGTGTTGTTTTCTTGTTAGACCTGAAATCAAATAGTTCAAATATGCCAATTATGCTCTTATTTTCTCTCTCTTTTTAAAAATGTTTAATGTGTATTTATTTTTGAGAGAGAGTAAGAGTGCGAGTGGGGGAGAGGCAGAGAGAGAGAGAGACACACACACACACAGAATCCAAAGCAGGCTCCAGGCTCTGAGCTGTCCACACAGAGCCTGATGTGAGGCTCAAACCCACAAACCACAAGATCATGACCTGAGCCAAATTTGGGCGCTTAACCTACTGAGCCACCCAGGTGCCCCTCTTTTTTGTCTAAAATTATTTTGGCTATTTATTTTAAGTCAATGGCAATTTTCATATAATTTTTAGAATCTGCTTGTTAATTTCTACTATTGATGGAATTTCATATACTCTATGGATCACTTTTAGGGAAAATGATAATTTTATGGGTACTTCCAATTCTTGAGATTGCTTCTCTTATTTTTGTAAGCAATGGTTTGTGATTTTCAGTAAAGAGTTCTTCACACATCTTTATTTAAATTTATCCCTATTTTTTTAGGCTTTTCGATGCTGTCATAAATGATATTGCTTAATACCTTAATTTTATTTTTCTTTCATCCCTAATGTGCTGAATGTTGTATCATAAATGTACACTGACTTCTGTTAAATACCTCTTATGCATCTATTGAGATAACCATGTAATTATTTTTCTTAATTGTCATAACGTGGTTAAATTTGATTTGATTTTTAAACGTGATTTAAATTTGGTTATTGTTTGATTTTTGAATGTAAAACTTTTCATTAATATGGTAGACTCACTTGCTCATGGTATGCTATTCATTTTATATGATTCTGGATCCTATTTGCTAATATATCATTTAAAAAAATATGCCCTGCATTTCTCTAAAAGGTACCTGACTATTTCCCTGGATTAATATCATACACTGTAAGTTTTTGTTCATTTTAAATTTATTGAGACTTGTGTTATCAAGTATATGTTCTCTTGGTGAACTTTCCCTGTGTACTTAACAAGAATGTGTTATATGCAGTTGTCAGGCTTTGTGGTTTGTGAAGTCAGCTGGGTCAGATTGATGGATACCGCAAGTGTTTCTCTCTCTTTTTACAAGTTTGTGTATTTTCTCAGTTACTGATGGTGAGGTGTTAAATTTACCACCACTGACTGTGTATTTCCATATTTCTCTTATTATGCTAATTTTTGATTCATGAATTTTTGTGTTCTATAATTAGGTCTATGTGTATTTAGGATTTTTCATGCTCTAAATGAATCACAAAATTTTCTCTTTTAACTCTTGTAATATACTATGCATTGATGTATATACTTTGTCTGATATTCATAAACTTACTTTTCCAAATTTATAGCTTGCTTGTATATCATTTTTCAGCCTTCAGCCTTATGCATTTTCATTTAAAGCACATTATTGTAGGGGCACCTGGGTGGCTCAGTCAATTAAGTGCCTGACTCTTGGTTTCGGCTCAGGTCATGATCTCATGGTTCTGGGACTGAGCCCCACCAGGCTCTATGCTGACAGCACAGAGGTTGCTTGGGATCCTCTGTCTCCCCCGCACTTCCCCTCCCCACCTGCCTTTCAAAATGTGTTGAAAGAATATCCTTCTTCTGTTAAATTGTCCTGGAATATATATTGAAAATCAGTTGACCTTAAAGGTATAGGTTTATTTTTGAACTCTCATTCCTATTCCACTGATTTGTACATTTATTCTGTCCCAGAACCATATGGTTTTGGTCACTATAGCTTTGTAGTAAGCTTTTATATCTATAATAGCTAGCCTTCCAACCTCATTCTTTTTCAATACTGTTTTACACTATTTAGGTTACTTTCCACTTCCATATTAATATTTGAATAGCTTGTCAATTTCTACAAAAAAAAAATTGGGATTTTGGTAGATAGTCCAATAACTAAATAGGGCAATTTTAATACTCTAATTTTTCAGCCAATGAACCAGTGGTGTCTTTGATTTAGGAAATTTACTTAGGAAATGCCTTTCATTTAGTTTTTAGGAAGAGTTTATAGTTTTGAGTGTATAAGTTTGCTCTGCTTTTGTTAAATTTATTCCTAAATATTTCATTGTTTTGGATACTATTTTAAATTTCTTAAATTTTGGGTTCTTTACTGCTAGTTTATAGAAGTAAAATTTATATTTTTACATTCATCTTGTATCCTGAAACCTTGCTGAACTTTTCTTTAGCACTATTAATTTTTGGCACACTGCTTGGTATTTTGTATATAAAAAGCCATGCCATGTACAAATAGAGATGCTTGTTTTCTTCTCTTCCAAATCTTTTTTTTTTTCCTTACCTAATTACCCTCACTACAACTTTCAGTACACAGTTGAATAGAAATGCCAAGAGTGGATATTTAGAGTGCTTATGATCCCCAGAGAAAAACTTCACTCTTTCACTATTAAATATGGTATTAACTGCTGTTCTATTACAGATGCACTTAATCAGGTTGAGGACATTCTCTTTTATTTCTAGTTGGTTGACTATCATAAAATAATGTTAGATTTTGCCAGATGTTTTTTTTTTCTGACTCTATGAGATAATCATGTAAGTTTTCTTTATAATGCTTATATTGTATCGTATTGATTGAGTCTGGTATGTTTTATGCAACCTTGCATTCTTGGCTAAATCATACTTTATCATGTGTGTATTTTTAAATATACAAAACATATATGTTTCTGGATTTGATTTGCAGATGTTTTGTTGAGGATTGTTGTACGTATAAGGTAAATTTGTCCATAGATTATTTTTTATTTTTTATTTTTTTAATGTTTATTTATATTTGACACATAGAGAGACAAAGTGAGAGCAAGGGAGGGGCAGAGAGAGAGGGAGTCACAGAGTCTGAAGCAGGCTCCAGGCTCTGAGCTCTCAGCACAGAGCCTGACGTGGGGCTCAAACTCACTAACCATGAGATCATGAACTGAGCCAAAGTCCAATGCTTAACCGTCTGAGCTACCCAGGCGCCCTCCTCTTTTGTGATATTTTCATCAGGTTTTGGTGTCAGTATTATGATGGCCTCATATAATGAACTGTAATCTACATCTCTTATTCTGTCTTTTGGAAAAGTTTAAGAAGGAATGATGATAATTATTTCACTGTTGGATGCAAATCACCAGTGAGGCTATCTCTTCCTGGACTTTTCTTCCTGAGTTTTTAATTGTCATTTTAGGATGTTGCTTTTCAAGACTACTGTATAACTTTGGGGGAGGGAGGGAGATGGAATTAAGGCACATTAAAATAGCATGGAGATTACTGTTCACACCAAGATTCAGCTTTTTTTCTTGCTTACATTCTCCCTGGAATGGTACAAGTCTTTGGTTACTTTCCAGAGATCTGAAAAGTTGATTCTTAGAATTCTAAGAATTGCCAGTAATCTCATTGCTTTTATGGAGAAAGTTCTAGAAATCCTTAGTCCACCTTTTTTTGCTGAAGTCTCCAGTACATTTATATTTAATGTAATTATTGACAAGGCTGGTAGACATCCATACTGTTTTTGTTCTTGGATTGTCTGGTTTTTTGTTCGTTAATGTTTCTTCCTACCTTATCTTAGTTTACTCACATTTTTAAAAATAATTCTTTTAAACTCTCTGTAGACTTTTTTTTTTCAGTTATTCCTCACTTTATTAATGTGTAGTGTTTGTCACTAGTCCTAAACAATACGCATAAATAGCATAGCAAAATCTGTTTTGGAATCCATAATGGACCACTTCACATGTGGCACTTCTCATTTGCCACTGATCCCTCTGCCCACCTCACATTGGATACTTCTACTTTCCAACTTCCACTTTACCATTCAAATATTCCCCTTCACAATTGGAGTTCCAGTAAGACAGTGTGTGTGCTTTCTTCCCACTTCATTTTTTTCTCCCTCTGTCATATCTTTTAGTCAAATAACCTAATAAAACTCATCTTACAATGCTGTTAATTTTGCTTTAAATAATCAGTTGTATGTTTACACTGAAAATTTTAACTCATAGTCTTTAAAATATTTACCTCTTCACTGACCACTTTTAGATCTCATCCCCGCCAGTCTCTGAGCCAAGTTTCCTCCTGTATTATTTGAATGTCTTACCTCTTTTTAAATATTTATTTTTTATTTGATATCATTTAATTTGTTAATGTTTATTTATTTTTGAGAGACAGAGACAGAGCATGAACGGGGGAGGGTCAGAGAGGGAGACACAAAATCCAAAGCAGGCTCCAGACTCTGAGCTGTCAGCACAGAGCCCAACGCAGGGCTTAAACTCACAAACTGTGAAATCATGACCTGAGGTGAAGTCGGACACTTAACCAACTGAGCCACCCAGGTGTCCCTGACATCTTTCAATGTATCATGAATTCTTTATGAAAATTCCTCTCATCATATTTCATTCTTTAATAACATTTATTGAAAAAAAGGATGCGTTGGGTGTTGGGGAGGTAGGAGCGAGTGAAACGTGGCTGCTGTCCTCAATGAGAATCAAGTGAATTGGGAGATGTGGGGCATTTCACTGGAAATAAACCATAAAATGGTAACTGCTGAATGATAGATAAGCTAGGGATTCTTTTACATCACAAAGGAAAGACAGCGTATTTGGATGAAAAATTGAGGGACAACTTCACAGAAGGTAGGAAATGACTTACTTCTGGTCAAGTAAATAGAAAATATGTAGTTTGAGGAAATCACGTGTGGAGAGTAGGCACATTAGAGGCCAGATTATCCACGTTAGTTTGACTAAAATTCGATGTGAATAGTGAAGTGCCTGAAGATTAAATCACACACGTAGACAAGCGCCCAGTGAGGATGTCTGCCATCTGAAGGCTGTGGTACATTCTCGTGTTTTATTTAAGAAAAGATAAAATCACATTTTAGAAATAACACACCGGACTCTAGTGTAAATGCAATGTGCGTGGAACAGAAACAGGAAGAGAGGTAATGAGACCACTCAGGGGAAACTGCAATAATCTCAGAAAGTAGGAGAGCTTAGATGAACTCTGGTAACTGTTGGAGAGAAGGGGTGGGGGTGAGGGGATTTTTAAAGAAACAGATTCACAAGAATTTACAAAGTTTTCGGTGAGGAGAAGTGGAAAAATGAAAATCATCATTAGTGCATACAAGGCCATGTCGAGTGTCTGAGAGGGTTATAGCTCTGGTTATTCAATCTGAGAAGAAGAGAGAAAGTCAAGAATGAGGTCAGAGCTACAGCTGAGTAAATTGGACTTTATGATTCAAACATTTCAATAGCATTCCATTCTGAAAAGCTTAACTGAGAGGAAAATTGTATACAATAACAGACTACAGAATTTTTATTTCAACATGCAGAGTTATATGTATGTAGCTCAGGGTTGAGTAGTCCTTATGTCACAGAAAAACTTAGCAAGACACTTTGGACTGTAGCCCTATTGTGTCTCAGTCCACAGTTTCTCTCCATTAAAAAAGCTTCCGTATTTCCATGTCTTGAATTTCCAAAGTTAGGAACCAATATTTGAGAGTTCTGCATTCTGCTCCCTTGTGTTGAGTTAGCTTTATCATGTTTTTAAATTAGCCTTCTCCTCAAAAAAAAAAAAAAAAAGTTGTTTAATAACTGGGTGGTTTTGGGTAACCTTAGAACAATTTATATTATGTGATAGGATTAAATCCACAACAGATGAATAAGGAAAATGTTTGATGAGAATTATTATTTTTTTTAATGTACAACTTTTATCCTTTGATAGAAATGGGAAAACAGGAATACAGATGGAGACTTTGAGTCCTTTCCTCTGGGAAAACTTCCAAGCAAGGAAAAATTACTTTCACCTCATGCTTCTATCAGAACTGTCCCTACTCTGGATCTGTTGCTCTTTCTTGCTCACTGCACTAAAAACTTCTTGAAGGCAAGGGACCCTGTCTGATTTATATCAACACATTGTTTGATACATAGTAGGGATGCAGTTTTTTCTTCCATCCTGTTACAGTGCCTTGGTTTTAAGCCTAGAAATAAACACATGGACCATGTTGATAGAGACCAAAAGAATAACTGAATAGAGATGTAGGGGGCTTACATGAGGGACACAGGAGGTAGGCAGGGATATCAAAAAATTTCAAGACACACTTCAGGAAAACAAGACAACCATTCCAGGAAGCATCACCTACCAGTGCCTGGGCAACTTAATGCAATAGCCTGGGAGTTGTACCTACATTCAAGATAGAATGTAGCAACCTGAGGCATGGCAAATAAGATAGATAGATAGATAGATAGATAGATAGATAGATAGATAGATTGATAGATAGATAGGCAGGCAGATAGATAGATAAATTCGTAAACATCTCAGAGTGAGAATCAAGCAAAGGTTAGACCCTATGCATGGAAATGAGATGCTGCCTGAAATTTTCTAAAGATTCTTGTGGCTTTGAGAATGGGTTGCCACATATTGTGTCTTTTCTCCATTATTGGCCCAGATAAAACCCAGAAGTGTTCTTCAGTAACAACGGGGATATATATACTTAAAAAGTAATAGATATTTATTCAGTCAGTTAAACTGAAAGACATAAAAGGAAATTGACTGGCTCACTGCGGTGTATGCTTTTTTCTGCCCTCCCTCAAGCCTCAGTGGCTTAGATTATAATGTATCCTACTCCATACATCCATGTTAATAAATATGAATATACTGTACATGTAATTTTTGTTATTTATACTTTAAGTAAGATCTCAGCTTCTATATTATTACACACCATGGCTTTCCCATCCACAACAAATTATAGATAGTTCTTCAGAGCTAGCATATTCATATTATTATTTTAATGGTAATTCATTATTTATAAAATAATCCCCCTCCAGATGGACTTTTAGATTTTTTTTTTTGCCTCTGAAATAATCATTATTATTCCTATATAAAATACCCTTATCCACAGATGTTTTAATTTCTCTTGTTAAAACAAGACACTGGTGTGCTTGGTTTTCCTTCTACCTGACTAGGGGCTCTTTATCTTTCTCGTCCCTCTGGCTTTTTTTTTTTTTTAATGTTTTATTTATTTTTGAGAGAGTGCAAGTGGGGGAGGGGCAGAGAGAGGGGGGACAGAGGATCAAGAAGCAGGCTCTGCACTGACAGCAGCGAGCCGGATGTGGGGCTTGAACTCAAGAACCACGAGATCATGACCTGAGCCGAGGTAGGACTGAGCCACCCAGATGTCCCCCTCTGGCTTTTTAATTTTGAAGCACTACAGGTTTCAGTCCTCAGTTCTTCCCTTTGCGCCTATGTTTATTTCATTGGTAATCTCATCCTGTTTCATAGCTCTAAATACCACCTTTGTGCTGGCTGTCTCCCAAATTTATAAGCCAACCATATTTGTCTTTGAACTAGAGACTGCATATAAAAAATGGCCTCTACATCTCTACTGAGATCGCCAATAGAAGTACCAAGATTAGCATGTCAAAATTCAATTCCTGACCTTCCCCTTTCTATTTCGTGTACCTGTATCCGTCCACATCCCATTTGATTAAATTCTGAACTCTTCATAACTATAGCCAAGCACCTAATATCTGTGCTTGAATTCTCCTTTTTCATAAATCCTATACTACTCCTTTAGGGAAACTTTGTGTGCTCTTTCTTTTTAAAATGTGTGTCCAGCATCACTGGGATAGAATTGACATATAGTATTGTATAAGGTTAAGTATACAATGTGTTGATTTGATACACATATATTGCAAAATGATTAGCATTATAGCATTAGTTAAAACCATGTCACATAATTACCATGTCTTTTTAAAAAAAAACATTTAATGTTTATTTATTTTGAGAGAGAGACAGAGTGTGAATGGTGGAAGGGCAGAGAGAGAGGGAGACAGACTCCAAAGCAGGCTCCAGGCTCTGAGCTGTGAGCACGAAGCCTGACACGGGGCTCGAACTCACTAACCGCGAGATCATGAACTGAGCGGAAGTCAGATACTTACCCGACTGAGCCACCCAGGTGCCCCTACCATGTCTTTTCTGTGGTGAGAACATTGAAGGTCTGCTCTCCTAGCATCTTTCTCATACACAACACAGTATTGTTAACTATAATCATTCTGCTGTGCATTAGATCCCCAGAACTTACTCATACCTGGGAGTTTGTACTCTGACCATCACCTTCCCTTCTTCTGCACTCCTCGGTCCTGGGAATACCATTCATTCTACTCTGTGTTCTAAGAGTTTGACTTTTCAAAATTCCAGAAAAAAAAAGTGATATCATACAATATTTGTCTTTCTCTGCCTGACTTATTTCACTGAACATAATGCCCTCAGTAACCATCTGTGTTATTGCAAATAGTGGAATGTCCTTCTTTCTCATGGCTGAATACTATTCTTGTAGGGGTGGGGGAAGTGCAGTGGGTGTATATGTATTTCCTTTATCCATTCATCTGTTAATGGACACTCAATTTGTTTTCATTTCCTGGCTATTGGGAGTAATTTAGCAATGAACATGGAGCTGAAGATAGCTCTTTGAGATAATGATTTCATTTCCCTTGGATTATGTACCCTGAAATTGCTAGATCTTTTGGTAGTTGTATTTTTTCACTTTTTTGAGGAAACTTCATACTGTTTTCCATAGTGGCTGCACCGATTTTCATTCCCACCAAGAATGCACAAGGGTTCTCTTTCCTCCACATCCTCCCCAATAACTGTTACCTCTTTCTTGTTTTTAATAATATCCATTCTAACAGGTGTGAGGTGATATCTCAGGGTGGTTTTGCTTTGCATTTCCCTGACGGTTAATGATGTTGAACACCTTTTCATGTACTGTTAGCCATTTGTATATCTTCTCTGGATAAAAATGTCTGACAGATTATGTTTTGTTATTGGTTGTGTGAATTTTTGATATGTTTTGGATATTAACACCTTATCAGACATATAATTTGCAAAAATTTTGTCCTATTCCCTAGGTTGCCTTTCCATTTTGTTGATGGTTTTATTTGCTATGCAAAGGCCTTTTATTGTGATATAGCTCCTCTGGCTTATTTTTGCATTTGGTGTTGCACTTGTCCCAAAATATATTCACGAATACTCCAGTTCTTGTCACTTTCACCAGCACCTGGTCCGTGCTGTCATCCTCAGTCAGCGTGTTACCAAAGCAGAAGTCTATCAGTTCTCCCTGCTTTCATTTTTGTTCCTCTACTTTCTGTTCTCAGTAATGAAATGGACGTGATCCTTTTGAGATGTAAATCACTTATGATGCTCCTCTACTCAACACTATCCAGTTTCTCTTTTTTCTTGTGCAGTGGTCCTCCATGATCTTCCTTCCAGTTATAGTACCCCTACATCCATAGAGGATACGTTCCAATACCCCCAGTAGATATCTCGGAGAGTACCGAACCCTATATATACTATGTGATTTTTTATACATACGTACCTGTAATAAAGATTATAAATTAGGCACAAGGGATTAATCACAATAACTACTAGAACAATAATAACAAATATGCTGTAATACAAGTTGCGTGAATGTGGATATGGTCTCTCAAAAAAATATCTTGTACTCTACTCACACTTCTTATTGTGATGTGGGAGGATGAAATGACTGCGTGAGGAGATGAACTGAGGTGAACGACGTGGCCGTTGTGATGCATCATTAGGCTACTCTTGGTCTAGTGATGATACATCAGAAGGAGGACCATCTGCTTCTGGACCACAACTGACAGTGGGCAACTCAAACCAGGGAAAGGGAAACCACAGAGAAGGGAAGACTACTGTATTTCTCTGATGTCTTCTGCAACTCTCCTCTGTCCATGCAACTCTGGTCACACTGGCTTCCTCACTCTTTCTGGAATTGCTATTCATGTTCCTAACTTGACCCTCTTGCTTTTTCTGTTTTCCCTGACTATAATGCTTTTTCCTATGATACGAACTTGGCTCACTTACCTTACCTCCTTCAAAAATTTATTAAAATGTCATCTTTTTAATATGCCTTCTCTGATTCCTTTATTAGACTTTATTGTTGCTATCACAAATTATTGCAAAATCAGTGCCTTAAAACAACACAAATTTATTTTCCACCAGTTTTATAGGTCAGAAGTTCAACATAGTTCTCACTGGTCTAAAATCAGGGTGTGAGGAGAGCTTCATTTCCTCTAGGGAACAGCCCATTCCTTGCTTTTCCCAGCTTCAAGAGGCCTCTCTTAGGTCTTGCATGATGATTTTTACATTTTAGAACCAGCAATGAGGTGCTCACTCCTTCTCACACTTCCATTTTCTCTCTCTCTCTCAACCAGCTGGGATCAGGTCTTCCCTTATAAGGACTCATGTGATCAGAATTGTCCCAGCTAGAGAAACCAAGGTAATCTCCCTGTCTTAAGGACCTTGACCTCAATCACATATGTGAAGTTCTTCTTACCATGTAAAGTAACATATTCACAGGCTTCTAGAATAAAGACATAGACATCTTTGAGGGGCCAATGTCCTGCCTAACATACTCCCTTATTTAATATTGCAATCTCTCTACACCTTCCCGATCACCTCTGGTATTTCTTTCTCTCTCTCCTTTTTAAGTGGGGATCTTGTAACTTTCTAACACTATATATATATTATGTTATATATATATTATATATATATATAGTGTTATATATTATATATATATATAACACTATATATAATATATATATTATATTATATTAATTTATATTATATATAATATATATATTATATATATAGTGTTAGAAAGTGACACTTTCTAGAAAGTGTTAGAAAGTGATATATATATTATATATATATATATATATATATATATAATATATAATATATATATAATGTTTTCTGCTTACTGTGTATTTCTTCCCACTGGTATTAAAGTAAGCTTTCCCAGGGTATGAATCTCCACGTTAGTGATGTATTTAACTACTGAGTACCAGGACTGGAACATAGCAGATGCTCCAAAAACATTTGTTGGATATACACTTCTAATAGTGATTGCTAGATTAAATTATAAGCTTACATTTTATTGTCAGATACATTTTCTAAATGTTTGAAGCCATTTCCATTTCAATTTTCCTTCCCTCCCCTTTCTCTATGCATCTACTGCTTTCTGATTTGAACAAAGGGCTAAAATGAACAGTAATGACAGAGTTTTAATGGGGATGAAATGACAACCCCTGTGAATATGTGGATAGTGGTTTGGACCAGTATTTGGGGCCGGAATTGTACTAATGTTAGTACACTCTGAGATTTTTTTTTTCTTTAAAACCAGCTTCCAGGGCCATCTCTTTCTCAGCTAGACCCTAATTGGCAGATGAAAGAACAGAGATTAACTCTGATATCAGAGAATAGGTCCTCCTGTGCCTTATATATCTCATTCCAACTTTAATCGATTGGCTCGTTTTTGAGGGTTTCCAACACTTAAAAGTGAAATTCTCAACCACTGACTTACCTCCTGCAGTGCCCCAATATTTGGCACACCCAGATGGGGCTCTCTAGAGGATATCTGAAGGATATGGAATTATACCACTCAGACTTCAGAGATATAGTTTTTTTTTTTTTTTTTTTTTTTTATCTTGTACGTTAATACCCTTAATCTGGGGTTCAGGGGATATAATAAACACGTGCTGCCTCCTGTTCTTTTCCCTCTTCCTCCTCGTTCATTAGCTTCCTTCTCTGAGAATACTGATTAAGAAGTTAAAAGTGAAAAACTGAAATTCAACAGGAGGCTTTTGCATGTTGGCAAAGAGCTCTGATGTTTCTGGTTCAACAACCACACCTATTTCCTTACTCTCACCTAATTTCTTAACCTTTTAATTAATTGACATTAGGTATGTGGTTGAACAGAGTACTTCATCACTATTTCTCATGTAACTTTGTTGCATATTAATTGATGCATAATTAAAACTGATGGTTCTGTATTTTTCTTGCACAAGATAGATATGTTAGTTACCAAGAGACTACTATGATTTGAAATGTTTTTTCCTCTTTACGTCAATTACTTATTAACAGTTCAATTGAATTTTGTTTCATCTACTTATTGTTTGAAATATAACACGTTGTGGAATAAAGGGTGCATAATAAATTTTAATATGTATTTCATGTGATCCTTATATTGCATCATTTTATGTGTTGGAAAAATAATCATAGTGGGATTACTATACAATGTTTACTGCTGGCTTCCCCTGGAATGCTGTAAAAATAAGTTTCCTACTCATAAAAAATATATATATAAAATATGTAGTTCAAAATATTATCGTTTTAAGTCAGTGACCTATCTTTCTAACATGGCTTGAAGTTTTCACTAAAAGCAACTTTTGAAATTAATTGCTCTGCCATCATCTTCTTAACCTTTTGAAGTTATTCTTCCCTAAGGGATAGAATATTATCTTAGTGAAGAACTCTGTAGTTGGAGTGAAAGCTATAAATTTTTAGGTCCTGATCCGAATGTGGTCCAGGGTGAATAAATAGTTTTCCAGGGGGAACTCATGTGAGTCATATTAGCTTTCCAAGTGCCATAGGTTACTACTTAACATAAGAAAGAGACAATTTATTAAAATCATGCCAGAGAAGTGGTCATTTTGCTTTACTTGGGTGGTTTCATTTTCTTTCTTCATTCTCCTCCCCTTTTCTGTTTTCTAAAGAGTAGTTCATTAACCCTACTTTATTATGTGATCACATACGCGAGCATTGTCCCTTCTTGCTTTAGGACAATATTGTAACATCTGTCCTTCAGCATAAAAAATATCACTCACTTTGCAAAATCTCATGACTCGGAAAGTATACTGCTACCACTGTGTGTTATAAAACCCTGCCACTGTTTTCTCTCTGTTATTTCCAAACTGTCTGCCAAAAAGAGTTCAATACTGATGACTAACATCAACTTTGTCTCCCAAATATTTTTACATGTCAATGTACAATATGATGAAAATCTCTCTTAAATAGCATAAGAGCTAGCTCATCTTACAACATCATATTTTGCTGTTGCTAAGTCAGCTCCGTGTCTATATCCAGAGTATTTCTACTGCATGTGCCCTACTTCCGCTTCTTTCCTTTGATGTTTTATTGTTGCCCACACTCAGAGACAACACATTTCTCTCTTGGTTATCCATATTACTTGATTGTCTGCATCAAAGAGCTTCCTGTCCCTATTTTAAGATTACCCCCACTACTACCACCATTCCTGCTCAGCCATTTCATTCATTCATTCACTCACTGATGCATCATCTGTTGCCTTAAAAAAACGAATATAAAACATGCTCTTCCAGGTATTAAAGCTCACTTATTAAGCTGATTTTTCTCTATAGCTGGTTTTTCTCTAAGGCTCCATCTCTGTTACAAAGGATGTATTCCAGACCAAACTGAACATTTGGAAATGGGTGTACGATAGATGAGGGGTCATCCTGAGAGTGGGTTACTTTGTTGTTTCACAAATGTTGATCATCCTAATCATATGAGCTATTAATTTGCCTAAATGCTATTGTAGTAGCTTCCCATCAGTGTTAACATAAAAACTAGTCATTCCAAGAGTCAGCTAGGCCCGCTGAGATATTTAAATACTCCATTATTGAAATGATTATCTGCATTATTGAAACACTCAAGATAAGCATTGTCAACACCTTATAAAATTCAAATACATGTTTGCAACATTTTAATGTAACTTCTACTATGTTATCAAATATTATAAATACTGCTAAATTACCATTCACTGATTTTATTGCACGTCTATTTTCAAGTCAGACATAATTTCTGAAATATTTAGGCTAAGTTGTTTGTTAAATATAAACACTTTATGTGGAACCAGATTCAAGTCTTAAAATCTAAAGACATAAAATTACTGACATTTTCTCTCTTACCTGAATTGCTTACCACAACCTACATAAAGCATAGAGTGTGTTATATTTTTCATAGTGCTTTAAGTTGACAACTTTACTGTTTCTTTTATATACTTTCATTGCAAGTCTACATATATAAGGCCATTCTTTAAATATGACCAACTTTTGTAATACAAACTTTTAACACAAAATGAAATAATATCAAAATAACCTAAGAACATAGAAGAATATAAAAATATATCCTGATGATAAAAGTCAATCATCACCATCGCTGTCTTTCTGAAATTAGATGGTAGAACTACAAGACATTTCCCCAAAAGGGTTTTAATTTCATTATATAGACTTATAATTAATGTATAGTATAACAATAGCTAATAAGACTGTCTAATGTTTCACTTCATAACAAGAGATTTTGAGAAAAGGTTTTAAAACCATTTGTTTAAATGAATTTGTTGCTCTGTTTGGGTCACGGATTAAAGCAAAGTTGGAGACTGAAACAGGCCACTCTGTTGATATTTTGCAGGTGTATCTGCTTCAGAAATGATAAAATTTTCTTCTAGATGCTGAAAAGATATGGCAAGAAACCAAAAGAAATGACTAAATACATTTCCATCCATGCATGCAATTGTCTCCACACAACTCATGCTGCATTCTTCTTTTAGTTGTTAATTTACTAATGAAGTGTGAATCTTTGAAAGCTGTGTTTTTCATACATTGCTAATGCATTTTTATTCATCTTTATAAAAGCTCCAAAAAATCAGTTTTGAAAAGATAATGATTTATGGAATCTTGCTAGGTGATTCCCATCAGAATTTGTCCCTGTTTACGCCTTATGTGTTTTCAAGAAAGATATAAGATTATTTGGGATATGCTACAATTTATATTCAGTTGCCTTCATTTTACCATGGAATAGTCCTTTTGTCATAGTTTATTATATTTTTCTATATTTTCTCTTTTTGAAAACGTCTTCTAAGGGTTCAGAGACTTTAAAATAATCCTTGAAAACTTTCTCTTTATTATGGTAAGAAATCCAAAACTTAGGCGAACAAGGTTATATTTTTTCAGTGTTTCCAAGTGTCACAATTGAGCAAAAGGTGAGTAGTTGAGGTTAGGTTACCAGAAAGATGTCATATGAAGGATAACTTCAGATCTCTCAAGAGAAACAATTCTTCAAATAGATGTGTGAGATTTAAGAAAAATTGTGGTTATTTCTAGCTAGAAATATAACAATGGCACTTATGCAAAGATGGCAGAAGTTACAATAGATTAAGAAGTATGAATCACATGCAGGTTAAAAGCATTTCCTGACGCTTAAATGACAAAAAAATGGTTTATAATTATCTTAATATGTATTTACCTTTCTTATTAAATACTTCTTCACTAGTGAAATGTTCCTTTTGTAATATCTATTAGTATAATATTCCACTTTTATTTTAATAAATGAGAATTCATTAGTGTATTTCTATTAGTTACAAATTAGGACCATGTATTGATTAAATCAAGCACTCCTATTTAAATTTTGAGTTAAAGTTTTATAATAATAATAATAAAAAAAATTATTCTGTGTTTTCTTTCATTCTAAATCTGAACAATTAATCTGGAATATATATATTTTTTTATTTTTTCACATTATAATATTAATTTCTCTATAACAAATAAGTGCCTCTTTTGTGGAAGTTTTTAATAATTTGAATCTCATCCTGCCATATATTCTTTTTTCTTTTTTTTAAATTTTAAGTTTGAAATAAAATGCCAAACAATTAATATAAAAAGTCATTATTCCTGGAAGTATTGCGGGCAACAGTGATTTCCTGGTAATTTCTTTATCCAATTCCATTCTGTGTAGTTAATGCAGTGGTGATTTACTAGATGGCATCAAGGGTTATTGTTTTTTATTTAATGACTATTGCTTATTAATTTCTCTTAAATTATTGGATTTCTTAGATAGATCATGATAAAAGATATCTATATCAATACCAATTAGAGAAAAACTGCAGAAAAGGAAATGATTATAGCACCATATGGTAGACTGTGAAGGTAAGAAAAGTTATAACCAAACTAAGTTCAAAATTATGGATAATTTTCAGATAACACGACGTGAAGCTGGAATATAATTTCACACTAAAGTATTTCATTTTTATGTGACAGTTGCACTCCAATTCTGACAAAGGCGATGGGTCTGTCAAGTACATCCTTACTGGAGAAGGTGCCGGAACTATATTTATCATCGATGACACCACCGGTGACATCCACTCAACGAAAAGCCTAGACAGAGAGCAGAAGACCCACTATGTGCTTCACGCCCAGGCTATCGACCGACGAACAAACAAGCCTCTTGAGCCTGAGTCCGAGTTCATAATCAAAGTACAAGACATCAATGACAATGCTCCAAAGTTCACAGATGGACCATACATCGTTACTGTGCCTGAAATGTCAGATATGGGTAAGAAAAAGCATTATTCACTTTAGCAGTTAATATAGTTTTGAGAATCCAAATGATCATCTTTTGAAAACCAGTTTTTAACTTTGTGTGTGGGTGTGTGTGTGCGTGGAGAAATCCGAAGAAATTTCGAAACATCTTAATATTTACACGTGGCCTAAAATATTAAAGGATATTGGGTCTAGATGGTGTGTTATTTATTAAAATTAATTTCTGAATGCTAAAGTAGAGGTAATGCTTAGGTATCAAGAAAACATCATTAATGGGGAGACATCGGCAATTCTTGCTTAATTGACAGGGTTTTTTAGTCATGTAAATTCTTTATTTATATTGCTGCAGAGATATCAACATACTCAAGGTGACAGTTTGCATAAATAAAAATAGACACCGTAATGTTTGAGATATTTTACTACATGTCTTTTAAGATTGCGGTTTATGGGGGGGTGGAAGGGAGGGGAGAGTGGGTGATGGGTATTGAGGAGGGCACCTTTTGGAATGAGCACTGGGTGCTGTATGGAAACCAATTTGACAATAAACTTCATATATTGAAAAAAAAAGGAAATATAAAAAGAGATTGCAGTTTATGACCCAATTATAACAGCATTAAAAATGTAAATAATAGCTACATTATTCAATAAAATTTTTTAGATACTCATAAGCATTTACAAAGCTTATTTATCTTAAAACGTAAAACAACCCTTAAAGGATTTTTTCCTTTTTGCCTCTGATGTAGCTAACAGTTGATGTCAGACACTTAAATCTTAGTTGCCATCAAGTGTAGACTCAGTTGAATCCATAGAAGTTTTGATCAGGGGCGAAGAGGAAATTGGATATTTTGAATGTTGACTGTGAGTTCTGCAGAAAATCTAAAATCGATCAGCCCAAAACAACCAGTTAGCTTCGCCAGGACTGGAGACTACAAGTCGTCAAAGCAGTTGTGGTAATGATCACTGAAACAGCATCAAGGAGTATTTATTGAGCACTTACTATACGTCAGGCATTGCATGCCATGTGTAATAATTTCATGCTTGTATCATCATGGACAAGGGCGACATTGTGGTTCTCCTTTTACAGAGGATGAAATTGATACATAGAATTAAATAATTTGCCCAAGATCACATGGTTAGTAAGAAGTGAACCTAGAAAAGATTTCTAAGCCAGACAGAGGTTCAGCTCTTAAGTTCCCAATTTTTTTAATATAGTTACAAATTTAAAACCTGGTTTAAGCTATTTATGGAATAATTATAAGAAAAATAGTGGATGTTCCAGAATCTGTACAGCTTTTTGAGCCAGGGGTGGGGGTCTCCTTCTTGCCATATGGGGATAGATTTGATGTTATTTTGTTTTTGTTTAAAGGATTGGGTTCAGGGATGGCTACATACCATAAGGAAGAAAATTCATCCTAAATTGCCTGAGTAAGGGAATAGACATTTATTTATGCTAGTAATCTAATCTTTAGGGAGTCCAACGAGAATATGCTTTTGAAAAAAAATTCCCTAACACCTCCAAAATATGTACATTAGATACATATAGTGTGAATAAAGACAACGGACAGTTTCCAGGTAGATATGTGTGCCAAAAGTTGAAAAATCTTTGTGACACAGATGGCTGGAGAGTGAAGCAAATGAAAGTGTCAAGAAATGGAAAGTAACCCCATTAACTGAGCTAAAGAGTGGGGCTCAGGTGGAGGACCAGATGTACTCGTGATGCTGACACAATTGAAATAGTGTGATTTTCTCCACACTTGAGGACAAGGTAAATGGGAAATAAATCAATGATTAAACTCTAAAAAACCTAAAACTTTGAATCTGCTAATGAAAACACAAGAACTAAAAAAAAATAAAATAAAATAAAGAAGTAGACGAAGGACTTTTCAACGTAAGATAAGAATGCAATAACCAATAATCAAGAAGACATGAATTTAAATGAATAAGCATTTGAAAACATAGCCATCAAATAATAAAACTAATCTGAATCAAAAGAAAAATGAACTCAAATACTTAAAAACCTTCATGGCGGACAGAGGACTATTTTGTATTACATAAGAATATTTTTTTTAATAACAAAAATTCATTAGAACCAAATAAGAAAATGGGGAAATCCCATTAGCAGGAGAGTCACAAGAAAAAGAAACACGTGTTAATTATCCACAGAAAAAACTCAAATTTCACTAGTAATTTAAGAAACCACAAAGGAGGAGGAGAAACCAGTGTTCACCTACCAAAGTATGCAAGCCTGATAATTCACAAAGTTGTTAAAGTTGCAGGACGGTTAGCAGAAAGGTGAATTCCCATAGTTTGTTTTCTGTTGTTTTGTTTTGGATGGCAATTTAACAATATCTTTCAACATTTTAAGGAGAACATATCCGTTTGTTGGACAATCTCTATTATAGAGAACTATTTTATGGATGTGTTCAGATGGTTATACAAAGATATATGTGAAAGGATGCCCATTATGGTATTATTCATAATAATACACTTAAGGTCCACTAATAAGGGAGTTTTCAAATCAATGACTCTTCAAACATATACAGATTTCATATGTAGCCTTAAAATGAATGAATTTGCATGTATATACATGCTGAAGATCTATATTGTTTTAGTGAGAAAAAAAGTTTTCAGAAAGGCATGTGGAATAAGCTACAGTTTATTCTAGAAAATAAGGATGTGTTGTGCAGTATATGGGCACATAGGGCATATTTGAAAGAAACCCACATAGTGGTAAGGGTGATTACTTCTAAAAACGGGTTGTGGGCTTTATTTGCTGTGAGAGTAATGCATTCTTCTTTATTAGAAACTACATATACATATAGATGTTATTTATAGAGTGATAATAAAAACTGAAATGCAGGCTTGTGATAAAAACATTTATGTTTAAAAAACATTTATGGTGCCTGATAAAATCATTGTTTTTATCATATACTCATTACTTAATTTGTGGATCATCCTGTCATAAGAAAAAAAAAATCTACTGTTTTGTATCTCTTTAATTCTTGAGAGAGAGAGAGAGAGGAAATAAAGGCATTTTATGTGCTAAGAACTGATAGTGGCTAGTAATAAAATGTTAAAAAAATGGAAGGAAGGAAGGAAGGAAGGAAGGAAGGAAGGAAGGAAGGAAGGAAGGAAGGAAGGAGAAACATGTCCTTAAATTTGAACAGGCTACAGACATATAAACGGAAAATTTAAACATAGTGTGTGATTAGCAAAAATATAAGGGAACCATAAAGTGGAAAGTCCAGCTTGCAAACTTAGAGAAGACGTCCTCAAATAATTTAACATAGTGTGCATGGGTTTGTAAATAGACAAGGGAAAAAAATAAAAGGGCATTACACATAGAAGACACAATAATGAAAAATACTCTTTACTCTTATCTTCCCTATGGGTTTATGGTCTACTTAGGGTTGTATGTGTACGTGCGTGAGTGTGTGTGTATGTTGTTAAGGGGGAAATTAACAGGATTGTCGTACAAATGATGAATTCCTTTCACAGCGCAGCAGACTATGCTATGAGAATACAGAGAAGGCAGCACACGAGATGTCCTGAGTGTGCAAGTATTTATCAGATTACTGTTTCTTGTACATCTATAGTACTAAGGGATGTTCAGGGAGCCCTCTGACTATGCTGTGTGCTAGGTGACCACTGAGCAAAGCACAATGTGGTTGTATGATTCTTGTCAGTGGGTAATAATCAGCAAAGTCTGCGGCATTCTGAGTGGTTTCATAAAGAAATATACAAAACAAACTAGAGTGGTTGTCACTGCATGTTTTTCAATGTAATGTTTTTCTTTACCTCTTTGGTTTATATCGTTGAGTTTCAGCTATTACATAGAGAATCATCTCTCTCTACATCAGAGTTTTTCAACCTTGCCACTAATTGATGTATGAGACTGGATGATTCTTTGCTGTTCTGTGTATTATAGGATATTCAGTGGCATCCCTGGCTTCCAAACTTTATATGCTTAGTACCCTCCCTTCTGTTACCACCATATCACAGTGTCTTTAGACTTTGCCAAATGCTCTCAAATCCCCCCTCTGGGGGGGGTACTTTTTTAAAGCATTTCAAAATAGAAACATGAATTGGAGAATATGATATTTGTTAAATTTATAGTCACTTCCAAAGAGAATCTCATATGGTTACAATGTTCAGATCATATATTTTATAGAAAAGAAGTATAACAGTGTGGCTCCTTGAGAGTCATTATGACTGTCATTTTTAAAAGAAAATCTACTTGTTGTGTTATAGCATTGATTTAGAAAAGGACCATTTGCATTGTGATGAATTCCTTGTGAGCTACTGGCTATCATATTGCATTTTTTTTTTAACTTACCGAAAAATGTGACAAAGTGAACAAAGTGAACATGGGTGGACAGAATAACAAAATACTCTGGAGGGTAAAATGTAACTCAAACGGGCCCATGAAGACACTCGCACGCACTTTATCAATGTAAATGAACAATTACTTCACTTTTTTCTCTAATGTGCTGCACATTATCATGCCAGTGGTGATTATTTTACTACCTTCTAGCAATTATTCTATAGAATAATTGTCTTCTTTGTCCTTTAAACAACTTTAAAGAAGCATTTCTTTGATTTAGATTTTCTGTAACTTTATTAAATGCCTACATTCTTCAGAACTGAGACTAAGAGGATGAAATCAAAAAGTTAATACTGATTGTTGTGGCGCAAAAAGGACACTCACTATGAGATGAAATTATACCTGCCTTTGGAATCAGCAGTCTACTGCATGTGTGGCATTTTAGAAATGAAAGTAGGATAAATAGGATTGTGCTTGGAAACATCATTGCCATTCTCAGAAAGGCCACAATAAGGGTCTTAAGACATTTAGTGAGGCTAAAATGGCATATTGTTATTAAAAAGCTGGTAAAGGTGTTTTGATTATATAACTTGATAAATCTCTTTAAAGAAATAATTAAAACTATAATTTTAAAATAATAATTTAAAACAATAATTTCATCTTTTCTATTTTTATAGATACATACCCAAATTTATGCAATTATAATTTTCCTTTCACTGAGAATCAGTAGGTTTTAGTACAAATTTTGATTGTTTTGCAGTCACTCTAAATTTTCAAAAGTAATTACTCTCTATGTAGAAAATTTTCAAGGAAAACCATACTATATCACAACGCAATTTTCCTGAAAGTAAATTTCACATCTTTTTTTTCCCCACAAAAATTGTATAAATCTTTACCTCTACACTCTTCTGTGTACTGATGAAAAGATACCTGTAAGTAAAAATCACCTAATAATATTTAAGATATTGTAACACGTTATAGAAATAATACATTTTAATTTCTGGAAGATAGAACACAATGTTTTATATTTTATTCAGATTATAAGTATGTAATTTATAAACCTTAACCTCAATGGAGCACTGATTCTTAGTTTGGTACATAGAGAAAAGATATGAAATTTACTGCATGACCCTTAAACTCCACAAGGTGCCGTGTCCTTGGAGATGTACTAAAACATCCTAATCTTTTTCATGTCTTTGTTCCTCTACAATCTCTAACTCCCAGGCCTATTTCCATTTGCAGCTGTGTTCTTTGTTGCAGGGCAACACGAAGAGACACCAGCTGTGCTTACTTTATTGCACTGCTTGTTGGGGGACTGATTTAGTTCTGGCCAAACATCTTGGGAGCTTCACTCTGGATATCTTCCAGGATTCTAGTAGCCACTTTAAAATCATTACCCTGGGGCTTAACTTCAGAATGAGATAATTTCAGTGACATGAGGCTGGCACTGCTGTTCGACATGCTAAATTAAAAGTGCATATGAGGAGTCACATTGAACAACTAATGAAGTGGAAATTGGGAAGAAAATTCTAAGTTTCATAACTTTTTTCCCCTCATAACTTTTCCCTTGTGTCAGTTAGCTTGTGTTTGGTAACAAATAAACCCACAACTTAGTGGCTCAAAACAGCATCCATTTAACAGTGAACTATGAGAAGGATATCAATTAAGAAAACAATCCCATTTACTATAGCATAAAAAGACTAAAATACTAAGGAATGTATTTAAGAAGGTGAAAAATTTGTATACTAAAATCTGTAAAATATTAGTAAAATAAATTGGAGAGGACACAAATAAATGAAAAGGTATCCCATGTTCATGGATCAGAAGAATTAATATTGTTTAAGTGTCCGTTCTGTCTAAAGTGATCTACAGATTCAATGCAATCCCTAGCAAAATGTCAGTGGCAGTTTTCACAAAAATAGAATAAACAATACTAATATTTTTATGGAACCTAAAAAGATTCCCTGATAGCCAAAGCAATCTTGGAAAAGAAGAACAAAGCTAGAGGCATCACACTTCCTGATTGCAAGCCATATTACAAAGCTATAGTAATCAAAACAGTATAGTATTGGCATAAAAGCAGACACTTAGATCAATGGAATAGGAAGAGAGCTGAGAAATATTCATGTAAATATGGCCAATTATTGACAAAGGAACCAAGAATATATAATGGGTAAATTTCTCCATTTACTCTTTATGAAAATAGACTAGACTTGGAATTCCCCTCTTAAAATTGATCAATTTATAATAGAAAATACTTTGCTGGAATAATTTTTTCATCATAAATTGGACTCAAGTCACGAAACTTAAATCTTCACATCATGTTTTTAAAAATATATTTAAAGAGTGATTTTCTTGTGTATAGCCCTCAGTGTAGGAAAGTGAAATACAAAGCAAACCAATTAGAATTTTGACAATTCTAGATGCAACTTGTGTGCATGTAATGGTAAAAAGTATAATAGGTGTAATTTCCATAGTGGCCAATGGAAATTGTTATATAAATTGACCTTGGAGCTTAACATGTCTCTTGGTGGAGATGATGCTTTAAAAAAATAAATCAGCACAACTTAAATTTCTTACTAAAAGTAATCTTAGAGCATCCTAGACTTATTATTTTGTCACTTACCACCTTGCCTTATAAATGACTTTAAACTTGTATGCTATTTTACTGGCCTCTTGGTTCTTTAACATATTATTTCTTTAATTTCTTTGTCATAAAGCATTACAAACATAATGGGCAGTAAAGAAACTATATATAAAATAAAAACAAACTATATATATATATATATTTTATAGAGGTGGGGAGTTATTATTACATATGATATTTTCCCTGTATTGTTATCATTTATTCATGAATATAGTTTCCAATTAAAATCATTCTTATTTTTCACAGAAGTTCACTAGTATTTACATAAATTCATCCTAAAAATGACCAATTGTTTTGTTTCCTCCTCTCTTCCTCCCTCCCTCCCTTTCTTCCTCCCTTCCTTCCTTCCTTCCTTCCTTCCTTCTTACTGGAAGAATAGACCTAACCAAAAATCTCATACTAAATACTTTCCATTAGTTAATTATCACTGATAATCTTAATTAATGTATGCCCTTACCCCTATATTTTAACAAAAGCACGTGATTTGAAATCATTATAAAATTTTATAAATTAAAAAAAAAAAGATTTGTGTGTGAAATCAATGTATCAGGGCATATGCTCTTGAAATCTCTTTCTCAAATCGTACATGTGCAAAAAATGCAGCCTCAGGTTTAACTGAACTTGACTCCTAATTCTATTATGAATTTCATATTTCTTTTTTGAGAATCACACCATTTTGGGTGATTCATTTTTTAGGAATCATATACAGAGTGAAGGAACAGTGACCCAGGATAGAGTAAAGACAGAGCAATCAGGTATGAATGTTCAGTGTTCAGGTGTAGAGAGAAGTGTCAGCCTGAGGTTTGGTAGGCCCTGCTCCTAGGTACAGAATAAATGCATAGCAATCAACTATATGTAGAAGGAAGTGATCAGGAATTGGGTAAAAACACTGCAATCAGATATAACTAGGAGGCAGAATAATGAGGCATAGACAGAAGGCAGAGTGATCAGGTAGAGAGGTCACAGTGAGGAAGAAGAATGTTTGTGCCAGTATCGATTCCTGCTGCCATCTGTCAGATATCTTTGTACCCACTAGTTTTCAGTGATCAGTCAGTCCTTGATTGGCAGGGCTCCCTGCTGTCTCATTTGTAAGTCCTCTTGAGATCAACTGGGTTTCTCTTGGATACATTTCATTTCCCTCCTTAGTAAATGGGGAATATTATTCTTGCTCCCTTCTACCGGTAAGGAGAGAACTCAAAAGTTCAGGCTAGTCCCTTTTTTGCCTGCACAAGCCAAGTGGCCTCTTTAAATCTTCTGCTGCCGTGTCGCCTCGAAGCGCCTCTTCTGCGGAAGAGGGCACTAGTCTGAAAGCTGATCACAGCATCGCGAGTACATAGCAAGAAATAAGCACACACACAAACATAAGCAGATTTGATGGCTTCTGTTTTATTCAGCTGTGTGTGGCCATTTGTTATGTAGCGATAAAAAATACAACCAAGTAGAAAAGTCTAAATTTGCATGAAAGAGCAATGTAGAATGTCACGTGGTTATCGAAATTATATTTGTTTAGTTGGCATGGAAATGTTCATGACGTATTATTAGGTGCAAAAGAAGCTGCAAGGTGTTCTCTTTAGTATATACATAATTACATGATAGACATTTGAATACACCAAGATAAAACTATGGAAAGACATACAATACACTATTAAGATTGCTTTTCTGAAGGGAAATGACACCGCATTTGTATTTATTTTTCTTACTAAGATCATGCTGTACTTCTCTGATTTAAAATACTCAGTTTATCACCGAGGCATAATTTAAACTGTTCTGTCTGATATATCTCCCTTTGGCATGTCAAAGAGGATATTCAAAAAAGAAACCATAAATATTTCAAAAAGAAACCATAACAACAAGATAGAGTAACAAAAATGAGTAAGAGATGCTGAAAATTCCTGGAGCGTTGAAAACACTGAAAATTGAATAGGGGAAAAGAGGTCAGATTTATAACCCTGAGGATTAAAGGTGAAAATTGTTCTACCCATGAAAGCCCTAGGAGATTCAAAAACACAGAACGACCTGGGGAAGTCACACAGGCAACTTAATAAATTAAAGCTTTTATAACAAGAAAGACTTTTTTCAATCTCATCTGTGCATACAAAGAAAATGTGTTTCTATTCTATTGTAAAGCCGTTGCTGATTTCCCCCTAAATACTTAGGGGTATTGGAACATGGGAATGAAGCAGAAAATAGCTTTCAGTGAACGAAAATTCCCTATCAGGGAGGAACAACAATAAAAAAAGAGTAAAAGAGATTTACCAGGGGGCAAATGTTACAGTCCCTTCTGATGGAAGTCATTCTTCTCCTTTGGGGGACACAAAAGTCCTTGACCCACTGGGCACCCATCCAGCCACACTTATTTAGAGGTAGCATTCCTATTTTAAAGGGTAAGCATCAACTCAATTTCTGTTTTAACTTTAAAATTTTTCAGCTTTATTGAGTTATAGTTGACCAAAGGAATTTTATTTATTTAAGGTGTGCAACTTCATATTTTTGATGTATGTGTTCACTATGACAAGATCACCATGATCAAGCTGATTAACATATTCATCATCTCACTCAGTCAACATTGCCTGCCTTCTTCCCTCCCTCCCTCTCCCCCTCCCTCCCTCCCTCCCTCTCCCCCTCCCTCCCTCCATCCCTCCATCCCTCCCTCCCTCCATCCCTCTCTTCCTCCTTCCTCCCTCCCTTCCTTCTTCCTTCCTTCCTTCTTCCTTCCTTCCTTCCTTCCTTCCTTCCTTCCTTCCTTCCTTCCTTCCTTCCTTCCCTCCTTCCTGTGATGAGAATGCAAGATCCATGTTGTTAGAAAATTTCAAATATACAATATAGTATTGTTAACTATATAGTCACCATGCTGTTTTCTAAATCTACAGAAACTATTCATCTTGAATAACTGATATTTTATACCATGTGACCACCATCTCCCCATTTCCCCTCACTCCATAGCCCCTGGAAACTATCATTCTACTATCTGCTTTGTGAGTTTGAGTATTTCAGATTCCACATTTAAGTAAGATAATATATCTGGCGTTGTGTGCCTGGCTTATTTCCCTTAACATAATCACCTCCAGTTTTACCTACGTTGTTGTAAATGGCAGGATTTCCTTCTTCCTTAAAGCTGAATAATCTTCCAATATATATTCCATATATTTTTGCTTGTTTCACATTTTCTTTAGTCATTTGTTTTTTGATGGACATTTAGACATTGAAGTTGTTTCTATATCTTGCCTGTTGTAATTAATGCTGCAGTGACAGGAGAGTGAAAATATCTCTTTCACATATAGTGATTTCATTCACTTTGGATTTATTTACATACTCAGAAGTGGGATAACTGGATCATATGATAGTTCTTGTAAATTGTTGAGGAAACTTTACACTGTGTTTTTTTTTTAATATAATGGCTATACCAATTTACATTTCCACCAACAGTGTCCAGTGGTCCATTTTCTTCCCACCCCTGCCAACACTTATCTTTTATCTTTCTTATAATAGTCATTCTAACAGATGTGAAGTCATATCTCATTAAGCTTTTCATTTACGTTTCCTTGATGATTAGTGACATCGAACAGCAGTGTACCCATTAGCCATTTGTATTTCTTTTGAAAAACATCTATTTAGATCCTTTGCATTTTTTAAAGATTGGATTACTTGATTTTTGTTTGTTTGTTTTTTGTTTGCTTGTTTTGCTATTGAGATGTATGAGTTTCTTTTAGATTTTGGATATTAAGTCCTTATTAAAAATAAAGTTTGCAAACATTTTCTCCTATTTCCAGGGTTGTCTTTTTACTGTTGACTGTTTTCTATGCTGTGCAGAAGCTTTTTACCTTGATGCAGTTCCATTTGTCTATTTTTATTTTGTTTTCTGTGTTTTGGTGCCATATCCAGAAAATCATTGCCAAGACCGATTTCAAGCAGTTATCTCTATGTTTTCTCCTACATTTCTCCTGTTTCTTTATTCTCTCTCTCTCTCTCTCTCTCTCTCTCTCTCTATATATATATATATATATATATCTGTTTTTATACTATTTTGATTATTGTGGCTTTGTAATATATTATGAAATCAAAGTGTGATACCCCCAGTTTCGTTCTTTTTGCTTATTTGTTTTGACTATTAAGGGTCTTTTGTGTTTCCATATGAATTTAGAGGTTTTGATAAGGATTTTATTGAATCTGTGCATCACTTTGGGTGTTGGGGACATTCAAAAAATATTAATTCAACTCATTTTTAAACACAAAAGACAGGAGTTAAAATAAAAAAAATTGAATAATTATCCATTACAGAGAAACAAAGATAATTCAGATAAAATAGAATAATTTAAATTAAAAATCTAATTTGCTGACACTGAAATCTGAGATTTTACTGCATTCATTAAACAGGAGTAGACTGAAATGAAGAGTAACGTTTTCAAGGAACAAAAAAAATCGATTTCTAAAATCAGGGGTGCCTGGGGTGGCTTAGTCGATTAAGCATCCAAGTCTTGATTTCAGCTTGGCTCATGATCTTGTAGTTTGTGAGTTCAAGCCTCTTATCAGGCTCTGTGCTGACAGCATGGAGCCTCTTGAGATTCTCTCTCCCCCTCTCTCTCTGCCCCTCCCTGTTCTCTCTTTCTCTCTCACTCAAAAAATAAATAAACTAAAAACAAATTTAATAAGAAAATAATAAATAGAGTAAGATGCCAAAATTAAAACAAATAATAATCAGTGGCCTGAATGATGTGATGGTCAAAGCTGAAGATTAAGTTGGTGATCTAGCAAATAAAGCCAGGGACATCTTACTTTGTGTAGTGCAAACAAGACAAAGTGGAATCTCCTGAGCCACCCAGGTGCCCCTACCCCCGCACACACAAAGAATATATTGAACAAAAGAAAACCTGAGTTTTCAACTTGAAAAAATGTAAATAAGCACCAAGCAGGAAAACTAATTAATTAACTAATTTGAGAACCCACATTCAAATTTCCTTGGATAATGAAATTTTAAAATGTAATGTAAAAAAGAGATAAGTTTTGGGGTACCTGGGTGGCTCAGTTGGTTGAGCATCTGACTTCAGCTCAGGGCATGACCTTGTGGTTCATGAGTTGGTGCCCCACATGGACTTACTGCTGTCAGTGCAGACCTGGCTTCAGATCCTCTGTCCCCCTTGTCTCTGCCCCTCCCCAACTCGTGCTCTCTCAAAAAAAAAAAAAAAAAACAGAGAGAGAGAGAGAGAGAAGTGTTTAAGGACAAATATTTCTCTGAATTACAGTTTTCATGAGCAAAGATACAAATGAAAAAGACAATGGAAAACTGTATAAAAATTCTTTCATTGCAGCATCATGATTATCAATAAAATATTAGAGAAAATAATTTTTCTGATATGAAAATACTTAGAAAATTTCAGACATGGAAAGACTAGGAAAAATCAACAACCATATCTACTGCCAAAGCATGAATATACTAGAAGTATTTATTATTAAGAACTTTAGCAAATTACTAAACTACACAGTATTTCTAGAAAGAAGGATATTTGGATTTAGAAAATGAGTAGAAAATATGCCATATGACTTAAGAACTGTGAAAAATCATTTGATCTTGATTCTGTTAACATTCTCATTTTTGTGATAAAAGCTTAGAAATCTAGACATTTTCATTTCACATTATTCAAGTCACATTAATGGGTTTTGCAGAGAATAATTTTTGTGTCATCAAATAGTGCTTACTCTTGACTTTTGAAAATAATTTATGGACATAAGGTAAGACCAACAAAATGAGAATGAGCAAAGGCTATTTACTCAGAGTTTGCTATAACAAGACCATTAACCACAATCACTCACTTGCATTTTTGCAGAGACTCCAAAGCAGGCCGAAGAGTTGGAAAGGTTTATAGTGAACCAAAGAGAAAGTTTTGAGTATGCCATGATTGGAGGGGTTGCCATAGAGAAACTGTAGGTGGGTGACCTAGAAGCAGAGCATTGTATATGATTGGAAGGGGAGAAAGGTGTAGAGAAATTGCAAGTTATTGATTAAGTCCTGGCCATTTGGGGCTGGATGTTATTATTTGACTTCCTGGATTGTTGGTAAGGTGAATCATTTAACTTCCTAGACATATGACTTACGGAGAATAAGTAGCCTGGTTCCTGGGCTGGTTATTGTAGATAATGGGTTGTTTTCTTGGGCTGTTTGCTACAAACTGTGAGTCAGAGTTCTGTTTTAATTTATGGTCTCAACGTTGCCCATTTATATACAGTCTCTCAAATAAAACCTTAGAAAAAGCATAAAAGATGTAATATAATGTATACCATCAAAGAAAGCCATAGAAAATCATAAGTCATGATATACTATATACCACATAGACTTAAATCATGTAACTGACAAAAATTATGAGTGAAAAGGTGATAAATTATACATATTTTCTCCAAAATCATTAGGAGCATACTATTTGCTACCTAAAATTATTGAAGTAAAATATAGCATTACTTAATTTTAATTATTAATTGAAACTAATAATGTAAAGGGTGCCTGGATAGCTCAGTGGGTTAACCATCTGACTTCAGCTCAGGTTATGATCTCACAGTTTGTGAGTTTGAGCACCACATCAGGCTCTGTGCTGACAACTGGGAGCTTAGAGCCTGGTTCAGATTCTGTCTCCCTTTCTCTCTGACCATCCCCCACTTGTGTTCTCTCTCTCTCTCTCTCTCTCTCTCTCTCTCTCTCTCTCAAAAATAAATGAATAAACAAAAAGTAAATAAATAAATAAAATTAATAATGTAATTAAATTGCATGATGCAAGAGGTGTTGGGAGGTAATTGTGATGCAATGAATCCTTCATGTTTAATTATGGTATAGCAATGAATAATTTTCAGTTGTGATACAATCAGAAAATTTTAAATTATAATGAAAGAACAAGCAGTAGGACAAAGAGTTGGTATACCCAAACGGTGGATCTGGTGAGAGTGAGCATAGAAACTAAGAAGTAAAGAGGCTTCTAATTATATATATGCACATTTGTTTCTAGTTTATTTTGGGGGGGGCTACTTTAAAAATATACAGATTAGGGGCACCTTGGTGGCTCAGTCAGATGAGCATCTGACTCTTGATTTAGGCTCGGGTCTTGATCCCAGGGTCATGGGATCAATCCCCACATTGGGCTCTGCCCTGAGAGTGGAGCCTACTTTAAGGTTCTCTCTCTTTCCCTCTGTCCACTTTCCCTGCTTGTGCTCTCTCTCTAAAATTAAAACTATAGGGGCGCCTGGGTGGCTCAGTTGGTTGGGCGGCCGACTTCGGCTCAGGTCATGATCTCGCGGTCTGTGAGTTCGAGCCCCGCGTCGGGCTCTGTGCTGACAGCTCAGAGCCTGGAGCCTGTTTCAGATTCTGTGTCTCCCTCTCTCTCTGACCCTCCCCTGTTCATGCTCTGTCTCTCTCTGTCTCAAAAATAAATAAACGTTAAAAATAAATAAATAAATAAATAAATAAAATTAAATATATATATACATTTGCATATATGAAGATTTAATATAATGAAAATTCACCTGAAATAATATTGCACTATTCAGAACAATGCTGAATTTAGTAAAAATTTTTATTTTTCAAATAGTATTTTCTCTACTGAAAATTAAAGCAATTTATAGATATAATTTCTAATGTTTGATAAGAAACTGATATTAAATCCACAGCAGTGCAATGAGCTTAATTAGCACATCTGCTAAATTAAAGAAACGACTGGTGAACTCTTTGAGAAATATTGAAGTTTTTAATTATGTGTGTATATATATATTAAATTTTCATGCATATATGAACATTTTCTCCACTTCAAAAAACAATTTTCTCTCAAAATCTCATAATTTTATTTTGCATAGAATGAACAACTCTCTGAAGTACGTATTTGTCAGATTCCCATATGTTGACTAATTTAACGTTTGAATGCAAAGAACACAGATTTTCATTTAAAAGTACTCACTGTATTAGAATTGAGTACAGAACCTAACCTTTGTATCTGGTCAAGTATAGTCGTTACTCAGAAAAGCAATGCAAGGTAGCTGGGGAGAGACCCGTTAATACCGAATGTATCACACAGAGTTTAAGCAGGAAAACAAAATCCACTGTTAATTAGATCAAGAGCAGGAATCACATATGTGGAATAAGTTACAAAAATGAAAGAGGTAAAAAACCAACCAAGTTGCAGGTCATGAGGCAACCAGCGAAGGAGTCCTGTATCCCTAGGGCTAGAAGGGTAGTGTTACCTGACCCTAGGAGCTGGGCTTTGTTTCATGGATCCGGGGAAGAAGGGAGCTCAGAGGGGGCTGAAACCATTGCAGAAGCGCACACTGCCAGAGATACCACCCTAAGCAGAAAGAGGGAGGGAGGGTGGCGGGGAGGTAGACAGAACGGAAATAGGCACACCTTTCCTTCTGCATTGCAGTTTTCCTCTAGTCCCCACCTTTGTTTAGGTGGTAAGGAAGATTCTAGAAGGGCACAGCAGTCTTGTCAGTACCTTGAGATTACTTCTGCTAAGTAGTCCAGACACATCTTTATGTTACAAGATGTCTTTATTGAATTGGCCTTTCACCATGTAGGCAGAGGGTAGAAATTTAATGCTACCTCTCCCCCAAATAGATGAAGTTGGATGGCCATTACATACCATCAAGGAAACACGCAATCACACACACACACACACACACACACACACACACACACACACACAGACACACACACACAAAGGTGAAGACACTGTAACTAATGAACTGAATGGAACTATTGAACTCCATCATGACTGGTTGGAGAAATAGATGGTAGAGGAAAGAATGTCACATATCAACACAGATAAGACCAGGCTTGAATTCTGCCTTTTCTAAATGTCAGCTACACAACCTTTTTGGACCTCAATGCCCTCATCTGTAAAATGGCATTAAATGTAATTTTCTCAGTAGATTGATCTAATTATTCAATTAAATGACAGAGGGATACCTGGGTGGCTCAGTGGGTCAAGTGTCTGACTTCAGCTCAGATCATGATCTCACAGTTTGTGGGTTTGAGCCCCGCATCGGGCTCTGTGCTAACAATTCAGAGTCTGGAGCCTGCTTCAGATTCTGTGTCTACCTCTCTCTCTGCCCCTCCCCTGCTCACACTCTGTCTCTCTCTCAGAAATAAAGAAACCTAAAAAAATTAAATGTCATAGAGCAGAGTGTTTTTCATATAATTGGTACTAAATTCATGTTATTTCCTGAATTATTATTCTTTTTCTTTTTAAGGAATATACAATAAAATTTACTTGAATAATGTGCAATTTCACATTATGCAGTTCCATAAAAGGGATCTAATTGAAAGTACACAGAACTTATGATGGCCATGATTTAAAATACACAGTTACAGGGATACCTGTGTAGCTCAGTCTATTAAACATCTAACTCTTGATTTCAGCTCAGGTCATGATCTCACTGTTTTGGATTTGAGCCCTGTGTCAGGCTTTGGGCTGACAGCACAGAGCCTGCTTCAGATTCTGTCTCCCCCGCTCTCTCTGCCCCTCCCGTACTCACACTCCTCTTCCTTCTCTCCCCCTCTCTCTCTCAAAAATAAATACATAAACTTTTTAAAAATAAAAAAAAATAATACACAGTTACAATAGTGATTTTTGTTTTGGTACCAGATGTTTCAGAAGTGTTCTTGCAGAAGGATTTTTTAAAAATCCAATGACTCCTGGGTGAATACTCAAAGCTTTATCAAATTACACAATGGCTGGAATCCTGTGTTATTGCTCTGTTGGTGAAATTACAGTCCTCCTGTGTAGAATGAAATTTTAGTTGTATCTTGATGACTATTGCTTTTCCACACTCCCTGGAAAAATCTTCTGAGAATTAAGCCCTAAGAGATTCCTTCAGAGAGATTCTCTGCCTACATAAATCCTTAGCTTATTTTTACTCAGAGTTCTTGCTCAACATTGATTCACTTGATATTTTAACAGAGCTGTGAACCCTGACGAATCATGCATAACGATTTGCAATCTCAGAGAATATTTGCTTGTATTAAAATGCCTTATTAAATATTTCAGATTGGTCTTTAGAGACTTTCAAAAAGTCCACTCTTTCTGCTTGATATGTAACTTTCTAAAATGTGTGCTATTTATAAAGCTGTAGTACAAAAAAGAAACCAAATGAAAAGAGTGACACAGAGCAATTCCCAAAGGAAACAAGGCTTAATTTTTATTGCAGAAAAGATATCTTGAAAGCTTTTTTATGTACTTTAATCTATTTTTTTTCAAATTTGTATAAAACATCAGCTGAAAGGTACTAATCCCTAGCATGGGAACAGTTAAGTATGTGCCACAGGAAATATTTAAGATGAAAATTTTGTGCACTAAATAGCCAGTGAAGCTTTAAAAAGCTTTTGTGGTTTTTTTAAATAGGAAATAGTTGTAAAATTAAAGCTTATAAAACACTTTTAAAGTTTTCTTTGATTAGAAGCCAGTTATAAACAGAAGGGGCTACCCGTTGAATATATATTGACCAATATATAATAATTTCTAGAAAAAATAGATTATTTTAATATTGTAGAATAATGGAATTTTTGTCATCACTTCATATATTTTCATTTGGAAATACAGCATTGTAAAGAATAATATTTTTCCACTATGCATATAATTGGAGGACATAGTATGAATAAAGGAATTGAATTGTCCAATGTGGGATACCCTTCTTAGAATAAATACTGATTTGTTTTCTCTTTTTAACCAGGAAGAAAAACTCTTCATTAACATAACCAATATATCTCATTAATTTACTTAAAAAATGCCAAAAAGTATATCACTAGTAGTGCCTAATGTTTTAAAAAAATCAGACACCATTAATTTCTACCTAATTTTATCAACTTGTGAGAATAACTTTTATTGTATCTCATTTATGATATAGCTGGTATCACATAGCATAGGGAATTACCATCTTTGTGTGTGTGTGTGTGTGTGTGTGTGTGTGTGTGCGCGCGCGCGCATCTGTGACTTGTAACTTTAGATTCTTTGACAGATTCAGTTAAAGAACACCTGTAAATCCTGAGAATAAATGTAATTTCTTCCCACTGCCACTGTAACACATTTTATTAGTTTGCTAAGGCTCCTGTAAGAAAGTACTGGCAAGCCAAGCGACTTAAACAACAAAACAAATTTTGTTTCCCTGGTTCTCAAAACTAGAAGTCTGAGGACTAAAGTGTTAGCAGGGTCATGTTTCCTCCTAAAGTACTGGAAAGAGATTTGTCCCAAGCCTCCCCTTCAGCTTCTAGTGCTTTGCTGGAAATTTTTCCTTTCAGTGCTTGTTTAAGAATCACCCCAATATCTGTCTTCATCTTCATGTAAAGTACTCTGTGTGCGTGCGTGTGTGTGTTTCCACATTCCCCATTTTTATAAGGACACCAGTCGTATTAGAGTAGTAGGACTTTATCTTAATTAATTATGCCTACAGTGACCCTATTTCCAAATAAGATGGCCATGACGTCCTGGAGTCTAGAACTTCAACACATGAACGTTCAAGGGAACCAATTCAACTCATAACAGACACCCTGAAGGGTTCTATTTTTTAGGTTATCTATTTTTTAATGAAAAAAAAAGTGTTTTTTTTCTTAATGTAAAAGAACTCCCAAAAGCACTTAATGGTTCTTAAAATGTCGCCATCTAGGTTTCAGATACGTAAGAAAGTAAGATATGTGTATATTTTTCTTTGGGCCTGAAACTTCCCTACCAATTCTCCTTGTAAGAAATCCTTGAGCAATTGGGCAAGGGACTTATTTTCCATCCTTGCTATTTATTTTGACCCTTACTGCATCAGGGGCAGGCTGATTTTTGGTTGGGCTATATGCTGTACATATACGTGTGTTCCCTTCAGCCACCAATCTGTGTATGAAGAGTGGTGTCCTCATACCTTCAGATGCCACCAAAGTAGAGTGATACAGGTAATTTCCTCTCCCTTGCTTCAGGCACGTTAGAATTGCCCAACACCTATGAGACCTACTCTGTAGAGATGTGTATAACCGTTAATGGCCATACATTTTGACCAGGATATAAGGTTATTATATTTGCTTTTTCTTCCCAGGATCCCTTCTCTGCTCATTTCTTGGTGCTACTTTAAACCATCACTTACATAATACCAGCAGGCTACCTTTCTTTCTTTTCTTTCTCCTTTTCTTATTGTTCTTTATTTCACTTGTCACTCCATTCATGCCTTTCAGCTTTCATGTAACAAGACTGAACTTTTATAGACACTTTAAGCCAAGCAGAAGAATTTTTTTTTTTTTTTGTCATGTGGTGACCCAGCCTATTACCACAAATGAGCTGTGATCTTGCACAATTTGTCTTTATCAGATTTCTCTATGGAATGGTTGACTGGGGACTGTTTTTAAGACATTAAAAACTGTTTAAAACCTGAATAACTATTGCAAGGCCAGAGCAAATTTTAAAATCTGAGGATTTTATAAGTGTGGCTGCTTAAAAGATGACTATTTTTTTAAATTCTTTTAATGTTTATTTATTTTTGAAAGACAGAGAGAGCGAGACAGAGCACGAGCTGGGGAAGGGCAGAGAGAGAGTAAGACACAGAATCCGAAACAGGCTTCAGGCCCTGAGCTGTTTGCACGGAGCCCGATGTGGGGCTCGAACCCACCAACTGCAGAGATCATGACCTGAGCCAAAATTGGACGCTTAAACAACTGAACCACCCAGGTGCCCCAAAGATGACTATTATTCTAATATTTTCTATCTATACTCTTCTCTCCTATCTGAATCTCAGTAACCCCTATCTGCCAGGTGCCATCAGCATTTTTCCTATCAGATCAAAGATTTGACTGATATAATTTTATAACACGTTAGCCACATCGTGGGCTTTTTACAGAACTTGTCTGGGCACTTACTACGTATTTCATTTTTTTTTTTCAGTGTGGCTCCAACAAAAATGGCTCCTAAACCTACTTTTATTTGTAGACTTATTTATTTGGAGATTGGTATTCTCTGAACAGGTTGGAGAGATAAATATGAAGTATTCAACGAATTTTGTGACATCACAGAAAAACTCATTAACACTCTATAAGCATCATACTAATAATTAGAACTAGGAGTGAAAGAGGCAGTGAACAAACTCACTCCTCTAAGTGTAACGGAGCTAGGACGTGCAGTGTTGCAATGAGGAAAATCATGGTGCCCACACAAGCCTAAACAAGGTTTTCTAAGAGTGGAATACCATTGAAGCAAGGGAATGGTTTTGTCTTTCATTTGAACTTTTAATTGTGAGATTATGGATTCACATGCAGCCATTAGAAATGATATGGACAGGGGCTCCTGGGGGCTCAGTCGGTTGAGGGTCCAACTTCGGCTCAGGTCATGATCTCATGGTTCATTGGTTAGAGCCCCGCATTGGGCTCTGTGCTGACAGCTCGGAGCCTGGAGCCTGCTTCTATTTCTGTGTCTCCGTCTCTCTCTGCCCCTCCTGTCTCTCTCTGTCTCTCTCTCTCTCTCTCTCAAAAATAAATAAACATTAAAAAATTAAAAACAAAAAGACACAATATGGACAGATCCTTTGTATCCTTAACTCAGTTTTTTTCAGTGATATACAAAATTATCATCTTGAAAAACTATACAAAATATCATACCCAGGTAGTCGAAATTATTTGATCTTCAAATCTTATTTAGATTTCCCCCAGTTTTACTTGGATGAATGTTTAGTTCTATGTGATTTATCACCTGTGTATGTTTATGTAGCCACACCATCATCAAAATACTGAACAGTTCCAACATTATGAGGATCCCTCCTGTTGCTGTTTTATACGCCAATCTCACTTACTTCCATCTCTTCTCCTTGAAACTGGCAACTACTAATCCGTTATCAGTTTCTAAAATTTCATCAACTCAAGAATGTGAAATGAACAGAATCTTACAATATGTCACCTTTTGGGATTGTTTTTTTTTCCCCCCACCAGGTATAATCCCCTAAAGATTCATCCAACTTGTTGCATATATCAACAGGGTGTTTATTTTTATTGCTGAGTAGTATTCCATACTATGAATGCACAGTAATTCTTTAGCTGTTTTTCCCAGTAGAGTTCATCTGGGATGTTTCCAGTTTGTGACTACTACAAATAATGTTGCTGCGAATATATATGAATATTTGCAAACACGGTTTTAGGTGAACAGACATTTTCATTACTTTAGCATCAATGCCCAAGAGTACAATTTGCTGGGTTGTGTGGTAAATGTGTGTTTGGTTTTATAGAAATCTGCTAAATGTACACTTCCACCTGCGGTGTACAAGTGACCTAGTTTCTGAGTGTTCTTGCCGCATTTAGCGTCACCACTGCGTGTTTTCATTCTTAGAGATTACTTTTAGACATCGCACAGTCCTCCTCTTCTGAGTATGCGTAGCTACTTACCATATTTCCACTTATAATCTCAATGTAAAACTGCTACTTAGAGGCCAGAATCCTAACATATTGTTAAAAGTCCGTATACATTTATAATCTGCTAATAAGGATTCTCAGGTGAACACGGCAGACTAATTCTATTAAGTTTTCTAGTATCCCTTGAAGAACAAGCTTTGCTTAAAGTTGCATCTGCATTTCCACTTGGAAGTAAAATCTTTGTCGTTAAACAGATATTTGACCCTTAGTAAGTGCCATACCTAAATAATTGAAGTCATTACTAAAATTAAAGACTGAAAATTGTCAGTGCCTCCATAGTCAAGGACCAAAATGAATGCAGGATTGCACACAGGCTTACTTGATTGTGGAAATATTTTGTTTGCTACATAACATGAATTTTTAGTGGAATCTTTTCCAGTTAGGCAGAATAAAATATCAAGTATGCACTATTAGATGATTCATCAAGTACATTTTATGAATAAATGAGAGCTCTTCACCCACTAATTTTACAGTGATGTTACATAGCCCTTAATAGATGGTTGTCTTGTTATTCCTAGATCAGTTTTCATTTGGGAATAACTAAAATATGATATAAATGTATCTAATTATGCAAACAGTATTTTAATAAACATAAAAGAAACCAGCATAATTCATCCACTAATTTTACTACCTCAAAATACAGTATTTTAAAGTTACACTTTAAAGTACACTTTAAAGTACACTTTAATTTAAAAAAAAAACAGCAAAATAGGCATATTTTGATACTCATTGTAGAAAGATGATTATGTTGGTACTGTTTATAAGAATCTAAAGGAATGAAAACTGAGCCTTGGAGACCAGTCAGGAGACTCATTAATAGTCTGTGTGAGAAATGAAAAGGGCATAAATGAATGAAATGGTTTGAACGTGCTGTTTTGATGCCATTGATAATTTAATGTCAACTCACCCACATTCCAACCTAATCACAAACCATCCCACCTCCCATTTCCTGAATCATCATGTAACATGCAACATATGTCCTCACCATACCTTTAACTTTACCCCATCATTGAGTACCCGCTTGATCCTTGATCATCAACCCAACCCAACCCCGATTATGTGAGTGTCAGAGGAAGCTCTCCACAGTGTTGACAGCACAGAAAGAACTATATTAAAATATTGGAGACCAAATATTCTATGTTGGCCTCTCATTTGGTCCAGTTGTGGTCATGGGAAAAAAGCAAGGGACAGGTTTGATAGATAAATCCAAGAATTAAATTTAGTAGGATACGTCTATTATAGCATTCCATAGGTATTGAAGAATAACCTTTTTCTGTGTACAGAGCATGTGCTAAATGTTACCACACACTAAAATTTGTTTTCCTGAATTCACAGGTACCTCTGTTCTACAGGTGACAGCTACTGATGCAGATGACCCTACCTATGGAAACAGTGCGCGGGTGGTTTATAGTATTCTCCAGGGACAGCCCTACTTCTCCGTAGACCCTAAAACAGGTTAGTGCATCTATGTGCAATTTATGTGCAGATGCGTGCTAAAATAAAAAAGAAACCAATATTTTTATCCCTGTGTACTCTCGTACATCGGAATTGTTATTTTAGCACATTTTAAAGTGTCCTCACTTTTTCTAAAATGAGGTAACTGAATCATTGAAGATAAAATAACTGTTTTCCTTAATATTTTGATTATCCATCATTTATGCCCATACCAGTAAAAAGTTTATCTTTGCATATCCCTGCAACAATTACTCTCTGCTTAAAACAAATGTGGAGTATTACATCAAATGAGATTTTCAAGTGTATTTTTTAAATTAATTACATATTAGTTTTAAGTCTTTGCCAAAAAGGGTAAATATTCATTGGATGTTTCCATATTTTATTTGAATTTGATTGTCACGTAAGTTGTCATATATTACATTGGGGGAACTACTGTGTCTAGAACTGACATTTTTTCGTAGTTGGAAATTTCTTCACTCTTCAAATATTGTCTTATGTTAGAGAAATTAACTGAGAGTGAAGACAAAAACATATAAAATGTTTTTTTTTTCAGGAAAAATAGGTATTCTGCTCTCTTTCCTCTCCTTTTTCTGTCCTAAACAATGATATCGTGTTATGTGATGTCAAAATGGGAATGCATTATAGGATCATGTTACAGCAGCATAATCTAAAAACCACATAAAAGCTCATGGCCCCATTGATAAATAATTTGTTAATAAAAATGTGACTAAACATACATTGATTTTGAATGTAGCCAAATGTCCAGTAAGAAATGAGTTTCACATTTTACTCATAGTTTAAAGATCGTCATGAGGCACAGATGAAGACAGAGATCCAGGATATTCCAGAGGTTCCTAAATCCTTTCTAGTTACATTAGATTCATTCTGAATCAGAGTAACATGTGGGATTATCAAGAAGTAATGGACACAGCCACATAACTAACACAGAAGAAAGCTATGTTTGGTTGTAATATCCCCTGATACTCACATAATTACATGGCATACAAAACAGTTTTTAAGGGACCCTGCTTCATAAGTTTATGCATCTCACGTTTGTTTACCACTATCTTAGATGAGGTACATCCAACAGAAAAGATGCTAGCACATTCCCAGTAACTAATACCATTTGAATGCTAAGAGTATTGTCATGATCATGTTTTCAAGAGAATTCCACCAGGTTATTTGTCTTCTTTCTTCCCCCGGTGTGCTCCAACCCATAAGTATATGGGACAATAATGGATCTCGGGCATACTGTTAACCCCTTAGTTATTATAATTTATGAAGAAAATAATGAAGAATATGTTCAGAGCTAGGTAAATGCAGAATATATGCATGCAAGTAGATCCTTGTATTATATGCATTATAATTATAAAATAAATATATAATAAAATGAGGTAAAACTAAAAATCAGGAGATGATAAAAAGTAATACAATGTGAACTAAAATAAGTATCAGATAAGCAAGTTCTTGAGAGGTCTGGGGGACCCAGTCAGGTAGGCATCTGACTCTTGCTTTTGGCTCAGGTTATAAGCTCATGGTTCATAGGTTCGAGCCCTGCATTGGGCTCTGGGCTGTCAGCATGGAGACTGCTTGGGATTCTCTCTCTCCCATTCTCTCTGTCCCTCCTCCATTCATGATCTCTCTTTCTCTCTCTCAATACAAATAAAGAAGCTTAAAAATATAAATAAAAATATTTTATTTTTTAAAATAAAAAATCAGCAATAGTCAAGAATGGCATCTATGTATGAATGATTCTCATATGAGTTTTTACCACTCCTAACAAAGACTATTAGAAGAGTTATCTGGTTTAATATAAATGTATTTATATTTCGAGTTGAGTCAATTTTCACACAGCCTTCATATATTTTCACCCAATAAATAATGAATATTTCAAAGAAAAATATAACATTTCAGAACATTTCTATTGTTAAATTCTATGTTTAATTTGCAGGTACATAAAAAATGAGACTTAAAAAGTCTACCTTTTAATTATATACAAGGAGCATACTAGATATTCTTTTCTTTTGAACACTTTTACAGCATTTTAGATATCAAAGGGTTTCTGCTACATGTTGCTAAACAAAGGGTAGACATTGCGCTTGAAATCTTTCTCAAACACTTCTGCACTGATAACAGACATTCCACAGGTAAGAGGACAGTGATGTTATACTGTAATTAATATAGTATAGTGCAGTAATTCTTAACTGTTATTTTTCTAAAATACTAAGGTTTATTCCAGAATGATTTAAGGATACTTCATGATCAAATCCTAGGATGTTACGTAATATCATAATCAATTGGTCAAGTGACTTAAATTATATGCCCCTGTGTACTTGCATAGAAATTTAGAATAACAACTAAATCCAATGAGAAACTTCATGCAATGTTCTTAGCCCAGTCCTTGGAAAGATATAGGTAGGTAGTCAATTTCCTGTGTCCCTCCCCTTTTAAAAAAAAATGTTTATTTATTTTTGAGAGAGAGACAGAGTGCGAGTGGCGGGAGGGTCAGAGAGACAGGGAGACACAGAATCCAAAGCAGGCTCCAGGCTCTGAGCTGTTGGCACAGAGCCCGATGCAGGGCTTGAACTCACAAACTGTAAGATCATGACCTGAGCTGAAGTCAGACACTTAACCAACTGAGCCACCCAGGTTCCCCATGTCCCCACTTTTTTTTTTTAAGATTAAAAAGAATTTCCAAAATTGCATAGTGTGCCATCACAAGGGTTTGAAATAGTCTTAACTGAAACAGAAAAAAAATATTGTTTGAAAGAATTTTTAGTCCACATTAACTATACAAAATGTGAATTCTACATAGTATATATCGCTAAATTACATTTTTTAGGCATTTAAAGAAAGTTTTTTAAGTATTCTTATTAAGAAAAATATACTTTTAGAAAATGTGGGATGACAACTTAAAAGAAAGTAAGTTAAAAAAATAAATAAAAGGAAGTAAGTTAGACGTGAAAATAACCAACATTTTATCCTTAGAAATGACTGTCCCAGCTGAAAATAGTGTCTCTAAATGCGACACAGTGACATGCTGTCCAGGAAACAATTGTCATTAATGCACAAGTCCTGACCCACAATAGCTCTGATTCTCTAAAAAGACCTTTCCTTAACATCTTGTAGCAGAAATCAATCAGCTATAAAAATGCACTCAGGGGAAGGCCTCAGTGAGTTTCTTAGGATGTAATTGAACAAGGCTTTCAACATAGTTTCTCCAGTGTGCATGATGTAATTAAATCTATCAGCAACTTTGTTCCTATTTAACCTTTTCAATTTTATTTTATTTTAACAACGAACAAAGAATTGCTTGTGGAAGATCACTATATATTTGGATAAAAGATGTAAAGCATCTTTAAAAGTTTTATGAATTTCTTTTTTTTATTTATTTTTTTAAAATTTTTTTAACATTTATTTTTTTTTGAGACAGAGAGAGACAGAGCATGAACGGGGGAGGGTCAGAGAGAGGGAGACACAGAATCTGAAGCAGGCTCCAGGCTCTGAGCTGTCAGCACAGAGTCTGATGTGGGGCTCGAACTCATGGGCCGCGAGATCATGACCTGAGCCGAAGTCGGCCGCTTAACCGACGGAGCCACCCAGGCACCCCAAAAGTTTTATGAATTTCAATGTTAATTTTGCATAATTCCATATGAAACTCTACTTGAGAATGACTTTATTTTCCCAAAAGCAATATTTTGCTTATTGATAGCCAAGCAGTTAAAATATTTAATTTATGGTCCACAATATCTACAAAAGGAAACAATTTGTCCATAGCAGAATATGTTTTGTCAATGTGTCTCATCCAATAGCCCTCTCTAATTGATAGAACAACAATAATAATTGCACAAATAGTTGTAGATACATTTTTAAATAATTTCCTACAATTAGCTGCACATAGACAAAAATAGTGAGCCTAGTGCTGAAGAATTTGTTTCTTTTGGAGAAAAACTAATGCATTAATTCAGAACTGTGTCATGTTTCCTAATTAACGAAAGAAATTATGTATCACTTTATTTTTTTTAGAGAAGAATTCTAAGAAGTTCCTGAAAGTGTAAGAGTGTATGGGGTTTAACACAAGAAGTCCATTTTAGATAGCATTTAAGAAATAGACAGACACCAGTGGTTGTTCACTCAATAACAATTTCCCGCTTTGTTGGTCCTATTAGAATTCTAACTTTGCTCATTTTAGCCACATACTCACTTAAGAAGCTAGATTTCCCAGCCTCCCTGTTGCTGTTGTGGCACACTTCTAGCCAGTGAGCTATAAAAGAAACACCACTAGAGGCTTTTTGATATCTCTATGTAGGTGCCAATGCTTCATCGTTTTGGTTTCCCACCTTCTGGATTTACACATATGCATAATCCCTGGGGGTACAGCAACTATCTTGTAATCGTGGGACAATGAGCACCCAAGATGAAAGTCACATGGGAAAAACGGGTGAGCAAAAGCCTGGCAGTGAAGTCACTCTGAGTAATTTTTTTATGTGCAAACACATGCAGTGCTGATACCTGGACTTTTGTGAAACGAGCTTTGCAGACCGGTAAATCCCCTTCCCGGCACTGTGCACTTCCCACACAGGCATAGACGTGGAGCTCCTATTTTTATTCCTCTCAACCCAGGATACATGGTCCAGAGAGAGAAAGCGCAGTGCTTTCTGTATTTAAGGAGTCATTTTCAGTTCCACTGCCAATACTAAGCTGGAAAAGGAGATTGTTCACACTGACTTGAATATCAAAAGGTACATTAATTGTGGATATTTGGGGGGAATCAGAGAATAGAACCAAAGATAATTTTCTCTGACACGCCATTGAATATGCATATGTGAAAAATAATTTTAACTGCCATCAAGATGTAGTAAGTAAACTATATACAGTATAGACGTCAGATAACTCTCCTGCTACCGCCTAGGTCCATCTGTGCTGTTACAAATGGCAAGATTTCATTCTTTTTTCAAGACTGAAAAATATTTCAGTATATTGTATTATTGTATGTGTGTGTACACACACACACACACACACACACACACACACACATATATGTTACAAATGGCAAGAGTCCATTCTTTTTTCATGACCGACAAATATTTAAGTATATTGTATTATTGTATGTGTGTGCATATATATGTACATATATACACATATAAATATATATATGCACACACACATATATATAAACACATATATACATATATACATATATATATGTTACAAATGGCAAATGTTCATTCTTTTTTCATGCCTAATATTTCAGTATATTTTGTTGCATATATATACATTACATTTTCTTTATCCATTCATCCGTTGATAGATACTTAAGATGTTACCGTATCTTGGTCTTTGTCAATAATGTTGCAGTGAATATATATATATATTTTTTTTTTTCAAATATACATATATATTTTCAAATGAATGTTTTTGGTGTTTTTTTTTTTTTGATAAATATCCAGAAGTAGAATTGCTGGATCATCTGATAGATTTAATTTTAGCTTTTAGAGGAAACTTTATCCTGTTTTACATAGAAGCTGTACCAATTTTACATTCACACCAACAGCATAAAGGGGTTCCTTTTTTTTACATTCTCACCAAAACTTATTTCTGTTCTTTTTGATAACATTCATTCTAAGAGGTGTGAGGTGATAGCCCATTGTGGTTTTGATTGGTATTTCCCTGATGATTAGTGATGTTGTACATCTTGGCCACCTGTATATTGGCCACCTGTATATCATATTTGGAAAAATATTCAGGTTTTCTGCCCACTTAAAAATTAGTATCACTAAAACACATTATATTAGTTTTAGGTGTACAGTATAATGATTTGACACTTGTGTCCACTGTGAAATGATGACCACTATTAAGTCTAGTCACCATCCATCACTATAATAAGTTGCAGCTGTTTTGTGTGTGTGTGATGAGAATTTTCAAGATGGACTCTCCTGGCAACTTTTAAATGTGCTCTGCCCATTTTTTAATTGGATTGTTTGGCTTTTTCTTTGCTATTGAGTTGTATGAGTTCTTCATGTATTTTGAATATTAACTCCTTATCAGACATAGGACTTGAAAATATTTTCTCCCATTCCACAGGTTACCTTTTCATTTTGTCATGGTTTCCTTTGCTGTGCAGTTGCTTTATAGTTTGATGTAGTCTCACTTGTTTATTTTTGCATTTGTTGCTTTTATCTTTGTGTCAGAGTCAAAAAAAAAAATAATTGCCAAGACCTATGTCAAGAAAGATACTGCCTATGTTTTTTTCTAGAAGTTTTGTAGTTTCAGGTCTTATGTTCATCTTTTAAATTCATTTTGAGTTAATTTTTGTGTATGCTGTAAGAAAGCAGTCCAATTTCATTCTTTTGCATGTGGCTGTCCAGTTTTCCAAACACCGTTTATTGAAGACACTGTCCTTTCCCCATTGCATATTTTTTGCTCGTTTGTTATGTATTAATTGACCATATATGTGTGAATTTATTTGTAGGCTCCCTATTCTGTTCCACAAATCTATATGTCTGTTTTTATGTCATTACAATATTGTTTTGGTTACTATAGCTTTATAATGTAGTTTGGCACAGGTCATTATCTCGTGGCTCATGGATTTGAGCCCCATATTGGGCTCTGTGCTGACTGGTTAGGATTCTGTGTCTCCCTCTCTCTCTGAGTTCCCGCCTTGTGTTTTTAATCTCTCTCTCTCTCTCTCTCTCTCTCTCTCTCTCTTTCAAAAATAAATAAACTTGAAAACATCTTGAAAACATTTTTTAAAAGATTGCTTTGGTTATTTGGGGTCTTATGAACTTTAGAATTGTCTGTTCTATTTCTATGAAAAATGCCACTGGAATTTTGGTAGGGATTGCACTGAATCTATAGATTCATCCTTTGGATAGGATGGACAATTTAACGTATTGATTCTTCTAAGCTGTATCATGAAATGTATTTCCATTCATTTGTTTCTTCTATGTTTTTCACTAATTACTTACAGTTTTTAGTGTATGGATCTTCTACCTGCTTGGTTGAATTTATTCCTAAGTATTTTCTTCTTTTTTGATGCAATTATAAGAGTTTGTTTTACTAATTTTTCTTTCTGACTTTGTCATTACAGTATAGAGATGAACAGATTTTTGCATATTGATTTTCTATCCTGCAACGTTACTGAATTCTTTTATTAGTTCTAACCATTTTGTTGGAGTCTTTAGGGTTTCCTATGTATAACAGCTTTTCGTCTGCAAATAGTAACAGTTTTACTTCTTCCTTTCCAATTTGGATGCCTTTTACTTCTTGCATAATTGTCCTGGTTAGGACTTCTAGTACCATGCTGAATAAAAATGGTGAGAGCGGGTACCCCTGTCTTGCTCCTAGTATGAGAGGAAAAGGTTGCAGCTTTTTCCTGTTGAGTATTGTAGAAGTGCCAACAACACTGAGTTCACCTTTGGCCTTCCATCTTGTTTTCTCCTTCTGGTACATGGATGATGCCATTTTAGATAAGTAATGGAGATCCTCTGACCCACAGATGGCACAGACTCACGTAACTACCCTGTGACCTCACTACCATGGCCATAATTCCTTAAGGACGGGAGGTTAAGGCCCAGGTAGCAACAGAGAATAGGGGCTGAGAGTAGCTGCTGTGGGTCATCTAACTTCCTGATTTCCCCATCAGTAAGTTACCCTGAATATAACTCTGCATAGTATTATGGAATGGCTTGCTTGGTTTTTTGGTATCAAACTATCTTCTCAGTCTGGCCCTCCTCCAACTTGTAATAATTTACATACTTAGCAAGATACTGGAAAAAAAACAAGCATGTGTAAAAAGACCAGGCCAGGCTAAAGCTCCTCGTCATGCCCAGGGTGAGCAAGTGGGGGGGGGGGGGACGTCTGGGAGCCCTTTACATGTAGGGGAAAAACCAGGTTGGCCAGCCACCTCCATGTGGGGAATCTTGGTCAGGATTTCTGGGCATTTAGGACCAGTATGGCACCCCCCCCAAACACCTAAGGGATTGTTAGATACTCTATTCAAAATAGTAGGGAAAAGGCAGTAGAGAAGGGAAAGTGATCAAGCTATTGCAACCACAGCTTGGCCATTGCCCCATGCCTTAAGATTCACCACAAAAAAGGAATTATGAGTAAGGAGAGCATTGGAACAGATCCAAGAAGCATTGGCTCTGGAAAGGACATACAAGCTGCATGTTCCTCTAATACAGACCTCATGTCCAAAAGAATTCAAAAGCAGGAGGAACGGTTAGAAATTATGGCATGTAAGGTGTATGGGCACAGGTTACCACACACTAGAGAGAGAACTGTTATATCTCAGGAGAACTGGGACCGGAAATCATGAGATCCCTGGGGTAATGACACCTCTGATGAGGATATTATCATAGAGTGTTACAGAAACTGTTCTGGATCACCCAGCAGAACCAAGCAGCACTCAGAGATCTTGGAAGGCAGGAGGTTTATTTTACACCTGTGGGCTCAGAGGAGATCATTCTCCAAAGGTCTGAGCCCAGAGCATAGCAGAGGGGACAACTTACAATCTGTTACTTCTACATTCCTCATTAGTAGCAATTTGGCCCCAGAGGCAAGCAGGGTGGGAAGAAGAACCCGGAAGGGGAGTCCAGGCAGGGGCTGGAATTCACCTATGAGTCCTGTCGGCCAGCTTATAACAGATTTTTTCCCTATCAAGAGGAAGAAAATGATTTCCAGGAAGGAATTTTGATTCAAACAAAGACCCAGCCCACTCATGAGCCTGGGAATAACTGAGAAGAAATTCCTATTAGTCAGAAAACAATGAGGGAACATTCTGTAGCTGAATTGGTGGAGCTAACAGGCACTTTAAGCAAAAGGGCAGAGAAGAGGTGGCTGCTTGTGTGTTACCACTCTTGGATACTGCAGGAGACGGTATTATGTTAAATGCATTTCAGATGTTAACAACGGCCTCAGCCACTGCTGGACCTCCCTTGTGACAAAAACTAAATACCCCAGGCATGGGTGAGAATAGCAGGTGCTTAGCTAATCTGATCGATTAGGTAAATGCTAGCATCAAGATAACCTGGCCTAGTGAAGGGGCTGTGTTCTCCCCTCTGTATCGCTGGAATTCTATGGAAGAACTAAAAGAAATTATACTTTCAACAGGAACGAGGGGCGCCTGGGTGGCTCAGACAGTTGAGCGCCCGACTTCGGCTCAGGTCATGATTTCGCAGTCTGTGAGTTTGAGCTCTGGGTCGGGCTCTATGCTGACAGCTCAGAACCTGTAGCCTGCTTTGGATTCTGTATCTCCCTCTCTATCTGTTCCTCTGTGTCTAGCTCGTGCTCTGTGTCTGGCTCAAAAATAAATAAACATAAAAAAAACACAAACAAATGGCAATGAAACATGCCATTTGCACTCCGAATTCTAGAAGCCTAGATAAAGAATTGTTTTCCTCTAGTATGGAAGACTCTATCTTAAAGTGAGCCCCAGGGGCATGGTACAGGACTTCAGTATCTTGCCCCTATGGTTAATGGGCCCATTGTTACAGTAGGAGCTATGGTGACTAACTTCACTGAAATGGAGAGAATCCATAATGAGGGAAATAATTGAAAAACAAATGACTTTACTGATGATAAAATGGTGACGATGGGGCCCATCACTGTCTCTTGTAAACCGTGGTGGCAAGATCTAATGCTGTCTTGGATCTCAAAAGAAAATATAAGCAGACAACCCAGTCTGGTCTTTCTAAACCCATGGAAGGAGTTGCCCAAAGGAAAGCAGTTTACTCCCTTGAAGGAAGGCTCAAAAAACCCAAATGTGTCACCAAATTACTCTTCCACTAATGGAGGAATTTCAAGGGTAGATACCCCAGACCCTAGAGAATAGGGATTAGGCCCAATGTTGTCCTCTAGTGCGTGCAGTTGGGGGCAGCCAGAGGTCCCATGTGGAATTAACCATTTATTAGTCTTGTACTAACAGACGGAAGTAGCCCTACTAGACAACTAGAGCTGGATGCACAGCTATCTGTGTGTGCATAGGGAGAAATAAAGTCTATTCATGGTGGCAGGGGACAAATTATTAAGGTCTGAGGAACTAGTCTCTACCTACAGATCACCAGGCTTCCTCCCCACTGTTTTCTAGTGCATATTTCTCCCATTCCTTAGTATATTCCGGGCGTAGATGTTCTACAGGATCTCGCTCTAAACTACAATGGCAAATGAATTCAGGTTGCATAACTTGGGATGATTCATCCTTTCTGTCTCAGCAGCTGTGCCATTACAGGAGTGACTGTAACGTGACTTAAAGTCACATTGTTGGGAGGTAAATACCAACAAGTTCCATGGCCCAGGCCGATCAGTAAAGTTTCTGGGCATTATCTGATCAGATGGTACATAAGTGATGCCTAACGCTGTCATGGATTGAAATACAAGCCTTCCCAGTCCCTAAAATGGTAAAGGAATTACAGACTTTTTTGGTTTAATAGGATTGTGGGAGACCTTATATTGCCCATCAGACAAGACCCTCATATTCCTCGGCTGAGATGGGAAGCTGAGACCTGGGACCTGAAGCAGCTTGGAGGCGGTGAATAATAGCTCTTCAACTCTGCAATAAAAAAATGGCCTCCAATAAAACTACATTGCAAAAAAAAAAAAAATGGGGAAGAAGCAGAATGGAAAGAGTAAAAAAAGTAGAAAATGTAGAGCCTGATGAATTCGTGGTGAAAAAAGTACTGACTGACGTGTAGTGAATGGAAAGGTGGAGTATTTCCTGAAGTGGAAGGGATTTACAGATGCTGACAGTACTTGGGAACCTGAAGAAAATTTAGATTGTTCAGAGTTAATTGAAGCATTTCTTAATTCTCAAAAAGCTGGTGAAGAAAAAGATGGTGCAAAAAGAAAATCGTTATCTGACAGTGAATCTGATGATAGCAAATCCAAGAAGAAAAGGGATGCTACTGATAAACCAAGAGGCTCTGCCAGAGGTCTTGATCCTGAACGAATAATTGGTGCACAGACAGCAGTGGAGAGTTAATGTTTCTCATGAAGTGGAAAGATTCAGATGAGGCAGACGGTGGTGGCGAAAGAGGCAAATACGAAGTGTCCTCTGATTGTAATTGCTTTTTTGTGAAGAGAAACTAACTTGGCATTCTTGTCCAGAGGATGAAGTTCAGTAATTGTTTGTGTTGCTTTTTATGTATGAATATATATAATATATATATATATAATATATATATATATTATATATATATATATTATATAGGTAATCTGGGTATTGTTTTTTGATTTATTAGTGTGAATAGATAACATTCAAATGAAAAATCAAGTTACATATGTTTGTTTTGAAATAGTATTGGGGGAGTTGTTGGGGGTTTTCGCATCTATAGCACTGGTCACTTTGAACAAATAAAAGCTTTCTGTAGTTGCTTCCTTTATCAGAAAATAATACTTGAGACCAGGTATTTTCCCTCTGCTTTAGAGAACACCTTTTCTAAACATTTTTCTAAAAATTGAACAAACCTTCATAGTTGTTACTCAATCAGAATTTGTCTTTAACTCCTATATGCCTGAGGACCATTTTGGGTTTTTTGTTTATTTGGGGGGGTTTTGTGTGTATATACTTAAAATGCATACATAAATGGTTTTCTTTTTTTCTTTTCTTTTAACATTCCCCAAAATAAAAACATCATTTTATAACCATGGATAATCCCATGTTTCTGGGACGCCATCATTTTCAGCAACCTAAGAAATATATCACTTACACTGAAATTTTTCCTGAAGCCTTAACCTTTCAAATTTTTCAATTAATTGGGCAATTTAAATATGATGTAAGCAATTAAAATTGGACAATTTGAAAGCAGCCATATCGGAAATCATGTCTACAGTCACACAAATGCAAGTTTGTTGGCAAGATCCCCGAAAGGAAAATTTTATCACTACCAACAGTCTACCCACGTAAATGAGAAAACTAGACAAGTCCTGGTGTGTTTTAAGTAGGTAAGCAAAACTTAGTTAAATGGACATTTAAAGGTTCTTTCTAGTCAACCATTCCTTTTCAAGAAGTTGAAATCCCTGTGCTGCATTGACTAAAAGAAGGTCATGATGCATGGAATGTCGAAGACTTGTTCATGGAAACCTGATCATAATCAGATGGTCAGAGAGAGATGCTGGCAATTTAGCACCTGCTGGAATAAATGGGGGGGGGGGGACAAAGAGCACTTGGATGGCTCAGTGTATTAAGCATCCAACTTCAGCTCAGGTCATGATTTCACTGCTTGTGGGTTCAAGCCCCGCATTGGGCTCTGTGCTGACAGTTTAGAGCCTGGAGTCTGTTTCGGATACTGTGTCTCCCTCTCCCTCTGCCCTTCCCTCACTCACTCTCTGTCTCTGTCTCTCTCCCAAAAATAAATAAACATTAAAAAAAATTTAAATAAATTAAAAAATAAATGGGGGGACAGACCTCTGTGATCTAAACTCTTGACCTTCATGTTTTTTCTTTACCCTAATACATACCTTATTGTCAGCTTAATCTTCTCAGTATTTGAGTTACTCGTTCAGCAGAAACCAGGAAAAACAGTAAGTTTGTAGTCAGAATATTATCCAGCTGTATACTATTTACTTTATTGTAAATACCGGTAGACCGTGGCCAATAGTCTTATATTTCTTTAAAACAAAACAAAACAACAACAAAAAGATGGGAAGCTGATAGAATTGGCATGCTAACCAACAAGAGGCTTTCTCAAAGGCAAGGAAAAAAAGTACAGGTCCTGAGGGTATTAATAATAGATGTGAGATGTGAATTGGATGTAGGTTTGGCTGGGGCTTGTGGCAATGACAAAATGAGAAATCAATTGTGGCCATAAAGATGTTGGGGGTGGAGTGTAGGAGTCCTGACCACACAGACTCTTAGACCCTGTGTCCTTTTCTCCACTCTGGCCCACAGATGCTGCCCCGTGAGCAACTGGTAGAGCTACCCTCTCGCACACAGATGGTGCAGCTTTAGTGAACTGCCCTGTGATCTCACCACCATGCCCCTCATTCCATAAAGGCTGGGGATTAAGATCCAGATAGGAACTGAAAATGGCTGGGTAGCGCTCTGAATCATTTGTCGGCTCACTTAATTGCCCATCAGCAAGTCACCTTGAATAAAACTCTGTAAATGGTATGGAGTGGCTTGCTTGGTTTTGTTTTTTTTTGTTGTTTGTTTGTTTGTTTGTTTTTTATAATATAGTGGCTTCTCAATCTGGAAGATAGATTACTGACCCTCTTCCACCTTGTAACAAATGTGATGTTAACTGTGGTTTTGTCATATGTGGCATTTTTTATGTTGAGGTATGTTCCCTCCATGTCTACTTTGTTGAGTTTTTAACCATAAATCAAAGTGGAACTTTGTCAAATGCTATTTCTGCATCTATTAAGAGGGTCATATGGTTTTTATTTTTCATTTTGTTAATGTAGTGCATCTAATTGATTTGTAGATGTTGAACCATCCTGACGTTCCTGAAATAAATCCCACCAATCATGGTGTGTGATTCTTTTTTAATGTATGGCTAAATTTGGTTTGCTAATATTTCCATGAGGTTTTTTGCATCTATATTCTTTAGGGATATTGGCCTATAATTTTCTTTTCTAATGAGGTCCTTGTCCAAGGATAATGCGGGTGTAAAATGAGTTTGGAAGCATTCTCTCTTTAGTTTTTGGAGAAGAGTTTGAGAAAGATTGGTATTAAATCTTCTTTGAATTTTTGGTGGACTTTTCAGTGAGGACGTCTGGTACTGGACTTTTGTTAGGAGGTTTTTGATTACTCATTCAGCCTTTTTAGTAGAAATTGACCTGTTCACATTTTCTATTTCTTCATGATCCAGGCTTGGTAGATTGTATGTTTCTACAAATTTATTCATCTAGGTTGTCAATTTTTTGGCATATAATTTTTATAGTAGTCTTTATGATCATTAGTATTTCTGTGTCATCAAGTTGTAACACCTCCTTTTTTCATTTCTCATCCAGCTCTTAGTTTCACTGATTTTTTTTTCTATTTTTAGTGTCTATTTTTTTTCTCTTCTGACAGTTATTATTTTCTTCTTTCTCCTATCTTTGGGCTTTGTTCTTGTTCTAGTTCCTTGAGGTATAAAGTTAGGTGTTTTTTGTTTGTTTATTTGTCTGAAGTTTATCTTTTTATTGAAGTAAGCATTTATCTTTATGAGCTTCTTTTTAAAACTACTTTTGCTGTATACCATAAATTTCGGTATTTTGTATTTCCATTTTGTTGTTCTCAAGGTATTTTTAAATCTCTGCTTTGATTTCTTAATACTGAATACTGAATATTATGTTATTTAATCTCCATAGATCTGTGCTTTTTTTTCAGTTTTCTTATAATATATAATACTATATATATAATATATTATATATATAATATATAATATATAATACTAGTTTCATATCATTGTGGTTGGAAATATACTTAATAAGAATTTCATCCTCTTAAATTTCTTTCAACTTGTTTTCTGGTCTAATATATCTATCCTGGAGAATGTTACATGTGCACGTGAGAAAAATATATATTCTGTTGGATGAAATGTTCTGTGTGTATCCGTTACATCCATCTTGACTAATGGGTTATTTAAGGCCAATGTTTCCTTACTGATTTTCTGTCTAGATGATCCATCCATTGATGTAAATGGGGTGTTAAGGTCCTCTACTATTATTGTATTGTTATCTATTTCTCCCTTTAGGTCTGTTAGTATTTGCTTTATATTTGTTGGTTCTCCATATGTTCTCTTATATGTTGGGTGCACAAATATTTACAAATGTCACCTTCCCTTGTTGGATTGACCCTTTTATCATTACATAATGTCCTTCATTGTTTGTAATTGCAGTTTGTGTTTTAAAATCTATTTTCTCTTATGTGAATATAGTTACCCCAGCTTCCTTTTGGTTTCCATTTGCATGGACTATCTTTTTCTACTCCTCCACTTTCAGTCTGTGTCCTTACATCTCTTGTAGCCAGGGTATAGATGGGTCTTGGGGTGTGTGTGTGTGTGTGTGTGTGTGTGCGCGCGCCTGCATCTGTGTTTATCCACTCAGCCACATTGTGCCTTTTGATTGGAGAATTTAGTCAATTTATATCTAAAGTAATTATTGATCGATGTATACTTTTACCTATTCAGTTAATTGTTTTCGGGTTATGTCATAGTTCCTTTCTATTCTTGCAACCATCTTTGATTTGTTGGCTTTCTTTCGTAGTATGCTTTAATTCCTATTTATCTTTGTGTAGCTTCTATAGGATTTGGTTTTGTGGTTACAATCCGGTTTACATATAACAGCTTAGGACTATAACAGTCTATTTTAAATAGAGAACGACTTAAGTGTCATTGGATTCCCAAACGCTGCTTTTAACTCCTCCACACTGCCAGCTTGTTTTTGATGTCACATTTTATATCTTTTTATCTTGTGTATCCCTTAAGTAATATTTGTAGTTATAATTATTTTTACTACTTTTGTCTTTTAACCTTAATAGTAGCTTTATAAATGATTAATCCACTACCTTTACTACATATTCACCTCTCCAATGAGATTTGGTCTTTCATATATAAATATGTATTTTGTTTGTTTGTTTTGTTTTGCTAATAAGTGTCCTTTCTTTGCAGCTTAAAGAAGTCCTTTTAACACCTTTAACATTTCTTGTATTACTCTTGTTGCAAATTTTGAACTTTTAACATTAGTATTATTTTTTATTATGTTGTGTAGAATTTTCTCATCTCTGGTCTTCTATAGACATCTTTTTTTTTTTAATTTTTCCATTTCTGTCATTTGTGTAGCATTCTAATTTAGGATTTTCTCAAATGATGGACATAAAATGTAACTTCTCTGAGAAAACTAAGCGTTTTGGGCATCAAAATAAAGAAAAAAATCATTAGAAAGTTGCAGGGTCACCAAGAAACTATCACCAAGAAAGGAAAAAAAAAAGTTTTCTATGTATATAATTGAGAAACAAATTCTTGGAATGCAAACTCTTTGAGAACTCCCATTACTCATGTTTGTGTCTTCTATAATGATTAGTGAACTGTGTGATCTCTAGAAGAAAGCACTACTTTTATAGAAATGCAATATGATTTGAAGGTGGTTTCCAAAATAACACCAGTTTCTAATAAGTACTTTAATTTTATTTATTACCATAATTATTTCATGTTTCAGAATATTCCCTGTCTTTCATATATTGAACTTAGGTCATATATCTGAATCAGAAAAGAATAATGAAATTGTGATTTTAAGAATATTTTTGTTCTATTTTTCTCTCATTTTTTTTTCTTTTTCTTTTGCTGTAAGTGTCTAACTCTTTTAACTTTATGGCATAAATCCTTCCTTTAAAATACAAATAAATGGCTCAAACTCCTATCTCAGAGTAGTGTCGGAAGAAAAGTATTCTCCTCAGTATTCTGAATTTTCCTGAGATGAAGAAAAGAAAAGAAGAGAAGAGGAAAGAAAAGAAAAGAAAAGAAAAGAAAAGAAAAGAAAGAAAAAAGGAAAAGAAAAGAAAAGAAGAAAAAAGGAAAAGAAAAGAAAAAAAGAAAAGAAAAGAAAAAGGGGGGGTGGAAGCTTCCCTCCTGCTTACCAGGTCCTAACTCCTAATTTTAGCTCTGCAGGGAAACAGAGTCCTCATTCCTTTGTTGCCCCAAATGCTACTAATGCAGGAATTCGGGGTGGTCCAGATATTTTCTGAAGGTTGAGGGTATGTGAAAGATAATTATGATCGATGCGAAAAAGAATTAACTTGAAACTCAAAATTAAATATTACAAATTCTTCGTTAAAAACTGTGCCATAGGAGATTTAAACTACTGTTTTTATTCCAGAGGTGTCTCATTTTTCTCACTCTTCAGGCAACGTTTTTCTTGCTTCCATCTTTTCAATATCTTTCAGAATATTCCACAGAAACTTGTTGTTAATATGTAGAGAAATAAGGACGTTCTTTTGCCTCATGTTTGTTCATCTGACATATACAAGCAGGTTTCAACCTTCTAGAGATACATGGTGTAGGGACTTTTTCCTGAAGAGGAATTGTCTTTCCAATCACCAGCCACCTGGCCAACCTCATGCATCTTTTGAAATATTTCCAACTTTGCTATTTCCCAAAATATACACAGCTTAATATTTTAGCCATTTTTAGTCATTTTTATGTATTTAATACCAATTATTTTATTACTTATAATAACCTACAACAGTCACTGTTTCTTCTCTTTGTATTTCTTGACCCTTATGTTTCTTCAACTTTTTTATTTTTCTCACCGCATTTCCCCACCTTAGTCATCTGTCTTATGTTTTTCTAAAATTAACATATTTCCTAATTTTTCCTTTGAATCTGATACCTAAGGAGTTTCCCAGAGTGAGAATTATTTAAAAAAAATAGTTATGCGGCAACAAGACCCATGGGATAGTCTTGTGAGAAAAAAAATAAAAGCCCTTCCTAGTGGGGATATTCAGGTACACAAATACATGCACAGACCTATGAGTCCACCAAAATGTACTGACAGAAGGGCTTTGCCATTGGCACATCCATGCTTGCAAAAGACTCACAGGAGACTGTCTTTCTTAGTTTGTAAAGCGTTCATCCAAGAAGTAGCATAAGTATTAAGAGATGAGGGCTTTATGGTCTCAATCCTTTTTTGTGCAGAAGTTGTACAGGCAAATTTCAGAAAATGAAAGTAAATGCAAACATGTCATATAAACAGCTTTTAGAAAAAAAAAACATATATATATATGTATATATATATATGTTATTAAATTATATTCATCGTATACATGTAATTTTTAAAATATGTGTCATATATAGTAGGGCCCACAACTGACACTTATTTCATATTCTTGAAGCATCATTCATTCATTCTGTGAAAAAATACCTGATGTCTTATATATGACATTTTCTGTTGACTGAGCATTTATGATTTTACTTACAGTGTTACTGGCATAGCTTCTACACACTCACGATGCTCTGTTTCCTCTAATATCGTCACTTGCAAACAAATCAAGCATCATTTTTATGCCTGTCACAATAGTTTATTGTTGTCTACATCCCCCCAGTGCTGCCAAACATTGGTGAGCTGCTCTCTCCAGGTCTGCTTGATTAACTGATCGATGGGAGTGGCGACGCAAAGGAACAGTCTTTTGTTTAAGGCACCTGACGGCTCTATGTAAATATGGTCAATAAAATTAACACATTGGGCTTTTCCAAGTTTAATTTAAGACACAGAGAAGTTGAACTACATATATATATGGCTGTAGCTCTCTGTCTTCATGCTGTCTCACTATTTTTTATTATTCACATTTGTAACACATCCTTTTCAGGAACAATAAAAAAAAGATGATTCTCAATGTGCAAAACAGAAAATATTTGAGTAGGACAGGAGAATATAATAGTCAAGAATGCAATAATTTATTGAAATGTGGAGTCTAAAGATTTGATTTTTTTTTCAATCTCTTTCATTATCTCTCTTTCTCAATGAGCTATTCTGGGACATTATTTATGGACTACCTCAACCAAATTCATGATTTTCAATAACTATATGTAAGAAAATGAGCATGGCTTAGTAGAAGGAGTTAATGGTTGTGATTTCAGAAAAGTAATTTATTCTCAGTCTCTACTTCATTATCTGAAAAATGGAAAAACCAATGAGTACCTTATATGATTAGTTTGTAGGTTAGAGCTGATATATTTAAGATACCAGGATAGTTCCTAACATTTGCTTGATAGTCATTAATTGTGTGTGTGTGTGTGTGTGTGTGTGTGTGTGCGTGCGCGTATATTAATGTATATATGTATGTATATATATACATACATATATATGTATTTGTTTCTTTATATATGTATTTCTTAAATTCAACATATGAGTGAAATCATATGGTATTTGTATTTCTGTGATGGACTTTTTTCATTTAGGATAATACAAGCTCTGTCTACAGTGTTGTAAATGGTAAGATTTCGTTCTTTTTATGGGTGAGTAATATTCCATTGTATGTATATACCACATCTTCTGTATCCATTCATCAGTCCGTGGAAACTTGAGCTGTTTCCATAGTTTGGCTATTGTAGGTAATGCTGCTATAAACACTGGGGTGCGTGTATCATTTTGAATTAGTATTTTGTATTCTTTGGGTAAATACCAAACATAGGGAAAAAGAGAGGCAAGCCAAGAAACAGACTCTTAACTACAGAGAATAAACTGATGGTTCCCAGAGGGGAGGTGAGTGGGGAGTTGGGTTAAATAGGCGATAGGGATTAAGGAGTGCACTTGTAGTAATGAGCACCAGGTGTGGTATGAAAGTGTCAAATCACTATATTGTACACTGAAAACTAATATTACACTGTATGTCAACTAACTAGAATTTAAATAAAAACTTAACAAAAACCTTTTCTTGCCTTTGATATAATTCTTCAATTTTTAGAGATGTGCCATTGAATAACATTGGCATTGTTTGTTCCATGCAAAGTAGCATGAGTATTCTTAGCAAATATTTGATGTTAGATTCACAGTTCTGATTCATAGGATAAGTTGTACAGAATCTTAGCCACTAAGAAGCTAAAAACATTTGATAGGTCATATAATAATGACTACTTTAGGAAATAATTAAACCTATCTTTTATAGAAGGTAAGACAGGATAAGGTTATTTCCAGAGAAAATGTTGTAAGAGAACATTAAGTGATTTCTAGAATGAATTTAACATAAAGAACACTTTAGGTATAAAGAGGTATCTTCAGAATATGGACTATATTTATAGTGGAAAGAACACTCAATTTGAAGACTTTACACTCTGGTCTGGATCCTATATAGGAGATGTAGTTGGGAAGCACTATTTAGCCTTCCCACAGATCCATTGCAGGGTATTTAGGAACATTTAATAAGACGGCTAGGATGAACATTTTTATCCCAATGCAAAATTAGTGTGCTAAAAGATTAAGGATGTGCATATAATCAGTGACTATGCTTGTGTATGCATCTGTATTGAATAAATGCTGAACTAACTTACTAAATAAACTCTGCTCATTGAAATATTTCTATATTAGAAAAAAAGTATTATGTTAGAATATAACTCATGCAATGTTTCAGGACAGAGGGAATTCGGATTAGGGTCCAGCCAGTGTTCTTCTCTGCTATGGTCAGAAAGAAGGAGGCCTCATTTATGTTTGGGGTCATGTAAAGAAGTGGGAGTGTGTAGAGAAGAAAAACATACTGAAATGACTATCCTAAGGAAGAGCTGTGAAGGAAACTGCCATCATAACCTCTACTGAGAGCATAGAGTTGCTATTCATATGCCATTAATTCACCTTCAAGTCAAACCTTAAATAATAATCATCCCTCTCAAGTCCAAAGGGTATGATCCCCTATCATGATCTCTTCAAAGCACAGAAACTTTGAAATACATAGATTTTGAGCTCAGTCTTTCACTTTCTCATTATCTCCAACATCAATCTTTTTTTTTAGTATCATTTACATAGATCTATTATTTTATTTCACACACGTATCTAAAGTATTCAACTTTTGGATGGCTGGAGAGCATGCCTATTTAAAATTTTTATTATATGCTATTTTACAACATTGTACTCATCCCATGACTATGAATTTGTAGTAATTTTTAACTTGTATGTCATAATTCATTCGAACATATAGCTGTTTTAAAGATCATTATCAATTTGGGGGGAAATGTTTTAGAGTCAAATGAGCTTTTGATATAGTCAAGATCCATATTCAATTTAGAAAACCACTTCTTTCCTGACCTTTGGATTCCAAGGACTACTATATCAATTTTATGATTTGATATATTGATGAAATGGTAACACAATGGACTATCAACAAAATAATAGCAAGACTTTCATCCCAATGTGCACAGTTACAAATGGTAACACTCTTTTTAGAAAAATAGATGAAACAAATAATTCATTTTCAGAAGACTTCTATAGTTTAATATTGTGGGTCTACATAAATCATTTCACCAAAATGATCTCATAATCATGAATGTGACCTGTTCTGGAATATAGGCTAGAGTGTGTGGTTCTCAAATGAATATAGCCCTTTGCAGCACTGATAAAACAGGCTGCGTTTGGTAAGCCAGGCGTATATAAACAGGCATAGATATAATTTATCTCAGATGGAATAGTGCTGCATTTGCAGGTTTTTAAAAATGTTCTTGCCAGGGTCAGAAGAAAGATTCCAAGTGGATTTCTTTAAGGTATCCCGAAGAGATCTGGTGAAGGGAAGATTAGGAACTGCTTCCCTAGCCAGGGCTCATGTTCATCTGAGGAAGATGGAGGCAGATCACTGAGCAGGCACCATAAAGACTTAGATGGATTGACTCTACTTTCTCTCTCTGGAAACTCACGGGATACACTCAAGGCTGTCCACATCACTTTTTTTTTTTTAATCTTGATAAAGCCTTTTTATTACTATGCCCATCATGAGCCCATTAAAGTTAAAGGCTTTCAATTTTTCTCCATGTGACCTTAAAAAAATATATTCTCTTATTCTAGAAATATTGAACTTTCTTCTTATATTTTCTTCCTTTGTTCAAAAGCTAGGGCCTTTCAAAGGAGTATTCAAGCATAGCACTGTGTCAAATTTACTTCTGATGACTTTCTATAGTATTGTGAGAAGATGAGATTTAAGAATAAAATTTGCATAAAATGATTCATGCTTTAAAGTTTTCTATTACCCTGTATGGTAAAATGGAATTCTCTAAATCATATATTTAGAATATAAGCCACTTATGATAACTAGTATGTCTACAACCAAAAGGAAGACATTAAATATGCAATTTTTCATTTAAAAATACAATTTAAATAAGGTATCAGTTGTATGTACTTCTGTTAACATAAAGGATATGAAATAAGCTGAGATTGATCTATAGCTAATTATTTTATTCCAAATAAACAATGAGATGTAATTTCCTTTGTATTTGGAAAGTCAGAATCAACTACAGTAACCACTGAATATTGAGATATATGTGGGTGGGGCTTATATTTTTAGAGTTTAAAACAAGTCAAATTTTCTACTTTGGCCATTTCCTTTTTTTTCTTTTTTTCTTTTTTTGTTTTAACAGGCATTACCTTATGTAATTATGTTTCAACTGGAGCTGCCATTTAATTTTGTAACTTATATAAAGCAAAATTACTCATAAGATTCATTTCAATGGATTCATTCATTCAGTCAGTATTTGTTGCTTGCCCTGTATGTGCAGGACTCTGTGAAATATTAAGTTTTGTTTGGTTAATGGAATAAAATCAGGGCCTAAATCACTTACTCCTTCCTGTATCTCCCTTCTCAGATTAAAAAAAAAAAATTACCAGGAAACAGAAACTGTCCCTCTCAGATATTCACCTCAACAATGTTCATCACATTCTTCCAGTTACAATTAGACAAATATGTTCAATTTTATTTGAAGCCACATTTAGAAATTGTGAATATGTTCAGTCTTACTGAGAACAACTGGGTGGCTCTGGTGATCTCTTTTATAGATGATGAGTCATGTTTACAACAGGATTCCACTGAATAATATTGTTAGTGTTGACAGCATTTAGACAAATTCAGCCTTCTCTGTCACTAAAGCTGACATTGATTACACAATACCCCATGCTCTTGGTAGCATGTCTTTGCCAATAAAGCATACTGACACTTTCACAAAACCTAATAGGTTTATCATGAATACATTTTTAACCTCCAAATCAAGATATACATTTTAAATCTAGTTTTTGGGGAGAATGTATTTACATGAAAGTATCAGAGATACGACACAAGTCTATACTGAAGCTAATGGTCTTTATTAAAAATTAATGGAGTTCCAGGGAATCAGGACTACCAGAGCCTTTTAAAACATTTTTAGACCATCACAGAATACGGCAATGAGATTTACTCTGTGTCCTATAAGATATTTATATGGTACAAGGAATGTGGTTACCCCAAGAATCAGTCATCTATTATGATTAACTAAAACACTCACAATTGATCTTTAGTTACCTAAGTTTTAAAATTTTTAAAAATTGTTTTATGAAATAAAACAATTGAATTACTTTTATGAATTAAATAGTCTTTTCCATAAAAGATGCATAAAATTATGTTAGCAATTCCTTCAAATTCCAGTAAAGATTCCAAGCTCAAATTTGATTTTAGAAGTTCAATTTAAAGAGACAGTTACTTGAAAAATATGTGATATTACACTCCTTTTTTTTTTTTTTTCAAAGTCAAGCCCTAATCTGTTAAAAAAAAAATTACTGGTGAGCTCTGGGGGAAAAGTTTATAGAAGACAGAGTACCAGACAAAGATTCAAATGCTACAGGTGCATTTCTTCTCTACTGTGTACTCCCCTTGTGACCCGATTAAGTCCATTCATGACTTTGAGCGTCATGTGTTTTCCCTATTAAATGAAAATAAAAATGCCTCCCCCTGTTACCTGTTAAGAAAGCTATGGATATTTTAAAAAATTACATAATATCAAAGGCACATGCATATACAGCTCTGTATATCTTTGGGAAAATGTCTGTTCAAGTCCTCTGCCCAGTTTTAAACTGGATTTTTTTTTATTTGGTATTTAGTTGTATAAATTCTTTATATATTTTGATATTAGTCTCTTACCAGATAGATTGTTTGCAATTATCTTCTCCCATTCAGTAGGTTTTCTTTTTGTTTTGTTGATAGTTTCTTCACTGTGCAAGAGCTTTTTATTGTAGTGTAGTTCCAGTAGTTTATTTTTCCTTTTGTTTTTCTTGCTTGAGGATACATATCTGGAGAAATGGTGCTCTGGCTGATGTCAGAGGAATTCTCTTGTGTTCTCTTCTAGGAGTTTTATGATTTTAGATCACACATTTAGATCCTTAATCCATTTATTTTTGTGTATGGTGTAAGAAAGTGGTTCAGTTTCATTCTTTTGTCTGTAACTGTCCAGTTCTCCAGGTATCATCTATTGAAGAGGCTGTCTTTGCCCTATTGTATATAACTTCTCCCTCCTCCACAGATTAATTGACCATGTCATTGCAGATTTATTTCTTGGATCTCTATTCTGTTCTGTTGATCTATGTGCCTATTTCTTGTGCCAGTACCATACTGTTTTGATTACTACAGTTTTGCGGTATTTCTTAGAATTTGGAATTGTGATACCTCAACATTGCTTTGGCTATTCAGGGTCTTTTGCGGTTCCATTAAAATTTTAGGATCTTTTGTGCTGTTTCTGTGAAAAGTCCTGTTGGTATTTTGATAAGGATTACATTGAATCTGTAGATTGCTTTCAGCAGCATGGACATTTTAACCATAATTTTTCTTCCAAGCCATGAGCATGGAACTTCATTCCATTTGTTTGTATTACCTTGGAGAAAAAAAAAAAAAAAAGCTCTATATGCATCAAGGAATTATTATTGTAACAAAATCTAATTGCAACACATGTATGCAGCCACACATATTATAAGTAAATAGTGCTAAAATATATAATTTTATCTGGCAGTAGGTAAAGAGAGCAGTGCAATCAACTGGATTTTGACTTTTATGTTTGAGGTTATATTCCAACCCTTGATTGGTGGTGTTGGAAATGAACTCACTTCTGGAAGTTATCTAGCCTCCTTATGTGCATAGGGAATTCAACTTTGGTCATAGTTGTAGTCAAAGATTGTGGTACTCAGTGCTCTGAATAAATTCTGACTTGAACTCTAAGAGTTGAAGTTATCTGAAGTGTCAACTCAGAGGGTACTATCCTATCCCTCATGGCAGCACCCAGGATGCTGATTGCAATGTGGAAACCCGTGTAAAGGACAAGTTCATGCATCATTGTCAGTGATCTTCGGGACAATAATTGCAATTTTGTGACTATTTTTATAAGTGATTGCATACATTTTTAGGCTTTTCATGTGTTCTAAATTTTCCATTGAGTAGACTCGCTGTTTCTGTTGTATAAGCAGATCACTAATCATTCATTTTGTCTCTTACTGAGTAGCAAGATGCTATTTAATATTCAAGAGCCCTGAATCCTTAGATTTAACACGGCAGTGATATTTTAAAAGTTACCCTTTGTAGCAAAGATACAACATAATCACCACTTATGCCCCTAATTTGTACTTGTTCAATAAACAAATCATTAGTTTGGAGACAGAAGGTCAATGCAGAAAAAAAAATAATAATTATGAGTGTATCCTTCCAGCAAATTGATGCATTGTTTTCTGTGCATCCACACAGACTTGGAGCTATAATTCTGTCCCCCATGCTTTTGACACATGCAGGCACAAACATGTGCACACAGTCATGCACCAGAAAATAGGCATCGTGTTATCTCACAGGCAATGGAATGAAATAAAAGGACTGAGTTCATTCGACACTAATTACCTGAGCCTCACTCTGTTTCAGGCACTGTCCTAGCTGCTTCCAGGCTCTGTTCCTGAGATGGAGAAAGATTTTCTTTCCTGTTGCCGTATCTTCTCTTCTAGGTGTCCTTTTTGAAATGTCACCTGAGAGCCTTCTTGCCTCATTATGTTATGTAATCCATCATATGTAGTTGCCCTTGTCATTCATTCATTCAACAAATACTTACATTCAATAAACCTTCACTAACATTAATCTTCCACAAAGTACCAAAGACTGTAACAGGCAAAAGAGGTAAAAGAGGAAAATTATCCCCTCCCTACTTCCATAGAGACACACACAGCCTAATTATGACTAAACTTGAGACTCTATATACTGGGCACTGTATCAAGTTAAACGTATATGAACTCAAAAACAAGGTTATATTTTGGTTTTTTTGAAGACTAAGTGTGCTTTAAAATATGTCCGATGATTTTCTTTTTATTTTCTTGTCAGATAATTTATAAATCCAAAACATACAGGTATATGGAGGAAACTAGTTCTTAGATACCAGATTTTATGACACTCCTTTCAAAGTAAGTAGGGTTTTGGTTACCACCTCCGTATTTTTCCATCACCATTTCTCAGAACAATCTCCTAAATAGTAGAGAATTGTGGAAAGAACGTGCAGCTTGAGAAAATAGCCTGCTGAATTAAATATGCCCTCGTGGGGCGCCTGGGTGGCTCAGTAGGTTAGACGTCCGACTTCAGCTCAGGTCACGATCTCGCGGTCCGTGAGTTCAAGCCCCGCGTCGGGCTCTGGGCTGATGGCTCAGAGCCTGGAGCCTGCTTCCGATTCTGTGTCTCCCTCTCTCTCTGCCCCTCCCCCGTTCATCCTCTGTCTCTCTCTGTCTCAAAAATAAATAAACATTAAAAAAAAAATTTAAATATGCCCTCATGTTAAGTATTGAGACTGGACCTACTGATGTGGTGGAAATTTCTTCTCCGTCGTGGAGGCTGGGTTTGTGTGTCAGTTTTTGGATACATATGTGCAAGCACATCCTAGGGGATGAAGTGTGCAGAATAGGAAAATGGAAAATTGGCCTTGTCTTGAGATGGATTAGTTGAAGTTTGGGAACTTGATTCAGATTGCTCAGCTCAACTTTCCTGGTAATATTTTCTAGTGCCATCATCCAATTACATCTGGGAAAGATTAAAATAAGATGCCAGAGTGAGATACCATGAATTTTAAGGAATGGATGTGTAGGGAGGTACAGATCACTAATTATACAGAAATCATAAAATATTTCCCAACCATAACTCCCAAGAAAGATACAATTTCATTATTTTAGATAGTTCTAGAGTTTTAATTTGGGGCACTTGGGTGGCTCAGTCGGTTAAGCATCCACTCTTGAGTTCTGCTCAGGTCATGATCTCACTTTTTGTGAGTTTAAGCTGATAGCACAGAGCCTGCTTGGGATTCTGTCTCCCTGCCCCTGTCCCACTTGCTCTCTCTCTCTCTCTCTCAGAAGAAATAAAAAATAAAGTTTAAAAATATTTAAATAAAAGTTTTAATTTATTTTTTAACTTTTGAAAACATTAAGCTGGTTTCAGTTCTTTCACACAAATTCTAGGAATATATGTTGCTTGAAATTGAAAACTGTGACTTATCTTGTACTAATTCTAGAAGTCGATTTTGAGGTTGTACAAATTGAACAAACAATAAGAGGATTGCTGTCAAAATAATTATACGTATTGAATCTTAATTTTTAAAAGTGTCAACTATAAATATTGTAAACTTCAAAGATGAGTCAAACATTATTTCATGTTGCCCTTTTTTTCCTTAGTGTTCTTTGTATTTTTGAAGAAAATCATATAAATGCTGAGTAGAGCTCTCTATAGCTCAGAAATCTCTCTATATAAATATATATAGATCTAGATCTAGATCTAGATCTAAATCTCTCTATAGCTCAGATATAAACTTAGAGTTTATAACACTTGGGATCACATAATCAGCTCCCCTTCAGTATTGTAGGTATAATCTCTTCCCATATCCAAATTATATTTAAAGAATTTATTTATTTTTAACATTTACTTATTTTTGAGATGCAGAGAGACAGAGCACAAGTGGGGGAGGGGCAGAAAGAGAGGGAGAAACAGAATCCGAAGTAGGCTCCAGGCTGCGACCTGTCAGCACGGAGCCCGACGTGGGGCTCAAACTCACAAACCACAAGATCACCACCTGAGCCGAAGTCGGACGCTTAACCGACTGAGCCACCCAGGTGCTCCTATTTAAAGAATTTTTTATAGTCATTCCTGTGAATACTGAATCACATAGGTGATTTTGATTAATTTAAATGGGCAAGACTTTCCTTTTTTTTAAATAAATTAAAATAATTACATAGTTATTGCCACTTTATTTGAGGTATGTATATATGTATACACCAGTCTTCATTAAAATTGCATAATTTTCTGGATAGTTAAACTATATAATTCATTTTCCTTCATCCTATGTTATACAATTTCTAACCACCCACACATTTGCCTTTACAATTTCTCATCACTAGCTTGAGGGCATCCTCGATTGGCTGTTTGTGGTGGAAAGGACATTTGTGGTATCTCTAGTCGTAATCACAAGTTGCCTGTGTCTCTGTGACAGTATAAAAAGTAGTGATTTCATTAATTTGAAATACAAGGAGTTTTGCTATAAAGCTTGTTTTTGTAAATACAAATGTGTTCCAACATGACTGATATATTAAGGAACAGTTTTTGCATAATGCCAATTTTGTGTGGGTTTATGTACGAAATTTCATCCATGAGGAACACTGGGTGAACACAGACAACTTCATCCAACTGAGTTTTAAAAATGTGCACACACACACACACACACAAATAAAATAAAATAAAAATGTGCACACATACAAGCATATCTTTTAAACATTGACTAGCTACCTCACCACATGTGTAATGAGCCATTCCTATCCCCTTCAGCCATTACCACTTTCCCATTTAATTTCTGAGAAGCCTCCTTCCATTACCTACCTGTAATTCAGCTATAACTCTCCCAACCCACTTTGACAAGCACACTTTAGGTCTTTTTGAAAGTAAAGTGTGATATCCATGGTGGCATTAGTGTATTCCTTAAACATTTAGCAGGTGTTGATGGTTTTCATTCGCTTCCTAACTTTTTTTTTTAATTTTTTTAACGTTTTTATTTATTTTTGAGACAGAGAGAGCATGAATGGGGGAGGGGCAGAGAGAGAGGGAGACACAGAATCAGAAGCAGGCTCCAGGCTCTGAGCCATCAGCCCAGACCCCGACGCGGGGCTCGAACTCACAGACTGTGAGATCGTGACCTGAGCTGAAGTCGGACGCTTAACCGACTGAGCCACCCAGGTGCCCCCTAACTTTTTATTAGGTCACTAACAAAATTTTTGAGTATCGTAGTATCATGCCCCTAACTTTTTCCGTAAACCCTGTGGTTTCTATTGTGCAATGTTTCATTGCCTGGTGATTTTCAGGAGTATGTATGCATGTTGTGTTATAGCAGAGCAACTTTAATAGTATTAAATCCATGTTAGCATTAATGAATCAATCCATATGCAAGTGTTCTGTCAGTTGAATGTACTTCTGGGGGATTTATTAGACATGACGCACCGTGTGTTAGGCTGCTTGTACTCTTTTCTTTCTGAACACATATTAAAACATCCCATCCTCTCTCACAGTAACTTCGGGGCTGTTACAATTGGAGTGTGGAAAAAATTATATATGTCACTTCCAAGCTTGGTATTTAAAAATATCCTGTAAGGTCCTCTTACCATCTCTTCTGCTTCCTTTGTGATGTGTCAGTGTCCAGTCTGAAAATATTTTCCTTCAAATAGAGGGAGCTTAATGCAAGAAGTTGGTTATATATGTGGTCTAACACCAGAGAAGCCAAACAAAGGATGGGATGGTGATGAAAGAAAGAAAGAAAGAAAGAAAGAAAGAAAGAAAGAAAGAAAGAAAGAAAGAAAGGGAAAGAAAGGAAAGAAAGAAAGAAAGAAAGAAAGAAAGAAAGAAAGAAAGAAAGAAAGAAAGAAAGAAAGAGAAAGAAAGAAGGAAAAGAAAGGGCCTAGAGAAAGTGGAGTAGAAGATGATGTTTTTGGATTGGAAATTGGCACCAAGGTATGCCAGCCTAGACAGATCTATATCCTTGGAAGAGAGGTGCCATTCCTTAGGCAACCACCTAAAGCAGAGAGAAGTTGGAAGCAAAATCTTGGCAAATATGTTCCCATGCATGGGTCTTTTAACACTACCTTCCAGAAGCAAAGGGCAGGAAAATCTCAAAAGCAGTTGCTTGAGATACAAAGCAAGGAAGAGAAGAGCTCTAACTGGCTCTGAAAGCAAACAGAAAAATCACCTACAAAGGAGGACCCTTGAACCAATGAGTCCTGGACTGCATCATTATAAAATGGAGGTTCTTAGGGCCCTGCTTTGGGGAGAGCTATTCAGCAGTCACCTGACTAATACCAGAGTGTACTGTGATAAACAAACCTTGGGCTTGTTAAGTCATTGAAGTTTTAACATTTATTTCATTTATGGTTCAGCTGAAGCTATTGTAAGGATTTTCATTTTCTATAGTGGACATGTGTGCTTACTTCCTTATCTCCTGAGAGAGACCTGGTTTCTCTCTGGGTCTGGGGAAGCAGATTAAACCCCTAGATACAGTTATGGGTTGCATGACCTTAACTAATTCAATCAGCTATTTCAGAGCAGGGCATGCCATGCAAGCAAGTCTAACCAGAATATTTAATTTGTCCTTAAGAGATTCTTTTCGTTTGATCATGAATGAAACAGCATGTAACCCTGGAAACTCCTGACAGTCATGTTCCCTTATAATAAAGCCGTAATAAAGAAAAGAAAGTTGGAAAGTAGTTAGATCCCCAGTGATATCCTTAAGCTTTGGGATCAAAAAGCATCTACTTCTGGACTTGAAAATTGTGGGAAATCAATATGCTGCCTTAAAGAATAAAGGGAATATATGTTTGTCTCCTTCATTCATTCCTTATTTCTTTCTTACTACATAAAATACTTGAAATTCAAAATTATAGGTATTTGATTTTTTAATTTTTTGACTTTTAACTTATCTTTTTCATTTATATGGATCTATAGTATAGTAGTTACTTTCCATTTCTAAATAAACCTTATTTTTGTGGGCCAGTTTTAGATTTAGAGAAGAATTGGAAAGACAGTACAAAGTGTTCCCATATATCCCTGCCCTGAGTTTTCCAGATTGCTTTCCATTAGCAGGGAACATTTGTTACAGTTAAGGAAGCAGTATTGATATTATTATTAATATAGCCCACAATTCAGTTATGCTTCTTTATTGTTAACCTAATGTCCTGTTTCTGCCCTAGAATACCATCTGGGACACATTATTCCATTTACTGTCTTGTCGGCTTGCACTCCTCTTGACTATATCAGTTTCGCAGACTTTCTTTGTTTTTAATGATCATTATGAGGAGCACAGGTCAGTTATTCTGTTGAATGTCCCTCTGTTAGGATGTGATGTTTTTCACATGACCAGGCTGGGGTTTTGGGTTTTGGGTTCTGGGGAGGAAGACCACAGAAGTCAGTGCCATTTTAATCACATCACAGGAAGAGTACCCACCATCAACAGGATTATCACTGTTGATGCCCACCTTGACCACTTGGCTGAGACTCTGTTTGTCAGGTTTCACAACTGTAAAGTTACTCTTTTTCCTACTTTTCCACAGCGTATGCTTTGGAAGGGAGCCACTAGGTACCGTCCGTACTTAAAGAGTCGGGATTGATGCTCCATCCCCTTGTGGGATGAGTAACTATGTAAATTATTTAGGATTCTTCCAGATTTGTCTCTTCTCTGCTGTTTATTTATTCAGAAATTATATCTGTCTGGACTCCTGAATATTTTCTTTATACTGTGGGTTATACTTCCATACTGCTCAGCTTTGGCCCATGGGAGTTCTTACAGTTTGCTTCTGTGACTTCTTTTTCTCTTCTTTTTTTTTTTAATTTAAATTCAAGTTAGTTAATCTACAGTGTATGCTAACTTAATATTTTTATAAATATATAGGTTTATTTTAGAAAATCTGGAAATATAGAAAAATCTACATATATTAAATTATAATTTTATTATCTTCCCATCTGAACAAAACTGTAATTTACATATTTTATCCAATCTTTTATTATTCCTATGCATATATTTAAGTATATTTTATACATCTAATAAAATCGATCTATGACTGAATATACTTATATTTTATTATATTAAAATATTTATTCTAGTAATGGAGATGGTGGTTCCCTCCATACTTTAGTCCTTTAAATAATACCTTACCAATATATATTTAAATAAATTTTTCATCTCTCTCTATTTCCTGGGTAGAGACTTATATTTAATAAATTAATTTGCTAACAAATAAAATCATATATTTTATAATAATTGGAAAATTATAAACTGATATTTGTGTAAAATGTAGACAGTTTTATTTACCTAATTTGTCCCGATAAGGCAAAAGTAATAGAGCAATGGGTCTATAATTTTGTAGGGAAGATTGGAAGTGTTTCTCAATAGGAAAAGAACACGATCTGAAGAAACAATTAAAATATTATAAAAAAGAAAACCAAATAAAATCATGGCACAGAAAAGTTGATAGAAAAGGAAATGATGATAAAGCTCTACAACAATTCTCTAGATCAGAGAAACTGGGTATTCATTTCTCATTCACTTCCCATTTGCTACTTCTGAGTTCTCTAGGAACTTCCTGCATCCTGGGCATGCAATAATTGCAAAAATGAAATGCATGGTGGTTTGAGCAATAGTCACACAGTGAACAGAGTTCAGGTAATGCATAGAGAGAGAAAATTTGAACTCTCGTGGAGGAAGTTTGGAAAATTTGCCCAAGTAAATTTTTAACGAATGCATATTAGGAAACTCTTTTTACAGATGATACTTCAAGTAAAAAGTTGAAGGTCATGGAAGATGAAGCTGAATGAGTTCCAAAAATGACAAATAATTTTAATAGCTGCCACCTGTTGTATTCTTAATTTATGCCCCCTTTGTGGCTAAACACTTAATTTCATTTAATATTTATTAAACCCTGTGAGATAATGATAATTATCAGATTATTATTAAGGCATGAGTTAGAGGGTTAAATGGCCCCTTTAAGGTAATAAATTTTGTAAGACTGAAAATCATTCCAAAATAGTCTTTGATCTTCAAATGTCCATGCTGTTAACCAGTAAAAAATACCCTCTTTTCTCCCATCCCTGCTTTAGCCACATTGCAATCACAAATACGTAATAAAAGAGGGGAAAAAAAACCAAAACTACATCATAAGGACTAAACTATACAGGTTTACTAACAACTTAGGGAGTTGCAGAAGTGGCCACATTTATGAAAATAATAACCACATATCTAAAGGACCCACCATATACTAAGAAAATAGTTATGTGATAAAATTTAGTAAAATCCTACAGTACAATTTCTGATTATATAAAATATAAGGCATAATTGGTAAGAAGATATGAGAGATTTCTTAAAGCAGCAATATCAGATGAGGCTTTGTTCCCTATTAGCAAACATGGATTTCTGATCAACAGCACAATACGAATTCCAGAAGGATTTAAGACCCAAATGTAGATGAAAAAGAACCTTATAAAATGGAAGAAAAATATGTGAGTATTCAAATAGCTAAAAGGGAAAGAGTTTGCTAAGGAGTAAAGCATTGGAGGATATGGCTAATAACAAACATATAAGCAATAAGTAACCTCAGTAGTAACAAATGGCAATAGTGACTGCCTTTTCCTCACCTGCAAAATGATTTTTTCGTCTGTCCACTGATTTAATATGATGCAGCTCAAGAGGGCTTGATGAAACCACCTCACGTCCTGCCTATATGAAGTTGGTAGTTTCAACTAATGTCCTGTGAGGAAAATAAAACAAAAATTACCAGAGAGAAAGTGAGATAAGGAATCTGTCAAGCATGTGATAGAGAACTGTAAAGATGAAAAAAAAAAAAAAATTCAGTAACCCAGCGTAAATGCAGGAAACAATTACCATCTGCCCTTCCCCACCGACACTGGCAGGACAACAAAGAGGAGGCATTGGAGTAAGGAAATATAAAAAAATAAGGGAAGAGCACTCTGCTAACCGTGGTGCCCTCCAATGGGGAAACAGGGTGTCAGGAAAGGGCACTCCAGCTGCTGTTGATATGTCAGAAGCTTGGAAAAGGGAACTCAAAGAGGTAGGAAGGACCTCTAAGCAGCGATCTGGGCTTATCAGGGCTGATGATGCCTTTGAGGGATACAATGATCTAGTTCTGGAAGTGCCAGACCATAAAAACAATATCAGAAAGGGGGACGGGAACAAAGTGGTGAAGGCAGGTGTCTGAGGACAGGCTGACAGGAGCACAAAACAGGAAGGACCTCATCCTTTTGCCTCCTCCTGGCTTCCTGTCTCCCTCTTGTGTCCCTATTGACAGAATCTAAGAGGCAGTAGCTGTGAGAGCTGAACGGTGGTTTGCAGAGTCTTGGCCTAAGCATCTGGAATCAAAGTGTAAATAAAGGTATAAATAGAAATTTGGAGCTAAGAAACAATAACATACAATCTGCCATATGTATCAAGTATCTGAAATCCTTTATACTCTGCTTCTAGGTCTCATTCTTAAAAAAAATAATTAAAAACTTGAAAAAAAACATGTGAAGAAAGATGTTTTCTGAGGTCTTGTGTATCAGATGAAATATCTGAAAACAAATGAAATCTTTAAGAATATTGGAGTAGAAAATAATTGATCACAATTTCGTAGGATAGAATACTATGGTCATTCAAAATGAGAGCGAAGAATTTTTATGCCACAAAAATGTTTAAAGCAGAGATAAATATTCTAGATTAAGGTAAAGTTAGCATGCTGTGGTATAGGGAGTGAAAATGTAGTTGACTGGCTAAAACAGATTACTTCCCTCTCAGATAATAGCCCAGTTTATTTTGAGTTGACAGGGCAACTCAACTTCATGTGGTCATTTACAGCATCATATTCTTTTATCTTATTACTTAGCTATTTATGAAGCAATTTTTCTGAATTGTGTTTCAGCTCTCAGGTAAAAAAAATGCTGAAGTCCCACAGATACAGCTACTTTTTGCTATTTTTGAGCTACTGCACAATATAAGGAAGTAGTTTCTAATGATTACAATACATACTAGCTTAAGAGCAGCTTTTTGGTGGTGTAACTATTGAACTCAAGTCTTATGTGACACTTAAGAGGGATTGCACATAAGAAAAGGAAGTAGGTAAAAAGGTTTGTCTAAGTTCTTTCCAAATTTAAAATCTGCTGTCCAACAAACTATTAAATATTACTATTTTAGATGCTTTCTAAACTTTCCAAGGTAATGAAGTTTTACTAACATGGACATTTGCAAACTGAATTATCAAAGCATATGGCTATATTTAACTCATGTTCGTATTTGATACATCTAATATCTTTTTTACCCTCATGTTATATATATATATAAGGTTGATGATGATAATTGTCTGGTGACCACAAGACAATCAATAGTTAATATAGTTATTGTAGTTAAAGTTAAGACATGCAGGTACAAATGACATAAACCTCCATCTGAAGAAAAATTTTTGGAGAAAAAAAATCCTAAACCCTATTGAAAAAAAAACAGGTAAATCAAAGTAAAACCTTTTGTTATAGAAAACAGACTTTTAGACAAGTTATGGGTGAGCACTACTGATTTTCTTTATTTTTTTTATTCCCTTTCTTTGGATTTTATTTGGTAACAGTGTTTGGATTTTTGTCATTAAAATTTTAAATGAAAATCAGTTTTCATATAATTTATTATGCAAAGTCAACTTTTAAATGTAGTGAAATCTTATATTTTCAAATCCTTGTGAAGAACATTTATTATCTTCTGCCCATTGAGTTGGATCCTCTGTTCCTGAGCAAAGTCACTGTCATGTAAACTTACTAATATTGTCTCTTTTGCTGCCACCTCAGGAAAAAAAAATCTTATTAAGCAATCATCTAGAAAATTCTTCCTTTTCCCTCTTCCTTTTCTATTTAGTTTGTAGAGATGGTATTAAATTTGATTTGTGTCCATGAGTTTATTTGTTAAACGTGTGATTTGTGTAACATACTACCTGGACCTGGGTCTGTTTAGTCCCTGAACTTCAACCCTTCCTTATGCTGAAAAATTACTTGAGGAACATCATTTACTCTTTATTTTTTAAAGAAAGCTTATCCCTTTGCCCATGAACCTAGAATGAATTACAAACTAGGCCACCTAAGTGCTAGCCAAATAGGCTTTTGGCCCTGTCAACTTGGGCAAGTAATCTATCCTGCTGATGGATCCATTTTGTCTGTAAACTGGAGCACGCAAGAGTAGGTCTTGCACAACTTTGTTGTGCTTTATTGTGACAAGTACACGTGTCCATAGTTGTGAAGAGTTCATTGCATATTAAATTATCATAGTGTTTTAAACATTAGTCTGATCACAAGAGTAAGATATACTCGTGAAATGGAAACAGTGAAAAACTGGAATGCAGAAAGCTGGTTGAAGTTATTGGAGTTAATCAAAATGAGTATTTCAGTAAACATTTTATAGATCTATCTGGATTTCTTATCCAGAGAAGCAACCACTAGAAATATCTGGTAATTTACATTTCTTTTTAAAATTGTGGCTTACCTTAATTTATATATGGGTTAAGAAAGATTTAAAATCACCAACATTTCAGATATAAACCAGAAATACACCATTTCTCAGTTATGATCATCTGGCCTTATCTCCCTTTAATTGGGGAGCCTGGCTGACTCAGTCAGGGGAGCATGGGACTCTTGATCTCTGTGTTGTAGGTTCAAGCCCCCCGTTGAGAGTAAAGATTACTTAAAAAACATAAAATCTTTAAAATATATATAGCTTTAATTGCTGAAATATATAGCTAAAAAGCATACATAACTGTTGGCTTTTTAAGTATTTCATAAAGCTGTATGCTATTACTCCTTGCTTAATAATTTCGTTTCTGATGATAGGTAACCTAATGATATTTAACCTGACAGTTCTTAGTAATTCCTAGCAGTATAAGAGGCCAAAGAGCAGAGAATAACACATAGGGAAAAGCTGTCATTTCCTTAGCGTCTCAAACTGGAAAAAAAAAGACAAATAATTCATTAATGTAGCATAATATCGTTTGCTGTAAAATGAAATAAATTACTTGTTCTTGGCTGAATGGAGATGGCCGTAACCTAAAGATATTTCTCATTTAATTGTGTCTTAAAAGTTATTTCTTAAACTGTATGTGTCTTAAACGTTATTTCTGAAAATAACTATTGAGAGCTCTTTATTTTATGATGGTCTACAAATATAGAGTTTGAATCGCCAAATATCTAAAAATTTGGGCATATAAAATACCCCTGACCAGTAAATTAGAAGCAAATACTACCTTCAAATATAACACTGACAATATCCTCATTCCCAATAAAGTTATACTTTTTTAATACAGGTATTAATAAAATATTTCTTACAGCTTCTTATTTTTCTATCAAAGAAAATATGCTATTATCATTCTGCTTTTTTTCAAACACATCACTAATGTTGTAGAGTTAGTCTTTCCTAAACTCTCCTGAATTTAAAAAGAACCTTAAGGGCATTAACACTACCAGCCAGTAAAGAAGTTTGAAGTAAATTACCTGGTCCTTCATTAACATTTTTGAGCATTAACTTGCTTAGTGGGGTGGGAGTGGGGGTGGGGGGCAGCTGGATGGCTCAGTTGGTTAAGTATCCAACTCTTGATTTCTGCTCAAGTCATGATCTCATGATTCAAGCCTCATTTGGGCTCTGTGCTGACAGAGTGAAGTTTGCTTGGATTTCTATCCCTCTCACCCCCAGTCTCTCTCTCTCTGTCTCTCTGTCTCTCTGTCTCTCTGTCTCTCTGTGTCTCTCAAAATAAATAAACATTTAAAAATAATAAAATAAAATGCTTATGGAGATAATATAGAAAAAAAATTGTGAACACAGGTCAGTTTACTCAGGAGAAAGTGAAGAGTTGTGTCTTAGTTTTCTCAATGAACCATCTCAATTTCAAATACATCAGCAGGGTAACACCAAGAGACATGGTCCCACCCCATGAGTAAAGGAGTTATCATGTATTTGTTGGCTAGACACTCTTCCAAGTGTTTTAATTTAATGCTCACAGCAGCCCTATGAATGTAACAACATTATTATATGGATTTTATTGATGAGTAAATTGTAATACAAGCAAGTGAAAATACTAACCCAGGGTCACGTTAGGTAAGTAGTAGTGGATAGAGGTTCAAAATCTGCACATCTGCCCTTTACCACTAGGTGATGTTGCTGTTCTATCAGTCTTTGTTCTTCCTGTATCTAGATTCAGCTGTCCTCTTACTCTACAGCAGATTTGTGATCACTGCTCCAATGACTGAGATATTAACAAGAATTCTATGCTTCTCAATCTTCCCAAAGACAACACATTGTTTAACTTTTTGAGGGGAGGAAAGCTAGGACTATACTATGCAATAATAATAATAATAATAATAATAATAATAATAAATATCTTAATGTATTTCATTGCAGAATGTCCAGAAATTGTTGCTGTATGCCAGAGTTCCTTTCTCTATCACTGGTGGTGACTATCCTGTGATAGAAAAAAATCATCATATATAGTGCATTATGGTTTACTCCAGTCGTGCTCTTGTCCTGCCTTCAGAATTGAGCTAGACACATCTGGTTCCATTTATGTGCATTTAATTTCTAAATTAGGTTTCTCTCTTGTACACATAGTTCTGTTTTTACTCTCTTCTATAGTTGATGTTTATTCTTCATTTTCATGATCTGGTTTGTCTATATTATACCTTCTATTATAACACCAAGACAAATCTAGAGAGAGAGTTACTTAAATTTAAAATGCTTACTTGTTGAAACTTGTATTTGGCACTAAGAATGTAAGATACAGCAGTTTTTCTTTAGGCAAATTTGTCCACTTTCATAGCTCAGAATGGGACCACAGAGGAGTCAGCGGTGGAAAGTGCAAATAAACAATGTCAACCTTAGATATTCTAAGAAAATTTTAGGAAGTTAAAAAGGATGTGCTCAGTAAAGTAACTGTCAATGGTGTACTTGAAATGTTTTATAAGCAATACTTTTAGCCATTACACTTTTCTGTGTTAAATTTTCTTAACTATTTTCTACTCAAACCTGACTAATTTTATTCAATTACTCTTAAATTTGATGAAACTGAAGCACAGAAGGCTGTGAACTGAGAGTTCATCAATTCTCATCAACTTTCTCTTTGAGTGACTGTTTAGTCCCTGAACTTTACCCTTCTTGACGAGCATACTTTACTCTTTCTTTTTAAAAATAAAAACCTTATCCCTTGCCCATGAACCTACAATGAATTGCAAACTAGACCACCTAAGTGCTAGCCAGATAGGTCTACCCAAATATCCACCAGGACCACAAACTATGACATGAACTAAACTCAATTGAGAAATAAGGACACTCATAGTATTCCATTTTCTTTTCTTTTCTCATCACTCATTCACTGACTTAGACAGTAACGAGACATGCTCCTAGACTTTTTCTTTTATTTCATCTCTTTGTAGCTAAGCTATCTTCATGGAATTTTGATCCATTCTCTGCAATGTATTTTGATTCTGTCAACTCTTCTTTATTCCCAATAGTAATATATTAATTGCCATTTTCATTTTACTTGAAAGTCCCCCAGTTGGCCTCCTGTTTATCAGATTGGCTTCGCTGAATTCTCTCCTATCTCTTGAGCAGAATCCCTGGAATGGGCTTGAAAAAGTATATGAATCTCTTGAAACTTTTTGTAAATATTGCTGTTTCTACCTCCAATCATAGACTTCTGCATATTCACACAGAGCTAGAATGACCTTTTAAGTGTATAGCTTATCAGGTTATGTGCCTACTTACAATTCTTCAAAATTTCTCAATCCTTAAAGATAAAAGTTGAGTTTGTCCTAAATGTCATAGAAACCCCTTTGTGTCCAGATGTTTGATTCAGTCTCTAGCCACACATCCAAGCATCCTTTAATGCAGTAACACAAACTTACGGCTTCCATTCTTTGCTCTCCCTTGTAACAAGTGCTTATGTTCCTTAAAATCGATGCAGATATCCTCATCATACAATGTACTTTCCCCTTGACACTAATAGAATTTGCTATTAACTTAAACTTTCTTTATTGAAAGCATAACTCATTTGTACAGTTTCTTTAATTACCTTAAACCATTAAATTACACAATTTATTTGGAAAAATTAGCAATTTTTAATGAGAATCATTATCTTCGTAGAGTTTATCAACACAAGCTTCTTTTTGTCCTTCCCTGCTAGTCCTTTGTACAGAATCCTCTCTGTGAGTATTGTTTTCCTAGACTTATAGGGGAGTCTTTTGGGACCTCTTTTCAAATGTGACTTCCTGATGTGCTCAAGTTCCCATTTCGTTACTTTGCAAAGTACTGGACCCTGGACCAGAAGAATCAGCAGCGCCTGAGAACTTCTGAGACATATAAATCCTCAAGTCCTACTCGGAACTCAGATATGTATAGCTCGACACCAGGATCCAGAAGATAGAAATTGATTGCTTTTGTTTTGTGGCTTTCATTTTAATTGTTTTTAACCATTATATTTGCTCTATTTGTACAGGCCTGGCATACAGTAGGCACTCAGTAGCCTGGCTCTTGTTTTCCCCTTCTTGTTATAACCTCATTGCCGTGTGTGTGTGTGTGTGTGTGTGTGTGTGGGTGTGTGTGTGTGTGTGTATGTGCATTGTCAAAACATGTATATACGTACACATATATAATTGAGGTAGACTGAATTTTCAGTAATACATATTTTATTCTCCTTTTCTCAGGCAAAGTGATCACTATAAAGATTGCACATCCAATCCTGATATTTTTTTCCTCTGAGAATTGTTCTTTTACTGTATGAATTTCTACATAAACACAGGGTGTGTGTTGCATTCAAGGCATCATGAAAAACTGGCTATGTGGGAGAGGACTCATTGTTGTGGGTATTTTATTCCCTATTAAAATATGGCATCAAAAATTATGGTTTGATTCAGCAAAATAAATTAGCTTGAAACCAAGTAATATTACTAAAATATCTGTTTTATAGATGCAGTGTTAATACAAGAAAGTGAGTTTGTAATGGTATAAATGCTCGTTGGCTGAGATATCTTCCAGTCAGGGTGCTTACTGATAATGTACCTTGCAGTCACCTTCATTTCTTATTTTTGACAATTAATTAAGAAACCTCATTCATTACAAGATTATGTTCAATTATTTTTGAAAAATCCCTTTCATTCATACATCTTTTAAACCACACTGAGCTCTTTGACTTTCATTTATTTTATTCAAAACTGAGCTAAGCTGATAAGTCTTTTATTATTTTACTTAATACTGACTATAATTCTCTGCAGCCATTCTCGTTAGACAGTTATCTCTTATTAATTAAATGGATAGCATTTACATTTTAAACTACTGTAACAGGTCTTTGGATGATAGTGGTCTAATGTCCTGGAAGAATAGGAAAACTTTTAAAATCAGCAGAAGGTCATTATCATCTTATTTGTTTTTTCAGTGCTAATGAGAATTGTAGAAACTAATAGAATATTAATGAGGATTTTATGTCATTTTAAAAGTCTGGGTGAAATATTATAACAATATATATTTAAATGCTTCCACAAGTGTATTCAAAGACCACACACTCTCAGAGAATATCCTAGTATTGTCTCATTCAAAGAACATAGTGAAAATAACATATAATTGCATATAAAATTTTTAATTTGTAACTACCCAGGCAGTGATTTTAGATAATTTGTCCCATTTTAACTATTTTAATTTGTATTTTTACACTGACAAAGTCTTTGTCAGCATCCCAAAGAAATCAACAGACCAACCTTAACTTTTAAAGAAAATGAAAGTGTTTTATAACTTTTGATTAGCTTTATTATTATTGGTAAAACTGAATATTCAAATTATGTTTTAACTTATTTTTTTTTTATTTTTATACATGTCACATGGCTAATTAGTGAGTAATAAATGCAACTAAAATAGTGCTCTGGCACAGAAAGTAAATTCCTCTTATAAATGGCATTTATAAGGGTGCCTATTAGGTATATATCCACCACATCAAGGTGAGAATAATTGCCAATTGGATTTTAATATACAGTAAAAATAATTCATCAATATAAGGACATTCAAATACATAAAACTTTATACAGCAAGATATTTGACTAAAAATATTGAGTAAAATTAGTATATGTATGTATTTTTCTGTTATTTTAAACTAGCAAATAATATGTTTTATCTTAATACATTAAATATTTATTTATATATTAATATATTTATAATATATTTAAATATTACATATAAATATAATTATATATATTTATATATAAATGATTTATATAAAATATATAAATAATATATTTAATGTATTTAAATATTAAAGTAATATTTAAATAGTTTAAGTACTTTGAACATTATTCCTGTGTTTGTTCACTCAAGTTTAGCAAACCAGTTTATGTGTGTGTTACACACTATCTATCACCTCATCAACAAACACTATAGCTAAAAGTCTCATGAAATAGATTTTAGAATTCTGAAGTACACTCTTATGGTTAGGATGAGAATGATACATAATCTGTTTTAATAACTAATAAGTATTAAATGCATTCATTTGCAAATAATATTGACAATAAAGTCTTAAATGTTTAATTCATTAAACTGTTATAGGGTAAGATAGAGTTTGATCTGTTTTGCACAGATAACGTACAGAATACTTGATTCAGCATTAATATATATTCTTGTTAATTTTAACCTTATAACTTGATCTGTTTATCATAGTATTTGCTTATTTCTCTCACTTGTCAATTTAGTTTGGGGTGAAAATAGTTTTCTCAGCAAAACCTTCCATCACTAATTTAAACACAACAGATTAAGAAATTAGGATTTAAGGGGCGCCTGGGTGGCTCAGTTGGCTGAGCACCTGACTCTTGATTTCAGCTCAGGTTGTAATCTCATGGTTTGTGAGTTCGAGCCCCACGTTGGGCTCTGCACTGACAGCGCAGAGCCTGCTTGGGATTCTCTCTCTCTCTCTCTCTCTCTCTCTCTCTCTCTCTCTCTCTCTCTCTTTTTTCTCTTACTCTCCCCACTTGCATCCACTTTCTCTCTTTCTCAAAGATAAATAAATAAACATTAAAAAAAGACATTAGGATTTAATCTAAAACTTTATTGAAATTGGTGAGTTTGGCATTTAGGAAAACATATTTGAGTGTTAATTCTTACTATAATATTAAAGTTAAAAATTTGTAACTGAATTAATTTTCTTTGATACACTTCTCCCTCTCTTTGCATATCTTTCCCTATCCTTCAACATAAACTTAGACAAGGGCATAAATAACACTTCATTAAATAAATATAATGGTCTACATGAGCTTCTAATCTCCTCTCGCTTTCCTAGTTGGGTGTCCCTACTTCCTGTATGTCTTCCCCAATCCCAATGACAGGTTTTGTGACATTGAAATATTCTTGTTCTTTGGATGGAGAATTTGCCAAATTTCCCAAAACAAAAGATTGTTTTTTTTGTGACATTGAAATATTCTTGTTCTTTGGATGGAGAATTTGCCAAATTTCCCAAAACAAAAGATTGGGGAGATTGGTTTGAATCAAATTCATTTTTGGAAAATTGACCTAAAGCTATTTCTATCTGCTTACAAAACAACTCTCTTAAATTTTTTATTGGTATTACAAGTTTAACTTATTCAGGTACAACAGCCATAACTTCCCCTTAAAATAATCATTTAGTCACATGTTCTTCATTGGCTGATATTGTAATATTTCATCTATTCTCCGAGAGCAGACATTGGGAGATATATTTGATTATTCCCTTCCATTCCTCATCCAGAATAGATCATCAAAACTTCTCATTTTTCCTGTAAAACATGTGATGGATACTTTTTCTTTTAATTCTCTTCAATGTCATTATTACATTTTTCTTAGCTCTTATCAATAGTCTAAATAAGCTCCACTTGCATTTAGGCTCATTTTTCTCAATCCATCCTGCCTAACAATAAATGCTTTTCATACTAAATCACTGCTTTATGGATCACATATTCTGTTCACAATATCTTATTGCTGTTATTTAAAATCTAAACTTCTTGGGGCACCTGGGTGGCTCAGTCAGTTAAGGGTCTGACTTCGGCTCAGGTCATGATCTCCCGGTTCATGGTTTCAAGCCCCCCATGTCAGGCTCTGTGCTGACAGCTCAGAGCCTGGAGCCTGCTTCAGATTCTGTGTCTCCCTCCCTCTCTCTCTCTCTCTCTCTTTCTGCCCCTCCCCTGCTTGTGCTCTGTCTGTCTCTCCCTCTCAAAAATAAATAAACAAAAATAAAATAAAATCTGAAGTTCTTTTTTTGATTGAAAGTTCTATATTTTCAAGACATTTCTTAAGTTCTCACCACCATAATAATAATTATTTTAATTGTATAATTACGTTATTTTTCTTAGGTTAACTTCCTCACTGTTTCCTTATTCAATACTGCACTCCCGTGTGCGAATGATTTCTATTTTCGGAAGTACCTGTCTTTATGTTAATATCCTAATCTGTTCTCCCTTTCCGCTCATCACCTACATATTTCCTAAGCTTTGAAAATTTGAAGATCGAAACAGTTAACTTTTTAAATGAAAACCTATAATGATGGAATGAGTAACAGAATTCTCCTCATATATTCCTCTGTTGCCTAACCAAATAATTGAAAGGTGCTGATAAGAAGAAAGCTTTTATTAAACTACCAGGTGTCTTTCCGTTTTCCATCCTGAAAGAATAACACTGAGCACATAGCAACTATATGAATATTAATAGATCATTTTTTTAATGTTTATTCATTTTTGAGAGGCAGAGAGAGACAGACCATGAGCAGAGGAGGGGCAGAGAGTGAGGGAGACACAGACTCCAAACAGGCTCCAGGCTCTGAGCTGTCATCACAGAGCCTGATGTGGGGCTCAAACCCACGAACCGTGAGATCATGATCTGAGCCAAAGTCGAATGCTTAACCAACTGAGCCACTCAGGCACCCCCTAAAAGATCATTTTAAAATTAAAAGTTTTGGGGCACCTGGGTGGCTCAGTTGGTTAGGCGTCCGACTCAGCTCAGCTCATGATCTCACTGTCCGTGAGTTTGAGCCCCATGTCAGGGTCTGTGCCGACAGCTCAGAGCCTGGAACCTGCTTCAGATTCTGTGTCTCCCTCTCTCTCTGCCCCTCCCCCACTAACGCTCTGTCTCTATCAAAAAATGAATAAACCTTAAAAAAATTAAAAAAATAAGTAAATAAAATTAAATTAAAACTTTTTAGTCAATAGAGTATAAATATATTTTGGTTATTTGATAATTAATTCCCCAGCTTATCACTTATTTAGAAAATATTTTTTTTTATTCCAGAGAACCAAAGTTAGACGGAGTTTAGAATTTTTTTTCCATTTTATGAGACAGTTTACAAAACTTTATAATTAAATTATTTCACACTTCATAATATGAAGTGGGTAGCATCTATTATAAAAATATATAAACTCTTTCTACAATATTTCTGTTAGGTGATAATATAGTTCTAAGTTTTATTCTTCTTTTTTAATATTTACCTTTAAAATTATGTTGGGAATTCTTTTATGGAAGTGTTCTACCAATTGTTGACGATATGATTGTTGTCTATCCTGTGCAAGTCTTCTTGATCATGTCTAGATCTCCTTAAGTCATTTATTTCTTCAAACATACTTGTGAATGCACAACTCCTTGTTACTTATTCTTCTACATATAGATATAGGAATGAAAAAATAAGACTAGGATGTTCTTTGCCCTCAAGAAAAAAGTATAGAAATTATCCATGTCTTCGTTTCCAGAGTTCCAAATTAGAGATAATGGTACCAACCTTAGGTTTGTTTTGAGAATTAATTGTTTTGATGCATTGAAGAGTATAGCATTGTGTTTCATGCATAGGAGATATTCAATAAATGTTAGTTTATTTCAGTGCACCCTATAACGGCATCAGTATTTTTGATGACCACATCATAGAAGATACTCACTTTGAACATATATATTATTAAATATTCTAAATGTCTTTGTGTATACATTGGGGCCATTTTGAAACATATGCAGTTGATATCTTTATACCTGGTTTTGAAATCCCACATTATTTTTCACCCTTTCAGACGCAGTCTGTTTTTCTACCTAGATTAGATTTTGATTTAATGAACCTGGAATTTCTCTCAATCTTGCATACTATAAACATTTTACCAGTTTTCTACCTATGTCAGCACATTAACCACAACTATAATAATAAACATCACACAGCTGGTTAATCCTCAAAAGTCTTTTTAAATGCTACTAGAAATTTATCTTGGGTTTCATACTAATTTTCCCATAAGAAAATTTGATCATGGGAGATTGATTTAGGGTATTTTAAGTGTCTCTAAATATAATTTTCTCTGGAACAGACTTATCTATTGTTTAAATGACTAGTGGGGTAATCATGTCAAATACATTATTAAAACCAAGTTCCCCATATATTTTTCAGATTCCATGAGATATTTAAGTAACATGCCATGACTTGCTGCTGAATGCTAGTTACTACACAGGCTTTAATGTATTTCTTCAAAATTCTTGCGCCCTCTTTCTTCAATAATGTATTTCCTTGTATTGTCATGTTTGACATCCGTAAACTTGTCAAAAGACGATTATAAAGATTATTTAAAAATTTTAAGTTACATTTTCCCCCCTCAAAACTTCATGAACTATTTGCATGTGTTAAAGTAATGGAGTATCTAACATTTTCCCCCAGTTTTTAAAGTTCCTCTTATTCAAGGCTAATAACAATCTTCCTGAGAAAACATCCCATTCAGTGATACAGAATGTTAATTTTCAAAATATTTCATATGGAATATTAAATAGCTTATTGGAAATTAATAAAAAGAAAAAAAAGTTTTTACTGGTCAAATAAATTAAGAATCAGAGTTAGACCATATTAAATAGACTTATTCAGTGCAAGATTTAACAATGTGTTTAGCATGTGAAATCAAGCGAAATAGTCCAGAGAGAGGTACGGTAGCTTCCGTTTGCTTACTCGTTGAGCAGTAATCATTAAGCAGTAGTCTCATTTTCTTTACTTCAGAGATGATCTCTCAAGTTTGGTTTTCTCCCAAATTCACTTGGAAAATTCTGGCTTAGGAGAGCCTTAGCTTAAAATTGCTCCCAAGCCCACACTAGCAGGTTAAGAATTTAGGATGGAGTTGTATGCTCAAAATCAAATGGCTCAAATCATAATGGTCAAAAGAATTTGATCATTATAAAACTTGAAGTTAGAGGATATGACCAAGTTCATTCTTATTTGTAAAAATTAATATCCATAGCTATTCTGTAGATTGTGAAGTATTACAAAAATTAAACTTGTAAATTATGATTTTGTAGGGGCATGGGACCATCTTATTTCTTCATTAAGGCATTTTCCTCTGATAAAATTCTGTCATTTGAGTTTCAAAATAGAGGAAATATAGAGGAAATATATAGAGGAAAACAGTTTTCGAAAGCATTAATTTTGTTGGTTTTGATGCATGGTTGCATTATTGTAATATTTAAATATCTGAAAAAAAAAAAACCTGCCACACTGCTGGATGAATATTTTAGTGTAGTTTTCAGCTTCTCAGAGTTTTAGATGACCTTTTCTCATCAATGTTACAACAAAATAGGAAATTGAAGTTGATACATTCATTCCTCTAGTTTTTTAAATCAATTTCCCCAAGTCGTCCCTGTTCTTTTTGCGTTGTTCCTAAAATTATACCAGCGATATAAGCCTACTTACTTATTATTCTCACATATATAGTATTTTATTTGTTATGGGAAAGAAAGCATAGGTGTGGTATGCTATAATTTAAATACAGCTGTATGTTTTTTAATGTGCATATTTTGCATTAATTTCACGCACTGTATATATCATGGATAAAGCAAAAGCTTATCATTAATGCATAGATAGAGAAAAATGACCAATCCAGTGCTATGTGGCTATGACTCTTCACACCATTACAAATTGTACAGGGAAGCAAACACAAACAGTGGTTTCCAGGGGTTTGGGGTAGGGAGATGAACAAGATCGAGCACAAAAAAAAAAAAACAAAAACAAAAACAAACAAAAAAAAAAACTTTAGGGCGAAGAAACTATTCTGTCTAATACTAATATAGTGGTTACATGTCATTATACATTTGTCCAAACCAAGAGAATGTACAGCATTAAGACTGAATCCTTATGTAAACTAATGGACTTTTAGTGATAATGAGATATGTCATTGTAGGTTCATCAACTGTAACAAATACACCACAATAGTGGGTGATGTTGACGCTGAAGGAGGCTATTCATGAGTGAGGGCAGGGATATGTGGGAAATCTCGGTATCTTCCACTCAATTTTGCTGTGAACCTAAAACTACTCTAAAAGGTAGTCTACTAAAAACTAATTAAAAGGGGTATCTGGCTGGCTCATCGGTATAGCATATGACTTTTGATCTCAGGGTTGTGAGGTCAAGCCCCATGTTGCACATAGAGCTTACTGAAAAAATAAGTAAATAAAGTAAAAAAAAATCATAATACAAAAAAAAAATACAGTAAAATGGGATGTTTTGCAAAATTTTATTTTTCATAACTTGAATAGTTTAAGACAAAATAAGTAACATGTGGTTTAATATGAAGTACTAAAACTATGGTTGAATTCTTTTTTTATTGAAGAAAATTTCCATACATTAGATTTCTTTCATATTTCTGATGAGCATTTCTACAAGTTCTGACAATACATGCATTCATGTATCCACTAATATAATCAGCAAATAGAGTGGTATCATCTCCATTTATTTATTTATTTATATGAAATTTATTGTCAAATTGGTTTACATGCAACCCACAGTGCTCCTCCCAAGCGGTGCTCTCCTCAATACCCTTCACCCACCCTCCCCTCCTTCCCACTCTCAATCAACCCTCAGTTTGTTCTCAGTTTTTAAGAGTCTCTTATGTTTTGGCTCCCTCCCTCTCTAACCTTTTTTTTTTTCCTTCCCCTCCCCCATGGCCTTCTGTTAAGTTTCTCAGGATCCACATAGGAGTGAAAACATATGGTATCTGTCTTTTTCTGTATGACTTATTTCACTAGACCACTTTCTTACACCATTCACAAAAATAAACTCAAAATGGATAAAGGACCTGAATGTGAGACAGGAAACCGTCAAAACCCTAGAGGAGAAAGCAGGAAAAGACCTCTCTGACCTCAGCCGTAGCAATTTCTTACTTGACACATCCCCGAAGGCAAGGGAATTAAAAGCAAAAATGAACTATTGGGACCTCATGAAGATAAAAAGCTTCTGCACTGCAAAGGAAACAATCAACAAAACTAAAGGGCAACCAATGGAGTGGGAAAAGATATTTGCAAATGACATACCGGACAAAGGGCTAGTATCCAAAATCTATGAAGACCTCACCAAACTCCTCACCTGCAAAACAAATAATCCAGTGAAGAAATGGGCAGAAAACATGAATATCATGTCCTTTTAAAGTTCACACCTCTTCCTAAATAATTAATCATTTAATCCCCAGGGCCTAGTAACCTTTGACTTATGTTCTATCTCTATAGCTTTATCTTTATTTTTCCAAGTATCGTGTAAATAAAATTATACATTATTTAGTCTCATGAGTTTGAGTTCTTTCGTTTAGCATAAAGTATTTGAGAATCATCCACAGTAAAAGTATCAGTAACACTTTTCTTTTTATCTCTGTATGGTATTCCATTGTAGGGTAGATTGTTTACAAGTTCAAGAACAGTTGCTGGAGTGCTTGGGAAGCTCTGTGGGTTGACCCTACTCTTGTTTTCAGCTCAGGTCATGATCACAGCCTTGTGGAATAGAGCCTCACTTTGGGCTCCATGCTGTGCATGGAACCTGCTTAAGATTGTCTTTTTCCCTCTCCTGTGCTCACTCACTCTCTCTCTCTCTAAAATAAAATAAATAAAAAAGAATTGTTAGGGTTTTGGCAGTTATTAATAAAACTACTATAATCACTCAAGTACAGGTTTTGAACGAACATATTTTTATTTTTCTTCTGTAAGTACCTACAGGTGGAATTGCCGAGTTGTATACTAGGTATATGTTTAATTTTATAAGAGAATACCACTGGTCTTCCAAAACGGCTGCAATATTTTGTCGCCCCACCATCAACATGTAAGGATTTCAGCTGCTTTGTATCTTTGTAAGACACTGGTGTTACCACGGTGCCTGGGAGGCTCAGTTGGTTAAGCCTCCAGCTTCAGCTAGGTCATGATCTCCCCACTCGTGAGTTCGAGTGCCGCGTCAGGCTCTGTGCTGACAGCTCAGAGCCTAGAGCCTGCTTCGGATTCTGTGTCTCCCTCTCTCTCTGCCCCTCCCCTGCTCATGCTCTCTCTCTGTCTCTCAAAAGTAAATAAATGTTAAAAAAAATAAAAAGAAAACCACATGAGTTGTTATATTTTACTAACTTTGAAAAATTCTCTATCAAATTCCTTTACCATATAACTAATTTTTTTTTCATTAACTTAACCATGTCTTTCAAAGAGCAGACATTTTTCATTTTGATGTACATCTTATTAACTTTTCTTGTCTGAGTTATATATTTGATGCTATATCTAAGAAAATGTTTCCTAACTGAAGTGAAAAAATATTTTTTTCTGTGAATTCTATTGAAGTTTTATGGTTTTAGGCTTTCACTATAAGCTTATGGCCTAATGACTTCCTTCTATTCCTAGTTTGGTAAGAGACTTTTATGATTAGTTGATTTCGAATATTATCAAATTCCACTTCTGTATCTATTGAGAGGGCAACATTGATTTTCTTTGCTTAGTCGATTGACAAGGTGATTCACTTTGGCTAATTTTAAAACATTGAATCAATCTTGCCTTCCCAGTTAAAACTCCATTTGGTCATGATGTGTTATTCTTTTCATAATATATTTTTGTCTATGGCTTGGTCATATTTTAGAGGACATTTGTGTTTATGCTTATATGGAGTATTGCTTTCTTCTTTTCTGGTACTATTTGTATTTTATTTGATGTCACTTTAATTGTACTTAATAAAATAAATTGGCCATAATTTCTCACATTATTGTCTGGAAGAGTTAGTGTAGACTTAATATATTGTATGTCTTAAAATTTTGACAGAATTTGTCAGAGCAGGTGTTTGGCCTTGGTGTTCCTTTGTTGAAAGACCAACTAACTACATATGCAGCTGATTTGACAGAATTAGGCATTTCAAGTTTTTAACACAGTGAAACTGTTCTGTTTTAATACAAATATGATAGATACAAATTTTCAGGTTTTGTCTCACATGAGCTTTGGTAGTTTGTACCATTCAAGAAACATTTCTGTTTTATCTAAGTTTTTGAAATGTTTATAATAAAGTTGCTCACATAGTCCTTTATTATTCCTTTTATGTTTGTAGAATCTGGCGTGATATCATCTATTTCTATGTTGTTTTCTCTCCTTTGCCTGGCCAGTTTTTCTAGAAGTTTATTGATTTTTATCATTTTTTTTCAAAAATACTACCTTTTTTTTCTGCATGAATGTATTTATTTTTAATTTTATTGATTTTGTCCTTATTATTAATTTCCTTCTGCTTATTTTAGGCCTTATTTGTTCTGATACTCCTTATCTTAAGGGGAATCTTAGGTTTGTTGATTTGAACTGTTCTTTTCTTTCTAATGTAATTATTTACTGCTATAACTTTCTCTCTATGCAATGCTATAGTTGTATTGCCCAAACTAAATATTGTCTTTTAATTTTAACTCAATTTACCCGTTCTAATTTCTCTTGTGGTTACTTCTTCAATTCCTGGATTACTTAGAAATATATTGTTCAATTTCCAAATACTTTTGAATATTTAGTTATCTATTATTGATTTATAATTTAACGTTGTTAGTTTGAGATCATACTCTGTGTGTAGTATTTCACTTCTTGTAAATGTATTAAGATTTGTTTTATAGCCTTGCTCTACAGTCTGCCTCATTGTTCTGTGTGCTCTTGATAAGAATGTGTATTTTCTGTTACTGGGTAGACTGTTTTTTAAATATAAAGGAGCCCAAGCTGGTTAATAGAATTGTTTGGACCTTCTAAATCCTCACTGACATTTAGCTCCAATCTTCAATTTCAAACTCGCAGTTTCCTATGCAGCCTCAGGTCTCTGAAGTGATCAAAAAGAAATTATTATTATATTTTTGATTAGCCATTCTTTATTGTTATTGTTGTTGTTTTGGCGATGGCAATGTTGTTTCTTTCTTTCTTTTTTTCTTTCTTTCTTTCTTTCTTTCTTTCTTTCTTTCTTTCTTTCTTTCTTTCTTTCTTTCCTTTCCATTATTTTTTTTCTTGTTTTAACTTCCTGTATTCTAAATGGAGGCCGGAAAACTCAATCCCATTTTTAGAGAAAAAATGGAAATCACTTATCAGTGCTGCCTTCTGTTCTTTGGTAGGTTTGCACAGGTGCCACTTTTGGAATTCTTACTGAGCCACGGTCAGTATATCTGTGAAAAGTGAGAAATACTCATAATGAAGTGTATGTCTGTATGTATATGTATATATATGTATACACATATATGTATATGTATGTATATATATATATAAACTGCTTATAAGAACTAAAAGATAAATAAATAAATAAATAAATAAATATTCCATTCAAATTCTTGTGGGTAATGTGACATGAAACCACCTAGTAATTTGAAAACTAATGTTTATCTCTATCCATGTTGGTTGTAAGTGTACAACCTAATGATTCCATATTTGTGTATATTGAAAAATCACCACAATGAATCCAGTGAATATTTAGTAGTATTTTACAGTGATTAAACAGTCTTTTCAATACAACCATAAGAAGAGTAGGAAGTTCAAACTGCCAAAATTAAGAAATTAAATTCTCCCATATTAAAAAAAAAAAAGAATAACATCTTAGTTTGCCATTTTGTCTTAAGATTCTCAACTGTTTCTGACATGATGTTGACATCATCAACAGTTTAAGAAGAAATTTGATAGGAAACAAGTGCCTGGATGGTACTGGATTGCCATACTTGTTAACGGTGTTTAAAACATTTGGAAATGGTGCTGTGAATACAGTTCAGCTCCTACTGACCAAACTGCCAAGTGTTTTCAATTTTTCTCCCTCACTGTTTAATATGAGACCCATGCACAGTAATTTAACTGTTTTGTTATTTGTTTCAAAGAACTTTTAACTCACACTCATGTCCTAAAAATCTACAAAGAGTCTACCATAAGGTAATTTAACCAGGAGCCGACACAGGCACTCCTGTTTCTGTTCCCCACAAATACTTCTAATGATGTTGACAGTCACTCTTGTTATTTAACTATAGAATTTAGAAAGATAGTTTAATTTTTTTCATGTTTATTTAGTTTTCAGAGAGAGGGATGGGCAGAGAGAGAGAGAGAGAGAGAGAGAGAGAGAGAGGGAGGGAGAGAATTCCAAGTAGGCTCCTCACTGTCAGTGCAGAGATGGACGTGGGACTTGATCTCACAAACCGTGAGATCATGACCTGAGCTGAAATCAGGAGTCAGGCACTTAACTGACTGAGCCACCCAGGTGCCTCAAATAGCAGTTTAATGTGACTTTACAATATTAACGTGGTTTTCTAAAAGACAGATGGCGAAAATATTTTTTAAATATTTTAGAAGTTTATGATTATCAAATAAATGTACCAGACAAAAGAAGTTTCCTTATACTTGGTACTGTTTATCATTAGCAATTGTATCAGCAATTGGCAATTAACTGTTTATTAAAACAATTGGTAGTTTGTTATCAGTGTTAATAACTACCATCAGGGATGCGTCCTCTGTTCCAAACAGCTTCACAGGCAGTTTGTCTACTTTATATAAGTAAATAGTACTGAAGGCTAAGGAAGTAAATAGGGGTGGCCCTTGAACAATGCTGATATGAGCGGCATGGGTTCACTTATATGAAGATTTCTTTTCCAGTAAATATATGTATTTATTCCAGCACTGTACATGTATTTTTTTCTTCCTTGTGATTTTAATAATTTTCTTTAATCTAGCTTACTTTATTGTAGTAATATAATATATAATGCATATAACATACAAAATATATGTTAACTGATTGTTTATGTTATCATTAAGGCGCTCATCAACAGAAGCTATTAAGTTTCAGGCAGTCAAAAGTTATACATGAATTTCTACTGTGTAGGGAATCGGTTCTCCTAATCCTTGAGTTGTTCTTTGGTCATCTGTGCTGTCATTCCCCTTTTAGGGTTTGGCAAACTAGGTCTTGTTAAGAAAATTGCCCAGAGACACAGTTTTTAACCTGTTTTCCTCAAGAGCCAATGTCGTAGGAAGTCACCTCTTGGACAGACCATGAGGTGTCATACAAAACATTCACCTGTGTCCACATGACTTCACATACGGGCATCACTTGATTGCAAGAATAGTATTTTAAGCTCCTATGCCACATATAAAAAACATCAGACATCATATTTGGGGCACCTGCATGGCTCAGTCAGTTAAGCATCCAACTCACGGTTTGGCTGAGGTCATGATCTCATGGTTCGGGAGTTCAAGCCCCACATCTGGCTTGGCATTGACACTTTGGAGCCTGCTTGGGATTTTCTCTCTCTCTTTCTCTCTCTCTCTGTCCCTTTCTCTCTGCCCCTCACACACACACACACACACACACTCTCTCTCAAAATTAAATAAACTTAAAAAAAAGTAATTAAAAAACATATAAACAAAACAAATGTGGATGCTAAGTTGCAGTATAAGAAAATTGAATAAAGCAAAGCAAAGAAATAACTGCTGCAGGAGAATAGGCATGTATGAGTTTAGGTATATTTGCAAGAGTAGCTTCAATTTTGAATGAAGGAAATATTCTAGTAATCAGGTAAACTAATCCTAGATACAAAGCATCCTCAATTCCCTCTTCTGCCATTTGTCCCTGGCTAGGACTTTTATGCTAGTGATAAGAGCTGTACATTGTTAAGAGACCCTCTTGCTCCAGATCTCAGCTGGCCACATGTAGTCCCTCAAGCAAACTGCAAACATTTCTGTTAAGAATTAGTAATGACAGGGGCACGTGAGTGGCTCAGTTGGTGTCAGACTTTCGCCCAGGACATGATCTCACCGTTCCTGGGTTCAAGCCCTGTGCTAACAGCTCTGAGCCTGGAGCCTGCTTTAAATCTTTAGATTCTGTGCCTCCCTCTCTCTTTCTGTCTGCCCCTCCACTACTTGTGTGCCCACCCACACTCTCTCTCCCTCTGTCTCTCTGTCTTTCTCTCAAAAATAAATGAACATTTAAAGGAAAAAAAAAAAGAATTAGAAAGGACAAACTCCTGCAGGGGTAATTGCTATCCCTCACCTCACCCAAGAAACAGCAGCTTCCCAGAGTAAGAGGAGTTAATGATTTTCAGGTGGTTTCAAAGAATAATTCTCTTTAACATAGGATGTTTTATTGAGATGAACGACAGTCTCTCAGTTTGAAATGCATTTAAAGCTGACTCAGCAAAACTATCTTTCAAATCCATTGTTTGCAACGTTATAATACTTAAAGGGAAAACTTTAAATTTCTTCAGAGACAATGGATTACAATTAGCATCAAATAGCTAAACACATGTATTAAAAACTAACTGTATTTTAACTAACTTTATAAATTCCAACACTATTTAAAATAATGTCATAAAAATATTATTTTTAAGAGTATATGAGTATCTTATAAGGCTTTTATATGATAGCATTAGCAATACCATATCTCGATTGTGGGTTTCATGTTTCAAAATTTTATTTGGAGAGATAATGTTACTGGAACACTGGCACCTTCTTTTTTTTCTTCTACCCATAATACAGATTAATTTTTTTTTCAAATTTTTATTTAAATTCTAGTTAACATACAGTGTACTATTGGTTTCACGAGTAGAATTTTGTGATTCATCACTTACCTACAGATTATTTTTAAATTTGTGATTTTAAATGATTATTTACAATTGCCAGTTATTACTTTTTTTTTGTTCAATATATTCTCTCCCAAGTAAAAATCTCATAGATATACATTGAGATTTTTATCTAGTTAAGTAGTAAACTGTATATTGATGGCACAACAAAGTCCAGCTTTAATTAACTAAATTGTCACCTAGTTTTTATACTTTCCCCCCAAAAAATGGTTATTGCTGTCCTAACCTTGGCTTTTAATACATTACATATTCTTCAAGTCCCAAGACCAATAACAATTTCTCCAAACCTCAAAATATATTTAGTTGCCCTGCCTGTTCACCCTCATACCATACTGTTTGTATTCTGGTATCAGAATCATTTTAGCCCTATTTGCTGTTAGGTAGTTGTATGAACAAATAGTTATTCTCTGCTAACACACTCCACACACACACACACACACACACACACGCACACACACACAGGTTTTATTAGCATCTATCTTTTTTCCCAGCTTTATTGAGACATCATTGACATATAACATTGTGTCAAGTTTAAGATACACAGTGTGAGGATTTGACACACATATATATTGAGAAATAATTACCACTGCTGGGTTAGTTAATACCTCTATTATCTCACATAAACCAATTCTCTTTTGTGGTGAGAACATACAAGATCTACTCTCTTAGCAGCACTTAAATATGGGATAATACTGTATTATTAACTATAGTCATCATGCTATATAATAGGTTTGCATTATTATTTTTTGTTTATTTATTTGAGAGAGAGAGAGAGAGAGAGAGAGAGAGAGAGAGAGAGAGAGAGAGAGAAAATGCATGAGCAGGAGAGGGGCAGAGAGAAAGGGAGACAGAATCCGAAGCAGGCTCCTGGCTCTGAGCTGTAGGCACGGAACCTGACACAGGGCTGGAACTCAAGAGCTGTGAGAACACGACCTGAGCAGAAGTCGATGCTTCACTGACTGAGCCACCCAAGTGCCCCCAGGCCCACATTCTTATTAATCACATGACTAAAGTTTGTACTCTTTGACCAGCATCTCCCCATTTCTCTCCCTCCCATCTTCTGGAAACCATGATTCTATTCTCTGTTTCTATGAGTTTGCCTCTTTGGGTTTCACATATAACTGATATAGAGTATTTGTCTTTATCGGAGTTATTTCACTTAGGGTAACGTCCTCAAGATTCATCCATGTTGTTACAAATGTCAGGATTTTCTTGTTTCTCATGGCTGAATAATACTCCATTGTGTATATAAACCACATCTTCTTTATTCATCTGTAGATGGACACTTCAGGTTGTTTCCATGTCTTGGCTATTGGGAATAATCCTGCAGTGAACGTGGGGGTACAGACATCACTTTGAGATCCCAATTTCATTAATTTTGGATTTATACCCATAAGTAAAATTACTGAATTATATGGTAGTTCTGTTTTTAACCTTCGGAGGAATTTCCGTACTGCTTTCCATAAAGACTCTCCATTGTACCAACAGTGCACAAGGATTTTCTTTTCTCCACATCCACACCCATACTTGGTATCTTCTTGTCTTTTGGTGATAGCCAGTCTAATAGGTACGAAGTGGTAATTTTTGTGTTTTGATTTGTATGTATGCAAATGGATGTATCTAATTTATTAGCGAGAGAGGAAGCACATACATGAGCAAGGAAGGGGTAAAGAGGGATAGAGAGAGAGAGTAAATTTTTTAATGTTTATATTTGAGAGAGAGAGAGTGCAAGTGAGGGAGGGGCAGAGAGAGAGGGAGACACAGAATCTGAAACAGGATCCAAGCTCTGAGCTGTCAGCACAGAGCCCAATACTGATTCACACTCACAAACCCACGATCATGACTTGAGCCAATGTTGGACACTTAACCTACTAAGCCACCCAGGTGCCCTGAGAGAGAGAATCTTAAGCACACTCCACACCCAGCACAGGGTCCCATGCTAGGCTCAATCTCACAATTGTGAGATCATCACCTGAGCTGAAATTAAGAGTCAGTTGTGAGACCAACTAAAGCCAACCAGGTGCCCCATTGCTTTGCATTTTTGATGATTAATGACGTTGAGCATCTTTTCACGTACCAGATGATCATCTTTATGTTGTCTTTGGGGAAAAAAATAATGTCTATTCAGTTCCTCTAGACATTTTTGAATATAATTGCTTCTGTTTTTGAGGGGTTTTTTTAGCTACTGTATAAGTTTCTTAGTATTTTGAATAACCCCTTATCAGATATATGATATACAACTATGTTCTCTTATTCTCTTGTTCTCTTATTCATTGCCTTTTCATTTGGTTGACTATTTCTTTCACTGCATGAAAACTTTTTATTTTTATGTAAATCCCACTTACTGATTTTTGTGTTTGTTACTTGTACTTATTTTTGATATACCAAAAAATATTTTCTTCTAGGATTTTGATGGTTTCAAGTCTTATGTTTAAATTTTAACCCATTTAAAATTAATTTTTGTGAATGATATAAGATATTACTATTTTGTTATTCTGCATATGATTATACAGTATCCCCAGTATCTGAAAGACTATCCTTTTCCCAGTCAGCATTCTTGGCTCCCTTGTGAAATATTAATTGACCTTTCATGCAAAGGTTTTGTTTTTTTTTTTTTCTGGAATATTGATTCTGATCCATTGGTCTATGTGTTTATTTTTATGCCAATAATACTGTTTTTATTGCAATAGCTCTTTAATATAGTTTCATGAGGCAGTGTGATGTCTCCAACTTTGTTCTTTCTCAAGATTACTTTGGTTATTAGTTTTTTGGGGAGTTCCATATAAATTTTATTATTGTTTTTCCTATTTCTGTGAAACAGACATTGGAAATCTGATAAGGATTGCATTGAATCTATAGATAACTTGGAGTAATATGGACATTTAAACAATATTAATTCTTCAAGTTCATAAACACAGACAGAATATCTTTCCATTTGTGTCCTCTTCAATTTCTGTTATCACAGTTTTTCAGTTTACAGATCTTTCACCACCTTGGTTAAGCTTCCAATTACTTCATTGTTTTTGATGCTATTGCGAATGGGATCCTTTTCTTCATGTCCTTTTGCGATATTTTGTTTTTAGTGTATAGCAATGTGACTGATTTCTGTATGTTAGTTTTGTAGCCTGCAACTTTACTGAATTTTTGGTTGTTTCTAATAGTCTTTTAGTGAAGTCTTCAGGATTTTCCACATATTAGATCATATCATCTATAAACGCAAGCTTACTTCTTCCTAGTGAAGCTGGGTGAGTTTTGTTTATTTTTCTTGCCTGATGGCTCCAGTACTATGTTGAATAAAAGTGGGGAAATTGGGTATCTTCACCTTGTTTCTGATCTGAGAGGAAAAGCATTTGCTCTTTAACCACTGAGTATGTGTTATGGGATTATCGTATATGCCTTTTATTATTTAAGTTCCTCCTCTACTCAATGTGTTAAGAGTTTTTAACATGAAAGGATGCTATATTTTATAAGATGCTTTTTCTTCATTACCAAGATTACCATATCATTTTTAACTCCCTATTAATGCAGTATGTCACGTGTATTGATTTGTGTTTGTTGAACATTCTTGTATCACATAAATAAATCCCACTTGGTCAGAGTCTATGATCCTTCTAATGTGCTGTGAGATTTGGTTTCCTAATATTTTGTTAAAATTCTTTTGCATATACATTCATCAGGGGTGTTGACCTGTAGTTGTTTTTTTTGTTTGTTTGTTTTTTTGTTTTTTTTTGTTTTTTTTATTTATTTATTTTTTTCCTGTAGGGTCCTTGTCTGGCTTTTGTATCAGAGTAATACCGGTCTTGTAGCATGAGTTTGGGAGTGTTCTCTCCAACTTTTTGGAAGAGTTTGAGAATGATTGAGATTAATTCTTCTTTAAATATTTGGTAGAATTCACCAGGGAAACAGTCTGGACCTGGACTTTTCTTTATTTGGAGATTTTTGATTACTGATTCAGTTTCCTTACTTGTATCGGTCTATTTAGATTTTCTGTTTCTTCATAATTCAATCTCAGGAACTTCTATGTTCCTAGGCATTTATCTATTCCTTCCAGGTTTTACAATTTGTTGCTGTAGAATTCTTCATTGTAATCTCTGATAATCTTTTCCCCCCTGTAATATAAGATATAATATCTCTACTTTATTTTTTATTTTGTCTTAGACTTCTGTCTTTTTTCCTTAGTCTTGTTAGCTAAAATTTTGTCAATGTCATTTACTTTTCAAATAAACAACCCTGACTTAACTGATCTTTTCTATTGTTTTCTGGTCTCAATTTCATTACTTTCTGTTATGATATTTATTATTTCCTTACAGCTAACTTTGGACTTAGTTTGTTCTTCTGGTCCTAGTCCTTTGAGGTACAGAGTAAGGTTGTTAATTTGTAATGTATTTTCTTAAAGGAGATGTTTATCCCTATAAACTTCCCTTTTGGAATGATTTTAAATACATCCCATAAATTTTGGTGTGGTCAGTTTTGTTTGCTTCATGATATATATTTTTTTTAATTTCTCTTTTTATTTCTTATTTGACCCATCAGTTGTTATTTGCTTTCTACATATTTGTGAATTTTCCTTTTACCCTCTTGTTATTGATTGCTAATTTTATACCATTGTTATAGGGAAAGATACTTAGTTTGATTTTAATCCTCTCAAATTTGCAAATTTGTGACCTATCATATGATTCATCATAGAGAATGTTCTATGTGTGCTTGAGAATAATATGTATTCTGCTGCTGTTGGATAGAATGTTTTTATATGTCTGTTAGATCCATTTGATCTACAGTATAGTTCAAGTCCAATATTTCCTTATTGATTTCCTGTCTGGATGATTTATCTATTGTTGAAAGTGGGGTCTTGAAGTCTGCGACTATGATCGTATTGTCTGTTATTCCCTTTGATCTGTTAGTGTTCTCTAGTATATTTAGGTGCTCAAATGTTGGGTGCATATTTATGATTGTTATATCCTCTGGATGAATTGGCACCTTTATAATTATATAATGACTTTCTTTGTTTCTTCTTTACCATTTTTGGCTTACAGTCTACTTTTTCTGATATAAGTATAGCTACCCCCGCTCTCCTTTGGTTTCGATTTGCATGAAATATCTATTTTGATCTTTTCACTTTGAGCCAATATATGTCCTTAAAGCTGGAGTGAGTCTCTTGTAGGCAGCATATAGCTGGGTCTCCACTGCCCTCCCCCAATCCCACCTAGCCACTCTATACCTTTAATTGGATAATTTAATCCCTTTACTTTAAAAATTATTATTAATAGTAAGAACTTATTAATGCCATCTTATTATTTGGGGGATATTTTGTTATTAACCTTTTTCATTTCTCCCTCTGTGCCTTCCTTTGCAAAATGATGATTTTCCAGTGCTATGCTCTGCCTCCCTTTCCTTTAACTCACGTGTATCTACTGGAGGTTGTGGCTTTGTGTTACTATAAGGCTTACATAAAATATCTATAGACAGAATGCTGATGACAACTTTGATCACATGCAAAATCACTACATTTTGCTCCCTCTTTTATGTTTGGATGTCACAATTTGTCTGTGTCTGTATCGTGAATTCATTTGTGCACAAATTGTTGTAGCTATAGTTATTTTTAAGATCTTTGTCTTTGGGGCGCCTGGGTGGCTCAGTCAGTTAAGCATCCTACTCCAGCTCGGGTCATGATCTCATTGTCGGTGAGTTCAAGCCCCACGTCAGACTCTGTGCTGACAGCTCAGAGCCTGGAGCCTGTTTCAGATTCTGTGTCTCCCTCTCTCTCTGCCCCTCCCTGCTTGCACTCTGTCTCTCTCTCAAAAATAAATAAACGTTAAAGAAAAAAAAAAAAACATAAGATCTTTGCCTTTAACCTTGACACTAGAATGAAGTCTTTAACACCACCATATCACAGTATGTGAGTGTTCTGAAGCCAACTGTATACTTCTCTTTATCAATATGTTGTATATTTTTGTATGTTTTCACGGCAGTAATGTCTGTCCTTTTAGTTCAGCTTGAAGTATTTCTCTCATCATTTCTTGTAATGTAGGTCTGGTGATGATGAAATTCCTCAGTTTTTTGATTGCTTGTGTGTTTTGTTTTGTTTTGTTTTGTTTTTCTGGTTAAGTCTTTATCCTCCCTTCGTTTCTTAAGTATAGTTTTGCCAGAGAGAATATTTTTGGTTAGCAGTTTGTTTCTATCTGCACTTTGCATATTTCACCTCACTCTTTCCTGGACTGTAAAGATATGCTGAGAAATCTGATAGCCTAAAAAAGACGACCTCTCTATCTTTAATTTTTAACATTTTTATTATAATCTGTCTTCAAAGAATTCTCTTTAATTCACATTTGTTTCATGACCTATGACCATTATGAACTTGGATATCCAAATCTCTCTATAGATTCAAGAAGTTCTCAGCCATATTTAAATAAGTTTGCTGCCTTCTTCTCCCTCTTTTTCTACTGCAGTATTTGATGATTGTTTCTTTTGATGTTATCCCATACATCACACGGGCTTTTTCACACTTTTATTCCTTTTTCTTTGTTCTTTTGACTGGATAATTTCAAAATTGCTGACTCTAATTCATAGATTTTTTTTTTATTCTTGACACATTTTGCTATTGATTTCTATTTATTTTTTTTTTACTCTTTATTTATTTATTTTTAAGAGAGAGAGCACGAGCAGGGGAGGGACAGAGAGAGAGGGAGACAGAGAATCCCAATCAGGTTCTGTGCTGTCAGTGCAGAGTCTGATGTAGGGCTTGAACTCATGAATGATGAGATTATGGCCTGAGCTAAAATCAAGAGTCGGGTCGGATGCTTAACCGACTGAGCCACCTAGGTGTCCCGAGATTTTCGTTTCATTTATTGTATTCTTCCACTCCAGATTGTGTGCATTTTCATGATTTCTATTTCTTTGTAAATTTCTTGTTTTGTTCATGTATTGTTTTCCTGAATTCATTATATAGTTTTTCTGTAATCTCTTGTAGCTAATTTAACTTGTTTAAAACAACTATTTTGAGGGGCGCCTGGGTGGCTCAGTCGGTTAAGCGGCCGACTTCAGCTCAGGTCACGATCTCGCGGTCCATGAGTTCGAGCCCTGTGTCAGGCTCTGGGCTGATGGCTCAGAGCCTGGAGCCTGCTTCCGATTCTGTGTCTCCCTCTCTCTCTGCCCCTCCCCCGTTCATGCTCTGTCTCGGTCTCAAAAATAAATAAAACGTTAAAAAAAATTAAAAAAAAAACACAACTATTTTGAGTTCTTTTGGGGGGTAAATTGCAGCTCTCCAAGTCTTTGGGGCTGGCTATTGGAAGACTATTGTGATCCTTTGGTGCTGTAAAGGTTCCTTGATTTTTCATATCTCTTGAAGTCTTGGATGCTATCTTTGCATTGGCAGTATAATTACCTCTTCCAGTCTTGACTGAAGGACCTTAGGAGATAATTAGCCATACTAGAGATTCTGAGACTTTCTTGGCCCTTCTGTGGATATGCCTGCTTCATGGATTTTGGTCCCTTTTGTGGTAGACTTCTTGAATTGTATGCCTTCTCTTGATCCTGCAACATAACAGGCCAAATGCCAACAGCCTCCCTTTGCTTTCCCAAGAGAAAGCTAAAATTCAAGTTTGTGGTTTCTTTGTGGCCCACAGATTAGGCTGATTTTATGGATGTTCTTACCAGCTCTCTGCCTTCCCAACTTTGTGAGCACACATAGAGCTGGACACAGTGTCGGGGAGTATTAGAGTGAGGCCTGTGTAGGGATAGAGCTGCCTGTGCATTATCTGAGGGAATCAACAGGTAATGCATCCCCAGCATCTCATAAGCCAGCTTCTTGATGGAGTCTGTGATGCATTTAGTAAGATCTGCCTCCCCGTAATGCTCTTCTATAGTCTCATTTGCTGCTCTCCCAGACTTTTCCTACCCTCTTATCACCGGCAAGGAAGCCGGGCACTCACTCACTAGCTCCCTTTCCCTCATGGGAAAATCACAGGCTGAGAAGAAGTCTTTTGGAATTGAGTCATACCGCCTTGGAGGAAGGGTGACTTGGGAGAAATGCAGTTGTTCTTACCCTCTTCAATGTGTCCAAACTCATCGTTTTGTTTTGTTCTGTTTTGTTTGGGTTTTTTTTCCCCTCCAATTGTACTGGAACTTCTCTGCTGGAAACCTGGACTTCCACAAAGACTCTCTCATCTGTGAGTAACTGTCTAAGACAGTATTCTCCAGGGACTTCCAGATAGTGGCTGACAGGGGCTAAAGCCAACTCGCGGGCTAATGCAGGGTTTACAGTTGTGACTGAGGTCTGCAAGCCAATTACCCAATGTGTGGGTGGACATGACTCCTCCTAGGCCCCTTGGTGTATGGTCCTAAATCCCACAGCTCCCACAGAGATGCTTTTGTCCATGGATGGAAACCCAACTGTTACTGTTGGGGGGGTGGGCACGGCAAGAGACGCCGTATTAGGCCATGTTGCTATTATCACTCCAGCTTCTATCTTTAGTTTAGACATTAGTGTTTTACTTGGAACCAAATCTAGCACTAGACACTCTATAATACTTAACAAAAGTTAATTCCATTTGTTATTCTTTATATAAATGTCAAAGGACTGGGCAGCATAAATGCATAGATTTGTCAGCAGACATTTAGTATCTTCTATAATATTTCATCAGTTTCTATCTTTGAATGCTTGTTTCTTTTTGTTTTTGGTAACCTTTGGTCACTCCCGCCTAACATTGTATATATTTATATGTTTTTAGCAAAATCTAATTCAGTTATAATAATCTCTTAAATTCGTCTACATATGTATGCTACTCAAAAGGAAAAAGAAAATGTTTTCCTATATCCACACTTCCCTGATAGTCAACCTCAGTAGAACTTGTTTAAATGGCAGCACAATCCACCTATGGTTGTTTGGTTGAATGCAAACGGTCTTAGATTGATTTTAAAATGTCTTCTCTATAAAGAGTTTATATTTTAGGACAAAGTTTATTAAAAGATTTGAAATGCTGATTCTGAATGTGTTCAATTAAAGAAAAAGACAAAAATGTGATTATCACTAGGTTTGGGGAGTGAAATAAAATTGAAGATGATATGATATCCTGACAGTAATTCCAGTTAATATATAAGAAACTTTTGTCTTTTTTATAATGTGCTCAGAAAAAAAAAGTTACTCAGAAATAAATGTTCTGCCTACTTGCATGGAAGGTAACTCTAAGGGAAATTGCATTCATGTTGATTATGCCTGAATATACGTCCCAGCCAGAATTTCAATTACTAAGGACCTTAGATGAGTGAGCCAGGAGAAATCTGTCAGTTAAAAAAAAAAAAAAAAAAAAGTGAGTAGAGACAAGTATCTCTTCTCTCATGCTTCTTCTATGTATGGGAAGAATCAATTTGCTTTCATCTTAATCCCAAATAGAAGGAGCAATTGACTTTGGGGAAATCCTGTAAAATTTATTGCTGACAGCATGTTAGAGAGTACTTTCTAAGGATGACAGAACACATGAATTGATTTTGCTTCTAGTGACACGAGGATAACTGATTCTCTCAATCACATAGCATCACTCTGGGGTTTGTTGTCGCTTCTCCCTGCCATTTGGAAGTTTTATATCAAACATGGGAGAGGGGCGGGCCATCTGAAATCTACTCTGGTACTTGATTAGCATGATGTTTCCAACTGCCATTGCCTGTGTTTAGATAATATACAGAGCGCTAGTTGACTACATATATAAGAAGGAAAAAGTTGACTTCAACATATCAATAGTATTTAAACATTAGCAAATATATGAAAGGGCAAAATAATGTATCCTACAAATATTAAGATCAATTTTAAGAAAAAATATAATTTAGAAAAACTACCCTTATAAAATTATATTATATTCCTTTTACATCAATTTTAATATTTATAATATGAAATGAATTTAATTATCAAATGCAGTGATTGATTTTAGAAGACTTAGTGGAATTTTTCTTGAGCAAACAATATGTATCTCTTGTCACTTTCATAGAGTTATGTGTACAGATGTATGTGCATATCCATATATACATATATACACAGTATGGTATATACATACACACACGCATACATGTATGTGTATCATGTTGTATTATTATATGTTGAAACCTACATATATAAACATATATACTCACATAAATTTATACATGCACATATACATATAATTAATCTCATATATACACATATAATGTACATATTGAAAAGTGCTGTCAAGAACCTATGATGTAGGAAGGAATTATTTTAGCTACATTATATAAGAGAAGGAACAGAATATTCTAGATATGTTGTCACGTCTTTTCCTCCTCACCTTTATACCGTCCCACGAAAGACCCAAAAAACCAAAGGAACAGAAAAAACACAAAATTCACAGGAATCAAACAGGATAAAAATACAGACATTTTATTTTTAAAGGCCTCTGTAATAGATTGTAAGTGAGCCTCATCTCATTGTCTCAAAGTTTTCATAGAGGCCACTAAATAAAGGCTGATGGAAAAACAATAGTGCCCTGTTGCATCACGCCCTAATTACAAGCAGGAGATGTCTATACATCCAAAAGGGATGACGCAAGTGTCATTTGGGGAGCATCAGTTTGCCTCACAGCTGCATCCCCTAAGAGAGGTGATGGTTGAAAATTTGGAAAAGAGGCCCTTATTACAGAAAATAGGCAGCATCCTGCCAATCAAGCACTTCTTCCCATTCCATCTTGGACAAAGGCATGGAATGTTTCCCTTCGCCTGAAGCCAAATAAAGGAAGGTCCAAGGTATTCACAGCCAGAGTATGTCCTGGGCTCACTGGAGCTTGAAGGCCCTGAAGACCAGTAGAAGAAGCTCTCCGAGCATAGGCCAAGATGGCTGAGAGAAAAGACCAAACCTTTACTTATAGCAAGAGGAATACACAACCTTGGGAATCTTGCTCATGAGTACCGACTCAAAGTTTAAAATAATCCTCCATGAGAAAAGTGTTCGGTACCCTTGACCTAAAGGATGAAAGAGTGAGGTGCGGGAGCAGCTTTGGACATTATCAGTGTCAAGGTGACTGTTCTTGCAGGTTCACACCAATGATGCCAAAGAAAGATCCAGCAAGGACACATCAGTGATGAGAGGGCACCAACTCAAGATTACAGCTAACTCTTCCACGTATGATTGTGTTGCTTTTAGCGATCCTCCCCCTTTTGGGGGGGGTCAGATTCTGGAACGGCTTAAAATAACAGTTAACTAGGGAGTAGGGAAAAAAAATGATTAAGCAAGAAGATACTGACTAGTGCATGTCCCGGTGGAGGCTCTCAGGGCTTGAGTGGATCCAGGCTTGGGGTCTGCTATTTTGGAACAGATTATTGTTATCTAATTAATGCTGGTCTGGAATTTTTGTGCCCAGGCAAGGAACCGTTTAAAATATATACTGTATGGAGTACCTGAAAAGCTATGGGGTTGTCTGAGGTTTTAGTTAAGAGCGCAAAAGAGGATTAGGCCACAAAGCAGATATAAAGGGCTGGAGGGAGTAAAAGTAGTTCGGTTTCTGGTTGCAAGCCAAATCTAGATCATTCAAAGATCCAGTGCCCAAAGGTATGAAGCCATTTCAATATCCAGCAACTGACCTTGTGAAGAAATGCATCCTCCTATCCAAACTTATATAAAATATATTTTTCTATATTATATAAAATTCGAATCTTAGTTATGGATGTGATTTCGCCCTTCTTTGCTACTCCTGATACCTCCTTAGCTCATATGCCATCACACCTCCGTGGTCCCTCTGAAAGGTTGTGTTACCTGTGGTGTCAGAACTTGCAGTCTGTGTTCCAGACTTTCCCCAGACCAGTACTTGAAAAAATCAGAACCCGGTCATTTCATTTTTGTTTCGTAAACTCCAATCTTCACCTCTCCCTCCCCTCTGGAACCTTCAGAAGAAAACTATACTTCTTTACAGCACGTATTAGGCCCTTGGTGATCTGTTTCTCATTTACCTTTTGAGAATGATGTGTCACATCACTAAATAAACTGTCTCCTCCAATAGTTCCTCCAAAATATGCCTTCACATCTGTTTGTAAAATGATGCTACTCTTGGATGACTTCTTCCACCGTTTTCTTTACCTGGCTAATGTCTGCTTTGCCATCAAAATTGGTCTCAGAGGTACTGCTAACTGGTGACTTCCTTGAAAACCCTCCCTGACTTGATTCAGCCATCACTCTGAGCTACGTCTCCCTGCGCAGCTGTGTTAACCTCTTGCCCATTTCTGTCAGAGCACTCGGTCTGTCATAAAGAAGTAATAAATACTCACTGATAATACCATGAAAATTGCCAGTAAAATAAAACTTCCGAAGAAAATTGTATTTTAATCAGTTTCCTTCACCAACATGCAAATATAATTTAAAAAGATGAATTAAAGTTAATGGTAAATCTTAACTACCAAACAAATGGCTAGTAACTTTTCTTGTATGAAAAATTATATAAAATTTTAATAGTAGCATGAATAGCATTGATAGCTGTGATTTATGACTTGCTTTCTTAAATTCCAGATAAGTTTTATAACCTCACAAAGAACTTTATATGAATTATCGAACTTCAAAAAAAAAAGCTCTTTTTTTCATTCTCTAAATGAGGAAACTGCTGTTCTGAGGGGTGAAATGAATTCACAGAGCTAATAAAAAGAGCAAGACAGAGTGCTATCCCTATTTCTGTCTGATTCTGAAATTCTTGCTGTTAACTTCTAGGTTTTACAAAATAATCCTTGTCACTCACAGTTCGTGTCTTTATTATATCTTCTTATTACAGAATTTTATCCCCTCAAATAAAAACAGAAATGCAGATTGATGCCTTTAGCTTAGTTCCTAAATATACTCATGGGTTGCTCATCACAGATAGATTACAGAAGCAGGCCTAATAATTTGGATGGGACTCACACAGAATTTCCATTTTGGGGAGATTTTTAGGTGAAATTCTGTCTCTGGTTTAAGTGTTCTTATTCTCCCTCAACACTTTTTCTGAAAGAACTTGAGATTTTGTGCACCTACTATGGATGGGGTATTCTGACCCCAAAACAGTTATGATGCTGGCACAGAGGGCCCGGTTTTCTCTACTTTATGTGTTGATATTTTTAATGATCTTTTTTAAAACTAGATATACAGCTAGCTATGGGAAAATATCTTTGACAAGAATTTCTGTTGAAATACTTTTGTTTTTTAATCCTGAGATATTCTCTGGCAACTTTATTCCTACAACATTTTCTGGAAAATATTGTCTTCATTTACTCATTCTTCCCACATTGATTTAGAAAGCATATAATACAAGGATGAAGTAAAAGAGGGCTTACAGAGTTGTTAGTGTTAATTTTTAGTTAATCTTGGTTGCCAGAGTCTTTTTGTTTTATGTCAACAAACATTGCAAAGCAAAGGCTTTTCTATGTAGTTCTAAGTTCTAAGAAGCTGCTTTGGTATTAGTATACATTATGTGAATATTTTTAATGTGTAGGTCAGAACAAGAGGTTTATAGATTTGCTTGTCGTATGCATTTCTTCCTGCCATAATTGAAAACTCTTGAGGGAACTTGTACATTAAGGAAATATCTGGAGGGTGAAAAGTAAAGCATTGTGAATTCTTGATTTAGCTTCTGCCATAATGCTATCTTGCTGAAAAAGTAAGTTAAATATGCAGATGCACCAAGAATACATACCTACCTGGGGCACCTGGGTGGCTCAGTAGGTTAAGCAACTGATTTTGGCTCAGGTCATGATCTCACAGTTCATGAGTTCAAGCCCCTAGCCCCGTGTCCGGCCCTGTGCTGACAGCTCAGAGCCTGGAGCCTGCTTGGGATTCTTTGTCTCCCTCTCACTCTCTGCCCCTCCCTTGCTTGCACTCTGTCTCTTTTTGTCTTTCAAAAATAAATAAACATTGGGGAAAAAATAATAAAAAAGAAGAATACATAACTAGCCTCACAAAACAAGGCAAATCTTTTCATTTCATTTAAAGACATATATGGGCCAGCTGGGCGGCTCAGTGGGTTAAGCGTCAGACTTTGGCTCAGATCATGATCCCGTGGTTCCTCAGTTTGGGCCCACGTCGGGCTCTGTGCTGACAGCACAGAACCTGGAGCCTGCTTCGGATTCTGTGTCTGCCTCTCTCTCTCTGCCCCTCCTTTGCTTGCACTCTGCCTCTTCCTGTCTCTCAAAAATAAATAAACATTAAAAACAATGTTAAATAGATATATATTTTCTCTCACTTAAAGTGAGAAAGAAATCTTCCATGTAGAAAATGTGATTTATTGTGAAGTTTAAGAGAGAAGGAGAATATTTGAAGTCATTTAGGCAGAAGTGTTATTGGTTCAAAAATCAAGATTTTTTTTCTTTAGGATCTTGTAAGTCTTCTTTAACATATAAAAATCCTTTTAGAGACTTTCCTTATCTATACCCACCCCAACTTAAAAATACGTAAACATTCATTCCTCACGGGGCAGCTCTGTCTGCCCACAGGTCCTGTCCCTGCTTTCATAAAAACACCCCTTTGCACCAAAAAACAAAACAAAACAAAACAAAAACAAAACAAACAAACAAAAAACCACATAAGTTCTTTTTCTTTAATGAATTTTCAAAATGATGAAAAAAATTAACACCTAATAATAAAATAATTTATCATCAAAGATGAAGAGATTTCCTGCACCAATGGAAAAAGATCGAAAGATGAAGATTTTCCAAAAGAGGAAAGATGAAGATTTAATTAGAGACTGGTATTTGGTTTAAAAGTTGAATCTGAAAAGAAACAACAAAATGTGAGCATTAATTGGTAGTATTTAGTTACTGAAGAGACACTCCAGAATGTCTAATCTGACTTTGTCTCTCTATAATTAAGGCATTAAATGAACATGGCATTTAGCTGAGATATGTTTCACTATAGTTCTTGAATCCAAGACTCTTTCCAATGTGTAGATTGAAAGTTTTTCAGCAAGTTACTTTAAAGCCCATCATGTCATCTTTTCTGCCTGCACAGCTATGTTTTCATCTAACAGGAATAGTTTACTGATTTTCTCAATTTTCTTGTACTGATAAGAGAAATTAGGGTTTTCAGACATGTGGGATGGACCCCCCAACCTCCTGCATGATATAGCATCATCAGTGCAAAACTAGTAAAAGAAAATGCAGGAGCAGAGCAAGTGGTGCGTGATCAATCTGCGGCTGAATTGGCCTAGGTTTTCAGGCACTGACCTTCCAATTCACTGGACCTGTTCCCTGAGCAAATGTGCTGCAGAAAGGAGATTGCTGCTTCTAAATTGCCTCTGCCTGCTTGGGTCTGGCCTTTGGGACCCACTACAAAGCCCTCCTTAAATCGCATCTTTCTCTAATTGCCTAAGGGATTCAAAATTTTGCATTTCTTGCCCTTACGTTAGGAATGTCAGTAAGAACCATAACTCCTCTAACTTTATCTTGTGAGACCACATTTCTTTCCTGGGGAGGTGGGCTTGTAAATATACCAAAATCTGCAATTAAGTTTGAAATTAAAAAAAGAAAAAAAAAACTGCATCAGTTTTTTTTCAATGACATTCCCTTTTATCATATTCTTGCTCTCAACTAAGAACATTTTTAAATTTCTTATTTAATTTTCAGCTTAATTTACTTAATTTGAAATTTTGATAAGTTTTTGTTTTAATTCCAGTTGGTTAACGTGCAGTGTTAAATTAATTTCAGATGTGCAACACAGCAATTCAACATATTCTACACATCAGCTAGTGCTTATCATGACACACTCCTTAATCCCCACCAACTATTTAAACCATGCCCCCACCCACCTCCCCTCTGGTAACCATTAGTTTGTTCTCTATAGTTAAGAGTCTGTTTCTTGGTTTGCCTATCTCTCTTTTTCCCCCTTCGCTCATTTGTTTTGTTTCTCAAATTCCACATATGAATGATATCATATGGTATTTGTCTTTCTCTGATTGACTTATTTCACTTTGATTATACTATCTAACTCCATTCATGGTGAAATCCAAGATTTCATTCTTTTTTATGGCTAAGTAGTATTCCATTATATACTCCTATATATATTTCCCCATTATATTATAAATATGTATATATATATATATATTTATATATTATATGCTATATACTATATATTTGTGATTATTATTTTTATGTTATATATAAAATTCCATTATATATATTCCAATATATATATTCCATTATATTTCTATATATTTTATACAATATAATGGAATATATACTCAAGTACACATATATATGTATACACTTATATACATATATATGTATATACATCTATATACATGTATACACATACATATATGCATGTATATACATGTATACATACATATATGTATATACATGTATATACATGTATACACATACATAATATGTATATTATATACATATAAATATATGTATATACACATATATACACTTTATATACAAATATAAACATACTACACTCTCCATTAATCTATCCATGGACACTTGGGCTGCTTCCATATCTTGGCTATTGTAGACAATGCTGCTATAAACAAAGGATTGCGTGTATCCTCTTGAATTAGTGTTTTGTATTCTTTGGGTAAACACCCAGTAGTGCAGGTAGTTCTATTTTTAACTTTTTGGGGCACCTCCATACTGTTTTCCACAGTGGCTGCACCAGTTTGCATTCCCACCACATCCTCACCAACACTTAGTAACTAAGCATTTTTGACCTGAAAATCAGGTCAGACTTCCAGTCATAAAGTTTTCTCCTGTACCTGATCCTCATCCATCCTTTGCTCTTCCCCTTCTATCTTTGAACATGGCCTGTGCTATATTTTATCAACTTTAATGATTTCATTTTCACTTACAAGATACATATCAACTTTTCTCTCTTATTATGTGCTTCTTAAAACTCTTCTCTAAAGGACAATTTCAATATGTTTTTAACATCATGTATTTAATTGGAATGTTTTGGTATTAATACTGTTAGCTTATGCTTCTTCATTTTTAATTTAGATTCAATAATTAATTTTGCGTTTTTTGAAATGCGTATTTCTTAATGTAGGCCATATTTTAATTTGTATTCCAGTCTTCTTCATCTCAGTAAATGACAAGCCCATTCTTCTGGTTCTTCAGGCCAAAAACAAACACACATAAACAGAAAAAACAAAAACAAAAACAAAAAACGGAAAACAAACAAGAAGCCATTCTGATTTTTCACTTCTCCCACACCTTGCAGCCAATTCATTATACCTTCATTATATATCCTCTATCCAATTACTTCATTTAATCTCTTTCTATTACAGGCTTACCTTGGAGATATTGTGGGTCGGGTTAATGGGCACCACAATAAAGCAAGCTGATGAATGTTTTGGTTTCCTAGTGCGTGTTATACTGCAGTGTGTTATATGTGCAATAACATTATGTCTAAAAAATACAACAGACATGCATTTTCAAATACTTAAAAATACTTGACTGTGGGGCGCCTGGGCGGCTCAGTCAGTTGAGGGTCACATTCAGCTCCTGTCACTATCTCATGGTTTGTGGGTTCAAGCCGTGCATCAGGCTTTCTGCAGTCAGAGCCCAGCCTTCTTTGAATCCTCTGTCTCCGTCTCTCTCTGCCCCTTCCCTGCTCACACTCTCTAAAAAGTGAATAAAAATTTATTTAAAAAAATACTTCATTGCTAGAAAATGCTAATCATCTTCCAAGCTTTCAAGGAGTTATCATCTTTTTGTTGGTGGAAGGTCTTGACTGGAAGTTGATGAGTGCTGGCTGACCATGGTGATGGTTGCTAAAAGTTTGGGTGGTTGTGGCAATTTCTTAAGATGAAATAAGTTATCTTCATATAGCCTACTGCTTACATTTTGAAATGACAGTCTCATTAGATAACATGTATTAAGTAGCTATCACATGCAAGCACTGTTTTAGGTATTTCCTATGTTTCACCTCATTTTATCCTATCAACGGTACGATGAACCGGGTACTGCTATTATCTGATTTCACATAGCAGATAATTAAATTCAGAGAGATCAAGTAACTTATTTTTTCAAAGAGATTAATAATTTAACCAAGTTCAAAACTTCAGTAAAAGACCTAATGCAAACTTGGACATTCTCATTTTAGAAGACTGAGTCTTAGCTAGCATGCGAAGAAGCCATCCTTAAATTATCTCCAGTGTATGAGTGACTTCTCTTTGGGGCTGCACACTATTAATCTAAAAGCTGTTGAAATTCCTAGCCGGGATCAGAAGTTGAGAGCTGGTTTGCAAGAACATGGCATTACTATTTCAGAGGTACAGCAGCAGCGAACATGCTACTGGGACCAGACAAACTGGAACAGAGGGAAAAAAAATATCATAGTAGGAAAAATCCTGTTATTTTTTTTCCTGTGTGTTTTTTTTGTTTTGTTTTTTGTTTTTGTTTTTTGTTTGTTTGTTTTTTTTGTTTTGTTTTGTTTTGTTTTTGGTTTATTTAATTTATCTATTTACTTTTGAAACATCCATATATAGAAAAAAACAGCATTTCATCATCTGGATTTTTCCAACTTCTATGGGATAATTTCAGCCTAACGTCTTCCTCGTTGTGACCCACAATGTCAGAGAAGAACCTTGAACTCTTCTTCAAGGGAAGAAAGAACTGCAGTTCTAATGAGTTATCTGCTTTCTGTTTATTGTTGTTTTGCTAGTGCTAGGCTTCTGGACACAGGTGATTCAGAATGATTTAGCAACACAGCACAAAACACTGGTCTTGAACATATTGCTTTCATCTGTCTTCTAGCACCTACTCATTAGAGTTTGTTGGTGAAGTAAAATTAAGACGCTGTTTATGTGTTTCCTGTGACACATGCCAGAGGATTAGGAAAAATGTACACTTTATCCCTAAGAATTTGCCTCTCATCTGGTTTTCAAACTGCATTAAAGATTAATCCCTAAAAGCTTATGTTGCTCGGATGGCACTTTTACCATGTTGAGTAGATTTTCCCCTATGAGAACATTTCTTTGGTCAATTTAGTTAGAACCTAAGTGAGTGGTTTCCTCAAGTTGCCCTCTTTCCCAAAAGCCACAGCCAGTAATCACTTGTTCAAAATAAAATTTGGACCTAAATCAAGAAACTGTGTATAACTTGGTCAATTATCTCTTATCAGTCACGTTAGAAAGGAAGACAATGCTTGAACGTACACAGTTCATGCAAAATATCCAGTAATTGCTTAAATGTGCTTAAGAAATGCAGGTCCCAACTTACTGTAATATTGACGGGACAGAGAACAGAGAGGAATTTCTTCCTATAAAACAGGCAAAAGAGGAAGAAATTAACAAATGACCCAGATGACTTGCATAATGGAAGTTTTTTTTTTAATTTTTTATTATTTTAATGTTTTTTTTTGAAAGAGAGACAAAGCACAAGCAGGGGAGGGACAGTGAGAGAAGTGTCGTAGACTCTCTAAAGTCCTAAGTGTCTAAAGTTCTCTCTTGTCTAGCAAGAGAGCAGAACGCAGGATGAAAAGCAAGAGATGGCTTAATGTCCAGGAAAAGACAAGAGCCCCGAGTAAGGGTCCTTGCCCCGTCTTTATTAGGATCAGAAGGTTTACAAACATGGTGATGGATGTGCACAAAGACACAATGAATCTGTGAACATTAACTTGTGGACATGAGGGAAAGGGGGTCTTGATGATATTCAGCGTTAGGGATTTAGGTTAATACAAAACAAATTCCGAGAGCTGGGCAGTCGGGCAGAAGGTTGTTTAGAGCGGACATGCGACAGCACCTCTGTTTTCTTAGCTAGCCTAGGGGATGAGACAGATAGGGGAAATAACCTCAGAGTTAACAAGGCACATTTTCTTTTGTTAATCATCTCTACTCTGGGCTGCTTCACCTGCAGTGCAGCGGTCTATAGCCCAATTCACCTATTTACCTAACTTGGTCCTTCCTCCTGTGAAAACAGGTTTTGCTACAGTACTAAATTGGGGAACAATTCTGCCCTGAATGTCTAACCTTGTTTATTTCATATACCTATGTATTGGGCACAAAAATATACCTTACTTTTGGGCCTTTGCCTCTCCCTCTCTATTCTGGGCGTTCTGTACTTCTTCTCTATTCTGGGCTGCCTTTGCACCTCCGTATTCTTGGTTGCCTTGTCTTGTTTACCCAAACTCAGGTGTGAACATCCTATGGCCTTTTATTTCCTTATGCATTGTTAACCCATTGGTGTAAGCCTGGGAGATTTCTAAGCTTATCCCCCGCAGAGAAGGAGACCCAAAATCCGAAGCAGGGTCCAGTCTCTGAGCTGTCAGCACAGAGTCCAATGAGGGACTCGAACTCACGAATCGTGAGATCATGACCTGAGTCACAGTTGGACACTTCACCAACTGAGCCACCCAGGCTCCCCAAAGGTTTTGCTTTGTTCTGTTTTGTTTTGTAATGATATTACAAGGGTAAGGTACAGGGTTTTATGAAAAATAAAAGTGCAGATTCAGAATTGGCAGGTCTGGGTTTGCATTTCCAGCAAGTGCTGGAGTCTGATGCTGTCACTCACTCCAAGCACCACACTTTGACTATAAAATGTCTAAGAATTTTGCAAAAAGCTATGGTGCCTGGTATGCTGCAGGCCACGTTAATGATCATCTTGTCATGTATTAAGTTATCATTTCATTTAACAGGGATGTACTGACAACTTGTTACTTGTCAAGCATCTACTCATGTGTTTGGTGCATGCCTGCAAACAAAACAGATCCTTATCCATGACCACCTGGCTTGCGTTCTAGTTGTTGGGGGTGGTGAAGGGAAGACAGAAAACAAACAATAAAAGCATAATAAAGATAACATTACACATCTTGCTAGAAGGTCGTGACTGTGATGGAATAAGAAAAGCAATTAGAGCAAGACATAAGGATCAGGAGTGTGGAGTCAAGGACGAAACAAAGTTTGGTATTAAGTAAAGGCTCAGGGTTATTATCGGCATTTATAGTATTCCCAATTTAGCAGGAATAAAAAGAATCTCTCCGGAAAAAAACAAAGACAAAAACAACAAACAAACAACAACAACAACAACAACAACAACCCTACCTACAATTTGCAGATTTCCAAAAGCTCTACTTTAATTTTCCCCAGAGGAGCAAAACTCCATTAAGAAAAGAGGCACAGATGGTTTTGATTGTCTTTTTCTTTCAGTTTTGCTTGAGAGAAGATGGTATTTATTCTGTCATTTCTGGCTGAAAGAAGAATCGCATTGCTTATAAAAGGTAAATCCATAGTTATGTAAAAAAGGTAAAAAAACAACAACAACAAAAAAAACTTCATGCTTGCAAATTGCCAATAGGAGTAGAGATTCATCAAAGAATATACATCATCATGATTTTTGCATTTTATTCTTCTTGTTCTTCTTTTAGCGACTATGGTAATTCCACAAGTTTATGTAAGTCATTTTGTCTCTACAGATGAAAATAGCTTGAATTTAATGTGTATTGATAACACATTTTGGAGATTAGAGATGGGAGTGTATGTGAAAATTGCTAATCAAAAATTTTACAGGTAAATAATTAAAATTTAAATTACCAACACATTTCTTTATACTCTCAAGGTACATTATGTTGACTGAACATTTACAAAACATAAAAAATAAAGTAAAACACTTTCACCAAAACAAATAAAAAAGTATCATTTTTGGTTGGAAAAATGTTTGTACATGGTTTTTGAACCGTGAAAAGAGTGATTAATGTTTATTAATTAAGCTCCAGACCTAGTTGTAAAATCTGCAGCTTATAATCCTTTTTTGTAGTGTTTATTGCTCTAAGCGAATCAGACTATATAAAAATCAGGGGAGGGCTTTTTAACTTGGTAATTGAAAATCATCGATTGAGCCAGGTCTATTTCAGCAAATAGTGGTTTTATGGGTAATTTTTCACAATTCATTGGCACTTTAGTAAGAGAAAAATTCCTCTTTACTTTGAGGAAATTTTCCCTTGCTGCCATCACCTGTAATAAATATACATTTTGACTAAAAATTAATGGGAATGTCTATTTTTCCTCTGCCAAAACACATAAAAATGATTGTAACTCTTCAAGACAATTACTTCGGAGAATTATATTCTGTAAAACCATGTTAAGGTTTTTAAACATATCTTTGAAGGCCTCTTTCAAAATCAAACTCAGAGATAATTTGTAATACAAAACAAAAAGGTAAAATAATTCAAAAGATGGGTAGATTGATACACACACACACACACACACACACACACACAAATACACACAAAGCCTGCTTCATAAGAATTTATACTCTTTCCCTTTATTTATTTATTTATTTTTTGGCTCAAACACATCATAATCATCTACCTAGATCTCTGTCGCACCTAGGTGGCTCAGTCGGTTGAGCATCCAACTTTGGCCAGGTGGTGATCTCACAGTTCGTGAGTTTGAGCCCCATGTTGGGCTCTGTGCTGACAGCTCAGAGCCTGAAGCCTGCTTTGGATTCTGTGTCTCCCTCTCTCTCTGCACCCCCCCCAACCTTGCACTCCGTCTCTGTCTTTCAAAAATAAATAAACTTTAAAAAAATTTAAAAATGATAAAAAATAATCATCTACCTAAATCACTTATTCATTAGATTTAACCTCCAGTTGCCACATATATTTCCAACCATCAAATACAACATCCAATAATAAAGGACTGTATTATCAAGAGTTTGACAAACACTCATCTCTAGTTTCTTGTGGTCTTCCAGGAGTGGTTTCTCAAAGAGAAAAATAATAATAATAATAATAATAATAATAATAAAAATAATAATAATAAAAAGCACAATAGCAATTGTGCCTCTTTGACATGGGGCACAATGTCACCTCTTTGACATGAAAATTAAACCTGGAAGACAATTTCTAGAGTTCCCACATGCATTGGCATATGTAAATTTTATTTTTACATAATCTAAGAAGAATCACCTAAAGACTAAACATCAACATAGAGATCTTATATTCATATGTCAAAACAGTTGCCTATGGGGTATCTGGGAGACTCAGTTGATTAAACATCAGATTCCAGCTCTGGTCATGATCTCAGGGTTTATGAGTTCCAGCCCCACGTTGGGCTCTGTTCTGACAGCTCAGAGCCTGGAGCCTGCTTTGGATTCTGTGTCTCCCTTGCTCTCTGTCCCTCCCTAGCTCCCCAGCTCACGTTCTCTCTCTCTCTGTCTCTCTCTCCCTCCCTCCTTCCCTCTCTCTCTCTCAAAAATAATAAGTAAATATTGAAAAAAAAAAAACCAGTTGACTATAGTAAAATATAAAACACTCTGGTAGGCATTTCTGGTTACATAGGCCTAGATGAGTTAGGCCATAGATGACTTATTTGATATTTTGTGCCTTTGTCATCATCAACAAACTGGGAGTAATGCATAAATATCATAATCTCTCACCTCATAGGTCCATTTTCAGTTAAAAATTACAGCATGTTACAAAGCTTGGTAAACTTCAAAATACTAAAAAATTTGTGAGAGCAATGTTCATCCAAGCATCTTCTCTGAGAGAATATTTCCCAGAAACTTATTATATTATCTGGTCATCCTGACACATGTAGTATAATAAAAATAGGACAATACTAATTTTCGTCTATGATTTCACTTATGCTTTTCTAGGCAGCTTTCTAAGTGCTTCGCACATGCTCTTTTATTTAATCATTACAACAGCCGTCTCTCAAGATAAACAGTCATAACCCACATTTTCTAAAGGAGGAAACTGAGTCATGGAGAATGAATTTCCTTAAAGTCACATGGTTAATCAGTGAGAATAGGATTTGGACTCTATGTAGTCTGTCTTCGGAGCCCATGCTTTTAATCAATACATTGTTTTCAGCACTGCCTCGATGTCTAGTGTGGAAAAGCAGAAAAAAAAGAAAAAAGAAAAAAAACATATCATCTTGCTCTACGAGGTAATGCTATGGTTATGTATCAAAATATAGTTCTTTATAAGCTTTTTCTTTCACACAGTATAAATAGTTCTGCAGAAATAGCGTTGATATGATATTACATGAGAGAAATCCTTTCCTTTATCTTAAATTCCTACGTGCCATTACAAGAATACCTCAGGGAAAAAGAGCTTGGCTTGAATGTGAACAACATTTCCAAGGTACAAGTAGGAAGTTAATCGAACAGTATAATTATATCCAGGGTCTTCCCTGTCATTTCAGTGAGAGCCTACATGTTTCAGCAGCCAGAAAATAATTTAAATATTAATTAGGAGCTATCCAACCCTTCCACATCTCATTCTCTAAATCCATTTTTAAAACAGTGTTTGAAGTAATCCAGATTGAACTCATGTTATCTAATGTTAAAAAAAAGTCATGCTAGTTAATCTGTGTACGTACCTGCTTTGGGACTGTGCTCTGTATCCCTATTTGTTCTAAGTATTTAGCAAGTGATAATGCAATCAATGCTCCCTGAATTGATTGCTTCATTGAAGGCATTAACTGAATGATTTTGGTGATTTGTAATTTGTTAGAATTTGGTTGTATTAACATGCAAAATGCAATCGGAGGAAATAGGCCACATTTAATATCTGTTGACAGAGATTTAGTTGATATCTTTGCTTCATTATTAATTCTGTTTGTCAGAACTGTAATGTAAAATCTGAGGGCAATATATAATCTACTATAGGGTAAAGACACATCACAGAGACCAGAACATATAAGAATTTTATATTTTTTTTAGGACAAGGAGCTAGGTATGCAGACTGGAGACCAATTAATACAGTATAAATGAATACACTGCATTGACCACTACTTGGGACATCACTGTGTTCTCTACCTCGAGGCTTCCAGCAATCAGAGCAATCTTTGCGGGCTGCTGTGAATCAGACAGCAGTCATTTGGAGAACGTGCACGAAGGCATGGGGGCGACGCTTCCATGGAAGGCACACATCTAAGACACAGGGAGGGTGGGACACATAAAGTTCTTCTTCTTCACCTAAGTGGTGGTGACCAAATTCAAAAGAAAAGATGGGAAATAGTAGATTTTTAAGTGTTCCATAAACCTATATTTTGGTAAGCAAGGACCAAAGTAAGTCAGTAAGGTGACAAGTGAAATGGCTGCAAAAATTATCTTTAACATTATACTCAGCACATGGATGGTATTCATGATTATGTATATACGCACGTACCTGGAGATAAATGACTCATGACCGTGTATAATAAAGGCCTGCCGATATAGTTCAGATTAAAGGAAAAAGTCTTTAAAGGAAAGAACCCTGGGTTTGGAAGTAGCATAAAAGCTTTACATTCACTGAAAAGAAAATCAGAAAGAATGATGGGGAAATAAGTGGACTTTTGGATAAAAACCTGTAGAAAACATGGTTAAGAGATACAATTGTAACAGGAATTGCAAATATAAAAAATGCAAACCTCTGGAGCTATGGATTGAGATGCTGCCAGTGCTGGGGCGATGGAAACAAATAGCTCAGGGTTCTAAATTCTCTGGGGGGAAAATGCAAATCAGAGAACACTTCTTGCACTGTGAAGTTTCTGACTTGCATTTTTGCTTTGGAAAAAAATATATATATATGCCCATTTTTTTTTAACAAAACTGAAAAACAGAAATGCCTTTTCTTTAAAAAAAAGGCAGATGATAACTGTATTGAGGATATGCTATGTAATATGCATTATTCTAAATGTTTTCATGAATTAACTAATATACTTTCACATTAATCAAATAAAATATTTAGTATTGTTTCCATGTTACAGCTGAGGAAAGCTAGGCAAGGGAATGGTGGAACCAAGGTTTGAACGTAGGCAATTGATTTTAAACCCTAGACCATCAACCACACTATATTACCAAAGTTAAGTATGTCATTTTTACAAATATAGTTAAGAGAAAAGCCCAATGACTAAAGCATGCAATTGGTGATCAAAAAGTGGAGTTTAAAATAGAAAAAAAAAACAGTAAATTTTTCAAAATATTAAATGGAATAAGAAATGTTATTTTTATTGAGGCATAATTGACATTATTTTTAGATGTACAACATAATAATCCAACAGTACACATGTTGTGAAATGATGACTTATTGTCATAAGTCTAGTTGACGTCTGTCACCTTACATCGTTAAATTTTTTTTTTCTTGTGATGAGAACTTTTAAGATCTACCCTTAGCAACTTTCAAATATTCAACACAGTATTACTAACTATAGTCACCATGCTGTACATTACACCTCCGTGACTTATTTATTTTATAAATAAGTTTTTACTTTTCAACCTCCTTCTCCCATTTTACCTACTCCCTGCTTGTCTCTAGAAACCAACAATCTGTTTTCTGTATCTGTGAGGTTTTTGTTTTTGTTTTTTGATTTTAGGTTCTACAAATATATGAGAACATTCAGTATTTGTCTTTCTCCGACTTATGTCACTTATCGTGATGCTCTTAAGGTCCCCCCATGTGGCTGCAAATGGCAAGATTTCATGCTTTTATTGTGGCTGAATACAAAATATTTTTCAAATAGTTCATTACAAATGTAAATTTTAATGACAGTAACAACATGTGGCACTTACTATCTCTGAGTGATTTTATGTTTTTATTTATTTTTTAAATGTTTATCTTAGAGAGAGAGAGAGAGAGAGCGCCCGCGCGCGCGCGCGCGCGTGCGCGCGCGCAGGGGTGGGGGAGGGGCAGCAGAGAGGGAGACATGGAACTCTGCGTGAGCTCCAGGCTCCCCACTGTCAGCACAGAGGCTGATGCTGGGCTCTAACTCACAAACTGTGAGCTCATGACCTGAGCCAAAGTCAGACACTTAACCTACTGAGCCACCCAGGCATCATTCTCTGAGTGATTTTAAATATGTTATTGGATGATTGCTATCTGTATTTCTTCAGTACTTCAAAAAAACAATATTATCTTGTCTTCATTTTTTATGAGTAAAATGTAAGTTCCTTAGATACTTTATAAGTCCTTCAACAAAGCTCTGAATGTTGTTCTGGTATATTGTAAAGTGTCTTGACCCAGCCTATAATCTGAAAATAGCCTCAGAGTTTGAGAAATGACTGGTTGGTTCAGTGACCTTGCTAAAGTTCCCATAAAGGAGATATTAAGAAGTAATATATATATATATATATATATATATATACACACACACACACACACACACACACACACACAAGGCTTGAGTAAACAAATTTCTATTATAAATCAACACAAACATTGACAATATATAATCATTTTGGACCTCAAGTAACATAAAGAAGGAGTAAAATAAAAGAGTTATGCTCATGTGTATTACTCTGTTTCTTCTAAATTAACTGAGAATACCTGAAAATCCCAACTAGATATACTGTCTCAATTATCTATACACATTAAGTATCTCAGGCTTACCTGTGCTCACATTTGGTGCTCTCTCTTTAATTAATTCCTTTTAGAATTATTTCTGGAAGGGAAATCAAAGCAAGATGTGTAAACTCTTGCCTAGTGAGCTCATGCTGTAACTTTGATGAATGGTACTTGAATCAGTGGAAAGACATTTATAGGTTCTCTGGAACCCTAAGAGTGAACAGTATTAAAATAAGCAGCAAAAGGTGCTAAATCAACAAAAGTGATATGATTTCTGGGTTTGTTTTAATAGAAAAAGTCTCTGAATAACTAAATCAATGCCCCATTTAGTATTTCTTCCTCAGCCATCATTTGCCATGTTAATTGCCTCCCTAGTTCAATCCTTGTTCCATATCCTTTTCTGATTATATCTTGCTCTCTAATATAAATCACTCTTCAAATGTTAAATAATTCTGTACAGAGAATTCCCAAATATTTTCAGGGAACCAGATCTTTGTATTCAGTCTGGAGTACATTATACTGATTAATGCTGTATTTTCTACTTTCTTCCTAGGCTGCCTTAGGTTCTTAGTTCTTTTTTTTTTCCCCCACCTTGTCCCCCTACTAAGAAACAAAATGAAAAGCTGGTGAATGGCAAGTTATTGGTTGAAGAAAGATCTTGAGATGATAAATAGAAAGTGGCTACTCCAAACTGTAGGATCCTGGTCCACTTTACACCCTGGAAGCATTCTTAGCTGCAAACGCAAAACAAAACACATAAACATGCACAAGCCAAAAACCAAACAAACCAACCAAGCAAACAAACAACAACAACAATAAAACAATGGATTCCTCCTAACCGTGTATGCTATTTAATGGAATACAGAAAGCTACAATAGGGCAGAGTCTATATATATTAATTCTAGTTGGCAGGTTTCATGTAGGATATAGCTTGACAAAGGAAGAGCCACTTTGATAACTAATACATGAATGGCAGCGGTGGGATTGTAGATGGATTGTTTACATCAGGAATTTTAAAAAATAAAAAAATAATCTACTCCCCTCCTTCTTAAATTAGCTTTTTTACCGTAATTTTTTTCTTCCACTTTTGGGACATGTTGTCTAATTTCTAAGAGTCTCTAAATGATCCCTATATTGTGCAAAAATCCTCCAAATATGGTTGAGGAAAATTCAGTGTAGTCCAGCTGTTTTCATACTTTTGTTTAAACCAACCAGACTCATATCTTGCTAACATAAAGGAGTAACTCTGCTAATTCTGTCCATCCAATAGTCATATTTATAGAAGAAACAGAACAATATTATATTCAGTTAAAAGTCTTTTATTGTTTTATATACATTAAAATTAGATGCACTGATTTTTTATCTCACTTGCCTGTTTTTTCATAAAATATTTTATTTTCTGTCCTGATTATTAAAATTTTAGTATACAATGAAAGGAATGAAGACTCAATAGAGAGCAATTTAGGCCATCAATTGTATTAAGTGGCACTCTCTTCATTATGTTGGGCAAGAGTGAGTTTATATCTATTCATTTCTTTGTAACTATCATTATTATCCTGACTTGCCAACCCAGACCTTTCTACTGAATGCGTTCAACTACTCATCAGTCTTTTTCACAAAGATAGCTTTTAAGCACATAAAAGTCAATATAGCCATGAATTAACACTCTCTTCACTGATCTTTATATTCTACTTCTAATCTTGTAGAGAGATTTGTCACTGACCCCACTCCTTAAGCCAACTAATCAAGAGACATTTGAATCATTCCCATTCCCTTCTACCCTACATCCAATCAGTTGTCTTGTCCTTAAAAATTTACTCCAAATTGTCTCACATATTCTTTTCTTCATTTCATACCTATGGTTAAGTTTAGATCTGACTGCCATGTTTCCCATTATGGTGTCCCTGATTTCCATTCATTTCCTACACTGCTCAGATCACATCAGACTTGACTTAGCAACAGCATTTGTCACGTTGGATTAGTTTCTGTTCCTTGAAATACTTTTCTAGGATGTTACATTCTCTTGGTTTCTTTTCTCAATGATTACTGGTTATGTTTTACTTCCATATTTTCTCCCAAACTCCCTGGCCTATTTGAATGTCTTCTGGACACTCATTCCTTTGCTAATATCATCATGTTTAATGGCTTCAAGTACTATCTTTATGCTGACCACATTTATAAGGCTAGTCTGGACTGTTCCTCTGAACACGAACATTATGTGTGCCAAATGAACGTCTCTGCCCCATGTCTTGGACCCATATCGCAGAGAAAGTCCAAAGTCAAATTCCTGAACTCCAACTACTTCCCACACACTGCTCTCACAGCTTTTTTTATTTAGTCCAAAAATCTTGGGTTATACTCCATTACTGTTTTGCTTTCCTATAACAAATCTATCCATCAGCAAACCCTACCTTCAAGATATACCCCATTTCCAACCATATCTCTTCACGTATATTTTAACTAACTTTATTGTAAATATCTCCTAACCTACCTCCTTAATTCCACCCTTCTTCCACACAGTCTTTTCCCAACACAGCAGCTAAAACAGTCACATTAAAATAGATCAGATCGTGTCATGCTTTTGTTCAAAGCCTCCAGTGGCTTCCCATCTCATTTATGGCCAGAGTTGAAGGCCTTGCAATAATGTGCCTGTCTGTAAGTAATCTGACCCATCATGACATTCTGATCTCATCTCTTCTTGTTCTTTTTGCTTTAGAGATGCTGGCTTTGCAAATTACCCTCCAATAAGCTAGAGAGCACCCACATTAAAGCCTTTGTACATGTTACTCCTTTTGCCTGTAACTCTTTTCTGTCACCTCTTTCAAGTCTATTTGTCCCTAGCAGTCAGTGGTGTGCTAGTAAATATTTAACAACCAGAGATATATATGCATTTATATAAGTACATATGTTTATTGCCATTTTACTGGTATGAAAGACATGAAACACCCAATTTACAGTTATAAAACATGCATTACACTTTATGGTAAATTCCACATAGCCTATTGATTCTAACAGAATGCTTATGTTGATTTTTTTTGTCAAACCTTTGCATCCATTCACCACCTATTGTTGTAACTCAACGAATATTGCCAGAATCTTAAAATAAATAATGCTAATTCAGCAAAGAAGTTGCTCAGGTCATTGACAAATAAGTTTGGGTGCTGGTTAATATTTTTTGTTTATATTAATGTGTAGTTAAAAGATGTCTGTATGTACTTCACTTTTTCATCAATTACATGAATATTTTTTCTAAGTTTTCCTTAAAATATTTTATCAACTTTTCATATATTCAAAATGTAATTGTTACACATCTGAGTTTAATAATGCTTTACTTTCTCAGGTCTAGGCAATCACTGAATCAGTAAATGGAACCTTGATTTAGTCGCATTTGCTGAATTCCCTTGTGAAAATACTTACACTGCCAATGATTTTCAAATTACTAAGATGACACCACAGAATATGGAGTTGGGAAAGGATCAAAAGTATAACACCATTCTATAAAATTTCGACAGTATAGATAAAATAGACATAAATGACACCAAGAGCACAAATAATAGTAAAATATAGTAATTCAATTAGAAAGTGATGAGTTTTCAGTATTTATTATTTTTTTAAATACGATGTTGAATTGTAAATTTACTACTTAATTTTAATAACGGCTATATTTACTAACCAGCTTCTCAAATTCTTGAAATTTTAACAATCTCCTGTGATCCAGTCCTAGCTAACTCCAACACACTGCTATTACAGTCCTCATTAAAACGGCAAGCCCAAACTAGATGCTTCACACACCCCCCACCCTCCCAGCAATCAATACAACCTAATCTTCTACATATAATGTAGGTAATTATTTTGCTTAAAATTTTTTTTTCACTAATCTGCCTTCTCTAGAATGTAAGCTTCATGAAGGCAGTGATTTTGTCTGTCTCTAATACAGGGCTGGATTCCAGTGGGCACTGTTTAACTACTAGTTGGGGGAAGGACTGGCTCTATAGATAAAGGGATAGAAGAATCAGTCCAAAGCCACTCTTCATGCTCATATGCTTGTATAATCTCTAACATCAGATCCCTCAGGCTGCCATCAAAAAGGTCCTTCTCTATCTCCATCTTACTTGGACATTGGACTCTTTTACATATATTTTCATATCTTGTGTTCTTATCTTAGGGTGTCTTCACCAATCCCTTTTGGGTCAAACTATCTCTTATGGTTTTGCTTAAAGAATTTCACTAGTATAGACTCAAAGAACAGGCTTACATATTCCATATATATTTATTTTTTCTTGGCATGATCCGTTTTTTGTTTTTTGTTTTTTGTTTGTTTTTTTTTTTGTTTTTGTTTTGCTTAGTGTCATAGGTTGAATTGCCACACTCCCAAATTTATATGTTGGATTCCTAACCCTCAGCATGTGGCCTTATTTGGAAATAGATAGGGTCTTTACAGAAGTAGTCAAGTTAAATTGAGGTCTTAGGATGGTCCGTGATACAGTATTAGTAATATTCTTATGAAAAGGGAAAATTTGGACATACAGATACTCTCACAGGAAACAGGATGTGACGATGCAGGAACAATGCCATGTGAGGATGAAAATGGCCATTTACAAGCTAAAGAGAAAGGCCTAGAACAGATCTAGCATTCACAGACCTCAGAAGGAACTGACTCTATCAATACCTTGATTTCAGACTTTTAGCTTCTGTAACTGTGAAGCAGTTATTTGTTTATTTGTTTATTTTTGAGAGAAAGCAAGAGTAAGTAGGAGAGGGGGAGACAGAGAGGGAGAGAGAGAGAATCCCAAGCAGGCTTGTGGAGCCCTATGTAGGGCTCAGTCTCACCAACTGTGAGGTCACGACCTGAGCCAAAATCAAGAGTTGGACTCTTAACTGACTGAATCACCCAGGTGCCCCAGTAAATTTTTGTTTTTAAGCTTCCCAGCTTGTGGCACCTTGTTGCAGCAGCCCTGAAAAATTTATACATTTAATATTCAAAGGAGGTAAATTAAATTTAGTAGGTTTATTTGTTTTATATCTCGTCTAGTATTATTCTAAATTCAAAACTTGATGCTCCGATGCATTTCCGTGGGTTTTAAAGCACTCTACTCATTCAGCTAATATTCATTAAGGACAGCTATGGGTTGGGGGTTGTTTTAAGCAATGAGGGCACAGCAACGAAAACACAACAAATAAAAATCCTCGCCCTGTGGAGCTTTTATTCTAGTGGAAAAGGACAAATTGTTGTCAAAATTAATAAGTAAGTTAGTATAACAATAAGTAAATGAGAGCAATGGCAATACAAAACAGAAGTGAGTAAAATTGAGGAAGACAGGACAAATGAAGTCTTCGGAAAACATAGGGATAGTACTCTGTGGCCAGTTTGCTGATGGAAAGATGAGAGTGGATGTTATTCAGTGGATTTGGCAACAAGGGAACTAACTCTTAAAAGTGAGATCACATGAGCATTTTCAGTGTAGTGTACAGCTTCTATAAAGACGAGGAGAGTTTCCACTAGAAATTAGGGGAAGCAAAGTAAGGTTACTGTTTGGTAGAAACAGATGCGTGATGCTGAGTCTCCTTTGAGGAAGGACTTGCAGCCAGGCTGGGGAGTGTGATCCACACCCTACTGCCAGCTGTCAGCTCCTTCAAGATCTATCTCAAGTGCTGATAGACACCTTGCTGAAGCTATGTCTTTCCAGGACAACCCTCATCTAGTGACTGAGTGAGATGGGTTGTATAAAGGCTGGATGTATAAAGACTGGACACTCAGGCAATACATCCCTGCCGCATTAGCCTAAATGTTGTTGGATGTGCACCCCAGACTAATATCTTCCTCTGTCCTTTTGTGTTCCCTCTCCATCCTTCACCGTTGGTCCCTAATAAATACCCTGTGCCCAAATCCTCACTCAGTCACTATTTTCTATTATATATAGATAACTCTTTTCACAGATTTGGCTACAAGAACTTGAATAAATTCAGGTTCTGTATACTTTTTTTTTTAGATGACAGTCATTATATAGCATGTGTTATGCAAAGATTAAAGAAAGAGGTGTTTACACCTTTCACAAAACAAATATAGAGAGCTCTAAGAATTCCAATACCTGTTAGCTTTCACTAATCTACCAGTTTATGATCTTATGCTCACTGGAGAAATAGAATAAAAGTTAACATTTGGTGGAAACTTTCTATTTTAGCTGAGTTAACTATTTGGTTGTTCATATCTATACCCAACATATCCAGGATACTATCTTTTAATTGTTGTTGTTGTTTTGTTCCTACTGTTGAGCAGACTCTCAATAAATCTTATTAACCCAAGTTCCTCATTTGAGCAACATGTCAAATTATCTAGTATTCTCAGCAATCAACAGCATGACATATTTATCACTTTTTAATAATTGCTTCCTTTTCCATGGTTGCAATTTCACCCATCAACAACATATTACTCCATGAATCCAAATATTAGGAAAACACAGTAAAATTGTATAGCCAGAGAGAATAAAACGAATGTTTAATGTTTGCTCCTTAGCTACATTTTCTTGCCTAGGAATCCCTTCCTAGAAAAATATTCACATACTGGCTAAAAGCCCCACTCTACAAATCCTATAAGAAATATCTTTCCAGCCTCATCTTTCATGTGTTCAGGACTTTCTGTTTACTCCCTTTATCAAAAGACCAAATATCTGTTCACATACTGATGGATTCAGCTTCCATGCCTCTAGTAATCAAAAAAGTAATAAATCCTATGTCATTTTTCTATCACACAGTAAAAACAACAGCATTTTGCATTTACATAATTCAACAAGCACTCAAGTATTTTGTGACTACCATTTAAATTAGAGTGTAGTACCCATCCTGCTATGTTGTACATTGTGTTACTATCCTTTAGCTTCTAGTGAAACATGTTACCAGATTATTAACTTTCTACATCACTTACATCTAGTAGATGGTAAGAGTACACCCTGGCTACTATAATTGCTCACTTAAACCATTCAAGAATGTGGACAGATGAGGCTTTCATACATGAGGAAACTTCTTTCCCAGGAATAAGATTCTTTCTATAAAACATTCATGTTTCTTTGAGTTACTTAATGTTCCTATTACTTTATGTGACTCACCTCTGTGCTAGTAAGGGATATTCATAACTTGTTTCCCAGTTCACATGATCCTACCATATTGCCTCTCAGTGATACTGGAGCCACAATGGGTACCCATCGATTACTAATTAATAGTAAATTTATCTATAAATTAATGAAAATTAGACATATACAATTGAATTCTTAGTCAAGTTTACACAGTCCTTCTAATATCTTCCTCCAAATACTGTCAAACATGTTACCCTCTTACCATTCTTAAATTTGCAGAAAAATATAGGCAGTGGCATGGTTGCATGATTAATTTGTTATATTTTTACATTAGACTTATATTTAAAAGATCAAAAGCAATGAGAATTCATGGCCATGTTTGAAGGCCAAGGGATTAGTTTACTATATTCTAAAATTACATTTGCAGTTTTCTTGTGTTGCTTCTTGAATATACTTGAATCTTCTGACAACATTCTTTAACTTTTATTCTCAAAACTTCAGTCACTTGAATTGTCCACCATTGCCTTAACGATTCAGTGTTAGATTATGTGCCAAAAGAAATAAACATATAAGTATGTATACCCTTGAAATCTTAAAGTAATTTTAGTGATTGGGTATATGAATTTGCTTCCGTATTGCATATGTGTTATATGTGACATATATAAAATGTGTTTATAATATATGTGCATACATACATATTCATACGTATGGAATGCATAATGTGATAAACACCTTATTGAAAATGACAATGCCTTTTTGTTTTTTTATTTTATTTTTTAGTGTTTATTTTTTTGAGAGAGAGAGAGAGAGCTCAAGCAGGGGAGAGGCAGAGAGAGGGGGAGACACAGAATCCGAAGCAAGCTGCAGGCTCTGAGCTGTCAGCAAAGAGCCTGATGCGGGGCTTGAACCCACCAAGAGATCATGACCTGAGCCAAAGTCAGACGCTCAACCTACTGAGACACCCAGGCACCCCAACAATGCCTTCTTAAATTATTAGAGTATGATATAGTGAATCATAAAATAAAACCATACTCTAAAAAGAAAATAAAACTTTCTTTTAAAAATCAAGAAAGCAGATAGTGTAATATTTAAATTGGTACTATAGAGAAATCATCAATTTTGAGTTACTTATGGATCTATGTTCTCAACTATACCCTTACTAATAGAACTAGACATTGGTATATATGTTTATATTTATAAAGCAATGTTTTAGTGTTTTTCTTAATTAATGGTTTTACATATAGTTAGCAAATATTTCAAATTTTTCAATATAGTAATATTAAATATTCTTTCTTAAATGGTAACTACAACCAAAAAAAATCCTATATAAAGAATCTTATATTTTTAAATGAGTTTTAAGCATCATAAATAAAAACTGAAGAAAAAATAGATTAATTATGGAGAAAGTAAGAAGCAGAAAAAAAAAAAAAACTATGCCAACGTTTCAATAGGCATAATATATCTATGTGATAAACTTAATATTTCTTATTTGTATATGCATTTTGAGGCCATCAATTTTTTATAAATTATGCAAACAAGTATTTTGGAATAATCATACTTAAGTACTTCTGGATTTCTTTTTAATTATTATTTCATTATTATTTTCCCCAAAAATGCATTTCTATTTAAGGTAGAGTATTTCTACAAACATTCAATATTTAGTAATAAAATATTTTTATCTAATATTTTAGGACTTTGAAATTATGTTTCCAATTCTCTTGATTAAAAAATCTCTTAAAAGGGATACCTGAATGGCTCAGTCAGTTGAGTCGTTCGACTCTTGATTATGTCTCAGGTCATGATCCCAGGCTTGTGGGACTGCGCCCCTCTTGGGACTCCACACAGAGCATGAAGTCTGCTTAAAATTCTCTTTCTCCCTCTGCCCCTCTCCCCCACTCACACTCATGCCCTCTCTCTCAAATAAAATAAAATAATAAAAATAATACATAAAGTCTCATAAATATCATAAATAATATTATTCTCCATAGCATGCACATCTCCAGATGATAAGAATCTTAAAACTTCATTATTTATAGAAATCATATGTCATGTGTTCAGTACATATCAATTATATGGAGGTCAGTTTCTTTTTATCTTTCAAATACAATTTTTACCTGGACCAATAGAATATATCTATATGCACTGTAGCAGAAATATTTGAAATGTGTGTGTTTATATATATGTATGTTTATATGCATTCCAACTCTGGAGAGAACGTTTGGGTGGGTAGGTGGAAGAGAGAGAAAAGAACGGAAGAAAAAATAATATTGAGGAAATATATAGTCTTGATTTAATAATGTTGGGGTAGATCTAGAATGCCAACTATGAGTAATAAATGTGTGTGCATGTATTATATGTGTGTGCATGTGTATGTGTGTGCATATGTGTGTGTGTGTGTGTGCACGTGTGTGTGTGTGTATTCCAAATTTGAATGCCATTGCTGTGTAGCAAATTACCCCCAAACCCGGAGTTTTCAAAACAACAGTGATTTTGGAAATCAGGAAGTTTAGCAGGGCTTATCTGAGTGATTATTTGATCCATGTGGCATTGGTCCCGTTACTTGGTGGCATTCAGTCGATACCTGGACTTGTACGGATGCGTAAAGATGTGTCTACTCATAGGCCTAGTGCCTCAGTGGGAAAAGCTGGAGAAGCTCAGATGGATCCGTTGCCCTTTCTATCTCAGGGCTTCTCTGTGTGCTCTCTCAGGCTGCGTCGCTAGACTACTTACATGACAGCACATGGCTCTCAAAGACCAAGGGAGAAGTTTTCAGTACTTTTAAGTCCAGGGCATAAAATGCAATAATGTGACTTCCATTGTACTGCATTCGTCAAATCAATCATAGTTCAGCCCTGATTAGCAGTATTGGTATTTGATTCCCTGCAAAAAGAACATAAACAGGAAATGGCCTCTTGGAGCAAGATGAATCTTTCCTTTCTAAGTTGACCACTCTTTCTTCTATTGTCCAAAAGACTCAATCCTTAGCTTTTGGAGTCGCATCTTTCAGTTACCCACAATTACCCACTATTTGTCTGATATCTTCTTGCCGTTATTCAGAACTTGGATTCCAATGCTATCAGAATCCGGCCAGGGCAAGGCAACCAGACATTGTTTCTGAAACACATTGGCAAGATGCAGACATATTCCCAAAATCCATTTCAGCCTCTTTGCAGCATTTTCTCTGATTTACTCAAAAGAAATCAGATAATCATAGGGAAGTGATTGTGACAGCAGACTCTGAATTCTAATTGTCCGGACTGAATGTTGGCTATCTCAAACCTGCCTGTCCTTGGGCAGTTTTCTTATCCTTTCTACTCTTATAATCCTTTTTTTAATGGGATAATATGAATAACTTCCATAGGCATTTGATGTGAGAATCTAGTGTGATGATCAACATAAAGCATTATTCATAATGCTTGATAAATACTTAATAACTGCCCGTAGTTCCATCATTATTGTCATCATCACCATTGAAATTTATTCCCAGATAGGTTTTTTTTTTTAAATCCATAGTTTATTTTCTCCATATAGTGCTGTCTCATTATATTTTTGATGAATGGGGTAGTCATGCTGAAAGCCTGAAAATATATAAACTATTTGGCTTTCACAAATGCCCTGGCAGCCCTGTGATTTTATTAGTATGGTTATTAAATATATTAACTAGCAAGACTGATCTTTTGAAGTTATAGATCACATTGAAACACCAATAACAGATATAAAAATAAATCAAATAGGAAAAAAAAAGTCAAAATCATTCAAAATGAGAAGTATCTTTGATGATAGATCAATATAACTATATTCTCCTTAAATCTGTCTGATTTATGACTCTAAATCCACAGAGATGGTAACACTTACTTTTGTATGATGTTCCTCTCTCTTTTCTCTCTGCCTTTCTCCCTCTCCCTCCTCCCACCCTCTCTTTTGTCACTCTTTCAAAACAGGTCAAGCCTCTCTTGTAGACGCCACAGGTTAATTCCTTGAAATAATGTCACTGTAGTGTTAGGATTTTAATGTCAGGAAGTCCTGGGTTATATTTAAAGTTTTGTAAGTTTCTGGTCTAGGGAGAATTTTTTTTTAAGCTTTGAGCTTTTTCTCTCATGAAGTGTATGGGGAAAATATATGAGATATATATACCTGAAAGGAGAACCTAAGTCCGTACTCAAAACTTGTGAATTCTTCCTCCTTTTATCCTCAGGAGAAATAAAATGCTTCACCATCAATTTTCATGGTAGGAAGAGAAAAAATATAGAGGAGGAAAATTGAATCTTCCTACTAAAGCATAAAAATGTCTTCCTTCATGAATTTATGGTTGCTAATTCCATGAGTCATAGCTGGAGGCTAAATATGTCGAGGGGTTTTGTTTTTGTTTTAATTCTAGGATGCCAGTGTTTAATATAATACATATTTTTTTCTTTAAAAATGAAATCATTTATATAACAAAAATGGAAATAAATATCTGAAGTTAATCTGTTACCCACTGACACTTTAGAGTCTCAAATGTGGGAAATGTAGCTTTAGAGATAACCTTGCATCTGCTCAGCCACAGCTAGTAGTAATAACATCTGACAAGCAGTGAAGCTTAGTCAGTCTTGACTTTACAGGGACAGCAACAAAGCTATTCAAACCACCAATCCCGTGAGGAACAAAAGAGAGAAACAGAGTATTTGAATCACTGAGAACCTAATCCCTACCATTCTCTTATGATCATTTTCCAATGAATCCAATCCCTATAGCTATATACATTCAAAATCCTTTGTTCATGTCAGATGACCATGTAAGATGAACACACCTTCTTTACAAGGCGATCCTACTTCTATATTTACCCTTCCATAACCTACAAACATTCCATTCTGCCATAAAGTACTCTTTGGTCCATACTCATCCATTTTGATAACTATGACCTCTGAAATCTGGATTTTGTTTCTCATTTAATGAAATACATTTTCTGTATTACTTAACTTTACAGATTTGGATACCTATTTCCCTACCAGTAAATACCCTAATCATAACATTCTAATATCATAAGCTCTGTCTTATATGTGTCTGGATCCCACATTTTAAACAGAGCAGAAACGTATTCAGCATATATTGAATTGGTGATGAGTGAAGAAAATAGATTGCTGGAACTGTGTTGTTAATGGATACATATAGATTCAATGTCAATGAAGACAAGAAATTATGGAAGCCACATTATCCTTACAAAGTCAGAAGGGGAAATACAGAATACGTAGCAGTACATGATATACTAAATATTGAAACAAACAGCAGTCAAATAGCTAACATAAAGAATCTTCCAGATACCTAGAACACTACAGTAAGGAAGTTGGAAAGATGAATTATTACTACCAAGATTTTAAGTGTCATCATGTAAAAGATGACTAATTAAACTTCTAAACATTTCTAAATCTCTCAGTTGTTCATTTTTTTTAAAGAAACAGATATTCCAATGAAATAATGAGCATCTTGAGGACAGATATCTTGTCTTCTGAACTCTAAGTGAATATCTCAAATTTGATCATTCATGAGAATCACAGAAGGAACTTGCCACAAATACTGATCTTTGGGCCCACTCCCTGGGATTCTGATTCAGTAGATCAAAGGTGGCTTCCTTAAAGTTGCATGATAATTGGCATTCCATGTAATTCTGTTACTAAGTGCACTTGTACCACATTCAGGAAACAGTGGGACTCCAGTATATTTTAATATACATTAAGTAATGATATAATAGACTTCAAAATAATGAGCCATCAATTGAACAAATTAAGAAAACATACTTTTGAGTCAAAGTGCATAAGGTAGTTTAGACATGGAAGAAAACTTACTTGTTTCTCTTATAAGTGCAAATACATACCTTAGGTGTTTCTGTATGGATTTGAATGTGCATGCTGGTTTATTTGTTCTAACTTGTAGGAATTTTATTTTGCAGTCTTGTGTAGTATTATCTAAAAACTAGATTTGTACATTTCCATCTTAAGTTCTTTATAGTGGATAAAAATGCAAGAGAACATTTTGGAGAATATATTGTTATATAGGAATATCCTCAGTCAGGGAACAAAAACATATGGTAGGCCAGTGAGTCGGGTTCAACACGTAATGCTTATAACCACAGATGAGTTTTCAATGTTATGAACTCGTATTCAGCAGAACTGTATTCCCAGTTACAGACCCCTACATATCATGGTGATTGGGAAGCAGTAGTCAGAAGGTAATTTGCAGGCAGTGGGGCACCTGCAATCGTTTACCAGGAAGCTAATAAGAAACAAAACAAAATGATACAAGGGTAATCACATCCTGTCGATTCAACCCAGCATCACAAGAGAATAAGAGGCAACATTTCCAGTTAAAATTTTTGAAGTAAACATTGCTAGCGAAGCTTATCCAACAAACATTCAGAATATGCCATTGCCAGTTGCCTAGCATGCATTGAAAGGACAGAGTTTACTTTAAAATAATCAAACAGCGAAATAATTTTAGGTAATGTAGCTGCTCTGTATTTTTTCTTTAAAAATTTACTTAAAGGCCATGTTGTAGATAAGTATGTCCATATTAAGTTTATGTGGAAGGCAAAAGTAAGTTACAGTACAATCGCCAGGTAGATGGATACGTCACAGAAAAAGCCAAACAAACAAACAAACAAATATGATTTCTTACTTGGACTGTGTAAATATAGTTTATCCAAGCCTTGCATAAGAGTGTAACCTGCACAGTTTTGAAAAATAAACATTACCATTGGATATTATTTGTCATCTGTGTGCATGTATGTATTCCCATATGTATATTCATTTATTGGCAATGCAAGATGGAGATAAAAAGTAAAGAAATGTGTAAATACATAATGGTAGCACTTCATCTTTTGAGTTTTGTCTTTTCAAAGTGGCCTGGACCCACATGCATTGGACTCACCTGTGGGGCTTGTTATGGCTGTTGGTCATGGTCAGTGAGAGGATGGTACCTCCAGTTGACCCACAAGCTGAACCCAGGCAATCAGAGGCTCCTCACTCTCTCTCTTGTCCTTGGAATAGGCTTTCCACCCACCGTTCCCAGAGTGGAAACAGTTTTTAAGAAAGCAGCTTTGAGAGAGTAATATGTTGTTGAGACTATCTAGACCATATATGTGACTGAACCCAGCTAAGGCCTCTATATAAACTTTTAGAAAAATTGCTGGTGGGTGGGTATGGAGATACATTCATCCTACAGTTTGCCCAGATGAGTCTCATGTGTAAGTTCCTTTGCTTATTAAAAATGCCACCTTCTGGGATGCCTGGGTGGCTCAGTTGGTTGACTGTGGATTCGTTTTCTGCTCACATCATGACCTCATGGTTCATGGGATTGAACCCACATTGGGCTCCATGCTGACAGCGTAGAGCCTGCTTGGGATTCTCTCTCTCCTTTCTCTTTACCCCTCCCCTCAACTAATTTGTGTGACCCCCCCCCCATTAAAATAAATGAGCATTAAAAAATAAACAAAAACAAAAATATCTGCCACCTACCTATTTGGAATGGTCTGCCTCTTTCTTTGGTCTCCCTGTTTGAGGCCCAATTTCTTAAATCATTGGTGGAATGAATGTTTGTGTACTTCCCCCCACCCCAATTCATTATGTTGAAATTCTAGCTCCCAGTAGGGGCCCCTGGGTGGCTTAGTCAGTTGAGCATCAAACTTTGGCTCAGGTCATGATCTCACAGTTTATGGATTCCAGCCCCACGTTGGGCTCTCTGCTGACAGCTCAGAGCCTGGAGCCTGCTTAGAATTCTGTGTTTCCCTCTCTCTCTGCCCCTCCCCTACTCTCTCTCTCTCTCTCTCTCTCTCTCTCTCTCTCTCTCTCAAAAATAAACATTAAAAAAATTTTAAGGTAATTAGTTTTAGATTAGGTCATGAGAGTGGGGCCCTCAAGACAGGATTAGTGGATTTATAAGAAGTCGAAGAGAGCAATCTTTCTGTTTTTCTTTCTCCCTGTGCACAAACTGGGGGAAAGCCATAGGAAAACATAGTGAGAAGGCAGCTGCCTGCAAGCCAGGAAGAGAGCTCTCACCAGGAACCTGACACCTTGATCTTCCCAGTCCCTAAAAAGTGTGTGAAATAAGTGTCTATGGCTTAAGCAAGTGAGTCTATGGTATCTTTTCAGGGCAGCCTAAGCACACGAATGCAGTAGTCAATTAGAGCTGTAAGTAGGCCAGACCCACTCCAAATCACGAAATCATAGACCCTAGGGCCTGGGTCCAAGGCAATCTCAAGGGAGTATTGAATCAAAGTCAAGTTTGAAAGCCACTAACAATATTGTAAAAATGAAGCTAACTGAATAAATGATCACCCACACTGGTACACTGTTTAGAATGAAAGGGAGTGCTTTAATAGTTAAGCAAAGACAGGGATATTCTGAAAATGACTTGGGAAAACCAGCACATAAAATCCCTTTGAGTAGATAGCTTCACATTTAACTCATAAAGTAATTTTGCTTAATGTTTTCACTATTTTAAAATGTAGCATCCTGAGAAAAGTGGAGCAAAATCAATATGTATATGTGTATGTGTGTGTACATGTGTGTGTACATGTGTGTATATGAGTGTAAGTACATGTATGTGTGCGTGTATGTGTGTGTGTGTTCTTATTCAAAATATATATTTAATTCTGTAAAAAAGCTGGCTATTGTGCTAAGCATTGAGGATGGGAAGTAACTTATGATTACTTTTTAACTTGTTTTTCTTTTTCTTTTCATTTCTTTCCCAAATTGTTGGGAAAGTATGTTTGCCATTTTTTCCTATCTTCTTTCAACATTGTTTATATTTTCTAGTAAATTTATCAAATCTCAATATTTATAAAAACAATTTAATACTGATTAAATATCTATGCAAATGTTTACCAACATGGACAAAAGATTGTTCATCCATGATGGTAGAATTAATCTCTTAATAGATGGACAGAACAAGAAGAGTTCATGATAATTCTGGCTACTTGGAGTGTGTACAGAAGTCTTCTGCAGGGTGAGAGGGATCAAGGAGCAGGAAGGAACATTCAGATTTTGTTACAAGATCTTGTAATCTTGGATAAGGGATGTTAAAACTTTTTTGAACCAATATTATCCATCTGCAAGTAATCAGGTAATATGCTAGTATTTTAAACTATAAAATTAGAATGTGTTTTATATTGTTTAAACTTAATCGATTCTTCTGGAACAATTTGTGACATTTGCTTAAGAAATAATTCATTCAGGGTCGCCTGGGTAGCTCAATTGGTTAAGCATCTGGCTTCGGCAGGTCACAATCTCACCATCTGTGCGTTCAGACCCCGCATCAGGCTCTGTGCTTGCGGCTCAGAGCCTGGAACCCACTTCGGATTCTGTGCCTCCCTCTCTCTGCCCCTCCCCTGCTCACGTTCTGCCTCTCTCTCTCTCAAAAATAAACATTTAAAATTTTTTTAAAAATAAATATTTCATTCAGTGATACCATTTATCATTTTACTACTGAAAAATGCACAATCTTATCACTTAGCTTAAATAAAAGCTATGCAGATTAGTGAAGAAGAAAAATTGATCTCAGTTCACAGATGACATAATTGTATATGTAGAAAATCCTAAGGAATCAACAACAACAACAAAACGTCCTGGAACCAATAAGCATTATAGCAAGATTTCAGGATACAGGGTTATATAAAAATGATTTTCTTATATACCAACAACGAAAAAGTGGAAAATGATTTTAAAACATAATGCCATTTAGGTTAGCTTCCTTCCAAAAGAAATACTTAGTAATAAATCTAACAAAGTAGATACAAAACTGTTATGAGTAAAACTACAAAATTAGGATGAAAGAAACAAAGAACTAAATAAATGGACAGATATTTCATGTTCCTTAATTGAAGACTCAATATTGTGAAGATGTCAATTCTTCCCAGTGATATCTATAGCTGTGATGGAATGCCAATCCAAATCTCAGCAAGTTATTTCGTGGATATTGACAAACTGATTCTAAAGTTAATGTGTAGAGGCAAAGACCCAGAATAGTCAAGATAATATTTAAAAAGAAAAACAAAGTTGAAAGACTGATACTATCTGACTTTAGGATTTACTACAAACTATAGTAATCAAGAGAGTGTGGTGTTGATGAAAAAATAGACAAACATATAAATAGATCAGAATAGAAATTACAGAGGGGCACCTGGGTGGCTTAGTCGGTTGGGCATCTGACCAGCTCAGGTCATGATCTCACCATTGGTGGGTTCAAGCCCCATGTCAGGCTCTATGCCAACAGCTCAGAGCCTGAAGCCTGCTTCGGATTCTGTGTCTTCCTCTCTCTCTCTACAACTCCCCTGCTCACACTCTGTCTCTCTTTGTCTCTCAAAAATAAATAAAAATGTTTAAAAATATTTTAAGGATAGAAATTCCAGAGATAGACCCTTGTACATATAGGCAACTGATCTCTGACAAAGGAGCAAAGATAATACAATGGAAGAAAATCATCTTTTCAGTAAATGGTTTGAGATGAATTGATATCATATGCAGAAACAATAAAATGACATAGACATTACATCCTTAGAAAAAGTAACTCATGATGTATCAGAGACCTAAATATGAAACACAAAACTTCAAAATTCCTGCAAGTTGGAGGATGCCTCAGGGACTCGGTTGAGTGCCTGACTCTTGATTTCAGATCAGATCATGATTCAGGGTCTCAGGATTGAGCCCCATGTCGGGCTCTGAACTGGGCATGGAACCTGTTTAAGATCCTCTCTCTCTCCCTTTGCCTTTCTCCCCTGCTTGTGCTCTTTCTGTCTCTCTCTCTCTAAATAGATGATAGATAGATAGATAGATAGATAGATAGATAGATAGATAGATAGATAAATAGATAAGTACAATTCCTACCTGGTAACATAGATGAAAACTAGGTGACCTTGGGTGTGGCAATGACTTTTTATAAACAATACCAAAATAATGAATTGTGACAGAAATAATAATCTGGACTCCAAAAAAAAAATTGTTTTCATTCTACACTGTGAAAGATACCGTGAAGAGAATGAGGAGATAAATCATGTCCCGGCAGAAAGTATTTACAAAAGACAAATCTCATAAAGGACTGTTATATAAAATATACAACAAACTCTTAAAATTCAACAATAATAAAACAACTCAGCTTACAAAATGGACAAAAAACCTAACAGACATCTCACCAAATAAGACCTACTTATGGGAGTAAGAATTTGAAAAATGGTCCGACATCATCTGCCAGGGAAATAAATATGAAAACAAGACACTACTATACGCCTAATACAATGACCGAAATTTGGAACATTGACCAACAAATGTTGGTCAAGATATGAAGCCACAGGAACTCTCATTTACTGTTGTTAGGAATGCAAAATAGTATAGCCACTTTGACAGTTTGACATTGTCTTACAAAACTAAACAGACTTTTACCATGTGATCCAGTAATTATGCTCCTTGATATTTACTCAAGGAGTTAAAAACTTATTTCCAAACAAAAACCAGTAGACAGGTGTTTATAGCAGTTTCACTCATAATCACCAAAACTCAGAAACCACTAAGATGTCTGTTAGCAGGTGAACGTATAAACAACTGCATACCCGAAGAGTGCAGTATTATTTAGCACTAAAACAAAATGAGCTCTCAAGCCATGAAAAGACATGGAGAATCCTTAAATGTCTATTACCAAGTGAAGAAGACAATCTGAAAAGACCACATACAATCAACTTTCTGGAGAAGGCAAAATTACAGGGATAGTAAGGGCAAAATTACAGAAAAAGTAAAAAGATCAATGACTGCGAGGCATTGAAGGAGGGAGAGATGAATAGGTAGATCAGAAAAGATTACAAGGCAGTAAAACTGTAACTGAGGACTTTGGGCGATAATGATGTGTCAGTGTTGGTTAATCAATTATAGCAAATGCACCGTTCTAATTCAGGATGTTGGTAGTGGGAGAAAATGTGTGTTCGTGTGGCAAGGGAGGAATAAGGAGAGGGTAGACAGTAACTGTACTTTCTTCTCAATTTTGCTGTGGACCTAAATCTGCTCTAAAAAAGTCTATTTGGAAGGACAAAAGTTACTGTGCATTGGCGGTGTTCTAGGCTGCCCCACTTACACGCATCTGGGCAATGTGTTAGAAAAAGATTACTGTATTCTACAGCAATTTGACAAGCATTCTCCATTTACCTATGTGCCCTTGGGGTAGGTCATAGCTAAGCACATCCACTGGAGCACCCTCAAGAGAACTCTGAGTTTCAGAGGGTTCGTAGACAGTCATTTCTGGGAAGTATGTGTCAATTCTGGATACACTGTTTTCTTTCTATAAGCAAATGTGGCTGGCAAGCTTCTTCTCATTTTCTGTCAGACACGCCTATATTATAGAAGAAGGGATATAATGGGAATGGAATAAAATTATTGAAATGTGTACTCTAAAACAGGGGTTGGGCTGATTTGTCTTCTCTGATTCTCTTAAATGAATAACATTCAAATTGTGTAAATGTATCGGGGTGCCTGGGTGGCTCTGTTGGTTAAGCATCTGACCTTTGATTGCGGCTCAGGTCATGAGTCTCAGGGTTCATGGGTCAAAGCCCCATGTTGGACTCTGCACTGACAGTGTGGAGCCTGCTTGGGATTCTCTCTCTCTCTCTCTCTCTCTCTCTCTCTCTCTCTCTCTCTCTCAAATTGTGTAAATATATCTATCTTTCACTTTGTTTTTCTTTTAATTTTTTTTTAACATTTATTTATTTTTGAGACAGCTTGAACAGGGGAGGGTCAGAGAAAGATGGAGACACAGAATCTGAAACAGGATTCACGCTCTGAGCTGTCAGCACAGAGCCCGATGCAGAGCTCCAACCCACGGACCGCGAGATCATGACCTGAGCTGAAGTCTGAGGCTTAACCGACTGAGCCACCCAGGCGCCCCTGTATCTTTCACTTTGTAATGATTGATTTTGCTATTACATTTTTATATCCAGCAAATGACACTTAAAGATTCCATTGTAAAAAATTATCCTTCTCAAACTTCTACACACCAGAGGCATGTCCCATTTATAATGTATTCTTTTCAGAACAACATCTTTATTTTTTTCAAATATTAGAAAGTATATGTTTCTTTCATAAAATATTTTCATAAATTCTCAGCTTGTTCATTTCTGCATCGATTCAATTCCTTCTTATATAATTATCATACGTGATAAAACATTGTTCTTTGTATTAAGGATGCTTGAGGCTTTTTCATATGCATGAATTAGATGAATCATTTATTACCATATTATTATAATTTCTTTTGATAAGAATAATTTTCATTTCTATTTAGCTTCAGGAAAATTTTCCTGAACTCCCTCAATTAAAAATTCACAAATATTGAAAGTTGTGGGATCGCTTTTCCTGGTTCCTGAGGCTCTCCTCTCAAAGTCATTACACATATAATCAATTCAGTAAAACAACAAAAAAACCTGCTGCAGTGTTGTATGTTCTGAACAACTGATTGACTGATCCTTTCCACCTTTGAAAGACTACTTTTAGTTTGAATATACATACAACCCTGTGTTCTTTAATTACATCAACATATTGTCTGTAAAACTGTGTTCAGCTCTACAGTGAGCAGTTTTTATAATTGCCACTGTCCTATGAATTATACTGCTAACTAATCATTGGTGTGATTGGTCAAAGCTATTGGTCCCTTCTCAAAAAGAATATGATCCAAATATTTTTAGTAAAAGTAAAAAGGTGGTTGTTAAATGTTGTCCTATGTATGGAGTAGCAAATATGTTTATATTTTTACATGCATATATAATATAAATGTAAATACATATCTATCTATATACAAATATACTTATTTATAATATAGCTCATCTACATGAGGACTTTTTTTATCATATAGTTAATAGTCCTTGGCCCTCTGGAAAATGTGTTCCCATTTTAAATTTAAGGCTCTATCGACAAAGCTATCTAATTTGTGTGTGTGCACATGTACTTATGTGTCATACAAATGGAGATATAACACATAACATTTTTTATCTCTTTATTGAATCCAAGTAATACTTCATAAAAGACTACCTTTAATGTCTCCTTTGGCACTGTGAAAAAAAGCCTGTGACTTTTACCTGTGATTTTTGGAATCAGTTTCATTACTTTATTTTGCTTAGGTACTTACATCTAGTTCTTGTTGTAGCTGTCATTTCCTGATAAAAATAGTGAGTTTCTTCATCTTGATAAATGTTAAAATGACTCTTGTCTATAATCTTTGTTCAAGTATCCACAATTCTTCCATGTTTTGCACCATCCAACTTTGACAGCCCTGACAGGAAGCTATGTAAATTTTTCTCTAAAGAGGAAAATTAACCTCTTCTCAAATCATCTTAACTGACGTTTTTGAGGAGCACAACTTGTGAAATATTTAGTATTCCAGCACAAGTACAAGCTTGGGCCACGGGGCTGTTCTGCAAGGCACCCCAAGGAACGCAAAAGAATGGGCATCTTAATTTATCACGAATAGAATGCTTTGAGACATGTGGTTGCCAATGAAGGAGTCAAATGAGGTGGTTTTCGTAACATGTTTAAGGTACTGTTTGTCTCAGAAGTGGCTTTCTCACAAAAGTATTTCATTTAAAAATGCACTTCTGAAAATATGCAGAAAAAAAGCTGGCTCTGTGGCTCAATGAAACTATGGGGGAAAAACGATACATCTGTGCTACTTCTCATTTAATATATAATCTGTACTGCTTTGTTTAAAATATGTTACAGGAGTTATTAGAACTGCCTTACATAATATGGACAGAGAAGCCAGAGAACACTATTCAGTGGTCATTCAAGCCAAAGACATGGCTGGGCAAGTTGGAGGACTCTCAGGATCGACAACGGTCAACATCACCCTGACTGATGTCAATGACAACCCCCCACGGTTTCCTCAAAGTATGTACTTGTTTCTTATGATTTACATTTATCACTCTTCATGCACGTAAAACAAAATTAAATACTTACATATGTAATATCATGTCACTGTTCGCTTGAATGGGAATATTTTGTTTTTGTGCTGATTTCCCTTGTCTAAACAAGAGTAAGGAAATCACTTATTGTCTTCTGAACCTGGTGGTTAATTGTCACTGTGTTTAAAAAATATTGTTTCAGCTGGCATTACAATTAAATATTAAAAGTGATACAGTGGTCCTGAGAAATGATATCTTGCATTTGCTAAAGCAGTTATGTATTACTAAGGCATATAGGGAGATATCCAAAATACATTCTGAGGTGAACATTCTACCCTTGCAAAATAAAATTGCATATGTGCTTTCTGTGACAGAAATTGAAAAAAAAATCTTCATGTTATACATGAATGTGCTACACACACACACACACACACACACACAACACCCTGAAGCAAGGTGCGGCTAATTCCATAAGGTGGGCTCTCAGAGTAGAAGATGAACTTTATGAATGGAGGGCACAAACTTTCAGACAATTCAGGGGGAGAAGATGTCAGTTCCGTGAGTGTGAAAAGAAATGGTGTTTATGACTTCCTCATAGTGGGAAAGAAATATTTTTTACTCTTTCTAATGTGGTAGAAACTGCGGATGACATTTTATACAATAATCTGTAATTATCCTAAAAATCCTGTAGGGGTGCTATGCCCTTCTGATCCATGATGTTTAAAAACTATAATAAAGTAGATACGATGGTATGTCAACACAGGCTCTTCACGAGTATGTGTGAAAAGCCTTCCCTCGCTGTTCCTCTTACTACTTCTCTCTGAACACTCTTGGGCTAGCCACAGTTGAGTACTGCCTGTTCCCAAAACATCTTGCACATTCTTGATTCAACGCAGAATTTTCCACACTCACATTTCTCTGTTTATAAGCTCTTTTAAAATTTTCTCTGAAGTCTGTTGCAGAATTAACAGTTAATAAATCCTTGTTTTCTGTTACATGGCACTTTAATGTTTTATTTATTTCCATAGGTACTATGAGTCTAAGTAAGAATGATGCTTGAATTGTCTATGTAAATTTAAGTGTTCAGATCAGTGCCCAGCTCTTGATAGATGGTTATTAGATCAATGAGTGAATGAGTTGAATTTTAATATTTTGTCAAACTACCACTGTAAAAAGATATCCAAGTCAAGTACATAGGTAGAATCGATTTTAAAATATTGGTTCTAGAGATAGACTGTGTGACCTGATTCATTCGTGTGTCCTTTGCTCTATGAAGAAAGTAGGTTTAGAAGAAAATTAAAAATCATTGATAAGTCCACCTGGCATTAAACCACAAAATCAAATTTTAAATCATTTTACAAATTACATTGTATTTTTGTATTTATTTTATCACTTGGTCCATACAATGTTCATATATATGTACAGCACTCTAAGACAACTGCTATTCTTTTATAGGATAAGGACACTGAGGTTCAAAGAATTTGTAATGTAATGAACAATAATGCTAAACTCAGTCAAACATAAACTTTATTATAGTTTACAACAACAACTCATCTATTTCAGGTAGATCCCACCATGACTATTTTAAAGATATATGTTAATATCATAGTTCCTAAAAGAATGAGACTTGAGTGATACACTATCAGAATTCAATAAATGCTTGGTCATGATACAAATAGCATCTCTCACGCTTTCTCTGCCTCCTCCTCTCCCTCCTTCTCTCCATAAACTAATTTTTAAATTTACAAGCCCATTAAAATTGATTTTCAAAATAAACAGAAAATTGTAATTGTGATAAATATAGCATAATGATACATAATTTTATTTTTTAAAGTGTATTTATTTTGGGGGGGGGGGGCAGAGAGAGAGATGGACAGAGGATCCAAGCGGGCTCTGTGCTGACAGCAACGAGCCCAGTGTGGGGCTTGAACTCATGAACTGAGAGATCATGACCTGAGTCGAAGTCAGCAACTCAACTGACTGAACCACCCAGGCACCCCTTATTTTGATTAATAACAAGGTTATTGTTGAAATATCAGTTTATGATGAAAACAAGTATTTGATCTGACAAAGAAACAGAATACATGTATACTCTCTGAGTGAACTCAGTGTATCTATGGGGATCTCCCTTTCTTCAGGCAGTAACAGGTCTCAACCCTGTCACGCTGTGAGATGCACTTAGAGTTTAGAAACAGAGATGCTATATACCCAGAACCTCACACTCTGACTTGCTGAAGAGATTGTTTAATCTGTAATCCCATCGCACTAAGCACAATGCTACTTTCAAAATTTTAGTGTCACCATAACAAGAGTAGCTAGCAGTAAATTATTGTTTAATTTACCTGTAATCATCATAAGCCATCAAATGGCTACCCATGTAATGGGAAACTCTGTAAATGCTTAGAGGAAAATGTGATATGTTATGAGGACTTGTGTTTATGAAGCACAAATTTTATGCAATTCAACTTATGTAAAGATTATATCCAGCCGTCAAATGGATCCAGTAATTTGTATCTCTTCAGATGTGTAACATTTTCACAGGTCTCCTTCTGATTTCTTTCTCACATCGCCTGTCTCAAGGAGCCATTGTTCTTACATCAGTACTGCGATCCACTCTGGTATAAACACCTGCACACAAAACTTTGCAAAAATATTCCTTCAAAGCATTTTTCCCTTTTTTCTTTCTTCGGTTAACTTACCACGCCCCGAGAAAGTGAATCAGTTTGTTATGTCTTGTATATCAGTTTGTTATAGCTGAATTTAAGGTTATCGTTGTATTTTATTTTATTTTTTTTTAATGTTTATTTATTTTTGAGACAGAGAGAGACAGAGCATGAACGGGGGAGGGGCAGAGAGAGAGGGAGACACAGAATCTGAAACAGGCTCCAGGCTCTGAGCTGTCAGCACAGAGCCCGACGCGGGGCTCGAACTCACAGACCGCGAGATCATGACCTGAGCCGAAGTCGGACGCTTAACGGACTGAGCCACCCAGGCGCCCCTATCGTTGTATTTTAACTTAAAATAAATTGGCTCTGAATACCTTTGAAAACTCAGGAACGAACTAGACTGATAAGTTGCTTTACAAAGTCTCTACACTAGGGAGTTGCAAACCAAGTGGCCTAGGATGCAAGGCAAATAAAGATCCAGGCGGAAGCAGGCTGCCCGTCAGGGTCAGGGAGGCAGAGGGCAGAATAGACACCAGTTGGTACTTGCCCATCTGAGAGGACAGCCACTGCTCAGTTATAGGTAATGCCTGCATGTGGCCAGGAAAATGTTAAGGAGGGAGCCACTTGCAAGTCTCCCAGTGAAAGAACAAATCAGGCCTTCTATGGCTTGAATCTTTACTCAAAGAGGACAAGGGATGCCCAGTTCTCCTTCACAGAAAACTTTTGGGGTATGAAATTCCTCCATATTAGTCCTTCTGTTGAAAGGAATATATTGCACGTTGTAAGATTCTTGCCATGCCCTGTTTTGGCTTTGACTATGTTACAGTTTTATTACAGTTATTGCTTAATTTATTCTTAGGTAGGTAAAAAGTTCCTGACCTCCATTTTTCTGTATAAATAATATGCATATAAAAATCGATAACTTACATGAAAATTCATAAAGCAAACATTCTGTATCCTAAATGAAGGGATCTGTATTTTGACAATTGCCTTTGAGTACATAAGAATGAATAACATATTTGGGGAAAGAAGAAAAAAAACCATATATTTCAAATAATCACAGTAAAATGGTAGAAACTTGATTTTTTTTTATTTAAAAACATTTTTTTACATTTATTTATTTTTGGGAGACAGGGAGAGACAGGGCACAAGTGGGGGAGGAACAGAGAGAGACTGAGACACAGAGTTCAAAGCAGGTTCCAGGCTCTGAGCTGTCAGCACAGAGCCCGACGTTGGCTCGAATTCACAAACCGCGAGATCATGACCTGAACTAAAGTCAAACGCTTAACTGACTGAGCCACCCAGGCTCTCCGAAACTTAATTATTTAACAAAACTTCCCTGAAGAACTTGAAATGAATGCAAACTTGTACACCATCCCACAACGTTAGCTACTTGTGACCAGAATTGCTATAGTGCCATGGAATATTTGGAGGATCAACGCCTAAGAGCTTAATAGATGTTAATGCTTTTGTTGATAGCAAAATATTTTAGAGGAAAGTTGTCTTCAATTTACTATTTTAATTTTCATGAAAATCAATCTAAATGACATATAATACATTCAGCATTAATATTTTATTTGAAACAGAAAATGAAAGAAACAAAACAAGAAAGCTTCTCCTTTGATCAATCAAATTATGAAGTGTATGTTTTAATTATCAGCAACTTGGTGTTTCTCTAGTGTATTTTAAAAATGCTATCTAGTTCACTTTTTTTCTTTTTCCAGTTTTTATCTATATTCCAGTTAGTTAACATACAGTATGATATTAGTTTCAGGTGTAGAATTCAGTTATTCATCACTTAACACACAACACCCAGTTCTCACCACAAATGCCCTCCATAGTTAACGTCTGTTTTATGGTTTCCTCTCTCTCCCCCTGCAGCCCCTATTTTCATCTGTTTTATTTCTTATTTTTCACATCTGAGTAAAATCATATGGTACTTTTCTTTCTCTGACTTATTTCGCTTAGCGTAATACTCTCTAGGTGATCTACTTCATTGCAAATGGCAATATATACATACATATATATATATATATACACACACGTGTATATATATATACATACATACATATACATATATACATATGTGTATATATGTATACATATGTGTATGTGTGTGTGTGTGTGTGTGTGTATATATATATATATATATATATATATATATATATATATATATATGACATCTTCTTTATCCATTCATCAGTTGATGGACATTTGGGCTCTTTCCATGGTTTGGCTATTGTTGATAATGCTGCTATAGACATCAGGTGCATGTATTCCTTCAAATCAGTATTTTTGTGTCCTTTGGGTAAATACTTAGTAGTGCAATTGCTGGATCATAGGGTAGCTTTATTTTTCATTTTTGGAAGAACCTCCATACTGTTTTCACCAGCGTGGTTGTACCAGTTTGCATTCCCACCAACAGTGTAAGAGAGTTTCCCTTTCTCTGCATCCTTGCCAGCGTCTGTTTTTTCCTGTATTGTTAATTTTAGCCATTCTGACAGGCATGAGGTGATAGCATTTTAGTACGGTTACAGGTATATATTCTGAAACTTGCCAAGGGTTTTTCTAAATGTCAGTGTGTATTTCATTGAGATAGTATCCCTATGCACTTTGGAAGAAGGTAAATTCTGTAACTTCATGCTTTGTTTTCTACGTATGTAAATTAGTTCAAGTTTATTTGTTGTGCCTTTAATTTTTGTTTGTCAGCTAATGAGACATGTATGTTAATGTTTCCCACGATTTCACTGCATTTTTCTATTCTTTTATTTTCTGTTTTGGGTTTTTTTAGATATAGTTCATGATACTGGGTGCAAAATATCTTCCTCTTACATTGAAAATGTTTCATTGTGGAACATCTCTCTATAATAATCATTTATAATATAAAGTCCATTTTATCTGATATTAATATAACTATATCAGATTTTTTAAAATTTTGGCTAATGGTTAGATGGCATAATGTTTTCCATCCTTTTCCTTTCAAGGTATATTTTTTTGATTTTTAAAAGTTTCATATGAGCCACTAAACTTCTATTGTTTTGCTTTATTTTCATCTGGTTTCACATTATTTGTTTATTTTGATTTAATGTACTTACAATAAATTTAATTACTGATATATTTTTGTGTAAGTCTGCCATCTTGCTATTTGTTTTTTTTTAATTTTTCTCTTTTTTCTTCTTCTAGTTTTGAATAGTTAATATATTCCACTGCCTTCATTGTCCCCTTAGTTAACAATTTACTTCAATTTTTCTTTAATATTTGCTCTAGATAATTACAATTTTTTTCCAAATTAAATTATAATTTTATCACCTGAAACAAATGGAACAACAAATCGTCCCCATTACATAGACTTTTTTTCTTTTTTTGCTATTTTGACATTTTATATACGAAGCAATACAAAAAATTGTCATTATGTTTGTTTTGTTAAATAGTAAATAATATTTTTTAAGTCAATAATAATTCATCCTTTCTGGTTGTGTTTGCTCTTCCTGGATTGCTGTCTTTCTAAAGGAAATTCTACATTTTGTATAAAAATCTTTCTGCTATTCCTTTTTGTACTGATCTACTGTCAATGAATTCTTCATATTTTTTTCTTAACTTACAATTTTTGATACTTTTTTTAGAGTGTATTTCACTGGGAGTAGAACTCTAATGTGAAGAATTTTCCTTATTTTAAAATGTAATAAATGATGCAATGTAATTGTCTGCTGAATAATGTTGTCTGTTGAAAATCAGCTGTCAGTCTAACTGCTTTATTGTAGGTTAGTTTTTTTCCACTTTAATGGATCTTTTTTTAATTTAAATATTGTTTTGTATTTGATATTCAAGAGTTTAACTCTGGTTTACTTAAGAGGTACTTTAAAAAAAATCTACTTTTGGGTTATAAGGAATTTTTAATCTATCTTTTGTTCTGGAAAATCTTGATCAGTATTTATTAAAAAAAAAAAATATATATATATATATAATTTTCTGTTTGTTTTGTCGCTTCCTCCTACTGGTTGTGCAAAAACATGCATGTTAGTGATGAGGTTTTGGGGTGACGGTGGGGTTCAGAGCTGATGGCCAAAAAAGAATTCTTGAAGACATCTTTGGTGCAAAAGGTATGACAAAGGAGGTTCCTGGAGAAAAGTTTTACTCTGTTTTTGCCTCAAGTATTTGCCAATAGGCTGCAGGTTATACGGAAATTTAATTTTATCTGCCATTTCCTTCTTGCCTTTGTTCCTCACTTCACTATGGAGGAAAGGGTGATATTAGGGGCTCTGGGAAATTGAGTCTGTAAATTTCTGGAGATTAGGCTATTGATAAAGTCATCTTTTTCTTTTAATTTACTAAGATGTTTGTAAACTGAAGGAGACTCCTGTCCTGAAGGACTGTGATCTTTATCAGTTTACTATTTGTTTTCTTTCCTTTCCTTTGTTCTTGGGCAGCCAGAGGTGCCTGAGGAATATCACACACATCCTACCTGGAAGGGGTGGGTGTGGGGATGGGGAACAGTGTGTGCTAACTTGTGGCTTGCCTTAGCTTATTTTATGGTCCCTCATCATTAGGTCTTTTAGCTTTGCACCATAAATCTATTATTTTCTGTGTATTTACTTATTATTTTGATCTCTGTCTTCTTTAACCTGGATATTTTATATTGCCCTACATTCTAGTACAGTATTTTCCCCTTTATTTTCTAATAACTTGTCTCCTAAAGCTATTAAGTACATACGTTAGCACTGAAATATTTTAGTTCTATAATTTTCATTTGACTTATTAAATATACATTATAGGTATCTGCTAAAATTATCTACTTTGTTCCACTTATCTACTTTTTTTCCATGTGTTTTTAAACATTAATCATAATCATTTCAAAACTCTTTTCTAATAACTTTAATGTTAGCATCCAATCTGGGTATTTTTATTGATTTTTTTCCCTTTTTTGTGTTGGTAGTTTTCCAGTTTTAAGCATGCTTTGGAATTATTGACTGAACATTATGTATAAAGAGTTATAACAGTGACTGATTATGTCATCTTCCTCCAAAGAGAGTTATTTGCTAACCTAAATTACTTACATTATCTTAGAACTGCTTTATATCATTTTCCCCTTATTCCTGGGAAGTTTTTATTCCTAAACACACATTTTTCTCTAGTATCAACCGAAGCATTTACCAATTCTGAGTCCTACTGTCTATCGGCTGCTGAAATCTCTATTAGCTCTGGCGCCTTCCAGCTTTGTTTTTTCTTGGTCTCTTGGAGTCTCCACATGTGCACATGTGGCATACGTATCTGCAATTATTGCAGAAATATTGCTTTCACATTTCTGGGACCATTTCTCTGAGGTTTCTCCTTTCTGTGCCTTTGTTCTTATTTAAGCTACTATGCCAGCCCTGAATCCCAACCTCTGTCTTCCAGAAACTATATAATTGCTGCTTAGATTCTTTCCCCTAGCACTACATATTTTTTTAAAAAATGCCCTGAGTCATTGTCAGTATAAAAATTCATATTGTTGTTCTTCCTTTTTCCCAAAGATCACATCTCTTTCAGGCCTTTTTACATTGAATACTCTCCAATGGCTTGAAACAGTCATTGTGTGTATATTGTGCAGTTTCTATAGCTGTATTCAATGGGAGAGTGCATCAGATGCATATCACTTCACCATCTTGATTGGAAAGACCAACCCACTGATGTTTAAATTGAAAGAACATGGATGATACATGAATAGCATATCAATTTGATATTCAATATTGATGAAGTTTTGGGGTGATGGTGGAGTGGTCTGAAGCCGACAGCCAAGAAAGAATTCTTGAGGATGTTGTTGGTGCAAAAAGGGGATTTTATTAAAGTATGAAGACGGAACCTGTGGTCAGGAAGAGCTGCACTGGGGTCATGATGGGTAACTCATCATGTACCCTCAGGTGGGAGAGGTCAGGGATAGAGTAACTCTCTAATGAATTTTGGAGGCGAATTTCCAGGACCTTTAGGGGCTAGCTGTTGCTGGGGAAACATCACTTATTACTATTTAATAAAACCTCAGTCATGAGACCCTTGAGATGTATATTGGGGGGCTATAAGCTTAGAGTATGATTGCCAGCATATATCTTGGGGCAGTTGAGATAAAGGAAGTAGATGACAGGATCCTCTAGGATGGGATAATGTTAAGCCAAACTTCCCTTTTGCCCCTAGCAAAGTGTCATCATCCAGGCAGCTGAGCTCCTAAAGGGAAGTCACTCTGCCAGTTTCAAGAACTTGTCAATGGGCTGTAGGCAGTAAGGGGATGTAATTTTTTCATTTGCTGTGGTTTCCCACATCACAAGGGCAAGCACCTAAACCCTCTCCTTTGTTGTTGGGTAGCCAAGAATATCTAAGGAATGTCACACACATCCCACCTTGTGTGGGGGAGGGGGGGGCACTGTTAGCCTGTATTTTGCCCTTAGCTTGCCCCAGGCTCCCTCATCAAATATGGCTAAATTGAAATTATGAATTCAAAAGAAGGCTGAAATTCTCAAATTAACTGTAAAACCTGCAAGTTATTGGTCTATTATAGTTTTTTATTCAGCTCTGTAGATACAAAGTGTGTTTATTTAATATTATGAGATTTCGTGTATAAAATAAGAATAATTGAAAATAATTATATATTTATTCTAATAAAAAAGGTACAAATACTTATGGAGCATATTCTTTCATATAAGGTAGTAGCTATAAATAAATAAAGATGTGGCATTATTCCAATTTTAAAGTTGAGTATTTTGAAATAATTTAAGATTGTCTATTTAGAAACTTACCAGTTATAACATCAATAATTTTATGATTTATATTTAATCTCTTTGGCTGTATGCTGTGGCAAAGTTATAGATTCCTTTTCCTTTGCTTACCCTATTTAGCATGGATATGCATGCTTAGGGTAATAAGCATATATTACTGAGAAATTATGTGATTGTTACCAATTAGTCTTTACAAATCATCTTTTAAACTATTCACAGAATGCTGAAAAACAGTAGGAATGATCTGCAATTAGAATTTATAAGTTTTGGGGTGCCTGGGGGGCTCAGTCGGTTAAGTGTCCAGCTTTAGCTCTGGTCATGATCTCACGGTTCGTGGGTTCGAGCCCCGTGTCAGGCTCTGTGCTGACAACTCAGAGCCTGGACCCTACTTGGGATTCTGTGTCTCCCTCTCTCTCTGACCCTCCCCCACTCACGCTCTGTCTCTGTCTCCCAAAAACGAGTAAACGTTAAAAAAATAAAAAGAATTTATAAGTTTACAATTTTTTCAGCATTTCATGAGTCACGTTTCTGAATAAAAGTGAGAGAATGCTAAAAAAGAGAAGTGGCCCACTTCACCAGTCCTTTGAAAGAAAAATTTCTTACAGGAGAATCTGCTTTGTAGTAGTGCACGTTTACACATGGTGACACCAAATATGTTAGGATAACCAGTTTTATTTAGTTTATTTACCTATTTTTTTTTTTAGGTCAACTAACTTTAAAGATACTCTTCCACTTTTGGGATGAGCACTGGGTGTTGTATGGAAACCAATTTGACAATAAATTTCATATATTAAAAAAAAACAAAGATACTCTTCCAGAGTTCAGTGGAATTCTATTATCAGACAATTGTTCTTTTAATGTGTGGCATTGTAACGTGCATGCTGTAGTCATTCTTTATTCATATAGTAAAAACAATGCCACCAGAGCTTAAGGTAATGCTTAACGATCTAGATTCCATACAAGTTTTTCAGATGCAAGAAATTCCCAGATTCTTGGTATGTCTTTTTAAATTTGAGAGTTTAAATTTCCAATGTAAACTGCATCTGCTGTGTAAAGCAATTTAAAGCAGAGACTTAGAAACTTTCTGGTTAATCTTATCTATAATGTCAGACTTCCGGGATAAGTCAGATATCGCAGCCTAAGACTTACAAGTCAATCAGTTTTCCCTCAGAATCAACTATAAATAAATATTTATCTTATGTAAGTTGTCACATTCCCAAGTAAATGCTATTAATGTAAGAAAAAAGATTAATTAGTCATAATAATTATAATTATCAGATTGATTACAGCTTTTGTAGGCTGGGACCCAGGGTTAATTTTAGAGAATGACTTATTTACTCATCTGGCAAAGTTACTGAAGGAAAGAAACAAGGTCTTTTTAAAAGCAATTAAATCAGTATTATCCTGGGGGAAGAAAAAGTGTATTTGAAGGGTCAAGCTTCAATGAATCAAATGCCCTTTTATTATTCACACCAAGTCTTGCTTTCTTAAATGTACTTCATCTAATCATTAGCATTTCATGATACAGTCTAAGAAATAATGTGAAAAGGATCACATATGGCATAGGAAATTATAGCACATTCAGAAACAGAAATATGAAATAATGACATCTGTATCTCTCTGCCATATAAAATTACATAGTCTTAAAACCAAAATGGATAATTATAGCACGATTTAAAGATATATTTGAAACTTGCTAATGAGGTAGACTATAATTTAGAAATTACATATATTAAAGCTAAGAAAAAAAAATCCTTTATTGATATATTACAAGTAACTTGGTGCATAAACTTCAGTAACACATATTGTACCACCTCAGATCTCAGCAAGCCCAAGCTTCCCATCCAGGCACTTAAATCATAATTGTTTCTATGTATTTAACTTTTCCAGATAAGACAAAAATCCTACCTTAAAATAATCCCAGGCATCAAAATGCTATACATTCTGTAGTAGAATTGATATAACAAACATTTCATTTAGGGGGGAAAAAAAACCACCTCTCTCCACACACTTTCAATTTTTTCTGTGAAAGTTATCTAACAGTCACTAAGAATGATCCAGTCTTCATGATAATAATAAGAAAATAAATTTAGGTGTATAAATTATCAACATTTTGCTCTGATAGCAATTAGCTTCTAATGGGAAAAATGACCTTACATTTAAACGATGAGGAGAGACAAATTTTGGTGGATCTGAACACTGATTTCTGTATTGTAGAAAATGGTTGGCTCAGTACATATGACTTAGCACTAGAGTCTAAACTGGCAACATCTACAGAACTTCAGAGTCTCCTTTTTCTTTAAGTTTATTTTTTTTATTTTCAGAGAGACAGAGAGTGAAAATGGGAGAGGGGCAGAGAGAGAGGGCTCTGTACTGTTAGCACATGGTGCTCAAACTCATGAAACTGTGAGATCATGACCTGAGCCGAAATCAAGAGTCAGACACTTAACCGACTGAGCCACTTAGGTCCTCCTGAATCTCCTTCTTTCTAATATGGCCTCCTCTTCATCCAGGGAGCTTTCACTTGCATATTTGTGTAGGTGCTTCTGTGCTCTCTGACTCCCTGATGCTGAAAATATAGAGAACATTTTGAGAATCAGGGATCCTTTCTCCTGGACCTCTGTTGTAGAGTTCTGTCCAGCGTGAGTGCCATACTCTAGAATAATGAGAGTTTAGGGAATTACATGTATTCTGCTACTGTTATAATTGTAAATTTTCTCCCAGTAGACTTTATATTTCCATGTGATTATAGTAGTGTAAGTGCACTTGAAACAGTGGCAAATTAGTTAGCTGATGTTATGGAAGTCTAGAGGGAGAATAAGGCAGCATGCAGGCTCCAGCAGCTGGCATTTTAGCTTTGTAGCCCTAGAAAATGGAGGAAGTGTACAGTTACAAGAATTTATTAGGATGTTACTAGAATAACATATCTGGCATGAAACCAGAGTTTGCTCTGAAATGGAAAATGGAAAAACTACTTGCCAGTCAACAGAAGCCAGAGTATAGACATTGACATTAAAAATTGGCATTGAGAACTTTAAAAAATTGGGCAAATAGGAGATTAGATACAATTGAATGCAGAATACATAAATTGGAAGACAGGTCTGAGGAAACTAGACAGAATGCATAAGAAAGGCTAAAGATAAACATACAAACAAACAAAAAAGAGGGATTAAAATACATAGCAAAGGAAAACAAATTTCTAATGTAAAATAATAGGAGTTTCAGAGGAAGACAGCAAAGAGAATGATGAGACAGTATAAAAAAAAAACAATAAACTAGACTAAGTGTTTTCAAGAATAAGTATAGATATTAAACCTTAAACAAATAATCATAAGAAATCTCAAGTGTGTTGGAAAAATTTTATCTCATAGGTGTGTTATGGTGAAATGTAGAGTTTGAAAAACAAAAAGAAAGGAATTTGACACACAATGGGCTTCTCATCAACAATAATAGAATACATATGACAGTAGAAAATTGTTCTCAAAATTGATGAGAAGATGAAATATAATTATTATTCTAGAAATCTTTAACCTATTAAACTGCATTAAAAATGAGGAAGAGATAAAAATATATGTTAAAACAAAAAGAATGAGTTCACTGTTCAGAGAACCTCACTGGAAAACTACGTAAGATGTATGTCTTGTATTGCAATCATTCACAACATTCATTCTCACTTGTCTTATTTCCTTAAAAAAATTCTGTTTGGAATAGAATTTTACTGACCTTTCATTTTCAAGTACTTGATATCTTTCTTACCTGCACTTGTATATTTAATTATATGTTCACAATTCTGCATTCTGTCCCCACCTTTGACATGCTTTCCTATAAGTAGAAGATATTTTCCCATTGAATTTGGGTTGGCTAATTAATTTGCCTTGATCAATGGCATGTGAAAGATTGTGGTTTGAACCACATCTGAGCATAAACTTTAATAAGCTTGTGGTTTAGCTTAATTCTCTTGTGCTTGGCTCCACTCTGATAAGAACATCATTTAGAAAGAAGCTACTCCTTCAGTCTTATGAGAAAACACTAGAGCTTAATACAGTTGAGTACAGCAGAGCCCAGCAGAATTGTACCAAGCCAGAGTTAATATATAAAGTGAGAAGAAATAATGTTTGTGATTATAAATTATTGAGATAGAATTCATTAGCGATAGAAAGTGACTAATAAACAAAGTGAGTATGCATACTACATTGTATCTCTCTAGAAGCAAGTTTCTGTCAAAAACACCACCACTGTCATTACCACCCCTGCCACCACTACTACAGCAAATTATGTGAAATTGTGTTTGAAGAAGAAAAGCGTATGGAGTGAAGCTTATAGGATGCTTGAAAATGACTGTGTTCTGCTTTGGTAACATTTTAATGAGATAATTTATAAGGTAGAAAATGTACCTAAAGAATTCATGGCTTCAGAAGAGGTTTTATGAAAGCATGTCTGTAATGTGAGTTGATTGCTATAAGCTGCATTTGATTAGATACTACAAGAAAGAGATGAGTACAGAAAAAAAAATATTGGCCTATTTTCTAGTAAACATGAAAAAGATGGAAGAAACCAAAAATTTCATGACTTTGAGGGTTGAAAATGCAAAGGATTCAACAAATAAGTTAGCCTCAGAACTTTAGGGGCAGGAATTCTTGTAATGATTGCACAGAATAATTACTGAATTGCCATGAATGGTTGGCATTCTTTTCCTTTAAAATAGGGCATTTATTTTTTTTTATTATTTTGTCCTTATATATCCTTAATTGTATATTGAATGGTGGTGCGCAAATAATATGTCTTTTTAATTCAGTGGTCTCTAGATCAAGAAGACACCTGCTCTGGTATGACTGTTTCACATGATTTTGAAATTGAAGCCTGGGTCCATGGTTTAAAGAGATTTGGAGTATCAGGAAGCAGATGAAAGGATTTTTATCCATAAGAGGCACACAGATATTTGTGACTGGAGGATGGAATATGAATAGATTGTATTATTTGTTCACAATGGTTAATTCTTTTCCGTCTCTCATTATGTTTTGCTGTAGATGGCAAATATGTCCCTGGTGTTTTAATTCTGTACTTTGCCAATGACTTTGGCCAACAGAAGATACCATACTTGAAGAAAAGCTTTAACTTCACTTTAGCGGTTTAATTCTGTGTTCATGATCTTGCTTCCTCCCAAAGGTGGCTTTTTCAGATCATATTCTGGAATAAAAATTCATTTGGAATTGAGCCTATCCTAGCGGAGTGATAGCTGAATCATAGTTTCTTGCTTTCTTTCTTTGTTTCTCTCTCCCTCCCTCCCTCTCTCCTACCCTAGCTCTCTCCCTTCCTTCCTTCCTTTCTCCCCCACCCTTCCTATTTTCTTCCTTTCCTTTTCCTTCGTCCCTCCCTCCTTCTCTTCTCCTTCCTTCCTTCCTTCCTTCCTTCCTTTCTTCTTTATTTATTTTTCTAGTAAAAAAGGAAGGTGGTTTTTATTAAAGCATGGGACAGGGCACCTGGGCAGACAGAGCTGCACTGGGATTGTGAGGAACAATTGATTATATACTTTTGAGTTATTGGAGCTTAGGTAAGTCTTTAAGGAATTTGGAAGCAATGGTTCCAGGACCATGAGGTACTGACAGCTCAGAGGCTGGAGCCTGCTTCAGATTCTGTGTCTCCCTCTCTCTCTGCTCCTTCCCCACTCGAGCTGTCTCTCTCTCTCTCAAAATAAACAAGCGTCATTTTTTTTTAAAAAAAGATTAGGTCATTTACTACTGTCTAGTAAAGCATGTCATGAGACCCTAAGATATGTATCAGTAAACCATATGTTTGGAAGACAAATCACTAACATAAATCTTATGGGGCAGAGATAAAGAAAATTTCCAGAGGGATTTTGATTTGTTAAAGGAGACTGACTTATAGGATCCTGGAGATTGGGCTAATGTCAAGCCAAGGTTACCTTTTGCATCTAGCAAAGTATTAACATGAAAGCAGGTGAGTTCCTAGAGGAAAGTCACTCTACCTTTCTCAAGTATTTGTCAATAGGTTGCAAGTTATAAGGAGATTAATTTTTTTCTAATTTTTTTCTTTTGTTCTCTACATAATTTCCCCCTAAAGAATTTTGACCCTTAAATCTTTAAGGTTGCTGAGAGTGGAAGGTCTTATCTTCTGTAACTTCTTCCTGCTGAATAGGGATGTCGAAATGTCCCTACCTGTAGGTCAACACTGCTCAGTTGGGGACTAATATATAAGAATTATGAAAGGCAAAGACAGCTGAATCCAAGGTAGACAGTATATTTTGATATCCTGAATAGAAACGATCATCTGTCGGACTGAAGTTATGTCTGTAAAGGTGTCTCATGACCAGATGGAGAGACATGGGAGAAAAGAGCAAAACATAATTAGAATAACATAAGGAAAACTTCACTCAAATAAGAATCCTATGATAGTTTACCAAAATCCTCCTCCAGTCCAGGAGTTTAACCAATCATTAAAGGATAGTGGGATTGTTTAAAGTGCCAACTTGAGTATTCATGCCTTCTAGTAACCCTGTCACATTTCTGTGGTAATCTGGAGTATATACATTACACTCTTTTAATAAAGCATAGGTTCCTCCTTGAGCTGCAGTCAGGATATTAAGGGCCATTGGGTTGTAGAAGAGTACCTTTTGAATTTGTGGATGACTGCATGTTGAGCTTAAAGGTGGACATGGTGTATTTGGCTAAAGGCTCTATTGGCAATTTTATATCAATAGAGATAGCTCCTGAGACAAAAAAAAATGGCTAAGGGATAAAACCATCAAGAAGCCATCTTTCTTTTATGTCTAAACTTAACAATATCCTAATCACAAGGAATCACTGGCAAGTGGGAGATGACTTATCTGGGTATATGGGCATCCCCAAGTGCATCATCCAATCCAATTATAAGGAAAATGGGGCCATAAGTCCATAGTTAATTCTATGGAGTGGAGTATGCTTCAGCTTTTAAGGAGTGATTTTGTCATTCCAGACATACAGAATTGGTCAAAGTGATAGTTGAGTTATGCAATTGTTGGGGAATCCATCCCATGTCCAGCTATTCAAATAATCATATGCCCATGGGTCCTTTTATTATCCCCACAGAATAAAAAGCATGAAGATTCTCTATACATGAGCTATTGTGGCAATTTCTCTCAAGTTTACCTCAAGTTGTCTAGCTAAGGCAAACAATATTCAAAGACAATCAGAACTAGAATTGAACATCCACAAAGGTGTGTTACTGAAGTCTAATTTTTCTCTCTAGAATTATCATCAATTCCAGAGATAGTCAAATCAAGACTATTTTGTTTATAAAACAGGCTCAGTTTCAACATGGCCTAATTATTTGCATAAGCTCAGCAATATAGATCTTTAAAATTTTGTTTTGCTGGAATTTTTTATAAGGAATCTTTACATTGAACTTTTAGTAGCCTCTCTAGACCAGAAGTCAATCCAAATACTTACCCTCAGACATACCTACACTACCTATAGATTTGGGTGAATTCCTCTTCTCAAGATCCCCAAAATATTCTGAGGTTCCTGCACCTGCCAGGAAGTGACATCCTTTACTCAGCTGGTAAGGCTGCTGGGAACTCTATAAGCAAGGTATGAGGCCAACACTTCCAATGGTCTTTATAGCTCCATGTTTCATAAAGTTAACCTTAGGCCCTTAAAGCTAACTAGTCATATCTGAGTCTATGCATATCTCTCTCAAATATGACATTCAAGTCAAAGCCTTGGTAAAATAACCAGAGTTTCCAGTGGTGTCCTGTTACAAGGAGAACGGATTCTTATTAAACTTAGGAAATAGGATTGTCATGAAAGAAAGCATACTCACTGAGACTTTTTGAATTTCAGAGGTCTCAGGCAGTGAGAAAAGTTAAATGCTTCAGTTTGTTCAAAATTGAATACTTTATCACAATTTGTATATCATAGATATCTTAAGAGAAAGTTTCCTAAATCTGGAAGAGCAAACCTTAGAGAACCAATAAGAGTCACTAAAACTAGAATCATTTTCCTCTATTCATTTAGTCCCATGTTACTAATTCTTAATCAGGTTTAATGTAGCCTTTTAGTCAGTTCTGGAAATTCTTACCCATTTTAGTTTTAGGATTTTAAAGATATCAAAAACCTGTATTTGTTGAAAAGCCTTTTCATGAATCACCTTGAAGATGAATACATTTCTCAAGAGCATCAGAACAGTAATTGTAAATGACAAAATACTCAAAAATTGAATGGTTAAAGATCTGAGAATTCATTATAATGCAATTGACAAGGAAATTCAGTTATTTCTGTGACATATAATACTTCAAAAGTCTGAATATTGAGTGATGACCTTATACCAGAACATAACATACCAAATAAACAAGTCTAATTAGTCAAAGAGACTTCGTTTACAATTCAAATATTGGTGAAGTTTGTTAAAACCTTCAGTTTTTAAAACCAGTGCCTAAATAGGATTACGGATTATCCAAGACCTGATGAAGACAAAGCACACAAACTGTTTTGGGGGGGGTGGTTTCTTTATATACTTATAGTTTTCATATAATGCAAGATAGAATTAAATACTTGCTGTTTTGAATTACTGAGATATTTTGGTGATTAATCAATACATAAATAGCTGACTTATAAACATACTACATCTGTTATTTTTTAGAATTCTCACTGTGTAATATAGTATATATTTTTTATCATATATTTTCCCCATTTTCTCTGTCCCTCATAAGAATGTACACTTTATACGGATGTTTTGTCTGTTTTTGTTTGCTTCTGTTTTGTTTACCGTATTTGCAGTACCTGAAATTACACCAGCATGAGGTAAGTGACATTTACTGAACAAGCTGACAAACCTTGGCTGACCCAAAATTTCGTAGGGGCAAGTACAATTTCATAAATAATGAAGAACTTTTAAAGAAAAAAATTGGAATCGGGCAGAAAAAACAGGTATCAATATCCATTTGGTTTGACAAATAGATGTAGTGAATTTCACAGAGCACTTAGGAAGCACACCCATGTGTACCCTGGGACTGGGTATATGTGTATCGTACATTAGAAAACAAAGGCACTGGTGTCGTTGACCGTCAACGTTGACCATCATTGTGAAAGTAGATAAACCGGCATCCTGAAGCTTTACAATTGGACTAAGATTTATATCTTCTTTATGCTTTAAAGGGAAATATGATTGTCTCATGGCATTAGAAGAAGGAAAGATTCAAAAAGCAAATACACTAAATATAAAATGATCAATGTTACTAGATAAACATTAAATTATTTTAAGCAAAAGATATAAACATAGGGAAATTACAGGTTATCTGGTATTCTAAAAACATTTACAATAATAATTATGCATAAAATAGATTAGAGGTTACAAAAAACTTTTGTATCCAAATGAAGAATGTTAGGAGCATATGAAATTATTGCAATGAAAGAAAAGATCATCTTTACAGAAATCTGGGGATATACCAACTATAAATGCTCAATTTTCTTTTTAGAACCAGTTAGAATTTTTAATAGAATAGAAACAGAAATAACTTCAATATAGTAGAAAACGAATGCTTGAAGTTTTGGATGTAAATATATTTTTGTTGAAATAATTAAAAACAAAAAGAGACACCATGATAATGTGTAAAAGGAGCTATAAGAAATCACCTAAGAGTTCTACAAAACTGAAAATGCTTAATTAAAATCAGTCTTGGAAGCAATAAATATCAAAAGAGTCAATAATATTAAAAACTGATATAAAAATAATGAAAGTAAGGAAAAGAGAAAAATCTTTTCACAGCACACAAGGAGAGAGAGATGTAGGAAGGACAGGGAGTGAAACTATTATGTGTAAATATCTCTTGAAAACCAACAAAAAATAGGGGTGCCTATGTGGTTCAGGCAGTTGAGCATCTGACTCTTGATTTTGGCTCAGGTCATGATCTCACATTGTGGGATGAAACCCTGTGTTGGACTTTCTGCTTAGCATGAAGTCTGCTTGGGATCCTTTTTTCTCTCTCTCCTTCTGCCCCTCTCCCCCAATGGTACGAGTGCTCTCTTTCACTCTCTCTAAAATTAAAAAAAAATAATAAATTAAACACAAGAAATAAGTGTCTTGAAAGAAAACTTTTATGATTTGAAAAACAGAGGATTCAGATTAAAACATGTCAACAGGTTTTAATATTAGAACAACATCCAAAACTAAACCCATCTTGGCAATATTTATTATGAAGATGACAATAATTAATAAGTTGGGAGTGAAAGAAAAGAGCTCACCGAACAGCATTAAATCAGTGACTAGTTTTCTCTTCTACTGATCTATACACCCATCTCGTCACAGTATATCATGGTGTGAATGTGGATACAGTGGTTGGTTTGGGGGATATTTTTGTATCCCCCCATTGTGCATCAAGTCATTAGCTACGTCAGCCCTCAACAAAACAAAAATTAGTATAACCATGAAGGATTTTTCTTTTTCAAAAGTTATTTTCTGCTACAGAATTCAGATAGAATATCCTTCCATAGTTGATGACCATTAAAACAACTGAGGCTGTTTGGTCATAGCTCATGTAAATATAACCAAGATTTTTACTATTAGTGTGCTGGGACTGCACAATTATTAGATGTAATTATATTTTATAAAAGCAGAGCTACATGTAAAACAATAGAATGATTGCTTTACTCTTTTTTTTTAATTTTATTTATTTTGAGAGAGAGAGCATGCATGTGTGTGAGTGGGGAAGAAGCAGAGAGAGAGGGAGAGAGAGAATCCCAAGCAGGCTCCAAGCTGATAGTGTCGAGCCCTAGGTGAGGCACTATCCCTTGAACAGTGAGATCATGACCTGAGCTGAAGACTTGATTCAGACACTTAACTGACTAAGCCACCCAAGTGCCCCAATGACTTCTTTATTTACTAAAGAATTTGAAAAATAAACTCCTGCATTTTAAAAACGTGTTGAGGGGGGTGCCTGGGTGGTTCAGTCAGTTGAGTGTCCAACTTTGGCTCAGGTCATGATCTCGCAATTTGTGGCTTTGAGCCCCCCATCGACTCAGTGCTGACAGCTCAGAGCCTGGAGCCTGCTTCAGATTCTGTCTCCCTCTCTCTCTGCCCCTCCACCACTTGTACTCTGTCTCTCTCTCTCAAAAGTAAATATTAAAAATATTTATTGAAGTGTGCCTGGGTGGCTCAGTCAGTTAAATGTCCACTTCTTGATTTTGTCTCCAGTCATAATATCATGGTTTGTGAGATAAAGCCCCACATTGGGATCTGGGCTGATGGCACGGAGCCTACTTGGCTTGGGATTCTCTCTCTCCCTTTCCCCCTGCCCTTCCATGGAGCTTTCTCTCTCTCTCTCTCTCTCTCTCTCTCTCAAAATAACTAAACTTAAAAAATCAAAAAATTCCATATATTGCATGACTTGGGTTTTTAATGCATAATTTACTTTAAATGTGTAAGTACATTATAAATGTGTGTGTATATATATAGTGTGTATACATATTATATACGTCGTATGTCATATATATGTGTATATATATATGTGTATATATATGTGTGTATACACACACACATATACATACATATATATATATATATATATGTTTATGTATATATGACAAATTTTCTTTAGTAAATGTTTGAAGAAAAAGGAGGGAGCTGGTAAAACTCTACCCTTAATTTCAATAGAGATAATTAAGAATTAAGTCTCTTGTTTTAAATTTGTGTATGTCCTTACAAATCCAATTATGAAATTTATTTCTAAGAATTGAATGCATGATCTCTCTCTCTCTCACACACACTAATACATAAATGAAATGCAGATATGCATACATATAACATGTTTGTATGCACATACACACTATGTGTGGGCTTATATGCATGTGTGAAAGTACAGTCTCGGTGGGGTTTTTTAATCCTTTTCCATCCCCTTGGAAATGTATAATGTTACACAGTATATAACCTTTTGGAGAACTTGCCGAGCACTCTGAGGGATATTTTGGCAACCACAGAAGTGCTGATTAGACTGTACTATAAATTATCCAAGATGGGTATTTTTTTCTTCCCAGAGGGAGTAATTACAGAGTAAAAATAATATGAAAGGCAAAAGGTCATTCACCATGTATTCCAAGATTCTAGGAGTTATGACCTTTATTAATCTTACGTAGATAAAAGTGATTTTTTTTCCTAAATAGTATACTGACTCTATCAATTGAGCCATATCATGTATAACAATGGTATAGCTTCAGGCTGTTAGTCAGATATTTACATTATGAATCATACCCTTTAAAGTTTCTCCCAAATGTTCTTCAAGCCTATAAGGAATGGCAGCTTTCATAAATAACAGGTAAATGAAGGTTCATATGCAATTATTATACAGAGATGATAATATATAATTATTTATGGACTATAGGCTCTCAGTTTTTAGGATTCTTAAAGGTAATTTTATATGTTTATGTCTTTATGAGTGGTATTTGCATTTTTGTTAGAATTAATATTTAGAGTAAGTTTTGTCTTATATCTTTTCTTATTTTAGAATAATTCAATATATTTCCTCCCATGGCTAATCACACTATACTAAAAATGTCACACATAAAGATACTATATTGGATTAAAGTTACAAATGTGCATATGAATGTTATGTTTATGTTAAGCACAAATATTAATAAAGTGCGTAAGCTTTAAATACACACAAGGCTCTTTAGAAGGAGCCTGGTCCCAGAGATCTTAGATTCTTTGAAATTATTTAATTCATGGCAAGTCTATTTTTTATATCCTTTATGATCTTTATTATCATGCCCATCCAAGTCATTGAGTTAATCTCCATTTATCATTATATATATACATGTATATATGTGCATATATGTTTCCAATTACTTCTATTAATCCTATAATTCTCTCACTAGAATATCACCTTAGATACACAGACACACACTCAGAGGTTTTATTTTCCAATTTGCTGATATTTCTTATCTTATAGAGATGATCATTATTCATTCTCTTTTTCGATTCGCCTATTGATGGATACTTGAGTTGTTTCCATATCTTGGTCATTGTGATTAATGGCTACAGTGAACATATTAATATAGGCATCTCTTTGAGATTCTAATTTCAATTCTTTGGGATGTGTACCTAGAAGTAGAATTGCTGGGTCATATAGTGGTTCTACTTTTTTTTTTTTTTTTTTTTTTGAGGAAACTCCATACTATTTTCCATAGCTGCTGCACCATTTTAAGTTCTACCAAGAGTGTACATGGGTTCCAGTTTCTCCAGAACTATACCAACACCATTTATCTTTTGTGTTTTGATAATAGTCATTCTACTAGGTGTGAGGTGACGTCTAAATGTAGTTTTGAGGGCACCTGGGTGGCTCAGTGGCTTAAGCATCAGACTCTTGATTTTGGGTCAGGTTATGATCTCATGGTTTGTGAGATCAAGTCCCTCATCAGGCTCTGAGCTGATCTTTAGATTCTCTCTGCCTCTTTCTCTCTGTCCTTACCGCACTTGGACTCTTTCTCTCTAACTAACTGACCGACTGACTAACTAACTAACTAAATAAATAAATATAGGTTTGAATTGCATTTCCCCATTTCCCTGATAACTAATGATGTTGAGCATCTTTTATGTAATTGTTGGCTATTTATATGTCTTCTCTGGAGAAATTTCTGCTTAAATGGTTTGCTAGTTTTTTAATTCCCTTTTTTTTTCCTATTGACTTGTAGAAGTTTCTTATATATTTTGGAAATTAACCTTTTATTAGATCTATGGTTTGGAAGTGTTTCCCCCCCATTCTGTAGGTTACCTTTTCATTCTGTTCATTGTCTGCTATGCTGTGCAGAAGATTTTAGGTTTGATGTAGCCCCACCCATTTGATGCTTGTGCTTTTGATGTCATATCCAAGAAGTAATTGCTAAGCTGATGTCAAGATTTTCTGTATTCACCTTTATTTCTTTAAGGAATTTTACATTCTTGAGACTTACATTTACATTGTTGACTCATTTTGAGTTGATTTTTGTGTATACTACAATGTAGAGGTCCAATTTATTTATTAATTTATTTTGGATGCATCTATCTAGTTTTCCTAATACCATTTGGTAAAGAAACTGTTTACTCTTGGCACCCTTATCACAGGTCAGCTGACCTTATATGCATAGGTTTAATTCTGGGCTCCCTATTCTGTTTCATTGGTCTATATGTCTATTTTATGCTGATACCATACTGTTTCAATTACCGTAGCCATATAATATATTTTGGAATCAGGAAGTTTGACGCTCCTTGCTTTGTTTTTTTCTCAATTGCTTCATCAATTCTGTGTCATTTGTAGTTCCCTAGTCTAAGAGATTTGTTCTATTTCTGTGAAAAAAAATGCTAATAGAATTGTGATTGAAATGGCATAGCATGACCTGCAGATTGCTTTAAGTAGATTTTTCAAGTATGATGTTAGCTATGGGCTTATCATTATGACCTTTATTAAACTGAGGTACCATCATTCTATCATTCTATCATTCTAGATACACACACACACACACACACACATACACACACACACACACACCCATATGTGTGTGTAGTGGAATATCACGCAGACTTTTGGAAAAGAATAGGGGTACCTGGATGGCTCAGTCAGTTAAGTATCCAAGTTCGGCTCAGGTCATGATCTCACGGTTCGTGAGTTCAAGCCCCGCATCAGGATCTGTGCTGACAGCTCAGAGCCTGGAGCTGCTTCAGATTCTGTGTCTCCCTTTCTCTCTGCCCCTCCTCTGCCCATGCTCGCTCGCTCGCTCTCTCTGTCTCTGTCTCTGTCTCTCTCCAAAATAAATAAAACATACTTTTTTTAAAGAAGAGAGTCCAGCATGTATGACATGGGTGAATCTACAGAACATTATCTAAAATAAGTCACAGAAGGACAAAAACTACATGATTCCACTTATACAAGGTATCTAAAATAGTCAAACTCATGGAATCATAGAATTGTATTGTGATTGTCAAGGGCAGGGGACTGAAGGAAATGAGAAGTTGTTTTTCGATGGGCATAAAATTTCAGTTATGCTGGATGAATAAATTGTAGAGATCTTCCATACCACAGAGTAACTATACTTTACAATACAGTGTTGTGCACTTCAAAATAGGTTAATAGGGTAGATCTCATGTTCAGCCTTTTTACCACAAAAGCAAAATAAAACAGAAGCAAAAAACACAAGAAAATTAATAACTTGATTTTGGTGATGCTACTGTCAGTGTTTTGTGTATTTATACCCATGAAACTGTACATATTAAATATGTTCAGGTCTTTGTATACCAACTGTACCTCAATGAAGCTGTGTTGTTGAATTTTTCTTTCAAGAGCCTCGCCATAATTATCGTCCTGGAATTTTATAGTATTTTTTATGTACCTGGCTATTTATACAGTCCTTAGAAGTTCTAAAAAATATTCTAAACATCTTCTGACTTCTGAATAAATCTTACCTGTCAGCTATTTTCTAGTTATTAGGAGACAATTTGAATACTATTTACAATTCACAAACTCTCAACTATATGAAAAAATATTGAAATATTAATCTTAATACACTCTATTTTGCCTAATGGAGCATCGCAAATGGGGAAGAGGTACGATGCTTGCAATGCTTAGAATGTATCAACAAATATCAGGCCTTCCTCTGAACATGATGATCTTCTTCCAGGGATATCCTTCCCCTTATAAGACACAGCCTAAATGTTTCCTGGAATGTGAGTCTTTTATGACTAATTTATACAATTTTTTGTAACTTTCTTTGTAAAAACAACCTGCTTTGCAATAACACTAGCATAATAATTTTATGATTGGTTTATTTATTTCTGTGAACTAAGACTTCTTTTGTTTGTAAGTTTTTATCCCAGTTTTAATTGGGTGAGAGTCCTTTGGGAGGCTTACAGAATTGTGGTAGGTTAAGCCATTATTTAGAGACCTTAGCAACCAGGAACTTGACTTCCTAGCCTTTCTACCATAGAAAGAAAATGTAGGAGATATGTTTGACTTTTTTTAATCTAATTTTTTAATAGAATAGTGCTCTATTTTATGTAACTGCCTAGGAACATTATGGTGTTTACAGAGATTCTGAAAATTATTATAGCTTCTTTCTGATACTGAATTTTACCCTGAGATTAGGTACTTCAGCATGAATTTTGGAAACATGATTATTGTCAGGAACCCCTTCCAACATTTCATACCTTTGCCACCAAAAAGAAACTAAAGGTCTCTCCTCATTCCAGTTCTCACATTTTATGGAATGTTCCTTATTTGAATCATTGTGACTCAACTGCCAACCTTTCACAAATCAACTGCAAGCAGAAAGGTGAAGTCCTGTAAGAATTTGAGCCTCATGCTCTTTGCAGGTCAATTAAATATGTCAGGAGGGATAGAGTGTTCTGCAATATGACAGATCCTGATAAAACCACATGATTAAGGTCAGAGGATCATGTGTTTCATAGAGGACGGTGGTCTATCCAGGAAATGTTAAGTTGGTGAGGACTATTGAACTAAAAAATAATGTCAGGTAGCATCTCAAATGTTTATAGAAGAGAACTGGGAAAAAATCTTTGTTGAATTTTGAATAAACAGACACATAAATCAAATAGAACTTTAATACAAACAATTGTATCTTTAGAAACAGATTAGATCACTCCACACATTTACCAGATATGTTAACTTAAAAAAATATTATCATACCATAACTAACAGAACATTGGCTTAGGGAAATTATTTTCATATAGGCTCCATATTCACTTATCTTTATAGTCTAATTAAATCCATGCCTAATGTTAAATCACCATTAATTTAGTCTTGGTTGAAAGTCTTTTATACAATTATATTTTAATTCAAGGTTTCCATTATTTATATTGTTATTTGAGATTTGCTATAAGTAATAAATTGTTTTAATAGATCTGTTTCTAACTGGTCAGTAAAACAATGGTACTGATGTGGCCGTTATGTTTCTTAGTACCTATTTTATAAGTTTCTATAAAGAGAGTTCTAGGAGCTCTCCCTGAAGGAATTTAGTATCAGGACAAACTTTGACATTTAAAAAAGTTTCTCAGTGTAAATATTTAGTATCAGGGCATACTGAAAAAGATATGTCTGCATATCGGATCATGAGATTTATAGAGTCAATAGTGTTTTAATGTTTTTTGGCTATGGGATATATATGTAAAAATTAATTCAATCACAAATAAAACATCATCCTATGTAGTCATTATATTTATCTTTCTCATTCTGTAAGTTAGTCATTATTTTCATTTTGATGACTTTATTTTATTCAAGACTTTATTGTAAAACCACTTTAAATTCTTTTTAGAAACTGATCAAGAATACAGGGTAATTAAGTGCATAAATACGTTTATTGTCTCTCTGTCATGGCTTATACATTTCATTAAACCTAAGTTTGTTGATCAGAATAATAATCATACTTGCAGGTATATTATATTGTTTTCTCTGCTTTCACTTTGAATTTCAGGTTTTCCAACTCTTATATTTTAATTTTGCATGCTACATGGAAGGAGAAATGCTTTGGGGATTTCGTTACTACTTGACTAATTTAGTTTTTGCTCAACATAAGAATGCAAATCTGACCTTCATTATCTTTTATCGGTTGCCTATTAATGTAGAGTTAATAAAATATTTTATATTAAGATCCCTACAAATTATTTTTATATAGGTTATTTTACATATACTTTAAAGTTTATGTAATCTAGTATTTCACTACTAAGCAGTTTATTGATATTTAAAATCTGAAAACACACCAATTTTCTATATTACTTAATACAATGTTTGTTTGAATATGTAGTCTAACCATTTTAATGTCTTTTTTCTTTTGAAACTACATTTTTGTGAACCCATTACCATCAGAAAATTTTAATATGAAATATTTTTCAGAGCACTATCAGCTGTATGTTCCTGAGTCAGCTCAAGTTGGGTCAGCTGTTGGGAAAATAAAGGCAAATGATGCAGACACTGGTTCAAATGCTGACATGACCTACTCCATCATTAATGGTGATGGTATTGGGATATTCTCCATCTCCACTGACAAAGAGACCAGAGAAGGGATCCTTTCTTTAAAGAAGGTAAAAAGAGCATACTTTCTCTGATTTAAGCAATTCATCCATTTTTCCATGAATTATCCATAATGGTATGAATAATCCATATTGTCAAGTCATTAATATGCTAAAATATTTCCTCTTTAAGATGTAATTACATTTTAATTATGGCTCTGTCTGACTTTTTGGATCCTCTCTTAGAAAAAAAATATATATGACATATATATGGAAGATCTGATGTAGAATGTACCATGATAACAGGCTTATCGTGAATTCCAGTTCTATTAATGCTCTATTAATGCATACAATATTAATTATTTTATGTTGTACTAACTTAAGTAACATTAAGAGATTTTTCTAACTAATGTAAAAATCTTCACCATGTTCACTAACACTCACTAGGATACAGGGTTTTGTTTGACAGTCATGGATTCATCAAGACAGCTCTAGTGGAACCCTTAACCTTCTCCCTGACTCTTTTTTATTGTAAAGAATTTGTCATTGGACTAAATCTATTGCTTTTTGCTTTTAAGAGTACATTATGTTTATCTCATTGTAAAAATGAAATGGAACACAGATATTAGCAAAGAAAGATTTAAATATAACTCCTAATGCAGAATGTCTTAGTCTTTAAATATTGAATAATTTCAGCTTGGAAACCTAGTAACATTCAGATCCTAGGGCTTTGCCTTCATATATTTTGATTCAGAAAGCCTGGAGTGCGGATAAGGAATTGGCCTTTTTAGCAAGTACTCCAGATGATTCTACCATAGAATATATTTATAACATAGGTTGACAAATTTTATCCTGGCATGCTACTGTAGATACTGAAGTGAATTAATCTATGTCTGTCTGTCTGTCTGTCTATCATCTATCTATCTTTTTGTCATCTATCTGCATAATTATTTGTGTTTTGTATATACTTTTCTATTTGAACTATATAAATTTTATTAATTCTCCCAATACATATAATCTTATATTGATTAAAATTAAGTATTAACTTATTTTTTAGATGCTACAAAGGGGGCCACAAAGTAGAATTTTTTTTTCATTTTATTTATTTTTGAGAGAAAGAGAGAGGGAGAGAATGAGAGTGAATAAGGGGCAGAGAAAGAGAGGGAGAGAGAATCCCAAGCAGGCTCCATGCTATCAGTCCAGAGCCCAACACAGGGCTTGATCTCATGAACTGTGAGATCATGACCTGAGCCAAGATCAAGAATCAGATGCTTAACCAACTGGGCCACAGAGGCACCCCAGCAAACTGCAATTTAGAGCGTATAAATACTTACAGAACAGTATTCATCACTAGACTATGTAAAATATTGATGTCTTCACCTAAAATGTTTTATCATTTTAATCTTTCTTTCCTGAATTTGTAACCAGGAATGTTATAAAGCATATAAATGAGTACATGATAAAATGAGGATTTCAATTGCAAGTTGAGAGACTGAATGTGTGTTTTCTATGCAGGTGTGTAAAAGGTCAATAGAGACAAGAAACTTAGGATACTAAAGAGAGGACATTGGATTTAAAAAGATGGCTGGGGCAGAGATGACCCTGTGTAGGATCTTGATCAAGGGTAGAAAGAAACAACCTGTGATGGTATGCCTCCGTCCCTGAGAAAATGAAGCAGGATTTGAAGTAAATGGTTGCAAAGTTTGCAGTGATCCAGCTGGTGTGGGGGAGCTGGGGGAGGAGAGCAGTGCTTGCTTTTTGAGCACTAGGTCTTTGTAAAGTAGGAAGTTACATCATATTTGCAAAAAATGAGGTTGATGGATGTTTTGAATATATGCAGGATCTGAAATACAACTATATATTATGCAATTAAGAACACTAGGGATTTTACCACCCCGTATGGCCTCAATTAATTTGATGATGTTCGTGAAAAACAAATTCAAAATAGTTTATGTACATATGTGTGCACATATATTTAAATAACATTCTTTATTCAATATTGTGCGCACACACAACAGGTATTTTTCAAGATAAGAATTGTTTCAATTGTACAAATGGTACTGGTAATGATGATATATTCAAAATAATCTTTCACTTTCTTCCATGAATTAATTTTTTGATGTAGTCTACACTTCCTTCAAGAAGTATTAATGTTTACATTTATCTAATTATTTGATCCTTCAGATTATGATTTTGTTTATTATTTTTAATGTTTATTTTATCTTATTTATTTTTTTTAATGTTGTATTTATTGAGAGACAGAGCGAGACAGAGCATGAACATGGGAGGGGCAGAGAGAGGAGGTGACACAGAATTTGAAGCAGGCTTCAGGCTCTGAGCTGTCAGCACAGAGCCCAATGCAGAGCTCGAACCCACCAACTGCGAGATCATGACCCACGCGGAAGTCTGAAGCCCAACGGACTGAGCCACCCAGGCGTCCCTTTTTCATGTTTATTTTTGAGAGAGAGGGAGAGAGACAGAGTGTGAGTGGGGGAGGGGCAGAGAGAGAGGGAGACACAGGATCCGAAGAAGGCTGTAGGGTGTGAGCTGTCAGCACAGAGCCTGATGCAGGGTTCAAACTCAGGAACAGTGAGATCATCACCTGACCTAAAGTCTGATGCTCAACCGACTGAGCCACCAAGGTGCCCCAGATTAAGATTATTAATCTGAGTTATTTTATTGCTACATACTGCATGTTAGAAACAACTGCAATTTGAAAAATAACCTATGTAACTCAGTTGTTTTTAACCTTTAAGAGGTACTCATTCAGGTGGCAAGAAATGGATAAAACAGTCCTTTAAAACAGGTTTCTTATTTAATCTGTAAGGCAGCTCACTTTAGCCAGCAAGGCAGAACAGCTAATCTTCCCAAAGATCAAAATCAGAGCTGCTTTCTAAATCAGTTTGCAGGGCATCTGCTCATTCCTGTCCATATCATCCCTTTATCAGAAAATTGCCAAGTTGAATTCACAGGTCCATGGTGTGGTACATTGTAAATACACTTTGATAACTTTCATTCATTGTTTAATGGAGCTTGACTGGGTGGAAAGGGGAAAAAAAAGATAAGGATGAATGCAAGTTGATGCACTCTTTCCTCCGCCATAAACCTCTGTAGCTAGGGATGTGTGTTCTTAGCAGCCTTTTTCTCAGATTCTCTTCTTGTGGTTTCATATCAATTTGCACTCTGTATGGTACTTGATCCTTTTTTTTTTTAATTCAAGGATCCAACCCTATTTGTTCTGACTTTCAGCAAAAACCGTCTGTACTATCTTCATAGTGTTCAGTGTGAAAAAAGATTACTATTATTTTATTTAATAAATGATTTGAAGTGGACCATAGAGTAAACATAAAAAGTTATAAAAGTATTTTTTTTTCAAGTTTCAGTTAATCCTACAAGAAAAAAGTATGAAATATGTTCAATTATAACGATACTAGGTCTATGCCAAATAATCACATTTTTGGTTGTTTAGTGGGATAGGTTTAGTGAATTTTTCTTTATTATTCCTTTGCCTTGCATTGACTGATAGAATAAGAATCAGAATGTTCCTTGCCATTAGATTGTAAAATTTGGGGCTCCGAGCCATAAAGTGCAGCAAGGAAGACAGCCCAACCTATTGCAAATGCCCATAAAGGCAAACACATCTGTGCACTTTTTTTTAAAGAAGAAATAGATGTCTAATTCTAATGAACTCTTTCCAAAGTCTGAACATTCTTTAGAGATGTGACTATCAAAAAACTCTTCCAAACTGCTATTTTTATTCTTATAAGGTGCTATCTGGAAAGTACTTCTCCTGTTCAACCAGAAGTTAAAGAGAGGAGTCACATTTCAATTCAGTTAAATCTGTCACTATATTTGAAATGACTTTTGACAGAGGACTGCTTTGGGACAACTTTGTTCTTATATTCATAAATAGGCATGGCCATGAAGTGATAGCTAATAGTCGAAACTACTTTGGATGTGAATTGGCTGTTTTTTAGATGTATATTTCTATAATATAATTTACTATGTCAGTTGGAAATTGATAATGTGTTGAAACATCCTGATGAGTTAAGCTGTTCATAACATGGACTATTGGTAAGTTACCATATATATGGAAATTCACACACAATACGCATATAGGCTGTATAAAAATATAAATAACATAATATACAATATATATTTATATATCACAAAATATACGTGCATTTGTTATTTGAAATAAAAATTTCCCATTTATTTTTTTCCCATCTTCCAGTGACAGCAAGCAAACATAATATTTATTTGTATCAACATCTTTGAAATTATCCACACTGAATTACTCTCTTCTGTGCAGAGAAATTTACAACAGGAAAGTTTGTACATGTGTTCTAGTGTCCACAGAATGTCTACGTTCCAGGAAAGATCTCTGACAAGGACCATAAACCATGGCATAATAAGAAAACCTAACTGAAGAAATGTTATTCAAATCCATGCCATTTTTCTTAGGTTTGGGCAAAATATTATCATTTAAAATACATTTTTTCATAAGGCAAAATTTAATAATAGTATCAGTTACTATTTCAGGGATTTAGCCATGTTCTTACATGATTTAAAAAAAAATAATGTTTATTTATTTTTGAGAGAGAGAAAGTAAGAGCAAGAGAGATAGCAGGGCAGAGAGAGAGGGAGACATAGAATCCAAAGCAAGCTCCAGGCTCTGAGCTGTCAGCATAGAGCCCAATGTGGGGCTCGAACTCATGAACTGTGAGATCATGACCTGAGCAGAAGTCGGATGCTTAACCAACTGAGCCACGCAGGTGCCCCCCTTTTTTTGTATGATTGAAGTGATATTTGCATATATTAAAATGCATTCAGATGTCAATTCCATTCTTATCCCCCACTGTTGCATTATAAAATCTGGATGAGAATGTAATATAAAAATTGGACCAAGGTGAGAGCATAAGAAGTCTCTTCTTGGGGTGTCTGCATGGCTCAGTTGGTTAAGTGTTGGACTCTTGATCTCAGCTCAGGTCATGATCTCATGGTTTCATGAGTTTGGGCCCTACATAGAGCTCTGTGCTGACAGTGTGAGTCTGCCTGAGATTCTCTCCTCTCTCTCTGCCCCTCCCCCAACTCACATTGTGAGTGTAACTCTCTCTTTCTCAAATAAACATTAAAAATATTTTAAATATAAGTCTCTTTTTCTTATTACAAAAAAAAGGAATTTTAGGATCTTCTTGAACTCTGAAGTGAATTGATACATAGAGCGATTTGGCTAAAGGCTGTTTTCAGTATCTTTCTACCTATGATGGTTATATAAGTCCAGAGGAAGATTATACTAGTGTGATTTAATGAAAAGTAGAAGTGATTAATGAGAAACAATTAAAAAGTCTCGAGTATGTAGAGCTGGCCGGAAAATGATTGATGGGAATGATAACCATCTATAGTAAAGCAAAATGTGTTAATATTACAGAGGGAAAAGTATTATTTTATACGTTAGAGCAATGATATGTAAAAGTAATTACTAGAAGTAATAGGATGAAATTAGGAAACGAAAATTTAAAATGAATATTGGAGTCAACTCATTGACAGTGAACTGCATGAGGATACTGAGCAGTAATTAAAGAGAAGTAAGAAAAACCCCAGTGGCTGAGGACATTAAAATTACATGAGGATAAGGTCTTTTGGCATGGGCAGAAGAGATAGAGGAATTTGTGTGAAAAGCATTTAAGTTTCTTAGCTCTGTGTCTGTGAATTAAGGAAATTATAAAGTTCTGGTAGCCGGAATTAATGAAATTATAATTAATGAAGTTATTCATTTTCATGTTATAAACCAATGCTCGTAAAGATGCATGAATGTATCTTCTAATTGTGGGGATATTATAGTCCACCAAAAATCGATTCATCTTCAGTCACCGAATTGGAATATTCTATTTCACTATGTGCTAAAGATTTCAGATTGTCTAGCATAGCACTTAAGGGCGCAACGTATGGAGTCCCACTGCCTGAAATCAAACCCCAAGTATACCACTCATGGGTTGTTGACCTGGCAAGTTTAACTTTTCTGTGCCTTGATTTTTCTCATTTGTAAGTGGGAAACAGTTATAACTCATGGAAGTGTTGTGATGGTTAAGTGAGTTAATACATGTTCGTTGTTTAGGTCACACATAGGAGTAAGCTATTCATATTTTAGAAAGAATACAGAAGTTTTCATCTTTCAAACGTAAACTGTGTAATAGCACTTTTCTGTACTCTAAATACAGCTATGTTTGAGACTGAGCAAGAGCTATTAATCACCCACCATGTCCTAGGAGTTATGCCAGATACCTGAAATATGAAGATGAATTAGATAATATTCTTTCTCTTAGAGAAAATGGAGTAGATGTGAAACATTATAATAATACAAGATGTCAAATGCTAATGGTATAGGTTTACTTAAATTGTTATGAGCTCACAGATAAGAGAGCCAATTTTTCAAAGCTGAAGGAGAGTCAGGGAAAACTTTGCATGGGAAATTACTTTTAGGCATGCATAGAGCAGTATGTAGCAGAGACTAAGAGAAATAAACGTGAGTTAGTGGCTTTATATTTAACTACATTGTCCTTTGAGCATGGAGATCACAGGCAAACAATTATGAACTTAAAAAAAAGGGGATATTATATGGGGGAATCCATCCTCTAACCAATATAATTGTGGTGTGAGTTATCTGAAATCTATCTTTCCTAGAAAAACAAAGACAAACAAACAACAACAACAACAACAACAAAACACCTTTATGGCCCACAGCTGCAAAGCTGAAATTTCTGAACACCAAACCTGGAGTCTCATCCTACAAGTGACTGAATTAGAGTGAATGTAAATTGATTAATTTAATTTAATTTTGCATTTCTGAGTACCTACGGAATCCTTCTCAGTACCATTGTAGTAAAACAGAGCACATCACAAGTAGAATTACCCCAGGAATGTTTGGGTGGTTAGAAGTTAGAAAGACAGATATCTTGCATCGGATCATCTAAAATTATCTTTTGTGTATGTTATCCATTGCTGATATCTGCAATTTCATGTGATTGAAGCGCATTTAATTTTTCTTTTAAGTTGAGAATTGTCAATACCTACCCATGTTGTATTTGTGGTAATTATAGTACTGACACATACTCTATCAAAAATAATTTTAATTTACAAAATTTGGCAACACAAATCCTTGCATTTGTTAAGTATGAGCTGATATGATAGACTGTGTTTATAATTCAGAGAGCTTGAACCAGTCGAACATGTCCAGAGCATTAAACCCAAGGTAAATTCCATAAAAATGAAAAAAAGCATTTGATCGTGTTCCTAGAATATTTCTTCCTGAACATAAGTGCTAGATTAGTAATCTCCAGTAGAATGCTTTAGTATAATTTATGCATACCTACTTCTCATATTAAACACTAAATTGATAATCCAGACTTACAGATTACTAAAAATAGAAAGTTGAAATAAGTTTGCAATTTTGTTAAATTAAATAAACTATATTTGAATTATAAACCTCCATCCCCCACACCAAATATCTTGCTGAGGCAAAATGTATGGAGTAAATAATCGGTCAGCAAATTATCAAAGATTTATTTTTCAAAGAGTCTTCAGATAGTTCTAGATGGAAGATTTCTTTCCTCATTTTTTTTTCTTTAGCTTGAGTGTTTTAATTACTATTCAGTATGAACGTTTTCAGAATACAGCCAGAAAGGCCTCTAAAAACATGGACAGTTGACATTTTAATATAGAACTGGAAAAAATATCCTTTTCTTATTCTCATGAACAGTCTCTGGCTATATAATACCCCTTATCAAGTTCATGCAATGCCTCATGTTTATGGAGTTATTCTGTATCTGTTTTTATTTTGGTTTAAGGCAGGAAAAATGGATGTTTTGTGTTTTAAAAACTTGAGCCTGACATTTCATGTTTTTGCTTTCTGTGGTAACTCAATAGCCTGGGCAAATTTTCTTTCTTTTGACCATTTTTCCCTCCAGTATCTTCTTATCAAAATCAGGCTTTAGATAATAGATTTCACCATTCCTGTTATACTGTTTTTGATATACTATTTTTAAGTAAAAAAAAAAAAATCTAGTAACTATGGAAAGTACAACCCACTGGCGAGTTTTAAATAGTCTCCCAGGAACAAATGATTAGAAGGCAATTATGGGAAGATCTGTTTAAAATGTGTGGATGATGAGTATTTGGAGTAGGAAAAAGGATATTTATAATCCTAATCTAATACCTATGTACTGTTGTCATGTTAATGCAAAACAAAGAATTAACATACTTTATACATAATAATAAATCTCCAATTTAGCAGATTTTCTATATAAATGAGGTTGTTAAAATGTTTCCATTTACATTAATTTATTTGCTTCTAAAACCCTATCTCAATCTTAAATAATATTCTCATTCCTTAGTGACTCTAGATGGATCCCTATCCACCCATCAGCCAGTTGTGGCAAACAACTCCTACAAAACGATTATCACTGCCTTGAGGTAGTTAAATATATGTTAGAGAATCATAAGCATGAAACCATGTGTCCACATAAACAGCCTGTACCTTAGCAGTAGGTAGGCTAGTGTTAAGATAAATGACATCTAAGTTGCCAAAGGACCTGCTAAAAACAAACCGAGAGATGCCTGTCATATTAAATGCACAGCTTGATAGTAATATTTGATAGGGTAGAGGAGGCCAGAATTACCTCTACAAATTTCATTGAGAGTCAGAAAGATGCGTAAGTCTACAACATGAATAAATGGAGATGACTCTTACAATCCTCTGTTATAGTGGAAAAGAGATATTAAGCATCCCCAATAAACAAATCCTAGGGGCTTTGTTTTAGTTTTAGTTTTAATTTTAGTTTTAATGTCTCAAACACTGAAGTTCAAAGACAGGAGCCTTAATCATTGAAGTTTACCACATGCAGCAGGTTGACTATAACATATTCATCGATTTAAACATATTTAAAACCTGCCAAGGATGTTGCTTTCCATGAGCAACTACCTGGATTCTGACATCCCATGCTCCTCTGTGCCCAGCAGGGATCATATCCATCTACCCAATCCCTGATAGGTGGTAGGTGTGAGCTCTTTTTAGGATAGACCATTTAGATTCAAATGAGATGTACTGAATTAGTGAAAGACAAATTCTCATTCACTAATGTTAAGGAGATGTTAAGGAGAAAGGGATCAAGGAAGGAAAAGGGGCAATTTATTTGTAATTTAAATTCCCTCAGATAGAAATGACTCACAATTGGTGGAGTCATAAACTGCAGAACCAATGAACACTTCTTTAAAAAATATATATCTTGGGGTGCCTGGGTGGCTCAGTTGGTTAAGTGCCCGACTTGGGCTCACGTCCTGATCTCACGGTTCATGGGTTCAAGCCCCGTGTTGGGCTCCATGCTGACTGCTCAGAGCCTGGATCCTTCTTCCAATTCTGTGTCTACCTCTCTCTCTCTCTTAAAAATAAATAAAAGATTTTAAAAAATAAAAAATATACAGAAATCTAAAATATATAGTATTTTATCATATATATATATGTACACATACACACACACACACACACACATATATATATATGTATATATGATATATGGCCTACTTTTAAGCATTTGAGTCTTTAATAATTTTTTACATTTTCACTTTGTCTTATAAAAACTTGTAAACTATTGCAGTGACCCAGTCTTATCCGTGTCCCTGAGATGTATGATAGGTTCTAGGTTCTTAATATCTCATTTGGAAATTAAATGATTGTTTTTTCCTTCTATACAATCTTCAGTCTCTAGGAAGGCCAATTTTCCAAGGCAATTCAGAAGAGATAAGGGAAATAATCACAAGTAGGACTGATCATTGTGTTTATAAAATCCCATTAAGGACATTCTTTCTAATCAGCTTCTCCTTGGCTCTTAGGGTAAAAGAGACTATCTGAGTTGCCCCACAGGAAATAATCGTTCTTATATACTGCCAAGAAAGAAGGCTGCACGGCTGAAGCGTCCTAGTAGAAAATCAGTGCAGAAATAGGGATGAAATTTTTTTCAGTTTCTTCCCATAGGTATTAATCAGGCAGACCAGCATCAGTGGATACTTCACCAGGCTTTAAAACGGCTGACCTCTGGATCCTTTGCACTAACATCACTCTGAAAACTTTTGACATTGTTAACCTAAATCTGAGCTCATTTTAGGTCATAGAGTCTATTACATGCATCAAGTCTAAAATTTTGCATTCAGTTATGTGGAAAAGTACTTCCTCTTAGAAACGATACATAGCTGCTTATAGGTACTCTCATATCTGATTTTGTATCATTATCATGTTCATAAAACTAGTATGTCTATGGAATTAAATATACAGTGATATAAATGTCTATTTACCATTTTATATCCTGTAAAGACCATATATTCCTTGGAGCAAATTCATTATTATAAGTAAATTCATGACTCTTGACCTATATTATCAATAGAAGAAATATATATATTGGCCAGATGATTTTAAAATAGAAGACAAAAAACCCTAAAAAAAACTATGAGAAAGTATTGATATGGACTCAAAGCTAAAAAAGCAAATGGTATAAACAAATAGAAAAAGATTATAATTTTGGACATCTGGATGACTCAGCTAAGTGTCAGACTCACAGTTTTGTGAGTTCAAGCTGCACATTGTGTTATGCACACCGACCTCCCAGAGACTGCTTGGGATTCCCTCCCTCTCTCTCTGCTCCTCCCCTGCTCATTCTCTCTCTCAAAATGAACAAACTCAAGAAAAAAGATTATAATTTTAAAAAGTAGATCAAACATCAACATACATTAAAGAAAATGAACACAAAACAAATACATGAAGTGGTTTAGCATCAAAATAGAAAATAAATATAATTAATACAATAAAAATAAGATTCAAAAGTCTGTATAAAATATTTTACGAAGATTCTAAGGAAATATTGTTAAATGGGAAACTTAAAATTTATCAGATTATAAAATAAAATACCAAGTGTAAAGCCAGCAAGGTGAAAGTAAGATGATGATAGATAAAAATCAATAATACACCATAATTTATTTAAATGCAAAACAAAACCCTATTTTTTAAAGTCAAAAAGTTAGCAACAAATATTTTTTAAGATTGCTAATGCAGACTCAAGAGAAGGTAGAAGTTACTGGAGACTAAGGATTGTTTGCCTTTGGGAAATATTTTTTTGTTCCTAGTTATTATCATATTTATACCTGTGAAAAATTAAAGTTGATTCAGACTTGAGCTTTCATGATTTTTGTTTTAGATATTATTGTGAAGATGAACTTCATAGCCTGTTGACGAATGGAAATAGATTGACTTAAATCTATCCATGTTTGTCTTAAAGAATGGGAAAAAAGGGCTTGTTTGAAATGTCATGGCACTCATAATAGTGGAAAACTTATTTATATATATTTTTCCCAACAGCCACTGAACTATGAGAAAAAGAAGTCATATACTCTCACCATAGAAGGAGCAAATACACACCTTGATTTTCGCTTTTCTCACTTGGGTCCTTTTAAAGATGCTACCATGCTGAAGATCATCGTTGGGGATGTAGATGAACCACCACTGTTTTCCATGCCTTCTTATGTCATGGAAGTCTATGAAAACGCCAAGATCGGGACTGTTGTTGGCACGGTTTTGGCACAAGATCCTGACAGCGCTAATAGCTTAGTAAGGTATGGTATGCTTTAATCTTTAGACATGTAAAGATCTTTATTACCTCTTGCAGTAATTTTAAATGAATAAAAGAAAATGTGAAATATTTAATTTGCATGCTAGTTTTGATTAGTATAATTAAATTATAATATTAATTGATTTTTTGAGTAGTGTAGCAGGTGGGTTTCTGTCAGATTTAGCTAACCGCCTTGAATACAGGTAACCCTTGCACAACATGGCCTTGAAGCGCGGAGGTCCACTTATACGTGGATTTATTATTATTTTTTTTTGATAATAGTACTACAAATGTATTTTCCCTTCCTTATGATTTTCTTTATTTTGTAGTTTATTTATTTATTTTGAGGGGGGAGGGGCAGAGAAAGGGAGAGACAGAATCCTAAGCATGTGACAGCACAGAGCCCAACATGGGGCTTGAACTCATGAACTACGAGATCATAACCTGAGCCAAGATCAAGAGTCAGTTGCTTAACGAACTGAACCACTCAGGTGCCCCATTCCTTACCATTTTCTTAATAATAAATTCTTTTCCCTAGTTACTTTATTGTAAGAATACAGTATCTAGTACATATAACATGAAATATATGTTAATTGACTATGTTATTGGTAAGGTTTTCAGTCAACAGTAGGCTTAGTATTTAACTTTTTGGGTAGCCAAAAGTTATATGTGGATTCTCAATTGTGTATGAATGGAAGAGGTCAACACCTCTAAATCCTGCATTTGTCAAGGGTCAGTTATTTATTGTTCACCACATAGATCACATTTGCCATTTGACTTGATAGATATGAGCACAATTGAATGGAAAAGCTATGTAGAAATCTTGAACTACAAACTAGAGAGTCTTGTGTCCTGAGTGATAGGAAATACAGCTACGGTACAAAGCAAGTATTTGGGAATAATACTCATCTCTGACTCCTGTTTCTGTCACAAGTATGTGGGCATATAGGAAATGTTCTACCCTTATCTGTAAAACAAAATTAACATCTATATTTTGGGATTATTGTAAGAATTCGTGAAGCAATGCACATGAAATGCTAAACAGAGTCACTTACACCTAACAGTCACTCAAAAAATGCTTGTTTGTCTAAGGCAGCATAGAGTGCTACTTAGAGAAGTACTTACTTCTTTTTTTTTTTTAGTGTTTATTTTTGAGAGAGATAGAGAACACGCGCGTGCACACACACACACACACACACACACACACACACACACGAGTGGGGGAGGGGCAGAGACAGAGGGAGACACAGAATCTAAAGCAGTCTCTAGGCTCTGAGCTGTCAGCACAGAGCCTGACACAGGGCTGGAACTTACAAATTGTGAGATCATGACCTGAGCTAAAGTTGGACATTCAACTGACTGAGCCCCCTAGGGGCCCTGAGAAGTACTTAGCTCTTAAAGACAGGAAGACCAGGGTGGGAATTCTGACATCTTAGTAGCTGTGTGATCTTGTACTCCTTCAACCTTGCTGAATCTCAAATATATGAGCAAAGAATAATAATGTTGTTTAAATATGTTGATAGAATTAAGTTAAATTATTATAAAATCCTTAACACAGTCAGGAAGTGCTCACTAAATATTTTTTTATTGTAAGATGCCATGCAGTAGTGATCATTAAAACTTTCCTTGCATGATCAAAAAGATGTTTTCTTTTTCTTAAAAAAAAATTAATGTTTTTATTTTTGAGAGAAAGAGAGAGACAGAACATGAGTGGGGGAGGGGCAGAGAGAGAGGGAGACACAGAATCTGAAAAAGGCTCCAGGCTCTGAGTCATCAGTACAGAGCCCTACACGGAGCTCCAACTCATGAACCGCGAGATCATGACCTGAGCCGAAGTTGGATACTTAACCAACTGAGCCACCCAGGTGCCCCTCTTTTCTTTTATTTTCTTTCTTTCTTTTCTTTCTTTTCTTTCTTTCTTTCTTTCTTTCTTTCTTTCTTTCTTTCTTTCTCTCTCTTTCTTTCTTTTTATCTCAATTTTGATAAAATCAAGAGGTTAGATGCATGGACAAGACTCTTTAGTTACCTTGTATTTATACCTTGGATAATCCTAAAAACCTAGAAAATTTGAAATCTTTAACAAATCAGTCTACTTTCTCCCATCAAGTCTTTATTCTTAGTCTCTTTATTTATTATCTTTTTGAACAGAAGCTATTATAGTACATGTTCTCCTTGATATCTATGTAATGTTTATAAAGGATTTCAATTTCCTTTTTCATAAGCATTATTATTTCAGTTTTAAAAGAAATGTTCACAGCACCCATGCATGGACAGAAACAATCATCTGTGCCCTAATGTGTGTATTTAACACTCCTATTCCATCTGTGAGTACAGAAACACCTTGTCAATGGACAACCCCTCTGTCACACTGACATCAAGAGTTGGGCATTGCTTGCATTTGAAGGATAGGCAAAGTATATAAAATAATATGCATTAACCCAATAATAATAATTGATAACTGATTAAGGGATGAAAATATAAGTCTATATGTTTAGTTGTCAAATGAGAGGAAAGACCACTATGCTTCATTATTCCATAAAATCCCATATTCCAAAAACAGTTTTGACACTTAAATAAAGAGTAAAATTATTCTTACTACATTAAAAAGTTAGAGCATTGGAAAAGATATTTTTAAATGTGTCCATCCTTTACCAAAAGAAGACAACACAGTATGAGAATAAAAATATTTGATGTTCTTAGTTTGATGTGAAAATATTTGGTAAACAATTGGTAAGAGTTTCTTTTGAAAATTAGATATTAATGATATATTCAGTAATTTATATTTACAAAATAATCAGAATTTCAAAACAATATGAGTAAAATATATGTTCAAAAAGGTATACAGAAGGGAGGAAAAAATTGAGTTTCAGAGACAAACTTCTCTCAGTGTTGTTCTTTATGTACCAACGTTCACACAAAAAACCCACCCATTCCATGTAGAACAGTGGTTCTCATCTAAGGACAACGCGCACACACGCACACCAGGAGATATGTGGCAATATCTCAAGACAGGCTTGGTTGTCACAGCTGGGGGAGGAATACTATCATCTGTCAGTAGAGGTCAGGGCTGGTGTTGGAACATCCTAAAATTCACAAGAGAGTCCCCACCAGAGAGGAGTTGCTGTTCCAAACGATCAGTGATTCTGAAGATGACACAGAATAAGCCAAACTGGGTTGTGCATGGGTAAAACTGGAGGACTAATTGAGTCACCTGGGTGGCGCAGTCAGTTAAGCATCTGACTTCGGCTCAGGTCATGATTTTGCAGTTCATGGGTTTCAGCCCCACATTGGGCTCAGCGCTTGACAGCTTGGAGCCTGCAGCCTGCTTCAGATTCTGTGTCTCCCTCTCTCTCTGCCCCTACCCTGCTCACATTCTATCTCTCTCGCTCTTTCTCTCTCTCAAAAAAAAAAAATATATATATATATATATATATATATATTTTTTTTTTTTTTTCATTTTAAATGGAGGACTAAAGGGGTGTCTGGGTGGCTTTGTCTGGTAAGTGTCTGGCTTCGGCTCAGGTCATGATCTCGCAGTTCGAGAGTTCAAGCCCTGCGTGGGGCTCTGAGCTGACAGTTCACAACCTGGAGCTGCTTTGGATTCTGTGTCTCCTTCTCTCTGCCGCTCTCTGGCTCATGCCCTGTCTCTGTCTCTGTCTCTGTCTCTCTCTCCAAAATGAATAAATGTTAAAAATAAAAATAAAAATAAATAAAAATGAAGGACCAATTATACTCCTGGAAAGCAATTCTGAAAAGATAGATTTGAGGACTGCAAACCAGTATGTATGTTTTACATACATGCATAGCCATGTGGATGTTTCAGCATATACATTTTATTAAATAAAATAAATTATTTATATATACTTAATTGCACCATAATATTATTGATTGCCTCAGTAATTGCACTAAGTTATTAGAAGCTTTTAATTGAACACTTGCTATGTTAGATACATTCTCCCAGTTTCTGGGATGCAAAGATGATTGGTATATTGTCTCCAAATGCTAATATTGAGATGTAGGAAGCCACTAACATATACATTATTCTTTTCACTTTGTTTTGGTTAGAAAACTAAAATGAATCCTTACAAAGCTGCCTTAAAATAATTAGACACCATAGCTGCTGTTTGGGGGCATAATTTACATAATATTTATTCCTTATTTTAATAAAAATGTGTCATTCACATGGGCCTCTAGGTGTAAACAGTGAATAAAAGACAGAAAACATTAACACAAAAGCAAGCTATACTTCCACCTTTCTCAGGGACCAAATGTTTGTACTAATTAAGGAAAGTACTTTGAAAAGATGTATCTTGCAATGAGCCCTGAAATGCAATTAACTCCCAGTTTGTAGAATTGATAATGAAAGGGAGTGTGAGTCTTAAAGGCATTGGTGAAAAGCTTTCTGACTTCAGTCTTTGTGTTTCCATTTTCTAAACTATTAGTAACATTCTCCAGATTTCTAAGAACATACCATGTCTAGCTTTTGTCTCTTTTAACTCAAAACAAGAATGTGCAATTTGCAGCAATATAACCATCACTTTTAAAAAAATAGAATCAGGACCAGGCTATTTACTAGCAATGTAGAAACCCTTGATTTAAACAGACTGTACTCATTTCCCAGTGTATTACAAATGGAATTTACGAATTTCCTGAATAGCTACTGAGAGATGAACAATCCTATGTTGGACATGAGAAGTGAGAGAGCTTTCTAGAAATGTGACCTTATATCATGTGACCTTTTAATGGCACATTAAAAATAGTGACTGTTCTTTGCTTGCTATCTGTGGGCCAGGGGCTTTAAATAGCATGCTAAATGCTCTTGAAAGAAACCTAAAGTGTCTATGTTATTCATCCCATTCTACAGACGAAGAATTGAGGGCTCAGAAAGTTGAGTCATTTGGTCAAGTTCACATAGTGATAAAGTGGCCGACTCCAAATTTAGATCCAGTTTTACTTTATGCCCAAAACCCTGTTTTTTTAAAAGCAGTAGTATGTGGCCTCCCATATATCTCAACTTACCACTAATAACAGCAACAACAAAAACTGCATTTACAGAAGTCACATATCATAAAGTAGGAAGCAGATGATTACACGTTTAGAAAGCCCATTGATTGAATTCCAGTACTAACCATCTTGTATTTGTGTGGATGTATTTCACACGCTAGGAAAAGAAATACTGAAGACAGTCGAGTCTCATTTTAACTCTTAGCATCTCAGAAGCAAAACTGTTCTTAATTTTAGAGTTTCCTCATATTGTAAAGTCTAAGACATACGCTACTTGATCTAGTGCAACAGTAAGAAAATTACAGAAGTCCTCAATATTTCTCATAGAATGAAGAGCTTTTGTATAAATTTATATGAATAAGTATAGTCCCCCCAACTTTCCTTCTTTTCCACTGTGATTCATAATCTGATTTTATCTATATATTACCTTATTGTTAAAATTTTTAATGTTTTCTGTGTATAATAACCGTAAAGCAACCAGAAGGAAATATTAATTGTGCATAATTGTGCCAAATGCTCAGCATGACACTTTTTAGGAACAATAGCCTATTTATATGCTAATATAAGAAACAAAAGAAAATTTTGATCAGACTTGGAAATATTGCCAATTTTTTTAAAAATTTGCTAAAATAGCTGAAGTGTTTGATCAGTCACTTTTGAGTTTAGTTCTAGCTTTAGTGAACAAATGCTTCCTGTATATTTACTGCATCCTTATAATGGTGCCTTTGTTTTTCCTATGCATTTCTAAATTTTCACATAGTTTGTGATGAGATAGGAGTTAGGAATACTTCATTAATTTGGAATGCCATAACAGCAAAAAATAAGAGATATTTCAAAATAATGACAAAGTCATGTCGCAAAGTTGAAAAGTAGAGTCAAAAAAATATTGAAGGAGGCTTGCATGTAGGATTCATATTCATGGAAGGAAGATGAAAAATAAGCAGAAAATGTGTTTCAAATGTATTCATGTGAAAAATATCATCTGATATACAATGGGTTTTTATTATACAGGCAAAATTTATTTATAAAACTTTAGCTTATTATAAGTCAAGAATACCTTACCTGGATCATTAATAGCAAGCCCTCATCCACCCTCATCAAAACTATTATAGTCTTCTAATACAAAGACAACTCATTAGGGACATTTCATGCAAACAGGGCAGAGATAGAGAAAGCAAGCTCCCACTTAAAATCAGAAGTCTTTGTCCATGACTTGTGTTTTGTATCATGTTATATATAGTATATTAATTAATTAATTAATTAATTAATATATATATATTAATTGTATCATGTTATATATAGTTAGCACATTTACACTAATAACTTGACCATTAAATGTCATGTGAATATGACATTTGAGAATGTAACGGGACCTAAAGATGACTGACGGGACCCTGTTCTTATATAGATGCAAATATCTGTAGACTAAGAAGGTTGAATGACTCACAGAGCTCACTAATCACAGAGACTGGATAAGAATGTGGTCACTTTGACCATGCTTCAATAAAGATACAGAAGACTTCTGCAGATTTTTCCAGTCGGGGGCCAAATTTATCTAACAGCTTTGCTTGTGGTGGCAACCACTCCAAATCACAGTCGTGACCCCAGAAGAAGAACTTATTTTCTGGGTGGGCCTGTGTAACTCATTTAGCCCTGGAATGAAAACTTAAACCCTGGCTTAGTGACACTGTGCTAGTCTACTGACTGGAAACAAAACACCCAAATAGAAATTTTTCAAAGAAATAATAAGTGCTTATCATGGTTCCATAGCATTCTAGAACTCAGGATTATTGGAATTTCTGATATCTCAGTTACGTAGAGGCATGAATAAAAGAGGGGAAGCATCATATTTGTGCAGAGATTTTAATTCTTTAGATAGTTTTGTTTCATTGGATCAAAGTTTTGGTTAAGGAAGTTAAAAAGCTTTCTAAAGTATATGTGTGCTATATGTGCTCCCCATTTTATTGATCACAATACACACTATGAAGTTGCAAATGGTACTTGTGTTTATTTTTTTTTTGAGAAAGATTATTTTCTGGATGTGTAGATTGTGGAGTAAATTGTATCTCCAGAGTAAGCTACGGGAACCTTAAATCTTTTGATGAATCTAAGCTATCCTGAAGATGTGTGACTTTTGGTTAAATTAAAGATGAAGCCACATCACTATAATATCCCACAGGGTGTATATTGATTAAACTTTATCCCATCTATTGATCATAGTCAGTAAAACTTACAAAAGCTGCTGTTGGGGAGGCAAAAATCTTAAATAAATTTGCTTTACCACTCACATTCTGTATCTAGAAGTATCTAAAATATGGCAACAGGAAGAGGTCTCCTAAACTTCAAGCCAACTGATGTTTCTCTAAGTAAATCACTGTAAAAATAGATTTCCATTACATAAGTTTTAAATTAATTTCTTATAGTGAAATGGACAGACTATAATGAAAGTAATAGGTGCCTCTGAGGACCGAAATTTTATTATTGAAATGAAAAATAACTTTCCAATGCACTTTAACATGACTAATAATTATCTTGAGTCTATGCCTACATAATCAAAGGGAAATTGAGTGTCAGATGACGAACTGGGTAATTTGTTTAAAGTTGCTTCTGTTAAGAAAAATACTTGAATAAAAGGAACCATTACTGAGATTCACTGTTTACTGTGGCCGTAACTTGTCTGCAGATTTGTATCTGCAGACAATAATTAGAATTAGAATTACAATAATTAGAATTAGAATAAATTCTAATTTGAATAATGAACTTTCGTCATATTTCATGAAATGCATTTTCTCTTTACTTATTTCATTAATACATATTTACTAGAAATATGAAATGATGCATATGTTGTATGACAGGAAAGAAGGTAGTTGTAGGGATAAAAATTATAACCCAGAGTTGTACATGATGATGGCAACTTTGCAAGAAAATCTCCTATGCCTAATGTGCATTATGCCTATGCATATGCCTGTCTCCTATGCCTATGCCATTTACGTGCCAGGGGGAAATTAGTTAAAGTTTGACTAGGGAACTGGTCCAGTTAGAGGGTTCTTAAGGACTACTGGCGAAATCTGAGCTGGCATAAGCTTAAATTGTATTTACTCTAGTCTATAGCCAGGAGATTACTAGTTCTTCACAGACAGCATCTTATTGATCATTGATCATAAAATTTCAAGTAGCATTGAATACAGATGTTATCTTGGTGATAATTTCACTCAGGATGCAGTGAGCATTTAGTGGTGGTAGGGATACAATGGTGTGTCATAATCATCGTATTAGAGTAAAACTTGTATCTGTCTCAACATTTCCTCCCTCCTACTACCCCTTTGACCACATATGTCTGTATATTTGTCCAAGGAATTAACTAGACATACTATGGAGTGTCACAATATTACAGCTTGAGATAATATCCAGAACTATGAGTTCATTGAAATACCGTGGAAGTATAAGTGGATCTGTCCTTTTATCAGTATTTAGATATCTCTCGATCACAGAGGAAAATAAATTAAGCCCTCATTGTTATAAAAAAAAAAAAGTTGTTTGTTTCCTGAATGATTCTAACAAATTTCAAATGTATATATAAAGGATATTATCTCTATATGAAAACATACTGCTCTAGATAAGTAAAATATGATGACTTATTAGACTGATTATTTCTACCAAATGCATATAAAAGAAGTAAAGACTCCTATGGAATGCCTTAATTAATTTCACATTAGGTATTAACAGGGTCTTCTTAATATTGTTGAATAATCGGTTAGTTTGGTTAGTTTATTCATTCACTTATGAGGCAAAGTCATACACCTATGCTACTATGGGTGAAAGAAAAAAGAGCTTTACTCTCATATAGTTTCCAAATAAAATGACTCATGTGCACTGAGTAAGGAATTATGAATAATTTAATTTTCTGATAGATCTTTTAGAAACAAACAGTAGTTATTGCTATTTATGCGGAGGAACTTCTTCATTCAATAATAATCCTTATTCAGATCCTGTTGTGCTTGCATCACTTTGCCAGAAAAAACAAAACAGAAAAGAACAAACAAACAAAAAAAGCACTTCCTATTTGTGAACCTTCTCAAGGTTTCCAAGAGAAAAAACCTTCCTACAAGGCATTAAAACAAATGAAATTTCTCTATTGAGGCCTATCATTTGACACTTAAACATAAAATCGTTTCAAATATTATCCTGTATGATCCTCACAATAAAATTATGACGTAGGTCATATCTGCATTTTGCTTACAAAGAAAGCTCAGACAGGTGATACATTAAGTTATAGAGCTAAAAAGTGGTTTAGCTTGACGAACGTCATTCACTTGGTTTCCAGACTTGTGTTAATTTCCTTACTGTGTAACACCATTTTCACACATGCTAGATCTATTTTAGAAACAAATTTCCAAAGAGTTCATCTTTGCATGCTGAAGAAATCAACGCCAGGACCTACAGCTTGTACACAGAGCAGAAGGATATAGATGTTTTCAAGGGGTCTAAAGAGGTTATTGCCTCTAAGGTATATGAAAATTGGGAAATTTGTTCTTGGGAAAAGCCCCTACAACATTCTTCTTTTTTATCTGTGCATCTTCAAGAGCCTATCTATGCATTTAGCCTTTAAAAATGCACTGCGAGTTGAAGTGTCCCCACCAAACACCTCTAGTCACCTCTGCTACAAAGAGAGCAGTTCCATTTTCTCACCAGCTTAGTTGAAGATATGATTAAATCATATAAATATGCTATAAATACAAATATATTTTATTTTAAAGTAAGCTCTTATTACTCAAGTGTAACACTATGTGTAAGGGCAATAATATTGATTGGAGCACTAATCTATGGGTGAAGGAAAGACATTCTTTCTTTATAGTATCTACGAGCGACAGTAGGAAGCTTCTCTTTCTCTTTTTCTCTTGCTAGGCCAGTAGCCAATACCAGAAGAATAGTGGTCTGAAAAGTGCCACCCAGTTTTGCAACCAGATCTAAGATATCTCACTGTGTCTCTCTCTCTCTTACTTTTAAATTCTGTACCTTCTCGATGATCCATAATGTACCTCTCCCTAATGCTTACCCTTCAAGACTGATCAAAACCATGTCTAAAGTCTCGTATTGCTTAGAATTTTACTATTCTGTCTGATTTTAAACTCTGAGCATCAATCATGTTAGTTTGCAAATAATTTCTTTTCCTTTTCTTGTCTGTTTGCTTAAGTAAATCATGTCTAAGTAATTCCCAGTTCTTATTTCCTCTCTTTGAATATCCCTCATTCCTTCCTTGTACTCCTTCAAAGAAAGATTTTTGAATGAATAAAGCCTTAAATATCGCCTACTTCTTTTTTAAAGGGAGCTTGCAAATATTACTTACTGCACTTATATTCTATTTTCATCTCTTGCCCTAACTAGCTCCTTGATGTTGGATAAAATTCATCACTCCATACCTCAGTTTCTTCCTCTATAAAAAAAAGGGCTATTAATAGTACCCATCTCATGCAAACTGTTTTCAGTTTGCAGTGAACTAACACTTAAAGCACAATATGGTACACCATGAAAGCTCCACGAATGTGATCTTTCTTTACCTCGTTTTAGATCGCTTTTGTAAATAACTCGTATACGTGTGTTTCCTTCAAGTCTTAAATATATCATCCTGGTATAGTCTTAAGTGAAGAGAGAAAGTAGAATTTGAAGAAAAATATATTTAAACATCTTGCCAAGTTACATATACTCTTGCCTCAGTTTACACTGGTTACTTTATTATACCAATGGACTAGAATATTAAGAAAAATACTTCTCAGAACTTTAATTTCTCAAGTTTTATCATTAATCCCAATTTAAAATTTACATCATCTACACAAATGGCTAATTGATTTTCTGTTTGTTGGATATCCCTGAAAATGCCAAATTAACATTAGCATTGAAAAACACCTAAATATTTCTATATGAGGTCATAAAGTATTAAGATGCTGTGTTGACTTTTTAGAGGTTTGTAAAAGGAAACAAGTGGAGGGGCGCCTGGGTGGCTCAGTCGGTTAAGCATCCGACTTCGGCTCAGGTCACTATCTCACAGTCCGTGAGTTCGAGCCCCACGTCGGGCTCTGGGCTGATGGCTCAGAGCCTGGAGCCTGCTTCCGATTCTGTGTCTCCCTCTCTCTCTGCCCCTCCCCCATTCATGCTCTGTCTCTCTCTGTCTCAAAAATAAATAAAAAAAAAACGTTAAAAAAATTAAAAAAAAAAAAGGAAACAAGCAGATGTTATTATGAAAATATTTTTAAAAGTTACCTACTGAGAATATTTTCATCTATTTTTATTTGTTTGGTAAACAGTTTCGTGGACCCATGTGACTTCTTAATTTTATATAATTAGCACTGAATGATTCTACATTTAATCCCCCAAATAGTTGTAAATCGTTTATTTTTTTCTCACATTTTCCTTTTTTTTCCTGAGCTTGTATTTGTGTGGCCAGGAAGAAATCCAAGGCTAGAATAAAGCAGAACTATTTAGTTCTACTTGAGTTGAAATTCAATTGCAGCTCCACATACAAAACTCTACATCCAAGCATCCCCTAATATCTAGCCCTTATACTGTAGATTTCCCAAGAGAGTCAGGACACATAGAAAGCTAAGAAGTAAATAACATGAGACTGAAGACACATACCTAGCATTTTACCTACCATTTGAAATAAAAGTTAAATATATATATATATATATACATATATATATATGTATATATATTTAAATATATTTATGTATATATTTAATTCAACTAAAGGGCATATTTATTCTGAAAGTATTTAATCACTAATGCTAGCATTTACATTACAAAGCTCTGTGTGAGGTACCTAAAAGAGAACAGATGATCCTGATACTGAGACAATGCATTTCATAGTCTTAGTTTAGCTTAGAAACAGAAATCCAATTTTTTTTCCCCAGACTGACGGCTCAGCTCTGAAGTGATCAGATTTTTTTTTTGTTTTTGTAATTGTTTTTTAATGTTTACTTATTATTGAAAGTCAGAGAGATTCAGAGCGTGGACAGGGGAGGGGCAGACGGGGAGGGAGACACAGAATCTGAAACAGGCTCCAGGCTCCGAGCTGTCAGCACAGAGCCTGACGCGGGGCTCAAACCCACGAACGGTGAGATCATGACCTGAGCCCAAGTCGGATGCTTAACCGATTGAGCCACCCAGGCGCCCCTGAAGTGATCAGATTTCTAACATGGAGCATGTTCTCCCATATTTCATAGGGATGTGTTGATAACAATGTAATCTGAGCTTTGCAGAAAACTTTGCAATTGAATATGTTTTAATTTTAGGTCTGACTTTCCAAGACAGAAATCACTGTTTTTAGGGTATCTAAACATGGAAAGTATCTTCAAGACAGGTTAATGACAACTAACTTTAGATGATGTAATAACCCAGATTTCCAACCGATTACATTTTTAAAAAAGTTATTCCTTTCCCATGACAAGACTTCTCACTTCTAAGCAATCCAGCCCTCATCCTCAGCATCAGGCCTCTGGACAAAGAATATTATGAGAATTTTTTGTGATGTGAATGCAAGTCAAAATCAGTTTCAGTGTACCATGACCTAATGTTTTGGGAAAGCCCAATGACATTGCCCTTCCCCACTGTTCTGTAGCATCTGGATTTTGTACCATTTCTCTGAAATCAGTTTTGCTTTACACCTGTTCTTCATGTTTAAATGCCTTCATTATGTTGAACTTTCTTCAATTAACATGTAGTTATTATTAAAACAGTCAATGCAAAATGGTCTAATTCTTGCTTTGATAACACAGTTTACAAGGGTTATATTCTGGCTCTTTTAGTGTTCTTAGGATGGTCTACAGTTTTGATTTGCATGATCTATTAATCTTCTATAATGTGTGAGCAGGATTATCCACAGGTTGTTACAAGGTTTCACACCTTTGCCTTAAATTCTACATATTCTGTTATGTTACATTACATACATTACATCTATTAAAGGCATGGAGTTGTATTTCAACATTTATACTCTGGTCCAGGAACTATGGTGAATTTTGAAATATTTCCACCATCACAATCATGTATCCTATGTATTTACCAGACTTCTGAGATTTCCCTCATGCTAAAATGGAAGAAGTGTCTCTGTTACTTTCAATGGAAATCCCTGTATTTGTTCTCTGGAACCCAATCCTGCTCACCTTCTCATAAATTTTACCATTTTAGGTATTTCACTCTTTCAAAAGGATCATTACCTTCAGCAAAGACAGTGCTTAATATCCCCAATGAAAGAAAAAAAAATATTGAACCACTTCTCTGATGATATATGGCAGCACTTTCTCTGATCTCTATTTTTGGGTGACGGTATCCAGTAAAGTATCGTGACTGTGGGGCTTCATATATCCACATTCAATATCCTCTTGAGTCCACTGTTTAAAAAAAAAACACACACTTTATATTTTATTGAAGAGATTCTTTTCAGGTTAACTAAAGATGCCCATCTTTCAAAATCCAATCAACCCTTACTAACCTCACTCGGCCTCTTAATAGAATTCACTATAATTGTTCACTTAAAATACCTTCCTTTCTTGGCTTCTGTGCCACCCCATTCCCACTTAGTCTCTTCCCCTAGACTGTTCCTCTCCTTTTGCTAACACCTGCTCATGTACAGATGCTGGGCTGCCTTAAGCCCAAAAGTTTGGGTGCTGTAGTGCTCAATACTTCACTTAGCTTTTCTCCTACAGTTCTCTCCCAGATGAAATTATACTGTTCCCAGGATTAAATTAGGCTTAAATTTAGGCTTATATATCTCAAATGGATATTTCCTATTCAGAAAACACACTTGAACTCCACACTCATACCCAATTCTCTGCTTTTTATTCCACATGTTTATCTACTTGACTTCTAAGGCATAGCATGTCAAAATCATTGATTTCTCCCAAATTATTTTTCTCCCAAAGGGAGTTATTTGCCCCCCTACCTCTATCCAGCTCCATAAATAGGCTTATCAATTACATGCTAGATCAAACACACGCACACCATCACCACCACCGCTTCCACATGAAAAACAAGTCATTTGTAAGTCATTGCCCTTCCAATAAAAATTCTATAGTCTGTGCCCAATACATAACATTATTTTATACAGTTCTTTCCATTTTCTTCCCTTTTTCACCCTTGTCCAAGACAACATTATTAACTTTTCTGAATTGTTAACTCTCTGCAATCTAAGAATCGAAGTAGCCACTATGATTTTTCCAGTACATAAATAGGTACATGATATCCTTTGTTTAACAATTCCCCTTTTGGGTGCCTGGGTGGCTCAGTAGTTGAGAGTCTGACTCTTGGTTTTGGCTCAGGTCATGATCTCAGGGTTTGTGAGATCACACCCTGCATTGGGTTCCTGCTGACTGCTTCCTGCTTGGGATTCTCCCTCCCTTTCTCTCTGCCCCTCCCCTGCTCATCGCGCATGTGTGTGTGTGCACTCTCTCTCTCAAAATTAATAAGTAAACCTAAAAAATATATATCTATATATCTACCTTTCTATATATATCTACCAATCTATATCTATCTATCTATCTATCTATCTATCTATCTATCTATCTATCTATTTATCTATCCCTCATTGCCTTTTTAAAAAGGTAAGAACTATCTACCATATGGTACATGGATTGCTTATCCTACCCCCAGCCACATACCTCTCATCCTTTCTGTCTAGCCAGTGAGACATACATTGTTTTTTAACCAAATCAAGTTCTTTCTTTAATTTGGATACTTGCATTTTGCTTTCTTGTATTGAAAATATTCTTCCCCTGGTACTTTGTACATAATCAGTTCATTTTTATTCTGCAGGTCTGGATGAAATGTTACTGAAGCTGAAGTTAAGGAAGAAGGGGGAAGTATTAGAAATTTAAGGAGAGGAGAAAGCACTCTTCTTTAAACAGTTCTAGAAATAGTTTGGAACATATGATTGTTGTCTATATTTTTAATTCATATTCATGTTAATAAACTGTTGCTGGATAATGTAAAACTCCAAAACTCAGGGGCAGATATTTAGAGCCCTCTCGTGTGTGTGTGTCTGAGCTAGCTGAAGATCAAGGTAACTAGCCTGGCTTGTGTTTGCCAGCTCTTTTAACCCCAATGCAATCAATCCTGCATCCGCTCATTTACTAGGTAGCTCTGCTTTAGCAGGCGGTATACCCTGAAGGGGGACAACCTTGTCTTTGTGTCTCTCATCTTCCTTCTGGGATCAGTGGATCAGCCAGCCCCACCATGTTCCTTTTGTGTCGGTGGCAGAGGATAAGGAGGAATATGCCATGTCTCCGGAAATCTTGCCCCAAATACGAAACAGGACACCGTCACTTTCAACTCATTCTTTTTCTTTCCTTTCTTTCTTTTTGATTTTTTTTTGAAAATTTTACTTAAATTCCAGTTATTCAACATCCAGTGTAATATAAGTTTCAGCTGTGCAATTTAGTGATTCAACACTTACAATACTCAGTGCTCATTGATTTGCTAAAGGAAGCTGGACACCAAATCTAGTGTGAAAGAGCTCTACAACCTTTTATGCATTGGAGAAAAAGGTGATTTGTGGCCAATAATGTGACCTACCTCCCATTCAGTTGCTTTCTCATTTTTTTTTTCACTAAACAAGGTGGCTAGGTGATGGAGATACTATGGTAGTTAACTGAAATGTTTTCATTTTTATTATATATTTCTCTTCAAATCTCAACTATATTGAAACTCTGGTATAAACTAATCTCTGACATCTCCTGTTATCCTAAAAATTTTGTACATATAGAAATGAAAGTTTAACTAAGGGTTTAGTTTTTAGAGTCAGCCTGGGTGGCTCTGTAGGTTAAGCATCTGACTCCCAAATGCTGCTCAGGTCATGGTCTCATGGTTCATGGGATGCAGCCCCACATCAGGCTCTGCATTGACAGTGTGGAGACTGGTTGGGACTCATTCTCTCTCTCTCTTTCCCCCTCTGCCCCTGCATGTGTTCTCCCTCTCTCTCTCTCTCTCTGTCAAAAAAAAGAACATAGTTTAGAGTTGTTGTTGTTTTTTTCTTCCAAGGTACTATAGACTTCCTAGAGGCAGTTTTTCATCTCTCCCTTATTAATCCCTCTGTTTTTAGTAACTACCATTGTATTCATGAAATTCAGAAGGGTGTTTTTCTCAATTTGAATTAGTAATTAGACTAAACATTAATTAAGGGCTGACAGAAAAAAAATAATTGATGTCAACTCTATGCAAATATAAGTTGCCAGGCAAATCCCAGGAGGCAAATATAGAAACTAAACATGTGCATTTACTATTTGAATATATCTGGTTTAATACTGCCCTTGTTTTAGTTTTATTTGTTGTCTTCATTATATCATTGTGTAAAAGGAAGGATTATCTCTTTCCTTCCCTAGATACTTCATTGACCACAGTGGCGAAGATGACAGAGTTTTCAACATCGATGCCAATTCTGGAACCATCAGAACCACAAAGGTTCTTGATAGAGAAGAAACCCCGTGGTACAACATCACAGTTGCTGCTTCAGAAAATGGTAAGCTACTTTATGTGTCCTAAAAAAGATGTCACTTGTACATGACGATTTCTACCGAGATTTTCTCGGGTGCAGGGCTCTCACCATTTCTATTTGTGGTGCCAGCATCTAGCAGAGCATATAGAACGTATTAGAGGCAGTTACTCGTTGTCAGATGTGGTGAATAAATCTCATACCTTTTTTTTTTTTTTTTTTTTACTTTAATCCTAGTGTACTGGTGGAAGATTGACATCACAGGACACTCCTTCCCCATCCCTGAGTCAGAGTATTTGGTTGGCCTCCTAGTCATGAGGCTTGTTCTGCGGGTTGCACGGCTGCCTAACATCAAAGACACCACTATAAACATTCATTTGAAAGTTTTTTGTAGACACATTTTTATTTCTTTGGGGTATATACCCGGAAGTGAGATAGCTCAGTCATATGGAAACTCTGTATTTAATTATTTGATGGACTGCCAGCCTGTTTTCTAAAGCAGCTACATTTTACATTCCCAAAAGCACTAGGAGGGTCCAATTTCTCTATATTATTACCCATATTTATTGTTATGTATCTTTTGATTATAATCATTCTAGTGGGTGTGGGGTGATAGCTCCTTATGGTTTATGCACTTTTATAATGTCCCCCGTTACCAATTAATAATTAGACTACCCCAGCTTTTTATATTCTGCCTGAATTTTTATGTTTTTACATCTGCAAAATTAGCTCAAGTGGCTCCCATTTAGAGAATTTTCTCCAGCATAATATTCTCTTTGAAAATAAGCATTCGCTAATTACTTTTAAATGAGTGTTATAAAGAATACATGAGTGGGTTCATTTATGATCATTCTGGTTAATTTTCATTTTCAAAATAACCAGACTAGGACTGGAATTACATGTTCTTTGTCACCTAATGACAAATAAATGACTGTCAAGTGATAAGAGCTCATTCAATATCAGTTGCAAAAATAAAGGAATTAATGGATTAATATATCCAAGAAGTGATGAAGACATTGAAAAGACTCAGAAAAGATTGTGTGGTTTTTGGGAACAGGTTCTGTGTAGAGAAGATGGAGGGAAAGAATCCCTGGAGAAAATGATATTTTTCAGAAAAGAAAAAAAAAACAGGAAACTTACTTTAAAATAACTTCCAGTTTTACTCCAGAATTATTTCAATCAGAAACCATACTTTAGTTTCTAAATCTCACCTCAGTCCAAATAATATTTGTATCAAGTAGAAACTAACTAATTTATGAATGTGCATGAGTATATGTATACCATGAAAATTATATTATTTGCAATCATTACCAAAAGAAATGTCCATTTTTACTTAAGTAACATCTTAAATATATATTTAATAAGTGCTTTTTTCTTTTTTTTTTTTTTTGCTATTTGTTAGTACTTCTTATGGGAAATCGGTTAATACCTATCTACAAAGTAAAGCAGTATAATAGATTGTATTATCCTGCATTTTATAGATGATAATTTTAGAAGGCTCAAAGCCTTAGGGGCACCTCAATAAGCATTACTAAACATAATGTAATCCTAATTATAAATGGGTATGTAGAAGGAGTGAGAAATAGTGAGGACTTCATACCCATATTGGAGACTGTTTCAGGAAGTGCACATTCATTCACCGGTTGCTTGTCATAAGTGCCTTATTAAATATCACTGGGGGCCCTTCCATTTACGGTTGTTCGTAAACAGTAACATTAAATTCAGCCACATTACCAAAGTATTTACTAATATATTCTGTTCGGAAATGTACTCGATGCTTTTTATAAACTGGATTTTTTTTTAAGGCTTGATTTTTTGGTAGAGCAGTTGTAGGTCCACAGCAACATTGAGAGGTAGGGACAGAGATTTCCCAAATAGACCCCACATCTACACATGTATGACATCCTTCATCATCAGCATCCTCCGCCAGTGTGATACATTTGTCACAACTGATGAACCTACATTGACACGTCATAATCACGCAAAGTCTATAGTTTAACGTGTTTCGTTCTTGGTGTTCCCTGGGTTTAGACAAAGGTATGATGGCGCGTATTCATTATTATAGTATCATACGTGGTATTGTCACTGCTCTAAAACCCCATGTATACTGCTTATCCGTCTCTACTTACTCTGATTTTGGTGACCACTGATCTTTTTATTGGCTCCTTAGTTTTTCCTTTTCTGGAATGTCATAGAGTTTGAATCATACAGTAAGTTGCCTTTTCAGATTGGCTTTTTCCCTCAGTAATATAGGCACACTTAAGGATCTGCCATGTCTTTTCATGGCTTGATAGCTCATTTCTTTGTAATAATAGCATCCCATTGTCTGGATGTACCACAGTTTGTGTATCAATTCAGGTACTGAAGGACACCTTGGTTGTTTCCAAGTTTTTGCAATCATGAACAAAGCCACTACAGTATAAACACATATTTGTAGGTTTTTGTATGGATAAAAGTTTTCCATTTCTTTGGGTAGTTACCAAGCAGTGAATTTACTGGATCATATAGTAAGGGTGTATGTGGTTTGTAAGAAACTGACAAACTATTTTCCAAAGTGGCTGCGCCATTTTGCATTCCCACCAACAATGAATGAGAGTTGCTGTTGGTCTACATCGTCATCAGCATTTGCTGTTGTCAGTGTTTCTGGATTTGGGCCAGTTTTTGTCAGGTACGTAGTGGTATCTCATTGTTGCTTTAATTTATATTTCTCTGATGACAAATATATGGAACATCTTTTCATACATTCATTTGCCCTCTGTATGTCTTCTTTGATGAGGGGTCTGTTAAGGTCCTTGGCCCATTTTTTAATCAGGTTTTGTTTTCTTATAAGTAAACTTTAAGGGATCTTCATCAGATGTGCATTTTACAAATATTTTCTCCCAGGTGGTCTGTTGTTTACTCATTTGTTTGATGTTGTCTTTTGCAGAAATGAAATCAGGTTTCTAAACATCTTAATATAAGTTTTGGAAGAGCTTGGTGCTCTATGGAATGACATTTAGAAGTTTTGTTTTGTTTTAAATTTTAGAGAGAGAGAGAGTTGTGTGAGTGGGAGGAAGAGCAGAGGGAGAGAGGGAGAGAAAGAGAGAGAGAGAAAGAGAGAGAGACTATCAGGCAGGCCCCATGCTCAGCACAGAGCCAACGTGAGGCTCAATCTCATGACCTTGAGATCATGACTTGAGCCAAAATCAATTCAGAGGCTTAAGCGACTGAGACACCCAGCTGCCCCTAGAAGCTTATAGTTTAAAGTACTATATATATATATATATATATATATATATATATATATATATATGTGTGTGTGTGTGTGTGTGTGTGTTTTGTTTTTTGTTTTTTGTTTAGCCTACCTTAAGTGTTGTGCAAGTAAGAGAAAGATGCCCCTTCTGGGGAGATGAAGCAGTGCACCAGGATTTAGGATTTAAGAGTATATGAGAGCAAACCACATCTGTGCACAGAAAAACATAAAAAACTAAAAAGAATCCCTTTCTTCAGCTGAACGGGCCACTTGCTAAGGGATCAGTGTGAGAGTATAGGGTGGCATAAAAATGCATGTGGGTCTCTGAACATGTAAGTAGGGTCCAAATGGCATGCAGCTCTTATTTACATGGTGTTCGATTCTGCTCTCTTTTCTTCTTTGGTTCTAGGTCAACTCAGCTGCCCAGTCACATGGTAAAGGCAGAAAGCATGAGTCTGGTCCATGAAAGCCTTCCCCACTGCTGCTAAATATAGCTAAAAGATATCTTGCTTTTGTATGGTCAACTTTCACAGACACATCATCCTAACAAAAATCTCTGAAATAGAGAGGACAGGCATTATTTTCACTTTATAGATAAGGAAATCGAGACTCATACAAAATATGAATCCAGATAGTTTGGTTCTGAGAGCTGTGCTCTTTCTAACATGGCCCTTTAGGGAAGCTGATGTTCATTGCATCAAGTTTTGGACAGATATTTTCACTGATTGAGGTTTATTTTATTATTTATTTTAAAAATGCATTCTGTGACATAAGACTGTCTCCATGATTTTAGAGAGAGAGAAACAGAACAAGAGCGGGGGAGGGGCAGAGAGAGAGGGGGACACAGAATCTGGAGCAGGCTCCAGGCACAGAGCCCGACGCAGGGCTCGAACTCACAAACTGCAGGATCATGACCCGAGCCGAAGTTGGACACTCAACCAACTGAGCCACCCAGGCACCCCGATTATCTCCATGATTTTAAAGAAGACACTAAGAATTAGATAAATGCAGCAAGCTGTCTTTGATTAGAGAAATAGAAAGAGTTGTATTCTCATCACATATCACAGTTCTTGGAGAAGAGTACTTTCTCACTAAATGCGTGGAATATTTCTGTACAAGTAACAATGCCTTCCATTCATATGATCCATAATATAACTATTTAGTCATTTCCATTACATTTCTATTTTTGGGTAGCAAATAATCACATGATTTCCATAGGTGAGAAGTCCAGGAGGGTTCCACTAGATTCCTTGTATAGGGCCCAGTAAGACTGAAGTCAGGTGTCAGCTGGGATGGGTTCTTATCTGGAGGCTGGGGAAGAATCTGCTTTAATCTCATTCTTCTTGTTGCCAGAGTCTACTTGCTTAGGATGTAGTTATGAGGTTTCCATTTTCTTCCCGTCCTCAGCAAGGGCAGCTTTCTTCTCGAGACTGCCTGCATTCTTTCTCATGTGGTCCTTACCTTCTTCAAAGGAGCAGCAGTGTATTGAGTCCTTTTCATGCTTTGAATCTCTTTGACTTTCTCTTCTGCTACCAGCTGGAGAAAGACTCTGTTTGCAAAGGAGTTCACCTGATTGGGTCAGGCCCACCCAGATAATCCCTTTATTCTAAAGTTAACTGAATTGGGACTTGAACAACATCAACAAAACCCTTACACAGCTGTACCTAGACTCATGTTTGGTTGAATAACCAAGAAACAGGAATCTCATGCTGCCATCTTTAGAATTCTGCCTATGAAGACCCTAAAATACCTGAAAAAAGATGAAAGCTTGTTCCTTCTACTAAAGAGTAAATATTGTTTCAAACTTGCATGCCATGGCCTTCTCTTCCCCTTATGTGACTCCCTGTTAGAATAGTGGCAGTAGTGGGCCCTCAATAAATCATTCTTTTTTTTTTTTTAATTTTTTGTTAACATTTATTTATTTTTGAGACAGAGAGAGACAGAGCATGAGTAGGGGAGGGGCAGAGAGAGGGAGACACAGAATCTGAAACAGGCTCCAGGCTCTGAGCAGTCAGCACAGAGCCCGACGCGGGGCTCAAACTCCCGGACCGCGAGATCGTGACCTGAGCTGAAGTTGGACGCTTAACCGACTGAGCCATCCAGGCGCCCCAATAAATCATTCTTAATATATCTTTCTCCACAAAATAGCTACTGTTTTCCTACATTTCCTTGTTTATGCCTAAACTCAAGATAATGCATATTTTTGTCCCCACTACTCTTCAGAACCTGGTATTATGGTCTTAACTTACTAATAGCAAAATCCAGCTAATACTGTTCATTTCTGATCTCTCCCTGCTTTCTTGGTCATATTTTCACTTGAATTTTCTCCTTTCTTCGCAAGACCTCTAGTACTTTGGTATGGTATAATTTATCATTTCTATCCTAAAATATGTATTAATTAACTCATTCCAGATGTATTAATAAATGATACTTGCTAAGCTTGTCATATGTTAGGCGCTAAAGACATTGAGGACCCTACTTCACTTTTGAGGAATTCAAGAATCTCATGCAGAAGACGAGATAAATATGTAATTGCATTATGGATAATCACTGTGGCCATAAGGTTTTTAGGGTTAGGAAACATAAAGTCATGGTAGCTTAAGCTCTCTTGGGGAATTAGCAAAGGTTTCATAGAGAAGGAAAATGCATGGATTCAGTTTTGAGATGAAGGTTGAGTAAAGGTTAGCCTGCATTCTGTGTCCAGCTGTACCTGTATCAGTCAGGGTTCTATAGAGGAACAGAACCAGTAGGATTCAAGACCAGAAGGATTCAGAACCAATAAGGAGATTTATTGTAAGGAATTGGCAGTTATGGAGGCTGGGAAATCCAAAATCTTCAGAGCCAATGTCCCAGGTCAAGTCTAAAAGCCAAAACTGGGAATAGTCTTTATCTCAGTTTAAAGGTAATCAGGCAAGAGAATTTTCTCTTATTCAAGGGAGGGTCAGCCTTTCCTTCTTTGAAGGTCTTTAACTGATTGGATAAGGCCTGGCTGACTCACATTATGAAGAACAATCAGCTTTACTTAAGTCTACCAATTTCCATGTTAATTTAAAATCACCCTCATAGAAACAAACAGAATACTGTCTGACCAATTATCTGGGCACACCATGAATTAGAGACTTACGTAGTCCAGTATCTAGGGTTTTATCAGGCTCCCTAAGTAGTTTTCACCCATGCTTGTTACAGAACCACTGGTTTATGGGATTTTTTTTTTTTTAAGTTTATTTTAAAAAGAGAGAGAGGGAGCACTGGGGAGAGGCACAGGGAGAGAGAGAGGAAATCTTAAGTAGGTTCCATGCTCACCTTGGGCTCAGTCCCAGGGCCCTGGGATCATGACATGAGCTGAAATCAAGAGGAGACGCTCAACCACCGCTGACTGAGCCCCCCAGGTGCCCTCATGACTTATGCAATTCTAATGTAAATTGATTTTAAGAAACATTGCTTCCTTCCAATCACAATTTAACTTATGTCATAGCTCCATTTAGGACTAATCCCAAAGACATCAGTACACACACATGCCCTGCGTGCCTAAGAAACTAACGCAGCATAGAACATGTGTAGCTTTTCTTTATAAAACTCAGCCCTGTCTGTTCTCAGCTTCATTCTCAGAAAAATTGTCTATGGCACTTTTAATCACAGATCCTCATGTTCTTTCAATAATTTTATAATCCGTTCCTCTGCCAATGCCTTCTTCCCCTTTTGTTCTGCTTTACAAACATCTATTTACTTTTAAGAACTAGTTCATATGTCACAGCATCTGTGAAACTTTGCTCAACTTCTCAGGCAGATTTTACAGTTCCTCCTATGCTCTCACTTGGTGCCTGCCTTCATAGAGCACTTATCACTTATTGGATTTAAGTATAACATTTATCATATTTTATTGTAATACTGTTCACCTCTACTAGATTGTGAACATCTCAAATCTAGGAATCAGGTCTAGTTTATCTTTGTTTATCATAGCATTCACAAATATTAAGAATATTTCCTGACACATCAAGCTGTTTTAAATACGTGAATATTGTTTGTCCTTCATTTCTGGATCTACTTTAATTGCCAAATACTTCATTGTGGTAACTAAACTATATATATTTCCCATTTTGCCTTAAATATCCTATTTGTCCTTATTCTGTGCCCTGAATATGAGAGTTTATTTCACCTGAGCAATACACCAAAATGGGACCCCCTATTGTTCATTCCTTGCTGATAGCTGTTGGCAAAATCCAGGGATGTGCTACTGTAATATATACTTCTGATGAGTCCAAAAGGTTCCGCTCTTACCAGAGTTCACAAGTTAAAACAATAACGTTGTTTTTTTTTGCATTGTTACAGTATTCACCTCAGCTATTTGATTTCTCTAAACAAATTATGTTCATAACAGTCCAGAAACCAAAGTTTACATGCTGTTTACAGTAAGACCTTGGTTTGCGAGCATAATTTGTTCCAGAAACATGCTTGTAATCCAAAGCACTTGTATACAAAGCCAATTCCCCATAAAAAATAAGGGAAACTCAGATGATTCATTCCACAACCCAAAAATACTCATATAAACATGATCATAATACTCTAATATAATACAAAATAATAAAGAAAATACAAACTATAGGGATGCCTGGGTGTTTCAATTGGTTAAGCATCCCTCTTCCCCTCAGGTCATGATCTAGCAGTCTGTGAGTTTCAGCCCCACATTGGGCTCTGTGCTGACAGCTCAGAGCCTGGAGCCTGCTTTGGATTCTGTGTCTCCCTCTTTCTCTGTCCCTCTCCTGCTCACACTCTGTCTCTGTCTCAAAAATAAATAAACATTAAAACAAATTTAAAAAAAAGAAAATACAAAATATAAAGAGAAATAAGTAAATTAACCTGCACTTACCTTTGAAAACCTTCGTGGCTGATGTGAGACAAGAGAAGAGGGTTATTGTGTAGGACAACTTTCATGATTACTAATGGAATCACTGCTGTCTATTTACTCACTGGAATCTTTTTCTTCATGGAGGCCATTGTATATGCTCATATGGATGTTGACTTTATTAATAAACTCTTTCTTGTCATATACTGTATTTAATGTAAATGGCAATAAGGCAGCAGAAGAAAGGGTCTATATCTGCAGGCAGCCTGTCCTAGAAAGAAGCAAAGCATTCCTCAGCTTACTCTTGGATGGAAAAGCAAAGGACTGTCCATAGATGCTTTGAAGTGACAAAAAATATACTAGTGCCAGTTGTGGGCTCCTTCCAGCGTTCTGAAAAGTCACTGATTTGTGTCAAACACTGCAGCTTGAGAACAAGCATCTGAACATGGGAGACAATCACCCACAATCCTGCAGGGAGGGAGAGGAGAGAGAGAGAGAGAGAGAGAGAGAGAGAGAGAGAGAGAGAGAAGAACCATTGGCTCAGTTGTGATCATGTGATATTCAGCATCGTGTACTACTCATGTTGCAAGACATTGTTCATTTATCAAGTTAAAATTTACTAGAAATGTTTACTCATCTTGCAGAATACTCACAGAACAAGTAACTCACAGTCCAACGTTTTACTGTATTTATTCAATCTTTTTAGTTTTTTTTTTTCAATTTTTGTGCAAACATATTCAAAGATTAGGATCTACAAATTTCAAATTTAATCCAATTGTAACTTTGGGTGATGGGAGTTAAATTTAGATTTTATTAATTCATCCTTGTTGCTTTTTAATCTGAAATAAAATTTTGTTAGCAGCAGCATGAAGCAATACAAAATTCCATCACTGAAGAGTGGGTGGTTAAAGTCTCTCGAGGTTCTACATATTATTTTGCTATTGTCAGTGTGCTTATTTTGATATATGAAATTCGCCTTTCACAAGTGTGTTCGTATTAGTAATTTCACCTAACACACAAAAGGATCTTATTTGACACTTTTTCCTTAGCACATAAAAGGAAGAACACCAAACAAATTGGTTTTCTTTAACTAATGATCAAAAGTAATACAATAAAATACTTCCATGAAATATATGTTTATGCATGTATATGTCTGCGTATTAGTTACCTGTTGCCATGGAACAGAGAACTACAAAATATGTAAAATTAATTCAATTTGTTCTAAGATTTAAAAGAAATGTATCGGCCCACATACCTTAAACTTCACAGGTAAATTAGGCTTCAGAGTTATGTTGATCGGGTCCCTGTCTTTATTTCTCCGTGATATATTTTTCCCTTTTCTGCATTCCTTTTTATTTCATGTTTTGCTTTAGAGCTGTCAATTTATAGTAACAAGCACCAAGTACTATGCTAACTTTCAATATGGTAACAGGATGAATGCTACCTTAAATTGGGTTGCACTCATCCTCATTCAATCCAGAGTGAGATAAATTATCTCTTCAGATGTCCATTAAAAATATTGTTCCAATTAGGTTTCAATTAATCACCATTGACTTTTTTCGAAAAAAAATTGTATTTAATACATAATATGTGCCCATAAGGAGATGAATTATGGCAAAATGTGTGGGGTTATTCACATTAGCTCAGGACCTTCCAGGCCCATTTTTGATCTTTACTTGTAGGCAATTCCATTGAAACCTCTTGAGTTCTACCCATGGGGAGAATTTTGGTGAGGAAATTATGATATATATTCTATTCTATTCTTACATCTTGCATCTATTCAAATGTTGATACATTTGAATTCTTAGACATTGCACTATCCCGATATCAGTATCAAATTCTAGAAGCATTAGAACAAATTTCTTCATTCCAAAGGAACTTGGATCACTGAAACAATTCTGTACAGCAGTGCTAGATATTTATTTTGTAGTTCTCCTTGCTCCTCAAATTTCCAAAACTTTTGCCAGGTTCCTTGCATACCTCAGACAATCTTGTTTCTCTAATTCTTATTCAATAATAACAATCAAGAAAGGGTTTCCACAGCGTCCTGCCATGATGTCTACCAACCTAACTAATACTGTGGTCCTTAGTTTCCTTAAATCTATCTCCCTTCAGGTTACTGGGAGTGAACACTCCATTCCAGGCTTATGACCACCCCTCCATGTACGCCTGAAATCCTGACCTTTCTTGTTCACCCTCAGTCTATGCACTGTCATTTATTTCCTCCCCACATCTTCATTTGCCCCTGTCTGATACATAATTCCTCTGTCCTCAAAAATAGGCTTTATATTCTATCTGAAAATAAAACTTAAACAAAAACTGAAAACCTACCTCGATCTAGTGTTTCTCTCCAGATATAACTTTAGTGTTCCCTTTCCTGATAAACTCCTTGAAAGGGTTGCCTATATTCACACCCTGAATTCTCTGTTCCCAGGCTCTTTCAAATCCACTCTACAAAGACTTGCCTCGATGACTTCACCAAAATTATACCTGTCCTCCATATTCCAAACTATAAAGTATAATTCTCTCCTCCATTTGTTCAGCAAAGCGGCAACATTTGGTACAACTGACAACTGTTTCAAGACACAGACTGTTTCAAGACACAGGCTTATGGACTCAGCATTCTCCAGATGCTTTTCTTCCTTTGCTCGTTCTTCTATCTCAGTGTGCTTCATAGTTCCTCCTCATCTCTCCACTCATTGAATGGTGGGGCATTCTGATTTTCAAACTTCGGATTTACCTGGAGTTATTGCCCATGTAATATCATTCAGTCTAGTGGATTTGCATAACACCTACATGTAGATGACTCTCAAATGGAAATACACATCCACTTTTCCCTTGAAATCCATATTAGACGCTTAATAACTCCTCTAGGAGATCTCAAACTCAGAATGCTCCAAGTAAATATTTTGCTCAAAATCCAATTTCTCCCTAAATCCACTCCTCCAAGGAATTAACTATCACAATAGTGATGGCTTTAGTCCAGATTGCTTATGAAATCACTCAGTGTCATATTTGACTCCTCTTTTTCTCTCATGCTATACATCCAACTCACCAGAAACTTCCATCAGCTATACTTTAAAAAGTATGCATAAGTCAACCGCTTCATCACATTTTGCTCTTTCCCATCCCTGCCCAAATAAGCATCAGCCCTCAGCTGGAATACTCCAATAGTTTCCTGAATGGTATTTTGCACTTAACCCTAGCCTCTTTTAATCTATTATCTAGAGAGCTACTTGAATATCCCTTTTAAATAAATAATACCATGTAGCTCTCTTGTAAGGAAGATAAATATTCCCAAATAAAGTAAGGTTCCAAAACATGGCACTCATAATGAGTGACCCAAAATAGATACACACACACACACACACACACACACACACACACACACACATGCCCTGCCGACTACAGGATAGAGGTAATGTGTATCTTCAGTTTTCACTTTAGTTCTGGGTCAGGGGGATGAAAATGTGAAAGTTCTACCCATTAGAAAATTGAGTATATGATACTTCTTACAAATCATTTTAGATCACCTTGGCCTCAATAACTCTGTGACAATAGAAACGGAAAATGCGTAATACAGAAAAAATTTCAAACAACCAACGTGAGAAAGTTTACACTGCTATTAAAAAATTTATTAAAAAGAAATAAAATTATCTCCAAAGGACGGTTTAAGATTCAATAAGGAATGATGACAAAGGAAATGGTACACATGAGGACACCTTTCTTTGTAATAACAAAACGTCAAATTTGATAGATTAACAAACCCATAAGTATCATCAGCATCTTCTCAATATTATCATTATTACTTACAGGTATAAACTTGTGAGAAACTTGATCCAAATTGAAACATTTAAAAGTTATTACAATGGTGGGGTTCCCTGGGTGGCTCAGTTGGTTAAGTGTCCAACTCTTTATTTTGGCTCAGGTCATGACCTCATGATCTCAGATGATGATATCGAGCCCCGTGTTGGGCTCCACAGTCAGTGTGGAGCCTGCTTGGGGTTCTGTCTCTCTCCTCTCTCTCGGCCCCACCCCCACACAAGTGCACTCTCTCTCTCTCTCTCTCAAAACAAACAAACATTAAAAAAAGTTATTACAGGGACGCCTGAGTGGCTCAGTCAGTTGAGTGTCCAACTTCAGCTCAGGTCTTGATCTCACAGTCCATGGGTTCAAGCCCCACATCGGACTCTGTGCTGACAGCTCAGAGCCTGGAGCCTGCTTTGGATTCTGGCTTTCTGCCCCTCCCCCATTCATGCTCTGTCTCTGTCTCAAAAATAAACATTTAAAATTTTTTTTTAAAAGTTATTACAGTATTTAGAAAAAGAGTAAAGATGTTGATTGTTCTTATATTTTCCCGAGATACCCAAGCATGTTAATATTTCTGAGTTAAAAAAGGAAAGAAATTTAGTATACATATTTAAAATTACAGAGAGGACATAACAAGGATAAAACCTTAAACAATATGCTGGAAGATAATATTAGAAGGGATAAAGACAAAATATTAGGACAAGTTTGAAGCATACAATAAAGTGGTAAAAATATATATTAGTAACCAAAGTGGTATAATTATAATAAACTCTCCTGTTTAAAAAAAAAGGAAAACATACTGAAGCAAAGTAAGAAAATCATCTTTATGGTACTTGTAATAGGCTCATATGAAATATAAAGGTGTGGATAGTTTTAAAATAAAAGAATACAGTAATAAAAAGATAATTCTAAGCAAAAGAAATCTGGCAAAACTGTTAGTATTAGAACTGTTAGTGTTAAACAAAATATACTTTAAAACAAAAAGCTATCGTGATGATGAGAAGGTCTTGCCATACTGACATATAGTATATGTCATCAGAGTGATATAATAATTTGAAACTTCTATGAGCCTAATAAACTATCTTTAAAGTAAATAAAACATAATCTTACAGGAAACAGTTAATAGACCTCTCTCAGACATGTTTTATGAATTAGACCAAAAAAGGCAGTAATTATAAAAGTGTTTCATGGAACAAAATAAAAGCACTTGATATTTGATTATCTGCCAATGAGTAAATTTAAAGAACAAATATAATTTTCAAGCACACAGAGCAAAATATAGTAACAATTAATGACATACTAAACCACAGAGCAACTTAAAACCCGTGTTGACACAAGCTGTATTTTCTAAGAACCACACAGTCAGGTGCTACAAGGCTGGGTTGCGTGCCAGTCAGTAGGGAGAATGGATGGACACTTGAACAAACGGATGAAGACACAATTATGAATCTGGCTCGCGAAATGAAAGTAAACTTATCTACATCACAACGAATCAAAATAAGTAATTGTAGTATGTAGAAGACAAAAATGAAACTTGAAATGTTGGTTAACACACTAAGACTTTGGAAATAGAGAAAGTTTTATAAAAGCACAAATTTCACAACTCATAAGGAAGACATTGATAACTCAACTATGAAAATTGTCCTTAGTTAGAAATTAAAACATAACTTGATATAATGAATGAAAATGTGTATACATATGTGGGGCATGTGTACATTATGTATACACACATCTATCTCTGTTAATATTTGAATAAATTTAAGTAATTGTACCAAATGTTTTCCAATTAGAATTACAATATATATCAAATATATTGATATATCAAGTATGTAATCCGTTTAAATAATAAATTGAACACCAATTTAAGAGCCCTTACCTCAAAGCAATAAGCTTGAAATACACTATTACATCCTTCTTTATTCCAACCAGAGCTCATCAATATTGAATTTTGTATTATTTTGTCCCTTTCTTTTCTTTATCATTTTACCAAATATGTTTTGGACATTTATATTTCCATATTTATGTATATAACTACATCTTTGGTACATGGATATTCTATATTATAAATGGGTTAATATTATATTAACTTTTTTTTTTTAATCAGTGCTATTATCAGATCCATCCAGGTAAAGAAATACAGCTGAAGTTTTTTGTTTGTTTGTTTTTGTTTTTCTATCTTTACTATGATGAAAAAATCAATCTTTTTTAATCTGAGCTTAAAAAGTCCAATGCATTTTGATTGTTTTCAGTTTTTATAGCTTCATGTATTATTGATACTGCTGATATAACATATCCTGTACATGTTTCCTATTGTAAATATAAATGTTCTCAATATATGTAATTGGTGCACATACCAGGAGCATATAATATATCCTTCGAAGTATTCTCAAATGTTTTTCAAAGAGAGAATGTTTAACATGTTTATAATAAATACATGTGATTGACCCAGAATTTATTATGCTTCTTTAATATATGAGTTAAAGTTCTTACTTAATATTTTGTTTAATGCAGAAAAATTCCACCCTAAAATATGTTTGCATTCAGTTCCAAAATTATATTAACTGTCCTAAAGTCTCAGCTTGTGTGTTACTTGAAATTGTAAACATTTAAGAAAAGGTGTTTTAATATCTTTCTATGAATCTGAACATACTTTAGGGAATTCTTTAGTAAACACAAGGTAACAAAATATTAACCTATCTGTTCTTATATATTTAAATTTAAGGTTTTATATTTTGTTCGGTGGTTTACTTTGAGTAGTATTTTATATACATGATAAGATGTAAGTGTTGGGGCACCTGAGCGGCTTAGTTGGTTAAATGTCTGACTCTTGTTTTCGGCTCAGGTCATGATTTCACAGTTTGTGAGTGAGTTCCAGCCCCTGGAACTCTGCACTGTTGGGTTCTGCACTGGCAGCACAGAGACTGCTTGGGATTCTTTCTCTCTCCCCCCTCTCTCTCTGCCTCTCCCCTGCTCACGCACACCCTCTCTGTCTCTCAAAAATAAATAAACATAAAAACAACAACAACAACAAAAAGCCTAAGATGTAAGGGTCAAGTTTAATTTACTTCAAATATGAATTTCCACTTGATCGACGATTTGTTATAAATGCTCTTATTTCTCTAATAATTGTGTCAGGGTGCCTGTGTGGTTCAGGCAGTTAAGCGTCTGACTTCAGCTCAGGTCATGATCTTATGGTTTATGGGTTCGAGCCTCACATTAAGTTCTGTGCTGACAGATCAGAGCCTGGAGCTGGCTTCAGATTCTGTGTCTCCCTCTCTCTCTGCTCCTCCCCTGCTCATGCTTAGTCTCTCTTTCTCTCAAAAGTAAACATTAAAAAATAATAAAATAAATAATCTGTTAATTTTGTCCACTAATAGTTGACCATTAATGTTTTGATTAATTTCTGGACTCTCTTTTGTATGTACCATTAATCATATCAGCAGATAATAATATGATATGATATATAATGTAATATAAAACACACACACACATATATAGTCTTATGCTAATACCATGGTCTTGATTATTGTGGCTGTTTAGCAACACTTAAAATCAGAAAGTACGTTCAGCATCTTTCTTCTTTTTTCAAAATTGTTTGGGCTAACTTAGGACATTTTCTTTTTCAGGTACGTTTTAGAATCAGCTTATCAATTCTTCAACAATATAAGCTAGAATTTTTATTCATATTGCATTGAATCTGTAGTTCAAGTTTAGGAGAATGGGTATCTCAAAATTATTGAGCCTTTTATCTATGAACATAATGTATGTTTCTAGTTATCTAAGTATTTTATTTTTTTGTATTTAAAAGAAAAATTGTTGATGTTTATTTCTTGAGCGAGAGAGAGAGACAGAGCATGAGCATGAGCAGGGGAGGGGCAGAGAGAGAGGGAGACACAGAATCTGAAGCAGCCTCCGGGCTCCGAGCTGTCAGCACAGAGCCCAATGTGGGGATTGACCTCACGGACGGTGAGATCATGACCTGAGCCAGAGTCAGACGCTTAACTGACTGAGCCACCCGGGCACCTGTACGTATTTTAAATTTATGTGACCAATATTTATAGGTTTTACATTGCAGATATAGAGCATATTTTATGTGGTTATATTTTTTCACATTATATAAATTTGGTATTTGTTTGTTTATTTTAATTGTCATAGAAATAAATATAAGCTAGTGGCAGTAGCTTTTTGTAGATTAGTTGGTCTTTTCTACACAGATGTTCATCTGTGAAATATAGATTTGTTTCTCACTTTGCAATTGACATAACATTTATTTCTTTTTCTGTCTAATTGCTTTCACATGATTCTCAAGAGAATTGCTACAGAATGTATCCCTGCCTTTTTTCGTTTCTCTGATCCTTAAGTTAAAACATTCATCTTTCAGGGAGTCCCGGTAGCTCAGTAGGTTGAGCGTCCGACTTTGGCTTAGGTCATGATCTCACAGCTCGTGAGTTCAAGCTCCACGTGGGGCTCTGTGCTGACAGCTCAGAGCCTGGAGCCTGTTTCGGATTCTGTGTCTCCCTCTTTCTGCCCCTTCCCCACCCATGCTCTCTCTGTCTTAAAAATAAATAAAACATTAAAAAAGATTCAATCTTTCCCTTATAAGTACGACAATTGTAGGTTTTGTTAGACAATTATTCAGGTTGAGGAAACCTCTTCTCTTCTTAATCTACTGAGTGTTTTTTTTTTTCCTTCTTGAAATCAAATACAGGCATTATGTTTTGTTATCTCTTTTCTGCATCTATTGAAATAATTATGTGTGTGTGGTGAATGATATTCATTGATTTTTGAATGTTAAACAACTAGCCTTTCCTCCCTGGACTATATCCCATGTGGTTATGATGAATGTAATATCAAAGCTGGAGGAGATCTTGGGAGCTTAGGCTTCTCTCTTCTCTCAGGAAGCATAGTTCTTCACTGTCTATTTTCAGTTTTATATTTTCAGTTCTATAGCCTCTATATAAGCAGGTTAGTCTGGTATCATTTGCTATATCCTGGCCAAAATCCAAAGTTTACTTCCTGAATTTCTATTTCAAATCCTGATAAACTTGTCTTTGTAATTATTTCATTTATTTAAATTATTATACCAAGTGATGTCAGATATGTGCATAATGGAATCAGGATTTGTGTAATTCAAGCTTAAGTTTTCCTAAGGCTTGATAAAAGTGATTTTAACTAACAACAACAACAACAACAAAGAGTTGTCATTTTGGAGAAAAATAAGACTATTATAAAATTTCAGGGAGTTTCATTATAATGCTGCTGTGCTTAAAACTTCTTTGAACATATTTTCATGTGCTTCCTTCACTTGGAATAAATTCGGAGCCCATAAATGCTGCAGTGAGTGGGATTTCTTTCAAGAATGGTGAAGTTGAACCCCAAGCAGCAGATCTATGCTCAGAAATAAGGCCTTATCTGTACCTCACAGTTTAGAGATCAGTGAATGATAAGATATTCAGATATTTTAATACAAATATTTGAAATATATACATATGATTTTCATTAATGTTGTCGTATGTTAACGGATTTGCTGTAATTAACGAACCACTTTCATATTCTGATTGTATCTGATGAGGAAAAATTTATTATCCTTTCATTGCTCACCCCCTTAAAAATGCAAAAGGACGGTCCATTCTATCAGTGAACTAATCAGAGTGGCATGCACGTATCAGACTTTTCAAATAAACTCACTGGATAGAATGGATTGTTCCTCAAGTCATGGAAAATTCTCTAAAAATCATAGTATCAAGCTTGCAATTGCATTGAAATATCCTACGCCAATACTTTTACTGAATCCCTATCTTCATGGAGGGCATTCTGCTCATGGAGTTGCATTTATATTGGCATTACATGAAGCATGAGTGATTTTTTATAGTGTAGTTTCTGCTGGAATGGAAATGTATAGGATCGCCAGCATGCTGTAAGTTTTGTTTCTGTTTTGTTTGTGATCTTCAGAAAGGATTCAGATGTGCGGTCTGCTCTCTGAGGATCAGTGTTGTAAAATTTACATGACTTTGTTAATTGTTTCTCAGAAACACAATTTGGGAAGTCAAATAACGGATACCAGGTTAAGTAATCAAGGTATAGAAATAATAAATACCTTTACAAATTTCACTTTCCTAAAGAGTGCTGGAAAAGGGGATTCATACTTAAATTCGTCTGATTCCAGTATATTTACTCTGCCATCACAAGACTTAAAATTGAAGAAACAAGAAAAAACAGACACAGACTCCTAAATACAGAGAAAGAGCTGGTGGTTGCCAGAGAGGAAGAAGGTGTACGGGGTGGGGTGGGTAGGCGATACAGGTGAAATGGATTAAAAAGTACAAACTTCAAATTATAAAATAAATAAGTCACAGGAGTGAAAATTCAAGCCCGAGGAATGTAACCACTAATATTATCATAACTTTGTATGATGACAGATGGTAACTACAATTATCCTGGTGAGCAATTTGTAATATATATAATTGCCAAATCACTTTGATGTATGCCTGAAACTCATGTAATATTCTATGTCAATTATACATCAATTAAAAACATCAATTTCTAGAAATAAAGCATGAAGACAAAAGTAATAATAGCAATAACAGAAACGTTGCATTAAGAACTTCAGGAACATTATCTAATTTTTGCCAGAGAAAAATGCTTCTAACACACTTGAACATGTACACATTTTATAGGTACAGTTATTGTCATTTGAAGGGTAACATACTATCTCAAGGGCCATGGGAAATAAGAAAGAGGAACCCAAAGGCACCTGCCAGTTTGCTAATTTAGAATTAGCAAATTTTATTATTGAGCAGAAAATACCAGAATGTACGCAGGTAGGCTACAAGTGGCTACAAAACCATCGTGTGTTTCCAGCCTCTAATTTTATGGAATTAAAGGCACAGTTTTTACAAATCATCCGACATTTAGTAAATAGACAGCAGTTATTCGATTTGCATCGGTAATGACAGTAAGCTTACTCCAACGTTCTGTTTCTCGTATCTCTTCATCAGTATCTCCTGTGGTTGCCGTGGCAGGGCAGGGCACACAGGTCATTAGTCCCAACCACACTAAGCTTAGAATCCATTCAGCTTCCCCACAGAACACAATCTGTCATTTGTCTGCTGCTGAACACTATGTTTTTCGCCATTAAGGAAAGGAATAGTAATTATGCATTGAATTGATAAAGCAATATTTGGTAAACATAGAGTCCATTTCCATCTAGAAGAGTGGAGTTTCCTGGACTCTGGTATGGAATGAGTGCAAGGCCATTCCAGTCCAGAGGACGTCGTGAGCAAGACAGAGTGGGGACACTGAGAAGGCAAAGGCTGAAAACAATCAGACACCTAACTCTTTTGTTGTAGGCTTTTCTCAAGATGTAGTCTTTCCAGAATCCTCTCCTACAAAACAGTTGTTTTTATCCCTAACTACACTAAGCTTGCTTCTAATTCTGCCTTCTTGGAAAATGAGCAGAGAACTATTTATGCAGGGACAATTAAGGCTGCTGATACTAATGACTAGAGCCAATAAAATTATTCTTGCCTCAGATTTCTAAAACAGATTGCTTTGGTCTGCTCTTAAAAGGTGAACAAGTACCTAGTTGGGAAATAAAAGAATACAAGGGAAAAATCAGATATGACATCTAGAAAGTAAGAGAGAGATTTACATAGTGACAATAGTGTAGCCACTGGTATCATATAATAAGCCTCGTAAATTGTAGAGCAAGGATTCTTTACTGTGCTCCTCCATATAAGTCTGAATAATCTTAGTAATTATAAATTTTAGGATCAGCTTTTAATTCTATGAACATTGGGATTTTCAATAGGTTACATTGAATATACACATCAATTTGCTTTTTGTTAAAGTTTATACTCTTTTGAGAGAGAGACCAGGGGAGGGGCCAAGAGAGAGGGAGAGAGGATCCCAAGCAGGCTCCATGCCATCAGCACAGAGCCTGACATGGGGCTTGATCCCACGAACCTTGAGATCATGACCTGAGCTAAAACCAAAAGTCCACACTTAACCAACTGAGCCACCCAGGCAAGCCAATACGCACATCAATTTGGAAAGGTTGGTTTTATTTGTGTTATTTTTGTCTTCCTAACCACACACATGGTAGAGCTCTTCATTTCTTTAGATGTTCTTTAATGAAGTCTAAATAAGTTAAATAAAACACTTCAATAAAGTGTTTGCATATAGGTCTTTCATTTACTTTGTTAGATTTATTTCTAGTTTCCTTATAGCTTTGTTAATTAATTCTAGTTAGTTTTTCACCATTAAGAATAATGTATGCTGTTGTTTTGTTGTTGTTATTTGTTTAATGTACCCTTAATCAGTTGGAGAGGGCACATTTCTGTTTCTAGTTCACTGAGAGTTTTTGTTTTTTGTTTTTGTTGTGATTTGTTTGTTTTGCTTTGTTTCATTGTGTTTATAATACATGGATATTGTGTTCTAAATCTTGGTTTTTCCATATGTGATGAGGAGATTATGGGTTTTTTTGTTCCTCTTTTAATGCATTAACTTTTTGAGTAATTTTTGTGCTTTTTAAAACGTCCTTCCTCATTTCTTCCTCTGCATTTTCCTTCCTTCCTTCCTTTCCTCCTTCCTTCCTTCCTTCCTTCCTTCCTTCCTTCCTTCCTTCCTTCCTTCCTTCGTTTCTTCTTTCCTTTAATGCTAAACTAAGCAAGCATGGAACTAAATTGCCAGATATACGTTTATATGTATATATATTATTTTTACACACCAGTGTCTTGTTTAGGCTGTTTACCCCTAAAATCTCTTATCAGTGAGAGTGTCTGGGATTGATACCAACATTTCACAAGCCATGGAAAACAAGCTTTAGGGTATTTTCTTCTTCCACTGTTTTCCTGGAAAGAGATGTATAAGACTGCAATTGCCTGTTTCTTTAATTTTAGGTAAAATAATCTAGATGATGTTTTTCTCTTTAGAAAAAAATATTATTTTTTTAACACTTGTTTATTTTTGAGAGGGGGGAAGGGTCAGAGACAGAAGGAGAGAGAATCTGAATCTCTCCTGAGATAAGGAGAGGCTCTGTGCTGTCAGTGCCGTGTGTCAACTCATATATCTTGAGATCATCACCTGAGCTGAAATCAAGAGCCAGATTTTTAATGGACTGAACCACCCAGGCACCCCTAGAAAAATATTTATTTTTATTTTGAGAGAGAGAGAGAGAGGGAGAGAAGGCAGAGGGAGAGGAGCAGAGAGAGGGGCAGAGGGAGAAGGAGAGAAAGAATCTTCAGGAGGCTCCATGCCTAGTGTGGAGCCTGACAGAGTACTTGATCTCAAGACCATGAGATCATGACTTGAGCCAAAATCAAGAGTTGGACGCTTAATAGGCTTAGCCACTCAGATCCCCAGAAATAATCATTAATAATAATAATAATTATTATTATTATTATATAGTAATGTTAATTATTATGTTAATAATGTTAATGTTAATAATGTAATAATGTTATTATTATTATTATATTAAAGCTTATTTATTCATTTTGAGAGAGAGAGAGAGAGAGAGAGAGAGCACAGGCAGGGGAAGGGCATAGAGAAAGGGAAAGAGAGAGAATCCCAAGCAGGCTTTCTGCTGTCAGCACAGAGCCTGACATGGGGCCTGAACTCAGGAACCATGAGGTCATGACCTGGGCCAAAATCAAGAGTTGGATACTTAACTGACTGAGCCACACAGGTACCCTGAAAAATTATTTTTAAGTGAAATTTGATTTTATTTAGTTATTGTGCTCCTCCTCAAATTTTCTATTCCTTTTAAAGCTACTTCTGGCACTTTTTATTCCATGCATGTTCTTACTATTTTCAGTATCTTCTCTCTCTATATATGTATATCCATATCCCCTTTTTTCCAATATAGTTAGTTTCTGCCTTCTCATGTTCTGCTTTGATAATTTATAAATAGGTCTAGACTTTGTCTTTTTTAGTAGTCCTTTTTTACATGTATTAGTCTATTTTTTTTAATTTTGGAGTTTTTAAAGGTAATAACAAATATCAGCAATAAAATATATATATTTAGTTTTCCAATTATTAATCCTGCATTTAATAGCTCTAACATGTAAATAAAACCAAAAATTTGTCTTTTTCTTCCATCTCAGAATTAATAAACTTACTGAAAAATGGGAAGATTTTTTTTTTTTAAGTTTTTTTTTTTTCAATGTTTTTTATTTATTTTTGGGACAGAGAGAGACAGAGCATGAACGGGGGAGGGGCAGAGAGAGAGGAAGACACAGAATCGGAAACAGGCTCCAGGCTCCGAGCCATCAGCCCAGAGCCTGACGCGGGGCTCGAACTCACGGACCGCGAGATCGTGACCTGGCTGAAGTCGGACGCTTAACCGACTGCGCCATCCAGGCGCCCCATGGGAAGATTTTTTAAAAAATATGTGTTTAAGACATATTTTAGAGTATTAACTATAATATTTTTATATCTACCATAGTTACATATTAATTCTATGGTAAGTTCTGATTTAAATTATTCTTTATTTCTCCCCAAATATGACTTAATATCACACACTGCATGCATTTTTTCTATAAGAAGAAAATTATCCTGGGGCACCAGGTGGCTCAGTTGGTTAAGTGTCCAACTGTTGATTTTGGCTCATGATCTCAGAATCATGAGATTGAGCCCCATGTTGGACTTCGCACAAAGCACAGAGCCTGCTTAAAATACTCTCTCTGTCTCTGCCCCTTTCCTGCTCATGCTCTTTCTGTCTCTCATTCAAATAAATAAATACACTTTAAACAAAAGAAGAAAATTATCATTTGTGTAAAGAAATTGTACTTTTTATTTTCCCCAAGTTTATTTAGATTTGAAACCCTGAACTTTTTAAACATTATGTATTTTTTTTTACCAACTGCGATGCTTTTCTTAGATTAATGATGAAACCAATTGTTCATCCCTTAGACTCTGACAGCATACAATGAATTCTGACAACTTTCTCCCACTCCAGTTCCTGAATAACATGTAATTTCCTTGATATGACAAAATATCATTTTAGCATGCATGTCATGCCTTGGTGTTCATTTTTCATTTTTCTGTAAGTTAATGAGTTCTCGCAAAGAGTGTCATCATAAAGTTGTCTTTTGCCAAAAGTCCTGTTGCAGCATATGGAGATGGCGACAAGCTACAATAGTAGGGAGATTTGTTTTAACCCAAGCCTCCAAAGTGTGCATAGAAATACTAAATATATCCCTGTGTGTTTTGCAGACAATCCTGGTTTGCTGAGCCATGTGACAGTGGGTATTAGAGTTCTGGATGTCAATGACAATCCACCTGAACTTGCCAGGGAATATGATATTGTTGTCTGTGAAAATTCAAAGCCTGGCCAGGTAAGTTAATTGTTTCCTTCCTATCATTGAGATGGAAGAAAAACAAGCAGCTCTCTTTCTATTATTTTTATATATAATCCTCAAGATCCCTCAGTGTTATTTTTGGGCTCAGTGGAAATAATTTTATAAAGCTTTATTTTAAGTACCCAGTAGATTTTTTTTTTGAGAATCCTTGAACATGAATTTTCTCCAGATCCCAAATGTTACTCAAAAAATGAATTCATTCGTGCATATATCCATCATAGAATTATATTGGATGCTTTGGGTGAAGCCCTGTATTAAATTAGGAGGAAACTGTGAACTTTCCAGTCCTATTGATGCTGTGAGCCTAGATTACAGAGAAGGCACTGGTTGGTCTACTTTGGAGGGCCTGCAGGAGTGACATGTGTGTGACCATTGAGTAATATTGGTACCAAACGATGTTAGGTTTTAACCACATGAAGAGAATCTATGTATGAAGGGAGTACGGACAGTGGGGGAAGTTAAGAAGAGCTTGAACCTGGGTGGCGAGTCCGGATGTAGCATGGCAACAGGCTAAAGGAGCACTGTGATTCTGAAGGGAGACCAGTGTGGCTGTGGCACATAAAGTAAGCAGACGTCTGGCAGGCGATATACATTTGTTTTTTTGTTTTCTGTTATATAGCAAAGTACACAAACTTAGCATCTTAAAACAACTCTTATTTATGACCTCAGAGTTTCTGTAGGTCAGATGTCTGTTCATGGCTTAGCTGGATCTTTGCAGGGTCTTTCCCAAGACTGGAATCAAGGTATCCATCAGGACCATGATCTTACCTGAGGCTTGAGATCGCTTCTAAGCTCACCTGGTTATTGGAAGCATTTAATTACTTTCAGCTACAGACCTCAGAGCTTCAGAATTTTCCTCAGCTCTTGAGTATTACCTGGAGTCTTGACATGTTGCACCCAGTTCTTGCTCCGTGGGCTTCCCTAATGTAGCCCATTTACTTCATCAAACAAGTAGGAAGAGATCTGCGAAATCTGTTATCAATCAGTCTTATAAAATATAATGTAGTACAATACAATCATGTGAATAATATATCAACATTTTTGCCATATCTGTTTCTCAGAGGTGAATCACAGGTCACATCCAGACTTCAAGGGGAAGGGATTACATGGAGGCATGAATTCCATGAGGAACACCTTAAAGTTCGTCACAGGTGAATCCAGATAGAAAAGGTCTAGGGTCTAGGTCCAGCTGAGTCATTTGTTCCCCTTTATTGTCTTTGGTAAACCAGAATGACTCTAACTATATTGTCCAGACCTACTTTAAATCATTTTAAAGCTTGTCCTAAAATTATACTACTGAGAAACATTGCCTATTTTTTTATGAGGCCCAATCAATACTGTGCTAAAGTAATCATTGCTTATGTTATCAATGCCCTCCTGAGAAGATATTTGTGTATATATAAATGAACAACTCTTTTTTCCATGTTCATGGACCACAAGAAAATTGGAAAATATGATAAGAACAAAATGGATGAAAAGTATATCCTGAAGTACTTACAGATTATATAATGTATTGTATTTTAATCATATTATGTTAGACTATAACAGTAATTAATATAGTATATAATATATAGATAATATTTTAAGATGATCACTTCAGATAGTTAGGTATTTGTCTATATCACCATTTCAAAAACAGCAAGGAATTTTATGGTACAGATATATAATGATTTATTTACTAAACCCTGTTCATTGTGTCAGAAATGGGTGCACACATCCTAAAATTATTTTCTTAACATTCGTCATAAAAGTACAATTAATGAGAAAAATGTTAAATTTTCAAGTGGAAATTTTAGATTGTAAAAGATAAAGCCACTGAATGTGGACTCTCAGTTCTTGGTAACAGAAGATTAGCCATACCTGAAGTGAAGATTAGGCAAGCAGGAATTAAAACTACAATAAGAATCTGTATTCCCAATACTGTACTCTAGTTTTGTAAGATGTTCCTAGTTGGGAAAACTGGGTACATAGCATCTCTCTGTGTTTCTTAGAACTGTATATGAATATGTGACTACCAAAAAAAAAAAATAGAAAATTTTATTTAAAGTAAAAATATTTTAAAAGATATATATTTTTTTAAATTTTTTAACCTGTATTCACTTTTGAGAGACAGAGTGTGAGTGGGAGAAGGGTAGAGAGAAAGAGGAAGACAGAATGAAGCAGGCTCCAGGCTCTAAGCTGTCAGGATAGAGCCTGATGCGGGGCTTGAACTCATGGCCCATGAGATCATGTCCTGAGCCGAAGTTGGACACTTAACAGACTGAGCCACCCAGGCACCCCTAAAAGATAACTTTAAAAGAATAATATCAAAAGCTAATTTTTCCACAAGAAAGATAAAACCCAGAAAACAATGGAAAGATAATTCCCAACAGTGGCAAAATAATAACTGACAGGCATGAATTCTTTTTTCTACCAAAAATATCCCTCAGAAATAAAGACAAGAAAAACTCATAGTTAGGACAACAAAATGTGAAAATCCCATCCTGTAAGACACAGTCTCAGAATTATATTGGCTAGAAACAGGAAAATAACTATATTGGTAAGTTTAAGTCACAAGGAACCTCCAAGACAAAATCAATCAGTAAATATATTCATAAAAAATCAGTTATCAATGAATGAATAGAAATCAAAAGAACATTTTCTGGAGTTTAAAATATGCATCATACACATGGCAACAAGGGATCATAAGTGAGAAAGACACATAAAGTTAAAATATTCTAAACTCCTTAAATTTGGGATCCTTAAAATTTGAGAAATTGATAAACTACGATTTTATAACAGATTTTGTATGTCCACAGTGCATGCTCTAACCTCTAGATTAACTAATAAAAATAGTAAAAGAACATGTAACCAACAAGCTAATGGCAATTGTAATAAAGATACTTAATACTAAAGACAGCAATGTTTACATTTCTATTTCTTGATCTGAACTGTGTTCATGAAAATATTTGTTCACTTTCAAATAGTCCGTATACTTGCCAAATTGTTGCAGGTGATTTATCCTGCTGGATTATATTTTACAGTACAAAAATATGGGGAAAATAAAATTTTCATATAGGAGCTATTTTCAAGGATTCTAGAAGTCTATTTTATTTTTTTCATGTTTATTTTTGAGAGAGAGAAGCACACAGTTGAGAGTGGGTGACAGCAAGGGGTAGAGAGAGAGGGAGACAGAGAATCCCAAGCAGCATCCTCCTCTGTCCTAGTGGACCAAACTCACAAAGTGTGACGTCATTACCTGAGCTAAAACCAAGAGTCAGATGCTGAACTGACTGAGCTGCACAGGTGCCCCTAGAAAGACTATTTTAAAACTAAAATATAATCCTAATAAAATGTGATGTTTGTAACCAATAGTAATTCCAACATAATCCAGAAATTCCTGTGAAGTTTGTAAAACTCAAAATTGGAATGACAAGTTCTCATATTTGCTGCTGATACATAGATGGTCTCTTAACACAAAACAGGCAAAATAAGATACAAGTTGTAGTGCACAAAATTCTAGTAGCTAGGTAGAGGTCTTGCAATTTTAAAAAATCAAGAAATAAGAGAAAAAAATATGGAATAATGGATAAAATAGAAAGAAAATTAAAATGATGTAAATTGAAAGTATACATTAGTATTTATGTTGAAATAAAATCACATAAATACTCAAAAGATGCATATTGTCAAAATAGATAAGAAAAAATCATTTAAATATTGTTTAAGGAGGTGTAAAATCAATGTGATAGAGGAAAATAATTTGAAAGAAAACATATAGAAAAACATAACGAATAAGTACTTGATTATGCATACTTGCTGTAGACATATTCATGCAACTACACACACACACACACACACACACACACACATTTCATCAAACAACATCGGTAGACATAAAGAGGTACATTCATTGGGATGAAAACAATTTATGCACCAGGCAGATATAACAATTTTAAATTTATATACACTTATCAATGTTGCCTCAAAATGAACAAAGAAAAAAATGATAGAAATATTTAAAACTAGATTAGCCCATTATTGTATTGAGACTTTACTATGCTTTTACAAGAAACTGATAGAGTAATTATATAAGATTTTGGTAAGGATGCTGAAGATTGAAGACCATAATTAATAACATAATTAAATGACAAATATAGAATAATGCACTGAACAACTTCAGATCATGCATTCTTTTGAAAGTTACAGAAAACATTGACCAAAAATTTATTGTATGCAGGGCCACAAAGCAAGTTGTAATAATTTGCCAAGGATTGGCCTCATTATTTTCTGCATGACAAAAAAAACAAAGCTAGATCCTAAGATGCAAATTCAAAAGTTTCCCTAGTAAAATAATCCATTGGAAATAAGGGCATCTCTGAATAAGCTAAGAAACACTTAAGAAATAAAAATTAAAAACATATAATTGGAATGATAGTGAAAAAACATTGTATTAAAAAAGACCAAAAGGGGGAATCTAATTTCTGCATAATTTTAATATTAAAATCTGACAAGGATATATTTTGAATTACAGATATTCTCTCTCTTGAACATAGAAATATCATAAAAGAAATGTTTTCAGAGAATCCAGAAAAAATAATGTTTTCAAATGAAAAGGAAAAATATTAAAATTCATTTCATTACTGGAAATCGAAGCTTTTGATAAAGTTCAACATCCAATTAATAATAAAAATAATAACAACAATGATACTACTATGCATTAGTACAGTTTGTAGATAAAATTAATACTTTTCCTAAATATAAGGTCAATATAAATGTATTTCTTGTTTTTCTTTATGTCACCAACAATTAGAAAATAAAATTTAAACACTATGCCATTTAATATGTCGTTAAAAAATAAAATGCCCGGAAATAAATGTTACCTTTTTTAGGTATCTATTGCCTAATCGATAAATAACAACCTTGAGTAAACTTAGGTTATTTCCTTCCTTGAATCTTTGTTTCTTTGGTTTGTAGGTTATTCAGAGAATTCAAAATTGGATCATTTGAATTGTGACATAAACATTTAAAAGTCCAAATATAAAGTAATGATGGCATGAGCCATTTTTAGATTTTTTTTTTCTCTTAGGTAATATATTTCTTTTTTTTTTTTTTCCTTCAAGGCAATTTCAAAATTTATAGGATACAGTGAGATGTTGTAGTAGGAGAAACTCATACCTGGTAGTCCATAGTCACCTTTGCAGGTGAAAGCATTGAAAAACGTGGGCAAATAGCACTGAGTCCTTGCTCTTGGATGAGCTGATTGAGCTCCTGAGAATGTGAACATTCACTCCCAAAACTAAAACACTAGTATCAGTTTCCTGGATTGAACTCTCTTCATATTGGCCAGTGACCTTGACTTTTTCCATTGACTTCCCATATGTCCCACCTTTTGTTGAAGTGAAAGCTTATTCAGGCGTTTTCTCCAGTTCATGCTCTCCTGTCAGTGCCATTTTGCTAGTCTGGCTCCTCTGTTTTACCCTCGACACTGACTACCGAAGCTCTATGGCTTTTCTAAGAAATGATTTGGGTGCCATTGATAAATGCTTTCTTCATCTCTAAAATGAAGAAAAGTGTCACAATGTCAGAACCCTAAGATTTTATGACTAGATGACTCTCAGATTCCTTTAAATGTGGATTACCTTATTCTCCTGGCATGAAAAGCTATTTGTTGCATTTTTTAGAAAAGGCTAAATTTACAACAAAATGTATCTTTTTTCTGGGTGTCTAAACCCTATATATAGTATTTTCCTTTTCTTCATACAACTATTACTATTTTCAGAGAACAATCAATCACTAGACTTAGCACCCCTAAGTTCTAATGTGATTTCATTAAGTGATTCTATTTATTATCCTTTAAAGACTATTTTCAGATCTAGCATCATTGTTGTCTTTAATATTACGTAATTTTAGAAGTCACTTTAAAATAGCTGGGTTCTTTATATTGCTTGAGCATTTCTTTCTCCAAACATTTGTTTCACAAAAATGAATTAAAATATTTTACTAAGGGGATAAAGTCACTTGACAATATTTTTGGGGCACCTGGGTGGCTCAGTCGGTTGAGTGCCTGACGTCGGCTCAGGTCACGATCTTGCAGTCCGTGAGTTCGAACCCTGTGTCGTGTTCTATGCTGACAGCTCAGAGCCTGGAGCCTGCTTCAGATTCTGTGTCTTTTTCTCTCTCTATTCCTTCCCCGCTCACACTTTGTCTCTCTCTGTCTAAAATAAATAAACATTAAAAAATTAAAAAAAGAAAATATTGTTTATTGCACCCTTATTTAAAAAAAAAAACAACATTGCCAAACTGTATGGTCAATTTGTATGATTAACCTATTACAAGGGAAATGGTCTGAATCTTCCTATTGTTTAATTTTGCAGTCTTTGGTTCATTTAACCTTATGTTTATAGACTTTCTAGAGAAACTTTGTGTGTTTTGATGCAGAGTAGGAATCGGGAACTCTATTTAAATAATAATTTGTGAAATAAGTTTTCCAAAGCACATTTGTATTGCCCAGCTGTACAAGGCTCCTCTTTCTATAACAATCGCTTTTAGAATTACAGACATTTTTATTATGGATGCTGTGCATCTACATAAAACAGCATGTGGCCATGGCAAAGAGATTAATCTTTTGTGAAGCAGAGGTTTAAACCACATATAACAGCAGAGTTCAGGTTGATTCAGGTATCAATACACCTGAAATACAGCAATATATTTCTCTGAGTTAATATAGTTCCCTGTTCTGAAAAAAAATCTTTTAAGTACCTTGCATGAAAAAAAATACTAAGAAGAAAATCGTGCATGCATGAAATTTGAAGTCAGTTCCCAAAGTAAAGTGAATTCAAAATAAATGAGATGGGCCTACGCATAAAAACCGAAACGTAAATGATGAGGACGATTTCTAGCTTATTTATACCAAATTTTCCCGTGTTTGTATGTGTATTTCATTAGCAGCAAACTTAGGAAATATAACATCTGTTAAAAAAAATGTATTGTCTGATACCAGCCTCCCTCCAACCTGTCAATTATTAACAATATAACTTTGTATGAAAAATGTACCTAGATCAGCAGACATCTTACACTTAGATTTGACAAAGATCAACCTCGTTGAACTAACAAAGGTTGGTATTGTTATTAAATAAATATATGCTCCCATGTGAGATTATATTATAAAGCAAATTCATTGATTACTTTAAAGAAGATACAGTGTGTTCCACAGAACATTCTTTTACTTTAAATGTTTAGTTAGGATTACCTCATTTACCTAACAGAAGACTACATTATTTGTATAAATCCGTGACACTGACTCGTTTGATTTTTTCCCCCTAATAAAGTACTCAAGAAGTAATAGACTATGGAAAACACATTTAAACAGAGGAATATATTTATTTAGTAAACACCAACTATCAACTTGGACTCCCCCTCCCTTTAGTAGAATAAATCTGTAACTGCTTCTCTCAGATATTTCAAAATAATCAAAGAATTTATGCACTAATTACATAATATGCATATGATAGGAACCATGTAATTTCAGTTAAAAGGAGTGAGAGAAAGCAAATTGTTAATGGATTGTACATCACCAACAAATTGAGCAAACGTCACAGGTAGCAGAGTGTAGATAAATCATTACTGACAAAAGAATAGAAAATATTAATGACAGATACATGGCACTTATCTAGATATCTAGACACTTAAATCTTTTAAAAATCACAAACATGTTGGCTTCTTTTTTTTTTTTAAGTTCATTTATATTTTGAGAGAGAGAGGGAGCATGAACACAAGCAGGGGAAGAACAGAGGAAGAGAGAGAGAGGGAAGGAGAGAGAGAGAGAGAGAGAGAATCCCCAGCAGGCTCTGCACTGTCAGTGCAGAGCCTGAGTCTGGACTCAGTCTCACTAACCCTGAGATCATGACCCGAGCTGAAATCAAAAGTCAGACGCTTAACAGACTGAGCCACCCAGGAGCCCCAAACATGTTACCTTCTGAGCTGGGTTTACTAATAAAAGTCCAAGGAAACAATAAATGGAAATCTATTTACTACTGAAAGAAAAAAAGGTAATCAGTAAACAGAAAAATTGAATATACCTTCTCGCATCAACAGAATATCTCAGAGTTCTAGACGAAAGTAGAGCAACATTCTTTGGTTTTGGAGGCATTTTTCAGAAGTTTGGAAAAATATTTAAGTGTAGATGCGTCAGCAACAATTCTGTAGGAATTCAAGATGCATGGTTCCCTCTTAAACAAAATGTGGTAATCAGCTCATCATTTGCTACGGACATGAGATCGAGAAATCTTTGAGGAAGATAAATTTGCTACACTGAGCTTCCTGGCAAATGCAGATTTGAAATTACTGGTATAAAAATGGAAAGTACATTTTGCTAAAGATAACAGTAAGACAGTAAAGATAAAATATAGATTATATCAGTGCTCAACAAATAGAATAAACTTAAGTATAAACACATTAAGGAAATTTAAAATAATGTATAAATTAATTCCAAATGAGAAAAAAAAAATAATTGTCCCAAACAAGTAATAAGGGGAAACATAAAATAATGCACTTGAATATGTGTCCGTAGGTTTTGAGGTATCATCAGCATAATAGGACTCAGAATTAGAGAATGACAATGAACAAAGTGTAGGGGGAGATAGGACATTTCTTTTCCAAAAGAAAAAAAAAATGTACATTTACTTTATGTTACCCTGAAAACAATCTTGAAAATTTGGTAGTTTTATTTCAGTTTTATATTAAGTACCTGACACGTACAGAATGTAGGTCTGTTCTTCAGATTACACTACACATTCTCTGACCTCCATGGAGCTTTTCATGCACTTGAGAAAAGTTGTCAGATTGTTTCTGATTACCCATCAGTTTATTCTCCTATCAAGTCAAAAGCCAATAGCAAGGGAAGAACGATCTATCCAGAGAGTAGCTGTACTTTAGATGGAAAAGAAGGCAAACATCAAGGAGATACGTACATTTTTCAGTTCATTAAGTAATAGCGTGAAGGGAAGGAAAGAAGTGATGAATGATAGAAACTTCTTGGAATATGTGGGCTGGAAGGAGGAGGCTTTACCTAGGATTTCTTTCTGAGAAAGTACATCTTGAACAAGGATGCCAGGGTGAGAGCCGCATGCATATACGGACGAAATGGATCACTTCTATTGCCTGAAGCACTTTTGGCAATGAAATGCGTGTGGACACATGCTTTTCTGGTCTCACTGCCACTGATGATTCCTTTTTAGTACTTTTATATTCGTCCTCATCTGCCAGACCAACTAATGGGCTCAATACTTGGACAGGAATTTACGTTTTAACTGTTGCACATACTGGTGTATTCTTTCACTCAGAAAAGATGGAAATGGGATGAAATTGAGTAAGATGTTTTTAGAAATCGTAACAATTTTTGAAATGAACACACTATATTTCCCATATAGGACACACTCTTTTCACAAGCTTCTTGTTGCTCTCTTTGTTCTTAATTTATCTAAGGAAGAGATAGATGAAAGATACCTAAGTATTAGGATACAACGTTTTAAAAGAGGAGAATATTGTCCTGCTTATTGGTTTGGCCATTTTCTCCTTAAGAGTGTAACGTCTACAGCTATTGGAATTTGTGTTCTGTTCTTCGGTCACCTGGAATGTTTTATTTATGTATTCAAACATTGTCTGCTACATAATGCACAGGCTCCAAATTTTAGACTGCTTTCTCCCAACCATCGTATATGAGAAGTATTCCATAAAACTCTGAGTGGTCTGGTTTTGCCTTTGCTACTATTTTAACAGTTAGGAGTCCCATCACAATCCTTTAGGGTCTCCGAACCTTATCTGTAAAATAGAGGGGCTAGATCATGCTCTCAAAAGTTCCCCGAAACAATAAAAACAGTATGACTCCACTGTGTTTGCATGTACTGAGAACCGGGAACACCACAAATCTGTTGTACGTGAACACTAGGATATTTATATTTGTACACATGATACTCATGTTTCCCCAAACAGGTATCCATACAAAATCTTGCGACTAATTGGCCCAAGGTACTGTAGGTGATAAAGAAAAAAAATAATAATAAATAAATGTCTGTGCTATGCTAGAAAATAAAGTGTGAATGATTATAAATTGTACTGTACTGTAATGTGTTTCCTAAAATCTCATATAAGACAGAGCCAATTAGCTGGTACGTTTATTAGTTAAATTTGAAAGTGGGCAAGGTGGATCAAGGGGGCTTTTTAAAATCCTTTTGTGGGGCGCCTGGGTGGCTCAGTCGGTTAAGCGGCCGACTTCAGCTCAGGTCACGATCTCATGGTCCGTGAGTTCGAGCCCCGCGTCGGGCTCTGGGCTGATGGCTCAGAGCCTGGAGCCTGCTTCCGATTCTGTGTCTCCCTCTCTCTCTGCCCTTCCCCCGTTCATGTTCTGTCTCTGTCTCAAAAATAAATTAAAAAAAAAAAAAAACGTTAAAAAAAATTCTCTAAAATCCTTTTGTGATGACAATTAAATATGTTATAATTAAAATCAAAGATTTAAGCAAAATTAAGTTTACTATTCAGTATTTGCTTTCTCTCTTTAGGTTATTCATACCATCAGTGCTACTGATAAAGATGATTTTGCAAATGGACCAAGGTTTAACTTCTTTCTTGATGAACGCCTGTCTATAAACCCAAACTTCACTCTGAAGGACAATGAAGGTGAACACGAATTACATATACTTTTTAATCTATGTGAGATCTGCTTTGACTTAATATGGAATAGGCCTGAGCAGTTTTGTTTTATTTTTACATACCCATGAACAGCTTGCAAATCCGCATTCAGTCAGTTTGATGTTAATGTGTTATGATCTGTGAATAGCTTGTATTTAAAATTGAGCCATATGTACAAATAACTTTCATTGAGTTTATTCAGAAGCATTCCTTTAAACAAGAAATGTACATGTAATATGCTCTTGGGCAAATTTTAAGAGAAATCTTAGCTGACAAACATGTTTATGAGAGCTGCTTGCAATTGCTAGGAGGTAGAAAAATTTTAAATTAGGAAAAATGAAAAATATGTCCTAGGGACAGTTAGTAAAGGAAATGCAATGTTTGAATTCATCTTGCATTAGTAAGGCTATCATAATGTGGTGTACAAATTATATTTCCTCTTGTTATTATGAATATTTTTCAAACTATGGGTAGAAAATATGCATAATTGCAGAATATTTTGTAAATTTTGAATTACTTCTGCTTAAACTTCTGTATTGTGTGGGGAAAGAAAGAACACCATAATCTAGTACCTAGAGAAGATTCACCATGATTTAGATTCCCTGTTTGGTAGATTTCTCCAGGTCCTGTAAAAATCAATCTTCTGTATGTAAAGGAAACACTAAGTCATTCTCTATGTGCAGTGTTCTGATTTGTATCAACTTTCTTCTTACCCCAAACTATTTTTGATCATGTCTATCTGAATATGCTACTTTTGGAATTTAACACTTGCCTCAGAATCCTTTCAAAGAAACAACAGTGCATCCACTTAAGAGTAAACATTTAATTTCCTCTCTATACACTTCAGGGAAAAGGATTTTCAAACACCAAAAAAAAAAAAAAAAAATGCTGTTACTTAATGTCAACTCACTAAAACATTATTTCCATCATTCCTAATTCCTTCTTTATATTATCATAACAAGAAGACCAAATTGTATATGTGGCCATAGCAAGATTCATATGAAAATACAAAGCTTGATTGTCTCTCATTTTAACTACCCTATAGTCAGCTCTATGTACGAGAATAAATATTTGTGCATGTTTGTATCTGACATATTGTATTAGTTGATTATTGTACATTTATTCGCATTTGAATATTCCATTCTACAATCCCAAATATATTTAATGTAAGTATGTTAAATACGTAAAAAACTCTATTACTATTTCCCATATTTCAAATACTTGCAAAATTTGGAGAGCATTCAACTTTCTGCCTTAGTAGATTAAAATCATATCTAGATATCTATATCTATATCTATCTATATATTTCAGTTGTTTGTTTTTACATTCCAATAAGGATTTTATTTTACATTTTTAAGTAATTTTCATTTGATGATATAATGAAAATTTGACTTGGATTTAAAGATGGGCATTCAAGTTATTTAACCCATGTAGGTATAAGTCCAAAAATATTTTTAAAAACAGGAGAATTTTAATATTGTTGAGACCTACTCAGTGATTAAAAATCCGCATACAAAAATATTATATCTGGAATTTGTGAATTTAATGAATGGCTACATTCAAAAGGGCTTAATTGAATCATTTGACTCACCAGTGGTAGGAACTCATTTCCTTCAAATATGTACACTCTTGAAAGGATTTATGGTGCTGATGTACATATTTTTACATTTGTTTTAAATGTAATGTTTTTAACATTTTTAAACATACATACAAACATTTTTAAATGTAAGCTTTTTAACGTTTGTTTTAAACATACATACGAATGCTTTGTCAAACATGTGAGGCCTATGGACAGTTGTGTAGGGATAAAGATGTTTTAATATATTTGTAAGATTATTTTTTTAATGTTGGGAATTGATAAAATTATAAATAACACAGGAAACTTTCTTTTGGATAGGTAAAACAGCAGTTTTTAGAAAAAAAAATCAGGTGCATAGCGGAAAGCATGAACTTATGGTAAGCCGATTTGATTATGCTAGATAAGCCACCTAAACTTTCCGAGCCTCAGCTTTTACATCCATAAATTATGCTTTAAAATACCCACTCTGGAACTTTGGGAGAGTTAGTGATACCATATGTAAAGATGGCCTTTTCTATAAACACAAGATGGTTATGGATAATAATGTGTAAAGATGAAATTAAAAACAGAATAGCCATACCAAAATGAACGCACTCATTACATATATAGGTTCACAAGTGCATAAATAATTCTCTGGACAACAACCAGCACAAAAATAAAAGGAGTAAATATAAATATTAACAATCTAAGCCTGCTGAATCCTGGTAGCTTAGCATTTATATGCCCCCAGAACATACAAAATATATTTAAAAGAAACAAAGGCAATGAAAGTGTGTGTGTGTGTGAGCGAGCACGCACGTGCGCGTGCACAGGCACTCACGGCTTACACAAAAGTACACCTTCAGGGAACGGTGGAAGGCAGACCTAGCTTCCGAGCCAGGATGGGTGATCAGGAAGCCTTTGGTTGAGTAGCATCTCCCAAACTGCTAAATGGTAAAGACTGAATAGAGAGAAAATGAGATTTCCAAAATAAGAGAGAAGTGTATATATTATTGTTTACTCTAAGCCCGCAGATCAACACATTAAAAGGTAGACAATGAAATAAAAAAATAAGTCAGAAAGTGAATTTACTCTGAATAATACAAAACACATAAGTGATCAGAAAATATTTTAATAAAAGTATATTTAGGATTCTCAAAATTAAAAAAAAAATAACATGTTTACAAAAAGGCCAAGAAGCAATTAAGTGAAATGAGACAATGAAAGAAAACAAGTCTGTATGAAAACAATTTAAAAATCCCTATGAAATCAATGAATTAATTAAATCCTTATCAAAATAAAACTATAGTTTCTGCATATATAAAAAAGTATATAGAACCATATAAGAAACATACAGTAATTCAGTTTTATATATGTAATTAAATATAAACATATAAAACTATAGTTATTGAATATATAGAAAAGTATACAGAACTACATATAGAAATTTATAGATATTTAGATATGTATAAAACTACATATATATGTTTATATTCTTAAGTTTATACTGTAATTACAAAGACATATACCTGTATATAAACATATATAATATACATATATGTATACACATACACATAGACACAGATATAAAGCGAGAACAACACAAATTACTAGGCAGCATTACCTCTAGAGAGGACACGAACAAAGTTTAACAAGTCAAATGTAAAATTCATTAATTCAAGCAAAAAAGCTCAGGTAGATCAAAACTTTAAAAATGCATAAGAACACTTATCAGATATGGAGTATAACGTGCCTAGAAGAATTAAGAAGAAATTATAGCAATCAACAATATAGATAGATAAAATTACTTGACAGTTTCTCATATTGAAAATAGATGTGTCCTTACAATGAACATAAACACCAAAGCCAAGCACAAAATCAAATCTTCGCTTGGATATGACAGTTTAAAACTGGTAAATCTCAGGGGTGCGTTGGTGGTTCAGTCAGTTAAGTGTCCTACTTTGGCTCAGGTAACGATCTTGAGGTACACGAGTTCGAGCCCCACTTTGGGCTCTGTGCTGACAGCTCAAAGCCTGCTTCTGATTCTGTGTCTCCCTCTCTCTGCCCCTCCCCTCCCACAGAGAGACTCTCTGTCTCTCTTTCTCAAAAATAAATTAAAAAAAAAATTAAAAAAAAAACCCTGTTAAACCTCAAAGATAAAGAGAAAAATCTTTACAGTATCAAAGACAAAATGCAGAATAATTAAAAACAATGAGAATTAGATTTAAAGTAGATTCCTGTGTTAATTTTTTTTTTTAATTTTCTTTAATGTTTATTTATTTTTGAAAGAGAGAGACCAGTGTGAATGGGGCAGGGGCGAAGAGAGAGTGCGACACAGAATCGGAAGCAGGCTCCAGGCTCTGAGCTGTCAGCACAGAGCCTGATGCAGGGCTCAAACTCATGAACCATGAGATCATGACTTGAGTCAAAGTCAGAAGCTTAGCTGACTGAGCCACCCAAGTGCCCCTAATTTTTTTTTTAAAGCTGAAAGAGGTTGACAAAAACCACGTGCTCAAAATGCTGAAGGAAAATAATTTGCTATTATCAATAACCTTTCCTAGATTTAGTTAAAAATGGTAAGCTATCTAAAATCAAGGAAGACCCCTTAGTTAAGAATTTTTTCCATTGTATAAAAAATAAGTTTTTACTGTTTGCTACTGACATTTTGACAAATGTCGTGTTAATCTTTGCCTTCAGGATCTCTGCAGAATATAATAGAGAAGAAAAAAATCTTGTAATTCATGTTTTATTTCATATGTTAAAGCTTGAAGAGTAAATGCTAAATTAGCAGAATAAAAGTGTGTGATTTCCAAAGCAAGGAAGGATTTTCAGAAAGTTAAATAAAAAACCTTATTTTATCAATGGAGCACAAGGCCAGAAAGGAGAATAAAAGATGGAAAGTGAACGCATAGAAAATGAAAGAAGAAAGTAGAAATAAGTTCAAATATATTGTAGTCATAATCGGATTAAATATCATTTTTCATCAAAGCTGTATATAAATATGCTGCTTAGAAGAGGTGTACCAAATTCAAAATGAGATAGGAAATTTTATATAAAAAGTTGGAAATATTTACCCATTGCTTCAAAAGAAACAACTATTACTGAAAAAAAGAAAACCCAAGATCCATGGGGTCTAAAATAAGACATTTATTCAGCTCACATGTTTACGAAGGAGCACATTCTGGTAGGTTTCTGAGAGGTTCATCTAAGCAACTTTTCTGGTCTCAGGACACCTACAGTCACTACAACTAATCCGCATTGTAAAAACAAAAATATTCTCACTTCAAAGAGAAAAACGTAACCATGATAAATAGAAACAAAACACAAGATTATCCTTGTTAACAGATGATGAAATTGTCTATAGGAAAATGTAAGAAAGTCTACAAAAACACCTTGCATAGTAATGGGATGTTTTGCCAACATTTTTGAATACTAGCAAATGCCCCAAATGGATCGATTTCCTATATTAAAAAAAAAAACCCAAAACTACAAGGGCACCTGGGTGACTCAGTCAGGTAAGCATTGACACTTGGTGTCGGGTCAGGTCATGATCTCCAGGTTTCATGCGTTTGAGCCCTGCGTAGAGCTCTATGCTGGAAGTACTCAGCCTACTCCAAGATTCTTTCTCTCCCTCTCTCTGCCCCTTCCCTTCTTACAGTGTCTCTGCCTTTCTCAAATAAATTAATTAATTAAAAAAATATATATGAATAAATAGTAAATCAGGTACAATTTAACATGGCAAAAACAAATCGAGCAAATTAGCACAAGCCCTTCTAAAATCATTAGAGGAAAAAAAATCCAATACATAATTTTCAGGTTTATTCTATATAAAGAGCAATGTTACTGAAAATATAAAAACACACCCCAAAATAATATATTTACCAAATTACTTAATCAGAGCACTTAAATTTTCATATTAATCTATAAATTAAATCTAATTTTAATGATAAGCTCAATTAGTCATCTGTTAATAAAATGCAAATAAATAGTAAAGGATTAAGAAAAGCAAAAATGTATTGAAAAAGAAGATGATGGAGGTATGTAATTAGCAGAAACAGAAGAAGAGAGGACATATCCTAACAGATATCTAGACATTATAAAGATGAATATAGTGAGTGTAAACCCATACAGTTGGTTTTTCTCTTTTCTTTTTTTTTTTTTTTTTTTTTTTTGCAAGTGCCTGACTTAAGCTTTGATTGCCAAGGCCCCCACTTTGAAGAGGGCTATCTGGAACAAACACCATGCCAGCCACAGGACTAGATCAAGATCCAGGGGCTGCCTCCCCCTGTCCCGGGAGACTCTTTGTTTTAGAGACCTTGATTGATTTTGATAACTGTTGATTTGGGCCTTTTTCTCTCTGCCTCTCTTACGTTGCTTTAAATTCCCACTCTTATGTTTTAAATTCATCAATAAAGAGTGAGTCTCCCAGACCTTAGGACCCACCCTTGACCCCAATACCAATAGAACTTTAAGGCCCCTCCACATTCTCTTTCTCTCTACCCTCCACCTCTCTGTGTGACCCCAGGCATGCCACATAATTTCCAGGATGTGTAAGTAATAAACATTTTTGGTTTTTTGTTTTTTTTGTTTTTCAAATTTTCCTAATGCTTATTGCGGAAGAGTGTCTTGCAATCATAATAAGAATCACAAAGGCTGGTCCAACCACAATATTAGTTATTGATAGGCTAAGACTAGCATAAAACAATGAAATACTCTTTGAATATGGTACTAGTAGAGAAATAAAGAGAGGAGGAGAACAAATTCAGGGGAGTGAATAAAATTAGATATCTAAATCTTTGTATAAGCATATGACCTTGACAGAAGGCAAAGGTAGCATTTTTAACCATTGTGGAAAGGGTAATACAAAAAGTATATAGAAAGGGACCGGCTGGTTATCTAGATTCTCTAGAACATCTCAAACACATGAATAAAATAGATAAATTATAAATTATATATATATATATATATATATATATATATATATATATATATATATATATATATATATATATATATGTAAGTTGACCTGGGTAACGTTGTCATTCTGTGCCAGGTATCACTTCCACTGACTTTTTTGTGTTTTTCTGAGTTTTGTTTTCCGTTACTCTCCCATTCCCGCTATAGCCCTTCTTCCAAATTACCATGTACTCAAAGATAGTACCAAAAGTAAGGGTGAACAGAGTATGGTGAAAAAGGAGCCCAGCTTAGCAGATATTTGAAAGGAATAATAGACAAAAGAAATTGCAGACTAAAAATAGATTTCAGGCTCATTCTTCCAAATATTTGCTAGGATAACAATGTAGAGCTAAATAAACTTGGTCTGTGGATGGATCCTGAAAGTCACTTCCAAAGCAGAGAGGCATTGAGATTCACAAGAAAATATATAAATACTGGCCCAGATCTACTCACCACTTCTTACTGTGTTGGAGAAATCACTGGGAATTGGAGCTCAAGGGACTTCCCTCAGCAGAAGATCACAGGACATTGCAAGGGTCAAGCAGGATGAAAGAGAGGCAGTTAGCATATATTGGGATGCACCTAATGTGAGAAAGAGAAAACCATACTTAAATATCTGACAAAGACTTTTTGAGTGGACACATGAAAACATTGCCAATTTAAAATTTCTGGTAAGGTGATAAAACTCGAATAGCCACTGCTTAAAACGGAATCAGTAATCAGAAAGATGGAAAAAGAAGGAACACTGCCCAAGAGGACACTGCTTTCCTCTCATTCTCACAAGGGAGTTGAGAGGTGACGTCAGTGTCCTTGGATGCCTCCCGCTCTTTTGAGTCTTATGGAATTTTGCTGTCTCTCCTGATTTCTATCATCTATCAAGCTTCAGTCACTTCCCTCTTTTCCAAAAGTCTTGGTAACCCTGACTCCATCCATACTCAAGACATAACTGGAAAAATTTAATGTCCTTAAGAGAAAATTAGCCAGGACTTTGGCTACCCAACACCCAATACCCAACAGTCATTAGACAGAAAAAAATCCATTTTGTTTTTAATGACAAATGGTTATATGATAACTGGTACTTCCCTCATCACAACACTTGTCACAGGGTGGGCTCTCTCCCCATTTAGACTATAAAATCCAGGCATACAAGGAATTTTGTCTGACTTATTTAACTGCTGTATTCCTCACTCCTACCACGGTAACTGACACAGAGGAAACTTTAAGTAAATATCTGTAAAAAAAAATAAGAGGGAAAAACAAAGAAGAAAGTTTTAGAGTTTGACTCTGGAAATAGGTTGCCTCTATTTGAAACCCGGTTTCTCTGCTAATTATGTGTGAGACCACCACCAAATCCTTGTTCTCGGTGTGTCTGTTTCCTCCTTTGTAAAATGGAGATATGGACACAATCATTACTATTTTGTAATTTTTAAGAGAGATGAAAATATAAAGAATTTGAAATCACATACGAAGGGCTACATGTTTTAAGGGGCACACTGAAGGTAACTAAAAAGTAAATACATAGATGGAAAAATAATATAAAGAATCCAAATAAATTACTCTGAGTAAAGAAATATTTGAGTTTTAGGTGGAAAGAATATGTAACTATCCCAGAGAAATTCCCTAACTCGACAGACAAGGAAATAATTTTACCAGTTTCCAATGAAATTAAATTATAAAGATAGTAATAAATGGTGCTGAAGTACTTATTTGCAAAATAATGAGCTAATAGTCGATGGATCTTGTGTCCATCGAAAAAAAGAACTACAATAAGATAATCCTCTTCCTGTTAGCATAGTACTCATGTGACAATCAGGGAAATGTATTTTAAAATAGTGAATGCCTCAGTATTTAATATAATGACTATAATATTAAATATAAAATCTATTAATCATAGGGGCGCCTGGGTGGCTCAGTCAGTTAAGCGTCCGACTTCAGCTCAGGTCATGATCTCGTGGTTTGTGAGTTCGAGCCCCACGTCGGGCTCTGTACTGATGGCTCAGAGCCTGGAGCCTGCTTCGGATTCTGTGTCTCCCTCTCTCTCTGCCCCTCCCCACTCATTCTCTGTCTCTCTCTGTCTCAAAAATAAATAAACATTTAAAAAAATCTATCAATTTAATAATGTTCCATTGATAAAATATTTGGAGCTATAGCAGTCAAATGAAAATAAGAATAAATGTCTGAAAAGGTAAAGGCAAAGTATTAAATGAACAATATATAATTAAACATCAAACAAAAATAGCGATCTAAGTGTAGTGTTTAATCACATTCATGAGTAATAATTATACTGTAGAAAATAAGAATCTTTCTTGGGGTGCCTGGATGGCTCAGTCAGTTAAGCCTCTGACTACTGATTTCAGCTCAGGTCATGATCTCATGATTGTGAGATCGAACCCCACATTGTCACATTGTGCTCCATGCTGAATGTGGAGCTTTCTGAAGACTCTCTCTATCCTTTTCCCTTTGCCCCCCAACTCTCTCTCTTTCTCGCTCTTTCTCTCCCTCTCTATCTCTCTTTGTCTCTCGCAAACGAGAAAATATGTTTCTTTTTTTTTTATTGTTAATGTATTTGTGTTCGAGAGAGAAAAAGAGAGAGAGATATTGAGAGTGTGGGGGAAGCACAGAGAGAGAAGGAGAGAGAATTCTAAGCAGGCTCCACACTGTCAGTGCAGAGTCCAACGCAGGGCTCGAATTCAGGAACCACGAAGTCATGACCTGAGACCAAATCAAGTTGGACGCTTAAGGGACAGAGCCATCCAGGCACCCCAAAGTAAATATGCTTAAGAACTGTTTATGAAATGGACTTTGAGTATTTTCAGTAAGAATATACTCATTCATTGTATCTAATTAAAAACTGAAGAAAAGCACCTGGAAAACACACACACACACACACACACACACACACACACAGCTTTTTTTCATGGCTTGACATTTACACTGGCTGTCCAGCATTCTACAGGAGACTCACACTGTATAACTATTCATCACCATTCTTCCTCTCTCATCTTACAAAGAATTTTTTTCTCTAAAAGAAATCTGTAGTCAGCTCTTAAATTAACATTGTTTTTCTCCTACCACTAATCTGTAAGGGGGCATGCGTTGTCTGTGCTGTATAAGGCAGTGATCTAAGCTGTCCAGAATGTTGAGAATTAAAACACAAACCTCCTGCTTTCAGGGGACTTGCCGTCTAGTTGGAGAAAAGAAGATGTTATGAAATGTAACTTTTAACTGAAGGCAGTGACACTTAGTTCACTAAAGGTTGTACTGAAACGTGATTTGACTTTAAACGATAGAATCCGATCCACCAGGTAGAATGAATCTGAGAATACTTTTCAATTAGACTGGAAATCAAGACAGCAGAATGGTGACAGAATGCAGCATCATTTAGAAGAATCTAGCCAGGGACATGTGGTAAGGCAGAGACACAGACATTTTATTCACTATTCAGAACACACGAAGTATTAAGTACTGTGCTATCTATGTCCCATGCTTAAAAAAAAAAAAAGATTCTGCCATTAATCCTTTATTTGTCCTAGTACAAAATTGTGGTGAATAGAAAATTTTGTACTTAACCAAAATCTTCAATATTTATCTGGAAAATTGTGACCCTTACCTATTAAAATACTGAAGACTCTGATTTGGAAAGTAACCAAGTGAAGAGTTTCTATTTTTTTTCTTTTTACAACATATATAGCGAAATATATATTGTAAATAGGTTTGTTTGATAAATGATCTTATTTATCATTAACTAACATGGCACCAATAATACAATTTTATTTAAAATTAAAAACCAGATTTCAGAAGATAATTTTTAAGTCACAAGCATTTCAACTTACATTACTCTAAAACAAGAACAAAAAACATGAAATTCTTCCTGATTAAAATGTAGTTTTTCCTATAATCACCTTCTCTTGAAATTGTAATAGGTAACTTCACTTTAGGCTCAAAAACTCACATTGTTTAATTCCAGCTTCTTAACCAAATATCTATAGCTAATGAACTCTGGTCATGTAACCAAGTCTGTGAGTATAAGCTTATACAAGGGTTCTGTGCACACGATTGTTGTATTTATTCATTTTGTAATATAAAAGTGTAATCTAATCCCCCAATATAAATTATCATTAGTCTACCAGGTAAGACTGTTCCGCTTCATAGTCTTTATGCTGCTTTCTTGAGGGACTAGGTTTTATTTGATGCAAGGAGATTTGCCAGCCTAATTCCTAGGCTTAATTCTAATTGTCAAGTGCATTTGTAAATCTTACAGATGTTACACATGGAAGAGATAATTTATAACTATGTGTATACGTGTATCTCTGTTTGCAGGGTTCCGAATCACATATAATAAGGCTTTCAAATTTGAAAATCCTTATCATGATTTTGTTGATAATTTGCTATCTACTCATATTTGTCTCTCAGTTTTCTTCTTTAGATATGCGTTTTCCACTTTGGTAGACAGTCCCATTCTTTAAAAATGAATGAGTCCATACCACTTTTTTACATAAATGACCTGCCCCCAAAATTACCATTTTGATGCCATTAAACAAAAGATTCTGTAGACTATCCTATTCTCTTTGTTGCAACCTTTTGAAGATTTTGTTTTTTCCTTGTTTTTATTACCTTTACTTGTTTCTTGGTAGTATTAATTCATACTTCTGAACATGAAAGTCATATCATTTGTAACTTGTCTTACGAGTTTTAGCAAAATACTTAAAAGGCACTGCTGGAAAGTACTGTTTTCCTTGTGATTATTTGGGTTTGGTGAAAGTCTATCTGAGTTTACACTGAGTTTAAGATAAGGACCATTTTCAAATTTGACTATTTTTTTTTTTTAGGTTTTTTTTTTAAATTAATTAATTAATTAATTTATTTATCTATTTTGAGAGAGAGAGAGGGTCAGTGAGAGAGGAAGTGAAAGAATCCTACACGGGCCCTGTGCTGTCAGTGCAGAGCCCCATACAGAGCTTGAACTCACGAACCATGAGATTATGACCTGAGCCAAAATCAAGAGTTGGACACAACCCACTGAGCCACCCAGGTGCCCATCGAATTTGACTATGTTTAAAACCTCTTAAAGAGGTGTCATTTAGGGCCTTTTCTTTCGGATTTCACAGTCCATTGGTTTGAAACACATCGGAAGCCATGAAGAGCCTTGATGTATAGTTTGTACTTCTTTCGCACCATCAGGTTTCTCGTAGTCAATATTCCCAGAGTTTATTTTTGTCCTTCAAATGAGAACTCGCAGCTGGTGTTGTAATGTGCTTAATTTCTCTGCAGAGTCTAACCATTGAAAATTCCGTTTTTAACCACAGGGCTTCGAGAGACCATTTAGCCGTTTCTCCCAATTCCTAAATAAAACAACACCCCGCAGTCCTAACTGAGAATATGGTTGCAGATGATGCTTCCAACATCCTCTAGTGAATGTGGTAGCAGCTGGGCCCTGCTGAGTCACTTACCTGCAGTCTCTGGTGAGGCTGAGACACGCTGTTTGGGTTCTAGTAGGGATCCCCCTTCCCTCCCAGTCAGATCTCAGTCCTCCTTACTCGCATGTAGGTGGTCACACCTGCTAGCATCATAATGTCCTCTAAGGGAAAATAGAGACCCAAAGCTTGACTAGGAAGAAGGCAGAGGGTTCATATGCCATCTTGAGCCTAAAATCGGAAAGCGTGACTTCAAATGCAGTGATTTGTTTTAATGGCCATTTTGCTCTAGATAGGAAAATATTCTTTTGTTCTCTTCTTAGTGATTTTAATCTCTGTTGATTTTTTTTTTTTACTTTTATATATATTTTCCTAATGTATTTGGCAGACCCTACCTCCTCTCACCTTTTTTCACTCCCATTCACAAAAGAGAGACAGCAAAGGACAGTTCTGTCCTACTGTTCTCTAAGCACAAGTATAAAAGTAGACAAAGTAAAATCTACCTAATATTTACCATTCCACACCACTTTCCTTTTTGTTTTCCTTTTGTGAAACTGTAGGTTATTCTCTGCTTTAATTCTTTCCTGGCTCAGAAGGACATAATGCCCCAGGAGTCACCTCTACCCTCTGCTCTCAGGCAGGGGAAACATTAAAACAACTTCATAAATAGGGTTATGTGTTCACTTTTTCAAGCTAAGAATTTATCCTCACAATTTCCTTCTGTGTTTACAAATTTAGTGACTCCAAATGTAATATCTTCTACTTTGATTCATCCATTCCCACTAAAAATAATAGTATTTGTTAAAGGTATGTGATAAATAATGAGTAGAGGGCTTCTCTTGTAGTTCATACACTTGTCTTTTTTTTCTGTAAACAACCCTTATCTCTCCTTCTACAATTATTATATTATTGTGGTATGGTTATGGATTATTTTGAATTTGGGGCTGGATTTCTATTTTAAAAGTTTCTGTTTTTTATCACCTTCTCCACTCTTATTAACACTCTTATGCATATTCATATGTGTTATTCATGAGCAGATTTGCTGATACTCTTCAAAGTTCATATTTTTTCTCCATATGTATTTATATTTTTTAAGTCTCTAATACATAGTCTTGTATAGAGAGATGGACAAGTTGATGGTAAAGAGGAACTGAACAGTTTCAAATGTGGTTTTAAAATGTTGATAATAGATAGTAGCTTCTTTTTGGGAAAGATATTTTCCTGCTGTGAATGGAAGATTAAGGCTCAAAGGAAAATGGCAAAGCAGCTCAGAATAGCTATCGCCTGGCATCTGATAAAGAATAGATTTCGACAAATTGATGGCTAGGCTCCTTTAAGAGCATAGTCTACGTTTCTCTATGTACTTGGTGGAGCCAATTAAGGTAATTATAACTATTTTACCAACATATATCTTTTTTAACGACTCTGAAAGCAGAAGCCTTAGACAATGGATGCTTGTCTTTATCTGGGATTTAAAGATGATCAAGAAGGAGTGTGGCAGATGGTCAAAGGGTTGACATTCCAGGGTGCAAATAAGAACATAATGACATATTGGATCATACATTCGTGGTTTGGCAGAAAAAGCAAGGGAGGCCAGGAGGATGTTTACAAACTTAAATGAACAGGCAGAATCAGGAGGCTGAAAATTGATATTAGGGCGATTCTAGGGTAAAAGAAGGGGAAGTCAGGAAGCAGGAGAGAAGCAATAAACATTTAGTAGAGAGCTTGAGGAGGTAATGCTGTTGAAGTGTTAGAGGATATGTAAGTTCATTTTCCTTTTAATGTCTCAATACATGTCAACATAATAAGGAAACTGTAACAAAAGACAAGTTCCTGCTGAGTGTAGTTCAAATCATTATTTATCAAGTACCTATTATGTGAGAGGAGCTGTACAGGCAAGCAAAAGAGCATTGTTTCATGCATGGTCTCTGATAATAGTTAAATTATGAGTATATCTTATTGCTGCTGGAAGACCAGAAAAAAAAAAAAAAGGAAACAATATGAAGTCATGCATATTTATCTGTCTGGTGAAATTAAGTTTCTAGTTCCTAGCTTTCTCTTCAGACATTAAAAAAAATTTTTTTTTAGTTTAGTTCAATTAGAGATCCACATCTGGGGATCTTAAATACGTCTGCTGTTCTGATGGATTTAAAAATATTATTTTAATAGTCTGCTGGCTGTGCTTGAGAGAAAGCCTATTTTTATACCTGTATTATCAAACGAAGAATCCTATGAAATGGTGGGGAGTGTATGGATGTCTAATAATTTAAATTTTGAAGAACACATAGTTTTAATACCAAGATATAAGGCAATTTTGGACTTTAATATAAGATCTGTTTTTTGCCCCAGGGAGTATTTAAAAAGCATCCCTTATTTTAACTTAAATTGTATTACAGTTTATATTAGTAGCACAGAGATTAGAATCTTTCAAGGTCTTTCAAAATATTGAACAAAATATAATAGGACACATACTATTAGCTCAAGAAAATTATGTCTGAATTCCAGAAACAGTATGCAACTTGCATTATACTATCCTACTCTGTATCCTTCTGTCCCTGTAGAAGCTTAGAGGTTGCAAGTGTACCTATAATTCACAAAACATTTTATTGTGAATATTTTATTGTGAATTATCAGCCAGTTATGAAATCCCTGTAGTTCTTGTAGCTCCAAAGTGATTTTTTTTCTTACTATGATTGCTTTTCCAGTCATCACAATGTTTTCTTAAAGTGTCTACATGAAGTCAGATATTGCATATCTGTATACCAGTCTCCTTACATCCTCTCCTATGGACCATAGCTGTTTACAAAAAAGAAATAGAATATATATATATACGTATATATACGTATATATATATATAATATGTATTATTTATAGTTTTATTATATATTTATTATATATATTTATTATATATTATATATAGTTATATATAGTTTCATATTGTTTATAGTATTATATATTATTTATAGAATAAAGAAATAGAATATATATATATATACACACATATATATTTGTATATAATATATAAAGAATGCTTTGACATCTGTGTTGAAAACACATTCAAGGCTATTTCCAAATTACACTGTAGATACACTTGCTGGGAATATCAGGAATATATTCCAAAAGACGTTAATAACTAAGAGAATCTCCCTATTTTTCTGGCCATTTTCTGAGACCCTTTGGTCACCACCTAAATCCATATGCAACATGTAGAATTTTCACACTGTTGCTTCAAGGACTCTTTATATGACAGATTTTTCTAAAATTTTTACCATCCCAAAGTCCTCTCAATACACCCCCTTTGGGTTAAAATAGAACTTTTAAGGTGGTAAACCCAAAAGTATGCACAGTATTTCAGTGCAGTCTTCTCACTAAAGAGATTCATAGATATTCCATATTTTACTGAATGATTCCAGTACTGTTTAGTTTATCTGAACTTCCTATGGCCTATTCCTGCATTCAGAGATACATATTACAAAATAATCGCTGTTACTCAAGATCTCTCATATGATATTTTTACTCATCTAATATGCATCTTTATTCACATTGTTTTAGTTGAAGTTCTTTGTGCTAGCTGTCCAGTATCTTCTTGAATCCTAACCAAATATATGTTCTTGGCTTCCAAGAGTCCTATGAGCTTGTGTCTTCATTCAAACTATTGAGAATCAGAGTTAAGGACCAACCTTGGGTACACATTGTTAGAGACTGTCCTTTATTTAGCATTGATAATCAGTACTTTTCATGTTCCATCCTGCTATGGTTGATCTTTATTAAGCTCATATATTTTTATCCACTTGGAAATGAAGATTTTCTATATTGCCTGGTTTATTTTTTTAATTATATGTCAAGTTTGGGATTTGTTGTTGCTCTTGAAACCTAATTTTGCAGTTTCAATGAAACAAATTTTATTATCTGTATAAAAATACATTTGTGTGTGTGTGTGTGTGTGTGTGTGTGTGTGTGCATACATACCTTCTTACCTCTTTCATTTTAGTTCAAAGTTTTCTTGTTCAAGTTCAGTGAGCCTTCAGCCAAGTACATTTTTTGCAGTTCCAGTTAGGTACACAATATCCCATTTGAAGAGCTCATTATTCTGCTCTGCTAAATCTTTCTAGGTAGGAAGCTCTTTGCTTCCTGAATCCTCTTTTCTTTTCAAAAGTCAAACCTACAGCTGGAAAAAAAGAAAGAATAGTTTTACGTCTCTGTGTCTGAGAGCTTTCTATTTAAGAACTTAAGGTGTACTAGAAACATGTTCTGGATTTCTCTTTGTTTCCGATCGTGTTTCTGACTGCATTTCCAATAATTACTCTGAAAGAGAGTATGCTTCCAGATTAAGAATCTAACGTGTACACTAGGCCAGAGCCATAAAAGGGGGTCCGCGACTACCATTGCATGTTATATCATTGTACACGTTATTAACCATGTTTATTGAAATCAGGGACCAGTGCCTTCCATCTCTTCTTTGGAGGCCAGCAGTGGGATTTTCTCAAACATGTTTGTGCCTGTGAACACTTAGTTCATACCTTTTCCTTAGACTAGGGAGCTGCGCATGTAGGCAAGTTTATATTAATCATGATGCAACGTCCTACAGCTGAGAGGCGCGCTGCTTCAAAGCTCAGGTCTCTGGGCGAGGGCTTGTGACTGTTGTAATTACACAATACACATGATGCAATTTCTGCATTTTTTCTTTCTCATTCTCAACTTACTTCAAAATAGACAATCGATAATTTTTTTTTCTTTTCCACTGGGTAAGAAAATCTTTTGTAATTTGTCATTGGATTATGTGTGCTCTTTAACAAACCTTCAATTATGTATATGTGTGCACATAAATGATCATATGTGCATATGATTATAAAACCATATAATTCATGTGTTTTATTACACTGGATATTTGAAAAATGTATTATCTTTCTACTGCATGAATTTGGCAATATAAAATCAAGAAAATATAACTGTAGGGTATTTTATCATGGCTATCTTAAACATACTCCTAGGTAATAGCATTTCAATTTCCAGAATTAAAAAAAAACAAAAAGATAAACGAATCCCTAAGTGTAATTGTCTAATGAGTCACTTACTTTTTAGTGAATTAACTAAAATTAATTAATTAGTAATTAACTCGTAGGTGTACTTGCAGGTTAGATTCTCTGGAAGAAAGCTCTGACCTGGAGTTTAGAGGGCAGATTGTTTACTGCAGTGCGCAGTTGGGATCAGCGTCTGTGGGTCAGTGGAAGGAAGCAGGTTGAGCAGCGTGTAAATTGAACTTCCGTGCAAATTTAATGCCTCGCAGTTGGCCCAATAGTAAAGCTCTGGAACTAAACCTGCCTTTCACTATGTCTACATTCAATGGAAGTGGCTCCACCTTTAGAACCTTGCAGCAACGAGTCATTGATGATATGCTGCTCCAGAAGGATGCAACCCAGGGCCAGGAGATAATGTGCAAGTAGGGCAGCTACTTATTCCATGCAGGGGGTCTGCACACCACATCTAAGTGTATACCAGAAGGGTCTTTAGACCAACAAACTTGTTGGACTGAAGAATAACAGTACGAAGATAACCATACACTATGTGTACTTGAGAACATCAGTGTGATTGGAGGTGAATTGGTAAAAAGGCAGTGTGATGTTGTGGTTTGGGAATGTATTGGGGTTGTATCCTGATTATTTACTAGCTCTATAACTTTGGGCAATTTATCCTCTGGGACTCAGTTTCTCTATTTTTTGATTATTATATACAGTAAAAATGATTTTTCCTAAAATATAAGACACTTAACATCTTCCCTCTATAATCTATAATCCAGAGTGACTATGCAAGCAATTAATGTAATAGATAGCATTTTGAAAGCACATAAAAAGTAGAATTAACTATTTTATTCATCATCAACTTTCCATGGTGTGCCTACTATATAACAAGAGTGCTTCACATCACAACTAAATCTGAAAAAGTTTATTAATTGATCTGGTCTCTCCACAAATATATTATCTATACCAGTGGAACTTGGGCTTGTTTGTACATTAACATCATCTGAATAGTTTGCTAATGCCTGTGTTGAGTCACCGGGTTTGGCGTGGGGACCACTGTCTCGTTTCAAAGTTTAGGACCCATTGGCTTGAATCTGTATTCTTTTAAGTCTTTTTGCCTTCATGTCCATGTCCAACATGATTGCTTCTTCATTCCCCTGTCTTCCCCTCTTTCCCTTCTCTTTAAATTTGGGCTCAATTGATTTTCCAACTCGGTATCTCAATTTAAGAACATAGCTTAGTCACTCTTTAAGGATCGCCCCTTCCTGTTCCTTTGTCCATTTCATAAACTAAATTAAAAAAAAAAAAACATACCCATTTTATCCATTAAAGGAAATGTGAATCTTGACCGGCGGCTTTACTAAGTACATTTTGTTTTGCTTATGTCTGTCATAGATAACACAGCCAGCATTCTGACAAGGCGGAGGAGATTTAGTCGAACTATTCAGGATGTGTATTATCTCCCCATTATGATCTCTGATGGTGGAATCCCCTCTCTCAGCAGCAGCAGTACCCTCACCGTCAGGGTTTGTGCATGCGAGAGAGATGGGCGCGTGCGGACCTGCCATGCGGAAGCGTTCCTGTCCTCGGCTGGCTTGAGTACAGGAGCCTTAATCGCTATTCTGCTGTGTGTTGTCATTCTCCTAGGTAAGGTCACCCGACTCCTAATGTTGTATGATGGCGATTCCGAATGTACCGTATGGTGGCCAGCAGTGCATTAGAAAGGAGAGACAAAGAAAATCACTTGGACGGGACTTAAAAATTAGGAACCCAAAATTTGGACCACAAAGTATAGCTGCACAGACTTCCTTTTAATTAACTTTCTCAATACCCGAGCTGATGGAGAGAGACTTGGATTGAAATGTGAGTGAAAGAGTTGAAATGTCAGAAGGAAAGACAGGTTCAGAGAGAAATCTTTTTGGAAAGGATCTATTTGGGAAATAATTGATATTAAAAATTCTAAATACCACATTGAGGGAGCTTTTACAATTTATTTCAAAGAATATAAGTGACATGATTCTCAGATGAATCTAAACGCCGTATAAAAATAGATTTCTTGTGGAAACTTCTATTAGCCTAAGATATTACTTAATCATCAATGTTAGCTGAATTTTAAAGTACAAAGTCTGAATCATTTTGGCGTTAACTATATTACATTTTATTAAGTTTAAGATTTTTAGTTGAGATTTGCATTACATTTCATTTTAATAAAAAATAAGATACTTCCTCTAATTATATATATATATATATATTATCATTTTAATAGTCTAAGTCTAATCACAGCCACACTTGAAGCTATTACTGTAACCTCTTTAGAATCGCTATTTCAACAAGACCACAAATCCGATTTTTATAATAAGAGAAGTAGACATAAAGAATCCTTCTGTTTTGTTCAGAGGGTAGATATTTATTTTCCCAGCATATCCACTCCCTTCTTCCTTTCTCTTAGCATCTTTATCTTTTGCTCATTTTTTCAGTACTGTGTAATGTGGGGCAAAATTTAAAAAAAAACAAAACTATATGGTTTGTGGAGACAGATGTTTTGTTTTGTTTTGCAAGGAGTATTCCTTGTTTTGTTTTTGAGGTTAAAGATAAATCACCAGTGTGGAAGGAGTGGAGAGCAAGGCAGAATGAGGCTGGGAAGTGGAATGGATGGTTAGGCAGCTGTGAGACAGTTTGGGGCTCCATCGAACATGGTAAATGGTGGGTTTTGTTCTCAGCGTGTCAAGAGACGTTTCAAGCAAGAGAATCCATTCATAACATTCGTATTTGGAAACGATGAGTATAAAGGAAGTAGAGAACAAGTCTCATGATGGCATGAGAGCATGTAGGCAAAGCAATTAGGACAACAGTGCGGCTGTCTTGCTCAGCCCCCTTTGGACTAGCATAGTTAGAGCACAGGTGAAGAGTAGTAGATAATATCAAGATGTTTTAGGTGAAATCAAAAGTGATCTTGGATAATATGATGCAGATCCCTGGATGAACATTTTGTATCAAAATCTTAACAGAATGATTAATGGAAGTGCCTAAGATTCATTTCGAAACTGCCACATGGAGAATTTCATGTCAGTGAACTAATATCTAATGTTTATGACATAGTGTATTTTTAATTTTTTTTAAATTTAAGTTTATTTATTTATTTTGAGAGAGAGAGTGCAAGAGGCAGAGAGAGAGAGAGAGAGAGAGAGAGAGAGAGAGAGAATATCCCAAGCAGGCTCCCCACCATCATTGTGGAACCCCATGTGCGGCTCGAACTCACACACAGTGAGAGCATGACCTGAGCCAAAATCAACAGTCAGATGCTCAACCGACTGAGCCACTCAGGTGTAGTTTTCTTGAAACAAGTTTCCAAGGGCTAAAAATAAAAGAGCTGACAAAAAAGTGATCTTGGATAGATTAGATAGATGTTGTCTGAGTTAGAAGAGGTTCAAAGAAGACTTTTCATCTCTTGCTGAATGTGGGTGCTGATCCTCACTGAGCTGAGGATCAGAAGTGCATGTTGTTGAGGTCACTACAGCAAGAGACTATAAAGAGAGAGATAATAAACTAGACGGAGCTGTGACGAGCTCACGTGTGGTCACAGTGTCAAGAAGGATGTGATAGCAGTACAGAGGGAAGGGACGTTCAGAGAAGAAGGAGGAATAAGTGAAAAGTATAATGTCATCAAGGTCAAGGGAAAAAATAACATATCAAAAAGCACAGACCATCCAACAGTATCAAAAGCTGCTCAGATATTAAATAAATTTTGTATCTAAGTCTACCAATCGCACTTAGCGACAGGGAGCATGGAGGTTCATTGCACCGCCATGGAAGTGTTTCACTGGCGTATAGTCTTACACTAGAAGCGTGGTAGAAAAGGAAAACAGGAAAACCAGGCTTTCTCAATTTTATTTATTTATATATTGATTGGTCACAACTGCTATTTGCTAAAGACATTTATGTATTGCTTTTTTTTTTTGTATTTGATAATTGAAACAAAAACACACAAAGCCAAAATGGAAAATAAAATAAAATAAAATAAAATAAAATAAAATAAAATAAAATAAAATAAAATAAAATAAAATAAAACAAATACAAATATTGATTCCTCTATGGTTGCTAACCTAAACCACAAAGAATAGAACCCAGTAACTTTAGTATAATTTCCTCCACAGTCCTTATTTTGAAAGATAGATCATTTGGAAGAGTCACATTATCTTTGCCTTTTGTTTTCACTTATTACCATAAAACCATCTTTCTATGCTAAGATAAAGGCTTAAAAAGGTAATTGAAAATGTTAATATACAGGCAAATGTAAGGTATATTATGTAGAATAACATTTTATTTTTTCATGAAACAATACTTTCCTTTAATTGACTTTATGAAAATGTCGTTTCTCCTCTGGGGTAAATAAGAGAGCATTCTAAATTTTATGCTCTCCCTCAGGACTAATGGAACAAAGGTGTTATTTAATACACTTACTCCTTCATTTTTTATTAAAATTCAAAAGTGTTTTTACAGTTTTATCCCAAGGTTGCAGAATAATTTCTTAAGTTTGGTGTAAGCAACAATTATTTATAACGTAATTTTAATTTTCATGATATTTTAAGGGTTTTTATTGTTATTCAGAAGATACCTAGTCAAGAGACTTAGAATGTAGTCATTTTTAGTTTTGAAATAATGTTGGCTAATGTGCGAGCTTTTAATTTTCAAGGAAAATATCAGCTATACCAGAGGTAGTGAAACTTTATTTTAGAATTTTTTTTTATAATTCTGAAATAATGCTAAAAACTAACAGCTATACAAATGATGAAATTAATATATTAATAGTGAAATATGTTTTAGTTATTAGCTGTTTGTGGACATTACATGTATAAACACAGTCCTGGTTTTGCCACTAATTAACCATATGATCTCGGGTAATCTGTACAGACTCTTGTTTCTGTATACAAATCTATAATAATAAAACATCAATTACAAAAGAACTTTAGAGTTCTATAAAATTTATGTTTTTGTATAGGATAAATATGAGTCAGTATTTTGCAGTATGGTCAGACTCCACCTAAGTGTGTATCAATTATCTGAAATTGGTGCTTGAAAACCAATGAAACTCTACTTGCAATGGTAGACGTGCAAGTTTTCAGTTGGGTTATGTTCCATCAAGATTACTGTTTAAGATCATTTTTAAATAGGATGAATGGGAGAGAATTTAGAGTGAGCCTTTACGATGCACTCAGAATTTAGTTCTACAGGAAGGGATACCTGGAGTTCTCTTTCCCTTCCAGGGATCTGACATTTCTTTCCCAACCTCATCCCATCACATGTGAGAGGGTCCAGAGCCAGAGCAGGTGGTAGAGCAAACCCCAATCACACTTGGGACACAACAAACCTTTCAATCAGGCTCTGAATCAGACCTCTGGCATCAACCTATAAGCCCACACATTACATAAAAGCAAGTGACTTAGATGAGTCCAGCAGCTGGACTATTCCTACTCTTGGATATAAATTTCCTGATAAATGAGGATCAGGGTAGATTTGATGTGAGGAGAGTGAGGGATTAGGAGAGAAATGCGGAGGTGATGAGGAGCTAAATGCCAACCAGTTTGTCACCTGTGATATCTTACTTAACTGTGTGGGCTCCTCTTGGTTTGAAGAAAATAAGTTTCCTTGACAAGTGTAGGGGCGCCTCGCTGGCTCAGTCAGTTGAGTTTCCGGCTCTTGATTTTGGCTCAGGTTATGATCTCACCGTTCATGCGTTCGTGCCCCACATTGGGCTCTGCGCTGACATTGCAAACTCTACTTGGGATTCTCTCTCTCTCCTTCTCTCTCTTCCCCTCACATGCTCTCTATATCAAAATAAATAAATAAACTTTCAAAGAGAAAAAAAGAAGCGCCACTAACTGGTATGACCAATAGCCCAAGAGCTAATAAAAATAATCTTCCTAACTTAGGCCACCTCCTTTCTACCAAACTTAGTACCAACATATGATCATATAAACAAGAATGAAGTGATATTTATGGGTAATAAAATCTTCTCTGAAAAATATTTTGAGGGAATATGTTGGGAGTCAGTATGGAATGTATTCAAATGCAAGCTGTGTGACAGTTCAACTTATGAAAACTCAGACCCCTTTAGAACTCCAAGTGCTTTGGGATCGTATATAAATAAATGAATAAATGAATGAGTGAATGATGTGAGAAAGGAAATACAAAAATGTTTCCCCAAATTTTAATTCCTCCCTAAATAAAATAAATTAGTACAACTCAATAATTCATTTTAATTTTCTTAAATAAAAAGAATATGATGGATTTAAAATTCCTGATCAAACTGAAAGAGAAGAAAATGAAATATACTAGCCCAGAATAAAATAGTCATTAGAATAATGTCCTTTCCAAGGCACCTGGGTGGCTCAGTTGGTTAAGCATCTGACTTCTGCTCAGGTCATGATCTCACAGTTCATGAGTTTGAGCCCAATATCAGGCTCTCTGCTCTCAGCACAAAGCTTGCTTTGGATCCTTTGTTCTCTTCTCTTTCTCTGCCCCAACCCCTGTTCCCGCTCTCTGTCTCTCTCTCAAAGTTCAAACTTAATTATTATCTATATTTTGAATCAAAATGTATCACAAATATTTTTTTAATTTGGGAAAATAAGCAAATATAACCAAGTATAATAATAAACCCAGCATGATCTCCTATATTTCATTAGGCTGATATGGCACTAATATTGGTGAAGAACGCAAATTACATCCACAATTTGCTAAGACTGCTGATCACATTCTCCCTGTTATACATGCACATAAATTCCCTTGAAATCAACAACCAACCATTTTAACATAAAGAAAAGTAACTTGATTTATTAACAACGGTAAGACATTTTACTATAATAAACTAGGCAGTCTGTAGAAATAGATGATTTAAGTTAGAACAACCCCCTTTACTTAATCATAAAGATGAACGGAATATATATATTGGATGATAAATCTACACCTCTGAATGGAATGAAATGAGTTACTTGAGGATGGGGCCCTAAATTAGAAAGCTCTAAGCGGGATTTACACTAAAATAAATAGGAAAGTATTAGATGCATATTCGCTGAATTCAGCAAAAGTCTGTTTTTTTCCTCCCCCAGAAATAAAGTGCTATATTAGATAATGTCTTTCAAGTATAAGCAGCATATTTGGGAAACTATTTTTAAATAGCATGACATTTGTGAAGCAGGGTCACATGTAGTATCAACTTTTCATTTCCAGCTTTCTCTAAGCATTGCATTCCAAACACAGCCACTCACCACTTCCCCATGTCTGCCGTAATCTCCCCCCATTGTGTTCTGCCATTACCTAGTCAGTATCCTTTTATTCTGGACTTCTCAACATGATTTTCTGACCTTTTCTATAGGTGTTCTGTCTTTTTTTTCCCCTCATTCCTAGAGGCACTCCTTGCCTTTTCTCTGCAAAATTAGATTCTCCAGTACACTGTAACCATCTCTTTCCACATATAGTGAACTTCTCTCACACAATTATCCTTTGCACTTATGGCTTGAAAATCTGTTTCTTTTCCTCTTTCTATTGTCATCTTAAAAGCTCATGCACACTACAATATCTAGTTGAGAAAAAGACAAATCTTATTTATTGTATTATTTAGGGATATCCATAAAAATGGTGAAATTATAAAGAGAAACAAGGAAAATAGTAATGATAAAGTAAGACTAGAAGTAACTTTTTAGAAGTATAGGGGAAAGGTCAACTTCTGGGGTACTGGCTATGTTCTTTATCAGAGGATAACTAACCTGGTGTTTGTTTGTTTTACAAGATACATATCATTAAGGCTGCCAGATAAAATATGGTATAGAATTGTGAATTTCAGGGTGCCTGGGTGGCTTAGTGAGTTAAGCATCAGACTGTTGATTTCGGCTCAGGTCATGATCTTGCTGACAACATGGAGATTGCTTGGGATTCTCTTTTTCTCTGCCCCTCTCCTGCTTGTGCTCTCTCTCTCTCTCTCTCTCTCAAAATAAATAAACACTAAAAAAATAAATATGAATTTTAAATAAATATATGTATATATATGTCTGTAGGTGTATATTCGGTGTGTATGTGAATATGTAGCATAAGTATGTCACATGCTATACATATAAATTTTGTTTCTATATATATATTTATCTATGTATATATATATATGTACATTATGTACACACATATACGTGTCCTGCATGCCATTTGAATATACTTCTTTGATTATTATACTTTAAAGAATGTTAATAACAATGAACCTAGTAACTGCTATTATAAAACATAGAATACCAGCTGACCAAGAACATTCTGTAGAGCTGAAGTAAAGAATATTGGACCTAATAGCACAAAATAGAAGTGAAGGAATTCTTTCTATTTAGTAATGGCTTCCTATCATCAAATAGAAAGATGTGAAAATACTGAGAAACAGCCAAAGGAAAGTGCCCAAGACCCATTTACATCATTTCATCTAATGGTTGTGACATTATTGATAATAATCCACAGGCCCAACGGGTCACTCAGTTCCCCGTTCTGTATTTTTTTTTTAAAACAAAATGGGATGTGGTAATGGAAACTCATCCCCTGTGGTGTGAGAAATCTCAGATTACAGTCTAGGTACTTCCACCAGTCACTTGGGTGATCTTAGACTTGGATCTTAGTCATCCATGTAGTCATCCATGTTCTCTTGAGCCTCAGTTTCCTTGAGGAAACCCACAGTTTGCCATGAGGATTAAATTACAAAGTTATGTAAAAAAAATGGGCAATGTGAAAAATTCCTGTGAAATAAAAGTTAGGTACAAATAAACTAACATATTGTACAGCTTGATAGATATATGCAGTTATGAATGTCTGATGATATTATTCTAAAGGGTGATGGACAAGAGAGATCAACCATGTAAAATATTCCTGGTTTGATTTCCTACAAAGCATCAAAAGTAAAGGGTTTAAGGTAGGGGTTCCTTCTTCCCATTTAACAGAAACTGAAAAATCTTTCCTTTAGTGTATATACCTAGAAGGATTAAGAATCTATAGATAGAACAACATACACCATTATTCTTCCAGCCAAAATTCCATTTTGCTCTTTCCTCCTCTGTTTCCCTCAGTGTGAAGACCAGATGGTTAGCCCACAGTGAACTAAGAATCCTAGACACATAACAAATGTGAATGTTACGTTTTTCTAAAGAAGATCAGTGATTCTCAATGCTTTAAAGGGATATTTTTATTTTATTTTTTACATTCCTTGAGATGATAAAAAAACAAAACAAACAAACAAACAAACACTTCAAATGTTTTCCAGAGAGTGCAGAGATCAGGGTTGTGTTACAATGCACACCTAAACGAAATGTAGTTGGTGACATTGCTGATGTCAAGTCTACAAGAATTTCCTTCCTTTCTTCTAACTCTTCATCCTCTTTCCATTTTTCTTCAGCAATTGTAGTCCTTTTTATCACCCTGAGACGCAGCAAAAAAGAGCCCCTGATCATTTCAGAGGAGGACGTGCGAGAGAATGTGGTCACCTATGATGACGAGGGGGGCGGGGAGGAAGACACCGAGGCCTTTGACATCACAGCCTTGAGGAATCCTTCTGCCGCCGAGGAGCTCAAGTATCGGAGAGATATTCGACCCGAAGTGAAACTCACCCCCAGACACCAGACATTGTCCACCCTAGAAAGTATAGACGTTCAGGAATTTATTAAGCAAAAACTGGCAGAAGCCGACCTAGACCCCAGCGTCCCCCCTTATGACTCTCTTCAGACTTATGCCTACGAAGGTCAGAGATCGGAGGCTGGTTCCATCAGCTCTCTGGATTCAGCAACCACACAGTCAGACCAGGATTATCACTACCTTGGAGACTGGGGACCCGAATTTAAAAAGTTAGCCGAACTCTATGGAGAAATAGAATCTGAAAGAACAACTTAGGGGGCTAATTCTGGCAAACCTTCTAGAATTTGCTTCCTGAGCAAGTGGAGATATAACCTCAGCAATGGCAAGGAAGACACATGGAAACAGTACTTGGAACTGAGCAAGCTGGCCACAGCTACTGTAGAAACAAGTGCCCTTTTCATGATCGAAACGGGGTCATTTAATCAGAAGAGAGTCAAATTAAAAAAAAATATATACAGAGAAAAAGCTATTGTTCCTTGTGTATATTTTCAATTGCTCAATAAAGTCTGTGGTACTGTTTAATTTAAGAATACCTGAATGAAGCCAAACAATGAAGTTTGTTTCAATATCTTGTGATTTCTTTTCAAAGGCAAACTAAACCCAAAGGGTCCAAATCACTTAGGACTAGGGGTGGTATGCTGAGAAATGAAGCTTGTGCAGGTAATCGGGACCTCGTTTGCCACTTCTCTGTGTGGACTCTTGAGACCCACACTCTGTTACTGTGCAAGATCTTATTAGCATCGTGTTGTGTTCAAATGCCATGAGGTTTATCCAGTATACCGGGTCCCGCCACCATGGACTTGTATGCACCATTTTCCTTTGCCCTCCCCACTTCTTTTCTCCATACGAAATCGATGGAACATGGGGACTTGCTGCTTGCTCTCTAATGTATGCAATTTCTGTGCACCACTTGTGCACTGCTCTGAAGACAGAGACCACTGTCTCTGTCCTGCCTGCCCTCCTTTATTTTCTTCACAAAAGAACCCCGCCCTTGTTGTGTTTGTTTGTTTGTTTGTTTTTAATGGATAGAATGAATGGTTTCAGTAAGATATACTCAGATAATCTGATATGTCAGGGAAAGGTTTAATTTAAAAAAATAGTCACACACCTTATCCTGCATAAAACATTGGGAAACTCGATTATTTTTTCCAGTCCCTTTGCTTTCCTACATTGAACTCCGCGGTTTGGATCATTCCGATACCTAAAATTAGCTGTCGAACATTTTGCTGGTTGGTTTAGACGTCGGTTTCATTTGCTTATTTGTATGCACCTCACACGGTAGCAATGTAATCTGAAAAGATGATACTCCAATTTGAATAATTCTTACAGACTTTGGATCGGCTGACCTTTATTCCTTACACACGTTCAGATTGTCCCTGTCTCACTGACTGCTTAGCTCTTACCTGTTTGGGATCTACGGCAAAATGTATAAAACTGAAGGCAAAAATATAGCAGCTTCACAGTTACTATCCTTGGAAACGTACCTCAAGGTCTCTGAGCTTCAGGGTCCCAAACTGCAAAGTAGATATGGTAAAGACTTCGTGCCTCTCTCCCGGCTTGTGTGGGGATCAATAAGCATCTGTAAAAATGCTTTGCGCACTGCAAAGCGATCTATTGTGTAAAGGCTTGCAGGCGCTATCTGATTTTCTAATTCTATTAGCTTATAAATATATAGTTCCATACATTTGAATAAAATATTATATTATCGTGAGAGAATTTCATAAAACTTTCAACAGTGAAGCAACTGCTAGCTAAACATATAATACGCAAGTTTAATTATTTTGGTATTTTCCCAAATAAACTAATTTTCTTCAATTTTCTCGTTTTTTTTTTTCTCTAAAATTGTTTAGATTATATTTTGCTGTTGTTGTTAAGCATAATGGTCCTATCCTCCAGACATGACCATATTTATATATTGCATAGATTCGAATTTTGAAACCCACAAATTACGAATTATCGCAAAGAGGAATCTATCCTTTGCTCTTTGAAATTTATCAAAATCTAGCGTCCTCAACGTTACATGGCATTTTCTGTCTGATTCTACCTATGTGCAAAATTTAAATTTTGCCTCTGTTTGCAACTGCCCTGTGCTATCATATTTCAGTTTTGAGGTGTGGGAAGTGAGTTTAACTTGAATAATTCTGTGTTCTAAGCCTGAGGAATAAAATTTAATTTAAGTTTTTTACAACATTTTAGCTTTCCAGATGCTGCTTTATCATTTTTTATATAGTAATGGTGTGATTTCTGGTATAAAACTGTATCAGAAGAAACACTCAGGGGCTTTGGGGAATAAGCTCTGGAGATACACACTCTGATTACACTGATATTGGACTACATTCACCATGAAAGTAGGGTACACCTTTGGAGAACTACTATGGATTCGGGTGTTAGGACTTTCCATTATGCAAAGAGAAGCTGGAAGGTCAGGTTTTGGAACTGCATTACATTAGGCTTTGGATTTAGATCTTTGATAAAGTATTCACAACCTTTATTTTGCTCTGTTTTGTTTGATTTTGGTTTGTTTTCTCAATATTCACCTGGTAACTTTACAGATGCGGGTTTGAAAGATGAAAATGTATATGTATGTTTAACCATTTACATAAAAGCCAAGGTCCTCTGCATGGTTTTGGGTACTAAAATACTTTCCAGATTTTGTGGGGGGGAAAAAAGCAACTCAGTTCCATCTAATTTTATTTATTTGTTTGTTTCATTGTTTTTAAAGGTTTTTTTTTTTTTTTTTAATTTATTTTGAGGTAGAACATGGGCAGGGAAGGGGCAGAGAGGAAGGGAGGGAGAGACAGAATCCCAACCAGCAAGGCTTGAACTCACGAAACGTGAGATCATGACATGAACTGAAATCAAGTCAGATGCTTAAATGACTGAGCCACCCAGGCGCCCCAGATCCATATAATTTTAATTGCACATTACAATGATAATGGATTTCTTCTGAGCTCCTATGTAATATTAAATCTAATATGGAGGTAAAATAGAGCTTCTGTAGCCCTGAGATACTATATTTCTGTGTTGATTCATTCTAGAATTTTGTTAGTGTAAGCATTCCAAGTGTATATTTTATATGAACTCTGAAATCAGGCAATTGTATCATTATGAATTAGATATCATTTTTTTTTTCTGCTAGTTTGGGATAAGAAAAAAAATGATATATAAATGCTCTGCAAATAGGCTTAACTAATTTTAACAATATCTTGCTTTAAAAACTCCAGTTTGTCAGTGTCAGAAGAAAATTCTCAATGACGTTAGTGTGCAAAGAGTTTGCATATGAACTCTGAGTATTTAGTAGCCACAGACAGTTAGCTATGAATCGTATGTGACTCCATATAGAATCAGCTATGGAATCACTCACGTATCTTGAAAAACACATTTTGTAAGGCTTAGTTGCTATGTACACATCTAAATAAAATATAGCTTTGAAATCAATTTACTTATTTCTAATAAAATAATTTTCTACACAGACCCTATACAAAACGGTGGCTACTAATTAGAGAATTATATAAACAGTTATAATAATTTTTTATCCAAGGTGTTTTTTATGAGAATTTTTAAATTCCAGATAGTCTTTGTGCAAACACTGGAAAATTAATAGCTCTTTCAGGAATCACTAAAGATGTAGTGTCAGAAATTCTTTCTATAAGAAATCTGTACAAACACAGATTTGAGGTGGAGGTTGACAACAAAATTATCCTTAAAATAAGGCTCTATAAAAAATTAACTTATGACTTTTCTTTAACTTGGTTAAAAGAAGAAAAATATTCTGAGGGAAATTGCATTCACATAATCACACACACACACACACACACACACACACACACAATATGGCTTCTTGAAAAATATTTGGAGAGTAAAAGAATATTCAAAGTAGTGACTTGGATATTGATGTGATCCAAATATGTGATGTGTATACAAAATTTTAGTACTCAACATGTGAACAATTGGCCTTTATTTTGTATCCAGTCTTGGGCTAACCTTTTAGTTCTGTCAATGATTAGGGCTGATTCACAAGGGTGTTTACACAGAGCAGACAAAATTGTTCTAAATCAAAATTTTATAAATGATGATTTAATGGACACAGTGCAGCCATTACACATTAGCAAATGCTTTGCGATCTTTTGTATACCACCAGTAGTCAGAAATATGGGTTGAAAGGGGAAGGTATATTGAGTCCACCATTTTTAGCAGTGTAGAAAGCTTCAAAACAATTACTCAGTGTTAAATTTGTTCTTACAGACCTGCGTAGCTTTGATTTGTCTCCTTTTTGGCTTAGTTGAATATATAGAGAAAACAAACTGGAATTCAGATAGACTCATTCATTTCAACAGCTATCAAGAAGTGCCAGTTAAGTAAACAGGGTAATAGGTATAGTGGAACACACATGTATCCAATATTTTGGGGTAAGTAGTCCTTGCTTTTTAGTATGGACAGTGCTTGATTAGCTATTTAAGAAATTAGAACTCTAAAGCTGATTATTCTGGAAAGAGGAAAGAGTCCCATATTTCAAACTCAAATTGTACTTAGCTTCAAGGTATGATAACATTCAATTAACTCACTTGGCTTTCAATTTCAAGAACAGAACAAATCTCAGAATAGTTCTTGGGAGATATGCAACTCAAATTCAAAGTTTCTCTCTCTCTCTCTCTCTCTCTCTCTCCCCCCCCTCTTTTATCCTTTAGGATTAAAGGCAAATTAAATATTATCTGAAAGAAACAAAACCATTTCAACTTTTATTTTCCACCTCATCTGCAGAAGGTAAATCTTTTTGCAACGTAAATTTAGAAATCTTCTAAACCCTAGAGCCAAAAGTAGCTCACAACCATTTGAAGATTAAACTACCACAGAAGCCACTCTTTTCCAAAGATTCCAAATACATCATTTTTAAATGAAAATTCAGCACTCTTTAACATGTGAAAAGATGTATTCTTAACTTTTACTTATATCAATGAAAGATGTAGTTTTGTTGTTGTTTTTTAAATAAGGAAGAGATCAGAGGGAAACAACACATTCTTCTTTGAAGCATTAATACAGGGGGAAAAAAGTGCTCTTAGGCTAGTAAGGCATGATTACATTTATCTACTTACTGAGTCTACAAAAATGAAGGGTCTTTACCCTTCAACACTACAAAGACAGCAAACCTATTTTAGTAATGATTCATTTTTAAAGTCTTAGGTGAGAGTGAATGGAGAAAATAGGCATTTAAGGACTCTCAAAATTATATCCTGTGAGGAAGGCATGTGCCATTTATAGATTAAAGTGGGTTCACCAAATGGTCTAGTCGTATTGCTCAGCAATATTAGCTTTGGAAGTAAGAAAATGGGCCATAATAGTTAGTGTTACCCAAATAATTTCATCAAGGCAATTTTGCACATGTCAAATGCATCAAATTCTTACTCTAAATCATTTACTATCATTTTCAAAGTGCTTTTCAAATGTCTTAGTTTCAAACAGAAATTCACTCGATCTAACATTTATTAATTGAGTAAGTTCATCTAATGATGCAGTACATGTAAGATACTATTCCAGGCACTGAAAAAGATGTAATATACATGAACATTATATATATGTATATTATATGTATGTATATTATATATATATATATATATATATATATATATATATATCTTGATGGTATGTTTTATCAGCAATGAAATTAGAGTCTCTCTTGAGAGTTAAGGCTGACATATAAAAAGCTATAGACAATATAATATAAAGCAAAAAGTGGCAAGTGTTCTAAAAGAGTCTTGAACACCATACTAGGGAAGTTCCCAGGATCACTCTGAAAGTGTGTCAGTACTGTGCAAAACTGGGAGCACTCTCTATAGGACACGAAAATGATATAGGGCAAGGGGGGAGTAGAATAGAGGGGACAGCTTATGCAAATGTACAAAGGTAGATTATTCTATATGGAGTAGAGGATTCATTCAGGGAAATAATGATAATGCGAGATGTTATGAAAACTTGGATTTAGATTTAAGGTAATTGAATGAAATCTACTCATTAAGCAATGTCGTTGAGTTTATTTTCCCCCCAAACAGAACAGTGATGGTGGCCAGATTTCTCTTTTAGGTATCTGAGTCTTTTATTAACATCTATGATTCAGTGAAGATATATTAAAGAAAGATTCTATAGTTATGTATACCAGCAGAAGAAATATTAGACCGACTTAACTCATTTCCAAAGGATGATTACTTATTTTAGGAAAAATTCATAGGTGATGTACATTGCAGGTTTGATTGTTGGAGTCATCTTATCAATTTATTCATTATAATACAAATAAATTAAAATGAGGGCAAAAAATATTTCTGAGGGCAATATTTATTCATATAAATTTGTTCTTAACTGGATAAATGTATCATTATAATCATTGTTTTAGGTAGAAAAATATTTCAAGAAAAAAAATAATATCCAAATACCAAAGACTGAACAGAGGCCTTATTAAAACTACCAGTTATTGTTTAATAATTATTTTTAATACCTAACAAAAGATGTCACATGCTCTAGGGTTTCATAATATAAAAATTTCCATTTGGATTTATTTTTAAAAGGTGGCTATCATTCAACAGAAAGATTCAATAATTTGTTAATATCACAGGTAGGCTTAGCCTGAAAGCCCACCTTTTATACCTTCTATTTCTCACTTTTTCTTCCTTCACATTTACTTGCCTTTTTTTTTTTTTACGACCCCTGAGTAGCTGTGTTTGAGCAATTTCTATATTTCATGTATTTTTCAGAACAAATTCAAGAAAATGTTTTTCAGAAATAGAAAGTAGTTATGTTATTTTCAGGGTTTTGATTTTCAATGCATTTTCTCCCCCTCTGTCACTAATCATGCTCTTCCTCACCAAAAAGTAATAAACGAAAATTGCATTCAGAAAAATACTCTGTGAAAATCACTTTTTGAGCTTGAGGTTTCATTCCATGATGGGACTGGGTTTTGTCACTCTCGCAGCCCTGTGCATCTGCAGACCCTTGGGATTCATTCTGACTTCATTTTTTCCAAGATAGCCGGGGTGGGGGGAACGTCATTTAGTTCATTTGAAATTTATTTCAAATATTTCAAAAGGCTTTGAATATATTTCCTAAACCATTGAAATTATAAATTAAAATAAAGCTTTACTCTTTGCAAATCATTTTCAATATCATGCTTTAAATGTTCAAAGTACAATTGTCGTTTTCAAAACAGAAGTGTAATTTGGTCGATACCCTTTCCTTCATTTAAAAGAAAACTTAGATAATTATTTTTCTGAAAAATTAACACAGAGTACATCTCCCAAATTCCATCACCCAAGTTAATGTTTTCTGTTTCTGATTGCACACATTTCACAATGATTTGACAATGGTAGTATGCGACAAACAGCATATCAATAAAATACCACATTAAAAAGTACTTTTCATTGTACCTCATAGTTCAGTGCTTAATCTTCTTTTAATTTGTATTTCACTAAATTCTCCTCAGAATATGATTTCTGAGGCCTGGAAATATATATACTCCTTCACCTGCCTCCTACCATTCGCCATTTTGTTTCACTCAGTCAGTCTTAAATTAGTCACCTGCCTCATCTGTATCAGTTTCTGTTTGAGAGAATCAATGATACAGGAAAGAGAAATTCTTTATTGGGACAAACCGTCTTGAAAATAACCAGGTCACAGCTCAACTTTCTTTTTTTTTTTTTCTTTTTTTTTTTTTTTTTTTTACAGCTCAACTTTCTTGATTCCTACTGAAAGTTTTGAGTTAAAATATGAAACTGAAACTGGGGGGAAAAAAAACCTTAGGTTTAAGAATCTAGGATTCAGAACACATATTGGGAATCTCTGTATGTACTTGCATGAGTTTAAATGTCAGTGAAAACATTGTTTAAATTCTCCTTCAGTTTCAAATGGAAAGAGTAATATCTTACATTTATCTCACAGAATTGTTAGGAATACCGGATGTGTTTTTTGTGTATAAACCACAGAAATGAGAACATTTCTTTGGCAAGTTGAGTAATCTTATTATTATAGGTTCTTTTTCTTTTTCTTTTTCTTTCTTTCTTTCTTTTTTTTTTTGGTTCCCTCCCTGGCCTCAAAAAATTATTACTTGGGTTATATATTACAGGAATGAAAGCTCTGCATAGTCTCAAAACAGGCTAAGCACAGAGATACGTTCTTCATCCAAGGAGGCAAAGAAAAAGAGCCATTTCAATATTAGCCCCCTGGATCCTTCTTTTCACCATTCAGAGGACAAAGAAATTATAATCTCTATTTAACTGTATGTATTGGATATCCCTCAATACCTTTAGTACACAAAAATCTCAACAAGATTAGACTAATACATTAGAATTACGTTATGAACCATACATACTATTTATTGACTTCTCTGTTTCAGAATATATTTTATAAACACAGGTTTCTCTTGTTACATAATTATTAAAAAATGTGCAAGGTAGTTTTGTGATTTTTTTGTACAAACAATAAAAATATTTAGATCCAAGGTATTTGGTAGTTTATAAAAAACTCTTAAAATGCAAGGGAAACAAAACTCATAGCATAGTTATGGAATATATTTTGCATGAACAAAGAAACACACTTCTATGACCTCTGGGAGGTCTTTGGCAAAAATTACAGGAACTCTATCATGTACAAAAACACTATGTTATTTTATAATAATTAATAAACAACCCAGAATAATAAATAGTCCAATATCACACAGTGCTTGCAAATTCATGAATAGAGTAGATATGATGCCTAACATAGAAGAAAACCTGCATCTCCTTTGAAATCTATCTTCCTCTCTATTTTATCCACAACCTAGGAAAAGCTGGTTGTTGATTGCTAGTTACACATTATTCATAGTGGTCTCTCCAGTAGAGAATGGAGCCTATTCCCCAATTTCAATCAAAGAAGAATGTTCCTATTTAAGGAGGCATTGAACAAAATAAAAATGATTTGGTAAAGGCTACTTCATTGTCAGACAATAAAACTTCATATTCTACATGTAGGAAAGGAAACACTTGTTCTCAGAAAAGATACCTTCCTTTTGAAGAAATTAATGTCAGTGCATTTCATTAGGACACAGTAAGTTAAGAATATTAACTCAAGTCTTGTTGGAAACAACAGCATATTTTGAGGAACTTTTGGATTTCCTCTGTATCCCAGTCATACACCAGCCCCTCTCTGTCAAATGGCGGCCTAATCTTCTTGTTCACCGAAAGGTAGATGTCACTAATTAAAATAACAGAAGTCCACATGTTTCTCTTTCTCTTTCCCAAATCTTATTTTGTCTCAACAAACAAGTTTGACATCTAGGACATTTCAAAAATCCCTCTGCAGTCACCTTCAATAGCTACGTATTTCTCTGTCAGTTAAAGAATTGTTCTCTCACATTTTCATTCAGCCTTTACTCGAAGAAAACCATTGAAGAATTTGTTTTAAAGCAACATAGAAAAGGAAAATCAAAGTGTTGGTGAAGTACTACGGTTTTCTGAGAGGGTTACACCCTCGCACATTTAATCACTGATTTTCACCAGCGGCTCCTTAAAGACGACTGACCAACAGCCTAACCAGGTTACGCTTAATTGTTGGAAGAACACATTAAATGAGGGAACTGATTTCTTCACCCCCCAGATAAAAGTTATGACATTATTACCATAGAACAGAACCTGACTGTAGAGCAAAGGAAGTAAACAAGGAATTGTGGGGGTTTTTTGTTTGTTTTTGTGGGGCTTTTGGGAGTATAGCTGACACACAAGTTTACATTACTTTCAGGTGTACAACATAGTGAATCAACAAGTTTATTTGTTACGCTGTGCTCAACACAAGTTAGCCACCATTTGTCATCACACAACGCTAGCTATTACAATGTCATTGACTATATTCCTTGTGCTGTGCCTTTTATTCCTGCGACTTCCTGTTTTGCAAAATGCTAGGGACCATGCCAAGAAGATTAAAGCCAGAGGTAGGTAGAAAGAGATTCGAGTGCTTGCCCCTGGAGATATTTTCATCTCCCAGTGGGGTGACTAAACATCCATGGGCAGCATTAGGGAGCGTAGAGACAAGGATTTCACTCTGTTCAGTCATATTTTTAAATAAAAACACTTCCGGGGGCTCCTGGGTGTAAAGTAAATCTTTGTTAATGAGAAAAAGCACTTACTGTGGGTCTCTCCTTAGGAAAGCTCCCAGTGTTGAATTTTCAGACAGAAATTGGAAGAAGAAATAAAGGTGCCCTGAAGAATTCATGTGTGCAATAATCTGGGGCCACACAGGGGGAGGTGAGGGGGGAGAAAAGTGAGATTCTTAATTCTTGGATCAATTGTTTAGTATTTATAGGAATATTCAGATTTTCTAATTCTTCTTTAGTGAGTTTGGGCAAAATAATACTTTTGTAGACCCTTGTCTTTTTAAAATGTTCCAAATTTTTAGCAAGAAGTCATTTGTATTATCTTACTATCTTTTTAATACGTAGAGCATCTACATCTATCTCCTTTTTATCATCAAATGTTTTTCAACCTCTCCCCTTTTTTAATTTGAAAGAATTTTGTCAAATTTATCACTTTTAATTGAATATATTCAACTTTTGTATTTTATCTATAGCATATATACATATATATATATATTAATTTTCTAATTTCTGCTCTCAGCTTCATTCTTTTTTAAATTAGTATGCTTTATTTGGCTTTATTAATTAATCTCTATTGGATACTTAAAGTTTAAAACCCAACTCATTTAAATTAAGATTTTCTTATTTTCTAATATTTGTCTTCTGAGACACAAGTCTCTTCCCCAAGTGTTTTATCTCTATCAGGGCAATCCTCTTTGCTATAACAGACACAATGAAAATCTTGGTGGTTTATCAGAATAGAAGTTTATTTCTTGCTCTGGTAAAGTCTGTGTTCTCAATTGATAGTTAGATCTCCCCAGGCTGTGATCCATGCATCCAGTCACCTTCCATTTTATATTTCTGATACCCCCTAGGACTTGGAATCCAATGTCCTGTATCCAGTTGCCTTCATGGAAAAGACAGACTGATCCACTCATATTCTATTTGGTGAGATCTGCTACCATAACTTACCTAGATGCAAGAAAAGGTATGAAATGTCACTGCCTATGGCTCATTTGGGGACTGATCATGTATGCATCCTCTGCCTACACATGTCAAAATTCTAGACTTCCGGTAGTAAAGGAGACGGTCAAAATAAATCATATTATTTTTTCACAAACAGTTTAGGTGTTATAAACCATGCTTACCAGTTAGGGAATAGTGGGAAGTCTTCCAAAGTCTAAACCCTTAGATATTATCCAAGGGGTCAAATTGCAAGCAGACCTTTGTAAGGAAAGCACTCTTAGGCTTACTATATGCATTGTTTACTGAAAACTTGCTATGGTGTTTTGGGGAGAAAATATACAATTTCTCACCATTAAATAGTTTAGATTTAGGGTTTTTTTTGGTAAATGTTCTTTATTAAGTTAAGGAAGTTCACAATTATGCCTTGTTTGCTGAGAGGATTTTTTTTAAAAAATCATCACAAATGTGTGTATTACTCAGCCTTCTCTAGAGAAGCAGAATTGATAGGGTGTGTGTGTGAGGAGATTGATTATAAGAAATTGACTCAAGCAATTATGGAGGCTAGTTAGTATAAAATCTGCAGTGTGGGCAGCAGGCTGGACATTTAGGAGAACCAAGGAGGTACAGATGAAGTATAAGGCATTCCACTGGGGAATTATCTCTGCTGGAGGGAGCTGGTCTTTGTATTTTATTCAGGCTTTCAGCTGACTGGATGAGGCTTGCCACATTATGAAGGGAAAACTGCTTACTCAAAGTTCACAAATTTAAATGTTAATCTCACCTGAAACATCCTCCAAGGGATACACACAAGAAACCATGATGGGTGTCAGATTTTGTCAAATGCTTTCCCTGCCTCAAATGATATGGGTACGTGACTTTGGTTTTCTTTAGCCTGTTGATATGGAGGATTCCACTGACTGATTTCTAAATGTTACAATAATTCTTGGCAATCAGAAATAAATTTCACTAAGTCATAGTGTATAATGTTTTTATATTGTTGCACAATAAAAATGTTGTGTAACCTTTGTTCTGGACTCCTAAGATAGAGCTTCTAAAGCTTTTGGATTTTATGAGTGATAGGAGAGTCTTTGTTATTCATTGGGACCCCTAGAATCACACCATAGTTAATACTAATAAAGTAACCTATGATGGGCCTCCAAATAGTTTCAGCATGAGTAAAGTATAAGAGCTGACATACCAATAAGACAAATCACATGAGTAGATGATCAGATCTTTGAGCCAGGTGCTATCAGCTCAAGCTCTGGGGAGTGGAAGGGGATGGGACATTACATATAGTCACTTAGACAGCATTTCAATCATACCTACATAACAGGACCCCGTAAAAGCTCTGGACAACAAAACTCAGTTGAGCTATTCTGGCTGGTGATCACATTGATGAGTTAGGAGAAGGATATGTTCCGATTCAATGGGATAAGGACTTGAGATCTCCTCATTTGGTATCCTTCTTGATTCCTCCTGTAGGTCCCTTCATCTGGCTGGTCCTAATCTGAATCCTTGATAATAAAATGGCAATTGAAAACATGATATTTTTCTAAGTTCTGCACATTGTTCCACTAAATTATAAAACCTGACAGAATTGTGGGAATCCTAAAACATATAGCTATTCGGTCAGAGTGCTAGTAGAATGGGGACCCCTGAACTTGTGGCTTGTGTCTAATTTGAGAGCATTCTTGTTGGGGACTGCACCCATTACCTGTAGAGTCTGGACTCTGGGCAGTTAGTGCAGGAGTTGTATTGTAGTATTGCATATACCATGTTGGATTCAATTTGCTAAAACTTTGTTGCAGATTTTTACATCTATGTTCATGAGATTTATTACTCTGTGGTTTTCCTTTCTTGCAATATCTGGTTTTGGTATTTAGATAATGCAGAATTTATAAAATGAGTTCTGAAGTGTTCCCTCTGCTTCTGTTTTCTGGAACAGATGCCTGAGTATTGCTATAATGATTCCCCACGTGTTCAGTAGAATTCACCAGTGAAATCAATTAATTCTGGTTCTTTCTTTTCTGGGAGATTATTAATTATTGATTAAAAATTTTTAATAGATGTGCCTATTGACAATATCATCCTCCTTGTGTTGGTTTTAGCAGTTTATCTATTTTAAGAAATTGCTTCATTTCATCAAATTGTTAAGAGTTAATTATAACATTCCTTTGTTATCCTTATAATGCCCCTATGATAATCTCCGCTTATATTGCCCTTCTTTTCTCGTATGTTGTCTACCTTTCTCATTAGTGCCCTTAACATATTACCCACAAGTCTCTTATATGCCCAAACCTTTGTCATATCTGGGTTGGATTCTGATGCTTGCTTAGTCTGTTCAGACTGTGTTTGCTTCCCTTTCAATATGTCTGGTAACTTTTGGTCAAAGGCCAAATATGATCAATTGGGTATCAGAAACTCAGGTAGGTAGGTCTTTTGAGGTTTTACATTCATCTGACCAGGAGTTGGGTACTGTTGAATGTTTGTGCTACCTGCACATGGCAGAGAATTCAAAATCCTCTAGTGTCCTTGTTATAATTTTTCCTGTTCCCTTGAACTCCTCCTTCAGTAGAACCTGTGCCTTGCAGCTCTATCAGTTTTAATCCACTGTTATTAAACTGTAGCCTTGTTTATATGGAGGTAAGAAGTGGGGAAGGAGAAGTGTCCTCTAATCGCATGATTCAATCGATGCATTGTAACCATCTGTGTCCTTGGGCTGTGATATTTTTCACAAATTCTTCTTCGATCACCCCCTTCCTTAGCCCTAGAGATGAATGGAGTTAGGTAAATCCTCTTCCCCTAGGTGGGATAATGCTCTCATATGCCTTTCCTTTCCCCCTTTCCTTTGTTACAAAGAATACTCTGTGCTTATTTCTCAATGGTTGATTTTCCCCTCACCTTGCCAGAGCCAGGAAGATTCATTGGCCCTCTGATGGTGTAAAAACCTGATAAAGTTCCTGTAAGCGAAACTCACAAAATTGTAGAACCCCCACGGCTAAGCCCCCAGGAGTTTCTCATCCTAGTTAAAAGCAACATCTAGTAATTTATCAAAATTGCCACGTGAGTGTCCTTAGCCACTTGCACACATGGTTTCAGATGCAGACTAGCAAATCTTGGCCATCATTTTGTGTATTTGCATATATCTCTACATTCCTGTGTGGCAGTGTCTCCTGAGGCCTTCCTCTGCTAGGTCCAAGCAAAGTTATGGATGTTTAGTTTATTCGACTTTTTTTTTTACTTCTTGTAAGGATAGGAATAATGACTTGCAAAATGTTTACATTCCAGAGCTGAAACCAAGAGTGACTGGACGCTTCTAATACACTCACTTTTCCATTATACATTTAATAAGCCCTTTTACTCATTTCAATATATTATTGTATCTATTTTAATTAATTTATTTTGTTATTTGTTTTTAGAATCCCTAGTCTTCCAGTCTTTGAGGTGACTCTGTTGAAGTCTGAGGAGTAGAAACAAGCTATTCCTCAAAATTCTACCCAAATGCAGATTTGTGAGCAAAGTAAACAATTGTTTTCGTGAACCACTAAATTTAAAGTGATTTGTTGTGAATTAATAAAAAAACTAGAATATGTAGATTAAGAGATTTTTGCTGTTTTTGTCCTCTACAGTACTAGAGTTACTATCAATCAAGAGCTATCTCAAACTAAAGAATCTTTGGTGACACTTGCATGTTAGGACCATTTCCAACCTTGTTTGATGGCTAATGTAATTCTCAATTCTTAGAGGAAGGTTGTTGTTGATCTGGATCATAGATCCACATTCCAAGCTGGGATGGGCTATTTTCATTCCTGTCCCCTTTTACAGTGTGATCATTGATGTTTCATTCTTCCTAGTCTTAGATTTATAAGGAAGTTTCAGATCTGAATTTCCAACTTGCATGACCACCTAAGCTCCTCCCCCTCCCCCTCCTCCTCCTTCTTCTTCTTCTTCTTCTTCTTCTTCTTCTTCTTCTTCTTCTTCTTCTTCTTCGTCTCCTTCTTCTTCTTCTTCTTCTTCTTCTTCTTCTTCTTCTTCTTCTTCTTCGTCTCCTTGTAGCCTTTTAAAATATAATTTCCAGGTCATCGTTGCAGGGCAGAAGCCCATGGGACCCTTCTAGCTGGAGGGCTGTTTCCCTTTCTGGATTGAAGCTTTTTCACTGTTTGGATCCTGTCAGGATTTCCTTTATATAATTGTCTGCTCGGCAGTGCCTTTTAAAAGTATGTCTTCATATTTTATTAAATATTTGGAGTGTTTTGCACAAAGAGGCTTTTATGTTTTCTTTTTTTTTTTTAAGATATCATATTCCCTTGTTGCTAGAAAGAGAATTAGTTTGCATTTCTACCCTCTTATTTTTAAACCCTCATTTCAGAACAATTCTCTAAAGGCCAGTGACCGATCATGCCAGCTGTATCTCAGAAGAAAACTGCTTGTTATAATTCTATCAAACCTCAAATTAAAAGGAAAGAAATGAAAAGGGAATGGTGAACCATATCCAACAATTTTTTAGCTTGAGAATATATTCTTTTCTGTCACTTGCTTCTTTTTTTTTTTTTAACTTTCAGATGGATATGGCAAATAACTAACCTTTAGTGAGGGTTTGAAGGGGTCATAAAGCAATTCTCTTTCATAGTATTTCATTACTGTCACTTCATAGGAGAAATTCTCATCACAGCTCATGCTTACCTTGGAGCATTCTCCTTCCTTAATCCATGTAAAACTATGCTTTTACAAAAAAAAGGATGAAGAACACTTTCTTAACTCATTCACTCAGTTTCTTCATGTGCTGAATATATATATGTATACACACACACACACACACAATTAGTACTCCCTACAATCTTTAATCACAAATCCCTCCTAAACCACGTAAATAAATTCATTAGTATAATCATCCATTAAAATAATGCATAAAATTACCTTTCATGTATGTTTTTAATTCTAAGTATTTAATATTTTAGGTTACATTTTTATTATTATATTACTAAACTCATTGCATTATGATCTGAGAACATGAATATATGAATATATATATATGCATAATTTTTGAATATTTAAAACATTATAGCCAATGGCCTGATAAATATTCTTTTAAATACTCCACAGCTATACAACAAAATGTATTTTAAGTTCAATGGATGTGATGTTTTATACATTGAAAAGTGTCTGGGGGCACCTGGGTGGCTCAGTCATTTGGTCATCTGACTTCAGCTCAGGTCATGACCTCACAGTTTGTTGAGTTCAAGCCCCATGTTGGGCTCTGTGCTGACAGCTCAGAGACTGGAGCCTGCTTTGGATTCTGTGTCTCCCTCTATCTCTGATGCTCCCCTGTGCTCTCTCTCTCTCTCTCAAAAATAAACATTAAAAAAATTACAAAAAAGAAAAAAGAAAAAAGAACAGTGGTTATATACTATAACAAGTACTTTTCTTTTTCCATGAGCAACCTTACATGGTGTTCTGTTCAAGATCAGGTTTTAGTATTTTATATGAGAATTCTGATACTAAATCATTTCGTTTTTTAATAATTTATTGTATCTAAATGGCAACTTGTCAGATTTCCTTGAATTTAAGATGTTTATTGGGAATCCTTGAATTTGCATTGTTTTTCCACTGTTTTAGTTTTTCAAACTGAAGGCTTGGGCATTTCTCCATTTTGTGAGTATTGTCTTTAATTATTTAATTATCTCTCTCTTCTGTCCGCTCCGTTTCTTATCATAACAATATTTTTATTAGCATGTGTTATTGAAACTCTTATTCCTTCATATTTTTCTCTTTATATTTTTACTCTAAATGTTTAGATATTTCTTCAATTTGCTAACAGAGGTCAGTAATTCAGGTATTGGTGGTGATTATCCACCTTCCAATTTGTCTGTTTTTTGGAGGTTTTTGCTGTTGATTTGAAGCTGCAGAAGGTCGTTGTATGATTCCTCTTGGCTCTTTTTAAATAGTGCCAACACAATTAATATGCAAATGTAGTCTCTCTCCTTCAGTGACTGTCTTGATTTAAACATTATATTTAGTGCCTCTATCTGTCTTTATACCAGCGCTATCTAATAGAAATATAATGTGAAATAAAGTGTTAAAGTAATATACAAATATGCCAAACATTTACCTAAGCATGAAAGATATGATTTTACATGTTGTTAGTTTCCATATTGAAAATAAGTAATAAGACAAAGATGAATTTAATTTTGATAACATACTTTATTTAACTCAATAGATAGAAGATATCAATTATATCAAAGTGTCATTTTACTATGCAATCAATATAAATATTAATATGATACTTTATTTTATTTCTGTTACATGTTTTTAATGGTTGTATGTTTTATACCTAAAGCACATCTCAATTCAGTCATCAATGTTTCATCATTTAAAATGAAGTGTGATCTTCCGTCATGCTGGTCACATTTCAAGTGCTTAATAGTCATATGTATCTAGTGGCTACTATTTTAGACAATTCAATTGTAGTACTTGGCCACTTTTATGTGTTGCTATTTGACTTTTTTTTTCCTTGTATTAGTTGTGGGTCCTAGAGTGCAAGGAGAAAGTTTAATTCCATCTTCCTGCTTTTTAACAGGATTAGGACAGGGAAACCTCAGCTGAACTATTTACTTTCTTTCTTTTCAATTTTTGTGAGGCCAGAGACAATAGGAATTTTGAAGCAAGACCAATGTCTTAGGTCCCTTGGGGCCAAGCTATGAAAAGATACACATAGACACACAGGCATGATAATATCAAAAATATATACATATGAAGAGAATTAGAGGAAATTTGACAGTCTTTAATGATAATCTTTTAGGAAACCAAGAACAGAAGAGATTAAATTTAATGAAACCTCATTACTGAAAATAAAAGGAGAAATGATTAATTTTGTTGTGAAATCTATTAGAAGAAAGAGTAGGACACACATCACTAAAACTGCTCTTCAATATATGAAAAGTCTGAAAGAAAGAAAGAAGGAAAGAAAGAAAGGAAGAAGAGAGAAAGAAGAAAGAAAGAAAAAGAAAGAAAGAAAGAAAGAAAGAAAGAAAGAAAGAAAGAAAGAAAAAAGAAAAGAAAATCATTTTAATGACAAGAGTTGCAGAGGAAAGCTACCTTTATTTGAGATAATTTTACTGTCCAAGTAGAACATCTGAGAAAACCTAGAAACAACTTATTAATGGTTAAAAAATTAATAATATTGCTAGACATAAGTCAATGGGGGATAAATAAATACTTCTTCTTAAATAAAAATAAACAGTTTTTAGGTGCAATACAAATGAAAGAAGTTTTTAATCTAAATAAAATGAAGAATTCTCAACGCTTGTTTTTATTACCTGAAATCTGGATCATTTCCCTTGAAATTCATATTTGGATTCTACATAAATGTGACCTTCAGCAACTAATTACAGCACTCAATGTTTATGGTCCGATATTTCCATATTATAATATATAGAAAGATGACTTTGGGGAAATTGCAAGCATGAATGCAGCATATCACCAACTGTCAAATTTTGAGTGTGCCTTCTAAATAGTTTTTTCACAAAATATACGTAATGCTTTATCCCTTAGCAATATACTCATTCTCACTGGGCTTTGGCTATCAATTTTTGGACACTGCCTTGGTGGAAAGATGGATTCTGTGTCTTAAGCTTCTGTACTTGGTGGATCAACCAATATGTTTCCCCTTCTAATCAACAGTCTCAGATGTTCTTTTCTTTAAAATGTTTATTATTTACTTTTGAGAGACTGAGAGAGCACAAGCAGGGAGGGGCAAAGAGAGAGGGAGACACAGAAAATGAACCAGGCTCCAGGCTCTGAGCCGTCACCACAGAACCCAATGCAGGGCTTGAACCTACAAGCCGTGAGATCATGACCTGAGCATAACTTGTACACTTCACTGACTGAGCCCACCAGGTGCCCCTGCAGTCTCAGAGGTTCTATTGACAATGAATCAAGAGTAACCAAAAATTGTGATAATTTATCTCTGGATACTCTGTCATAGTGCTAGTTAGTATAATATTCACTCACCGATAATGGAAATTTCTGTAATTTATGCTTCCCATTATGGTAGCCACAGCCATATAAAATTATTGTGTAACTGAGGAACTGAACCTTTAATTTTATTTAAGTTTATTGGTTTAAATTTGTATAGTTTTGATCATGACTCATGGCCCCTATATTAAATAGCACAGCTATAGGCCAACACAGCCAATAGAAAAAAAAAAAAAAATGTATCATCTATGGGACGCCTGTGTGGCTCCTCTGTTAGGCGTCCAACTTCAACTCATGATTCATGAATTCAAGCCCCTCACTGGGCTTTACTCCGACAACACAGAGCCTGCTTGGGATTCTCTCTCTCTTTGTCTCTCTCTGCCCCTCCCTACTCTCTTTCTCTCAAAATAAACTTTACAAAAAATGTATAATGTAGTGGTGGATTCCACGTTTAAACATTAATATGCCCTTTTAAAGTGTGTCTTGTTTTACTCTGAATAGCCAAACTAATGTTGAAAAGAGAAAAAGAAAAAGCTGGCGGCATCGTAAGTCTGGACTTTTGTATCACAAAATTGTAATTATCAAGACAGTATGGTAGTGGCACAAACACAGACACATAGATCAGTGTAACAGAATAGAGAATCCAGAAATGGACCCAAAAATGTGTGCCCAACTAATCGCTGACAAAACAGGAAAGAGTATCCAATGGAAAAAGGACAGTATCTTCAGCAAGTTGTGCCGGGAAAACTGGACAGCGACATGCAGAAGAATGAACCTGGACCACTTTCTTACACCATACACAAAAATAAACTCAAAATGGATGAAAGACGTAAATGTGAGACAGGAAGCCATCGAAATCCTAGAGGAGAACCTCTTTGATCTCCACCACAGCAACTTCTTACTTGATCTGTCCCCAGAGGCAAAGGAAACAAAAGCAAAAATGAACTATTGCGACCTACCTCGTCAAGATAAAAAAAACTTCTGCACCGGAAGGAAACAATCACCAAAACTAAAAGGCAACTGACAGAATTGGAGAAGATATTTGCAAATAACATATCGGATAAATTTAGGGTTAATATCCAAAATATATAAACTCAACACCCAAAAATATATATCAATTCAAATATATATCAATATATCAAACTCAACACCCAAAAAACAAATTATTCGGTGAATAAATGGGCAAAAGACATGAATAGATGCTTTTGCAAAGAAGACATCCAGGTGGTTAACAGACACATGAAAAGATGCTCAACATCACTCATCATCAGGGAAACACAAATCAAAACCATGACGAGATACCACTTGGCACCTGTCACAATGGATAAAATTAACAACACAAGAAACAATAGATGTTGGTGAGGATGTAGAGATAGGGGAACCCTCTTACACTGCTGGTGGGAATGCAAACTAGTGCAGCCGCTCTGGAAAACAGTATGGGGGTATCTTAAAAAATTAAAATAAAACTACGCTGTGACCCAGAAATTGCACTACTAGGTATTTATCCAAAGGGTACAGGTGTGCTGTTTCAAAGGGGAACATGCACCATAATGTTTATAGTAGCACTATCAACAATAGCCGAAATATGGAAAGACCCCAAATACCCATCGACTGATGAATGGATAAAGGATATGCGGTATATGTATACAATGGAAATATTACTTGGTGATCAAAAAGAATGAAATCTTACCATTTGCAACAACATGGTTGGAACTAGAGTGTATTACATTAAGGGAGATAAGTCAGCCAGAGAAATACACAAATCATATGATTTCACTTATATGTGGAATTTAAGGAATAAAACAGATGAACATAGGGGAAACAAGGCAAAAATAAGATAAAAACATTGAGGGAGACAAGCCATAAGAACCTCTTCAATACAGAGAACAAACTGAAGGTTGCTGGAGGGGTATTGGGTGGGGGGATGGGCTAAATGGGTGATGGACATTAAGGAGGGCACAGTTGGGATGAGCACTGGGTGTTACATGTAAGTGATGAATCACTAAATTCTATTCCTGAAATCATTATTACACTAATGATTAAATGACTTGGATTTACTCTTTTTAAAATGTCATTAAAAAGAATGTGTCCAGTTTTGATCTTTATGGAAATAATCTCACCTTTCATAGATCAAAATAAGGAAGCATTTTCTTTCCAACCCAAAATGTATTGATTTGACTATAGTATCATCAAAGTATCCTTACACAGGTTGACTAAACAAATAAGCCAAGAAACTCTTCAAGGACACAAAAATATTTGCTGGGAAAGCAGAACTTATTTGTCCTTACCTGGGGTATACATAGATTTTGTGTCTTGCTACTATGTGAATCCCTACTTAACAACCCATGATATAGACATGGTTACTCTTTCAAACGTAAAAAAATTAGGAAAAACGGGTAAGCGTATGCCCATTCCTTCCCTTCATAATCAGCAGAAATAATATGATGCCACATGTGATATTGTTTTAGTCATACAAATTCATCGTATTTATGTTTATATCTCCAAATAGTCTATGAATTAGAGAAATCATCTAGATTTAAGCCAAACAAATTACATTTTAGAAAAAATTTCCCTGGGCAATAACAATCATGAGAACTTAAATTCACTTGTTTCCCAATAGCCACAGATATGTATATAGATATAGATATAGATATAGATATAGATATAGATGTAGATAGATATATAGATATCTAATATATAGATAGATAGATATAGATATAGATCTATATCTATCTATATATTAGTTTACAAATCTACTGAGATATAACTGACATAAAATAAAGTTCACGTTTAAAACGTTCTTGGGGGCAGGGGGGGGCACCCGGGTGGCTCAGTCAGTTAAGCATCTGACTGTTGATTTTGGCTTAGGTCATGATACCATGGTCATGAGATGGAGCCCAATGTTGGGCTTTGCACTGAACGTGGAGCCTGCTTAACTTCCTCTCTTCCTCTCCTTTTGCCCCTCCCTCACTTGTGCGCATGCATGTGCACTCTCTCTCTCTCAAAACAAATAACTAAACAAACAACCACAAATAAATAAAGTGTTCATCTTAATAAGTTTTGATATATACATAATCCTTTTAATCATTCCCACAATCAAAATGCCAAATTGTCTGCTCACGTTTAACTGTAACTGCATAGTTAACAGAAAAATGATCTGAAGTGAAAGTCAGATTTTACACTTCTACAAGTTTTACAAGTTTTGTAAAAATCTTACAAGTGTTAACAATTGTATATTCTGCATGGAATAACATCAAGGGAAGCTCGACTACCAATGGAAAATAGTATCAATAGTTTCTCGCCTGTAATGTTTAATATCCAAACTTAGAGAACCACGACGCTAAATCACTAAATCACCACAGCATGCTGAGGAGATTGAAAATAATCCCTTGTCAACCAGTGCTAATTTCATTTAGCTACGTCACCCAGTATAGTCAGTTTATGCTGCATAAGCGTTCATAGAATAGAGTTCAAGGCTCTTAACGACAGAAAGAAAATTGGCTCTTTGCACAAAGAAGACAAACTTATGAGAGAAGTCATTTTACGTGTCCCTGAGGAACAAATTAATCCATAAATGTTGGAAAATGGCCGTTCTGAAGAACATAGGACTTCATTTTAGTAAATGAGAGTGGAAATGTACAATAAGAAATGTTATGTCTTTTAGAATTTCTGTGTGGACTCATATAATTCAATTCATTAGAATTCTTATTAAATAGATGCTTATGTATGTATGCCTGTGCATGTGTGTGTGTGTGTGTGTGTGTGTGTGTATTAGAGATTGTTGCCAATATTCCATGATTCACTTGCCTTTCCTGAACTCCAGTTACTTCTATCTATTATTTTGTAAAGGGGTTGAGTACATTCAGTCCTCTGAAACATCGTATAAACATTATAGCAAAAATCATTACTCTCAAGGGATAACATCTGTCTAGCCTCTTGCAAATTATAAAAAATATCCTTGATTAATAACTTTTAAAGTAGGCAGAAAAAACATTTTTAAAAAATTTTTAATGTTTTTCTTTTAAACTTTATTATAGAGGAAACTGAAAATCTAGAATGAAAAAAAAATCACAAGGGAGGTAACAGGGATGAACTAGAGAAAAATTCTCTTTCTCAAACCATGGATTCTGTTCTCTTCATTGTTAATTCAATTTAACTTGGCTTTCAAATATAAATAGCAGCCATGGGATGTAAAGAACCAAATGCCTAATGGCTAATAGTATCTTGGCAAACAATCAGACGATGATATGAAAATGGCATGATACAATGGAAAGAATATCACACTGTAAACAAGGAACAAGACTGTGGTCCTAACTCCCCGATGACAAGCTATGTGCTATAACATCACTGTTAATACGACTGGGTGTAAGTCTGCTCATCTTTAAAGAGCATAGTTAAGGCTTATGATCTCTGCTAGTTGATGCTTCAAAAATTCTACACTTTTTAAAAATGTCCTTATCTGACTTCACTCAATTCAAGGTATTTTATTTTAAACACTTAATCATCAGTGTCTTGAAAGAGGTTAGATATTCCTAAGGATGCACACCCACAAACTTTAATTCTTTCATTAACATGCTCATTTTCAGAGATCTGGATACTTAACTTTTCTGAAAACGTTCTTGGAAATTCAGTGTTTGCTCTCTATAGGCAGATGCAAGTATGCTCAAATGTGTGAATCTATTCTGAAATTTTTGCTTCATTTTGCCATAAATGGTTTGTGATACTTCAGTATCTGTGATTACTTTTTAGGTTAGGAAGAATATGACTAATGACTCATTACCATCTGTGCAATCCGACGTCACGTATAATTCCTTGAAGTAATAAGTGATACTTACCAGTGTCTCAAATTCAGCATCTTGAATGGATTATGAGAGCATTAAGAAACTAAAACCTTATGTACCAGTGGGAATATCACATATCAGTTTTCTCAGAACTGAATTCCAAAAAGTCTTGCACAAACTCTCCATGATAGTCAAGTGAACATGTTACAAAAATGAACGTGCCTAAAGAAGTGAGTGTGTAGGGGGACTAGCTAACTCAGTGGATGGAGCGTATGACCTTTGATCTTGGGGTTGTAAGTTCAAGCCCCATTGTTGGGTGTAGAGAGTACCTAAAAGTAAAATCATAGAATCTAAAAAAAATGACTATGTGAATATGAGGAAAATTAACAATATTGACAAATTCTCCCATGATGACATCAAACAAAGCTATTTATTAAAATGGAATACATAAATCTTAATAAGGAAAACAGCAAAAAAGGCTGGGCACAATATTTCCTGGACTTTACCTCAGTGGTACTAACGAAGGGTTTAGTGTTTCCCAGTTTGGGGTTTGTTTCTCTTGTTTTTCACACAGATGTCCCTTTCTGTGAGAAGTAAACTCTAGTTTTTCACATAAATACCAAAATCTGTGCAGTTTGTAGCTAAGTGCTAGTCAGTTATTGGACACACAATTGTATGCTCTTTGTTCACACACGTGGCCCACAACTGAATTTCATTCTCAAGTTTGTGGAAATTTTAATTTAAAAATTTACAGACTGTATCTTAGATCACTTAGATTTAGTTCCAGGTGGATATCACTAATAGATGTGACAGTGACAGTTTTAAATGGCTTATACCTAAAAGTAGTATGTTTTATGTCTTGAACATTTTGGTGTTGAGTTTATTAATTTTCCTCACCTGATTAATGGAATATTTCTTAAACTTGGTAACATTGCGTGCTAAGAATGTGGCCACACAGTCTATTGATTCCAGATGAAGAACCAAACTCCATGACCTTCCAACTATGGTATTTCAGACATGGCAGAGTTTAGGATCGGCTACTTGTGTCTGAAGACAGCCATGTGTTTTGAGGGTTTTAGATAAAGCAAAGTGCTCATGCTGAACAATCAATACTCTGGGTGCTCTGGTTTCAAAATTTGGTTGCAAATGATATGGCTTAGAAGGGACATATGAAGTGTTCTGAAAACTCATAAAGTACTAGGTGATGTAGATTGTTTCACTTAATCTGCATAATGAGTTGATGAGTTAAGTATTAATATTTTTATAGGGATTTAGGTAAAAAATCTTACCCAAAATCCTACAGCTTTTGCTTGGAAACACTGAGATTTACGACCTGGATTTCTGACTCTGCAAAGCTATGATTACATATGCTCAGCATTTCTCTTAGAAAGAAAATAATCAAACAATTAATATTTACTAAGTTGGAATCAATATATGAGCTACAAGTCAGTCCATACTTCTTAATATAGGCAACCTTTCTTCAAATGAGATGTAGATGAGAGTCAGTGTATTAGAGATTATAGCATGGGTTTTAGGATTCTATTAAAATACAAAACTGTACCCAATTAAGACCACATTTTTTACCATTAGTATATATCCCCTTTGTCCAACATAACGGAAAAGTGAATTTATTTCATCACATACTTTTTAATGCGTTCTGTTATTTGACAGAAATTATCCCCAGAACTTGACATTTTAAAAATGCAGGTAATTATGTTTTATAATGAGGAAATTTTCAACTGCCATGATGGACCTCAGAATGGAAATTACTGAACACATTGACTATTAAATTAGAACCCTGCCTTTAGAACATGGATAATTTTAATGTTCCTTCATTATTAAATTTAACCATAAGCAAAATACATACACGTTTGTTCCTCAATGTTTTCAGAAAGATGGATAAATATATGTACTAGTATTATCAAATAGAATCCAGAAGAAGAAAAATAAATCCTAAAGACACAGTACTGGCACTAAAAATTAAATGTGAACGTGTCATTAAAAAATCGTCAGAGTATGCAGTGTGGGAGCAATTGGTCACATAATTCTCTTAGTTACACTTACATACAGGTACTAATCATTACCATGGTGACATTTTCCTTTTGAAGGTAGCAATATGTACTTATGGTTAAAAATTTAAAATAATGAAACATATACAAATGAATATTTATGTATAAATACAAACTTTGTATGTATATTAATAGATCCATGCATGTCCCAGTAGCTTGCTAAAGTACATCATAAGGAAAGAAAAACAATCAAAGTGTTTATGAATTAACCTCTAATTACTTGGGAAACAATTTAGTTGTTCCTCTAATAATCAGTAATTTTAAATATAAGAACTTGTACATAAAGGTCATTTTTCTGGTGAAGATTATCCTATACTTATTTATTTTGTTTTCCAGAAAATATATCAAAACTGCCAGCCTTTTGAAAGCATGATATTCTACTTGTACTGCTAACTTGAGAAACTTTGTTCTTTGCCCTTTGTTCAAACTTTATTACAGGCCCTTTAATCAAGATTTTTGTGCCCTGTTCCAACTGTAGTTACAAAACAAGCCAGAGAACCCTACTGTTATAAAGGGAGTAGCAACTAATAAATGATAGACACGATAGCTGTGCCCATAAAGAAACAATGATGTCATAGTACATCGTATCCAAATAATTACTTGACCTTTGGGAATAAAAGTATATTTTTCCAGATATTATTGGAGGAAAGTGAATGTTTTTAAAAAATACATAAATTATTGGGGTGCCAGGGTGGCTCAGTCAGCTAAGTGTCCGACTCTGGATTTCCACTCAGGTCAAGGTCGCATGGTTCATGGGATTGAGCCCTACAATGGGCTCTGCACTGACAGCGTGGAGCCTATTTGGAATTCTCTCTCTCCCTCCTTCTCTGCCTCTCCACACTCACTCTCTCTCTCAAAATAAATAAAAATAAACATAAATATACAAATATAAATAATATATTATACCTATAAATACATATATAAAACCATTATATATAATTTATGTATCAAAGATGTGAGACTTGCCCAACACATGACTTCTGACCACATGAAGTGTTTAAGTTCATCATAGACAAGGAGACAGAGTAGACAGAGAAAGGTATCTAAGATAGAAATAAATAAAACATTCATTATATTATCATTCAATGAAAATAGGGTTTCATATAAATTATGTTCATTTTTGACACTTTATGACCAATTTTCACTGCTAAACTATTGATATGATCTTCATATGCAATGATCACTTAAAGTGGTATTTTTATGGGGAAAAAAATCCCAGATTTAATATTGAAACATTTAAAAACAATAGTGTTCCAAATCAAAGGTTGTGAAATTGGGGATGGTTGATATTAGAGAAAAATGTGTGAAAAGTCTGTAGAACTGATCTGCATTGTCTTTGCAACTTTTCTGTACATCTAAAATTATTTTGTATTGATTTTTTATTAAAGCATATTGAAGTGTGGCCCAAAGAATAATATACCCAAGTTCCTGCCTAAAAAGTGACTTACTCTTCTGATATTTCTTACTTTGTGTTAAGGTTTGCCTGGTATATTCCTATAAAATGAGTAATTACTCTCCTACTCTTGGCCCAATCCCTGCTTTTCCCATTCCCAAGATATTCTTATTTCTAGAGGGCTGCTGGTCTGAGTTGTGACATTTCTCTTGCTTATCAAATTGGCTGAATTTAGTCTGGTTAAAAAAAGTTGGTTGGGGTGGGGGGGGGGGGGAACTTACTTTCATATCTTCTGAAATCTCTTAAGATGTCCTTGCAGTATAATTCCTTTTTACATAAGTTGTGTGAAAATTCACTTTCAAAAGAAACAAAAAATGATCCACCAAGTAGCAAATGAGGGCCTCAAGTACTCAAATTGTGGCCTCCAAATACTACTTCCCACCAAAAGGAAATGAGGCTGCTTAGAAATCCTTTCTTGGAAAGAAAACTGTAAAACATCTACTAAAGAGCTATAAATTAGGCTTGAGGTCCAACCTGAAAAGACCAAATAGCCAAAGAATAGGTGATGAGAAAAACATTTCTACAAAATCTTTCAGCCTAAAGAGAGGAAAAAAAATGGTATGAAAATGTCAGAATTATGCACCCTTGAATCAGTTCAATAGATAAATCATCAACAGTTGCTAACTTCACCAAAAGAAATATACCCAGCCATCATATCCCTCCTGTTTGAAACAAAGTTGTATGAAGGAGTCTTGCCAAGAAAAGAAATCATGACAAAATCTGAACAAGCCTATAAATGGGACACAATTTACAGGAAGAAGAGAAGATGATTGTTATTTACCTTATGTGATAATGATTTTTTAAACAATATATTTCATCTCTAAATCTCTAAATCTATATTTTTATCTATACCTATCTATCTATCTATCATCTATCTATCTTTCTATCTATCTAATATGTATTTTTCTCCTTATTTTATATTCCTGGCAATCAGCAAGTGGGGTAAGAATCCTAGACAGTCTGATTTCTATTGCAATTACAAGATCATCTCATTATGTTTTTATTCATATAAAACATATTAGTAGTAGTTCATATTAGTAGTATTTTATTTTTTTGAAAATTCATAGTTAATGGATGTACATCATTAATGTGAATAAACATACAAAGGTTGTAATACTCATTAAGCTGTTTACATCCTCTGTAACACAAACAGACACATGCACACACACATTTTCCATTGTGCTAGTGTAATCACTGTACTTATAAATTCTGAACACATTACTATTTCCAAGATAAAAAATGGCTTCTGATATATTGATTATATATAGATATAGATATATATATATTGATTATATATATATATTTAGCTTGTTATAAAAATAATCTTGCATAGCTATTACATTAAATACTTTATTATTCTACTAATATTTATTTTCAGAACTAGGATATTGTATATCAGGCAATAATTTTATAGGCTGACTAGTATCTAAAGAAGAAATACATTTTCATCATTATTTTTAATTCAAAATGTCCTATTAAAGAGAAACAACAGGTTTAATATAAATTTTCTGTCTATCCAATACAAAGTATTTTCACTCAGAATTTTACAGGCCAGGGTAGTAAGGAATCTTTAGAATAACAAACCATTCATAGGCAAAGAAAATTTCGACATGGAATTTCTTAATATAGAGTATGATGCATCTATAAAGGTATCTATCTATCTATATCTATCTATCATCTATCTATCATCTATCTATCTATCTATCTATCTATCTATTCTGTTTGCATTAGTACTGTGTATATGCAGGCTGAAATGATAGAATATGATGGCTATGCATTTACATGACCCCCTCTACTACCACAAACAAACATATGTATCAAAATTCTACGCAGATTAATGGAAAGACATGGGTTATTGGATTCTTATTCATCTGCTTTTGAAAGCTACGTCTGCTTCCTGCAGGGTCTAAGGTATGGAGACAGTTAAATAATAAGCCTTCCATCTTCTTATTAATAGTGAAATGTACTACAAGTAATATACAGTGTGGTTGTGTTATCAAGTCCATGTTCAATGTTTCAATGTGGAATTCTTTCTAGTGTCATTTGAAGTGTTTTGTTTCAACCTTGTTCGAAGTCATTCTTGTCCAGTATTTATGTTCTGTTCTTCCATGTGCTGGACTGCTAGAGCAATTCAAAATTAAATGATTTCCTCCAACCCTTCCCTCTATATTAAAGAAAAACAATAGTTTCTTGAAATTCCTCAGTTGCTATCGCAAATGTTTTTCTGTTGTGCATTACTTTTAAATGTTTTTGCTCTAGATATGGGTAAACATATGATGAATTTGCTATCTACGTATTGTGAATGACCTTGCTAGCTTTCCGTGGGTGAAGCCTCAGAGTTCACAATCCATCAGAATTACCAAAGGGCTACAAGGCTTTATAAACACTGCAAGATTTCTTCCAGTAAGAAAGCAAATTTAAACTGAGTAAAACCTGAAAAAAGCCATCTCTTTGTATTCCTCACAGATATCCCCGTGGTTCCAGCAACTGGGGATCTATTGGTTAACCGTTTTTTTTTACCCACTACATGTAGGCAACAGCAGTTCCATAATGATAAAGAGTCTCAAATTATCTTTTTATTGACTGTAATTACCACAATTATAGTAAAGCCTACGGACAACTGGAGATATATAATTACAACACATTTGTACTTAAAAATGGAGTTCCAATACTTAAAGATCAGTATTTAGTGGGAACCACTCTGAAATAAACTGCCACAAGTGGATTTATGCTAAATTATCCACAAAACTACCAGATGGTTAAAGATGTTTCGATTTTATTTTACAGAATATCAAGTGTAACACATCCAAATGGCACAGCCAAATTTAGAAGGAAACCGAATCCATGTTCAAGACTTTCAAAGTAATGCTTAGTCAGTTTTACAATACCTTGAAATCGATGTTGTTCAACTGGATGAATTTTATGTGAAAAGATTTAATCAGTTATATAAATAGTTCAAATTCATAAAGCTGAATTCCAAACCAGTTGTTCTTCCAACAACCTATTGAATTTAACTAAATTTTCCAATAGACATATTTGGGATTCTAGAGATTCTGTCTGGAGGATGCATTTGCTTCAGAATTTGTTCCATTCTCTAATCAAGTAATAAAAAAGCAAGTCAGGCATGGATTATAGCAGCTTAATTCAAAAGCAAAAGATACAGTATGGTTTTGTCATTCCAAAATGAATAAATCCATTAGGATTTGTAGTTCCTCAATGAAAGAAATACATTGAACAACCGAGCCTTGAACAACATCGGTTTGAACAGTGCAGGCCCACTTACATATGGATTTTTCTCTGTGCACACAGTACAGTACTGTGAATATATTTTCCCTTTCTTGTGGTTTTCTTAATAGCATTTCCTTTTCTCTAGCTTACTTTATTCTAAGAATCCAGTACATAATACATATAATACACCAAATATCTGTTAATCAGCTGTTTATGTTATCAATAATGATTTTGGTCAAATGGGCTATTAAGTTTTGCGGGATCCAAAAGTTATATATGGAGTTTTGACTATGAAGGGGGTCAGCACCCCTACCGCCTGCATTGGTTAGGGGTCAACTGTATCTCCAAGGCGATCAAAGGTTAGATTTCACACATATTCGTTACCTGTATTCTTTCACTTAGGATCATGCCAAATTTCTGTGTATTAGACATAAATGATTGTGACTGGATCATGACAAATTATTTTTACTAAGTATTTTAGTTTGAAGCTATTTTGGGGTAAAATAGCTTCTCTTCTATCAGACCCATTTGATAGTATATCTAGTAATGGCCAATCACTTTCATAGTTTCGCCTATTACAGAGCATATGCAAAAACTATATAGGGGTGCCTGGGTGTCTCATTTGGTTAAGGGTCTGACTTCGGCTCAGGTCATGATCTCGAGGTTCGTGAGTTCAAACCCTGCTCTGGGCTCTGTGCTGACAGCTCAGAGTCTGGAGCCTGCTTCAGATTCTCCCTTTCTCTCTTCCCTTCCCCCACCCTGTCTCTTTTTCTCTCTCAAAAATAAATAAACGTTAAAAAGAAAAGAAAGAAAGAAAGCTACATAGAAAAGGAGGATGTCCATAAAAGTACAGGATCCAAGAATTTGCTGTGTTACACCAACACCTCTCACAAAATGTATCTACTCTCCATTTTACTTATCATCTTTCCCCACTCCCAAACCACCCTACTACCCAGAGCTTCATTTCAGTAAGTTTGCCTTTTTTTCCTGCTCTATCCATTTACCGGAGTCTTTTCCGACTGTATAATTCCTCGGTTTTCTCTCTACTGAATTTGGTGTCCTTTCTAATTTAAGCACAGCATGACTGATTTGGGCTTAGACATTAAGAACTTGTTTTTAATTTCGCCTCCATTTCTAATAAGTAGTATTTTCTCCTCACAGATCTGCATGGCACAGGCAAAGCTATGTATGTTTGCATTCAGCTACTTTTCAGTGCTGCACAAAGTGGGGAAAATAAGTCAAATTACATGTTAGAGAATAATGTGTTTTTCCTCAGCTTGAAACCACAGAGCTAGTTAAGGCAGTGTTTTCCTCCCAATATGCTTGTGGCAATGTTTTGCTTCTATTTGGGATTTTAGCACTGGCGAAAAATAGTTGAAGACATTAGAATCATCTTGTTAAAATGACTACACAGCATTCTTTGCCAAGCACTTATTTTAGGAATTTAAGATGTATTAAGAGGTCACTCGTGGATTTTACTATGTGCATGCTTCTGGAATTTAGTTAAGTTCCCGAGTATCTAAATTGAGAGAAAATCCTCCCACTACCTTTTAAAATGGCTTAATACTATAAATATACTATGCACTATGACACAAATAAGATGTTTTAAAACAACACCTTCTTAAGGACATTGGCTAGGTTCTTTTCCTGTTCTGAGCAATATTGGAATCTTAATAAAGATGATGAATTAGGGGATAATTGCTACAGAACTTAGGATAGTTCTGGCTTCTGAATAGATAATAAAGGTTCAATACATATTTGTATAATAGATAAATTAAAGAGCTTCGTAATGCAAGTGAATAACTATTTAAATAATAGCACAAAATCAGAGTCATATAGAAGTTGTTTACATGAAAGAAAATATAATTATATACCAGTTTTATATAAAGTGGGTTTAGTTTTTAACGGCCAAACCCCCTGTACAGTTAGTAAAAACCATTTAAAAAGTGTATGTTATTCCCCTTTTTAGTCATTTTGTACAGTATTAATCAAATTCTGATGCATAGTCTAATGTTCTTGTCCAGCAGCAATCTCCATCAGACTGGCCAGTTGAATTTAGTGTCAGGGTTTTAGACCTCAGCCACCAAAATTTTTCAATTCCTACTTGCTCAAGCAGTGAATTTTTATTAACGCTTTCCAGAACGCACACCATTCTGGCCTTTAAGAAACTACATCCTCTAAAATGCATGATTCCTTTTTTGTGTGGAAATCACTTTTTCTGTTCTCTTCTCCTGAACTTCTCCCTCAATGTCTACTTTTCTTCAGTATCCTCAAGCCTACTTGAATTGTGAGATAATTTAATTCCCCCTTTGGTGGGGAAAGAAAGGTACACTGCAGGGATGAATGTGACTTGATTTAAAAATGAAAAGAACTTAGCTTCTTCTCAGACATCAGCACTGTCTCCCCCCAAATCCCAACTAATATCCCATACCACACAGTTTACAATTTTAATAGGTAACCACATCAGTCATTTGTCAAACTGCATTACAGGTTGAACTGTGTGTGTAGTTAATTATATAAATAGTAATGTGTGAACCAAATGGTTTTATATATACACACACATACATATCTATATGCATATACATACATATACACATACACACATACATATATATGCATATATATATATAGATATATATTTATATCTATATATATATATGGTATCTATGGTTACTAATAAATAGAAATAGCTGCATGCCTACATGAAAATCCTTATTCATTCTTGACCATGATTTTATTGCAGTCTATTAAAGTTGGATGCGTAGCTAGTAAGACTTGGAGTTTTAATAGCAAGTGTATTGACATTTGAAGCCTCTGATACAGTGTCCCCCAGCCTCCTTGCCTTGAATCTGTATCTTTCATAAAAGACTTTTACTGAAGAAAAAATGGTGGGAACAGGGGACTACATCCAAGCACCTGTGACATGTTTCCTGATTGAATCCTCTCATAAGAAAGGCTGTGCTTCGGTTTTGAACTTGTTGAGCCTTCCTTGAAGAGAGAACTAAAGAGGAGAAAACATAGTTTTTTCCTTGCCGCATTTGTCCTCAAGCAATTCTTCCAGCTGGAGGCACAGTTCCACACACCTCTCATATTTTGCAAGGAGTTGTTTCAAACAGCTTTTTACATTTTATTTGATGTTATACCACACATTGCTACTTTCCTTTAGTTGCAGTATTTTCCCAAACCTCCAACTATTCAGAAGACTACTGATCTCACTGGGTACCATGAGAGATTTTCCATCAAATGTTCCCTTTGTTCTGCAGGGAAAAGTGGAAAGTTAATAACTGTTTGAAACTATATTATCTGACATTGTGGAAGTCAATGCTTATCTTTCTATCAAATGCTGCCTTTCCAAAGAGTGAGCACGGCTTCGTAAAGCTGGTATTCTACTCATCCGCATGACATAGGGATAGTTTTTAAGTAATTCTGAATTTCAGTTTTCTCATCTGGAAAGGGGAGTGACAGATCAATTGCCATTAGTGTAAGCATTTGAGGATATTCCTCTGATGGGTCATCAAGAGTAGAGAGTCCACAGATAATGCTACCTGAAAACTCCTGAGTTCTTGGCCTCTTGTCACCAATTCCAGGTGGAGCCCAGGATGAGGGGTGGGAAACACAGACAGACCAGTGGTTCTACAGGTCTCTTCTCCTCTTACTCCTCTTTGTGTTGTTGTGGCTTTGTGTTGTTGTGTTATGCCTGTCATGTTTTTCTGGGTAACGTTTCGTTGACTTTTCCAGTTTTCTTAAATATAGTATCTTAGTTTATTTTACTTCTATTATCTTACCCAGGTGAGATATTTCCTCCTGCATAATTCATCCCCTCCCTAGACAGTCCCTCTTGTACATTTTGCCCATTCAACACAGAAGCTCTTCCATAATGAAGTTGTCGGTGGTGCTTTATTATATCTTAAATAAGAAAGATCCAGAAAGATACTTCAAACATGGAAGAACTAAGAAAACAACTTATTGAGGGAGGAAAGTAATTGAGAAGGTGAAGTAAGAGGCTAGTCAGTATACCAATTAATCAGGAATTAATCAGGAAAGATCTTAAAAGGGAGAGGAAGGAAAGAATGCCAAAAAAGTGAACAAAAACCGAAGTACTAGCAGTTAAACCTAAATAAATTATATAAAGTTTAAGCTGAAATCTAAGAATTATAAGAAAGAAAACAAATTAAAAACTTGGTTTTAGATTACAAATATAACCACTAATTATTCTAACACAGGAAAGAATGTGACTCGGGAACTAGGAAGTAGAAGTTACCAAAGATCTTATCTTGGCAGGCATGATTCGTATTTAATTTAGCATTTTGATAAAAAAAAATATAAAACTACCACATATGAGCAATGGAGAAGGCACAGACATTTTAAAATTGCTTGCAAGAGCAAGAGTAACATAGGGGAAAGGGAATAGTAACAATAAAGAAAGCATAGTAAATAGTAAACATCCTATAAATATCAAGTAGGAATGGGATTGGGGGGGAATAGACCAGTCATAACCATAAATAAGTTTTGCTTTTGATTATGTAACAATCACAACCTTCAAAAACAAAAACAACAACAAAAAACAAAACTAGATGCTATATAAAACAAATCTATCTTAAACAGAAAGATAGTGAAACAATGTAGCAGGTGAAAAGAGAGTGGTAGCTGTAGGCAAATATTTTGAAATGGAAGAATCTCCAGGCACCAGCTTGTTACTAGAAAAGGCAATAAGCAGTTTTGCACCATTGGTGTTATAGAAAAAATACATACATATAGATATTCATGCAGAATACATTTATGTCAACTTTTAAATACCAAGGCATATACATAAATAAATGCAAGAAATAAAAAGTGCGGTATTGATGTATCTTAAGCTGCTTGCAGAAATACAAGAAGAAGACGGATGATAGGGATCACCATTATTGCTCTAGACACAACTCTATTCTTATTTCTACAACTAGTATGCAGATGTGTATTGCTTTCACATTTCAAAAAGTTAATTTAAACAAGAGATCTTGGGGTGCCTGGGTGGCTCAGTCAGTTAAGCGTCCAACTCTCGATCTTGGCTCAGGACATGATCTCACGGTTTGTGAGTTCAAGCCCATGTCGGGCTCCGTACTGACAGCATGGAGTCTGTTTGGGATTCTCTCTCCATCTCTCTCTCTGTCCCTACACACCTCACACTTTCTCCTTCTCCCAAAAATAAATAAATAAACAAATAAATAAATAAATAAATAAATAGGTATTTAAGGACTGTGACACTGTTGGAATTTATTGTTAGGTAATGGTCTGATCGGATAATGCGCATTGTGTAATTGCAATGTCCTTTCAGTTTGGTTTGATATACTTTAAAATGATATACGCAACACAAGTAGAAGCTCACTCTTATGTATTGTGCCCTTCTTGTTACTTGCTAGTTTTGAGGAATAATCTTATGATATATTTAAACACTTGTCAGTTACACATGTAGATGCCTATAAAGACGTTGAGGAATATGGGCATTAATCTCATTGGTCTCAAATGATATAAATGAAGTAGAAACTGTTGGACAAATTCTTTGGTTGTGCTGGAGTACTTTCCAACGCTTCTCTGATATCTTCCATTGAGAAGGGCACACATATATTGTACTGTCACAGTCCAGAATAAAGAGCCATTTGGATTAAACAGAAACAATAGTAAAGAAAATCATTAAAAAACTTGAAACAGGGGAGCCTGGGTGGCTCAGTTGATTAAGTGTCCAACTCCTGATTTCACCTCAGGTCGTGATCTCATGGTTCATGTGATTGAGCCCAGCGTTAGGCTCTGTGCTGATAGCAGCAGAACCTGCTTGAGATTCTTGTTCTCTCCTTCTCTCTGCCCCTCCCCTGCACTCATGCCCTCTCTCTTTCTCTCTGAACTAAGTAAATAAACTTAAAAAAATCTTGGAACAGAAGTTGAATACTTCAGCTATGAATGAAAACTCACTTAAAATAGAAAAGAAAAACATGGTGGAATACAAAGAGCTATGAAAGTTTTGAAAATGGACCTAATTTACAAACAGAAAATAAGTTTCTGTTCATATGTTTACTGAATAAAAACATGATCTATTATTAATATAATGTAGGTTCAATTATTTCATTTATAATAATTATATTATTTACAAACCTTGTTTTTTTTTTCTCCAGAAGAGTGAAAGCATTATGCAAAATCCATGCACTAGATCAAGACCAAAAAAGTAGTAAGACAAATACGGATCAATGAAAGGAGACCAATGAAAGATCAATAGAATAGAGAAATACAGAGAGAAATTTTAGTAAGTGGCCCATATATTGCTGTAAATAGCTCAGACTCAAATCTGTTATATAATTGTACTTTCCAAAAGTCAATAAAGTACAAAATCACCATTGGTCATGTGAATTAAATTTTCCATAAATAAAGAAAAAAATCTATCATGTAGTTATATTAAGACCATAAATATCCTTAACAGTGAGACCTCTAATTTTTGCCTTTGGTGGGTCTTGAGCTGCATCAATAGATACCATTGTGTAATTAGTAACTAATCCAGAAACTCTTTGTAGTAAATATGACAAGGATTTGTATATTTGTGTCTAAAATTCCCTCTATGAGGAATAATGCCATAGAGTCAAAACACATTCTAGGAAAAGTTGTGTTTATGGCGGAAATGTTTTTGTGGCTGGAATGTGAAGGATGTCAACCTGGCATGGGGTGTGGTTCAAGTACACAGCCTGTGGTTTGACCCCATCCTTATTTAGCTTTTCTTCTATAAACATTACTATGAGTTCAGTGTGTCTCTGAAACCTCACATGTTGAAGTCTTAATACTCAATATCTCAGAACGTGAACTTGAAATAGGGTCATTGCAGATATAGTCAAGTTAAAATGATATTATTGTGGGTGGGCCCTAATCTAATATGACTGGTATCCTGAAAAGGGAATTTTGGACACGGACACAGATACGCATAGAGAGAAGACAATTTGAGGAGACAGAGAGAATACCATGTGATGATGAAGGCAGATGAGTTGATGTTTCTACAAGTCAAGAAACCAATCTTGATAACACTTTGATCTTGTCCTTCTAGCCCTCAGAGCTGTGAGACAATACAGATCTGTTGTGTAAGTCACCCAGTTGGTAGTGGTTTGTTACAACAACTCTAGGAAAATAATACAACCATGCTTTTGATAAATATTGTGTTGCTGTGTTTTTGAGCTCGTGTTGCTGTGTTTTTGAGGATGTAAATTCTGAGAAATACCTAGAGATGAGTGTTCTGTGTTGCAAGATAATTCCCTGTGTTTTATCTTTCTGCAACCCTACTGATATGTTTTACTAGGGCAAGTATTTTCGTCTTTTTGTTTGTTGATATAATCCAAGAGACCTGAATGGTATGTTTGGCATATGGTTGGCACTCAATAGATATTTGTTGCATGAATGATTGAATCCTCTTATGAGAGTTGAAGGATCTAACCATTACTTCTCCATGAGTAGACTGCTATTCAACCATATCACAGATGTAGACCAAGGGAATACTTATCAGCAGTTCCAAAAGATTTTCTCAGCAAATAGTTATGCGTCAGACCCATAAGGGAAAATATTAAACTGAGCCTCTAAACTCCCATATTAAAGAGAACACCAGAATGCTGTTTCCAAAATTTGTTTCATATCCATCATTGAAACCAGATGTATGAAGGAATATTGAGAAATAAAAGCCACAATGGGACATAAGCTTGGAAATTTTCTACACGTATCTTTGTCTAATCATTTAGAAGATGCCTTTAGATAGAGTTTTTACTCGTCCGTCTCTCCAGAAGCTATAAAAATAATTGGACTTATACATAACCTAGCAAATCTCAAGAGGTACACGTAAAATCAACTGTTGTTACCTCATTGCAAAAGAAAAGTACGAATGCACCTGACTTTTGCACAACTGCTAAGCAGAAAATAGGAAAAAAAAATCCACACATTTAGTTTTTATAATTGTACCGTTGCAATATAGTGGGGGTAATGAGAGTATAGATGGTTCTTGACTTAACAATGGTAGGACAAATTGATTTTTCAACTTTGCAGTGGTACAGAAGCAAAAATGAAATGTATTTAGTAGAAATCATACATCAAATATTGAGTGTGGATCTTTTGCCAGGCTAGTGATATGTCATCCAATCCTCTCTCGTGATGCTAGTCGGCAAAAGACAGTGGTGCGTCCAGTCAGCCACCTGATCAGGAAGGCAAGTGACTGGTACACTTACAACCATCTGTACCCATAAAACACTCTGTTTCTCACTTTCAGTACAGTATGAGGTCAATTACATGAAATAGTCAACACTTAAATATAAAATGGGATTTGAGTTAGATAATTGTTGCCAAACTGTGGGCTGATGTAAGTATTCAGAGCATGCCTAAGTTAGGCTAGGCTCACCTATGTGATTTGGTAGGTGTACTAAAGGCATTTTTCATTTAGGGTATTTTCAACTCACGATGGATTTATCAGGATAACTTCATCTTCAATTGAGGCAGATCTGTAGTTAATTTGATCTGCCATTATGATCCAGAAAAGGATCTTGAAATCAGGGTGAGTGCTGATAGCTCAAAGTTTTGACTGTAACTCTGCTCAACATAAGAAGATGACTAATGAGGAGGAAAAAAAAATCCCTTGTTTTAGTTGTTCTCAGCTAATTTTCTGATTTGTTGAGACTATTCCTGATATTCCTGATGTATAGCTTTCTTTACCGAAGCTTCCGTAAGGATCTAGGCTGAATTTGTACAGCTTAATTTCTGTTGGAGACAAAATCAATGAAGATTAATAGATAATGAGAGGAACATTATGTGATTTTACTGTGATTAAGTCATAATAAAAAAAATAAAGCGGTCTGAGGTGGAATAGACATGTTTAAATCTCATCTATATCTCAATTAAAATAGTATGGTAGTGATGATATTAGAAATGCATTTGACTTGATTCTGAGTAAAAGTTCCTACTGCTTTCAAAACAGTTTGGAACAAGGAGTAGTTTCCTGACAATGAAAATCATCATACAGAAGAGTTTTTGTATACTTTGCAAAGTATTTTCTATTTGTGTAGGACAATAGTCTGTAACTAGATGTTTTTCATATGAAAACACTTTGAAAAATACCCAAACATATCTAAAAATAATTTACTGTGTCATCTTTAAATAGAAAAATAAAAGATGTGTGTAATTGGATATGGTTTATGGATGAAAATAAGAAAAAAAATAGTGAAGATTGTTATAAGAAAAATATGATTTAAAATCAAGCAGATCTGAGATCAAATATTGACTCTACTTACAAGTAATTTATCATGTTCATATTATTTCACTTCTTGGAGCCTCAGTTTAGGGACAAGGGAGGCAAATAATGCTCTAATACAGTGTGTGTGTGTGTGTGTGTGTGTGTGTGTGTGTGAGAGAGAGAGAGAGAGTATTAAGGACTGTATATAATACTCAGTGTCTTAAGGTGTGGCTCTTTAATAAATAGGAGCTCTTTATGTTAATTAATTATATTGATAACCACGGTCTAAGCCCAAAAGTGTTGGAGTTACTAATCTAAGTATGTCTTCAGCTTGGAGTAAGTCCTTGCACTTGGATATCTGAGCAAGCCAGAATAGCTATTCGGTGGGAAAGTAAAAGTGATATCAACATACAAGTGGGTCAAGCAAAACCTGAACTTTTAAAGAAAACACATATTTAAAATAAACAAAATATCAGATATGAAGACTAAAAGAAGTACTGTGTTAACTCAATCCCCAATATACAAGTATATATATATATATATATATACACAAATATATATGTATATACATATATATGTATATATACATATATATGTATATGTGTGTATACACACACACACACACACACACATATAAAGAATTGCAAAGGTCCAAGGGAGTGGAAAACAGAAACAGGAAACCTTAGAGCAGCAGATTTCAGAACAAAATAACAGGAAGGTTATGGCTTAAGAAGAAAAACCCAGTCACTGTTGCCTGTGTGGAATAATCAGCAAATGGAAAATATTCCAGGATGGAATATCAGGAATTGTAAGTGTAGGAAGAAGCACATTGCATGGTTTATAGGTGGATAGGAAAGGGTACTTCATTTTTTTGTCTTCCATTAGACTCATGGATATACAGCATTCAGTCACAGGAAGAAAACTAATTTTACAAAACACTATGACCAGCAGTAAGTGTGCATCCTCCTGCTAACATTCCTATTATTGTTGGCCCCAAATTTTGGATGTGGGAGAAAGAACTTTAATTTGAATATATACTTAAGGACTAAACCCTAATTCTACTATACTTCTTAGAATTTCCACTGTGCTCCTCCTATTAAGATACAGAAGGAGAATAAATTAAGACATTCCATTTGTGGCAACATTTTGTGAGTCCAGACTCCTTGCACTGCTTTCCACCTGGAAAAATAGAAGTAGAGAATCTTTTCAGGAGAGAATCTATTCCCAAGTGACTTGGGTACGCTCTTTGGCATTATTCTGATTTTCTTCCAGACAACGTGTCTTCAGGTAAAGTGTCCTATGGAGTATGAGGGAGAGCTTAGAATTTATGATCAGAGGGGATAGCCACGATTTATGGCATCCCTTCACGTTCTTCCCTCTTCCCCTTTCTCTTACCTTGAACGTGATTACGAATCATTAACAATCATCTAGAGAATAGGAGATAAGGACCATACCAGAATCAAAAAGTGAGCTGGCAAATTTTTCCTCTTTTCTGCACACTAGAATAATGTTGTAGGTTTGGAATTATCTTTTTTCTTGATCATTTCATAAAATTGACTGAATATATGGATTTTTCAGTGACAACTATTGAAGCTACTGATTCAATTTGGTTAGTATTGATAAGGAAGTTCAGGTTTTATGTGTTACTGAGAAAGTTTTGTGTATGTGTGCATTATTGGAAATTACCTATTTATCTATTTTCAATAGGCATTTCTACTTAATATCTATTCAATCTGCAGTCCTATTTTATATTCTCAAAATTATCGTTCTTAGCTGTACTTTATTTTTTAATTTGTCTTGAGATATTAAAAATATTATTAATCCTGTCAGAGTCAATCTTGTTTTTTCTTTCCCTTCCTCTACCTCCTTCTCCTTATTCTTTTTCTTTTATCTCCCTATCTTATTTTCTTCCATTTACTTTATTTCTTCTCTAATAATTTATTACTTTTTCTATGTTCTAAGGTTTTTTTTTTTTTAATTTTCGGATCTTTTACCTTCAATCTTTTCTTCTTTTAAAATTTTACATTTAAGGAAAAATTATTCCCATCTACTATTTTGTTTACATCACACTAGTTTAAGATGTAGCATTTTCACTATCACTTATATCAAAATATACAAAATGAGACTATAATATTCTTCCTGTTTATTGTTTAAAGAAAATTATTTTCTTTATTTTTTAATAATATCTGTGTACTGTCATAACTCCCCAGGTATTTCCAGAAATAGCATTGTGCCTCTAATAATAGTGCTAATTAATTCCAAAATATCCTGTAGGTTGTGTGAGGGCTGATGAATCAATTTATAGTGGTATATATTAGCCAATTTCTTGATATGTATTATGGAAAAATACAATAATAAACTTAAAGAAAAAAGTGATATACAGCGTCAGACAATGACATTTTTTAACTCTGTGTCCCTATGTTGTTTCTACATTTTTTAGTCTCATTGTTTTCTTATCAAAAACTTGTTTGTGGGGGCGCCTGGGTGGCTCAGTGGTTAAGCGGCCGACTTCGGCTCAGGTCATGATCTCGCGGTCCGTGAGTTCGAGCCCCGCGTGGGGCTCTGTGCTGACAGCTCAGAGCCTGGAGCCTGTTTCAGATTCTGTGTCTCCCTCTCTCTGACCCTCCCCCGTTCATGCTTTGTCTCTCTCTGTCTCAAAAATAAATAAACGTTAAAAAAAAAAAAAAACTTGTTTGTGATAATATTTTTCAGGTTTGGGGGAAAGAATAAATTAGATGTTTTATGTAAAGCTTTTCTCCAGCTATAAAGTACTATGAAGTTTTAAAATAACAAAATGACATGTTTCAGAAAAATGAAAAGCTTAAGGTATTAATAAAATACAGTAGTTTGGTCATGAATACTGAATGCTTTGGTATCATGGTGAAAAGCAGAACACTGAACCCCAGACCCTCCTATTATAGAATGTGGTTCAGAAAGTATAAACTGAGACATAAAGAAAATGTTACACAGCACAGGTCTTTACAAGAAGCAGTTGTCAAAAACTGTGAAGGGTTTGAGGTTTTATCCTATTTTCAAGGTAACAAGTTACCTTCCCAGTTTCAAAGTGTTAGAGACACCTGGGTCAGGGACAAAGAACATGATTACTCACAGAAAGCATGAGTTTCATGTTCAGATCACCCCCCCTTCCCTGAGCTCTCAGTTCACTTGGGGCAATGTTATATACCCTAGCTGAATGCTATCCACACAATGGGACAGGGTCACGGCCAAAGAACCCCAAGTTTAGGAAACTCCAATTTAGAAGGGGGCTATATGCAAACCTGCCCAATATTTCCCAAGAGATAGGCATTACTTTTATTATCCTGATCTGGAAACAAAAATACGCCCTTTGTTCCAGAAGGAGATAATATATCTGTGTTCCAAAGTTATTTGCTACACAAACATCCTTGAAATAAATATTCTGGAACATGGACTGTCAATGATGCTTCACAAGATCTTTAGAACTGCAAGAGAGCCACTGAGAATTATCCCTCAACAAGAGTATTCAGTACACATTTGTCCTCATTAATAACAGTGATCATTCTTTTTTTTTTAAAGAAAAAAAATAATGTTTATTTATTTTTGAGAGAGAGAGAAAGAGAAGTGGGGGAAGGACATAGAGAGGCAGGGGGACACAGAATCCAAAGCAGACTCTAGGCTCTGAGCTGTGAGCATAGAGCATTACTAGGGGCTCAAACTCATGAACTGCGAGATCATGACCTGAGCGAAAGTCGGACGCTTGACCAACTGAGGCACCCAGGTGCCCGTTATTACACTTACCATTCTTATTGAAAATCTTATATGTAATTTTCCTAGAAAGCATACAAATGAATACAGATTCTATAAGGAATATTTTGGGAAATAAGATTTTGACATTTATTTCTGTTTACTCATAAGTATGACAATCTTGGATATGAATTACATGACTGGAGACTCAAGGAATAATCATATGATTCATAACAAAGGATGACATTTATTTGTAATTTCTAAATGAAATGACATTCACCATTTCTCCTGCAATACCTTTTCATCTTGGAATGAGATCACATCATCTATGGCATTTCATGTCAGAGATGGAATAAAAACAATCTAAATGAATGTCTTCTGCTTGTAAAATCTGATAGCTGGTATCAGATAATATGAATTACACATTCTCAAAAAGGAGTTAACGGATTAGTAAGAGCATTTTGGACATACTTAGTACATAAATGATTAATCCATGCTAAAATATAAATCACTGACAAAGGCTTGTCACCAGTCAGTATAATATTGCTAATTGCCCATTTCAAGGAATTACCCAAGTGCAAGAATTTCCCTGACATTTTCTTCAGGCAAGGCAATTGAGAGAAATCTATTTAGTCTCTTTGCAATTTTCCTTTTATGTAAAAGAACTTCATTTACACCCTCTTTATGTAGTAATCCCACTGATCCTCAAGCTGGCTTCCTTTCTTTAATATGCTGTTAGAACTTCCTAAATTCACTTTCAAGACCACTATCTAGTGATTATTTATTTTCATTCCGCTTGACTTCAGGTTTTGTTTCCATATGAACAAAGAGATCCAAAGAGAGTTACCTGAAGAAAGAGTCTCTGATGTTTTTGGAGTACAGCTGAGGACACGAATCTAAGCTTGACCTCGTGTAATTTCAAGGGCTCTACATTGAAAAGTAAATTAAGTTGATAGCAAATCCAAACTTGAATGAGTTGTAGACTTAAATTATTAGAAAAAGGGTTTCATCTTGCATTAACAGTCTCTGAAATGTCCCGTGACAAATAGATGGCCCAAGATTTTAAACCATAATGTGAATGACAGTATCCGTGGCTGAAAGAAAGCTTTGCAAGATATTTAATGGGGAATCAACTGAATACAGATTAACATAATCTCAGATAATTTAATTTTGATGTGACTCTACAGCAATATTATGTATTAAGGGTATGTGTTCATTTGTTTTTAAACAAACCGCCCTGCTCAAGAACACAATAAATTATCTCGGTAGTGATTTATATAAGACAGACGTGGGACATTTACTTGACAGGAAAAATATGAGCCAACAACGCACTGAGAAACATAGCATATCTAATTGAAACTTACACATCATTATTAAGAGCATAATGTGAGAATTAAAAAAAAATGATAATCTTTGATAAAGCTCCAGTGGCCACTAAATCTGGAAAACAATATTGCTCTCAGGTCCCAGGATTCCAATTTCTCTTGAAGAAAAAATATGCAAAACAAGTGTTATCTTAAAGTATTTGAAGCCCAGAATAAAGAGACTAGACTTAGTGTGGATGACTCTCCTGAGAAAAATAAGGGAGTTATACAGAAGCAGTTTCCAACTAAAAATTAAAAAGATTGTTCTAATGGTGAGAAATCTAAGCATTATAATGATGAAATGGATTGCTTACTGAGAAGTTACCATCAGCAGAGTTATTTGCGTTATGCTAAATTATTCCTCACCATCTCATGACTCTTGGCCTGCGGAAATTCCTTTCCTGATATTCTGTATTTCTGTGACAGTAGATGTGTAGACTTTAAACATTTCCTTCTTGATACTATTTTTCTTTTATTTTTTCAACAGGAACAATACAAAGCAACATTTTTCAAAACAAAGCTGAAGATAATGGTAAATGGTAAGAGGACATTAATATCAGAAGTATGGTTCAAATAATGATTGTTAACTTAATTCACTTTTTGCACTTGGATTGATATGCTTGTATGACACTAACAGTACATTTAAATAGTCGCATTGCTGGGGCAGCTGGGTGGCTCAGTCGGTTAAGCGTCCGACTTTGGCTCAAGTCATGATCTCGTGGTTCCTGAGCTGGAGCCCTGTGTCTGGCTCTGTGAAGACAGCTTGGAGCCTGGAGCCTGTTTTGGATTCTGTGTCTCCCTCTCTCTCCCCCATCTCCCCCACTCGTGCTCTGTCTCTCTCTGTCTCTCAAAAATAAATAAAAACACTAAAAAGAGGTTTTTTTTTTTTTTTTAAAGAAATAGTTAAATTGCAATCAGCTTTTTTTTAAGCCACCAAGACAAAATTAAGTTTATGGGGGGTAAAATTTTTTAGCATCGTGTTTTACATTTCGTTGGATAATATTATTTAGGACTAATAATACTTTTAAAGCCTAGATTTGTGGGGCACTGGGGTGGCTCAGAATGTTAAGCGTCTGACTTAGGCTCAGGTCATGATCTTGCGGTTCGTGGGTTCAAGCCCCACGTTGGGCTCTATACTAACAGCTCAGAGCTTGGAGCCTGCTTCAGATTCTGTGTCTCCCTCTCTCTCTCTCTCCCTCCCCCCACCCCAGCTCACACTCTGTCTCTCTCAAAAATAAATAGGGACTGAAAAAAAAATTTTTTTAAAGCCTATATTTGTAAGGATCAGCAACTAGGTGCATAATGTTTCTTGCATATCAGGGTATGATTTCAGAGAGTGATTTGTGCCATCATCCTCTGGTAGCATAAACTCTTCCTTCCACCTCTCCTATGGCGGTTGATTGACTGCTTATTTCTGCCTCACTGCTTTTCTGCATGCACAGCCCCTGGTCCTATAATGATGTTAGGTCAAGGCTACATTGGCCAAGTCCTCACAATCACTACTTGCTATTTTCGAGAGCTAGGGTGTAAACACTGAGAACAGCAAGAAACAAAATCAGCAGAATTTCTTCTTTACAACACTGGAATGATGCATCAAAAATATATTTGTTTCAGTTGATGGTTGCATTCGTTATCTACTGCTGTATTAAAAAAAAAGTGATCTCGCCATTTAACGGTTTAAGACAGCAAACATTTATTACCCCACGGTTTCTGAGGGACAGGAATCCAGGTGGCACTTAGTGGGTTCCCCCTGGCTCGAAGTCTGTTAGGATTTTATGGTTATACTGTTGGCAGGGGCTGTGGACATATCTAAAAGCTCAACTGGAAGGAAATTGTCTGCGTCTAAACTCACTCTCATAACTGTTGGCTAGTTTTAGTCTCTTGTTACCTGGACATCTGCACAGGGCTATTCCACGAGACAGTGGCTGGCTATCCTGCAACGTGACGATTGGCTTCCACCAGGAAGAGAGAATGAGAGAATCTAACAGAGAATGTTAGAGAATGAAAGAGAAACCAAGATGAACAGCTGAGAATCAGGAGATGGAGGTTTCTGGTAGCCATCTGAGCGTCTGTTTGCCACGTGGTCTTCTGATCTTTGAATCTCTGGATTCCTGCTCAAAGTAGTCAGGGTCTGCACCCAGGAATACACGGCTCTCAGTGGTTCATGTTTTATTGGCAACCGATGAATCGGTGTTCATGAGGTCTTTCTCAAGGAGAGCACACCCTTACTACATGGCCGGTGTTCATCCAAAATAGTAGGTTCAAGCATCTCTTAATAAGGATGCCCTGTGTCATTCTCTCCTATTATTCAACTGAACACCAAAATTAGCATTTGATAAACACAGATTGATTTCTAATACTAAGAACACACTATATTAACCTATTTCTTTGAATATCTACTTTTACAGATTTTCTATTTTCACACAGCTGAAACACACTTATGTCCTACTTTTACCGTTAACTTTACTCCCCTTTTCCGATAAATTGAGAAATTCAACATTTATCAGAGGAGGACAGCTCTTCACATTTTCAGTTTTGTTCCTGGTCACATTCTCCCTTTGCTTCCTGGTTCTAACAACTTTGTCCCTTCATGCCTTGTACTTCCTCTTAACCTATGTTCAGTATATGCTAATTTGGTTTGATATATATTTTGCATTCCAAGTCTTTGACTAGATTTATTACTTGCTGTCAATTGTTCAACCATGACTGGACTGAATGCCAAGATTTTGCTTTAGAAACTGACGTCATAGTTATTAGAAGTTCATGTTAGCAAATACATTATTGCTTCATGTTTAACATTGCTATTGACAATATCTATAAATAGACTCATAATTTATAAGGGTTTATTTAACACTTTCATATTTAATAGTTATAACAACATTGATCATCACAAATTTTCATTTTATGATTAGGTGAACTGACACTTGGGGTTAAGTGATATCTACATTGTACAGTTGGCTACATTGCATAAGGTTAGATTAAGGAAAATTCTGTAAGAGAAAATAAGTCATTTTTTAATGTTTTTTTCTTCTTTGAATAAACCAAGAACACCTAAGAGGAAACTTGTTTGAGAAAACATTTGGTTTAAATAGGATATCCCAAATGATACACGGATGTAGTAGTTTTGGTAGGAGTTGTTCTTATGTTCTGTACCGCCACATGCAAGAAACATGGTATTCATAGATATTCTGCTGATTTTTGGAATGCTGGGTCTCTCCAAGTGTTGGTAGCCCTGCTTCTTATCACACTCTGTGCCAGCATTCTTAGCATGAAATCCACTTATGATAGTGCTAACAAGAGCAAAAGCCGAGGCAAGATTCCTAGGATAAACGTTAAGAAAATAGACTGGCCTAGTGAGCAGTAGACCATTGAAATCGCTCTAATCAATTCAATAAAGTGGATATTAGAATGTGGTATGTAAGCAGTAAATAAATATTTTTAAATGGTATATATACACCTCCTAAATGGAACTTTTTGGATGCGGAGAGATGGTTCTGATTTATTTTGTTTAGAAAAGAAAAAATCTGTACCACGATTTGCATTTAGTGATTTTATCCCTGAAGCTTCTATGTACAAAAGAACATTGCCAAAATTTCAAGTTGTTAATTTTATTTTTTTGATTACATTGCATTAGAGAATTATACTTGGGCAAACATTGCAGAGGGAAATCAGGGATTCATTTATTATCTAATATCCTCCCATTCTTTCTGTCTTCTATGTTATTATCTTCACTAATAAAACATTAGAACTAGACAGAGTTTCTGAAAAAAAAAGGAACAATTTAACCCAATTTATTTTTATAAAGGAATGAGATGGAGATTAACCTTTACTCAGGATCCACTCTTTGTCAAGAGTCCTACATGAGTTATTCCACTTTTCAGTTTTTTACAGTGGCTTTGCCAAATAGATGTTATTTCATAGGTTAGAAAAGTGAAAAGTGCTTAAATAATTTGTTGATAACAATGATAATAATTAGAAGAGCTGGGAGTTCAATATCTTCCCTTAATTCTTCCTTACAGTTTATAAGAGAATACCAAAATGAGGTAGCGATTGTTGCCATAAAGGGTATCTGTTACTTAAGTTCTGTGGGGTATAAATTCTGTGGGGTATCCATTGCTTAAGTTCATTAGCTTGTTTGCTTTTTCCTAGAGAATGATTCATTTTTCAAGTTATGAACTTATCTATACACTGCAAAATGCCAAAATAACATTAGTTGTAACAAATTAAGCAAAATGCTCAGGATGGAAAATTTGAGTTTAAAATTGAAAATGCCATTATTTGCAGCCTTGAAATCTACTTATATGGCTTCTCATGGCTGGTTATGGCTAATGAGATAAATAATTTGAAGAGAGAATAAAATAATTATATATAATTTATATTTGAATAATACTTTGGATTCATACATTTATTCATCTTATGCAGGATATTTTATTCAATCTGCCTTGCTCTCAAATGACTCTTCTCATCTGTATACCTACTTCCCTCACTCTTCCATGGTACTTCTTACTAATGAATGTATGAAATTCTCACATTATCAACTCTGACACCTTTAATTCTCCTTGGGGGTGGATTCTGTTCCTTTACTTCCATCTGTCACTTTACCAAAAACAGTGATCTTCTCATCACCAAGACCCCCTGTCCCCACTTTATATTTTTATCAACATCCAGCCTTGCCTACTTCTTGGCTTATGGAAATAGTCCTATCTTGGATTTAGGCTAATCAACTTCTTCTCGAAACACCATCTGCTCTATTTCCTTATGACTCACCCCCTTATTTCCTAGAATTCCATCATTCTGGCTTTCTTCTATCTTATCAATATAAACTTTACTTGATTCCAGTGCATCTCACTATGATCCCACTTTCTCTTCTCTCCTTCAATGCCAGGTTTCTTGAAAGGATAGCAGGTGTTCACCCCACGTTCCTTCCTTATATCACTCCAATCTGAAGATTATCTCCACTGCTGCATGAAGGAATTCTAACCTAGATCACCAATAACTTCTTCGTTGCTTACTCTTAATGCAACTTGCATTTCTCATATTAATTACACTCTTTGCAACATTTCACATGCTTCTTTTTTTTACTATTCTGTCTCCATGGTTTTTGCTTTGGTGATTTCGTACCACACCTGATTTTTTTCTTCTATTGTCATATTTCTTCTAAATGTTCCTGTTTCTGCGGATTCTGATCTCCTGTATTTGTCTCAGCTGAATTCAAACAATATAACACCTCCTATTTAGTTTAAGGAGCTTACAATTGCAGACTTCCATTTCCTTCTTTCTAATATTTGCAATTTTATTTATATTTATTTCTATTTCTGTCTTATGTCCACAATACATTATTTCTTTTAACTGAGACAGTCAATTTCATAGACTTAAGATAAGCAAATATATGTTCTATGTTTATCTTTTTTTACCATTCTTAAGACTGTTAACTTTAGCATAGTTCACATTTCCATTTGGTATCATATTCCTTCTTCCTGAAGAACTATTAATAATATTCTTTGTAGTTCAGAGTAGGCCTCCTGCTGATGGATTATCCTGGCTTTCCAAATTTTGTTTCGTCTGAGGAGGTCTGTAATGCTCACATTTAAAAATACCATTACTGAGACATAACTGACATACATATGTTTAGAGTTTAAAATACAATAACTTGCGGGGCGCCTGGGTGGCTCAGTCGGTTGAGCATCCGACTTCAGCCCGGGTCACGATCTCGCGGTCCGTGAGTTCGAGCCCCGCGTCGGGCTCTGGGCTGATGGCTCGGAGCCTGGAGCCTGCTTCCGATTCTGTGTCTCCCTCTCTCTCTGCCCCTCCCCCATTCATGCTCTATCTCTCTCTGTCTCAAAAATAAATAAACGTTAAAAAAAAATTAAAAAAAAATACAATAACTTGCTATATTATCACCATTGAAACTATCATCATGAAAACTATCATATCCATCACCCTCATTTCATTAGGCAACAAGTATTCTTTTTCAAGTTACTATGGGTTTTATTTTTTTTTTAATGTTGATAAAGTCCTGCAAAGATTTCCCTACACACACCCACACACACACACCCACACACACATACACATAAGGATATATATATTGAAATATATTTATTTATATATATATATTTATCTATGTATTTATATATTATATATATAATCTTCCCCATATACATTACATATACTCTTTTCCATATACATAATATTTCATATATATATTATTCATATATATGTGTGTACATATATATAATCTTAGGCTTTACATTTAAATCTATGGCCAATTTTAAGCTAATATTTATATGGCACAGTCTCTGGATTGGAATTTTCAATATGGCATATGGACAGATCATTGTTCCATCACTAGTTGTTGAAACGACTATCCTTTCCCCACAGAATTGACTTAGCACATTTATCAAAAATCAGTTGTCTATATATGTGGGGAACTTCTTTTGGGGTTCTCCATTCTGTTTCCTTACTCTATGTATCTTTATACCAATACTGCATTTTAAATATAAGCCTAGAATATTTAAAGAGTCAGAAGGGCACCTGGTTGTCTCAGTCAGTTAAGCGTCCAACTTTGGCTCAGATCTAGATCTCACAGTCTGTGAGTTCGAGCCCTGCGTGGGGTTCTGTGCTGACAGCTCTAAGCCTGGAGCCTGCTTCAGATTCTGTGTCTCTCTTTCTCTCTGCCCCTCACCCACTCACATTCTGTGTGTGTGTGTGTGTGTGTGTGTGTGTGTGTATGTGTGTGTGTGTGTGTGTGTTTCTGAAAAATAAATAAATATTGAAAAAACAGTCAGAGAATGTTGGTCCTCCAACTTTATTTTTTCCTTCAAAATTGTTCATCTACCATAGGTCCTTTATAGCCCATACAGATTTTAAAATCAGTTTGTCAATTTAATCCCCCTCCCACCACACACGCACACACACAAATAGATAAAAATCTGGTATTTTTGTATGCCATTGAGTTTAATCTAAAGATTAATTAGGGGAGAATTAACATCTTAACAGTATTAAGTCTCCTCAATATATCTCTTCACCTTTTTTTTTATATCACTGATATCTTTGCCAAGTAATGTCTAATTTTCAATATGCAGTTTTCCCCCTTATTTTGACAAAATTTCTCCCAAGTATTTAAAACTGTTGTTCCTATTGTAAAATATGTTGTCTAATATTTAAAATGCGTTCTTGCTAGTATTTATAATATAGTTGATTTTTGCACTTTGATATTTTACCCAACAACCTTGTACATTTACTTATCGCTGCCAGTATTTTTTTGTAAATACTATTGGATTTCCTAAAACAATGCTTATGTTATCAGTGAGTAAAGACAGTTTTGCTAATTTACTTCTATTATGGTTTCCTTTTATTTCTTTTTCATGGCTTATTGCCCTGGCTAAAATATCCAGTATAATGTTAATTAGAAGTGGTAAAAAAGACCTTCTTGTCTTTTATCCCTCAGCATGGGGGAAAATACAAAACCTTCACTCTTTCACCATAAAATATGATATTATCTGTAGATTTTTTTAGATAACTTTAATCAGGCTGAGGAAGTCTCTTTCTATTTTTCATTTGCTGATTTAAAAAAAATTAATGTTTATTCATTTTTTGAGAGACAGAGAGAGACAGAGCGTGAGTGAGGGAGGGGCAGAGAGAGAGGGAGACACAGAATATGAAGCAGGCTCCAGGCTCTGAGCTGTCAGCATAGAGCCCACCCTGGGGCTTAAACTCATGGACCATGAGATCATGACCTGAACCAAAGTCGGATACTTAACCAGCTGAGCCACCCAGGCGCCCCTGATTTTTTTTTTAAATAAAGAATGAATGTTGGATTTTTTTTTTCTCAAATAACTTTTTGCATTGAGTAACCACGTAGGTTTTTGATAAGTTGTTTAAAGTGGTGAATTGCACTGATTAAATTTTCAGGTATTATATCAGTCTTGCATTCTCATAATAAACTGGATTCAGTCATGACATATTATCATTAAAAAATTTTTAATGTTTATATATAAGAGAGAGAGAAACACAGCTCAAGCAGGGGAGGGGCAGAGAGAGAGGGAGACACAGACTCTGAAGCAGACTTCAGGCTCTGAGCTGTCAGCACAGAGCCAGATGTGGGGCTCGAACTCATGAGCCATGAGATCATGACCTGAGCCCATGACCTGAGCCGAAGTTGGACACTTAACCGACTAAGCAACCCAGGCACCCCATGACATATTATCATTTTATATGATATTGAATTTGATTGGATAATTTTTTCAAAATACCTTTCATTTTGTTTTCATGAAGAATATTGGTGGAAATACTAAATACATTTATCTTCAGAAATAAGACTAAAACAATTATGTTCTTGAATTAGCAATATAGAACATTCACTGTATACATTGAATCGATATCAACTATGCAATTAATACAAATATGAGAGAAAGTAGAAAATTAATGTGCATTGATTGGTGGATCTGTAGTAGCTTGGAATCAAAGTACTTTCTCCTTTTGAAAATCAAGTAATATAATTCTCAAAATATTAAATATTGTAAAAGCAAAAATGATGATACATAGTTGGAGGAAACATTTGTTCTTCGCTCATATCAGAGGAGTAATATACAGAACTTAACCCTAATGAACAAAAGCATTTTATAAAGACAACCTAGACAATTAATTACTAGAAAACATGTCACAAACTGAAAGTTAAACAAAATTAAAAAAAAGAAGACAGCATAAAAGTTTAAAAAGAACTAAGATGAAACATCTTGTCATCTCAATAAATTTAAAGGTGTTTAATTCACCCATTAAATTTCAGTTCAGACTTAATAACAGGACAAATCTGAAATTTCTGTCTTACATAAGGGATGTGTCTAAAACAAATCAATTCAGAAAATTAAAAAAAAATAAAAACATACACAATGATATGTTAAGCACAGATAAAATTATATTGGAAAGAAGGTTTTTAAAAAGGAGGAATAAAAGTTTTCATATCAGCCAGATGAATGCAAAACATAACCACAAAACATAAACTAACCAAAGAAGATTTGTAACACTGACATTTTGCAGCATATGCAAAAAACAAACTACTATGAACTTCTAAGGATAAGAAAGCCCTCTGTACAAGTTTTTTGAAACAGTTCTACTATATAAGTTTACATGGAAAACATATTGAAAAACTGCATAAATACCAGCCTGTCTTTGGTAAAATTTAGTAAATTCATCACCATGCTCTCTGTGATGAATACAAAATTTGTTTCATAAAGGTTAGCATATTAAATTTAGGTTTACATGTGATTATTGGCTTTTATGAGAATAGATTTTTTTAATGTTTATTTACTTATTGTGGAGAGAGAGAGATAGAGAAAGCACGAGCCAGGTTAGGGGCAAAGAGAGAGATGGAGAGAGACAATCCCAAGCGGGCTCAGGGCTATCAGCACAGAGTCCAACACAGGGGCTCGAACTCACAAACTGTGAGATCATGACCTGAGCTGAAACCAACAGTCAGCCACTTAACTGTGTCACCCAGGTACCCAGAATTTTTTTAAATGCATATAATTTCATTTGTATTCAGGCATGACTTAAAATAATTTTAAGTACATAATCTATGACATATATGATTTAAGTATATAATCTATGACAAAATTTGAAGTGAGCTTCATTTTATGAGAAACAGAAATTCACTCTACAAATAGATATAATACTGCCTTTTGGTATTTAAAAAAAGAACATTTTTCATTTTCTTTGGAAAAACCCTATACATTATTATAACAGCTAAAATTCTTTAATATTTAACTATTTGTACAACCATAGCAATTGTTTACTCAGTGGTTCCCATCTGGCAGTTTAGTATATTTAGTACATTAAGGCTTTGTTCCACATTAGTAACTTTTTTAATGTTAGTATTTCATTTATGTTTTTATGCCGTAATTTCCTTTTGTATTAAAAATGAAAATTTATTCCATAATATCTTTAAAATAGCACTAAAGCAAAATTATATTTGATTCCATTAAATTGTTAGATACTTATTTCTTCAAGTAATTATTTATTAGTGTACATGTCTTATGTTACTATTTAATTATCCAATGTATATTATTTATATTATTTATGCTACTATAACCAGAAGCAGAAAATATTAACAAGTTTATTTGTAAATTTAAAAAAAAGCAAGTTTAAAAACAAAGCCAAATGATTATAGAATCCAAGAATTGTGCAAGATTTTTGATATATAACCTACATCCTTTATTTGGTTTCCTTTTCATTCATTACTTAAACTTATGCATGGGTGAAAATCAAGAGGGTGACCTTTCGCTAATTTCACTTCACTCAAAACTTGCGTGAATGTGACTGAACCAAGAAGGATTAAATTGTTTGTAAAATCCAATTTACCACTCTGAAGCACGTTCCCAGAAACGCTAGTCCTGAGACTTTAAAGTCATTTAAAAGGCTTTGCAATTCGGATCTAACTACAGTTGAATGATCTTAAAGAAAGTAGTAAAATACCTTGAAAAATGTGTGTGTGTGTGTGTGTGTGTGTGTGTGTGTGTGTGTGTGTTAAATGCAGTCCTGAACACCCTGAAACCAACTTCTTCTGACCCTGCTTTTTTCTGAAATCTGACCTGTTGAATTCAAACTAAGTCTTCCTGCCTCCCATCATCCTTCCCTTCTTTCTCTCCCTCCCCCCTTTTCCTACATTCCTTCCCTCCTGTTTTAGGTCCTGGGCAATATATTGGTTCAAATAGTGAACAAGATTGAAATGGTTTTCTCCTGTAACTCCACTATTCTGAGATCAGATATAGGAACTGATCTGTATCAACGTATGAATGTCCATTTATGTATGTGTGTGTTTTGTGTGTGTACGAAGAGAGAAACAGAGACAGAAGGACAGAGAAAGGTTTGAGAATGAGATTATTTACTTTGATATTCTTTTAGTATGATATGACTTATAGAGTAAAAAGGAGTTTTACAAAACCTTTGTCTCCAACTAAAAGCAAGCTACTTGGAGTGAAGTTAATATTTTGTTTTCATTAAAGGAAATGAATAGATATGAGTTGTTTTAAAATGTATGAGGCTACTGATTTCATTAGGGATTTCCAAAGTTTTTCCTTTACTTTTTGAAGACTCTATAAAAAGTATATTGAAGATACAATCATATGGCATACCTATTTTGCAATATAAACCATAATACTGTTAAATAGGTTGTGACTGAAATCAGACAAATGCGTGTATAAAATATGGTATTATCTCTGAATGTTAAATAAATAATTACATGATTATAAATTTAAATTTTGCATTAATCTCTAATTGTAGCCTAAAACCACAAATGAAAATGTTTAAGTTTGAATTATTCAAGCATTTGTGAGGTTATTATACTATAATAAATAAACTCTGCATCTCACTGGATTAAAAAATATCCATTTTCTAGGGGTGCCATTTTCTAGGGGTGGCTCAGTCGGTTAAGTGTCTGACTTCAACTCAGGTCATGATCTCACGGTTTGTGAGTTCGAGCCCCGCGTCGGGTTCTGTGCTGACAGCTCAGAGCCTGGAGCCTGCTTTGTATTCTGTGTCTCCTCCTCTCTCTGCCCTTCCCATGTTCATGCTCTGTCTCTCTCTGTATCTCAATAATAAAAAATAAATAAGTGGATATATGCATATACCCATTTTCTTGCTCACACACTTCCATCAGATAAGATTGGGCAGCTGGTTGGGGGAGGGGCTGCGGAGTGGGAGGGAGCATTGCTCTACCTCTGTCTTCCCGAAGGACCAAGTCTCATGGTTCCTACCACCATGTATCCATGATTTCCTAGGCAGGAAAATTAAATTAATGGCAATTCAACAGTGGCTCCTCAAGTTTCCATTTGGGAAATATGCCAGTCACCTCTGCTGACCTTTCATTTGCCATTGCAAATCCCATGGTCACACCAAACTTCAAAAGCGAAGTGAAGTACAATTTGATGATGCCCATGGACGATGGAAAGCCAAAATTATATTTGAAAAGCAAAAATGAATATCAGATATATCCACGTAAATGGCAAGATTTCATTCTTTTGGATTGCTGAGTAATATTCCATTGTGTGGGTGTGTGTATGTAAATATATATACCACATCTTCTTTATCTATTCATATGTTGATGGATATTTGGGCTGTTTTCAAAATTTGGCTATTGTTGTAATGTTGCTATCAACATCAGGGTGCATATTCTTCTTTCTGGGTGGCTCAGTCGGTTGAGGGTCAGACTTCAGCTCAGGTCATGATCTGGCGGTTTGTGAGTTCCAGCCCTGCATCAAGTTCTGTGCTGACAGCTCAGAGATTCTGTGTGTGTGTGTGTCTCTCTGCCTCTCCCCTGTTTGCACTCTGTCTCTCCATCTCTCTCAAAGATAAATAAACATTTAAAAACTTTTAAACAATCAGTATATTGGTATCCTTTGAGTAAATACCTAGTAATGCAATTACTGGATCATAGGGTAGTTCTATTTTTAACTTTTTGAAGAACATCTGTACTGTTTTCCAAGTGGCTGCACCAGTTTGCATTCCTACCAGCAGTGTAAGAGGGTTCCCCTTTTTCCACATCCTTACCAATATCTATTGTTTCCTGTGTTGTTAATTTTATTCTGACAGGTGGGAAGTGATATCTCATCATGGTTTTGATTTGTATTTTCCTGATGATGAGTGATGTTGAGCATCTTTTCATGTGTCTGTTAGCCATCTGGATGTCTTCTTTGGTAAAATGTCTGTTCACGTCTTCTGCCCATTTCTTGATTGATTATTTGTTTTGGGTAAAAGTCAGGTATGGCATAATATGTAATTCTTAATTCATGATTATATAAGATTACAAATCTGGGTGTAAATTCACATTCACGTTTTACCTAATAACTGCCATTTTAAAATACATTGACGGCCACCTTGGTGGCTCAATCCGTTAAGCGTCTGACTTGGGCTCAGGTCATGATCTTGTGGGTTTGTGAGTTGAAGCCCCACATCAGACTCTGTGCTGATAGCTCAGAGACTGGAGACTGCTTCAGATTCTGTCTCCCTCTCTCTCCGCGCCTACCCCGCTCATGCTCGCTCTCTCTCTCTCTCAAAAATAAACTTTAAAAAATCAAAATACTTGAATATTTGATGATCACCTGCTTTTTAAATTTTTTCTTCTATTTATATTTTGACATTTTTTTTACTCAATAAAATGGCTATGACTTAATTTTTAAAAATGACTATCAATGTAATGATATAATTGTATACCTTGGAGTATCAAAAATTCAATGTGTGATTGAGGCACACATTGTGATTGATGTGTGATTGATATTAGTTGATGTGAAAAATTCAGCTGAAGATAGTTCAACGAGGTGAGACAAGGGCTGAAAAATCCCCATGTATCCTGACTGCATTAATAGATTTTTGTCAGATGAGAAATCGTAGTGTCATAGTCTCATCGCCTTCTCCAAGTCTATCAGTTGTAGTCCAGGAGTCTTCAGTTTGGAAAGAAACTAATATCCTTAGACTCATGAGTAGCTGGCATTCTTTGGCTGGGCAGTCTGGTATCTTAAAACATGCAATTTTGGTGTCAGTACTCAATACATATGTCTTTATGAAGATGGCTATGTTGTGATTTTCTGTTTTCACCATTATGATCCTGGGAAGCAGAATCACTTCTAAATTCCAGTCTAGACAAATGGATTCTGTACCTCATAAGCATTTGCTAAATCACTTTCCCCATTGTCCCTGCACCCAAACATTAGCAACAGGCAAGATTGTTATTTCAAATGGCACCCACAACTGAAAATGTCCCCATCTTTCCCAAAATTCGAGCATCAGGAAAATATCTTAGTATTGCTACAGAATGGGATTTGTCCTGTTTGTATACTGTTATGTCCAGTGCTTAAATTTGATATTCTCTTAGTTATAATTTTGTGTTGGCTGTCTTCCATGGGACCCATTCCTTCAGGCTTGTTTGTATCTCTGAGTCAAAGCTATTTCCAATTTATCGCCTATATGGTTTTTGTGGCTGCTGTAACCAATCAACACAAACTTGCTGGGTTAAAAGGACAGAAGTTTATTCTCTCATAGGTATGGAGTATCGCCGAGCAGAAATCCAGGTTGACAGGTTTTGGGCATGCTCTACAGGGCCTATAGGGGAAAATCCACATCTTGTAGATAACCATTTTATTTGTCAATGTCAATTTTTAGTCTTTATCATGCACACATTTATTTTTATTTATTTACAAGGTTTTCACAATTTTTTTTGCATGTTTAACATGTATTTAAGCATCATAATGATGTGGGAATCTATTATTGTGTGGTCTCTTTTTGCTTCCTAATCTTTGATATTCTCTACCGAAGCCATTACAGCTTTGGTAACTGATGTCAAGGTTTCTCTCTCTGTCTCTCATATATATATATGTGTCTATATATATATATATGTGTATATATATATATATATACACATATATATATATATGAATTGGGGAGTAAATATGGTAACATTCTGTATTATTTTCTCTCATGTTATATTTCTCACCTAACAAAATATTATGAAAATGCCTCGAAGCCTACTGGTATGTGTATATACACCATGTATACAAAATTTAAATATATATAGTATATGTATATACACATGTATATACACACTATTTTTATACATATATTTAATATATATAAATTAAAAATATATTTACATATATGTGATTTATTTTTAAGAGCTGCATAATATTCTCCATTAAAATGCACCATTTTTTACTTAACCATTTCCTGTTGGTGGATATTCTAGAAGTTCCCAGATTTCTGCTACTATAAAAGATACCAAAATAATAACTCTATAATGGTATATAGTGATGCTTTCATCTTTATAGATTTACTGTATAAAGTGAGTTTCTGCCTGAAGAGTGTATATTTTAATTTCAATTGCTATATCAGATTGCTTTTAAAAACTACTTTTCTAATGCATATTTGTAACAGCAATGTATGAGAATTCTGGATTTCTTATATTCCTACAAGCACTAGGTTTTATTATTTATTCAGTTTTCCCTAATGAGAAGAAATCTTTTTTATTGTTATTTTTATTCAATTTTTTTGACAACCTCTAAGATTGAGTATCTTTCCTTCAGTCTATTGGCAGCTTTGGGATTCTCTTTGGATATCCCCTTTCATGAATTTAAATTCTTTGCCAATTTTTTTTTTATCACTCTGTATCTTTTTTTCTTAATTAGTAGCAGGTGTTTAAACAATGTTAGTATCAAAATTTTATCTCTGTTAAACACTTGCCAATTGCTTTGCTTTGAAGCTGTATAATGACACTTTTAAATTTAAAAGTATAAAACTTTGGATAGTAAATATTATATATTTTATTGTTTCTTGCTTTCTCATTTCTAAATCTCCCTTTGTGTATGCGTTTACCCTACCAACATTTATTCATTACTCTTGATTATTTTTAAATATTTTACCTTTCATGCAGTTTGCACTGATCTTTCTCTAGAGTATGAGACAAATTTACAAATTTTGTTTCCAGATGCATAGCCCATTTTTTCAGCAAAGTACATATCCCATAGAAATGACATATCACTCTGTCATATATTAAATTTCTGTACACACTAGAATCTAATTTTGGAATCCTCATTCTGTTTCTGTAAACTATTTTCTATTATTAGTAAAACATTACATTGTTTTTGTTAAAAGTGCTTTGAGATATGATTTAATGTTTGATGACAAAACCTTTTCTGACTATTCTTTTTTGTAATCTTTATTTATTCTGAAAAAGAGAGTGTGAGCAGGGGCGGGCCAGAGAGAGGGAGACAGAGAATCCCAGGCAGGTTCTGAGCTGAAAGTACAGAACCCAATGTAGGGCTCAGTCCCATAAAAGGTGAGATCATAACCCGAACCGAAATCCAGAGTCGGACTCTTACCTGACTGAACCACCCAGGTACCCTCTTTTTCTAACCATTCTAACTTTCCAGGAATTTAAAATATTCTTCAGCATTTATCCTTTACCACAAGACCATAAAATTATTTTATTTAAGAGTCAAGAACTTAAGAGATATATACTCAAAATGCATGTGCTTCTCCCAACTTTACCATCAGCCAACAAATATTTTTTTCCATTTCTCTATGAAAAAAAAAAAAGATATTTTTAAATGGCTACTGAAGTCCACATACACTATGGCCTTCATTTTCTCCTTTAAATATTGCATTAATTTTGTGTCAATTCTTAGAGTGGATCAATATAATTTTTAACCATTACAAGTTAACCAATTTCACCATTATAATCCATTGTAAGAACTCAGAAATCTTTTATTATATAATCTATTCTAATATTTTGCTATTCTCCTGTCATTCATTACATCAATGCCTGTGACTCAGAGTCCCATTCTCTATTTTGTGCGTTTTTTTTTTTTCAGTGTTAATTCAGAAATCATCAATTAGTTCTTCCAGCTTACAATTTCTATCATATCTCTCAGGCTTTGGAGTGCCTACTATTTTTCTGGAACAGATAATACTTAGATACCTTTGAATATATTGGAATTGAAATCAGGACACCAAGAAATAGAAAGCAGACAATGTTTTTCACAAACCTACTGTTCTCTTTCGACCATACCAATAACAATAGTCAGATCTTTTTCTGCATTGCTTCCGTCTTTTGCCAAATGATGAAAAGCTTAACTTTTTCTTAATTTTGTGAAAATCTTTGAATTTCCTTTAACAATGACCAAATTGATGGTAGGAAAGAAGATAAGAGGCGGTACCTTTCAAGTCTATTCCCTTTAAGGTACACTGGGTGCAATCCCCCAAATTTAAGAGAATTTCAGACCATGTTATTGCTTCTATTGTGTCATCAGTTTGAAGTTCATAAGATGGACATTTACAAAATCCTTTGGAGAAGCAAAAAATATAATTTAAAAAAAAATTATAAATATGAAAGACTGAGAAAAGTCAATTCCTAAATAATAAACAAAAACAAAAACAAAAAACCTCCAGATATGATCCCTCAGAACAGATATGGAAGGAATAGTGTGCTTGGCACACCTTATTTAAAACCAGTTATGGGGCACCTGGGTGGCTCAGTCGGTTAAGGCTCTGCTTTTGTCTCAGGTCATAATCTCGTGGTTTGTGAGTTCGAGCCCCGCGTGGGGCTCTGTGCTGACAGCTCAGAGCCTGGAACCTGCTTTGGATTCTGTGTCTCCCCCTCTCTCTGCCCCTCCCCTGCTTGCTCTCTGTCTCCCTCTCAAAAATAAATAAACATTTAAAAAATATGATTGAGGTAAAAAGAAAGTTGACAATAAAATGCAAGGATTTCAGTTGAATCTCAGAAAGTATGGTAATATATTAGAAATAAGAAAACTCCGTGATCTAAAAGAAATCCCTTGCCTTCAAAAATCAGACATTCACCAACATACAAGTCACCAGAATCAAGTGTATTTCATAGTTTCATTGCAAAAACAAAATATAGTATTTTTCTATGTAAAAAAAAAAAAATGTTTATTTGTTTTGAGAGAGAGAGAGAGGAGAGGGGAAGAGTGAGGGAGAGAGAGAATCCCAAGCAGGCCTCTGAGCCTACCCGGGCTCAAGCTCCCCAACAGTGAATCATGACCTGAGCCATCAAGAGCCAGATGCTTAACCGACTGAGCCACCCAGGTGCCCCACAAAATATAGTTCTTTCTTATGGAATAAAATTTGATAGCATTAACTTTAAGGATGCCATCAAGCTTTCTTAGTGAAACCAATCATTCCTCACAGTATGGCGACACATTACTATTGTAAATTGACACTAACTACTAAAATGGCCTCTTGAAATAAGAACTGAAGAGGAACCCCTGCGGGGCTCTGAGAACCAGTATTTAGGAGTTAACAGTTATTTTAGCTCTTCACTATTCTAATCATTCCACCTTTATTGATGCCAGGGAGAAAGGGTCCTGCTGAGAGCAGAGGAGCAGGAGACCATTATCAATAGCCACGCTTTAGTAGTTCTGCTCGCTTTGGCGTAAAGGAATCCATGGCACATATCGTCAGTACAGATCTCAGGTCCATGGATTTTCCATAGCAATTACCTTGGGGTTAGAACGGTGATGTACGAATGGAAGATTAGGGCACTTGTGAACAAAGATTATGTTCAATGACCGTATTAACTAGAAAGATTATTCACAGATGCCCCTGTTCACTGATAACCACTCACACTCAACTATCCCGGTCATCCCGAGAGAAGCACACCGCACACAGATACTCCCCCCAAAACACACAGGAGGCTGCCCCAGGGACTTTGTCATCCACATTGCATTTCTTCCTTTATGTGTAGAATATAATTTTTTAACTTACTGATTAAAAAATAGAGGTACAAGTGAGAGTTCAGTAGTTTCACTTTCTGTCACCTCTGTATTTATCACATCATATATTTTATTATGTGCTTTATTACCTTCCTGAGACCAACCCCATGCCTACTTTCACGCACACACTACTGTTTAGACATACTCTTACTATTTTCAGTGTCTCCATGTGGACTATGTGTGCAAAAAAAAATATTTCTTAAAGAGAGGTTTTCAAGTTTTTCTTTATCAGTTTTAACCAGGGATATGTAGATATAGATATAGATAATATAGATAATATAGATAGATATAGATATAGGTGATATTGATACAGATAGATATAGATATGGATATAGATATAGATATAGATATAGATATAGATAGATACAGATATGTTGCATGGCAAAATACCTGCATTCCTTGTGTCAAATGCATTGCCAAATTGCTTGGTCACCAGAGAAATTGGCAAGATTTGCCCGAGGCAATGTGGAGCAAACTGCCCCTCCCCGTTTTAGTGCTAAGTCCTTCTCCACACCCCTCATGGCTTCTCATTAAGGGGCTTTACATTCAGTACTCTTGTGATTTTTTTTCTCTCCCTCGTCCCTCTAACAGTTGCTCTAAGGGAACTGAAATGAAAGAGAAGAGATAATTCATTTTGAGTGCAGGCGTTTGCAGAAGAGTAGCATTCCATAGAACTCAGAGCCCGGAGGTGCAGGTTAAAACACAGATTTGAAGCTGAACATGATCCGAGGAAGTTAAATTGAATTTTTTTTTTTAAATTGCCTCTCCCCAATTAAATGGAATGAAAGGTTCTTTTTTTTCTAAATTATAAGAAAATACCAGAGTAGAGAATTTTGACACGAATTTCCTCTTCCTTGGGTCTTGCATTTAAAAAGGTAACAATCTCTTTATAATATACGATGGTCCGTTTCCAGTGTCTTTAATTAGTAGTTTCTTTGGTTTACCAAGTATAAAGTATCTTAATTATCCTCATAATGACCCCAGAACATGTTGCATTAATTTATTTTGGAACAAATAAATAAAGCGGAAAATAATAAATATGTGTTGGCTTTAAATCATGAGCTCTGAGCTGATTTCTCTACTGAGCCATAGACTTTGCACATTTCCACTTGTGATTCCTTGTGGGTGTTTCAAATGTAACATTTCTAAAATGACTTCCACTGAACATCTTCCTTCACCTCTTTCCCTTTCTTTCCTTTACCTTTAAAGCTCATTCAGAGGTCAGTATCATCTAATTTTATTTTCTTGTTTTGTCAAAAGCTGTTATGAGTATTTCGTAAAGGATCGTCAGTTCCTTGCCAAGGCGGACAGTTATGTCTACTCAGGAGCATTAACACTCTTACAGAATGTGGGGAACAGACTGAATAGACCCTAACATTGGACACAAAAGAAGACAGGTGACTGAGGCAGACCCATCCAAATGGCCCCAGGCAGGCCTTCCTCATTTCCTGTTTCTCATTCAGATGTTATTCCTGGACATCAAGTATCTTGAATGTTTTGAAATGTAAGAATTGGTAAATATTCATCCTACTCAAATTTAGTATTGAATACTTCTGTTCAATGAGCATCTCAGATGTGTATAGTTTTTGAAGTTTAGAATTATTTCTTAAAGTTGACAAGTAGCCCTAATAATATGCATATCAACGTGAGATCAGTTTTTGAGAAGTTACAGAGAAGAGACCACGCTGTCTCCGTCAGAGCATTTATGTACCTCAAAATGTTCCTGTAAACGTCCCCTTGAAAGTTCATTCCGCGGAGGTGGTAGTTGCTTGCTTACTAAAATCTTGCATACATCTTGATAAACAGAATCTGCAGAGGAGCCAAATGGGGAATCAAATCCTCCTAGAAAGTATTGCATTACCGTGAAGGACTTCTTACAGTACATCTGATCGCTATTTTGAAGATTGTCATTTCTTTCAGGCATCGCGGTAAACCAAATTAACTGGAACTGATGCACCAAATGAGAAGCTGGGTGCATGTGCTTCTGCCTAATAATGTCTTCAGCTCTGGATGAAAACGCCCACCTGGGCTAACTCATTTCCACCTCTGCCTCCTCCGGTAAGTTAATGACATAACGAGGGTAAAACCTTGTAAGCGATCTAGAATGTTTATGTCAGTAAACACCGCATCTTAGGCTTTCTCTACAGTCTTCTAATTTCCTGTCGTTTACGCACTGTCAGTCTCACGACTCAGTCTTGCAGTTAGTGAGATTTTTTTAAAACTTTATAGAACTACTCTTTGATGCATTAGATAAGATTTGCAACTTTGCTTTCTGATTTAAAACTTATTTTTTAAATCATAAAATTGAGGCATTCTTTTTACAAAATTGGCAAAGTCAGAATCTTAATGAGAAGAAAATGTAAGTCTTCCCATCGATTGAAGAACCTCCTCTTATTGCTGTCTGTCCAGTCGTGAACTTTTCCCGTGAATTTGTCTTTAATACTGCCTACCCCTTCTCTCCCTACCTCCTGCCTTCTTTCACTTGCTCTCTTTGCTCTCCTCTCCCTCTCTCTCTCCCTCTCTATCTCTCTCCTCTTGCCTCTCTTTTATTTTCCCTCATTTTATATATCTTTCTCTCACAATATTTCTTTTTTGTACATTTTTTTTTAAATTTTCTCAGAGTCATTTGTTGGTGCTTTCTCTTTGAGTCTACACACACACACACACACACACACACACACAATTATCTCTTGTAAGGAAGAACTGTAGTTGCCTTCGTAAGAATCCCAACATTTCTTATTTGGGTTATATCTAGATTTTTTTTTCAATGCTGCTCTTAAGGGGATATTTCCACCCAACATGTCTTGTGTGTTTTATGATATACATGAAAACTAATGTTTCTTGTATGGTAAGTGTTCATCCTTCTTACTTCTAAAAGTTTTTTTGAGATTTATTTATTTTTGAGAGAGAGCAACAGAGTGCAAACCAGGGGGGGACAGAGAGCAAGGGAGAGACATAATCCCCAAGAAGGCTCTAGGCTCTGAGCTGTCAGCACAGATCCCAACTCAGGGCTTGAGCCCATGAACCTTGAGATGGTGACCTGAGCCAAAGTCAGACACTTAACCTACTGAGCCACCCAGGCTCCCCATCCTTCTTCCTTCTATGTAATGATCCTTATACTGCATGAACTTAAAAGACAACTAAGAGTGTTGATAGTAATTAGGTTTATTCTCAGTTTCAAAGGTAATGCTGCTGGCAAGGTCACCATGCTGAGGAATCTTTGTTGTTGAATTTGGGGCAATTGTGAGAAGTTAAGGAAGTAGCTTCTATTAATAATCTATTACTAATCTATTGATTTGTTCACTTTATTGTTTACCGGACATGGATTTTGGATTTTATTCAATAAGTTTCAGCATGAATAAGTATTTTGGGGAATTTTTATAAGCTGTATGATAAACATGTTCTCTTCATTCCAGTAAACATGCCATTTAAATATGGGTTATAATTCTTTTAGAAAGTTCTTTCAAACTGATTACTATTTTATATAGGATTTCAAATATATATTCCAAAGTTTTATTTTAATTTATCTTTTTTTTTTGCTTAATTGCTATCTTTTAAAATCAGGATTTGCTGGTATGTAAAACATTTTGAAATTTTTTGAAAATATGCTAAACTATGATTTAAAATTTGTTTTTTTTAACGTTTATTTATTTTTGAGACAGAGAGAGACAGAGCATGAATGGGGGAGGGTCAGAGAAAGAGGGAGACACAGAATCGGAAGCAGGCTCCAGGCTCTGAGCGGTTAGCACAGAGCCCGACGCGGGGCTCGAACTCATGGACCGTGAGATCATGATCTGAGCTGAAGTCGGACGCTTAACCGACCAAGCCACCCAGGCACCCCTAAACTATGATTTTAAAGTATTAGAAGATTATTCAGTAGAATACCATTTTGAGTTGGCACTCCTGTAAATCTTTAAGCCACTCTGAGATTCTCTGTCTAGATTAGGCAAATTAAACACACACACACACACACACACACACACACACGCACATTTAAGGTATAACATTTCAAATAGGTATTGAATGTGTTGTGTTGACGGATATGTTTACTATTATTTTATATTTTAATTTTGCTGTTACCCGTGTTTATTTTCTCCTTCCCTCCTTTAGAGTCATCCAATTTCCTTTGGTTCTACTTTCCTTTTCAGAATTAAACATTCTATTTATCTTCCCCAAACTGCAATTCATTAAATTAAATTTCATTAAAATATGTCTAGATATGAATATATTTCCCATCCTACCCAAGATTCAGTTCTGTATTAAAATCTGGGAAGTTATCCAGCATTTATGTCTTTGAATATTCCCTCTTGTCCATTCTGTGTGCTCTCTTTCCATATAAATAAGAGAGTTCTCAAGATGAAAGCCAGTCTCTTTTTGTTTTTTTTTTTTTTTTTGACCTGATTTTAGAAATGTTAACCCATCATTTCCATGGTGTTCTATTATTTAAAAGTTAGTCAAATAATCCCTCCTCGTACTCAAGGGGTGAATATTATACAAAGACATGGATCCAGGCTACAGAGACCATTGGGGGTCATTGTAGAGACTTTCACAATTTCTAAAATATTTAATGATATGAATTTATCTCTGAAATAAATGACCTATTCACATGTTTTCAAATGTAATAAAGTTAGTTATTTATAGCTTTACCTGATCAAAATTTGTAATGATGTTATCATAAAAGAAAAAAATATATATATTTTAAGTAATTTTGTTAGATTACAACGTTTTATAGGTGGCAAGTAAACCCTATAGCATAAACCATTCCTATTGTGTCTTTGTCTTTTAACAAATCTGATCTCTCAAAGGCTGCGGGAATTCTATTACTCTTGGCAAATATCAGATATTCGCCAAGGAATACTTGTGTTACTGAAAGTATTTGATTCACTTAATATGATTTAAAGCATTTCACTTGTGGGACAGTAATTTATTTAGATTTTGGTATTTTTAGCAACTCACCATACACCCCCTCCTGCCCCTATTCTCAGAAAAAAAAAGTGAAAGGACAAAGCAGAATTTGCTTGACAGTAACTTCTAGTTTTGATTGAAAGACCACAGACTAAAATTGTTGAGGGAAGGAATTTAGATGAGTTTACCCAGTGCTGTACTTCCAGCATAAAGAATATACTTGATAAGATTTGTTGGAATATTAAGTCAAATGCAATATATGATGAAACAAATGGAAAAGGTGTAGCCAACTCATAAGAACAAGGAGAAAGAGTGACATGACCATAGACCATGTGAATCCATCTTGGATCTAGAGTGTGGACCTTGAGACTCTGAACAATGATCATATCAGTGACAATGTTGTTTGTTACAGTTAAAATCGATGTCAGGCTTCTAACATTTTTTTAAAAAAATTAATGTTTTATTTTTGAGAGAGAGAGACAGAGTGAGAGCAGGGAAGGGACAGAATGTGAAGCAGGCTCCAGGCTCTGAGATGTCAGCACAGAGCAAGATGTGGGGTTCAAACTCACAAGATAATTATTACAGATAATATCTCACTCCGATGAGATAATGACCTGAGACAAAGTCAGATGCTTAATCGACTGAGCCACCCAGGCACCCCTGACTTCTAACATTTTAAATAAAATTGGGATAAAAATAAAACCCTTATAATGACTGAGATTAACTTTTCGATAAGACTGCTAGGCTACAGGCATCCGCTAATGTTAAGTTTGGTAATTTGTATGTTTTACTATTATTTTTTACCATAACCCTTTAGCACTTTCAGTTTTCCAGTCCAAGCATCACATGGGTCACATACATGGAATTTTACCTAAAATTGCTATAATTGCAAAGAATTACAGGCAGATTACCCAACTGGTCATATAATATTGCTGTACTTGGAGACAAGATCATTACCCTCAATGACTTTTAACAAAAGTACCATTGTGAATAAATGTCTAGAATACTAAATATGTCCCTTTCAATGTGTTTTAGCCTATCTTTTCCATATTCTTAATTGTGGATGTAATAAATATAAAACTAAGAAGGATATCATATAAGATTCTCCTAATATGTCTGAGTATTTTTTAATTTATGCATGTTTAATTTTTTTTTAAGTTTACTTTTTAGAGAGAGAGATTGAGAGAGAGAGAGAGAGAGAGAGAGAGAGAAAGAGAGAGCAGGGGAAGGGCAGAGAGAGAGAGAGGGAGACACAGAGTCTGAAGCAGGCTCCAGACTCCAAGCTGCCAGCACAGAGTCCAATGCGGGGCTAGAAACCACGGACCTTGAGATCATGACCTGAGCTGAAGTTGGAAACTTAATAAACTGAGCCACCCAGGTGCCCCATAATATATCTGAGTATTTTAGATTAAGAGATGGTTGTAAGACTGTAAATTTTGGGTGAATGGCTAGTTTTCTATTATTGCTCTAACAAGTTACCACAAATTTAGTGGTATCTCACAGTTCTGTGGGTTAGAAATCTCGCTGGGCTAAAATCCAGTGTCAACAGGCCTTTGTTCCTTCTCAGAAGTTCTAGGGAAGAAGCCTTTCCCTTACTGGTTCCAGCTGTTAGAGACGGTCTTTTTCCAGCCTGTGGCCTTCCTCCATCTTTAGTCAACGAGGGAGGGTAGAGACCTTCTCACATGGTGTCACTGTGACTTCTGCTTCTGTCTTCACATCTTTTCTGCCTCCCTCTCCACTACTAAGGACCATTGTGGCTACATTGGGCCCATCTGAATAATCCATGATAGTCTCCCTATTTAATTTTTTAATCAAAAATAAAGTTAATTAGGGCAATGTGACATAATGGCACAAAGCACTAAACCATTTCACGGGGTGTCCTTTTCAAAAGTGAGCACCAACATACAGTTCGTGCAGCTTCTCCACTAATCCTTGTCACCTCTAGCTACTTAATTTAATCCTAAAGATTGAGTAAAATATTCTTTCTGCAACAGGCTGAGCACTCACCTTAGTTTATTGCAGATGCTAAATGTACCTCCCTCTTCTGGCAGAAGGGACGTTGCATCTGAAAACCTACAAAATCTGACAGTCAAGACCCCGAAAATATTAGTCTCACGTCTGGCCCCTGGCCATAGCACCATATATACTGGCCAGATGAAACAAACCAACCCCATATCTGCCTGACAGCACATTCCTGGCAAGGCTCTGCACTCAAGACAAACCCCTTCATCACCAGGGGAGGAGTCTTCCAAATGGTGGGCTAAACAAAATGGAAAGTGAACTCCTCATCAGCAGTGTCCAGAGTGGCTTTGGCTCCCTGTGGTAGCCAAGGCCTACAGATCCCATTCTCTTCTCTTTGGTGTCCTCACCTACAAGTTGCACCTGGGCTGAGTTGCCTGCCGTGGGGCAGAAGAGTGACGGGGTCAGAAGTGAGCAAGAACAGCTAACATTAACTGTGCCTACACCACTCTAACACCTTTATATACATTATCCGATTCACAGCTCAATAAGGTGGGTATTGTCATTACCCCTCATTTAGAATCACAGACAGAGATTCATTAATTTCCCAAAGATGTTAAGGCTACCGAATGATAGGTAGATCCAGGAGTTGAATCCAGGTCATTTGGACCCAGGAGTTGCATCCAAACATCTATGGGATCAAAGCCAGCTTCCTGGCCTGCAGAGAAAGCCAAAGCGCAGACAGGGTGAGGCAATTTTCTCCGACCCAGAAGCAGAGCCAGGACATCTAGTCCAGGCCCATGTTCCACATGTTCCAGAGAGGCCCAGGCTTTCTCTCCCCCTGTTTGAGGTCCTCCTTGAGCCAATCTCCTGCCCTTGCCAGCCCTGTTGCTCTGGGCTGCTGCCTTTCACTCTGGGGCTCTTATTCCCTAGCCCTTTAGATCAACCAGTTCCCAGCTGCTCACCATCCTTGAGAGCCATCTGAACTCTGTAGTCCCCAGACAAGGAGCACATCAGCTATCTCTCCTGGGACAAGGGGTTCTTTCAGTGTGCAGGGTTCGGATAAAATATGAGCAACCTCTCTATCCTCAGCTCCTATCGTCCTACCACAAAGCCAATACTTTCGTCCCCAGCAACACGTGCTGGCCGTTATCATAGTCACCATTCACCTCCTCCCCAAAACCCTACAGAAGGGCACCTCACTCCCTTTGAGGCTGTTTTTCTGCATCTTGGGTATCACTTCCAGTTTCTCCACTCACCAGGCCAATTCTGGGACCAGCTGCTCTGACTCTGTTGAATCTGAGAAAATGGCAGAGAGAGGGACGCTCTACTCCTATACCACCCTGTTCTTTCCTTGCCTCCACAAATCCAAGAGCATCAGCCTCCCTATTTTAAAGTCAGATGATCAACCATCTTACTTCCCATTTGTCACGTAACTTGACATATTCACCGGTGCCGTGTATTAGGACATGGGCATTTTGAGGGGAGGGGGCATTATCTGTCTATCGATAACTGTAGTTTGGAAGGCATTAGTCAAATACCCCACTTAATGAAAATATGCATTTATCAACACTATATTTAAATGTTTATTTATTTTTGAGGGAGACGGACAGAGAGAGACAGTGGGCACAAGCAGGGGAGGGACAGAGAGAGAGGCAGAGAGAGAAAGAGAGAATCCCAGTGCCTCTGCACTGTCAGTGCAGAGCCTGCTGTGGTGCTTGATCCCATGAGCTGTGAGATCATGACCTGAGCTGAAATCCAGAGTGAGACACTTAACCGAGCCATCCAGGCACCCCCCCCCAACACTGTATTTATATTATTTAAAATACAGATGTTATAATCATGATGTGACTTGTGAAAAAACATGAAGTAGTCTTTTAAAAATGCCCAAAGAAAGGTAGAACTAAGAAAGTGTTACAAAGACTTTCTTAGACTATTATGAAAAAAGAACAATGCATTTGAAATTTGAATATGTGTGCGTATTTGTGGGTATGTGGGGGAGACAGCATACAGGGAAAGAAGAGGAGAAAATTAGAACAAAGAAGAAAGAGGATACAATATTTGACAAAAAGAGTTTTTCACGATGTAATTTTCTGTTTAAGATAATATTTGTTCCTTTGAAATTTCTCTGAGATTTCTTTGGGAAAGATTTGTTTAGACGTGCAATCATTTACACTGTGCTTTAACAGCCGATTTCCTTTTACTTAAAAGCCATCTTTGCAAATTCCTAACTAAAGATAATGGCTGTGCTGAAATTATATAGCTCCCTTCTTTTGTGTTGCATTTTCTCTTTCCTGTCTGTGACACTATCATGCCATCATACTATAACCAATAATTTTCCTTTCCAAAAGTGTTTTCTTTCAAAAAAAATCAACAGGAATTCTTTCATATTTTTCCTATTCAAATGGGTTTACTCTATTCTCCTTCCATTACAAGGGCTTATATATCTGTGTGTGTGTGTGTGTGTGTGTGTGTGTGTGTATGTTTTAATATAAAGCACTACCACTGCACTTATAACACTTTTTTTATAAGGCCCCAATTTAAAATAAATGCAATACTCCATTGCACAGATAATAACATTATTTCCTACAGGTAACTTATGGTTTGGACCTCTTTTAAGAAAATCAGGATGCTGACCTAACTTGCAAGAAATTCCATCCATGTTTTTCATAATACCTTGACTTTTACTCCTTCAACATTCATTCCTTTCCTTGGTTTCAGAAAGTAGGTCTATTATTCATAGACTTTTTGAGCTATAACTAGTGGCAATACTTCTTTGAACTTAACCTGACAAGACAGGTTTAATCATCTCTTGCCCTTCATGTATACATACTCCCTACTTATCATGCTAAGGGAGCTGGATATGTCCTAAAATTCCTACATTGTTAATAAAGTCCCAGGGACACAATCAATCAATGTCACTTTGACTCAACTTCCTAATACACAGTCTATGAACACAAATTTACTATTTTCGCCCCAAGTTTCTACTGTAAGACTTTCTAGCGTTCATCCAAGTTAGCTCTGATTCATTGTGTTGCCTCTTGTATTTCATACAATACTTACCACACACTTAAAATTATTTTTATTAGTATCTTCTATACAACTTAAAATTATTTTTATTGGTATCTTCCCTCCTCCTGAGACTGTGGACTCCTAAAAAGACTGTGTCATTTGTTCAACTCTGTCTTCTAGGTTTTTAGTCTAGTGGCTGGAATAGAGACAAGCTCAAAACATTTTGAAGGTTGAATGAATGCAGGACGATTCCTGTTTCCCTTTCCATGCTTAACCAGGTTTGGAATAGGCACTATGAGAGTAAAGCTGAATAATCCTTTTCATTGATTCATTATTATGTGTTTTCTAGACTCTGTTAACCAGTATTTTCCAAAAATATAGGGTAACTGTATGTATAAGCTCTAGTCCTATAAATCCAACCTAATTTTATGCCACAAGAAGGTAACAAAGCTTTGGAAATAACGTGAGAGTTTTGGACTCTGTGACACCTGACTTAGAATCCTAGCTCAGCTCCCTCTAGTTATATGATGCAGAACATTGCACTTAACTTCTAGTAGCTCAATAATCAGTATTGGATGTATAAAAGAACTGAATTTTGTTTGGATGCAAGATAATGTACCCGATGTGTTGAATTTCTTTTCAATAAAAATATTTCTTCTAGCATTTCATTTTTTGCCTATCGTTTTCTTGATTCATATCTCTCTGTGTTGCTTAACTTACTGTTCATATTTATGGATGCCGTTTTTTATATTTCTATATATATTTTACAATAAACTTGCTTAAGTCTTATTCAACATACCTTAGACTTCTTGTTCAACCAAAGGATTTGTCTTATTTGTTGATTTTAGGGGATATTTCTTTTCCTCTTTTGTTTTAAAAAACGTCATATGGAATCATTTTTGAATGGGCAGTTTGCTTTTATTTATTTTCTGTCCTTCCTTTTCTATCTTATAGTTGCCTGCAACAAACCTCATTTTGAACCATATTTTATGTTGGGAGATCTTGCCCACCATTCCCAAGTGACATCCAAACTCAGCCCCCCAGCACACTACTGCTTGGCTAGGTTCCCAAAGGGCTCACCTCCAGCCACCCCAAGGAAGCATGCAGCCTTGCTCTTATCAGCTGTGGCTATGGGAGGGATCTCAGCCTTGGTCAGGCCCTTCTCAGTGAATGGAGTATCACTCAGGGCCTGCTTTAATGTGTAAGTGTCCTGTTACTCCATTGCAGCCCACATCTAGCGACAGAATCTGAATCCCTGGCCACATGGATAGATTAGTTTCTGTATTCAAAAGCCGAAAGGATATGCCCAAAGGCGCTGCTCATCTCTCAATAATTTCATTGTATTTACTTTCTGTAGAGATGTTCAATTTTTAAATGCACTTCTACCTATGCTTCTGTGTCTGTAGTGGTGGTGGTGATGCTATTATTCATGGTAGGACACGACACAATGATCTGAACAAAGAAGTCAATTAATGTTATTTATGGAGATTCTCTTTTCCAACCAGGCGTCCCACAGAAATGTCAAACTCACATTGGCACAAATATGAAAGCAGCACATTCCCCCTAATTATACAATTCTTAGTGCAACCCATGTATTGCCGCCTAGCCTTATCATCCTGAGTTATAGATCCTGGAACCTTGAACTTTCCCCGAACTGCTCTTTTTCCTTTTGCAATCTAGCAAAACAGTGACTAAATACAGAAGATCATAAATCTTTTAACTTGTTCTATACCAAAATATTTCTTTTTAAAAAAATGTTTTAATGTTTATTTATTTTTGACACAGAAAGAGACAGAGCATGAAGGGGGGAGGGTCAGAGAGAGAGGGAGACACAGAATCCGAAGCAGGCTCCAGGCTCCGTGCCGTCAGCACAGAGCTGGACGCGGGGCTCAAACGCACGGACCGTGAGATCATGACCTGAGCCGAAGTCGGACGCTCAACCGACTGAGCCACCCAGGCGCCCCACCAAAATATTTCTTAATTCTTTATTGCTGCTATCTAATTCGAGTTCCTTTAACGTCTGATGTCATGGTGAGGATGTTATTTGCAAAGGCAAGGTAATATATACACTTCATGTTGGAATTTTAAAGTAGATCATTTGGACCCACTGGATTTTTTTGAACGAGAAAATATTAGCTAAATTTCATAATTTTAGAATAGTATACAGATAGACTATTTTTGCCTCTGTTTATAACTCTCTCCAATATCTACTTGCTTTCATGTATCTACATGTCGTTTACATGCATTAGCAAGATAAACTTGCAATCCAGGAACGTGTCTTGGCAGGCCCTCTAACTGTTTGGGATGGAGTGGGCCATAAATCATAACTGATTTTCCTACTACTTATCATTATAAGGATGACAGACATAGTTATTCTTGTGGACACAGGGTAGGATGGATTTTATAAATGTTACGGACTACAAAGAATGGGAAAAGACTGAAAGTTTTTGCAAATTGTTGTGAGTTGAGTTCATCCTAGTGAGCCACTAAGCAATAGATAAGTCACAGTTTTTTTAAGCTATATGCGGAAGATACACAAAAATCATTTTGGAGGTCATATACAATATTTTCCATAATAAATCTGTATTCAAGATTTAAACTATGACCTCTATAGCATTTGATACTGATATGTTTTGTCCATCAAAAATGCCACAATATGCAGCAATGCTTTTTAAAATATGATGTATCTGTATTTATATCTATATATTCATAATCTGTATCTCTGCATGTGTGTTGTGTGTGTGACCTTAATTTTCATAGCCTTTGCTAAAGACAGAAACAAATAGAAGTTTTTCATCATAAGAAAGGCCGTGTTAGATTTGATTACTGTTCTTTTAAAAATTGATTTATTCTTGAGAGGCGGGGAGGGGCAGAGAGAGGGAGAGAGAGAGAATCCCAGTCGGGCTCTACACTGTCAGCGCAGAGCCCAACATGGGACTCCATCCCGTGACCCTGGGATCGTGACCTGAGCCGAAATCAAGAGTGGGACGCTCAACTGACTGAGCCATTTGGGAAATCCTCCTCTGTGGCGTTTTCTAAGAGATATTTTGTGAGAGGTCCGTATAGATGTAGAGAAGGTGATTTTTCTTGAAAGGTTACGGGAATTAAGCAGGCAGCAATGAAATGCCGATGTCAAAAAGAATCGCTTGTTTGTGTGGGTGAGTGTGGTGTTCATAGAAGTGAAAATAGGTGGATGTAGAGGATTGCTTCTATTTCCCAGTGCTAGAATATAGCCTCAGATGATGTATAACAGTCTGCCAGTTCTGACTCTGTTTCTTTTCAACATGATCCCCTGGTACCTGCTATCTTACTTCCATCACATTCTTCTCCATGTGACCCAACATTTCCCTTACCTTTCATTTTCCTGAGCAGGTGTCTCTATTTAGCCTTAGTGAAGGTGTCTCTTATTTAGCTTTAGTGAAGGCTTAGTGCAGCTTTAGTTTCAAAAAGAGGATTATTCTTCGCTTACCCTTTACTCTTTCTTGCTTTATCGTTAAGGTCTAATCCCTTTCCCCAGCTTCTCTGGACTTTGACTTTCTCTAGATTCAATTTTGCCAATCATAGACTCTCTTTTTATATCCTCATAATTAATATCTTAATTATTCCAGACCCTAAATTTGTGCCTCTCAATGGTTAGAAGATTCTCATTAGACGTTGAAATCAGGAAAACCCAAAGATTGATATTTCTAGCTGTATTACCAATAAATGATGTGTAAATACTCCACAGATTTCTCAGAAAACATTCAGACGCCATGCAAATGATGAAATTATTCAAGAGTGTATCTGAAGGAAAAGATCTTATGTAACTTAAAATTTTAATTATGAGATAACTTGTTTTAAGTGTTTTCTGGCTTATCTATGTACTACTTTATGTAATTAGTATTTATTAATGACCTATTATATGCTAAGTCTTATGGATACAGTAATAAAAAGACAATAAAAGAGCCTGTTCCCATGGAGCTCACTTTTTATTAAAGGGGATTTAAAAATAGGTAAACAAAGATTATAAGTAGCTTCATTAGAGATCAGTACAATGGCAAAAATAAAAGGAGGTGATAGAGGGTAACTGGAGGAAGGATGATTTGGATTATGTGGTCAAGGAATTGCTGATAAGATAACACCAGAGCTAGAATTTGAATGCAAGGGAAAGTGAGAAAATTCTTCTCTGGGTAGAGGAAATAGTGACGGAAATAGCTTTAAGGAAAAATATGTTTAGTTTGTGTGTTAGTTTGCTACAACTTCCATAGTTATGTACCACACACTATTGGCTTAAATAATAGAAATGTGTTTTTTAGTGGTTTGGATGCTAATTGGCAGGGTTGCTTCCCTCTGAGAGTTGTGGAGGAGAATCCAGTCATGAATGTCCCCTAACTTCTGGAATTTGGTAGCAATCTCTTGTGTTCCTTCATTGTAGATGTATCACTCATCGCTGGTTCCATGTTCAACTTTCACTCTCCTTGTGTGCATGAGTGTGTCCGGGTTTTCCCCTTCACATAAGGACATCAGTCACGTTGGCCTGAGGACCCACCTTATTCCAAAATGACTTCATCTTAACCTGAATAATTATATCTGCAACAGTTCTATTTCCAAATACGTTAATATTCTGAGGTTCTAGGAGTTGGGGTTTCAATATGTGAATTTCATGGGACACAACTAAAGCCACTAGAGATTGTGTAAAGTAAGGTTTTGCTGTACAACAAAACATCCTAAAACATAGTGGCTTTAAACAACCATTTATTTTGCCCATGATTTTATTTGTTGGCATCAGGTCCAGAAACAGTTGGTAGATTAACGAGGTTCTTTCATGCATTTGTGTTCAACTGAAGGTAAAAGGAGCGGCTCTGTTTCTAGAGGGTTGGCTTGTTGTCAGCTGATGTGGCAAGTTCAACTAGGTTATATGTCTTTTATCATCCACCAGGGTAGCCCAGAGGTATTGACATGTTGGCATCAGGTCCCAAGAGCAAAAAAAGTGAATTCGTTTCAGTGTGTGCATTCGTTTCAACCCTCTACTTGTTTTATATTTTCTAACATCTCATTGGCCAAAGCAAGTCATGACCAGGTTCAATGGATCAGGAATTAGATTCCAACTCTTGGAAAGAGGATCTGCAACATTATATGACAAAGGTCTTGATTGCAAGGATATGATAAATTTGGGGCCATTTTTAGAATTGACCATGGCTTATCTGAAAACCAGAAATAAGATTTGTATGAAGATCTAAAAGTTTCAAGGGAATCATTTTTTTTTAATTTGGTAATTTAAAAAGAAATTTAATGTTTTCATTGGGTATATGAAAAAAAATGAACACAGAAATGATGACAAAAGCCAAAAGTTAATTCCCCCAACTTTGCTTCCATAACTCCTTCTTCCTATGCTCATGGTAGATGACTTTCTGGATCTAGGCATTTTTCTCCATGCAATGCCCATAATTTATAATATATGCAGGATTGACCATTTTTCCAAGCCAAGGAAGAGTCAAAGGTTTAAAATTCAAACTCTCAGTACCATGACAGAATTATAGATGCAATCAATACTGTGTCTCTCAGTCATGCCAGCTCATATTTGAACAGGTTTTGGATATTTATCATTATCCTCTTTTAACCTCAATCAATTACTACAAAAGAACCTGCTTATAAATTTGCCCCTTTTCTCGAAAAGTAGTACATTAGGAGTTGAGGGTTACATATTCAGTTGGCTTAGTTCTTAATTTCAAAAAAGGATTCAAATTCTTTTTCCATGTAATGAAAGTTTTCTGTTAATGAATGACCCGGTATCTATCCATTTCCTCATATTTCTAAGAGTTGCCTTATTCCCAGCTAGAGAATTATATTTTCCCTTTTGAGTAGAGTTTGAATGCCCTTACATAAATAAGGGTTGAGAGTTAAAGTAGATCAATCTGACTCATTGCCTTGGGATTTTCAATCTTGAGGTAAATGATTTAATGATGAAGCAATAAAACAGAAGTTTATTAGTTGTGGAGGCTCCCTAGTGGAGTAAATTCTTACGCATAGCACTCTGAGCTGCCCAATGTTGCCGTTTGCTAATCCCGCTTCTCAAGTCTCTTAGGTTCTGTAAAATACCCAATATTTTTCTATACAATTGTTTTTCTACTCAAGTTAGCCAGGGTAAATTTCCATTGCTTGCCACTAAAACTGTAATTCATAAACTCTTACAATCTAAGTAATTACAGTGTACTTATTAAGAACACTTAGTGCATATGAAAATTCTATTTCTTCTGTCATGTTGAATAATACAAAATGATATTTAAATAATAATTAATTTTGAGTGAAAGCATACTCATTATAGAAAATGTAAACATCATCTGGTCTTGTTTTTACTTCCAGTCACATGAAAAACCTACTGATTTGTTTTAAAATTTCAACTATCATGATTGGAAATTTCCGTAAGAATATAAAAAGTAATTAATTTAAAACTCATAATTTCTGTTTGCTGTCACTGTCTACATTGTACAGTCTTTACACTGAACTATGTAATTGTCTTGAATGTTTGAGCAACTAATGGGAATGATTTGAGAACGAGTATGCTGCAAGCAGAGGGAAATGATACAAATAAAAAGTTATATTAGACATAAAAATACCTAGGTTAGAAAGTGTCGGGGGGAGCTTTTATTATAAAGAGATATAGCAGACAAATAATTTGGATTAAAAAGATAAAAAAAAAGACTAGACTTTGTCATATACTATAAAAAGGTCTCTATGGCATTTTAAAGACTTCAAAATGTTTTCAGCATTATACACTTGATTTCTTAGTCACTGTTAATAAAGTCTACCGGAATAAATAAATAGTTGTAAAAAAAAGAAAAACCTCCACCTAAAGATAATTTTAAGATACCAATACAGCAAAAATCTGGAGATGTAGTTAATTGTGTTGCTCCATTCTTTTTGTCTGCATTTAACTTCTCCATTTCTAAAACGTTGTATGTGTAGAAATAGTTATAGGATGTTTATCCAGTAAAAGGTGTGTGTGGCCAGCACTGATGGGGTACTCCTCAGATGCTGGTTATTGGTCCTTAGCATGTCATTGCACTGGCTTCCAGTGCTGGCATGTGCATTTCTTTGCCTGCTGGCTTTATTTGGTAGCAGAAATCTGCTTTACCAATGCATACAACAGGTCAGAAATGCTAGGAAAAAAAAAAATATTTAAGCATGCCTCAACCTATGACCGGTGGAAAAATATCCTTACTTTCTTTACCTGCTAGATAGGGAAACTCTGAGGCACACATTCTGGTTTTCTGGCAGGATTAAGCCCCAGATATTCATGATAGTAATTGCCTTAGTACCACATTGATATTAACTACCTACATATACCTCCCTTTCCACTTCACACGTCCTCTGCCTTTGTTTGGGGGTTTCTTAGAATGACTTCCAAAGTAAACTAATTGCACTTGAATCTGCGTCTCAAGATCTGCTCCTGGGCAAACCTAAACTAAGATAAGAGGGAAATGTTTCATACTTTATGATTTAATATATCCAATAATTATTTGCCGTAGGTAATATAAGTATGTAACACTTATTTAGCTATAATTTACATAGAACATCCCCTATATGGTGGCATTTGATACTAATTTTCCATTACTCTTCTCTTTGTAATGCATGCACTCATAAAACTAACTTTACTTGTAATTTTCCAAAAACAGTATATAGTTCCATCCCCCTATGTTTTTGCTCATGTTGTTCACTATGACATAGAGATTCATCTTTGTTCTGTTCTGCCCAAAATTGTAGTTCATCCTTTAAGACTTTGTTCAGGCAGAAGTAAATTACTAAACAATTTTTTCAGTACTTGCTGGGTGTGTGAATCTAGGAATACCTTATAGTTGCATTAATTCGAGTTATAGGTAAGGCATAATTTACATTTTTTTATTACATCTGGCAAATTTTAGGTCATTAGTCAATAATTTCAAGTAACCCGAACTTCAGTTCATGAGTTCTCTATTAGAGTTTTGTTTTGTAAACTTTATTTTTAATACGTTTAATTCATTTAATGGTATTGTATGTTCCCATAGGATTTTCACCTCCATTGTAGTGCAGATATTATTGTAAACGCTTATTTGTATATTTGCATCCTCAGTAGATTGAGTCTTCTAAAGAAAAAGACCTCGAAACTATAAAATGTAGAAAGTGTAATTTTTTATTTTGTTTTATTATTATTTTTTTTGAGAGAGAGAGACAGAGAGCAGGGGAGGAGCAGAGGGAGAGGGAAAGAGAGAATCTTAAGCAGCCTCCATGCCCAGTGTAGAGCCTGACTCAGGGTTTGATCTCACAACTGTGAGATCATGACCTGAGCCAAAATCAAGAGTCTAACACTTAACTGACTGAGACACCCAGGTACCCTAGAAAGTGTGACTTTTGCTACTTGCATGCTTGGGTCTAGAAATCTAATACAATATATATTTATAAAAAAAGTGAGGGATGTTGACAAATAGATTTGTAATATGTACCTTGGGAATTTAGAATAAAATTTAGAATGTTGGCTATAATTTCCATGTAATTTTAAACCACTATCTTCCAAATATCCATGATATAACATGTACTTTAATTGCCAGACTTTTGATTCTAAAGTTTTAGTTGACCTCTGAGCACTTGCTATTTCGTATCTAATTTGAAATTATTTATAGTGAACACAAAAACCAGATATTAATGCACAACTCAGGCAGATCTAGATGATTGGTTTTCAATGAATTTCATTATAAGTATATTTTGCAGTTATTCTATATATTAAGGACCAATAATTCAAAGTTGAAAGAATGTTGTTTCCAAGACATTTTCTGAAGAAACCAGTCTTATTTTGATTGGCAGTTTTATATGATTACCTTAGCAGATGTAACAGCTGTCTGCTAAGTAGTGGTTGAAACAATAAGATTGTCTTTTTTAAGTCCAAATCATTACTTAGATGATTAGACCACTTGTTCTTGTGGTTCAGTGCACTTCAATGCTTGGCCAAGGTGGTGAATTAATTATGGGTAAATTCCACCCTAAGTTTGGCCCTTGTATGTGCCATGTCAGAAAGGGGTACCATTTTCAATTTGTCCAAAGTTGCTCTCCCATTCTTCCCATAATAATAAGAGACACTTTTCTTTTTTAATTTGTAAGAAGTTATAATAAATTACATAGAACCAGAGATCCTTTCATGAGGTATTCAGGAATGAATTGACATTCTGTAAAGAAATCCAAACATAAAACTCAAGAGAATTTCTGTCTGTGATAATGGTGGGGAAATCTGTGGATTTACAATGTTGAAAGTCTGTAAGGCAGAGAAACTAAGTCTTCAGTTGTGAATGGAACATATCTACCAGATGAATATAAGACACTTTGAAAAAATTACATCAGTTCCTGAAATTAAAGCTAAGACAAACTACAAGAAAATGAAAACATTTTCTACCTAGGTCTAAGCTCCTCATCTTAAGGCCAAGCAAGAAGAAATGAGTGCAATGAAGTGAGACTCTGATGGGAAGTCGGGTTATTACATCTTCCAAAGCTTCAGGTTATTTATAATCCAGAAACACATCTACTTGGAGATTAAAAAAAAAAGAAAAAGAAAGTCAGTCAACCATGTACTCAGGAAGATAGAGCACTACTGTTCCACTTAACACGTTCTTAATGATGTGGAAAACTGATATAAGTTTCCTGACTTGTGTTTATTATTAATTTTCTCTAATATGTTTCTTTGGTAGGCTATAGATTGGTTTATTTTATGTTTAGGTCTCCCACAACACATTGTTCACATGTTTGTTTGTGAATTGATTTAATATTTAACTTAATTTAAAGCCAATAAGATAAAATAAATAAATAAATAAATAACACAGGGGAGCCTGACTGGCTCATTCAGAAGAGCCTGTCACTCTTGATCTCGGGGTTATGGGTTTGAGCCCCATTTGGGGTGTGGAGATTAATATTACTTAAAGAAATATTTATTATTTATGTACTTTATATAATATAAAATATTTATAAATATGAATATTTATATTTATTTATTATTTTTAAAATAATTTTTTTAACTAATATAAACTATAAGATGTTTTAAGCCATTGTTAAACCCACACTTCTGACTTTTCAAGTCAGGGTGTTAACCTGAAAAAAAAATGTCTCTCCCAATATCTAAAAGATATTTTGCAATCACTTCTCATTTACATTATTATTAAACATATGCTAACACTAAAAGAATTTTATATTGAGTTGAAAATTTAAAAAATGGTGAAATTGGTGAAACTATTACCTTGATTAAGAAGCAAATCTATATACCTTTGAAAGATACTTCAAAAAAATCTTAGTTTTCCAACTACATGGTAACTACAAATTGAAAAAGCAAAAAAAAAAAGAGGTGTCCATTTTTAACCAGCCATTTTTGTGTTACCCTAATATTTAGGTACATTTTATCCTTAATAATGTCTCCTAAATATTCTGCATTGAAAATTAGAGTTCATTATGTTTTATTTTGTAATTTTTCACAATTCATAGTTGTAAGGAATTAAATATTTAATAAAAAGAAGATGGAAAAGATATTAAAGTTACTTGTAGCAACCCTTCACCAAAAATATAAGTTTTCTAGTGTCAAAAGCAAGACAAAAGGCTGAAAATGGAGTCACTTATGCTGAGCCCTGTATCACCAATTAAAAACAAGTTAATTATGGTTTCTATTCTTCCAGAAACACAATATTAAACCAGTCAGGAATCACCCAGACTGAACTACTGACGCCATCTGTCTCATAGACCACTGTCAGTCTCTAAAGGAGGATATCCTTGCAAAAACCAACCTGCTTTTTTGCCTAATATAAATCCTTTGCCCCACTCCCTTTTCTGCTTATAAATGACTTTGATGTTGTACAGCTCCTTTCTATCTGCTAGATGGGAGACTGCCTGAGTTGAAATGATTTTTGCTCAAATAGATTTGTAATATTTTTAATATGCCTCAGTTTAATTTTTGACACAGAATGGCACTGACCCAAGTTGAAAATAGCTTTCCCATTATTTGTAAAGAGCCCCTACAAATTTAGTAAACCATGAACTGGAATTTTATCAACGTGGAGCTGGAGATAATGTCTTTGTGTTTACCTATGGAGGTAATGTAAAATGTTACAGAGGACAAAGTGAAAATGTAGTGCCTCCATATTAAATCACTGCCACCAACACCAAAATGACTGAAAATGAAGCTTTTGAGATACAATGTTAAATATTGGAAGAATGTTTAATAAATTGAAAGTAAGACACTGAGAGTAGAAACATGTGTAGAAATGAAAGGTCGTATATTATAGAAGCAAGAAGATACCATGCACTTTGAATATGCTTTGATAGGAGAGGTTTATACTAGGAGACATAATCAGAAAAAAAAATCATGAAGATATTGAGGTTTGTCTTAAGCTTGAACGAATGGGCAACAATAATAACAATAAAAGATATTAGAGAAATAAAACAAATGGGGTGCCTGGGTGGCTCAGTCAGTGAAGCGTCCGACTTTGGCTCAGGTCATGATCGCACTGCTGGTGAGTTCAAGTCAGGCTCTGTGCTGACAGCTCAGAGCCTGGAGCCTGCTTTGGATTCTGTGTCTCCCTCTTTTTCTGCCTCTACCGCCTCCCTCCCCTCTCTTTCTCTCTCAAAAATAAATATTTAAAACATAAATAAATAAATAAATAAAACACATAAATAAAGTGAAACAAAAAAGAAGGAGGATCTGTGAATGTTGAGTCCTGGAATTGAAGTGATTGGGAATTTTCTTTCAAAGTAAAGAGGGTCCACCACATGCAAGAGATAGAATTATTTGCCTTCCCTCCCTAAAAGTCAACAGAGAAAGGCATCCACAGTCAAAGTAACCACACAGAAGGCCAGAAGCTACTAGCACATAAAAAAGAGAAACATCCAATTAATAGTAATTGAAGAGTTCGGTAAAAGCACTTCCAAAAAAGGTTACATTCTGATGGTAAGGACTTCAACATATCTTTTGGAGAGTACACAATTTAACCTTTAACAATGAGAGTATTTACACCAGGGCAATTGGCAAACATTACACATAATGGCTTCTCTCTTAAAGCCAGCATTATTTACCAGCACTCTACTTATGTATGTATGATATCTGATAAATAGACTTCTCTCTTGGGAAGAAAATATGAGAAACAGAGAATACAGTAAGTATTAAGAATGCAAAGCCACTGGGCACCCCTCACATTAGTTAAGGGTACTTTTTCTTGTAATGGGGGCATCAGATCTCCCTCGCTGAGATAATTCTCACACATTTTCTTTCTACTTAATGACCCTCTATTCTAATTTTAATATAATTATGTTTAATTTTAAAATATTGATTGGTCCTGAATTTTAACAATTTAGTTACCTGTTTATGTGGTTCTTGTTTGTTTTGTTTTGTTGTTCTAACCTTCTTAAGTTTTTGAGACAGAGTCCTATCAAGTTTATTAAGCTTGGAAATAATAATGATGGGCTACTGTAATAGAATAGAATAGAATTAACATAAGTCATCATAACAATAAAGTATGGTATTACTAATTAGATTTCTATTAATATTACTAGTCATTTTAAAGGAGCATGAATTTTTTAATGTTTATTTTTGACAGAGAGAGACAGAGACAGAGACAGAGCCTGAGCGGGGGAGGGGCAGAGAGAGAGGGAGACACAGAAATCAAAGCAGGTTCCAGGCTCTGAGCTGTCAGCACAGAGCCCAATGCGGGGCTTGAACTCACAGACAGAGATCATGACCTGAGCCAAAGTCAGATGCTCAACCAACTGAGCCACCCAGGTGCCCCAGGAGCATAAACTTTTTAACTAAATGTTCACAAACAAGGTGTTGTAAGAATCAACACAACCCTACCTTCTTCAAAAAGGTATTGTTTCTAGGTCATTACTTGAAAAGATTTTATTTTCCTTGACTTCCTTTAACTTTTGAGGTAGTGAAAAGTTTAAATCTTTTAACACTGATCACACTGAAAAAGATTGCATTTTCTCGACTTCTTACATGAAATATACATAGAAAGTAGTTAAGCTGGAAGGATACTTTATTTATGAAAATACTGCTTATATGCTGTTTCAAAGGTCTCCAACTAAGGAGTGATTGACACAAAATCCATTGCTTGTTGAACTATGAGGAGGAAGAAAAACAAAGAATAAAATATATATTCTCCTATGGAGAATGAAATTAAGTATGACTGCCAAAGTTTCCTAGTGGACAGAAAATAAAAATAATTTTCTGATATGCATTTACTTCCCCATTTGATTTCTTCACACACATCTTTCTATGGATAGTAATGTAATTTTTTTTAATTTGTGTAAAAAAATCTATATTTTGAAGTGAATCCCCTAGAAGTGAAAGTACATAAAGGTGTGTTAGTAAATTTACAAATAAGACAAATCATTCATTCAATAAATATTGAATAAACATCTTCTATTTGCTAGGCCTTGTATTAGCTGTGCACATACCAAAGTAAATGAGATCATCTTGTCTGTGAGATACATAACATCAATTTATAGACATAGACAAATAACCAAATAATTACAATATTACATACAGCAAAATAAATGCAGGGTGCCTGGGTGGCTCAGTTGGCTAAGCATCCAACTCTTAGCTACAACTCAGGTCATGATCTAGTGTTTCGTGAGTATGTTCCTTATACCAGTTTAGTTAGCTTTAGAGAATATAAAGAAGGCAGAGTGACTCAGAGGAAAAGACTTATATTGGGATTTCTGCAACACGTCAAACCTACTTTCCAGACACTTTGCCCTACTGGCCCCCTCTCATCAAGTTGAGACAAGCCTGAAGCAGGTGCAGACCACTTCAGCTCAGAGGTCACTCTTCCATTCTAGACTTCTTTACATACCATGGTTTTCACGTGGCCCTCTGAGAATGTGTCCCAAGGCCAAAATGGCCAGTGCGCCCTGGGTCTGGAGATCAAACTTCAGACCACCGATTAACTATGTATCTGAACAGGTTTCAAATCTAGCTGAAACCACTAAATCCAAGATTTTTCTAATGATTCATGGAAAGATTTCATTGGTTTTTGGAATCCCCTAAATGTACTTGTACAAAGGACTAGATATATGCCCATTTATCTGGGGGAAACTATAAAAACTTCCATTAAACTCAAACTTTGTGGTGCAAAGGAAAAAAAAAAAAAGAACAAAAGCAGAATCTGCATTACATGCTGCAAGAGTGACTTAAGGGTTTGTATTCGTCTCAAAGGAGCAAAGAGCAAACTCAGAAGTCCACGGTGCTTATTAGGCATCGTTTTCTGGAAGAAACACAGATCAAGACAGTCACTAGCAAACACTTCTTATTTCACAAATACTAATGCAATGGCTCAAAATCCCTCTAGAGTTAACACTACTGTGTTCAATATTAATGCAATTTAATTGTACTTTAGAAGTATTTGCCTATGTTGTAGACTTTTTAGTGCTATAAATCTGCTTTTTTTTTTTCCTATGAAGGTAATGTCTGTTTGACAGTAAATTAATTCCTTATTCACAAAAGGCTGATTAATATTTACTTTTATGCTCATTTTGGAGCATGATTTAATAATGATGTTTGTATATTTAGAATTCTCTAGTCTCCTGTCAAAAAGACAATGTCTATCATGTTGATTTGTTTCTAGCATCCACAGGTTAATGATCAGAGGCAACACAGGCAATAGAACTTTTCCTATTTTTGTTGCAACTATTTTCATTGAGGACTATAAAGCAATACAGATTTTGCCGAATTGAGTTGCCTGTAAATACATAAGTCGTTATTCTTCAATTGACTAAATTCATCTGGGGAAATTTACAAAGATAAAACCTGACAAAAATGATTAATTACCAAAAAAAAAAGATTACCTTTTTTCATGGAAAAGTCATGTTGATATATTTCAAGAAGCTATGTATATTATATAGAGCATGTGTCATACTTAGAAAAGTCTTCTCGTTTTTTTCAATAGACTAATGTATTTTAATTAAAAATAAATTATGAAGTCTTGAAAACTAATTTATGTATCCAAAGTGCATAATATTTCCATCTAAATAGACATGTTGAGAGTCTGAGTTAGAGCATTTTATATGTTTGGATAAGTTTTATTTCAAATAGATATGTACACAGGGGTGACTGGGTGCCTTAGTTGGTTAAGCATCTGACTGGCTCAGGTCATGATCTTGGGGTCTGTGAGTTCAAGCCCTGCATCAGGCTTTGTGCTGACAGCTCAGAGCTGAGAGCCTGTTTCAGATTCTGTGTCTCCCTCTCTCTCTGCTGCTCCCCCACTTGCTCTCTCTCCCTCTCTCTCTCAAAAATAAACAAACATTAAAATTTTTTTAAAAAGGTCAAACAGTTGTGTATATATGAGCATTTTAACAAATGATAATTCGTTGAGTAATTCTTACAGAGAGAGAGCATTCCTACTCTTTCATTTGACCAACCTTTGGATGTAGATGTTTCCTGAATTTATAAACGGCAAATTAAAGAACACATTCATGCAAATATATTTAACATGCACGTGGAAGTACCTTTAGGACAGGATTTGGTTCTTTTATAAATCAATGTATTTTTAATCTATCCTTACAGTTCTTAAAATCTATAGCCATTTCCTAAAACTTGATGTTCTAATATATACAATACTGGACATTAAAACAGAGAACACTTGATTATATTTAATATCAGTAAATTAAAAAGCAAATTAATTTTCAATTCTGTACATGCCAAGAATTGTGCCATATTACACCAAGCTTAAAAGGAACTGTTCAGTGTGGGCTTTGTCCAGATTTAACACACCCAGCTTTATAAAGTTGCATTAATTTGAGATTTAGGGAGTTTATTCTGATCGTCATAAATTTTACATACATTTATGTCAACTTAATAAACTAAACACAACTATCCTGTCAGCCTTGCTATGATAATAAAGAAATCTCCAAATTTAGTGACTTAAAAAAAAAAAGTGTACATAGGACACTTTCTACATGCTTGTCACATGTCAGCCGGAGACTCAGCTTATTGGATCAGTAAGGGTCAAGGCTGATGAGACTCAGTGGAAACAGTACTCAAAGGAAGCAGTAAAAGAACTCAGTGGCCAAGGAGCTAACTCATAAAACTTCTGCCCAGAGGGTGTATAGTCTACTGACATACATATTGCTTTGACTACAACAAAATAGTCTGAATAGTCTATCTTGAATAAATTATTTCAGAAAATGCGAAAAGGGTAAACTTTTTCTTTACCCACTATTAAGAAAGGATTGTAGTAATAATCTCCATAATATCTATCCACAGTAAAGAATGGGAACACTGTCACAAAGTGGACTTATAAGAAAACCATTGAATTTCACATAGAATTCGCTAGTTTGGGCCATAGCTTATATATATGGCATGATTTTAGAAACCTGACTTAAATTCAGGAGTCCGTTGCTTTTCTTAACTCTAAAATGGCGCTACTCATATCTGTCCAATAAAGCTGTTGGAAAGACCCCACGGACTGATATGTGCAAAGCTGGAAACTCTAAAGACATAAAAATTTCAGGGATGGTGATCTGTTTTACTGTTCAGATGACGTATATCTGTTCTTGTAGGAACAAGACCAGCGTAACTTGAGAAATTTGAGAGTATTTAGCTGAGTCCTATCAGAAAAAAAAAAAAAAAATATATATATATATATATATATATATATATATATATATGTTTCCACTCCTAGCTGAAATAGATAAAAGGGAAAAAAGGCTTATTTGATCTGCAATGTGGATATGATGTGGTCCATAAATGATTGCTTGATGTCATAAGAAAGACTAATCAGCCACTATTGGCAGAGAAACTGGCTTGTTTCTCTGCAGAGCCTGCAATCCTAGTGAAAGAAGTATTCAGAATTCCATAATGGAATGATTGGAAGCCCAAACAACTTAGAATGGCACTGGATGATAAAGACCTAAAAAGTGACTGAAGCAATGAAGACAGTGCTTCTGAGAATAGATGTAATATTTCTTCACGTCAGCTGATAATCACTCCTCTGCCGTGCGTTGCTTTCATACCCGTAGAAATTCTAGGAATGATGACCAGAAAAAAAAAAATGAATCCTGTAAAAACATTTGCAGGCGTATGGTATCAGGGAGACTAGCCAGCTTTGTTTTCAGAGTAAGAGTAATCATTTTTTTTAAACTTTTCAAAAGTCGTCTGGGACTTGTGTGCGACGACAGATAACACGAGATGTGTGAGACACAGTCACTGTCATTAAAGATCTTGAACCCTATATATGGAAATAACGTTTAAACACATCCACTTGGAATTTTTAATACACTGCTAACTTCTGCTTCAGTTGTGCATATGAATAATACATATTCAAATATGAAATATATCACCGCGTAAGAGAGGAACTGTGCAATCATGTATTAGTTCAACAAATATTTTTGCGTACCTGTTACACAACTGCGTTAGACTTTAGGATCACAGTGAGAAGGTCCACAGTTAGACTTTAGGATCAAACAGTCTTCATTGAACATGTAGGCTAGTGGTTGAGACAGTTAAAATAGGAAATAGTCAAACACATAAAACAGTTGTAAATCTGGGTAACAACTACAACTGAAACAAACAAAAAGATACAAGCTAATATGAAAGCAAAATAAAAAAAATCCTCAGTTAGAATTATCTATAAGAAAGCTGTATCTGCTTTAACAGTCTCTGTGGCTGGTCTCACTGACACTGATCTTTCACTCATGAGCTTTCAAATGGGCAGTGACTTGGTTGGAAATATATTGAGCCTATCAGCCTCCTCTGGGATTTTGGCCCTGAGCCATTTTGTTCAACTGAAATATTTACTAGGGGGACACACTAAAGTAATCAAGTATCTTAACAAAGGGCATATTAACCATTTATTTTTTGAAGTCATCTTTGTCCCGAGTCTTGTTCTTATTCTGTGTCTTAACAGGTCTGTGTAAATAATAGCACTTTTCCATTTTTTTACATGTAATTACAAGAATCAGTTCATTTTCGTAATCTTACAATTCCGTAACTTCTGGTCTCCCTACTTTTCCTTTCATCCATTCTTGCTAATAGGCCAGTTTTTTTTTTTCTTGTGTGTGTGTGTGTGTGTGTGCGCGCTCACTCATAATTTTTGTAGTATTTTACCACAAAAAGCTAAACAACCAATGCTCATTGCCAACATTTTATCAATTTCCAGGTTTAGTAGATACAATAGCTTTGGGTGGTACAGACAAATTTGACTCCTGATAGAATTTTCTCTTTGGTCAGTTTTTAATGCAGACACGGCCTCTTGGCAGAAGGAGAACATGGAAGTCAGGGCCACTGCAAGCTCAGCAAGGGTGGCATATTAGGTGAGTCCATGGAGCCCAGTCACATTTAATGAGTACTCATGAAGCACTTATGCCCTTGGTATTGCCTGAGTTGGTGCTAAATTTTACTATGGAAAATGTTTAGTCCAGATTCTTCTCCATGTTTCTAACTCCCTCTCCTGGATGGCAGTAGTGTTTTACATGGACGTGTACTTTATATTGTCCTCAAAATATTAATACAAATGGCCTGGAGGTAGCTAGGTTCACTCAGCAGTCTAGAGCTCTTTTGGCCAGACAACTGTTGACCAAATTTGTGCCTAAGCCTTCCACTTCCCAATCTTTTAAAATTCCTTTTTCAAAAAATCATTATTCAAAATACAGAGGAGGGGAAAGTAAGGAAAATTTTAATACAAATTTTAAAAACAAAATTTTAACATTTAAAAATATTTTAATGTTTATTTAGTTTGAGAGAGAGACAGAGAGAGATAGAGAGAGAGAAAATGTGGGAGGAGCAAGAGAATCCCAAGCAGGCTCTGCACTGTCAGTGCAGAATCTGATGTGGGGTTCAGTCATGAGTCCCTGAGATCATGGCCTGAGAATACCAAGAGTTAGACACTAAACCGATTGAGCCACCCAGGCGCCCCAAAATTGTAACTCTTTTATTGATAACAATGGGGTTGTAATTACTAAGAAGAAATTTCATAGCATGATAAATGTGGGATATAACACTTTTCTTTAAAATATCGACTTTAAAGAATGTTCATTGCAATACTGCCTACTAAGTCTGAATTTGACTTTTAATCACTGAGTAATTCCTGAGAAATAGTTAGACTGTATACTTAAAACTGGCAGAGACTGTGTCTTATACTTTTGTATTTACATTTAGTACAATGTACATACTACAGTGCTAACCCCCATCAAACCCTTGTTGACTGGTTGGACAATAAAGAATTTGGTTTGGATGGAAGATAGCACAGCCATGTGCTTCTGAGTGCCTTGAACAACTTTATAATCCTATACCCCCCTACATCTTAGCAGACTCTTTAGTGAAAAGTCCCAGGACACTTGTACAACCAACAATCAGACAGGTGGTGGCCAGCCCTTATTTCTTCAGGAATGCTCCCTACTGATCGTTGTCATGACGTCTTTACTGCACTCTTTTCTCTTTCTATGATTTTGGAGTTGGTGAGCTAGTAAGTTTGGGCTTCCAATGTCATGACTTTGAGCAAAGTCTTGGGTCCCTTTACGTCTTGTTCACATCCCAGGTTATGTCCCTCAGCAGCTGTGAGCCTAAAGGCAGTTGTTCTTCGCTTCCATATCTTGGAGCCTCAGTTTGTCTAATTGTTTAAAGGGAGATAATTACACCTACTTCATAGGATTGTGAAGATTAAATGTCTCACACCTTGTATGCCTTCCTTTGTGTTTTTTTCTTTCCCATTTAGCTATTTCTTTATTTACAGAGAGCAGGTTGAGCAGAAGAGAAGATAGGGGTTTCTGAAGTGAGAAGGAAATTGGTTTCTTCATCTGAAGAGAAGGCATTATTGAACAAACAACCCCCACATGGCTGACTCATCACTCTTCTTAGAGTGCCCGACTTGTAGAGTTGTGGAGAGACTTCAACTTGGCAGAGCTAATATTTAGGGAGAGAAAGGCATAAACTGCAGTTCAGCAACAACAGCCTGATTTCTAATCCTGCCTACCATCATCTTTAGAATGTCTTTCCTGTGGGACTCACCACCCTCCTCTAGATAACGGTCACCATGCTCTTCTATTAGATGCCCTAGTGAGGCAAAATGTTTCCTGACAGAGCAAGCCTGATGTGTGGTCAACCACAGCTAGATATAGTCTCTTATAGCTTCCGTTCTGATCATAAACCAAACGAAGATCACACTTGCTTATGCTCTGGATAAGGCTGTTTTCCTCAGGGTGTTTCACTTGGTGGCTGGAACTGGCTTGGAGAGTGGTACCCGCGTGAAGTGAAGAGTCATTGAGGCAGCTCAGGTGGACTGTGAAGCTGATAATGCTCGAAGACTTCAAACGTGATAGGCTTGGCTTTGATGCGTTTCACAAATGATTCAGTGACCTCCACTGCAATCAAGCTTCAAGCATTCAAGACTCTCCATAATCTACCCCAGTTGACCTTGGTTTTCGATTGAAAATAAGCTTTTAAGGGATGCCTGGGTGGCCTCACAGACTCTTGATTTCCGTTCAGGTCATGATCTCACGGTTCGCGCGTTTGAGCTCCGTCTCCAGCTCTGTGCTGACAGTGCAAAGTCTGCTTGAGATTCTCTCTCTCTCCCTCTCTCTCTTCCTCTCCTCCGCTTATGTTCCCTCCCTCTCTCTCTCTCTGTCTCTCTCTCTCTCTCTCTCTCTCAAAATAAATACATAAATGTAAAAGAAATACAACTGTTTAAAGCAGGGGTTAGATATCTTTTTATCTTTACACCTCAATTGCCTCATTTTTTAAAAATGAGAAAAAGTAGAAAGGAAAGAAATAAACAAAAGAGCAGGATGAAAAATATAAGGAAAAACAAATACATTATTGAATTCAATTATTTCTATGTTTATATGGAGAAAAAAGTTAAAATATTTTACCACATGGAAATACTACTGTATACAAGTAAACATAGATTGGACTTTCCATGTATTGGAACATTTTACATAAATATAACTTAAATGACATGGGACAAGCTAAAAACCAAACACATTGAACAACCAGAGTTGAGAAATCCCAAAATAGCATTATATAAATAATTATAACAGAAGAAACTACATATAAGTTAACAATTGTTAAAAATATCTTATTACTATAATCTATTAGAATATGTGTTTATGTCAGTGGAATAATTAAAAAAATGTTTATAATTACTTTTAGCTATAAAATGAACACATTATCTATAGAACTTAAACATTGCAAATCAAAGCAACGAATGTGGAGGAGACTCACAAAATTACGTGGGACAGGCAATTTTCAGATGACAGAAACAATAGAATAAACTAAAAACTTTCAGAAATAGGCCAAAAGAAACAAGTCAGTGAAAACATAGTAATATTTTAATATTGATAAAACTAATAAAGAGTAAGACTCTAGATATCCAGACAAATGCATTGTTAAAGCCTATCACATTTAAATAGTTCTGCACAAGAGCAACATTTTTGTTCCAAATGGGCTAGAACACAAGAATGCCTCAAAAAAAAAAAAAAAATCAGGGGAATAAAGTTTTTATGCTCATGTTCTTCTGCCAAACTTGTATCTTGAAGAAGATGATTTGTGGTGGGGAGCAAAGAGAATCTGGAAAAATCTTCTCAAGTCTCACTCCAGGAAAATGGAAAAATTACCCAACTATACAAGCATAGGTGTGACATATGTTTTCTGAGTGAGAAGTTATACTAGGAAGAAAAGAATATGCCCAAAGATGAGGGGAGGGGAACAACCTTGACAAACAAAATTCTAGAACTGCTACTCTGAAACTTTAAGTGTGCAAATTATCCTTCATGCTTTGTGTAGTATGATAATTGTATATCAAATAAATTACATGTGTTGTGGATTTTTAGTTTTTTGGTTTCTATCAAGTGCAAAATATTACTACAAATCTAATGCATTTTAAAATATATGGCTTTAGATATCCAATTTAAAAGAAAATGTACTTGAAGAATATTATTTGAATAAATTAAAACCCAAAGGAAAAAGAAACTGATGGAAACACTAATAGAGACCTTGCACATAAGACGTGGATTGACATTCCAGATTTAAATTTGTTTTGATAGTTTTATCTTCACAGTAAAAGTCATTCTAATTTCCTTGGTTGAGAAGACAGCCAAAAGGCAACTGAGCCACAAGCTTCCCATTTCGATTGTCTTAATCATTGTTTTTAATTTAAATTAAACTGAATGGCTGGAATAGAGATTTGGAATGAAATTTGTCTGATCATGGGCACTGCTCTTTCTAATCCTATAAAAAGAAAGAATGAGACTTAATTTCTCTTAATATAGCCACCAGATAAAGACTTATACTTCCTTTTAGCGGTATTACTGCACAGAAAGCATTCAAATTTTGACTTAAAACTTGTCTATTGCATACTATTAATTAGGACTTAATGTGCAGGTTCATTAAGGACATGCAACCACTGGGTTTATTTTGGCTTTTATTTTAATTGCAGTAGCTATAATATAAAATCTATTATCCTGCATTTTTTAATTACAATATATTCTTATGTAGTTTGAATTAAAAAATATTCAAGAATGCATGTAATTTTCCCATTGGTCATGACTGGTTATGCAAATCCCCTTTTATTTAAAATATTCTTAAACGTAGGATCATATTTTAGATCTCATTAAATTAAAATTAAAAGGCACAAAACTATCAACCAAGAAAAATGATTTTTATTCTCTAGTTTCATCTTGATAATAGACATTTATTATTCACTTTCTGTTTTAAATTATAGTGTGCTGACTTGAATCTGACAATAGGCTTTATTTAATTTATCTATTACCAGAGGTAACTGTAAGTACATATACCTACTCAGATATTTTCTCATATGACGGAAACTCTTGTTCCTAGATCTGTACACTATGAGCCAGATGTTGATGCAGAGGTCTTAAAAGTTGACATTAAGAACAAAACACAGCAAAAGAAATGGCATATAAACAAGCAAGATTATAAATACACTACAATTGCAGCAAAGTGGGATAATTATATCAAGAAACCGTTCTCCTGCTGTATTGATTCCTATCAAATTTGTCAGTAGATGTTAAACATTAAAGGGTGATCATTGTCAGTCACTTGATTTCCCCATTTAAATAAGTGACTGCATTATCATTTTCAATAACATTGACATCATTCATCGTGAGTGACATCTTTGAAGGAAAGTAAACCTTCATCTTTACTATTCCTTTTCTAGGATCCTGGAGGTGGAGTCAGGTCATGGGAGTATTCTATCAACACCACAGTGAGTAGGGCAGAAGCCTGAGGATTCCTAACTGTAGATGAAATTTTAAGAACTTCTTGGGGTTGTAAACATTTGCTTTTGTTTCAGTGATCGTTTTAACTCAAAAGTGAGGAAACAGCAAAAAATAATGAGATACCATTAACACTAAGCACAGTGATCCCAACTGCCAGAGTGAAATAAAGGGGAACCTTTGAAATGTATTAATATAAGAAAATTTTTAAAATATATATATGATAAAAAACTGATTATTTAAGATAAAATTTAATGGAAACATGCACCATTTAAAAAGCAGTCATTTGGGGCGCCTGGGTGACTCAGTCGGTTAAGCAGCCGACTTCGGCTCAGGTCATGATCTCATGGTCCGTGAGTTCGAGCCCCGCGTCGGGCTCTGTGCTGACAGCTCAGAGCCTGGAGCCTGTTTCAGATTCTGTATCTCCCTCTCTCTGACCCTCCCCTGTTCATGCTTTGTCTCCTACTGTCTCAAAAATAAATAAACGTTAAAAAAAAAATTAAAAAAAAATAAATAAAAAGCAGTCATTTTTAAGGGACTTTCAAGATTACAAAGAAAGTTCAACTAGCCCATTTCCTAAATGGTAAAAGAAAAGCTCAGAATTTTAGGGGTTTCTGCCCGGCTCAGTAGGGAGAACATGTGACTCTTATCTCAGGATTGTCAGTTCAAGCCCTATGCTGGGTGTAGAGATTTACCTAAAAATAAAATCTTAAAAAAATAAGCTCAAAACAAAAGACATGTACACCAATGTTCTTTATACTGTATCATATGATAGCAACATACTACAGAGGTTTCTACTCTGTAGGTTAACAATACTGAATTTCACATTAGCTAAATACCATTTTGTCGATAAATGATAATAGCTTATAATGTTTTTCTTGAAAGTCTATCAAGTAGGTTTAAACAATATTGGGCACATTAGGTAAGTCATAATGAAGTATGTATATATATATATATATACACACACTTATATATACATATAAGTGTGTGTATATATATATATATTCATGTATAATGTCTCCATCTTTATATCTATGCATATAATGTGTATATATATAAGTATAACTATAACTATATATGGATAACTTATATAACCATAACTAAAACTATAACTATAACTATATACCTATAACTATAACTATATATATATATATATATATATATGTGTGTATAATGACTTAGAGCCATAAATTTTCTTTACTATTTACAAAATTCTTCTGCTGGCCATTAAGCTTGGAGGGATGGTAATTATTTTTAACTGGATGTGGGTTAGAATTTTTAGATAAATTGATCAGGACAAAAATTCGATTATTCTTATATCTAAAAATGCATAAATGACCAAACAAATTCAGAATCTACCCAAAATATATTCACAAGTTGGGGAAAGAGTCAGACATTGGGCATATTAGAAAGCAGTGATTAGAGAAAACGAAGTCTGTTTTTCATACTGTCCTTCCCTTAGTCGATTCTATACACTATATTTCTACAGACAATCTTAAATGACTACATATTGGATTCCTTTATGAGAACTTCCATTATGGTTACTGTTAGTGTTAAGTCTCCAAAGAAGAAATATAGATATTGTCTCTGTGCTCATTTTACAGAGAACATTTTCACCTACAGCACTGCTAAGTTAGTAACTCTTATAATTACCCATTTTTCTTGGATATTAAGGATTAATAAGCAATCTTCTAAGAGAGAAAAAGGGGGATAAAGTTCATGATGCCAACAGTTCAAACTTCCTTTTTAGCTGGGGTCTTGCGAGATGGTATTAAAGAAGGGAAGAAAAGCATTTCTCTTTTCTCTGATTCCTTTTCTTGTTAGGCAAAATGTTTCTTCTGAGGAAGTATCTCTCAGATAATACTCAGATAAAATACTCTCAGATAATACTCAGATAAAACTCAGATAATATTTCTGGAGTATTATCCCAGTGCAGAAATTGCTGTTCTGATGACCCAAATCAAATTGATTTTGCCCAACTTCAGGTCATTTGTAGTGGGTTTCAGTCTTCAGTACCAACTGTTCTGATTCTAATAAGCAAGACCCTGTCTTTATTTACGTAAGTCCCTCTGGAAGCTGTAGTCAAAGAATCATATTGTTTGGATTGTTTTGGCTTTCAATTGGTTGTTCCCTGCAACCTCCTGGAGACTGATAATTTAAGAATCTAGATTGTACGAGTCTGAGCAATTTCCTCCATGTCAGACTTTTGCTATGTTTCCTCTCCATAAAGTTCTACTCTTAAATGGATGAAATAAAGAAGCAGATTTTGTATTAAAAGTATCAAACTCACAACTTCTATGATTATATATACATTCTATAAGGATTTCTTTGCCAACATGTAGCCAGATTGTGAGTTGAATTTAACCTAATTTAATACACGATTTTCCAAGGTTTCTAATAAGGTATTTTTAAAATTCATATGTGACACAATAAAGAATTATCCCAGGTAATCATACTAAAACATTGAAACTGTGTTCTGATGAATAGAATATGTTTATGTTTGAATCCTTTCCATATTAAATGACAAAGTATTGCTTCCAATCATCTCTGTGGGTTTATAGTTTGCTTGATCGTTCAACTTTATATCCTCATAGCATAAATATAATAAGTTGTACAAAGTTTATTATAATCCCACTTCATTAATCTATTTGAAAAGACTGACAAAAAGTATTCTCTAAACAACTAACCATCTACAATGCCATCCTCTTTACTGTTTTGAATTTTCTATTTTCATCTGTAGTTAATCTTAACTAGGCCCACACAAATTTTCTATACAATCAATGTCCCCTGCGATAGAGAATTTTTTTATCTTCTCTCCATGCCTGCATTATACTTATTTCCACACAATTCCATTGTTGCTAAACATGACCTAATCAGATGTTTTAAAACCCTGATCTGACATGTAATAAATAATTTTCTGTACTCGATATTATATTGCTTTATTCAAATTAAAATAGACAACCTATTACTTCAGGCTCTGTGGTGGACAACATGTCATATGGAATCTGACATTATACACTGTCCCAGATGAAACCTCTTCACTCTGGCTGCTAGGCTATCTTACATGTATGGTGATTTTACTTAAAACCACAGTTCCATATATTATGTAATCAGAGCTCCCACAGATATTGGAATCTGGCCAGTATGACTTGTCTCTTTAATGCTTTTACACACTCTGTGTTACAAAAACCATATCTTATACTTACACCTATAAAAATTTAACTAAGGGCTACATTTACAATTAGAGATTAAGACACATTGTGATTGCTCATAGCTTTTGCTCTTAGGGGATTTGAAGAACACAATTCGTTTCACGATATTATAATCAAATCTACAAAATTTAAGACATGAATTTTAAACATTAATGTGTTTTCCTAAATGGTTTTTTTTGCATATAATTAGTACTTTTGTTTTTTTTTTTTGTTTTTGTTTTTTTTTTTTTGGTAATAAAAAGAATAAAGTTTTATTTTTAACATAGTAGCAAGTATAGTTTGATAAAGACAGTAGCTCACAAATTTAACATTTTTTAAAGGTGGTATATTAGAAGTTAGGGCACCTGGATGGCTCATTTGGTTAAGTGTCCAGCTCAGGTCATGCTCTCACAGTTGTGATCTCATGACCTGATCTCACAACGGTGAGATCATGACCCACGTCAGGCTCTGCTCTGGGCATGAAGCCTGCTCCAGATTCTCTCTCTCTCTCTTTTTGTCTCTCCCCCACTTGCACTCTCACTCAAAACACAACACAACAAAACAAAAAAACCCAGCAAAACAACAAAAAAACAAACAAACAAAAAAACCAGCCACATACACAAAAGAAATAGATTAGCTATTAGTGAAAGGAGGATGTAATTAGCAGCCTATTTTCTTCTCTCTTTTTTTTCTCAAATTTTATCTTTACAGTCTGGTTAGTTATCATATAGTATAATGTTGGTTTCAGGAATGCAGTTTAATGATTGATCACTTACATGTAATACCCAGTGTTCAACACAAGTGCCCTCCTCAATATTCACCACCCATCTAGCCCATCCCCCAGCCACCTCCCCTCCAGCAAACCCCAATTTGTTCTCTGTGGTTAAGAGTCATTTATGATTTGCTGCCCTCTCTTTTATTTATCCCTTGCCCTACGTTCATCTGTGTTGTTTCTTCAATTCCACATATGGATGAAATCATATGGTGTTTGTCTTTTTCTGACTGACTTATTTCACCTAGTGTAACACTTGCTAGCTTCATCCATGTCATAGCAAATGGCAAGATTTCATTCTTCTGGATGGCTGAGTAATATACCATTGTGTGTGTGTGTGTGTGTGTGTGTATCACCTCTTCTTTTTTTTTTAATTTTTAAATGTAATTTAAATCCAAGTTAGTTAACATATCATGTAATAATGATTTCAGGAGTAGAATTTAGTGATGCATCACTTACATATAACACTCAGTGCTCATCCCAACAAGTGCCTTCCTTAATACCCATCAGCCATCTAACCCATCCTCCCACCCAGTACCCCTCTAGCAACCCTCAGTTTGTTCTCTGTATTTAAGAGTCTCTTATGGTTTGCTTCCCTCTCTCTTTTTTATCTTATTTTTCATATATATACATGAAATATATATATATATGAATTATACATCCTTTGTATATATACGTATTATATATAGAGATATATACATACACACACTCCTTTTTTATATACATACATAATTTTGTATATATACATACATACTTTTAAGATTTTTTTCATTGTTTTCTCATCTTCACTTCCAGCACATCTCCACACACTTGTGTACATATGCACACACATACACACAAACACACAAATAGACACACATGCACACACACATTAATGTATGTTTCATGGAGGCAGGGATTTTTATCTGTCTTATTTATTGCTGCTACCCCAATGTGTGTGATTCTACCTGAGACATATTATCAACTCAGCAAATATTTACTTAATGAATTAATAAATAATTTGAATATTTTGCAAGAAATATCCATGAAGTGTTTCTAATAGCATAAAGGCAAAAGATTAAAAAATAAACAATCTTGGGGCACCCAGGTAGCTCAGTCAGTTAAGCATCCGACTTGGGCTCAGGTGATGATCTCACAGCTCATGAGTTCTAGCCACGTGTTGGGCTTCGTGCTGACAGCTCAGAGACTGGACTCTGCTTTGGTTTCTGTGTTCCCCTCTCACTCTGCCTTTACCCTACTCTCTGTCTCTCTCTCAAAAATAAATAAGAATTAGAAATAATTTTTAAAAATCCCTGATATAGACCATGTACAAAAAAGTGCATAGAACATGTTATTGGTGGTCATGCTCCCTATAATTAATGTTTGCTGTTGGCTATTTATTTATTTTTCAATGTTTATTTATTTATTTTTGAGAGAGACAGAGACAGAATGCAAGTGGGTTAGGGGCAGAGAGAGAGGGAGACACAGAATCTGAAGCAGGCTCCAGGCTCTGAGCTGTCAACGCAGAGCCTAACATGGGGCTCAAACTCACAAGCTGTGAGATCATGACCTGAGCCAAAGTCAGATGCTCACCCGACGCCCCTGATGTTGGCCATTTAACACCAAATTTGACAAAGCATGTTTTGTTGATACTGTTGCTATAAACACTGGGGTGCATGTAGCCCTTGGAATCAGTATTTTTGTATCCTGTAGGTAAATACCTAGTAATTCAATCACTGGATCATAGAGTAGTTATATTTAACTTTTTGAGGAACCTCCAAATTGTCTCACTGCACTAGTTTGCATTTACACGAACAGTATAAGAGGGTCCCCCTTTCTCCACATCCTCACCAACATCTGTTTTTTCTTGAATTGCTAATTTTAGCAAATCTGACAGGTGTGAGATACCAGGTGTGGTATCTCGCGGTTCTGATTTGTATTTACCTGATGATGAGTGACATCCAGCAGTTTTTCATGTGACTATTAGATACTTGTATGTCTTCTTTGGAGAAATGTCTATTCATGTCTTCAGCCCATTTATTAACTGGGTTGTTTATTTTGTGTGTGTGTTGAGTTTGCTAAGTTTTTTATAGATTTTGGATATTAATCCTTTATCACATAGTTCATTTGCAAATATCCTTTCCCGTTCTGTAGGCTGCCTTTTAGTTTTGTTGATTGTTTCCTTCATTGTGCAGATTTTTATCTTAATTAAGTCCCAATAGTTCATTTTTGCTTTTGTTTTCCTTGCCTCTGGAGACTCGTCTAGTAAGAAGTTGCTATGGCTGAGGTCAAAGAGGCTGTTGCCTGTGTTCTCTTTTAGGATGTTGCAGGTTTCCTGTCTCACATTTAGGTCTTTCATCCATTTTTGGATTTATTTTTGTATATGGTATAAGAAAGTGTTGTGGTTTCATTCTTCTGCATGTCACTGTCCAGTTTTCCGAACACCATTTGTTGAAGAGACTGACTTTTTCCATTGGATATTGTTTCCTGCTTTGTCAAAGGTTACTTGACCATATTGTTGTAGGTCCATTTCTTGGTTTTCTATTCTGTTCCATTGATCTATGTGCCTGTTGTTGTGCCAGTATCATACTGTCTTGAGGATTATAGTTTTGTAATATAGCTTGAGGTCTAGAATTGTGATGCCTCCAGCTTTGTTTTCCTTTTCCAAGATTGCTTTGGCTATTCAGGGTCATTTATGGTTCCATTTAAATTTTAGGATTCTTTGTTCTAGTTCTGTGAAAAATCCTGTTGGGATTTTGATAGGGATTACATTAAATGTGTAGATTGCTTTGGGCAGTCTAGACATCTTAACAATATTTGTTTTTCAAATCCATGAGAATGGAATATTTTTCCACTTCTTTGTGTCATCTTCAATTTCTTTCAAGACTATTCTATAATTTTCAGAGAACAGATCTTTTACTTCTTTGATTAGGTTTATTCCTAGATATCTTATGGGTTTTGGTGCAATTGTAAATGGGATTGATTCCTTGATTTATTTTTCTGCTGCTTCATCATTGGTGTATAGAAATGCAACAGATTTCTGTACATTGAATTTGTATCTTACAATGTTTCTGAATTCATGCATCAGTTCTAGCAATTTTTTTGGTGGAGTCTTACATTTTGTATATAGAGTATCATGTTTTCTGCAAATAGTGAAAGTTCGACTTCTTCTTTGCCCATTTGGATGCCTTTTATTTCTTTTTGTTCCCTGATAGCTGAGGCTAGGGCTTCCAGTAATATGATAAATAACAATGTTGAGAGTGGACATCCCTGTCTTGTTCTTGACCATAGAGGAAAAGCTCTCCATTTTCCCCCATTGAGGGAGATATTAGTTATGGATCTTTTACATATGGACTTTATGATACAGAGGTATGTTCCCTCTATCCTTACATTTTTGATAATTTTATCAAGAAAAGATGATGTGTTTTGTCAAATGATTTTTCTACATCTATTGAGAGGACCATATAGTTTTTATCCTTTCTTTTATTAATGTGGTATATCATGTTTATTGATTTGTGAATATTGAACCAGCCCTACAGCCCAGGAATAAATCCCACTTGATCGTAGTGAATAATTCTTTTCATGTACTGTAGGATTCAATTTGCTAGTGTCTTGTTCAGAAGTTTTGCATTCATGTTCATCAGGGATATTGGCCTGTGATTCTCCTTTTAATAGTCAGCTCTTTGTCTGTTTTTGGAATTAAGGTAATGCTGGCCTTGGAGAATGAGTTTGGAAGTTGTCCTTTCCTTTTTATTTTGTGGAACAGTTTCAGAATAGGTGTTAACTCTTCTTTAAATGTTTGGTAGAAATCATCTGGGAAGCCATCTGGCCTTGGACTTTTGTTTGTTGGGAGATTTTTGATTACTTATTCATTTTCTTTGCTGGTTATGGGAGTGTTCAAATATTCTATATCTTCCTGTTTCAGTTTTGGTATAGTTTACATGTTTTTGGGAATTTATTCATTTCTTCCAGATTGCCCATTTCGTTGGCATATAATTTTTCATAATATTCTCTTATAATCATTTGGATTTCAGTGGTGTTGGTTGTAATCTCTCCTCTTTCATTCATGACTTTATTTATTTGGGTCCTTTTTATTTTCTTTTTGATAAGTCTGGGTAGAGTTTTATCAATTTTATTTATTGTTTCAAAGAAACAGTGCTTAATTTCATTGATATGTTTTACTGGGTTTTTTTTTTTGTTTGTTTGTTTCTATATTATTAATTTCTGCTCTAATATTCATTATTTCCCTTTAGGCTTTGTTTGCTGTTCCTTTTGTAGTTCCTTTAGGTGTAAGGTTAGGTTAGATATTTGAGACTTTTCTTTCTTCTTGAGTTAGGCCTGTATGGCTATACGTTTTCCTCTCATGACTGCCTTGGCTGTATCCCAAAGATTCTGGACTGTCATGTTTTCATTTTCATTTCCTTCCATGTATTTTTTTAATTTCGTATTTAATTTCCTGATTAGCCCATTCATTCTTTAGTTGTATGTTCTTTGACCTCCATGTGTTTGTGGTCTTTCCAATTTTTTTCTTGTGGTTGACTTCAAGTTTCAGAGAGTTGTGGTCTGAAAATATGCATGATATGAGCTCACTCTTTTTGTTCTTGCTGAGGACTGATTTGTAACCCTTCTTCTGGTTCAGGAATATTACTTATATCTATCTTTATTAGTTCCCTGGCTGTGACCTCTTCCTGTTCTTTCTTTTGGGGTGAATTCCTCTGTTTTGGCATTTTGTCTAGGTCTCTATCTTCTGTGTGTTAGGAAAGCCTCTACCTTGTCCTATTTCCACTAGAGCTGAAGTTTGCAACACTCTAAGATCAGTAGATCTGGTGCATACAGCGGGGGAGAGGATCATGCCGCTCTTCTGGAAGAAGGGCTGTGCTGCTTGCTGAGACCCATCCAAGCTGATGGGAAGGGTGAAAAATGGTGTCAGCCTGCGCTCTTCCCTGGCGTAAGGAGTTCTCACCTGCCACTGTTCAGGAAGCCCTCACAGAAGAGCAACAACCTCCTTTCCTGTGTCCCAGACTTCTGTCACATCTCTGCTTTCAACTTCTCTGTGCCTGAACCATCTGTGCACCATGTGGCACAGTGCTCCTCTGTTTTATCTGAGGCACTTGGCTGGGTTTCCAAACTCCAAATTTAAGGACTCAGTGTGGGACAGCAAGGACTTGTGCTGATCCTTGGGGGAGGGTCTCACTGTGCTGTGGCTAGTACTAGTTCCAGAAAAGCAGTCAGAGGACTGTATAGGGGCTTGGATTTTATGGTAAAATGTAGCAAAAAGCCAGCATCCAGGTTAGCTGCCCTCAGCAGGTGTCTCTGCTGTTATGCTAATGAACTGGGCAGCTCAATGGCACCTGCTGACTCATATCACTGTACCTCCTGTCTTCCATGCCATCGCCTATTTTCTCCCTCTAGTTGTGCAGTTTGTTCTGTCAGTTCTCAGTCAATTTCCTGGGTGTTCAGAGTGATTTGATAATTATCTGGCTGTGTTTGAGGGACGAGGCGAGCATAAGGTCCTTCTACTACTGTTCCTTCTTAACTCTTCTCCCACAATTAGTAACTTTTGCACTATTTCTAACATTCACATTAACTTTTGGAAGCAAAGTTTACATTTGCACATTATTTAGAGCATCACCATTTTGTTTCATATCATGTTTTGAATCTGTGTATCTGTATGTTTGTGTGTCTTTGTGGGTCTGTGCTTGTACTTGCTTGTCTGGGTACATGTTTGTGTGTGTGTGTGTGTGTGTGTGTGTGTGTATTAGAATTACTTAAAATAGATACCAGAAGAAGGATATGCATATTAAATTATTAAAGAAAAAAAATAAATTTAATAATGAGAGCTAAAATAGTGCTAAAAGTAAAGATTAAGATGCTTTAAAAAATCTTTGTATTCTGAGTGCCTTTTGTAAGAAATATTCCCAAATTGCCTATTTTCCCTTTTTTTGTGGCTAGTGTATATTTCTTGGCCAAATAAACTGAATAACACCAATATTCTATCTTGAAAACTGCTTTAATTTAAATCAGAATATGTCAAATGGTAATAATTTCCTCAGATTCATTTAGAAAGTAAACATCAAATATAGGTATTTTATGAATATCACCACCCTATTATGCAGTCATACTTTTCTTTTTCTTTCAACTTGAACTTTGTGTAGCAACTAAAAGCCTGAAAGCTAATGGGATTTGCACTGTGGTTGGTACCTCAGAGCACTGAGTTTAGAATTGACATTTTGTGGAAAATGAAAAAAAAAAAACCTCATTATGAAACAAATTATACAATTTAAATAAAGTAGCAGCTGGGTAATGCAAGGATTTTATATGAAAATCATAGCCAACATTGCTTAACTTTATGGAATCAGATTTCCAATGGAATTGTTATCAGCTGTGGAAGATTCACAGTGTCAACTCAATTACTACTACTTATAGAGAATAATTGTCATTATTAAATGATTCATAAATCAGGCAGCATTCCACCCAGCAAATAAAAAAGAGCTGTACCAAAGCTGTAGAAAGGAAAGGTTTTTAAAGGCAGAAAGGAGCGGAAAAAGAAATGATTAGCAAAAAATCAATTGTTCGAGGCAAGGTCATTTTCCCAAGGGGAATGGAAGCATCCATCAAGGGATTACTTCCTAGTGTTGAATGGGTAATTCCAGGGTGACTGGTTAAAGATTCCTGGAAAGGATAAAACTGTAATTAGGTTAAGCATAAAGTCTCGCTTTGCTGATGTGGGACTTAGCACAACTGACTTGATTTTGAGCTCGTCATCTCCTTTTTAACATCATGCATGGATGGTCCGAAAATAATCTTGGAGAAGACATACAGCGTAGACCTCAGAATCACTGTGTGTTACCAGTGTGGGGCTTGGAAGGGTAACATTCTAAAGGGAAAGATTATTAGTGCAAAGCTTCGGAAATGATAAATAATTACTTCACTCAGAGCAGTCTGGTATAACTGAAGTTAAGGTAAAGGGAAAAACATTCCCAGAGAAGAAAGCAAGAAACCTAACACGAAAAGTATTGCACGTTATGACAAAGTGCTTAGACTTCACTCTTATGACAACTAGGAGGCGCAAAGCTAAGTCACTGTTTTAGATTGAAAAGTTTTACAGGATCTTTGTTCCTTTAAAATTTTTCAATCTTATCTCATTCTCTTTAATGGAGCAAGACAGGCACTAATTCCAGTCTCATAAGATCTTTCATGTCTGGAAACTATTTCCTTCAATTTTTGCACAAAAACTAGCCAACTCGTGCCTGTAATCATCTCTATCTAATAACCAATAATAGTGACTACACGCTATTATTTTCAGGTTTTGAAATCACTTCACCAATATCCAGAGGCTTCAGATGCTTCCGTGTTACCATTTTTTTTAATTTCCTAATGCGAATCTCCTAGTTGTCAAAACTCAATTTCATTTTTTCTTGTCTTCCATATCCCAAATACCATTCCATGTATTTTAGGTGTTTGGCAAGGGGTGACCCAGCAGTTTACTGTTAAATAGTTAACAATCAGATATCCAGAAAACAAAATAAAACAAACAGAAAAACCCTGATTTATAGCATTTGAACATTTCTTTGATGTTAATACTTTTAACCACAAATAATTTGAAGCTACTAACCTTCTGTCAATGAATGCCTAAGTGAGCTCCGTTGATCCACCAATAGGAGGCCCAAAAGGAGACACAAATTTCTCTATTAGTAAAGGTAATAATGACAGATGCAGTACCTAATCCAGGTTGTATCTGTTGTTTGAAGTGGTGCTATTATTTCCACACCCTTTAAAATATAACTTTTCAGGGCGCCTGGATGGCTCAATCAGTTAAGCATCCAACTTCGGCTCGGGTCATGATCTCACGGTTCATGAGTTTGAGCCCTGTGTCGGGCTCTGTGCTGACAGCTCAGAGCCTGGAGCCTGCTTTGGATTCTGTGTCTCCCTCTCTTTCTGGCACTCCCCCACTCATGTTCTGTCTCTCTCTCTCTCTCCCTCTCTCAAAAATAAATAAACATTAAAAAAAGTAAAATATAACTTTGCAGTTCCTGTCATGAAGAGGAGGGTGTATTTCTTAACAGCTTGGATTCACTTACTTGGACCAAGTGAATATGGGAGAAGTTACTCTGTGACAGTTCTTAGCCTAGGTCTCAATGGTCATTGCCCACTTTTATTCTCTACTCTACTCCTATGCCTTCACTCTGAGAACAAGTCCAGACCAGCCAGCTGAGGGATATTCAAAACATGAGAAAAGGGTTGAGTTATCAGCCAGGAATAAGCATGGTCCACCAGCTACCAGAAAATCTACCCAAAAGCAATAACAAGCCTAGCTGGGACCAAAATCATCCCAGATTAGTTGAATCATACAGTCACTGTACTGACCATATATTTGACCCATTATGGATCACCAACAATCCCAAACGTGGTATCCATATCACACACTGCCATGGTCTAGAATTGAAGCTTAATTTTGCTTTTCTTTTTCTGCACACGCACACACACACACACATGCACACACACGCACAAACCTCAAACACTTTGTTGACATTTAGAGGAAAATTATGTTTGTTAACAGTTATTTGACCATCAACAACTCTTATTATTTAAAGTATTTGAACAATATTCTTGCCATATGTCTCTTTTCATTTTTTTCCTTTCTATATATTCATATCTATATATATATATATTTTTTTTGTTTTCTTCTACTGACTGTTAACTGAAGTAATGGCCTAATATTTCAACATCTCCCTGTCTCCTTTCATTGCCCTGCCACTTATTTTCTTCTCATAACTCTGTCCTAAACTTATTCAGTGACATTCAAATGATTCTCCCAAATATGGAAGCAAGTTTATTAATGAAAACCCCTCTTCTCAATTACCCCTTCAGGTTCTGTTTGCAGATGCTTAGTGAAGAAACAATGAACAAATTAACAAATCTCCCTTTCAAAGAAGTTTACATATTCGGACATAGCTATAGATATAAATGAGTTTATATCTTTGCACAATTTCACCAAATTTCCTCGATTAGGTAGCTTCTACCTAATCTATCTATCATCTATCTCTCTATATCTTCTCTTACTATCTTTGAAAAAGCAAGCTGCCATGAATGTTACAACCACAAGCTACTGAATGCTGCCCACGATCATGAGAACAGGAAAGAGAATCATTCCCCAGTAGATCTTTCAAATGGAAATGTCATTATGGCTAACATATTCAGAGCAGCCTTGTGAGACCCTAGCTAAGTTATGCCTGGATTTCTAACCCATAATAACTATGAGAAAATAAATGGGGATGCTTTGAAGCTGTAAAGTTTGAGGTAATTTGTTATGAAACATAGAGAACTAATCACAGCATATCTCTGCCCAGAAAGAAAGAAGAATATATTTCAGTTAATTTTGAGGAAGTCCAGAAAACTATTATCTGACCAATGTCCTTTTAACCATACTCTCATCCTTATAACTTTCTATAGTTTCTTTAATTATCTTGATTCAATTATGTTTTATTTTTATTGTGTTTTCAAAGAGGTTGTTTTTCCTTCATATTTCTGATATCAAATATTTTGTTTTAATTATTAAAATTTTATACAAGCTTATTGTTTTTTCAGACTCATTTTGTTATATTTTCTGATTGACAGTTTTATTAGTAAATGCATGAAAAGGAAATTCCAGTTTATAAATTGCAACTCTAAATCAGATTTCCAATTTAGAAACCAGAAACTGGGCATTACAGTAAAGTCAAATATTGGAGAATATAGGATATTGTTTCATTTTTAATCTTCTGCTCATATAGTTGAAATAGTTAAATATAAAATCATTTAATGGATAATTAAATATTTAATGTATGTGTGTATAGATAAATGGCAGATTCAGACTGAACCTATGTCTAACTCTAAAACTTATGGTCTTAGACATTAATGCTATTTTACCATTCTTATATTTATATTGTTTGTCATGAGCATGATAGAATTAATGTTATCTATTAATCTATGAATTTGCATTCAACTATTTTAATTAACTCTGAATATGGCTATTGTTTATTTAAATATTATTTATGAGCACCTATTATAGTTAAGGTACTATGTTAACACTGTGCTGAGGATGGAGAGATAAGCAAAATATATCGAATTCTTGCTCTCATAAAATTTAACATTGTATGGAGATCAAAGACAGTGGCATTAATCAAATAGTCATTCTAAGATACCATATACCATATTTATTAAAAAATAAATAAAAACTGTTTTAAACATTTGGATATAAAAGCTAATGGGAAACATTTGTGATTCATTGATAAACTATGCATTGTTTAGAACACATTCCTCTGAGTTGTCTGACTGTGATTTTAGTTCAATAAAGATTCTGTGCTTTCTTTGTCTTTGAGCCACTTTGCTGTTATATTAAGTTTAGATAACAGATGCACTTGCAAATAACTGTCTCTAGACATGCAAAATAAATTCTGCCCCGTAAAAAGACTCGTCCTCACTCCTCTGTTCCACATCCTCACCTGATGGAAAAATTCTGTTTGGCAGCCAGCCATTTACCAATTTATTTCTGTAAGCTTCATTTGGCATTCTGTATTTCTCCAAGCCCTCCACATGGTTCTGATGACTAGATAAGTTTGGGAACCATTTCATAGGTGATGGAGGTTACTGATGAACTTCACATCAAATGTTTTGATGGAATTTGGAAATCAGACCCAAATTGAACTGAGCAAAGGAATAAGTGAGTAATGATAACATGGCTTTCTGTCATTAAAAAAAAAAAAAATTGAACTATTTTTGGCTTAATAGGAGAGGAGATTGTGGAGCCTGGGTGGCTCAGTCAGTTAAATGTCTGACTTCAGCTCAGGTCCCGATCTTATGGTTCATGGGTTCAAGTCCCTCATTGGGCTCTGTGCTGACAGCTCAGAGCCTGGAACCTGCTTTGGATTCTGTGTCTCCCTCTCTCTCTCCCCTTCCCCTGCTTGTGCTCTCTCTCTCTCTCTCTCTCTCTCTCTCTCTCTCTTTCTCAAAAATAAATAAACATCAAAAAAAAATTTTAAAGGAGAGGAGATAATCAAGATAAGTATGGGGGGTATATAGGTAAGGGTTAGTTGCTTGATGATTGTTGTTGCTTTTCTAAATAAGAGATATTTGAGGAGAGTTAAAAGGATATTTGAGGATAGGAAAAGATCTGAAGAAAAAGTCTGAATATAAAATAAAACAAATGTATTTTTATTTAAAAATGTTCTTGAGAAGACTGAAGAAGATGAAGTCCAAAGGTAACATCTTCAAGTTCAGCATTAGATGAGAACTGTTATTTGCTTTTAGTGCAGATTTGGTAAATTTTTTTTTTTTTTTGTAAAGTCTAAATATTTTAGGCTTTGAGGAACAGTCTTTGTTAAAACTAGTCAACTTTACCTTTTTATCTGGAAAGCAGACATCAACAGGTAAAACACTGGGCATTTCTGTGCTGCAATAATGCTCTACCGACTAAAGTAAGCAGTGGGGTCATTTTTGGCCCACGGGCTAAAGTTTCCAGCCATTGTTTTAATGTAACAGGAACAAAGCAGTAGAAGATATTGAGCTATAAGAATGCTCTTGTGTTGGTATACTTGTAGAATAAAGATCGAAGGGGTTGGCTTTTTCTGATTGTTACTATAATATCTGTAATTTAGGTGACAAAATAATCAATTGATCTTGTCTTAGTGAGGAGTAATTCCATGAGAAGAGGACATTTTTTAAAAGTAATTTCAAAGCATGAGTTTATCCATAGAATTTCTTGGTGTGTTGAAGGCAATCTGAGATTTGTGATCAAAACTCTGCCTGCCGTGGGGCGCCGGGGTGGCTCAGTGGGTCAAACATCTGACTTCAGCTCAGGTCATGATCTCACAGTTCATGAGACTGAGCCCCTCACCGGGCTCTGCACTGACAATGGTGGAGCCTGCTTGGGATTCTCTGTCTCCCTCTCTCTCTGCCACACCTCAAAATAAATAAGTAAACTTAAAAAAAAATAAAGTGGAACGAAGAAACCCCCCAAAAAATGGAGCCAAGAGGCCAGAGCAGGGGCTCTCATGCCCTATCAAGCCACATTAAGTGCAGACCCTTAAAGGAAGAGACACTGCATTCCCAACAGCAAAAAGCCTCCTTCACTACTCCAGGAGGAAGAAGGAAGCATTTCTTCTTGCTCAGCCAGAAATCCAGTCAAGACAAAATTCCATAGCTCAGCCAGTGAGAACCAGGTACGACCCTGAACTCTAACTTTCCTCCAGGGACTTTCATTCAGAGCAGCCCTGCCCAACCTCCTCCTTTTTTGTCTTTCTTTCTTTCTTTCTTTTTTTTCTTTCTTTCTTTCTTTTTCTTTTTTTTTTTTATATATAAATGAGCAGTTCCACTCCTTTGATCTCAAGGCTTACCTATGGTTTCCCATCCCTCGCATGTCCTAAATTGCAATTCCTCTGCTATTCTTGAGTAAACCTATTTCTCCGGTAAAATAACTGGCTATTTTACTTTTAAAATTGACAGTGGTAACACTGTAAGTTAGAAGCTTGGGGCTTCCAGATAGATAATTCTAGGAGTCCCCAGCAAGTTGTCCACAAGTGTTTTAACTTAATTTGTTTTTATTTGGAGGACACTATAAAATTTATTTCGAGTGTATTTTAAATCATTTAATGAGCTGTCTTTTAACCAAATATGGCCAAACTATTTTTGTGTCTTTTGAGAACATGTTTAAGATGGGTACCTTTAAATAACAGTGCTAATAGGGAAAATATTATTCAGACTTAATTCATGAGTGAAGCTTTTGCAATGAGTGAAATACAACGGGCAAGAGGCCATACTGTATTGTTGAAAGTTTCATGGAAGTTTCATTAGAGAAAAGAAGCGAAAAATTGAGAAATCACACATTGACTAGGCTTCGTTAACTCAAAATAACCTGAAATTTAACACTGATTTATCTTTGATTAGGCAATAGAAGCATTATATTAAGTTTTGATTAAAGATGTATGATTTTTGTAGTTTTGTTTTTATTACTATAATTAAATGAATTAGTACGACAATGTTCTGATGGTTAGTTGGCTAAAAATTGTTACTATTTTTTTTGCTTACACATGTCTGAAGGATGTAATTAAAATGACTTAACTGAAAAAGGGTGGTAAGCTTGAACAATGATGGTATAGGTGATGTAAACATTTTAGATAATTTAAATGCGTCAGATATTAGTTCAGATGATAATTATGGGTCAGATGGTAAAGAGGCACACTTTTATGTAAATTAGAAACAAACTCTAAAATAGTTCAAGCTGGCTTTGTTTGGTATATGCCACCATTCTTGGCTACATTCAAATCCCTTTGGAATGCAAAAAGCCCTAATGAAAGCTATGATTAACTAGTTACATAGTTCATAACTGAGGTCTAATTATAAGTTTAGACATTTCCTCGCCTAACAAAGAAAAAGTCATTGCTCTGACAGCTGCAGAAGCTATAAAAGCTGGGAAATGTCTAAGTAAGGGAATTTAAAACAGCTGTGACATTGTCAGGGTAAAACCCTGCCGTTTCTCTTAGGCGAGGTGAGAGAAGATGTATCATTAAGTACACAACAAGACACATCTTTATGTGCGAATTCACCAATTCTCATAGGTTGTAAAATTATAACTTCCAATTTTTTTAACAAAGCCTACAACTCTCGGGGTTTTAAATAGAAAGTAACGTACTGCAATCACAAAACATTCACAAAACTTTTCTGGAGAAAAACTGTCTTCATAACTGTTTTTCATTTCTTTGTAGGATATAACTAGACTCCTCCGGTTGGCAAAGACAGCTACATTAAAAAACAGAATTTAGAGGTGTCTCTGTGGCAGTTTGGTAAGGTGAAACCATTTTATAACATCAAAGATTAGGTCTTAAGTTTCCAAATTTATGACTGAATGACATATGGTGAAATTTAATAAAGTTATATATCTGTTTTTATATCTAATTATATGTATGTAATTTTATATAGGTATGATTATACAAGTGCATTTTATAGTCAAATATAGCTAAATGATCAAAATATATTTTATAATTATATATATATATATATATATATAAAACAACATATATAAATTGACCATCATGTATAATATGTTGACTATTTGACAATATTTGACTATTCAATATAATTATAAAATTAAATACATGGAACAAAAGAGAGAATAATTTTACCATTTACTGTTTGGTTTGTATGCTAATTTTTATCACTAAAAAAAATACATTTTATCTAAGAAAAAGGTGTCCTAAGATCGAATTGGTTTCATTTTAGAGCTTTTGACAATCTCACTATGTAAAATACATTCGCAATTTGTAGAGGTCTTCCACTATGTGAATTGATTTACACATTCATTCAAGAAATGTATAGGTAACAGTTAATATGCAGCAGACATTACCGTAGGCTGCTGTTCAAGGTTGTGGAACAAAATAGACAAAACCTCATGTACCTTTCAGTCCAGAAGGAACACTCATTAGCCAATGAAAAATGTCAACTGAAGATACTTTTTTATTCTACTAATCCTAAAATGCATTTTTTTTAAATTTTGTTTTGAACTTTGTCTCTGAACTTAGTATCCATTGTCTGTTTAATAGTGCCTTTCTGTTGCTATGGTCCAGGAAGCCATTTTTTAGTCGTTGAAATAGAAAGTAATTATCATGGTTTGCCTAAAGGCACATTTGGTTGGGCAGTGTATATGTCACTATATTAGTAGAGTCATGTTTTGCCTGACAAAATTTCTCAGTCTTTAAGGGAAAAGAATTCACAGGCATAACAGTTCCTCTCACATTAATTACTGTAATTAAGTTAATTAACTAACATAAAAGAAAAGGGATTTCCCTTCAACTTACTAATATGGGCAAGAGATCCATGCAGGGATCCAGGGAAGAGAGTAGAACTGGAATTGGCTTGAGATCATAGGAAGTGGAAATGATGAAGCAGTACTTTCTGGTGTAGACAGAGGTATGTACCATTAAAGAATAAACTCATGTAAGAGAACATCTAGCTGTTATTGCTGGTGGTTGATATTGAAAGACATGCCTCTGGACATTTCTATACACCGATATTCAGGATTATTTAAAGAAGGAGTAAGAGTCCTGATTATTGATCACCTCTGCTGAAATTAAGAAATCGCCAACACCAAAATGTGCAAAATGTGTCCCGGTGGTTTAATGTGAAATCCAGCAAACAATGATAAAGTACTTTTTGGAAAAAATAAGAGATGTCTTCTTTCTTTGTATTTGTCAATTCTCTTAATAGCATTCTATGGAAAACATGGCCATCAATAACCGTGCATTAGAAACCAAAACGTTGGGCTGTGAATTTAAGAAAGGCTGAGGAATACGTACACCAATTTATTTTGCTTATAATTACGATTTTTTATATGTACAAGAGACATAAATATTGAATAAATTTCAAACCATTCTTTTAGAAAACTTAAAATGAAAATTATGAGTGATACAAAAAATATTACTTCAAAGTTTGGAAAAAGTTGCTGCTTTCCTAGCAGTATATAAAATAATTCTGGGCCTTCCAGTCAGGTAGTGAAATACATGGTAATTAATACATCTGCTGAAAGGAAACAGGATAAGGGACAAAACCCTGTAAATTGAGGAATGATTTGTAAAGATTGCTATGCAACATCTCTGTTAAAGTGACATTTGTTTTTAGAGTTAAAAAATTAGAATGGTTTGCTTTGCAAAGACATGTTTACTGTAGAATTTATCCAAACTGAGCCATTGCTGAGGGAAAGGGGGAACTCTTAGTAATTATGCTGGGATTGTATATAGAAAACCAGTGAATATGGTCAACAGTAAACAATGGGTGGGGAGGAAACAGAGGGAAGGCAGAAGAAAATGTAAAATAATGAGGAAAACGTGGGAATGTAGAAGTAACTTAAGAGAGTTTGGATAGGTTGTAATAGAATTAGAGAGTGTGCTGTTGAGATGAGATGCAAATGATAAATGAGACAAGATCAGGCAGACACTACGAGCCTAAGGTAGAGTTCATATTTTATTCTAAATGCCATTGGAATGCATTTAAGTTGAGGATACTATTGTCTGATTTCTAATATAAAAGTATGCATCAGGGGACGAATTAGGAGGTTACTGCAATAACCCGTATGAAAGAATGACAAGGATGGTGACAATGGATATAAGGGAAAGTTAACATATTTATACATAAAAAAAAAAAAAACTTTTGATATCTAAGAAGTACTGAGGCTTAGATATAATGGCTGCAGGAGAGAAAAGTGAAAAATGGCTCTACCTTTTCTTGCTTGAATGATTGGATGGATTCTGGCATAATTTTCTGATATATGATGGTTCAAAGAGGAACTAGCTTGGGTGGAGAAGTCAGGATTTCTGCATAGTACCGTAGATAAATAGGACTGAAGTTCAAAGGAAAAGTCTAGAAAAAAGAGGTAAACTTAGACAACAGCACATAGGGGTGCCTGGGTGGCTCAGTCGGTTGAGCGTCCGACTTCGGCTCAGGTCATGATCTCACGGTCCGTGAGTTCGAGCCCCGCGTCGGGCTCTGTGCTGACAGCTCAGAGCCTGGAGCCTGTTTCCGATTCTGTGTCTCCCTCTCTCTGACCCTCCCCCATTCATGCTCTGTCTCTCTCTGTCTCAAAAATAAATGAACGTTAAAAAAATTAAAAAAAAAGAAAACAGCACATCATATTCAATAAAGTAATATGCTTATTTTACCCAAGGAGAGCATGTAAAAAGATGGGAAAACAAAAATCTGAGCTATAACTGATGAGATGTGGAAATGGGGAGAGGGTCTGGCAAAGTATGATGAACCACACATGTAAGCAGAAAATTGAGAAGCATCATGTCAGTGAACCCAACAGAAATTACTGCAAGAAGAAAGTGTGGTTGAACACATCAACCACGGTGGTAGCATTTGATAAGATCAGATGAGAAGAATTGCTACCAACTGATTTGGCAAAAAGTACTGAAAAATATATATGATAGAAAGTACCTCTAGCCATTTGTGGACAGATAAATAAAAGGCAGAAGTTGAGAGAATGTGGATGGCAATTCTTTCAAGAAGATGCCTAGGAAGGGGCTGAGAGAAATGAGGGGCAAGATGGAAAACAACTCAGAATCAAGAGGAAGAATTATAATTATTATTGTTATTCTTTTATTTTAATGATAATGTCCTAGAAAGAATCTATATTCTTGGCTAGGAGGCAGGCAACACACATTAAGAAGGGAGAACTTGATTTAATATATGAAAAAAAAGAAGAAAGAAAGAAAGAAAGAAAGAAAGAAAGGAAGGAAGAAAGAAGGAAGGAAAGAAAGAAAGGAAGAAAGAAAGAAAGAAAGAAAGTCAGTCCCTGGGTGGCTCAGACAGTTAAATGTCTGACTCTTGATACTGGCTCTGGTCACGATCTCAGGCTTGGTGAGATTGAGCCCCGCTCTGACAGAGCGGAGCCTGTTTGGGATTTCCTCTTTGCCTTTTTACCCCTCCCCACTCATGCTCCGCCCTCCAAGTAAATGGATAAACTTTGTTGTCTATACATGTCTCTCTATATAGAAATATGTAAATATACAGATGATAGCAAGAAGCAAAGTTCTTGAGAAACTTAGAAAAATTCAAGTATAAAAGCAGAGATTGCTTTTAGATTACAGAGACCCTCTGTGGTATCTGACCTGAGGGTGCAAAATCACCTTGCAGACCTGTAACTACCAACACCTTGATTGAACAACTGGATGGTAAGGACAGAATTAGAAAGAAAAAAAGTGTTGGGGGGTGGGGTGGGAGTGAGAGAGGACATAAATGTAAAATTTCAAAAAACATTTAATTTTCAACATTGATAAAGCATGACTGAACGTATAAAAAGCTTTAAAGTTTTTTGAGAAATTAACCAATGAGAGAAAGTAATGTTATCAATGGAAACTAGAAGATTTTGGGTGTCCCCAATATTGGAAGAGTGACTCTCAAAAGACATGAATCCAAACATATGTGGGTGGCCATGGTGGTTGCAGGTGGGAGATATTGGTGAAAGTTAGTACAAGTAACAGGTTATGACTGAAACTAAGTATGCTCACCCCTGGCTTTTCCAGGGAATATATAGAAGAAGGTTTTGCATTTACTTACTGATCTACCTACCAGTGCCCCCTCTTATTTCTCAGTGAGGTGAGAACCAGGAATTAACCATTTGTCTTGTTTTCGTAAATTGAAGGAGATAATCGCTCCCATAGCTTATCCCAGTAATATTAGGAAAGAAAATGAACACAAGGTATCTATAAGCTATTTAACATCTAAAACAATTAATGTCCAAAGTTACAATATACCTGACAGAACTATCACCTGTGGGAAGGAGAGCAGAGCAGTAAAAAGGAGGCAATGCATTTTATAATGCTTCCAAATAATCTTGTTACAACGTCACCTCTCATCCTTGGAAAGCTTATCTCATTCTTAGTAGTCAACTGTTTCATAGAAGGCAGTAATGCTTCTTACAAAGCGCCCCTTATTGTTACTGTCAAAATAAACGATATTCAAATGATGCACTCAAATGGGATAATAGTATATTTGACTCAGCTGTATTTTCTATCTTCCCCTAGAGGGGAAAATCATCGCATTTTTCAATTTTATATTTCTATTATATAAACAAGTATGCTAATCTGGTACTGCGCACCTAATACTTGGGTAGAATGGTAAAAGTAATCCTTTCTTAAAAGATACCAAATTGGTCCCTTTAGCTATAGTAATAGCTCCCTGTCACAAATTGATTGCATCAATATAGATTAGATCTGATTCAGTGGTTAAGACCGAAATAACCAGAAAATTGCAAAGTCAATTTAATTATTTTAACAATATTAATCACTGAATTGCACTGCATTAACTTATTTAGGTTAGGAATGATCTATTTCAAAGCAGTTGCTATGATTTTTGCTTGAAATGGAAATTAACCATTTGTGGAAGCTCATCATACAGCCTTTTTAAATTGAATCTGGTATTGTTCAAAATTAAGTATTGACTTTTCTGATTTAGAAAGTTCAAGAGTGATAGGCAGACACTATGGGTTTATAGAAATGTTATATATTTTTTTCCTATGGTTAACAGGAAAATATTCAGAGAATTTGGTTATGTAGAAAGGTTCTCAGAGTGTCTATTGTCTGGAAATAAGACAGTAATGCAGAAAGATATCTTTCCTGCTGTTTTCAATCAGCTCCTCTCAGTATTGTAATAAAAATAACATGGTAATGATTGTTATATATACAAATAAAGCCCCTCAGATTGTAATCATGGAAATTGACTATTGAATATTGACTTGTCAAACTAGAGCCCACGCTACCATATATGACGGTGAGAAATTATAGAGTTTACAATGTACCATGACTAAGTGAAAATCAATTTAATTGGAAATACATGTCAATTTTATGATGCTTTAAGAGTATTTTGAACTGATAATGATGAAGTCTTTTGACCTAACCAGAATTAAATTATAACAGCTGTTGTATCTCAATCCCAACCCATGTCGAATGAACCCAACACTTAGAACATCTGTTCTGCAGTAAAAGAAGGCTAATTGCTGCAATCTCAATGACGTTCAAGTAGAATTGCCAGCTTCCAACAGAGAGCAAAGAAAGAAAAAGCAAGTTGGAAGAATTAGTATTCACTAAAGTAAGAGCCTTCATTTTTTTCCCGAAAGAAAAATAAAGAAATCTGCAGTGAACTAGTTTGTAATTTTAAGATATTTAAACATAGTTGGAGTAATTATTTTCTAAATAAATATATAAATGAATGAATAAGTAGATGACCCAGCATGGCTGCTCACATTTCTAAAGGTAGACTCAGAGGGCTGGGACACAAACCTCTTTGGAAATATTACGAAAGGTGTGAACCTTTTCCAAAGGGAATGCAGTGTATATTCAGAAAATAATTTCAAGGTATCCATTTATTCTCAAACCCCCATCCTCAAGTAGCTAAGGTTAAAATATCTGTTCTAGAGTTTGGGTTTTATTTATTTATTTTTTTATGTGTTCATGTTAGGAAACAAGACAAAGAAAAAAAAATGAGAAGTAAAAAATAGCCCAATATCTGTAATTACCATTAATTGTCTAATGTGCATTACACATTAAAAATTTCTGATTGGGATTGTAAGTCAAAAGTAGAGAAATTTGATTAATTAAAAGTCTTGAGAAAAATGGAAATAGTAAGCTATTCATGTGTAGCATAAAAGTTAAATGTTCATAAAAACCAATATATATGGCATCTGCTATATACTGTAAAATGTCACTACATTACATTTATTGTTGTAAACATTTCTATTTAAAGTCATTGAAACGTTGGTGCTTTAGTTTTAAGGATAAATCAGAAATGTGGCTAGACATGTTAGAATATAACATTGGAGGTCGAAATAAAGATATGTGACATAAATAAATACTAAAAAGAGAGACAAGAGACACATATGGTAAATCAACCATGAATGAAAAGAAGGTAGAGAGTATTGAAGAAAGTCTCTAGTAATCAATAGGCATTGCTTCTTTAAAAATAAATTAAAAATGTTTACTTTAAAAAATAATGATTACTTTCAGAATCAATATCTGAAAAATTGAGGTGTGGTTTAAATTTTCAAATCAACTTAATTGAATTACAATTGGAAAACAAAAAGCTGTAGATATTTGATGTAGATGAATAAGCATTCTTTTTGTGATAAAAGTATTTTGATGATTTAATGAGAAGATTCGCCATTGCCCTTGTTGTCGTCTGTAGGAAAGTGCTTCCATGATAATGGCCTGATTCTGCACTGCATTTGGGGTGGTCATCACCAACTCCCTGGTAAACCACATTATTGCTGTTTAGATGTTTTTTTTTTTTTTTTTTTTTCCTGGCTGCCTCCTAATGGCTCCTTAGCCTTTCATCTTGTTTCTTAATTTGAAAGGATGTTGAGCCTTCTCCTCTATCTTCTCAATTTATCTCTTCTATTTGGAAAACATAATTCTCAGACTTATTTCAATCAACTTTGAAATTCAAAATAAGTCATATATCTTATCTAAATACAAACATGTGAACATTAGGGCAAATTCTACTTTATTTTCAAACTCTTGCAACAAATCCCATTTCTGATACATAGCCTTTCACAAGATTACTGTTCTCCCTTGCCACTCACTAGTCTTAAGGAAAAGTGAATAATTGGCAGCTGAGTTTAGAAGAAACTTTGTGATCTAGCTTAAGCTGTCCAGATTAATTTTTTTTTAATTAATTCCAGATTAATTTTTTTTGTTTGCATCACATACCATTCCCATGCATGGCCTCCTGATTCTGGACTTCCTATTATTATTCTGTATGCATCATACTGGTTCTTTGTCCCATATGCAAACTCTAGATGAGTTTGTCTGTCTCCTATCCATACCTCTCATAATACACATCACTTTCAACTAAAAGAATTCTCCTCAACCTCCTTTCCACACAGCCTAATTGTGGTCATTCACATCTTCTCTCCCGTGTATATATGCCTACAGTTAGCATTTACAACTTTCTATTGTAATTATACACAATAATTCCTTCTATCTATCCTAGTTGATTTTAATCTTCTCTTGAGAAGAAACTGCAGTATTCCATCGTGTAACCTTAGCACCTAGCACAAAACCATGCGTTCACCGGACAAAGCATTTGTTTAATACATGAATGAATTTGATTGAGAAGTATCTTGGTGTGGCAGAAAAAGCATCCATGTTTTGGTGTTAGATCATACTGGAATAAAGTTTCCACCCTATCAGGAATCAGTTCTGCTACATAGATAGCTTCCGACTTACAAGTATTTCCTCATCTGCAAAACTGTATTAATAATGAGTGGAACATGGTAGGTTGTTGAAAATCAGGATGAAGTTATTTTAATGTAACAAATAATGCCTCGTGCATAAGGAAAATAAGTAAACATTATTTTTCCTCTATTCCCATTACTAATGTAAACTTGGTCTACTAAAAAACAAACAAACAAAGAAACAAACAAATGAACGAAAACTTTAAAGGGAGATTTGACCTCTCAAAAATGAGGGGATAGAATTAGGTAACCAGTATCTCCCTCCAGTTGCTTTCATTTGTGGTTTCGCAGTCACTCCTTTGGAATCTGATGAAGGGGCAGTTATAATTCCTCATTTAAACACTATTTATAAAATAAAGCAATTTTTAAGTTGGCAATCTTTTTTATTTATTTTAATTTTTTTTAACATTTATTTTTTATTTTTGAGACAGAGAGAGACAGAGCATGAATGGGGGAGGGGCAGAGAGAGAGGGAGACACAGAATCAGAAGCAGGCTCCAGGCTCTGAGCCATCAGCCCAGAGCCCGACGCGGGGCTCGAACTCACGGACCGTGAGATCATGACCTGAGCTGAAGTCAGACGCTTAACCGACTGAGCCACCCAGGCGCCCCCTGAAGTTGTCAATCTTAAAAGATTAAAGATTAAAATGCCTTTAAACTAATGGATATTGAAAACAAATCTTTAGGCTCGTTTGGTTTATATACTACTTCAAGATAATAAACCAATATTAATGTACAAAAATAATAGTATGTGATATAATGAGATTGATTTTATTGGGAAAAAAGTTAACTTTTCCACTGAGTTTGGTAAATATTGATCAACAATGTAAAATCTTTGCCACACTAACACTTTTGCAATACTTTTAAAGTCGGAGGCAATGCAGAACTTTGGTCTAGCGTATGATGTGGCTGTTTATAAATAATTTTCCTCACTGTTGGATGCCAATAGACTCAGGGCCGCTCAGCCAAAAAATTACTAAATTACTACCTTTTGTGATCATTTTTGTCATTTAGGTTTTTAGAGAAACTGCAACAAGTACAAATGCTATTTTGACAAAAATGTGTTTTTGGAAGAAGCCACCATCTTAGATTTGAAACACAGAGTTTCTGAAGTGATTCCTTAATTTTTGTTTAATTTCCAAAATAAATTATGATTGCTATGGATGATTGAAAATATTCTCTAGGTTTCTTGGAGAAAAATGATTTCCAGATTTTTTTTGGAGAGCGATTTTGTTTTTCTATAATTTTATGGAAAGAAAATTCGCTCATAAAAATATATTTGCATGTTACATATGTAGCTACTATATGAATCAGCAATTCCACTCTTAGATATCTACTTAAAAGGTATAAAAATGTATGTTGACATAAAAGTTGTACAGTATGGTCCACTGCAGTATTATTCATAACTTTCAAGAAATAGAAACAACTCAAATGTTCATCAACTGGTAATATTATTTGCGATAAAAAGAAATGAAATACTTATGATACTACAAAATTATGCTATGTGAAGGGAGCCAGTCACAAAAGATGACATAAAATTCTGTTCATATAAAATTTCCAGATTTTGTTTATATAACATCGACAAATCTATAGAAACAAAATGTAAAGACATAGTTGCTAAGGATTGGAGATTACAGAGGGGAGAGGGTAATGACTGACACCAGATATGAAATTTCTTTTTGGTGGAATGGAAATCTTCTAAATTAGATTGGGTTAATGGCTACAAAACTGTAAATATACTAAAAAGCATTGAATCCTATACTTAAAACAGGTGAAATATATTATGCAAATTACATCTCAATAAAGCTGTGGAGATGTAATTTGCATAATATATTTCACCTGTTTTAAGTACAGGATTCAATGGTTTATATATAAATATATATAAATAAATATATAAATATATATAAATAAATATAAATAAATATATATATAAATAAATATATATAAATATATATATAATATATATAAATATATACATTTTTCAAAGTTTAAAGGCGTTTGGTGTACTGAGTAGTAAAATTGTTTTATATTTTAACCAAAGATATTGAAAAATTAGTATTAGCTTCAAAAGATAACAGTAAGTCATCTGCTTAGACATCTTTATTCTAAAATAGTCAAGGTTTAATGTTTTTTATGGATCTCTCTTATGAATATTAAAACCACCCCTACAAAGAAAGACAAATAATGACTAATTTGAAAGATATAGAAGTTTAAAAGCTTTACATTTTACTTAAATCTTCCTGTTAAAATACCTGTTTTTTTAAAAATATATAACAAGGTTAATTCTAAGTAGACCCCAAAAGTTAATAGTCGTCTTTTCACATGTATCCAAGGAAGCTGATAGGAAAGGAATAACTTTCCACAGAACAGAGCCAAGGAGAACAATGCCCCAGGGAGTTCCTCCTAGGGTAAACAGGAACTTCCTCAGGGGTATTCCACATCTCAGTGTGTGTGTGTGTGGGGGGGGTGCTTCACAACTTTTGTCTGGTCTTCAGAACTGCTGCTGACCAGTGAATTGTATGTGTCTACTCTTCCCTCTTTTCCAGATGTGATCATTTATTGTCATTGTCTTATCACTGTCCTAATGGCTTCTTAGCCTTTCATCTTGTTTCTTAATTTGAAAGGGTGTTGAGCCTTCTCCTCTATCTTATCACTGTGCCACCATTCTGTGTGTGTGTGTGTGTGTGTGTGTGTGTGTGTGTGTGATAAAGAAGCAGTATCACAGTATCTTATCCTTTCAGCTCACAGTTGTTGGATAAATGAAACTGCATCCTGACCTGAGGCAGATCACCACCTCCAGTTTTTAAGTCTGATTAGAATACCTGGAGGAACACTTGGAATCTCCCAGAGAGGGTAGGTTTAATTTCATTAGGAGAAAGCAAATGTGTTTGGCCAACGGGGTAGAATTATGGCAGAATGTATTAACTGTTCGTTTCTTTCTTCTCTCCCAACCCTTGCCATGCTTCCTGGGAGATTGAGTACACGTTACTGACTTGTGCTTAACCACACATTGTGTGACCAATAGCATGTAGGCAGACATAATTGTTTCCACATCTGTGCAGATGCATTCAATGAACTTGTAAGATTCGGTTCTGTTTCATTTTGTTCTTGCACTAGACCATGAGAATGGCATATCCCAGATGTGTACAGCCCTTGGCCTGGGTTCAAGCATAAGGCCTCTCGAGAAAAGAACATTGCAGAGAAGCCAGGGCCCATCTGCAATCTCAAAGCAAACAAAACAAAACGAAACAAAACAAAACACAAAGAAATTGCGATTCTGTAACTGTGGTTTGGAGGTTGTTACTTCAATAAGAAATGATTATAACAGATAAATCATCCAAATAACCACTGAAGCACAAATGCAAGACAGTGTGTGTTGTTCACGTGGAGACAGTCAGTTTTCAAAACCTAAGGAAGTGAGTAGTAATGACCAAGGGATTGTAAAGCTTGCCCAAGAAGAGTACTTGATTTTTGTTTTATAACCGGATGCCATAAACAAAAGGAAAAAAAAAGGAGGGAAAGTGAGAGCAAGTTGGCAAGTGAGAGAGAGAGCTTTGGGTTTTGAAAGAGGCTAATAGAATGCTATTAAAACTCACTGTGACTTGTGTTGGGTGAGGGTGTGGCTAGCCTCCCAATTTAAGATTACAACAGATCATGCAGTTTTCATGGGTGAGAGTGGAATTTCTGTGGTTTCTTTATGAATCCCTGTTCATATTAGCCTTTAGGTTTATACAGAGAACAGCACTCACACTTCAAAGAGCAGATTCCTGACTCGATGTTGGGGTCTTTGAAAAATTTACCTTCCAACTATTTTATGAAAATTTGAAAGTATTATTTTGCTGAGATGCATGATCATCCATTACCTAAGATTATGCCTAAACTGGCTCCTGTTTAAACTGTGTTTCTAGGCACTCACCTCTCCTTTGCTCTACAGCAGACTCTAAGGTGACCAGTCTTTTTTTTTCTTTTAATTTTTTTTAACGTTTATTCAGATAGAGAATAAACAGATGACAGATAGAGACAGAGCATGAGTGGGGGAAGGTCAGAGAGAGAGGGAGACACAGAATCTGAAACAGGCTCCAGGCTCTGAGCTGTCAGCACAGAGCCTGACGCGGGGCTCGAACTAACGGAGTGTGAGATCATGACCTGAGCTGAAGTCGGCCGCTTAACCGACTGAGCCACCCAGGCCCCCCCTAAGGTGACCAGTCTTTTACTCCCCACTGATGTATTAGCATCATTAGAGTGAAACATGTTTTGTCTGAAGAGAGGGAGAGATGCATCTCTCTTGCTTGAGTGAGCCACTGTTTCAAGGCATTGTGCCTCCATTTCAGAAATTGTTGACAAAATACTTTAAACATACATATGAATATATAAACACACATATATCATATATAAATATATGAACATATATATACATATATATGTATGTATGCTTGTGTATATGTGCGTGGGATATATATATATATATATATGTAGATACACACACACACATTTTTTTTTTTAGTTGGTAACTCATTCTATGTGAAAACCTGTAGACAGCTCAGCCAGAGACTAGTCACAATAAGTTAATTTTCACCAGTCATTTCTCTTGAAAGTTCAGGAGCATTTTTTACTGGACCAAGGTTAACCCATAGATTCTTCATAGAGCAAACTTCCTTTTCCAAGTTCATTGGTTATCATAACCTGGGAGTCCTATGTGCCACTGTCTCAGACATTTCAGCCATTAGTAATTTTGGTGTAAGAATGATTGCCCACAAAAATATATTTTAAATTCAAAAAGGTGAACAGTGGATAAATTGTTATAAAAAGAAAAAGTGACTGGGTAGGAACCAGCAGTGGAGGAATGTTGATGGGGAGACATAATTTGGTTGTATGGGAAAAAAAATAAGGTAAATTTGGGTGAATGGGTTAAACAGACCATCGTGTTGGAAGACAAGCTCTCTTATGGGGTTAAAACCACAAGACCAACAAACCACAGTGCACTCAGCACCCAAACTGAATGCAGTCGACAAGCTGAGTGGTGTTCATGAAATTGAGCTTTCTTCAGATAACCAACAATTAGAGCTAGCTGTGGCCACCAAAATGACCTCGTAGGAATCAAAATATGTCACAGTTCCTGCCAGAGATGATGCCAACATGTCTCCAGCTAAAACTGAAACGATTTGGTCTTGAATGGACCCGGTAAGCTGTCTGTGATTATGTAGTCATAAACGTTAGCAATGTGATAGAAACAAATTTCCTTAGTCTATGCTGATGGGATTTTAGGCCATACAGCACACTCAATTTTTAAAAATATTTTACTAATTGATTCCAGCCAACTCAAATGTTTATATATACATTCCTCTCTCTATTTGATTGGAGATACCTTGAGTTTCTCAGGCTCCCATGGGATAGTATCCTTGTTGTCATTCCTGGAGCCATTCCATTTAATTCAATAGAATTTCTAAGTACATTATTCTAATTATATACTTTAACAGAGGATATGATGACCACATCATATCCTTTTTAATTTATTTTTAAAGTTTTTTTTTTCAAAAAAAAAAAAAAAGAGGTTAGAGTGGGAGAGAGCCAAAGCATAATAGACTGTTAAAAACTGAGAACAAACTGAGGGTTGATGGGGGGTGGGAGGGAGGACAGGGTGGGAGGGAGGGCAGGGTGCGTGATGGGTATTGAGGAGGGCACCTTTTGGGATGAGCACTGGGTGTTGTATGGAAACCAATTTGACAGTAAATTTCATATATTAAAAAAAAAAAAAAAGAAAAAAAAAATCCTCTCAGCAGGGCAGTGAAGCTGACTGTAAAGGTGAAATTGGGTCCAAATTTAATGAGAGGAAAGATTCAGTCCCTTTCTCTGTCCTTACAGTTCAGTCTAAGAGGCAAATTGCTATTGCAAGTTTAGTTGGAGTAGTATCTCCAACAAATTTCTTGGAAAGAATGACAATGAATATTAAAAGAGCTGAAATTAAAAAAAAATAATAATAATAATAATAAAGTTTTTTTTTTCTTTTTTCTTTTTCTTTTTCTTTTTCTTTTTTTTTTTTCTGAGAAAAAGGCCAAGTGGGGATGGGGCAGAGAGAGAGGAAGAGAGAGAATCCCAAGCAGGCTCTGTGCTGACAGTGAAGAGCCTGACGTGGGGCTTGATCCTGTGAACCTTGATATTATGACATGAGATGAAATCAAGAGTTGGGTGCTTAACTGACATAGCCACCCAGGTGCTCCTTTAATTTACTTTTTAAAATGCTTCTATAGATTCTTTTGCTGAGATTGAGAAGGAATCATTTCTTCACATCCTTAGGGTCCTGATATTCTACATTGTCTCATTTTCTTGTTTTTTTAATTCTGATTGCAAGTAGTCTTTTTTTTTCCCTAAGCCAATCTGTTTTTTGCAGTATTTATCCAATGCAGCTAATAGTAAACAATTCATGCAACCAATATTCTCTCTTGGGTAAAACTTCATTTCCCAAAGTAACAAATCTACTTGACAATTTTTCTGTCTTGCAAGTTATTATAAGTGATAGTCGCACCCAGTTTTCCTCTTATGCATAATGTAGTTGCAAACTTCAATAGCATTTTCCTCATGAGTTGGTATCTAGAACAAAAGCTTATGTCATGTATTTTAGTGTTTGCTGTGGCAGCTTGCTGCTGTTGTACACATTTTCTTTTAGTCAGCTCTAGCTTTAGAAACAAACAACACTAATATTTTAGGACTTAAACAGACAAACATGTTTTTATTTTTTACATTAACTGATTGCTGCAGATGAGATATTCCTTGGCTGGCTTCTGCTGGCAGTGCGTGGTTTAACCAGCCTTCTCATTCCAGAATACTTTTTGAAAGGAGAAATCCTCATTTAAGACGTTATATACATGGCAGAGAGCAGATTTTCAAGAGGCAATAGCAGAGAACGTGTAAATGCATGAATATCGTATATTTCATCTGACTACATTCTGCTGGCCAGTGAAGTCTTGTGCTTAAAGTCAATTGGCAATAATACTTTACTTATAGGGAAACATGGCATAACGTAGAGAAAAAATGATTGTGAAGCACAATAGAATATCCCTCACCATTTCTTATGGGTTAAGTTGTCTTCCCCACAAACTCGTATGTTGAAATCCTAATCCCCAGTACCTCAAAATGTGATGATATATGGAGATCGGGCCCTTAAAGAAATAATAGCATTAAAATGAGATCATCAGGGTGGACCCTAATCCAATATAACTGGTATCCTGATAAGCAGAGTGAATTTCAACACAGACGTGCAAAAAGGGAGAGAGCCATGTTTCAGTCTGCTCAAATTGCCATGACAAAATGCCACAGACCAATGGCTTGAAAAACAGAAATTTGTTCTGTTACTGCCCCGGAATCTGGGAGACCCAGATCAAGGCGCCAGCAGACTCAGTCTCTTTCTGGCTTGCAGTCAGCTGGCCTGGTGCTGCGTCCTCACATGTCCCTTCCTCTTCTCACCAACCCTACCCTGTGACCTCATTTAACCTTACAATTATATCCATTAAGGTCCTACCTCTAATTCCTGTCACATACTGTCAACATGAATGGGGTTAAGAGACACAATTCAATCTAAAACATGCTGCATGAAGATGGAAGACAGACATCCGCAAGCCAAAGAGAGAGGCAAATACCGAATTTCTATATACAGCCTCTAACAATACATTTATGTTCCTCCAGCTCAGTTTCTCCATCACTTCCATCACACGGCACCTGCTTTATAATCTTTCAAGACCTCCAGAATGTCGATTATGTCATACTATATGCAAAACACTGGATGTTCATCTATTAATTTTCTTTCCTAAGTAATCAAATTTCTTTAGTGCAACATGAAACTCAACTCGAGGAAACATATGGTTCCTTTCTGTATTACCCTTCTGATGCACTTTAGTATTCTTAATAGGACCAATATGGTTTCATTCCAGTGATTAAATATCTGTGAGACTGGAATTCTATTTAAATCGCTTTAAATGAAAGTGGATGATTAAAAGAAATCTTATAGCTTGTAAGAAGTAGAGTACCACCTTCCTCAGACTGAAATGGAGATAGAACCACCTAAACTGGAGTTGTCATATGTTTCCCATTAACACATATTTTTCCTCCTCTCATTATTTGTTTTCTCTTAGCCTTATTCTATCAGTCAATCAAGGAGGCTCTAACACTGAGGTAGGTCTAAGAACATCAAGGTTATAAAACTTTGGAACTGATCACAAACAACCAACTAGACTTTGAGCTATGGCCACTGAAGTGTTTTCTCACTTTGTTTTCATCTTTTGTCTGTTGTCTTCCTCACGTCCCGTCAACGGAGCCTCTCCAATCCCTTGCAGTTTGGTACTACCCTAGTCACACGGATTTTTGCTCAAAGTTAATATGTCTCAGTTTATCTTTTAAAACCCCATATTAGCCTATAAAATTCAAATATTAGATTGATCAAGACAGGGTTTTGTCAGTTCCCTTATTGTTGTTTTCCTGTTTCTAGAACTCCAGGAGGAATTTGTAGGTGCTAAAGGTAAGTGGATACAATGCTGGAAGAAGAATACAGACATAGCCCCAGGCATGGCCCATGACAAATGTAACTAAAAACTTCCAGTTGAAAGGAAAAAATCAGAGCTATTGGCCGAAATCAGAGAGCCTAAGGCCATCTTTCTGGCTGACCTATCAGGCAATAGCTTTTTCTTTCTTTTCACTCTTTCTATTGTTCCTTGCTCTGGCCTTGAAGTTAAAAGCTAAATGGGGAGTAGAAACATGAAGGCTCAGAGAGAAAGATATTTACTCACTTCTCTCCAGTGCAAGGGGCAAATGTATAGAGTTGGGGAAATACAAATTAAAATGAAATCTCTCAAACCCAGAAAGCTTCCTCAGAAAATAGGAGAAATAAATGGTTTTATTACTGAATAATGTTTATACTGGAATATGATGTGTATCAGAGGCAATTTACCAAAAGATTGCAAAGATCAAATAAAATTGTACCCATTATTTATGCAAGCAGACACAACACATTACATACGTGTTATAAGGACTTGATGCACGTAAATCGTTAAGTACATCTTTAAATCCTTAAATAAATTTTGTCACATAAATAATCATAAATTCACATGTTAATTGGAGTGATCTACTGTTAGCTATTTGGTTTTATACAAAGGAAAAACAAACTTCTCATATTTTTATGACAGGAAATATGTTTGCAATCTGGAGTAAGGGCCTATGGAAGTTAGGCTCCCACTCTCCCACAGAAGCTGGGAAATAGGGAAACTATCTTCCTTGATAATGACTTTCAAAGAAATGGCTCCCAGGTCATTTCAAAGACATCCCTGGGTCCTAAAGCTGACAAGAGGCTTACTTAGCTTTTAAAAAGACTTACATATCTCCCAATACTTTATTTTTGCTTCTGTTACCCTTGCCTTAGGAGATGTATCTAGTAAGAGGCTGCTACATCTGAGGTCAAAGAGGTTACTGCCTGTGTTCTCTTCTAGGATTTTGATGGTTTCCTGTCTCACATTTAGGTCTTTCATCCATTTAGAATTTATTTTTGTGTATGGTGTAAGAAAGTGGTCCAGTTTCATTCTTCTGCATGTTGCTGTCCAGATTTCCCAACACCAACACTAGCACCTTTTTACTAGATATGTCTCTTAAAGCAAGGGAAACAAAAGCAAAAATCAACTGTTGGGACTTCACCAAAATAAAAAGCTTCTGCACAGCAAAGGAAACACTCAAACTGAAGGGCAAGTTACAGAACGGGAGAAGATACTAGCAAATTACATATCTGATAAAGAGTTAGAATCCAAAATATATAAAGAACTTTATAACTCAACACCCAAAACACAAATAATACAGTTAAAAAATGGTCAGAAGACATGAATAGAAGTTTCTCTAAAGAAGACATAAGGTTGGCTAATAGACACGTGAAAAGATGCTCAACATCACTCATCACCAAGAAAAATGCAAATCGAAACTACACTGAGATAGCACCTCATACCTCTCAGCATGGCTAAAATTAACAACACAAGAAACAACAGGTGTTGGTGAGTACCTAGAGAAAGGGGAGCCCTTTTGCACTGTTGGTGGGAATGCAAATTGGACATTCTGGAAAACAATATGAAGGTTCCCCACAAGTTAAAAATAGAACTACCTTACAATCCAGCAATTGCACTATCAGGTATTTACCCAAAGGATACAAAAATACTCATTTAAAGGGATACATGTACTGCGATGTTTATAGAAGTATTATCAACGATAGACAAATTATGGCAACATCCCAAGTGCCATTGACTGATGAATGGATAAGGAACAAGCCATATATATATATATATATATATATATATATATATAACACCTAGCTCGGTTTTATTTTAAAATATTCATTTACCATCTTAGAAAAGAGACACAGACTCACTTCACCAGAACATGGGTCACAGTTGCCATTTTTATCACAAGTCAACTCCCACATCCAATCTCAAAAATACAATTCTTTCTTTTAAGTTTATTTATTTATTTTGAGAGAGAGAGAAAGTGAGTGCGAGGAAGGGGCAGAGAGAGAGGGAGAGAGAGAGAATCCCAAGCAGGATCCTCACCTGATGCAGGGCTCAAACTCACAGTGAGATCATGACCTGAGCTGAAATCAAGAGTCAGATCCTTAACTGACTGAGCCACCCAGGCACCCCTCAAAAATGCAATTCTTATCTGCTATTTCTACATGCAGTTTCCTGATTGTGCTAGTCCCCCAAATCCTTGGTGTTCTGCACTCCAACTGTTTCTGTAACAATGATAATTCCACATGAAACAGGTACCTCAAGAAGAAAACAACACCTCTGAACACAATCTGCTTTAATTACTAGAATATTGTCTCTTCTAAAACAATTTTATTTGCATGAGCAGGTCTTGGAATTGCAGGGATGATAGCAGTCACCTAATTCCACCTCTTCTACACTTCAGTTCCTCTCCGGCTTCTGGCTGTTCCCGAAGCAGGAAAAATCTCTAAGCCTCCAAGTCTCCTTTACATAGAGACTGCCTTGGGTTTCAATACAGAGATGATTGCTTTGGGAAGTTTTCCCTGACTCCTCAAGGCTAATCTATGAGCCCCTCATGAGTGCTGTCTGCTGTATTTCTTCAGTAAGAAATATAGTCTTTAGAACTGACTCTTTCTTAGTGTTGCCTGCTAAACCGATTTCAGGTTCTATGCATAAGGACTTATCTTGTTCTTGATCTTGATCTTGTTCTTTGTTATAATCTGCCTCCAGTACAGTGTCTCTCATATACTAGATGACTAATAAATATTTTGACTCGGTGAAGGAATAGTCCTATAACCTTAACTATGTCAAATCTTTTAAAGAATATATTGAAGTCCAAGGATCATATTTCTTTTTGAATTTTTTACCAAGAATAGTGTCTTTACACAGATGGCATGATTAATTATATAATTAATAGTGTTTTCTACATCAGGTTGGATTATTAGAAGATTGTAATTAAACATTTGATCTGCACATGAAATATGATTGTCTCCACTTTATTGACGGGCCCATTTTAAGCCTCAAACTTGTTTATTTTTCTTTAAAATTTTTTCTTTATAATTTTCACATGACTCTAGTTATCTTGACATTAATAAGCATTGCACATCACTATGAAGTGCCTGAAAATCATTTTGAAATAAACACAGAGTGTGGTGTAAAAACTTAGAAAAATGATAATGCTAGAAAAAAATGCATCATTTTTTATGCAGAAAAACTAGTCACTTTCCTCTTAAAATTCAGTCTTTTATGAGGGTTTTTTAATTGTTTTAAGGCATCCTATCTTAGAATTTCAAAGTATCTTACAATTTATAGATTTCACTATGCATATATGAAAGATTATCTGATATTAAGCTATATGATTCTTTGGTTATGTATAGGAAAATATTGAAATTAAAATTGAATTAAAGTTAAAATTGACCTTTTCAAAAGACATGAGCTAATTACACATGGCTTTTGCTAACAAGAGGAAAAATATCTTGTTTTTTTTTAAATGTTTATGTAAATTCTAGTTAGCCGATACACAGTGTGATTTTAGTTTAAGGTGTTCTATATAGTGATTCCATACTTCCATACAAACCCAGTGTCAATTCTCATTTAAATATTTAATCCATTCTGAATTTATTCTTGTGTATGGTTTAAGAAAGTGGTTCTCCATATTGCTGTCCAGTTTTCCCAGCACGACTATCTTTTTCCTATTGAATATTCTCTCCTTCTTTGTTGAAGATTAATTGAGCATATAGTTGTGGGTTCATTTCTGTGTTTTCTATTCTATTCTATTGATCTATGTGTCTATTTTTGTGCCAGTACCATATTGTTTTGATTGCTAAAGCTTTGTAATATAACTTGAAGACTGGAATTGTAATGTTTCCAGCTTTGTTTTTCTTTTTCAAGATTGGTCTGGCTATTCAAGTGCTTTTGTGTGTTTCCATACAGATTTTAGGATTGTTTGTTCTAGCCCTGTGAAAATTTCTATTGGAATTTTGATACAGATCGCATTAAATATGTAGATTGCTTTGGGTAGTATAGACATTTTAACAGTATTTGTTACTCCAATCCATGAGCATGGAATGCCTTTCCATTTCATTGTGCCATCTTCAATTCCTTCCATAAGCATTGTATAGTTTTCAGGGAACAGGCCTTTCACCTCTTTGGTTAGGTTTATTCCTAGGTATCTCAGGGTTTTTGGTGCAATTGTAAGTGGGATTGGTTCCTTAATTTCTCTTTCTGCTACTTTATTATTGGTGTACAGAAATGCAACAGATTTCTGTAATTGATTTTGTATCCCAGGACTTTACTGAAATTATCAGTTCTAGCAGTTTTTTAATGGAGTCCTTTGTGTTTTTTGTATAGAATATCATGTCATCTGCAACTGGTGAAAGAGTGTCCTTGCTGATTTGGATGCTTTTTATTTCTTTGTGTTGTCTGATTACTGTGGATTGGGCTGTACTATGTTAAATAATAGTGGTGAGAGTAGACATCCCTGTGTTGTTTTTGACCATAGAGGGAAATATTTCAGTTCTTCCCAATTGAGGATGATATTAGCTGTGGATTTATAATATATGGCCTTTATTATGTTGAGGTATGTTCCCTCTAAACCTACTTTGTTGAGGGCTTTTAGCATGAATGGATGTTATACTCTGTCAAATGCTTTCTTTTCATCAATTGAAATGAACATATGGTTCTTATCCTTTTTATTGATGTATCACATTGATTGGTTTCTGAATGTTGAAGATGATCTTCCTGTCCTAGAATATCCTGAACGATCAGCTAAAAAAAAATATGTAATACTTGTAAGAAGAAAATAATGTTTTGATAACAAGGGATAGCATTTTTTTAGGCCACTGTGACTTGTGGGGAAATTTAAAATGAAAAATGATAGAGAGTATGTGCATGTATGTATGTATGTGAGTGTTTTCAATAACTTCACAAGCCGCTTCAGTGTTTTTGTCTTGCCAATCACGATGAGAAGAAAGGTTCCTGTTCACGTATCTCTAGTTTGCTTGCTTGCCTCTGGATATTTTGTCTCTTTAGCCACCAGATTTCACAAAATAGGTAATCCCCTAGCAAATATTCCCTACGACACACATGAGTTTAGTAGTCCCCCAAATAGCCCAAATTTCAATGTGGAAAACATACTCCATCACTTTATTATTTTGTGGGAATTTTCAATACCTCTGGTTTTATGTATATTTTAACATAATATCTATGACCATAGAGTGAATTGGGGGATGATAAGGAGAGACATTGACAGTCTTTCACCCTGGAAATGTCTTGTTCTTTAAAATAACAAATGGAGGGTCAAAGAAAGAAGTCTCTTTGCTTAGATACTATGGAAAACAAAATATTAAAAATTAGTTACATTACACAACATCACCTAATATGCAATCAGAAGAATAGCTTTTTCCTTCATATAAGATATCTATCTGATGATATTAATCTAAAACTATCACATGATTTATTTTATTTTATTTTACTTATTTTTCATTTGTTTTCAAAAACATGAAAATAACTTTTACAAAAATAAATGATGTAGCAGTGAGAACACTGCAGGCCCAAATTTTGGTTTGTGATACCATACTTCAATAAAAGGAACTAGTGTTTCTTGGAGAAAGAGCTGATTATAGGACTGGTGGTAGGATGCCCAAGGTAAGTCAAGAATATTTTATAATGACAATAAGTAAAGAAGTGCTTAAACACACACACACACACACACACACACACACACTAATGGAGACATGTCAGAGAGACACAGGTACCAAATGAAAGAGTTGGCAAAAGATGGAATAATTTGAACATGAAAATTTATAAAAATCATATTGGATTAACCCAAAGTATAAAATAAATATCCATAAGTCTATGTTGTTATAAGTGATGTGTAAACAAATAGGGGAGAATGCACTAATCTCCTATGCCGAAACTCCCAATTTAAATAGACACATTGTCCTCAGGGAGGTGACACAGAACCACCTACTCTTGAAGTGTGGCCCAGTGCAATACGGTTTTCTTCCCCAAATTGCAGTATGGAAAGGGAGAACAAGATCTAACTTTACAGTGAAGAAACCAGGCAAACACCACCTCAGCAAGGCAATAATGGTTAACATCAGTGATGAGAATTCCTGTTGATCGTATTCACCTTTGCTATGAGGTGATAAAAATGGCATTTTGGGGGCCTGGGGTGGCTCAGTCGGTTAAGTGTCTGACTCTTGATTTTGGCTCAGGTCATCCTGAAAATTATATCCCTCTCTCCTTCTGCCCTTCTCCTACTCACTCTCTCACTCACACACTTTCCTCTCTTTCAAAAAAAAAAAAAAAAAAGGCATTTTCTTCTGTGTGGTCTTCCTCTCCAAAAAATTCCATAACCACATTTTAATGATGAAAAAAAAAATCAGACAAATCCCAATTGGGGGATATTCTACACCCAAACTGACTAGTATGTCTCAAAATACATAAAGTCATCAAAAACAAGCAAAAAGTGAAGAACTGCCTTAGCCAAAATGGGTCTAAGGAGACATGTCATGGATAGGATCTGTAGGAAAAAATGAACATTAGGTTAACAGTAAGAAAATATGAACAAAGTATTCACTTAATAAGAGCATGCTAATATTGATCCATTAATTGTGACACACGTTCCATGCTAATGTAAAATGTTAACAATAGAAGAAACTGGGTGCACGGTACATGGGAACCTTCCCTACTGTCTTTACACTATTTGTGTAAATCTAAAACTCAAAAAAAAATTATAAAAATATAGATGATGCAATGGCATGTATAATTAGACACTGTGCATTCAGGTCACGAGAATGCTTGCTGTGAGCCCAGAAAAAGCTGAGACATTTTCAATATGACATGATATTTTGGGTGTTTTAGGTTTGCAGTTATTAACAGAACAAAATGAAATACTGAAAATGATGTTTTATCTACACTAAAGAGAAAACATGTGGTAATACAAATTCATCAAATTATAAGCTGAAAGAGGCTTTTGACAGGAATTTTCAACATGAAAATTGGAGACAAATAGACATGACACAACTGGCAATGAGATACATAACAGATTAAATGGCCAGCCCCAAACTGGATTGGATAATATCGGTCCATGAAAAATGGCAATATTTTATCTGCCCTGGGATGAAGTTCATACAAAGTACATATAAACCCAGGAACACCTTGACATCATAAATAAAGTTTCATAAAGTTAGAGAATAAAATAGAATCCACATTTATGTATGTAAGTCATGGGGAAAAAAAAAACAGGTTTTTTATTTATTTTATTTTCTTCCAATTTTTTATATTTATTAATTTACATGTTTTAACGTTTATTTATTTATTTTTGAGAGAGAGAGACAGAGACAGAGACAGAGCATAAGTGGAGGAGGGGCCTGAGATGAAGTCGCATGCTTCACTGACTGAGCCACCCAGGCGCCCCCCCCCAATCAGTTTTTTTAAATTGGGAGTGTCTTAAGTGCTAAGTTATATCACCCTGACACAACAAATTAACTTGATATCAAATTGCTCTCTTTTTGGTAATGAATTTTACTCTCATAGCAAAGCTTTGTCCTCAATAAAAATACAAAAAAAAATGGTCTTCCATAGCATTTGAAGTTGATTCCAAAGCAGAGTACTACAATCCTTCTGAACCATGCAAAATTATTGAGTTTACATATGCTTTTTTATGGAGACTTTAATGAAGGCAATTGAATGTATTAGGTAGCAAACATTATATCATAAAAATTTAGAAATGAAAGTTTACAGCATAGTTATACCTTGTGCTTTGGTTGTGGAAATAGATAGCACATAGTAAAATTTTAAATTAAGGCTATGTCCTTTCCTTGCATGCCCCTTGTGTAAAGTGAGAAGAAAATAAACCCTAAAACTACTCAGTTAGTCATAATGCCTGGCTTTTATAAATATACTTTTATCTACTTTATTTAGAACAAGTGTGGGCAACAAGTTTACAGAGGTCGAGAAAAATCTCAGAACTGTTTGATTTTTTTCTTCTGAGAACTATTTTTCTCTTATATTGGGATTCTCTCATAGCACAAAAGAAGGTGGGGTTGACTATTTTGTGACCATGTTAGTTAACATGGTGACCCAAACAAACCATCAAGGGCTCTTTCTAAGATTATTTCCCACTGTTTCCAAGAATATATATATATATATATATATATATATATATATATAATATCACAGAGAGATACACTTAAATGTATGGGCATTAATATAAATGAGTACTTAACACAAAGTAGGGATGAATTGGTCTTTATCGTTTCCACTTTAAAACTCCTTCTGAGTCTCATAGTTTATGGAACAGTTTGTAACATCAGCATGACTCTCAGGATAAGAAAATTAGCTGTAGGTTTAAGGAAAGTATAATTGATTTTTCTGTTTGCTGGGAATCAGAGGACAGCAGCCACCCACCATGTTGAAAGAGATGACAGTGAGGGTCGTAGAGGGTTCGTGTAAGAAATGGGGAAGAGTGGTCTTCCTACAAGATAATATTAAATCAGGACAATTACAACGCAAAATCCACTAAACATCCTATAGTGAGTATTTGCTAAGTGGGTTCTCAGTTGGCATCAGAAGCCCTGAGATTATTTTTTGTGTGTACATCTCCCTGCAGGTCTTAGAGACTCCCATTGTGGTTTGCATTCAGTCTTATGTGGATGCATAGAATAATCCTTTCCTTCTTTAGTCAAGGAAGCGAAAACTGAAAATATTGCTTCCATTTTAGGCTTTTGAATTAAATCCAAAAATGTTTTCTTTAAAAAAATTCTACTTGGATGCCTGGGTGACTCAGGAGGTTAAGCATCCCACTTTGGCTCAGGTCATGACCTCACAGTTCATGAGTTTGAACCCCTCATAGGGCTCTGTGCTGACAGCTCAGAATCTGCTTTGGATCCTCTGGCCCCACCTCTCTCTGTCCCTCGCCTTCTTGTGCTCTCTCTCTCTCAAAAAAATAAATAAACATTAAAAATAATTCTACTTAGAGTTATGTAAACAAAATATTTTAGGTGACCTATGAATAATGTTTTGTTCTTTTATGATCTAATTCATTTCTTACTAAATTGGGATTCCAAACACAATTCCTCAACCCTCAAGTTTTCACCACCTAGACTTACTCTAAGGAATAATTTTATTTTTGATCTATTAATTTAAATTATGTGAAATTATTGTTATTTGGCCTATAATAATCAACAATTTCATATGGTCCTGCTACTATTTGCAATTACTGAAGTGTCCCATTTCTAATAGATAATTAAATACTATCCTGTGCATTCTGAGTTAATTATTCTCGGTCTTTATTGAGAAGGCCTCAAGAACCTAAACTTTGTGTAATCAGTTTCAGAGAGGTATTTCTGTCGCCGAGAGGTCATGGATAGCGGATGACCTTAAGTGATTGAGGGGAGGGAAAGAGGAGGCCTAGAAACCTCTCTTACCTGCCCTTAGTTCCTGACTAGGTGTTTTCACTAGAGATAAATACATGTGTTCAAGAACCCATACAAGTTCAGGCTCTCCTTGTATACCATTTTCATTTTTTGTAAAAACCTTCCTTACAGAATAAGGACCATCATACAGAGTTAAGACCATCATAACAGGACACAAACTGAGACTCCATCACAGAAAGCAAGGTACCTATGTTAACTTGATCTAACCAAGTAAAAACAAACAAAACAGAACATTAGTTCTTTTAACAGAAATTTAGATAAAATATTAATGGCAAAAGAAGGGTAACAGAGAAGCATAGGCAGAGTGGGTCAATGTATGACCCTGATAGAATACAGTAGTGTCTTCTGGACTTACTACAGTTCAGGTTCAGAGACAGGCCGTAGTGGTCCACAGAAAACGGAAGTAACATGGAGAAAAAGAATGCCAGACAAGAAGCCTGGAGCCTTCCTCATGTTCTCCTGAAATTCTTCTTGCTCCAAATGATATCAAGAATCTGATAAATTCTTAAGAAATAAATACTACAATCTCAACATTTAAAGCAAACATTATCTTTTCTAGAATTCTCTACGCAGAAAGGAGCTCAGAGTGTGGAGATTTCTGCCTGAGGACTTTCTGATTGTTTTTCTGTTTTTTTCTTACTGATATGAGGTAATTGAGAAAATAAAAATAAAAAAAAAGAAAGGAAGGGAGGAAGGAGGGAGGAAAGGAAAGAAAGAAAGAAAGAAAGAAAGAAAGAAAGAAAGAAAGAAAGAAAAGAGTGAAGGAGCGAAGGAAGGAAGGAAGGAAAGAAGGAAGGAAGGAAGGGAAAGTGGGAAGAAAAAAAAGAAAAAGAAAAAGAACATGGCTGTACATTTAGTCTGAGTTTTATATTGCCACAACATAATGGGGCACCAGACTCTGTTCCTGTTGAAGGGAGAGAGTGCATCATACAACCAAATATTTGGAGAAGTGAAGCAAGAGTCCAAATGGGTATCAGTTCAATTCTAGACCAGTTGTTTATAAAAAAAAGAAGAAAGAAAAAAAGGAAAAAAAATGATAAATTTTGAAGAGAAACAAAAAGTGAGGCACATCTCCATCAATTTCAAGGTGACCACTAGAAAGTGTAGACAGGGTAAATAAAGTTATTCTTTTTAAAAGTGTTTAAAGCCAACCAGATTTATAAACTTACACGGATAGAAAAAATAAATATTTCTTAAAATCTTTTTGTTTTTTATTAAAATGACAAAGAGAAGGAAGAATTAGAAACATGACTGATCATGAAGAGAATTTCACTCACTGCAGTGAGGAAAAAGCTACATTTAATATATTAGAGTAGTTTCTTCCTTGGATGGAAACTTCCAGAATGAATTCCTGTTAAAATATCTCCTCTGGGTAACCTTACTATGTTACCTGAGATTTCTGATACCAGAACTGGAGAGAGGAGAACAAGCACTAAAAGTACTTAACTCTCCCAAGAAGTTATAAAAGACTTAACATTTCTGTATGCTCCTCTGTTTTCTATACATTCTCATTGGCTTCATGTACATTTTAGTTATGTTGAACAAATCTTATGTTACCAACTACATGTATACTTTTTAAGAGCAATGACTGAGCTTTATATCCCTTCCACAGTTTTTTGAGCTTAATAGGACCTTGTTAAACTTTTCTGAAAAGCGATTTATTTTTATCTATGTAATGCCTTCTAAAAATAACAAGTAGGTTACTGCTAAATAATACAATGTTGGCATCAATTATAGCAAGAAGTTTACTTTATCTTATGAGTAAATAGTTACAATGTTCTTAAAAATGAAATAACAGTTCGGAGTGCTCTTCAAGGGACTTGAACATTGCTATAAACATTTAGCAAGATTTGGAATTCTAATGCTTTTCCAGATCATTTATCTTCAGCCAAATCCATGAAAATTATGCATCAAGATGATTATAGGTACTAGAAGCAATTACATGTGTCTAACCTATTAAGAGTACTCTAAATTCCACATAAATTAAGTCTGTTTCAAAGTGTTAATTAACTAAATGTATGAAAACTTGATTATAATTTGGCCTCTGGCATTTTGAAAATTATTAATCCCCTTAAATTATTACTTCCCTTTTACTGAAATTCTCTAAATACAGTAAAATTATAACTCATATCACCAAAAAAAAAAAAAAAAAAAAAAGACAGTTTGCTTCTCCTGGACTTGGAAATTACACAGTTGCTTCCAACTAATCGGACTTACGATCCAAGAAAATCAGGTCCTGCCCAAAAGTTAAATTTTAGGAAAACAGTATTTGAGACTTTAAAAATGGGCTTTATTTTCACACACACACACACACACACACACACACACACACTGTACACACAAAGACAGCACTATTGGTTTCCAAATTCACCATTACGAATTTTGGTCATTCTTTATGGTTTGAAAAGATTTCCCTTGGCAAGAATGTGAGAAGCCTTAGCAAATGGCAACTTGCAGGAATATCTTCTCTTTTTTTTACAAAAGGAAATTCTGTGGGAAATAAACCCTAAATTCTCTCCATTGCTTATCAGTTTATGAGCAACACCATATAATTATCCCCCACTTAGATAAGGACATGTTAAATGAGGAGGGTTTGTAGTTTCTTTTCTTTTTTGTGGAGTACTCGGATGTTCTGCACCTAATTGACAATTCATATTAATTGCATATTTTTGTGTATTTCTATCTATATTCATAATTGAAAGTATCAGTGTAACTTTTACAAGTCAGTTATATATGATTAAAGAATCATATTTAAATCATGTCATGTGATTCCTTCAAATTTATTTTTAAAGAGTCATTTTTTAATTCTTACATTAATTTATATTCATTGTAGACATTTTTCAAATTATGAGTAGGTCCAGATAAGAATATAGAACATCCGCAAACACCATGACCCAGAATTAACACTTACAATAACTGTTGTTAGTTGAATATATTCCCAGCAAAGATACATTGAAGTCCTCACCCTCAGGTGACCTTATTTGGAAATAGGGTCTTTGCAGATGTCATCAACATGAGGTCATGTGGGATTATGGTGGCCTCCAGACACAGAGGTGAGCATCCTCTGAGCACGGAGGAAGAAACTGAGCCAACTGGTCTACAAAGCCAATCAACTCCAAGGATTGCTAGCAACCACCACGAGCTAGGAAGAGGCCAGGAAGGATTTTTCCTTAGGACACAGTGGAGTGTGGGCCTGCAGACACTTTAATTTCAGACTTCTACCCTCTGGAACTATGAGAGAATCAACTTCTGTTGTTTGAGGTGACCTAGCTTATGCAGCAGCCCTAAGAAACTAATAGTGGATGTCCTTCTGACCATTTATGGACACTATCAGCAATGCTGCTTCATACCTTGACTTGTTTATACATTGCTATCTATAAACATGGAATGTTTGTGTTCCTAATGTTGAAATCTAACCCCAATGTGACGGCATTTGGAGATTGGCCTTTAAGAGCTTGTTAGGTCATCGGAGTGGAGCCCTCATAAAAGGGATCAGTGCCTTATAAAAGGGACCTCAGCGAGCTCCCTTGCCTCTTCCTCCATATGAGGACATCCTACCGGGCACCAAATCTTGTAATGCCTTGTCTTGGACTTTTCAGCATTCAGATGTGAAAAATAAATTTCTGTTGTTTATACATCACCCACACTCCAGTAGTCTGTTATAGCACTGGAATGACCTAAGACCATAAATACCTTATTTATGTACTTGTATACGGTATTAGTATATGGCTTATCATAAATACTAGTGGAGGTCGTCACGTGTTTTTTATAGAAATAATTATTCATGGGGCGCCTGGGTGGCTCAGTAGGTTAAGCGTCCGACTTCGGCTCAGGTCATGATCTCACAGTTTGTGAGTTCCAGCCCCGCATCGGGCTCTGTGCTGACGGCTTAGAGCCTGGAGCCTGCTTCAGATTCTGTGTCTCCCTCTCTCTGCTCCTCCCCCTGCTCATGCTCTGTGTCTCTCTCCTTCAAAAATAAATAAAAACATTAAAAAAATTAAAAAAAATAATTATTCATGAGGACTAGTTTTACATAAAGAGGTCATTCTGTAGTGCCATGGGCATGATCCATTCACAGAATTTTAATATCTTTTCTTTTGTATGGTGTTTTATTAAGTATATGTTTGATATTAAAGAGTGAGTCTTAATATTTGGGGAACTACTTGCTTTGGCGAAGTTGAATTAAATGGAGAAGTACTGATTATTTCATTATTGAGAAGTACATTTGGCTTTGAAATTCAATTTAGGCATAGCAACATGTTCAATTTTATTGTAGCTGATCAATTATGCCTTTTGTGATTATTTTGTTTTCTTTAGAAAGTATTGATTATTCCATGGTTCCGATTCTGAAAGAAGTTTTTTGAAATATCTGACTATAATTACAATCTCTTAACATTTTGCATATCTCCTATCCCCCTTTATGCATTTGGTTTCTATGTAGTTTTATGCATATCTTCTTTTGAATTGTGCCTATTAAAGTTATCTAATATCTACCTTGGTCATATTTTTTTATTTTTATTCTTTCTTTACCATTTCGTTTCTTAAATTTCCTTAAACAATATAAAGATGAGGCTTTTAAACAACTAACTGGCATACTTTTTTTAGGGAAATTTAACAATGAGCACTTATATGTTAAGTAATGTTCTGTTTCGGATTCTATGCCTCCCTGTCTCTCTGCCTTCCCCCCTTGTACTTTGTCTATGTCTTTCAAAAATAGAACATCAAAAATAGACATTAAAAAAATTTTAAAAAGTTGTTCTGTTTTGTTTCCATTGATCTTAATCAATCTGTTAATCAATCATCTGTTTCCATTGATATTAATAAAGTCAATCTGTATGTGCAGGCCTATGTTTGAGGGAAAAAATGTCTTCTAATATTAGAGTTATCTTTGTTCTACTTTCTGGAACACTTTTTTTAAGGTTTCCTGATTCTAGTTTCTAAAACTCTAATGTTTTGTTTTTCTTCAGGAATTTCCTGGCTTTGATATATTCACTCCTTGTTCATCTAGTTCAGCGGTTGATAATCTACAGCACAAAGGTCAAATGTAGCTCCCTGCCTGTTTGTGTAAATAAAGTTTTATTAGAACATAATCATGCTCATTCATTTTTGTATTACCTAAGACTTTTCTTTAGGATTGTAGAGTCATGAGACAGACCTTATGGCCAGCTAAGGTGAAAATATTTATTATTTGGATTTTTACTGAGACATTTCCAACCCCTGATTAAAATCACTAATTAAATTGTGTTCAGGGCAAACAGAATAATCCTTAGGAAATGAATTTCCAAAGCTCTCAGAAAGCTCTAATAATTTAAATTTAATGTTGTTGTTGTTTTTTATCTGGCTCTATTTTACCAGGAGCTAATATTACCTCCTGAAGATCCACTTATAATTTTTCTCTGTCTGCTAGCCCTCTTTAATCTTATTTTATTCTTTTCTTACCCATGAATCTAGTCAACCTCGTGGCTCAGGTGAAGCTTATAAGATAGCTTCACTAGTAACAGACATTAAAGCAGAGGCGACACGGAACGCAGCAGCTGCTGGTTTTATGTTAAAAGGTCAGATAAAAGGAGAGTTTCTAAATGGATTTGGGATAGGTAAAAATTAGTAGTAGGATGCAGGGTCTCAGGAACTCATAATTTGTGGTGGGAGAGCATCCACTTCTGGAAGTCATAAAGGCCTTTATTGTCTCTTGCATGAACATGGTGTTGACCATGGTCCCCTTCCTTCTTTTATTTCTGAAGTTCTTTGAAAATCTGGAATGTAATGTTGATGTTTTTAGAGTCTTGCATATAAGGCGTTGGACTTCCCTCTTTGGTTACCATTGGTCAAATCACTCATAAATGTATCACCACAATATGTAAGATGGGAAATGTCCATGGCAAACAGAAGCATACATTCTAGATCAAGATATATTTGGTCAGGTTTTACAAATTGCTAAAAAAAATGGATGGAAGCAGAAGTGGGATATCTTTTAAAAATATTAAAACAGACACATTGAAGAGGGAGTGGCAGTTCTAGAAGGATAATTTCCCCAGTCTCATGCCTGTCTCCCTAACTTCTGTCTATAAGTCAAGCACAGAATTCTTGAATTAGTGAAGCAGCTGCTGGGAGCAGGTGGAAATGAAGGACTGGTCCACGTTGGACTATTTGGACAGAGAGGGTGAGTGTATTTTCTTTGGTGTGAATGTAGAACTGGGCTAGAGATCCCTCGTGAAATAATCAGAATCCCACAATTCCCAAAGAGCACTTGACCTAAAGAGATCCATGGATCCCAGACAAGAAAGGTACACCAATCTTTGTGTGTGATTGTACATCAACATGCTCGTGATCTCCAGGCTCACAAAGCACCTCCAGGATCCTGTTAAACCTGTGGTTCATATTCCACCTTAACCCCTAGCATGGGTTAGTATACGGCTTTGAAAAAATATATATATCATGAACACAATGTAAGGCTAGCTTTATGTTAAATATCAGGGATCCAAAGAAAAAATAAAGTAAAATTTAAAAAGATACAAATGTGATCTACAGAAACCACATGGGATAGACACACATCTAGAGTCACATTTTAATGTTATGTGATGTGCTGCAGTAAATGTTTGCTCAGGTGTTATCAGAACATTGACTTAGAGCTTGACCAAGTCACTAACTTTGCTGAAAAAAAAATCTGTTTTCATCTATTTTATTTAATTTTCTTTGCCCAGCTTTAAAAACCATGATAAATTCTCAACTACAAGAGAATTTTATTGTCTTTCTAATAAAATGGAAGTTAAAGTCTGTGACCATTTGTTATCCAAGATTTTATGTATTTCTCTTTTCATTTGACCTTGGTGGCAAATTTCCGAAGGAAAGGCCATAACCTACAATCTTTATGATCACCTCAAGAAATAAAACAGATCAATATATCAATTATAATTCACTAAATTATTTGTATAGGAGCTCTGAACAAAGCATCCAATAAAATTATGTTTGATAGTGTTTGAGAAATTATGGGCAGAAATATAAGGAAAATTTCTATGCCTGTTCTGGAAAGCCAGAATTTTATTTAACTTTGTGTTCGTGGGTGAGACAGATCACATTTACCCTTTTAAGTAAATTAAATTCTCATGTCTTGATTTGTACAAAGTAACAGAAAAAAAAAAAAAAGATGGGATTATTTTGATGGCTTTTTCTTTCTGCCTGGAAGGAATGAATCATTTAAAGTATGAGATCAAAAAGAAATATTACAAATAGAATTTGTAAAGAATAGAAATAATAGGGTCATTGTTTCCATAAACTAGCGGAAAGCACTCTTTTTAAATGTTGTGAAGTTCTCAGTAGTTTTAAAAATAAAGTGAAAACTAAATCATATTGACTTCATAGCCTGCAGTAGAAACACACTGAGCCTTAAATATTAACATTTGGTGCCATTTCTTGTCCTATTAATGTTACAATGAAGACCGACTTCCACTAATCTGTCTTCACATAGTTCAATTTTACAGTATAATTCCAGATAAATGGAGGAAAATGAGCTAAATATCCGTACACCAACTTTTTCTCAGCAATGATTTATTTCTCTAATAAAAAGTAACCAGTATTCTCTATTTTGAACAAATATGATATAAAATAACCTAAAGTACAAAAAATGAAAAAAAAAAAAGGAAAAAGCCCAACAGATTGTATACAGGAAATGGTTTTGGTATCATAAGTCTAAGAATCTGAGGGACTGAAGTTCAGTTCAATCTACACTTGGGTGAAGTGGCCCAAGAACCCTGGGGGTAAAACAGAAACTTATTACTGCTAGAAAATGGAGTTGGCTGTACTATTTCATTTTAGTGAGAATTTGTTAGACATGATAAAGTATACACCATAAACGATTGTGCTATCCTGATTATCGAGACTGTAGTTCTGGTTGTTCTTCAAAATTGTAAAACAAACAGAATTATGTGCTCCTTCTAGTCAGTAGCAATTCTTTCATAAAATCGTGTTAAATTTGGATTGTCTTGTTTCTTATTGTCACGGATATTCATCGTCCCACATATATAAGCAAAAAAGAAGGATGTTTGCCAATTTGTTTCAGTCAGCATGCATATTTTAATTAATATTCTTCTCTCTCTACCATTTAGTATAATGTATGCATAACATGGTCATACAAATAAGCTAAATATAAGTATACTAGTTTTCTGTTGCTGCCATAACAAATTGCCACGAACTTGCTTAAAACAAGGTATATTTATTGCCTCACGGTTCTGACAGGATTAGCAACGCAAATCTTGGTGATGGAAGGGCTGCATTCCTTCTGGAAGGCTGTATTTAGATTCTTATTTCCTTGTTGGCTGTCAAATGAGGGCCCTCCTTAGCTCCTAAAAGCCACCGTCTTGTTCAGCTTGTGGCATCCATCTTCATCTTTAAGTACATGATAGTGAGTTGAACCCTTCTCTTGCTTCAAATCTCTCCTGCCTCTACTTCCATCTCTGTATTTCTTTGACCTACTCGTTCCTCTCTGCCACTTCTGTGAGCTCATGAGATTACTTACATTGAACCTAGGCAAATAACCCAGAACAACCTTCTACCTGAAGCTCGCCTTAATTCTTTTTATTATTATTATTTATTTTGTTTAATTTACATCCAAGTTAGTCAGTATATGGTGCAACAATGATTTCAGGAGTAGATTCTTTAATGCCTCTTACCCATTTAGTCCATCCCCCTCCCACACCCCCTCCAGTAACCCTGTTTGTTCTCCATATTTAAGAGTCTCTTATGTTTTGTCCCCTTCCCTATTTTTGTATTATTTTTGCCACCCTTCCTTTATGTTCATCTGTTTTGTATCTTAAAGTCCTCATATGAGTGAAGTCGTGTGGTATTTGCCTTTCTCTGACTAATTTTGCTTAGCATAATACCCTCTAGTTCCATCCATGTAGTTGCAAATGGCAAGATTTCATTCTTTTTGATTTCCGAGTAATACTCCATTGTATATATATACCACATCTTTATCCATTCATCCATCCATAGACATTTGGGCTCTTCCCATACTTTGGCTAAGGGTGATAGTGCTGCTATAAACATTGGGGTGCATGTGCCCCTTCGAAACAGCATACCTGTACCCCTTGGATAAATACCTAGTAGTGCAATTGCTGGGTCATAGGGTAGTTCTATTTTTAATTTTTTGAAGAACCTCCATATTGTTATCCAGAGTGGCTGCACCAGTTTGCATTCCCACCCACAGTGCAAACGAGATCCTCTCTCCCCACATCCTTGCCAACATCTGTTGTTGGGGGTCACCTTAATTCTACTTGCAAAGCTAATTTTGTCATTTTAAGTGACCTATTCACAGGTTCCAGGGACTAGGGTATGGACATCTGAGAGAGGGGCATTATTTTGCCTACCACAACAAATTTCTTGAAATTGTTAAGACTTCTTGAGAATCTAGCTTTAGATTTAAGAAAGAGAAATTTGTCGTTTAATCTCTTTTCACAAGCAATTTGGACAAGCAACTTACTTTTCCAGAGGCTCAATTTATACACTGATAGAGACTTACATCTACCTCATAAAGTGGGTTTGAATAAAATAAGTTCTTGAAAAATCCTAGCGTAAGATGGCAGCACAGAGGAAAAAAAATCATTTTCTCATTTCTACCTTCCTCAATCTTTTCCTTTCCCATTCCTTAATGTGTGTGGTCCCCAGAAAATACTTTTTTCTTCTTCTCTTTTTTTTTTATTCTAACAAAGCTCTGTCAAAAGCCATTAATTCACAAAGCTGGTTGGTCTCTTCTCAATGGCCCAAAGTTAGGTACAGTTTGATATCAAACTGAACACATAATTTAACTTCTGTCTTCCACTTCTATCTATCTCCTTCATTTGCTTCTTAAGGAATGACATTATCCCATGACCCAAGGCTATTCTTCACATTTTCCCCTCCATTACCAGTCTTTGTCAGTTGAATTTCCATACATACTACCAAATAAGCTTTTTCATACTTATCCATTTCTATGACTGTTGTCTTATATTGGACTTCTATCTTGGTTCTCTAAACTTTTACTATTATTGCTCAATAACACGAATAAATTTAAAGAATGGTTTTAGTACTTGAATTGTTTGACTTCTCAAGATTATTCAACACTTTTGGCCACTCCGTCCTCCAAAAAGTCACATTGTCCTCTATATACCAAGATATCCTGCCTCCTTCTTCTATCATGCCTTGCTCTTGTGATGGTTAATTCTATGAGTCAACTTGGCTGGATTATGAAGGCAAGATTTTGGTAAAACATCAGTCAAGATGTTGCTGTAAAGATTTTTTTGTCTATTTGTTTTTTAGACATAATTAAGTTCACAACCTGTTGACTTTGAGTAAAGCAGATTACTCTCTGCAGTATGGGTGATCATCATCCAAAACAAAGGAGGTTTCCCAAAGAAAAAGAAATTCTATGTTCAGAATGCAACATAGAAATTCTGTTTTCAGCCTTCCAACTAAGACTGCAACATCAGCTCTGACACAAATCTCCAGCCTATTAGCCATAATGAAGATTTTAACTTGCCAGCCTGCAAAATTTGCTTGTACCATTGTTTTAATTAGTCATTTTATTTTTATTTTTTATATATTTTTTTAGAGTTTATTTATTTTTGAGAGGGAGAGAAAGAGACAGAGCGTGAGTAGGGGAGGGCAGAGAGAAAAGGAGACACAGAATCCAAAGCAGGCTCCAGGCTCTGAGCTGTCAGCTGTCGATGCAGGGCTCGAACCCACGAACTGTGAGATCATGACCTGAGCCGAAGTCAGACGCTCAACTGACTGAGCCACCCAGGTGCCCCAAAATTAGTCACTTTATTTTTATTTTATTTTTATATCATGTTTTTGAATATATTTCCTTGAATCAGTTTGTTAAAACATCTATCTATCTATCTATATATCTATCATCTATCATCTTTTTATATAGTATCTTTATATATATATATATATATATATATATATAATACTTAATATATACTTTTTATATAGTATCTCTTTGACCTCAGAGAAATTCTAAATGCTTCCTAGCCTTCTCCAGTCTCATTCCTCCCTGTTTCCCCTATCATATTCTACTAATTCAGTCATTACTACTTATTCTCTTCTTAAGGTCTTCTCTTGTGCTATCCCCTTTGCTTGGGACACTCTTTTTTCCCACTACCTACTTAACTTCTACAGAAATTTATAACTCACTATTTATTTTATATATTTAGATCAGTCTTTAGGTTGTTCTTTCCCATTGTATTCTTTATTTCTGTTTGTTTTTATCATTCATCAGATTTCATCTATTTAAGTATTTCTCTTCCCTTCTAGGGTATAAACCTTACAAGGACAGAGGTTGAGTTTATCTTATTCTCACCTGTATTCCTGTGGCTAGCACCAATTACTAAATATGTTTGGTGCTGAATGCACCTTTGTTCAAAAATGAGCTAATACACGGATGAATATGCTTCTCTTGATTTCTTCTAGGGTGATTCTCTTCAGTTTCGCCTCTACTCTGTTGTTAGATTCACTGTCCTTGAAAATAACATTTAAGATACCAACCCTCTGATTAAAATCATTCTATGGCTCTCCATCTATTTAAGGATAAAGTTTACATAGCTTACTATGACACATTTGACCCTTGGTTTAAATTAGAAGAAATACAAATTTAAATAATAAAGAGCCCTACAGCACCATTTTTTAACCTTGTAATTCCAATAAAGATAAATCAGACAAAATAAATAACAGAATTAAAATTATGAATATAGCATGGGTTCTTAATAGATTCTTTTGAACTCAAACAACTTCCCTAGGCACTGAGGACCCAGAAATGTTGCCAGATCTGAGGAATCATGGAGTAGAGAAAGTTTTTGTCTTATTTCCTTTGTCTTTAACTTTTCATCTTTATCCTTCACAGTTTATCTTTATTCTTCTAAGATTATCTGTCAGTTGAGAGATGAGTAACCAGTAATAGGTAACCTTGACACTTCCCTGGCCTTGTCTATGCACCATCACCTCCTGCTTTCTTTGATGACCTTGCTGCCTGAACACAGAGAGCCAGCCTTGCCCTAGCTACCTCTTCGGCATTAGTACCAAACTGAAGGCAGTTTCATCATATCCTGTCATTCATTCAACAAATATTAATCAGATGTCTACTTCATATCAAATAATATCCTATGCTTGAGATACTTTATTAAATAAGAGATTCCCTCCTAGGTTGTAAACTTTGCATTTTAGTATCATGCATAAATATCTTACATAAACTAGTATCTTTTCATAAGATAGAGTTCCCCCAATGCTGCCTGGGTAACCCAATACCACCTTCAAAATTCAGCTTAAACATGATTCATGGGAAATCTAGCACATCTGTTCCTTCAATCCAATGCAAAGCATTATAATAACACATAGTATGCATAATTGTAATTACTGAACGACCTTTCCATCCAAGACTGTGATCCTTCTGTATGAAGACTGTCATCATCACCATCATATCTACAAGCTCCATCCCTGCCTCAGATAAGGCTTTTTATTGAAATTATAGACAACACTATATCACCTTTAAGTTCTATATTTATTCCTGATCAAGTTCATGGGAAAAAGCGAGTGGTACAGATAGCTTCGGTTTATGGACTGCTAAGGGAAATGTTAAAAGTGTGTGTCTTATTTGTGGGATAATAGTAATAGAAGTATCTTTAATAAGACTGAAACGTGTTTTTAATAGACCTAGTTTGAACAGAACTTAATTTGAGACTATAAAGAAGAAGAGTTTTCCTTTTACCCCTCATCTCTCTGGTAGAATGTCGTTAAGATCAAAGCTTTTTGTGTTTTGTTTCCCCATGGATGCCTATGTTGGTATTTTTATCATAGACTATTAGTTCTTATTATAGACTTGTAGACATAATAGTTGTGATTTCTTCTCAAGTGTTTGAAGGCTGAATGGAAGACTAACTCTCTAGACATTTCCTAATGAGCAGGGAGATATATACATAAGATTCTCCTTTAGCTGACTCAGTTTTGTAAGTTCACATCTTCATTTTATAGTCTCATCTAGCAGATTAAGGTATAAATCAGCATAATAGAGGGGGCAGGAAGTAGATGGGTAATTTCAAGAGGGTTTCACTTTTATCTTCCCCAAGGGTAGAATTGATCCATTCATCATGAACTAAATTTTCTATGTCTACTATCAAAATATGGTTCAACTGGTAAACCTAAGTAATGAGATCCATATTTCAGGATCTGGGGAAACTGTACAGTTTAAGCAAAGGAATCAGCTCACTTTAGCTCATCAGTATCCATGGTTGAGGTCATTTTGTTTCTGCCCGTTTTCTGTAAAATAAACAAATATAAATGTCCAACTAGTTTCCCACTACCTAGTGACAGTACGCTAAAATCATTAGTGTTTTGCCCTGGTGACTATCCATCTCAAATTAAAACCATAGTTGAGTAACAAAGTTGACCTGTTGATACTAAGAACATATATACATAACAAGCAGTATAGCTGTTAAAAACACGGAGTCTGGGGCGCCTGGGTGGCTCAGTCGGTTAGGCGTCCGACTTCAGCTCAGGTCAGGATCTCGCGGTCAGTGAGTTCGAGCCCAGCGTCGGGCTCTGGGCTGATAGCTCAGAGCCTGGAGCCTGCTTCCGATTCTGTGTCTCCCTCTCTCTCTGCCCCTCCGCCGTTCATGCTCTGTCTCTCTCTGTCTCAAAAATAAATAAACGTTAAAAAAAAAAAAAAAAAACACGGAGTCAAACTGAATAGGTCTAAGTCCTGGCTCCACCCCATATAGACCTTGTGATTTTGCATACATCACTTAGTCTCCTTAGGCTTAGTTTCTTCACCTATAAAATTTTATGAGATTAAAGAAACCTCTATGATAGAATAAAGTGAGGAGTAAATGAAGTAATTAGTGGGAAGTTTACAGGAGAGTGCTCATAACAGAAAAATACACAATAAATATAGAACTTTATGATGTAAGCTATGAATATTAAAACAGAACTGGCGGTGCCTGGGTGGCTCTGTCGGTTAAAGGTCAAAATCTGGATTTCAGCTCAGGTCATGATCTCATGGTTTGTGAATTCGAGCCCCATGTTGGGCTCTGTGCTGACAGCGAGAAGCCTGTTTAAGATTCTCTCTCTCCCTCTCTTGCTCTCTCCCTCCCTCTCTCTCTCTCTCAAAATAAATAAGTAAACAACAGACAAACCAGAATTGAAGTAAACTTGTTGAATCTTCCTAATCTGCTAATATATACTGGTGAAGTGACAGCTCCTTTGAAATGTTTGTCATTTCTAGAGGAGCCTGGGTGGCTCAGAGTCAGTTAATCATCCAACTTCAGGTCAGGTCATGATCTCACGGTTCATGAGTGTGAGCCCTGTGTCAGATTCTGTGCCGACAGCTCAGAGACCTGAGCTTGCTTGGGATTCTGTGTCTCCCTCTGTCTCTGCCCCTCCCCTACTTGCTCTCTCTCTCTATCTCTATCTCAAAATTAAATAAACATTAATTTTTTTAAAGTTAATGTTTTTCACTTCCAGACTTTGCCAATAAGAATCCAATACTTACTAATAGTAAATGTCTGAATGAGACTCTTTAGAGGAAAAAACAAATATTACTAGTGGTGATATAAGCTACTTATAGATGGCTGTCAATCCTGGTCTATCTAAGACAATCTAGATTAATGTCTGTTTCAGGGTATAATAATTAATAGAGTGTTTTAATATTCTAAATAAGATCTTGTTTGGATAACAAATTATATGGTCACACTAATTATAAAAAACATAGAATCATGTTAACATTCTCTAAGCTCTCAATTAATTTTACTCTTGCTCTAGCACATATTCCATAGATAGATTGAAACAAACTATAAGAAAATTATCGATTTGTTTATTATTCAGCAAATCAATTGGTCATGTGACTTAGTTAGGTTGATGATGATTGATTGCATTATTATTGGCAGTCTAATTTCCATAAAGGGATTCCAAATCAAATATTCAGAGTCACTATACCTCCAATTCATGAGCCCACAAGCTACAACAAAAATTTCATTAAATTTTAACTTTATTCTACTAATAGGGGAATGATTTTTGTTTGTTTGTTTTAATAATGGTGACCTAGGATGAAAGGAGATATATCAAAATCACATTTCTATGGTAATGAGGCTAATGCATTAATTCAATGTGAAAAGCCCGATATCTAGAGTTGGTTTTAGATTCATGAGTTACACTATATTGCTATTAATCAAGTCCTCCTGTTTTTTGTTTTTTGTTTTTTGTTTTTTTTAGAAAATTAAATGATTGTATTCTGTATTTATGTGCATGAACACACCTGTTTCATGTTTTAAGAGAGTAAGAGGACCATAATGTATGTTGGGAGGCAATTCTTCATGGTTCTCTTGCATTTCTGCATATCATATGACCAGAGACACTAATTGACTTTTTCTAGACTATCTTTTCATGAATGTTTGTATAATGAAGCAGTGAGGAGCCATCCCTGTTGGGCCCTGTCTAAACTATAAAATCATGACAAATGCTTGTGGATAATTTAGGTCAGTGGTTAGCAAATATTTATGGAAAGGTGTGTATGTGAGGCACATATGATCTTTGTTTTTGTTTGTTTGTTTGTTTTACAATCCATCCTCTAAAAAATGTAAAATTTTACTTATAGGTAATATATCAAGAACCTTCAGGCAGAGGTTAACCCATGGGTCACAGTTTGCCACCCTCTGCTTTAAGCCACTAAATTTTAAGGTTGTTTGTTATGCAGTAATCCCTAGCCAAAACAGACTATACCATCTAATCGTCAGATTATTTATGTTCTAACTGATGCACTTGTTAAAATGTTTCTTGTGGATTATTGTGTCTATGCACCTGTCTAAACTGAGTTTTCACACCCGGCTCAAGTTTCTCATCCGCTTCCATGAAATCACTGCCACTTTTTCCTCATCTAACCCAATAGGAATTTTAAAACCTTCTAGGTTAAAGATGCTTTTACCCTTGCAATAAAAAATTTGGTAAGTTAAATAAATAAGAAAAATAGCTTGTTATTCTAACAGATTTGTTTTAAACCGTAACACCGCATCTCATTTTTCACAAATCTTCAATGCAGCATTTTCTCTTTTGATTTCAATCATTTAGATATGTATATTTTCAAACTATTATCCGCAGGTGCCCACCACATTCACTTGTCCTCTTTTGTATGTTATCTCTGTTAATGACATCACCTTCCTTGATTTTCTCAAGCTAGAAACGTAAGGGTTCTTTAATGTTCAATACTTCCCTCTTACTCCACAGAGTTAAGTGATTATCTTTTTGCTACCTATGATTTATACTTCTTCTTCTTCATCATCCCAACTGCCACAAGGACTTTCATTTAATCCTTCATTGTCCGTGAACTGAACTTTGTCATATATTATCCCAGGCCACCAAATGTGGATGCAACACAAAAATTCATATGAACTTGCCTGAAAATTCTGAATGTTAATTAAAGGAGATTCCAATCCTAATTTGTTAAACATGGCTAAGATCAACTCTACATTGATTAGATTTGGTATCTCTCACAAGAAACCTTTTTTCCCCTTTCTTTTCCATCTTCCTGGTTATAACTTAAGTCTGCTTTTCATCTATTCACTATTATGCACCACCTCTCTCATACAATCCAGGAAGTTCTTAGACATTAAGCAATGGAATTTTTTTGTTGTTGTTTACATAATTTTTCTCTAGGCAAAAGTATAAATACTTTTTATTATTTTTATTTTTATTTTATCCCAGTCTTCAAATCCATTCATTTAAAGTCACTCCCGTGCTAATTATTTTTCTTTTTATTATATAGATATTTACCCAGCCACCACAAATCCCTGTTGCCTAAGGTATAAAGTCCTACTCTAGAGCTCAAAATGCATGCTATTTCTTGAACTTTGAACTGCCCCCAATGTAGTTTAACAATTAAGCCTATTACTCTTCTCTGATTGATTCCTAAACACCAAACATGATTACTTCTTTAATACGCCTCAAATAAACCATTTTCTCCCAATCCTTTCACAAATGGATTCATTTTTCTGTTTCACTTTCACCCCACCCCCTTTTCTTCACTTATCCAACCCTGACAATTCAGTCTAAATGTAACCTCCAGCCTCCGACTGGTTGGCTCAGTCGGTTGAACATACAACTTTGGCTCAGGTCATGATCTCCTAGTTTGTGAGTTAGAGACCCACATCAGCTTATGTACTGACAATTCAGAGCCTGGACCCTGCTTCAGAGTCTGTGTCTCCCTTCCTCTACCCTTCCCCTGCTCACTCTCTCTCTTTCAAAAATAAATGAATATTTAAAAAAAATTAAAAAAATAAAAAAAATAATTTTAAGCTCCTTTTATATAAGCCTTCTTGAGCACTTATGCTTTTTTAATATTTTTTTAATTTTTTTAATGTGTATTTTTTGAGAGAGAGAGAGAGAGAGAGAGCATGAGCAGGGAAGGGACAGAGAAAGAGGAAACACCAAATCCAAAGCAGGCTCCAAATCTGTGCAGGCACAGAGCCTGATGTGGAGCTTGAACTCACAAGCCACGAGATCATGACCAAAGCCGAAGTCGGACGCCCAACAAACTGAGCCACCGAGGTGCCCCAATTTTAACCTCCTTTTAAAAACTGCCAGGCCACATATGAGTTGAATTATTTGCTCCATTGGCTTTGATTCCACTATATTCTTTGCATTTCTTATGTCAATTCTATATTCTGATTAGATTTTGATTTCCTCAAGGAAAATAGCAGTGTAGTATTTACAGATCTTTGCACTGATATTACTCACAGGTTCTCTCTTAATGGAAGGACTGATGAATTTTTCGCCCCTCAAATATCAACTTGTCTCGGTCAAGTTGTTAAAAAAAAAGACACTGCATTCTTACTGATGTCCTATAAAAGTGGAATTAATAAACTATTGTTTTACACTAAAGTCAAAAGTAAAATAAAATACAAAGTGAATTACTCAGGTACTCTTTCCTCATAAAAATTCTCCGTTTACACTAATGAATGTCAAATGTTCCACAAACTTGATTTTTTTCCCCTCAAACTTAGATTCTACCTGGCTTCAGTGGCTACCTGTACAGTGTCTGTTATTATAAAGTAATTTAAAAAAAATTCTAAAATCACTGTGAATCAGTAATCTCCTTACTATAGTAGGGAGAATCCTAAAATACTCCCTGCATCTCTCTCGCCTGATGATACACATTATATAATCCTCCTCTCCTGAGCGTGGGCAGGAGCTGTGACCTGCTTCTAACAGTCGAATATGGCAAGGTGATTGGGTATTACTCCCATGGTTAAGTCTTACACGACGTAAAACTCAGTGTTAGCAGAACAGAGACAGAATGTCTCCTGCTGACCCGGAAGAAGTAATCCAGCAGGCTGTGAACTGCTTGTGAAGATGGCCCCGTGGCGAGGAGTTGTGGTTGATCTTTAGATGTTGAGGGCCACAGTCATATCTAGCAACAAGGAGATGAATTTTGCCAACAAATCTGAGCGAACCTGAAAACAGATTATTTCCCAGTTGAGTCTCCAAATGAGAATGCAGCTCATTTGGCCACTTAAGTACAACCATATGTGACCGTATGCCAAGGACCAGCAAGCTATGCCTGGATTCCTCACCCACACATACTGGGAGATACTAAATGTATTTTGTTTTTGGCACTAAAATTTTAGAAATTTGTTTTGGAGCTTTAGAAAATTAATACAGATCAGCAATAAGATTCGAATACATATACTCTTAGGTGCTAAAGTTAGGTGCAATCCCCTTCTTTAGATTTGAGCCAATGCAGAATTTTTTTAATGCTGCAGTGAAAGAATTTCAGAACACATAGCCTCCCAGACGCTATTCAAGGATTAGTTCAATGGCTTTTAATCTCCACTCAAAATATTATTTAAATATATTCATATTTTACCATTCTTTTCAGTTTCCTGCTTATAAGATTTTTCCCCTTTTCCTTTGTTTTATTGTTTTTGACCCTTTATTGTTGAAGCTTACTTACTCTAAAGCTAAGTGATCCTAGCAATGGATTCACACAAGCATGTTTTTTATAAAATATGCAAAAGTAAAGATTTTAACCACAATTGCTTAAGAATGGTGTCTCCTTTAACTTTGGCCTCTAGTCTGCACAGTCCTCTCTTGTAGGTGATTTTGAAGTAGCTGTAGTTATTTTGGGAATTCAGCTATCACAAGGTGATTTGGGGCACAGTTAGTATTTATCCCAATATATTTATGTTCAGAGTAGCTTCCATATAATTTAAAGCTATTGCCAACCTTCCTTAGGTTGGAATGTCTTCCAGAAACACTTTTATGGCCTGGACTTCTGACTCATATAAAGTTGTGAAACCAAAGATTTGCACAATATATGCTTATACCACTCATTCTCTTCATCTTATCAGAGAAAAAGCTGCTTTCACAATACCTAAACTTGTTGGCTCTTGCTACCTTGCAATTTTTAATATATTTTTATTTAAAATTCATCTAGCTGCCAATTTGGATTTTTTTTTTAGTGTGATGAGATTATCTGCCCACTACAAAGCTGTTCAGGCTTTACAATATGGGAATAAAACCACTTTAAACATTCTAATATTTTCAAAATTTAAGAAGTGAAACCCAAACACAAATAAGATGCTACAGTTTATTCCAAAAGTTGATATAACTCAAATATGTCATTCAACTTCCATTCTAAAAGACATTTTGGAATCTTTTCGTAAAACACAAGAGAAATAACAGATGCTTGATTTGGACACTTACGAAAGGTATCTCTTTTGTTGGATTAATATTTGTTTATTGAAGAACTGAGAAAAATTTAGGTTAAAAAACAAGTGGGATGTGAAGCAATAAGGATAAATATAAATGACAAAATAGAAAATATTTCAATATTAAGAAGTAAATTACCAACAAAACTAGGTAATATTAAGTACAGCAATTCATTAAAAAGAGATAAATTCCAAAAATTATTAATAAATAAGGTATGAGTTTTATGAATCCATTTACATAAAAAGAACATATAACAAAATTTTAAATGTATTGTTCACTTGGCACATAATACCAGCACCAATGGCAGTAACATAAAACTAAGAAAATGTTATCTCCATAAAGATACTAAAGGCAAAGTAGTTAACGAGTGAATACTTAAAATTAGTCACCAAAGAAGTTTTAAAATACCTTGAATCTTACAGTTCATAAATCAAAAATGTTTATAGAGATTCCCCCAAATTTAACACTTTAAAAAAATTATGATGTTATAAAAAATTATGAGGTCCAAAGCTACTTTTCTAAATAACCAATAATATTAATAATAAAAATATATATCAAATATACTAAAAAACAGGCTGAAATATTTTTCTCGTTCCTTTAAAAAATATAAAACACTTTTATATTAAGGGATGATCATAGTATGTAGCCAATAATATGATAGACAAAACTAATATAAAGGCATGTCAGGCAGTTGGTTAATAAAAATATGCTATTTTGGGGGCACCTGGGTGGCTCAGTCACTTGAGTGACTTGACTCTTAATTTCTGCTCAGGTCATGATCTCACAGTTCCTCGAACTCCACATTGGGCTCCGTGCTGTTAGCATAGAGCCTGCTTGGGATTCTCTCTCTTTTTTTCTCTCTTTTAATGTAAATAAACAAACTTTAAAAAAAAATTGCTATTTTTTTCTAGCTTTTGAATTTTGATCCTTTTAAAACTTAATGTGTTGTGATTTCTTTCCTCATATAAAATATATAGTCCCTTTCATAATACTTTGGTAGTTTTTCTTAAAAGGTTCCTCTTATATACCATTGAACCTATATCAACCTTGGTGTACAAAGTGAAACAGAATGTTTTCCTCATAACTACATGTCTTTTCTAAAGTAGGAGGCAGTGGATGTTTTTATGTTTAGTCTTTGAGCAAATACAGTTAGCGGTAAGGACATCCAGTAGGGGATTCATTCCCTCCTTCCAAGGCAGGTCATTTGTTTTCTGGCAATCACATTACATAAAGGACAGGGCAGTTTTTGAACAGAGGGTTCTGAAGAGAACTTTACAAGTTTTTAATGTCCCATCTGTTGCAATAACGTAAAAGAAAATGGATGACAGGATTCGACAATGATTTACTTGAGCTTAATATTTAACAGTCACTGTCGGGGCTTCTTTTTATTTTATTTTTCTTTCTTTCTCTTCTCTTTCTTCTCTTCCTTTTCTCTCTCTTTCTAAAGGAGGAGAATAAGTAAATTTCTTGAACTCTCTTGAGTCATTTATACTCTTAAACTAGTGTTAACGGATATACTAGAGAATTCTGTGAAACAGCATCAGAAAAGTCAGACCCAATTTCTGCAAAAGCTATGGCCACATGAATTCTTGAGGAAATAGAGAAGGCAACAAACAGCTTGTTAGTATTTATTGATCATATTGTAGTCATTTGTGTTAGCCAGATTTAGATCCAAAAGGAAATATTTACGATTACTGTTTTTTGGGCATCTTCACTGGTATATAGTTTACATGTGATAAAGTTCATCTGGAGAGGTGATTTCTCTGATCACAGAGGTGATCAGTTCACTGATTTTAAGTAAATTTATGGAATGATGCAACCATGATCATAATTTAGCAACACCTCCCCATCACACCCCCCACACCTCCACGCCTTTGCCTTCATCAGTCATAGGGAACAACTAGTCTGCTAGCTTCCCTAATAGATTTTGGATATTTCATGTATAGAAAGAATCAGACTATGTCATCTTTTGTGACTAACCTCTTTCACTTATCATAATGTTTATCCTTATTGTAGCCTGCAACATCCTTTCTATTGCCAAATAATCATATTCCTATATGTAGATATATTACATTTTATCAGTTAATCAGTTAATGGACATTTGGGCTCTTTCCAATTTTTAACTATTAAGAATAATGCTGCTGTGAGCATTTATATACATGTTTTCGTGTTGGATGTATGTTTTCTTGTCTATTGAGCATATGCTTAGGATAAGAACTGCTGTATTATACAGCAACTCTATTTTTAAACTACCTGTTTCCCAAAGTAGCTGTATGGATTACTTTTCCACCTGCAATCAATGTGGGTTTCAATCTCTCTACATTCATGTCAACACTTGCTACTGTCTGTGTTAGTGCTTTCTACATTAACAGAACCAAGAGGATATAAAAGGCGTTTTATTATGAGGAATTTGCTTACACAATTATAGAAGCTGAAACCCCCTACGATCTGCTATCTGGAAGCTGGAGGCACAGGGTAACCTGTGGTATAATTCAGTCTTGAGTTTCAAAATCTGGAAACAAAGGCAGCACATGATGTCAAGCCCAGTCCAAGGGCAGGGGCAGATGAGATGTCTTAGCTCAACAGTGAGTCAGGAAAAAAAGAGGTGAATTCCCACTTCCTCTGCTGTTTAATCTATTCAAGCCTTCAATGGATTGGTTTATGCCCACTTATACTGGGGGGGGGCAGTCTACTGAGACCATTGAGTCAAATACTAATCTCACCCAGAAACACCTTTATAAACAAGAAAAAAAAAAAGTTTAACCAGAAAATCTGGGTATCCCTGATTCAATGAGGTAGTTATATAAAAGTAACTATCACATTGTCTCATTTTTATAGCCATTCTGGTGAGTGTGAAGAGGAATATCACTGTGGTTTTGTTTCCCCTGCGCCCCCCGACTCACGTTGGGTACCTTTTCGTGTGCTTACTGGTCTTTTGTACATTTTTGGATAAATATCTATTAAAATACTTGACATTTTAAATTAGATTATTTATCTTTTGGTACTGACCACAACACTTTAATATTTTTATTAATAGGCTCTATTTTTTAGAACAGTCGTAGGTCTACAGAAAAACTGAGCAGATGGTACAGAGGATTCCCATATATTCCCATTTCCCCTGCAGTTTCCTCTACTATTAATACCTTACGTTAGTATGGTTAATTCTGTTACCATTAATAAAGAAATATTGATACATTATTATTAACTAAGGCCCATCAATTAATTGGACTTCTTTTTTTTTTTAGTTTTTTACCTAATGTCTGCAATTTTTGACATCAAAATTAAAGTAACTTTTTAAAACATTTTCTTCTGTGATTCCCCACAACTTCATTACAAAGAAGGCAGCAGAAAGTATTTCTTAAGATTATAATGTAAACAGGACTTTTAATGTACTTGGGAATAGATCTGTAGCTAATGAAGTTTGAACTTAGTAGTCATTTTCATGAACTCCTCCCTTCCAGTGTCCTGAGTGATCATGATACTTTTAACTTACAAAAAGTATATATATAGTTAGTCAGTCAGTTAGTTAGAGTTATGAGACACCGAAACCCCCCAAATTTGGATGAACCTCTCAAAATTCTTTATTATTCCATAATGTTAGACAACACCAAATGTTTTAGCATCAAATTTGCCATTGTGTTTTGAATATTCCACTTACCTATGTTTTAACTGGCAGTAAAGGTAAAATATCCCAATTAGAGAAAACCCATTATTTGGGGCTCAAAAGAGTTATAGGAAAATGTGTCATCTTTTACCCATTAATCATCCCTAAGGAGAAATGCCATATACTAAGGAGAAAATGGAGGGCAGGACCCCATCAGATGCACTCTGCTTCTTGGGTCATACCAATTCTGTCTGAATATTATCACTCCGTATGATTAATATTAGTCCTCTATAGAATAAAGGCACTTCATATGTAATATTCATCAATACACTTTTTATCAGGTTTTTTGAGCACATTGTTTCTTACATTATTCATGTCTACTTGAAGACTCATGTGAGAAATTGCTTCTGAATCTTAGTTGAAGAAACTATAATGCTATAGGGCATATAAATTTATTTTTATCTTATGAATATGGTGAACTGTATGAATTATAAATTTTATGCGATGGTTGCTAGAAAGCCTAGAGCTAAGATATAAGATATTCATCTGCTGAGTGTACCTAGATCTATATATCACCTCTTTTTTTAAAAAAAACTTTTTTTTAAGTCTATCTATTTTGAGAAAGAGAAAGAGAGGAAAAATGTGAGTGGGAGAGGGGAAGAAAGAGAGGAAGAGAGAGAATCCCAAGCAGGCTTTGAACTGTCAGCACAGAGCTCAATGCAGGGCACAGACTGAGGAGCCATGAGATCATGACCTGAAATCAAGAGTTGTATGCTTACCCAACAGAGCTACTGAGGCACCCTTATATATCACCTCTTAAGCCCCAACTGTGTTAATCCTTGTTTGTTCATTCATCTTCCTCTGCATCTAGATTTATGGTAGGTAATTTTATTTTATCTTGATATGCTTTTCAAAGTCACCTTAAATATACTTTTGAATATATTGGCATGACTTAACTAAAAGTGTGATATAAAAATATAGATAATAATTAAATAATGAATACAAATGAAATTGAGTCATGAAACAAGCCTAGCTTTGTGGGTAACTCTCATTAATTTTCTGGCATAGCTTAGAAGTTGAGAAAATTTACCTGAATTCCATTTTGCTATTGAAAAACAGACAAATAAACAAGCTTCTGATTTACTGTTTTAGTTAGAAATTTCATGCTATTTCACATTCTAGAACTTGTTTTACTTAAATACTACTTCCAATTCACCCATCAATTTCTATGACCTAGATTTTAAAAATCGTGATTTATTGATTGATAGTTTTACATATGAGGATATTTTCACTACAACTCAAGACTCACTTGTCCAGCACTAGGATTAATCTTGAATAAATCCTGAGGAATACTGAAAGGATTATGCTTATAATTTTAGCATGCTTTGATTTAAATTTATGATTTCAAAAATGTATCAGTATATCCAATGTTATATTAGCACTCTGTATGTGTTTTCTTACCAAAGTTTTGCTTGATTTTCTAATTCATTCGGCTTATGTGGAAATTGAAGTCATCTCTTTAGTCCAATCTTTCCTGGTGTCCTGTCCACCCTTACCAAGCCATTTACTTTAGTTTTTTTAATGTTTTGTTTATTTTTGAGAGAGAGAGAAAGAGAGACAAACAGAATACAAGCAGGGAAGGGGCAGAGAGAGAGGAGACACAGAATCCAAAGCAGGCTCTAGGCTCTGAGCTGTCAGCAGAGAGCCCGACACAGGGCTCGAACTCGTGTACTGTGAGATCATGACCTGAGCCAAAGTTGGATGCTTAACCAACTGAGCCACCCAAACACCCCATCAGGCTATTCACTCTAAATTAGATTGTTTCCCATACTCCCCACCAGACATTAGATGGTTTGTTCAAAGCATAATCCCAAGAGTTTCCCTATTTAGAATACTTTGTTTGTCCTATCCAGAAATGAGTTGTTGTCTTATATTCATTGAGCCCTTAAAGATTTGCCCCCAAAGCAGATTAGTGCTGTTAGCCCCAGCCCTGGCCTATTTTCATTGCCTTCCCATTGAGCCATGCCACTGAGGTTACCACAAGCCCAAAGACTTATGACACTGTCACCAACTTGTTTTTTTCCCTATTGGGAGAATGAGCAAATATGGAATGTATTCTAATCATATATATTACTACTTTCAAACAAGAGACAGTGTTTTCATGTAAGATAGGCAAATAATATTCACAAGTTTAGGGAAGCCTGATATTTCATCTCAAAACTCTAGTTAAGGGGCCATGGAATTTATCAAGTTACAGGACCCATCCTGATCATCATTTGTCATTGTTTTTTGTTTTTGTTTCTTTTCCACTTTTGAGGACAAAGAGAGAATGAGAGAATCAGTCTCTTTCTTCAAAAAATAAAACTGCAATGGCAATGATCTAGCCCAAGTTCTTCTTAGCTTTTCTATAAAATATGCACATTAGTTCATGGCACTCCTGCTTCTGTAGAATCTCTGTATCTATTACACAGGAAATTTGGAAATGCTCTCACCACCAAATGGTTGCACAATTTAGTCACTTTTAAAATTCTGAGCCAAACTTAATGATTTTTCAGAGAGAAAATAGCATCGCCAGAGGCTTACTTATTGCTGTCAGGCCAGAGTTGTGTGTTTTTACACTAATGACTAAAAATCAGGGACCCTGTATTTTCGAGACTGAGCGATGAGTACTAGGAATAAAAACACTCTTACCCATGAAGGCAGGTGTGCGACAAGTAATGGATGACAATATTTCAAGACAGAGCAAATACCATGGAGAGGAGATTGATAGATAGAAAACCTGTAACAGGCAGATCCTTTATATAGTTTATGTATTGAACATTCCATGGTATTTTTGTAGTATGGATTGTTACAATCATCATGTTAGTCTGCTGCTATTATGGAAAACTTTTATAATTAATGATCAGAAACTATCCTAATAAATATAAGAGTACAGAAAGATATTTAATTCAAGGTTGTTAAATACATTATAGCGCAGTAAACACTGGAATGGCCACAGACCTGAAAATGATGTTGTGTCATGACAATAATTTGTTCTGGGTGTTCCATCATAAACATGGTCCTTTATAAGGAGTGGAGTTTGTGATAGCTATGCTTTGCACAGTATACTCTTAGTAACAAAATTAATGCTTACTTTGATATATTAATTCTTAAAATATTTGAGGACCCAGGAGTGCGCAAAACAAATTGGAAGGCTGAAATAAATAATATGTTAGTCCAGCTAGACCAGGTAATATTGCAAAAGCAAGTATCAGTGGCTTAATTCAGCAGAGGTGTAGTTTTTACTTTTGGCAAGCATAGTCTGAGTTTGGTAACTTACGGTAACTTTTCTCCCGCAATTCAGATGCTTCTGTCATATAGCCCCTCCTCGAAATACGGACTCTTGGACACCACAGGAGCCTAAGAGAGAACTTAGAGAGCTCACACTTTTTCTTAAGTGAATCATCCTAAAAATGACACAGGTTACTTTTGCTTACAGCCTATTGGTAAGTACTGGGCAGGTGCCTCACTACTAGGGGCCAAGAAATGTGGGTCACACAGGTGCACAGAAAACTGAGGGCTAGAAATATAGGTGATACTATTAAACAGAAATCTGAGATGGTTTTCTAAGTGAGGTCCTGTTGGTAATGTGATATCAATTCTATATTGTTATTCTGGCTACCATGATTTTACATTTTATTTTGTATTATCATACATTCTCCAGGAAATTCTTCCAAGGACTCAAGTATTCCCTGATTGAGATATATATTAAATTCTAAGTCACAAAGTTTAGAGAAATTAAGTTATTTATGTAAGAAATCATAAGATTACATACAGTAATACTAAATACTATCTAGATGTCAAGGCATCTTCTCTTTAACTTCTAAAAAACCCATATTTTTACACTGTACTTCCCACCCATATATTACACAGAGATGGGACAGAATTAGGTATATAATAAAGAGGCAGTGATGAACCAAATTTAAAACCAGTCTGAGGCAACTGTTATTTCTCTCTGTAGTACAGTTTCCTCTCCTCACCTCTACCACAAAAACAAAGCCTGCTAAAAATCAGCAATTCTGAAATTCTCAGTTTCAAGAATTAACTATGGACTCCATTGAGAAATCTACATTCCATTCCTAGCTAAATTTCTGCTTTCCTGATCAGCATCACGGGTCATTCTTTCTGATCAGAAACGATCCTAATAGTTCTCTCTGAACCTAAAATAGAAAGAGATTTAACATTTTTAATATCACCAAAAAACATATACTTTCATTCTTCTTTAACTGAATACTTTCATAGTTTTCCATATAAAGAATCTTCAAGTTACATTGCATAAGGTTTTTCAGGGGGGAAAATAATCTATTATATACATTTTTATAGTTTATATTGCTCTTATCTTTTTCATGACTATAATATTAGAGTTAAATTTATGTAATTAATCCGAGCACATAGGGTTTTTTTTCTATTTAATTACGCCATGAAACATTTTAGGTTTAAGAGTATTGTTATGATTTAAAAACTGATTAAGAACTTTACTTTTCAAAAATCATTAAATATTGATTTAGAAATATCTCTACATCTAAGGAAATTTTGCTTTTCAAATTGATACATAATCAAATTTTGCTATAAAAAGCATACTATGACACATTGAATCATGTCCTAGCTTCCATTTGGAAGTAACCTTGGAGGGAAAATTTGGAGGTTGATGTTGGCAGAAGCATCTTAGACTTTAATTGGGAAAAGACATTTGAATTGGCTTTTTTAAATTTTTTTTAATGTTTATTTATTTTTGAGACAGAGAAAGACAGAGCATGAATGGGGGAGGGTCAGAGAGAGGGAGACACAGAATCTGAAACAGGCTCTGGACTCTGAGCTGTCAGCACAGAGCCCGACGTGGGGCTCGAACTCACGGACTGCGAGATCGTGACCTGAGCCGAAGTTGGACGCCCAACCAACTGAGCCACCCAGGCGCCCCTTTTTCTTTTTATTTCTTTTTTAAATTTTTTTTAATGTTTATTTATTTTTGAGAATGAATTGGCTTTTAGTTGGGGGCATTGGCAAGAGGGGGTACCCAGGGCAATAGACTCCCCACAAGTGGAGGCTGAGGGCTGAGGCTGAGCCCCAGGTGGATCTCCTTTTCCCAACACACCTCTGCATACCCCCTTCCCCCCAAAGCTCTATGGCACGTCCAGGAACAGGGAGGATGGGAGGGACCACAGTGACTATTCACCTGGACAAAATATCAGATGACTCGGATACCGGCTTCCCATCGTGGGTCTCTATCTTCTTCACAGCCACAGCCTGGAAGGAGCTGACACAGCTGAAGGAACTGGAGACCATGCCAGGGCCGGACTGGAAGGAGCTCAGTCTATAGGTGAGTCCAGGGCTCATGAGGCCCCGGTAGGCTGAGCTCAGCCCGCGTCAGTAGCCGCTAGTCTGGTCGTAGTATGAACCCTCATGTTCTTCCCAGACTCCAGCAGGGTCTCCTCACCGGCCAGCAGCTTGCAACAGGTGACGATCTTGATGTCCAGGGCCAGCTTGATGTTCATGAACTCCTGGCACTGGCACGGCTGCCCGGCCAGGTCCTGCTTGGCTCAATGCAGGGCGGACTCCAATTTGGCCAGCTTGGCATTGGCATCCTTGAACCATCACGGTGCTCCGCATCGGTGATGACTGCTTCCGGGGAAGCCCTCAGATCCTTGAGGCCTTCCACGTCAGCCTGGAGTTGACGGATATTTTCGTTCATCTCGGAAATCTTTGTCCTCGTGCAGTGAAGGTCGTGTCCGTTTGTCCCAGCCACCGTCTGCAGCTCCCCACTCTTGACCTGGGGCATGGTCTCAGCCTCAGCTGCAATTGTTTTTATGATATTTCAGTATGCTGGGTTATTTCAATACAAATATTTTAAGAATCAGAATATTTATCACAAATATCAATGAGCAATATTAAAGAAATATTAAATATTAAAGAAAAAGAAAAAAAAAAAACTTCTCCAAAGCTGAAAACAAAGGTTCATCCCCACCTTGCACCAGTTCTAACAGTAGATTGATGTTATTAAACCAGTTATGATGGATATTTAATAGGCCTGCGCCAAAATGTACTGCATTTAGAATATATTGTTGGATTTGGTTGCCAGGAGTTTTAGAGTTTATTTTCATATTTGTTCATGAGTGTTATTATACTGTAATTATCTTATTTCAAACTGTCTTTTTAGTTTGCGGCATAAACGCTTTTGCTAGCTTTATAAAATGACAGGAGCATGATTTCTCTTTTTCAGCTATCCAGAAGGACTTGTAAAATATTGGAATTACTTTTACCTGAAAAGATTGATAAAACTCAGTGATGAGGTCATCCAAGCTGTATGTGTGTGTTTGATTACTACTACAATTTCTTTAATTGTCATAGGCTTATCATATTCAGGTTTTTTATTTCTTTTTTATGTGTTTCTGAAGGTGTTTTTTAAGTAGATATGTGTCTGTTATATCTCCATGTTCAAATGCTGGCATAATTTGTTTCTATTCTTTTTTTTTTTTATTTTTGACTTACTTGTTCTTCTCTGTCTCTGTCTCTCTCTTTGTCTCTCTGTCTCTTATCTCATAAAAAGTACTATTATCTTATAAATTCACCTGAATTTCCTATGTTGAAAAGATATATAAGGATAATATTAGTCAACATGTTTTCATTTTGTAGAAATTTGTGAGAAAATGGGATAAAGAATAAAATTTGAGAATAAAAGGTAGATGAAAAACTCATATACATTGTTAATCCTGTAAATAGACAAATAGATGATAGATTAGATAGATAAATAGATAAATAAAATTTTAAGTGTAACAAACTTGAAGTTAGAGTAATGTAGTTATAAGCTACTTTAAATCAGAATTTTTTGACAACTAGCTTTACTTACTAAAATGATTACGTACATTTATGTGGAATTCACTCCTGTATCATAAAAACTTTAGCAAAGATAAATACATTTTTAAATAAATCCTATCATTAATCTTTGAAGTTTATCTTTCCATATATTAAGTTGGAGATACTATCATTTAGGTAAAAATAGATATTTCCACCAGCTTCTCAGTAGGAATAGACCTAGGGCTAGAATAAGGACTCCGTGTTACCTGATGATCAGGAATGTGCTTGAATTCCACTGGGTCATGAAGATCATTTTAACTCTTCTGGGGATTGGCTTCGTTTTCTTTTAACTTCTTTATTTTTATGACTAGCAGAAATCAGGAGGAGTAAAGAGGGTGAAAAACATGACTTTCTGTTTAGCATCAGTTAATCATTCAAAATCATTTTGTTCTATTTTCTTAAGGCAATGAGAAGCCTGAAACAAATGTAATGTTTTCCATCAAGCTACATTTATTGAGTAGTTGAAATGATTGACAGCTCAAAAAAAACTCCTTTCAAAAATAGTAATTAACAGCAGCAACCCTTCCAAACAGACTATCTTTTGTCAACAAGCATCACAAAAAGGCATCCCAAACTTGAAATGATGGTGGCAGGTAAGCAAGATATGTAAGCCAGAGCAAGCAAGGCACTTTAGCTCTCAAATTTTAGTGAGGGAGAAAACACATTTTGAGATTTCCTTGAGAAATAGCAAAGCCTTAAAAGAAAATGTTATTAAAAGAAAATTTAGAGACGATTCTCAATATATATGAGATGGCTTTGCTCAAAATACTGTATTCTATCTTATCGAATTATTTCAAAAGAAATAATGAGAAAAGTTTCCTTTTGTCTGAAGACTTTGTCCCCATGTTATTGGCTTTCCTTATTCTTACCCTTCTTTTTCTTTGGGATTGGCCAAATATCTGTTGCCTGGAAGGGTCTATTTTACTAAGGTTTTCATCATTTTGTTTTTCAATATACTGTCGTATGGATAAAACTGTCTTATTTCCATGTGGCCCTTACAATCATTAGAATTTAGGAAACATTTTTTGTGTGTGTGTGTTAAAAAAAGTGCTTTCTCTTTCTATTAGGACAACTTGTTACTGAGCTGAATGCTTACCCTTTGAAAATACAAGTTAAACTGGTCTTCATTTACAAGGCTGTTTAAATGATGCATGGCATTACATATTGGAGTTTGTGGTGAGAATTAATTGCATGCCTCTAAATATGTGATTGCTTTATCGTTTTCACTCCTGTAAAAATGAGATGTTGATTTTTACCAAATTTCCCTTGATATTAAATCTTTAGCATAAATGAATATAATTGCTTCTCACCTAATAGAGCCAACTCTATAATACCCAAGATACCCTTTGGTGTTAAAATAATGCGATCTAGTGAACTTGGCCTAACACCTCTTTTCTTCAGTAAACTATGACAAATTTAAGTTTTGGTGTAAGTAGGCTGTTTCAATTTCTTTCTCTTCTTTCAGTATTTTGCTGTAGTTGCTGAATAGTTTCTTAGCAAGGGAAGAAAAAGGATTAACTTGACTAAAACCCAGTTAAAATGCAAATGAAATGAATTTCTGGGCAATAAAGCATGCATTAAGCTGGAACTCTAATGAACATAATAGTAAAAAATCCCCGGAATATTTTATGCACCTCTATCTATTTCATCTTTATGCTCATCTAGATGTAAGTCTTCTGATAATTTTAGAGGTTTTGCATTTCTGCTTGCCACAAACATGATTAACAGCTTTATTACTCCGTTTTCTCCAGAGAGGGCTTCAAACCTACTTAATTTCACTCTCTTGAAACCATATCACGAAGCCCAAAAAGATTTTTATCTGATTTCTAAGATTGATGCTTATTTCATAGGGATTACTGAAGTTCAATATTCATGGCCGCATGTAATATAAAATGGCTAAGTACAGTTAGGAGGCTTTGGTATTTGTTTTGCAATGAAATATTTAAAACAAAACAGACTCAATGTTTGTGTTATGGCGGTGTGTTAATTATTAGGTTAGAGATAAGAGGGAATGGTTTCTTCACAGAAATAGAGATACGAGTTTCTCTTATCAGCCTGAAGATAGAGGATAGCCTATCCAGGAGGACTGGAGAGGAGAGTCATTTTGGTGATGGATTTTGCTGAGTCAGGTATCCCTTTTGTTGAGCTAAGCCAGTGTTTAAGCCAATGTAACTGGGTCATTTCTTTTACCTTGTTAGACCTATTCACATTTTGCTCAACAGCATTTTAAAAATTCAGAGGGTTTTAATATATTATCCTGTAAAATAATTGTATAATCTATTATTATAATAGATCATAAAAGAGTATGGTCATTATAGAGTAAGTACTATTCCAGAATCATAAAATGTTAATAAGTGTTCAAGGTCAAGAAAATATAGGGTAGGTTGAGAGTTAAGTCTATAGAAGCTGGTACATTATGAGTTGAAATAGCTGCAAAAGATTCATGAAGTCTATTCTATGCCAAGAACAGTATCCCTGAAACTAATTTAAATGATTAGTTTTACTTTTTTCATGTTCATCCGTTAGAAAGCATATGGTATAGCCTCAATGATTATAGCAATAAAAAAGGACCATTTGCTAGTCATGGCAATGTTGTGACTATGAGATGTAAAGTCAAATATAACAAAAGAAAAGCAGTCTTAAAAACTAAAAGCCATGGAAATGCATTATTTAGTGCACAATATGCTTTTGATATTGGAAGAAAATATTTCGGCCTCAACTATATGTTGGTACATATACATACACTCACGTACACACACACACACACACACACACCACACACACACACACACACACACACACACACTCACACACACATACATGCGTATAATTAGGAGGGGCAAATGAGTTATTGAGTAGGTGGCCCTATCTACTTATCCTAGTTGATAGACTATCTTTGGACTCTTTTTTTCCCTAAAAGCCAGAATATTAACTTTGCCAACTACTCTGTGAATGAAAGATCCTTCATCAAGTATATGCTCTGTCCTCCAGGAAATACAAAGTGCAGTGCTGCCTGGTGACTCAGAAAGCACTTTAAATAGCTGAGGAAATGTAACGCTTTTACTGTCTTATTTAAATTATTCTTTCTACAGTTAAAATTGAGCTGTTATTCTATCATAAAATATGTACCTATATACTCATTTACATTCATAGAGTCGTGGAGTTCTTAATCTTAGCTTCCCTGAAACAATTAATTCCATTCCAGTCATGCTCTGGGTATCGCTCCTTCCTGCCGTCCCTATCTGGTTCCACCTCTGCATTCTTTTCGAGTTCTTTCCTATCATTAAAGAGAATAGACATAACATGAATATGCACTTACTGTGCTTATCTGAGGCAACAGTGCTTTGTCTCCATGAAGTGTTTCTTTTCCTAATTTGTAATGCAGTGTTTCTCCATTATGGTAATCCACTATTTCAGTCATTAGTGGCGGTGGTTGACAGTCTACATTCTTGGAGAACTGTGTAGATGGATTATTGGCTCTGACCCAAGAAGGTTAAGTCACTTGTCTAAACACCACCGTTATCATTTGGCTGTCCAACACGTTGCCCTCTCACATCCATGCATGTATACCATCACCCCCGATTTGTTAGAAAACTTCTACCCTTCATTCAGGAAGATACTCTTCTAGTAAACTTTCAATCAAGGTGTCCGCAACATGGCTGCTATCACGTTCCTCTGTGATCAATCAGGGATGAGCACATGATCGGGCAGCCTGAACAAACCCATCCTGGCAACTATTCTACTACAAAGAGAAGGGATAATTTTATTTTCGTTTTGATGTAATTTATTGGTATAATTCTACATCAGAGTAAGAGGTCTTTGTTTTCATACTTTTGTTTGTTCTTTTTTTTTTTTTTTTGAAAAATACCATAAAACACACTGCTGGTTTGAAAGCTCCTAGGAAATTTCCCAGGTATAATGTGAAACAGGCACTGTATTCAGAGGGCACGGAGAGACTGAAGAAAGAGGTAGGCTCCTACATGTGGGTAGGTAGCAGGTTTACCCAGCAAGGCAACTTACATATGTGACTTGTCTTGGGTGGCAGCAAGATGAGTGGATTTCTGCACCTGACTTCCAAATCTTAAAAGTTTATATAGAAGTCTTAACTGGATTCAGTCACATATGCTGTCCATATGGCCTTCCTATCACATTACTATCTCAAGGCCATGTCTGTGGAGCACTTTTCTGGGGGCAAGGAAGGCAAGCATAACTCACATTCCAAGGATAAGGACAGGGGTGGGTGGTCCCCAGTTGCTCTGGGCCAGCTCCAGGGTCAAATGGCTGCCATTTCCCCTTAATCTTCTTCAACAATCCACCTTCCCACTCCCTTGTGACTGGCTCCTAAAATTCCACCAGCTCCCTTTTCTAAAATGCACCCTGAGTGGTCAGCAAGGGGTTTCGTTAGCGTGGAGGTAGCTATCTGGCTGCATTGGAGGCAGATGCTACAGCAGTTATACAGGCACACGCAAAAGAAAACACAGATCAAGACAATGATTTCCAAAAGTAGTGACAGCGCCTTCAACCAAGACCCGGCATCTGAACCACTGATTTATTCTAGTTCCCTGGGCTGGGGGTGGCATCAGTCATGGCATTTACCTGCGTCTTTATGTGATTTAAAAAAAAATTATACATTAACAGGCTCATCATGTATAAACACACAACATTCTGTTAGGATGATGGCATGGGTGTCTTTTTGTGAGCCCATCCCGTTTTGGAGGACAGCTTTTCTCGTTAGAAACATTTCAGTGTTCAACAAGGACAGACTTTGTTGGCTATTACTCAAGGCTTGATGAGTAAATTTGGTAAGGATTCCTGTCTGTGCTCTATCATCCTCTAAACAAATGGAGGAAACAAAGATGATGGCCAGATGATCATACCAGTGAAACACAGAATGTGCCTACCTGGCTCTAAGGAGAAAGTTTGGCAGCTGTTCTTACTATGGGGCAAATTCACCTTTGTGCCTAGGAAAAAACCAGAGTGTGATGGACCAGCCACCCAGGTGGAAGCCACATTTTGTGCCTCATAATAATTGGATTCCATTTAGTGCTACCTAATAAATACCTAGGCAGTGTAACCAGTCAGTGCCAAATCAGTCGCTCTCCCTTAATGTGACAGAATGATGCACAGTTTCAGTGGTACCTGGTATCCCATCCCATGTTTCTGGTACAATTGGGCTGAATCTGTTGAGAGGGATTTTTCTGTTCCCAACATAGGAATACCCAGGTGCCCAAATATCCATGACATGGAATCAGCCATTCCCAAACATGAGTATAGCCACTCACGGCTCCAAGGGTGTATTTCCAGCACCTTTTTGACCAGCAGTTTGGTGGACTGTCTTTATAGTTTGTCTGGCAGAAAAACAACACTCATGCCCAGTATTATTAATACTATGTCCTACAGTCTATGTTTCTAGATCATTATTGGTAATATCAGATGAACTAAGAGTACTAGTCCTGGTTTATTCTTTAATGTATAGCTTAAGGGCCTTCCGGTCCCTTAACTAGAGAGGCGATGCCCACCATGGCAATCCTGAGGAGCTGTAGAGAAGCAACAGTTGCCCACATACCCAGCAGGTCCATAGATCTCTTTATTGGGCATATGAGTGGACCCACTGTGAAAAGGTATTTCCATCAGGCGGTGGGACATCACAGGAACAGCCAAAGTCTAAGGCCAGAAAGACACATTTGATTGAATCTTATATGGGAAACTCTTCCCCTTCTATAAGAATTACACTCATGGCCTGATTTTTAGAGATAATGTGGCTGGCTGACGCTTTAGGAATTTGACCCAGTTGTTCATACCAACAATGTTGGCCGGCAGGAGGCAGCACTGTCAGGCATGAAGAGATGGACTGGGGGCAGGATATGCCAGACCAGTACCCCACCTTCTCCTCTCTTTCCATGGTGCATATTTTATTTCAAGTATAGTGTGTTTCAACAGGTCTGGCTTGCAGCAGGATAAAAACATGCCAGTGGGGACTGAGTAGCTCTCTCCAGGGGTTGAGAGTAACTCACCCAACCAGGAGGGACATCCCATTGCAAATGCCAGTCGACAATTCCTTTTCCAGGTGTGATGAGATTTGGTGCTCTCGGCAGCATAGCAGTGTGGATTCATGGTGAGGATTGAGACGGTGGCTGTTCCCTGTGTCTCCCATACCTTTATGATGCTATGTGCTTCAAAGGGTCCCCAGTTTGGCACAGGGGGCAAACAGGCCCTACTAGTTCATCATTCAAATGTAGTAAAGCCTAGGACAGTACTTTTGTCCACCTGACCAAGGTGGCTTTACCAGTTAACGATTTGATTTTCTTCTTTAATATTCCATTCTTCCTTTCTACCGGCCCTGCTGCTTGTGGGTTATACGAGAGATAGAACCGCCTCCATGTCATGCTGTTTTACCTAGTCTTGACCTTTGAAATGTGATTCCTAATCACTATTTATTTTACGAAGGCTATCCATATACAGTACTCAGTTTCTTTAATCCCCTAATGGTAGCAGGTAGTTTGCATAGTGGCAGGGGAAACCTCAGGGTACGTCAGATGTAGTGTCCACACCGGCCGAGGATTATTCAGAAACCTCACTCAGAGGGAAGGGACCAATATAATCACTTTGCCGATACCTCACCAGCTGGGAACTCTGATGAACAGCCCCAGGTTTTTTTGGCAGTTGCCTCGGGCATTGTTTAGAATACACAGTACGTGCTCTTACTGCACTAACCAAGTCACTGTACTTCAAGGGCGATCCAACATCTTTGGCAATATGCCATCTCATGTGGGCACTGTGATGGCTACTCTTTCTATCCGTCCAATCTGCTATATCTAGTTAAAGGTCAGTAGACAGAGCTTATACTTGAGCTAAGGATCAGCTTCCTAATAAACAGGGGATGTCCAGTGCCTTATGAGCTGGGACATGAAAAACAATGAGGACTACCTTAGTCTCTTGCAGATGGACCCATACGTCTTTCCACATATCTTGCCCCAACGAATGATCATCCACTCCTCAGCTTTTTATTTTCTAAGCCTGATGGCTAATCCTTTTAGAACAGCCTAACTCTCGGTGTATAAGGTGAACAGCCAGGCATTATGAGTGATCACCAGCCAGACTGCTCTGAGCTCAGCCCGTTGGCTGCTGCACTGGATGCTATATGAGAGGCTCTACATAAAGAAGTACTGTGCACACTGCTAGAAACTGTTGCTCTATCAGGGCCTAGGGTTTCTGCTCCCTTCCGGAGCTGAGACCAAAGTCCCAGGGGCACTCTCCCCTTTCATTGTTTCTGTCACTGTGCCCAACCCATACTTTCTGGAATCACAGAAACATCTACCTCAAATGGCATCCTTGCCTAGGATGTGTCCAGAGCTTTAATCTATTCGATTAGTATTTTTCCCTTCTCTGAGCTGGTTTCCTGTGCTGATCCTCAGTCCTATATGTGCCCTTTCTTTGCAAGGTGGCATAGGGATGTGGGCACTATACCAGGTGGGCATTACAATTCTCCCAAGTTTGAAAATCCCTACAAAGGCTTGCACTTATTTCACATTCTTAGGGGTTGGACTGGCTTGCACTTTATCAGTCACAGCTTCTGGGACAAACAGAAGTTCTTGGTAGTGTCTGGGCCTTGAATTTTCTGTGGGCTCACTGACCATCCTCTCCCTTTCAGATGTTCCGGGAAAGCCTGAAAGGTATCCTGTGGCATAAGCCATTCTTTACATGTTAAACATTATATTGTCAGTGTAATGGGTCCACATTTTACTGATGTGGGGACAGAGAACAGAGATAGGTGTCAGGCTGCCACCTCGTGACATATGGTGGAGCTATGCAGGTAACCTTGGGGGAACACCTGAAAGGCTCACTGTTGCTCTCCCATGTGAAGACAAATTGATCTTGTGACTCAGTGCATAATGGAAAAGACATTTGTTGAGTCCAGCACAACATGGTTCACTCCTGGGACCATGACCAACATAGCCAAGATGGTGGCAATGTCAGGCGAGGCCACATAGATGCGGGGGAGTGGAATTACCTTGTTTAGTTACTGGTAGTCTGCTGTCATCCACCATGAGCTTCCTGGGTCTTTTTAACCATCCAGATCAGGTTGTTGCAGTTCTTGGACACTTCCCCTTGTCTCCTTATATGTCCCCCAGGCCCTTTATATTATTTGACAGGGTTACTGGGTTCCAGTTGGTTCTCCCCCTCAGCACTGGCTTCATTACTCTAACCCGCAGGTGCAGTTCACCAACAGAAGTTTTTAGAGTTTGATCTTGTAGGATATCAATGTCCAATGTGTTCTCTGTTACTGCAGAGATTTAAAAAAAAAAAAAAACACACACACATTACCAGGGAGGTATGCCCAATTTTCAGTGTCAAAAGGACCTTGCTAGCCATAACTTTGTCTTCTTTCCACTGATGGCTCTGAGGGGGCCAGAAAACTTCTGAAGGTTACTCTGTATTAGAGTACATTCAGCCCCGGTCTCCACCACTGCTATTCCTTTTTATTTCTTGAGGACCGTAAATAGTGACTTCACCATGAGGCCTCTGATCACCTCCAGTGGCCCTCACTTGGAGACAATCTTGGCCTGCATTCTATACTCTGGATGTGGGAGGCACCCATCTGAGTAGGACTATGACCCTGGGGCTTCTGCTGGAGTAGGTGGGACTTCAGGGATGACAGGGGCAGGTGAGGATGATCAGACTATATTTCAGGTATTAAGACTTTCCACAGGCCAACCAACATAGTGTTAGGTTTTCAGACTATCTGTTCAAAAATATTCCTCAGGAATGAGATCATGCCACATTTGCTTCTGGGTTATTCTTGCTGGACCCTTCACAGCCAGTTGGGGTAGTCCTTTGGATTTCTGAGCTTCCTTCTTTTCTCTAGCCTTTACCACAGCCCACATCTATTCCCCCAGATCAGCAATGGATTGCCCAACATCCCACAGTTGTTTTGTCCCATAACTGAGTTTAGCATGGATATCAGTGTCTTATAGCAGGTTATGAGGGTGGACTGGAGAATCTTGGCTCTCATTCTTGCAGGGAATGTGACTCAATCAGGGCCTTCAAAGACAGGAGCTTAGACTGTCTTTCTCACTCCCAGCTCCCCAAGAATTTGCTACACTGACTCTATGAATTTATAGGGTCCAACTTACCCAAGGTGATCCCCTTAATTGGGCCAAGGCTTCCTCCTGGAAAGAATGATCGGATCTATATAGGAATAAGGACCTTGAAGTCACCAGGCACCATGCAGGTGCTGCCAGAGGGCAGAGTGTGTGGTGATGTTGCTCATTTTCTCTGCTTCCTACTCAGTCAGAGAAATATTATCACCTCCCATATCCCATAGCAGCACCAATCACACTGTTAAAATTTCCCTGGCCTTTTACTGGGACGTGGCAGCTGTGTGAATAAGCTCAAGGGAGTATATTCCCTCATCCTGGATGTTTCCTGAACTGGGGGATGTATTGCTAGCAGGGGTTGCTTTTGCTGTGCTTTTGCTTTCCTTTGTATCAGGGGTCTGTTAACATGGGGTGCTCTGTCAACTTCACTGTCAATCACCATAAGCCCCTCTGCTTCTTTCTCATCACTCTCCCCAGGATTCCACTTCTTAGCATCCCAATCAGGCTTAGTCACAAGGGCCCAAGTCTCAGTACGTGGCAGTTTGAACCTTCTAGCTTGGCAAAATGGCATGCTAAGTTCTCTAACTTACTATCCTGCTCTCCCACCTTGTCTTTCAGCCCCAGAGTCATCAGGCCTGTGGACATTTTATGTTTTTGTTTTTGTTTTTTTTTTTTCTTTGCTAAATGTAACTCATTTTTAAACTTCTTATATGAGCTTCAGCCTCCATTTGGGCATTGGTGGCCAGTCGAACCGCCCACTGTAGAAGAGAGCCCAACCCATGGCCATGTGCTTTCATTCCCTGGCTCAGTGCACTTCTTCCAGCAAGTGAATTAGACCAGCTGGTGTTTCAGGCATCTTTGTACTTACACCGAGATCCACACATATCTGATATACGGACCACCCCTCCCCACATAGAAGTTAATGGCCAACTTGGTATTTGCCCCATGGATGGAGGAAACATCCTTCTCTAACTACAGTTTTTCTTCCAGATTTCTAACTCAAGCTTCAGCCTCTAGTTGGGCATAGGTGGGTGTTGACCTGCCCATTGTAGAGGTGAGCCCACTGTGGCAGCCATGCATTTCTCTTCTTTGCTGCAGTGTGCTGTGTGTAGTTCTTCCAACAATTGCATCAGACCAGCTGGTGTTTTCAGGGTGTTCCCATACTCACGTCGTGGTCCACAAACATCTGACGTAGGGGCCACACCCTTTCCATGAGGAGGTCAATGGCCAACTCAGACTCTCCCCCACAGATGCCACATTCCCAAAGCCCATTTCTTTGGTCTCCTGGCCAGCTTGCCAAATGTTGCTTTGCAAGTTCCTAGGGAACTTCCCAGGCATACTCTGAAACTGACCCTGTATCCAGAGGGCAGGGAGAGGCTGAAGAAAGAGAAAGGCTACTCCAGATCGGTAGGTGGCAGGTTGAATAAGTAAGGAAACTTACATAGGAGGCTTGTCTGGAGTAGCTGCAAGATGAGTACATTACTACCCTCACACCAGAATCTTAAAAACGTTTGTAGAGGGGCCTTAACTGGTTCAGGCACATATGCCATCCATATGTCTCAACACTACTTCCCTCTTTCAAGGCTATGTCCTTGGAGGAAATTCTGGGAGCAGAGAAGGCCAGCCGAACCCACATTCTAAGGACAGGGAGGGGGTGAAGAGCCTCTGTTTCCCAGGTCCAGATAGCCAGTCAACTTGCGGTCATGTCCTCTCAATGACCTCCTCTAACAATATATTTTTATTTAACAGTGTACCTGTTATGCTTTGGAAGGCTACTTTGGCATAAGAAGGAGTATAGGTTATGATACAATTATGAACATAAAAATTAATGCACATAGTTTGAAACAAAATGTATCTCAAGGAGAGCATAGGAATGTATTCAATTAGAGACTTTTCTCATAAAAGGGTGAAACATTACTTAAAATTAAGATATGGATCATTCTTTCAATTAAAAAAAATAGAGAGGTAGTTGTAACAGTTTGATAAATTCACTGTTTTCCTAATAACGTTTTCCTTGCAGCACATTACTTTCCAGGTATTTGAGGTTTTGAATGAACACTAGATGTATTTAAGCCAATTGTTTTGGACTTGATTACACTGGCTAAAATAAACGTTAACTGGAATAGATTACAAATATTATAGCGACAACAACTTATCATCCTGGCAACTCATAAAAAATTTTTAACCCATATAATTCTTCTATAGCTAATAGGAGTAAGCTAAATTTAATTTAGACATCCTTTTTTCAAATATCTGATACAATTTATCATGTTAATATATGCTTATTATGCTAATATATGGGCTATAAGGCCTAAGAAATATATTTAACTCAAGATCCCTTATGCAGCAATAACGTGCAATGAGGGAGGAACGACATAGCCATTAAAAATAGGAAGCGTGCATATCCCCAACAGCCTCGTGTGAAAAGAGTTTGTCTGCGAGTCCCTAAGCTGCTTACTGTGTTCTCATGGCCTGCACTCTGGCTGCCATACACTTTCTTCCTAAAGCCACCTGTGAATGACCCGTCACACACAGCCCCCTGCATATACCCATCGAGCCACCTGCTGCCTGTGGCAGGGACCCTTCCCATAATACACAGGCTCGGGGCCCCACCATCTTCTCTGCTGTACTTTACTTTCTCTTTTTCACAACTGCCCTCTCTTCCCTGAAGACCCAGCTCTCTCCACAGAAGAGACCCTGGCCTAATTTCCATCACCCCCGGCTTTCACGCTTCTAGCCAGAGTCTTCTCAGATCTGCATCGAAGGGAAATGGAATCTTGTCTCCTTGAAAACCACGGGATGGCAGTCCCTGACAGCTGCTCATCGTTTTCCCAAGGTGCCTGGACTGTGTGTAGGGTCAATAAAACGAGGGGGTGACCCGGGGGTGTGGATTGTCAGGTTTGGCCCAGATGACAAGCGCGTTCTCCGTCCTCTGTGGTTAAGGGCCTCAGAGGCCAACTGACAGACACAGCCGTGCCCAGATGGGCACAAACGTGGGCTGTTTTCTCTGCCGATGCTACCACTCCTGAGAGGGAAAATGAGACTGAACAAGAGTGGTCAAGAGGCTTCAAATGCACAGTGTGACAAAGCATGGGTTGTATGTGAGCAGATCGTTCGGAAATCCAACAGTGAACACTTTGAAGGAAGGAGAGAAGAAACAGAAAGAAACAGAAGAAATCACATCATAATTATGAAATGGACTGCAGTTGTTGGAAAAATTTTATTTTATCTTATCTTTATTTTTTTAAGTTTATTTATTTTGAGAGAGACAGAGACAGCATGAGTGGGGGAGGGGCAAAAAGGGAAGAAAAGAACATCTCAAGCAGTGTCCTTGCTGCCAGCACAGACCCGATGCGGGGCTCGAACCCACGGACCGCAAGATCATGACATGAGCTGAAGCAGGACACTTTACTGACCTGAACCATCCAGGAGCACCACATGGCCATGGGGCTCCTTGGGTGGCTCAATCGATTAAGCATCTGACTTTTTTTTTTAAAAATGTTTTAATGTTTATTTATTTTTTGAGAGAGAGAGACACACACACAAGAGTGCAAGTGGGGGAGGTCAGAGAGAGAGGGAGACATAGAATCTGAAGCAGGTTCCAGGCTCTGAGCTGTCAGCACAGTGCCCAATGCGGGGCTCAAAATCGCTAACCGTGAGATCAAACCTGAGCCAAAGTTAGATGCTCAACAGGCTGAGCCACCCAGGCGCCCCCCACACCCCCAAATTTTATTTTACTATGTGATAATAACACTCAGGGGAGAGGATCCAGGTTTTTCTGTCCAATCTGCCATGGTTGCTCTTTCAACTCCTGTTACCTCTGTTCTTACCTGCACTACGTTCCCACCTTTTTCCCTTCCCTCGCCATTTCCATGAGACTCCGTGAATACTCTCACCGGTCCTTTCTCTACATGAAGTGTTTATTCTTCTAATGTGAATGTGCTTTTGTTCTTTGTGTTAACGTGTCACACAGACATATGTGTGGCAAGCAGTCTGTTTTTTAGATTATAGCTGAGACGTATGTGGGTTATTAGCTAGAAGGTTGACAGGGCAAGTCACTTGACTAAACAACATCATGGCAATGTGCCATAAAAGCCTATACTTAGATTGCTTTTATAGCAACGAGTATTTAATGGGAATAAAAGACTGAAAATACTATTCTGATACCACCACACGAATTTACATTTAATTAGAAAAACCTTACACTGAAAAACATTCCGATTCCAACCGATGTAGTGTTTGAAGCGGGGTGAATGATAAATGTCCCCACTCTACCCTCATTATAAACCAGTTCGAGGCAGATTTTTCTCATAGTGGTGATAGAGGGAGAGACATTCTCTCCTTTGTTTGACTTACATAGAATAGTTATGTGCTAAAAGACCAAATGAGGTCTGGTGAGAGCTTCTTAATAATAAACAATTTTTGAAATTTTAATGGTAAGATATAAATCATGGTTAACAGGATTTTGAAGAGAACAGATTACTTCTAACAGTTAATCATATAATGTTTTGCCTCAAAAGCAGGGTGGATTATTTTACTTTATGAGCAAATGCATCAAGGAAGGTGCAGGTGCTAAGGCTGCTCCTTCCCCAGGCATTTCTCTTCTGCCTGTAGCTTTATGCTGATTAAATTTAAGTATGTCCTCTCCCACCAGTGGTAAGATCTGCTCCTGTCTTTAGTCTTCAGAATTTGGAGAGGATTTAACTCTTGTCTAAGATTACTCACATACAAAATAAGGTTTGTAATTAGTAGTTTGGATGGACTATTCTTTTTTTTAAATGTTTATTTATTTTTCAGAGAGAGATTGTGAGCCGAGGAGGGCTGGGGGGTGGGGGTGGGACAGAGGATGTGCACTGACAGCAGAGAGCCCTATGCGGTGCTAGAACTCACGAACCGTGAGATCATGACCTGAACTGAAGTCAGACACTTAACCAACTCATCCACCCAGGCGCCCCTGGACAATTCTATTTATTTATTTATTTATTTATTTATTTATTTATTTATTATTTTTTTTTAACATAACACTGCTTGAGAATACACCCTAGTCTTAAAAACTTACTAACATTATCCAAGGTTTGCTTCTATGGCCCTTCTTTTGTTTTCTCACCTCCCATCTTCCTTCAGGAGATCTCATTCTCATGTTTGTGGAAACTATACTTTTTTTTTAAAAATGACTTCTTCAATGTAGCCATCATTCTTCACTTCGAGTACTTGTAATATACTTCTTGGACAGCTCTTTAATGACACATTGATATAACTGGGCCACCTCATCCCATCCCCGATAGAGACTGCCTCAGGATGAGATTGGTGAATTTTATTTATTTATTTATTTTTTTAATGTTTATTTATTTTTGAGACAGAGAGAGACACAGCATGAACGGGGGAGGGGCAGAGAGAGAGGGAGACACAGAATCGGAAGCAGACTCCAGGCTCTGAGCCATCAGCCCAGAGCCCGACGCGGGGCTCGAACTCGCGGACCACGAGATCGTGACCTGAGCTGAAGTCGGATGCCTAACCGACTGAGCCACCCAGGCGCCCCGAGATTGGTGAATGTTATAAAGTGGTGCACATTGATAATATTCAGCATTGTATATCCCAAGTTCAGTTCTTGGGGGTGCCATACAGAACTCTTCGACTTACAAACTACCTGTAGGAGACCCCACTTGCACCATTTCCGGTCCTCTCTTCCTACACAGCTCTGCATGCCGTCGCTGCAGTAAGTGCCCTACTCTGTGCTGTGCTTCAGCATCACGTGCGTCCTGTTCCAGGGTTTCTTTTGGCACCGCGGTGAGAACTTGCTTCGCGTCCACACCTGCACAATCTGAGCCTGTGAGGTCTTACTGCCAGGCAGGATGAAACTTGGATGAATAGGAAAGGAGACCCAGACAACAAATCCCTCCCCTTTCTCTTCTCCAAGTGAGAGTCCCGGGATGCACTTCATGCAGTTTCATTGGGACTGTGGGACACTGTGAACACTGAGAAGTGCGTCTTTGGCCCTTACACCTTGGAATTAGACATCCGAGGAAAGTGATAGCACACAGGTCATTTATTTTATGTCAGTAGGTAACCTATGCAAAGACAGTATCAGAAATGGCCCTGGAAAGCAAAGCCTCAGAAAGAGAGCTCGTACCTGAATTACTAACCAACAGAAGGTCCATGAGGGTGTCCGTGAAGGAGGTGTGTGGCAATAAACTCTGGCATTCCCTGCCATTCCGTGGCATCACGACTAGTGTGGCCTTAACCTGTGCTTAATTAGGATGGTACAAAGAGGAAAGTGAGCCGTTGTGATGTCCATTCACGGTGCAGTTGACCAGCATGGGAGAAACAAATATAAGGGTGGCAGGCTGGCTTTGACTAGCTTATTGAAAGTCCTGGAGAAAAAGATGATAGGCTAGAAGCAGCAAAATTCACCTAAATGAGAGAGCCATAAGATCTTTTTTTTAAACACTAAACTCCAGTTAGTTAACAGACAGTGTAATACTATTGCCAGTATAGTGTTTCAACCCTTCTATATAACACCCAGTGTTCAGTGCACTCCTTACTCCCCATCACCTATTTCACCCATCCCGACCCCCCCACAACCTCCCCTCTGGTAACCAACAGTTTGTTCTCTATAGCTTAGAGTCGGCTTCTTGGTTTGCCTCTCTTTTTCCGCCTATGATCATTTGTCTTATTTCTTAAATATCATATATGAGTAAAATCATACAGTATTTGTATCTCTCTGACCGATTTTTTTTCACTCAGCATAATACTCTCTAGCTCCATCCGTGTCATTGCAAATGGCAAGATTTTATTCTTTTAAAGATACTCCTCTTCTCTAGCCATGAGATGTCTGTGCTGAAAATCAGGCCCAGCTTCAGAATATAAGCGTAGTTGACATGCAAAGAAGTTTTAACATATCTCTTTTGTCAAAGTCAGGCTACACTGGAAAAGAGACAAGGCTCAAACCTGAAATAGGCCTACGGATGACAAGCCTGAGACTCTTAAATTCCAAGTGTCCCTTGAACAATCAAGACCATTTGAAATAAGCATATTTAAGTTCAAGGTAATGAAGAATTGTGATCTTTTTTTTTTTTAATTTTTTTTTTAACGTTTATTTATTTTTGAGACAGAGAGAGACAGAGCATGAACGGGGGAGGGGCAGAGAGAGAGGGAGACACAGAATCGGAAACAGGCTCCAGGCTCTGAGCCATCAGCCCAGAGCCTGACACGGGGCTCGAACTCACGGACCGCGAGATCGTGACCTGAGCCGAAGTCGGACGCTTAACCGACTGAGCCACCCAGGCGCCCCAGAATTGTGATCTTTGAGGGATTAAGGTCTAAATATCACAAACAGGAAGTAATCCAGACCAGGCAAATTACTGACCAAGATTTCGGGGAATCTAGAACCTGTGGTGGAGGAGAAAGGAGAAGAGGGATATTAATGAATCACAGCCTGTCACTAGCCGTAATGATGAAGAATGTAGCTTGCTTAAAGTCTTTCAGTTATTTCATATGGCTACCACCCTTGGAAAGGATACTATGGTGAATTCACCTTTTACTTTCACTCTTGTAAAATAATCGTGTACCTTTCATTCTCCTTAAAATGGTATCCAGATATTGTACCGTGGGAGCCTACTATAATAAAGGAAATGAGTGGATTCTCGTGGCACAGGGACTAAATTGTATCAGACCCCTCAAATACAATATTTTTAAAACGTCTATTCATTTATTTTCAGAGAGAGCATGAGTCACGGAGAGGCACAGAGAGAGAAAATCCCAAGCAGGCTTCGGACTATCAGCAAGGAGCCCCGTGTGGAACTCGAACCCACAAACCATGAGATCATGAGCCAAAACCAAGAGCCAGATGTCTAACCAACTGAGCTACCCAGGCGCTCCTCAAATTCAACATTTCCTTTCCCTCACCCATCTTGTTCCAACTGCCCCAATTAGCTTGTTACGACCTAACTAGCTCTTTCTGGTACAGCCTGACTATGCCTGACCTTATGCCAGTTCAGCATGATTCTCACCTAATTTCCTAGATCTCACTCTTGATGCCTGCTACAGGAACCCCTAGGTACCCACTCATATGTTACCTGGGAGGTTGGAGTTGTTAATGGCAAGATGATATGGCTTTTACCAATGGAAGGACAGCCCAATGGATGAATCCTTCTCTCTTTCTTCTGATCAGCATTCCTGAGATGTACTTTACCAGGCTACTGTGGTACACGCCTGTGGTTGGGACGACTGTTCACTGACAGTGGCATCCATTTGGATAAAGTGCTGTTATATTGGGCCACCCTCCTCCTGTGTTTTTTCCTTCTCATAGTCTCTGAGATCATGATTCATGAGGTGACAGCACCAAAGATGTTTGCCTCAGACTCTACCTTCTGAGAAACTCCAAATAAGATATAATTCAATAAATACAATCAAATACATTGAATTATCAAATAATACCTATTTAGTATTAGTGTGTAGAGAATATACTAAGTCTAAATATGTCTGGTTTTTTTTTAATATAGTTAAGATTTTGGAAGCATCTCTGCTATTTCTGATTTCCTAATATGCTGCTCTCTTCTCTGAAGAGGATTTTGAAAATAATTGTCATATAACCCTTCATTGCAATAACTCCGCTTGCAGAAATGTATCCAATGGATATACTCTAAGGAGTATAAAAACCATTTTATAATTGTGATTCTCACATTCTGATGTATGATAGGAGGAAAACATCAGAAACAGATGTATAGACTCAAGTTAAATAATTTAAGTAAATTATGATACAGATAAGGGATGAAATATTATACAATAATTGAAATTCACAATCTGGGAGCATATGTAAATGTCTGTAATATGTTTCCAGGGGAAACTATGTTAAAATCTGGATGTACTGTGTGTCTTTCATTTTGGAAATATATAAAAACATTAATAATAGGTATTTATGATTTTTATACAACATTTTATTGTTTTAGAAATGTTTTTTTATGTTTTTAAGTTTTGTAGAATAAAATCATTACTTCTAAATCAGGTAACAAATAGTTTATCGGGGCGCCTGGGTTGCTCAGTTTGTTAAGCAACCAACTATTGATTTCTGCTCAAGTCACGATGTCACGGTTTGTGGGATCGAGCCCATGCTGACAATATAGAGCCTGCTTGGGATTCTCTCTCTCTCCCTTTGCCCCTCCCCAACACACGCACATGCATGTGCTCTCTTTCTCTCTCTCTCTCTCTCAAAATAAATAAATAAACTTAAAAAAAGATAAGTAAATACCTTATTACCATAAATTGTCTGAATCTTGTATTTATGATATTTTATCTTTGAATACTTCAGTATTTTTCTCATAAGTGATTACCTCTTTAAATATTTCACATTAAAGAAATGTCTATGTCCTTATTTTTTATTTTTTTATTTTTCTTTAGAGAGAGACTGTGCAAGTAGTGGAGAGGAGCAGAGAGAGGCTCAGCACAGAGCCAGATGTGGAGCTTGATCCCATGACTCTGGGATCATGCCCTCAGCAGAAATTAAGAGTCAGAGGCTCACCCAACTGAGCCACCCAGGTGCCCCTGTCCACACCCTTCATTAATCAAATGGAATCCAAATATTTTTTTTTATCTTATCCAGGAATGTTTAGAACAGACTGAATCATAGAGTTCCAAAAACGTTAGTATGTAGTTTAACCAACATTTCCAGAATCCGTTACAGAAGACAAGTGGCATATTATAAGACTACAACAAGTTGGCATATTCTAGAAATATATTCAATGCAAACATTTTTAAAATATAAGGAATAATATCAAGACACTGGTATTACATTTGCACATATATATAATCTTCCACATGGCTGCTATGAGACAATGTTGCAACCTTTGCAGTAAATTAAATATAGTATTATCCAGGGACAAAAGAGAAAAGAGGAGGTACTCTTTCGATTTGCTGAAATCACATGTATAAAACAATGCAAACTAGATTTAAAAAGATTACTCACTTAATTGCCGTATCTTCCACATGGCCAAGATTATGGCAGGAAGGTTGCCTTGGCACATAGCTGAGTTTCTACTTTGTGAGGAAATATCTACTTGCCATCAACTACTGAGGATAAAGTCCAGTGATAGAGATAAGGTCAGTTTGCAGAAATTATGATGATTGCATTAAATTGTACTTAATAGTGTCTCCCTAGCTCTTCCTCAGCCAGTTAGAAAACCACAATCAACAGCTGCATAGATCTTTGACACCTTATTTTTGGAAACGCCATGGTCAGGAGCAACTAAACACAGACTATTTCTTGATGCTTCCCGAAGCTCAAGCAATAAGAGAGTTAAGTGACAACCGATCTGAAAACCAGTATTACATGCACAAATGCCGGATGCAGTTAATATGAAAATATGTATCTTCTGTGTAAAATATCTTCAAGAGACAAACCAGCTGAAGACGTTACCAAATATGGCATTGATGGACATTTCAATACTGCCTACTTGATCAGCCGAATTCTAACCACTGCTCTCTTTTCTCACAGACTTGAAAAAAGTTCAGCAGCTGACCAAGGATGCCCATTAAGACTAGTATCATGAAAAAAAAAAAAAAAAGAAAAAAGAAAAAGAAAAGAAAAAAAATGTATCCCTGGAGAATATATAACCAGAAGACCAGAAGAGTGAATGTTCTAACCTTATTTTTCTAGGTGAGATCACAGGTTACGATATAACATTCTAACCAGTCTGATTAAGTTTAGTTTAGTTAAGAGAGTCATAGTTTGGTTGTAGAGAATTGAGGGTTGTTTTTTTTTTTTTTTTTAACCCATTTAAAAAAATCATTCAAATATATTTCTGAAATGGGACTATGGAGGGGTGCAACACTTTATTTGGGATGTCTAATGATTAGAACAGTCATAAATCCCCAGCAATTATAAATAATAATATTAGTATTAGTAATAAGAAGATCCCAGAATTTAGCTAGGTGGTTCTAAGTATTTAAGACTATTAACAATCTTGCTAGATATGTTGACTCTATAAATCTAGAGTAGGGACTAGGAAACTACCTTTTAACCAGGAAAACGGGTGATTTTTTTTTATATAGCCGACTTAAAGATTTCATAAATAAACTTGGTCCTAAGTTATCTTTTTCCATATGGTTTTGTTGGTTCCCAACTGATTATGATTATATTTTTCTCAACCAGATTGAAAATATTGATCTTTATTTTGCATTCCTAGGCTACTTTTAGGATAATATTTGGAGAGGTGTGGAATGCATTATGCCAATTTATTATTATAACTCATCACCTATGTATTGTACTTATAATTACTCAAAGTATCCATTTAATGATGTTTTTCTGAAGTAAAGCTGATAGCAATTCTGACAGGTTGGTAAGGCAGAGAGCAACTTCATTTTCTATATAAAAATCAAATTATAGAACACTTAAATAATACACTTATAACTTCACTGCACTTTTTAAAAATGTTTATTGATTTTTGGGAAAGCACAAGGTGGGGAGGGGAAGAGAGAGGAGGACAGAGGATCCAAAGCAGGCTCCACACTGATGGCTGACAGCAGCGAGCCCGACGTGGGGCTCGAACTCACAAACCACGAGATCATGACCTGAGCTGAAGTCAGAGGTTCAACCGACTGAGCCACCCAGGCGCCCCCACTTGCACTTTTTATTACAGAAAAATGTATTGTTAAAACAAAACCACCGTATCTTACTGTGGTTTTATGTATTAAGTTATTGGATTCACATAACTCTTGGTTATTGGCTGACAGAATAAACACCTCCTGAGTGTAGGTGCGATGTCCCTAGCAACCAGAAGTGCATGCTGAAAATAAAAAAAATGAACAAATAAATAAACAAATAAAAATATGGAAATAATGACAGTAAGAGAACAGAACTTAAAGGAAGGAAGTGCATCTCAATGTATAATGATAAAACTAAAATTGTCTTAGGATTTTCCCCCACAAAGGGGAAAATATATTCAGTGCGCCTCATTTGTTTTAGTTATACCTTTTTTTTTTTTATTTTTTTTTATTTTTGGGACAGAGAGAGACAGAGCATGAACGGGGGAGGGGCAGAGAGAGAGGGAGACACAGAATCGGAAACAGGCTCCAGGCTCCGAGCCATCAGCCCAGAGCCCGACGCGGGGCTCGAACTCACGGACCGCGAGATCGTGACCTGGCTGAAGTCGGACGCTTAACCGACTGCGCCACCCAGGTGCCCCTAGTTATACCTTCTTATCCAAAAGTATTTTCCTGTACTTAAACACCCTTCAATACCTGTTTATTTTCCATCATAATCCATTGGGAAGCACTTTTCCTACCCTACAGTGAATTTGAATTAAAGTGCCATATGCCGTTCTAAAAAGCTTGCTTCTATGAAGTATTCGCTACAATAATGGGCACGCTTTTCAATTTGTGTTGCTGCCCTACAGTAGAATTGGAGGCAAACCATATAAGTGTGATTGTGAATGTGTGTCCATGTATGTGTGTGTGTGCTTTATTGATCTATATCTGTGTCTTCGTATATGATTAATATTTTACCTGTGTCAAAGATGTATTACTAAAGTCACCGATTTATTTTGTCCAGATGACTCATCACAGTAAAAGGTAATGGAAATGTAGAAATATTTTAGTAATCATATTCATAATTTTAGATCATGAATTCCAACACTTTATATATAAAAGAACAGTAGAAAAATATAGGTGTGAAGACATGTAAAGTTTGCATTCACTGTTCATCTTCTGCAATAATAAATTGGATTTTATAGGAATTTTTCAAACATTCTTCGGTGTGTGTGTGTGCATGTGTGTGTGTGTAAATTAATTTTCCCATTTGATTGTAAACAGGCAGTATTTTGTTATTCATTTGCTGCTACATTGTCTCAAATCACCCTCAGTTTTTTCTTCTTTCCTGAAAAAATTTAGCAGATGATCCGCCATAGTAAGAGGAGTTATATTAACCTCATTATGCTTGTAAACTATTTATGAATCTTGGAAAACATTTACTTAGGGTAGAGAGAATGTCTTTTGGGATTTCATCTTATTGAATTTATATATTGTTTTAATCCACATAATCCAAATGTTTCTGAACTTCATGATTCAAAGCTTTTTAAACAACTCCTATGAGTGTTTTTTTTCTCAGGAAGAGTATAAATACCTTGGCACTGCAGATATTAAATGTGCATTGCAGTTGAATAAATCTGTTTTATCTGTAGACTGTGTATACCTGTAAATACATTTCTAGTCAAGGACTAAATTAAAGTAATTTGGAGTGGGTTGGGAAAAAGAAGAGAATTATATAGACTTGCACAATACATGGGTGGTCCATTGAATTAATTTCTATGTTCTCTTCAAAACCACAGGCTGTCCTCCCAATACTGATTCAGTGGCTAAGGAATTCGGTACTGGCTTACCTCAATATTGAATTATGTCCTCCTCTCCAAAAACACAGGGTGACTTTTCCTCATTAGGAGTAAGCAAAGCTGTCAGTCCTGAAGACCTGTGACTTGAACAGGAAGATAATTGTTATTTTCATTATTTTTTATTTTTATTTTAGAGAGAGTGACAGAGAGAGCAGGGGAGAGGGGCAGAGGGAGACAGAGAGAGAAAGAAAAAGAGAGAGAGAGAGAGAGAGAGAATCTCAAGCAGACTCCATTCTCAGCATGGAGCCCCACATGGGAATCGATTCCATGACCCTGGAACCGTGGCCTGAGCCAAAATCTGGAGTCCAACACTCAACCGACTGAGCCACTCAGGTGCCCTGATAATTGTCTTATTTATTTATTTATTTATTTATTTATTTATTTATTTTAAAGTTTTATTTATTTTGAGAGCGAGAGAGAGAGAGAGGGAGAGCGCAAGTAGAGGAGGGGCAGAAAGAGAGGGAGAGAGAGAGAATCCCAACCAAACTCCATGCTGTCAGCATAGAGCTCAACGTAGGGCATACAAACAGTGAGATCATGACCTGAGCCGAAATCAAGAGTCCGACTGAGCTACTCAGGAACCTGATGTTATTTTTAAATGAAAAGCTACTTCTCAATGCAACCCTGAAAGACAATTTTTGACTCCAAATGGGACTTACATGAGTTTACTGCTTGGTGACTTACCTATGGTGGCTACATCAGGTGGAGTGATCGCAGAAAGTAATCGTTATTGGCAGCAAATGAGGAGATCATGGGGAAATGTTTTCCAAAGCCATGGCTCCTGAGCAGGGAGGAGCAGGTCCTTTTGATTAGAGTTTAGGATGAATATTTGGAAAGGGGAACTTTGTCATCACATATAAAGGTGGGCATAAGGCTATGTAGAACTTATTTAGAAAACATGCGTATAGGAGCTTCCTATGCTATGTTAATAACATAAAATAAAGCTTCTGTGCCTCCTAGAGGGAGACTTTCACATCATAATGAAGCAGAGGTGACTGTCAGAGACTTCTTCACTCAAATGTGCAGGCTTGGTGCCAGGGCTCAAGCTGGTTTAGGCTGGCAAGCCCTTGGTCTGCCAGTAGGTAGTCTAGGACTACTCTGTGGTCTAAGGCCCTTTGGATCAAGCAATGTAGGACCTTGCTTGTTCATAGGCTAGAGCCATATCAGTTGACCTTCGGTCCAGGCTGGGATACACACAGCTTGTGTATTTGTTAGTGGCACCTGAAAAGAAACAAGAGCTCATTAGGGAGAAGCAGTTGTCTGAAAAATGACCTTTACGTTTTCTGTAGTTTTACCTTCATTAACTGCATCAAGCATGGTTTCAGTGCCTCAACTCTAACAGTATCTTTGTTTATGTTTTATTGTTACTAATAAAGTAGAAATTTGCTGGTACAAAGGAGCCATAGTGATATAGTCAATAGATTATTTTTCCAATGGCTAACAATTAAAGAGCTGGTAAAGCGAGCTTTGTAAAAATATTAGGTAAAAGGTAAATTCCTGTATTGGCTGCTGTCTTATACTGTGAAGTTAAATGCTGATTTAAAATATGGAGACGTAGAATGGTGTTTTCCCTCCTCTGTGTCTCTGACAGCTAGTAAGGTAAAATTAATATAAAATGCAGGTAGAATAACATAGACATTTCAATTAACTGATGTGCAATATGGAAGGAGGATGATATGATTTAATATTTTTCTATCCCAATCTGCATGGAACATACTATATATATTTAAGACAAGAAAAGGGAAGGGGATAATCACCAAGAAGAAAATGTAACAAAAATCTTCAGTTTTGAAAAACTAAAAATATTAAGGCAGATAGTTCTTTATCATTTTTCCAAATTGTAGAATCCTTCAAAAATGTGCAAAAGTTTATTTAATGTCCTGTCTGTTGCATTCTTCTGAATTATCTCTGCTTTTCACTGTCTTTAAGCTTTTTTAGAAATATGAATAGAAAACTGATAGTAATAAAAATGATTCTAGTCTTAAATGCAAATCATGGCTAATGGTATACAATGGACAATTGCCCTGTGAATACTGACACATTTTGTATTAATTTGTAAATTTATTTTAATGCCAGTAATGACATGTATGTGTGTGTGTGTGTGTGTGTGTGTGTGTGTGTGTGTGTTGAAATTGCCTTTGAACCAGTTGTAATATCTTCCTGGTTCCTTCATTAATTAGTAAGTTAAATAAAATATTTGACATTTATCCAACTTGTATAAAAATTATTTTACTTTACCTTTAACAAATATCATAGACCACATAGACATTGCAAAATAATCTTTATTATGAGAAAACCACAGAAGGATATGCTGAATGAGTTAGAAGAGTATAGAGATAAATTAAATAATATCAAAAAGCAATAGTGATATAAACTGCATTAGAAGTACACAGAATTGAATCAATAACACTGAAGTCATAGTGGCATGGAGAATACCTTAAGAAAATAATGATGCAGAACAGGAGAAAAACCTTAAATACAGTGAGTAAATGAGATATCTGGAGTGGAGAAATTTCTATAAAATAGAGATGTTGTTGAACTTTAGAACAGGATTAAATAAACAGGCCAACAATGTTTAAAGAATATTAATAATAAAAAGAAAGTTTTCTGGCCTTCAGAAACAGAAATCACATCTCTTGTATGGGGAAAAAAAATCAGAGACCTGAGTTTTCACTGAAAAAAACAAAAACAAAAACTTCAAAAGACAGTAGAAGAAAAGTTGAGAGATATAAAATATGAAGAAATTTACAAATTTCAGAAGAAAAGTATAACAGTTTCCCCAATGAAACTAGCGATTTGAGGATACCACACGGATGATAGAAGTGTGAGCCCAAAAGAAAGGAACGAAGATAACTAACACACTAACTCACCGACAGACGACTGAATATACCAGCCAACACCTGAGTAGTATCAGTATCTGTGAAGAAGACAGCAGACCCACCATCGGGCCACATATACACGTGTGACTGGGAAACAGGCCGCATATGCACCCCAGGAAAGCTAAGGGGTACCCACAGGCAAGTGGGGGCAATCAGTTTAAGAGGAGCAGCTGATAGGGTGAGGGTGTTTGCATACTCCAGTCCCTGGATGTGGGCAAAGGAAACTGGGGACTGTAGCAAATCTGTCAGCTCAGTGCACTTTTCAGTGCTGAAAAGACAGAAAATAAAGTTCAACATGAGCAGGACAGGGACCATAAAGGTAAAAAACAAAAACAAAAACAAAAAAACACCCTCTCAGATAAAAACAAAGGAGAGAAAGAAAAGAGGGGCTTTCATGGTGCACTGAGCTGTACTTTTGAGCATTGCTGAACCCGACAGAAGCAGCTCTGGGATCGTGGAATTGAAAGTCTATCCACTTCCTCCCATCACACACTTAACTTTAAAGTTTGGGAACATGGAGGCTCTGAGTAGTTCAGTGGGTTAAGCCTCCCACTTCAGCTCAAGTCATGATCTCTGGATCCGTGGGGTTCAGGCTCTGTGCTGACAGCTCAGAACCTGGAGCTCACTTCAGATTCTGCGTCTCCCTCTCTCTCTCTCTGCCCCCCCCACCCCCCGCTCGCATTCTGTCTCTCTCTCAAAAATAAACATTACTTTTTTTTAAAATTTAGGAACGTGAATTCCCTGTAAAATAAACAACAGAAAAGGATGGCAGTTAAATCCCTTCAAGATTTTCTTCTGTTAAAAAAATACAATCAAAACAAAATCTCTGCCCAATCCTGAACCCTCATCAAAGGTAGAAGAGAATGAAAATAATCCCGTTATTGAATAAGCGTTAAGCAGGGATGTGAAACGCATCTGGGTAATCTGCTAAGAGAAGGACGAGGCAGAAGGAAACCTCACCCTTTCGTGTAACCAAACAGCTGCAACCCATTGCATACATGTCCTCAAGTGGGGCAGTAACTAACTCTACAGGAGGAGAACTTGAAAGCGCATGTTGCCACGCATAAATCCCCTTACATTTAGGGTAATCTGTGTTGACCATCAGCATTAGCTAATTGGTTTTATGCAAGAAAAAATATATAAAGCTTAAGATTCTAAGAATTTTTACATCACAGCATGTGTATCTGTGTGGGTAGGTGGGTATGTGTGCAGAAATACAACTTCAACACTTTGACCTAAGAACACAGCAATTTGTACACCTCTCTAGAGGAAGATGCCATCACTACGAAGAAAATAACGAAAGCAAGTGTCCTGAAATTTTCAGAATAGGACAGATAATTGCTCTTGCAATCCACACTAGAAAAATTATTCCTAAATATAACTTGTTTACTTTGGAAACTGAACAGTGGTTGGTGAATGGAATGTAGGGAAAAATAGTTCGGAAACAGACAAGAGGCGGTAAAAATTAAAATGTTGACAAGTGAGGTTCTCAGTATCTTAACGATGTAGTGATTAACACTTCCAAAATTCATCACTGCAAATTGACATTTCTCGTTACATGTTGGTTTCTGTGTGTGTGTGTGTGTGTATTTCACGGAATATACTACAATGGTTATCCTATAGGCTACTCTCAAAATCTATTTAGTTTTATATTGTATTTAGCCAACATTTAACAAAATGTTTTAATTTACACAGCTAATTTGAAAATATCGCTCCCCTCCAAATAAGAAAAAACCTATATAAAAAATATGGAAACTATGTTTAATCTTATTATCCAGATACAATCATTGTCAATACTCTGCTGTTTTCCCTTTCGGTCAAGTTTATATGCGGTGCGGGTTGAGAAATGGACTTATGCCAATTTGCGGTAGTAAATTTGTGATTATAAAATATCAATCACATCTCTAGGCAAAACATTCAAAATAATGTGAATTCCCCAGAGATTAAAATTTTGTTAAAATGTAATTAATCTTGAGGTCGTTAGGCTCAACCAGTTGCAAAAATTTTTAGATGTTTCCACATGACACCCCCACCTAAGTTGAAATAGAGAAAAACCTGACTTTATTAGGATAAACCCTGCATTATGAAAGGTTCAAACTGAGACAAGTATTCAGTCTTACATCTCTCACAAACATGCCACATTCCTGAGTGTATTTCCTTCTCTTTGTTTACATGTATAGACTAGGAGTTTCCCAGTGGAGCCTCAGTCAAATTTTTTTGAAGATCTGCCTCCTGAGACTTACCACATGTTGATTGATTGATTGATGATTGATTGATTGATTGATTGTAATGCATAAGAACGGCTTTTTTTAAAGAAAAATTGTGGCTATTATCCAAATTACAGTAGGAATGATTACACATATTTTAACAAGGATAGTAGATATCATGAAGTGTTTAATTCGATATCTGTAGAAAGTCGCTTTTTTCTAGAAATTCTACTTCCTTGTTATTTACTATTTATATTGGAGAATACAGGGTGATGTGTCCATTGAACTTGCTTCATGTGATATAATCGAGTTATGATTTTGTATGGCTCTGTGGTTTACTGTTTACATCTCACCGGAGGTAATAAATGGTCTCAAAACACGTTTACCAAAGCCACCTGTTAGTGAGCAAATAGTGTGGCTATTGGTCCCTAGTAAATCTGTTAGGGGAAAAAAAGAAAAATAAAGCAAAAAATAAAAATAAAAAAAAGCAGTGCTTTGTTGCACTGAATTCCTGACATGTGAAAAAATCCCATCATTAACTGACGGCTCAAAAAAGTATCATGTCAACATGTCACTTGGCATTTTCACAACAAAGGGGAAAAAAAAGATAATATACACACACACACACACCCTTCAGCTGGGCTTGCTTTCTGATATCTGACATCATGATCATGTTATTATGCTTTAAATTAAATTATATACACACATTTATTATACTTTAAAGGAGTATATTCAAAGTGTATTCCAGCTAAAGGAAGTAAGTGTCATTGAAATTTGACAAGGTTCCAATCTGTTCTATCATCTCCTTTCTTCACTTTACGTTATGTGTTGAACGTTATCTTGTGTCATTAGGTTGTCTGTGACAACCTGATGTTTTATAACGTCGCTACTGCTACTCCCATTACTACCTCTACCACCTATGACAGTGAGTACTCACTCTTCTGCGTCATTTCAGGACAAAGGGACTGAGGTTTAGGGGGATATACAATGTGTCAAGTTAACATATTTAATAAGTAATGAAGCCCAGGTTTCAGTTCTTGGGAGAACTCTCAGTCATAATCACTAACCATGTCTCACCTTTAACTCCTAAAATTCTACCAGAAAGGTAGACCATAATTTATTTGAATGAATGTCTAGATAGATTTTCAAATTAAGCTTTTGTAAATAACAATAGAATATATAATTACATAATTATATATTATACTATAATTATATAGTATACATCATATACATAGTGCATAGTCTTTCTTTTCCTTTTTTTTTTTTTAATGAAAACAAGTTAATGTAGATTTATATTCCAGGATGGTCAGCTCTATCTCTACTATAATTTTTAGATATTTTCCCTCGAATGTGGTTTCCTTTAAATCAATAAATGCTTATCTCATGCTGAATGCTATTTTTGATGAAATATGCACAAATGGCTTATTTTATATAATTGTGAAAATAACATTGATTTCAGACGAAGCACTTTCAATGAGATAAGCATGTTACTGTAAAAACAGGAAACGTGGAGTCAAAATACTTCACAAAGTAAATGCAAGAAAAGAGCTGCAAATTAAACAAGTAGAAAACTCATACTCTTTTCACACATGTTGGATTTTTGAGGCCACACTAGTTGTATTTTTGCATTGTAACAAAACACACCTTTGACGTTGCTTCTTGATGTGCTAAAAATGAATTTATTATTAGGATTACGTTTTTAGCAATGGCTTTATTGTGTCTGAACCCTCATTATTCAAAAGGCAAAATGGTATAAAAATGTGCAAAGGTACAGATGGCTTAATTAGAAATAAATATGTATGACTGTAAGTTTATAGATTTTAGTAATAATTTATCTGCACACACACACACACACACACACACTGCCAGAAATCATTTGTAATCTCTAGACTCACCTCTTGAATATTTTTCATTCACATATTCATTCATTTTGCACATATTTCTATTTCTTGCCTCCATCTTATTGTTTTTCTGCTCCAATTCTTATCTCTCCACTTTATGCACATATTTTTTTTTGTTTAATTTGTATATGAATTTTTGAAGTTCCTTTGAATTCTTTCAGGACAGATGGGGTATATAAATCAATGTTTAACCCTGATGGGGGTATCGTCAATCACTGTCTCTGTTCTGAATATCTCCAGAATAATTCTGTTGCATCAATTACAGGTGCAGATGGAGGTATGATTACCCATCACCATTCTATTAGGTTTTCAGGATACAACTCCCTCTTACTTGATAACAAAGGGACCCTGGGGTATTGCATGAGGAAACATGTATTCCAATGGTGAGGAAAATGGTAGGACAGGAGGCATCATTAACACTATGTATTCGGATAATGAGCTGCTGACGCTTAGAAAGAAAACAATAATGGTAGGCGCAGCTAGCCAAGTCCTTGAATTTTGCCAATGTCCTTTTCTTCTGGGAGTAAGATTTAGGAGATTTATGGGTGCTGACTCAACCATCACTTTACTCCTGGGCTATCAAATACCAGACCTTATGTGATCATTTACCGTCCTTTCTTCTTGTGACAATATCTTGCTTCTCCCAATATTTAAACCCTAGAAGTTAGCAAGAAGAAATATGTATACTTAAATTTCTACAGAAGTAAATAATAGGGGGGTGGGATATATAAGTCACTATAGCAATGCAGTTTTAATGTACTGTATTTTCACAAACCTGTCATTTGTCACCATAAAACAATCATCTTCTAATCCCATCTCACATTAATTTCTCATTGAAACCTCAATATTGGGGGTTGTAAGGGATATATGGATATTTTGTTTGGGAACTTGGAAATTGAGGCATTATTTTATGAATTAAAATGATTTTTTTTCTTTTTCATGTACTCTATGAGCTCTGTAAACCTTAGAAAGTTGCCATCTGCCTATGCCTTGCCCAAACACAATCCTATTTACTTTTTGATAAACAAAACAAATCATAATATTCCACAAATCCTTTAATCATTATTTCCTCTGGGACCTATATAAAGGGTGGATGAATACTTGTGTCTTAAGAGATGTAAACACGATACAGATAGCATTTTATAAGCTCAGTGGCATTGACTTGAGGATCACAGCAAACCAGAACCTGAAAGAACCTGAAATTTATAATTAAAAGAACACCTTTGCAAAAAAAAAAAAAATACCTTTGCAAATTGTATTAAGTTATTTGTTCACATGGTATGTCATTGGTCACATTATCACCACTTTGTCTATCAAATAGGAAGGCAAAGTCACCGGCTCAAAGCCTACCAACAAAAATTTGCGTATGAAAACTTTCCGGGATTTGCTATGTGCAAACAACAGATTTCAGCGGACTTCCCACTGAACTGCCTGGTGGAGACCTTTGGTCAGATGTCAGCCCCAAACAGAAAGCGTGCTGTAATAACATGATGACACAGACCTTTAGTTAATGTTGGATGCCAGTCTCCTCCTGTCCCCAGGTTCCCATATAGATCTCTGTGGAGGCAAAGCTCTCAGTTATATTCATGTTAATGAGAAATCGGAGATGACACAGACACTGGATTGATTAGGCCTTTATTTCTCTCTATCACAACTGCAAAAGCAAACTCTATCATTAAACAGAGAAGTTATGAGCTAGCAATGAAAGTAATGAAAAAATAATCAGCTTATAGTTTTACCTAAGACATTATAAAATATATTAAACAGGTACCACCCCTGTTTTTCAAGATTATTAAATTTAAAATGTAAAAACACAAGGGAGTTTTAGTTCTTGATATGAAAAATATTAAAATCTCTCTGCCCCAACCCATTTATGGGACATTACACTTGGCAATTTTTTTTACCGGAATGTTACATCAGGACAATACTCTAGCTCCCTATAATAACAATTACACAGAACCTGGTTTTGGCATTATGGTCTTTGTTTAACGTAAAGAATCTTGTGACGATTTTCTCTATGCACATCGTGACACGGTATTGTGAAGCTACTGTCAATTTTGTTGTTTCAGGTCCCTGTATGAAAATTTCACTCAGGCTTTATTACTCTATGAAAATGCTGCCTTTCCTGAATGGTTTGGTGAGCATCCTTTTATAGGATAATGAGACTCAGGAAACTCAGCCTGTTTATCTACGTGCCCGTCACTGTCACGGAACCTAGCACAAAGATCTCTGCTCATTTCCAGTTACTCCTCTTGGGCTGGGTTCTCTGGAAGAATCATTTCCTCCTCCCCCCATAGCTTTTTTAATAATCGTTGGAATTTTGCCTCAATTGCTGTATGAATTTAGTATAATTATACCTTCTATTACACGCTTCCTCGAACAATTTGATGGTATGCTCCCTCTTTGCTGGTATTATCTCAAACCACAAAACACTGGTCTGCTACAACTATTGTTATTTATGTATTTATATTATATACATTTTAGAGGAAATTGGTGGTAGCAAAGCTAAATAATCTGTCCAGGAGTGCATGGCAAATGTTGCTTAGGTCTCCGGTTGGATTCAAAAGCTGTGACCCTAGACCTAGTGCTCAAGCTCTATGGGAAGTCAGAAAAATAGGATGGGCTCTAATGTAAAGGAGAGACCTGTTCATTTTCTCCCTCCTTCTGCCTCCTTCCTTTTCTTTTTGTCTCTCTTTTTTACCTTTTTTATGCTTTCACGTTTTCCTCCTTTCTTTCAAGAAATTTCATTGAGCCAACCTTTGTATTATGTGTCACCATTGTTTTCTGTGCTGGGAAGGGAGAAGACAACAGAGAATGAGCTAAGAGACTGTGTTTCCACGAAATAGGAAGGCCTAGCTCGTCCTATTTATCCTCATCTTCAAATAGGAAAATTAAAACTTAACACACATCCTCTCTTAAATTCCTTTAATTTTGTATTTCTAAATTATTACAAACAGCATTTCTGTTTTGCTATTGCGTGCATGTTGGTATTTATGAAGTGGTTTTAGAAGATGCAGGTGAAGAAATCAAAGATCCAACCTTGCAGTGAAAACATTTCCCATATGGACATGTCTAACTTACAACACAGCAGCCAGTGAATTACATGGTTGCTAGAATTTTTTTTTGTTGTCACAAGAACCTTCCCATTCTTATCTTTTTACCCCAAACCTAAACTGTAAAATGTTCAAGTCCCATGAAGGCTTATTAAGTAACAGAACTGCTATCGGTTTAACATTCAATGTGTGACCTATTCTGCAAAATTCTGAAAAACGTGGATAAAGAAGAACCTTGCCTCTAGTTGAAGTTTACAATAATATTATGATTATTATGCATAAGCTCTTGGTTGCTGCTTTCTCTCCATCTCATTTTTTCTTTCTTTCTTTCTTTCTTTCTTTCTTTCTTTCTTTCTTTTTCTCTTCTTTCTTTCTTTCTTTCTTTCTTTCTTTCTTTCTTTCTTTCTTTCTTTCTTTCTTTCTTTCTTTCCAAAAGCATTAGTTTTGAAGTTGTTGCTTCAGAATTTCATTCAGCCACTGAAAGCTCATCTGATCACATTCCTTCTTAATAGTGATCATGTGTCTTCCTGGATATTAACAAGAATATTCCATTTAGTTTCACTTCACCATTTAAAAATTAGTGGCCTGCTGCATACCCCTAATCTCTTCATTCAGAACTGACACAAGGTCATTTATTTTTTGGCTCTCTCCAGCCTTTGGTGCACTAGTCTATATTTTTAACATAGGATTTTTACCCTACTGAAACTGTAAATAACTGACTAAAATGAAATCCAAATGCATTTATGTTTTTACCACATATGATAAAAACTCTGATTATCTATTTATCTGTGTATCACTAAAGTTGTATATTTTATTGAACTCTGTGTAAAGATGATGTTATCTACAATAATAACAGATACTTATTGAGCTTTTATAATTTATTACAATGTTTGAAGTGCTTCATGTTATTAATGCTCATGTGAAGCCTGAGGTGTAGGCATTACACCTGCTATCTAGATTTTAGATTAGAATTGAGTCAGAAAGAGATTAAATACAGGGCAAGACCCCAGGGTGGGTAAGTTGGAGATCTGGTTCTAACAGACTCTGCCTCACTGCTACACGATGCGGGATTCTAATGTACTCGGTTATCTGACTCCAAGACCTGTGCCTACTTCATACAGTATGTTCCCACACGGAGTGAAATCAGCCACTAGCTTAAACGAACTTTTGAAAACTCCCTGTTGCAAATGATTCAGAGACAGGAAAGAACACCACTATTCTCATTTCACACATAGAAATGTGGAGTGCACGGTTGCTTCCAGATCTCAGATACATAGATATGTAAACAAGACTGTAGCTAGAATACTTGCTTAGTTGGATCTTCCTTTGTGGTTCTGTAAGATTTTTCCATTGAATCTTTCTTCCTTTTTTTTTAATGTTAATTTTTTTTTTTTTAACTCAGGAAAGTCTTGACGAGATTAAAATAGATATATGGCTCTACAGAGGAAGTTTCTATAGTAACGGAAAATACATAAAAGAGAGAAGCACCAAAATGTAACATTCAATGCACACTGGAAGATGTATTTATTCTATTTATAAATCTAATATCATGTTGGATTCACCATTAATTCCCATCTTTAACATTCTCTAGTTCATTTGTCTTAAAAGCCCACGTACTGTTGGTTCTTGAAAGATAATTGAAGACATTTGCATTTTCTATCATGAAAGGGAAATAGGGACAACTGGAAGAAACAATGTTGAGACATGCATTTACAGCCTCATGTGCCTCTCTTAGCGCCCCTGCTGAGCCAGCCTTTCCACCCCCACATCAACCTCCAAGGAGTCTACCTTCCACTCTGTCCTGGAGCTCTCAGCCTATGAGGACATTTATGCTCATTTACCACAGTTCTGACCAGATATGCAAGACTTTCTTCTCTGCAGAACTCTTATGTAGCCCAGTTTGACCCAACCTAACACTCCTTTCTTCTCTCAAACAAATCCCTCTAATTTCTGGAACTTAGAGTCTGTCATGAGTACAATTCCGATAATGATCTCCATCTGTTTTATAAATTCCCCTTTAACTTGTGCTTTAATTGAAACCTAGTTATGTCCTCAGAACAACAGTTCCCTTTTCTTGAAGTCTTAGGTGTGTGTGTGTGTGTGTGTGTGTGTGTGTGCACCTGAATATATATATGTGTGTTTCCTTCTCCATGTGGTTGGAGATGGTATAGGTAAATTCCTTACAATGAACTGCTACTTCTTAGATATGGTTCATCTTCAAAAACCCCACTCTCTTTAAAGCTATATTTCAGACTATATGCATACTCTCATTGTTGCACAAATTAACGGTCTTTCCAAGGAATTCTTTCATTTCATAAATATTTGCTCTCTTGATTTAATGTTTTTCTCTTTATTTCTCCTAAACACTTGGATTACAATTAGACATTCCTACATCACTGGTCCAACAAAAAATTCTGTATACCTAATACTCTCCTCAAGGTTTATTCTCATGATCTTCTACATCTCATTTAGTGACCTTATCATTTACCTAGCTAGGTCAAAATCTGGGCGCCTTCCTTGATGCTTCCTGTCCTTATACTTCATCACTTGCTCATCAGAAAGTCCTCCAACAGGTAGGCATGTAGACGTCTGTAGCTCATTTTAAGCAGTGTATACTTTATTCTGAATATGATCATAGGCCACTGGAAATTTTTAAAGGGGAGAAATGATTTGACTTGAACATGCCTCTGTTGTTAATCCATAAAGAACCGACACTAGTGGAAGAAGGAAGAATTCAGGGACGTTATTTCTATATCAAAGTGAAAAAAAATATTAGTACAGACTTGGGTGATTTCAGTAGAGTAGATGAGAACATCTTCCAGATGTTTATTCCAATCTGGCCACCTGGATTTTCATGCTGATCCTAAAACACAAGGAGCCCATTCTTGCCTTAGGGCTTTCTTCTTCATTGTTCTCTTGTATTTGAGATATTCCCTAGTTCTTTTGCAGAGCATCAATGCATTTCATTACAGTCTGTTTAAATATCACCTCAGAGAAACCATCTTAATACACCTTTAAATTCTCCGCATCTATCACAGTCTACTTCACAGCCTAACTTTATTTTATGGCACATATGTAATATAAACATACAAAGTAATCAATCATACACATGTGTATATACACACCATTATACATTATGAACATTATTATGTAATGTATTTATTTATTTCACACCATTTACAATCAAATGACTGAAAAACTCCGGGCTTTTGATTATCTTTTCAACCACGAATTCTTAGCATCAAAAACAATAAAAAAAACGTGATATTTCAAACACCAATTGATTAAATAAATGGAAGTTTTGTCAAGTTTAGAGCTTAGAGAAAAGGGTAGAATATATTCAAGTGGAAGTAATTTATAACAACTTCTCTACTTTTATAGGTAAAAAAGCTTAGACTTGGAGAAAATAAGCAAAATATTTAAGACCATCACCAAATTATTTCATAGGCAGGCCTAAAATAAATCTTCAACTCTAAATCTATACTATTTCATACAATTCATTCAACAGAAAAATATACACATTTAAATAAAAAGACAAGCGACTGTGAAATGAGATGTATCTGTCTCAAAACTCCATAACCATCTTTTTTCAAACTATGAGATCTGAGGAAGATCATTTAAACATTTTGAGTTTTAGTTCTTCAATCTGTTAAATGACAGTCATACCATTACCCTTGCAAATTTGTGGCAGGATTTATAACTTTCTATGGGAAGTAGCTAATCATTGACACCTGCCACTACAAACTTAAATAAGTGGTAGTTTTATGGTGGTGCTGGTGAGGCTGATGGTGTTGCTCCTGGTTATCACTGCTACTTTGAGCCCAATTTGAAATGGTCATATATTTTATATACAGTAGCCTTCACCTCCTTATCCACAGTTTCACCTTCCTTGGTTACCCATAGTCATCTGTAGCCCAGAAGCAGATGATCCTGTTTCTGATGTATCCTCAGAAGGCCAGCAGTAGCCTGACATGGCATCACAATGTCTATGTCATTCACCTCCCTTAATCACATTGTGTAAGCATTTTGTCACCTTGAGTCATCACAAATAGAAGGAAGGTGAATAATAAGATATTTTGCAAGAGGAAGAGGATTATCACGTTCACATAGATTTTATTACAGTGTATTATTATTATTCCATTTTACTATTAGTTATTGTTGTTATTCTCTTACTGTGCCTACTTTATGAATTAAAGTTTATCATAGGCATATATGTATAGGAAAAAGCATAGCATATGTAGGGTTCACTACTGTGCATGATTTTCAGGCATCCACTAGGGGTCTTAGAACATATCCCTTGTGAATGAGTGGTGGTGGGGGACTGTGATTAGTTCTCTAATACTGGACCATGTTTCTCAGCATGGCTGTCTTGCAAAATTGTGCCAGAAATGAATTATATATTACTCCTAGAAAAAGCGTTCATTTTATCAATAAAATGTGTTTCTATATATCAGAAAACTTGTGTATTTGTTTCTAAGTCAAATACTCCTTCTTCGGGAAATTAATCAAAACATGTTCATCTATTTTCACTTGAATTTTATACTATGGATTTATTCAATTCTTTATTATATACTGTATTATTATCTAATTTGACTTACTCTTTTCCACTAACAAATAGATTTCTTAAGAGTGTGTGTGTGTGTGTGTGTATATATATATATATATATATTTCACAATTTTGGATGTGGAATTTATTTAAATTAATCCCAGATTATTTCTCCTGGAAGTGTTTTCTGCACAATATATTCAGGGCATTTATTTTAGCATTTGAAGTACAGAGCTCTCCCCACATGACTCCAGCTGTCAAAAAGCAAGCATCTCATTGTGTGTGGAAGTGTTGTCTGACAGTCTAATGGATAAATGACATATTTAAACAATTTTATTATATTAAAGATTTTTGACTAAAGTGTTTTAGGGTTACTTTATTCCCCATAGTAAATGACATATTTTAGAAACTTGGAGCTGATGTTCCTTGGTTAACCTGTCAAATTTAGTTCCAGAAGTCAATTTTAGAAGTCAATGCCACAAGCATAGCTCTTTAAATATTTTGTACATTTTTTCCTTGCATGAATAACTTCCAGGATTTGATCACGCACTTGTGCCTAACTTAAATATATTGATTATTGATATTGGATTTCTCATTAAAGATAACCTTAAGGGTAATTCAGGTTAAATATAGCATATAATTGACATTCTTCATTAGAAACTCCTATTTCTTTTGATTCTCTGGAACGACCTAGCTTTCGTCTCCTTCAAACCTTGCAACTAACTCTTCTTCTGACTGGCTTTCTCTTCCTGTTCCTTAGGATTCAAAGTTCTTTTTTATGTTCTTTAGTATCTGCATTCCCTCCTGCCCTCAGAAATTATATTTGGGCTTGAATGTTAAACAGTCATCTCTCCGTGGATTAAAAATTGTAAAGTAATTGCAAGACTAGGTTTTTCTTCCATCTCAGAATATTTTCCAATGTTCCATACATGAATAACACTTGTTCAGGAGAGAGGAAGTCCAATGAACACTTCCTGTAGCAAATGCAACTACCATCGTGGCGTAAGAAACCTGACCTTAATCATTTCAGTCCACTGGTGCTCCAGCACTGGTGGTAAATTTGGGGAGCAGATGCTTTTTGTTATCTGTTACCAATGTGTGTATATTCCTTCACTCTCTCTTACAAGGACACACACATATGCATGTATATGTGTATATATACATATATTCTAATGCATGTATTCACTACCAAATACAAATTTATACTCATACTAGATTTCAAAAAATTTAGGATGCCACCGATTTTAAGCTGTGCCACTGCACTGTTTTATTTATTATTATAAATATCAATATATAATATTAATAAATAATATTGATTATTATTGCATCATATCATTTATTATTATAAATTATAATATAATATTAATTCATAATGTGAATGCATAATAATATAAATATACTAGGTTATGCTACATGGTACAAATACATACTATATATACATTATATATAAATACTATACTGTGTATGTTAATGTACATAAATAGTACATATATAAACACTGTGTGTCTGTATCTGTCTATGTATCTATCTATCTGTCTATCTATCTATCCTCTTTCCACAATTGGGTATTCTACAAGCACTGGAGATTTTTCTGGCTAGAGTTTTGTTGTTGTTTTTGTTGTTGTTGTTGTTTTGTTTTGTTTTTTAATGGGAGAGTGGGGACATGGGATAATGGAATTAGCTAATAGATAAAAGACCTGTGTAGCAGGTCAAAGTATATACTATATCATAGAAGTATTAGATTCTATGCAGTACATTGTGGGGAGGAAGGAGTGAGAAGCTGATATATTTCAGCAAGATACTGGAAATATTAAAGAATAGTATAAAGATGTCCTATTGGGTCCTGAAAGCCATAAAAAGTGCCTCATATTAAGGACAAGAGCTGGGTACTCTATCACTATAACCTGGTCTGGATGACGTAGTTAGAGGTGGCAGAGATATAAGTTCTAAGTCACTCCGTATAACTTTTCATTTATACTCTTATTATTTTGTGCAGTAAATAGATCTCCTCCCCTGTTGGACACCTTAGACCTATGGAAATTAGGTAGCGTAATGCTTTCATGGATTTAAGGAATAGAAGAACTACAAGACAGTAAGATATTAAAGTCAGAAAGAGAGAAATATGTAAAGACAGATCTTGAGCCTTGAAACAATTACTTAGGTAAAGATCAAACTTGACTTTGGATGCATATTATATTCATTTTCTACTGCTAAAGTAACCAATTCTCACAAATTTAGTGGCTTAACACAACACAAATTAATTATTTTAGTCTTGATGGTCAGAAACGCCAGGTAAATCCAGGTGGACTCAACTAGTTTCTCTGCTCAGGAGCTCTCAAAATTGAAATCAAGAAATTGTCTCACCTAGAGTTTATCCAGCAGCTCTGAAGAAGAATCTACTTTCAAGAAAATTCGGGGTGTTGGCAGAATTGAGTTCCAAGCGAAGGTAAGACTGAGGTCCTGTTCCTTCGCTGGCTGGCCACCGGGAATTATTGGCAGCCACCTGCATTCCCTGTGCGTGGACTCTTTCATCGTCCTAGTCAACTCTTTCCTGCCTCATCACTGCAGGTCGAAGTTCTCTGCTTTTAAGGATCATGAGATTAGACTGAGCCCACCTGGATAATCCAGGGGAATTACCCTTATCTTTTAAGATCCATAAACCTAATTACATCAGCAAAGTACGCCCTACGTATTTGGAAGGACCATTCTGGCTACCATGTGCAAATCCATCATGCCAAAATTTTAGAACCAGAATTTAGAACCAGAGAAATACTAGTCTACTCTAAAATTAGCACAGTGAATTTGAATGTTTTATTTCCTCTCATAACTCTGTAATTTGAGTCCTCTCCTCATTCCCTAACTGCTAATGTAACTGAAATTATAATTTTCTGTTTTCTGTACTTCATTATCCGTTCAGGAAGGCTAGAGCTAGCATCTCGTAGAATATGAATCATGTTTTCATATATGCCTGAGGGGAAACCATGCACTCAATCCACACTCTATTTACATAACTATTAGAGTTCTGCACTTTGGGGATGCTTGTCATTAAACAACACTAGTGCATACATAGAATAAATCAGCACCTTTGTTTGCATTTTTGTTTGGTAAGTTCTTACACACATAAGAGCTAAATAAAAAAGAAATATATATATATATATATATATATATATATATATATATATTATTCAATATTTGCTGTACGGGGGCACCTGGGTGGCTCAGTTGGTTAAGCGTCCTACTCTTGGTATTGGCTCAGCTCATGATCTCATGGTTCAGGAAGATGGAACCTTGAGTCAGGCTCTTCAATGACAGCACAGAACCTACTTGGGATTCTCTCTTTCTCTCTCTGCCCCTTCCCCTTCCAGACACAAGCTCTCTCTCACTCTCTCTCTCTCTCAAAATAAATAAATGAACATAAATAAGCAAATTAAGTACTTGATTAATTAATTAATTTGGTAAATGTTTATTTATTTCTGAACAAATATTATATATAGAGCGTAGTGATTATCTCAAGAGAGAATTTGTGCCAGGCTCCATAAGGGTTGTTTGGGGTACTGCAAATGCTCTATTTCTTCATGTGGACAGAGGTTACATAAAGGCGCTTAGCCCACCTTTGGAAATTGTTACTGTGTACTTATTTGTGTGAACAACGGTGCATACGATTTGTTACTATATGTGTGTTTATGTCTGCCTGTCTACATTCATGCTGTAGTTCAAATTCAATGTACAGATTTGGGGTTTGTCGGAACCAAGTAAGTTTTCAATTCCCAACCACTTATACATTATTATAACATTGGACAAGTCACTTGAACCTCTCGAGCTTGTTTCCTCATGTGTGAAATCAGGACTATGTTACTGAACTAGAAGATCTGGGAATAGTAAAATTACTCAAGTCTTTACATCTTTTTATGTGCCAGCCCTTGAGCATTATGTGTGGAATCCCATCTAATTCTCATAATGCCATGAGGAAAGAGCTGATACAGCCTCTACTTTGGGCATGAACACATGCAGGCTTGCAAGTAATTAATTACCTTGCTTAAAAGTCCTACAGTTAGTGAGTGAAAAAGCCACGATCTTTTTTTTTTTTTCTTATACTGTTTATCACACGCCTAAATCTAGTATTAAAGGGCACCATGCTTTTGTATTACTAGAGCGATCAGGAAACTTCAGGTAGCCAGTAATACAATAACAGCTCAAATTGGCACAGGCAAATGGTGTGGATTTTAAATCTCGTAAAGAAACTCGCAAAATAAGCGAGTGCATATCTAGGAACCGGCAAGACCTGGAATAAAACAATACCCGCTCATACGCATCTCACTGCTCGCTGGTAATCCAGAGGATTCTCAGCACATTGGTTTGGGTGCTAGACCCTCCCCTGTGGCCACTGTGCTGTAATAGGATGACTAGTGGTCCCTGGTGAAACAACGTGACTGGAGACAAGGGAGAAACAGCTCCTTCAAACTTGCATGTTCCCTGAGTTGCACTTGTATATGAAGGATGCTTTCTGGGAAGACAAATCATACCTGCCCACAGAAAGAACTAGCATGGAAATAGTCAAGAAGTGTCAGCTGCCATAATCATTTGTGTCATGTTCAGAAGAAGATATTCTCATCTTCATTTTCTGAGCCTTTTTCATCTTTTAAACGTAAAAATATCTATTTTCTTCCATTGTATTCTTTTTGTCATTTCTCTGCAAATGCAGTAGATACTATTTTTACTTCTAGAGTTCCCAGAATTTAAGGGACTTTTAGACATTTTCTTTGTGGCCAAATGTCTTCAACTGAAGAATAGAGAGAGGATAGAGAGGGGAAATTATACTTCTTAGGAGGTAAAATTGTGATTCTCCCCCCCACCCCGCCCAGGGTCCATTTTACCCAAAATGAGAGGGAAAGTAACACTCATCAGGTAGTAAGTACACTAAATGGGGCTCATCCCTGATAACATTTTTACAGAAGATCTATGGCTCCCTCACTCTCTTTGTCATCAGTGTGTTTTAAACGGCTGGCAGTAGGGTTAAATCGGGATTGGAAGTTAGATTGATCCTGTAATTGCTTTTATATAGGCTTCCTCAGCGTGTCTCTGCTTGAATATGAATCTCAAATTCAAAATCCAAAGACAAATAACCTTTTGCTTATTCATTATCAGAGATTAGGCACGTGGGTTTAGAAAATCTACAGCTGTCTCTAATGTCTTAGTGGCCTAAGGAAATTAATGACTTCCCAAATAAGTCAGAACAGTAGGGGGATATGTTAAAATAATAGTTCTTATCCTTTGCTGAGCAGTAGAAATACATTGGTCTCTCTTAGTAATATAATGCCAGTCTTCATCAGAGACCAATTAAAACATGATCCCTGAGTCCATGCCCTGCAAATAGCATTTTCTAAAATGTTCCTTAAGTGGTTGAAAATTTCCCAAAACATTGCCTAAATCTTAAGAGACATGAGGTATCTAGTTATAAACCACTGCATTAATGCGAGGAAGGATTGAACTTAATAAATACTACCTTTTTATTCCTGTTTACTTTAACATACTTTGGAAATATTTTTATTTTATAGCATTTGAATTTTTAAGCAGAAAAGAGAAATGGTTTGGATTTCCCTCCTTTTCAGTTCATAACACTAATGAATCTAAGCACAAATGCTGAGTCAAATCTTTGTCTTTTTTTTCATATGTCTCCGCTGAGTAGGGAGAAAATGTATACCAGTTAGGGAAAGGGAAAAAAAAAAAATCTCGAAATGCTGAACTTGCTTTTGCTAAAAGTAGAACCAATTACTTTCCTGGCTTTTCTACACGCATAAAAGGTATCTATCTGATGCTCAAGCAAGTTTCAAATTACAAGCACGAGCTGGTCTTAACATGTAATTCTTAATCACCTGTAGCGGTGTCATTTCTAGGTCACAAACATGCTTTGTCAGCGATTACTTATTTTTCCAAAGAGCTGAGACTATCGTTTACAATATGCCTAGATATTTGTTCATCAAACTCATAATGCTTTTGTAACAATACAAACATAAATAAATACCGGTCTATTCATCTCAGATGCATCTCATTTTTTCCCAAGTAGCCACAATAGCTAGATCCTTCCTTCTCCATACTCAGCTGGCAACACAGTTTCATTTTCTTAACACTTTTTCCTCTGTTTTTGCTTTGTTCCTCATTTTCTCCATATCTATATTTGTATATCTAAATGTATACACATGTGTATGTGCATATGTATGTGTGTGTATGTATTTATATTCATATATAGTCATATGTAGTCATATATATATACATACATATATACATATATATATATATATATATATTTATGTAGTCCTCCATGAAATAGAGGTCAAATATTTCACCATTAACCTTATTTTTATTCATTTAAATGGGATTAAATCCAGAGTTATTTTTTTAATTAAATGATGTATAATATGTATATATTTTAAGAGCCAGAAAGTTAAATAAGATCCCAATATTACAATATGTAGGTGTTATTGTTGTTATGTATTACATATATGCATATGGTGATGTTAAATACGCAGGCCTTTCTCAGTAAATTACTACATAATTAACAAATAATAAAAGAAATAAAGACAGTTGAGTTTATAAATCAGTATTTCTGGATTTTCTGGTGTATATGGAACCAGGTGCCAGAAAACAGTGCATAGTTCTATTTGTGCTCAGGCTTTCTAAAAGCAATTTCTGGCGCAAATAAAATAATTCATTTAAGTTGCCTACTTTAAATACCCATGTGACATATAAATATTCAAATCTTTCCATGAATTCAGCATAACAAATATTTGATCAAAATATAATAAAAATGTGGATTCTAGAGCTAAATGTTTCTTGTTATTTTATTTCACTTGGTAATAAGACCAACAGTAAGACTTCTGTCAGATAAAATTATAAAACTTTATTGAAAGATATAATAGATATAACATATATATCATAGATATATGTAGATCTATATATGTATAAATAGATAATAATTGTATATTATATCTATAAAATATGTCTATATAGATTATATCTATATATTATATCTATGTGGATATATATTATAGGTATAGATATACCTATAATATAGGTATATCTGAAAGGAAGAATAATTGAAACTGTGGAATTTTTCTAAATCTAAATATAGTTAATGCAGTGTGCAGGTTTCAAAACATAGTAATTAATGGAGCTTATTAAGAAAATTTTCGGGGCACTGGGGTGGCTCAGTTGGTTAAACTTCTGACTTCGGCTCAGGTCACGATCTCATGGTCTGTGTGTTCAAACTCTGCTTCGGGTTCTGTGCTGACAGCTCAGATCCTGGACCCTGCTTCAGATTCTGTCTCCCTCTCTCTCCCTGTCCCTCCCCAACTCACACTCTGTCTCTTAAAAAATAAGTAAACATTAAAAAAAATAATAAATAATAAAAATATGAGACACAGTAGAATATTGTTTTCTAATTATAATATATGTGCAATTTATTTTGATTTTTCACTTTAATGCCTCTTTACGGTAATTTAATTTTGAAACACTGGGTATTATCTCTAATTAACAAGGCAAATTTAAATTGATTTAAAAATAAAAATGGATGATATTAATTCTCACCCAGGCTGTGCCTTACACCTTGACTTCAGATACAGGCTAACAACATAGGAGACATCTTTCTGGGTAGCCGTTTGGGCTTTCTGAGCTTTTAACTGGCCTTGGATTATCTTTCACAGATGGCCAGGTTGTTAAGCAGATGGCCGTTTCCTTGACCTTTAAAATCTTTGTTTTTCTTTTCATAATTACCTGTGGTTTATAATGGATCAAATTCTCAATTTTATATAATTAGCTTTTGTATTTCCATCATGTGCTCTAAAACATTAAGTAGAAAGAGCTCATATGTTCATATGTAGAAGGTCTCAAAAAATGCATTTTCTATTGGGTGGGTAATTTTGGAGTGGAATAACTTTTCTGAGTTAAAAAAACATACCCATTCCGTAGCATGGTGTGTGGATGAGACGGACGACTTTCCTCTCTCCATTTCCTTAGACTGAAATTTATATCCCACATCGATGTGGTCCAGAAGGGTGAGTCAGAGAGGCCATAGTGGGAATCAATACTCCCTTTTCCATAATGAAGACAGAGGACTTTTTGTAAAAGATCTAGGATTTGATCTGGTTATAGAGGATTGTTTTGAACCATTATCTAGGCAGGGTGTCCCGCAGAGCTGATACTTCAGGGAGCACCTGCCTTTGCTCAGAGGCTCAGGCACTGTGCCATGTTCAGCGACCATGTCAACTGAAGCCTGAGAAATATACATTGGTATTTCATGTTAATTAAGTATTCCTTGTCTGCATGTTAACGAAAGTGCTTGAAATTTATCTCTAGTAGATTGACTTTTGCAGATTCTTGGGTGATATCGAAGCAAAGCAAAACGTGACGGCAACTCTGACATTTGAAGGATTTGGGGAGTTTTCCATCATTACAAATCTAAATTAGTAAAATGTCTCAGTAACAGTCTGCCAGTCCCAGGTTCACCATTTCATATGACGCCGTGTAAGCAGACCATTTCACAGTGGGACACTGTGACAACTATAAGGTCTACATGAGTCATCTGGAAGCTTGAAAAGACATTGTGGACAGGATCTATTTCACTAAAGACCCTGGGGAATGCAGGGGAATGACGCAAAGTAAATCAGTTAGAACACTGGAAATACACCAGGCAGAGTGCACCTAGTCTAATTTTTACACCCTTTGACTCTTCTTTGTACAATTCCAGGGCAGACTTAGTCTTTATGCATCTTTACTCTTTTTACCTTGCCATCTCCTCACTCTAGTGCCCACTGCTCCTGGTCTGTGCTGTGGTGGAGACGGGTCTCCGACCCAAATTTTGATTCCCAAATCAAAACTCCCTTCTGCTTTGAATCCTGGCTCCTGACCCAATATTGGTGTTCTTTCCTTTCAGGTAACATCCACAGTATGACAGCCATTGACTATTTGTCAACTAACATGACATAATTTTTCTCAAAATTCGATAAGCCAAAAATAGTTGATATTAAGATTTTTACATGTTACAAGATATCAAATTATCCCTTTCAACCTTAGTTGCCTTATATTTTACACAACACATATAAGTATTTATCACAGTTTATTTAACTGAATGCTTCAATATAACATATTTTTTTTCAAAAAATTAAATTATCATATCCATAATCATAGTATATCAGTGTGTGATAATTGGCAAAGCATTTCCTCTGGACAATTATAAGCATTATTTGTTAGCCTTGATCTAAATGTGACTTAATCTTTTATATAGATATTAGCATATATATTAATACACATACAGGATAATTTTTAAAAGCTATATGTTAAATATGCATTCTTGGAATTTGCAGAGAAAAAAGATAAAAAATATTCATTCTCAGTATATGCTTTTTAACTCACTGTGTCGTTGTTTACTCACCATTAAATTATAACTACCTCATCCAAAACTGTGTGTTCTACTCTAATGCTTATTAGAGGTTATAATATACACTTCTAACTTTTAATTATGCAATGTGATCTCTCTCATCTCGTTGCATGGTTTTAACTGTATATACATGGTAATGATCCTTAAATCAAGAAAAAAATACATACGTATATTTTGTCTATCACAAACTCTTCTCTGGCTTGTATGTCCTAATGCCTACACAATATGTCTACTTGGATGTATCAGAGCCTCAGCCAAAAATTTTGATTCCACCCCAAAACCTGTTCTCCTCATATTATTTATCATTTGAATACCAGGACCATCTTTTTAGCTCAGGTCAAAGTCACAGATTTTTCTTTCCTTCTCCCTTTTCATATACAAATGATCAGAAGTCTCTTTTCTCAAAGTCTGGCAGTATCTGACCCCATCTCAATACCCCTATTGCTGTCATGTTGGCTCAAGCCACTATGTCAGAATGGGGCCATGACAGTAGCCTTCTACCAGGCCTTACTGCTCCCTTGTTACCCATCTCCAGTTTCAAGTCTTCTACAGAGCAGCCACATCTACTTACTGAAATTGGGAGTTCCTTGCACCAAGCTTGCCAAGGTTTAAAATTAGAATGGATTTGTGCTCGCTTCGGCAGCACATATACTATAAAATTAGAATGGATTTGAAATGTCTTCCCATAACCTGCCTATGTAATCACGTAGGGTACAGTCTCTCCTTCCTCAATAGCCTTGTCATCCACCACTCCCCCTCATTCATGACACCCATCCATACTAGTCATCCTTCAGTACTTAACGGGACAAGAAGGTCTGCACCTCCACGTCATAGACATTCCTCATTTCCCTGGCACGCAACACATTGCCCCTATGTCTCCTCATGGTTACTTCTCATCACATACTCTCTTACATTGCTCCCTTTCCTAAACCCAGTTTTATTTATGTCCCAGAATTTCTCACAGGGTGGAGTTAACTTATTTATCTCTTTGTTTACTTGGGTGTTCTATATCTTTTGCTAGAGAAGGTGAGCTCACTGAGGTCAACGACTATCTTTGTCTCAACCTTAGCACCTTATCTCCAGCATCCAAATCAGTGTCTCACAGAAAGTAAGCATTCAAGAAATATTTATTTTAATAAATAAGCAACTAGTCATTCATTTCATTATATTTATAAGTTATTACTCTATTTCCTTTTCCAGGTAACCGTTCTAAGAGCACTTTGAATTTCTGATTGATTTTGGTCATTTTCTAAATTATTGTGTTCACATTGGATCAAAATTCTGTCAGTCTACTATGATGGTTACACTAATATTATGATATATATATATGTATATATATATATTTATTTATAAGAGATAAGTGTGATTCTTATCTCATCACTCAAACATTTTTAATAATGCCATTATAAAGAATCAATACTTAGGTGATAATTGTTTTCCAAGTATAAGCATTGTGTATATGGGGAAGAACACTCCAAACACCTAATACACATCTAGACTTTTTGTGTTGTACACAATCATTCCTTTTTTTCAGATGAATTTTATTATATGCAGTAAAGTCAGAAAAGTGAAATCTTTCCCAATATTTATACTAAAGATTTCTCATTCACTTAGCTTTTTGATTTTAGGTATAATAAAGATATAATAAAACTATAAATTTTATTATACTCCCTAAAAAGTAAAAGTTGCTTTTCGATATATTTAAAGACAAAACACCATTTATTAGTTTTGTTTGCCCTTTCACTGGAGTCTTCCACAAAAGGAAGAATATGGAAAAAAAATACTAGTTGTAACATTATTTTGCATGTTTATGAAAGTCATCATTAAACACTGGGGATTAAATGGTTTAGACAAATGTCATCAAATAGCTACATACACATCAGGACAATGCTTTATTTTGATCTGAAAGATTAGGATCCATTTCTGTATCTACCAGCTTCTGTGTTGAGCTCAGGCAAATCTACTTAGATTTTCTTTGGTTAATTATAACAACACACCTTGTTAAGTTCTAGGGAGGATGTTTCATAGGCATAATACACATGACACTGTGTCTATACCAGGTATTTAGTAAAGTTTCGATTTGTTTTATTTATTATCATTAGTTTACTTTTGCTGTTGGCATTGTCAGCCATTAGAGGTACCCTGTTAGTTAGATTCTCATATGCAAATGATCAGAAATCTCTCAAAGTCCAACAGCATTAACCCCATCTCACTACCTCTCTACTGCTGTTATGCTGGCTGCAGCCACTATCTCATACTAGGACCACTGAAAATGTTAACCTTACATAAACCTCGGATTAAGGGAAGCCATATGAAACCAATGGTAATCATCACTATGCAGAACATATGGCACGTGGACATAAAAAACACTGCTAGGTGTGATAGCAATGAACAACTAAAATAAATAAATAAATAAATAAATAAATAAATAAAAAATAGCAACCCAAAGTGGTTCAATTCTCAACTGAAGTCAGAACCGAAAACCTTGCAACAATCCTGCTTTCGAGAATTGTTGGGTGTTATCTCTTGACTGAAGCAAGCTAATACAGTTTCCTGATACTTGATGTGCAATTTGAGAACACAGGAAGCAATTAAACATAGGTCACAGTACTCCTTTGCCCTGTGACTTCAATTGCTATCACTCTCCATGTTTTACTAAAGAGAGATATTGATGGTCTTATCAGAGCATCACACAATCCACTTTCTAAATGAAATTGTGCTTATAGGACCTGATAGACAAAAAATGAGGTATTCCCGCTACCTTCCTTGGGTATATGCATGATAGAAAATGGAAATATACCTCTCTTCCAAAAAAAAAAAAATGGGCCTGCTACCAAGTTAGAGACTGCTTTGTCAAGCCAAATGGAAAAATCGTGTTCTACCCTTTGTGCTGACTCTCCTACCATAAAGAACGAAGAACGACTATTTGAGGGCCTCACTGACTTTTAAGGGATGTTTGCAATGTTTGGTTGTGCAGCTCTGACCTATTTAAGGCTTTGAATAGGTCCCAGGGCAAGATAAATTTATTTAAGTGGCCTAGGGTGCAATTCAAAGAAATGTTTCACTTGGCCCTTATGACCAATTTGATCCAGTTCTACTCAAATTGTAGGTGGCAAAATGCCATGCGGTATGCAGCGGAGAGTCTGTGGTGAGCTATGATAGAATATGCACAGCTCAAGTGCCTGTGTTTTTGGAGAAAAGCCATACCTTCTTGGGTAAAAACAACAACACCCTACTCTTATAAGAAACTGCTTCTGGTTTGCCCTTTGGCTCTGATAGATAATAAGCAACTGACCATCCGAAGACAAAAATCCGTGCAACCTTAGCTGCCTATCAGGAACTGGGTTTTAGCTAACACACAAAGCCACGTATTAAGTACATCTAACCGAATTCCAACATTTTGTAGTTGTTAGTCAGCCTGTGTCTCCAACCATCTCAATGTTAGCTGAGGGGACTTAAGGACAAGTGGCCATGGTACCAGGGACAGAGGTGTACCAGTGCTTCTCCGGACATATCCTAAGGTGTTGACTGGTCTTTTAATATACCAGTCAGTGTCCAGTAAGGAAAACACAAACTACTCTAGGTATTTTAATCAACATGGATTAAATACAGGTGCCGTGAGTCAAAATACTCAGTTGATTTCTGTGGTTTGCAAACGGAAACTTGAGTGGTGAAAATGTATATTTTAGGTATATTAAGTTTACACTAGATACAGGTACTATGGGCATCCATTTTGTTTCATCTTTTATGCATTTTTTTATTTATGATTCAGTACGTATCTTTGAATATGTACAGAGTATATTTCAGGATCTGTGTTGAATTGTATAAATTCACAAATGACCGTGACATAGATCCTGATTTAATGGAATTTTACTGTATGACTTCGTGTCAGTTGTATTAATAGTAGGGGTACTAGCAATTGTTTTTGTTGTCATAAATTCAGAGTAGGTTTGAGGAAGTAGCTAGTATTTCAGAAAATGCAGAATTTTTGGACATCAAAATGTGGAATCCTGAGGCTCTTATTATGGAGCCCAGCCGTTCAAGTTGGACAGAAAACACAGAGTTGAGGTTAGAGACTTCTAACTCCTTTTTTTTTTTTTTAATTTTTTTAACGTTTATTTATTTTTGAGACAGAGAGAGACAAAGCATGAACGGGGGAGGGTCAGGGAGAGGGAGACACAGAATCTGAAACAGGCTTCAGGCTCTGAGCTGTCAGCACAGAGCCTGACGCAGGGCTCGAACTCACGGAGCGCGAGATCATGACCTGAGCTGAAGGCCGCTTAACCGACTGAGCCACCCAGGGGCCCCAAGAGACTTCTAACTCCTATTTGATGGATTAATTTGGGATCAGAGCAACCAGGGAGCATATAGAATGACCTCCTGTCACTGAATGAAAGCAGCGGGAAGACTGAGTCTTACAGAAGACTAAATGGTACAGGAAGGAATTGTGGAAAATTCAGGACATAAGCAGGGAAAGGGGTGTCTAACTCCTAGTTCAAAAAGCATATTAGAATTTTAACCTCCTGAGAAGCATTTCTGATCCAACGTATATCAAAAAGTTAATTTGACTCTGTCTGTCCTAGCATATAAATATCTCTGATGTGGAGAGAGTATACCATAATGATTAGAACATGGGTTCTGGAACTAGATTGCTAGCCTCTCCATTAACTCTGTGATCTTAAGCAAGACATTTTGCTCTTCACCCCAGTGTCTTCATCTGTGACATGGGAATGTTAGAATGCCTACATAGCAACTTCATTATAACGGTTATGTAATATGCAAAACATGCCAAAGGCCATTTTGACTCAGAGTAGAATCTCAACATGTTTTAGTCATTAATTTTGCACTTCTACCTAGAGGCATTGGTTATAAATATCTACCTTTATATTCTTCTTCTCTAGTGTGGTGACTTATTTATGGTACTTGTTCAATAAATCCTTATGGAATTAGGTGATTTATAATTTTAAAGTTTATTTCACCATGTCATTTAAGATTCATGGAACCAACATTTGGAAGAAGTCGGCATGTAAAACTACCACTAGCTAAATTACCAGGAAAATTGATTTACAATATATCATTATGAATCCAAAATAAAGCAGAATGCTGTATCCCAAGTCATGACCTCTAACTATAGATTTGATTTCCATATCAAACAGCCACAATCTTCTGTTGATTCCTGAGGTGCTGACTGACCACAGATAGAATTTCCTAAGAATGTTTTACCTTTATTCTTGCTAAGCACCATAATGTGCTTTGAGCCTACAGGTTTTCAATCCAACCAACAGGATTTATATCTGTTACATTTCACCTTGTCAGATTGATCTTGTTCCTTATAGCTATGAAGACCATGGGGTATACTAATTCTGTCAGAATATCTTTGGCATAAAATAATATCATAACAGGGACACCTGGGTGGCTCCATTGGTTAAGTGTCAGACTCCTGATTTTGGCTCAGATCATGATCTCATGGTTTGAGAGTTTGAGCCTTGCATTGGATTCTGTGCTGACAGCTCAGAGCCTGCTTGGGATTCTCTCTCTCCCCCTCTCTCTGCCCTTCTCCCATGCATGTGCATGATCTCTCTCTCTCTCTCTCTCTCTCTCTCGTCTTTCTCTCTCTCTCCTCTCTCAAAATAAATAAATAAACTTTTTTTTTAAATCTCATAAGAATTAACTCTGTTTATCAGGTTTAATTTCTTGACTTATATGCTCAGAAATGTTTCTGAAATTGTAGTTCATTTTCAAAACCCCAATATATATGGTAATACAATTGTTACTGATAGGAAGACTGAAGTCATAATCTCTTTATTTTTTAATTTTTATTTATTCATTTTTTTTTGAGAGAGAGTGCCCACAAGTCAGGGAGAGGCAGAGAGAGGGAGACAGAATCCCAAGCAGACTCCACACTGCCAGCACAGAGAGAGCCCAGTGCAGGGCTTGAATTCATGAGCCTTAAGATCATGACCTGAGCCGAAGAGTCAGACACTCAACCAACGAAGCCATCCAGGCACCCCATAATCTCTTTAAAAAGAAGCTAGTATTCTCCATGTACAATTTTGAATCAATACTGTGTTATATAATTATTTAATCTTTATTTCCTCTTCCATATCCTCTGTCTACTCTTGTCCATTCTGATCAATGACCAATGTCCTGTAGACTGACTTCTAAAGAATACATTACCTAGATACCTGTCTCTAGCTTCCAACTGGATTTGGCCAAAGGAAGTCAATGGCAGGTGGTTGGAGGGAGGGAGAGAAAGTGAGGAACAGAGAGAGAGAGAGAGAGAGAGAGAGAGAGAGAGAGAGAGAGAATGGGGTATTAGGTATTAAGGGAGAAAACAGGGTATCAATCTCCCATGCCTCCTCCCATGAGGCCATTATATTCAGAGTAACTGTGTCTGTCCATCTCCACCCACGGCAGGAGATTCCAGAACTGCAGGTCCTTCCAGATTCTGATAAACTCTTGCATCCTTTGTTTCTTTAGACCTGGCTGTACTAATGGTTTCCTAGTGTCTGTATCCAAGGGTATCTCACTATCCCCCTTGCTGGCCCATAATTCTGTAAGTGGTCCCTTTAGAAACTGTCTTAAGTTACCATTTTAGGTGTGTTTCTTTTTTCCCTGCCATTAATCTGATTGCTACAACCATCAATTTATGTTTGTGTAGATATATATGTATGAAGATATTTCTGTTGAGAAGCTTATTCTTTGGTATCTTGAATTTAAGCAATATATTAAGTCTTCTGTGAAAATGTCTTTTTATAGAATTATATTGGTGGAAAGGAAAAAAAAGAGAACTATTATGTAAATTATATTTTACATAATATCCCATTTTTAGACAGTGTACTAGGAACAAGTTTGTTGTATTTTTTTTTAAATTTTGCTTTATGTTTATTCGTTTTTGAAAGACAGAGAGCGACAGAGCACAAGCAGGGGTGGGGCAGAGAGAGAGGGGAACACAGAATCTGAAGCATGCTCCAGGCTCTGAGCTGTCAGCACATAGCCTGATGTGGGGCTCGAACTCTTGAACCGTGAGATCATGACCTGAGCAGAAGTCGGTCGCTCAACCAACTGAGCCACCCAGGCGCCCCCAGTTTGTTATTGTATTACACATAAGGTCTCATACTGTGTGGTTACATACTCTGATTATCACATCTTTTTTTGTTTTTGTTTTTGAATCTCTAATCTGTATACTTTAGAATCTATGGTAAAGAAATTTCCTAGAAGAGAATATAGTCTATAAGGATGCAGTAAGTTAGGAAAGGACAGTTAATATTTTCACAAAACTCATGGGAAACAGGAAAAATAGAAATGGATGAAGATAATAAAAGAAAAAAAAATCCTACACCGAGAAAAAAGATAGTTGAGTTGCTTTAGAATGACATCATATTTCACAGCTGCGACATTGGCAAGGGGATAGATCAGTCATGACTACTCATTACTCGTTCAAATTCATATGACTTAAAACTAGGCTCATGCTTCTAATTGGTGTGGGATCAAGTTCTCTGCACAACTGCTAATTTATTTTTACTCTAAGAATTACTCTTGGGTTTTTCTACTTTTGTGCTTTTAATAGAAATAGGGAAAATTAAATTCATAGAACTTGTTTTATTAACCAAAAGTGGCACATTCCACTTACTGGGAAATGAAATGATCTTTTTCACAGTTGCACACAATTTTTTTCCCCTCAATGCTACCATTAATTAATTGTACCCTTTTCAAGAATATGAAGTAGTGATTAGATATGTCGTAAAAATATACACATTTATTGATGTAAATATATCAATCGCTTTCAGTATTCCCCTTTCATTTTTAAAACATGAGAGAGATGGCGAGGATAGAAGGAAGAAGAGAGGGAGAGAGAAAAACTTGAGACATATTTTACTGAACAAACTTTAGCCTCTTAAATAGATTTCAATAGATTCAATTATTGTTAAAATCAGTAGCATGACATTGTATTACATGTAAACTGTGGGTCCTCCTTACTATCGCCATGAGGACGTTTCAAATGGATTTTCTCAAAAATTTAAAAAGCGAGGGATATATAAATTTCATCTTTCATTAATTTTCTTGAAATTTTAGGCATAGATACATAATTTTCCAGTTGATGCTTCTTTAAATAGGTAGGAATAACCCTTTTAGTACAACATAGAAGGAGGGAGACAGTTGACCAAAACTTAACACAGCATATCTGAAAATATTTACCTTGCAATTATATCTTGACACAAATGCATGAGGGAAAAAGTGCCTAATTTTGCTCTGCCGCAGATATTACAGTAATGCTCTAGCAACAGGGTTTGGGGTTTCAGAAACCCTAAATTAAGTTTGAATGCGTGTAGAATTGGGTTTAAGAACACAGAGATTGGCTGTAGAATAGCATCCTATACTTTGCAGAGACGTTTGAACTTAAAAAATTTGACCCAGTTCATTTAGCTCTATATATCATGCAAACATCGAGTAGATTTTTTTTGGAGAATTTTAACATTTATTTTATTTTTCTATGAAGAGGGCACAAATGGATCTATATCATACAGTGCCGGACAAACCCTGGGGCGGCGATGACAGATTACTCCAGACTCCTGAATCAGAGAAAGGAGAGGTTGAGGGGGCCACACACTCTGGTGGCAATGCCCCAGCAAAGCTCTTCTCCAGTTTTTATTGAGTATCTTATTGGTATATTTCAAGGGAGGCATGGAAGGGAATGTGTAGTTTCAAAAGCATGAACAAAGCACACTCATAAATTGCCGGGGTAACAGTACAGAGTAGTGACCTGCGGCATACCAGGGGAAAGTGACCGAGGCAGTGTATAGGGCAGTGTTATGTCATAGGAAGGGGCTTGTTTCTCTACTTTAGATTAAGCCTTTACAGAGAGGAAAAACATGTTGATCCCCAAGCTAGGTCTGGCTCTTGTCAGCCTTGACGTTACAAAGGAGACCCGGTTTTCCTGGTCTGCTTTGCTGTTTCTCAACCAGCCCATTCCCAGGCTGTAAACATTCCTTACTTAAATTGTAGCCAGCCAGGTTCTTTGAGCTCCCACAATACAGGATGGCTAATGTTATTATGCAAGGAAATTGCAATTTATTTATCGTTAGGGCCAGATGAAATGATTGCTTTCAAAGTGATTTAATATTAGAGGATAGAACATAGCAAAACAAAACAAAATGCTACGATAAAAAATAGACTAAGAAAAATTCCCACAACAAAAATTTCCGGTAATATTTATTTGCATCAAAATATATTCACTTGTTATGAAGACCATATTATTCTATTAAAACGTTTTTACTTTTATTAACAATTTTTTTTAAATGTTTATTTATTTTGAGGGAGACGGAGACGAGAGAGCATAGCAGGAAGGGGCAGAGAGACAGACAATCCCAAGCAGGTTCTGCACTGTCCTCACTGAGCTTATCCGACTGAGCCACCCAGGCGCCCCCATTTTTTTAACAATTTTAATTGTAAACAATATGTTTTACAATTTTTGAGCTGCGCAGGATGTAATTATATTTATTGAAGCCATTGTATATTCTACAATTTATGGATGTGCAAGATTTTGGCATGAGAAAGCTTACTTTCTAGAAAAGTATCTGGGTGTTTGTAAGAACCATCCATTGTATTTTTAAGCTTTCATCGTTTGCAAATAACTTCAAAATAGAAAGATTTCTAGCAATTAACTTTTGTGTACTCTAGAAACAAGCAATCTAGGAGTTAATTCATTCTAAATGACATGCTAGGCTTGTTCAGTGGAAATTACTTCTGATATAATTTGCCATGTGTAATTATTTTATTAACATGGAATAACGAGGAAAGGCAGTGGCAAGCATTCTTTAAAAAACAATTTAAACAATACAGGCATCTGTATTTATTCTTGGTATTGAAAGAAGTAACCTTTTCAAATACTTTAAAATCCCACCAGGGAAGAGACAGACACAGTGACAGAGACAGAGACAGAGACAGAGGCAGAGAAACAGAGATTTCCACAAGGAAGAATTCCAATTTTGACCCACTGCAGACGAGCTGAAAATAATACATCAAGCCGAGAACAACATGAACTCAGCATAAAATATTATGGAAGTGTCATGTATTGGCTCCTGCATTTTTTTCTTTTATTTTCTTTCCAAGTTTTATTTAAAAACGAGTTCGTTAACATACAGTGTAAATGTAGTTTCGTGTGTAGAATTAGGTGATTCGACACTTCCATGCAATGCCCAATCTTGGCTCTTTTAAATATCTAGTGATCATAGCAAATCCTCAAGTCCACCTTCTCCCTTACCTGTTACGTTTTGATCTTCTTTCCAGAATTCTGGAGGGTTGATCTTTCATCCTGTGAATCTCTCCCTCCGCATATTTTATTTTGTGACTTCATCTTGAGGATGCACTCTTTCAGTACCTTTCAATCAATAAATATTTGTATTACTATTTAAATCCCATCCGCTGGACCCTCTCATTTCTCTTTTCGTCTTTGTTAAGTATGCGGTTGTTTTCATTTTCATTTTGGTTGGTTATCTGGGACTGAGAATAAATAAGTATTTGTGTTCAGTCTTCCCTTTTTAACTCAAAGGCTGGAAGAAGACAATAAAATATGGAAATTAAAATCTAGTAAATAAAACTTAATTCAAATAATTGACAGGTATTTTAATAATGAGTTATTATTTGCTATTCAAAACCTTACCTCTTCAATTTTCCCCCAGATTTCAACCTGAGTTTAGCGAAGTGAAAGTAACAGAATCATACAATTTTTCTTTACAAGCTCTCTGAATTGTAGCACCTAGCTTCCTGAGGAAGTTAAGACACCGGTCAATAAAAAGACCCTAAAATGAAATCATTGGTCTAAAATGATTGCCATCTGAGTGACTCTAGAATTAAACACCTCAGATCTCTCTTATCATAGACTTAAATCTAATAAAAGAAATTGACACCTTAAATATAACTATCACCTGCACATATTTTTCCAGGCTTTGTACCAAACCCTATATATATCATATATGACTTTAAACAGGAAAAAAAAAAAAAAAACAGCCTTTTCCAATATTTCACTTCTAGAAATCAATTTCTATTCCTAATAAATGTAAAAAAAATAGTTCAAAGTGGACTTACCTTATATATTAGATAAAACCATTAAACTGCAATAACAATAATTTAAAAGCCAAGTATTGGCTAAAGTATTTTCCTTATGTTAGAATAATGATATATATAAGATTAATTTCTAGATCATGCATACATCAGATAAATCCTAGAGGTTGAATTTTAATATCTCCAGTAGCTTAGAACTATAGCACTTTTTATGTTGCAAATTACAAAATGTAGGGAGAAGAAATCTCTATTAATCAGGAGTAAATCAAATATAAATTGGTTAAAGCAGAAGGACTTTGAAAATTCTCTTTGCTTTGAACAATTTTATCCTTTGAGTGAGACCTTTGGCCCAATCCACCCTAGTTGGTTCTCTTTCTCTGTTCCTCTGATCAAACTATCCTATCATAAAATTCAAATGTGCGTTTATGTCCCTAATTATTAGCCTTAACTGTCCTAAATAGAATTTTTCCATTTGCCTACAGGAGATCTATTCGTAAGTATATGATACTACTTTGGTTAGAATAATAATGTATTAATAAAATTTTCCAACTATCTAGGATTCTAATTTCCAAAGCATTTTGGGTAAACTTGTATTCTTATATTAAAAAGGTCACATCTTATATTAGTCAATCAATAATCAGTTGATTATTTGGATACAATTTACTGAATCCACATTCAGATATGGGAAAAAATGTTTTCTATTCTTTATAATTGATCTAATTTCCTGTATAGTCACCACCACCAGGATAAAAAAAAAAAGCATGAATTAGTACAAATCACTAATAGTAGCTTTGAAAAGTATTTGCTTAGTTAACTTATTTCCTCTTTATTCATATTATGCTATGCACGATGATGTGTACACATATGAGGTTGAATGTAGCTTATGTGATCTTGTGACCAGAAGATAGGGTCTTCAGAAGCAAATGTATCTTCTTGCTCATTCTGGTCTCAGATGATGGATAGGTAATTATTCAAGGCTTAGAGCTGTGCCTGGAAATCATGATTGTCTCCTCATAGATCTTTGGATTTGTTAGACTTCCATCACTGTCGTTCTGTGACTTTAGCACTTTACCTCTTATCTTGAAGTCCTTGCTCAGAAAACCCTCTTCCTTCTGACCCTGAATCCTCTTGCTAGACACTGAAACTTTCAGCAATTGAACATCTCATTGTGGTCATCGATCAGAACATTTGTTTCTCTTCACACTGAACTCAAACCATAGGCCAGTCATAACAATACACAGACAACTGCTATTTAAAGCTATTAAACTACAATAATAATCATTTATTACTGGTCACAGGGAGTTTTGCTAAAGCCTCCCAGCCTCCTTCCAGAGACCCCATGAAAACACACCCTTAACCATGATGTAATCATTCCATACCATTTATATCTTATGATTCTAAAGTGTCCTCTGATCCTAAGACTACCTTCCGCTGAACAGAAGGAACAAGGAGCTTGGCATCTGATATATTTAATTTTCTCTTTATTTTTCTCTTTATAATCCACCAAGAATGGTGGATTTTATTTCATACCCAGTAGAAAATTCTCAGATACAACAATGCATAAAATATCAGGTTTTGGGGGTTTTTCCTATGGTGGCAGAAATGATCATTAAAAAGAAGAAACAAACATTCTGGGTTTTTTTTGTTTGTTTTTGACAACAATGTCTGATTATTATATCTTCTTTATTGCTAAGGAGGTCAAGAGTCCAAGCTTCTTTCTGGGCTGTGGAGGGAAGGGACAGAGCAGGAAAGCTTCAAGAAAACCTGGCTTAAGTAGAATATTAATATGCAAACACTTAATATTTGCAAAACTTCAGTCTCATTGCATTTCTTTCCTTAGTATAGTTGCCAGTTCTTTTATTTACTCACCAGCTATTTTGCAGACAGTTGTACTATTGTCAAAGCATCCTGCTGGGCTTTGTGGAAGGAACAATGTTGAATAAGACCAGTGTTCACCTTTTCAAAAAGCTTACGTTTTAGGATAAATATACAGTCTAAAAAAATGCATACTTTTTTTTTTTTCTCAGAAGAAAACTAAATACAAAATTGTGTTGTTCATTAACTATATATGGTCATATGTTCTCTGCCTTTCTTTTTAGATTCTAATGATAATCAGAATTATCACTTCCATAACTCCTCAATGATAAAAGTGATATGCTAATAAACTTCTTTTTGCACATATTTTTCCAAAAGGAGAAATTTAACTTTAGAGCAGTTAATTAACTTTAGAGCAGTGTGGGGGGAGGGTGTGTAAAGAGAGAGAAAGAGAGAGAAAGAGTGGGAGAAGCACAGTTGTCTTATTTTGTTTTGTTTTGTTTTCCCAAATGTGTCCGTGAACGTCAAACACCCTCTTAGGTGTCAATCAGTATTTGGCAATATTTACCCATGTTTCTAATGTTACTTGACTCAGTTTTGCTTAGTTCCATTCAAATGAGGGCCAGTAAAGAGCCCCATGGGCAGAAATACTATGAAACGTTGTAAAGACTTTTTTTTTTCACACAATGCAGTGAAAACTTAAATTAATGTAGGTTAGTGTTGATAAATTAAACTTGCTTATGTTCATTCAAACCCATGTTCATTCAATTTTTCAAATACCTGAAGAAATAACATAGTCAATATGACATTTTAAATATCCCAGTACCCTAATTGATAGGGATTAACTAAGTATGTTTATTTTATTTTTTTTACTGTTTATTGCTTTTTATTTTTATTTATTTTTTTAATATATGAAATTTATTGTCAAATTGGTTTCCATACAACACCCAGTGCTCATCCCAAAAGATGCCCTCTTCAATGCCCATCACCTCCCCTCCCCTCCCTCCTAACTATGTTTAATATGTATGTGTTTCTAATCACTTTTAAAAGCTGATGTGGATTAACCATATATCATATGGTTATGTCATATGACATTTTTTTCAGAATGCTTTAGAAGCTTCAAGAACTTATCTAATTTGATGACAGATGAAGATAGTATACTCAATAGAAACTATAGTATTTCTAAGACAAGTCTTGTATATTTTCTTCCGTAAAAACCTAGTGGAGGGGGCTGTCTAAGATGGTTAAGTAGGAAGGTAGTGAACTCACCTCCTCCCTCTTTAACGTTGGATTCTGTAATGTTCTTAAGCTTCTTAATGACTATCTTCTACCACTTCCTTATGAAACCAACACAGTCTTTACTCAGAAGCAATGATATATGTAGAAGGAGAAAAGGTTTAGAAAATAGAATTGATTTAATGTAAGCCACTATTACAAATACACATGCTGAAGGACTTGCTTTCAGATTCAATGTCAGCTGAATACCTTGAGGAGGAAATAAGGGTTTGCTTTAAGCATGAGAGGACATAGTTAAACTGGGAGCTTGCCACCTTTCTCTACCATGGACATGAATACTAGGTGCCTGCTTCTTACCCGCATTTAGGAAAGGGCCAGCTTATTTTAGACTAAGTTGAGAAATGGTACCCTGTTGTGAAGAGGTGAGTTGGCATGTATTTTCCTTTCAAAGGGTAGTCTTCTTACTACTATCCACAGCGGCATGAGTTGGAGAGAAAAAGAGAAAAATAAAGACTATTTGTATTAGCAGTAGTCAAGCGGAAATGGGAAAAGCCTTCAGAGTAAATTTAAATATGAATGCTATTGACTTTATGATTACTTACCAACTTCTGTTTGCAAAAAGTAATATATATCTGTACAAATTATGCTAAAGGTTGGAAAAAGGAACATTTTTCCTTTTTTCTGTACAACAGAGAGGTAATGATAAAGCTTCCATTTTGAGCCCTTAGAGTATCACATTAATAAATGCTGTTTGAGTTATACATGAATACACATATATGCATGAGCTATATATAGGTCAAAAGATATTTAAGTGTTTTAAATTAAGTTATGTAAGATAACAATTATATCATTTGTGATAAAATAATCACCGATGCCAACATATTTTACCCTTAAAAAGAATTGTATATATGTTTGACATATACTGAAATACAATTTCCCCCTCTCTTCCCCAGGATATTACACAAAAGAAACAAGGAAAATAGAAAGAAAAAAAAGAATTTTAAGAACACGTAGATTCACACATGTATGATGGCTTCTAAGATCAATTGAGATTCGTCAGAAACAAAACAGAGATGAATACTCTTTGGGAAACATAGTCATATGTCTACATGTATTTTAGAGGAAATAAATAGAAAATATACACAGATCTACATGGACGCCTAACATTGGTCCAGAAGCTTTTTATATTCCAGGGTATTGACTCCTTGTATACTCTCTATGGGATAGGTGGTGTCTTGAAAATAAGGAAATTGAAGCATAGAAGCAATGAGGAACTGGATCAAACCGCATAGTTCAATGGTAAGAAAAAAAAAAAAAGCAGGATTCAAGTTCTAACAGCTGAAGGCCACACCTGCAACCACTGGACAAACTGTCTTACCTAAGGTTGATGTCAAAGGTTATCCAAATACTAAGTTTTATGATTTTAGTAGCAAAAATTACCAAAAACATCAATGTTACTCCTAGGAAATTTGGTTTAATCAGTCATGCCACATCAATTCATGGAAAACTATTAAATAGAATGAGGTAGATCGATAGGTCTGTTGAAGACTACACACACACACACACACACACACACACATATATAGTTTTAGATAATTAAATAGAAAAGCAAAGTTAAATATATATTTAAATATATATTTAAATATAAATATATATATATATATATATAGTTAAATAGAAATAAATAGAATTCTGCACATGATCAAGTATTATCTACATTTTTTTTGGTTTTAATTAACAGATATTATTTTCAGAGTAGGTTCAGGTACATGGAAACAAGACTCCACATTAGAGAACAAATTGATTTCAATTCTTACAAAAGAAAGCCCAAATGTATATGATGAATTCTACCAAATATCATAATAAGAACTAATACCACTTCATCACAAATTGCTTCCAAAAAATATATGTGAGGGACTTCCCAAATCATTCTATGAGACCAGTATTATTAAGATATCAAAACAATGCACAGTCTTGTAAATATACAAAAATCACTGAATTTAACACTTTAAAAGAGTGAATTTTATGATATGCAAATTATATATTAATGTTTAAAACTAGGATCTATTACAAGCAACCATAATATGGGAAGTAACAAAAAAATTAAATCTTCATGCTCAAATATGGCTTCTAACAAAAAATGTATTTGGTAAATAGCCCCAATATTGATAGATAAATTTTTTAATTAAAAAGTACCACAGCCTATTGATAAATATTTAAATACATTTTTTAAGAAATATATAAAGAAAGGATGGAAAACCACATCCGTAAAACATAAGTTGTTTAAGCAATAACATTCGGTAGTTATGAATCAATAAGTACTAGAGATGAAAAGAAAATCCAAAAACTTCCCGCAGAGGAAAATCTAGGCCCAGACAGCTTTAATGATAAATTCTGCCATGTATCTAAAGAAGAATCAATACCAATTCTTCACAAACTGTTCCAAAATATAGAAGATGAAGAAACATCTCCCAACTCATTCTGTGTGACCAGTATTATCTTGATACCCAAACCAGACAAATATATTAAGAAACCTAGAGATTAGTGCCCCTTATAGATACAGGCATAAAAAGTTCTTAACCAATAGCTAACTAACTCCAGCCACATTACCATGACTGAGTAGGATTTATTCCTTGAGTGGAAGGCCCTTTCGACATTTGAAAAATCAATGCAATCCCCTATTATATCAGTTGATGCAGAAAAAAAAAATTTTGGGACAAAATTCAACACCCATTGATCATAAAAAAATTTCAACCTGTTAGAAAAAGGGCGGGATTACTTCAAATTAGTGGAGAGCATCTATGCCAAAATTGTAGCTAACATCATATTTAATGTCAGAAGACCAAATACTGCCCCTCCCAACTAAGATTGGAAACAAGAGGTGTATGTCCACTCTCACCATTTATTTCCAAAATAGTTCTAGAAACATTTAGCCTGTGGTGGTAAGCACCCCCTCCCCCAAAAAAGAAAGAACATACAGGTTGGAAAGGCAGAAATTAACTTATTGGTAAGTGACATGATCGTTTATGCCTAAAAAAAATAAGAGTTCTCCAAATAATAAATAAATTCAGAAGAGATAGTTTTTTCAAGTGGCCAACATATGTCTACCCATCCTTGAGCATCTATACTTGGGTATTTTACTTTCCCTACTGATATTCTGGAAACTGTTTCTCCTCTTCTCCAGGACCAGCCTATTCCTTGCACACCATCTCATGCCCTCTGCACTTATGAAGAGCATCGCCAACGTGTGATGTATTTTGTTATCAGTATATTCCTTTCTACTGATGCATTCACATCAGCCAAAAAGGACATTTTGGTCCTACCTTAAAAATAGCCTCTCTTTTCTGTACTACCTCTACAACCACCACTCCAGTTTTTGGCTTCCTTTAACATGCAGACTCCTCAAAAAATTATTCATATTTACTGTTTCCAACTCCTCTCCTATTTTCTCTAAAAGTCTCTTACTTGCAATATTTTGCCTCTACTCTGCTAACAAATACAATGCTCACCAATGCCCATTTGGGAAATCCCCTAACCAGGAGGTCTCAACCTTCTTGTCTACCCAGCAGCCTTCATCTAAGTTGATGATTTCATGTGTCTTAAAGAGTTTTCTACATTTGATTTCTTGGGTATTACAGTGTCATGATTTTTTTAATCACTGGCCACTGTTCTCTCTCTTTTGCTGGTTCCTCCTCATCTTTCCAGGCACTCAATTTCAAAGTCCTCAAAATTCAGACATTGAGTTGTTTCTTTTTTTGTTGTTGTTGTCTACATTTGTTGCTTAGTGATTTTATCTAGTCTCCCAGTGTTAAACACTCTGCACACACTGGGCTCTGCCTTTATTAGCATTGGTTCCCCAAAAAGAGATCCTGAGATGAGGATTCAAGTACAAGTGATTTATTTGAGAAGAAATCCTGGTGGTTAGGGAGACATTAGAAAAATAAGGAAGTTAGTCAGGAAACTAATGGAGGCAAAAAAAAACCAAACAAAAAAAACAAAAAAAAACCTTGTTATTAAGCAAGTTATCGGTACAAGTCAGCTTAAAAATCCCTTTGGGAAACCATGAGAATCAGAGAAGCATATATGCCTAAGCGGTCCCACCAGAGGGGTAAGAAAACACAGGAATATTTATCCACTCTGATCATTCAGTCACTGATTGACGGCTCCTCCAAGAGGATGTTAATTCCTCCACAGTTTTGACCAGTTTGGACTACTGACCCCAGGATTAAAGAACCTAAGGCAAAAAAATCATAGCCTGAACTTGTGTGAGTTTGCAAGTATATGAAAAACGTAATCGTTACTAAGATTTCTAGGGCATCTCAACAGTGTGTTCATCATGGATTTCCTGGTCTCACACATGCTCCATATTTATTTCCCCTGCAATTCCCTCATTTCACGAAATGGTAATTCCAAATTTGCAACTGGTCAGACCAAAAGGATTGGAGTCACTTCTCAGTCTCCTGGTTGTCTCACACTACCCTTCCTACCGCCCCCCCCCCATCCAATCTGTCTACACACCCTGAGGGCTTCTCTGTCTCTCTCTCCACCAACCCCCCCCCCAACCCATTCCTTGGCTACCACCAATCTGAGGTAGAATATGGTGGCAATCTTCTAACTCATTTATTTCATCCTGCTGTGTCTTCCTTTATATCATCCAGAATGATTCTGACCAAAAACTAAAACCCATCATGTAATTCCTCTGCTCAAACCTTCTAGTAGCATTCCATATCACTCATAGTAAAAACCAGTGTCTGAAAAGTACCTACAAGAAACTTGAAAGATGTGCCCCCAGGATTAACTCTCTAAACTCATCTACCACTTTCCTATTTGCTGGCTCCAATCCAGTGAGGCTGATCTCTACGCTTTACCTTGGACGTGCGAGAATGATTCCTTTTAGTGCCTTTGCATGGGGTGGTCTCTCCTCGAAATATTCTCACCCCATATCCACTAGTTCAATCACCTCCTACCTATTGGTTATAATACTTTCCCTGAAAAACCTATTTAAAATTTCCAGTTCTCCCCCAGTTACCGTCTCCCGTTCCTGTATTTTGTTCTTATGACATTTACCACTGAATGGAATAGTAGATAGTATTTAAATTAAATACTTTATGTCCTTCTTCCATCTTGTAATAAATGTTGCAGGCAAATAGTTCTTTCTTCTGTTTTAATCATATATTTATTCCCCAAGCCTAGAACAATTTCTAATGCTAGTGGGTCCTCAAATATATATTCATTGCAGGAATGAATTTACTGAATTGTATATTTACTTGAGGATTAACTGGAAGACCCTTGAAAAACAAATAATTTTATTTCATCCACCACACGAAAATGCTTTATATTCAAAGGTGTTTATAGAACACAAAATAATCTTAACACCAAAAAGCATATGAAAACAAAAACACCTCTGCAATTCATTTCAAATTCAAAACATTTTTACATTTTCTTATAACTCTTTTATATTAGTGTGTCTGGTTTCCTTACACCTTCAATTACTATTATTGTTACAGCTTTGTAAGCAGAGTTATACATAGAGTGGATTCAAAAACAAATAAAAAAATAGTATGTGAGGAGCATCTGGGTGCTCAGTTGGTTAAACGTCTGACTTCGGCTCATGTCAGGATCTCACTGTGAGTTCGAGCCCCACATTGAGCTCTGTGCTGACAGCTCAGAGCCTGGACCCTGCTTCGGATTATGTGTCTCCCTCTCCTTCTGTCCTTCCCCCACTCATACTCTCTGTCTCTCAAAAAATTAATAAATGTTTTAAAAAATTAAAAAAAATAGAATGTAGTAAATGAGACCAAATGAAGGAAATTTCATTCAATGTCATCATGTGATACTGACAAGGAAACAATTATAAGTTATGTTCAAGTGACAGTGGACAAGATATTTAATATAGTTGCTGAATAGAAATATTAATCATTATATTAACATTTCTTTAAAAATTTCTCTAAGAAGTAAATGTGCTTCCCCCCGCCCCCTCCCCCGCTGCCTCCATTTTTGTCTGGATTGTGTTGGAAAGCAAAACAATCAAAATACATATGTTGATAGATCTCTTTGGATGAATATCTTTTGAAAGTAACATGCCTATAGAAGAGCAAAACTATATTCACACCAGCAGCATGTTTATCGTATAATAAAAACTAATTTATTCACTAATAAGTGTTGGTAACCAGGACTACAGTGTCTGACCCATGGTAAACTTGATAAATATGTAAATGGATAACTGAACAAGAATTGCTACATGTTACAGACACTGGCAAGGAGGGAGGAAAATGAATTGCCTATTCTCTCAAACAAAGATTCACTTAGTTTAACAAAAAAAAGAAAAAGAGCTTGGGTGAATTAATTTAATCAAATAACCTGATTCATTTATTTCTGTTCATAAGCTCCTGACCTCTCCCTGAGAAACGTCAAAATAGCAAATAAGCAAGTCTATTTATTTAATTACTGATCTATTTCTCACTCCGTAGACTCTATGATTTTTTTAACTTCTGTTTTTGCCTTGGCGACAAGCAGAATATTTAGCACGTGGGAGTAGATACCCAAAACAGCCCTGTACAATTACAACATAAATAAGACATATAAATTTGTAGAAATGCGAGTTTTGATCAAAGGAGTGGCACGGATACAAATAAATCTGGGATGGTACCAGAGGTGAAATTTTCAGTTTATATAAAGTAGACTGCAGACAACAGCAACAAACCCTGGGGGTGAGAGAAGGTAAAAATGGGGGCAAAACGGGAATCTCCGGTCGTAAGGAATAAAGAACAAAATGGTGGAAGAAAAAAAAAAAATACCTGGAAAGAACTTTGCAAATTGGCGCATGGCTACATTGTCAGCAATCATTAGGAACACTTCTGACAGCTGTTTACAATGCTACTCAGAGAATTCTTGAGCAGAGTCACAGGGTGACTATCATGGGGTGGTCTGGAGGCTCCACTTGGCCTTGGTCCTCCCAAATTTTAAGACCCTATTTTGTTACTATGCTTGTATTATTTCTGGAAGTATGTAAAGCCATTGAATATTAGTGGAGATGATTTTCCCTATCCCCAAATCATATTGTAGTTCTTGTACTAACTGGGCAGATTAATAAAACAAAGTGAATTGCGTCTTTACTAGTCTTAGTAATAATAAAAGTAAAAATAAAAAATAATAATAATAAAGAAGTAATAACAAAAGTAATAAAAAATTAAAAAAACAAAGTGGATTGTGTCTTTACTAGTCTTACTAATAATAAAAGTAATACAAATAATAAAAGCAATAAAATAATAAAAATAATAAAGTAATAATAAATAAATAAAAATAATAAAATAAATAATAAATAATAATAAAAGGAATTTTTTTCTGCAAATTAATACCATAAAACTGAAAATTCCTTGCAACACAAAGCCTTTTTATTAAATGTTTTCTGGATTAATGTCAGACACAATTTATGAAAGCCATCACGAGGCTCTTGAAAAAAAAAACAAACAGTAAATAGCTTCTTAAACTACATTTTCCTTTTTTTCTTTCATGTGGTCTCATTATCTTTAAAAAAAATGTGTTTAGGGAGATGTGATAACGCTGAGTTTGTACACAGGATCATCGCACAGAGCACCTCGTTGGTTAATAGAAACGTTCGCTAAAAGTTACAGCAGCGCGGGGTTTTCCCTTAGGCTATAAATAATAGATCACTTTTGTGTTTCATCCAATGCTGACAAGAAGAGGAATGAGTTGGCATCCATATGGTGAATATTAACTACATTTCTAGCTATTGTTGCACTTAAATATTTAAGGCCTTATTTATAGATTGCAATAAAATGCAATAAGGAATTAATATATTGAATATAAAATTGTAAACAAGATCGCGAGCTGTAAAAGCATTATAAAACATTTCTTCTCTATAAAATCTGCCTTGTCTGTCTAATAGATAACCTGCAAAAGTGTAGATTGATGACTGAGGAGCTGAATTTATCTCTTTGCAAACAATTGGGATCCTGATGTCAGCATTGTTTAGGTGAGACTGCATGGCATAGTGTCCTAGTGTCAAAAAATTGTTCTGGTGTTCTCAGTTCTCCTGTTACCTGTGTTATATTTGGAACCTCTTTTGCAAAAGCCTGGGTTTTGTGATATATGCAATAGGGAATATATATATATATATAATATATATATATTATATATATATAATGGAATATATATATAATATATATATAATATATATAATGGAATATATATAATATATATATAATGGAATATATATATATATGGGAATATATATATATATGGGAATATATATATATATGGGAATATATATATATATATATGGGAATATATATATATATGTATATAATGCCCATATATATATATATATATATATATTCTACATTGATAGTACTCATAACAATTAAAATGAATATTTTTCTAGAAGAATATATACGTTGTAAAACATTTTAATGGTAATTTTTTCGCTCACTTATTTTCTATGAATTGTAATTCCTTAGAGAGCAAGCTTTAATACTTTCCATCTTTATCTAGCTTCCTAGTGCCTTATATATAAGAAATTCTTATTCAATATTTATTAAATGAATAAATTCAAGAATGAATAAATAAATAAATGAATGCATAATTTTGATCAACGGTTATGTTTTCCAATGTCTACAGTGGAAAAATTCACTATGGCTGCCTATTGACCATTTTAGTCTCCATAATTCCAATCATAGAATTAATTCTGATTTCCAATAGAAACAAAGTTATCTCTGTACTTTCTATGGTGTTTTTGAAATTGGTTTAATGATATCCCGCTCTATTTGTACTTCATGCTTTTGGGGGCATTGTGATGTGAGAGAGGCTGAAAAATAGTTACAGCTTCACACAAATTCTCATAGATTCTCATATTTCATCTCAATTTTCTGGATACGTAAATCTATGTAGTGTAGTTCACTAGAAGATGTACTTTATGTGGATCCATATGAACTTGGTATTACACCTGAACATGCCACATACTAGCTGTGAGATGTAGGCAACTCATTTTTTATTCATTAATATCTCCTACCTTCCTCACCTAGAGAGTTGTAAGGACCAGTTGGGCCAATGTATATAAAGGGACATTGCAAACAACAAACCTATGTAGAGATAAAACCAATGACTAGTTTGGGATTTTTTTTTAGCACACTCTTTATTGGTTTTAGCTTATTTCAAATAGTATACTCTTTATGCAATGCCTAATATGAAGCTATATACATGAAGCAGTGGTCAATATTAGTAGTTTACTATATGAATGATTAAAAATATTCTTTTTTTAAATTTTTTGAATGTTTATTTATTTTTGAGAGAAAGAGAGTGCATGAGCTGGGGAGGGGGCAGAGAGAGAGAGAGGGAGACACAGAATCTGAAGCAGGCTTCAGTCTCCGAGCTGTCAGCATAGAGCCCGATGCGGGACTCGAACCCCTGAACCATGAGATCATGACCTGAGCTGAAATCGGACACTTAACTGACTGAGCCACCCGGGTGCCCCTGAAAATATTCTTGATTCGAACAAAGATTAAACAAAAATGTTATGGAAAGAGCAAGTCATTTTAAGTGTAATTTTTCATTGAAGGATAAAAATGCAACAAATATAAATTTTAAAAATACTATAATGCCATGCATTCTATCGTAAAACTAGTCACTATCTTGTTTGTGACCTAGAATGAAACTTCTAGGGATGGATAGTTTTAATTATTTTTCTTGAATTTTCTGATTATGTCCTAAAAAGTCACTTGAGTAGTTTTTCAATTAATGTTCTATTAAAATTAAGGTAATTTTTAAATTAAAAGTAGGAAGTTCACAGTGACTCTATCATATTCTAAATGAAACTCAATATGTTGGAAAAGTTTCAGATTTGCACATTATTATTGTTATTATTATAAACAATAAAGTATAAAAGTATAAAAATGTCACTGCTGTTAGTATTTGATTTTTATTGATGTTTCCACTGCACATAAAAGATTCTATTAATTTCTGTTATTTATTCTACTTAAAGAAAATTATTTAAAATCTAAAAAAAAACCACAATCCAAAAATTTCCCCCATTTTTGGTTTTTATTTTAAGATTATATTCCTAGATGAAGCTGGTTGGCTGGAAGGATGGGCTATAATGAGCAGTATTTAGAGTTCCAGAATCATCATCATTATGAAATATTTGATTTGTGATGACCTAGGCAACAATGATCATGAGGAATAAGGCATATAATTACATCATGATGTTTTTAGACACTGTTTCTTTTCAATAAATAGTATCAGAAATAGATTTTGTTCATTATCAATGGTATGATAAGGGGGACAAAACAGGGCTACTACCCCCAATGGTCTGAAAATACCTCCTGAGCACTTTCCCATTAGACTCAATAACGCACCTCTCTTTCTATGTATTACTCTGCAAGGCAATACTCATTGGGTGGATTTGTCAGAGCATAATATCAGACAAATATTCCCATCCTGACAAGGTCCATATATTTCAACGTAGAAACAGAAATTGGTTCATAATCTTAAAGATTTCCCTCATACATGACACTAGCCGACTGGATTGGTCACCCTGCAGAATCAGGGACTCCATCACCACAAAATCTAGTTCAGATACTGAGACTCAGGATGCCACAGCTGCATTAAGAGGGTATGGGAAGATTTATTACTCACATAATGAGGCTTTATGAAGAGAGCAGGGCAGGTCCCCAAGCAGTCCAAAAATTGCTTCACAGAACAGGGAGATAGGACTGGCTTAGGGTTTCATGTTTTTTAGGGGGTGGGACTAGAGTATGAGTTCCCTTACATGGATCATGGCTTCTGTGGTTGGAGCTTCCCACCAGCACCAAAAGAAGCACCCAGGCTTTCTTATCTGCTTGCTCAGATGTGGAGCAGGAGGGCAGGAGTCTTGGGGCTTAGAAACTTTAAATAGTCAGACATCAATAATAGAGTTGGACAATTTATTAAAACAAACCCCCGATATTTAACAGAAAACTGAAATGTGTCATGTTTCATTTAATTGAATTTGAACTTGGCTTAATTAAGCCATTATGGTGCACAACGAGGCCTGTAGCCTGAGGCTGGCAAGAGAGATGAAAGTTCTATTAAATGCCTTATTTAAGAGCCCAGCGCTGTGTCATTTGAGAAATCAAATGAGTGACTTCACAGCTATCGGTAATGCCTAGAACCCTAAAAGCCACAAGTAACATCTTGAAGAGGACATATACTGTTGTGTCAGAATGTATAGAAACTTGTGTGACCTGGGTTCCTATTTTGAGTAGCTAGAAGCGAGAACTTTGCAGAGTTTTGTACCCACGAGTGGCAACCTTGAATAAGGAATGATTGGTGTCATGAGACCACTTAGCCAGACCATTGGCAATGGTTGTGGGATATGTGAAAATCTGCAAATGGATTAATTTGCAAACGGATTTGTTTTGTTTTGGTTGGTTTGGGTTGGGTTTTGCCTGGGCATTGGGCCTAAGATGACTGCCTGAAGTCTGGAGAACTGTGCTCACCATTGGTTCTTATCATTTATCGGGGACATCTGATCTGGTCAAGGCATGAAAACCAGCAGCTCTTCAGTAGATTCAACTAGGCTTGACTGTGGTGCTGGCCATTTCGTGGATCCCAAAGGACTAACGAAGAGGCCAGGAGAGGACTTGCACCCGTCAGCAGCACCATGGCATCTCACAAGGAATGGAAGGCAGGCGATACCATGCTCTTCTGGAAGCGGCATGGGCAGAGGGCTCAAGTTTGGATCCGTCTTGTAGTTGCAATTTTCACGTTAGCAAGGAGGACTTGAGGGCTGCACGGGTTTGCAGCATGCTGATTTCAAGTCCCACAGCATAAAAGCACGTTAAATATGGAAGGTCAGGGTCTTAAGGCCCTAGGAAGGTCTCCGTTCCAGGAAAATAAGGTACGAGTGCACCTGTCATTCTCACAGCATGTAGCAGAGGACCAAGGAAGTCAGTGTTTGACTAGAAGCCCTTGGGAAACTTGTAGGCATCATGGATAGTAAAATGTGTAACGATAAATACATTACCTGTGAAACCAAAAAAAAGGGCTAAAATATTTTGGACTAGTTTTATTGTCAGCAATGCTGGGTGGGTCAATGGCTGTTTCTTGGCAATGTCAGGGATTAAAGCTGCTGAACAGTTAAGAGGTTTTTGTATCCTTCGTTTATATCTTGAAGACGACCTAGAAAATAAATACTATTATTCTAATTCTCCAGGTAAGAAATCTGGGTTATGTTTGCGTTCTTTTGACTTTTTCAGGTCCAGCACTCTCTCATAGGCAATAAGGCTCTTTTTGGGACTATGATATCAGCCTCTAAATTATACCACATGGAAAATCTTTGAAGGATACGTAAGAAATGATATATTCATAAACTGAGCAATACAATGTTATCTTCAGCAATATTAGTGGACTTAATAAAAATGTATATATTTACTTATCTGAAGTCTACTTACCTTATTAGAGTTATATATAATTTTCATTAATATATATTCCTAAACCCCTATGGTTAGTTGCCCTCTTGACACATACCGTTTTTGGGTTTTGTTTTTGTTTTTTTGAGACAGAGCTGGCGAGAGAGAACCCCAAGCAGACTGTCATCTCAATGCCTGACAAACCGATCATGACCTGAGCCGAAATCAGGAGTCTGACATTTAACCAACTAAGCCACCCAGGTGCCCCAACATATAGATATTTTTTAAATTTTTTGTTACATTTTATTTGTTTTTGATAGACAGAGACAGAGCACCAGTGGGGGAGGGGCAGAGAGAGAAGGAGACACAGAATCCAAAGCAGGCTCCAGGCTCTGAGCCGGCAGCACAGAGCCCGACGCGGGCCTCGAACTCACAAACCGTGAGATCATGACCTGAGCCGAAGTCGGACGCTTACCTGACTGAGCCACCCTGGCGCCCCTAGATATTTTTAAAGATCAGTATAATACGCTTTTGTTTCAGGTAGCTTGGGGTATTCTATAAATCTTGTTTCCCTCTATCTTTCTCATTCCACATCTAATTTCATCAGGAAATCCTATTGGAATTACTTATTTTTTTCTATTAGTACTACTTGCTAAAAATTTTTTGTTTATTTTTGAAAGACAGAAACAGAGTGCAAGTGGGGGGAGGGCAGAGAGAGAGAGAGAAAGAGAGAGAGAGAGAGAGAGAGAGAGAGAGAGACAGAATCTGAAACAGGCTCCAGGCTCTGAACCATCAGCACAGAGCCTGATGCGGGGCTTAAACTCGGCAGTGGCGAGATCATGACCTAGGCTGAAGTCGGATGCTCAACTGACTGAGTCACCCAGGTGCCCCTCTATTAGCACTACTTTTAAAATATGTTCAGTGGGCTTTAAATAAATAACTGCTAAAGCTAAAGACAAATAAGGTATTATGTAAATTCATTGAGGAATTAAAAGTTGAAACTGACTTTGCTTGTCATGCAAGGAAACACACATTAATGAATTCACTGAGTGATGACGAAGGGAGAAAAGCCAAGGATTTTATGAGCAGGAAGATGTTAACCAGGGTGGAGAAGTTGGGCATCGGAATCAGGTGGAAAATGTGCCAGTTTATACTTGGTTGGTTCAAACAAGTCTTGTGGTTCCTTGGCCAGGGAAGGCTATTTGCCTGGGTCCGTTGGGCATCTATCTGGTGAGTGGGCTAACTAAAATACCGATCAACCTCATCTGGTAGGTTGCTCAAAGTTCATCATTGTTTAACAGTTTGAATGCATTAGAACATTCAGTTTGTTACCTTCTAGGCAAGTGCTGCTGCACATGGACATCAATCTTATTATAAATCTGAATTTCTCACTAAGTACTCGGCTGCTGCCCTAGATAAGACATCATCATCATCACCTGGATAATTACAATAGCCTCCTACCTGGTTTCCCAGCGCTCGTCCTTGTTTCCTTACAAAAGTGATCATTGAGAAACGTAAGTCAGATCGTGTCACTTTTCTTTTATTTTTTTAATTTTTTTAAAAGTTCGTTTACTTATTTTGAGAAAGAGATAGCATGAGTGGGGGAGGGGCTGAGAAAGGGAGAGAGAGAGAGAATCCCAAGCAGCCTCCGTGGTGTCTATGTAGAGCCTGATGAGGGGTTTGAACTCATGAGACCATGAGATCATGACCTGAGCGAAAACCAAGAGTCAAATGCTTAACCGATTGAGCCACCCAGGTGCCCCAGATCATGTCACTTTCCTATTAAAAAAACCCAGATTTAACTACTCATTTCACTTGGAGTAAAAGCTGAATTTCTTAAAATGGCTTATAATACTTCAAACTTTCTATGCTATCACCCCGTATATCTGAATTACATTCTAATATCCAACATAACTTACTTTCTCCCCATGAACATCTTTTTTCCCCCGTAATACTGCCACCTTCAGGCCATTGAACTAGCTGCTCCCCCTGCCTGGAAATTATCCCCTAGATATTGACCTGGTTTCCTCCTTAACCTTGTCAAGTCCTTCTCTATGGGGGCTAAATTGGCCACCCCACATACATTTATAAATTATTCGTTGTGTATGAAATTTCTTTTTTAAGAAATTCATAATATTTATCACCGTCTAACATACTATATAATCTACTTATTCATACATCTACTTACTATGTTTTATACATTTCTTATCTGTCCACAAAGGAACTTAAACAAGTAGACACATGCTTTCTGTTAGGTTCACAAATATTTCTCAAGCATATAATAAGAAACTAGCATGGTTCAGCAAGGTCTGATAATTTAGCAAAACAGCATATGTAAGGCCATAATGTAAATCCCCAAATTTAAATAATTTAAATTCTATTCTCTGATGATAAGCAATAAAACTGAAAATAAAAACAAAATATCAAAGTGAACTTTCCCAGATGCAAATTTATTAAACAAAACAAATCTTACTTAATAAGAAAAATAAGTTAGTAATATAAACTTAATACGTACGTTAACCTCTTTTTCCCTTTGAGATACTTTTGTTCTGTTTTTGGTTGTTGTTGTTCTGTATTTATATTTAAAATATGTGTTTGAGGGGCGCCTGGGTGGCTCAGTCGGTTAAGCATCCGACTTCGGCTCAGGTCACTGATCTCGCGGTCCGTGAATTCGAGCCCCGCGTCGGGCTCTGTGCGGAGAGCTCGGAGCCTGGAGCCTGTTTCAGATTCTGTGTCTCCCTCTCTCTGACCCTCCCCCATTCACGCTCTGTCTCTCTCTGTCTCAAAAATAAATAAACGTTAAAAAAAAAATTTAAAAAAAAGACAAAATGTGTGTTTGAAATAGGAAATTGGAGATTATTCTTCTGTGAGTAAACCTTAGCTATATTCAATTATGGTTTTGATTTTTTTCCAGATATTCTGCTATTTTTTTAAGTTTATTTATTTATTTTGAAAGAGAGACAGAGAGAGAAACAGGATAGGGGCACAGAGAGAGAGGGAGAGAGACAGAGAATTCCATCCAGGCTCCATGCTGTCAGCACAGAGCCAGACACGAAGTTTGAACTCATGAACTTCAAGATCATGACACAAGTTGAAACCAAGAGTCTGACACATGACCGACTGAGCCATCCAGTGTCCCTCATATTCTGCTATTTTTGATTTGCTTTTAACTGGACCCAAGCATTGCTTAACAAATTTTTAGAACTGTTTGTTTGTTTGTTTGTTTGTTTGTTTTTGCCAAAATATGTTGTTTTTAATATTTCAGCTATTGATTCCTACAAATAGTGTACCATATTAAATAAACTCTGTTTTTGCTAAATATTACCTCTTTTGTGGCTTGATAACTAGCTATTTTTGAAATCAATATTTTAATGGTCACTTGAGAAATAGTGATTTCCACACAATAGAATTGTGGAGTGGGTTTATAAGGGAGATCACATGTGTTAGCTGTATTTACATTTTATTTGGTGTATTTTTAAAAATGTCCTGAGAAACTTAACAGAAGACCATGGGGGGAGGGGAAGAAAAAAAAAAGTTGCAGAGGGAGGGAGCCAAAACATAAGAGACTCTTAAAAACTGAGAACAAACTGAGGGTTGATGGGGGGTGGGAGGGAGGGGAGGGTGGGTGATGGGTATTGAGGAGGGCACCTTTTGGGATGAGCACTGGGTGTTGTATGGAAACCAATTTGACAATAAATTTCATATTAAAAAAATAAAAATAAATTAAAATGCCATTTTGGTAACCAAATGACTTTTTATTATATATTTTAAATTGAAATCCAAATTAAATTAGATTGTGTTTAAAATTATCCATATTAATTATAAAATCTAAGCCATTTGTAGGAAAAGAGGGACAAGTTTGTTGAGTATTTTAAAAACTAATGTCTGTGATTTGTGGAAATATAAACAAAAGGTATTAAACTTAGCCTTGGAAACCTTGTGCATCTATGCATGTCAAAGAAGAGGAATCATAATCTCTTCACCTCATTTTTATTTATACAAATATGTTCAATAAGGTTAATTAAAAGTTTTTATAGTTTTAAAGTAATATAATACTTTTTTTCTTTAGCTCATTCTTGTTTTGTTCCCAAACTGTAGTAAATTAAAAAATTCACACATAAAAATAATATATAGAGTTAACAATAAAGAGTATGAGCAACAAAGTCTCTAGAAATAAAATTCAGGCTTAGTTCTTTGATATAAACTAACACTAATTTATATATATATATATATATATATATATATATATATATATATATATAATTATGTCTTAAATAGTGTGTGTGTGTGCGTGTAGTCATATATTGCATTGTATACATTATCAGAAACATGAACAATTGACAACTATTATTTGTTTCATCGTTTCTTAAATTTAAATCATCACCATATATTACATAGTGATTTGCAAAGGCACCATTGAAAAATATTTTGTTAGAATAACTATATTTTCCTCAAAATTAGCCCATGGATGGATTAGGTCTATATTATTTGCATCTTTCTAGAGCTATAATACACTCTCTTTTTCTCCTAAATGTGCAGTGGAATATGTTTCTGCATTGTTACTTTTGCTATCTTCACAAGAAGCATAAGAAATAGTTATTATCCACTCAGGAGATAAACAAAATTCTTGCCAGAAAAATATTGACTTACTTAACTGAAAGAGACATATGTAAAATCTAGACATGAGCACTAAGGGGTCAGCATTGGAAAATTGATTAAATAATCATGTACAAATGAAAGAATTTATATAGCAATAAAAATGGCATTTACTAGGCATTTTCCACACATTTTGCTAAAAACTTATGTGCAATATTTTATAATTGATGGGTGGATTTGAATTATATTCTGTCTGAAACTTGGTCTATGTGACTAAACTATTACCTTCTATTTGTATAGGAGCCCAAATTATCAAGTAGTTCACTTTTCACATAAAGACTGCCCTGCATTTCAGTTTTCATTTATGATATGAATGATCAAGTGCAACTAGATTGAGTGAATAAGAGAATTCAGTAAAAAGAGGATTCCATCTTATATGAGCTTTTGTTTCAGAATTCAATTCATGAAGAAAGTAGAAATTCTCAAAAAAAATAAAACAGAAATTCTCACTGAATATGAGCAGGACATATTAAAATAAGTCAAAAAGTCTAATCCTTCTACCTTGTCTCTAGTGTTTAAATAGATTGTTGTATGGGGGTGCCTGGGAGGCTCAGTCGGTTGGGTGGCCGACTTTCAGCTCAGGTCATGATCTCCCGGTCTGTGTGTTCAAGCCCCACATCAGGCTCTATACTGGCAGCTCAGAGCCTGGAGCCTGCTTCTGATTCTGTGTCTCCCTCTCTCTCTGCCCCTCCCCTGCTTGCTCTCTCTCTGTCTCTCAAATAATAAACATTTTTTTAAAAAGTAAAAACTAATAGATTGTTGTGTGTGAGTGTGTATATTTTTGCTTGACAAATAGATGAAGTCATTCTTTTGTTTTGAGTAGTCATATTGGATTGTAGAAACAGTAACTAAGGCAGTGTTTTTTCTGGTTATTAAATATCCCCGGGGCTAAGATCAGCTGAGGAGACTACTGACTCCGGAGTCTGAGTTCATGTTTATTTTCGTACAACTCTCGTTATAATTTCATACAAACTCTCCTTAAAGGGTGCAGGGAGTGGAATTATTTGCATATTATTTTATTTCAGAGTATGTGTGGCCTTTTTTCCTCCATAGTTCCCGGACGACTTTTTTGTCAAGTAAGAATATGTCAAGAAATACTATCAGGATTTACTAAAACAATGTAGTCTGTTAACATTTGGCCTTCAAGCATATGTGATACCACTGTTACTATAATATACTCCTAAGTGTATAAAGGCTTAATGTATTTAGTAGAAATAAATCTGTGATTTGGGAAGATGGGAAAATAAAGGGGAGGGTTAATTCATCGGTGACAGAATCTGAAGGGAAATGACACCAAGGGTTAGTGCTGTTATTTTGTTAGAGCATCCCAGTACCATAACGCCATAGATGGGAAAAAAAATTCTGAATTTGGTGAGTTTTCATGGGAGAATTTTAGAAGGGACAAATAGATTGGAATATTTACTTATTAACAACATTGTTAGAAATGATGGCAGATGGGGAAAATTAAAATAAAATCCTAGTTGGTTGGTTTCAAGATTTCCGAGAACTTCCCAGATAATAATCATCCATTTAGTTATGGAAAAATATGCAAACAAATATTTCTTGAGATACTCCACAAGGGTCATGCAATATTCAATGGAGTCACTAACTTCGGCCATGATTCAATAGAATGCAAATTGGTCTCCATCTGTCATTAAGGGTGATTAGCTAAGATTTTGCTCAGAATGTCATGCTGTAGTTGTTTGCTTAGGTGCTTCTGGTCATAGAGCCAGATGAACTCTGCATTATAGACATTTTTTTAATAAATTTAAGTCTTTTTTTTTTTATTTATTGAGAGAGACAGAGAGAGAGAGAGAGAGAGAGAGAGCGCACAGCAGAGAAGAGAGAGAGAATCCCAAGCAGGCTCCACACTGTTAGCACAGAGCCCTGTGTAGGGCTTGATCCCAAAACCATGAGATTATGACCTGAGTTGAAATCAAGAGTTGAACACTCAACTGACTAAACCACCCAGGTGCCCCTGCATTCTTGACATATTAACCAATGGGCCAGACATGGGGGTAAGATCACTTTGGCCCTTCAGACCCGTACAACCACTAAGAGGATAAATTAGGGAGCAAGGAGACTTGTAAGTAAAATGACATTCTCTTTTAGTCTTCATCTTTGAAAATGGGCTCTTTGGATGAGTACTTTGCTCTGGACAGAATCTATACTCATCCCTCTTCACTAAAAATCAAGTCTTTAGAAGGGATATTATCAACTAGATGTCACCTTTCCAATATCCTTTATTGATGACAAATGTAGGCCAAACACGCAAAAAGAAAGGATAGCAACCTTGACAATATACTCTGTACAAGAAACTGTCACATATGTCAATAACCATTCTCTCTGACTTATCCCTGCACTTATATAGCTGTCAAAACACACATTCCCTTGTAAAGGAACATCTTCTATATAAAGTAGGAATCACATTTCACAAGAAGTTTTGCACATTTTCTTACTAAGATGTGATCTCATTATTCATAACAGTTGGCACCTTGCCTTGTCTCCTCACAAATTTATCATAGAACATTTTCAGTTAATAAACATAAGCTGCCTTGTTTTATCCCATTGGCTTCCTAACATTCAATTGTGTGGATATTATATGATTTTTGAAATTATTCCTCTTCTGAATAACACATAAGTTTTTTACAGATTCACTATTATAAAAATGCCACATTGACTATATTTATATATATATATCATGTCATTTATAAAATGACATCTCATTTAGAAAATAAATATTTCTGAGGAAAATTGCTGGGCTCTAAGAAATTCATAGTTAACATTCAAGGAATAACAGTCAATTATTTTTCAAAGTTGTAATAAATTTCCGCTCTCCTCAACAATGATACTTCTAATTTCAGTGATGTCTTTCCAAAAGTACATCCTCACTATTTTTTTGAATTTGCCAGTATTTCACTTAAAAGCTTTCTCTATGTATTAATTTACATTTTAATGTTTAAGATAGTTAAGAATAATTTCAAATATTTATTGCTATATGTATATCTTCCTTGACAAATTGTCTCCTGTTTTATTTTTGCTTGTTCTTGATAGTTCAAGCACAATATGCAAGGGATTATACTTAGAAACTACTTTGCTTCTGGATAAGGGATAAGAATATAGAAATGGGTGGATTGATTTGGACGCTCAGTGGAGATACTGACTAACTCTAGGTCCAGAATTAACATTAAAATGTTGGTCTCTCATGGTCTCATGGTACGGTACACTCAACTTTCAACCAAATGTGGGGAACTTTGCAAAGAATAAAAGGCTAGAGAACTAAGCAGGGGTCAAGCCAAGTTCTACTTTGTAAAGCACATTAAATCCTACTAAGAACTTCTGTTATATTGTGTGGAATATCAAAATATATTCAGACGAGATATATCATGAGTAGGTGACTAATTTTAAAAGTTCATATTTAAAACAATAATAATTTTAATTAAGATATTAAAATTAAAAAATAAAAGTTTATATCAAAAAAATAAAGACTACATTGTACGTGATTAGGAAGGGAAATAAACATGTCAATGAGAAGATTTTACCTGTGCAGATAAATTAGGCGGGTGACTTGGAGTATGCCAGAGACAATGGAGACTGAGGAAATTGGACCAGGTTTGGACAAACTTTGAGAAAAATTGGTCAGCAGAATTTGATTGGATATGGGGTGTCAGGAAGAAAAAGAATTAGGAATGATACCTTACTTCATGGTTCCATAAGGATATTATTTACTAAACAAAGGAAAGTTCAGAAGAGTGTATAAATATCTTAAATGGGTAGACATTTGAATATATTAATGTGAGATATATCTAAACCCTAGTTTAGCATTCTGTAGGAAAATGATTAAATCTGCCAGTACAGATTATTTCTTTTAAAAAAAGATAATGTTTATTTACTTTTGAGAGAGACAGAGACAGAATGCAAGTGGGTTAGGGGCAGAGAGAGAGAGAGGGAGTCACAGAATCCAAAGCAGGCTCCAGGCTCTGAGCTGGAGCTCAAACCCACAAGCTGTGAGATCATGACCTGAGCAGAAGTCGGACGCTCGACCGATTTAGCCACCCAGGCACCCCCAGATTATTTCTAAATTTACAGAGTTACTGATGGTGAATCCCTTATTAATCATAAGACATAAGACCATCTACTTTAATTAAGTGTAGTAATAGATTAAGTTACATTGTTGAAGCTGACTTTATTGTTATTTATTTATTTATTTATTTAATTTGAGAGAGAGAGAAAGAGAGAGAGGGAGGGAGAAAGTTTGCATGCAAGAGAGCTGCGGAAGGGCAAAGAGAGAGGAAGAGAGAGAATCTTAATCAGGCTCTACACCCAGCTGGAGCCTGACATAGGGCTCCATGAGCAGTTAGATCTCATGACTATGAGATCATGACCTGAGCCAAAGTCACGAGTTAGTGCTTAACCAACTCAGGCACTCAGGCATCCCTCTGAAGCTAACACTAAACAATAAGCATTTTTCATTAAACACATGATATTACACATATTTATAAAGGCATTGTCCAATTTACTTTATTACATGTTTTAATAAGGAGGACACAAAGAGTGAAAGCCTACAGAATTCCAAGTAAATTATTATTTTTACAAAAGTTTTGCAGTTCTTCTGATGTCTTTCAGTCTTTGAATATTATTTTTCAATTCAAATGACTATGTTTCCTTTGGTAAGACAATTATCTTTCCACAATGGTGTTGTGGATATAATCAAGGTGATTTTCCTCTGCAATTTTATTAAGTGTAAAAAATTTACATTACCAGTTGGGCACCAAAAACTGTTGTAACAGGAAATGGAGCATGTAACATGTCTACATACCTGGAAGAATAATGGCAAGACTTAACTAAAATATTTAAAAGGTAAAGAAGTAAAAATAAGAGGAAGAAGAGAAGGAAAGGACAGGAGAAGGAAAAGAAAGAGATGCATATATAGAAAGAGAGCAAGCACAATAGTTCTTTGATATTTCTTTAACAGAACTGTGCTTCCTTCTGACTCCTCTTGAACATCAACTTTATATCCCAGGGTGTAGTTAAATATTTTAAAAGAGGAATAGAAAAAAGATCAAAAAGGTTCTTTCTGATATTAAAATGGAAAAGATCAATGAAAAGGATTTTTTCTTGCCAATACCTGGCCTTATAGTTTATCGTTCATTTTGCTGTAAAATTACAAGTAGCCTTTGAGAGTTTGGTGCCATTTCTGCCTAGTGGCTCATTTACCCTTGACTTTTAAATTCCATTAATCCTCTTTTATGCTATATGCTACTCTACACTTTTTTTTTTAATTCTCAGTAAACTTTGAGTAAAATTTTTTTTGTTGCCAAAATCTTCCCATTTCCTTTTGTTTCACATGTGCTGAGAAGTTTTGGTTCATATTTATTTAAATAATGAATACCTTCAGTGCTGAAATCACTTATTGAGACATTAAAGGATCAGCGTCCTTATAATTACTTATGTTCTGTTTGTACTGACTCACTTTTGGAAAATCTTGGGCTGATTAAATGAGTCACAAGATTTTATTCTTGATGGATTGTTATGTAACTATGCTGACCTTTTAGTCCATATCTTCTTAATATGTCGTGGTCTAACTCACTATTTAGTGTGACATGACAAGTAGGGCTGCCCTAATATGACCATGGACATTTATCTGGGCTGCCTGGACAATGAGCTACCTGGAAGCACTTCAATTCCCCCAGCCCAAAAGGCCACCCCTAAGCTCCCATATGGCCTCGTGACTTGTTCCCATTGTGTGCACCTAAATCCAACTCCCAACAGGCTTCTGGGTCCACAGAAGCAGGGTAGCTGTCATCTAAATCAAGGCTTTAGTTGCTTCATTGGCACATTTGTCCATCCTGACAAACTCATATCCTTTGGAACTAAAGAAGGGAGAGGAACCAGAAGCTGGATTTCTTTTTCTGGAATGCAAATTCATGATTTGGTCCATCATTACACCTTGACCATGGCTTATGTCTTTCTGATTATACTGAGACCTAAGACCTAAATCATTTCTATTTTGTGACCCCTGATTTGTAAATTTCTTCAATAAAGCCTTTTATCTTAGTGTATGCTATGTAAAATGTGGAATTGGTTAAGAATCCCCATTGTCTATCAGGCATTAATCGCAAAGAGACCTACCTTGCTTATTTGGTTTCATTTCAGTGTCACTTTTTAAAATTAAAAAGTGATTCACTTACTTGGTGCTCATTTCATTGTAATCCTCTGGCAAAATCTCAGTCCTCCATAAGTTTGCCGTCAGTTTACCGCTAAACTGATTTGTCTTGTGAAAAATATACAACCATAGTAATTGGTGTCACTTGAATGATAATTTATCTAAAGCGAGTCATTACTCATTCTGTCAATCTATTACCTTACCTCCAAACATCAACACTTAATTTCCATGCTCAGACCTAGGTAATTCTCTTTCTTTTTATTTTATTGAGTAAACTTAAGCATCAGAAAAGACCACAACCTTCCATCATCTCATCCACTAAATGAGCTACACCTGTGCCTCTGAACTTTGCCTTCATTTCTATTGTGAAAACTTTCAATAACTTGCATCTCTGCATAGCAAAATTCCTATGAGGTTTCAATGGCCCGTGTAGCCTATGGGATCTGGCTCCTGTTATCTCTTAGATCTATTCCCCGCCAGTCTCTACCTGGCTCACCTGTCACAGGATAGATAGCTACTTTTGTCGTGCCATTGGCTTGGAATGCTTTTCATCAGATGTCCACACGGTGCACTTTCTCATATCCTTCAATCCTTACTCACATGTCGCCTTATCAGTGACACGTCTGACCCCTATTGAAAATTACAAGCTTCAACCTTCCTCTCTCCACATCCCTTCCTTACAGTTTCTGCAGAGCCCTTACAGCCATCCACAAATATATACGTTTCCTTTCTCTGCCTCTTTGTCTCTCTCTCTCTCTCTGCCCAGTTCTCTGTGTAACTCCAAAAGGATCTGTAATTATCAATTTATCCTTGGTCCTTTCAGAGAACACTTTCTAGTACATAAAAAAAAGATTCTCAATACATACTTTTGATTTTAATTTTTCAAAAGAATAATTCAGCATTATATTTAGTGCCCGATACAAAATAGCAGCAAGCAGAAAGCCTCACTCTGAATTTTATAATTTCTATTGTATGTTATGTATGAAATTTCACATATTTTCCAAGTTTTTGTTTTTTTTTAATATTTTTTAACGTTTATTTATTTTTGAGACAGAGAGAGACAGAGCATGAACGGGGGAGGGGCAGAGAGAGAGGGAGACACAGAATCTGAAACAGGCTCCAGGCTCCGAGCAGTCAGGACAGAGCCCGACGCGGGGCTCGAACTCACGGACCGTGAGATCGTGACCTGAGCCGAAGTCGGACGCTTAACCGTCTGAGCCACCCAGGCGCCCCACCAAGTTTTTAAAAACAATATTAGAACACATAAAAATATATTATTAAAAAAAGTATGTTTTGCAAATGCACAATAAATGTATTTAACAATAATAATTTTGTACTCCCCCAAAATAAAATCCTCAAACATACATTTAGAACTTAATGACTGTTCATGTGCATAAGCTAATAAGAATCAAGAGACCAGCAAAATGCTGTGAAGATATAGTTACTGAGTAATATATATTTGCTGATACCAATGTTGTGGGATTTTTCCGTTAATGCAGAGTAAAAATTTAATTCTTAAAAAAATATTCAACTATTTAAAATAATTGATCATTTCACTTATTAATTCAGTTAGGTTTTGTTGAACACATCCATATGGTAAAAAACGGTGGTAAAAAATGGACTAAGATGTAGGCACTTTCCTCTGAAATCTTACAGTTGTCTGCTATTTGAAAGACACATTTTTCAAGGAGGAGTTATTGCCTCATATAAGTGGCCAAGAAGGTTGGCAAGATGGCTTTAAATTTAGTCAATTTGACATAGTATGAAGTTAAACTCCTACGTCGAAAGTTGAGTAAATGTTTGTTTGCTTGCTTTTAAGTACCCTCAAGTTGATTGGATTTGAGAATCTGACTCAAATTAAACATCTATAAGAGATGTCATATAGAGTCCAGACCTCACACTTATTGTATGAAGTATGTCAGTCTGATGGCTGGAAATTTGCCGTGGCTTGAATGACATAACATCTTCCTGAAAGAAAGTTATCTGGTAAAGCAAAAAAGTCTTTTTTTAATTTTTTTTTTAAAGTAATCTCTATGCCCAATGCAGGGCTCAATCTCACAACCCTAAGATCAAGAGTCACATGCTCTACTGACTGAGCCAGCCAGATGCCCCCAAAAGTATTTAACTTTCCATCTGGAAAATCCTTTTAACAACAGCAAAAAGTTGAACCCCCAACCTGTCAAATTCACTTTATATTGCAAGGAAATAGGATGGAAATGAAAGGAAATAATTATAATTATCTTTAATGTAAAGAAACAAGGTTTTCAATGTGAAAGCAAGAATTTAGATTTACATTGAATTCTACAGCAATGATTTGAATTATTTCACCTAAAAAGGTGAAATAAAATCAACGGGAAGATTTTGTGTTTGTAATAGTTTTCTAGTGCTGCACATTGTTAACACATTTTCAGCAACATAGTGGGTTCAAAAAACACCCATTTATTATCTCACAAGTTTGATAGGTCAGATGCCTGACCACAGCTTCAGTGGAGTTCTCTGTTTAGATCTCCTAAGACTGACATCAAAGTATCAGGTTGGTTGTTAGTTCTTACCTGAGGCTACAGGCCTTTTTTTAAGATCATTCAGGGTATCGACAGAACTCAGTTATTGCATTTGTAGAACTGGGGTACTTGTTTTCTTACTATCTATAAGAGGGCTGGGGATGCTATCAGTGCCTAGAGGGCCACCCAGAGTTTTTTGTTTGTTTTGTTTTTTGTTTTTTGTTTTTTTCCCCCTTCATGGCTTGTAATGTGGAAGTTAGTAACCTTCTTCAAGGCCAGTCTTATATAACAGTTGTGAACAGTCTCCCTTACCATTTTTAACAAGTATCAGAATATTTTTTTTTCCTTTACAAGATGAAATGTCTCATAATCAAATTAAAAGACTCTAAATTGTTATAAGTCTGTGAAAGGAAACGAACATTAAATATAATGTGAAACTAACACAGAAGTTGGTGGGGCAAACGTTGGATACGAGAGTGAAGGCGTGTTTCTCTATGTAGGTCAGGATCTCAGGTGAGATCTGATAGAGGGAAAGAAGCCATATACTTGAAGATTCTCAAGGAAAACATTCTAGGGAAGAGTAAATTCAAACTACCAGAGACAGAAAATGTTTGAGGCCTTAGGGTGGTGTGGGGTGTGGGGATAGGGAATGAGAGAACTGTGTAGCTCAGTCAGGTTCCTGAGGGAGAACTCATGGAGACTGACATTGAGATTGGAAATGAGACTGATATTATCATATCAATTAGAGGTAAGGTTTTTTTCCTTTTATGTTAGTAATAAGCTGAGGGAATATTTAGGCATCATGAATGTATGGGTTTTAATCAGGGAAGCAGTTTTATGGAATGATAAATTTCTTGTAAAAATCACGCATTGCCTATTTTGAGGAGTTGCTGGAGAAGGAAGGTCCAGAAAAGGAAGTTGGAGGATCCAGCAAAGTCATGAACCAGTTTAGCAGAAGTGCCAGAATATATGGGACAAAACCTTCCTACTGACATTTAGAGCACAGTCAGCATTTGCTTCAAAGGTTGTAGAGAGGTGTCATTTTAAATTTACTCATATGATTTTCAAAATAATGCCCTTCTTTATTCAACTGTAGGATTCATATGGGCAGATAACAGAATCCTTTTTTCCTAATGAACACCTGACTTTTAGCACAATATATAGAACTTACATTATACGTGGAACAAATTAAACTATTTAAAATTTCCAGTCTTCATTTTATGCAAATGTAAAATAAAAAGTGATTAAGTCTAACTTTTAAGTGTTGATATAAGAATTAAATACAATAAGGATTAAATGACACATTGCCTGCCACATAATAAGTGCTGAACATTGTTAAGTCAGTTAAGATCTCTTGTTTCCTTTTTAAGACAGACATTCAGTCAGCATGTATTTAATGAACACGATGTCACTGAATTGTGCTAAACACTGAAAAATGAAGTCTTTTAAGACATCTGAAGCACATTCTGTTATTAACATGTGGTGTTGTGAAAATGACATGGGATTGGATTTAGAGACAGGGTTTTAAATTTTCCCTCCCTGACTTAAGAGGAATCTGAACTGGTAAATTACTTCTCCTGTCTGAACTTCAGTGTTTGTGTAAATATTTTTAATTGGTGACCATCATATGTATTTACAAGAGCTGTTGTGTGGATTAAATGACTTAATATTTATAAAGCCCTTGGTCTAAGGAAGATACTCAAAAGTATTGTTTTCATATACTATTGAGGATAAGATGATTCTGCAATGAAAACAGACAATGGCATTCAGCGAATTTCAAATTTTATGTTTTCTAATTGTCACTGGTTACAAGAGAATTCAAATTTAATGTCTCTACTACCCACACATCGTTTTCTAAAGTGCCCCCCAAAAAGCCTATTTCTCAAAAGCTATGCCCATAGACCAAAACTGGCTTTGTAGTTTGAAACTAAAATAAAAATAAATCAAAGAACAGTTTTTATATATAGATTGATCTGTTTTATCAACTAAGAAGTGAGTAAAAACTACAACCCATCAAATACTACCACGCCAGGAAGTGGGGTCTGGATATCCCAATTAATTTTAATGGAAAAGTTGAATACTTGAAAGATTGCACAAAACTTTGTGTGCAAATGATGACATTTCACAACTCATTCATAAATACTTCTCGAAGAAGAGTCCATGTATCATTTGAAAGTATATGTCAGTGCAATCTCATCTAAACCAAATGGCATTTTCAAAAACTTTTATATCTTTATTTAATGGTTTCTTCCAGCACTGTAAGTATTAATAGATTATCAAATTGAAAGATGTTTGTTCTGACCTTCACATAGCTCCATTTCTTGGTGGTTTAATGTCTCTTATGAAGTACCAGAAGTGCATTAGCAATTTCTCATTTCTCTATGACTCCATGATGCCTATGTCACAAGACAAATGCTGAATCAATTGATGGGGACAAATCCAAATAAAAACACATAATAAAATATTTCCTATTTTTCTCTGGCACCTAAATTCAAAATCCTACAACAGAAAAGCATCTAGATGTTTCAAATTACACTGTTCTCTTGGGAAATTTTGTTTAGTTAATTGTTAGACATTTGGTAGAGAAGAATAAGGTACATATTTGCATACTTTTAATTTTTTAGGAAATGAAAACAAGAAATTGAAAAAAAAAAGATCAGGGAACAGAGGTTTGGCACACAAGAAAAGACACACGAGGTATCTTAGAAATATATTCCACAAAGGTATATTTATAAAGCAACCCATAGCTCATAATCTTAGAGGAATTTTTAATTCGAGAGAGCATGGACAGTGTGTTCCCACAAAATGAGGAAACTATAAAAGAAGAAGTAGACATGTTAAGAGGATAAAATTCAGCCCAACAGAGTAGTCATGGGAAGTACTATGAAGTTAAATTTGCACTCAACCAGGGAGTCAAGAGTTCAGATAAAATCAGAAAGGGGTAGAGCTATGGGAACTCTACAAGTGAAAAAAAAGATCTTGTTAAGAACATCTTTAAATAAACCTATTAGAACATAATGTGAGAATTAATACAGGAGTAGGCATACGTAAAATTAACAAATTGGAAAATAGAAGGCAAGTGTTAACTTCAGCAGAATAAAGAAGAGGAAGAAAAGTTAATAATAGAGTAAAACTCAGCAGAGGACAAATGTTTTCATACATGTGGTATGTCACAGCACATGTGACACAAATTGTGAAACTAGACTGTTTGTGGTTGAAACTCAAATCTGCAACTTACAAGCTGTGTGACCTTGTACATATTCTTTGTGCCTTGGCTTCCATATATGTACATTAATAATACTTTCATCATTAACTGAGTTCCTAGATATATTTAGAACAGGGCTTGACACTGCTTTTTGTGGTGATACCTATTGGATTAACTAACCTTATACAATAACTCATTTATAAAATAACTCATAACTTATTTATAAAATAACTGTCATGAAATAAGAGGCCTACCTACCTATACAAAATAAGTTTCAGAATTAAATATTTCATCACACCAACAACCAGCCAATGGTTTGTTTATTTCTTAACATTTTTGAATTGACAATTATCAATAAATTTTAAGATATAAGGGAATGTATTGATATTAGAAAGCTTGCCACATGACTTTAAAGCTTTTGATAAGCAGCAGGCCTAGGAGATACAGAGGATTGATTTTTATTAGAGATCTGTAACTTATCTGATAATTATTAACCTATGTCCGTGAGTTATATTTATAAACAATTAAGATATGCTCTTTAAAATATATTTTGAATTATTACTCGTAAAGAATTTTATGTCAGCTTGATTCCCAAACACATAATGACTGAGACAAAAGGGGGGGAAATAGATGAGGAGAAATACTGTATATTTATTGTTGGGAGATAATTTTCCATGATATTTCTACACATCATATAAGAACATTTGTTCCAGACTATCTTTTCAAGGATACTTTTATAACAAACAGCCTTGGAAAATAGAAGTAGGGTGTCCTTCTAGGATAGAGGAAGATTCATTTTCTGACTAAGATAACAAAGATAGCACATCCCTTCAAGGGTAAGAGTTGGGCAGGTTTGCTAGTTACCCTCTTACAAAATTAGGCTGTTTTGTTTTTTTGAGTTTGGGATTCCTTGGCTTGTGATACAAACCTATTGTACAAAATCCAGTTAAGCTTCTCTGTAGGAAAAAGTCCTATGGGAATTGGGAACAGGACAAAGGGATGCAGACATTAATGGCATGCTACCAGCTGTGTCGGGAGTAATAAACTACATTGTTTCTGATCCAGCAATCTCATGTCTCCTGACAGTATCTACAAAACTGTGTCAGGCTTACCTGTCAGCTTACTCACAGTGTAAACTTTCATTTGCTTCACAGTTCTTGTTTGTTTGTTTGTTTGTTTTTTTAAGAGGAAAGATTGATTAAAAGATTGGCGTTATAAACAATGAAATGAACCAGTCACTTTGCTTGAATGACAACAAATTGACTTCATTGGACTTGATTGTTGAAGTGGTTTGAAGCCATCCTGAGTTAGGTACAAACTTATTTTAATTCTGATACAATCTATTCTGTTTGTGATAGGGTGCATGAGATTTAGAGTAGTTTCTGGACAGCACAGGGAAATTTGGATAGTGCTATGAAAATAAAGAGAAAGGGAGAAAAATAATATTTTTAAGATTAGTTTTCTTTAATTTTGTAATTGAATTGTCACACTTATAGATAATGGTACATTAAATAATGATGCATAAAAATAATTATAAAAAAAGTGACTGCAGTGCAACCACACAGACCATTTCTAACATTCCAGAAGTTCCTAGTTTCCTTCCCAATTACTCCCTTCACTCTTTAAACCAAAGGTCAACACTATCATGACTTCATACATCAAAGAGTTATTTGAATATAAAAGAGACTTTTGACTGTTCTGGATATTTTAATCAGACCTATATTCCATTTCATGTAATCACTCTTCAATAGGAGTTAATCAATTATTAAACATATTTATTATGTTCTTAATTAGATCCTTGTGTTTTTAAATTCTAGAATGTAATTTTGCTTATTATTATTTCTGTAGATTTTCTTTCTTTCTTCCTTTCTTTCTTTCTTTCTTTCTTTCTTTCTTTCTTTCTTTCGAGAAAGAGAGAGACAAAGAGAGACAGAGAGTAGGTGGGGGAGGGGCAGAGAGAGAGGAAGACACAGAATCCAAAGCAGGCTCCAGGCTCTGAGCCATAAGCACAGTGCCTGAGGGTGAAGCGGAGCTCAGGGGAGCTGGAAGGCATGAACTGTGAGATCATGACCTGAGCCAAAGTGGGACTAATCAACTAAGTCACCCAAGTGTCCCTCTGCAAATTTTCTTAATCCCCTTTTCTCCATAACACACAAGTTATAATTTTTTTAAGTCTCTCAGATAACTTCATTATCAAAATTTATTTTGGGTTCAATTCTAGTCTCTATTCTTTCTTTGTTTTCCTCTTCTGTTTATCTTGTATTCTCATATATGTGATTATTTTTGACTGATTAATAACTATAGAAAAATGGGGAAAAAATTAACCAAGGAACATGCTTTCTCCAGAGAACATTTATAATTGTTTTAGGCAGGAGACAAGGAAATTTACCAATCCCTAATCACTTCGATCTAACTAGCGATTGAGATATTTTGAATCTTGGCTTTAGTTCCCCAGAAGGATTTACTATTTCTAATTATCCTTATCTTAGTATCATTGGAGTCAAATTTGAATACATATGGTGTTTACTAGGAATCCATTCCACTTAGTAATATCTAAACTCCAATTTTTATGTCTCTATATATGACAAACTCAGAAGTTCTATTCATTGATTTAATCTCTTAGCTACTTCTTGTTCTAGTTCACTCATGTTCCCTGGGACAAGCTAACCAAAATGTTGAACTAATTTCTTTGTATTTCCTTCTCTCAAGACATGTTGGTCCCATAATTCATCCTTTCTTTTCAAGTTGATCTCAGAAGATTTATTCTTCTATATTTCCTAATCCAACATCACTAGAAGTAAAAATTTGAGGTAATTTTCAATCAAGGACAAGGTATGAAAGACAAACAGAATGAAACTTTCTTTGTTACTATATTGGTTTTCTATGACTGCTGTAATAATTTCAATAAACCCCGTGGTTTAAAATAGCAGAGGGACGTCTGGGTGGCTCAGTTGGTTAAGCGTCCAACTCTTGATTTTGGCTCAGGTCATGATCTCAAGATTCATTAAATTGAGCCTTATGTCAGGCTCTGTTTTGACAACGTAGAGCCTGCTTGGGATTCTCTCTCTCCCCTCACTCTCTGACCCTCCCCCACTCTCCCTTTCAAAATAAATAAAGATTAAAAAAAACTCTAAAATAACAGAAAAGTTCTCCTCATAAATCTGGAGGCCAGTAACTTGATATCAATTAGCATGACATTGTTTCCTCCAAAAGCTCTAAGGGAGAAGTTTTTCTTGCCCCTTATAGCCTCTGGCAGTTCCAGAAGTTCCTTGGCTTGTGGCTGCATAACTCCAATTTCTGCCTCCACCTTCACATGGTCTTTCTCCATGTGTCTGGGTCTTTCCATCTTCCTGTCTGTTATGATGTTACGAGAATGCTTTTCATTGCATATAGCACCCCCGAGGATAATGCAGGAGATATTCATCTCAAGGTCTTTAATTATATCTACAAAAAGCCTTTATCCAAATAAGGTCATAGTCATTGCCTCAGGGATGAATATGTCTTTTAAGGGGCCACCATTCAACCCACTACAAATATGTTGAGACTTTAATCCAAAACAATCCCGGGGTATAAAATGTCTTGAGGAATCTGGGGTTTTAGGATGTGAAGTCAAGACATGAAACTTAACCACAGTATTAAACAAAAGAAAAATTTAATTACATGAATTAAATATGAGTTTTTCTAATAAACTGAAATGGAAAAAACAATAAATATAGCCAGTTTTCTTATTTCATTTGGATATCTATGAGTAGTTACTTTTCTCTCTACATTAAAAAATTCATAAACATAAACACATTGTAAATTAGATGAGTGGCAAAAAGTTATAAAATGCATAATTTGCATGGGCCTTGGGTCTGGGTTTGGGAGGGATGGTCTAGTACTGGGAAGGGCTAGAGCCTGGATTTCCAGGAGCTGGCATAGAGACTGGGGCCACAGGGACTGCCTGGCACTGAACTGATCTTATCACGTGGGGCTATGGCAGTTGGCCTGTAACCCGGAGCCTCAGAAGTCAGCCTGAAGTTATGGATCTGGCAGTGGGGTGGGTGGGGACTGAAGGAAACAGCCTGTAGGTTGGGGCTGTCGAGGCTGCCCAGGCATTCAAGTACCAGGAGCCAGGGACTACCATAGTCAGCTTGAGGTTGGGTTGGATCACGAGCCTAGTTTAGCTATAGTGAGACTGGTACTGGGCCTGGCTGGGACCTTGGGTTTGCAGCAATCTGCCAGGAGCCTGGGGCCACAGGAGACACGTAAGCCATGAGAATTGGCCTGTGCCGGGGTGAGCCAGGAGTCTGGTGCCACCAGAGCTGGGTTCTTTAGAATACCAGGAGCCTGGCGTCCCAGGAGCTGCCTGGGGCTGCGGGAGTCAGTAGACACCTGGGCACCTGGTTTCATGGGAGCCCTACAAGAGCTACTTAAGTTGAAGTGGCCCTCATCCTGGGGTCAATGGTGACGTCAGAGTCCCATTTTACTGTCTTCCTCCCTGAGGTCCAGTGTCTCTCTCTCTCTCTCTCTCTCTCTGTCCTAGGCTGCCTTAGTTTGGACACAGGGTGACAGGGTAATGTGAATATTGTTCACCCTCCTTAATGCATCTTTTCTTCTTTCTGTGCTTCACTCAGGTACTACAATCCTTCATCTGGAATTCTTAGATCCTGTGAAGGTATTTTCACATGCAGATGATTGTTCAAATTAATGTTCCTGGAAGAGGACAGGCACTAGAAATCCCTGTACTGCCGTCTTGCTCTATCTTTCTGTTTGAAAATATCAAAAGCAAAGTAGCATTGCCCTACAGTGGAAAGACAATGTTCTATCAGTGCTTCCTAAAATACAGTCTCATATGTTTTACTTTTGAAGGCAGTCTTTTATGAAAAGTCAGCATCCCACTGCCTCACTCCAGGCTTGCTGTTTACCAGTGTTTGACACATGTTAAAAATGAGAACTTAATAGGTTATAATTATGCTCTAGCTGTGTCTGTGAGCAGGAGAGTGGCATATACAAAGTGATATCATTGGCAATTCTTAAGCATATGTGAAAACAATTTTGTAAAATGAAATTTGCAAACAAGATTCAGTAAGGGAAATTCACTAATGCACATCAGTGAGCTTAGGAAAAAATACTGAATGGCCAGCTTAATTCAGGGTCATTTCTCATAAATTTACATTGCCAAACTTTATAGACTTATTCAAGATGAACATATATTGTTTTGGGGAAAACTCCATTTCAGAAAGTGGTATCATGTGTGAATGAATAAAGATGTGAGACATCATAAAATAAAAAGAAAGCTGTATATTTTTCTCCTTAAAAATATTTAACATTCTGTAAATAATGAACTAATTTTTAAAACATTTCAGGTCGGTGTTTGCTTTACAGATGTAATCAGAGCGTTCCATTCTTGGACATTTTTCTCGTCTTTTTAATTTTTTTTTCTTTTTAATTTTCTTTTTCTTACCCTAACTTAATGCCCCTTGAAATTCTTATGCACTTCCAAAGTTTCATGACCATGTTTGCTAGTTCAGATCTCTTTCCTGGGTTCTTTAAACTACATATTCCATACGATTTTCAGATAGTTAGCTACACCTTAACTCATCCTCCTTTCCTAGACTTTCTTCTTCCAGAATTTTTTTTTTCTGATGAATTATATCCTCTTCCACGAAGTAACTAAAAAGAATTTGGAAACTAACTTAGGCTCCTTCCTTTGTCTTGCCACTGAACCTGAGTCCATTACTAAGGACACAAGGGAATCTCTTAAGAGTGTTCTTATGCCCACTCTCCCTCCCCTTCTCTCTCTCCCTCTCTCCCTCCCTCTCCCTACAGCTTCCACTTTTCCAGTATCATACCCCACGGATTTTAACCTTTTTGACCTTTCTGATCTTCAGTCTTTTTACCTCTTCCATTCCACATGAGATCTGGTTCTGATGGAGAACGTTTCCCTGCAATAATAACATCCTGAAACTTTCCAGGTAGTGGACTGTACACTACCAGACTTCATCCTACGTGTTTCCTTCTTCCCACAAATTATTATCCTTTGCTCCTTCTTATTTAAAACCTGAAAACCTTTGCGTGTGTGGTGCACGTGTGTGGTTTCCTAGTTGTTTAAGGTTTGACGGTAAATCTGGTTCTTGTTATTTCATCAGAGCCCGGAATGTTTGCTTGGTGGGAATTCCCACTTAAATTTGGACATATAGGGATTTTGTTTCCTTGTAGAAAAGCAATAGATATTTCAAAACAAAAGTCTGTTTCACTATGACAACAACTTTCACTTCTTTATTTCCTTTAGCTAAGCGGTAACTATAAGGAAACCAGGGGAAAGTGGTAAAAACTGCACAGCACATACTGAAGGATCCTAGACAGGGATTTAAGATTCTTGCCTCCACCCAGCACAGGCAATGATCTCTGCTCTCAGATGTCATTGATTTGGTTTTCAGCAGGGTAGGAATCATCCTATGATCAGTACGCTATGGTACTCAACAAGCTTGGAATGCTTTGGAAAGATGAAACGAATCACTGTTTATCAGTCTGGTTGGCTAATCCCATGTACTTATTGAAGGTTGTTGACATGCCTTCCTTTTTCTTGGCTTGCAGTTTTATCACACTTATGTTGAATGTTTAAACTCAACATTACATAAATTATTGTATCATTCGTTATATAAACTATACAACATCATGTCAATACATTCTAGAATTTTTTAATACTTTACAAATTTTGATAACAATTTTGGGATAAATAAGGGACTTATTTCCTTTTAGAAAGTAAGCCATATGCTTAACTGACATGGGGTAAATATAATCACAATACGAATAATAGTTGAGAAAAATATATTTACAAGAAAAAACATTTTTTTGATGGAAAACCTTGTTAACCTCCTTCAGCACAAGACAGCTTTATACTCAGTGACATGAAGATGTAGAATAAGGCATCCTTAACAAAATTGCATTTCACACATCATAGTATGATGCAAAATGCTAGAACTTAATGGGGAAATAGATGCACAATTAGAGGTGGAAATTTCAGTACCTTATACTGAGTAGTTGATATTTAATGTAGACATATGATGAGCAAGGATATAGAAAACTTGAACTCTATCAACCTAGTTAACCTCATGGACTTTTATTCAACATTTCCCCTAAGAACAAGAGAATGCACGTTTTGCTATAAAAATGCAAAAAAGTTAAACAAGATAAACCATATTATGGGCCATAAAATAATTCTCAGTAAATTTTTTAAAATTCAAATTATTAAAAAGCATATTCTTAGAAGGAGATAGATATAAATTTGAGATTTTAAGGAATATATCTGGGGAATCAACAAAATACTTCTAAATAACATAGATATCAAAGAATAAATTGCAAGAAAATTAAACATGTTTTGAATTGAATTAAAAAAAAATAGGGGCGCCTGGGTGGCTCAGTTGGTTAAGTGTCCAACTTCAGCTTAGGTGATGATTTCATGGTTCGTGGGTTTGAGCCCCGCATTGGGCTCTGTGCTGATAGTGCAGAACCTAGAGCCTGCTTCAGATTCTGTGTCTCCCTCTCTCTCTATCTGCCCCTCCCCCGCTCACACTCTGTTTCTCTGTCTCTCAAAAAGTAAATAAACATTTTTTAAAAATTTAAATGTATACAATTTCTGGAATGGAGCTAGAGCAGGATGTTTGTAGGGGGGAAATTATAACATTAAATGGTTTTATCAGAAAATAATAAATGTATCAAGTGCTTTAGTTTCTACCTTAAGAAAAAAAGGAGAAGATATTTATTTTATTTTATTTTATTTTATTTTATTTAACGTTTATTTATTTTTGAGACAGAGAGAGACAGAGCATGAATGGGGGAGGGTCAGAGAGAGAGGGAGACACAGAATCTGAAGCAGGCTCCAGGCTCTGAGCTGTCAGCATAGAGCCCAACGTGGGGCTCAAACTCACCGACCGTGAGATCATGACCTGAGCCGAAGTTGGACATTTAACCGACTGAGCCACCCAGGCGCCCCAGGAGAAGATATTTAAAATAAAACATATAGAAAGAAATAATAGCAGACATCAGTAATTTTAAACAAAAAAATAGAGAAAAGTTACCAATATTCAGAAGGATATAAGACACATCATTTCCTACACATTGCAAAATGACAAGAAGTATATTATGAACAATTTTATGCCAATAAATGTTTTAAATTAAAAAAATGGAAAAAATTTTTGAGCAATAGAAACTATCATATTTAATTTGAGAATAAATAGGTAATGTGTTTCCCTATATCTATTAAATTTAAATCGTTGTTATATCTTCTCAATAACAGCAAGTGCAACAACAAAAACTTCATTTGCAGTTTGATTCACTAATAATTCTCCAAATTTTTTAAAGAAGAAAAAAATAAAATTTTATACAAAGTGGTCAGAATATGGAATATGAGGAAAAACCTGGCAAATCATTCTGTTGTCAGGATTACACTGACCCTGGCTTTATTTGCTGTTTCTTTTCTAGCTCCTTTAAGTGTAAGATTAGGTTGTATATTTGGAACCTTTCTTGCTTCTTGAAATAGTTCTGAATTGCAATATACTTCCCTCTTAAGACTGTCTTTCCTGAATCTCAAAGATTTTGGACTATCTTTTTTGTTGTTTATTTATTTTGAGAGAAGGGAGACAGAGAGAGAGAGAGAGAGAGAGAGAATGAGTGGGGGAGGGATATACAGAGAGGGAGAAAAAAAATCTCAAGCAGACTCCATGCTGTCAGCACAGAGCTCCGTATGGGGCTCCATCTGAGGAACTTTGAGATCATGACCTGAGCCAAGATTCAAGAGTCAGACACCAAATTGACTGAGGCACCCAGGTGCCCCTGGACAGCAGTTTTTTTCATTTTCATTTGTTTCTAGGCATTTTTTAATTTCTTTTAATTTCCTGGTTAACCCATTCATTCTTTAGTAGGATATTCTTTAACTTCTGTGTATTTGAGGACTTTCCAAAGTTTTTTCTTGAGATTGAGTTCGAGTTTCATAGCATTGTGGTCTGAAAATATGCATGGTATGACCACAATCTTTGTACTTATTAAGGCCTGATTTGTGACTCAGTATGTGATCTATTCTGGAGAATATTCCATGTGCACTCAAGAAGAATCTGAATATATCTGTCAAGTCCATCTGGTCCAGTGTGTCATTCAAAACCATTGTTTCCTTGTTAATTTTCTGCTTAGATGATCTGTCCATTGCTATTAATGGGGTGTTAAAATCTCTACTAATATTGTATTATTTATCAATGAGTTTATGTCTGTTATTAATTGATTTTTGGGGGTGTGCTCCTAAGTGAGGGCAATAAATATTTATAATTGTTAGAATTTTTTGATGGATAGACCCTTTCTTATGATCAAGGGTCCTTCTTCATCTCTTGCTATAGTCTTTGTGTTAAAATCTATTTTGTCTGATATAAGTATGGTTACTCTGGGTTTCTTTAATATTCAGTAGCGTGATAGATGGTTTTCTATCACTTCACTTTCAATCCGCAGGTGTCTTTAAGTCTAAAATGAGTCTCTTGAAGGCATCATATACATGGATCTTGTTTTTTAATCTATTTTGATACCCAATGTCTCTATTGGATCATTTAGTCCATTTACATTTAGAGTGATTATTGAAAGATATGAATTTAGTGTCATTGTGTTATCTGTAGAGTTGGTGATACTTTCTGGTCATTTCTTATTGATTTTGGTCTATTTTCTTTTTTTTTCACCCCACTCAAAGAGTCCCCCTTAAAAATTTCTTATAGGACTTGTTTAGTGGTCACAAAGTCCTTTAGTTTTTGTTTATTTGGGAAACTCTTTATTTCTCCTTCTATTTTGAATGACAGCCTTGCTGGATAGAGTATTCTTGGCTGCATATTTTTCTGATTCAGCATGTTGAGTATATCCTCCCACTCCTCTCTAGCCTGCCAAGTATCTATGGACAGATCTGCTCTGAATGTGATGTGTCTTTCCTCGCAGGTTAAAGGTTTTTTGTTTTACTTTGTTTTGTTTTGTTTTTCCTTGCTTCTTTGAGGATTCTTTCCTTTCTGTGCATTTTGTGAATTTGACTCTGATATGTTTTGGCAATGGGTGGCTTTTTTTGAATTTATCGGGAGTTCTCTGTGCTTCTTGGATTTTGATGTCTGTGTCCTTCCTCAGATTAGGGAAGTTTTCAGCTATAATTTGCTCACATAAACTTTATGCCCCTTTTTCTCTCCTTTTGTCTCCTGGGATTCCTATGATACAGATGTTATTATGCTTTAATAAATGACTGAGTTCCCTAAGTCTGCCTTTGTGATCTCTCTTCTCTTCTGCTTCATTATTCCCCATTATTTTATCTTCTATATCGCTAATTCACTTGTCATTCATCCTTGTTTTTATGGCCTCCATTGGGTTTGCATCTTGGTTATAGAATTTCCAATTTTTGCCTACCTAGATTTTAGTTTTTTAATCTCTGAAGAAAGGGATACTTTGGTGCCTTCTTTGCTTTTTTCAAAACCAGCTAGTATCTTTATAATCATTGTTTTAAATTCTAACTTGGACATCTTACTTATATCTGCATTGATTAAATCCTCAGCCATCACTTTTTTTTGTTCTTTCTTTTAAGGTCATTCCTCCATCTTGTCAGATTGAAGGGAGAAACAACAACAACAATAATAATAAAATGAAATAAAAATTTAAAAAATTAAGAAATAAATAAAATAAAGGAAACTAGATCTTAGGGGTATGTTAAGAGAAGTTTGACAGAGGAAAAAAAAAAGAAGAGATGGGAAAAATTAAAAAAAATAAAAAATAGTAAAGTTAAATTAAAAATAAAATAAAATAAAAAATGTTGCTCTTTCTGTATCCAAGAAACAAAAGAAAAGAAAAACGACACCAAAACAAAAACAGAAGCAATGACAGCAAAAAATAAATAAATAAATAAATAAATAAATAAAATAAATACACACACACACACACACACACACACACACACAACCAAATGAAGCTAGATCCAGTTCCCTCTAGAGCTGAAACTTTGCACCAGTCTATGGTCAGTAGACTAAGCTCCTAGAAGAGATTTGTGCAGGTCTTCTGGTGGAAGTACCTGCTGCTCTGGTTTTCAGGCAGACTTGCCCAGTGGATATGTGTCTGAGGGCACAGTGGGCGGGGCTTAGTGATGGCTTCCCAGGGGAATTCTACCAAACATTTAAAGAAAAATTAATAGGGGTGCCTGGGTGGCTCAGTCGGTTAAGCGTCTGACTTCGGCTCAGGTCATGATCTCGAGGTTCGTGAGTTCAAGCCCCGCATCGGGCTCTGTGCTGATGGCTCAGAGCCTGGAGCCTGTTTTGGATTCTGTGTCTCCCTCTCTCTCTGACCCTCCCCCGTTCATGCTCTGTCTCTCTCTGTCTCAAAAATAAATAAAGGTTAAAAAAAATAATTAAAAAAAAATAAAAAATAAAGAAGAGTTAATACCTATTCTTAAACTGTTCCAAAAATATATATATATAAATGGAAGGAAAATTTCTAAACTCATTTTACAAAGCTAGCATTACCTTGATTCCAAAAGCAGACAAAGACCCCCACTAAAAAGAATCACAGGCCAATATCCCTGATGAACATGGATGCAAAAATTCTTAATAAGATATTAACAAATCAAATCCAACAGTACATTAAAAGAATTATTCACCATGATCAAGCAGGATGTATTCCTGGGCTGCAGGTCTGGTTCAATATCCACAAATCAATGTGATACACCACAATAAAAAAAAAAAAAAGATAAGAACCATATGATCCTCAATAATTGCAGAAAAAGCATTTGACAAAATATAGCATTAATTCTTGATAAAATCCTCAACAAAGTAGGGATAGATTAAACATACCTCAACATCATAAAGGCATATACAAAAAATGCAAAGTTAATACCATCCTCAAGTGGGAAATACTGAGAGCCTTTCCCCTATGGTCAAGAACAAGACAAGGATGCCCATTATCACCATTACTATTCAACATAGTACTAGAAGTCTAAGCTTTAGCAATCAGCCAACAAAAAGAAATAAAAGGCATCTGAATAGGCGAGGAAGAAGTCAAACTTTCACTATTTGCAGATGACGTGATATTCTATGTAGAAAACCTGAAATACTCCACCCAAAAATTGCTAGTACTAATTCGTGAATTCAGCAGAGTCACAGGATATAAAATCAAAGTACAGAAATCTGCTGCATTTCTGTACACCAACAGTGAAGCAGTAGAAAAAGAAATCAAGGAATTGATTCCATATGCAATTGTACCAAAAACAATAAGGCACCTAGGAATAAACCTTACTAAAAAGGTCAAAATCGATACTCTGAAAAATACAGAATACTTATGAAAGAAAATGAAGATTGCATAAAGAAATGGAAAAGCATTCCATGCTCAGGGATTGGAAGAATAAACATTGTTAAAATGTCGGTACTACCCAAAGGAATCCACACATTTAATGTAATTCCATTCAAAATATCACCAGCTTTTTTCACAGGGCTATAACAAGTAATCCTAAAATTAGCATGGCATCACAAAAGACCTCGAATAGCCAAAGCAATACTGAAAAAGAAAAAGAAAACTGGAGGCATCACAATTCCAGATTTCAAGCTATATCACAAAGCTATAATCATTAAGACACATGGTAATGTCACTAAAACAGACATATAGATCAGTGAAACAGAATAGAAAACCCAGAAATGGACCCACAACTGTATGGTCTGCTAATCTTCTACAAACAGGGAAAATATACAATGGAAAAAAGACAGTCTGTTCAACAAATGGGGTTGGGAAAACTGAATGACAACATGCAGAAGGATGAATCTGGATCAATTTCTTGCACAATACAAAAAAAAATAAACTCAAAATAGATGAAAGACCCAAATGTGAGGCAGGAAACCTTCAAAATCCTACAGGAGAACACAGGCAACAACTTCTTTGATCTCAGCCATCACATCTTCTTACTAGACATGTAGCTGAAGACAACGGAAAACAAAGCAAACATGAACTATTGAGACTTCAAGAAAAAATCTACATAGTGAAGGAAACAATAAAAAAATAAAAATAAACTAAAAGGCAACCTATGGAATGGGAGAAGATATTTGCAAATGGCATACCTGATAAAGGGTTAGTATCCAAAATCTAAAAATTTATCAGACTCAACACCACCCCCCAAAAATAATCCAGTTAAGAAATGGAGAGAAGACATGAATCAATATTTTCGAAGAAGACATCCAGATGGCTAACAGACACATGAAAAGATGCTCAACATCACTCATCATCAGTAAAATACAGATCAAAAACATGATGAGTGGGGTACCAGTGTGGCTCAATCAGCTAAGCATCTGACTTTAGCTTAGGTTATGATCTCCTGGTTTGTGAGTTCAAACCCCACATCGGGCTCTCTGCTCTCAGCACAGAGCTGCTTCAGATCCTATCTCTCTTTCTCTCTGCTCCCCCCAATCACTCTCTCTTACTCTCTCTCAAAAATAAGCATTAAAAAAAAAACACTGTCAGAATGTCTAAAATTAAAAAAACAAGAAACAACAGGTGTTAGTGAGGATGTAAAGGGGAACCCTCTTGCACTGTTGATGAGAATGCAAACTCGTACCGCCACACTGGACAACAGTATGGGGGTTCCTCAAGAAACTAAAAATAGAACTACCCTACGGCACAGAAACTGCACTATTAAGTATTTACCCAAAGGATACAAAAATACAGATTCAAAGGTGTACATGCATCCCAATGTTTATAGCAGCACTATCAATAATAGTCAAACTATGGAGAGATCCCAAATGTCCATCCACTGGTAAATGGATAAAGGGGATATGGATTATATATACAATGGGATATTACTCAGCCATCAAAAAGAATGACATCTTGCCATTTGCAATGACATGGATGGAACTAGAATGTATTATACTAAAGGAAATAAGTCAATCAGAGAGACAAATACCATGTGATTTTGCTTATATGTAGAATTTAAGAAACAAAACAGATGAACATATGGGAGGCAGGGAGATAAGAGAAGGAAACAAACCACCAGAGACCCTTGATGATAAAGAACAAACTATGGGTTGATAGAGGGAGGTGGGTGGGGGATGGGCTAGATGGGTAATGGGTACTAAGGAGGCACTTGTGATGAGTACTGGGTGTTGTATGTAAGTGATGAGTCACTGAATTCTACTCCTGAAACCAATATGGCACGGCATGTTAACTAAAATTTAAATTAAATTTAAATTAAAAACAATATACTGACATTGGGGCACCTGGGTGGCTCAGTCAAGCATCTGACTCTCGATTTTGGCTCAGGTCACGATATCACAGTTCCTGAGATCAAGCCTCATGTCACGCTCCATGCTGACAGTGTGGAGCCTGCTTGGGATTCTCTCTCTCCTTGTCCCTCTGTCCCTCCCCCAAATTCACTCTCTTTCTCAAAATAAATAAACTTTAAAAAAAAAAAAGATTACACTGACCCTAAAACCAGACTTCACAAGGAAACTAAACTACTGACCAATATTCTTAATCAACATAGACAGAAAACTCTTTAAGAATAGTTTAAAACATAAAATGTAGGGCTACACATCGTGACCACGAGGAGTTTACTCAAATAATGAATGCATAGTTCATTTGTCAGTTGAAAATCAAGAAATGTAAATAACCATATTACCATAATACATATAACTTTATCCATGTTACAAAAAAACAGACTCATCTTCAAGTTGAAGAACAGCATTTGGCAAACATTCAACACTTGTTATTTAGGAAGCCTCTTAGCAAACAATGAAGATGAGGTAACAAAATTTTTTAAACATTTATTTATTTATGAGAGACAGAGAGAGACAGAGCACGAGCGGGCGAGAGGCAGAGAGAGAGGGAGACACAGAATCCAAAGAAGTCTCCGGGCCCTGAGCTGTCAGCACAGAGCCTGAGGAGGGGCTTGAACCCATGAACCATGAGATCATGACCCGAGCCAAAGTCGGATCCATGAACCATGAGATCGTGACCTGAGCCAAAGTTGGACCCATGGACCATGAGATCATGACCTGAGCCAAAGTCTGACGCTTAACTGACTGAGCCAACCAGGCACCACGAGGAAACTTTTTTTTTTTTTTTACCTGATAAATGGTATCAACAAAATTCAGCACATAGGACCGTGCTTGATAGTGATTATTGAATGCTTTCTCACTAAGACTAGAAGAAAAGCTAGGATACCCAAACTCTCCACTTCAGTCTTATCCTGATGTCCCTGTCCTGTGCGATAACACAATAAAAAGAAAGCCCATGCAGCTTGCAGGGGAAAAGTAAAATTCCTCTTATTGACAGAGGACATGGGCACGTATACAGAAAATTCGAAGGAAAATATAAAACTTGTGAGTTCTATAAGATCAAGAGATAAGGTCAATAAATGAAAAAAAAATCAGATTTGTCTTTTATATTAGCGCAGAATAGTCTATTAAATAATAAAGATTTAAAAATTGTATTTACAGCAGCATCAAGAAGAGTCAAATAGGTATAAATTTAATACAGAGCAAGAACTGTACAAGAAAAATTATAAAGATGAAAAAACCATAAAAGTTTAAATAAATGGAAAGACACTCCATGTGAATGAATTGGAAGAGAATATTAAGTTAATTCTCAAAGTAAACTGTAGGTTCAATCTAACACCATTCAAAAATCACAGCCGTGTGTGTGTGTGTGTGTGTGTGTGTGTGTGTGTAAAAATTGAATGGTGTTTTTAAAATTTACATGTAGGGGCACCTGGGTGTCTCAGTCAGTTAAGCATCTGACCTCAGCTCAGGTCATGATCTCATGGCTCATGAGTTTGAGCCCCGCTTCGAGCTCTGTGCTGACAGTTCAGAGCTTTCAATCTGCTTCGGATTCTGTGTCCTCCTCTCTCTCTGCCCCTCCCCCACGTACAATCTGTCTCTCTCTCTCTCAAAAATAAATAAACATTAAAAAAATCAAAACTAAATAAGTAAATAAATAAAATTTACATGTAATTCAAGGTCTAGGATAGACAGAACAATTTTGAAAAAGAACAAATTTGTACTGTTAGTTCGGCCTCAGATTTTCTTTCCAATGCTTAACCCACTCTTGATGGAGTTGCATCCCTCTCCACTTACAAGGATTTTACTTCTTAAACTCTTTTTCATGCTGATTTGTACTTCATTGAAGTAACAGAAACAATTAGAAGAAAATTTGGATATACTTTCAGCATCAGAGATACTAGCATACTTGTATGTTTACCTTTCTTTTTTTTTTTTTCTTTTCCCCCCGTACCCCCATTTGTCCACTGGATCCTGTCTCCTCTTCTACTTAAGCAGTGATGCCCTTCCTGATTACCTGATATAATTAACAAATGTATATACCATTTCAAATTATCCCCTCTGCATGTTTATAGCTTTTAAATCATGATAATGTATATTTAGAATGTGGAGTTGTTTATTTTTATTGAACCTTGTCTTCAGTTTACCATTCCATTAAAGTGTGGGCTCTAGGGTAGTGGGAGTTTTGTATTTTCATTGTTATGGCTTCACTGTCTAGACCAGTTCCCAGCATCTAGTAGGCTCTTAATATCCTTTTCAAGGTCATCACGCAGCAATTGTTTGGTTTCTCCTTTACATCATTATCATCATCCTCTCCAGTGATCACCATCCTCTGTACACATCCATGGTACACTAGAACTCATTTTAAGCAAAAAATACAGAACAAAACACATGAGTTCCATATTATAGCTATTACCCCGTTTCTCAATCCATTTTTTTTAGCTAATCTTCTTTAAAAAACTTTTTGTATGCTCTACAAATTCTTTCCTTTCAAATATGGAAAGCCATCTTGTGTTTCTTTCACTGCTACCACTCTCGTCCAAGAGACAATATTCTGTTACCTGGATTATTGTAATAAATTTGTAACTGGTCTCTGGCTTCCAAGCCTGGACACTCTTAAGTTCCAGATTAATCCTTTGAAAATAAAAACAAGTTATTCACTTATTTGAAATCTTTGGATATTTTTTTTCCATTTTACTCATAGTAGGGGCCAAAATCTTCAACGTCTCCTGAAGCCAAATGACATCTATCCCCCTGCTGGTTCACTGACTTCCTTTCTGGTCTTACTTTTCATGTCACAGCAAATACACAGCATCGATGTTGCCCCTCACAGTAGCTTGAGTTTCACAGCTGTCTGTTGTCAAGAAATCCCAGTGCTTTAGTCTGTCAAATACATAATTGGTAGCATTATTTTCCATAGGTCTTATGCTAGAGCAGGCACCATAATTTTTGTAAATTAACAGAAATTGGGGATACCATTCACACTGAGAAATTATTGTTGAACATGTCCTTTAAAAAACAAAACAAAACAAAAAAAGCCCCATACCTTTAATACCAATGATTTATTTTAAAGGTCATGAAAGGAAAACTAAAAAGTTGGAAAGGTGATCAATTTCTGTCAGTTTCTGAGGTAAATGAGAAATAATTTCTGCTACTTTGGCAGTAATGAGAATGATGTGGTCAGTTGGGTAGAGGTCATTCATTTTAAAAGGTTAATTCAAAGAACTAGAGTGTTTCTAAAGGAAATTTATTTGCTAAGTGAGGAACAGCTAAATAACCTTTAAATAAATGAGAAGAGACCAAGATTTAAGGGATTATTGCAACAGTATTTGAAAATACGAAGAGTAAATATTTTATCAGATCTACATATGATAACATGGAAACAAGTACAAAAAAAGATTGGAAGACAAATGCAGCTCAAAATTAGGAAATTTTTCTATTAATGGGACCCGTCTGACGCTGACATGACATCATAAGGAAATTGTTTTATTTTACTGATTGTATACTAGTATAGCCTAAATGACTACTTGGCAAACTATTTTAAAAGTATTCAATAATTGGGGCACCTGGGTGGCTCAGTTGGCTAAGTGTCCAACTTCGGCTCGGGTCATGATCTCACAGTTGGTGAGTTCGAACCCCACGTCGGGCTCTGTGCTGACAGCTTGGAGCCTGGAGCCTGCTTCAGATTCTGTGTCTCCCTCTCTCTCTCTCTGCCCCTCCCCACTCATGCTCTGTCTCTCTGTCTTAAAAATAAATAAAAAACATTAAAAAATTAAAAAAATATTCAGTAATCAATTTAGTAGTCAGAATAGAACATCGCTAGGAATAATATCAAACTTGAAGTTATTTTATTTTTAGTATTACAAGTATCTTTAGGTCTAAAGCATTTAGTGATGTGCCCTCATCCTTGCCTTGCCATGCACTCCTTATCAATCTTATTGAACAGGTTATCCTTTGAGATAATGAAACTACTGACTTCTTGAACTCCTATTTAATTAAGTTAACACATAGCACAATTTTAAACGCATAGGCCAAATGAGTATCATCAAATAATGTTTAATAAGTACAATTTAAAGGGAAATAAAATGCAGGTGTTAATTATGCTAGCCTAAAGCAAGGTAGGCAATAATAATTATTTTTAAAGCTGGTAAATATTTAATAACATATTAGAACTGTAAGAGAAGTCGAACTCAAAACCAATCAAGCTTGTTCCATGTACATAAACTAAATTTGCTTTATGGAGTAACTAAAGGAACTATGTACCCTTACTTGTTGGATGTTGCTTCTCCCTTTTTAATAATTGCCAGTAAATTCAATTATTTCGTACGCATTGATGAAAATATTTCTAGAGAGAGAAATACTTTGTACATTTCAAGTTATATCAATAATAGTATCCTAATATTTGAGCTTTCCTAAGTCCTAAAATCCTAAAGACACTTGCCAAACATAAAAAGATTATCTTTTTTCTTTTTCGTCTAGCTTTGGGATGGGAAAATGTACTTCTTCTTCTCAAGTAATTTTATCAAATGAATATTTTAGCATGAGTAGCTTAAGTTTAATAACAATTTGGATTTAAATGAAGATATATGTTTTCAAGTGAAGTCCAGTGTCTCCATTTCACTTCTGAAAATGTCCTGTTGAGATAGATTGGGACTATGCCCAGTGATTTTAATTATTTAGCATCATTAACCACCCATAGTGGAGTCATACAATCTTATTTAAAATATAGACCAATCATTTATAGCTCTGTGGTCCTAAGTAAATTTCCATATCTAATGAGCTAAGGATCTTTATTTGTAAAATAAAAATAAAAATGGGATGTAATTTTTCCATCTTATGCATATTGAAATATTATTGGGATTTCAATAAGAGCACAAGTAAAAAAGAAAAGCAATGTCTTTGAATTAATTTTGGCCAATTTCATAAACTTTATGGATTTTAAGTCTGTGTCTAAGAGTCCCTTTCTCTCCTACAACTTCATTTGGATAATCTAGACCAGGATTCAGAAAACTGTGCAGAAAAGACTCAGGCAATGCTGTCTGCATTTGTAAATAAAACTTAATGGGACACAAAATTTCTCATATAACTGGGTTACACACACACACACACACACACACACACACACCACATTCTTTATTCACTCATCAGTCAATGGACATTTTGGCCCTCTTCATAGTTTGGCTATTGTTGATAACACTGCTGTAAACATTGGGGTGCATATGGCCCTTCGAATCAGTGTTTTTGTATCCTTTGGATGAATACCTAGTGGTACCATTGCTGGGTCCTAGGGTAGCTCTATTGTTACTTTCTGAAGAACCTTCAGGCTGTTTGCCAGAGTATCTGCAACAGTTTGCACTCCCACCAACAGTGTAAAAGTGTTCCCCTTTCTCTACATCCTTGCCAACATCTGTTGTTTCCTGAGTTGTTCATTTTAGCCATTGTGACAGGTGTGAGGTGGTATCTTGTTTTGATTTGTATTTCCCTGAGGATGAGTGATATTGAGCATTTTTCCCCCATGTGTCTGTTAGCTATTTGGATGCCTTCTTTGGAGAAGAATGCAGAATTTGCAGAATATCTTCTGCCCATGTCTTAAGTGGGTCATTCATTTTTTGGGTGTTGAATTTGATAAGTTCTTTATAGATTTTGGATGCTAGCTCTTTATCCAATATGTCATTTGCAAATATCTCCTCCCATTCCATAGGTTGCATTTCTGTTTCGTTGATTGTTTCCTTCGCGGTGCAGAAAAGCTTTTTATCTTGATGGAATCTCAATAGTTCATGTTTGCTTTTTTACCTTGTCTTCAGCTACATGTATAGTAAAAAGTTGCTAAAGCCGAGGTCAAAGAGGTTGCTACCTGTGTTCTCCTTTAGGAAATTGGTGGTTTTCTGTCTCACGTTTAGGCCTGTCATACATTTTGAATTATTTTGTGTGTATGGTGTAGAAAGTGGTCCAGTTTCATTCTTCTGCATGTTGCTGTTCAGTTTTCCTGACACAAACTAATGGAAAAACATCCCATACTGATGAATTGAAAGAACAAACATTGTTAAAATGTGTATAGTACTCAAAGCAATCTACACATTCAATGCAATCCCTATTAAGATAACACCAGCATTTTTCACAGAGGTACCAGAAAAGACCCTAAATAGCCAAGGTAATATTTAAAAAGAAAAGCAAAGCAGGAGGCATCACAATTCCAGACTTCAAGCTGTATTACAAAGTTGTAATCATCAAGATATATGGCACTGGCACAAAAATAGACACAGATCAATGGAACAGAATAGAAAACCCAGAAATGGACCCACAACCATATGATCGACTCTTCTTCAATAAAGCAGGAAAGAGTATCCAGTGTTAAAAAGACAGTCTTTTCAACAAATGGTGTTGAAAAAACTGGACATAGATATTCAGAAGAATGAAACTGGACCACTTTCTTACACCACACACACACACACACACACACACACACACAAATTCAAAATGGATGAAAGACCTAAATGTGAGACAGGAAACCTTCAAAATCCTAGAAGAGACTATAGAGAGCAACCTCTTTGACCTCAAAGATAGCAACTTCTCACTAGATACATCTCCAGAGGTAATGGAAACAAAAGGAAAAATGAACTATTGGGACTTCATTACTATAAAAAGTTTTCACACAGAGAAGGAAATAACGAACAAAACTAAAAGGTAACCTAAGGAATGGGAGAACATATTTGCAAATGACATATTGGACAAAAGGCTAGTATCCAAAATCTATAAAATCTTATCAAACTACTGTTGCTATTAAAACTTGAAAGAGTTCAACAAATCAGTAGTCTAATTGATTGCACGTGTACAGTGTAGATCTGTGATTCTGTAAGACTTAAACCATACATTTTTACAGCTTCCTCAGTTTTAAAATGTCTCTGAATTTTGGCTGTAATCAGCTGTCATCTGTTACCCTACTCAGCCTTCTTTCAGTGTTATTTTATGTTTATTCTATGGCAATTGATCTGTTTCAATTTTGGATCAAAAGAAGAATGAAGCTAGATTATCCTTTTGCAAACAGAGGAAACTATTTTCCTCCCTGGGAATGGGGGGACCCTCTATGGCAGACGTGAAGAGCCTCAGGCTGGTACCTTTGTGCAGTATACAACTTGCTTACATCGATATAGTAATCTTGGATAACAGTTATTATTATTGTTATTGTTCTTATTATTATTAGCTTTACTCTTTTCCTCAAAATTTAACCAACTTGCTAAGGTGCCCACATTTGTTTACATGTGGCTAAGAATAGTATCTCTTTATAATTATTCTACTTTCTTCTGTATCTATTATTGTAGCTCCATTCATATTATTATTTTGAATAATTTAAACTTCATACTAGCACTTTTTAATTCATCTTGCTAATTCATTTTGTGTTTTTTTTTCAACACTAAATATCTTGTTTTGTTTAGTTTTATATTTTAGTTTATTTTGTAATCAATTTAGTGGCCTTATTTTTAATCTCTTTCTATTTAGGTGGTCTTTTTTTGTGTGTGTGGCTCTATTTCCTTTTTATCTTCATGCTTAGTTTCCTTTTGTTGAAAAAATATTGTAGTTTCTTATTTTTTATATAATATTAGGAGTTGGTGTTATGAATTTTATTCTGAGCATCATTTTAACTAAATCCTGTTGGCTCAATGCATAGTATTCAGATGTGTTATATTCTTAAAAGTGTTTTTGCTTTGATCATTGCTTTCTTTGAGCATTAGTTATAAAGACTTTTATTGGTGAGCATTGATTTCTAGGTGAGATGATGCGTTTCTGTTATGAATTTCAAGTTTAATTGTTTACGATCAGACTGTGTAATTGTATATGAGAGAGCCGAGGTAGAAACCCTGTCTGTCGTCAGTAAGTGTCCAGATTTGCTGCCTTCTGCTTTTTCCAGAGAAGAGCACAGAGAATCTACCTCCAAAAGGTCTCTTCCATGAGTCATTTTTATAAGACTCTTAAGTCAGTAGTACATGAGAGGGCTGCAGCTATGGGTAAAGTATTATATCATCACACATTTGTTGTTAGTGGAAGAGAAGAATCATCCTCACAGAAATATAGAAGATATATAGAAAGTTCTATAGGTTAGTCTAAGTTAATATCTTCTATAGAATTACCATTAGTGGCTTTGATCAGCTGTTTGTCCATTGGAAGAATGTCAACATAGAAATATAATAGGAAAACAGATTGCACTTTTAAGTAAAGAGAAACATAAGGGTTGGAACCATATTAACTAATATCAATATGTATGTTACTCTATCCTTTCTAGAATTCCTTTTATTTCAATATTAAAGTCTCTATAACTTGTAGGTCTTACTTTAAAATAGTGGTTTTACTGCAAGATATACACAAAGGCTTGAATGAACTATGGTATGCAGTATTTTCCTAAGCAGACTTATTAGTGTTAACATATCATCCTTCCTCCCATATTCAATGTATGCTTCAGAAAACGCAAACAAAATCCAAATTGTACTTTTGTAAATTTGAGCTTAATATTTTAAGTAAAAACTTAAAAACAAAGAAAAAGACAAAATAATATTCATATGGCATAAACCAAGTGATAATCTTTTTTTGAATTATTTCATTTTTAGTTATTCATTTTGAAAGAGAGAGACAGAGCATGAGCAGGGGAGGGGCCTGGCGAGAGAGAGAGAGAGAGAGAAAGAGAATTCCAAACAGGCTTCACTCTATCAGTGCAGAGCTCTGATATGGAGAGAATATATGGAGACAATATATAGACTAAACCATAAAAAGCCAGTTGTAAAATAATTAACCAAAAGCTATATGGTAGATAAGTATTTTTATATAAAACCTAAATGAGAAGAAGTTAACGTTTCAATTAGAAGATACTTAAGATGATGTGATGCTCCTTAAGTTTTAGCTCAACGTGTGGATACCTGCCAGAGTCCATACTTTTTGCATTTCCTACTGCTGGTTGTAATAATATAACTAATCACTGGAGGATTAAAAGCAAACGGAAGTGATGTTTATGGGCCATGATCTGATAAGATAACATTTTCCATCTTCACTTCCTTTTTCTTTCTTCCAAATGCCTGGGAAATAGGAGAAAATGGAAGTGTCTTGAGCTTCAAGGGGAAGCCATTTTGGAACAGGAACACCACCCCATCAACCCTGGACAGTCTATTCACTTCTTATAAGAGAGAAAAATAAACTCTACCTTATTTAATCTCTGACATTTTGAAACCTCTTTATTATATCATCTTATGCTGAACCCCAGCAAATCAAACTAATAGAACCCATGGGGACACAATTCTGAAACGTTGAGAAAAATTTCACCATTGGTGGAAAGGAATTGTATAATATACATAAAAAGCCTTAAAATGTTAATTCTCTTTGACTCAGGAATTTTAGTTTTAAAAAGGAATGCAAAAAAAAACAAACAAACAAATAAGCAAACAAAATGCTGTAAGTACCCAAAGATGGTCGTGTATAATAGGAAAAATAAAACAAGACGTGTTCATCAGTAGAGGATTGGCTAAACACATTATGTGGCATTTGTTAAGGTGTGGTAGACAGCTGCTATTTCTGCCTTAATAGCCCCATTCTCCCTTCTGGTAGAAATCCTTTCCTCTGGGGATGCATTTTTTCTGCCATTGAGCTCCAAACCTCCTGTTTCTAGAGTCTTTTGGAAATGTAAACATCTTACAAATTCCGTGGGAGCAAAGCTAGAGAATCACGGCTTAATTAGACTATAGAACACACATACTCTATTTTAAACTCTAAAACATATTTATTTTCTCACTAGGCTTTCAGGAAGACAACTATAAAAGCTAACACTCCTGCTGTATCTCAGGATTATTAGTTCAGACTTTCCTCCTTTCAGTAATTAAATAATTTAGTACGAACAATAGCGAACTGTAGTTTCTTTGGACAGGTAGTCTTTTGAATGCCATCTGAATGACCAGAGGGATCATTTTGCTCCCTTTTCTACAGATTATTTTAAAATTTCCTATTCCAGAATGTGATACTATCAAAGGATAACAGGCATGTACTGAAAACAGATATACTCTTTTCCCTTTCAGGTACTTTTGTTTTCAACTTGGTGTCCAGCTAAAGAAACATTAAAAATAATAATAGCCCTACTTCCATTTGGCCTAGTCTCAGAAGGCCATTTTGTTTCTATTTTAAAAGGAGGTTCTCAGATTCCTTGATAACTTTAATTTTCACAGGATTTGAATTTTTAGTAAATACAGGTTATGCTACCTTACAAACAATGGGGTAAATTAAATGATGGGACCTGGTAGAATTCTTGCACTCAATTCACTGGAAGGTATTTTCAAGAGAAATGCAGGAAAAAGTTCTTGTAATCATTTTATTTTTCAGTGCATCTTAAATTTTTTTTTTAATGTTTCTTTATTTCTGAGAGAGCGAGTGAGCGAGCATGAGCAGGGGAGGAGCAGAGAGAGGAAGACCCAGAATCCAAAGCAGGCTCCAGGCTCTGAGCTGTCAGCACAGAGCCCGACGCGGGGCTCGAACTCACGAACTGAGAGATCGTGACCTGAGCCAAAGTCGGATGCTCAACCCACTGAGCCGCCCAGGCGCCCCTCAGTGCATCTTATTCGATCGATGCATAAGGACTTTTTTTGTTTGTTGTTTGTTCTTCACTTGAACACTTTTGGGATGGGAAAGTGTCTTAGAATGTATCACATTTTGTCATCTCTGTCAGCCATGAGGCAGTCATGACAAAATGCCATTTCCTGAGTACATACAGATGTGGTTATAACTGTTCAGGTTGTTGTCTTTACAATTAACTCATTTACATTGTTGGCATTACACATGTGGGATTAATTACCCCTAAGTGTCCTCAAAAAGATTGCAGTAGAACTTAGAAATAAAACCAAAGTGACTTTTATGTAACCCTAGCAGGACCCTAAAAGGGACGGTAATTGTATTGGAAACAAAGATGGTGGCATAAATTTGACATTATTAGAAAATACATGTTTGGTTGGAAGAAAGACTGCAATTCCTTATTTTACTACAAAGCACAAACTGAGAGTTTTGTGGAGCCTAAGAATGGAAAATACAGGGGTGCCTATGTGATTCAGGAGGTTGAGTGTCCGACTTTAGCTCAGGTCATGATTTCATGGTTTGGGAGTTTGAGCCTCATGTCGGGCTCTGCGCGGACAGTTCGGAGCTCGGTTGGGATTTTTCTCTCTCTCCCTCTCTCTCTCTCTTTCCCTCCCCTCCTCTCTCTCTTTCTCTTCCCCTCTCAAAATAAATGAATAAACTTGAAAAAAACAAGAATGGGAAATACATGCTTGGAGACGAAGCTGGCTTACAAAGGATTGCTTGTCACATGATGTGCAATATAAGTGAGGAAGTGCAAAAGTGTCAATTCTTTCATAGGCATGCAGTTCATGTGATGGGCTGAGAAGGTAACAGAAGAAAAACTCTGTGTCATAATTTCATTGTTAATATGTTTTCTTATTAGAGGTATAAGAAAAAGTTATGATGCTATCCTATTTAGCAAAATATGGTATTCAAGCTCTAAAACATAAAAAAAAAAAAAATAAAGACAAGAAGACAAATTCAGAGTAGCCTCAAAATTCTTCCTGATGCCTCTCCAAGTTCAAGTTTCTGTCTAGGAACTCAGGTACTACTTAAAAGGTAGATTTAAAAAAAAAAAAATGTAACACATAGGGGCGCCTGGGTGGCTCAGTCAGTTAAGCATCTGACTTCGGCCCAGGTCATGATCTCACGTTTCATGAGTTTGAGCCCCACATCGGGCTCTGCGCTGACAGCTCGGAGCCTGGAGCCTGCTTTGGATTCCGTGTCTCCTTCTCTCTCTGCCCCTCCCTCTCCCCCACTCATTCTCTGTCTCTCTCAAAAAATAAATAAACATTAAAAAAATTTAGGGGAGCCTGGGTGGCTCAGTCAGTTGAGCATCAGGTCATGATCTTACAATCTGACTTCAGCTCAGGTCATGATCTTACAGTCCTTGAGTTTGGAGCCCATGTCTAGCTCTGTGCTGACAGCTCTGAGCCTGGAGCCTGCTTCAGATTTTGTGTCTCCCTCTCTCTCTGCCCCTCTGCCACTCGTGCTCTGTCTGTCTCTCAAAAACTAAATAAACATTTTAAAAAATTAAAAACAAAATGTAACATACATATGTAGACATACCCTCTATATATCATGCATATGCATACATACATAAGCATTACACATGCATATGTGTGTATGCATATATACACATACATATGGTTCTAGGTACACACATGTATATATGCATACATACACATATGTACGTACACACATATAGTATGTGTATATACACATATATACATGCACATGCATTATATTTTATTTTTCCAGATAACCATTTGCTTGGTTTATTGAAGGATAAATTTCCCATCACTCTTGCTATTTGGAAGTTTTCGAAGCATAAAAAGAAATGCCCAATAATATTCCAAGGCAAGAGACGATGGCAAACGATTTTATTTAGAAAAGTTTATCAAAGGATGACACATGTCATTGTTAGTAAACATAAGTTTTGTATTTCTATGTCTGTGTGAGGGAAAATGAGTTAAACTTAATAGTTGGCTAAGTACACGCGGTAATGGAGAGTGCTTATGAATTATTTCCTGCACATCACGTACTGTGACACATATATGCACCTGAATGCTCCCAAGCTGAACACAGAGTTCAATATTCTTAACATATGAGAAGTGATAAGTCCATGGCCGGGATGGTGCTTTCTTGAGCTGATGAATAATAAGCTGCTGTGAAATAGACAGGAGCTCAGCACTGAAGCTGTCTCAGGAACATATGCCCGATTTTTAAAATTAATGTTACGTTCATCCTCTATTATCACTTAACATTTTCTTAGTTTTTAAATATTAATCTTACTTTATCATCCTAATTCAGCGACATTTCAAAAGCTCTGAAGAAATTATTTTAATGAGAGTCATAAGATAGTTGGTTCTTCCTCTTTTTAACATATTGTTTTTAAATGGTTTATGTGATGGACATTTTCTGTTCTATACTTAATTATGAAGTAAAATAAATCAAATGAGAGGGAGAGGGAGAGAAATTAAACTAGAGTGGGAATGGAATAAGATCAAAGTGAAAAGAGAGAGTAAATATTTTTTTAATTTTTTTTTAACGTTCATTTATTTTTGAGACAGAGAGAGACAGAGCATGAACGGGGGAGGGGCAGAGAGAGAGGGAGACACAGAATCTGAAACAGGCTCCAGGCTCTGAGCAGTCAGCACAGAGCCCCACGCGGGGCTCGAACTCACGGACCTCGAGATCGTGACCCGAGCCGAAGTCGGACGTCCAACCGACTGAGCCACCCAGGTGCCCCAAGAGAGAGTAAATATTAAACATTAACCCTTGTCTCTGTCAGCACAGGCCAGCCGTGATGAGGCCACAGCTGATCCCCTAAACCACTGATCAGTGGTTTACAACAATTTATTTCTCTCACGCTACATTTTTGTCACAGATTTGTCTCCTATTATTTCCCAGTTTCAGGCCGATGGAATCATTTCTATCTGGAACACGGCCAGTCTGGAAACAAAGAGAAATTAGCATGGTCTGTACAGAATGCTGCCATACACTTCTTTTAAAGCTCTGTTGGAGTGTGACCATGGCATGCACATCAAGGTTCAGTGACAAACCACATGGCTTCCCCAGGAAGAGTTAAAGGATATTTGTGGACCCTTATGTACTCTATCTCACTCGGTCAAAACAGAAGGTGGGTCTTGAAAAGAATACTGACAGTGAAAATGTATTCATTCATTCATTTAACAAATAGTTACCAACCTATTATAGTTGAGACAATGTGATCAGTTCTGATGTCAGACTGGTTAAGATTATAATCAAGGACCCTACCCTAAAAAAAAAAAAATCCATGTACAGTCACAAAGAATACATGCATTAAATAAAAGTTGCATACATGTGTGATGAGTATAGTAATAAATTTCATTGTACAGATAAGATGTAGCCAAGTAGGTGGATTCAAAAGACACATAAAAATAAAATGTTGAGGCCCACCCAACGATTGGCTGAATTTTTCATAGAAATGACAGAAAATATTCATGGTAACCCTTAGGTTTCCAGCTTGGAAATCAGTTGCACCATGACATTATTTAGTTTACTACAACACAGGCAGGAGTATTTATTTTAATTTTTTTTAATCTTTGTTTATTTTTGAGAGAGAGACAGAGTGTGAGCAGGGGAGGAGCAGAGAGAGAGGGAGACACAGAATCCAAAGCGGGCTCCAGGCCCTGAGCTGTCAGCACAGAGCCCGACGTGGGGCTCGAACTCATGAACTGTAAGATCATGACCTGAGCAGAAGTCTGACGCTCCACCGACTGAGCCACCCAGACGCCCCAAGGGGTATTTATTTTAGACAAAAGGCACAATCATTTTGTATATATTGAACTGGCAATATGTTTGAAACACTTCAGTAGTAATGGAGATTAAATCTCAGGTTGAAACTACCTTATTATGATGGAATTGGTAACTTTGATATTCTAATAGAATATTTTAAATGCTAAATTTGAGATTGCTGGCCTGAGTTATTTCAATGGTTGCAGTATACCCCATGGAATTGGGGATTCCTAGGACACAGTGGTTTGTTAGGTAAACACTGAATCATGATCTTATGATGGTTTTCCAGTTGTATAAGTTTGGAGTATTCAGATAGAGTTATGTAGTTGAAATATTATATAGTTACAATAAAACATAGAGATTTCAAATTTACAACCATGAATTTTGGAAGCAATATCTCATGAAAGGAGGATAGAATGATCCAAGAGCCAAAGGCTTGAATCTTGAGTCACATAGAAGATGAGTCAGTGATAGAAAATACTCAAAAATTACCAAAAATGCCAAGCAAGGTGACCAATTATATGAAATACAAAAATTCCTGTTTATTCTCCAAAATCCATGAGACCTAAAAAACTGTCATTACAGAATCAAACATTTTGAAATATTTAAAGTTGTGCAAAAAAAAAAAAATCATCTGCATCAAATAAAACCTTGGTTCCTAATATTTTAATTTAATAAAAATATATTTCTGCCACATAGTCCCATACAGGGATTTCCTTCCTGAAGTTTTCCCTGGGACTGTTCAGGAACCCAGATTCTTCTATGGTATGAATCTACTTTAATCTGGATCATCACAGATCTCCATGTCTAGTGAGTAGATGGAAGAAGTGATAAATAGAGAATTCCAAGAAATATTTTACCTAAGAACAAAACGAATAATTTCGGATACATGTTACTGTCCAGCATTCTATACCCTGGTCTCACTTAGATGCCACGATGACTTAGAAATTTGGCACCTGGGTGGCTCAATCAGTTAAGCACCTAATCTTAGTTTCAGCTCAGGTCACGATCTCATTGTTTTATGGGGTCAAGCCTTGCATCAGGTTCTATGCTGATAGTGTGGAGCCTGCTTGGGATTCTCTGTCTCCCTCGCTCTCTGCCCCTCCCCCACTCATGCTGTTTCTCTTTCTCTCAAAATATATAAATAAACTTTAAAAAAATAAAAAAGAAAGAAAGAAATGTAGTCATTGCTAGGCAGACAATTCTGGGCAGAAACTCTACGTTATGGAAAGAATGCCCAAATCCTTGGTGATAGTTGCCCTCCCTTTCATAAGAAATAATAAATTAGGGTAAATACAAGTACAAGAAAGCCACAGTTCAAAACAGAGTAAGAGAAATATAATATATGACTTTCAAGAATGAACGTGGGTTGAACACAAAATCAATGGATAAAGAGATCTAGAAGGACCTTGAGTAAAAGAACTCACCAACTAATGCGGAAATACCCATAGTGGTAACAGAGATAATCACGCATGCCCACATACGCACACACAAGTGCACACACGTACGTAGAAAGGTGCGAATCCATAAACGAAACAAAGAAAGAAAACGAAATGGTTGATAAAAATGAAGAGAAAAAAAACTGGAGCGCCAGAACTGTCAATCCACCAATCATATATGCAGTTGCCAAGGTAGCCAAGAGGATGTCTTAGCAGAACATGGTTTCTGAAGGCTGCAGAATTAGAATTTAACAGGAAAGGAGATGCGGTCTTCTACCAACTCCAATGAGTATGTATTTGCGGTTTCTCTGTCTAATGGTTCATGTGATGACAATTACAAATTGTCATCATGAATATTATCACATTTTTTAATACATCCCACAGGACAGAGTAGTAAAAAATTCCCCAAATTTTTAATTTAATTTAATTTAATTTAATTTAATTTAATTTAATTTAAGTTATTTTATTTTATTTTATTTTATTTTATTTTATTTTATTTTTATTTTATTTATGTATTTATTTATTTTTTGTGCCAACTAATGGAACAGAACAAACAACTATGTTTTTTTTTTTTTTCCCCCTTAGGTAAATAACATTTAGTCCCATCTTAGACTGGGGAATGGAGTGGGGAAATCCCATAGCAGGACGCTAGGTTCTGCCACGAGTATGATTACAGCTCTATGGTCTTGAGCAAACACATCAGTTAATCTCTCCGCATCTTGTTTTTTTTATGTGTAAAATAAGAAGGTCTTGGAGAGCCTTCTAATTATGTGTTTAGAAAATACGTGTTGATTTTCACTATTGAATTGTTTGGGGACTTCCATGTGTACCCTGACAGAAAGGGTAGCATGAGATCCATTAGGAAATAGAATATTCATATTGTGTAAAACAGGGAAAAAGCACAAGTCATGTACTCATAGATGTTTGTCTTATAAAATGTTCATGAGAATGAAGGCTATTTATTCATCTTTAAGTACAAAGCAGGATGTGTAAGGAATGGGCAACAGCTCCTCGAGCTCATGAAAAATGCATGACCAACTTTTTCCACTAAGAATATGTAGTTACATACTCACAAGGTGAGAGAAACTTAGCCTCATTTAGCTAATGATACTTATAGCTACATATTTCATATAAAACAATGCAAATGCATTCTCAGAGAGGTTATTTAAAAGAGCAGATATACAAAAATATATAACACAAATTACCCTAGGTGACCCAGAAATGACTTAAATATCACGAAAATGACTTTACATCTGATATACTACTTACCCATCTGAGGGTTTAATTATATTTAGGAAGCTAATGTATTCAACACAACTTACCTTTGCATTATAAAATCAGCGTTAGTTTGCCTTCCACAAAGAATATGGTTTTACTTTGCAAATTGTCAGCATTTGATTTTGATTTTTTAGAAAGTAATGGGCTTTCTAGCTTAAAAAAAAGGTTATACCCCAAATCAAGGCACTTTTATGTAAAATCATATCACAAAAACGATTATTTACCAAATAATTTTAAAACCCTCTGCATTATCTTATTTAATAAGGTGGATAAATTCAGGTAATATATATCTATTCAAAATATTTGCTCTTTCAGCCTCCTTTGGACATGCAAAAAACACTTGTAAAAGTTTTCAATCTTACAACTACTGTCCCAATATAGAAGAGAAACAAAGTACAAACTCTCTGTGGAAGTAAGTGTTCCCGAAGAGGTGCAAAAATGAAAAGTTTCAGCTATGCAAGAGGATTAAGTCCTAGAGATTTACTGTACAACACACTGCCGATACTTAAAATTTTATTCTATTGTATGCTTAAAATTTCTCTGTAAGTATAGATTTCATATTAGGTCTTATAGTAGTAGTAATAATAATAATAGGAGGAGAGAGGAAATGGAAGAAGAAGGAGGAAAAGGAAAAGGAGGAGGACAAGGAGAAGGGAGAAAGAAGGGGAGGAAGAAGAAATAAAGGGGGTGGAAGAAAACTTTGGAGGTGATGGATGTTTATGGCATAGATTGTGGTGATGGAGATAAAGTGTATACTTATCTCCAAGTGATCAATATATACATTAAATATGTATAGCTTTTTCTATGTCAATTACACATCAATAAAATGGTTTTAAAAATAATTTTTAAAAAATCTAAAATCCCTCTAGCTTAGTCCACTTAGTTTCCTGCCTTGGAGGAAAAACTACTCAAGAACCATGGTTCTAAGTATGGTCCTTGAAACATTAGCTTTTCCTGGGAACTTGTTATAAATGGAACTTTTCAGGCTAAACCCTAGAAATACTGAATCATGAGTAAAAATGGAGACATCTATAAGATAAATTGCATTAATAAAATAAATTTTAATTGTATGTATTTATTTAATTTATTAATTTATTTAACTTAATTTCATGTAACCACCTTTGGTATCAAGCGTTTCTAATCATGTTTAAAATTGTCTTAGCTTCAATTTATTGAAAAGATGTTTACATGAACTGCTAAGAGGAAATGCTTTGACCTAAGACTGCAGTTTGAAGATGCCCTTAGAGCTAACCATTCCATGGAATGAGAAATCATACTACAAACACTTTGAAGCATAAAGGGTTACTATCCAATATCCATAAAAAAACTTATCAAACTCAACACCCAAAAACCAAATAATCCAGTGAAGAAATGGGCACAAGACATGAATAGACACTTCTCTAAAGAAGACATCCAGATGGCCAACAGACACATGAAAAGATGCTCAACATCACTCATCATCAGGGAAATACAAATCAATACCACAACAAGAGATCACCTCACACGTGTCAGAATGGCTAAAATTAACAACTCAGGAAACAACAGATATTGGTGAGGATGTGGAGAGAGAGGAACCCTCTTGCACTATGGACTGGACAGAATGTGAACTGGTGCAGCCACTCTGGAAAACAGTATGGCGGGTCCTCAAAAAATTAAAAATACAACTACCCCAAGCCCAGCAATTGCACTACTAAGTATTTATCCAAAGATATGAAAATACAGATTCAAAGGGGAACATGCCCCCCAATGTTTATAGCAACACTATTTTTTTTTAATTTTTTTTTTGACGTTTATTTATTTTTGAGACAGAGAGAGACAGAGCATGAAGGGGGGAGGGGCAGAGAGAGAAGGAGACACAAAATCGGAAGCAGGCTCCAGGCTCTGAGCCATCAGCCCAGAGCCTGAGCGGGGCTCGAACTCACGGACCGTGAGATCGTGACCTGAGCTGAAGTCGGACGCTTAACCGACTGCGCCACCCAGGCGCCCCTAGATTTGGTATTTATATAAAATGGAATGCTACTCAGCGATGTAAAAGAATGAAATCTTGCAATTTGTCACAACATGAATGGAAGTAGAGGGTATTATGCTAAGCGAACTAAGTCTGTCAGAGAAAGACAGATTATCATATGATTTCACTCATATGTGGAATTTGAAAAACACAACAAACGAACATAGAGGGAAGGGAAAGAAAAATAAGATTTAAACAGATGGAGGCAAACCATAATAGACTCTTAAATACAGAGAACAAGTTGAGGGTTGCTTGAGGAAAGGTGAGTGGGGGGACAGATCAAATGGGTGACAGGCATTAAGGAGGGCACTTTTGGGAATGAGCATTGGGTGTCATATGTAAGAGATGAATCACTGGGTTCTACTTTTAAAGCCAAGACCTCACTGTTTATTAACTAACTTGAATATAAATTACCCCCCCCCCTCAGTATCACTATTATGTGACAGGAAAAAAAATCCTTTTTCTAAAAAAAGAATTTCTAAAAAAAATCCTATTCTAAATCTGCAGATTCTTCAGAAACTCTCGTGTGTCCCAGCCTTTCTAATCATACAGAATGTATAATATTGAAAGTGAACTATCATTATAGCTATAATTTTACACACACACACACACACACACACACACATGACTAATTTAAATATTTTTCTCAGGATACTTCTTAAAATGTTCTGTTAAATTGGATTCCAGATGACCAAGAACTGGAATACAACGTTATAAATTGCTGTACTTAATCAGGTAAGGGCTAGTGTTTTGCACACAATTACTTAATTCAAAGAATGTGATTTGATATGGGCAAAGAACAAGGTTTACAATAATAATAATAATAGCAATAATATCTTAACTAGCAGATAATTACTTCTCTATTGTTTCTTTTCCAGGTTAATATGGATTAATGTAATACCTAGCCTGCTGCTAATTTAAGAATGTCTGTGGATGGAGTAGCTTGGAGTATGTCGCTCCCTATCATATTTTCCCTGGGTAGTGGGAAAGCGAGGCTCATTAAAGTGATGTAGCAGTCAAGCTCTCTCCATTCTCCCAGCCCTTCACTGGACCAAAGGTGGCAAGATGGCAAAGTACTCTTCTTGGAGAGCTGAACTGAAACGATTTCTTTCTGCCACAGGAGAGAGTATGATTTACTCCAGGGTTAAACCAGAATGTTCCTGGCCAAACATGAGAGCAACAGCGTATACACTGTTAAAAATTCATTGCAATATTCTCTCATTCATCAACCTATGTTATGTAACATTTTCAGGTTTCTTGATTACTTGAGATGTTCCATGCCCTTGCAACTCTCCTAATAATTAATAATACTATAGAAGAGAGGATAAAACTCTGTTATTTTTTACCATTATCCATTCATTTTTAAATGTATCCATTTACTCATGTATTATAATAGATAATTCCATTCTTTTCCATGTCTCCTTACACTTCCTCAGTCACGGCACTTATCAAATTCCATTACATCAACCAATCTGTTCCAGGTCTTTCCCCTAAATTCATTTTGGAATATTATTCATTCTCTTTATTGTAAATTTTAAAATACTCCACTTATTGGCACCCTCATGCATTTGCATAAAGAGTATTTCCACAAACATTTATTTCTCTGCTCCTTAACTGTATTGCATGTTCTTTATTTGCACATGGTGGGGAACATCAGGCTAACATACTAAGACTCTGTATTCAGAGATGAGGATTTTTTTTTCCAAAGACTTTTAAGGCTTTATTGACAATAAAACAATCACAAAGAAAAGTACACATCAGTGTACAGCTCAGTGAATTTTTATCGACTGATCACACCTATATTATAGACTGTGTTATTAGCACTCAGATAAAAAAAAATAGACCATTACCAGTACCCCAGAAGGCCCTTTCCTGTTCCCTTCCAGACATTTTCCTCCCTTACCAAGTATGACTATTCTCCTGACTTGCTACACCATAGATTAGTTCTGTCTTTTTGGTACTTATATAAATTGGATCATTCATTTTGTGCTTTTTTATTCAATGGAATGTTCCACCAAATTCTGTTTATTGTTCTTCTCTTCTTCCTCTGATTAATATAATAACCAATAATATCTATGGATATCTTAAGTTAATCGGCTATGATAGGCTATGAACTAATTTATATGTACAATACAACATAATGAAAGACAAACGTGTGTGTGTGTGTGTGTGTGTGTGTGTGCTATGAGATTTATAGAACCTTTTCTTATATTATCAGGACAAGTGATCCTTTCTCTAATAATAGAATGAAGCTTTCGCTGTTATTCCTTCAACATTTAATTAGCCCCCCAAAATAAAAAACTATAAAGAATTGAGGCCTCTGGGTGCCTCAGCCAGTTAAGTGCTGACTGGCTCAGATCATGATCTTATGGTTCGTGGGTTCAAGCTCCAGGTCAGGGTCTGTGCTGACAACTCAGGGCCTGGAGCCTGCTTCGGATTCTGTATCTCCCCCTCTCTCTGCCCCTCCCCTGATCATGCTCTGTCTCTCTCTAACTCTCAAAAATAAACAAAAAAATAATTTTTAAAAAGCTACTAAGTCCTACAAACAAAAGCGTTTTAAAAAGCTCAATTAGTTTAAATATATAAAGAGATAATGCAAAATTTCCAGTGAATTTCCAACCATATGATTTGCTTTGATATGCATAGTTACTTTGTGGTGTAGATGGACATTGTCAAATTAAAAAATTTATTTCACTAATATGAAAGGAGTTGAAAACTGAATCCAAGATAATCTGAAATTTGATTAAGGGACCATTTTGCTGTCAAACAACTTCCTAGTCAATAATGCTATAATTTTCCTAAAGTTCATCATGAATTTAATTACTGAGCACGAACATGAAGTCACAGTAAAACTTAACGAGAATTTGTCTCTGGAGGACCTTATAAAATCTTAAACCTCTTTTGTTTCACTGACAGTATTAGGCTAATCATAGAAAGGGAACGTATAGTTCCAGTCCTTACACTAGTTCTGTAAATTGATATTTTTTAAAACACTGAGAAAGCAACTCAGCCCTCCTAGGCCTTGGTTTTCCCATTTGTGCAATAGAACAGTTGATGATTTTCAAGAAATGAAATACTGAATATTCCATTTGGCTGGAGGGACATGGTAATATGAGTTAGCAGATGGCAAAAGAAAGTTTGAATCAAAGACTCTGGCTTGACATGATGTGCTTAGGGTCATAAAGTCACAGAAAACTCGACAAAACTGAAGCTACCCTCCGTAATTTATTTGGGCAAAATAGGAAAGACATCCTGAGAGACTGATAAGCTCTGCTTGCCCTTTATGAATTTGTTCTCATTTTTTTTTAATTATGGGACTTGAAAAATATACTGTTGAATAATAATTAAAATTAGCATAAAATCACATGGTACCTCAAAGCAATGTACAGAATCAGTTGAGGAATAAAGAAATAATCTCAGAGTTACTAAGAGTCATGTTTTTTAAACCTTTTTGTTTGATGCTTTCTTAGGTCACAAATTTTCCTTTTTGTCAAAGATAGTATAGTGTTTAAGAATGTAAAGCCTTATAGAGCCCTATTGAGAAAATGGAGAGAACTGCTTTTAAATGAATTACTTATCTTTTGCAAATATTTCTTTTTAATTTTAATATCAGATAGATAAGGATTCTTATCTTTCTTTAAGAATTTCTGATTTTGGGGGTGGGGGTATGGGTGGCTCAGTCGGGTAAGTGTCTGACTTCGGCTCTGGTAATATCTCATGGTTCACAAGTTTGAGCCCCACGTCGGTCTCTGTGCTGACAGCTCAGAGCCTGGAGCCTGCTTCAGATTCTGTGTCTCCCTCTCTCTCTGCCCCTGCCCTGCTCATGTTCTCTCTCTCTCTATCTCTCTCTCTCTCTCTCTCAAAAAAACCCACAAAAAAACAGAATTTCTAATTTTTGAAAGATGTCAAATATTTTCAATAAATATAAATAGATTTATTGTGTTTTCTTTTACTGGTCTCAAAACATTAAAAAGACCTACACTCTGTCATATTTAAATTAATTGTAATTAAATTATAATTACTGTAATAAATTATAGAAATATTTTTAAATATTCTACCTGTAATCTGACTTACATACTTGTCTAATAAGCAAACACATACATAGAGCTCCCTTGATAATGATAATTTCAATGAAGTACATCTGGGGAAGAATATGGCACTGAAGATTTAGTGATTTTCTAAAATAATTTCTAAGCTAAAAGAGCTTATAACATTTCTTGGAATGCCGGCTAGAATTTGTTAAATGTAAGAGACATACGATAATATATTGTTTTCTTTGGTTTTACCTAGTAAGGAAATGCATTAGAAGAGCAAATTAACACAAACTAAAAGAACTATTTTGATATCCCTGAGTATAAATAAATATTAATTAAAGGTCATTGTAAAAAATTAGCTTCATACAGTAGTGTTAAATAAAATAATATAAGGTGTCAGTAGCTCTTGTCGTAATTGATAATTTTATTTCCAAAACAATCATAATTGATGGAACTAAATAATATAATCACCTTACACTACACACATATGTTAAGGTCAGTACTTATAAAAAAGAAAGAAAGAAAAGAAAGAAAGAAAAAGAACAAAAGAAAGAAAGAAAGAAAGAAAGAAAGAAAGAAAGAAAGAAAGAAAGATCAGGGCATATTGAGAAACAATTTAGAACAGAAACTTCTCTCAAGGAGATGATAATTTCTTTTAAGATCTGATCTTTAAGGTAAAATACCTTTAGAACATGAAGACGCCATTCTGAAAGGAAGATGAATCATTACTTTCTCTTTTATTCCAATCTACAACTATCCAATCTAGATTATTCCAATCTATAGATTATTCCAATCTATAACTATGGTTATAATGCGAAGGGAAAATGTCAAAAATAAAGGTGATTTAGCTAAAATAGTAACTTAGGGAAATCGTATAGCAGGGGCATGCTATAAATTTTACAGATAAAAAAATGTAGCCCTAAAGAGTTTATACATTTACGTCAGATTGAAAAGCGGATGTTGAAGTCAAAGCTCGCATTCTGTTCTGGAGACCAGTGTTTTCCTACTATATTGAGTTGCTTTCTATGTAAGTTAATTAAGAGAAAGGTAAATAGGGACTCTTTCATGCTAATGACAACAGGTCTTAGAGCAGTGGTTATAAATCATGGTTCTGGGTTAACTACGCAAGAGTTAGTTGAAAGTGGGAGTAGATTTTATGCAATGAGTTTCTGGAGCATTAAGAGTGTTCACTACATAGAACCCACAGTTAAGTAAATTGATGATTCACATAAGAGAACAATTGCAATTTGTGTGTGTGTGTGTGTGTGTGTGTGCGCTTGTCCACTGAAATCCAATATAAATAATCTATAATATAGTGAGTATGTCTTTGGTATAGTGTTCACAAATTTAGCAAAATAAAAACCCAGCACACTCAGTGAAATCTGCATTTCAGATTAAAAAAAGAGTATCACTTTTTTTAGTAGAAGTGTAGTCTAAATATTGTATGAGGCATATTTATAAAAAAAATTATTCCTTGTTTATCTGAAATGCAAATTGAACTCAGGACCTTCTATTTTATCTGACAAGCCTTCTTAGGCAGTAACCTTAGTAAGGAACCAACTTTGCATGATTATTAGAGCTTACTGTTACACTTAAGAATATTCTGAGAATTCTTTGACCTCAAATCCATTTTTACCAAAATGGTTTAAGTGAAGATTATGCAAAGCTCTCAGATATATTTTAAAAATTAAAGTAACCTCTTTTTCAGTGCTGACTACCTCTATAACAGATGTGAATGCAGAAATGAACTTATAAATCTTAAACATTTCAGAGGTATTTGAATTATAGTTATTTCTTCAACTGCTTCCTGATGTTGCTCTGGTAAACTTTTGCCAGTTTGGAGGTGGCTGATCCCTTTTATTGCATGAAGACTAAAGAACACTGGCCTGTGAAGTAAATGTCAACCCCACAAGTTTTAATTTACATCTACCTACTATGAATATGCATGCTCCATCAGAAAATAGAAATAGCATTTCCCTAGCCAACATTCCAAACTGGGAAAATTAGGTAAATAACTCACTTGACATAGATTTCTATGTATGACATTATTTTCTTTCACAGAAAAAAATATTGATCAGCATCTTCTAAGTAAACCAGAAACATAAACCATGTACAATAACATGGCAGATAAGAGTCTGTCCTTCAGTTTAATGGAGGCATATACTTACACCAAAATTGCAAAAAGCCGTAGTCAAAAACAAAACAACAACAACAACAACAACAACAACAACAAAGATCAAGGGAACAAGTTAAAATCATTATCATTCATGGTGGACAATCTTGACTGGGCATCCAGTTCTGTTCCATGGAATCACTCTATTTCTCCAACCAATTTACTTCTCCATTAGGTGCAAAAATGTTTTGAAATATACTATAGTCTCCTCAGAACCCTACCATGCTCCAACTTTCCTGATCCTCTCAACTGAGTGGATACTGTTAACTCCTTATTTACAGGGGTAAAAAAAAAGGAATTCAAATGGAAATCTCCGCAGGTTCCCACTGTTACGTCTATAAATTAGCCTACATTCCCATTCGTGTTCTTCCTTCCCAGAACCTCCACTTTCGAAATCTGATCACACCCTTCCATACCAAGAACATTGCCAAAAATTTTCTTTTCTTCTGTGTCTTCAATCTCTCTCTCCATGGGTACTGGATCAATTATATTTTTATCGGTACTCAAGGACAAGTTACCCTATCTTAAACATATTTTTAAAAATATGTTTTGACTCTTGTGCAGATCCTGAGAAACGTAACAGAAGACCATGGGGGAGAGGAAGGAAAAAAAAATTAGAGAGGGAGGGAGCCAAACCATAAGAGACTCTTCAAAACTGAGAATAAACTGAGGGTTGATGGGGGGGGTGGGAGGGAGGGGAAAGGCGGTGATGGGCATGGAGGAGGGCACCTGTTGGGATGAGCACTGGGTGTTGGATGGAAACAAATTTGACAAGAAATTTCGTATTTATAAACAAATAAATAAATAAATAAATAGGGATACCAGAGTGGCTCAGTCAGTTAAGTGTCAGACTCTTGGTTTCAGCTCAGGTCATGATCTCATGTTTGTGAGTTCGAGCCCTGAGTCAGGCTCTGCCCTGACAGTGTGAAGCCTGCTTGGGATTCTCTCTCTCCCTCTCTTTCTGCCCTGCCCCTGCTTGCGTACACGTTTTGTCTCTCAAAATAAATAAACATTTAAAAAATATTTTGAAAAACAAATATTCTCCCCTTGATTCCTCATTTTCATCCAATGACTATCTTCATTGTCTGCTGTCCACTGCCTGTATTCTCCTGAGTTTTCTATACTTGTATTATCCATGTCTTAATTTATTTCTCATTTATGCTCCCTTTTTATTTGAATTTCTTCCTGACTATGCCATAGTTTTTATTATTTTATTTTATTATTTGAATGTATTCACTGATGGCCTTTATCTGATTCAACTCAGTAAACACCTCTCAATCTTTATTCACCAGTCATTACACTGTTGGTGGCACTTTGTTTTCTTGTTTGTTTGCTTGGTTGGTTGGTTGGCTGGTATTACATTTGTATCACTGGTTTCCACGATATCATACAAACCTTATTTCCTGAATGCTAGTTTTCAGCCCTATATGCCACTGTTCCCACATCATTAGGTGTTACAAGTTACACAGGGAGATATCCTTGATCCTCTTTCTAATTCTAAACACTCTTTCTAGAAACATGTGTTGTTGCATTTTTTTAAGTGTGTATTTATTTATTTTGAGAGAGTGAGCATGAGTGGGGGTGGGGCAGACAGTGAGATGGAGAGAGAATCCCAAGTAGTCTCCTCACTGTCAGTGCTTGAACTCATGAACCACGAGATCATGATCTGAGCCAAAATCAAGAGTGAGATGCTTAACTGACTGATCCATCCAGGAGCCCATGTGTTTTTCTACCATGTTTCTAACTTATATTAATATGCTGAGAGGAGCCAAAAACATATGTCCAGCAAAGACTGTCTTCTAGGTCTTAAGCTTCCATTTTTATGTTCACACTTTACAGATTTGTTTTGATGTCTTGTTGGCAGATCAATGTCGACATAGGCATCCATCTATCCATCCACTCATCGTTATGAATGATTACTATACATGAAGAGGATAAGACAACGAACAAAACAAAAAGAAAAACAACTAAACAAAATTCTTCCTTCTTTGTAGGTAAGGTATTATTTTGAAGAGTGGAACAGACTCAAAATTATTAATATGCTTATTAAGTTTTTATTAGTAACATAATATTAGCCGTGGAAAGGGTGACAACATTTGTGTGGTGATTGAAATTTTATATGCAGTGTCCAGTATATAATAAGTGAAACAACTAGTGTTGGGACTTTCTGGGAGAAGTCCAGTCCAGTGAAAAGATACAAATGCAAAGACCCTGAGGCAGATATATAATGGTTTGTTTGAGAAATTGCTGGGAAGCCAATGTGCCTGATTTAGGGAGGTGAGGATGAAGAACGAGCAAGGTAGAAGAAAATAAAATAATCAAGTTAAAGGAGCAATGGGGGAGGGGGCCTGATTAGTAGGGCCTTATACATCATTGTAAGTGGTTGGGGTTCTACACAAGATGAGAATTCATCAGCAGGTTTGAACAGAGGCATGGCAAGAATTGACTTACATTTTAACAAGGTAAATTCCTGGTTGATCTTTAGGATTGAAGAGGTCAAGAGAGAAAGCAGGCCAAATAGTTAGAATGCATTGAAACACATTATTTAAGGAATGAAGTGCCTCAGACAAGGGTGTTAGCAGTGCAGGTGCTGATAAGTATTGGGATGCTAATACTTCTGAATATTGGAGTATTCGTTCTGATATAAGGCATGAGAAAAAGAAGAGTCAAGGACAATTTCAAGATTCTGTATGTTGCTGTGTCACTGAAAAATTGGAAGACTGACACTAACTAGATTAAAACTGGAAACTGACATACAATATTCAAATTATTCACCAAAACTTAGTTCTTGTCTAGTGTTTCTTTTCTTAGTAAATTGTATAAATCAGTTATGCAATCCAAGAAAATTAAGTGATGCTTATATCCCTATATATGCTTCCTGAGAAAAATATTTACAAATTTATATATAAATATTCAAGTAATATGTATAAAAGATATCCTTGATATATAAATGCATATTGATATATTAAATATCCATCTGTATATGATATTCATATCTCATCAATCTATATAAACATATCAATATATTTGAATATATAATATAAATAATACATATTTTCCTATTTGAATTCAGACACCAAACACTGACTCCATGAAACCAATCTCCTTATTATTCTCTCTAGTCCAGTCTATTACAGAAGTGACTTAATCAGATTCCCCCATCCATTTTGCCTCCTGAAAATTTATTTTTTAAACCTAAGAAAGAAAGAAAATGTTTTCAAATAGAAAACTTAGATCTTTAGCTTAAAACCTGTGATTGTCTTTCCAGTTTCCCTTAAACTCAAAAATTCTTAAATTGACTATCAGAACCCTGAATATTCTCTTAGCCATCTGTGTCTCCAGCTTTATCATGAACGAAACTATCCTTTTGTCCATATATTTCAACCATGATAATTTTCTTTCAGTTCATCACATGCAGTCCACTCACTTTTGCACAAGAAGCTCCTTACATGTGCTATTTCCCCAGAAAGTTAAATTCTAGCTCATTTTTATACTTTCTTTCTGCCTCCAACAAGGTGTCTTTTTTTTTTTGTATGAAAATATAATCTCTGAACCCATAGAACAAGTCAGGTTCAATTGTCAAGTGTGTTTATAGCATTTTATACTATAGTTATTTATTTACCAACTTGCCATATAGATTATATGCTTCATGAAAACAGAGACCACAATGTCTTGATAAGATACAGATCTCCTGTGCTTATAAAATATAATTTGTATACTAAATTAATGAAGAGGTAGGTTTTACGTTGGTTTTAATTTTGTTTCTCCCAAAACATCATTTATAAATGGGTTCATGGGATTATGTGTTAAAACTATACACATGTATTAATGTATTATTTGATATATGCATTAATTCATAACACATTCATTAAAATAGCTACATTTTTATATATGTATTAATGTAATGAGTACTTTTTAAACATTATATAGTTTTTGTTATTGTAATGTGGCAACATTTCCCAAGTTGTGTTTGGAGAGGATTAAGTAATATAATTTCCAATGCAAATAAATTAAGAAACACTGAATTAAATAAGTTTTAAAAATATAGATCTTTAGGACAAGTATTCTCACTGTCTTGATATAATACACTGTATTATGAATCTCCAAGAGGAAAAAATATGACAATTTGCCAAATTAAATGCCCACGGAATTTCTAATAGGAAGATCTTGCTTGATATGAAGTGACAATAAACTGTAGACTGGCTAATATATGAACATAGACCATCAGAACAATCTGTTAATTAATCTATTCCAGGGGCAAAACTAAAATAATGAGTAGAATACATTCAGTCACAAGTGCTCATTTAATGACATATAAAAACCCATATTGATGTAGTCTGGAAGGAAAAAAAATGGAAAATTAGAATAAAGAGATGTAGTAGTTAAGAGATAAGGGGCTACAGCAGTAATGAAGTCTCCTTTTCATTATCTATATGAGTAGTTCACTATAAGATTTCCTAGCAACCCATAATTTTGATATATGATGAATTTATCTGATTTTTTAATGTTATAGTCCTTACAGCAATTTAAACCAGAAAGGTTTAGAAGATTATTTCAGATATTGTGGATATCATCAAAGAGAAGGTAATTTCAAGGAACATATACTCTTTGATTACAAGCTGAATTCAAAAATAAGAAAGTGCACTAGAAATATGGCTGTAAATCAATCCAGTAAATTGTACATATGAGTTTATTTTCTCACAACATATTGAAAATAGTTTGCCTACTATAGGATGTTTAGGTTTGTTACACCGGGGGGAGGGGGGGTGGGCAGAGGAAACTTAATTATGTATGTGGTGCTTGAAAACTGCTTTCCATATAAATATTTTTTTGTAAATCAATAAAAATAAGTACCCCCCAAAATTAAAAAAATAAATAAATAAAAGCATTGTAAATGTACTATACTATACTCAGCATCTGATAGAACACCTGAAAATTTCATACTTATAATCCTGATAGGTCTTTTTAAATACTGTGTGAGCCATCTTTGAAATTTACTGGAGTGAATTGATCCTAGGGGAGCTAAGAGCAGGACCTTGAATGAGAGCCAACAGATGCTCTATAAATATCAATAGGCAAGGTTAAGTCAGAGTATTCTTTTTTTAAAGAAACACAAATCACAAGAATCCTTACCTGTTAGAATATTTTCCTTGTTATCTGTTCATCTTTGCCCCAGTTTATAAGTTGAATTAATATTGCTTTACAAATTCCTAAATGCAAATAACTTGTACATACAGTTTAAATGCCATAGCCTTCCTTACTGACAGCACCTCTCCAGAGAAACAAGTGTATAGCATTTTCCATTTCTTTGTCTTTCTTAAGGTTATTCTATGAATCCACTTTTTCTGTTCTCTAAAATGTCAATTAGGATCAGTCCTGCCTCTCCCAAAGACAGTTCTCGATTTCTACCTGCAAGAGTTTCCTTGGAGATCATCCATTTTCAAGGAGTTCCCCAATCTCACCATTTCATCTGGGCTTTAGTTTGCTCATGTGAGCAAAATATACAAGACTCATATGTTATTTTTAATTGAGTTTTTCTTAAGAGGTTATATTTTGTAAAATCTTTTTTAAAGTGCCCTTAGAACATTTAAAACATGATTCTAGAATGCTAACATTTTATGGTATTATTTGAGTCAACAATTTTACAATTGTTCCTCGTCCCCAAGGAAATTTGGTGATCAGTTCAAAACCATACGTGATAATTTTTGTGATTTCTGCTCCTTTTTCTTAAATGCACAATACATTGGACACTTAAGTTTATATGATTTGTTTTTGTTTTTGTTTTTTGCTAGAATAGGATTATGGACATGAAAGTTGATTTCAAATTTGAAGGAATTCTATTTTTACAAAAAAACCAAAAAGACAATAAGAGGCTCAATATTATAACTTAATGGGATAAAAATTAAGCCTTAATATGGGGAGAAAATGAAACATTTATACTCTATCATGAACAGGAGGCCTCATGGTATTTAAGCAAATGACAGATAATTAGTTGTCAGAAGCATGAGAGGACAAAATCTGGCACTAAAAGAAAATTTATTCAAATTCATTTTTAAGGACATTTTGACTCTGATATCTTACAATTACTTCAATATCCCATGGTAGAAAGTGAATAGTATAAATTCTGTTTCCAGAAATCCAGCATACCTAAAAGCAGAAACTTCTCACCATAAAATTAAGCAGAAGAACATTGTAAATACAAAAATATTTTAAGTATTTTCTTATATTAAGAATAAGAACAGGGTGCCTGGGTGGCTCAGGCAGTTGAGAGTCTGACTCTTGATTTCAGCTCAGGTCATGATCACATGGTTTGTGAGATAAAGCCCCACATCAGGCTCTGTGCTGACAGCGTGGAGTCTGCTTGGGATTCTCTCTCCTTCTCTTTATTTGCTCTTCCCTCACTCACTCTGTGTCTCTCTGAAAGAAAGAAAGAAAGAAAGAAAGAAAGAGCAACAACAACCAAGACTCAAAAACAAAGAGGGAGAAGGAAAAGGAAACTGGACTTGAAAGCTGAAATAAAAAGCTTCTAGAGGAATTTACTAATGTCAGTAGCCTACAGAATAACATTTGTAAAGATTATCCCAAGGGAATGAAAGAAGGCATGAACTAGAACAATGTTAGTATTTGGAAAGAAAAAAAAAAAAATCCAACACTAGCAGTCATAGAGCCAAAAGGACAATCCTAGTAAGAATCAGGTGCAAAAACCAGGATGACAATAAAGCAAAAAGTTCTTACTGAGCTGCGCAGTGTTCGACAGAAGGGCACCCTCAGAATTTTAATCACAGAATTACCCACTAACACATCCAACTCTTGAATTTTTAACTATTATCTCCAAATTCAGAAAATCATAGTTAACTGAAAGTAGTCCCGAGTATGTAGCAAATTTAGTACTTGACATTAAAAAAAAAAAAAAAAAAAAAAAAAATCAGTACTCTCTGCGGAATAAACTCGAGTTTACAGGTTCCACTAACTGAACTCAATTGAACGTGAGCTCACAAAGGAAAATTACACAACAAAGGGAGAGGAGCCAAAGGAAGTATCACCAGTGCAAATTAAGGCCTTGGACTCCAGATGGCGAAATTATAAAAAGCAAAATACATGATAGTATATACATTTTAAAAGGTAAAAGATTTTAGGGTCACCTGGGTGGCTCAATCGATTTAGCGGCCCACTTTGCCTCAGGTCGTGATCTCACGGTTCCTGGGTTCGAGCCCCTAGTTGCGCTCCACGCTGACAGCTCAGAGCTTCGAGCCTGCTTCAGGTTCTATGTCTCCTTCTCTCTCTGCTCCTTCCCTGCTTGTACTCTGTCTCTCTCTCTCTCTCTCTCTCAAAAATAAATAAACGTTATTTTTTTTAAAGTAAAAGATTTGAAATAAGGACAAGAAATAATCATTTTAATAACAGATTCTTAGAAGTGACAAATTTTATTTCTTTATATAAAAAATAGCGTTACCATAAATCAAAATTCAGTGTTTGTGTTAAGTAAGACACAGTTAAAACAGCTAAGTTAACTTGTTGATTAATATGAAAAGATGACCAACAATAAATGCATAGTAAAATAAAAATATATTTATAGAGAACAACATTTAATGTATAATATGAATCAAAATAAATTTTGCTTATATAGGAATAACTGAAAATACATGTTTTGAGGCAAATTTTATTTTCAAGGTTATTCATCATATTTGTTGTTTTTCCTTACTGAACCCATCTTAGTCTAGCCCCATTAGAGAAAATAAATATTCATTATCCTAAGTGGAGTTTTTGCTTATTTGTTTGCTTTTACTTATGTAAAATAAATAGGTAATTATATGTGTGGATTTGCTACAACAAACAGAAATATGTGACATTAGTACTAGGGATAGGCTTTTGAAATGATAGTAGAATAGTGACACATTTGACAAAATAGTCCCTACCATAGTATGAAAAGCATGTGATGTACCTAAGGGATCTTGCCTTTCAGCATATTGCTTAGATATCTTAGGATTGTTGGTGTGCCTTGATTGGTTGTTATTGGCTCAAGAGATGAGTTTCACAAAATAACAACCCAATATGTAAGCAAGAATTAAGGAAATCAAAAGAAATCTGAAATGTCTACAATTATAACTTTTTCTCATTTCTAACTCATAAAAAAGATCAAATTGACAAGAATTTGTGTATTTGGGGGATAGAGTGGCAAGTCTAAGGGATATAAATATAGCAGGCCACTGACTGGGCCTGGGCTCTAATGTAATGTTTTACATTTTTAGTGTTGATGGCACATAGTTGGTTTTAATATTTATTATATATTTTATGCATGAAGTATATAATACTTTTTTCAGGGGCACCTGGGTGGCTCAGTCGGTTAAGCGTCTGACTTCAACTCAGGTCACGATCTCGCGGTCCGTGAGTTCGAGCCCCACGTCGTGCTCTGGGCTGATGGCTCAGAGCTCAGAGCCTGTAGCCTGCTTCCGATTCTGTGTCTCCCTCTCTCTCTGCCCCTCCCCTGTTCATGCTCTGTCTCTCTCTGTCTCAAAAATAAATAAACATTAAAAAATTAAAAAAAAATAATAATACTTTTTTCATATATAACATTTTTTAAACATTTTCTGGAACAGAGTAGGATAAAAATGATCAGGAAAGGTTTTCGTATCAAAATGATAATAAATATATTCTGCACGGAATCACAGTATGGTTTCCAAAATTCCCTAAACCCAGAGGGATATCAAAGAAACCTCTTCACATTTGACTAAAGTAATTTACATGCGGAATATTTGAAAATTAAAAAAAAAAAAAAACAGAGAAATTAAGGTGAAAAGACCAAACATACTGTTCAATTTTTTTTTTCAGTAATATCTCTTTTTAAGCAAATCTAAGAGGGAAACTGACATATGAGTAGAATAGTTGTGGTCATTTGGAAAATAGTGATTTGGAGAGAGTCTATGTGTTAAAATACCATTAGTCGTGGACTCAGGGACTTAAAGTAGGATCCTAATTACATTGTTTAACAGTTTCATGAACTGGTATTTTAATTTGTTGCATTTATACCTATAACAGTAGTTGTTGTTATTTTTTATATAACTGACACTTATAGAAAACTATTTTGTGATAAATACTATACTAAGTACTGTGCTTATAGTACTTAGTAAAAAAGTCACGATCCTTGCTTTCCTGTATGTTAAACTTTAAAGATGGTGACCTAACACATAACTACAAGTATACAAGTAAGTAATTGCTATTTGAATGTATGTTCAAGACCAACCAGTAGAGCTTGACTAATGAAAAGTGTTCTTCGTGGAACGGCTTTCTGAGAAAATTACCTTTAAATAGAAATCTGAAAAGCCAAAGGACTCAGCCATTAAGAAGTCTGTGCAGTGGTACAAAGAGGGCTTTCAGAACAGATCAAGCCAGGGAATGACAGAAAAATGTAGTCATTTTTTTAAGAGTTGGGCATTTTCTAAGAATTAAAAGGACCCTAGGGCTAAAGCATAGAAGCAAATAAGAAGAGTGCCTGAAGGGAGCTTGCACAGGTAGGAAAGCTCCAGATAATCAGAGCTACCAGTGGTCTATCTAAAGAGCTATTGGTTTTAGTTTTAGCAAGAGGAAAGCATTGGATACATTAACCATGAAAGTGACATGTCTGATTTTCTAGTTTATTGGCCTCTACTATACATGGAAATAAGAAACAGAGGCTTGGAATAGAGTCAGTGGCAGTTTGAAAGGTGAAAATTTTGAGATATATTTGTTAGACATGATAGATGTATTGATAAAATTTCCATTAGAATGGGAAAATAAAGAAACACGAGAAAAATGTTATGTTTCTAATAATTCAGTGGATAATAATACTGTTGACCAACGAAGGAAAGAATGGGGATATCAAGTTTGTAGAGGACTCCATGCTTTTGTTTTTGTTTGTTTTTTGAAAAGTATTCAAATGTGAAAAATCTGTATGACACCCACATGGAGATTTAAAGTAACAAACGGAAAATTGGGCCCACTGACAAATGGGTTATGACCTGGGGAGTGAGAAAGCCAGTTAAGACAGAAATCACAACTTAAACATGGTTCCTGACTCACAAGATAAGATATACTCTGATCTGTGATGTGCATCACAAACTATTTAAATTCAAACACATTTAAGACTTTTGTTTGTTTGTCTGTTTGTTTGTTGAGACTTATCCTTTCCAAGACAAGATTCGACACATCCTACTTGAAAAGCAGCATTTCATGGACTCAAAAGGTACAATTTCTGCATGTTCCAGCAACATTTCTGAATGATACAGTTTCTAAATGTTCCAGCTTTTTTATTTTTTTATTTTTGGAACACATTAATTGTGTGTACAGAAGGGTACAAATTAAATGGTAAAAGACATTTGAAAAACGTGGAAGAATTTGTTGGGCTTCCTATTGAAAATAAATACTATTTCCTGGCAATGTAAAAAGAATGAATATTTGAGATTGGGGCACCTGGGTGCCTCCGTTGGTTCAGCGTCCGACTCTTGATTTTGGCTCAGGTTATGATCTCACAGTTCATGGGATGGAGCCCCACATTGGGCTCTGTGCTAACAGCACAGAGCCTACTTGGGATTCTCCCTCTCTCCCTCTCTTTGTACCCCTCCACAGCTTGCTCTCTCTCTCTCTCTCTCTCTCTCTCTCTCAAAAATAAATACACATAAACAAGAATATTTTAGATTTGAGTTTATAATATTAAAATGAAATCATTATATTCAACTTATTTTTTCACAAGATCATTCAACTATTTGTACGTATTTACGGGGAAAGAAGACAGAAAATCACTTCAGGAAGAGAATACCTTCAAGCTTATTGCCATAGTCCGGGTGAGGGAGGATATACCATAGTGACTGCAACAGATATGGAAAAAGTGAAAGATTTGAAAACTTGAGGCAGATTTAACAAGACTGACATATGATAGAGCAAAGCATATGTCACTGGACCCTCAGCTAAAGCTACTTCTTGGATGGCTGTGCCATTTATATCAATGATGAATTATGTAAATGGAGAATGTCAGTATTTGGTGAGTTCAGTTTTAGAAACATCAACTTTTAGTGGAATGTGTTTCATAGACACATACATGTTCAGCTTGAGTGTTTATTCAACAAATACTTATTGAATATCTACTAAGGCTAAATTGTGTTATTTGCCTTGAGGACAAACTAGAGAACAAAACAAGTAAATATAGAAGCATATATACAAACAAAACAAGCATATATTGTGGTGGCTTTGTATTTTAACAGAGAAGTCTGGGGGTGCCTGGGTGGCTCAGTCGGTTAAGCATCCGACTTCAGCTCAGGTCATGATCTCACAGTTTGTGGGTTCAAGCCCCATGTCGGGCTCTGTGCTGACTGCTCAGAGCCTGGAACCTGCTTTGGATTCTGTGTCTCCCTCTCTCTCTGTTCTTCCCCCCGTTCATGCTCTCTCTATCCTTCAAAAATAAATAAACATTTAAAAAAATTTTTTTAAAGAGAAGTCCAGACAATTAAAAATGTGAGTGATATCAGAACAAAATCATGGAAAATTCCCTTGTGAAGGAACGTGGTACCCAAGGAAGAAGTTGTAGAATGTAAAGAGAAGAGGCCTCCAAACAGAATCTTAACATTTCCCGATACTTGTGGGGCGCCTGGGTGGCTCAGTCGGTTAAGCGTCTGACTTTGGCCCAGGATGTGATCTCACGGTTCCTGAGTTCAAGCCCCACATCGGGCTCTGTGCTGACAGCTCAGAGCCTGGAGCCTGCTTCGGATGCTGTGTCTCCCTCTCTCCCTCTGCCTCTCCCTTGCTCAAACTCTCTCTCTCTCTCTCTCTCTCTCTCTCTCTCTGTCAAAAGTAAATAAATATTTTAAAAATTTACAAAATATTCCCAATACTCAAGAGTAAGGAACATGAAGAAAAGCCTCAGAATAGTTTGGGAGAGATGTCCAGAGACAGAGAATAAAAAGTGACTGCTTAGTATTCACAGATTCCATTATAAGCAAGTGTTCGAGATCAAGAAACACTGTGAGGTAAAACAATCATAATTTGAATGTATTATATGAATTCCTATGATGATTATGGATAATTTTTCTGAGAGCAAGTTTAAAGACATAGAAAGAGATGTCAGATTGGGATGAGTAAAGAAGCAATTTGACAATAATTAAGGTTGAGCTGGTTTTTTCCAGGGGGATAAGTTAGGTAACAGCAAACAAACAGACAAAAACACCACTAGAGCACATCTAAATGTTAACGATAGTGAATGAGCAAAAGACGTGGCAAAAACAGACACTATCCTTGAATAGTCCTCAAAACGTTTGAAGGAAATGACATTTAAAAAAAAACAAACAAACAAAAACGACAACAACAACAACCACCATGATTGAAAAGATGTGGAGACAATTCCTTTCAAATAGAAGCACTGAAGGAAACATACAAATGTGGAGGTTCTGGCCAATGGAGGAGCAGGGAGTTCATATCTAGTGGCTTTGTACATTTCAAGATATTATGGGTCAAATTAATATTCTGAAGGGAAAGGTAATGCATAGATTTGGAGATTCGAGAAAAATGAAGACTTTAAGATTAGTTATTCAGAAAATAGGACCATGCACAGAACTAGAAATGCATGATAATAGGGCAGTATCCAGGCAAAATTATCCACTTTCTTACAGTTATAACAATCAAGATGTGTGATTTGTTCATTAGAAGATATTTTTTAAGATAGTGATTAAAGTGGTTGACTATGGTGCCCATGGAGATGAGAAGGAAATGTGAATAAAGAAGAATGGGGAATATGGGTGCCAATTAAAATCCTCTTTTCAAATCCAAAGATCCTCATAAAGAAAAAAAAAAAAAAGGAGGGGCACTTGGGTGGCTCAGTGGGTTGAACGTCTGACTCTTGATTTCAGCTCAGGTTATGGTCCCAGGGTCACAGGATAGAGCCCCACACTGGACTGCATGCTGACCATGGAGCCTGCTTAGGGTTCTCTCTCTGTCTCTCTCTCTGTCTCTCTCTGTCTCTGTCTCTCCCTTTGCCCCTCTTTCCCACTTATGGCTCTCTCTCTCTCTCTCTCTCTCTCTCTCAAACAAAAAAAATTCAAAAGAAAAGAAAAAAAAACTTTATAATACAGGATTTATCACATATATCTGTTACCAGTCAGAATAGAATAGGTTGTGCTTCCGTGATAAAAGCAAGAACACAAATCATCTCTAAAATTTTTGCAGCTTAAGAAATTAAGGTTCGGTTCTTGCTCCTATCATAGTTTGATTGCTGTTTAATGAGTAGCCATCCCTACTGCAATTAAAGAAACAGGGACTTTTCCAACTGGTGGCTTTCCTGTCCCCAAAGGACCTACTCCAATTCCTCCACTGGGACTTGTATTCAGCAATCATTTTTAAAGAAAGAGTGAGGCCCAGGTCTTATGGGAAAATCCAGGATGGAAAACAGTATACATGAATTTTGATCATATTCGGTCAGCTAGAGCAAGTCCTCTAACACCAACCCAACTGTAGTCCCCCCAGATGCCCAGGAAGAGAAGACTGCAAAATGAGCATGTAGCCAGTCCCCACTATGGTAGAGCAAATTGAAACCATCTGTGTCTATCATTACCTTGATATTAAAATCCATAAGGTCAGTAACTATCTATTTCTCTTTAAGGTGATCATTATATCAGAAGTGAGTGGAAGGAAGTGACTTTTCTACTGTAATGAATAGTGATGTGGTATAAAAAAAGTACAAATTGCTAAAGTAGCAAATAAAGTAAGAAGTAAGCCAACCTGTTCCACTGGCAATACAGCTCAAATTACAGGGAAATTTTGACAAAAGGTGGCCTCAAATAATAGGGAGTCTATGAAGGAACGACAAATAGAGTTTTTTGTTTTTTGTTTTTTTATTTTTTTAAATGGCTATCTTTGGGGCAACTGGGTGGCTCTGTTGGTTAAGCACCCAACTCTTGATGTAGGCTCAGGTGGTCATCTCAGGTGGTCCTGGGATCGAGCCCAGCGTCAGGTTCCATGGTGAGCCTGTTTGGGATCCTCCCTGTACCTGTCTCCCTGTTCTCCCCCCATTCATACATGTGTGCATGCTCGCTCTCTCTCTCTCTCTCTCTCTCTCTCAAAATAAGTAAATAATCTTAAAAAATGATTATTTTAATAATAGTTCATGCATAATAATAAAAATCCTCCAAATATAATTTAACTTACAGGGTATAGGATTAGGTAAAGAAAATTCTAATATGTATGGCTTTTTTAAATCATAAGACTGTCGACACTTGCGGGGGTTCCGGAAGATGGCGGCGTAGGAGGACGCGGGGCTCACAGCGCGTCCTGCCGATCACTTAGATTCCACCTACACCTGCCTAAAGAACCCAGAAAACCGCCAGAGGATTAGCAGAAGGGAGTCTCCGGAGTCAAGCGCAGACCAGAGGCCCACGGAAGAGGGTAGGAAGGGCGGCGAGGCGGTGCGCGCTCCACGGACGGGCGGGAGGGAGCCGGGGCGGAGGGGCGGCTCGCCGGCCAAGCGGAGCCCCCGAGTCGGGCTGGCAAAAGCGGAGGGGCCGGACGGACTGTGTTCCGACAGCCAGCGCGACTCAGCGTCTGGGAGGTCATAAGTTAACAGCTCTGCGCGGAAAGCGGGAAGGCTGGAGGACAAAGGGAGGGAGAGCTGCCGAGCCCCCGGACGGCAGAGCTCAGCTTGGCGGGGAACAAAGGCGCCAGCGCCATCTCCCCCGCCCATCCCCCAGCCAAAATCCCAAAGGGAACCGGTTCCTGCCAGGGAACTTGCTCGCTCCGCGCAAACACCCAACTCTGTGCTTCTGCGGAGCCAAACCTCCGGCAGCAGATCTGACTCCCTCCCGCTGCCACAGGGCCCCTCCTGAAGTGGATCACCTAAGGAGAAGCGAGCTAAGCCTGCCCCTCCAGCCCCCGTGCACCTTGCCTACCCACCCCAGCTAATACGCCAGATCCCCAGCACCACAAGCCTGGCAGTGTGCAAGTAGCCCAGACGGGACACGCCACCCCACAGTGAATCCCGCCCCTAGGAGAGGGGAAGAGAAGGCACACACCAGTCTGACTGTGGCCCCAGCGGTGGGCTGGGGGCAGACATCGGGTCGGACTGCGGCCCAGCCCACTAACTCCAGTTATACACCACAGCACAGGGGAAGTGCACTGCAGGTCCTCACCACGCCAGGGACTCTCCAAAATGACCAAACGGAAGAATTCCCCTCAGAAGAATCTCCAGGAAATAACAACAGCTAATGAACTGATCAAAAAGGATTTAAATAATATAACAGAAAGTGAATTTAGAATAATAGTCATAAAATTAATCGCTGGGCTTGAAAACAGTATACAGGACAGCAGAGAATCACTTGCCATAAAGATCGAGGGACTAAGGAACAGTCACGAGGAGTTGAAAAACGCTTTAAACGAAATGCAAAACAAAATGGAAACCACAATGGCTCGGCTTGAAGAGGCAGAGGAGAGAATAGGTGAACTAGAAGATAAAGTTATGGAGAAAGAGGAAGCTGAAAGAAAGAGAGATAAAAAAATCCAGGAGTATGAGGGGAAAATTAGAGAACTAAGTGATACACTAAAAAAAAATAATATACGCATAATTGGTATCCCAGAGGAGGAAGAGAGAGGGAAAGGTGCTGAAGGGGTACTTGAACAAATTATAGCTGAGAACTTCCCTGAACTGGGGAAGGAAAAAGGCATTGAAATCCAAGAGGCACAGAGAACTCCCTTCAGACGTAACTTGAATCGATCTTCTGCACGACATATCATAGTGAAACTGGCAAAATACAAGGATAAAGAGAAAATTCTGAAAGCAGCAAGGGATAAACGTGCCCTCACATATAAAGGGAGACCTATAAGACTCGTGACTGATCTCTCCTTTGAAACTTGGCAGGCCAGAAAGGCTTGGCACGATATCTACAGTGTGCTAAACAGAAAAAATATGCAGCCGAGAATCCTTTATCCAGCAAGTCTGTCATTTGGAATAGAAGGAGAGATAAAGGTCTTCCCAAACAAACAAAAACTGAAGGAATTTGTCACCACGAAACCAGCCCTACAAGAGATCCTAAGGGGGATCCTGTGAGACAAAGTACCAGAGACATCACTACAAACATAAAACATACAGACATCACAATGACTCTAAACCCATATCTTTCTATAATAACACTGAATGTAAATGGATTAAATGAGCCAACTAAAAGACATAGGGTATCAGAATGGATAAAAAAACAAGACCCATCTATTTGCTGTCTACAAGAGACTCATTTTAGATCTGAGGACACCTTTAGATTGAGAGTGAGGGGATGGAGAACTATTTATCATGCTCCTGGAAGCCAAAAGAAAGCTGGAGTAGCCATACTTATATCAGACAAACTAGACTTTAAATTAAAGGCTGTAACAAGAGATGAAGAAGGGCATTATATAATAATCACAGGGTCTATCCACCAGGAAGAGCTAACTATTATAAATGTCTATGCGCCAAATACCCGAGCCCCCAGATATATAAAACAATTACTCATACACATAAGCAACCTTATTGATAAGAATGTGGTCATTGCAGGGGACTTTAACACCCCACTTACAGAAATGGATAGATCATCTAGACACACAGTCAATAAAGAAACAAGGGCCCTGAATGATACATTGGATCAGATGGACTTGACAGATATATTTAGAACTCTGCATCCCAAAGCAACAGAATATACTTTCTTCTCGAGTGCACATGGAACATTCTCCAAGATAGATCATATACTGGGTCACAAAACAGCCCTCCATAAGTTTACAAGAATTGAAATTATACCATGCATACTTTCAGACCACAATGCTATGAAGCTTGAAATCAACCACAGGAAAAAGTCTGGAAAACCTCCAAAAGCATGGAGGTTAAAGAACACCCTACTAACGAATGAGTGGGTCAACCAGGCAATTAGAGAAGAAATTAAAATATATATGGAAACAAACGAAAATGAAAAGACAACAATCCAAACGCTTTGGGATGCAGCGAAGGCAGTCCTGAGAGGAAAATACATTGCAATCCAGGCCTATCTCAAGAAACAAGAAAAATCCCAAATACAAAATCTAACAGCACACCTAAAGGAAATAGAAGCAGAACAGCAAAGGCAGCCTAAACCCAGCAGAAGAAGAGAAATAATAAAGATCAGAGCAGAAATAAACAATATAGAATCTAAAAAAACTGTAGAGCAGATCAACGAAACCAAGAGTTGGTTTTTTGAAAAAATAAACAAAATTGACAAACCTCTAGCCAGGCTTCTCAAAAAGAAAAGGGAGATGACCCAAATAGATACAATCATGAATGAAAATGGAATGATTACAACCAATCCCTCAGAGATACAAACAATTATCAGGGAATACTATGAAAAATTATATGCCAGCAAATTGGACAACCTGGAAGAAATGGACAAATTTCTAAACACCCACACTCTTCCAAAACTCAATCAGGAAGAAATAGAAAGCTTGAACAGACCCATAACCAGTGAAGAAATTGAATCGGTTATCAAAAATCTCCCAACAAATAAGAGTCCAGGACCAGATGGCTTCCCAGGGGAGTTCTACCAGACATTTAAAGCAGAGATAATACCTATCCTTCTCAAGCTATTCCAAGAAATAGAAAGGGAAGGAAAACTTCCAGACTCATTCTATGAAGCCAGTATTACTTTGATTCCTAAACCAGACAGAGACCCAGTAAAAAAAGAGAACTACAGGCCAATATCCCTGATGAATATGGATGCAAAAATTCTTAATAAGATACTAGCAAATCGAATTCAACAGCATATAAAAAGAATTATTCACCATGATCAAGTGGGATTCATTCCTGGGATGCAGGGCTGGTTCAACATTCGCAAATCGATCAACGTGATACATCACATTAACAAAAAAAAAGAGAAGAACCATATGATCCTGTCAATCGATGCAGAAAAGGCCTTTGACAAAATCCAGCACCCTTTCTTAATAAAAACCCTTGAGAAAGTCGGGATAGAAGGAACATACTTAAAGATCATAAAGGCCATTTATGAAAAGCCCACAGCTAACATCATCCTCAACGGGGAAAAACTGAGAGCTTTTTCCCTGAGATCAGGAACACGACAGGGATGCCCACTGTCACCGCTGTTGTTTAATATAGTGCTGGAAGTTCTAGCATCAGCAATCAGACAACAAAAGGAAATCAAAGGCATCAAAATTGGCAAAGATGAAGTCAAGCTTTCGCTTTTTGCAGATGACATGATATTATACATGGAAAATCCGATAGACTCCACCAAAAGTCTGCTAGAACTGATACATGAATTCAGCAAAGTTGCAGGATACAAAATCAATGTGCAGAAATCAGTTGCATTCTTATACACTAACAATGAAGCAACAGAAAGACAAATGAAGAAACTGATCCCATTCACAATTGCACCAAGAAGCATAAAATACCTAGGAATAAATCTAACCAAAGATGTAAAAGATCTGTATGCTGAAAACTATAGAAAGCTTATGCAGGTAATTGAAGAAGATATAAAGAAATGGAAAGACATTCCCTGCTCATGGATTGGAAGAATAAATATTGTCAAAATGTCAATACTACCCAAAGCTATCTACACATTCAATGCAATCCCAATCAAAATTGCACCAGCATTCTTCTCGAAACTAGAACAAGCAATCCTAAAATTCATATGGAACCACAAAAGGCCCCGAATAGCCAAAGTAATTTTGAAGAAGAAGACCAAAGCAGGAGGCATCACAATCCCAGACTTTAGCCTCTACTACAAAGCTGTCATCATCAAGACAGCATGGTATTGGCATAAAAACAGACACATAGACCAATGGAATAGAATAGAAACCCCAGAACTAGACCCACAAACGTATGGCCAACTCATCTTTGACAAAGCAGGAAAGAACATCCAATGGAAAAAAGACAGTCTCTTTAACAAATGGTGCTGGGAGAACTGGACAGCAACATGCAGAAGGCTGAAACTAGACCACTTTCTCACACCATTCACAAAAATAAACTCAAAATGGATAAAGGACCTGAATGTGAGACAGGAAACCATCAAAACCTTAGAGGAGAAAGCAGGAAAAGACCTCTCTGACCTCAGCCGTAGCAATCTCTTACTCGGCACATCCCCAAAGGCAAGGGAATTAAAAGCAAAAGTGAATTACTGGGACCTTATGAAGATAAAAAGCTTCTGCACAGCAAAGGAAACAACCAACAAAACTAAAAGGCAGCCAACGGAATGGGAAAAGATATTTGCAAATGACACATCGGACAAAGGGCTAGTATCCAAAATCTATAAAGAGCTCATCAAACTCCACACCCGAAAAACAAATAACCCAGTGAAGAAATGGGCAGAAAACATGAATAGACACTTCTCTAAAGAAGACATCCGGATGGCCAACAGGCACATGAAAAGATGCTCAACGTCGCTCCTTATCAGGGAAATACAAATCAAAACCACACTCAGATACCACCTCACGCCAGTCAGAGTGGCCAAAATGAAGAAATCAGGAGACTATAGATGCTGGAGAGGATGTGGAGAAACAGGAACCCTCTTGCACTGTTGGTGGGAATGCAAATTGGTGCAGCCGCTCTGGAAAGCAGTGTGGAAGTTCCTCAGAAAATTAAAAATAGACCTACCCTATTACCCAGCAATAGCACTGCTAGGAATTTATCCAAGGGATACAGGAGTACTGATGCATAGGGGCACCTCTACCCCAATGTTTATAGCGGCACTCTCGACAATAGCCAAATTATGGAAAGAGCCTAAATGTCCATCAACTGATGAATGGATAAAGAAATTGTGGTTTATATACACAATGGAATACTACGTGGCAATGAGAAAAAATGAAATATGGCCTTTTGTAGCAACATGGATGGAACTGGAGAGTGTGATGCTAAGTGAAATAAGCCATACAGAGAAAGACAGATACCATATGGTTTCACTCTTATGTGGATCCTGAGAAACATAACAGAAACCCATGGGGGAGGGGAAGGAAAGAAAAAAAAAAAAAAAAGAGGTTAGAGTGGGAGAGAGCCAAAGCATAAGAGACTGTTAAAAACTGAGAACAAACTGAGGGTTGATGGGGGGTGGGAGGGAGGGCAGGGTGGGAGGGAGGGCAGGGTGGGTGATGGGTATTGAGGAGGGCACCTTTTGGGATGAGCACTGGGTGTTGTATGGAAACCAATTTGACAGTAAATTTCATATATTAAAAAATAAAAAAAAAAAAAAAAAAAAAACTGGAAAAAAAAATCATAAGACTGTCAAATTAAAAGTACACATTAATTGTTCTACAAAATCCACAAATAAAATTAATAAGGTACATGAAAATACAATGTAATGTGGTAAACAATCATGTCACAGAAGAAAATGAGACCTTGCCTTAGCCATTTATCTTGTGCTAGAGTCCTGTGGTATAAAATCTATGTTGCCTAACTTTGAAGACTTGAGCTTAAAATACATTGACACTGAGGAATAACAAGATATATGTGTGTACTAAAATATATACATATATGGTTTATGCTCCTGAAAGGATAGTTTAGGTCCCATTCATTTGCTTTAGGCATGCTGACTTCATACACTAGGATAAAAAAAATGCTAAATAATATATGGGATACAGTCAGCACACCCCACTTAAACCTTAGTCTTCAAAGTATTGCTCTGAGTTATGTTGCTTATTAGAGTATCAAGGGAAGAAGATTTTCAAAAGCGCCCACATAAATGCGTACACAAATCCTAAACTGTGTTCGTAATGGGGCCTTAGGAGCACAAAATGGATAATGGCACCACGGATGCCTATACACATATGTGGATGTTTGATTTAAAAACCACTGTTGGCTATTATTTCTAAAATCTAGTTGTACAGTGTCATTGGCCAATTACACTGAGCATGGATTCAGTGCAGACACTATTTTAGACTAAATAAATTATAATAAATTTCTTACGTCTTTTACTTTATTAGCTTAAATCTTTTTGGATTGTTACTTGATGTAACAATTATTAGCATTGTAAACTTACATATGATTATTATTAGCATTGTAAACTTACATATGGTTTACAGATTACTAATGTTTTCCTATGTTACATTGAGGTAAGTGAGATATTAATTCCGATTAATAGACTATGGTAGATTGTCATTTTGCGGATTATCAGAGTGAGGATGTGACAAAATTTTCCTCTGAGATTGTTTTTTTCTTTGCTTTGCTTTTAAAGGCTTCTATCATGCTGTAATGTATTTAAAGCCATCAAAGAACTTCAAAACTGAAATATTATTTTATGTATCATGAAATGTAATGATTTCCAGCAAATTTAAGAACACAATGTATTTTGTAATCTATGAATAAGGAAACATTACATCTAATATTTCTATAAGAGCTACAGAATTATAACTTCATAATAGTAATTTCAAGATATGCAATTTTTCTTGAATACTCAAAGGAGTAGAATTATCTCTGATGAAAGTAAAGTGCATTCATTCTCATGAAACATCGAATTTACTGTACATATCTCACGATGTTCTCTCATGGAGATAACAACAAAAAATATTCTATGTAGAGTAAGAAAACCAGTTCTGGGATGTTGAGCTGTTATTCACAGTGGTTTCCTCAAAAAATGCAAATTTTGAGTAGAAAAAAAATATATATATACATATATATGCATATATATGTATATATATATAAATACATACATATATATATATGTATATATATCATGGCTACATTTTGATTACAATTGAAAGATTATTAATTGACCATAGAAGAATAAACTAAATATATAATTGATATAAATAAATACACGGAGGTTCCTATCATGGATCATTAGGGATTGTTTCCATTTAAAAATGTACTCAACAAAGCTCTCTGATATTTGAAAAATATGTCCATCTTACTTCACAGGGCCACTCTTAAATTATACTGAGTTAATAGATGCAGACCATTTAGAGACCTCCAAAAGGAACAAAAGCATTTTAACCGTTTCAGTCTCCCTGTTTCATACACACCTGCAAGGCAAGACCCTATCTGTTTCGTACTTGTCTATGCATGATCTAAGTTTTTAAAGCTGCTGTACATCTTTACTCCAATTTTACAAGCACAAAACTGGGGTCAGGCTGAGATATCTACATGATTTACTCAGTACTGAAAGCCAGCCATAGGGCATGCTGAAGATTTGCATCAAAGCTCAGAATTTCCAAGCCGAGCACATTTTGTTCTTCCACCATAGTACCCTTGGATTCCTTTTACCAGTTCTGCAAACTCGTACCTTCAGTCCTGGATGCTTTACTTCCGGCAGCTCCATCCTGCATCCTTCTTCAGAGGGCTGCTCCTTGGCTCCTGGAGCTGCCTCACCCAGAATTACAGAGAGGAGACAGTGCTCTGGCAGGGGTGAAGGGTCACACCTTGTAAGGAAGCCTGAGGGATGGCTCATAAAGGGTAATTCCTACTCAAGTCCTGCCCAGGGTCAGACTAAGGTGGAGACTTCATAAGAAGCTGGGCCCTTGACCGTGTCTTCTTCTACTCGATTCTGTTTACCAGGCTTTATCGATTTCTCCTGCTGGAACTTCCTTTAAAAATCACTTACACCTGGACCTTTATCCCAGGCTATCCTTTCGGAGAAGAAAAATCACCTGGAGAGATTGTTCAACACAGGCTCCTGAATCACAGGTTTCTGACCGCAGAGTCAGTAGGTCCTGAAGGGAAACCTGAGAATGTGTACTTCTAACAAGCTCCGAGGTGTTGATGATCTTAATGGTCTATCACTCACACTATGATGGTCCTTTGTAGAAAACCTAACCCAAGATAATTTCATAAAGAAGTGGTCTCTTACCTTCATTGTGAATCCCAGTCCCATCCCGTAAAGTTCTGGTTGAAACACGATACGAAGGCCCTCACTCACAGTTTTATATGTGTCACTAAACACATTGAATTTTCCAGTAAGAGTATCATGCTGTCGATTTTAAAGAAATTCAATTTCAATTATTGAGATAAAAAGCATTGCCTTTTTCAGGCTAATAGTAGAAAATGAAAAGTGGCTTTATAAAATTTAAAATATTTTCCCATTACGTTTTCTACCAGGTAATTATTTTTCTATTCCAATTTTTATTAGTCAATTATTCCAAAGAAGAATACCTAACTTCTCACTAGAAGGTTCTATATTATCATGAGCTACCCAGGGGTGTTGGGCTGACAGTAAGGCAGAAGGGAACTTTTGAAATCCACCCATTTATGGCTTGGATGAATGTCAGCATTTGAAAAAAAATGTGCAGCCATGCACAGAATGATAGCATTCTTGGTTGCAATATATATCTTGTTATAATCATTCATGTTGCGATGAAAATTGATAGTGCATATTTTTGTGTGTGTTACTTATGCGGTACCATTTTTCTTATTACTGGAATCATAGTCCTTTAGAAAGGCGTATGTCTTTAGAAAGATACACACACAACAACAAAAACAAAAATCAGTGACTTTTGCTAATAGGAAACAGACTTCAATATACATATTCAAAGTTAAAATGTTCAATTGAGTTTTTTTTTTTACTGAAATGCCTAAGCCAAATGATTACTTATCATTTCATTTTAATAAATCAATACCATACCCTACCATAAATGTATTTGCGTATAAAGATGTCAAATCCTCATGGTAATTTCTCCTTCGAGGCATTTTTAAAACAAAAAAGTATTTCATTGTAGTTTACTTTCAACCTGTCTGTCTTTATAGAAGCACTGCTATGAAAAAATGTTATGAGCACATAATAGCTTTTTAAAAGATACAGTCAGTTGACTATGAAACTTCCATTAAGAAACCTATCAGCTAAGGGGCGCCTGGGTGGCTCAGTCAGTTGAGTGTCTGACTTAGCTCAGGTCATGATCTCATGTTTCGTGGGTTCAGGCCCAAGTTGGGCTCTGTGCTGACAGCTCAGAGCCTAGAGCCTGCTTCAGGTTATGTGTTTCCCTCTCTCTTTGTCCCTCCTCCCCCTTGTAGAGCACTCTCTCTCTCTCTCTCTCTCAAAGATAAATAAACATCAAAAATTAAAAAAATAAAATAAACCTGTTAGCTAAAAGATAGCCTAGTGTAGCCAGTGATATGAGCTTTATTTGAGTAAATGCAGAAATTTATGACCTAAGGATTATAAATTTAACTTCACATATATTCATACACTTGAAGCTGTCAATGTCAAGGTTCATATAAATGCTATCATTTGTTTAGGATAAGTAGAGTCAGTTAATTTATCAACATTCTTTTATCAATCTGGTATAATATCTCTATATATTAGATATTGGTACAATCCATAACAGGGTTCCATATACACACAAATAACTTACAAGAAATGAAGCAAATTATATTTTTTAAAAAAGAAAGAAAAACAGTAAAATCTTTACCTTAGTATTTCAATTTTTGTAAAAGTTGTGCCATATGACTCCTTTTCTGCTTCATTTAGAAATTCAAATGTGACATTGACATTTTATATCCTAAGAAGCAATATTTCATTTTTAGTACCGGTCAAGGGATAGTAATGATAGATTTATGGCTGTGCCAAGATCATTATATAGATAAAATTAAAGCAGAATCTCAAGAAATCCTTAGTCAGCTCTTCACATAGCCTGAACCTTACATCTTTGGAGGTGACTTTGATCTTAATTCCTGTCCAGGGCATCTCACATCACAGCTACATTTGTCTTATTTCTTATATAACATTTCAGCTTGGGGAAATTTTGCAAACCTTTTTTCGAAAAAAAAAGAAAAAAAAAAAAAGAAACCTGCCTTGAACTCCAGGGACAAATGAACCATTTGTTTCCATGTCCCATTTAGAGGCGAAGACCATGCCGAACACATCAAAGGAGACATAAGCAGCCAGAATAGCACAAGTTAGGAAATACGATGCTGTGAAGCAGTGGTTGAAACATGCTTTCCCCTGAAACAACTTATTATTAACCATCTTGCAATTATATATCAGTCTTGATGGATAAGTACGTCTTATTTACAATATGTGTAATTTTGAAATGATCCATAAATATTAAATAACAACTCTGTATTTTCTAAAAGTGCATTGTATGAGTGGGTATGTTTTCTGGAAAATAAAATGTAAATATATTGATCTGTTAGAATGAAGTACAGGGGCGCCTGGGTGGCTCAGTCGGTTAAGCATCTGACTTCAGCTCAGGTTATGATCTCACACCCCGTGAATTCGAGCCCCGTGTCGGGCTCTGTGCTGACAGCTCAGAGCCTGGAGCCTGCTTCAGATTCTGTGTCTCCCCCTCTCTCTGCCCCTCCCCTGCTTATGCTCCATCTCTCTCTGTCTCAAAAATAAATAAAAACATTAAAAAAAATTAAAAACAAGAATGAGGTACAAAAGTCAATAAATTATTCACACAAATTCACAAAGGAAAGCATTTCTGCTTACTTATATATAGGCTGTTTTTTTTTTTTGTATCACTAAAAAAATCCGATGATGAAATGAGTGTATTATTAGGAAAATACGTATTCATTTTATATATGTATAAATGTGTATATGTTTACCCATGCAATGCAATACTGACAGATATATGTCACATAAACACAGGTTGAATATGCACTCTGTACTTAAGGAGCTTATCAGTTAGCAACTATAATATGGCATGTCAATAAAAAGACATGATTAAATGGAAGAGTGATGATTGTCCTAAGATTTTCAAAAAAGAACAGGTATAAATCTTATTCTGTTACTATCTAAAGTGCTGATTTTCCTCATTTGTCTCCAGTGTCCTATTTATGATAAATACTTTATACCAGTGGTGATTAAATTATTTGTAAAATATATACTAGTTGGGATGCATTTGTTGTTTGCAAGAAAGAAAAATCATATGCGGTTGGAGGAGCTTATTTGTCATCAGACAAGAGGGGGTGTCAGCACCAGGGAGCTGAGGTTTCTCGTTCTGTAAAAGGACTAGAGTTTGGGATTGAAATGCTGATAGCTGGGGTTTAGCCCTCACTCACCATTCTCCTCTGTTTCTCCCCTGAATCTGCTTGTATCTTTCTTTCTCTTCCCTCTTTGCCCCCTCCTTGCCTCCATACTTTTCTGGAATAAATACAGTAGTTTTCCCTTATCCATGGAGAATACATTCTAAGACCCTCAAGGAATGCCTGAAACCATCGATAGATCAATAGGTAGATAGATAGATAGATGATAGATAGATAATGCATACATGATCTACATTTATACATAGATGATATATATTATATATATATAAATATATATTTATTATAAATCTAAATATATATATCTATGTATATATATATACCATTTCTTTCCTAAATATACATACCTATGATAAACTTTAATTTCAAGTAGGCACAGTAAAAGATGAACAGCAATACCTAATAATGAATGAAATAATCATAACAATATTCTGTAATAAATGTTTTGTGAATGTAGCCTCTTACCATACTGTATTCACCCTTCTTGTGATGATGTGGGATGATAAAATGTCTTCGTGATGAGATGAAGTGAGGTGAATGACATAGACGTTGTGACATAGGGGGAAGCAACTGTTGACCTTCTGACTATTTCTCCAAAGGAGGATCATCTGCTTCAGGACCTCGGTTGAAGGCTGGTAACTGAAACCACGGGAAGAGAAGTCATAGATAAGGGGGTAGTACTGTATTGGAAAAATACCTATCGAAAATTTTTGAGAAAACATAAATCTGTGTCTACATGGTTTATCTGCTTTCGGGTACTCATATCAAGTCTGAACACCTGTACCTGGGATGGCAAGGAATTCAGATATTTAGATATTTGATATTTTAGTTAAATTGTTCCATTTATAAACTTCTAGAAGCTTGTCTCCTTTTGATTCTACTTTTAGGTCATTTCGAACTTCATTTATTATTATCGCCATTACTATTTTTAGCTTAACAATAACATTTTATATAGTAATGGTATATACATTGTGCATAAGTCCAATTATACAGAATATATAACGAGCCACACATTCTCCTCCCATGACCACTGCTAACCACTAAGTTCACTTGGCTAGAAGCAAACACTTAAAATTTTTTAATATCTTTCAACTATGCTATAGATTATTATGGACTGAATGTGTCCTCCCAAAATTCATATGTTGAAGCCGTTATCCTCACTGCGATGGTATTTGGAGATGGGGGCTTTGGGAGATATTTAGGTGTAGATGAGGTCATGGAGGTGGGGTTCCCATGATGGAATAAGCTCTCTCTTTTGGATTTTTGCATAAAGAGCAGTGAACCACTTATAGTATCCTGGTCCTTGACAGTTGTTAGTCATTTACAATAAAAGTCGAAAAGTTTGTCTTATTGGGGTGCCTGGGTAGCTCAGTGAGTTAAGCATCTGACTCTTGATTTCAGCTCAGATCATGATCTCACTTATGAGTTCAAGTCCTGCATTGGGCTTTGTGCTGACAGTATGGAGCCTGCTTGGTATTCTCTCTTTTCCTCTCTCTGCCTCTCCCCCATGTGCTTTCTGTCTCTTTCTCTCTCTTTCTCTCTCTCTCTCAGAAATAAATAAACTTAAAAAATTCTTTAAAAGAGGAAAAGAAAAGAAAAAGATGCCTTATAAATGGATAAGATGTCAACTCACTTTTTTAAATGCCTTTTGTGTTTCACCTTACAGGTAAATGATAATTAAGAAAAATCACCTGTCAACTTGCCATTCCATTTTAACCAATATCATTATCACCAACAACATTAAAATTAATACTACGTACCTATGTGATTCTTCATATTTGAATATGCCTCTAGGAATTAAGGGTAAGTAATTAAATGGGTATAGAGTGTCAAATTGCCCTTGACAGAAGTTTTACTCTCATGAGAGATTGTATTTCCCAAACCTCCACCAGGACTCTGTGCTTTTTGATCTTTAGTAATAAATGAAAAATATCCATTACATATATTTTATTATGACTGAGGTTGAGAATCCTTTCATATGTTTAAAAAGATGTCTTTATTTTCTCTTGTGATACCTGATCATATTGTCTTTTTTTCTATCATGCATTATTTTATCGTTTTGTACTATTTTTAATTTAAAGAAATTAGTTTTTTCCCTGTGACACATATGCATATATTTTCCCCAAGTTTGACGTTTTTCTTTTCGATTTGTTAATAATAACTTTGAATTTTGCTATGCAAATGCATCTATACTTATTTTGAAGACTTCTGGAATTTTTTTTATGAAGTCCTTCACAGCTCTAACAATAAATGTATTTTTAAATGCAATCACATATTTCTTCCATTATTTCTAATTTTTTTAAGTTTATTTATTTATTTTGAGAGAGAGAGAGAGAGAGAGCACGTGCTTACATGAGCTGGGGAGGGGCAGAGAAACAGGGAGAGAGAGAAAATCCCAAGCAGATTTTTCACCATCAGTGAAGAGCTTGATGGGGGTCTCAGACCCACGAACCATGAGATCCTGACCTGACCCGAAGTCAAGAGCCAGATGCTTAACTGACTGAGCCATGAAGGCAGCCCCCCTTTTTTTATTTCTAATTTTAGCATTCAATAATTTCATTTAGTTGTTTGTTAATCAGAATAAAGCTTATTTTGTAGTAAGAGGTAAGGAAAGTTTCCATTTTATTTGTTTTTAATTAGTGAGGTTTGTTACAATATTGTCTTCTCTCTACTGATTTGAAATCATTTATTTCCATGTAGTTATTTCTACTTTTAGAGTTTTTATGTTCTATGAGTTTGATGTCAAGAATTCACATTTAAATATGTAATTTGCACGATATCTTTTGGGCCTAGTGTCCCTCATGACTTTCTTCTTCCTCCTCTACTTCCTCCATTTCTTCTCCTCCACATGATTATTACTTTTCCTCATTATTCTTAGTTTATTTATATTTCCCCAAGACCTTCAGAAGCAGTTTTCTGTTTTCCTCAGCCTCAGGAGTGTATTTATTAGGAAGAAATTAAATTCACACATTCAGACAAGATGCTTTTGGAAGTGCAAAAATTCATTTCTTGTTCACAGCTATATTTTGTTCTCTTTGTACCATTGCTGCAAAATCATTGTTTATCTTTCAATATTTGTAAGTATATCTTCAATCATACTGTCAGTATATTTTTGTTTTTACCTTATGCATTAAATGTTTGGTAGCCCAACTTTCTGGTCTGAGTTGTGGAAACATTCATAAACATAACCTATAAGAGTAGTGAATTTACTGTGTCCATACTTTGTGGAAATTCGTTTATATGTATTATTTCTTATTCTCACAACAGTCAGTGATGTGTGGATTTCCCTGGTTTTGATTTCTGTACATCCTTCTTGGGGAATTAATTGGAAGTGGTGATCGCTATTGGCCCAGTGCCTGGAGTAATCTTACGCGTCGGTCCAATATATGTGCAAATGTTTCTCTGACCAACATTCCTAAGGTCTTTATTTTCTAGCACCTATACAGCCTTAAACCATAGCTACAAAATCCCCCCTCCCCCACTGAAAGACCCTATGGATTCTACCTACTTCGATTCTAATTTGTAGCCCCTGTTTCATCAATGTCTTTTAAACAAAACAATATTTTTTATTTTTATTTTTTCTTATATTTTTTAATGTTTATTTATTTTTGGAGAGAGAGAAACAGAGCATAAATGGGGGAGGGCAGAGAGAGAGGGAGACACAGAATCCGAAGCAGGCTCCAGGCTCCGAGCTGTCGGCATGGAGCCCGATGCGGGGTTCGAAGTCACAAACTGTGAGACAATGACCTGAGCCAAAGTTGGACACTTAACCGACTGAGCCACCCAGGTGCCCAGCAGAACAATGTGTTAAAGGTGGGGGGGGCGTGTGACAAAATATAATCTTACCAATCAGTAATGGGCAAAGTTTTATACTGTCATTCATTGTGTATATTCAAATAGAAGCATTACTCACCAGAAAAGCTAGTTTCTGTGCAAATATTAAAATTTTATGATGATTACTATATATACCTGTTTTCAGCAAAAAAATCTTTTGCCAGTGAATTTATGCCATTAAAGTGACCTTAAGTAGAATGACTCTTTTGCTTGTCTGACATTTGAGATTTTGATTTAATGTATAATGTATTTTTATACATTTAATATACATATTATGTTATTATTTGTACATATTTTATTATACATATATTTTTATACATATGTATAATATATGTATAATATGTATATATAATATGTATATTATACATATACATATAATACAATATTATACATATTTTATACATTTAATAATTTTGCTTTAATGTATAATGTATTTTATACATTTAATATACATATTATGTTATACATATGTATGCAATACATATTATGTTATTATTTATACATATTTTATTATACATATTTTATACATATGTATAATATATGTATAATATATTATGTATATATAATATGTATATTATGCATATACATATAATACAACATTATACATATTTTTATACATTTAACAAACATATTATGATTTAATATAATGTATATATTAGAAAAAAAACTTGCTTTACCCATTTTTTATTCAGATTATTGCAAAAATAAACCTAAAATATACATATTGTACTTAGTACGAATAAAACTTTGGAGACAATTTTAAAGGAATGCTTAATTAATTCACTTAAATTTAGCTTATAACTATTGTTCTTAACACCAATTTATTTCACAAAATTTAGATTGACAAGCTGATGGCTGACAGAATAAGTTACACGTTGAATTTAACCTGATGGCCAAATATGACAGCAAGAGAGAGCCTATCAATTGGGAGAGAACATGTGAGTAAATTATATTTCTGACAAGCTTTCACAAGCATGAAAACACATGAAACATGCTCAAGAGAATAATGCATACTTACAGTGGATAGCTACATTAGGAAAATGAATGCAGGTTTTCTATTATGGACTATTTTCTTTCTCTTTTTTTTTTTTTTATTACCGTTGACATTGATTCTAAGCTTTAAAATATTTTGTTCTATTATAAGCCAACACAAGTTCTCGGGAACAATTTAGCGGTATCACTGCAAAATTTGCTCTGAAACTCATTTTAAATAAGAGAACACTCAATTCTGGGATAAAGTTGACCCCCCCTTAGTATTTAATAAAATGAAGTGAAAAACACAAAAATATATTTAAAATATTTTTTAAAGTTTATTCGTGGGGCGCCTGGGTGGCTCAGTGGGTGGAGTGTCTGACTTCCGCTCAGGTCATGATCTGGCGGTCCGTGAGTTCTAGCCCTGCGTCGGGTACTGTGCTGACAGCTCAGAGCCTGGAGCCCGCTTCGGATTCTGTGTCCCCCTCTCTCTCTGCCCCTCCCCTGCTCATGCTCTGTCTCTCTCTGTCAAAAATAAAATAAACATTAAAAAAATTTTTTTTAAGTTTATTCGTTTATTTTGAGAGAGAGAGAGCAAGTCGGGGGGGGGGGGGTCAGTGAGAGAAGGAGAGAGAATCCCAAGCAGGCTCCACACTGATAATGAGAGGCCCGACATGGAGCTCAATTCTAAAAACCATGAGATCATAACCTGAGCTCAAATCAAGAATGAGAAGCTTCAGTGACTGAGCCACTTGGGCACCCCTATATTAAAAATATTTTTTTAAAAGGAAATAAAAAAAACTCACTAAGAAAACCAAGCAAGAGAAATGGAAGAACCTCATTTTCAAAACATAAGAACGAGAAAAAAAACAAAAAAAAAACAAAAAAGGTTTTATGGATTTGAAAGAATTAGCATAAGGTTTGAGGCATCTAACTACCACCTTTTATCAAGCTTGAAATTAATAATTTGGAAGTTTTTGAGAAATCTCACTAATATTGCCAAATATTATTGTAGGTGGGAGAAGTAATATAAAAGGAAAGTGAGTGGAATAATTATGCTTATCTTTTCCTCTGCTGGTAGTAATGTAATAGAAATAATTTACTGGGGACAATTAAGTGAAACAAGGTATATATACATAATGATGAGTCAGAAATTTTATGTCCAATGCTATAGCTACAGATTATATACCATGAATGTCCCTCTAAGTGAGTAAATGATTGGGTTTGTAGCAAAGATGGGTTAATGTGTCAGTGAACTAGTGAAATTCCTCATCCCTCCACCTCCGAGTCACATGAAACAAACACAAAAAGTCATCACGTCAGGGAAATATTACTTTCTCAGTGAAACAAGCGGGTCTCCATACGTCAAGAATCACTGGCACAATTATCAAAACAAGAGGCAAACTCCATAAAGTGTCAGATCTTGAGCGAGATTAAATATGAAGGGGGGTAATGACTACACAAACAGAACCAGCAAAACACAAGGGCACCTGGGTGGCTCAGTCAGTTAAGGGTCCGACTCTTGATTTCGGCTCAGGTCATCATCTCACGGTTTGGGAGTTCCAGCCTGTGTCAGGCTCCACGCTGACAGTTCGGAGACTGAGATTATTTCTCTCTCTTTCTCTCTCTACCCCTCTCCTTCTTTTTCTCTCAAAATACGTAAATAAGCTAAAACGAAACAAACAAACAAACAAAAAACACTGAAAACAACCAGAAAAACACAAAACAAAATACATCTAGACAGCAGGTCAAAGACAGCCAAAAACCTGTTCTAGAATAAAATATAACTGAAGAACAGGAAGAAGGTTCCCACAGCAGCACCCACGTATGGGTCAAGTTAATAAGAAAAAGTGTCAAATGAGAGGAGAGATGAGAACTAACAATAAATAGAATGGCCTAAATGGTAGATAACAGACCTCAGAAAACAAGTTCAGTAACCAAGAAAGTTCAGCAACCAAGAACTAATTGCAGAAATCATAAAAATTTAAGAAACTTAAAAAACAGAATGCAGTGGAAAATCAAATCTCAAACAGAGATAAAGCTTGATATAAAGATAATTGTTATATAAAAGAAAATATATCAATATAATATATATATATATATATATAATTATGAAAAAAAGATGATTGATAAAAAAATAATGACCCTAAATTGGAAAAGAAAAACATTAAATGAATAATACAAAAAAAAAAAAAAAAAGAATACGTTTCATTCAATAATTCTTGGTTAGAAATGTCTCTTTTCTCAGGGTGCCTGGGTGGTTCAGTTGGTTAAACATCCAACTCTTGATCTTGGCTGATGTCATTACCTCATGGTTCATGGGATCAAGCCCCACGTCAGGCTCTGTGCTGACAGAGCAGAACCTGTTTGAGATGCTCAGTCTCCCTCTCTTTCTGTCCTCCCCCTGCTCATGTGCATGCTCCTGCTTTCTCTCTCAAAATAAATAAATAATGTTGAAAAAAAGAAAAGAAAGAAAGAAAGAAAGAAAGAAAGAAAGAAGAAAGGAAAAGATAGAGAGAAATGTTTTTCTTCCCTAACATACACTAGAAAATATGAAAACTCAAAGATAATTTTTTTTTTAAAAATTAGATAATTTGGGGATGCCTAGGTGTCTCAGTTCATTGCGCATCTGACTTTTGATTTTGGCTCAGGTCATGATCCCAGGGTGGTGGGATTGAGCCCTATATTGGGCTCTATGCTCAGGGTGGAGCCTGCTTAAAATTCTCTCTCTCCTTCTGCCCCTCTTCCCTGTTTGCACTCTCTCTCTCTCTTTCTCTCTCTCTCTCTCAAATTAAAGAAAAAAAAAGAATCGAATTAAAAATTAGATAAAATTTAAATTTTAAAGATTTGTTGTATTTTTAGAGAGAGAGAGAATCTAAAGCAGGTTTCATGATGACCACAGAGTTGGATGCAGGGCTTGAACCCACGACCCTGAGATCATGACCTGAGCCGAAATCAAGAGTCAGGTGCTCAAATGATTGAGCCACCCAGGCACCCCCAAAATTAGATAACATTTTATTATATATTCAACTAGCCAAAAAAATGTAAAACATATCACGCAGTGATGAAAAATCGGTCACGTACCAGAATTTTCTCTATAGTAGAAACACAGAAGAAAATAGTGTAACGACTAAAAACTTTTAAAGAAACAAATCTGTTAAACATTAAGGTTGCATGTATTCAGAGAAGAATACGTATCTATTTGAAGGTGGACTAAAACAATGAAGAAACAAGATGTAAAACCTATGGTTAATGGTGGATACAGAATATTCCACTGAAAACCTGAGTTCTTCTTTTAAGTCCTCCTGGTGAAATGAAAGCCCATATCGAAAAATAATATATTGAATCAGTTACAGCAACTATGTATTATCCTCTATTGATTATAAAATTACATAGAAAAAAAAGATGTGTTAAAAAGGGCCATGTCCTCTAACTTGAACTTTTTCTTCCCTTGTCTGACACTGTGCTATAATTTTTTCTTCATATTTGTAGAAGCTATTTTTTCTTCCTGTCCAGCTGCTAAAACCACAGATTCCTAGTAATATTTTGGGTTGATTTTTTTTGTTTGTTTTGTTTCCTACTTCAGCCTCTTTCTGAAGGAAGTAGTTCTTAAGTGTGATTGTCTACAATTTAAAAATATTTTTTTAAATAATGATAGGTGATTTTACAAATGTTTTAACATTCAAAACAAAACCTCTATTGATTACAATGAAAAAATTATTTTGAGTAAGAGATACATGAAGATGGTGGGCATTTAAAATTTTTTAAAAATGTTTATATTTATTTTTGAGACAGAGAGAGACAGCATGAGCGGGTGAGACGCAGAGAGCGAGGCAGACACAGAATTGGAAGCAGGTTCCAGGCTCTGAGCTGTCAGCACAGAGCCCGACGTGGGGCTCAAACTCATGGACTGCGAGATCATGACTTGAGCCGAAGTCGGATGCTTAACCAACTGAGCCACCCAGGTGCCCCTTTTTAATTTTTTTAAATGTTTATACTTAAGATAGTGGGCAGAAAACATTGTATAAGCAATGCTTCCAAAATTTGTCACAAGGATACCATACGGATGATTATTTCTATACTTGTACATGTTAAGTATATTAAGTGCATTTGCAAAGAAAATATTAAATCACTTGATAAAACCATTATAAGGTTATAAACAAAAATTAATCCCTATAATTAACCAAAGTCATATTTAATGCCATGTCCATGAACCACCCAAAATAATCTTACAAACAGTTACTCATCCCACAATGTGCAAAATTTAGCTTAAGGAATTGGGGTGGAGTTTGACCTCAGAGACACCTAACAGCTCTTTTCAGTAAACTGAATAGGATTTAATCTGTATATCTTTCCATTCTCTATTTTCTTGAAAGAGACATGTAAAATGAATAGTAAAAGCTAACAGGAGGAGATACTACCTTACCATAAAAACCCTACAAGCTATCAAAGAGGGAATCATCATTTTTTTTTCATGTAAACCCTTATAACAACTACAAAGGACAACTCATATCCCACTTTATAGGTGAAGAAATTAGAGCTACATATTACTATTTGCCTAGAGTTGCAAAGTTTAAATTGATAAAGCTCACAACAGAGTCGAGACTGTACTAATAGCAAGGACTAAATTTTTTTCCCTTCCTCTTCCCTCAGAGGTGATCCATAAAGTCTAGGCATATAAGGAGGATAGATGGACGCCATTCCAAAGAAACTAGATCCAATAACCTTTCCAGATCCCTTCCCAACTGAAGATTCTATAGAAGAGTTGTAGGTCAGGAGCAACTCTGTAAGAGTTGTTAAAGAAAGCCAAAAGACTGAAAACCAAAAGAAAGAAATAACTGTAGATGGCAGAAATATTATTTTATTCAACAGACCTTAGATAGGCAAATAGAGCCAACTACTGATTTCCGTACTTACAGCCTGGCTTTTGGGTTGAAGCTCCTGATAAACAGCTGTTCAACAATCCCATTATAACTCCGTGGTTACTACAGAAAACACGAGCAATGGCAGTACGTTTTTGCACACGACCAGTACTTTGGTCTTTTTCATGCCATGTGCCATAAAATTCCAGAAGGCAGTGTGCAGCATTTCCTTTGTTTTATCATTGTTCTCAAAGTTAATCATGGTCATCAATATTGCCCCCTTGAACTGCTTCTGTATCCATTACCAGTGCTTGTACATTTCTGCCAAGGTACTTATGTTTGACACATTGGTCTCATTGGTGCTGAGCTAATTCATTGGGTCTCCTTTTGACAAGCCTGAATTCATCAGAGGCCTGGTAATCAATCACCATAACGCTACCTCTTTAAGCAGTGCCACCCAGCATGTGAATATGAAATTGATTTTTAAGTAGACTGCTTACATTTCAGGCAATCACTTCTACGTCTGAAATTTACAATATATGCTCACTTTTTTTGCACACGTCTAATTATTTTTGTCTGTTTCTTTTAAATCAAATGTCAGTTTATCCATGGATCTGGGGTGCTGACATTAGGAGGGAGGATACACTGTGATGTAATTGTCATAAGACATAGTCTTGTACATAGAGAGAAATAAATGAGCTTATTGAGTGACATGGCTTAGAGGTGAAGCTGAAAACCACACAAACCCAGTGTATTTGGTCAAACCAGAAAGCAAAATGAAACAGTGAGTTCCAACACTACCTTAATGTTTCCCGCTCCATCTAACGTCATTCTGCTAGTCACTGAATAAGGACGCATTTTGTGTGCCCTACGATATTAGTACTCACCACTAACCTGACACCAAAGAAGGAAAAACTGAATAAAAACAATCAAGTAACTGAAAATAATAACCAGACCAGGTTGTTAACATGACCCGGCCATGTTAAATTTACCATGTTTAAGCTTTCATTCATAATTTAACAAAAATCAAGGTTCAAAAATATGTTATGATGGTGGTACAATTTGGGCAAACAATAAATACAATGGTAATAGGATGTGTTGAATGTTTTCATATTGCATTATGTTAAATTTTAAATATTTTACTGCTTTTCAAACTAGAAGTTAATGAAGCTTCTGGTTATAACATTTTTTTCTTGATAAGGACTGATAATATTTATGTCTATATCTATAATTTATGTCTACTAACAACAAAATAAAACTGATGATTTTTATATTTGATGGGAGCTGAGAAAGCTCTTAGATAAAAAGTCTATCCACATGTGTTTGGTTACTGTGTATTCTAGCTACCTCCACTTCTGGTTTCTTGCAGTCTCGTGCACTTGAAAGAGCCTTATTATTACGTTTTCCTGACAGCTGAGAGTAGAGTATGTGACACCAGATTTTGAGCAAAAGTAAAATATTCTATCCTCTATCAGTCTCAGTATGAAATTGTACGTCATTAGAGCATTATTAAAAGTGATCTGAGTTTTCCTGTCCAAGAACATGGAATGCTTTTCTAATCCCTGCCTTCTTTTATGTTTTTCACCAAAGTTTTATAATTTTATGACATAAAGGATTGAACAATAGATGCATTCCTATATACTGGCCATTTTCTATCTCCTGGTTTATAAAATACAATGAATTTTGTATAGTCAGCTTATTTACATTTGATAAGTGTAACTTTTTGCTAATTTTCAAGTATTTGCTTTGACTTTAAACTATGTCATTTGCTTTGCCATTTGTCCAATCACCAATGTAATATTTTCAAATAATGAAAGTTTAGTATGTTCCTTTTTAATAGTTCTTTTTTTTGCTTACTTATTTATTTATTTTCTAATTTTTTGCATTGGGATGTTTCCTTTAGAATGTTGTACAGAAGTAGGAATAGCAGATTGCCTTGACATGTTCCCCCATTTAAAAAATATGCTTTCAGCATTTTAACTTTACAACTTCTTTTTGACCTAGTACCAGTAAATATAATTTATCAAGTAAAGGATTTATTTTATCCTCTTCCAAGTTTGGTAATGGTTATTTTCATAAATGATTATTGAGCTTTATTTATTTTTGATGTTATGGAAATTATAAGATATTACCTCATATTAAAATACTTTGAAAGATTTTCTATCGTGATGAAAACTTGCATTTCTGAAATATCTAACAATTAATATTAGTTAAGTTCTTTATCTGCTTCAGATTATTGCATCTATGTTTATGATCGGGGAATTAAGTGATTTCTGACTGGGATCAGAAACCCAGGTTATTAATTGCTGCCTCATGGTGCCTCTCCATTAGCCAAAGGTCACACTAGTATGTGTGCACCAGGAGATATTTGTCTGGTGTATAGATGCATGTGTATATATAAAGTTACATTTTATATCATTGTATATCACAGTATATACATTAAATTATACAGTATGTAATGTATATTATAATTTTTATAATATACATATTATATATGTATTAATATATTATTATAATAAATATTAATATTATTATAATTTTATAATATACATATTATATATGTATTAATATATATTAATTATATATTATAATTAATAATGCACATTATTAATTTTTATTTTACATTACTGAAATTAGTACAACGATAAGTCAAGAAGTAATGAATAAATCAAATGCTTATTATAAATATATGTCATATTTCCACACATTAAAAAACACATCCCTATATATTTACGTCTATGCATACATTTACCTCTATACGTGCACCTTCATGTATGTATATATGTATCTATCTTCTTATCTATCTATGTGTATATTAGCATGGGTATAACGATACAGAAAAAAATAAATATATAGATGATCATGGCAATGGAAATATAAGCATTCATGTATAAATACCATAATATAAATATGTATTTAGACATAGTATACATATAAATGCATATTAAAAACAGAATCCTGGGTGCCTGAGTGGCTCAGTTGGTTAAACAACCAGCTCTGGATGTGGGCTCAGGTCATGATCTCCCAGTTCATGGGATGGAGCCCTGGGGGGGCTCTGCACTAACAGCCTAGAGCCTACTTGGGTTTCTCTCTCTCTCTGCCCCTCCCCCATTTGTGCACCTGCTCTCTCCCTCTCAAAATAAATAAATAAACATTAAATAAATAAATAAAGTCAAAAAGAGAATCCTGTTGTTTGTCCCTGGAGAAGGGAGTAACAGAGTGAAGCAGGGAAAGCTGACAAAAGAACTGTAATTTTAATTTTTTTAAGTTTATTTATTTATTTTGAAAGAGACAGAGACAGCATGAGTGTGGTGCGGGGGCAGAGAAAGAGGGAGAGACCAAATCCCAAGCAGGCTCTGTGCTGCCAGCACATATATTTTATATATATATTATTATATATATATTTGTTATTATATATATAATATATTATATATTATATATATTTTTAATTTTATGTGTGTGTATACAAATATACAAAGCAAAAATTCAAAAAGATGATTAATGACAATACTGGGTAAACAATGAGTGTATGGATGTATTCACTTAAGTTTCAAAAGCATATATTTTCAATACGGTTATAAAATAGAATATGAAACCTGAACTTCTGAGATAATTGATGTAGTTTTATCTGTCTGCCATTGGTTAATAACCTCTGAGCTGTGATTTTATCTCAATGTCAAGAATAAAAGGTTAATAATTTAGACATCTTAAAAATTAACAAGACAATTATTGAATTGTCTCAATATAACTGTGTGTAAATTTACCATGTTGCAGTTTAATGCATTTATATTTCCTGGCTTCTTGGACCATCCTTGAAATACTGAAAAGAAATGCTTTCAAATTAATGAAATCATAGTTTCTTCCCTGACTCAATCTATTTTCCTTTCTCGTGGATACAATAGAGGTTTATCCTGGCTTTAATTTAATTTAGACTGAATTTAAATTTAGATTAATTTAGACTCCTAATTTAGGTTTTTTGGTTTGGGGATTGAAAGAAAAAAGTAGAAGTGTTTTTTCTTTGCATTCTTACTCTATACATTAGTATCTGACTCCTTTGGCAAGAAGTATCACAGCCTCCTAGAAGCTGCCAGCTGGATTTTTTTTTTTTTCCTATTTCTCCGTGTTACAGCAAAGGACAACTGCAAGGAATTTAAAGGAAAAAGAAGAAAGGAGGGGACACTGAAGGTGCGTCTCAGGATAAATGGCTGAATCACTGAAACTGAAGTCAGTGATGAATTCTTTGCCTCACATCATTTCCATTTTAATCTGCCTGAATACAAATAAAACACCGAAATAGAACATGTTCTAGAGAATATGTATTTGGATATTTTATTTCTCGTCAGTTGAATTTAATTCTATTTACGGTTTAAAAATTCCAACTGAAACATGTAGAAGAGTGATAATAGCAAAGTGGTCACTAACTTGCTGCTGAGCTACATTCTCATATTCTTCTGCTTCATTTGCAAGTTCTGCAAAATGAATTCTCTTCTCTGACAGGTCACTTGTCATTCTTTCCCATTTTATTAGAATACAGAACACTTCACCTGAGCAGCAGGAATAATGCAGCTATCTTATTTTATGTTACTTCTTGGTAGTTTATATGTCAAAGATCTAATCTACAATAAATTTTAATATGTCATTCTTTTAATGAAAAAGGGCTACCTCATGAGCATTAATATAGCTGCAGCTAGTAATTGTGGGGCACTGGGTTTAAATGGGGAGCCAAGAGATGTGAATTGAAACCGTAATATCACTACCCATCGGTAATCATAGACAAGTATACACTGTTCATCCTCAGATTTAATTTAAATCAGCAAGAGTGGAGCTTCATAAAAATCACACTTTAGAGATAGGTGAACTCTGATAATAACATAATATAATCTTTTCATCTAATAAATAAGATTTCTATAAAAGGTTATTAACCTTCCCAAGACCATTCGCATAGCCATCTATGGTAATATATCATAATGCATAATATATTTATTTTACAATATCTACATGTACGTAGCGGTATACTTAACAATAAAGTGCATTTAACTGTATAATGCTTCACTTTTCTTAGGCCTTGAGGAGACACTTGCTTTTGGGTGGACTTTCTGTCATTCTCAAAACCAACTTGGAAAGTAAAATTGCCAGTTAAAGCATACGACATTCAGTTAAGTTCAAATTTCAGATAATCAACGACTCATTTTAGAGCAAGTATACCCCATATAGTACAATATTTGTGAGATACATATCCAAAAAAAAATATTACCCATATATCTAAAATTCAAATTTAACTGAGTTATTTTTATTTTTTTAATCTGGCAACCCTTCCTCCAATCTCCAGCTACCTTTAGACTCAAAACAACCAGAATGAAAATCTCTTAGTTCACAGGATAGTTTGTAGGTTTGTATTAATCTGTAGCTTCTTATGCATCACAACACTAATCCTCTTATCGTTTTTGAATCATGAATATATCCATCTATATAGTACCGTTTCTTCCATTTACTTTAAGTTATGTTTGAGGAACAGTGTTTCATATATGAATGCAGTCCAAGTTTGTTAGTCATTTATTTTATACTTAATAATATTTGTGTCTCATTCTTCCCTTTGCCAAATTTTTAAGAATTTACATATACAAGTAAAGCCTTGACTTGTGAGTAACTTGTTCTGCATGTGTTCCACAAGACAAGCAAACATTTCTAATAAATTTTACTTGATAAACGAGCAATGTCTTGCAATATGAGTAGCACGTGTTACCAAAAGTCACTTGATCACAACTGAGACGACGGTTCTGGAAATTCGCTTTGATATAAGAATGTTTTGGATGACAAGCAGGTTTCTAGAACAAATTATGCTCACAAACCAGGGTTTTGCTGTATATTTTACCAGAAATTTGAAGGTTTCGTTTTTAAAATTTAAGTCATAATCCACATGGCACTGATTTCTGTAAAGAATTTGAGATAGAAACTTATTTTTTTTATTTTACATAAAATAATAATATTTCCTAGGTTGCGTCTCCATTGCAGTGATGCACCACTTTTGTTGTTGAGCCACAGACTCACATGTGCACAAGGGTGATTGTAAACTGTGTGTTTCGTGCAAGTTTAGTTCTCCTGTAGAGAACTGTCCTGCTCCCAGACTTAAGCCACACCTGAGATACGACACTATGGAAACAAATCCTTCCATCAAAAAACCTTCACATAAACTGAAATATTTATCCAAGACAAATTTAGAGCGAGAGGCAGGAAATGTTTCCTTCTCTAAGTCTTCAAAGGCAGTCAGACCTGGATGAAGACGTAAAAAGGATAGGAGATATATGAGGTAAAACTGTTTTGTTGAAATATAATTATTTGATCGTGTACGCATAAATAGCAGGTAGTGGACAAAATCACGCCTGCGTACAGCTTAATGTTGTCCATAGCTACTGGGGTGTCCATCAGAACTGCAACCATCTGATTTGGGGTGGGAAAACAGTCCACCCCAAATATGTCATCGCTTAAATTTCGAGGAAGAAGTCGATCATAATAGGCCAAAGAATAATCATTCAAACAGCCAGCTTCTAAGGTTCAGTACGAAAGCAGGTGTTAGAAGGTCACACGATGAAATGTATGATATGTCCGCAGGACAAATAGCCATTGAAAAAAGTGCAGGAAAAGTTCAGCTTCCCACAAGGTAGTGAACATGGTCCCAAATGTCTTTTGATGACGGGCGTTGCATCTGGAAGCAATTATTTCCTCATCTTTGAATCTTCCAATAACGCATCTCCGGTGGTGCAGATTAAGCAACTCAGCAAAATCAATCTTGTTGGAAGAGAGAAGCCACAGCCTTGATCTTTCTTGGGAAGCAAGGTTAAGAATGCAGTACCCGTTGGAGCTCCTGGGTGGCTCGGCCAGTTGAGTGTCTGACCTTGGCTCAGGTCATGATCTCCTGGTTCATGAATTTGAGTCCAGCATTGGGCTCTGTGCTGTCAGCGAAAAGCCAGCTTCCAATCCTCTGTCTCCCTCTCTCTCTCTGCTTCTCAGCAGCTCATGCTCTCTCTCCCTCAAAAAATAAATAAATAAATAAATAACCAACAACAATGACAAAAAAGAATGCAGTACTTGTTGCATCGCTTAAAAAAAATAAGAAACTAAAATATACTAAATAGTGAAATTTAGAAATGTGGGGAGAAATCAGAGATATAAAGTAATCTACAGTGGCAGATGACACATTTAGCTCTCTCAATGGGTATTATGCTTAAGGAAGAAAATAACTGGTTACTTCGGGCATAAGAAGCCTAGAAATAATTCACAGATATCTTGCACTATTTCCTGTGGTAACAAGTTTTAAACTTGCCTTCAGATTTCTGGTGGAATTGATGCTCCCAAAGAAGACATGCATATTCAGACTCCCAAAGGCCTATGATTACATACCACAAATTTAGAAAAGTGCCATAAACAGCTATTGAGCACTGAATTTAGTCTTTTATTTATTTCAACTGCTTCAGGATTACTTTTAATCGGAGGTTAACACTGAGGCCAAAAAGACAGAATGAAGCTTTTCAATCTTCATCAAGAATCATTATGCGCAAGCGAAAAAAGAGAGAACAATAGAAAATTGGATTGATCCAAATTTAAATGTTCGTGTCTTAAAAAATGCCATAAACAAAATGCAGGTACAGCCCACAAAACTGAAGAAAATATATGTAAATAATATGTCTGATAAGGGACTTGCATCTAGACTATATTACAAAAACATAATTCAGTAGTAAAAAGACAATCCAATTAAAAATAGACAAAGAATTTGATTAGACATTTCTCCAAATAAGATATACAAATAACCGGTAAGCACATGAAAAGACACCTAACATCATTAGTCATTAGACAAACACAAATCAAAACCATAATGAGTTATTCCTTGACACTCACCAGGACAGTTGTAATCAAAGGCACAGATATCAGGGTGCCTGGGTGGCTCAGAGAGTTGAGTGTATTTGATTTCAACTCAGGTGATGATCTCATGTTCACGAGATGGAATCTAGAATTGGGCTCCATGCTGGGCGTGAAGCCTGCTTAAGATCTGTCTCTCTCCTTCTCCCTTTGCTTCTCTCCTTCTCCTTCACATGGGAGGCTTCTCTCTCTCTCTCTCTCTCCCTCCCTCTCTCTTTCTCAAACAAAACAAAACAAAACAGATATAAGAAATGCTGATGATGTGAAGAACTCAGAACCTTCCTACATTGCTGATGGGAATGTGAAATGGTTAAGACACTCTGGTACCGTCTGGCAGTTTCTCCAAGTTTAAACAAAGATTACCATATAACTAAAAAAAATGAAAACATACATCTGCACTAAAAAACATGTACACAAATACTCATAACAGTGTTGTTTGAAATAGTTAAAAAAATGGAAACAATCCAAATGCACACCAGCTGACAAAAGAATAAATAAAATGTGTATATCTATGTAATAGAATGGTATTTAACAATAAAAAGGAAGAAAGTATGAAGCATGCTACAACATAGATGTACTTGGAAAACATTATACCAAATTAAAGAAGCCACTGTTAAAAAGGAAACTACCAACCCAGTGTGAAATCACTTGCCCCCAGGACAGCAAACCATGACTTAATTGTGATTTCAACCTCTTCAGGAGTGGAATTTTAAGCCAATCAGTCTGGGATTTTCTGGTAATCACCAATAAGGTAATCTGGCACATGGGTCCTTCTATCACAAAAGAGAATTAATTTGCGTGATGAGACGCCCCTATGGGAAGATAACCTGGCTGGAATCCATTTTTTAAAAAAACATTTTTGCTAGTAACTCTTGCCCCAACCTCCTTCCTGTAAAAACCTTCCATTTTGTACAACTCCTCAGAGCTTCCCGCTACTTGCTAGATGGGTTGCTGTCTGATTTAAGTACTGTTTAATAAAGCCAATTAGATCTTTAAATTTACTTGGTTGCATTTTGGTTTTTTTTTTAACACAGTCATAGAAGACCACATACTGTATAATTCCATTTATATGAAAGATCCAGAATAGACAAATCTATAGAGACACAAAGTAGATTAATGGTTGGCTGCAGGGTGGGGTTGAGAGAAACAGGAGTGATAATGGGCATAGGATACTTTGGGGAGGGGGTGGTGATGAAATGTTTTATAGCTGACGGTGGTAATGCTTACACAACTCTATGAATATATGAAAAACTATTGAATTTACATTCCAAATGGGTGCATTTTATGCTATGTGAATTCTATGCCAATAAATGAGTTACAGGGTGAATTCTATGTTAATAAATGAGTTACAGAGTTGCCCTGTATAGGGTCACCATAGGCCCATCAGCAGTGCCCAGAGGTTCAGTGGCGCCCAGAGCCAGAGCCTCTAGGATTATCTCCGTCAACTGGGAAATAAGCATTCTCAGTAACACCCCATTCAGTTGCAGCAAGAGGGTAGCCTGGATTCATTATGAGAACTGGCCCCATTCATTTCAGGGAATACCCTGCGACAAAGGACTAACACATTCAAATTCTCTTGGAGGGCAAGCTAGAACATTGGGAACCTGTCTTCATTGAGTGAGGGAGATCTGTCAAGTCTGGTTTAGGATCAGGGTGGAGAGAAAGAGATGAGCCATTGTTTTCCAAGGTTAAATAAAAAAAAAAAAATTGCAATTAAAACAGTCTAAATAAAGACACTCTCTAAATGTGTAATCAGGTAACAGTGAATATAGGAGAAGGAGTTCAGAAAGCGATGACGAAGACAAAGTACCACCTGAGATAGGGGATTTTAACCACCAAGATAATATATGGGATGCCTGTGGCTTTGGCTTTGGATTGAGACAAAAGTGATTTAAAAAGGAACTGAAAGTCAAAAGTCCATTAAAAACAAACACAAGAACGAACAAACAGGAAATCCCCAGGAAGTACAGAATTAGCATGCGAGTTTGTCCGAGACAGAGACAAAGAGCTAACAAGATCTGCAGAAAGGGACAAGGAGAGGCCAAAGCCAGTCTGAAGACCCATGCACCTTACAAGCCACAGAAGAAAGAGTCCTGGACTCTGGCGGGGGGCTGTGCTGTCCCAGGAGGGGCTGCCAGCCCTGGAGGCGAACCTGAGGAGGTCAACCTGGGGGCTGCAGGTGTCCAGCACTGAGAACAATAGCCTGGGTCAAGTTGGAGAAGTGGCTACAACTCTTTTATCAAGTAGAAGCATTCCTCCCAGCACCTTCAATAACAATTTCCATAGTTAATTCAGCTTTCAGGTGGTTCTTCTTCAGTTCGATATTTTGCAGTAACAAAAAATCCTTTACTATAGCAAAACAAATAGGCAACTGAATGGTAACTTGGCTTCTGGAGTGGCAATATCTCATGTGCTGAAGTCTTAACTACTTTAAATAGGTTCATCCTGCTAGTGTCATAGCGATTTTCTCAAGAGCTGTAGGAACTCAAACTGGTTTTGTCTGAGTTTATTGCTGAATTCATCTAAAGAGAAAAAAAAGAGTTGGAGCAAAGTGTTTCATTTCTGATACATTCTACACAACGTAAAAAAAAAAAAAAAAAAACTTTTTTGGTTTAAATGTTCATTGATGGATTAAATTATTCTTAGAATGGCTGTATAAGCTGAAATATATCATCAACTATTTTTAAATGAAGTTACAGGAGGAGCGACAGCAAAGGAGCATAAACTAGAATTTTAAATGAATGAGAATGTACATTTGCACCTTTTTCTTTTCCACGTTTATGAATATTTGTGAATCAGAAGTTGAGTAGTAAAATGTCTACCTCCCTTTTCCTTTAATGGCAACAATATGAATTTCCTCATGTTAGCTAAATGCCACTTTAGATGTAAGGATAAAAAGGGATAGAGAAGGGAAAGAAGAAAAAAGAAGGAAGGCAAAAATAAGTAAATGAAAGCCACCTTTCCCACTGCTTTAAAGAGACTCATAAAGAAATTCTATGGTGCTTTTCTGCATTTCTTTCTCTCACATCCTTGTTCCTATTTCACCTGACACGTATGAAGCCATACTGCAATGAAATTCAACTCAAATAGAAACTTCCTCACTGTTACCATTCTATAAGCTTACAAATGTTGAAACTATGCGGATCAGCTTCTATATTACTAAAGAAAACAATTTGATATTTTATAAACATAATTACAAGCATTTTAGAGCCTGTGTAATCAGGTCACCCATGCATAGCTGAGCGGTGTTATTCGTACTCACAAAACGGATAAGCAGCATATTCATAAGCCTCGATGAGAGGTATCCTCCAACATTTTAAGGACTCTACTCAAATTTAAAAATTCTATAAACAGCATTTATTTACAGGGACTGGGAAATATTTTGGATTTTTGTATTTTTCAGTGGGCCCCTCCATTGAGTATAGCATAATAAAGAGGGGTATGGACCAAGGGCAGTTAAATTTGTTCTTTAAAAATAAAGTGATAATAAATATGGAGTTGCCTACTGATACCACCTGTAAGGTGGTAAGAAGATGTATCTGGAGACAAAGATCAAGAGAAAGATAACAGAAACAATAAAATATATATATATATATATATATATATATATATATATATTATAACTACTTTAGGCAGGAAGCAGTAACTCATTGCGGAAAATGGCCAATGAATTTCTAGAACAGTGTGGTGTAATCACATTCTGATAAATCAAAATCCTGAGTAAATAAATGTATATTACGTGCAAAATTTTGTGGTGCAAGAGAGTTGAGGCAGAGAGCAGGGTGACAGCTCAGTGCCTACAGCTTGGATAGAAGGTCTTTAGAATAAACCCTTGAGTGCCACTCTTTCCTAATGTCTACATTTCCAAGGTGGGTTCAAACACATATCCAGCAGGCTGGAGAAGAAATGATGGCAAAGCATTCTTGATCCTCTATTTAATTCCAGAAGCTTTCCTCCAAGTTTGGCTCTTTTTTATTGGAGATGTATATAAATAACATAAAGATTGGTTGTGTGACAAAGTTATTGCATTTGTTTACAGAAGAGGTTGTTCAAGGTGTGTGTGTGTGTGTGTGTGTGTGTGTGTGTGTCTTTAGTATTACAGTGTAGTGACACAAAAGACTTACAATAAAACCTGGCTCTTAGCAACAGTCCATGAACTAAAGTAAAGATAAATTCCAGTTGCCCTAATATGAATTTCTCACTCAACAAAAACAGTACCTGAATTCTTCAACCCATGGCCCTCGTTACCAATAGCATAAGCCGTCAACGGTTGATTGCCATTATGGAAGACAGCTAATGCCGTGAGGGAACGGTGGCTCCATTACTAGATGACAAGTCACTTATGTAGCAGCAAAGGGAGTCAAAGTTTTTTGGGAAAAAGCAGTGGGCTCAGAGTGAGGGTTGTCACAGCTTTTTGTGAAGTCATTTCGGGTCTTAAGGGAAAAACTTTGCACATGATTACACAACCTATTCCCATTTTATATGAAATTTTCTGGGTCTTGCCACAACTTGGAAAACAATGATTCCATTGCAGGATACACAGCTGAACAGGCAAGCGTATCTTTTGTTGAGATAGTCTGTCTCTACCAGGGGCCAGGAATGGTCTAGAAATGACTGCTAACTCTTATGTGTGTATTTAGTGCCTGCAGAAAGTCTTTGTCCAAAGCCCAGAGACCAGAAATGACTAGTAGAAGCTTACTGCCAAAGCTTTACACTTGATATTAAAGCATCTGTTACTTCAGAACACCCGAGGGAAAAGTAGCCTATTTTAAAGACTTCTTTCTGGCTGCTTAAATTGTATTTAAACTTTCTTCTTATAGGAAACCTCATTTAAGTTAACTGTAAGTTAGAAAATTTTGTATAGCTCTACTTTAATAGAGCCCCCTGGTGTGTAATAGACTTCTTGCAATATCCAAGGTGTCTGATTATCTACTGGGCTTCCTTATTTATAATTAGCAGTGAGGGGGTGGGGGGAAGCCATCAAAATGAAAAAAAAAAAGTTCTGAAAGTATCACGGAAGACATAATCCAAATGTATAATTGTCCCCTCTTCAGGTTTTCTTTTCCTTTGAAATTCTTTCAATTAATGTGACACTCCTGGCCTTAAGTTCCCCTTTCACATTCTTTCCCTGGAAAGTTGAGTGACTTGACTTCACTGGAAAATCTTAGAAAAATAAAATGAGTATTCCTGACTCATTAATTTAAAAAAAAAAAAAAACCAAAAAACAAAAAAAACAAGAGGTCTATTAGAACATTTTAGGTGGGAGACAATCCTCATCATCTTTTTAAAATAATTATTGAAAACTGAATGAAAATCATGATTATCTCCTTTGAATGTAGTTATAAGCATGAAAATTGTAAAAGAATATTTGAGGGTAATCAAATAGGCATAATCAACCAAAAATTCATTCAGAATTATGACTATGATGGGAAAAATAATCAACTCGTCCTTCATTCAAGAAATATTTATCTATGGTCTCCTGTATGCTACCTTCTACTCACAATACCGGGAATACAGCTACTGATTTAATGGAACTTACATTCTATTAGTAAGGGACAGTAAAGAAAATGAACGTACACATTTTAACATACGAGGTACTGATAAGCACTATTCATAAGTATAAAATAGTAAAGAGATAAACGCAGGATTAAGATATTACAGCAAAGGCCAAATGTGTTGTGGAGATGAAGCCATATATTGGGAGTAGGGAGCGAGGCCCAGAGAAGAAACATTAGCGAAAACATGCTTTTCCTGTGTCAAGACTATCCTGGAAGCCGATGTAGCCACAGCAAAAGGAACAGAGGAAGGTGACAGGAGCTACATATGTCAGCACAGTGACTGGGGCGACACTCAAATACTCTTGTGTGGCGTTAAATCACCATTTATTAAATCACTTACTATTGTTTTTTTAAAATTTTGTAACGTGTTGCTGAGCATTGGTTGAAACCAGAGGATCTCATTCTAAACCAAAGGTGGTTTTGTTTTGCTTTGTCTCGTTTTGTTTTGAAGGTCACTAAAGGAATTCCTTCTGCAATATTCTTCTGGCCACTTAATTAATTTTAAAACTGTACAAGTAACATGTGTGGAAATACTGCATGGAGCAAAACCCTTATTGTGATAAACTGTGCAAGGGTCATGTTGGCACTAACGAGTATATTTTAAAGAATTTGGTCAAAGATGTAGTGGACTATCTCTTAGCCAACTGGGATTGCCTGCCATCTTCCACTCTCTCTTTGAAAAGCACTCGTATGGTAGTGCAGCTGTCTCTTTAAGATCCCGGTTTCATTGGCAGCATTATTCACAATAACCAAGACATGGAAACAACGTAAGAGTCCGTCAGTGGATGAATGGACAGAGAAACTGGAGTATATATACACAGTGTATTTAACCTTAAAAATGATGCAAATCTTGCCATATGTGACCACATGAATAAAACTGGAAGCCATCACGCTAAGTGAAATAAGCAGTCACAGAGGGACAAGCACTTCAGGATCCCGTTTATATGAAGGATCTGAAATAGTCAAACTCCTAACAACAGAGAGTAGAATGGTAGTTGCCAGGGACCCAGGGGAGGGGAGCTGCTGTGCAATGTGTATCCAGTAATGGTTGTGCAGAATCACTAAGTTCTAGAGACCTGCGGCCCAACAGCGTGCCTATAGTTAACAATACAGTATTGTGCACGGAAAAATGTGTTAATAAGTAGAATTCATAATAAGTATTTTTACTATAAGGAAAAAATGGTAATGAAGTGGAAAAACAAAACAAGATAAATGTTCCAAAATGCCCGTGGCTCACTAGACACTTGTGGCTGGTAGCCTATTATCTTATGATCACCTGAATATCTTTGTTCTCACCAACTGAGTTGTTTGCTTACCCCAAATCGGTTGTGTTATTCTCACGCTTGTTCATGTCGGTTGTCTTTTTTATTGTCATTATTTCATGTAATTTTTTATAGCCTATTCCAGAGGAAAGGCTTTGACTCCATGTAAAATTGTTCCTGAATGAATGTACAACTCTAACTCTAAAGCTTAAATGAAATGCTTAAAGTACCTATATATTATTTTAACTTTCCGCTTTATTTAACTTTTGGACTTAAATTAGTTTCACTGGTCTCCAATAAAAGGGCTTCTACTATGCAGTGTCACTGTTGGTCATTTTCCCTGATGGTTGCTCATTAATGATTTTTTCTTTTGGATGTTCGGAACTCTGTTGATTTCCAGTGTTCCATTTAATCAGTACAATTCTGAGAGCATGACTACCATAATCAGTGTCAACTAATATTTTAGGAGTGACCAGCCTTTGCACGCCGACCTCCAGCTAGACATCTAGGCACTGATGAGGTGGGCCGTACTGCAGATGCCTGGAATGGAAATGGGAAGAAAAAACATTATAACGTCACCATTTTTACTAAGACCTGGTGTTCAAAGAGCAAAATACGTGTGTTTAGGAAAAATACATAAGGCTTCTTAGTGGAATGTGAAGAGGGAAGTTTTGGTTTCAACTTTAGTTAAGTATATGAGGAGGAAAAATGAAAATAAAAAAGGAGGAGGGGAAAAAACAAAACAAAACAGAAAGCTGGAGGACAAAGAGGCATTTGAGCCAAGAAGAGTCAGGTCCAATTAAATTATGTAAGCTAACAGCTAACTTTATGTGTGTCAGCTCATCGCTTGAGGGCACCGAGTTCACTCAGATGTTCTTTCCTGCTCAGGCGAAGGCAGTGGCAAAAGGCATTTCCAACGAGGTCCCAGCACGAAAATATTTGAATAGTTGAAGATCATTTATTGTCCAGAAAAAATTATTTCCCATTGGACTCCTAGAGAAGGTATTTTTAAATTAAAAATATGCACCTCAGGCTTATATCTTATGGTCATTAAAGTTTTGAAATAAAACTTTTCTGAAGTCTGATGAACGCGTACAACTTTGTCACATCATCTGTCCCCCAAATTAATGGTAGGATCTTCTCTTGAATGTCATCGAATTTATTCAAGTTTTACCGTTTAGGATATTAATTTTCAGAAGCCTTCGTCCTGATAACAACCCAAGCATGTAAAATAAGCATGGTGTTTGGAAATACAATGAAAAAGATCACATTATTTGTGGAAGCAAATCAAATGATTCAAGTAGTAACATGATATGTCTTCAAGGAAATAGAAGACTCAAAGAAATTATAAATGCAATGAGTTTATATTGTCAAAGTAAATATTAATGGCATTTGCACTCTGACGGGAGCAAAGTTTTCATTTAGAAGTATTATAAAGGACGAAAAAACTCTACTTATTTGTGGGCAGATAACCAGAAAAGGAATTTAAAGAAAAGAACATAGGTTTTAAATATCTGTGTGAATTCTGACGTGGTATTAGGGAAATAGAAAATGTTTAGGTAGAATTCTATGACACTGGGTTTACACAGGGATCAGCATTTTGAAGCACTTACGATCACAATGTCATAGATCCTTTGTTAGCTACTGAAATGGGAGAGAAACAGGAACAATAGTGACAAGAAAATCCCCGATATAAGAAAAACTTACACTTTATTGAGCCCCCAAACTTTTGCGAAGAATGGGATACTTGGGACTCATGCTCATATATATGTGACTATTGCATTGTCAGTTTGCCTGTGTAGCCCGTAAAAGACCTATGGTTTGAACCGAGAAGATAAACATCCTTAGAGACATCACAGAGAAGGAGGAGAGTATGAATAATAGAAAAAAATAAAGAAAGTAAAGAAAATAGCAAAGATCCCTCTCACAGAAAAAGCAATAGCCAGAGCTTCAGGCTGTGATTCTGGAAATAACCAGAAAATAAAGCTCAGAGTGTTAGAAAGCTGTTTTAGCTAAAGATGAACCCATGACTCAATTCAAAATGCTAGAAAACATATATCTCTTTTATCTCTGGTTCTAGGTCCATAAAGTCAATAGTCTTGGGTGTAACTTATGATTACAATTTCCCCACCAAAATATTACTATACTGAAAAAAGAATGTGTAGAAGTCTATAATCTGGGTTTCTTGATTTCCTCCCTCCTAGGAATATCTGATGTTTGGGTCGAGTTGGATATTATAGAATAGGCATGGCTCAGTTGAAAATTTCATTCACAGTGAAATAAAGTATTTTGTTCAGTATTCAACTCAATAGTAGCAAAATTAATTACGTGTTTAGAATCATCTTTCATCTACTGAATATAGACTTGGAAAATATGTATATGTATTATACAAATATATAGGTACAATACATATAAAATACTCATATATGTGTATAAATGTATATGTATATCAGTATATAAAAATAGGGTTGTTTACAGAAGCATGGTGTCAGTTATGTATGTGTTACTGTGTATATAGTTATTATTTTTTAACCTGATACAAATAGGTCTTTGGATTTGGGGTATTAATACCTACTACTATTTGCATATACAGCATATATGTGGGGAAAGAATATTTTTGTATGTAATTATTATATATATAAGCATATGTCTAGATAAAATATTAGCTTGTCATTTTATTCGTATTCTTATTTCTATATAATTCTCTACTTTCTCTTTCTTAACCCAGTATACCACTGTCCTTTCTCCTCTCTTTATATTTGTTCTTTAGAACACCCATTCATTTTAGTCAAGAAAGATTATCTTCAAAACATTCTTCATATTCTACAGAATCAAATTAAGAAAAATTTTGTTTCAAAAAACTTTTTGTTCAGAAAAAAATGAAGAAAGAGGAGAAGATTTATCCATAAGTATATTTATGTGGGAAATATTCAATGATTCTTCCTGGATATTTCACATTTCTATATGTCTTCCACATACATGGGCTAACTGCTCTTTGCCTTTCATTCTTTTCAAAAATATCTGTACAGAAAATGGCTCCTTTCGAAGCAAAGGGTAGGCATGCTTACCATCGGGTTAAATAAAAATAATGTTTTCCTCCAGAGCGAAAGCAGGAAAGTTTACTGCCCAATATAAAACATTTTGGCCTCCTACACTCACCATTTCTTTCTTGTAATTCAACCCACAACATGGGCAGGTATTTTGGGGCCTTCTTCATATAAACCTGGGAGAATTCAGTCTCAGGGGACCAGCACAGAAATTCTGAAAACCCTGACGAATCTCACTTATGTCTGTCCAAGAAATCTTGTGTTTCTCTTTCAGAGTTATTCATGAAACTTGACAGTTTGCAAGGAAGCTAAAATACCAGACATTGCAGAGTTCTTGATATTTTCATTGCTTGGACTCCATTGTTTCAACAAGTCTCATAAAGTCTTTCCTGATGTAGCTGTTGCTTGCTTATCCAGTCTGATCCTTTGTTCTTGTTACCCTCCCCCAATTGCCTTGCCATAATTAGACCTATATTCCTACCATTCTGACTTACTTTTATTTTGTCTCCTCTTATATACCATTCCTTTTTTCCTTATACATTTTCCCAGATTTTCCACTTATGTATGGCTAAGAATTCCACATGATACATTCATCTTTTAGGTACTTCCTAGTGCTGATTAGACTTTCAACCTATTGGCCATTCAGCATGTCTTTGTTCAATGAACATTTTTTTAAAACATTTTTAATGTTTATTTGCTTTTGAGAGAGAGTGTGTGAGTGGGAGGGGGCAGAGAGATGGAGAGAAGGAATTCTAAGCAGGCCTTTGTGCTGACAGCAGTGAGACTGATGTGGGGTTCCAACTCACAAACCATGAGGTCATGACCTGAGCCAAAGTCAGATGCTCATCTGACTGAGCCACCCAGGTGCCCTGGTCAATGAACATTTTTGAACACTTCCCCACAGTTGGGAAAATTTCAAATTATGAGTACATCATTTTGCAACACTGAGACATATAATTCATTTTTCCAGTCTATTTTATAACTATTCCAATTAGATATACCTAATTCTGAAGTTAGTGACCCTGCAAAATTAGGCCACATAGAGGTTCCATCATGATAAATTGCAGGAATATTCCTCTTTCAGATTCGACAGAGACAGCAATATTAATGGCGGGGTCCAGAGTTTAGTATCAGTAATGGAGTTTTTGTTTGTTTGTTTGTTTTAATTTTTTTTTTTAATTTGAGAGGGGCAGAGAGAGCACAAGCATGAGCAGGGGAGGGGCAGAGTTGTGGGGGATGAGCCTAGGAATCCCCTGGGCTTACACCAATGGGTTGACAAGACATCAAGAAATACAAAGTCATAAAACGCTCACACCTGAGTTTGGGGAAATCAGATTGGCACCCCAAGAATAGAGGAATGCAAAGACACACCGAGAATAAAGAGGAGCAAAGGTGCCAGGATTAGGGAGGTGCAAAGGCACCCCAAAATAGAGATGGGGTGCAGAGCCCCCAAAATAGAAAGGGAGAGGCAAAGACCTAAAATAGATACGACACAAAGGTGCCCAATACATAGGTATATGAAATAAACAAGATTAGATGTTCAAGATGAAAGCACCCCCAATTTAGTACTATAGCAGAAAGCTGCTTTCACAGGAGGATAAGGCCAGGTTAGCTAAACTGGTAAATTGGACTATGGACTGCTGCACTGCACGCAAACCAGCCCAGAGTAGAGATGGTTAACAAAAGAAAAGGTGCCTTGTCAATCCTGAGGTTATTTGTTGTCTCATCCCTTAGGGTGGCAAAGATGAACAGAGGTGCTGCCTCATGTCTGCTGTAAACAACCCTCCTCCTGACTGCCCGCTGCCCGGATTTTGTTTTGTATTAACCCAAACCCCTAACCACAAATATCCTCAAGACCCCCTTTCCCTCACATCCACAAGTTAATGTTCATAGACTCATTGTCTCTGTGCACGTCCATCACCGTGTTTGTAAACCTTCTGATCCTAATAAAAACGGGGCAAGGACCCTTACTCGGGGCTCTTGTCTTTTCCCAGACATTAGCTATCTCTTGCTTTAATCCTGCATCCACTCTTTTGCTGGCCAAAAAGAACTTTAGACTTAGAGTTTATGACACAGAGTGAGAGGGAGGAGAGAGAATCCCAAGCAGGTTCTGCACTGTCAGTGCGAGGACCTCGACGTGGGGCTTGAACTCACAAACCATGAGATCATGACTTGAGCCAAAATCAAGAAGTCATACATCCAACTGAGCCACCCAGGCAGCCCAGTAATGGAATTTTAATGTCCATACTCCCAAATAATCAAAATGTGCCACCATTATAACAGCCTGTGTATATTTTGGGATATGTGTGTGTGTGTATATATATATATATATATATATATATATATATATATATGATGTATAGATGTACAGATGTATATACACTCTCTCTAGCTTCCCATTTTGATTTTCAAGACAACCTGGAACTTCAGTACATATAAACATGTTTAAATAAATAATTTTGTGTTTAATTTTTAATTTTCTGTTGTTTTCAGCAAAGAACAGTGACAGAAAAAATAATTAGTACCAAGAGTGCTGCAGGTAAAAGACTTTCATGGAAAAAGGGCATGAAGAATTGGTTATTGGATGTGCTTGGGTGTGATGATGATGAAAAAGCATGCTTTTATCCCAAAAGGGAACAGTGTGGTCCCACCTCATACAGAGTTAAGTGGTGAAATGATCCCATGTGCCATTTAGAAAGATGTGCAAAATGAACACAAGACAGGGAGCTATATATATCAACTGATAAGGAATATTATTAAGGACATGAAGATTTAAAAAAAACTAAAGAGATGATCTGGTTGTTTCTAACTGTACAGAGAAGCTAAATAAAAAGATGTAAAGACTTGGATTCTGAGCTCAAAGCCAAGTCAAAGGCAAAGAGACGACCTCTCTCCTGAAAGAATCTTATATCTTTCAGATATGATGTTCATATAACCAAAATTCACACTAAGAATTTTCTCACTTGGGCTGCCAAGTTAGATCAGTTCAATTCCTAGCTTTGTTGGATTTACTACATGGAATTTCAGTCGTTTATCAGGAAGGATGAGACTAAAATGTTGTAAAGGGTCATCAGAAAAGATTCATGGGACTCAAACCCAAAAACCCCACTGATCATATTTTGCCAGCCAAAGCAGTTCTGTGTGTACATCCTTTTAACTATTTGATGGAGCCATTTCTGCATTGCTTTAGAATGCTGAACTAACTCATTACACCCGCAGCAGGTAACTTGCAAGGAGAATCCAAATATCTTCATTTTACCTCCCCCATGGTCTCATTTTTTTCTGGACTTACAAGAAAAGTAAGATCAGAATTTACCCTTGGGGTCCAGTTGCAGAGTCAAACCCAGGAAAAGAGAGCTTACTTACAGAAAAGAAGAATTGGAATTTCTATATGTATATGTGTGTGTGTTTGTTTATCTGTGTGTGTGTACCAGAAAACAAAGCATGAACTCTGTGTGTGAGATTAATAAATTCCAAATAAGCTTAACCAGGAAGAAAAACATACTTTTCTACTAGACTAAATATTGATTTTAGTGCAGTAGGAAACCATCTACACTGATGGCTAAAATCTTCAAAGTTCTCTGAAAGATTGCCCTTGAACAGTACAAGCCTTGCTGCTCAGTTCTCCTGGGAGTTCAATACGTTACCCCTCAGGCCTTAGCCAATGACATCCTATGGACTGGGAAGAAAGTTCTGTCCCCTTGTGTCTAGTTGGAACAGAAGGTGGTGACATTTTCACTCCAAGGCTTGCTGCACAAGTAAGCTGAAGGTGCATCTCACCTGACACCCCATCCTTGCTTATCCCTTCCCCCCTTCCTATTTTACTTTCCTCACTTGAGAATTCTGTCAACAAATGACATGTACAGAAATCTCAACTCAGGTTCCGTCTCTAAAGAACCCAAGCTGAATCAACGTATATGCAGAGAGGACCTAGCAAACGGAGACACAGTTTGGGTTTCCCGAACCCAGTGATCTGTCAAGTGACTGGTAATAAGAATGTCATCACTGATGGTTAAGAACATATTGATAATTCCAGGTATGTAATTACATTGCAATTGTTAGAATCTTTGACCATGATGAGGAAGGAGAAACAAGTGCAGAAAATATCTACCGTGAAAGATAGGTGGAGAGATACAGTGGACACAGCAGTTATGAAGGCTGGGTAATTGTGTGGCTGTTTTGATTCAATGTATTGATACATTGAAGAGAGAAACCTACAGGCTCCATTCAATTCATAAGGAATTTAAGGCAAAGTATTAAAGTCAGAGTCCCTCACTGGCAGTGTGTAAATGACCGTCTAGACTCTTGCAGACAGAGGGCTGATGATGTTGAAACATCAAGCTCAGGATGTAATAATAATGGAGAAGTCTGGGTCTTTAATCCAGATGAAGTTTCTATGACAAAGTCAGGGTCTTAAGAACAAAAGTGGAATGGGTATGGGGAAGTCTGAGGAGAAAAACCCGAGGGGTGCTTGGGTGGCTCAGGCACTGCTCATGAGTTTGAGCCCCGCATCAGGTTCTGTGCTGACAGCTCAGAGCCTGGATCCTGCTTCAGATTCTGGCTCCGTCTTTCTGCCCCTCCCCTGATCTCTCTCTCTCTCTCTCTCTCTCTCTCTCTCTCTCTGTCTCTTTCTCTCTATGTCTAAAATGTAATGTAGAAACATAAAAAAATAATTAAAAGGAAAATCTGAGAATTCTGAACCCTGCAACCATCAGACATGCAGAAATGAACCCCGCCCCTGCAAACACACATTTATTTGAGGACCCCACACTTCTCCTTTGCTTAGAGATTACCCAGAGGCTTTAAATGAGACAAATGATTCACATGGCAGTCAGTGCTTGTCACGCCACTTCTCCTGCCCATTCTACTAATCACTGAGGTTTTTCTTTTCCAGCTTTTCTCAGATGTAATTGACATATAACATAACATCATGTATGTTTACAATGTAATGGTGTGATACATGTATATGCAGCAAAATGATGACCCAAACCAGGTCAGTTAACATCTCCATCACCTCACATAATTACCACTGTTTACTTTTCGTGGCGAGAATGTTTACGATGTACTCTTTTAGCAACTTTCCCGCATGTAACATCGTATTGTTAACTATAATCACCATAAGGGACATTAGATCCCCAGAAGTGCCTCATCTTATTACTGGAAGTTTGCACCCTTTGACAACATCTCCCTATTTCCTCAGCTTCTCAACCACTGATAACCACTATTCTACTTGTTTCTGTGAGTTTATGATATGTTTATATATATGATATCTACAGATATCATATATAAGTGAGATCATACAATATTTGTCTTATTTCACTTAGCATAAAGCCCTCGAGGTCCATCTCTATTTTCAGAAATGGCAGGGTTTTATTCATTTCATGGTTGAATAGTCTTCTGTTTTATGGCTGAAGATATATAGATCAGATGGTGATGATGATAGATAATAGATAGATTACGTAGATAGATGACAGATAATCTCAGATTTTCTTCATTCATTTGTTGATTAATACTGAAGTTGTTTTCATGTCTTGGCTATTGTGAATAGTGGTCCAATAACCATGGGAGTATAGATATCTCTTTGAGATAGTCACTTATTTCCTTCCTCTGGACATATAGTCAGGAGTGGGATTACTGGGTTTTATGTAGTCCTATTATTATACTTTTGAGGAAACTCCGTGATCTTTTCCATAGTACTTGTCCTAATTTTTATACCCACCAACAGTGCGCAGGAGTTCTCTTTCTCTACATCCTGACTAGTGCTTGTTATGTCTTGACATTTTTTCATTAACGGCTATTCTAACAAGCATGCAGCGATCCCCCATTGTGGTTTTGATCTGCATTTCCCTGATGATGAATGATGTTGAGCACATTTTCATGAATGTCTTCTTTGCATGCTTTCTTTGGAAAAATGTCTCTATTGGTCCTCTGGCCATTTTTTAACCTACATTATCATTATCATTATTATTGTTATTACTATTATTGTTGTTGAGTTGCATATGTTGCTTAGATATTTTGGATATATGGTTTGTATCTGTGGGTTATCTTTTCATTGTGCTGTGTATTTTCCTGAGCAGAACTCTGTAGTGTAGTCCCATTTATTTATTTTTGCCTTTGTTGCCATTGCTTTTGGTGTCATATAAAAAAAAAAAAATCATTGCCAATGTCACTGATGTCAAGAAGCTTCTTCCCTATAGTATCTTCTAAGAGTTTATATTTTACCAATAAGTTAAGTTTTTATTTTTGTTTTTGTTTTTGTTTTCCTACAGAAATCTGACTGAGGAGAAGTTGGGCTTATCAAGGGGGAAGTGGTATTATGTATACGGGTACTGAACGTGACAAATAGGTATTAGTAGAAACCAAGAGAACATGCCTAAATGGATCCTAAGGAAGATGGATACGGAAGATGAAATATACAGCTAGAAAAGAAAAACTGTTCAAATAAAGCACTCTCCAAAGACACAACGTTTGATGTTCTGCCAATGCCTCGGGGAAGTGTTGGTAAAGCGCTGGGGTATTTCTTGGGAGTTTGACAAAAATGAAATACATACGTAAGGAGGGCTACAGTAGACTATGAGAGAAGAAATACAAAGTTCAGATAACTGTGAAGACCAGAAAAGACTCCATATGTAAGGCCCGCAAACTCACTGGCTGATAAATGGATTCCCTCAGGAATCCCAGAGCACAGCCTATTTACCAAGTGATTAAGAAATGCTTGGAAGTTTGTTCCTTCTGAGCCTGAGCTGACAGAGTCCATAAGAAACTGTGTCGAATCGAAACGGCAAACAAATATATCATCCTCAATAACTTCAGGGATGGTGTTTCCCCTTGTATACCAGTCTGGCTCCTGTAAATCCCGGATGCGTTATGGCAAGCGACAGTGGACCTCCGCAACGTAAGAAAATAGTAGCTCCAATCGCCGCTCTTATGCGAGATGTGGTATTTTTGCCGAAACAAATTGGCACAGTGTTTGATATATGGTATGCGGCTTTTGATCTGGTCTGTGCGTTCTTTTCCATTTCTGAGAAGACGGAGGACAGAAAGTAGTTGAGGATCATTTGATTTGGATGGTGGCATATATTTACATGCCGCCCTGGGTCTCTGCTGTTTATTTAGCTCTCTGTCACAGTCTAGTCTAAAGAAAGCTGAAATCAGGAAATTCTGCAAAATAAACCACCATTGGTCTATCCTAGTGATTCTGGCGTGTTAACCAGACCTCATGTTCTGGATACTTCTGGGGGCATGTGTACTGTAGAAGGTCAGAGATAATTACAAGGTTTCAAAGGCTTACCGTATTGGTGAACATTTTAATATTCTAGCATTCTTGTGCATACCATAGACATCATCTCCAAGATAAAATGCCAGTGATTGAACTTACCACTGAAGAGTAAGTACAAACATATCAGCTCCTGCAGTTTAGAAGCAGTATATTCTACACTTGGAAATAGTTTTAGGTCCTTTCATCAAGCGACGTGAATGTCTGTGGGTTGTGAGTAGAGTGCAAATGCAAGCAGAATGTTACTTTGGCCATATGACCCATCGGATACCATGGTAATAGACATACCCATAGCAGAGAATCATTTTGTAGTTCTCTCAGCAAGGCACAGAAGAAGAGTTTTAGTGCAAAGCCATAGAATTCTCTTACCATCTGCATCCGAAAACTATCTGCCATTCAAAATCTAGCCCCTGGCATGTTAATAAGAGTTGGTAGAGACTGAGCATCTGACCATGGCTTGCAAATGGCCTTGTGACTTAAGCTTCCTATCATGAGCTATTTGCTTTCAGATTCGCTGCATTTTTCATTTGGTGAGAGGCATGACAGCATCCGTCATAAGATGATAGCTTCACATTTGGTACTGGGTGTATGTAATCGGTATAAACAGGTGGTCCAAATACTCATGTCAATCATCACTGCCATACCAAAACTGTTGCCATAACTATGAACTCCTGGAACATTCCTCATGTGAGTTAAGGGTATTAACTGCAATGTCTGACCTGCAATGACTGAATGTCTGACCTGCAAAAAAAAAAAAAAAAAAAAAAAAAAAAATAGAAAGAAACCGACTTTCCAACAACCTGTACATTTGCAGAGAACTACAAGGCACATATTAGCAAGTAGATCGCACCAGAATCGTTCTAAATTGTACCCAAAACTACATTTTTATAGCTCCTTGCCCTTTCTTATCTTGCTTACCTCATTTCATTGTGCCTAAAATTACTTCTTTAATAAATCGAATATTTATAAGTTTCGATCTCAGACTCTGCTTCTAGGGCATCTGACCTAAGACAAGCACCCTTCCCAGAGATTGAGATTACAGTCTGCTAGTTTAATACACAGGCAGATGTTCGAATTGTTTGCTTGGTTGACTAATTGAAATCTCTACTCAACCGTAGCCTTCTATAAATGAAGTTGAAAGACAGAAATTACTTGCTGAGAGGAAAGGGAGGAATCTAAAGACTTAGGGAAATTGTAATGTTATTAATTCCCTAAATATATTTCTTAAGCAGATCCAGGAAATCCTATTTTAACTTTAAGATTGATAAGTTTATTGCTGAGAGGAGTGATAGCATCTTTATAATTCACCACCGTGGTTGTTTTCTGTAAGTGAAATGTGTCACAGTTGAAACAACACTCCTTATTTCAATAAGGATAGAGGATTTTTGAGCTGTTGAGTCAAGGTGATAGCAGTTAACCTTCAAAGCAAAGTCAACATGGTGTCCATATTCAGGGTGACCACTGCTGGCATCTTTGGTGGTGCATAATAGATCATTAGGTTCTTAATTTATAAATGTGTCGGCAACCCACAAAGCAATAACTTAATCTTGTTAGTAAGGGAAACAACCCTGATCCAGCTTTGAGGTGCTTTGAGAACGACAATAATCTTTCATTTATTTTCCCGACTCAATATATTCTCAAAGGCAGAGTCATCTGAAGAATGGGAGAACTGAGAACCTTTGGAGAAATACACTCCAACATCAATAAAACAATGCACTGAGTATCTACTCAATAGATCATATGTTTTCAGGATATTCCTAAGGGAAACAATTGATTGGAGAAAGAAAACATGAAGATACTATGGAGATTACAAAGACCATGGGCTGCAGCTACTCCCTAGGGATACAAAACACCACAGTAGTTGAATGACTGGAATGAAGAGTTAGGGACTTTAAGTGAGAAATGGCATTTTGACCTGAATATGCAACAAGTTGTGTCCATTGGAAACAAAACTCATTGCAAGATGATTTCCCCATTAATCCTCTGTGCTGACGGTTCGGCTGTTGTATAGGGATTAACCCTATGGCTTGGATAATAGGGAACCAAAGTGTGGATGATCATGAATAAGCCCTTGTGGGGTCAGGATAGGTGACAAGACATTTGGGTTTATATGTAACAACCTGAGGCAGTCCTTCCTGCCTTCCAAGTTCTGGCTCATAAGGTGCTGACAGTCCCCCTCCCCCGACAATCTGGAAGCTGATGTCCTAGGTTGACACCCCCCTGACAATCTGGAAGCTGATGTCCTAGGCTGGGTACAATCCCTAGCAATTTATTCTTCTGGTGATACAGCATATTGAGTGCATAGGAAGAGTGGCCTCTGTAGCACCTGGATGGGATGAAGTATTACCAAGGATGCAGGACTGCTCTTAAACTATGATTACTTGGTTAATTCAGTAACAGCTTGTCCTGTGTGTTCTAAACAATGTCCAAGGCAACTGCCAAAGAAGTCTGGGGCCACCCACCAGAATTCCCGACCAGCAAGGAATTGGTAAATTGATTATAGTGGCCCCTTCCCTCCACGTGAGGTTTTAAAATATTCTTTGGTTTGTGCAGACACTGCTACTGGCCTAACCCAAGCATTTCCCTGTCATCACAAACCACGCTGCCACCATTAGGGGATTGGAGAAGTGAGTACCCTGTATGGGTACACTCATTGAATAGATAGTCATTGGAGGTCACTTTTCAAAGATCATTATGTGCAAGACTGGGCAAAAGAACACGCTATTGAATGGAGGTTCCATCTCCCCTATAATCCACAAGCAGCAGGGTTAGTAGAAAGAAAGAATTGAATAATAAAGCAGCAAGTTAAATTCCTAATTAGTAAAATCACCTTGGCTGGATGGACACAAGTACTATCCCAGATTTAAATACATTTAAATGGTGTATGCCATTTACATCATCTTCCAGACTTGGGACACCTGCTAAAACACTCATAACATGTAACTGTCAAGGTACGGAAGCAGTGGGCAACAGCCATTGCGTCAACTCTTACGCTGGATCAATGTACTATGATGCTAAAAACACCAAGTCCTATCACACCTGGGAAAGGCGTTCTCTACCGGTATTTGCAATGTGGTGTCCTCTGGGATGGGTGGATTACTTCATACTCTTGGGTGAAGGGGAACTACTCAATCTCTTTGTGGAGTAGACCCAGTTACCTGGAGGTGAAATTAAGTCACGCGAGCATGTAGGTCACATTTCCAAAGCTCACACCTTTAGCTTCTTGGGCATTCTGTATGCTCATTTAATTGAGACAGAACATTTTTAAAAAATATGGTTACAAGTATAAGATGTTTTGGCATTAATGGTGACACAGTTGGACGTGAATCTCGGGACATAATAATAACAAGAGAGATAGTCACACTTAGAGAGGTGAAGACAGAGGGGGAGGCTGATATCTTTTTGCATCACATAAAACATATCTGTCCTCTTTGCCTGGAAGAAAAGACAATCTGAGGTAAAGATTTATGGAAGTTTGTGGAGGAAGGTTAATGGTTTTGTCAATAGTTAGGAATTTTTAACAAAAGCTATTGTGGGATTAGTTAAAAGGACATTTTTAGAAAAAAAAAATGGCAGCTGTCCAAAGCTGTCTTTCACACATGAAGCTTTCAAAAACTAGATCAGTAAGATAATCTATCCTGTAAAAGTCAGTCTTTTCCCCCATCCGTATTGCTTTTGAAATGGATGTGCAAACAGAATGACCTTGGTGTCATGTGTTCATCAATATAACTTTCCTATCAGCAATTACTGATCTGGCTACCAGTCCTGTTGAGTGTTCAATATTGCCAACAGCTGAAGTGAAACTAGCCACTATCATAGTCGCAAGAGCTAATGGAGCCAGATGATTCCATTGGATACCGTCCTTCATGGAAGGTACGATAGGCACTTCTTGTATTGTATTGTAATTTGATTTTGTCCTCCCTGCTCATGATCTATTTGTTTATAATGTCGTTCATTAAGCTACCAAAATGTCATATTCACTACACATTTTCATGCATAACTTTTAGTATTTCCATTGTGGTGGCGAATGATGGAAATAGGTAATTTCCTTGGGATTTGCTGATTTTAGCATACACTGTATCACCTACAAGAAGTTGGTTTATGAAATAGATATTTTTTGAAACTTTATAAGTAGATCATGTCCTACATGCTATGGCACATGTTCTGAACCAGAAAGTAATATGTTTCACTGTTCCTCTGATATCCAGAATATAGGGATGTTCCCCAAAATATTGTATCTAATGAAAGGCATATGTGTATTAACTTTACATTTGCTTATTATGGTCTCTACTGGATTAGAAATGTTAAGTTCCTTAAAAGAAACAATTCCACAAAAAGAACAGAAAAGCATTTTATTGAATAAGAAGTTCAGACTGACATTTGGGCATCTTTCCCACTAGAAAAAAATAAGCTATCTATATCTATCTATCATCTATCTATCTATCTATCATCTATCTATCATCTATCTATCTATCTATCTATCTATCTATCTATCTATCTATCATCTCTCTATCATTTCTATCTAGCTTTCAGCCTGTTCAAGCTGCTATAGCAAAATACTACAGACTAGGTAGCTTATAAACAACAAAAATGTATTTTTCACAGTTCTGGAGGTTGGAAATTCCAAGAATAAGTCCAGAGTCTTCTTTCTGGTTCATAGCTGTTGTCTTCTCACTGTATCCTCACATGGTAGAAGGGACTAGACAGCTCTGTAGGTCTCTTTTTTAAGGTACTAACCCCATTCATGAGGGCTCCACCATTATGACTTAAGTACTTCCCGATGGCTCCATCACAGAGAGGTGTTAGGATTTCAACATCTGAATTTTGGGAGACACAAACATTGAGGCCATAGCACAATCAGCACATATAGGTATAGATATCAAGTGATCGCTATACATGTGAATTCTGTAGGGTATATATGAACCTGGGATCCCTAGGATGCTTTGGACACTCACATGCACTGAGAGGTGGAATTGAAAGGATTTGTACTCCACCACTGTGCAGGTAGGAAAAACTAAACAAAGGTAGGGATGCGTATTACACTCTGAGGTAAGGATGCTGAGACGTTTACTGAAGGTATTATTCCCTTACCTGTATAATGTATATATTTATACATTTAAGCTGATTTCCCCCCCCCTATTTCCTGTATTTTTTGGACCCAATATAAGCATTCTTTTATTTATTTTTTTTTATTTTTTTAATTTTTTTAAATTTTTTTTTTAACGTTTATTCATTTTTGAGACAGAGGGAGACAGAGCATGAACGGGGGAGGGTCAGAGAGAGGGAGACACAGAATCTGAAACAGGCTCCAGGCTCTGAGCTGTCAGCACAGAGCCCAATGCGGGGCTCGAACTCGCAGACAGCAAGATCGTGACCTGAGCCGAAGTCGGCCGCTCAACCGACGGAGCCACCCAGGCGCCCCTATTTTTTTTAAGAGTTAGTTAAGTCTAGGAGCGCCTGGGTGACTCAGCTGGCTAAGTGTCCGACTTCGGCTCAAGCCATGATCTCATGGTTCGTGGGTTCGAGCCCCGCGTCAGGTTCTGTGCTGACTCCTTGGAGCCTGGAGCCTTCTTCCAATTCTGTGTCTCCCTCTCTCTCTGTGTCTCCCTCTCTCTCTTCCGATTCTGTGTCTCCCTCTCTGCCCCTCCCCTGCTCATGCTGTCTCTCTCTCTCAAAAATAAATAAATGTAAAAAAACAAACAAACAAAAAAGAGTTAGTTAAGTCTCATTTAATTAAGAACATTCTAACTTTTGTTCTCATGGCTCCAATGTCATTGCTGCTGTCTTGTGTCAGTTTAGATGAGTTATATTGGCAAGCTAAGAGATGGGCAGTTTGGATAACTCTCCATATAATGGGTTGACCAGCATTGTATACACTCTTTCTCTCTGGGCAAAATTTAACATGAGATTCCATGACTCTCAAAAGTAGACACCAGAATCGTACTTTTCAAATATTTAGCTGTGTCTCAGGCATGTAATACAAAATACATCTGACAGGCACTTCTTTGTAGAACTTCTATTCACACAAACTACCGCCATGTAGAAAAAAGTCTCTCACTAAGTTTATTTGGATATAAATATGGCAGCAGAGGTATCACATACTCTGTGTCCACCTTGGATGATGAAAGCAGTGGCATCTAGGGTCAGAAGAAGCAGCAAAGATTCATCCCTGGAATAGCCCTGTGATGACATTTAAACAGAATTCCTGACTGAGCCCCTGCCAAACTTGATTCTTTTGGCTTTCCTTGAAAATTTGTAAGTGACTTAGTGCTATTTAATAAATCTCTTTCCCGATAAAACTAGTGAGTGTGGGTTTGCTCTATTCCATTCAGAAATCGTAACAGTGTTACTCTCTTATTCCATTAAATACGTTACACCACTCCTAAGATCCCCTTATTGTATTGTACTGTAATTTCCTATCTCTATCTCTGTCCCGCCAGCTAGAATAGAAGTTTCACAAAGGCACTGGATAAATCTAACCTCTTTCAAAAGAATTTTCATCTTAGCACTTAATACAGAAACTGGCACAAATGAGGCTCTGAAAAATATTTATTAAAAGAAGTCGATTGATTACAAAGTTGCTAACTTGTATACATACGTATTAAATATTCACATACTTGATTTTTAATCGCACCATCATAATGCCATACTATGCTTTCCACTGGAGGTGATTTTTCCACTACACGGCACGACACTAAATAGAAACAGCACAAGTCAACGTTTCCGTAAATGTCACATTCAGCAAAATTTATTCTAAAAATTCTACAATTCTTCTAAAAAGAAGAGGCTTCCTGGAGGAAATGTGGCTTAGGGAAAGACCACTAAAGAGTAAATGCAAATTTGTGATAAGAGTACTAAGGAAAACAGAGCAACCCTAATCACTTGGTAGAAAAACGTGAATTTCTTAATAAATACATAAGCACTCTGATACATAAAGGGCGTAACCTTTAAAGAGCAGCTGAAACCACTTGCGATTTCTGAAGCGTGGGGAACAAAAACAAAAAATGCAGCACAAAGATGCTACAGATTCATGCAATGAGCACTTGTAAGACAAAATCTGAGGTCAGTGTGGGCCCGGCAGAAGGAATACAAGGTGAAAGGATGTGTCAGTGACTGTTTTCTATTGCTGTCATTTGCGTTTGGTTGTTTGATGTGCTCTGAATCTACCTAATGTTACTCAACGACGTGAAACAGTAAAGGATTGGGGAGAATAACGGATGAATCAGTGCAAATTTTGTATTATATTGACAGCTTCTCCATGTTTACCAGTCACATTCAAGGGTCAATATAATTCTCAACTACTTCTCGATACTGCAAAACGCTGTGTAAATTATATGACAAATGAAAAACATATCTTAAAAGCCTTAAATATCCTATAACGGATACAATTTTAATTTACTAAAATGACTTTCACTTATGGAGCGCCTCCTATGTGCGAGGTATTGTGTTAGACACACTTTGTATATGATTGGTAAACCCCAAAACAAACACGTATATTTACTCTCACCAATAGAAGCTTTTCTCAGACTTGAGGCCATCTCTCATCCTATAAATTACTCGGCATCTTCCACTCAAGCATCGGAAACGAAAAAGTCAGACATACTCGGCAAGCCCCTCCAGAATTTCATTTCAAACTCCAGTAACTCCGGGCTTCTACGGTGTTCTTATATACCCTTTATTCTGAGGCAGCAATATTTAAGAATCTGACGGTTTGGAGACAATGAAGAGATATACTCAAATCTAAGTATGACCTAAATTAAAGGCAAGACAGGGTACCTGCATATGCAAAATAATTACCAACCCTACACACACATATCACTGAGACACCATTTCATTCAGTTTGTGTGGAATTTGAATTTATATATTCTGCAAAAATATCTCCCTAATCTTAACTATCAACCAGTCCATGAGTTTCCAGCTATGTTCGTTTCCCGGTCGCGCATTCTGAAATATAAAATGCTATATTTCCTGAAACACAACATGTAATATTTTCTGAAAATATAAAATGTTATATTTTCTGAAATATTAAACATTTTGGTCTTCTGCTTCCATTCACGGACTCAGACTGTTTTAAATCCACATTGCAAACACATCGTTTCATTAATACTATGAAGTCTACAGCAGAAGAGTAAAATTAGTTTTTTTCCCCATAAAATTGCACCTAGTAACAGAAACCGCAGTAAAATATAGACTGTACCTAAGTGTTGTGCAAAACCAGAAAGGAATTTCCCATATAATGCAATGTTAATGAAGGGTTTATTTGAGCATCAGTGAGTTACTGGCTTTGCAATAAGAAAGACTTTAATTTCAATATCCCTCTACCCTTTATTAGTTATAAGATCAGAAAAATATACTTAATTTCTCAAAATTTCATTGTTCTCATCTGTTAAAACTAGCAATTAATCATTTATTATTTAAAAAAAAATTAACGTTTATTCATTATGGAGAGATAGAGACTGAGCATGAGCAGGGGAGGGGCAGAGAGAGGGGAGACACAGAATCCGAAGCAGGCTCCAGGCTGCGAGCCGTCAGCACAGAGCCCGACGGGGGGCTCGAACCCACAAACCGTGAGATCGTAACCTGACCTGAAGTCGGACGCCCAACCGACTGAGCCACCCAGGCGCCCCAGCAATTAATCATTTAAATATTTTGATTTTACCTTATGTTAGTATGTATTCAATATTACAATGTTTATTTATTTATTCAGGGAGCGGGGGATGGGGTAGAGAGATAGAGAGAGAGAATTCCAAGCAGCCTCTGCATTGTCAACACAGAGTCCAAGGCAGGGCTTGATCTCATGAACTCTGAGATCACAACCTGACCCGAAATCAAGAGTCAGACGCTTAGCCAACTGAGCTATGTAGGCGCCCCAATAATTCATTTTTTTAATGTTTATTTTTGAGAGAGAGACACACACAGAGTGCCAGCAGGGGAGGGGCACAGAGAGAGGAAGATACAGAATCTGAAGCAGGCTCCAGGCTCTTGAGCACAGAGCCCCATGCGGCGCTTGAACTCTCAAACCATGAGATCATGACCTGGGCCGAAGTGGGCGGCTTAACGGAGTGAGCCACCCAGGCACCGCTAATTCATTCTTCAAATATACCAGGCTTTCTGCTAATTTTCTGTCAAAATGAATAATTTGCCTCAGACACAGTTTGAAATCCCAGCTAGGTAGAAACTTAAATATGATTTCACTCACATGTGGAATTTAAGAAACAAAACGGATGTACATGGGACGGGGGAGGAAGGGGGCAAACCGTAAAATAGACTCTTAACTATGGAGAAAAACAGGGTTGCTGGAGGGGAGGGGAGAGATGGGATGGGTTAAATGCATAATGGATATTAAGAAGGGTGCTTTTAAGGAGCGCTGGGTGTTACATGTAAGCAACGAATCACTAAATTCTACTCCTGAAATTAATACTGCATATATATTAACTAACTGGAATTTAAATAAAAACTTAAAAAGAGAAAAAGAAAAAAAAAATAAAGATTCTTTTTTGAAAAGGGCAAACCTAAGACCCATGGGAACATGCAAACTATATTAACATAGATCATCATGCTTTTTGTATTGAAGAAAGTAGCTTTTGACCCTGGTTGCATATTAGAATCTCTCGACAAATACTAAAAATATAGTCTGGCCACATTATCAGAAAGTCTACTTTAATTGGCTGGAATGGAAATTAGTGATCCCTATATTTTAAAGCCTAACATTTGTTTCAAACAAACGCTAGGTTTGAGAATTACTAAGGCCATTCATAGTGTTTTAATACAATTCTTTTTTTTTTTTTAAGTTTGTTTATTTAGAGAGAGAGAGAGAGAGAAAGAGAGGGAGAGAGACTGCGAGCACAAGAAGGGGAGTGGCAGGGAGAGGGAGAGCAAGAATTCCAAGCAGGCTCTGCGCTGTCACTACAGAGCTGGACAGGGTCTGGATCCCACAAACCGGGAAGATCATGACCTGAGCCGAAATCACGAGTCAGATAGACGCTTAACCGACTGAGCCACCCAGGTTCCCCAACACAGTTCTTAGTCACTGAAATATTGCTGACATTAAGGCATGTTTGTTGGATTTTGTTCAAGAATTTCTAAGGGGACTCCTAGGTTCTCTGTACCCTGGTATACACACCCCGTGTCTTCCCCTACCCTTGAGGGTGGGCACAACTTGTGAGTCTTAGGGGTTCTTCACTCTCTTGACTAGATTATATTATATAAGACTCCAATTTAGGATATTGGATAGAGTGACTTGGAGCGAGTGGGAATTTCTTTCTAGGTTAAAAACCCAAGCAGTCGTGGTGTGAGAGGGATTTATGACTAGGCTTGAAGGTAACTTCTGGAGGCGTGTAGAAACTTGTTAGGGTTTAATAGAAAATTCATGGGTCAACAAATACCTATTTTTTTTTTATTGTGATGACAAGTGACTTTGCTGTCATCACTTTTATTCCGACTGAGATCATTATCTTATAAATCCTTTATTTTATTTTTTTGTTCAACTCCTAATCTCCCAGTAGTTATTAGTCAAGACACAGTGATGAAAGAGAATGTGATGACAGAAGTTATTATGAATAAAATGAGTGGGTAGTTTTCACTTCAATTATAATGAAGACATCCACAGAATGTAGACGTTTCCTAATCTGCTGTAGATATAAAAGACTTTGAATTGTAAAAGGGGGGAAAAGTGCTTATTAAAAACTTGAGTCATACAAGGACGATTTTCTTCCAAGTAATCTCTACTTGCACTAGAATATTGCAGTAAGTAAGATGATTACAGGGAAACAAACCCAAGCAAGCATTACTTAGTAACAGGTATCACTAGACTAGAGCTTTGACATATGACGAACATGTTGTATCGAAACAGCTAGAAATGTTTCTGTTTTCCAGTACACTTTGGAAATGTGAATATATGTGTATCTGGCTATTCCATTAAACCTAAATTTACTGCATTCTATTATAAATATGCTCTTGACCTTCCAGGATTGTGGATTAATGTGTGTAAGGACTGTGATGAGTCACTTCAGGGTTCTTCTCTAACCAATGTATTTTAGAAGCATGAACAATTTTACTGATTTTCCTTATGGCATTGATGCCAGAGATGTTTTATGCTTTTTGTAATTTTTCTTCCAAGGGTTTGAAAATAATAACCCTTGATGGCTTAAAGGTCAGAGAGTCATTGGTTAACAGAATAAACACTTTCACTCACCCCACTTTACCTGTTTCCCCTTTATGATTTGCTTGCATTATTCCAATATTTCCAAACAGTGTGAACCAAGGCATTATTAAAGCCCAAGATAAGTTAATGAGATCATTTTATATTCTAGTATTGTTCATATCACTTACATTTCCTCCCCCTATTTTGTGAGACTAAAATAAACAGCATTGTGCTATATTAGTTTCACTAATGCGCTCATATTAGAACTGTCCTCTGCTCTTTAGTAACGAGAGCAATGCAATGCATGATAACTTTAAACACAACCTTTATTCTTTGAGCATGTTTCTTCTGGAATAATTTTGTAATTTATAAGCTAAAATATCATGCATATAATGTTTTTTTTTTCTCGATAATGTCCTTAATATTAGGATTGAAATTATTTAAAACTATAAGGCAACTTCCTCTTTACCCAGCCTTCTATTTCGTCCAGCCCAGTTTGCCGATATCCCGCTCTAATGTGAGCTGGCTACTGTGTTCATTAAGGGCAGTGTCTTAGATGGCACAGAGGGGCTTCGCTCAACTGCTTTCTCACACTGACTCCACTTATTCCAAACAACGCTCTTTCTTAAGTTACTCTCTCATTTTGCTGGAGCATATTCAGTCCTCATGAAGGGAAAACTGGGATGCACACTGAGGCCCTTCCTGGAAGCAAATTTTTCCTGATGCGCTTATACTCAGTTAATATTCTAGGTTACTTGCTCGACATTACAAATATTCTTCAGGGGCGCCTGAGTGGCTCAGTCGGTTGAGGCTCTGACTCTTGGTTTTGGTTCAGGTCATGATCTCATGGTTTGTGGGTTCAAGCCCCGCATCGGGCTCTGCACTTGGAATTCTGTCTCTCCTCTCTCTGCCCCTCCCCTGTTCTCTATCCCTCTCTCAAAAATAAATAAATAAATAAATAAATAAATAAATAAATAAATAAACAAACATTTAAAAAATTCTTAAAATATGTGGAGGCATTGTTTTATTGTTTTCTAGTATCTCGTGCTCCTATTGAAAAGTCTGCTACCATTTTTATTATTTTTCTAAAAAAACTATTTATTTAGTTTTTAAATGTTTATGTATTTTGAGAGAGAGACAGAATATAAGTGGGAAGGGGCAGGGAGAGAGGGAGACACAGAATTTTGAAGCAGGCTCCAGGCTCCCAGCTGTTAGAACAGAGCCCGATGCGGGGCTCAACCTTAGGAACTGTGGGATCATGACCCGAGCCAAAGTCGGATGTTTAACCAACTGACCACCCCGGTGCCCCTGTTTATTTATTTTTGAGAGAGAGAGAGAGAGAGAGAGAGAGAGCGCAGGTGTGAGCTGGGGAGGGACAGAGAGAGAGAGGCAGACAGAGAATCCAAAGTAGGCTCCATGGGGTTCGAACCTATGAGCCATGAGATCATGACCTGAGCTGCAGTCGGATGTTTAATTGACTGGATCACCCATGTTCTCCACGATTTTTACTCTTTTCTTTGCTGGTGGTGGTAAAGGTGTTCTTAGCACTGTTGATAATTACCTTGATGTTATATTATGATGCTTAAAATAAATTTTCAATTTTCAAGACCTTCTAATTTTTCTCAGATTATTCTTGTACTGAAAGATCTGATTCTAATATTTATAAGATTACCACATACACTAAATATATTGTAGCTTTCTTTCCTTTTTTTTTTTTTTTTTCCTCTAAAGTATTGATTGCTTTTACCTAGATCACTCAATTTCAGGTTTATTTACCTTGTTCATTTGCTCAGGAAATGGTACTAAACAGAAATATACTAGCTGGGAGTACAGGTTTACTGCTTCTCGACCAGCAATCTTTTCTTTAGGTTGACAACAGGCAGGAAGAAAATGCTGTGCTAGGGGCAAATGAAAAATATAGCTGCCCGTTCCTTCCTCCGTATCTTTTCTGTGTTTCAGTGGCACTACATTAGTCCCTTGTTTGCACTGATTGCTCCTTACCTACACTAATGTGCTCCTTAATCAAATCTTCAGCTTCAGGTATGACTTCCTTCTCTGATTTCTGCCCTTCACAATTTTGGATTTTTTTTTCTTTTTTGCAACTCTTTCATTTATTCATTGGAATCTCCATTTTCTTTGTGATTGTGGAGTTCCAATCTGCTGTCTTTAATTAAAAGCATATAATGGAAGACTTTTTTTTTTTTCAGAGTAAGCAATATATTGAAAAGCCCCCATTAACACTTTAATGTGTTTTCTGTCTTTTCAATTTAAAATTCCATATTTATTTTTAAATTGGCTTTTAAATAAATTGCCATTTATTAATTTCAACTCTATTTTTGTGAGATATTGCTTTTTACTCTTAATGCATGTTACTTCTATTTTTTTTTTATTAAGCTTTATTCCTTTTCTGTGGAGTCATATAATGGTGCATTGATTTTTACATGATTCAATTTGAAAAAAAAAATGACAGTGTTACATTTTTGTTTCTTATTCTTAAAAAATGAGTCCATGAAGTGATGCATTAAATACTAATGGAGAGAAGATCAGGCTGATATAGCAATTATTGGAATGTTATTTGTTTTGATGCTTCAATATTGAATAGATTATGTAAAAACTTCAGAATGTAAGCTCTTTAAAAGCATAGATCATGTCTTTATTCATCATTTCTCTATTCCTGGTGCAAACGTTGGATAGGCTATCAATAAATATATAAACATTTACCAAAGGAATAACTTTGCAGATGCTTTAGGTTTAAAAACCTCTGTCCTATCCGTGTCTCTCTCTCTCTCTGTCTCTGTCTCATAAGCACAAAGAGAAATTAAATAGCACCCCAAAACAGAACAATGATAAGGTCTTCCACCTCTAAATGTATGAAAGATTTTACCTATGAATGGAACAGAGACGAAATTCTTGTTCAAGAAAAAGGATAAGCAGTGGACATGGGGAAAAAAATGCAATCTCATTAAATTATATGGCTGGCACGATGGGAAAACTTCACTGTCTTAAGTACCCACATGGAATAAAATGAAAAATTTTATTTTCTTTAATACTTATAAAATATACCTACTGTGAGTCAGTCACTGATCTAAGGTTTTTGCAAATATTATTTTGTTTAGAACTCATAACACACTATGAGATTGCTAGCTTCATGTTATATACGAAAAAACTGAAGCACAGAAGGTTTGAATATCTTAATGATAATACAGTTAGAAAGTGATGGAACCACTACTGAATTTAGGTAATTCGACTCATGAATTTAACTTTCATGAATTTAACCATTAATCTGCACTGTCCCATGTAAATATCTAGCCATAAGAATATTAAAGGGAAAAAAAATCCAATACTGTAGATACCATTTGACTGCTTATATATCACGGACATAAGTAAAATTTAACAAAATAAGTATCCAATTCATTACCTGGTGAATTGTCATCATGTCTGAGCAAACCTGTCATGAGGAAGGTAGTGAAGAGAAATCGGAATGTATTTTATTGTGCATTTTTTCAGAAGTATATCTCCTTGGTATTTGTAGACTAATCCAATTAAAGATACTTCAAGCAGTGCTAACAACTGCTATGCAATGATGTGTATATATATATATGTATATAATATATACACACACACATATATATGCATATATATGTATATCTATGCATATATTACAAGCATATGGGTATGTATCGGTATATATCAAATTGATATAAAAATAAAACTTCAGCGAATTTAGAAAAATAAATAAATAATGGACAGATATTTAGCATATGTACCTTAATCAAAAAGTCTTAATTGCATACATTTGTCTCTCTTTTTATTAACTTATGTACACAATCAGTACAATTATTCAGAACAAGAATCTTTGGTTTTAACACACAGACACAGTTGCATATGACCATTGATAATTTTGCACAGAGCTATGAAAATGATTAGAGAAGATATAGTTCTTTCTAAATTGCGTATCTTCATTCACTTGAAATACTCCTGAAGTTATTCTCTCAAATTGTGATTCGTAGTCTATACGTTCATTAGTTTCAAAATAACAAGTAGACTTGTTTCCATTCAAATTGAGGCATTAATTACATGATATATGTTTTCAGTTAAGGGTTTCTTGACATCAGGAGCAATAGTTTAAGGGCTCAGCACAGTATTTTGAGTGCATTCTGGAATTCATGAATCCACAGTGCACATGTGGATGCTTGAGTATCTTCACACATTCTCCACTCCCATCTACAAAATGTTCATGTATGCAGGTTTGGGGTAGACATCAGTGTGAATGATAGAGAGAAATAGGTTCATTAGATTTCATCTTTTTAAACTTATCATGCTACAGGAATTCTTGGTAACAGATTCTGCAGCAACATAGAGTTACCTAGATTTTAGGATTTAGACTTCAACTATTAAGTGTCACAAATATTCTTTCATGACTTCCCTTAATTTCCCATCTCCTTTCAATTTTCACAAAAATTCTGAAGCATTCATCGTCAGAATTTTTTAAACTTTACTGTTAAAATGATCATTCAATCCATTTAAGTAATGGCATTGATAATACTGCAGTTATTGTTTGTTACAATAATCATTTACCAAACACATATCTGGCATACAAGAAATGCTTAATAATATCAACTTTAATCTAAATATGATTTATAATAGCTAACTAAAATAATAACACAATAATGTAGCTATTATTTACTTATTTCTTAACTCAAAAGCATCTTAAAATTGGAAATTTGATATTGTCTACTTCCCTTCCTGTTTAGTTGAAGGAAACTAATACTTCACATTACAAATGTGCCAGGGTCTTCCAAGTGAAGACAAAGTTTGGGTTCAGTCTACAAATAGCACAAAATGCAGTATAATGAGAGCATAAGGATATGTAGGAATGAAATGGAAAGATAAAACAAAGAACTTTTTTTTTTTTTTTTTTTTTTTTTTTTTTTTTTAGAACCATCTTGCAGAAGGTTTTAAGTGACAGAACAAGAAATCTGGGTTTAGTTAGGTCAGTGGAGAGAGACTATCAAGAAAAATTTAGCCAGGCAATAATAGGATTAGAACTGTGCTTTAAAAAGATAAAACTTAGAGCTAGGCAAGGGATGAATTTGGAGCAGAGGAAGATTAGAAGATTTAACCAGTCAGGAAACTTTCAGCAGAACAAGGGACAGTTGGAATAATGGCAGAGAAAATGATGCTTTGCAATTGCACAGTGATTCCTAATTTGACTTATGTCTCATTGTATCATTTGATTTGCTGAGCAATCTCACTAAGCAGGAAACCACAGATTCCAAAGAACATATTGTTATCTGATTTCCATAGTCTGAGAAAAAAAAATGAATTATTTGTCTGTGAGGAATTGATGAGTAGAAAGCTTTCTTTTGAGATCTAGATACATTTTTTTCTCAAAACTAATGATGTATAAGCAAATATTTAATGAAAGGCATAATATCGGTCAAGAGAGAGACAAGCATCAACGTTGATCAAAAGAAAAAAAAAAAAAGCTTCTGTGACCTGAGGAGAATGCTTATATTAAAACAGAAAATTATAGTGAACTGCTGATCTATGGGGGGGGGGTAAGAAGGAGTAGAGGAGATCACTTAGAGAAAGAGAGAGGGAGAAGATAGAGGGACAGAGAGATAGAGAGATGATAAAGAAAGCATTTTTTTAAAAACTCCATTTGTCATATTTATGTTTACACCTCAAATATTTTAGTCATGGATTGCTAAACCATATAACAAAGGGCTGTATACAAGGAAACCATGTGCCAAATGATCAACTGCTCATGACAAAAAAGCAAATGTCACCACCATATAAAACCGCTTGTAATATGTCAGTATTTTTGTCACCTTACACGTTCTCTCTCTGTCTCCACACATACACATACACACACACCACTTCTTTTTCAGCCAAATTACAGAATTCTGAATCCACTTAGAATGCAGAAGTCCAAAAGAGATTCAAAATTCAAATATCATTTACAAACCGTCTGATTCTATTTATATGGCAGACTCAAAGACAAAACTATGAGAACTATTTTCAGGTTAGTGGCTACAGGGTGGGCGTGAAAGGAGGAAATTGAACAAAAGGGACACGAAGAACCTTGGGGGTGATGGAAATGTGCTATATCTTAATTATGGTGGTGTTTACCCAATTTTATATATTTGGCAAAACTGTAAATCTAAGAAGTTTTCTTTTACTGTGTATGAATTATACCTTTCATGGACCCAGTTTTGAAGAAAACCATATGATTTATCATACATCCCTATTCTTGGAAGAAAACCAAATTCAACTCGGAAACCAAATAATCAACAATTATTTTTAGAAATTCAACCAAAAATAAGTTGCCTGCACATCCAGCCGCTTCTCTTCATGAAAATATAATTGGCATCCGTGGCAATCCACCACTTAAAAAGGGGAAATTCTGATCACTAAGAGTTAAACAGTCTGATACACTGTCAGAAATTCTCAAATCAAGATTTTTAAAGGTGGAATCTTTACTAGGAGGTTGTCTCTATAAAAGTCTCAGAAAGACTTGAGAAAGATGAATTTGCTCACCGAATCGTGAATGTAAATATGTGTTTTACCATATATAGTCAGACAGTATTCTAGATTCTAGATACTGGGTACACAGAAGAAAATAGATAAAATTCCTGCCTCATGGAACTTACATTCTAGTGAGGAAGACATGATACACTAATAAGGTAATCCACATATTGCAAAATCAAGCTACTGAACAAATCAAATCAGAGCATCAATTCAACTACTACTGATGGGCTAGGAACCGATTTTCATCCTTCCAAAGAAATGTTCATCAAATCTCTGGGAAGTTTTCAACTTTTACTGGTGATTAACAATGAAAGCCTACCATTCCATCACCCCAAAGTGCAATGGAAACAGTTCTTTATGGTGACGTTGAAGAGAGGGTGATGGAAGGCTTCCATTTGCCTTATTTCCGGATGAGGAATATCTTATTTTACATATTAATTTGCCATTCCCAAATACCTAAAAGGGAGATTTAAGAGTATTTTATGCCAGGCACTGTTCTCAGTGCTTCCATGTGTATTAGACCATTTATTGGTCATTAGACCATTAACAATAGGCTTTGAGAAAGACCTCATTCTCATCATCGGCTACAGTTGCCAGTTACCAAAGCCAAAGATTGGTAAGGTGACTTACCAAAGGTCTCCTAACTGGTAATAGTTGTAATAGGTGTGACCCCAATTTAATCTCAGATAGCCTGGACGTAGAGTTGATGTTTGCCTATTCTATACCTTCTATACACCATTCTATACACTAGAAGTTTTGGATATCCCCCTCAGCCTTTTACTCGCAAGAAAAACCTCATGGAATTAGTATGGGATGCCTCTTTCATATAACAAAAATCCAAACTTATTTTTCTTTTGATATTAAATAACCAACATTAGCAGATGATCTATAACGTGAGAAGCACCTGGGCTTTGTGTCTGTTTTATTCACTACCATCTCCAGACCACTGTAGGACAATGTCTCACCCATACGACTTGTTCCATAAATATTCTAAATGGGCCTCTCTGAGTTTCAATGACAAATATTCTTTTCTCAGTTTGCTATTTGTGTATCTCGTGTGTTAATGTACGGATTAGGTTCAAGGTGGAGTCACTCATGCCAAGCCCATCTCAGCAAACCAGAGATGCTTGGCTCTCGGAGGAGGAAGGCATAGGTCAAACAGTCTGCACTTAACTTGCTCAGCACAAGTTACGTGATCAAGTCCCAAGACTTCCCTTTGCTCCACGTAAGGAAAGTAACTCTGCTTTAATCAATCAGCAAATGCCCAAATATGACTACCATGTTCCTGCTCATTTTGGTCTATAAAAATATTTCATTTTGTACAGCTCATCTAAAGCTCCTTTCTATATGTTAGATTGGATGCTGTCCAATTCATGAATCACTGGATAAGTGCCTACCAGGTCAGTAAATTGTCCGTGGAAATTTTTATTTTAACAATTACAACCTGGTATATTTTCATCATGTGAGTGTACTTATTCCTGGTCAGATTTCCCCATGGATTGAGATGAAATTGGAAAAATGTCAGTGAATTTCACACATTTCATAAAGTAGCTATTGTTATATCCTAGTAAGGTCCTCTGCATTATTTCCACTTCGATATTTTCCCATTTTACACTTAAGATTTTATTAGTGAAAAATCATATTCCAAATGCTAGGTCCTTTGTTCATATGCTTGGAAATAATTCTGGGAGCATTATATACATATTCTTGCTCTCTCCTGTGTGATTAAATTGTGCTTTCTGGGTGCCTGGGTGGCTCAGTCTGGTAAGCGTCCAACTTCGACTTCAGCTCAGGTCGTGATCTCAGGGTTTGTGAGGTCGGGCCCTGTGTTGGGCTCTGTGCTGACAACTCAGAGCCTGGAGACTGGTTCAAATTCAGTGTCTCCCTCTCTCTCTTTGCCCTCTCCTGCCTGTACTCTGTCTCTCTTTCTCTCAAAAATAAGTAAAACATTTTAAAAAAACTTTTAATTGCACTTTCTGATGCTCTTTGAACTTGGGATATGTTCCTGGTGATATGAGGGCCCTTAAAATGAGATTGGGAGTAATATGAGTAATTTTAACATGGAGATATTAAAATCCAGAATACAAGTCACCTTATACTTATCATCATGCTTCAAATTACCTGTGCGTGGTATTGAGTCTCAAGTTCTAACCAGCTGGGTCCCTGAAGTCCCAGGGTGACTTCTATGTACAGAAGCTATCATGGTACTCCACAGTGAACTTGATGAAAAAATTACCTTTATTTTACCATGTGTCTGAGATTTGGGTGTTGTTATTGTAACCTGTCATGACATAATGATAATATTCTATCCCATAGCTGATAAAAGAATGGCTACTTTTTTTTTTTTAAAGTTTTCCTCATCCAATTTGCCTACTCCCTACTCCTGTAGGAAAGTAATCGAAGGTACAAACTTACAGTTATAAGAGAAATAAATATTGGGAATATACCGCACACCATGACAACTACAGTTAGTACTGCTATGTTGTATGTTTGAAAACTGTTAAGAGAGTAGATCCTAAGAGTTCTCATCACAAGGAAAAAAAACCTTTTTTTTCTTTTAAATGTTTTCTCTCTTTATGAAATGATGGATGTTAACTAAACTTATTGTTGTCACCATTTCACAATATGTATAAGGTATTATGCTTATACCTTAAACTTACACAGTGCCATATGTCAACTATATCTCAATACATTAGAAATAAATAAATGAAATGAAACACACACACACACACACACACACACACACACCAGAAACAAAAACAAAACAAAAAACTCTCATTGCAGGCCTTGTGCTAGGCTGTTTATACACCCGAGTTCAGTAATGGTAAATAACCAACATTAACCATGTATGTGGAATCTGACCATCTTTATAGAACCCGTGTGCATTGACTGCATAATTACACTGATTGTACACTTGTGGGAGCTCATGAGACTTCTGCATGTGCCCAAGGGTCTACAGCTAATGATCTGTCTGACTTCAAAGACTGTGCTCTTTCACTCTGCCATCTTGCCCCCTGGCTCACCTCACACTTTTAAAGCATCCTTCCGCCCTTTGCCTTCAACTTGTGACAAGTTTTTGGCTTCTTTTAGAATGAACATTTCAGAGAAAAATAAATTGCTTGCACTGTGCCTCTGGGAAGCTACAAAATGTTACACAGAGAGGAGGATCAGATATGGAGAAGAAGCGGGCAGTTCATTCAGACAGGAGCGATACCTTGGTAAGTAGTAAAGAATTAGTGCTGATGGTGACAAAAAAAAAAAGAAAGAAAGAAAGTGACTGTAAGTATTTTCAGTTCCTAAAAGAGCACAGAGGAGGAAAAAAAAAAAAGAGCCCAGAGGAAAATCAGTGGATTTCATAATGAAGTCAACGATTAAATACTTTTTTCCCCAAACTTATAATGAAATGTGAATGTTGGCATCACTTCATTTAATCAAATTCAACACAACAGTGTATTTTATAACTATAGACTCAATTTTAAAAGCTAACGTGCAGAACAATGAGGAAACATGGATAAAAATACATGGGATTACACATTCATTGCAAAATGCTAATTGTATTCATTAGCTTTCGCTTACTATTGTGTGAATATACCTATTACAGTGGGCTGAACTGTACTCTGAGTATACGTTAGCATCCTAACCCTCAAAACTGGTGAACATTGTCTGATATGGAATAAAAGTAAATATTATTTTATGTGGGGAAAAAATATGACTAAGTTAAAGACCTTGAGAGGAGGAGTCTCCCCTGAATTATCAAGATGGCTCCCAAATGCACGTTCTGAGATACTGACCCTCACAGAGGAGAAAGCTTTGTGAAGGTAGAGGCAGAGATTTGAATGATATGGCCACAAGCCCAGGAATCTCAGCAGCCACTAGAACCTGGAAGGAGCAGGCGAGGAATGGAATCTCCCCTAGAGTTTCCAGAAGGAGCGCATCCTTGCAACACTTTGGTTTAGGATCTAGTCTCCAGAAATGCAAAATAATAAATTTCTGTTGTTTTTAAACCAAATCTGTGTGTTTTTTTTAAGTATCTGTAGGAAACTAATACAGATTTTGGTGGCAGGAAGTAGGGTGCTTACAAATATGGAAGTAGCTTTAGAGTTGGTGATGAGTAGAGACTGGAAAAATTTTGAGGTGTATGAGAGCCATAGAAGTTAATATACATATTTAGATGTTGTTAACCAACAGACTTACACATGTTTCCACCAACATGTACCATACTTCCTACTGCTCCATAGCAGACTTCGCTGCAAATATTATAACTTAAAAAATAAAAACAGAAACGAGCACCTAGAAGAAATTGGGGGTCAGAAAAAACAACAAAAGACCTACATGAAAGGAAATTAATCAATCAAACCATTCATCACATCAACTACTCTCACTTTTTTTTTTTTTTAATGTTGATTTATTTTCAAAAGAGAGAGAGAGGCAGAGTGTGAGCGGGGAAGGAGCAGAGAGAGAGGGAGATACAGAATCCAAAGCTGACTCCAGGCTCCAAACTATCAGCACAGAGCCCAACGTGGGTGAGATCAAGACCTGAGCCAAAGTCCTACACTTAACTGACTGAGCCACCCAGGTGCCCCTCAACTACTCTCCTAATATTACCACTTTCAAATACTGCATAATATAAAACCTTGTCCTACCAATATAATTCTTACATACGTATATATAATTTTAAGATTTCCTAGTAGCTTACTTTTCTTTTTTCTAATTTTTCCCCAGATGTGTTAAGGTATAATTGACAAATAAAAATTGTATACATTTAAATATATAATACAATCCAGCAATCCCACATTGGGGTATATTCCCAAAGGAAATAAATTCACAGTCTCCAAGAGATATCTGCATTCCCATATTCATTGAGGCAGTCTTCACTGCAGCCTAAATAAGGACAGAAGCTACTATCCAGGACAGATGAATAAATAAAGAAAAAGTGGTATATATAAATGTACACATATATACATACATAATATAATGGTATGCTTTTCTAAACTTCAACTTCCAACTTTATTTTCTGCTTTAAATATATTATCCATCGTTTAATTGGAATGTGGTTGAATTTTAGGGGTATTTTATACAATCTGGATGTATTAGCTTTATTCAGCTAATAAAGCAGTGTGATTAGAACATAATTTCTCCCAGTCATGTATGTTGTATTTCACTCCATCGATCGTGTCTTCCTCAGGATAAAAGTTTTCACTATTGAAAAAGTCGAGTTTGTCACTTTTTTTCATAGAACATATAGATTTTCTCCTATATATACGCTTTTATGATTTAACATTTTATGTTTAATTATCTGGTCCATTTTCAATTAATTTTATCAGGTATGAGGCATGCTTAAAAGTTCTTATTTTTATATATGACATCTCATTGTCCCAGGATCCTGGAGCCTATAGACTTTTACATGTAGATTTTGATAGATGTCTTCTATAAGATTGAGGAATATCCCTTTTTTTTACCTAGGTTGTTGGTGTGTATGATCATGAGTAGATGTTGAATTTTGTAGCATTTTCTGCATTTATATTTTCTCTAATTTAATAAACTAATCTGAATCGTATTCCCTAGTATTCAAATATTGAAACAGACTTACATTTCTCTGATGAATCACCCTTTACTTGCTATTATATTTTTATATATTTTTCATTTTCATAAAATATACTACTCAAACCATTGTTAAAGGTAAAGTTCAGTGGCACTAAGTACACACATTCATACTATTGTGTAACTATCATTACCATCCGTTCACAGAACTCTACAACCTGCAAAGCTCAAACTCTACCCATTCAACAATAAATCCCCATGATTTCTTACCCCCAATCCCTGGCAACCACCATTTTTCTTTCCCTCCCGCCTCCTCCCTCCCTCTCTTTCTCTTTCTTCCTACTTTTCTCTCTTTCTTTCTTTTCTTTCTTTCTTTCTTTCTTTCTTTCTTTCTTTCTTTCTTTCTTTCCTTCTTTCACTCTCTCTCTCTCTTCTTTCTTTTCTTCCTTTCATTCTTCTTCCTCTTGCTCTTTTTTTTTTCTTTCCTTAATTGTCCCTTTACATATATTGCTAGGTACAAATAGCTAATATTTTTTAAGGATGATTATGTCTATATTCATGAGAATTTTTAGTCTGAAATTTTATTTCTTTGTCATTCTCTGCTTTTTATATTAGGAGAATGCGACTATAAAATGGCTAGAGCAGTACTGCCTCATCTTTGATCACCTGGAGGTGATTGTGTAGAATTGGTGTCATTTCATCTTTAAGTGTTTGTTAGATTTGACCAGAGAAAGCTCCATGCTTAGATGTTTTATTTTGTTTTGTTTTGTTTTGTTTTGGAAAGAAAATTGAAAGTGGCCCATTGAGGTTTCAAATTTAGGCTGTCTGGTTTCAAAGACCCCATTCTCAGCCATTTTACATTGTCTTAATGTTAAAAATAAGTTCTTATTTATGTTGAATATAATAGGAAAACAAGTACTGAAAGGTTTCGACTACTCTTTAAAATCCTCAAGCACAACTATAGGAATGTTAGCGGATTTATTTTTTAAGTTTATTTATTTATTTTGAGAGAAAGACAGTGCAAGAGAGGGAGGGAGAGAGAGAGAATCCCAAGCAGGGATTCTGAGCTGCCAGCACAGAGCCCCATATGGGACTCAAATCCACAACCCCCAAGATCATGACCTGAGCTGAAACCAAGAGTCGGTCACTTAAATGACTGAGCCACCCAGGTGCCCCTGATTTTTTTTTTTAAGGAAATAAATAAAGTTTTCCCATTCAATTTTATATAAGTGTGGTCTTGGAGTGGCTGTCCTGTAGGAGATTACACTTCTAGCTGTATCAGATTGTAGATGGGGCCATGTGACTAATCCTCACCAATGGAATGTGGGCTAAAGGAATGGATTTCACTTCAAGGCTGAGCTGGTTAAAAGCCTTTGTGCCTTTTCAATTTTGTCTTGGAAAATTTGTCTTCCTTTTTTTGGTAGCTGAATACTGAAGGCAACTTATTTTGAAAGTCATGCACAGAGATGGAACAGTAACCCTCAGACGAATCCCTTCCTGAATTTGTAAAGCAGAAGTTATTCACCCTCACATTGACCCCAAACTTCCATCTTGAACTTTTAAGAGCATAAGAACTAAACTTCTACATATGAATCCACTGAAAGCTTGGAGTTTGTTATAGTTGCTTGTGTTATCTTTCCTAATATAGACATTTGCTACAAAAACGGCTTACCAATTCACACAGCTGGTGGCAAAGAAATATTTATCAAAGGAATAGGAGAAGGATACTCTCGCGCATTTGGTAAAACTGTTTCTTGAGATAATGCAGAAGACGGATCTAGCTTTCATTGCCTGCAGCTAAGGGGGGAAACAATGAAAGCGCAATGTTATTAGACGCTGAGATTCTGAAAGCTTTTGCATTCTGTTCTGCTAAAACATGCATCTCTGTTATGCAAATTCTTTCATATATAAATGATGAATAGGGGAGTGATGTGAATATAATGCAGAAGACACGTTTGATAACGGTTTTTATTTTCTAGCCTGTTAATATTTTGAACCACCTAGTGATAGCAACGGACTGCACATATATTAACATTGCTGAGGAGGGCAGAGGCACACAGTGATTCATCACACACCTTCAGCCTGCTTTCTTCCTCTTCGCTCAGGCTAGCCACGTGGTCCATATAGAAAGTGCTTACCACGTCAACTGTGGGATCTTTGTGTATTTGTCACAGCCAGCTTATTCAACCTTTCCTTGCCTTGCATGCATTTTCATTCAAGCTACCTTTACCAAAAGTTTGAAGATGAACTTAATATATTTACAAAACAAAGTATATGCCTTCATTAGTATGTTGCATCCCTTTAAACTCTGTTGTTTTCTTTCTTTCTTTCTTTCTTTTGTAACTTTATTTATTTATTTTGAGACAGAGACAGAGCAAGCTGGGGAGGGGCAGAGAGAGAGGAGAGAGAATCTCAAGCAGGCTCCACGGTGCCAGAGCAGAGACAGACACAGGGTTCGAACTCAGGAAACTGTGTGATCATGACCAGACCGGAAACTAAGAGCAGGACCTTTAACCAACGGAGACACCCAGGTGCCCCTTCAGTGTTGTTTTCTCAAGGAATTTAAACATTACTATTATAACTGCTTTGTTTACAAATGATGTGGAAATAGTTGGGTTTAGAGAGAATGGTCAAGAAAGAATTCTTGAAGTGTCTTTGGTGCAGACAGGTGGTTTTATTAAAGCACAGGGACAGGACCCTTGGAAAGAAAGCTGCACTGGGGTTGTGACAGGTGACTGATTATGTACTTTCAAATTGGGAAGGAGTTGGGATAGCATAAGCCTCTAAGGAATTTGAAAGCAAGGTTTTCAGGACTTTGAGGGGTCTAGCTATTGTTAGGAAAAGGTCATTTATTACTGTGTAATAAAATCTTAGTAATGAGTCCCTCAGTGTATCAGTGGGCCATATGCTTTGAGGGTGAATGCTAACATATATCTTAGGGGGTAGAGATAAAGCAAGTTTGCAAAGGAATTTTTGTATGTTAAAAGAGACTTACAGGATGCTGGAGGTCAGAATAATTTTAAGCCAAGCTTGCCTTTCACCCTTGGCAAAATATTTATATTGAGGCAGCTGAGTTCCTAGGGGAAGGCCACTGTGCACGTTTCAAGGACCTGCCACGGGCTTGAAAATAGTTAAGTAAAATAGTAAGGAAAATTAAGTTTTCTTTTGTCTTTCTTCCCCACACCACAAAGCCACGAAGATTTTGATTGTCCTATCTTTTCTGTCAGAGTTCATTCATCTCTCACTCTTAGAAAATATAAAGTTTTTCAGGAATATATTATGTCGCATTATAGCGTAAATACCTGTATGAGAAAGAAGAGAACTCAGAAATTAATTGTCTCTTTCAAGGGAAGAATTGAAATACAATAGAAAGATACTCAAACTTAAAAAAAAAAAAAGTTTTGAAAAACAAAAAAAGTTTTGAAAAAGAAAAATTCTTGTAGATCCCAAGCAGTCTGAGACAAAACCCTTTGAAGAAAAAAGGTCTACTCAGACTTCTCAGTCAAATTAAAAAAAAAATAAAATAAAATCTAAATCCCAAGTCCATATATTCATGCAGATTATATATTTTAAACATATACTTTAAAATTGGACATTCCATAATTTTGCATTAATCCAGCACTACTTTAGTTAAAACACACTTTTTTCCCCAAAAGAACAAAAAAATGATAGTGCATTTTCTAGGGCTGACACAACTAAATACAGGGCAGATCAGGTGGCTTATGCAATGAAAATTTCTTTCTCACAGTTCTGCAGTCTGGAAATTCAAGACGAAGGTGTCCGCAACTTTGGTTTTTCCTCATGCCTCTTCTATAGATGGTAGATGGTTGCCTTTTTGCTGTATCCTCAGATGACTTTTTCTCCCTGTGCATGGATCCCTGATATCACTTCCTTTTCATATAAGGATACCAATCATTTAGAATATGGGTCCACCCACATGATGCCCTTCATCCTTAATTACTTCTTTCAAGACTCCATTTGTAAACAAAATCATATTCTGAGGTTCTAGGGGTGAACATCTCAACACATGAATTTAGGGACTGGTCGTTGGAAGACACAATTCAGTCCATAACAGACGGATATGTATATTTTTGTTTTCAATAATAAAGTATAGGGGCGCCCAGGTGCCTCAGTCGGTTGAGCATCTGACTTGGCTCAGGTCATGATCTCATGGTCTGTGAGTTTGAGCCCCGCGTGGGGCTCTGTGCTGACAGCTCGGAGCCTGGAGGCTGCTTCCGATTCTGTGTCTCCCCCTCTCTCTGCCCCTCCCCCACTCATGCTCTGTCTCTCTCTGTCAAAAATAAACAAACATTAAAATAATAATAATAATAATAATAATAAAGTATAAAGAAAATACGAATTTTTTTCAGAGACTAAGAACTAAGGGGGATCAATAACACAACAAAGCAAGAAGAACACTAAATAGAGTCAGTTTCAACATAAGATAATTTGAGTTTGTGTTTTCCATGGCTTTTCAAGAAGCAGAGAACATGAAATAAACTGTAGAGTACCTACAATTTCTGGAATCTAATAGAAACCCCCTCCCACAGAAATATGATTACCAAATTCTAAATTCCCAATATAAAAGCATGCTAAAATATAAGTTTATCCCCTCATGGGAGACATGGAAATTTTGATTAACTTTTTTGGAGGTACAGAATGGGCAACTGAAAATAAGAAAGAAGATATGAAGATACTAGGCACATTTTGAAAACCTATTATTTTTTTAAATATCCAGATTCTTAACTGTTTTTTTTTTTTACAATTTTACACGGTATAACGTACAGATAATATAGTTTGATGAAGTTTAACATAGTTACAACCAACAACCAACACTCACAATTATTATATTGCACCCAAAGGTCTCCTGAAGGTTCTTTCTAATCAATGCCACCTTCCCAAAAGGTAACCAGTATTCTGACCTTTATTATTATTGATTGATTTTATCTTTTTGTATTTTCAATTAGGGCTGGGACTTGGGTGAGGTAAATAAGAGGCACCTGGGGGCTCCAAAATATTCAGTGATCAAGGTAAATAATATTTTAAAGCGATATTAAAAAAAAAAAAAAACTGATGAAAAACTCCATGGTGAAGAAATGTTAAACTATGAAAATTCTAGTTTGCGTATTGGCAAATAACTAAATTGTAGCCAAATTAGTAGCTTTTAAAGGTGGAACTTGTATATGATGTTATTTCAACATGGAATTGCATTTCCCTGATGTCTAATAATATTGACTAATTTTATGTGCTTATTTCTGATTTAAAAATATTCTTTTGTGGGAGCACCTGCGTGGTTCAGTCGGTTAAACCTCTGACTTTGCTTTAGGTCATGATCTCTCAGTTTGTGGGTTCAAGCCCCACATCGGGCTCTCTGCAGTTAGCACAGAGCCTGCTTTGGATCTTCTGTCTCCCTGTCTTGCTGCCTCTCCTCTGCCCATTCTCTCTCTCTCGCTCTCTCTCTCTCTCTCAAAATAAACAAATAAAAAAATTCTCTTATGAAAGATTTGTCTGTGCTGACCATTTTTTAAATATTATTTTCTCATTAACCTGCAAAAATTCTTTATGTGTAGTGACTAGGAGTCCTTGACAGGTATATGTTCACCCTGCCTGTTTTTCTGTCTTTTCATTTACTTTATGATGTATTTGATTAATAAAAATTATTTATTTAATGAATTTGAAAGTATCTGTCCTTTCTAGCTCATTATTATTTTAATAATAAGATTATGTCATAGGGAGAACCACACCCTCTCCATTAAGCAAACAAATAAACACAGCCACATCCTAATCCCTGTAACCTATGAAGAGATTACCAATTTAGCAAAAGGGACTTTGCAGGCTAATTGAAAAGTCTTGAGATGTGCAGAGTATCTTGGGTTATCTGGATGGGTCCAATGTAATCACAAACATCCTTATGAGAGGGAGACATAACATGAGTCAGAAAAGATGAGACAACAGAAGTAACAGTCATAAGTGATGTTGTTGGTGTCAAAGACGCAGGGAAGGGCCACAAGCCAAAGTTTCAGGAAGCCTGTGGAAACTGGAAAATGCTAAGTTACTGGTTCTCCCTCATGCCTCTAGGAGGCATGTAACCTTGCTGACAGGCTGATTATAGCACTTCTGACTTCATAATGCACTTGTGTATTCGAAGCTATTGCATTTGCAGTCAGATGTGAAGCAGGAGTAGGAAACTAATACAGATTTTGGTACCAGGAGGTGAGTTCTGTGGTAACAAACACCTACAAATTCAGATTGTTCTAGCGTTTGAGTAAAGGGTGGAGCATGAAAGATTTTGAGAAACATGACAGGAAGAGGCTAGTTTGCCTTGAACAGACTGTTAGCAAAACGTGGATGCATAGAAGCCTGCTAGTGAGAACTCAGAAAGCAAGGAACATGCTAGAGAAAAATCTACCGTGCCTTAGAGAGTACTTACATCGTCATAAACTGGCACTCGGTAGGAATGTGGGCATTGAAAAAAACAGCTGGAAGAGACTCAGAAGCAAAGGAAGAGTGTGCTCTTGGAAACTGGATGAGAAGAAATCCTTTTAATACCGTGGAAGAAATCTTACTTAGCTGTAAATTACATCCTGTAGCCGTTAAAAGGTGGAACTTGGAAGTGATGAACTTGGATATCTAGCTGAGATTTCCAAACAAAGTGTTAAAAGTGTGACCTAGTTTCTTCTTGCTGCTTATAGTGAAATGTTGCTTACATAGGAAAGGAAGGAAGAACAGGACAGCAAAATGTAGTCAGGAATTCATGATTATGAAAGTTCTCAGTTTAACCATATTATTTCAAAAAATGCTACAATTAGGAGACTCACTGTCGGGAAACATGCTCCATAGAGAAATCTGGGGATGTCGTTGGACAACCTTTGGCTGGTGCCCCGGAAGGATCAGACTATTCAATCATAAAATGTCTCTTTCAATAGATTGAGCATACAATTTATCGATCTCCTTAGCCATATTAGCAAAGAAACCGGAAAGAGAGACAAGATGATCTGGGAAAGATTAACAGAGGAGCCTTTCGTCTAAACTGGTGAGTTACTCCAAAATACACAGGAAACCCAGAAAGTTATTGAAAATGTCTCACCAGCAGAGATACTGCCAGAATAGATTACAAGGGACAGAAGGAACATAAAACAAAAGAAGGGTGTTAAGAATCCCAAAATTCTACGGGAAGGAAATAGATAGATAAAATTTATCAGATATAAACATATAATACTCTTCCTGAGGGAGGAAAGATGATCCCAAGGGAAGAACTATGAGTTAGATGAGGGTGCTTTGAGCCACAGGGAATTATTACTAGACCATAACACCTAATGCTGCTTGCCTAACCTGATTTCAAAACTGATATGTGACTCCCTTTGTCCTTACATATTTTCACTTTTCACAGGGTATCCTTTATAACTATTATTCTATGCCTGTCCCAACATTATATTTTGAGAGCCAGATAACATATTTTCTAGTTTTGTAGCCCACAAATGGAGTAGAAGTTTGTTCCAGGAACAATCATACCAGTCTGATTTGGATTACAAGATTGGAGGCTTTTGAGCTACTAGAGAACGAGTTAAATCTTAGGCTATGAATTGATGAGTTAAGACTCTCAGAATGCAGGAATGGGTGAGTGCTTATATGTGGATGGACATGAATCTCTCAGGACCAGAAGTTATCCCCCAAAATGTCCACAGTCCAATTTCCTGAATCTGAATATGTCATCATATGGGCAAAAAAAGAATTTGCAGGTGTGATTAAGTTGGTTAAGTTAGGGATCTTGAGATACAGAGATTGTTCTGGACTGTACGCTGGGCCCTACATATTCATAAATGCCCTTGTAAGAGGGAACCGAGGACAGAGAAGGAGAGACTTAACAATTCCACAGTACTGGCTTTGGAGATGGAGAAGGCTGCCTTTACTCATGTAATCCTGGTGACTTGTAGAACTGGGAAAATCTAAGAAAATAAAAGTTTCCAGTGTACCCAGAAAGAATGCAGTCCTGCCTATATCTTGATTTTAGGAATTCTGTCCTCAGATTTGTGAGATAATGTATTTGTGTTGTTTTGAACCTTTATGGTTATGGTAACTTTTGTAGCAGCATTGGAAAACTATCATGTTTAAGAGACAGTTATTGAACTCAAACCCATAAATATAGTTCCTTCTAATTTTGTCTGGAAAGCATATTGTTTTACTTTTCACATTTAGGTATATAATCGATCTCAAGTTACATAGATAATCAAATAACCCAGAACTATGTATTATGACCCATTCAATTGCAATGGTATCTTTATTAGAAACGGGTTATTATACACTGTTGTTCTGTTCATGGACTCCCTATTTTGTTTTATTGATCAATATTTATTTTCTTACAGTGCATTAATTATTGCTATCATATCTCTGATAGGAACTGCTTTTTAGCTTCTATTTTATATTCATATTTTCCTTATTTATTATAAGTCCTTTGTGTTTTCATATAAATTATATATAAATGGAATGGGAAAACATGGACAGAGTTTTCTCAACATAGAGCCTAATGAAAAATATTTTAAAACACTGTTACTCAGACATAAAATTCTGAGCTATAGAAGAAATAAGGAACAAAGAAGTGGTAAATACATTGCTAATTCCATGCAAACATTGACTGTATTAAACAACAATATATAAAGACAAAATACAAATAAATGCATCAATGTAATACAATAGCATACACATACTGGGAAAATAATGAAGTTAAAGTATTCTAAGTAGAATGATGTGATCTACCTATGCTAGAAATGAAGATTCCTTTTCATTTGATATGCTAAGTATACTTATTAAAGTTTATGGGCTAAATAAATTATTAATAACAATGCATAAGTTCTTAGCAAGGAGAGGTAAAAATTTAATGTAAATAATAATCTCAATACAGGGAATAAAAGAGCATAAGATAAAGAGAAAGATGAAATAAGACAAAAGGAAAGCCAAAAAAAAAAGATATTAAAAAAAAACAACACTAAGATGAATGACCTAAATCAATGAGTGTCTGCTCACAAAATAACTTACTGCTTAACCTTTACATATTTTCAGTGATGTGACCTCTGACCACCATACTGCTCATTCTCTAAACCTCAGTGACTATTAATGAAACGCCTTAAAAGTTTAACCTTTTCAACTTACAGATTAATTTTAAATATGTATTCATATTTTACTATGACCAAAAAACACATAAATGTGAAGAATAGAAAGCATATATCTGTAGGTATGTCAATATGTGCTTCTCAAAACCCAACCAACCAACCGACCAACCAATACTACCTTTCTTGAGGTTAAATAAATGTTTGAGCAATATTGATCCATTTAGTATTCATTTAGTTTTAAAATATCCACCATTATTGTATTCAAATGTTTTGTATAAATTTGGGAAGAATAACCAAAACAAGGTTGATGTAAAACTCTTGATGGGAAGGAGCTGTGAGTTTCAATTTATGTCCCTCTTGATACGCACATTTTGTTCTACCATCAAGGGAAATGTTCTGTACTTGCATGTGTGAAACACCCACAAATTGTTAATGCCTATAAAATTAATTTCAGCCTCAGTCATCAGAATGTCCCATTTGGATTTTTCTACAGAGAAAACAACATATGCTGTAGCACTGTTTTCCTTGATTAGTCTGGCATCTACCATGCATTAGTTTCCTTTCTTAACACACTTGTGGCTTCTTCTGAAATATTCTGTTGAGTTATTCAAAACCCCAGTAGAACAAAGTGTATGTGTTTTAAATTTGTTTCCACAGAATTACTTACTATGGAAACAATCTAGTTTTCCCTAAGGTTTTATCATCAACATTTTTTTTCTAATAGAATTTATAGGGATATGTTTTTAACAGTCACTTAATGATATTTCTATATTACTCTGAGAATGAATTATATTCAGTTACATTCTTCACTGTCATTAACCCTTGAATTATCACTATCAAAATGTCATATAAAATTAATACCATTTATATTGCAAATATGAGATAGGCTCACACTAATGTCACAGTGACATAAAATAGTTGCTTACACATAATTTTTCATAGACAATGATAAAAAATAACAACAACATAAAAACAAAAGACACATCAGTCTTCATTACCAAACAGACTAGAAGGAAAATAATTGCCCATCTGGTATAAACCTGTTGATTATGAAAAACATTTTTCAAGGCTACTTGCTATGAGAGTCTTGGTTTGTTTTTCTCAGGATATACTGGGATTATTGAGGACATCAGAGTATGGAATGCCATGAGAGCAATTGGCTTTAAAAACGACACGAAGAAAAGAATAGATTTAAACTGAAGTACACAAATTCTGTGGTGTTTTGGCTGTGTATCTCTAATGTGATGTGGAGTGAAAAACAAAAGAGATGATAAAATATAAGACATACAAAACAAGTTATTTTCATTGCCATCAACTCTTGATCAAGTTGAAATGCCTTATTGGACATTGACATATATCTAAATTCAATTTATCTACCAAGAGCAAATTTAAGGATTAGCTATAAAAATAAGGTTTCCCTCTTCCATTTAGTTGTTCTAACCTCCTGTGTAAGTACTGCTAAAAACTTAGGATTTTTATTACTCTCTCTCTCTCTCTCTCTCTCTCTCTCTCTCTCTCATTAGATTTTAAATATTTTGTGAATGTTCAGCAAAATCAACCTTGAGAGACCAGGAACAATGCCTATTTAATCTATGCATTTCTAAAGCAAGTAGTACAGATATATGATATCTACTGGTTGATAGGATAAGTAAATGAACACATAAAAGTCTGTGCTAGGGAGTCAAACTACATTTTTCAAAATTAAAAGGAAATGAGGGTCAGAACACTGTCATTTTAAATAATTTACAAACTTTTACTAAATGTGCAAAAGACATGAATACACATTTTTCCAAAGAAGACATACAGATGGCTAATAGACACATGAAACGATGCTCAACATCACTGATCATCAGGGAAATACAATAAAAATTACAATGAGATACCACCTCACACCTGCCAGAATGACTAAATCTGAACAACACAAGAAACAACAGGTGTTGGTGAGGATGTGGGGAAGGGGAACCCTCTTACATTGTTGGTGGGGATGCAAACTGGCACAGGCACTCTGGAAAAAAGTATGGAAGTTTCTCAGAAAGTTAAGAATATAACTAGCTTATGATTCAGCAATGTATATATATATGTGTGTGTGTGTGTGTGTGTGTGTGTGTGTGTACACACACACACACACATATATATACTTGTATATATATATCTTGTGTATATATACGTGTACACAGATAGACAAGTTGTATATCTATCTATCTATCTATCTATCTATCTATCTATCTATCTATCATCTATCTATTTTGGAATATTATTCAGCCATAAAAAGAATAAATCCTGCCATTTGCAAGAACATGGATGGAGCTAGAGAATATTATGCTAAGCAAAATAAGTCAGTCAGAGAAAGACAAATACCACATGATTTCACTCATATGTAGAATTTAAAAAAGAAAACAAGTAAGCAAAGGAGAAAAAGAGAGTGAGAGAGACAAACTAAGAAACAGATTCTTTTTTTTTTTTTAAACGTTTATTTATTTTTGAGACAGAGAGAGACAGAGCATGAACGGGGGAGGGTCACAGAGAGAGGGAGACACAGAATCGGAAACAGGCTCCAGGCTCCGAGCCATCAGCCCAGAGCCTGACGCGGGGCTCAAACTCACGGACCGCGAGATCGTGACCTGGCTGAAGTCGGACGCTTAACCGACTGCGCCACCCAGGCGCCCCAAGAAACAGATTCTTAACTATAGAGAACAAACTGAAGGTTATCAGTGGGTGGGTGGGGGGATGAGGTAACTAGGCGATGGGGATTAAGGATTGCATTTGTGACGAGCCCGGTGTGATGTACAGAAGTGTTCAATTACTAAGTTGTACACCTGAAACTAATATTACACTCTAAGTTAACTAACTGGAATTTAAATTTAAAAAGACATTAAAAAAGAAATATATGTGTTATTAAGGCATCAAAGAATAAGAATGAGTAAATTGAAATGCTGTGCTTCAGGATTAAATAGTGGATATTATTCATACACTACAGCATGTTCCATTATGTAAACAAAAATGGGAAAAGTTGTGTGTATGTTGTAGAAATGAAGCTTTGGTCTAGGCATACATCAGTGGGACCCTCGCCTACAACTACCCAAGGGAAAATGCAGTATTTAAAAAGAAAGCTCTGAAGCCGGAATTGACTTAAATTTCTAACCTCATAAGAACTTAGTTCTCTATATGACATCAATGGAATATGCCAGGATTTAGAGCTGTCGAAGTAAACTGTTCCATCCGACTGATTTAAAACAATTCTATAAAATGAGTAAAATGTTCCTGGACCTCAAGCCATATGAGTGACATTGGTAACTTCCTATTAAAATGTGCATGGCCATGTTGAAAAGCTAAAAAGAATGCAAGAGTACCAAAAGCCAAAAACAAAACAAAAGAAAAACAAAAAACAAAACAGAAAAGCTGAAATGATAAACAAGAATACAAAAAGTGTAAAGGTAATGGCTTGCCAATGTTATAGTTGATAAGTGTGTGCATAGAGGTGAGGCATACGGCAAAGGCTGGTGTCAAGGGACAATCCTTTTCTTTGAACGCACTGGCCATAGAAATTAATAGGAGGAGGGGTGCTTGGGTGGCCCAGTCCGACACTGGTTTTGACTCAGGTCATGATCTCACGGTTCCTAAATTCAAGCCCCGTGTCAGTCTTCACACTGAGACTGCTGAGTCTGCTCTCTCTCCCTTTCTCTCTGCCCCTCCCCACTCATGCTCTCTCTCTCTCTCTTTTTCAAAATACATAAATAAACTTAAAAAAAAGAAATTAATAGGAGGCACATTGTTGCATCAGAATAAAAATGTTTGGCCAGCTGCTGATAAATATTATATACTATAACATAGATAATCTGATTATATATACAGTATAATATTAAATATATAATCCACATCATAAATAGATATTGATATACATAGTAAAGGCATTGGGTTAATTACACTGTCTTAACTATTCACAGTGTTCAGAATCTTGGGCAACTGCCCAAGGAAAATAATTAATAAATAAAGGTAGTCATCCCCAATTTGTGAGACTATATTCTCAAAGTTCTGACATTCCCTGTCATCATTTGCTTAGATACTCTAAATCCCTATAACAATGGTGATAAAGATGAGAATAGTATTGTCCTCTGGAACAATTATTGTTTAAGAAAAAAACAACAATAACAGATCCAGAATGTCTGTTTAAAAGTAGTCCAACACCGGGGTCAGAGTAATGGGAATGCAACCTCTTACATCTGACCTGTGCCCATTCTGAATCTCTAAGCCAGAAGACCAGGTAATCTAATAGGAGATGATCTACCATCAATCAGGTCCATGACATTGCACCTTTGTCAGATATAAAGATTCCCAAGTGTGCCTTCCAAAAGGAGAAAGCTGGAGTACTTACATGATGATAAAGAAGCAAAGAACACTTCATCCACACGGTCGTTGGCAAATGCAGACGCTGGGTTAAGAATGATAAAGTACCAAGAAAAAAAAACAAAAACAAAAAAACAAACAAAACAAAAAACAAGAAATTAACAACAACAACAACAACAAACAGAAAAACAACCAGGGAAATTCTTTGTCATTTTTCTAGAAAGAAAAAAAAATGTATTTTATATTTTATTTGTTTTAAAGATTTTTAAAAATGTTTTTCATTTATTTTGAGAGTGTGTGGGGTGGAGGGAGGGAAAAAGACAGGGAGAGAGAAAATCCCAAGCAGGATTCATGCTGTCAGTGCAGAGCCTGACACGGGACTTGATCCCACAAACCATGAGATCATGACCCCAGCTGAATCAAGATTTGGACGCTTAACCGACCAAGCCACCCAGGTGCCCCCCAAAAGGCATGTTTTAAACATGAGTTCTACATCAAAGGGTATTGAGATAGAATACGCTTTACCAAACTTTTTATGTATACATAAACAAAATATTGTTCATGTATAAAGACAACAAAACCACTTTGGTATATTGCCAGTTAATGTGGCCACACAGCTCAGTGTTGGCAAAATAAGGCTCTGGAGCCCCAGCAGCCTGGGTTCAAATTCTGAATCTGTCATTTGTCACCTGCGTGAAGACCTCTGGTAAGCTTTTTTACTAAGAGTTGGGAGACAATGAAAACATCAGCAAGAAAAACATCTTATAGAAATCAGTCCATTCACTCATGAATAAATAAAAGTAATTAACTTAAAATGGAAAAAGTGGAATAAATACAAACTGGTGGGAATTAAAATTAATGGACAACGTTACCTGTAAAAGAATGGCACAAATATGGGGGAAAAACAAGTTACCTACCCTGAGGGGTGTCTTATTGTTAAAATATGATACGGATGTAGAGTGGCTCGATTCACCCAAGCAAATTAGTGAACAATAGAAATGATCCCTGAAAGTATAGTCTCTCACCCAAGTAAATTAATATGGACTAGAAAGTATGAAAAAAAAAAAAAAGGATTTGGAGAATAAAGGGAAATAGCAAAAAGTACATCAGATTCCACATTACATAAAAAATCATATTACTTTGCTTTTCTATGTAACACTGAGAAAAATATAAAAATGAAGAAAACCATTAGCATTTTAAAAGTAGAGATAAATTTAAACAAAAATAGGCTTTTTGTTAAAAATATGAAACTAAAATATGAAAATAGCTACTGAACCATAAGATAAACTGAAATAAAATGGAAACATGGTAAATAAAACAGAAACAGTAGTAATATATGTAATAAATTACATGGTCTTACTAAAAAGAAAGACAAAAATAGAACTTAATTTAATCTATATGGTGCTTAGATGAGGCACACAGAAATACATTGGCAAAAATGTTTGGAAGTAAACATATAAAATAAAATGAATTGAAATACCTCAAACAAATATAAAGAGCATTAAATCTGAGAGGCAAAATTAATAGCCAATTCACATCCAATTAAATATAAGACTGGGTGAATAATTCATATTATTTTATGAACTATATTTGAACAATCCACCATGAATTTAAGAAGCTTTATACACACAACAGCATAGCATTAGAATATATAACACAATATCTGCTATTAATATAAATAATGGACAGGTATAAAAATTGGACAGGTTTGTAGCATTTTAGATTAAAAGACTAATAATACTATTTGCCAGATGAAGTAGAAAAAGTAAATGACATGGAATTTCAGTAATAAAACCAAAATATTTCATACATTGAACTTTCAACTCTAAAGGTGTGACTTTTACACATATTATGGTAACATTGACTGGATTAATCATTACCATGCTGAAGGAAAACCTCAGTGAGTCCCCCAAATTATAAATGTTAACAGCAAATGTTATTATGATGTTTTAAGAAAACCAGCTATATACTAATAAAGAATGTTGAAACAAAACCAAAAAGAAATACAGTTTTTTTTTTTCTCCTAAACCACTTTATTGTTAGACTTGTTTTAAAATAGTATTGGAACCTATTTAGAAGATATTCGTGTGTCTCACTAACTCCTGATTTTCTTTAGTTCTGGGCACTCAGATAGACTGACTACATGTCCCTTCAACCCTGGCAATAGAATGTAGCTGTGTAATTGAGTTCCGGCCACTGAAATACGGATCTAAATGATTTAACTACTTTTGGGTTTCACCCACAAAAGAGCTAGGTGCTGTCCTTTCTTTCCTCGTCCGTCATTGAGATACACTTGGGAATAGAGCCACAGGAAAAATGAATCCTGGGTCTCCAAAAATAAGTTCTTCAACTGTTTTTAACAATAATACTTAATCTGTCCTTTGTGATATTCATTCTTTTAGTTATCTTTTCCCAAAGCAAATCAATTTCATTCATACTAAATGTTTGGTGAGCCAAATAATTCTTCCCTCCTCCTCAAATAGCTTCTTCGATAATATATATAATGCTGTTGAAACACCTTAAAGATCATGGATTTGCCTTTATCACCATGAATGGGATGGTGGGATGGTGGGTTACGTTGTTTTATAGCTATAAAGCTATCTGGAACAAGTTTGCAATGTTGCAATTCCTCCTTTTGATTTGTTGTTTTAATGGGTAACTAAGATTTTGTTTCGCTTTGATAAAATTTAGGGCTCATGTCTACTTATGTAGTGTTCTTTTTTCTTCTCTTATTTTATGTTGCCTTTTTTAATCATAAATTTGTCTTGATAATCATTGTCAATGGCATACTCATAGAACTTTCTACATTCGGTATCATTTATTCCTTGTCCTTCAGAATCTTTCCTACTATATAATTTGGTTCATTCACATGGATACATTTAATCATTTTTTCATCACTTTATTTTACTTTCAATACAATCATAGTCCTAGGCTCCTACTTTTTAAGTTTATTTATTTATTTTGAGAGAGGGAGAGAGAGAGAGGGCACCAACAGGGGAGAGGCAGACAGAGAGAGAGGGAGAGAGAGAGAATCCCAACACTCTGCTCTTAGTGCAGAACCTGGCCCAGGGCTTGAATTCATGAATCATGAGATTAGGACCTGAGCTGAAATCAACAGTCAGATGCTTAACCGACTGAGACACCGAGGTGCCCCTACAATCATGGCCCTAACCTTCTTATTAGAACTTTCATCTTTGTCATAGCATCTTCAGTTTTTAGAAATGATGAAGTAAACAAGTTTTTTTTAATCTCTAAAAAAAACAAAAAACAAAAAAAACCAAAAAAACCACCATGTCAACACTCCAAGGAATAACGACTAAATGGCTGAAACAAAAGTGACTATAAAACATCACTAATATTTGTCAGTAGTAGTACATGGAACTGACAAGATTTTGTTCTGGAAGTTAGCTTGTGAACTAAATGTTTAGAAATCATGGGGCATGCCTGCCCTGTTATTAATGTTTATATCTACATTCTGTCATCCCTTTCTCCCTCCCTCCTTTTATCCATCCATCTATCCACTTACTAATTCACCTGCCTGTCTAACTGGGATGATTTATCTCACCAAATTAGATACAAACCTGGGTTGTATTTTAGTTAATGGTCAAACTATGGTAGCTCTGACCTCGCGTTACTTGTAACAGCATGAAGTTCATATCTTCATCTCTGTCAAAATTAGCATTCTGAGGTTCCCCTGGGGGTGTATGTACATCAGTTCCATTTGCCTTGCCTTCTCTTTTCATGCAGTCCAAGGATGTACACTACTCCCTTAGCATTTTCCACTGTCTCATGTTTGCATGCCCAGGGTGCTACGTTCTTACCACTTCACAGGGCTGTCCCACTGGTGGTCTCTGTCCCTGCTCTCTAAAGTCTCCCTTCCTGTATAAGGTAGATAGTACCTCCAGGATTTCAGGGGCTCTCTCTCATGCCCTCTTTACCTGAGCGCATGCTCACCTAGCTTTTGTTTTATATACCATCCAGTTGAAATTATCTATTTAACATTACGATATTTCGTACTGATACTGTTCCTTGCCAATAATGGCCACTTTATAAATAAAGCACGAACAGGCAGATACAGAAACACATATATACATACATATATACATACATACATACATACATACATACTTAAATGTGTGTGTAAATATATAAGCATAGGATGAATAGGCTTTTTTTGTATGATAAGAACAGTGACTATATATATATATATATATATATATATATATATTGGAAAAATTAGGGCACATTTGAAAGTTAAAGGGATGCTATTAATAATTATGCTAGTATTATGTTCAAATCAGGACTGACCTGGTTGCATTGAGACATATGCTCACCTTAGCCACGGATAGATACTTATTTTATATGAGCTTAACTAATAGCCTCATAAAAAGAAAGTGTTAGTCTCCATGGGGACACAATTTATACTATTAAATAAAAACTGCTTCAAAGTTCAAAAAATACTAGTGTTCTAGTTTTTAAGTTCAAATATTTTAAATTCCAGCCTCATAGTTCAATAATAGAGGAAAAAATGACTTTCAACATTTGTAGACAGTTTTTCTCAAAATATATGTGATATTTCAGGACTTTAATGTTTTAGTAAGTATGCTGGAAAATGTTGATGTAGCTAATCACATATAGTCTACTCTTTCCTATTTATTTAAATTATGTCACCAACATGATGCCAAAGCAAAAAAATCCTATATCTAGAGGCTCTGGAAAGGGGCTTCGAAGTTTGTTCTGGATGTTGGCAGAATTTAATTAGAATTCAGAGTCTTGTGGTTGTATGTCTGAGCTTCGTTTTTGTAAACATGACCCCTTGCATCTTCAAGACAGCATAGCACATCAAATTCTTGTGCTCTGATGTCTCTGTTTTCCTTTATGCCTCTGTTTTGAAACGCTTGAATCAGCCAGGGTCTTCCAGAAGAACAGATTTCACATTACATTACATCACCTTATAGTACATTATTATATTGTGTTGTTATGTTGTTATGTTATATCATATCACTATTTATATTATATGTTGTATATATATTATATTATATTATATTATATTATATTATATTATATTATTATATAAAAGGGAAAGAGAAGAGAGAGGAATTTTAAGGAATTGGCTCACAAGGTCACATGATGATGAGGGTTGTAAGTCCCAAAACTGTATTACTGCATGGAAGGCTGGAAACTTAGTTAAAAGTTGAAGTTAGAGTCTTGGGTCTGATATGTGTAGGACAGACCACCAAGCTGGAACCTCAGGCAGGATTTCTATATTAGAGCCTGGAGAAAGAATTGCTTCTTTTCTGAGAAACTTGCAATCTTAAAGCCTTCAACCGATGAAACAAGCCTCATCTACATTATCAAGGATAATATCCTTTACTTAAAGTTCACCGATAATTTATATGATCCATATACTTTTATTGATTTTTTATGTGTCAAGTTTTTATTTAAATTCTAGTTAGTTAACATACAATGTAATATTAGTTGCAGCAGCATTGAGTTTAGTGAGTCATCACTGACATATAACACAAGTGCCCTTTTACTAACCATCATCCTCTAGCCCATCCCCTGCCTACCTCCTTTCCAGCAGCCCTCACTTTATTCTGTATAGTTAAGAATCTGTTATGGTTGGCTTCCCTCTCTCTCTTTTTACCCCCATGTTCATCTGTTTCGTTTCTTAAATTCCAGTGAGTGCAATCATATGGTATTTGTCTTCCTCTGACCCAAAGTCAACTGATTTTAGATACTAATTACCTCTACACAATTCCTTGAGAGCAACATCTAGACTACCAAACATCTGGCGCCATAGACTAGCCAAGCTGGCATATAAAATTAATCATCACAAAGCTTATTTGACTACATTGGGACTACTCAGATAATCCAGGATCATCTCTCTGTTTCAATGCCAACTACTCAGTAATTTTAATTACATGTTCAAAGTTCCTTGTGCATGAAGCTACTTTGGAAGCCATAATTATGCTTTATAGAGTATAGTATTTAACACATGTTAAGTCCCTTTAACAAAGATCAAAACACAAATAGTACTGAAACATAGAAGCACACTTCTTATGCACATAAGGGTCAAGGCACAAAATAGTCAAAAGAAGTTATAATCCAGAGTATCAGGTTCCAAAATGGAAAGATGCTTTATACAATTTAAAGTATCTTGTGATGGTGGGAAACAGCACTACGACATTTGGATAGATGAAAGGCAGAATTCTTTCCGATTTGAGGCATTAAATAGGAGGTCGGCCAGGCAAGGCCACACAGAGGGTTATATGAGGGGACAAGGTAACAGCACCCTGGCACTGTGGGGGACAGTGTATAGATGGCACATGGAGTAGTGTTAGCTAGGTATCCAGGGATCCCTGTGGATTGGATGAATTGAATAATTTCGGTGGGTTCTGAGATATAAAGACTGTTCCTAGTTGTCTGGTTTCTGGCACTAGGGCAATGAGGCGGGTGGGCCTGGAGTCTGAGAGGTCCATAAAGGAAGTAGTTGGGAGTCGGGACTTAATTGTACATTCAAGAAAGAAGACTGACCAACGTCTAGCTCTGCCCAGAGAGTACAGTAAAAATAGGATATTAAAATTAACTATGTTAAACAAAGATTCAATGCTCCGTGTCAATTTCTTTTGTAAGATGTCTTGGTCTGTACTGCCCAAGGTGATTCAACACTGTTATCTTCCTTCCAGTAAGCAAGAAACGGACAAGGAAAGAAGGGGCACAAGACTTTTTTGGGAGACATGGTCTACATGCAACCCACATCACTTTTCCTCGGTACATATTGAACAGATCTTAATCGCGTGTCCAGATCAAACTACAAGGGATGTTGGGAACTCATAATCTCATGATGAATACTTCTATGCACAGCTAGAAATCCTATCACTATCAAAAAAAAATCAGAAATAGAGCAGGGGATGAATAGGAGTCTCTGCTAAAGTCATTTAACAGTGGTGAATAAAGACAAGTAAGTAAATTAAAGAAATATATTTTTGTGGTAAAATCATTGGGAACTAAAAATTGATTGGATAAGGGGTAAAACAGAGTGCTTCCGGAGTCTGAGTCATGCAGCGGGATGGATGGTGGATCCACACTGAGATGGGAAGCCTTGGAGAGAAACAAATCTCTTCATGAGACTTGAGACATAGTATTCAGATAAGGAACGGCAAGAGAGAGCCTTACAAAAGAGGTTCACGAAACCCTGCCATAGGCAACTTACAAAAACCAAGAAATCCTGATGGCAGGTAATCTAAGGGTTTTTTCAAATATGAAATAGAAGTCAAAGATACTGAAAATTGAAGAAGTAGAATCAAATAACGTGGAAATTACTGATGTGCTGAAATCAGTGGAAAACAATGAGACTACAATGATTATTATAATCCTTTGCACAAGTAAGAAGTTTAAGCTGATTTTGAGACTAACACTGCGGCTCTCTGGCAAGCAAACAGCTAATAAATAGTTGTTTTCATTACTGAACAGCAAACAGTCTGGCACACACTCCTGGGGGCTGATCAGAACAGATTTGAAAAGTCTTCCATTTCAATTATTAATAAGTGTTTCAAAAAAAACTAGAGAGCCAATTTTAGATTGCCACCCTATTGTTAAGCTATGCAAATAGTAATAACAATTTTCTAAGATGCATAGAAATGCCCTTCTGAAGTATGTTTTTCTAATGAATCAAAGGATAAAATTAGGTGAGTAATTAACTCATCTCCGAAAAAAAATATTCATTTTAAGTAACTTCTAAATGAATTTTAGTATTTCCTTATCTTCTAGAGGGAAATCACAGTAATGGCAGTAACTTTGACTTTGAAACTTACAGACACCACAAATATTTTCATATTAGTTATTGTATACATTATAATATAGTGTATATGCTAATCCCTGCTTTGAGATTATGCTATTATAACTGCTACTATTTTTAATGCATTTATAAGGACTTATATTACTACCTGGCACCAGTATTTCAGTATAATTAGTCCCCTTTGTGAACTTTTACATTTTATTTCATAGATTTAAAATGAATACATGCAATTTGAGGAGTCCATTCTGCAAACTGCCAAAGGGATACGTGTCATGCAAAATATTCAGGATTTTTGATTTAAAGGAATCTACTCAAAGGAGCCTAATGGGCCAAGAGTGAAGCAAGGGTTTATATCTTTAAAAATAATTATTTTAAATAACATTTTTAATCATGGCATACCTACCTATGTTTTTTTTTTTTGACAAAGGATTTGACAGAATCTATGATGGATATTTTGTGGAAAACGTAGCTTGTAAATGTTAATTTATCTACTGACTCTGAATTCTTTATTTCTTCCAAAGTACTACTTTAAGGGTTATAATCCTCTTTCCTCCAAATTATACTGGATAGTTTCATTTCCATAGGTAACATTAAATTCCAGGAGATAGGCCCCATTTCTCACCCCACGTTTTTCCTAAGGCTGTATACATAACTTGAACGCTAACCTCTAAATTAGGTTTCTCCGAGGAGAACTGTAGTTTCCACACAGTAAAAATGTTATGAAGTGAGTTGCAAGCTATAACTAATATAAAGTACCATGTAAACTTTCAAAACTATTTCACTTTATTAGAATTCAGGTATTAAAGCATTCCCAAATAAAATATATATTAAAATGTGTGCTCCTTTCACGTTTAGAGACCAATTAAAAGTGATACATACTCAGAATTGCATTTTAAAGCTAGAAAGCTGTTAGAATTTTTGTTTTGAAGTTTATTCTGTAGCTTAGGTCAGTGGTTCCCAACTAGGGTGACTTTGCCCCCGCCCAAGGTGGATTTGCAATGTCTGGAGACATTTTTGGTTGTCATGACGTGGGTGGTGTATTAGCATCTAGGGGGTAGGTGTCAGAGATACTGCTGAATATTCTATGACACACAGGAACAGCATCTTCTAACAAAGCACTGTCTGGCCCCAAAATCCAATAATACTGCAATTGAGAAGCTCTGGTTCATATGTTTGAATCAATATAATGATGGAAAAGTCAGTTAGAAAAGTCCCAATGAATTCACATACATTCCTTTCTACGGCATTTCTACGACCCCTGCTAATATCACTTAATTGTTTTCTTTCTTAATGTTGAAAGAGCATTTAAATATGTGAACGTACTTATGTGTCTCCCCTAAAGATAGGTTTTCATCCATCATTTGTTCCTTCCAATTACCACCCTATGCCATACCCATCATAGTCTTAAGACAGCTTCGAACCCCACTGTCTCTATTCTGAGGTCCCTTTTATTCCCTTCCAAATTGTCTATAATTCTAGATTGAGCCTCAATATTCCAATGAAATTTCTTTTGCTGATGTTAGTGAGCTCCTTTTACTAAACTGAGGGTCATTTTTCAATATTTTTTCTTACTTAACCACTTAGCACATTGGCACATTGGCTCCCCCCTCCACACACACACACACACACACACACACACGCAGACACACTGTTTGTACTGAAACATTTTCAAGTATTTTCTTATTTGCCATTCATGGTACAACACCCCATGTCCTTTCTCACTCAGTAAACACAGCGTTGACTTTTACAGAAGTTAGACTGATACCTCGACTTTTCATCTGTCTTCAGCTATAGTAGATATCACGTGCTCTGGTGACTTTACATATCATCTCCAGAAGAAGGATTCCCAAATCCTATCTCTAGTTTTCTTTGCTGTCCTAAGAAACAGACCTAATTATTGAATTACCTACCTGATACTGTAATATAAATGTCCCACAATGTACAAGTCCACAGGGGGACCCTTGATTTTTTATCCCAAACATACACCTCTGCCTGTGTTATCTGTATTCATAAATGACATTATTATCTGATCAATGATTTGAACCAAACATCTGAGAGTTTATATTGAAAGGCGCTCAATTTGTATCTCTCTCAACCTCATATCTAATCAAGTTCTACCAATAAGACTTCTTTAATAACAGTCTCTTAGATCTGTATAATTCCCTGCATTCCCCTCTGCCATTATTCTGTAGTTGCCTCTATATATTCATTGTTTAGTTTAGAGTTCTGCAAAATCGTCTGAGTGTTCTCTGTGCCTCCTCTCTGCTTAAAAATGTTAATTGTGGGGGCGCCTGGGTGGCTCAGTCGGTTAAGCGTCCGACTTCGGCTCAGGTCATGATCTCACGGTCAGTGAGTTCAAGCCCCGCGTCGGGCTCTGTGCTGACAGCTCAAAACCTGGAGCCTGCTTCAGATTCTGTGTCTCCCTCTCTCTGACCCTCCCCCGTTCATGCTCTGTCTCTCTCTGTCTCAAAAATAAATAAGACACTTAAATGGTCTTACATTTAAGTAAGGCTGGTTTACAAAGCCCCACCTAATATAGCCCCTGACAGCCTTAGTGGTTCAGCTCTCACTGCCCTCCCACCTCTCTCTACAGTTATGGATTTCCTAATTGAGGAACCAACCCATTGCCAAGTAACAGACATGAATCTATTGCCTTGAAATATTACCATCCTCCATTGCCTCGCTAATTTTAACTAATTCTTTTTTTTAAGTTTATTTATTTTGAGAGAGAGAGAAAACATGAGTGGGGAAGGAGAGAGAGAGAGAGAGAGAGAGAGAGAGAGAGAGAGAGAAGGAAGAAGAAGAAGAAGAAGAAGAAGAAGAAGAAGAAGAAGAAGAAGAAGAAGAAGAAGGAGGAGGAAGAGGAGGAGGAAGAGGAGGAGAGAGAGAGAAAGAGAGAGAGAGAGAGAGAGAGAGAGAGAATCCCAAGCAAGCTCCACACTGTCAGCATGGAGCCTGAGTCGGGGCTGGAACCCATGAACCCCCAGATCATGACCTGAGCTGAGGTCAGAGGCTCAACCAACTGAGCCACCCAGGTGCCCCTCAACTCATTCTTTAAGCCCCAACATAAACTTAAACTGTCCCAGAAAAGATATTCAATTCCTGACACCTTAAATCTAACTTAACTCTCCTTTTGCTCTAATTATCTATAACACCCTCTGTTTCCCCTGTCTTATTTTTCATCATATGGTTTTACAAGTACCCATGTGTTTGTTTATATCAAACACCAGCTTAGAATAGTTGGAACCATATGTGAATATTCATGATTTTGTCTTCAGAATCTAATACACTCTGTCTCCCCCCAAATGAATCCTCAAAATTGAGTTTGATTCCATTCTTTTGATGAAACTTCTCTCACATTGTTTCTACTCAAACTAATACTACTTTCATCTGGATTCACAGCACTAATGATCTTTCTCTACATGTGTTCCAACCTACTTAGGCTGTTCTTTGAGCACTTATGTGAAGTAAAACATATAGGGGAAAGTCTTACCACTTTATAATTGTTCATAAAAATATACGTGTGTTTCCCCCAGGTATATCCTCCAAAGGTTATTATTATTATTATTATTATTATTTTGCTTTGTGAGAAAATTACAGAAATAAAATTAATTCCCTAGTTGTTTGATGAATCTGATCAAAAGGATGCCTGGTGGAGTAAATTGAGAAATTACTGTTTGTAGTAATGAATTAGTTCTCCAACCTTCATAAGGTTTCTAAACCATATTAATTTTTAAGTTAATTTTAGGATTTTGCTTCTATAAATGATAGAGCTTATCTATAAAAATAAGTGACATATAGAAAGGTGAGGGAAATGTTGAGACTTTGGAATGATTATGGCAGGAGGAGGGGAAAAAAAAACAGCTTAGCTGTTAGAATGAATAGAGAAATGAGGCCAATGATATTACAGTTTCAGCAGATGCAGAGATCTATAATATATTGAATTATCATTTTCCTGACTAGGAAAATTTAACTGCGTGGTGCAAAATTAAAGTCAGTCTGACAACTGCAGTCACACCATTGCCAAATTGCATAAAAATAAACAAGGTATTTGAATTTCACACACAAGGATAACACAACTATTTGTATAACACACTTTTAAAATATCTGTGTTTTTATATATCACATGTAGTAAATGGAACAAATTGTAGGCATGGAGCATAATTACTTTGTAAATAAACATTTTTGTTTCAGAACCTTTAAATATTTTTCTCAAAGATCAGCAAGGTAGTCCAGCATTTCTATATATCACACACCCAGTTTCTCCTACCATCATCTAACACTAGTTAATCTGGTATATTTGTCACAATTGATGAACCAATAGTGATAACTTGTTATTAGGTATCATCTTGTTAAAGCCCCGACTTTATTCAGATATCTTCAGTTCTGCTCTGGGATTCCATCCGGGACTTCATATTCCATTTAGTTGTCATTCCTTCTAGGCTCTTCTTGGTTGTGACAGTTTCTCAGACTCTCCCTATTTTTAATGACCTTGACAATTTTGAGTCATAATCAGGTATTTTATATAATGTTTCTTAGGAGTTTTTGGATGTTTGTCTCATGAGTAGACTGGGAATGTAGCTTTGGGAGGGGAAGACCACCGGGATAAAATGTCATTTTCATCACATCATAGTATCAACATGATTTTCACTGTTGATGCAGCTTTGCTTACTTGACTGAGGTGTTCTTACCAGATTTTTCAGTTATAAAATTATTTTGTTATTCTCCTGCTTCTACTTTACTTTGTAGAAGGAAGCTGGTGCATGTAGCCGACGCTAAGAGTGGGGAGTTGAGCTCCATTTTGAGTCTGTAGCATCAAGATAAACCATTTAGAATTCTGCACAAGAATTTTGTCTCTATTCTCTAGTTATTTACTTAATAATGTATGTATATCAATACAGACCTATGAACATTTATTATATACCTTGAGTGTATTCACTTTGCTATACTTTTTAGTATAGGACATTTTTTGTCTGCTTTTTGGAATGCTTCTACATTGCAATCATGGCATCAACAATAAAGAATGTGTTTTTTTAATCTGCATATATTTATCTCCATCTTATTTTATTACCCTACCTAAAACTTCCAGTACAATGCTGAATAGGAGTGGTTGGAGAGAGCACATCTTTTCTTTATTCCTCGTTTATGGGGAAGTCCTCCAGTCCTTCACCGTTAAACATGATTTTTGCTGTGTATTTTTTTGTTGATGTTCTTCAGCAAGTTAAGGAAATTCCCATCTATTCCTAGTTTTAATTATGAATAAGAATTAGATTATTCAAATGCTTTTTCTGCATCATTTGATACACTCATATGATTTTTATTCCTTAGCCTTTTAATGTGATAATTAACAATTGCTTTTCAAAGGTTGGCCATAGTATACACCTTATTTTGTATATTTGGGTTTGCTCAGATTTTGTGATTTTTGTGTCTCTGCTAATAAGAAATATTTACTTGTAATATTCTTCTCTTATAATACCTTTATCTTGATCTTCATATCTTGTAATATCTTTAAGAGGGTAACACTTAAATTAGACAAAATTAGTGTTTGTCTTGCTTCTGCTTTTTGGAAGAGATTGAAAAGAATTCTTCAATTGTTTGTTCTTTAACTGTTTGGTGAAATTCACCAGTGAATCTATATATACCCAGATTGTTTAGGGATATATATATATATATACATGGGGCTTTGGGTGGCTCAGTCAGTTAGGCACCTGCCTTTGGTCAGGCCATGATCTTCAGGTCTGTGGATAGCTTGGAGCCTGGAGCCTGCTTCAGATTCTGTGTCTCCCTGTCTCTCTGCCCTTCCTCCACTGACTCTCTCTCTCTCTCTCTCTCTCTCTCTCTCTCTCTCTCTCTCCGTCTCTCTCAAAAATAAATAAACATTAAAAGAAAAGAAGTAGCTTTTGGTTGCTGATTTCCTCTATCGTTTTCTGTGTTGAATTTCATTGTTTCTGCTCTAATTTTTATTATTTATTTTCTCTTATTTACTTTAGGCTTGCATTGCTTATCTTTTCCAAGTTTTCTAAAATGGAAGTTTGAATTCTTGATTTTAGTCACTTCTATTTGTTAATATATGCATTTGATGCTTTAACTTTTTCTAAGCTTTTAAAATTTTCTGTTTTTGTCGCATCCCGCAAATTTGTATACATCGTCTTTTTTAAATTTCTCAAGACTTTTCCTTTGACAACTATATTATGTGCTATACTCGTATGTTACATGCTAGATGAGTGCTGGTGATTTTACAGCAATATTTCTGTTATTGGTTTTTAAAATCAGTACACTACCGTCTGGATATACCTTTTTATGATTTTTATTCTTTTACATTTTTTATGTCTAGTGACGGCTCAGAATATGGTCTACCTTGTTGAGTGTTCCATATGTGCTTGAGAAGAATGTATATTTTGCTCTTTTTGGATGGAATATTCTACAGATGGCAATTATATAAAGTCATAGTGCTTTTAGAAACTGTCCATACATCAGCCTAAATCTTTACATTAGATCATGACTTATTCTTATGATGAATAGAAAATACGCATACAATTTCAAGTTCTTTAATCTTGGAGAATTTTTCTATTCCATTGTCCTCCAGTGCCTTCCCAGGCTGAAGCTGAAAAAGATGTAACAGGTCACTGCCAGCTTGGACTGCATCTTACAGATTCAAATGTAAATTAACTTCAACATTAAGTAAGTGGATTGTAGGAGAATGTAGATGCTGATTAAGAGAGAAGAGATGTCTTAGAGTAAGTGTACAGAGTAAGTGTACTGAGAGACTAAGCAAGGTATTCATGCAACTCACATCTCCAGGAGTTGGTTTGGCATATTGCCACCTATGCTTGATTTGTAAACAATGGTTGAATCTGATTTTTGTGCTAAGTACATGAGATAGTGTCTGTTTCATGACAGACAACCCAGATCACATAGCTACCTTTTCCCCAGTGTTTACATATTCATTCTTCACTTAATCTAGCCATCCATGAGCTATGTGTCAAAAGAAGAATAATTACTTTCTAGAGAGCATAGCTTCAGAATATAACCTCAGGGGACTGTTTTTATGAGTCTTGTGTTAGGGCTTACCACAGGATCTGCACATATCCTATTCTGCCTAAGACATCCTATGCAACGTTGGCTCTACTAAATCAGACAATGGAAAGTTGAAGCTGAATGCATTTCCAGTTTAAATAAAGAAACTTCTCAGGGCGCCTGGGTGGCTCAGTCGGTTGAGCGTCCGACTTCAGCTCAGGTCACGATCTCACGGTTCGTGAGTTCGAGCCCCGCGTCAGGCTCTGGGCTGATGGCTCAGAGCCTGGAGCCTGCTTCCAATTCTGTGTCTCCCTCTCTCTCTGCCCCTCCCCCATTCATGCTCTGTCTCTCTCTGTCTCAAAAATAAATAAACATCAAAAAAAATTTTAAAATAAAAAAAATAAAGAAAGAAACTTCTCTATTTTCAAACTCTATCAAGTCTCAAAACTCTTCTTTTTTTTAAGTTTATTTATTTTCAGAGACACAGAGACAGTGTGAGTGGAGGAGGGGCAGAAAGAGAGGGAGAGAGAGAGAGAATCCCAGACTCTGCACTGCCAGCACAGAGCCCAATGTGGGTCTCAAACCCACCAGATTGCAAGATCATGACCTGAGGCAAAACCAGGAGTCAGACACTTAACTGACTGAACTACCAGACATTCCAACTCTCAAAATTCTTCTAATCATTCATTAAATTTATAAGAGCAGCGTATCTAATTGTGTATATGTTATTTCCAAAATCTCAAGTCTTTGTAAGCACTGCATTTCTAATTTAATGGCAGGGGGCCCAAAGTTTAGAAAAAAAAAATATTACTTAAAGCATTGCAATTTACTGAATATAATATATTTAAAAACACTGTTTCTTTTAGAGCTGACTTAAGTTTACAGCAAACCAGAGAGGACGGTGCAGAGATTTCCAATATATTCTATAGCTTCATAGACTCTACCATTATCGACACCTTTCTCGTTCCCTTGCCTAGAGTGGTACATTGGTTACAACTGATGAACTTATAAAGGCATGTGATAATCTCCCAAAGTCCATAGTTCACATAGGGTTCACTCTTGGTGTGATATATTCTGTGGGTTTGGACAAATGTATAATGACATTTGTCCATCATTTTATCACCATGCAGAGCATTTTCACTGCCCTAAATGCCCTCTGTGCCTCACCTATTCATCTCCCACCTCAATGGATATGTTCTGAATTTTTGTGTGCCTCAAAAATTCATATGTTGAAATCCTTTTTTTAGAAGGTTTATTATTTATTTTTGATAGACAGAGAGACAGAGCTGGAGCAGGGGAGGGGCAAAGAGAAAGGGAGACACAGAATCTGAAGCAGCCCCCAGGCTCTGAGCTATCAGCACAGAGCCCCATGTGGGGTTCAAACTCATGAACTATGAGATCATGACCTGAGCCGAGGTGGGACACTCAACTGACTGAGCCACCCAGGCGCTCCTATACGTTGAAATCCTTATGCCCAAAGTGATGATATTAAAGGTGGGGACTTTGAGAAAAGAATAAGTCATGAGGTCAGAGCCCTTAATAAAGAAGCCCCAGAGAGACCCTTCACTTCTTCCACTATCTGAGGTCACAGTGAGAAACAAGAACCCATTTATTTTTTAGAGAGACAGACAAAGATGTGAGCAGGGGAGGGGCAGAGAGAGGGAGGCCCAGAATCCAAAGCAGGCTCCAGACTCCATGCTGTCAGCACAGAGACCGATGTGGGGCTTGAACCTACTAACTATGAGGCCATGACCTGAGCCAAAGTCGGATGCTCAACCGACTGAGCCACCCAGGTGACCTGACATGGAACAGATTTCTGTATGTTGTTAGTATCCTGCAGTTTTACCAGATTCGTGTATCTGTTCTAGCCATTTTTTTGGTGGAGTCTTTGGGTTTTCTACATAGTTTCATGTCATCTGAATATACTGGAAGTTTGATTCTTTGCCAGTCTGCATGCCTTTTATTTCTTTCAGTTGTCTGATTGCTGAGGTTCAGACTTCTAACACTACGTTAAGTAACGATGGTGAGAATCTTGTTCCTGACCATACAAGAAAAGCTCTCAATATTTCCCCCATTGAGGATGATATTTACCCATTGAGGATGTGGATCTTTCATCTATGGCCTTTATGATGCTGACGTGGTTCCCTCTATTCTTACTCTGCTGAATGTTTTTATCAAGAATGGATGTGGTACTTTATCAAGTGCCTCTTCTGCATCTATTGAGAGAATCATATAGTTCTCATCCTTTCTTTTATTAATGTGGACGCACTGTTGCTGGTTTGATGTAAAGTGGATTGTTTGCAACTTTAAGGAGGTGAGGGAAGCTCATGAAACAACCCAGCAAGGAAATGGGCATTTCAGCTCTACCGCAAAGAACAATGAATTTTGCCAACAACCTGAATGGGCCTAGAAGCATACTCTTCCCAAGAGGCTCTAGATATGAGTTCAGGTCAGTCCATTCCTGGATTTCAGCCTTTCGGTCACAAGGCAGAGAAAATAATAGAGCAAACTCAGACTTCTACCCTATAGAACTATAAGATAATAAATATGTGTCATGTTTAGACACTACGTTCGTTTGTGGTAATTTGTGGCAACAGCAATGGAAAACTCACATAGTCATTTAACTGTATGTTGAGAAAGGGAAACTGCACTTCTTTCCAAGACTCTGGGGAGGGAAAAGGCATTTCTGGACTTTTTTTGCTTATTTTGGTAGAAAAAAAAATAGACATCCACTAGCTACAAAAGTACACATTATGTATCAAAAGCTGTACTGATATGAACCATAAAAAGACTACATCTGTCGACAGCTATATTTTGTAGTGATGATGTGATTAAACTTATAAAAATATGTTATAATTTGTGTTTTTCCTTAGAAATGTTTACATTTAAAAATGAGTGCTTATTTTAAATCAAGACCCATGAATCCATCTTAGCAGATGGAGCTCTCATTTCCTTGGAAGCTCAGTCATACATTATTGATTTGGGTTTATTATTTTAGAAAGGAGGAGAAAGTTAAAGGATTTAACATGGTCTTTTCTATCATAGTTGCTCTTAATTTTATGGTCCCTAAAGATAATAGATGAATTTATCCAGTTACTATGATATGTATCATAACCCTAAACTTAAGAACTAAGAAAAAATTGAGGATCTTAAGTAGAATACCATCAAGTTGTACTTTGTCAAAAGTCTACATATCACTAGAACTTTACAAAACTCCACTCTGGTTACTAGACACCCTTGGGATACCTTGTTTCCTAGAGTAAATGCAAGATCAAAGTTACTGCCTAAATACACTTGGAGATCATTTTCCATGTAAAACTGCTACAATTCTGCTGAGAAATATAGTAGAGATATTAATAACGCATGTGGGAATATATAAGTTTCTAGAAGGTTGCTTAATCCCTCATTTATTCATGAATTGATGAATATGTGAAGTCAAAGTGTTATAATTAGGTGACTTTTACATTGGTTCAAACTACTGTTGGATGAGGGGCCTGGGTGGCTCAGTTGGTTAAGCGTCCAACTCTTGGTTTCGGCTCAGGTCAGGATCTCACAGTTTGTACGTTTGAGCTCCACATCGTTCTCTGAGATGACAGTGTGGAGCCTGCTTGGGATTCTCTCTCCCCTCCTCTCTCTCTGCCCCTCCTGCACATGATCTCTCTGTCTCTATCTCAAAATAAATACATTAATTAAAAAAAAAATACTGTTGTAATTTTCATAGTTATACACATCAGAAATGACTTTAGATTATTTCTATTTCGTTATTAGAGGCATGGTAATGTTAACATCAACAATTATATTGGTGAGCAATTCTGACTCCATACTGTGGTAAGTGTATTCATCTTGTTCCTTACATTTGGTTTCTGTCATCCCAGAAAAAAACAAAAACAAAAACAAAAACAGAGGCCAACTAAATGCAATGCCTTCTACTATAGTCCCAGACAGTTAGAGCACAACCCAAATATGTTATAAACTTCACCAAAGTATTTCTCAAGATGCTCATGAAAAGAGTGTCTATTGGGCTTTGTTAATAGACACAGTCCAGGGACTGATGGAAGTGTCCCCATAAATAACATACTTCAACATTCCTACTAAAGAATCCAATACGTAATTGACATTGTAATTTCATTAATCATGGGCCACTCCTGAACCTATATTTTGGCAAAAACAGGACTAACAGTTGGAAGCAAACTCAGACAAACAAGCCATGCCATCGTCTTTCTAATTACATGCATAAATGCGATTTTAAGCCTAATCAACAGTCAAGTTTTTTCTTTATTTAGTTTTAGAATTCATTTTTGCACATGAGCTGAAAAAGAAATAAATTCAGCAAAGTTTTGCAATTGTATTCTAATGCTTGTGTTTCATTGTTTAACATTGCCATTGGTCCTGAAGTTATGCAAGTATCTGATCTAATTGTTCCTTGTAAGAAACTGTGGATTGTGAGGACAGTGCGAATGGAAAAGATCTTACTGCCATCACCTTCATACTTAACCTTGTGGTGGCCTTGAGAACCAAAAGATAATATCTTTCCCATCTGTATGATTAAATTGACTTTCTTTCTTTCTCTTTCTTTCTTTCTTTCTTTCTTTCTTTCTTTCTTTCTTTCTTTCTTTCTTTCTTTCTTTCTTTCTGTTGATTTATTTATTTTGAGGTAGAGAGAGTGCGGGCAGGGAAGGGCCAGAGAGAGAGGGAGAGAAAGAATCCCATGCTGACAGCACAGAGCCTGATGTAGGGCTCAATCACCAGCAGCAAGATCAGGACCTAAGCCAACATCAAGAGTTGGACGCTTAATCAACTGAGCCACCCAGGTGCCCTGCATTGATCTACTTTAGATGAAAGTGCATAATGTAAAGAATAATAAACACAACATCCAAAAACATAACAAATGCTTCAGCTATTTTACCACATTTTCATTATATCATTTAATATTAATAATAATAAGGAATTGCTAATGTGTACAAAATGTCTTTTTAGAATGATGAAAACTGAGGAACCTGGGTGGTTCAGTCGGTTAAGTGTCTGGCTCTGGATTTTGGCTCAGGTCGTGATCTCACAGTTGGTGGGATCGAGCCCCATGTCAGGCTTTGTGCTGACAGCTTGGAGCCGGCTTGAGATTTTCTCCTTCCCTCTTTCCCTGTCCCTTCCCCTACCCCCTCCCCCCAGAAAATAAATAAATAAACTTAAAAAATGATGAAAAGTTTCTAAACTTATAGTGTTAGTTGCATAACTCTATAAATATTTCCAAATTGTTGAATTGTACACTTTAAGTAGGTGAACTTTTATGGTAAATGAATTATACCACAATAAATATGTCTATAAAAATATTATAGACACCATTAAAATGTCTCTTTTAATCCATCCCTGATTTTAATACCTTTTCCATTTCACCAGAGTCTCTGCATGCTTAAGTTGGAATACATTTCTTTCTCATTATTTTCACACATTTTTTCATATGCAGGTAGCTGTAAAAACATCAAATACGGGGGCACCTGGGTGGCTCAATCATAAGCATCCAACTTTGGCTCAGGTCATGATCTCATGGTTGGTGGGTTCAAGGCCCATGTAGGCTCTGTGCTGACACCTCAAAGCCTGGAGCCTGCTTTGGATTCTGTGTCTTCCTCTCTCTCTGCCCCTCCCTCACTTGTGCTCTGTCTCTGTCTCTCAGAAATGAATAAACATTAAAAATGAATTATGAATGGAAAAATCAAATACTAATTGTGTGCATTTAAAAACATGAAAATTGTCTCTTTTTGTACATTGTAATGTGTATATTTAATATAATTTGTAGGTTTATACTTATTAATCATATGAATCAAGTTAATTTTCATTCCTCTATATTTTCGAATTGAATAAGTCAAATATATTTATCCTATTCCTGAATAATATTTCAAAATTTTGTCATGGCAAATAACACAAGTAGAAACATTCTTGTACATGTTATCTTTGTCTGTATTTGTACATAAGATATGCATGTGCAAGTAGAAATTTCCAGACGTAGGGCCTACAAATTGTCTTATTTACGGATAGTGACAATATATTCTTCATAGTTTTTATTTTACCAATTTATGCTTACACCAAGAAAGCGCATATGTGTGTGTATGTATGTGTGCGTGCACACGCGTGTGCATGTGTGTGTGTGTGTGTGTGTGTATGTGTGTTAGTTCTTCTCCCTGTGGCTTTGATGAGTCTTTTACTAGGGACACTTTAAACATGAACTATTATTGTTCATTGGAATTTTTTCCTGGAAAATGCAATTTTGAGATGATTCTGATTTTCAAAGATTACCTATGTTCGAACAAAAATATTCAGAATAGAGGTGTTTATGTATTTAGAAATATGGGTTTATGTGAACTTTAAAATCCACTGTACCTTCAAACATCAGACACAAACATCAAGTAATGTAGCAAAGGGCAGGAGCCCCATCTAGGTGCGTGCGGTGCTCTGGCCCCGGATAATAAAATGGACTAAAAATCACTGTGTGTGTATCTGTCAGACTCACAAACGTTTACTGCTTTCTTCCCACACTGTAAAATTTTAAGTGACAATGACCTCATGGCAGTACTATATGTAATAACAATGGTAACATGTGGGGTCTCATGACTTGCCCACAGCTGGTGCTCAAAAGATATTAGTTTCCTTCTGTCTTTCTATTAGTAGTTATTTTTAAACGGATGCTAGTTTTGTTGGTTTTTCCTAAATCATCGGCCTACATAAGTGGATGATGCTCTCAGATTACAAATATTATTACAAATAATTATTTTAATCTTTATGATATGGAAAAGGTACAATATCATATAAAAATCAAAATATTAGCAGAATGAGTATCCATTTACCCATCAGCTGAATTTCAACAACTGTCAGTTGATGGTAACATTATTTCATTCATTCTATACTCAAAATGCCCTTTTCACTTCTGGATTATGTTTAGGGAGATTCCAAATATCAGACAACATTTTTGAAATAATTATCTTATATCTTAGTATGTATCTCTAAGAGATACACACACACAAACACATACTGCTATCAGGCATAAATAATTGATAATATATTTTTTTAATAATCAAAGATCTAATTAATGTTAAGCTTTTTCCACCCGTCACATAAACCTCTTTTTACAGTTACTTGTTTGAATCAGAATCCAAATAAAGTCCAAGTGCTATAGTCACCTTATGGGCCTCCTTGGTCTCTTTTAATTATAAATTCCATATCATAATTTTCCTTGAAATTAACTTACCCAAAAAATCGGGTGGATGGTCCTGAAGAGTTCTATGTTTTACTAACTTCATTTTCATTGTGTCATTTAATATTTTCCTCTAATCCCTACATTTCTATAAACTTGTCGTCACATGTTCATGTTCAGGTTGAATATTTGTCAGGGCTACTTCTTAGACGGTATTCTGCTTCTTTCTTCTTTTTGCTTCCTTCCTTCTTCCTTCTTTTCTTTCCTTCCCTCTCACCCCCCCTTCCACTAGCTGTCTCTTATTTTGTTGTTGAAAGATGCAAAAACCTCCGCAATTATTAGATGCTTTTAAATTTTTTAAGAACATTTTATTGTTGAGAGACAGAGACAGACCACGAGCAGGGGAGGAGCAGAAAGAGAGGGAGACACAGAATCCGAAGCAGGCTCCAGGCTCTGAGCTGTCAGCACAGAGCTCGATTTAGGCCTCAAACTTATGAGCCGTGGGATCACGTCCTGAGCCGAAGCCGGACACTTAACCGACAGCCAGCCAGATGTCCGTTAAATGATAATATTCTAGTGGTGCCTGGCTGGCTCAGGCTGTTAAACATCCCATTCTTGATTTCAGCTCAGGTTATGATCTCACAGTTCGTGAGATCGAGCTCCGTGTTGGGCTCTGTACTGAGCGTGGGGCCTGCTTTGGATTCTTTCTCTCCCTCTCTTTCTGCCCTTTCCCCAATCTCGTGTGCACACATGCATAAGCACTCTCTCTCTCAAAATAAATAAACTTTACAAAATGGTAATATTCTAATTACTCATTCCATGTCCATTATAATCTAGGGCAACTCTAAGTACAAAATGAATGTTCTTCATTAACCACTTGGTTGCTCTGAGGTGTTGCTCATACAGGAGATATGTTTAATTCAGGGTCTATCCAAGAGATTTCAAGGAAACATAAGTTGGTTCTCTACTTCCTCCAAAATTAAGCAATGATTTTTTCCTCCTTATATCAGTGACGGATTTAAATATATTTGCCGTATATTCATCTGTTGCGCTTCTTATTCATATTGATGTATCATTTTCCTTTTTTTTTTTTTTTAAGTTGCAACCCAAGTCCTGGAAAATCCAAGTCTCCAATAGCTTATGGGAAGTTTAGACACCACGATCTGAGTGCCACTGAAAATTTCCCATGGACAGAATTAAGAAATCTGTGTGATTTATTTTAAAAAATGCATAGTAAGTTTACAACTGTAATTCTAATTAAAATTGTTAATTATTATTAACATACTATTAACGTAATTTATTATTTCATGAAATTTTAAATTTTAGATTTTGAAAATTAATTTTGTTTGTGTACAATTTTTGCATGGATCCAAAGCCTAATCAACCAAACAAAATAGTTTTAAAAATATCTGTATTTTAATTTTTTAACGTTTATTTACTTTTTTGAGAGACAGAGAGAGAGATAAAGCATGAGTAGGAGAGGGGAAGAGAGAGAAAGAGGGAGACAGAGATTCCTAAGCAGCCTCCTGGCTCTGAGCTCCCAACACAGAGCCCGATGCTGGGCTTGAGCCCACGAACTGTGAGATTATGACCTGAGCTGAAGCCGGATGCTTAACCAATTGAGTCACCCAGGAACTCCTAAAAATATCTAAATTTTAACTATACTTCCACTCTCCACCATCTTATTCTCCATATATTCTCATTTTAATTTATATTTTAGATGTATGTTTCTTATGTGAAAAAGCAGCATCCTGTTTACATGTAACTTTACTTTTCTTAACATAACAATGTATCTTGCATATGGTTAGAAATATTAGTAGAGAGATACTCTTCATTGGGTTTTATAGATAGAGTGTCCCAGTGTGTGGATACAAGATAACCATTTAACTAGACTCCTCTTAATGGATATTCAAGCCGCTTCAAATCTTTTGCTATCATTAATATTACAGTAGACAACCTCGCACATACCCAGTTTTTCAGAATTGTCAGTATCAGCTGGGTTCAAATAACCAACACATACTCCATTTGCTGTGGGGCTTTGACCACAATATTGAACATCAGGAAAGATACGGGACAATTTTGTCTTGCTCTAGAGTTTGCCGGGGAAGACACTGATATTTCCTTGTGAAATAAGATGTCAATTGGACTGAGCAGCGTCTGTGAGCATTCTTTGAAGTGATTTTTAACCCGAATGCTTATGACTTTTGCCAAATGTTTTGTTTCTATCTACGGAGGTGACAGTACAGTTTTCTTTTTAGCTCTGTGGATGTCATGGATTATACTAACAGAGTTTCACAGCTGCATTCTCAGAATAAGCTGCAATTGGCCGTGATCTAGTTATTATTGTGAGATGCCTTGGAACTTTGTTTGCCAATATTATATTTATTTTTGCGTTGACAGTCATAAGTCAGATCAGACTTTATTTCTTCCTGAAGCAACATGCGTTGGCTTTTGACACCAATGTTACATTTGTTTCAGAGAAACGGTGTGAAAGTTTCCTTTTGTAATCCAGGAGTTGTTTATTGATAGTCTTGCCTCGTGTTTGTCACTTTTCTTTCAGCTCTTCCTTTCCTGAAATCACTTCACTCCTGAATGTTGCAGATAATACCTTTCCAGGTCCTTTCCCTTTCTGGGTTGCGTTCACTTCTATTGGCTTCCCTTCCCACACCTGTGCCCTTTCCAGGGCACTTTTATTGATGTCACCAGGAGAAGACGGTCCCATTAACTCCCACATTTTTTTTCTTTCCTTTCTGAGAAGGCAGTTCTTTTCTAGTCCTGGTCTCTTGAGCAACAGCCTGCCTTGGCCCACTGAGGCCGCAATACTCACGTGTGACACTCCAGAAGGCAGGGGAATGAATGTCTGCTTCGAGCTCGGGGAGTGGGGAAAGGTGAGGAGGGCCCGATCTGTGTGTGGAGCCCGGGCAAAGTGAGTAGGGTCTGGGTGCACACCAGATCCAGTGCCCAAGGGTGCGGCTGAAGGCCAGGCTGGGTAGGTGGTTAAGCCTGAGATCCTGGGAGAGACGTCCTGAGGTCAAAGAAGTGTGTGGGGAGGGTCAGGGCAGGAATCCAGAGGACATTTCCAGGGGTACTATGTGTGCAGCAGCCCAGGGGATGGAGACACAGATGTGCAGGTCTTGGGTGAGTGTGTGACCCAGTCTCCCTCTCTTGCCCTTTGGGAAATCTGCATGGCGGAACCCCTGTCCTCCCAAAGCTCACACACCTTCCGCGGGAGTGGGAGTGAGCGGGGCAGGAAGGAATTTGCATTGAAAATGTTTTAGGGCTCCGGGTCTGCATTCTGTGAGTGAGGAGCAAGGGCCCTGTTTTGATTCAGTCCTCAGAGCTGTTGGGAGACGCCTTCTAGGGGTGAAGATGTTTCTCCAGAGAAGGTGACAAAGAGGCTAAGAGGTATGGCCCATGCATTTAGATACGGAATCAGGGAGCCTAGGTTGGGCGCCTTCACCATGCTTCCTTGTCAGAAATGGTAGCCAGATTCCACACAATATTAGGTGTCCGTGAGAGGACCTTAACATTCCCCTCAGTCTGACTAGACTTTCGACAGGCCTCTTCCTACCCCAAGGCTTTTGACCTCCCTTCCATCCTGGCCATTAGAGTATCTAGATGGCCTCTGTCCGTACAGGTCCCTTCTTTCTGGGTTTTCAGATCATTTGCTGTAGAAAATGTCTTGTAATTTCTTGGTCTGCTCTTTTAAGACGCAAATCTTTTTAAGAACCTCTTGCCAATTTTACAACCCAGGCCTATCTTTTTTCAGAAACCTGGAAGCTAGCCCGTTGAAATATGCCAACTAGGAATACAGTGGCCAGGTTGCCCTGGTGGTTCAGTCAATTAAGCTCTGGACTCTTGATTTCGGTTCAGCTCATGATCTCACTCCTGAGTTCAAGACCCACATCCGGCTCTGTGCTGACAGTGCAGAGCCCACTCGGAATTCTCTCTCTCCCTCTCTCTCTGTCTCTCCTGCACTCTCTTTCTCTCAAAATAAATAAATAAACTTAAAAACAGGAATACAGTGGCCCTCTCTCCCAATTTCTATGAGAGGGTAGAAGCCTAATTCCACTGGCTCCTTGCTCCAAGCTATAAGCCTATCAGAAAGAAGAGAGAAAGTTTACTTTTCCTTGAGTAAGGTCAATTAGTAAAAGTAGACAAGCAAACAGCCTTAACCACAGCTCTTAAAAATTCTCTGGCCCTTTGATTCCACAGAGAGTTGAGTTCAGACTGGGTTCTGGTCTCCCCCTATTGCAATAAACTTAAATAAAATACCCCCTCCCCGACTGATGAGTAATGTGTTTGTTTGTTTGTTTGTTTGTTTTTCTTTCACCGGTTAGAATTTTCTTCTGTTCGTGGGCATATTTTTGTCATCAGCCCTCATTGTCTGTAGGTCTGTAGGTCTTTTGCCTCTTGGTCTTTTTTTTTTTTTTTTTCTTTCTTATAATAGCTTTATATGGGATGAAATTGCAATCTTTTTCTGTTTCTTATGTTTAGGTGATATGAATTATTTTGCACTTTCAACAGAGATTAGAGTGCAGAATTGCTTTCTTAGCTTCAGGGACTCAAGAGTTTCCTTCTCAATTTGTTTTAAAGAAGTGATAAAATATGTCTTAACACTTCCTGCTATTCGCCTCCTCTGATTTACTCTCCCACTTTTTATCCGTTCCATCTCTTTTCTTTCTCCTCGTTGTCTTTGTCTTCTCTAATTTAGATTGTACTCATAACAATATCACTTCAAGGCAGGAGCTGTCCTAAAGGGAGATTTCAAGAATTCATGTTCCCTAGTCTTCATTTGCTCTTTCCAAACCTCTGGTCCTACTTTAAAACACCCATAAATTGGCACTTGCAAAATTCTGTCAATTTTACTTGTCATGCTCACATTATGCCACGTGCATTTTAGTGACAACCTGCTAGATACTTTCATGTTCTTCAGTCCTCAACCATCAGAGTCCCATTGTTTTCTTTCTGATCCCTCCGGCCAAGCAGCCGATACTGCTCATGTGTATCCGGAGAGACTTGTGTATACCACACGTATGTTATGGTTCTTGAATGTGGTAAATTGAGTTCTATCCTCCTAAAACAGTGTTGAAGTCCTAATCTCCAGGATTGCGAATGTGACCTTACTTAGAAAAATGATGAGATCTTTAGAATGGGCCCTATTTCAATACGACTGGTATCTTCATAAAAAGAGGAAATTTCATACACAGAGACAGACACACAGATTCACACACACACACACACACACACACACACACACACGCAGAGAGAAAATACCTTGTGATGAGACATAGGGGGAAGATGGTCACCAACATTGTATTCATTACCCATTATCTACGATAGGTGAAATTATCAGATATTTTGTAATTAGGAAATTTTCCATGGTATATGCGATCAACCAAATGCTGTAATGCTGGAAAGCCAACGTCACCGTAAAACATATTTTCTTCTTACTTATTCATTAATATTTATATGGGAGTTAGAAGCCATTGTCAAAAACTCCTCTTTGGACATAGAAAGAATACACAAGTCTAAGTAATTCATATATGTAGCCTGCGTAAAGTTGCTTCAAATGTGTAGTGTGGCACAGTGAAAATAGAAAATACTTTCTTGTTCACAACCTATAGAATTGTTTGAGGTCTTTATTGGACACTAATTCAACAATATTTAATAAACTGACACATGACCTTTTCACTTAAAATGATTAAAAGACAATAGCCATATGGGAAAACTGCAATTATAAGAGAGAATGCTTGAAACTTTGGAATGATATCAGAGATTATTTCTAAATGTCATTCCCCAAACACTATAAAACACTGCCATGAAGAGGAGACAATAAGCATTTTAACATCAATATTTGAACTGGCATGTTTCTAATTATATAACTTTTATTTAGTTACCCAAGGAGAAATACATTAATTAAAAAAAGAAATGATTTTTGTGTGTAACTAGTAATATCTCCAATGTAGGTAAGCAGATCATAGGCCATCACCAAAGGGTTTTAAAGCCAGATAACTTTATAGATTTTCTGTGGCTTTTTGTATGTGTGTGTGTGCACATGTGTGTATGGACATTCATATTCTTTTTGCAATGTTTTATGAAAAACAGGTCCAATATTTCTATAGAATTATTTTTTCAAAACAATTTAAATATAAACTACATTAACATTTGTCAAATTTCTCATGAAAAAAAGAGCTAACTTTTTTTGAGATTACTTATTTTTAAAAGAGAGCATGTGCATATCAGCAGTGGAGGTTCAGAGAAAGAGGGAGAGAAAATATGAACCAGGCTCTGTGCTGTCAGCTCATGAACTGAGATCAAGACCTGAGTGGAAATCAAGAGTCAGGCGCTTAGCCAACTGAGCCACCCAGGTACCCTAAAGCCTAACTTTTTTTTTTTTAATGTTTATTTATTTTTGAGACAGAGAAGGACAAAGCATGAATGGGGGAGGGTCAGAGAGAGAGGGAGACATAGAATCCGAAGCAGGCTCCAGGCTCTGAGCTGTCAGCACAGAGCCCGACGTGGGGCTCTAACTCACAGACCGTGAGATCATGACCTGAGCCGAAGTCGGACGCTTAACCAACTGAGCCACCCAGGCGCCCCTAACTATTTTTTAATAATGTATTTTATACACTTGAAAATAAAATCTAAAACATTTGAATTCTTTATATAAAAGAATATGTAAAGTATAGGCATCACTGAGGAACATCTTAAAATTTTGTGGTATATATTATGCATATATATACATATAATATGTATGTATTTATATTACATGAAAGATACCTATAGTGATACTTCTGGTCAAATCTGCTATATGATTTGTAAATATATTAATTAGGCTGAAAATTTTTGACATAGGACAGGATTTTTATAAACAGATTAAAAAATACAAACAGGTGTATTTGGGATTTATAATCCTTTTACATTTTGCTCATGATCACAAGCAGTCTCAAACTTGGTAATTAATCCAGACCACTATTGAAAGAAAACAGGTTTTGAGGCACAGGTAATATTTCCGAATATACAGTTTTAATATCTTTCCAAGGTACTTTAAGGACATGAATGAAATTATGGTACCTAACTGATGACTCAGGTTACTCATTTCAGATACAAATTTACAGTCTGGTTAAACGACCATGATAAATATCTTTTAATGGCAATATTAAAATTTCAGGTTAATTCTCTTTGCTACAGTGCATATTACAGCAGTGATGTAAACATCGATCACCTATGTACTGGGTTATATCTCGCGGAATACTTCTCTTGTTTTCCTTCGTGTCACGTAACAAAATGTGACATTACTCTCAATTGTGTCTAAGGGAAGACTCAAACTCTGGAACGAATTATGCTCCCAAACCAAAGTTCGCTGTATTTCCCTCTACACACAAACACCCAGTTTGTAAACAATTTGCGTCTCCTTTCCGTTGCAAAATCTCTAAGCACTTTGCACTTCCATGGTATGGTGGACTGAGCACAGACTTTTAATACACCATTGAAATCAGCCCGAACTCTGTATGATCTCAAGATTTTGTCTGGGGACTGATAGTCGCATTAACGCTCTGCAATATATAGTATGAAGGGGGGTGCCATTTATACATAATACTTCATATACATAATGAAATAATTGTTTTATGAAAATTTTTAGAATAAATATATTCTGAATATCTTATAAATATTGATACATATTTTCTGAATAGTTAAGAAATTATTATTGTATCTACATTTCACCGATTTGAAATAAAACACAGATAATCTTTTCATAAGAATCCTGCCATGGTTATATCACATGGTCTACAGGTGCCCACGCTCTACAATAACAATGTGGTTTAATTGGTTTTACCCTGGCATAGCGGGTGGTAGTATTTACATATTTGTTAGAGTTTGTTAGACTTGTTAGAGTTGCTTATTTCCTTGTTGTTCTGGTGCTGCATTATAATTTCAATTCCCAAGGATTGAGCAGGATTTAGCAAGGTTTCACTACAGCATAAAAATGAGTGATGGGATGAATAACATATAAAACGTAACAGAAAAATAACATCATAAATGTAAAATGGTCAACGGAACTCCAGGGTCGGCTAGGATAATGAAGTCTGGGCTGCCAAAAAGTTGTCCAGTCACCTGAGAAATAAAAAGGTAACTATGGGCCTGATTATGAAGATATGGAGAAAAAGGACTTCATTGAGCTGGAGATTCATTTGCTCTAGATCCCAGTCTTTTCTCGGCAACCGTATACACAGCGACATGAAGCCACTAAAGTTTCCTAACATTTTCAAAACAGCACCGCTTGCTGTTGTGTTAAGAAAGCAATTTTAGTTTTATACAGAATAGGCACAAAAGAACACTTGCATGTTTAACATTGATGAATTGTATTTCTAAATGCAGAGAAGAGACCATAAAAACTGAGGCATCATGGAAAGTTGCATTCCTAGTTTAGGAAAAAAAATTATATTACACTTTCTCTAAAGCTCGTAAAAAAATAGTCGCAAATGTTATGACAAATATCAGGCACTGAGAAAAGCAGTGTGAGCTGTTGGCAAAACTCTTTTATCAGACAACATGTTGGGCCTCACCCAACTACTATCACATTTGTCTGGCTACAGATTTTTTGCTTTACACTTGGATGAAACCAATTATGTACAGGGTATGAATCAGCTCTTGGCACTTTGGTAATGTATATACAAAAAAGACATGGTCACCAGAGTTTGATCCATTTATCACTGAAGTGTCCTGCTACAGGACAAGAGGTTTATATAGGTAATTGTATTGTGAATTGGAAGGTACAGTAGAAAATAATGCTTATTAGGATCAATATCAATGGAATTAAGTTTTGTGTACAACAAATAGAAAAACTATATGTATAAACTACCCGTTGTTGTGGTCATGGTAACGATGTTGGTTAACAATAGATTGACTTGTCTTCTGATTTTTTTTTAAAGAATTAGCCATTTTATAAGCCTTTGCCTTCAATTTACTTACAATTGGTAGCCTGATTGGATGTTCAGACTTTAATTAAATGGATAACAGGAATTCTGCAGAGCATTATTCTACCATTGCATAGTAGCAGTGAGAGTTTCAATTACTAGAGCCCCCTGAATCTAAGTTTTCCTGTGTCTGTAGTGAGATATTACTGACAATTAATGGGATTGCTCTGAGGAATGAAATGCTATATGTACAATGTCCAGAATATAACAAAATGAAATTTCCTGGTGATAAATATTTATATCTATGTATACATATGAGTCTATTTATATATGGACATTTATGCATACATTTTATTTATTATTCACTCATTCATGTATTTATTTTCTGAATTTTCTTTTACTGAATTTCTAGAAAAAAGTCATCATGAGTTTGTACTTATGTTCCTATTCAAGTTTAGTAACAAAGTGTTTTATTTTATTTTAATTTATGTCTCTCACTCCTTATGCTGAAATATCAGCTTCTAATCACATTAAGTATTTAATGCTCTTACATGTAAATATTTTCTCAATAAAATAGTACTATTATTGTTGCTGAACATTTTTGAAGCCTAATCATTTTAAATCTTTTTTTGTAACTTTGCCTTGGTTAGGTTTCTCATTAAAAAATGAAACAAAAGAGAACAAAAAAATAAATACACAACTTCATATTTGGGGCTTTAAGCAAACTCTTTTTTTGTATTTATATTTTTTACAAACTCTTTGTCTTTTGATAGAAAAACTTAGCTCATTGTTTCTGATTATCCAAACATGATGGTTTAGAACTGTACTGAGATGCTCTAAATTGATTATATCAACCATTTTATATGATGATTCCCATAACATGTTTTTTGGGCACCTGTGTTAAAATTAGGGATATTTAATAACCTGAATTTTAATTTTTAATGTTCTTTTTTGAGAGAGAGAGGGACAGTGCATGAGAAGGGTAGGGGCAGAGAGAGAGGGAGACACAGAATCCAAAGCAGGTTCCAAGCTCTGAGCGGTCAGTCACAGAGCCCGACGCGGGGCTCGAACTCACGAAGTGTGAGATCATGACCTGAGCCGAAGTCAGACGCTTAACTGACTGAACCACCCAATAACCTGAATTTTAAAGCAATGTTTTACTGTTGTCCTCCTGGAAACTGACCTGTGACAATACCCTCAACAGCAGCTTGACTACTTCTGGAATGAGGTCATCCAGACAAGATTCCTCAGGAGGGAATGGCATTAATGATATTTGTCCCGACCAAAGATGACTCTTCCTGGTGTCCTATTGTTCTGCACGTCAGCCATACCAGCATTCGCATACCCACTTGATACTTAAAATTAAAAACAAAACAAAACAAAAAAAAAACCTTATCTGTTGTGTTGCATTCTTTTCTTTTTATGAGCAAACTCCACCTTCAGCCTGTCCATGGTTTATGGAGACACGGGATTCTAACTACATCAGGTGCAATAACGACACCATTGTTGTCATTCTTAGATGACAATGATGTATCTTTAAATCCACTGAAGAACTGCAGGAATTGGCCATAAATCATTTACAGAAATATCAAAGAACACCTGTATCTTAGAAACATGAATGTCTATAGTGAGAAAGTGATTGACCTAAGTTACTGAACATTAATTGGCTACAAATTTTGTTTAATTGGAATTGAATTCCGGTTTTATGCTTATTATTTAAAAGGTTCTATTCTTTTAGTGTTTCCTATCTTTAATGCATGCTTGCTCCTTCTTTCCATCTCAATCTTTCTCTTTCTCTTGCCCTCACCTCCTTAGGTTTTGGAAATATACCAATATTTCCATTTAATCAGCATATAGGTGACCTTCTTTAACACTCAGAATTAAATGTAAATTATGAATTATTGTAATAATGTATCAAACAACCATCCTCTTGAAATACATTTGATAAATCTATACCTTTTCTATCACCACAACTTTGCATCAGCCCGCCCGATCTGTGTGCCTCATCTCTTAGATTTATCTTCAGATAATTTGGAATATTTTTTTAGTTAACTATTCACTTACCACACATATTTAATTTATCCTGTTTCAAAATTTTTTGTTTAATACGTTTCACTATGTTACAATTATTTTTGCATTTGGCTATAAAAATTCTGCAATATTAGTTGATACTATTATTTAAAGTACTAGTCCCCAGTTCAACACTTCCTTTTGTTTCAGTCTTTTTGTCTTTACAGAGAATGTATAGTTGTATATACTCTGAGCCACTGTATAACCAAAATTGTCTTTCTTTTTTTTTCCCTGATACACAAATGATTTTTTGTCTGGGCATATTGGACACATCTGTTGTTTGTTGTTTTCTGTTAGTAATCTCTAGTCATTCATCCATTGTCTTCTTGGTATAAGTTCTTTATATGAGAATCTCCACCTTGTTGATTTTCTTTCCCTTTAAAGCAATCTTTATACAAGAGTTTTTTAGGGGAAAAAAGGTCTTGGTTTTCATATTATAGACATATAAATATAAATATTCAAATTTATATATACCTTTAAATGTGACCCTTAGTAGATTGATACTGCGACTCATCACATACTATTTTTCCACTGAGGTGTTCCTTTATGGGAAACCTTTATACTTTTCCATTCTACTGATGTCCACGTAGCCATGGAGCTTGATTTGGTCAATGAAACATAAGTGAAAGAGATCATCCCAACCATAAGCCAAGCTTGCTCACCAAATCCTTTTTCCCATTGACATGAGTCTGGGTATCTTACAGGCAGAGGCTTTGGTCTTACCCTCTGTTCCTAGCGCAGAGGGCAGAGAGCAGGGCAGCAATCCTGCCTGTTATGGAGAACAACAAATACCAATAATATTGTAAATATATCTTCATATCTTGTCACGAGCATAGTATGTTGATTATGTTTATGCACACAAATATGCACACTCACCCATCCCACACAAGACACACACACACACACAAAACATGCATATATATGCATATGTGTATGTATACATATTCACAAATATATCTTTGAATACATATATATATACATATATATGTATATATATATGATTTTCATTACTGTTTTGATAAAAGGAATCAAGTACACCCACTATCTGCATCTTGCATTTATTACTTGCCCTTTAAAAATCCTTCCAAACCAACTGCATAGTATTGATTATAAACTCCTCTATATCCTGTGCTTTACAAATAGTTTTTAATGGAAATGAGTCGAGGTAATATATCATAAGTCAACAGAAAAATAATCGGTTCCGTATTTTTTTTTTCCTCTGGAAACTTAAAATGTGGTTTCCTTTATGTTAGAGATGATCGTGTTTGTGGGTCCCAAATTATTTTGTCTTATGAATTCAATAGACTCCTCTCTATCTGCTCCTGTTTCTCCCTCTGAAATTCTACTCTACATCCAGGTCTCATCTTTTAAACTCTAACTTTTGAATTTTCACTTGTTTATTGTTTCTCCTTTTCAGTATCCAGAACATTCATTTGGTCCTTAAAGTGACTGTTTTATTTTTTGATTGATTCTTTAAAAAATAAAAAGGAAAATCATTTTTCTTTGCGGTAGTTTTCAGTGTCTGTTTTGAACTCTAAGTTCATCTCCAAATGTATTATCATTTGTTTTTGTTTTTGTTTGTTAAGTATCTATCTTTCTCTTTTTTGTCCTTTCCTGATATGACCCGATGGCCTTTTCTGCCTAAGTCCCTAAAAATTTGAAGTTTATTACCTTGGCTTCATTCTCTGAGCAGAAACAGGCCTTCTTTTCTGGGATGAGCCCCCCCCCCTTTTTTTTTGCTTAGATCCAGTGAGTCGATAAGCCTTTATCTTGGTCTCCTGCCCAGTGACTCAGAGGAACCCCCAGCCACCTGTAAACATCCCATGTTCCAGTGGATGCCTCGTCTCATTGTCTTGTTCTTATTCCAAGAAGACGATGGAAAAGAGGGTCAAGTATGTGCATTCCAACCACTGTACCCCTCTTAAGTGATTCTCATAGGATTGTTTAATTGTATACATGTATTCTCACATATGCGGACAATACCTAGAATCAGAAAATAATATTGTAGGGTGACGACTAGAAATTACTCCAGGTGACCATGTTATTTTCTAATTGAGAAAGCTTGGGATGCATTAAGTATCTTTTCCAAGAATGAAGAGAAGGTTAGTAATAAAATAAGGAAACTCAGTGGTGTGGCCCTAGCTGGTCTGCATATGTCTGGCTCAGAGGTAAGATAAATGTTCCCTCAAAGCCTGCAAAACAGACCTGATTGCTTTTAACTATTTCTGTTTAAGTGATTTCATATTTAGAGTTTTGCTCTCAGCTTCTGACATCTATGTCCCTACGTGGTCTTGTCGCCACTTATCCTAAAGCTGAAGTTCATGTTTGTCACCTGTCCAACCTTCTTCGTCTTGCACTCCTGTAGGTCAAATATTTTTATGAAATTAATATAAAACCTCATTATCTTAATTATTAACTCATTGACATTCATATGGTGATGATTTTCTTTACATTATTTTCGAGGAGATATTAAAGTGGCTCTTATTTTTGTTAGTGTCTCTTATCATCCTCTGAAGTTAAATTTTTACATTGGTTATTAACATCACTTGGCACCTGTGTGGCTCCAGCCCGTTAAGCGTCTGCCTCTTGGTTTCAGCTCAGGTCATGATCTCAGTTTCATGGGTTCAAGCCCTGTGTCCAGGGTCTGTGCTGACAGTCCCGAGCCTGCTTGGGATTCTCTCCCCCCCTCCCTCTCTGCTTCTTCCCTACTTGTGCTGTCTCTATCTGTCTCAAAATAAATAAATAAGCTTTAAAAATCAAATCAAATCAACATGTGTGAATACACAAGTATATACTCTAGGACCTATTGGTGCCCTGCTTGTACAGCCTGGGTATTCTTTGCTAATATATCTTCTTACTGCGAACACCTGTGCCTCTTTCTGAGACTTTTCTCTGGGCTACTGGAAGGTCAGACTAAGGATGCTGGGAGTAGTGCTCCTGAGAGCAGTTCTCTACCTGTGGCAGAGTTGAGTTGGTAGATTAGCAATCCCAGGTTTTGCATCCTTTGGTGGAGTGACTCTGGGGCATATTTTGAACCATCTTCTAGAAGTCCCCAGTTCTGTGGAGACCACAATGTCTCCATTGGTCACCTCTTCATTGTATCCCTGACACTGACTTATTTCTCTCATCTCCCTCACTCTTACTATACCTTACAGATGTTTGCTGAGATCTTTTTCCAAATAAATAACTCGATTTAAAAATCCTTGTTTCAAGATAACTTGGGCAAAGTCTAAACTTAGACATGCGTGCACACATATACACACAGTACTCACAGACAAACACACACATAAATATAAGAAACATACTTGTCTAATGGCCCCAGGTCTGCAGCCAGACATTTCGAGTTGAAATAAATTGGAATAGTCCCAATATAGCCAAATAAACGTTGAATTTTTATTTAAACAATTCAGTCAATTTTATAATATCTGAGACTTTTTAAAATGTCAAATTAGCAAGTTTTGATTTTGGTGTTCTGCTAGAAATTAGAGGCTTCAGCTAAGTAAGTATTTATTTCTATCGTGCGTTTTAAAACAGAGAAAGTCCAATAAGATTGAGTATTGTGAGACTGTACAGGAGAATTGCTATTCCGTGGTAGTTCTCTGTTGCTGAACAGTTATTGCTCAGTGGAGGAGTTTCAGAAACAAATGCTTTCTCAAAAAAAGTGGACAGTTCTTGATTATTTTCTAATCCTTCCATTTGAAAATGTTATATTTCACTTCGATGTGATGACAATAAATCACTCTAGACAGTTGAAAGTATTATTAACACTTAAAAACTAAAAGTGCTATTGATGATGTACAAAGTCAGATACCATGCCCCGTGTCCTGTGAATACTTATGAAAATTTGTCTAGAAAAATCTTTTAAGTAAAGTATTAAATAATTACCCAGTAATCCATATAAATTAAGGAGCTGATAGTTATTTAATTTCATGTAGTTTATGGGGTGCCTGGGTGGCTCAGTCGGTTAAGCGCCCGCCTTTGGCTCAGGTCACCATCTCACGGTTTGTGAGATTGAGCCCTGCATCAGGCTCTGTGCTGACAGCTCAGAGCCTGGAGCCTGCTTCCGATTCTGTTTCTCCCTCTCTCTCTGCCCCTCCCCGTTCACGCTCTGTCTCTTAATAGTAAGTAAACTTTAAAAAAATAAAGGTTAAATAATTTTCAATTTCATACAGCTTATTCGTAGCCCTTACTTTTCTTTTTTTTCCTTATGATGTGGTATGTGTGAAAGTGAAACCACTAAAGAAATGCATCTAATCAGGGATCTAACACGGTGCAAATCATTTTATTCCTTCTCTGCATCCTTATTTTGAGCCACGAAACTTTTGACGGATAAAAGCATTTGTCATGTCTCTAATATCCTTGTGTTAACTCTATCTTTAATTTCTGGGTATTGAACACAAACTGCTAACACAAACTATCACCTTCTCCTGGTCACCTATCAAATACTAAAGCAGAAAGCATGACCCCTACATGATCTAGTAGTTTGCCACTAGTTAATATTAGTTCTTAATATTTTTCTTTCCTTTTCTAAATCTTTTTACATTTTATGGTTAAATCATTTTTTTTTCAGTTTAAGTGGCCTAGTCATTTTAGCCATGATGTTTTCAATTATAACAGAAAATATTCAGCTAGGTTTTGTGGCATTTGAATTTATTTTGAAATTATATGAAATGCCTTTAAGACAGGCGTCTGGTTTGTAATACTGAGCAGTAATATACCTTGGTGAGGAATTTTCTCCCTTTCTACTAAACATCCAGAAAACTGCAATTAAAAATGATCTCTCTTGACACTGACATGTGAGACAGGCAATTCATTATCTAGCTCTCCGAAAAATATACACCAAGATAAAGGGTGGATGGAGATACAGTGAATGAAAAGAAAGGTGGTTAACTTGTGTTTTGGCTCCTGAAACAGAGTAGTCTCGTCTCTAGGAAAGAACATAGAAGAACAGCTGTTCCTTTCCACTGCCTTCTTTCATTACGCTGACACGAACACCATATAACCACTCCTCAATGACAGAAAAATTGCATTTAAGGCAGCCAGTGAAATATTTAGATATGCTTCCTATACTATAAATACCCATAAAACAAAAGGAGAAAAACAGGTCAGGAGATTAAGAGTGCCGTTATTATGATGAGGACTGAGTAACGTAGAGAATGGTTGAATTCTTCTTCTGTACACCTGAAACAAATGTAACATTGTATGGTAATTATACTTGAGTTAAAAATTAATTAACCAATTAATTTACAAAAAAAGAAATAGTCCTAGAAGATGAAGCAAATGAAAACGGCAACTTATTTTTGTTTTGTTTTGTTTTGTTTTGTTTTTTTCAGGAAATACTATATAAGGAGGTGAGAGAGAGAGAGAGAGAGAGAGAGAGAGAGAGACTATGACATCATAATACATTCTTGGCTCAATGTAAACATGACATGCATAGTCATAAGTTAAACATTGGCTATTGATTTAACCCAAAAGTTGTGACATGACTTGGAACGAAGGGGAGAGACAAGGGCGGGGAGAGAGGGCACTAAAATGTCAGGCGTGAAGACAGCCATGGTGCCTTGGATGCTGAGCTCCATGATGAACATCCAGTGACGAAACAGATTCCAGTGAAGGAACAAACAATGAAGGGGTGACTATTAAACAGTTAATAGAACTTGTCCTTAGAACTTGTCCTTAAAAGTAGTGCGTAAAAGTCACCTAAAAAGGGGGTCAGTTCTGTTTCTGTGTGCAAATCAGATGCAAATGTCACTTCTCTTAAAACAAGCCAGAAAATCTACAAAATTGCAGCTTGTATTGAACCCGCCAGAAAGCTGAGTTGTAAAGCAACTGCATTCTGAAGAGTGACAAGCCCCTCTGAGGGCAGAGGGGACACGGGAACTGCGTGGATTCCCTTGTAGGCTAAATGGGCTAGCATCTAGGTTGAGAATAATGGGGGGGGGAGGGGCTGACACAAGGAGAGTTTGCACTCATCCAGAAGATTTATCCACAGAGGCTGGGAACTCTCCCCAGCTCTGGTTTTGATACTGAAATGTTCTCTTTAAAAACCAAAACAAAGGAAAGTGTAAAGATGGGAATCATCAGTGGTGCATTGAGATTTGGGTTATAATGTTTACAAACACAGAGGGTTGGGAGAGATTGATGGTTGTTTTAATGATGGAGCTAAGAACAAACACTGATGTTCTGCCATCTTTTACACAATCTACCAATTCACAGTAACTAAGAACTAGTCAGTGGTGGGAAGGAGGAAGAAGGACCTCATCCTGTAAACAATAAAGATGCTTATAATCTCACCACACTCATCCCTAACTGAAACTAAACTATTCCAAATTTAGAAATGCGTGCCTTCTCCCAGACAGGACCAATGTTAGTTCATTTAATATAAGTGCTGAGTCAGAAATTCCAGGATTCCAAGAGACCTTAAGAACATTTAGTGTTCTACTCAATATTCTTGCATAAAATCCCCTGTCATCATATGAGGGTACTGCCTCCGTGGCTTCAGGCCTTTGCCTGTGACATCCCATCCTGTTTTTGAGATTGAGTTATTTTTCCGTCAAATCAGAAGTGAACCTCCTCCCGTGACACAAAGGGGTAGACGCCAAGCGTTTGCTGGTAACCGCCCACCAGCGACCACATTTGTGTGTGTTCCCACTTCCTTCCAACCTCTCTAAAGGAAAAGTGATTGGCAGTGGTCAGAATCAATCGTAACTCCATTACCCATTCGCCGAAGATTAAATAAGCAGCGTCTTCTGTGTTATTTAGAATCAGCGTCGGACAGCACGCTAGCATAATTTTCAGAACAATAAAAGCATTTCACGTTCAATTTATTACAGTAATTTGAGATTCACATATTGAAGAAAGCTACGTGGGGATCTTTCTAGGACTTACCTGAAAACAGTCAGGAGAAGTGGTTGTGATTTTTTCGTCCCAGAATTTTCAGAGACTGGGGAAAAGCCATTAACTGTGTTCTGAATGGCAAGATTTCTAGCCTATGAAAAAGGACTTAAAAAAGGCTTTCTGAAATAAATTTCACCATTGTTTTCTTCACACATATGTCCACATTCATTAATATTTTAAGCAGGTTTAATGCAAAACATAACTTTAGGTTGTTTTATCATTTAAAATTAACATTACAATATCGATATTGTCTGTTATTAAATGACACTAAACACATAATTTCTATGTTTCGGCGGGCATTTCATCTTGTGACTACACAACAATCAGTTTACCTCACTTCCTATTGTTGAAAATATGTTTTATTTTTATAATTAATGTTGTGAATATTTTTAGAAAACCTATGTCCTTAACATGGGTAAAAAAAGAAATTGTTGAGACAAGAGTGTCCTAGAATTTTACACATGTTGGCATATTTCTCAAATGGAAAGTAAGCAAATAGGAGAGTTTCGGCTTCATCTCATTTGTCTATGTTAAGACCATTTTGTGTCTCACCTCCCCTGGTCTATCATTTCTTTCCTTCCTCAACCCCAGCTCTCATTGGATTGGCTCAACAAGTGAGATGATAATCACGGCGAATGCTTACGGTGCCAGGAGTTGTCAGACGCTGTGTTGAGTGGTTTTCATGTTTTAAACCATTTAAATCCCATTTTAAAGGTGAGGGAACTGAGACAAAAAGATGTGTAGTGAGCTTCCCAAGGTCCCCTAAACAAGACACAGCTAAATGTGGAGGCAAAAGAAAAGCATCTGTAGACCCTATATTCGATGACAACATTCAGGGTCTCTAGTTACAACGCCCACACACGCGCAGGTTTATATCTTGTGTGAAACCAAGATCACTGCTGGCATCTGGAGGGGATTCACATACACACAAGGTTCATGGCTCTGAAAAGTGCTCGTTGGCTGGAGGTCTTGCAGGTTTGTAGGGAGCGCTGTTTAGAGCAAGCAGGGCTAAAGAACCCCGGAAGAAGCCATTTACCCAGAGGAGGTGCAGCTACATCTGGGCACATTTGACCTCACCTGCTGACCTTGCTGATATCTCTTCTACCTGTGAACTGGACAGTAAGCTAATTTCTGATATGAGCTGCATAGTAATCTACATCTGTCTGGGATTCCAGATAGACAATGCAGGTATATAAAACACAAAACAACTGCAGAAAATCTCTAAAAGACTCAGGACATGGAATGTTTATTATATATGTTTAAGTATTTTAAGAAATGTCACTGTATTATATACAGTGTTTAAGAATGCAGAAAATGCTAGAGAATGTATAAAGCACTTGTCAATTCCTAAAATAATGTCTCAGTTAGTTAGAAAAGTAACATGAATTTAATAGAAGGTATGGGAATAAAATGTCAATTTTATTTTAAACGCAAAGGAGTGTTTGGATAAATGAAGAGGCAGCCAAGTTTTGAATAGTTAGACAAACTGAAAAGAAGTATATCCTCCTCAAAATACCATATAGGGGTGTATGGTTACATTTTAACTTCCAATTGGAGGCAGGGGAGTTAAAATAATTCCAAATTTCACCAGAACAAATTTAATTTGTCAAGATGTCAGCTCTTCCCAATTTGATCTGTAGGTCCAATGTCATTCCAATCAAAATCCCAGCAAGTTATTTTGTAGGTATTGATAAAATGATTATAAAGCTGATACAGAGAGGCAGATCCAGAATAGCCAACACAATATTGAAGGAGGAAAACAAAGTCAGAGAACTGACACTACCCAAATTCAAGACCTACAAAGCTACACTATTCATGACAGTGTGGTATTTGTGAAAGACTACACAGCTCAATGCAACAGAACAAGAGAGCCCAGTCATAGACTTTTGATAATGGAGCAAAGGCAGTACAGTGGGAAAATTAATCTTTTCACCACATGGTACTGAAACAACTGAACATCCCCGTGCAAATAAAAATGAATCCAACCAGGGGCACCTGCGTGGCTCTGTCGGTTAAGCATCCGACTCTTGGGTTAGGCTCAGGTCATGATCTCATGGTTTCGTGAGTTCGAGCCCCGTGTTGGGTTTTGAGTTGACAGTGTGGAGCCTGCTTGAGATGCTCTTCCTCTCCCTCTGACCCTCCTCTGCTCTCTCTCTGTCTCTCTCTCAAAGTAACTTAAAAAAAGGAAACAAATAACTAAAAATTTTGTTTGTAAATGAATGTACCAGTCTAAACCCTTAATATCTATGAAATCTTATATTAACAATGATTATGGGATGAATGGTACGTTCCTGTACATTCACATATGTGAAGATATATAGTTATATTATTGTTTTGAAAAGAAAGGCAAAAAAAACTTGGCCTTTATTATTCTACCTTTGCTTACCACTATCAACAATAGCCAAATTATGGAAAGAGCCCAAATGTCCATTGACCGATGCATGGATATAGATGTGGTGTGTGTGTATATATATATGTATACACATATATATACACATATATATACACATATATACACATATATATTTCATATTTCATAGACACACACATATATATATATGAAATGAAATATTACTCAGCCATCAAAAAAGAGTGAAAACATGCCATTTGCAATCATGTGGAACTACAGGGTATTATGCTAAGCGGAATAAGTCAGTCAGAGAACGACAAATACCATATGATTTCACTCGTATGTAGAATTTTAGAAACAAAACTCATGAACATAGGTGAAGAGAAAAAATAAAATAAGATGAAAACAGCAATGAAGGCAAACTATAAGAAACTCTAAGGGTTGCTGGAGGGGAAGTCAACAAGGGGGATGAGATACATGGGTGACGGGCATTAAGGAGGGCACTTGTGATGAGCACTGGGTGGTATATGTAAGTGATGAATCACTAAATTTCACTCCTGAAACCAAAATTACACTATATGTTAACTAACTTAAATTTAAATAAACTCTTGGAAGAAAAATATGGATGGCCTTCCATTGTTCTTCAGGGGACGATCCTTTTCTCTGAATTCTCAGAAAATAAGTGAATTCCAAACGCAGTGGTGAACAAGGTTAATCTCATTCTCTTTCTATTTATTCTCCTTTCTTTTTGTGTGTGTGTACCATTGCAATTTCCCAATTAATAGGAGCGTGGCAGTTATAAAACTGCAAAGAACACATATTTTGCAAGCTTCCATTGTTGTCGCCTTAACCTTTAATTTCCAGCTTCCAACTTTTTTAAAGCCATAAATGAATAAATGATCTATGATATTTTTGAATCTACAATTAGAAGAGGGAAATAGTTTAGTGTCATAATTTGGTAGAAAACAAAATTTCCGTTCAAAAATACATAAAGGAGAATATCACTGTTTCTCCTATTTTTGAACACTTATTAAATTGAAAAAAAGAAAGCAAAACTGAAAGGAAAAATTTCTTTACTTCAAGGACATGTCCAATATTTTGATACGTGTATTGAGTATGTCATCCTCCAAATATGATCTACAGCTCCGGCATCCTTCTAAATCCCTAGCCATTCATTTTTGACTTTAAGCTTAAATTCAGGAAGTCTGAAAAGGAACACAGTTCTTGCATTTTTAATTTTATTTCTCTTCTACATCTCCTATGTCAGTGGTCTTCAAGTCTCACAGACATTGACCAGTAGGCACTCTGCATAAATATTTTCACAGTGAGACTCAGAAAACTGCATTTAACAGACAGTTTAAGGGAGTGTTAATCTGATGACTCTTGTTCTTCATTTTAGAAACAGTTCTCTTATTTATATTATACTCCTTGACACTGATGATAGAAGCCAATCTCAAATTCCAGTCTTTCCCCCACCCCCAAACAAATTGGCCCCTTGACTTCACACCTTCATTATCCATTTCTGGTTCAGATTGAAGGGTTTTGCCATCCTTATCATTTGTGGTGTCATTTTCCATAAGTAGTTTTGTTTATGCCATTCTCCTACTAAAAATCTTCCATTTTATTTCAGGAGATATAATAAGTAAATAACTATCAGCAGAGTTATTAGACCTTCTATGGTTTGGCTGTATCCTTTACTGAAAACTTGACTTCATGCGTATATAGCTCTAGCACTGAAATTTATTTTGGGACTCAATTATGCTGGAAAATCCAAAATGGCTCATTGCGCTGGCTGGCAGTTGAAGCTGATGTTGGAGAGCCATAAAGGGACTCACTGTCGAACTGACTGCCTACGTTGGGTCTCTCTGTATGGCTTGGGCTTCTCACAGTATGGCTGCTCTATTCAACAGAGAAGGGAATAGAAGTTGCCATTAAAGATTATGTGCAGGACTGGCAAAGAACTTGTTGGCAAAACATTTACAGGAATCAGATTCAATGGGCTAGGAACAGAGTGTCCATCTCTTGACAAGAAAGGCGGCCATGTCACATTAAAGAAGAGCATGTGATATGGATGTCTTCAGAAAATATAATCTTCCACAGCCTACCTTCCAGCTTCAGCAATTCTTTTCACCCTCACATACAATGTATTCTCACCCCATCTCCCACGAGCCCTAAACTCTCATCCTATTTTCCATGGTTTGAAAGTATCCCTCCACCTCCCCCCGACCCCCAAATCGACGTATTGAAACCTAATGCCCAATGTAATTGTTTTAGGTGTGAGAACTTTGGAGGATAAAGCCCTCATAAATGGGATTAGTGTTCCTATAAAAGAGACCCTACAGAGCTCTCTAGTCCCTTCTGCTTTGTGAGAACACAACAAAAAGATGATAGTCTATGAACCAGAAAGTGGGTCCTTACTAGACACCAAATTTACTGTTCCCTTGACCTTGGACTTCCTAGTTTCCAGGACTAGGAGGAATAAATGTTTGCTGTTTAAAAACTATTCAGTCTATGATTTTTGTTATAGTAGTCCAACCAATTGGATTAAGGCTCTATTATAGCATCAACTCAAAGTCCAGAAGTTTGAGATCTAAATCAGACACTGTTGTGGGTAAAGCTTCACTCAAATATGAATCCTCTCAGTCTGGAGTTTTCTGAATGAAAGGGGCAAGTGATAAAGCTGGCTCCCCTCCAACATTCATGGTAGTACAGGGAAAGAATAACTTTGATGAAAAGTTTTTGATTAGGGCCTAGTCTTGCTTTGTGGGAGTTTTCTTCATGGCTCTAATTTTTTTTCTTTGAGCTTTTATCTTAACAAACCCACTCTTCCTTTCAGCAAGAAGTGGCCTATATTTATAGCTAGGTAGTTCTCTCAGCCTTCTTACTTTCAGAAGGTTGTCAGTCCCAAACTTGCTTTTGATTTTGACCACCTGTTGCAACTTCTGACCCAAGACTATGGCGCTCCTGTTTCAAAATTTCTCTTTGAAACTGGGTTTCCTATGGATCTTTTGGTAGTAGTCTCTTTTAAACAAAAAGTCAAGCCCTGATAAAGATTTAAGGGTTATAAATCTTTATAAATGGATTCCTCTCTACATTGGTCTGCGAACCCTGGTGTTGAGGACAACCTCTTTAAGATTCTTGGGAACCATTTTGGAGAGAATGTTAGGCACATCCTTAAGAGTCTTCAGAAAACACTACCTATAAGATAACCTAGGAAGCATGCATGCCCTTACTACTCTTAAAGGAAAACTTGTGTAGTAAAGAAAATTTACAAGCAACCACCTTATATCCTTTTGAGATCTTAGCCAAGTGTCTCACAGCTACCAACTTGATTTTAAAATTATTCTAAGGTGGGGGCACCTGGGTGGCTCAGTTGGTTAAGCTTCTGACTTTGGCTCAGGTCTTGATCTCCCAGCACGTGGGGTTAAGCCCCACGTCGGTCTCTGTGCCGACAGCTCAGAGCCTGGAGCCTGCTTCAGATTCTGTTGTCTCTCTCTCTCTCTCTGCCCCTCCCCTGCTTGCACTCTCTTTGTCTCTCAAAAACAAATAAACATTAAGAAAATTTTAGAAAATAAAAATAAAATCACTCTGAGGTCATGTTTTACACATCAACCCTGGCGTTGAGCTTTCCCCTAAGATCATTTTTACATTAGAAACATTTAATTGGGTAGAAGGACTCTCCTAGTCCCTCAATACGTCCTCTAAATTTTGCTAAAATATTTAAAGTATTCCTCTTCCCTTTATCTCAATAAGCTATCTTGTCAGACACAGCTAACCGATTGGCCTGAACAATCTGTTTATACCAATTCATGGACTCATAAAGTTAAATGTTTATTTTTCACATTGATGCAGGCAATAGTTTTGCTAAATATTCTGCCACCACAGACATATGATCATAGGAACCTATGAGAACATATGAGCCTCCCATCTCCATATCCTTTTAGTTTCTCACGGTCTTCTTGGGGTCATTCTTGCTTCTGCTAATTGCCTAGACCCTAGATTAATTTTATGGCACCATCACAGCAACTTTCTATGGTGGATCATTTACACGGCTGGTTCTCAGTTGCTAGTTCCTTAGATGCTGTTACGGAGAATCCACATATAACCTTTTAAGCGATATGGTTTTCTCCGTATGGCTCCCGAGTTTTAAAAGGTAGGATGCAGAAACGCTAGGGTATTTGAGGGCTGTGCCTGTACCTGACCCTTTCACTGGATTATATTGGTCAAAGCCCTCTCAGAGCCTGCACAGATTCAAGCGTGGAAAGATTGTTTCTAACACTTAGTGAAGAAATTGTAAGATCACAATGCCAAAGAGCAGGAAGGATGAGACTTGGAAGAACACACTTGTACTTAGAAAACACTGTCTTGGGGCGCCTGGGTGGCTCAGTCGGTTAAGCGTCCGACTTTGGCTCAGGTCATGATCTCACGGTCTGTGAGTTCGAGCCCTGCGTCAGGCTGTGTGCTGACAGCTCAGAGTCTGGAGCCTGTTTCAGATTCTGTGTGTCTCTCTCTCTCTCTCTGCCCCTCCCCTATTCACGCTCTGTCTCTCTCTGTCTCAAAAATAAATAAACGTTAAAAAAATTAAAAAAAAAAAACAAAAAACAACACGGTCTTTCATACATCCTGCTTAAAATGATCCTCCTACCTGGACTGTAGGCCCATGCTCGAACTCCACTGCAAACATTAAGTATTTTGACTAAATATTTACTAATGGCATATATTGTTTCAGAAACTGTGCATCACCGTGAATATAGTGGTCAAACGATCAAAAAGTTGCCAACATGAAATAACTAATGATGTAATGGCACCAACACTTACTCAGTCGTGATGTTTATTATGAAACCTAAGACCTTCTAATTCTCCTTCCTTTCAGGGTGTCCTTTCCTTTGCTTGCGTGCTTTTGCTGTGGCTTACTACTGAAGGTTTCTAGAGTCTATTATTTATCCTTATCATTGCAGAATTTTCACAATGGTTTTGGGGAAGGGTCTTTATAACTTGCTGTGGTAGGCAAAAGCTGGTCCCTTGCTAGCTGAAGACTTTCTATTTCAGAAAATATCATTGAATTCAGTGATGAGTTTCCTCGCTTCAACTTTTGTGTTTTTCTCTTGTTATAATACATGTAATGCAGTTGTAGAAATGTCAGCATTGATTGATTACCTATAGCCTTTATCTTTTCTAACACTTTTAATCTTTGTCATTTGATTTTGTCTTGGAAAGTTCACTCACTATAGCTGCAAAAATTCTACTTTTTTTTATATTGTTCTTCTCTACCTTTTATATTTTTAATCTGAGTTTTTTTATGCCTCTAATTCTATTACTTCCATTTTCACTGCATGAATTTCTAGCTTTATTACTTCATTTCTTCTTCTTTTTTTTAACCTAGTATTCTTCTTTTATGTTTTAGGGTTTATTTTTTTCAGTTATCTGTTAACATTTGCTAGTCTGTTAATTGTTAAGATTGAGAAAATCTTGATGCCACCATGAGTCCATGGTCAGAAACTTTTAGGTCAGTCTCTGGACAAAGACAGCATTTCCCTGAATCACTCAGGGAATAAGGGTTTTAAAGAGAACAGATAAAATGTCTCTATGACTATAAATTTTCTTTTCTTTTCTTTCCTTTTCTTTTCTTTATATTAAATATAATTTATTGCCAAATTGGTTTCCATACAACACCCAGTGCTCATTCCAACAGGTGCCCATCACCCACTTTCCCCTCTCCCCCATCCCTCATCAACCCTCAGGTGTTCTCAGTATTTATAAATTTTAAAATGCTTTGTGCAAAAATGAAGTGAGAGCGTGTCAATTCTGAGTTTAGGTCTTCTCAAAAGGCCTACGCAGGTTTCGCTGTCTGTCTTGTAGCCCTGTCCAACTACAATGAGAACACGCTCGGACCTAACTCCTAGTGAATGAGAGATCATATGGACAGTGTTGAGCCCTGCTAAACCACCCCGTATGGCAAGCCATCTGCCAAGCCCTGGAAAATAACCACAGGCAAATGAATTCGAGTGGCTAAAACCGAAAGAACCACCTAGCTGGGTCCACCCCAAATTGCCAAACCATAGAACTTTGAGCTATATAAATGACTATTGGTTTAAGACACAAAGTCTTGGAGAGCTTTATTTTGAAACAAGATTTAATTGATACAGTCCTCTCTACACCATCCACACCTTTGTGAATAAGCTCTGTAATTAAATCTTCATCAGATGGTGTTTTCGTGTCAGATCAATTCCTTCCTGCTCCCTGATTGATATAATTGTGATCGATAAAATGCTTAAGATATATCACACAGAATGTAAAGGGACCACTGTATCTCTCGACACAGTGCATTTCCCTGTACCTATGTCAATTGCTTCCTTTTCTGGATGGCACATAGGAATATTGTGACTTATTTCAGGTTTATTACTTGATATTCTCATTTTGCACATCCAATGACTTTGACTTAATTCTCGGACTGATCAAATTTGGGTATATTGAAACCATTGAACATTCTAAATATGGCTTAAGATTTAGTAACATGCAGGATATTGGAAATGACTTCCATTATCCTCATTAGAACACACCCTGTCTCATTTTTCTATATTTGCAATGGAACATAGAGAACCCTAGCACAAATTTCATGGCACATCATAAGTCAATAGTATTTTATGTTATCTTTTAAAAAGCAAGAGGCACATAATTCAATATACTACTGCTCATTCAACATAGATACCAAGAGCAATTACTTGTTGGAATAGATATTCCAACATTAAAATGTTCTTTGTGATTAACGTTCCACATACATTACTGTTATTCTAAAGCCAAAACATGATCTGAAGCAGGAAAAAAAAGAGAGGAGAGAGAGACAAGTTTGGAAGTTCTCAGAGGTTTTCACTTGTCAACTTTATACACGTAAGATGTTTAAAATGCAAATAGGGTAGTAACAGAATGTACATATGACATATTCTTAACTAAGTTCACTCCTATTATTTATAAGCTAATAATTGAAGAAAAATCATTTTGAGAGGACATTATCTTTCATTTAATTTCAAGGGTTCTACTCAATGGAAAACTCCCGTCTTCCAAAGTTAGTTGAAACCCTTCATAAAACACCATTTGACTATTCAATAATAGGAATCACATTGAAAGAAATTGCAAGATAGTTGTTCAAGACTTGACTCATCAGAATTTATATATGCAAAGATTTTATTGACCTCAGAGTCAATGGAACTTCAGGCAGAAATTTTGCCTGAGCAAACACAGCTGAATCAGGCCTCAAATGAATTAATTTAGTGCCTATCTGCAATATAGATTGGCGATCTTCCAGAATGAATATGTAAGTTGAAAGGAGTCTGGCTTCTAAATGTAAGCCTGCACTGCTTGTTATTTCTCCTTAGCAATATCAAGAGAAGTATAAATCTATTGTTAAGGGAGGCAGAAATTCTCTGACATAAAATACCTTTATCCAATGATTAAACTAAACTCAATGCTTAGATTTTAGCTTAAGGTTTTGGTGTGGTGATGTTATTAAAGAATTTGGCTGGTTTCAAAAAGATATGAATTTAGAGATAGACCCGTGGTTCCCAGAAGAACTGGGGAAGTGGAGACTAAAGCAGGGGCATATTGTAAGAGTAGCCAAAATATAAAGGTGAGATCAAGTAAAAAATGGATTGGGTACAAGAAATCGATGCAAGGTAGTCTAGGTCACTGGGGTACAGCCACTAATGAGAGCTACCATTTATTGAGAAGTAGCTCTTTTTCCACTGGCAGAGTCTAGAGAAGATGCACAGAAATGGCATCTCACAAAGGGAAGGAAAAGAAGGAAGAAAAGGCCATCTGTGTTGGAAGTTAAAATAAGTCATACATTTTCTAAGGACTTTATTTGTTTTGACTTATTGAATACTCACATTGATCTTATGAATTCGGTGGCATTAATATCTCCAAACGACAAATGAGGGAAATAAAGTAAAAGAAATTAACTAATTGTCCAAAGTTGTGTAAGCGGTCAGTATCAAAGTCAGGATCCAAACCCAGAGCATATGATGAAAGTGCTCATGTCTTAATGAGTATATAATACTTTCCTTCTCAAGCATATGTCTACATTTGGCAAATGATGAATGAGAGTCAGACCAAGAACTGGACTAACTTTATATTAATGCTCTGAATATTTAACATCATTTTCCAAATTTCATTACTCCAAGAAGAAAATTGTCTATAGGTAGTAAAGTATTAAATGTCAGTTCTGAAGCTATACCTTCTCTGCTAGTGAAGCCAGGAGGAAAAAAAAAAACCTAGAAGAGAACTTCAAGTATATATTCTAGCGATTTGAACCAGATCGGCTAGTAAACATTTTAATGATATTAAGAGCAGAAAGAAAAGTCTCTAAGCTATAAAGTTGCTTTATCAGGATATAGCTCATATTTCCATCTTGTAAACAAACATAGAATTTATAGATTTATGGGATATAACTGGATAGGGGACGAGGGGTAGTCGGATAACCTGGATGTTTAAGGAGTATAAAACATAGATATTCCAACATTAAAAGGTTCCCTTTGTGATTAACGTTCCACATGCATTACTGTTATTCTAAAGCCAAAACGTAATCTGAAGCAGGAAAAAAAGAGAAGAGAGAGAGACAAGTTTGGAAGTTCTCAGAGGTTTTCACTTCTCAAAGAAAACGATGCTTTGTCCTTGTTTTGCATTTTGCACAACTTTTATATCATTCGTAACATTTTTGATTGGGTAACATCCCTGATTCATTTAATTAATTTTAGTAATTCAATCCATTGTCCTAACAGTTGGCAGCAAGTGAATTAATTGTCTTTTTGAGCTATAAATCATAATGTCTAAGACAGTATTCAGTTAAACAAAAAAGAGTGGGAGGTATTAAAGGTAAGTGGCAATAATTTGATATCTCTATAGTTGTCTATATATGTTTTAGATGAAGAGGTGAAAAATGAGGCAAGTTAAAAGTGAATGTTTTACCAGTGTAATTTGGAGGAAACTGGCGTATCTAAGAGAATTTACTAAGTGAATAAACATAGAATATCAAATAAAAGGAAAGTGAGCAAACATAATTTTTGATGGCTTTGGTTAGAAGCTCTGTTGGAATCTAGAAGGAAAGTAATTAAAATTGATTTCTCCTATTACCGTAAATCCTACCAATACCATCACTATATTGTGTAACAAAGGATCTGTAGGTTTAGAGGTATAATTAAATAAAAACCAGATGACAAAATATTTAATAAGCCTGATTTGAAACTCCTCACATGGTTTCATACTGGCAGAAACTAAATTAGCCAGAAAGGGTGATGTACTTAGTCTTTAAAAACTAGATAATTAAATGCCTTCCTTGATACATATAAAATGTATCAAATTACTTGCCAAGAAGAGCAGAAGAAAAACTGATCTAAGAAACTATCAAAGATTAATGTAGGAATATGGGTGTGATTAACATGTTTTGCATCAGATTTCCTCTGGTTATTGTCTAAGTGTTAATGGGCTATTCCTTCGCAGAAAATGTTGAAAGAAAAGTTGCGAAAAGACGTATGAGAAATATCAGGCAAGGGAATATTTGCCATGATGACGGATTGGATTGGAAAGGAAAAGGGTGACCAATAGTCCTGAAATGACCCTTCTCCCTTCTGGAACTGCACAGGGAAATGAAGGGTCTTCAGCTGTCTTGTGAACTAAAAATGACTTGGTTCAAAGTTGTTGGAAACATTGTGAACTAGATAACGGTGTTTTACAGAGGAAAGAGAAATGTTTATCTACAAAATATGTCAGTAGGCTATACCAGTTCTCCACAGACTTGCATCATAAACCTGGAACCTGTAGGCGTAGCTGTGAAGCAAAGTTGCTAGAGAACCGATGTCAAATCAGGAAGGTACACGGATATTTCAGAACAGAGGTGGCTCCAGTAAGAACCATGTTGCTTTATGTATGGCTCAAAATTTGCTTGTCATTTCCAAATGAAAACATACTCTAATTTATAAGAAAAGTGATACGTTGTTCTCCACGTCTGATTGTTTCCTCCTCCCTTATTAAAATATATATAATTGTGTCCACGTCTGATGTTCACTTGCATATATCACAAATCTATACATTTTTTTTTGTTTTCTTTAAACTTCTGCATTTCCACCTAAGTATTATATAATGTAAAATGTTAATTATCTCGTCCTGTTCTTTTACACTCTTGATCATTATATATTAGGGCAAACAACTTCCAACTGTTTTAACTATTTCTTCTGGGTTTATTTCCAGATTCTAAACCATATGATCATATGCTTATTTTTTTTTCATTTTTATATGTTACCTTTTTATATAACTATGGAAGAAAAATATCTTGCTCCTTCTCCAGGTTCTCTACCCTCACCTCACACATCATATAAATCTTAAGAGACAAATAAACCCATTTTTTATTAACGCAATATATGTTATGTAGTAGGTAAAGTATTCACAGATAAACATGTATTATGCAATGATTAAATTTTCTCACACGTTTCGCATTGTTGATTTCAGTGGAGCACATATCCTTTCACGATTTCCTTAGAAAGGGGATATTGGAGGTAAAATTGTTGAAAGTATTTTTACTTTACCTTTGTATTTACAGGGTTAGCTGGGTTATGGATTGCATGTTTCCCTTTTTCTCTCAACATTTTTGCAGCATTAGTTTTTCCTTCTTTTTCAGGACAATTGCCAGTATAGAAACAATTGTTGAAAGTCTAATTCCCAAATATACATGTTTTCCCCCTTTCTGAAAGGTTTTAAATACTTATTCTTATCCCTATTACCTCAATGTCTGAACAGTGTACTCTACAATAGATCTTTTAATCTGTATGCTTTTTATTCCAGAAATCCATATGCTTTGAATATGAGACACTTGATTGTCTTAGTATCATCATCATGTGGACACCTATATTTTCTCTCATTTGTCTTCTGGGGAATCCTTCCAGTCTTTCGGTAGACGTACGTCACTGATCTTCTACATCTATTTTTGCTGATTTATTCTAACCTTTTTAAAAACATCTCTGAGATATTTATTTGATGTTTCTTCCAAACATAGTTTTTGAACATCTGCTAAGAAATATTCTCTGCTAAGAAATCTTCACTGCTGAAGAAATATTCTCCATACCTAACATTTGTAGCATAATTTGTGAATGCAATAACCCTAATTTTCCTGAGGATATTTACAAAGTAATCAGATTTTAAATATATTTTCAAAAAATAAAAATAAGAAAAAAAAATCTCTCATTTAAACTTTGAAATATTTCCTGATCTCTAGTTACTTCCCAATCTATTCAATTAGAGCAAGTTTTCAAAATATATCTCATTTAGATAATATCTTTTCATCATGCTGCTTTCTTAATAGTACTCAAGACATCCCTCACTTTTAATAAGAAGTTTAAACTTCTTAAGATTAAATAGACATATCTTTTCTTCATAAACATACCCCCTTAGCCTTGTGTAAAAATCTTCTGATTTAAAAATTAATTGAATATTATATATACATATATAAGGTATAATACATATTATATATATTTATATATGTGTATATAGTAATATATAATATGTATACATGTAATAACATATGTATATAAATATATATAATCTATTGCTATTGCAACATTTTGGGTTATTTTAAATATCAGATATTGGGCTGTATCTGAACAATAAACAACTAATGTTAAGTGATGGTTTTATTTATACATAGAATTATAACCAAGAAAGGAAAAATTAATGACAACATGAAAAAATATATATACTATCTCTATCACAGAAATAATTGAGAATGATAAATTTTAAAAAAGATGGAAAATAGGTAGACGTTGTCTTTATCATTTTCTATAAGCATACACATATTGCTAGTTTTAGTTCATATTTTAATAATAAGAGGAGGGAAAAGAATGTAAGAGAGAGAAAGAACAATGAGTTGAAAATTTTGCTGACCCCGATGTCTACTAAGTTGTCTTGGTCTGGGCAAAATGGATGTTCATCAGGTAGAAAAGACAGTTGCTATAAATCAAATCCTGTCAACATTAAGCTCTGGGTGTCAGATCATGTTTATCAGACACAGTTACAGACCAAAACCTGTGTTGTAGGTTAATAGAAAAATTCAGTGAAATATTTTACACAGAGAAAGAACTTAGAAATGAACAGCCCACTAAGAACACTTGGATTCCTTTTGACAGAGGTGTGAAAGCATTTGGTCTACTTCCAGGGCCTCTTCTTGTCTGAAGTATTTTCTTCCTTCCTCTAGGCAACTCTTTGGTTGTTTTTTGTTTACCTGGTTTTCTACTGAGACTTTGTTTTTTATGTTGCTTTTTGTAGGTGCAGGTGTATCTACAGCAAATCTCTGTGTATAATATAAATAGCTCATATATTTCACATATATTATACACATAATATGCACACACACACGCACACACACATATATATGTGTATATATATGTATACACACACATATATAATGTCAAACGATTGTAATGCCAAAAGTTCAGCAATAACAAAAGTAAAACCAATGAACTACCGAAGTTGTAATTAGTAAATTAGCACACTGCAAAAGACAGTGTGTAAACCAGGAGCTCTCAAACTGAAACATGGAATGAGGCTCAGGTATATATTATTATAAATATATGTAGTGAGAAAGCAGTGACAGTTCATTCTTCACAGTGGCTGGTTATAATATTAGAATTTTCTTAAATGATAGGGCCTGTTTAGTGGTTACCTCATATCAACCTTGGGAAACAATTCAAGTTCTGCTTATGATTTCCAGAGGCACAAGCAAGAAGTGACCCTGGTGAAGATAGCCTTGCAAAATAAACTGAAGTAAGTTTTGCTTGTATGACTGGACTGGTTTTGTTTGTTCAGGGAATTTTCAAGGCTGGTTGCCATTTGCCTTTTCATTTTAACATTATATCCATTATAATGGATTATTATTATTATTATTATTATATATTATATATTATATCCATTAATAAACTGTATAATTTGTATATATGATTTATATATTTAATATATGGGTACACACACAATAGCATTAAAAAACACTATCAAAAATAACCAGTACCTAGAAATAAATTCATTGTAAAATGTGCAAAACCTCTGGAAGGAAAAATACCCAAACTACCAAAAACTACAAAACAATGTTTAGGCATAACTTAAAGAGTGCCCAAGCTAATCAGGGGATAAGTGTTCATATACTTAAAGATTCTCTATTATTACGGTTTCAAAGGTCCTCAGATTTATCTATAGATTTAATGGATTTCCAGTTAAAATGTCAGAAGGCTGTCCTCTCCCCCTGCAACTCTGAAACTATTTTATTCTAAAACTTCATGAAAAAGCAAGGGATCTAAAATAGCCAAAGCAATCTTTAAAAAAATATTAATAATAACATACTTAGAGGATTCAACTTAATCTGATCTAAAAGAATTACAAAAAAATAATAATAATCAAGAGAGCATGGTATTAACAGAGCAAACAAATGGATAAATGCAAGAGTATTGAGATTCCAAAAATAGATCTGCACCTATATAGTCAATTGGTTTTGGACCATGGCATCAAGACAATTCAATGGGAAAATAAAAGATGTTTTTTAACAAGTTGTACTGGAATGGCTTTGTGGCCTTAAGAAAAAAATAAATAGCCTTGACATCTGCCTAGTTTAATATAAATATTAATACATGTAATATTTAGAAGTTAATATGTTAGTAATATAAAAATTAAAGTTTTATAATATATAAAAGTCAAGATGGATGATAAGTTTTAAAGGATAAGTTAGAACCATAAACCACTAAAGTAAAAACTATCTCACAATTCGAGTTAAAATAAGACTTTATATTCAGGACAACTTAATCATAAAAGTAAAAAAAAAAGTTAATTGGATTTCATCAGAATAAGATACCTGCTTCTGAAAAGGCATCATTTAGGAAAACAGGCAAATTACAAAGTGAAAAATCATTTGTAATTTGTATACCCCAGAAATTAGTTGCATGTATATAAAATATTTTTAAGATTTCCTAAAAATCCATAATAAGTACACAAATAAGCCACTTAAACATGGATAAACTTGAACAGACATGCCACAAAAGAAGGCACAGAAATGATCAATAAAGTACGTGAAAATTTGCCAACATTATTACTTTTTCAGTGAAATAAAAACTAAATACAGTGCCTAAAACCAAAACTGACAATGCTAAATGTTGGTGAAAACAGGGCTCAACTCAAATTCTCAGTCTTTGCTGATTGCAGCATAAACTGTGTATCAACTTTGATAACTGTCTCATCTAAAATAATTGTACAAAAATATTATAGATAATAGCAGTCTTAATCCTAATAGCTAAACATTAGAAACCAACCAAATATCCATCAGTAGGGGAATGGATATTCCAATTTTGGTATTTTCATACATTGTAATATTGTTCATCAATAAAAATAGATGAACTACATGTATACATAACACCGTAAGTGAATCTCAGGAGAATTATGTTGAGCTAAGGAAGGCAGGCAAAAAAAATGATACATAATTTATGATTCCATTTATTTGAAGTCAAAAAGTAGACAAAATCAATCTAAGACATAAGGAAGGAGAAAGTGATTTTCTGTGGTTGGCATGGGGAGGAAGACACTAGGCGGCCAGAGAAGGAAATTTCCAGGATGATGCAAATATTCAGCATTCTGTGTTGAGTAGTTTACAAGGCTGTCATGACACATCAAATGAAAACTTACATATAGACTTTAGTTCAATAGGAACACATTTCGCTATTAAAAATTGGGGAAAGACTATAATTATCTTCCTCATCATTAAATGCCCCATGTTGTTTTGCCAATTTCATCACGATTTTAAAAATTAGTACATGTTCATCATAGTTTTGAAAATAAACAACTATTTGTTTTATGAATATAAAAAAGCATTTCTAATCATAGAGAGACTACTGTTTAATATTATTTTTGACAAACACAAATACAGAGATATTTTGGTCTTCTGAAGTGGGAAATATATATCTAACTCTATTTATTTTTTTCATTATTAATAAATTTTAACATAACCCCACATTCCTAAATGTTCTTACACAGCATGAGTTCTTGAAACTACCATTTTATTGGTAGGTCATAAGTTAATTGCTTAAAATTATCTGTGAAGTGTGGTCTGTTTACAATTTTATCCCACTTTGTTACAGAATAAATTCTATTTTATAGCTCTGCTAACCTGTGGCATGGGCAATCATCAATTGATTATAATCTGGCATTCATTTCCATCATGCCAATGAATGTGATCTCCCTGCTGAATTCTTATCTTACTTAGTCCTTTCTGTGGCATTTAACAGAGTTCAACCTTCTCTTTTTTTTCAAAGGTATGTTTTATTGATTTCAGTGATACCATTTCTCCCTCTGCTTTCTCCCATGGATGTTCTTTCTCCATTTATTTAACGCAATCCTTTTCTACCATCCATGTTTTATAGGTTGATCTTTGGGTTATCACACAGACCTTTGCTGTTTTTATATTCACACATTTTCTGGGTGATATTATCTGAATGCCATTATCTGCTTCCATGTCTTCAACTACAAACTGTTACAATGGTGACCCTCAAATCTCTTTTCAGACATTCTATACCTCTTATTTAAGCCCTTGTCCATTGGTCAACATCTATAAGCACTGTAAACATTAAATTCTTTTAATTTCTCAATCTATTCTTATATTCCATACTTGATATAGCTCTGTTGACATGAAACATTAATAATATTTTTAATTCATTTCCATTAGGTGACATCTTAGTAGTATCTCCTAAAGGTGTCCCCTCCTCTCCATTTATATTACAAGTTCAGACTTATCAAGCCATTACCGTTAATGCACAAGACACCTCCTTGAGTAAAATATCTGCCCAAAGGCTAGGGTCCATGGTGACAGGTAGTGCCTTCTCCAGGTTAAAAAAAAAAAAGTCATTTGAACAAGAAAAAACAGAGGCTATTCAGAACTTTTGGTAGTGACAGACTTATCCAACATCACATGTGTTTTGCAGAGACAAGAGAGTAGAAGGCTTTGTAATGGAAAAAAAAAAAAAGGAAATTTTCATATGTGCTCTACTTGAAGATTGCTGTCGTGGTGAATCTGGAGGCATGCTAACTAAGAGAACTGTAACTTAGGTCATTGATTTGGGCATTACACTTTATTTTTCTGGTACATTCTTATTTGGAAATAGGGGCAAAATGTTTGGAAGTTGTCAATTGCTTCCCAAGTTTTTATATTCTGGTCTGATTGCTGCAAAGGTTGTGGTTTGGTCTCCTGGGTTGCAGAGATTGTAACTCAGAGTTATTTGACAATCTATGGTATAACTTTCTTTCATTTGTATAGTTAGTTTCTCATTTATTGGCCTCCAAGGTATTTTCTCACAACTGATGCCATAACTTAGTCTTCTATAGGAAATCCCTTGTTCTGGAGCTATAAATTCTACTAGATTTATTCCTAGGGGTTATTATGGACATGGTAAAAAAATACAGTGAAGTATGTGGACATTCTTCTTCCTCTAAGATGAGTTACCTGGGCAACAGCAATTCTCTATGGAATAAAACATTGAAAAAAATCACAAATAGAGGTTTAGCCAGCAATGCAGGGGGCAGGGCAGGCAACCAATTTCAACTGAAGAATTTATTCCTTTTTTTTCCCTGTTGGAGATTTCAATATAAGTGACCCCAACTGAGCTGTTGATTCAAAGGAAATGAGTTGTTAGTGTTTATGTTTATAGTTGGCAGATTGGACACTTAACAATGGCCACAGCTGTCCGTGTTAGTGAGGAGAGGCCTAAGCCATTAAACCCATGACTATCCTCTATGACTCGCCATGGTCACACAGGTCATGAGACAATTGAACAAGGCCTAATATTTGCTGGGGGAAAATTTTTACCTGACATCCATAGGAAACATCATCTTGTCTGTAATCATTAAAAACTTCCCCTAAAGTATTTGACCTTTTCTGAATTTTCACCTGTTATACCAATATCAACACATTCAGCCCATTCATAAAGGTCATCCAAATATCTCCTTCCCTGGTCATTATATTACACATTTGCAATCTTATTGCTTCCAACACCTGACACCAAATGAGTGTAAACACTTATGTCTGAAGAATTAAACACTCGGACACACCTCTCAAAGTTCTGCTCATTGTTAGGATTTTCCTTTCTTATTTTCCATGATAGATACCCTTCAGTGGGACTATAATGCCATCTGATTTCCTCATAAGGGTGGTGTCAGATTATATGAAAAACCTTATGCACCAGTCACACTGTTTTTCTTCTTCGGTTCACAAGAATTCCAGTAAGTCCTAAGGTGTAAGATGAGGAGGAAAAGACAAAGAACAGTCAAGTGTCACTTGCTCGTGTAACTTACTTGTGTTTGAGGATGTGATTGTGAAGATTCAGGGGAGTGCAGCTCATTTATCACTGCAATTGAACAGGAAGTAGGGGAGCACCGTATTATTCAGTGGGATAGATAACTTCCAGTTAATAACGGACAGTCGGAATGTATGGTCATTGAGAACCCCGTAGTTATATATGCTGTCTCTATTAGAAAACAGTAACAAACAAGGAATAGTTTTTGCTTTGTGTCCCTCCAAATCAAAAGAATCTTCCTTGCAATTCTCTCTGGGCTTTCTTTTTCAAACACACAAGCACAGCAAAAACCCACCATAAAATTGACACAAATTTGTCCTCCCTTTTTACATTTGGGATATTGAAATTCATGGGTCTTAAACCTTGTCAGACAATTTGCTAAGGATTTTGTGTACTCATTGGCTTGCTTTCTGATATGACAATCACTTCTAAAATTATGAAAATTTGTCTTTCACACTTCCCTAAAACATTGGCCTGAGATCACAGCCAACCAGTTTGTTTCTGAGGATAGTCAATGGGCCAGGGCCTTCATTATAAATTTGTATGCACCATTAATCTGCCCTCGGCACTTTTTACAAATTCTTTCACCTTACAAATTCTCCCTTTGTTTCTTTATCCTATGTCTTAGACTTTTAATTTATATCTACCCTTCATGTCTCCTTTTTGAGTTCTAGAATCTGTCTTCACCGTTTTCCATTTTCACATGTCAAAGGCATTTAAATTAACTTATACAAAATTGACCTTTGTCTTCCATAACTGATGCCCTTGTTTGGGCCCTGATTTCATTGACTCAAAGTAGACACTAGTATTGATCTTTCACTATTCTTTCTTACTTATCCCCAAATCTCTCAAAGTTTTACTAAGTTTATTTCTTATTCTTTACTACCCTTTAAATTTCTGTTTCTCTTTCTCCACTGTTGGTAATTGTTTATACTTTCTTAGGGATTACTTTACTAACTATTTGAGGATTGTTTTTGGTCCTCAGTCGAGCAGTGGTCTAACCCATTATCTATTATATAATTAGAAGACTCTTTCCAGAGAATATCTGATGAAACCACTCCCTAATTATAAGCGTATTATACACCCAGTATACATTATAATAAAAAGTTATAATGAGTGAAATTGATGTATTCCTACATTAATTCTTACATTGTTCCTACATGGAACAATTTATGGGTAGATTAAATATCCTAATATCTAATGTCCGAAAATCATATATGAAGGAACAGCTGTATATAAGTCATTTATCAAAATACTAATAAGCACTCAGCCAACAACAACAAAATTACCAGGCTTGATTTGAAGTTAGTGTTTTGGAATAACCTAAAACACATTGGTTTTATTAAAACAAATATAAGTCTTTAATTATATCAAGAAGTAAAATAAAACCAGTTCCATGGTGAGTTTAAAAAAAAATAATAGAGAAACTCTTTCAAATCTATAAGACCTATACTGTAATAAAAAATGTGAGAAGACTCTAACATACAAATTAAAAAATAGTGAAACCCAAAACGAAGCAAAACAAATGCTCACTGGTATTTAAAAAAAAAAAGAAAAAAAAAAACTATGAAGAAAAACCTTCAATGAACAATGTTTCACTTATTACTTTGATATGATTTAGGAATGTTAATGTTTAATGCATTATTGTTGAAATAGAAAGTGAAATAAACATTTTTTTAAATGGACCCAGTGATTCAAGAACCATAAAAATGGAGTTACTGAAGTTAAGAGACATAGTTTGTCTCTTAAAATGTAATAATTTGATGGGGCATCTGGGTGGCTCAGTCGGTTGAGCATTTGGCTCAGGTCATGACCTCACAGTTCGCGAGTTCGAGCCCCGCATCGGGCTCTGTGCCGACAGCTCAGAGCCCGGAGCCTGCTTCGGATTCTGTGCCCCCCTGGCCCCAACTTTCTGCCCCTCCCCGGCTTGTGCTCTGTCTCTCTCTGTCTTTCAAAAATGAATAGACATAAAAAAATTTAAAAAGTAAAATAAAATAAAATGTAATAATTTGAGTAGTTTTGATAAACACTATTTTGGGGACTCTCACTTATTTAGCACTAACCATATCATATGCTTTTGAAGAGGATGGTGAAGGCCAAATATTGTCTCTGAATTTAGAAATGGAATAAATCACTCTATCGTATACCAGAATCTAATATGACACTGTAAGTTAAAAGGTCAATATCCAAAATCTATAAAGAACTTACCAAACTCAACACCCAAAAAACAAATAATCCAGTGAAGAAATGGACAGAAGACATGAATAGACGCTTTCCCAAAGAAGACATCCAGGTGGCCAACTAAATGGAATTAAAATAAAAACTTAAAAACAAACAAACAAAAAAAAAACTGAATGGAATGTTCAGCATTTAGAGTGAAAACTGATCATTACTTTTTTGATTTCTTATTTTCTCTTAATTTCTTCCCACCAGTAAAATTTATGCCAAAAAATATATATTTTAAATTAGAAATTTAGCAAATATCAGAGTAAAAAAACAGGTATCAATTAATGGAAGATTTGAGCTATTCTACTCAAGCACCGTGGAAAATGCACCCGATAAATGGTTCTATAACTAATGCTTGTGATTTTCATGTAATTCTAATTATGAATTGGTTCATGAACAGTGGCTTCAGCCAAACTGCTGTGAAGAGAAGTTTGTATTTGCTTTTGCATTTTTCCCTCAATGTATTTTATTATGCCATCATTCTTTTTTTTTTTTTTCTTTTTTAATATATGAAATTTACTGTCAAATTGGTTTCCATACAACACCCAGTGCTCATCCCAAAAGGTGCCCTCCTCAATACCCATCACCCACCCTGCCCTCACTCCCACCCTGCCCTCCCTCCCACCCCCCATCAACCCTCAGTTTGTTCTCAGTTTTTAACAGTCTCTTATGCTTTGGCTCTCTCCCACTCTAACCTCTTTTTTTTTTTTTTTTTTTTTCTTTCCTTCCCCTCTCCCATGGGTTTCTGTTACGTTTCTCAGGATCCACATAAGAGTGAAACCATATGGTATCTGTCTTTCTCTGTATGGCTTATTTCACTTAGCATCACACTCTCCAGTTCCATCCATGTTGCTACAAAAGGCCATATTTCATTTTTTCTCATTGCCACGTAGTATTCCATTGTGTATATAAACCACAATTTCTTTATCCATTCATCAGTTGATGGACATTTAGGCTCTTTCCATAATTTGGCTATTGTCGAGAGTGCCGCTATAAACATTGGGGTACAGGTGCCCCTATGCATCAGTACTCCTGTATCCCTTGGATAAATTCCTAGCAGTGCTATTGCTGGGTCATAGGGTAGGTCTATTTTTAATTTTCTGAGGAACCTCCACACTGCTTTCCAGAGCGGCTGCACCAATTTGCATTCCCACCTGTTTCTCCACATCCTCTCCAGCATCTATAGTCTCCTGATTTCTTCATTTTGGCCACTCTGACTGGCGTGAGGTGGTATCTGAGTGTGGTTTTGATTTGTATTTCCCTGATAAGGAGCGACGTTGAACATCTTTTCATGTGCCTGTTGGCCATCCGGATGTCTTCTTTAGAGAAGTGTCTATTCATGTTTTCTGCCCATTTCTTCACTGGGTTATTTGTTTTTCGGGTGTGGAGTTTGATGAGCTCTTTATAGATTTTGGATACTAGCCCTTTGTCCGATGTGTCATTTGCAAATATCTTTTCCCATTCCGTTGGCTGCCTTTTAGTTTTGTTGGTTGTTTCCTTTGCTGTGCAGAAGCTTTTTATCTTCATAAGGTCCCAGTAATTCACTTTTGCTTTTAATTCCCTTGCCTTTGGGGATGTGCCGAGTAAGAGATTGCTACGGCTGAGGTCAGAGAGGTCTTTTCCTGCTTTCTCCTCTAAGGTTTTGATGGTTTCCTGTCTCACATTCAGGTCCTTTATCCATTTTGAGTTTATTTTTGTGAATGGTGTGAGAAAGTGGTCTAGTTTCAGCCTTCTGCATGTTGCTGTCCAGTTCTCCCAGCACCATTTGTTAAAGAGACTGTCTTTTTTCCATTGGATGTTCTTTCCTGCTTTGTCAAAGATGAGTTGGCCATACGTTTGTGGGTCTAGTTCTGGGGTTTCTATTCTATTCCATTGGTCTATGTGTCTGTTTTTATGCCAATACCATGCTGTCTTGATGATGACAGCTTTGTAGTAGAGGCTAAATTCTGGGATTGTGATGCCTCCTGCTTTGGTCTTCTTCTTCAAAATTACTTTGGCTATTCGGGGCCTTTTGTGGTTCCATATGAATTTTAGGATTGCTTGTTCTAGTTTCGAGAAGAATGCTGGTGCAATTTTGATTGGGATTGCATTGAATGTGTAGATAGCTTTGGGTAGTATTGACATTTTGACAATATTTATTCTTCCAATCCATGAGCAGGGAATGTCTTTCCATTTCTTTATATCTTCTTCAATTACCTGCATAAGCTTTCTATAGTTTTCAGCATACAGATCTTTTACATCTTTGGTTAGATTTATTCCTAGGTATTTTATGCTTCTTGGTGCAATTGTGAATGGGATCAGTTTCTTCATTTGTCTTTCTGTTGCTTCATTGTTAGTGTATAAGAATGCAACTGATTTCTGCACATTGATTTTGTATCCTGCAACTTTGCTGAATTCATGTATCAGTTCTAGCAGACTTTTGGTGGAGTCTATTGGATTTTCCATGTATAATATCATGTCATCTGCAAAAAGCGAAAGCTTGACTTCATCTTTGCCAATTTTGATGCCTTTGATTTCCTTTTGTTGTCTGATTGCTGATGCTAGAACTTCCAGCACTATATTGAACAACAGCGGTGACAGTGGGCATCCCTGTCGTGTTCCTGATCTCAGGGAAAAAGCTCTCAGTTTTTCCCCGTTGAGGATGATGTTAGCTGTGGGCTTTTCATAAATGGCCTTTATGATCTTTAAGTATGTTCCTTCTATCCCGACTTTCTCAAGGGTTTTTATTAAGAAAGGGTGCTGGATTTTGTCAAAGGCCTTTTCTGCATCGATTGACAGGATCATATGGTTCTTCTCTTTTTTTTTTTTTTGTTAATCTGATGTATCACGTTGATCGACTTGCGAATGTTGAACCAGCCCTGCATCCCAGGAATGAATCCCACTTGATCATGGTGAATAATTCTTTTTATATGCTGTTGAATTCGATTTGCTAGTATCTTATTAAGAATTTTTGCATCCATATTCATCAGGGATATTGGCCTGTAGTTCTCTTTTTTTACTGGGTCTCTGTCTGCTTTAGGAATCAAAGTAATACTGGCTTCATAGAATGAGTCTGGAAGTTTTCCTTCCCTTTCTATTTCTTGGAATAGCTTGAGAAGGATAGGTATTATCTCTGCTTTAAATGTCTGGTAGAACTCCCCTGGGAAGCCATCTGGTCCTGGACTCTTATTTGTTGGGAGATTTTTGATAACCGATTCAATTTCTTCGCTGGTTATGGGTCTGTTCAAGCTTTCTATTTCCTCCTGATTGAGTTTTGGAAGAGTGTGGGTGTTTAGAAATTTGTCCATTTCTTCCAGGTTGTCCAATTTGCTGGCATATAATTTTTCATAGTATTCCCTGATAATTGTTTGTATCTCTGAGGGATTGGTTGTAATCATTCCATTTTCATTCATGATTTTATCTATTTGGGTCATCTCCCTTTTCTTTTTGAGAAGCCTGGCTAGAGGTTTGTCAATTTTGTTTATTTTTTCAAAAAACCAACTCTTGGTTTCGTTGATCTGCTCTACAGTTTTTTTAGATTCTATATTGTTTATTTCTGCTCTGATCTTTATTATTTCTCTTCTTCTGCTGGGTTTAGGCTGCCTTTGCTGTTCTGCTTCTATTTCCTTTAGGTGTGCTGTTAGGTTTGTATTTGGGATTTTTCTTGTTTCTTGAGATAGGCCTGGATTGCAATGTATTTTCCTCTCAGGACTGCCTTCGCTGCATCCCAAAGCGTTTGGATTGTTGTATTTTCATTTTCGTTTGTTTCCATATATATTTTAATTTCTTCTCTAATTGCCTGGTTGACCCACTCATTCGTTAGTAGGGTGTTGTTTAACCTCCATGCTTTTGGAGGTTTTCCAGACTTTTTCCTGTGGTTGATTTCAAGCTTCATAGCATTGTGGTCTGAAAGTATGCATGGTATAATTTCAATTCTTGTAAACTTATGAAGGGCTGTTTTGTGACCCAGTATATGATCTATCTTGGAGAATGTTCCATGTGCACTCGAGAAGAAAGTATATTCTGTTGCTTTGGGATGCAGAGTTCTAAATATATCTGTCAAGTCCATCTGATCCAATGTATCATTCAGGGCCCTTGTTTCTTTATTGACTGTGTGTCTAGATGATCTATCCATTTCTGTAAGTGGGGTGTTAAAGTCCCCTGCAATGACCACATTCTTATCAATAAGGTTGCTTATGTTTATGAGTAATTGTTTTATATATCTGGGGGCTCGGGTATTTGGCGCATAGACATTTATAATAGTTAGCTCTTCCTGGTGGATAGACCCTGTGATTATTATATAATGCCCTTCTTCATCTCTTGTTACAGCCTTTAGTTTAAAGTCTAGTTTGTCTGATATAAGTATGGCTACTCCAGCTTTCTTTTGGCTTCCAGGAGCATGATAAATAGTTCTCCATCCCCTCACTCTCAATCTAAAGGTGTCCTCAGATCTAAAATGAGTCTCTTGTAGACAGCAAATAGATGGGTCTTGTTTTTTTATCCATTCTGATACCCTATGTCTTTTAGTTGGCGCATTTAATCCATTTACATTCAGTGTTATTATAGAAAGATATGGGTTTAGAGTCATTGTGATGTCTGTATGTTTTATGTTTGTAGTGATGTCTCTGGTACTTTGTCTCACAGGATCCCCCTTAGGATCTCTTGTAGGGCTGGTTTCGTGATGACAAATTCCTTCAGTTTTTGTTTGTTTGGGAAGACCTTTATCTCTCCTTCTATTCTAAATGACAGACTTGCTGGATAAAGGATTCTCGGCTGCATATTTTTTCTGTTTAGCACACTGTAGATATCGTGCCAAGCCTTTCTGGCCTGCCAAGTTTCAAAGGAGAGATCAGTCACGAGTCTTATAGGTCTCCCTTTATATGTGAGGGCACGTTTATCCCTTGCTGCTTTCAGAATTCTCTCTTTATCCTTGTATTTTGCCAGTTTCACTATGATATGTCGTGCAGAAGATCGATTCAAGTTACGTCTGAAGGGAGTTCTCTGTGCCTCTTGGATTTCAATGCCTTTTTCCTTCCCCAGTTCAGGGAAGTTCTCAGCTATAATTTGTTCAAGTACCCCTTCAGCACCTTTCCCTCTCTCTTCCTCCTCTGGGATACCAATTATGCGTATATTATTTTTTTTTAGTGTATCACTTAGTTCTCTAATTTTCCCCTCATACTCCTGGATTTTTTTATCTCTCTTTCTTTCAGCTTCCTCTTTCTCCATAACTTTATCTTCTAGTTCACCTATTCTCTCCTCTGCCTCTTCAAGCCGAGCCATTGTGGTTTCCATTTTGTTTTGCATTTCGTTTAAAGCGTTTTTCAACTCCTCGTGACTGTTCCTTAGTCCCTCGATCTTTGTGGCAAGAGATTCTCTGCTGTCCTGTGTATACTTTTTCAAGCCCAGCGATTAATTTTATGACTATTATTCTAAATTCACTTTCTGTTATATTATTTAAATCCTTTTTGATCAGTTCATTAGCTGTTGTTATTTCCTGGAGATTCTTCTGAGGGGAATTCTTCCGTTTGGTCATTTTGGAGAGTCCCTGGCGTGGTGAGGACCTGCAGGGCACTTCCCCTGTGCTGTGGTGTATAACTGGAGTTAGTGGGCGGGGCCGCAGTCCGACCCGATGTCTGCCCCCAGCCCACCGCTGGGGCCACAGTCAGACTGGTGTGTGCCTTCTCTTCCCCTCTCCTAGGGGCGGGATTCACTGTGGGGTGGCGTGTCCCGTCTGGGCTACTTGCACACTGCCAGGCTTGTGTTGCTGGGGATCTGGCGTATTAGCTGGGGTGGGTAGGCAAGGTGCACGGGGGCTGGAGGGGCAGGCTTAGCTCGCTTCTCCTTAGGTGATCCACTTCAGGAGGAGCCCTGTGGCAGCGGGAGGGAGTCAGATCCGCTGCCGGAGGTTTGGCTCCGCAGAAGCACAGAGTTGGGTGTTTGCGCGGAGCGAGCAAGTTCCCTGGCAGGAACCGGTTCCCTTTGGGATTTTGGCTGGGGGATGGGCGGGGGAGATGGCGCTGGCGCCTTTGTTCCCCGCCAAGCTGAGCTCTTCCGCCCGGGGGCTCGGCAGCTCTCCCTCCCTTTGTCCTCCAGCCTTCCCGCTTTCCGCGCAGAGCTGTTAACTTCTGACCTCCCAGACGCTAAGTCGCGCTTGCTGTCGGAACAGTCTGTCCGGCCCCTCCGCTTTTGCCAGCCCGACTCGGGGGCTCTGCTTGGCCGGCAAGCCGCCCCTCCGCCCCGGCTCCCTCCCGCCAGTCCGTGGAGCGCGCACCGCCTCGCCGCCCTTCCTCCCCTCTTCCGTGGGCCTCTGGTCTGCGCTTGACTCCGGAGACTCCCTTCTGCTAATCCTCTGGCGGTTTTCTGGGTTCTTTAGGCAGGTGTAGGTGGAATCTAAGTGATCGGCAGGACGCGCTGTGAGCCCCGCGTCCTCCTACGCCGCCATCTTCCTTCTACTTGTGGCCATCATTCTTTATCCAAAAGCACGCAAAGCACATTTTGCTGAACCTTAAACCTTCTTTCTTTTATGTGCCCCTCTGCCTATTCTTAAACATGCAGTAAAACAAAAGTGAAACACATTCGATTAATATCACTTGTGCCAAATAACACTTTGTAGTCGAGTGCTTTGAATCACTTGCCTGTAATCTTCAGGTTCGCATCTAGAGGATAGGAAATCATCAGCATTGGGTTTTTAAGTTCATGAAAGGATCATAAAAGCAAGAGATCTCAAATCAAGGTATTTTAAGTCCAGAGCTGCTCCACACACAAAAGTAATTTAATGATCAAGAGATTCTTAAAAGAATTTTTTTTTTCTTTCAGAGGAAGGGAAAGTATGGTAATTCCACATGGTAATTCAAAAAATAAGGTTCTATTTATTCCTCTTCCCTTCCTTCTTCCCTCTTCCTTCCTGAACAGTTCATTCCAATAACCATTAGGTGGTGGACCACAATATGGCAGCCGTGCTGGTGGCAGGAAATGGGGAGGAGTTGCATTGATCAACCACAGGCTGTTAAACCTGAACAGAGAGAACAGGCATTGGCTTGGGTTGAGGATATCCTGCTGCAGTTTACTTGTCTGTTATTTTACTGAAAAACCAATTTAATTTACATTCTTTGTTGATTATTCATCTGTTTCGGTAAATTAACATGTGTAAATCAAAATAAATTGCTGTCAACTAAGGATAAACATAAACACTTCCTTTTTTATTTTAAATAATCAGGAAATTTCACAAGTTGAAGATAATATAAATATTTGCCATAGGAGTCACATCACTAGGAAACATTTAGTTTCTAAAAAGGACTAAAATAAAGTGGTTAACCTTTCTTTTTTTTTGGGGGGGGCGGTAATTAACTCTTGCTTAACACTACTTATATTTACATGGATTTGAGATTCTGCTAGGAACTGTAATGTGTCAAATTGCATATAATGAACTTTCTCACAGAGTCAGGTTTGATTTAATTTAAGCAATTACAATTTAAATTATATCATACAAATCCTCAGTGTGTGAAAGTACAAGTCCAAAATGATACTTTCCCTTCACTTTGTTCAAAAAAAAACTGTTACCATCTTCAAAGCACACATTGTATCATACGCTTTTACTTAAAGCTGCTACTATTGTAGGTCAATCCATTTTTTTAAACTGGAAACATAAAAATCATGTTAATTTACATGTTATATTCTCTTTCTTTTGTTTTCCAGAAGCAAAAAAAAATTAGTACACTTCAGCTTTCTATGTGGTTTGGATTTTAAGCCGTTATAAGTATATAGAGCCCAAATTTGTCATACTGTCATCTTCTTGACTTTCATTATAACATAGTTCATGACGAGGGGCACCTGGGTGGCTCAGTCGGTTGGGCATTTGACTTCAGCTCAGGTCATGATCTCACGGTTTTTGGGTTCAAGCCCCACATTGGACTCCATGATGACAGCTCAGAGCCTGGAGCCTACCTCAGATTCTGTGTCTCCCTCTCTCTCTGCCCCTCCCCCACTTGTGTTCTCTCTCTCTCTCTCTCTCTCTCTCTCTCAAAAATGAATAAATGTAAAAAAAATAGTAGTTCATGATGAGTAAAATGATTAACATAATAGTAGTATAATATGATTGTCATATTGGTAATAATTATAACTACATCAAAACCATGATGATTGTATTACTCACTTAAATTTGAATAGATAACTTTGTAAGTAACCAACGAACTGATAGTCTGGTAATACGTGAACATGTAAGTATGCTGCTTTTCCTTGCATTTGAACTGATATTAATACTGAAAACTGAAGTGTTTGGAAAAGCCAAATTTTAAAGAAAATTTTCATTATCATCTCAAATGTAATTAATGGTGACTGTCAGAGCAAAGACTTAGGGAGGAAGTAATGAGTTACTGGTGGACACTCAGCTCATGTGTATTTAAGTAGGGATTTGCACTTTATTTGCTGTTCTTTTTTCCAGCTACTCTAAGTGTAAAGTTAGGGTGTGTATTTGAGACATTTCTTTCTTCTTTAGGAAGGCCTATATTGCTATATATTTCCCTCTTGTAGACACGTCTCTGGAGGCAAGGGAATGAAAGCAAAAAATGAACAATTGGCACCTCATCAAGATAAAAAGCTTCTGTACAGTGAAGGAAACAATCAACAAACCTAAAAGGCAACAATGGAATGGGAGAAGATATTTGCAAATGACATATCAGATTAAGGGTTAGTATCCAAAATCTATAACTTCTCAAACTCAACATACAAAAAAAAAAAAAAAAAAACAAAAAAACAACAACAAAAAAAAAAACACAAATAACTCAGAGAAGAAATGGGCAAAAGACATGAACAGTTTTCCAAAGAAGTTATACACATGGTTAGCAGACACATGAAAAGGTGCTCCACATCACTCATCATCAGGGAAATACAAATCAAAACCACAATAAGATACCACCTCACACCTGTCAGAATGGCTAAAATTAACAACTCAGGAAAGAACAGGGGTTGACAAGGATGTGGAGAAAGGGGAACACTTTTACACTACTGGTGGGAATGCAAACTGGTGCAATTATTCTGGAAAACAGTATTTGAAGGGGCACGTGCACCGCCATGTTTATTGCAGCACTGTCAACAATAGCCCAGTTATGGAAAGAGCCCAAATGTCCATCAACTGATGAGTGGATAAAGAAAAAAGTGAGGCATATGTATACACAATGGAATATTGCTTGGTCATCAAAAATAATGAAATCTTGCCATTTGCAACAATCTGGATGAAAATAGAATGTATTATGCTAAGCAAAATAAGTCAGAGAAAAATAAATAACATATGATCTCACTCATGGAATTTAAGGAACAGAACAGATGAACATAGAGAAAGGGAAGGAAAAATAAGATAAAAATGGAGAGGGAAGCAAACCAGAAGAGACTCTTAAATACAAACACTGAGAACAAACTGAGGGTTGCTGGAGGGATGTTGGGTGTGGGGAATGGGCTAAATCAGTGATGGGTATTAAAGAGAGCTCTTGTTGGGATGAGCACTGGGTGTTACACATAAGTGGTGAGTCACTAAATTCTGCTCGTGAAACCATTATTACTTGGGTTTAAAATAAAATAAAATAAAATAAAATAAAATAAAATAAAATAAAATAAAATAAAATAAGAAGGGAATTGCATGGAAGGTAGCTGAACTGCCCCCCCCCCCTTTTCTTTTCCTGTTTGTATCCCACCAATTCTTGGTCATGTGCAGTCCTTGAAACATTTACACATTTAAAATTTCTTATCGTTGGGGGCACCTGGGTGGCTCAGTCAGTAAATCGTCTGACTTTGGCTCAGGCCATAATCCCACAGCTCATGGGTTCGAGCCCTGAATCGGGCTCTGTGCTGACAGCTCAGAGCTTGGAGCGTACTTCAGATTCTGTGTCTCCCTCTCTCTCTGCCTCTCTCCCACTCTGCCTCTGTCTTTCTCTCTCAAAAATAAATAAACCTTTAAAAAATTGTTTAAAATTTCTTATTGTTGGTTAGACTTATACAAATTCATATTCAATATATACACAGTGAACATATATTAACACATATACAAAACAAACACAGTTTTAGTCGTAAAAATGTTATTTATCTAAAATATTCATCCCCAAATCAAGAATTGATTTCACTAAATCAAACCAAACAAAAATGGAATAAAACAAACTCTTCCATGAAGGCCCCTATTAATTTGCCACCAGAATATATGAAATATTATAAAAATACAATATTTGCAGAGTAAATGTGTTACTGATTTGCAAAGAATAGTTGATAAAATAAGAGATATCATTTATAGTGTGTTCACTATTTGACAGACATTAGAGAGCTTTACACCCATTATTTTTAAAATTATAACATGAAACATTAACTTTAATTTTTTTTTTGTATGTTTCATTTATTTTGAGAGAGAGCAAGCGAGCATGAACAGGGCAAGGGCAGAGAGAGAGCAGGAGAGAGAGAATCTCAAGCAGGCTCTGTACAGTCCCCGCAGAGCCCCACATGAGGCTTGATCTCATGAACCCTGAGATCACGACCTGAGTTGAACCCAAGAGGCAGACACTTAACTGACTGAGCCACTCAGACACCCCTCAACTCTATTTTATATATGGGAAGTTTAGTCAGGGGAAGGTTACATAATTTAGCCAAGATCATGCAACTACGATTTTTTTTTAAGAATTTTATTTTATTTTTTAAAGTTTATTTATTTATTTTGAGAGAGAGAGAGAGAGAACACGTAAATGGCAAAGAGCAGAGAGAGAGGGGGAGAGAGAAAGGGAGAGAGACAATCCCAAGCAGCCTCCCGCACGACCAGTGCAGAGCCCCATTTGGCTGGCACTCAGGAGCCAGGAGATCCTGACCTGATCGGAAGTGGGATGTTTAACTGAGCCAGCCAGGTTCTCCCACAACCAGGAAATGTTTGGTGGAAAAGGTGAGTCAAGGCATTCTTACATTAGAGCCTGAGCCCTAAATACTTCTATCCTGCATCCCATTAGCATCAACTATGGTTTTTCCTATCAAACGCAAATAACCAAGCAACATTCTACAGGAAAATCTATGTATCAGTTCTAATATGAATTGCTTTTAATGATGAACAATTTTATTAAGTGTATTTGAAAGCACCCAATTACATAATAAATATAATTAAAAGTTAAAACTCCTTAAAATTGCAGTAATAAAAATGTAACATTTCTTTAATTAAAGCAGAGACTCAGTACCTGATTTATTAAGAGAAAAAAGAAAAAAAAAAAAAAAAGCAGTTTAAACTTCCAGTTACCGGCTCAGCATGTAAGGCACTGGGAAGTTGCCACTTTATCTCAACAGCAAGTAAAAAACCCAACAGACTGAAGAATCGACAACTCTTGGATCCATCGGAGAAAGGAGGGCCTATGACACACTGCTGCGCTGAGACTGGAGACAGAGAGACTACAGTGGGTGGAAGCCGACTGTCACCCGCCGCACCTGACTCTGGGTCCCGTGCCTGGGGAGGAAAACTTGAGGTCTAAGGGGTGAGTTGCAGGAGGTTCAGTGAAGCCAACTCGGAGAGAGAAAAACTCTAGGGGGCCCCAGTGATGGTGGGGCACAATACTGTCAAGTACGCTTCTAGTCGCTTCACCACCAGGTTCCCATATCAAAGAAAAATCCCACTGGCTTCCTGAAGGGGGCAGGGAAGAGGAACTGTTATGGGATGTACATCTGCACTCTGTTTTCCTTATAATGCTTGCCCTCAAGAAAATTCATCAGAGACCACCTGCTAGGGTATAATTAGAGCCTAACAGACCTGGGAGAAGGGAAACATCCAACTCCAGCCGGCTCAACGCATCCTCTCCTGCGTAAGGGAAAGGGGGTGGGGGTGGGAAGACCAAAAAACACCCGTGAAGTTCACAGTCTGAAGGCTCACTGAAAATTGAGACGTCATCATAAGTTATAAAAGGCTTCCCCTCCCTCATACCTCATCACTACATGACTGAAGGCCTATTTACAGCAGTTTCTTTTTAGCCAGTGCATCATCTCTGGCTACCAAGAAAAAACTACAAGGCATACCAAAAAGCAAAAAAAAAAAAAAAAAAAAAAAAAAAATACAATTTGAAGAGACAAACCAATCATCAGAATCAGACATGGCAGAAATGCAGCGTAAAGTAAATAAAAACAGATGGACAATGTCAGCAGAGAGAAGGAAATCCAAAGAAGGAAACAACAAACAAACAAAACAAAACAAGAAATCAAAAACACTGTAACAGAAATGAAGGGTGCCTTTGGTGGGTTTTTCATAAACTGGACACAACTAAGGACACAACCCTAAGGACAGAAGTTTTGAGCTAGAGGATATGTTAATAGAGTCCATGAAGCCCGAAAAGTGAAGAGAACTGAGAAAAACAAAACGAAATGTCCAAGGACTGTGGGACATCAGCAAAAGGTGTAACAGCCTCATAATAAGAATTCCTGAAGGAGAAGAAAAACAGGAACAGAAGGAAAGGCGCCCTGAGAATAATTTCCATGTAGGGGGTGGGATGTTCCATAGCACCAAGCAAGTCTCAGACATCAGCTGGGTGTCCTATCATTCCACCCAATTCTGACGCTGTCTATGCATAGGAGGCATCCGATTCCATAGGCTGAGGGCTCAGTCCCTCACGACTGCCCTCCTCTCCAGACAACCACAAATTCAGGTTCTCACTTGTGCTTCTGACTGACTGGCTATAAATCAGAGCTTCCTGCGACCCCTTCCTTGGGTTTGATAATTGGGTAGATCAGCTCACGGAACTCAGGGAAACATCTTACTTGCTAGATTATCAGCTATGGTGTTAGAAACAGCCAGAAGGAAGAGATACACAGGTGCCAAGCCATCACAGCAAGAACTGGAAGTCTATAAACTCATCTAAGGATCATCAATTCCGTGTTCCCAGTTCCAACAAATCTAGATCATTTGCAAGCAGATAGGGTGACATTCTGGACAGAATACGTTCTGGGGAAAATCCCCTCTCTGGCTGAGAATCTAAGAAATGAGAAAACAAGTGGTCATTCCTCAAAATGCTATGACAAAATAGGATGAGGGGAGCAGTTTAGACATTTCCAATTCAAAACAGAAAAAAAAATCTAAGGCAGTAAAGGGTCACTGGTCTCAAGCAATTTGAAACTTTAGCAGGTTAAATTCTGTTAGTTTTAAGGCCTAGGGATAATCTTCTGTGGTCAGAGGCTCCAACCACTGGGTCTGCAACTTTGCCCTTTGAATCTTTTTTTTTTTCTTTTTTTGAAAGATAGTACATGTTTGCAGAAGAATAGTTAATTGAGCCCATATCCTGCCTCTGGAATGTTGAAAATCCGACATCCCTCTCTCATCGGTCCTATCTCTGTTCCTTTCAGTGAAGTGTTTCTCCTGGCATGACATTTCCCCAAACCTTGTGGATTTCTGTGTATGTCACAGGGATTCCTGGCATTAGACAAGAGAGTCATCCACAGATCTCCCCTGTATAATCCCATCTCTGTTTCCGGTTTCTACTGAGAGGTTGAAGGTATCCATGAGTCACAAGCATAATCCCTTCAGGAACAGCAAATGTGTGTCCTACCTTCCTTTGATATTCTCTCCATAACATGTTTTGTTAGCAGTTACTCTCTGAATTGTAGTATCATTTGCAATCTGGATAGGCAGAGGATTCACAAAATCATCAAGTCCTGTTTGCTTTCTGCCAAACAGCTTTTCATCTCCTTTGCCTCATATTTTAATATAACCAACAAGAGAAAACCAGGCCACATTTTAAACCGTTTGCTTAGAAATCTCATGTAAATCCAAATTCATTACTTAGAAGTTCTGCTGTCCACACCAGTGTAGACCACACTTTGGCTAAATTTTCTGACAGTATATATGAAGGAATGCCTTTCTCTACTTTCCAAAAATGTGTCCCTCATGCCCTTCTGAGTTTTGTCACTGCCTTTAACATTTACATTTCTACCCACATTCCATTTGTGATGATACATGGATTCTCTACTATAGGCTTTCAATACTCTAACCCTCATTTCCTTATGAGCCTCCAACATCAGGTGCCTTTAATATCCATATTTCTAACAGTCTGTCATGTTTAAAACACTCTAGGCTTCTTCTAAATGTGATTCAAAATTTTTCCAGCTTCTAATTATTATTCAATCCCAAAGCCACATCCACTTTTTTAAATACGCTGTTAACAGAATTACCTCACTTGCTGGTACTAAACATCTATAGCAGTTTTAAATGTGCTGCAGCAAATTACCAAAAACTTGGTAGCTCAAAACAATGAAAATGTATCATCTCATAGTTCTGGACGTCAGATGTCGAAGGTCAGTTTTGCTGGGTCTCAGGAGGGCCATACTCCCTCTGGAGGCTTTAAGGGACAATCTGTCTCTTGCCTCTTCCAACATTTAATAGGTTCTGTTGTCTAGTGCCACCCCTCAAAACAAGCAGCCAACCCAGAGAATCATGAGTTAAATAAAATAGTTACTGCTTCGACTAACATCTGTGTTGTGTTGTTATGTAAATTAACACATTTATTCCACGTTGAAATTTTTCCCAATAGTGGCACTTCTACTGTTTTTGCTTGTTTGAGTTCTCTTAAGACTTTTTGATAGCAGCGTTCACCCTTACTTTGGAAATTTCAGTGTAGCCAGGGTACCGCTGACTACTCATTTTTTATTTGGCCACAGAAAGGCAAGTGTATGTATGATGGTTGACTTTAGTTTTCTAAACCACTGTTTGTTTTCTTTCTTTCTTTCTTTCTTTCTTTCTTTCTTTCTTTCTTTCTTTCTTTCTTTCTTTCTAATTGAGAGAGAGAGAGAGAGAGTGAGAGAGCAAGAGAGGGGCAGAGGGAGAGGGAGAGAGAGAATCTCAAGTAGCCTCCATGCCCAGAGCTGAGTCCAACATGGTCTCAATCTTACCACTGTGAGATCATGACCTGAGCCAAAACCAAGAGTCAGACGCTCAACTAACAGAGCCACCCAGGCGCCCCTGCACCATTTTTCTGAAGGAGACACTTTATCAGCCCCATATCTAATTTTAATTTTAACTTTCTTGGTGTGCTAACCACGCTGTAAATAACATCAATCCCAGAAGGAAAGAGCTAACTTATTAAGTTTGGGTGGTTGTTATACATCAAAAATTAACTGATATGGCTTTAAAATGGCATAAATATATTTAAATGTCGCTACTCTAGCCCTAACAGTTACCTACTTCAGGAAGGCTCTCAAAATAATCTTCTAATGGCAAAAATCAACATCAGAAAATATAAAGTATCTATGTTTTTTCCCACCAGGTAGAAGTAATCAAGTTTTTAACCTTCTATAAATGGATATTAGATGTAAATTCAATTTACTCTTCTGAATATAAAAAGGTTTAATTGCCAACTCTCTTTACTACAGGGACATCATCATACGAAATATATATAAATTTAATAAATATATATACTTACGATTTTATTTTTAGTCCATGGGTTTTCAATTCCATAGACTCACTCGGGTCCGATGTTAAAATCTAGCCTTGAGTCACAATCTTAAACTTCTAGTATATTATTGCAGCCTCCATACCTAGGATTTTACAGCTCACAATAAGATCATTGACCAAAGTATAACTTCTCTCTATTTTTCATAGAAATGAACTTGTCCTAAAAGAAAAGATTTAAGGTGCAGTTTCCATTGTGAATGTCCACTGAATTGTCAAAGATGGCTTAAGAATTGACCATTTATTTAATCTGTAGAATAGTCTCTCGTTTTCATGCCTCAAGGCTACTAGAATATATAGTTGTAAAAAGAAATTCTTTCAAACTAAAATGTGGGAACTTCTAATCCAGTATGTCTTTAAAAGATAGATGTATTTTGGTTCCATTTGGAAGAAAGCAACTATTTTCTAAATATTATGTTTAGACTCCATTTCTATGTTGAAAAGCTCCCAGGTACTTATGAAAGAGAGGTTCTTGCTGCTTATGATATTATAGTCTAATTCAAAACCTTTTTACCATGAAAAATAGCATACTGTAAGGTAATAGGAAAAAATCCTTGAGTCTCAATGCATTATTCCATTTTTAGTCCAATAGAACACTTTTCTAAAAGAAATACATTTTATTCTCATTTATTTCTAAACATATTAGATACTGAGTATTCTTTGAGCTGAGCTGATAATAGTCCTAATAAAGCAGAATATCACACAAAAGGAAATTAGTAAACATCTCCCAATTAGTAAACATAAAGCCCAAGAAAACTGAGGCCAATGTAGAAATAATTATAAATTAAAGTGACTAATAATTCAGTCATTTGTTGATTGATCTATCCAAAGGAAATCACATTTTAAACTACTAAAAAATGGCGTTAATACTTGTAACTCTCACAAATAATTCTCAGTCCTTTTTTGCTATAAGTTTTCTATTTTTATATGCTCTTGTACACATTCATTCTTGTTTTCACAACATATTTCTTGAAAAGCAGTCCAAGATGATGATGTAGAAACACCCTTAACCTATCTCCTCCCAAGGACACACGGAGTCTCTACCTACCTATAGAGCAGTTCCTATAGAGAAGAGTTGGGGGGGGGGGCGTTTACTGAACATCTTTTGTACCATAAATAATAAAGAGACCACACAGAGAAGGGTCGGGCAGAGACATGGTAATGACGGGCACTCCACCCCTGATGTGGCAACGTGCAGTAGGGAGGGGTATCACTGAGGGGCTGTATGCACTCTTCTGTCCTCGGGCACAGTGAAAATACATTTTAAGGGCCAGTGAGAGTACAAGTAAAGGAAATCCATCTACTAACCTTAGACAGTCTCCAAAGAGGCAAGGAACTATGGGAAGGGAACTCTCTCCGGGGTCAGAGGCACTGTGGAATGCTATTTTTTAGACTCCTCCCCTACCTGGATAGTGCAGGTGGGGGCAAAGTCCAGGTACTCTAGCTGACCTTGTAGAGATGGCATGTTCCAGGCCCTGCCAGCCTCCAGCTTCAGTCACCCTGTGCCCCTAAATGGCACACGATAGGACTGACCTGGCCTGTACTTTCTCCAGCTCTAGCTTTCCTGACAAGGTGGCCCCAACACAGCATACCTTGGGCACCACTGGTCTGCCCCTGCTCTGGTTCCAGCCAGCCTGCCAAGGACATCAGGCACACACAGTCTACACAGGGGATGTTCTTCGCAAGGCCATTCCTTTAAAACCAGGAGAGGTACCTGTCCCCTCTAATTTATAGAAGCAAACAGAAAGTCAAACAAAGTGAGGAGACAGAGGAATATGTTCAAAATGAAAGAATGAGATAAAAATCCCAGGGAGAAAAAAGCCCTCATGAAATGAAGGAAAAGAGTTCAAAGTAATGGTCATAATGATGTTCACCAAAATCAGGAGAAGAAGGAAGCAAACAGTGAGAACTGCAACCAAGAGATAAACGATAGAAAAAGAACCAATCAGAGCTGATTATATATGTATATAGGTATATATACATATATACCTATATACATATATATAGTAACTGAAATGAAAAATACATGATAGGGAATCTTCAGCAGGTTATATGATACAGAAGAACGGATCACCAATTTGGAAGACAAAAAAGTAGAAATCACTCAGTAAGAACAGCTAAAGGAACGAAAAAAGAATTTAAAAACCTGAAGATAGTTTATGGGGTCTCTGGAACAACATCAACAGTACTAATATTCACATTATAGGGGTTTTAGAAGAAGAAGATAAATGGTAGAAAACTTATTTGTAGAAATAATGGCTAAAAACTTGCTTAGCCTGGGGTAGGAATCAGATACCCAGATCCAAAAAGCATAGAGAGTCCCAAACAAGATTAACTCAAAGAGATCCACACCAAGATGTATTATAATTAAAGAGACAAAAGTTAATGCATTAAAAAGACAGAGAGAGAGAGAGAGAGAGAGAGAGAGAGAGAGAGAGAATCTAGTGGCTCCTGGGAGGCTCAGTCAGTTGAGTGTCTGACTCCCGGTTTCAGCTCAGGTTGTGATCGCACTGCCCTGCACTGGGCTCCATGCTGACCAGAACTTGCTTGGGATTTTCTCTCTCCCTCTCTCTGTCTCAAAATAAATAAATAAACTTTAAAAAGTTTAAAAAAGAAAGAGAGAATCTTAAAAGGAGCAAGAGAAACATAGTAGTCACAAGGAAATCCCCATAAGACTATGAGCTGATTTTTCACCAGAAATTTTGCTGTGCAGAAGGGAGGGGCAGGATCACAGTCTGAACAACTGGTCTAATTGCTGATGACGGTTATTGGTCCTGATGATTTGAGAGGCATCAGAGTTACGAGGAGGAATTCTTCAGCCTCAACCAATCCTCTCCTATGATTCTACTTAACACTAAATGGCGTGATGTCACCAAAAGCCAAGCGTAAAAGACCAATTGCTAGCAATTATACATGTAGACCTTACTATACTGCCTTATATATTTTTAATGAGACCTCATTCAAACCAAACCTAAGTAACAGAAGACTTGTATTCTAGTTTTTCCTACTACTTAATGACTATGGCATAGAAATCAAGTCACACACACACACAAAAAAATCAAGTCTGGAATTTAAGAATTCCCAGACGGTTTAAGTTTATGTTTATTTTAAATTAAACTTAGTAAGATAGATGTGAAGATCTCTGAGTGAAAAAGAGAACATGATAATAAGAGTAATGTAGAGAGCCATTATTTTTTATATTAATAGCCAATATGCAAAATATATGTATATATAGCATTAATAAAATAGTATCTATTGATTTTTAAAAGCCTTTTTAAAAAATTTAGGTTGCATAGGGTCTTTAGTAGCACATTTCATAAGGTGATTCAACTCAAGTTTGAGATCAGAAGTATATCTGCTGGGGGGGGGGTCACTTAACATGCCAGCTCTTATAGACACAAATGTGGAAACCTGTAAATGCATGCCACAAACTGTGCTTTTATGCCTAGAAGAGTAATTTGAAGCACGTCTAGTTATGCAAAGGTCGGGCGAGAAGGCAGACTACTGTTAGTGGCTGCACTGATGCATTGATAATGTCACGCTCAAAGACCCAGTCAGTGCCAATCTCATAGTTTGGAATCCGGGTTATCAGTATGCTTGTAAATCTCAGAAATCTGCCTCCCTTCTAGAAATTAAAGGCTTGCTAGAGAAGACAGTGTTACATCAATGAAGGTGAATCAGTAAGGCAACGGAGTCTAGGTTAAGGACCTAAGTGTAACACAAGGCCAGAACCTCTCCATGGCAGGGCTGGTCTCAGCACACAGCACGAAGCTTATGCAAGGAAGTCCTCTGACAGCAGGACATCTAGCATATGATTTTGAGAAAGACTTGCTAAATTTGTTGTAAATTAAAGTTTTAAAACCTGGGGGAACAAGCACGAATGAGATCTCACACGGGTAGTCCATAGTTTAGATTCTAGTTCTCTCTTATTTCCTATAGGGAAAAGTGTTAACTCCAGGTATGACTTCAAAATCCTTCTGCATTGAGAAAGAAAATCCATTGTCCGGGGATGAGAAATTGAACCTCTCGTCAAAACACTACTAAAGGTCCATCAGTTAAAAAAAAAAAAAAAAAAAAAAGTAAAATACCCAATGATTTTGAATCCCCAAACGGACAAGCAGTTCACACCAGTTTCACACGGTATGGAGTTCTGCAAACCATATTACTATTATTTCCTTCAGAAAGTATAATATTATATAATTGCTCTCAAAATAAATAATGTGGAGACACACAAAACCTCTTCAGATGCTCAGGGCTTACATGGAATTTGTGAAGTTTCAACATTTTTTTTTTCTTCTTTTCTGCTTTAGAATATCAACAAATCAAAGTTCAGTTGCCTTTCCTGGTAAGGAACATATAAGAGCCACTGGCTTTCGGATATATATCTTTCCATTTCTCTCCTCTATGTAACAATGCTACTACAAAGGAACATGCTAAACCTAACATTTTTTTTTTAATTAAATTAAATTATTTTTAAAGATTTTATTTATTTTTTTAATTTTTTTTAATGTTTATTCATTTTTGAGAGACAGAGAGAGACAGAGCATGAACGGGGGAAGGTCGGAGAGAGAGGGAGACACAGAATCTGAAACAGGCTCCAGGCTCTGAGCGGTCAGCACAGAGCCCAACGCGGGGCTCGAACTCACAAACTGTGAGATCCTGACCTGAGCCGAAGTCGGACGCTCAACCGACTGAGCCACCCAGGCGCCCCTTAAAGATTTTATTTTTATGTAATCTCTACACCCAAAGTGGGGCTTACACTCACTACCCCAATATCAAGACTCACATGCTCTACCAATTAACTGGAGCCAGACAGGCACCCCAAAATAAAATTGATTTCTTGTTTTGTTTTGTTTTGTTTTAATTTTCAATGTTTACTTATTCATTTTGGAGAGAGAGACAGAGACACAGTGCTAGCCGGGGAGGGGCAGAGAGAGGGAGACACAGAATCCAAAGTAGACTCCAGGGTCTGAGCTGTCAGCACAGAGCCTGCCATAGGGCTTGAACTCACAAACCATGAGACCGTGACCTGAGCCAAAGTCAGATGCTTAACTGAACCACCCATGCGTCCCCATAAAATTGATTTCTAAATAATGTTACCTGAAAAATAATAATCATTGTGTAAGAAAGTCTAAGTTTCCGTTAAGGAGAAAAACTTAAAAAAGGGAATGTCTGCCTTCCTGTTGCAACTTTAGGGGCAAAAATATACCTGCTCTGTGAGAGAGACTCCAGAGTTCATAATTAAGTGAATAAAAGATTATTAATAGCAAATAATGAATGAATAAAATATTTTCAATGTGATAACATCCTGTCTTTCAAGCTTCACCAGAATGAGTTTGAATTAATAGACTTTTCCTCTTCGTTTCTACTACCCATACTGAAATGTATTGAAATACTGATGATGACATTTGTTACATTTAAAGATGTGTCCAGAGGAATAATGCTTTAATTCCTGAACATGGCTAACCTTTGAATGACTTCTAAAGACCTTAACAATGTTTGCCGGAAAGATGACAAAATAAGTATAATACAAGAATCCTAAAAAAAAAAAAAAAAAAAAAAAAGCATTGAGAAATCGAAACAATTTGTAGAAATGCCCATAGAGGAACACTCTAAAGCTAAGTAAGAATCCTCTCCTGAGTGTTTTAATGATGACACAGTAATAACAAGGGATGATTTTTTTAACTCAAACATAATTTCCTAATCTTTCCAGTAGTATACTAGTCATTTAAAATGAAGATGAGGATATGCCGTGTAAAGTAATTTAAGGAAAACTTCATACTCTAGGTCAGAGAAAAAAGTTTTTACATACACAATTGCTATAGAACAAAAGTATTGCTAAAGTTTCACTGTGAGTTCTCAGAGCCAATCTGAGAGCTTTCTGCCTCTGAGAGCTAAGCTAAAGGAATTCTGAGTCTGACATAGGTTACTTTGTAAATAATAACTTCAGATTCCCTAATTTCCCACTAGATGCATTTAAACATCACAGGATCTTCCTCAGTGCTCAGTTTGAGTAGGTGTTGTACAAATTAAGGATCACAAAAACAGAAATGTGAGGACAGATGATACGGGTTGGACTAAAATTCTTTAGCTTCGTCTAAGTTCAAATAAGCCATTTTATTGCTTTGCACTTAATGAGGAAAATATGTGTTTTCTTTTGTTGCTATTTCAGTGATAAGCAAATTCATATATGAGCTATAGTAAGAGAGACAAACAGATAAGAAATATGAAAAAGGAGAGAAAAGAAGATGAAAACAGAAGGGCAAAGAAGAGGAGGAAAATGGAGAAATGCGTGTGGGTGTTAGTGAGATCACGAAGTTAGTGACTTTGCTTTCCATTTGTAAATCATTCTTCTTGCAAACCACTTTTGCAATTTGCAAAAACATAGATATACAAGCTAGCCATGGATATACCTTATGTGTGACAAAGTAGCATCTATTTTGTAAAATGCTTAGACATTGCCTTCAAATTGCTTTTATTTGCAACTATGTAAAAAGCCTCTTTCTTGCATAAGAATGGCTTCTTGGTAGCAAGAGGGCTGTGCAACAGACACCTAAACTAAGTGGTTTGCTTCACATTTGAATAAAATGCATCTATTTACTCAGCTAGAGATTCTTGTTACAAGAGCTCAAATAAATGAGTAAAGATAAATAACATACTCAACAGAATACATTATTTTGGCTCACTTTTATGAAGAAAAGGAACTTTACAAAAGCTTGGATACATTATTGAAAATAATGGTTGCATGTCTTTAGCTCTGTAAAATTAAAAAAAATTAGTCTGCAATAATTATAATTAACACTTAAAAAATTAAACCGAAATCTATGTGAAATATACATCATAGAAATTTATTTTTAAGCCAAAGTAAAATAATTCCAAATATGACTTTCGTCTTGTTTAAATACATGCATATCATACTGATGTATTTCTTATAACACTAAAACAAAATACCTAAGGAGCGCCTGGGTGGCTCAGTCGGTTAAGCGTCCGACTCGGCTTAGGTCATGCTCTCTCACTTCATGAGTTTGAGCCCCTTGACAGGCTCCATGCTGATAGTGGGGAGCTTGCTTGGGATTCTCTCTCTCTTTCCCTCTCTCTCCCTGCCCCTCCCCAATTTGGGCTCCCTCTCTCTCTCTCTCTCTCTCTCCCTCCCTCAAAACAAATAAAATTAAATAAGACAAATCAAAACACAAAGTATCTAAATATAGCTGAAGCCCTAAATTAGCTGCTTTCCTTTATCATTGGATGAGCCTCTAGCTTAATACAAGGATAATCTGAATATATATTTCTTTCAAAGCAACTACTTTTTGTGGGATGACATAAATAAGCAAAATTAGAACACATGTATTAAAAACACAAGGAGAGGAAAAAGAGTGTATCTGTGAGGTGAAGACCTTTAGTTGAGAAAGAATAACAAAATAATATTTCCTGTATCATCCAGTAAATGCTCATTTCAATTCAATGCAATAAAATTATCCAAATACAGCTTAAGAATATTTCAGACAAAAGTTTTTCTTTACCATTTTCTCTCCTCTACTATCTTGCTTAATAAAAAGACATCTTAAAAGTTACCTTTCTTTAAGGAAAACATTTAACAATTTGAAAGTGCTGGAAGAAAGAAAGTGCCAGAAGAAAAGATATGTTACTGGAACTCTCTTTGATAAGGAAGGAATTCAACATGGATAATCCAGTATATGAGATTTAAAAAAAAATCAATATATATAATTGACACTGAGAAATGTACAGAAACTGTAATTTGCAAACAAACTGCTATGATTCTCAAGAAGTCAACTTTGTCTAACAATGGAGTTTGACACAAATTAATGTCCATGCAAACACTTTTAGCAGAACCCAAATAAGACCATGCATAAAAACCTGTTTTAACATATAACTACAGCAATTTTGTTCAACTTCAAACACCTCAAGGACTTCTGACAGTTCCAGCTACTTGCCTGGTTTACAAGCTGATAAGAATATGACTTATTCCAGGCATGTTTCCAAAGAAGACATACAGCTGTCCAACAGACACATGAAAAGATGCTCAACACTCATCATCAGGGAAATGTAAACCAAAACCACAATGAGATATCAATTTACACTTGTCAAAATGGCTAAAATACAAATGACAAGAAGTAACAAGGGTTGGTGAGGATGTGTAGAATAAGGAACCCTCATGCACTGCTGGGGGGAGTGCGAATAGCTGTGGGCACTGTGAAAAACAGTATGCAAATTCCTCAAAAAATTAAAAGTAGGATGACCATATGATCCTTTAATTCCAGTGCTGAGTATTTACCCAAAGACAATGAAAACACTAATTGAAATATGCATTTCTATGTTTATTACAGCATTGTTTACAATAGCCAAGATATGGAAACACCTCAAGTGTCTGTCAATAGATGAATGGATAAAGAAGTAATACACATACAGACGCACATACACACAATGGAATATTACTCAGCCATAAAAAAGCATGGACTCTTGTCATTTGCAACAATATGGATAGACCTAGAGGGTGTAATGCTAACTGATGTAAGTCAGTCAGAGAAAGATAACTACCATATGATTTCATTCATATGTAAAATTTAAGAAACAAAACAAAGGAACAAACAGTAAAAAAAAAGACAAGAAAAAAGTAGACTGTTAAGTACGAAGAACAGATTGGCGGTTGACAGAAGGGACGTGGGTGTGGGATAGGTGAATAGATAAAGGGAATTAGGAATACACTTATGTTGAGCATGAGAGATGTATACTACTGATGAATCATTATATTGTAAACCTGAAAATAATACAACCAAGTATGATAATTATACTTGAATAACAAAAACACTTAAAACTGACATATACATTGTGCTTTAAAGTGCGTGTAGCACTTCATATAGGCAATTACTATACCTTTCTTTATTTTTGGTTTAGATACCATTGCTGAATACTAAGAACTTACATATGTAGCAGTAATTTTCCATGTTAACCATCTGTGTGTAGACCTTTAACGAGCAACATGTATATTTTCTGTAATCCTTTTCTTTTTTCCTATGTTCTGCTTCTGATTATGTTTTGAATAAAATTTTTTGATTTTAAATCTAGTAGTAAAAAAATGGTCTTGTAAGAAAAAAGAATATGACTAATTCTTTCTTATCCAAACTCTATGCATGCTGGACTCTAATTTCTTCAACTGAAACTTGGGGATAATTCCATCAGATAATGTCCTCCTTCACTTAGTATTTGAAAACAAAACAAAACAAAACTGACATTTTTAAAATCAGTGGATTATCCTGTTGGTCTCTGTAGGTGAGGACAATTTTATAAATATAAAAAATACAAAAATTAAAAAACACTTTTCATATCATTAGTAATAAATTGTATTTTGTTAGTAATAAATATATTCTGCTAGTAATGATTTTGTCAAAATAGTATAAGTCTTATGAAGTATTAATTTAAAACTTTTTCTTCATCTTCTCTGCCTACATTCAATCCAATCTTCCTAGTATTAAAGTAATATTTAAATGTTGATATGCATCCTTCTAAACTTTTTTGTCTTTCTGTCTTAATAATGGCTGTTTTCTTTTAAAAAAAAAAACATATATTGGGGCACCTGGGTGATTCCATTGGTTAAGTGTCTAACTTTCAGTGTTAGCTCAGATAATGATCTCACAATTAGTGAGATCAAGTCCCATGGCAGGCTGCATGCTGACAGAGTGGAGCCTGCTTGGAATTCTCTCTCTTACTGCCTCTCTTACTGCCTCTCTTACTGCCCTGCCCCAGTTCACACACACTCTCTCTCTCTCAAAATAAATAAACTTAAAAACATAATAAAACATGACTTGTTTAAAAAAAATAAGCCATACAAAAAAAATCAAAAACAACTTTAAAACACATATCCAAAAGGTCAAACTTATATTTTAACCATTAAGTGGAGAGCATTCCAGATGATTTGTTAGGCTTTTACAAAATAAAAAAGCAAATAAAAAGGAAAGAAGGAATGAAAAGAAGAAAGTAAAAGAAAGACATAAGAATGAAATAAAGTATTTTATTTAAAACTGGGATCATGCTATAAATTATACTTTTCATATAAGGTATTTTTAGTTGAATTTAAAAGGAAAAAAAAAAAACAGGAACTCAGACACAACAACAGGGCATAAGCAATGCATAGGATACTACTCTTAAGTGCCAGGTTCTAGTGAACAGAGGAAACTGCAGGCAGTCTAAGACCTCTTCTTCGTAAAGTCACTACTTTCAAGAGCAGAAGACATAGACAACTTTCCTAATACACCCTAATCAGAACATGTTTTTTTCTCATTCCTCAGTTTCAAATGCAAATTCATCATTGGACTCACTTTTAATAATTGCACTGTTTCCTGTCTTGGGCTTTGCAAAAGAAGCCTGACAAAATGTGTGCTTTGGCAATAATCTAGATTTTACCTTATTGTGATTACCATAGTGGTCACTATAGCTACATGGTATAATTTTACTGTAATATTTAAATTTTATTAATTTGAACATTTTTACACTAACTTTTCCCAATAAAATTCACTATTAAACAAAAGAGAGAGAGAGAGAGAGAGAGAGAGAAGAAGAAGACAAAATGAAGAAACAGAGAAATGTGTACCAAATGAAAAAAACAGGACAAGGTTCCAGCAAGAGATCTAAGTGAAACAAGTATAAGTAACATGACTGACAGAGAATTTAAAGCTATGATCATAAGGATACTCACTGGAGTCAACAAGAGTGGAAGATATGAGTGAGACCTTGAACACAAGGATAAGGAACAACATAGAAAAGATAAATGACTCAGTAAATGAAAGGAGAAACATGTTTCATGGAAGGAATGGCAGGATGGAAGAAGCAGAGGAACAAATTAGTGACCTAGAAGACAGTAATGGAAAGCAGTCAAGCTTAACAAAAGAGAGAAAAAGGAATTATGCAAAATGAAAACACACTTCAGGAACTCAGTGACTCCATCAAACATAATAACATTCATATTGTAGGTGCCCCAGAAGAAGAAAAGAGAGAAAAGGGAGCAGAAAATTTACCTGAAAAAAATAATAACTAGAAACGTCCCTAAACTAGAGAAGGAAACAGATATCCAAATCAAGGAGGCACAAAAAACTCCCATCAATAAGTTTCCAAACAGATATCCAAATCAATAAGCAGATCCAAACCAAGACATATTGGAATTACATTGGCAAAATATGGTAGTAAAGGAAAAAAAAATTACAAGCATCAAAACAAAAGAAGAGAGTAACTTATAAGGGAAAACCCATAGGCTGGCAGGGGATTTTTTTAGCAGAAATATTGGAAGACAGAAGGTAGTAGCATGATATACTCTAAATGCTTAATGGAAAAATTCTCCAACCAAGAATATTCTGTCCAGCAAGGCTATAATTCAGAATAGGAGAGATCAAGAATATCCCACATAAACAAAAAATAAAGGAGTTCATGACCACTAACCCAGCCTAGCAAAATATATTAAAGGAGTCTCTGAATGGAAATGAAAGACCGAAAGTGATAGTATAAAAGCAGGAAACACAAAAGCAGTAAAAATGAGTATTTTTTGTAAAAACTCATTTAAAAAACTCATAAAATAAAAGGGCATAGAATATAACAACATCTACCTAAAACGTGGGGAGGAGTAAAGAATGAGTTCAGGGGTGCTGGGTGGCTTAGTCAGTTAAGCATCCAACTTCAGCTCAGGTCATGATCTCGTAGTTCATGGGTTCAAGCCCCATGTTGGGCTCTGTGCTGACAGCTTGGAGCCAGTAGTCTGCTTTGGATTCTATGTCTCCCTCTCTCTGCCCTTACCTTGTTCTCACTCTGTCTCTCTGTCTCTCTCAAAAAAAAAACATTAAAATTAAAAAAAAAATAAAAATAATGCGTTTAAACTTAAACAGCCATCAACCTAATACAGACTACCATATGCAGAAGAGGTTATATACAAACCTAATGGTAACCATATATCAAATCCACTAATAAATATGCAAGGGATAAAGAGAAAACCAAATATGCCACTAATGAAAATCAGCAAACCATGAAAGAGAAAAAGACAAGAAAGTAGCTGAGAAAATCTTCAGAAACAACCACAAAACAGAAAATAAAATGAAAATAAATACATATCCATCAAAATTACTTTGAACATAAATACACTACATGCTCCAATCAAAAGACATGGAATGACAAAATAGATTAAAAAATAAGACTTATCTATATGCTGCTACAAGAAACTCATTTTAGAACTAAAGACACCTGCAGATTGAAAATGAGAGGACAGAGAAACATCTATCACCCAAATGGATATCAAAAGAAAGCCATGGTAGCATTGCTTATATCAGACAAACTAGACTTAGAAACAAGGACTGTAACAAGACACAAAGAAGTACACTATGTAATAATAAAGAAGACAATCTAACAAGAAGATAATAACACTTATAAATATTTATGTACCCAATATAGAAGCATCCAACTATATAAAACAGTTAATAACAAACATAAAGGAATCTACTGATAATAATAGAATAATAGCAGGGAATTTAGCACCCCACTTACATCAATGGACAGATCATCTAAACAGAAAACAAACAAGGAAACAATGGATTTGAATGAAACATTGGAACAAATGGATTTAACAGATATATTCAGAACATTCCATTCTAAAACAGCAGAATACATAGTATTTTAAAGGGCACATGGAACATTCCCCAGAATAGATCACATATTAGCCCACAAAACAAGCCTCCTTATTCAAGAAGATCAAAGTCATACCATTTATCTTTTCTGACCACACCACAATGAAACTGGAAAGCAACCATAAGAAAAAATCAGAGAAGACCATAAATACATGTAGGTTAAATAACATGCTACTATCAATGAATGGGTCAATGAGGAAATTTAAAAAAAGAAAGAAAGAAAAAGAAAAGAAAGAAATAAAAAAGTACATGGAAACAAGTGAAAAATGAAAACACAATTGTCCAAAACTTTTGGGATGCAGCCAAAGTGGTTTTAAGACAGAAGTTTATAGCAATACAGGCCTACCTCAAGAAGCAAGAAAAATCTCAAATATACAAACTAACCTTACACCTAAAGAAGCTAGAAAAATAACAATAAACAAATCTCAAAATGAGTCGAAGTAAGGAAATAATAAATATTAGAGCAGAAAAATATGATATAGAAGCCAAAGAAAATAAATAAATAAACAAACAAACAAATAAATAAAAGATAGACTAGACTAGAAAATGAAGAGAAGAGAAGAGAAGAGAAGAGAAGAGAAGAGAAGAGAAGAGAAGAGAAGAGAAGAATAGAAGGATGAAGCCAGGAGCTGCTTTTTTAGGGAAAAAAATAATAAAATTGATAAACCTCAAGCAAGACACATAAAGAAAAACAGAAAAAGGACTCAAATAAAGTCACAAATAAGAGAAGAGAAATAACAACCAACACCACAGTAATACAATCTGTGAGATTGAGAATCTTGAGAATGTTACTAGATGTGGGTTTTTTGTATATGGCCTTTATTATGTTGAGGTATGTTCCCTCTAAACCTACTTTGTTGATGATTTTTATCATGAATGACTGTTACACTTTTCCAAATGCATTTTCTACATCTGTTGAAATGATCATATGGTTCTTATTCTTTCTATTGATGTGATGTATCATGTTGATTGATTTGCAAATATTGAGCCACACTTGTAATCCAGGAATAAATCCTAGTTGGTCATGGTGAATTGTGTTTTTAATGTATTGTTAAGTTCAGTTTGCTAGTATTTTGTTGAGGATTTTTGTATATATATATTCATCAGTGATATTGGCCTGCAGTTCTCTTTTTTGGTGGTGTCTTTATTTGGTTTTGATATCAGAGTAATGCTGGTCTCATAGAATGAATTTGGAAGTTTTCCTTTCTCCTCTATTTTTTGGAATAGTTTGAGAACAGTTGTGACCTCTTCTTTACATATTTAATAGAATTCTTCTGTGCAGTTGTGTCATCCTGGACTTTTGTTTGTTGGAAAGACATTCCGTGCTCACAGATTGGAACAACAAATATTATTAAAATGTTTATACTACCCAAAGCAATCTATACATTTTTTTAATGTTTTATGTATTTGTTTTGAGAGAGAGAGAGACAGAGAGAGACAGATAGACAGATTGAGAGCACTAATGGGGGAGGGACAGAGAAAGAGACAGAAAATCCCAAGCAGGCTCCCCACTGTCAGCTCAGAGCCCAACACAAGGCTCAAACCCATGAACTGTGAGATTATGACTTGATCCAAAATGAAGAGTTGGACACTTAACTGACCAAGCTGCCCAGGCGCCCCAGCAATCTACTCATTTAATGTAATCCTTATCAAAATACCAACAAAATTTTTCACAAAACTGAATGAAACAATCCTAAAATTTCTATGGAACCAAAAACATCCCAAATAGCCAGAGCGATCTTGGGGAAAAAAAAAAAGCAAAGCTGGAGTCCTCACAATTCCAGACTTCAAGTAGTATTACAAAGCTGTAACAATAAAAGCTGTATGGTACTGGCACAAAAAATAGACACACATATCAATGGGACAGAATAGAAAACCCAGAATTAAACCCACAACTATATAGTCAATTACTCTTCAACAAAACAGGAAAGAATATTTCGTGGTAAATAGACATTCTCTTCAACAAATGGTATTGGAAAAACTGGACAGCTACATGCAAAAGAAAGAAACTGGACCATTTTCTTAGACCATACACAAATATAAATTCAAATTAGATTACAGACCATAATGTGAGACCTGAACCCATAAAACTCTTAGAAGAGTACACAGACAGTAACTTCTTTGAAATCAGCCATAGTAATTTCTTTCTAGATTATGGCTCTTGAGGCAAAGGAAACAAAAGCAAAAATAAACTATTAGGACTTAATCAAGATACAAAGCTTTTTTTCTGAAGGGCCAAGGAAAAAATCAACAAAACTAAAGGCAAACTATGGAATGGGGAAATACATTTACAAATGAAATATCCAATAAAAGGTTAGTAGTCAAAATATAAAGAACTTATAAAACTCAACACCAAAAAACAAATAACCCAATTTGAAAATGGGTGGAAAACATGAACAGACATTTCTCCAAAGACATACACATGGCAAACAAACACATGCAAAGATGCTCAACATTGCTAATCATCCAGTAAATCAAAACTACAATGAGATATCACCTCACACCTGTCACAATGACTAAAATCAAAAACACAAGAAACAGGTGTTGGCAAAGATGTGGCGAAAAAGGAATGCTCATACTCTGTTGGTGTTCATGTAAACTGGTATAGCCACTGTGGAAAACAGGATGGAGTTTCCTCAAAAAGTTAAACATAAATCTACCCTATAACCCAGCAATTTCACTACTGAGTATTTACCCAGAGAATACAAAAAACACAAATTCAAAGGGATACATGTACCTTGACGTTCATAGCAGCATTATCTACAATAGCCAAATTATGGGAAAACGACCACTGGCTGATGAAAGGATAAAGATCTGGTGTGTGTGTGTGTGTGTGTGTGTGTGTGTGTGTGTGTGTGTAACGGAATTCTACTCAGTCTTCAAAAAGAATGAAATCTTTCCATTTGCAATGACATGTTTGGAGCTAGACAGTTTAATGGTAAGCAAAGTAAGTCAGAGAAAGCAAAATACCGTATGATTTCACTCATATGTGGAAATTAAAAAAACAAATGAGCAAAGGGAAAAAAAGAGAGAGAGAGAGAGAGAGTCAAACCAAGACTACAGAGAACAAACTGATGGTACCAGAGGGGAGGTTGGGGGGGGGGGGTTAAATAGGTGATGGCTATAAAGAAGGGCACACTGTATCATACATCTGAAGCCAATATAACACTGTATGTCCACTGGAATTAAAATAAAAACTTACAAAAGAAATGAAATGAAAAAAAGGAAAGGAAATTAAATATTTAAAAATGTTCTTACGTGTATAAATATTTTATTCTTAAGGGATACTTATTTAAGCTATCTCAAAATTTAAGGAAAAAGCATGAAAAATAGAGAGGGCAGGTATTTTAATTATTTCAACTTGAGATAACATACCCTGCAAACCCTTGGAATTTGTTCACGCCCTACACTGTAGTATATATATATATATATATATATATATATATATATATATATATATAGTATGTACATTTTCTTGTAAGTTTCATTATAGGGATGCTAAGTCTCTATTTGGTTTGGATTCTTATAATTCCTTTCTTTATGCCTTACTTGACTGGCTTACTTGTCAAAAATGGTGTTGTGTTTGTCTCTCTGCCTCTTTTCTTTTCTTTTCCCAGAAGGGTCTAGTGGTGGTTTATTTCCTCTTTTTATTTTGATATGGAAAGTAACAGTCTCTTATTTGCATGCTTGAATGACAACTTACCTGAACGCACAGGTCTTGAGTAACACTACCTTTTATTTCCTTCCAAACTCTGCAGCTATTGTGCTGTTAGCTTTTATCATTAAACACTTCTGTGGGCAAGTCTGAATTTCCCCCTCAGACAAACCTTTTCTTCCCTATGTGCCAACCAATACTAAGTTCCTCAATTTCAATGACATCACCAGGCTATTTCTTGGGACAAATTGTTCTTCAGCTGTCGTTTCTGGAACACTGTGTATTCCATTGTTCTGAAGATATATTTAAAACTTTATCTCTGGGAAAATTTCATCCATTTTGGATGAATGATTTTTGTTAATTCTATTAGGTTTTCTACATCACAGATGACAGTAATTCTCATGTTGGAACATCTTTGTTCTCTTCATCTATTGTGATTCATTTAATTGCTTTGATATTGGTCTTTTTCCTCTGCATTCACATAATTTTAATAGGTCCTTTCTCCACTGTGTCAGCAATTCCTTTTGCGATGGCATCTGCTGTGTTTTGTGCTATTTAGCATACATTTGTTTTTCTGCACTGTTGTAATTTTGTTTCTCAATTTGTTTCCCCAGCTCTCCAATCCCCATTTTTATCTTACTTACCATCAGGTCTTTACACTTTTGTTTCATAAATTAATGCTCTTAGTGAGTACTTACAAGTCACTTGTGGCACATTTTCTTCTATTCACTTGATGATTCAGTCTTGGCTAAGACCGTCCCTTGTCCTTTGCAAATCATGTTCTTTAATTTGCTCATTTTAATGTTTACATTTGTTGTCAAACCTCTTCTTTTCATCTTGCTAACATGCTGTTTTTCATACGGTTTGACATAATGCTCCTTTTCCTCCTACTCTCTTACCTAAATTCTGCTTTCCCCTCCTCTGAAAATATTGCTTGTTGACTTGTGTTGTGAACTGAGTGTGTCAGGCAAAGGGGACCGCTCAGCTTGGTGCAGGTTTTCTTGACAGAACTGGTACCGAATGTATCATGTAATATTTGAAGTCTTGAGAGTAGTATTTTTTAATTAATTTTTTAATGTTTATTTACTTTGAGAGAGCTTTAAAAGAGTATTTTTAAACATTACTGTCCCAGAAATTATGTGGCAGTCTCGCTAAAATGTGCAAGGTTGCCCATGATTCCACATTTGTTATAAGCTTTCAGTGGATACCAATGTGCCTAGACTGATAATCCTATTTTGAGTAGCAAAGACCTAAAAGGATTCACCACACCCAACAAAGGCAAAATCACATTCCATTAGTGAGATATCTTTGAATTCAAGGTATTTCATAATTGACTGAACATTCCTGGAGGTTATGCTTTTCAGAAAAGGTCATCCCCAGTGTGGCCTCTCAGACAGTGCATCTCAGCCACAGCCATTTCATTCTGTGCCAGCTAGAGACGGACAAGACAGAAATACCCTCTGTGACAGCTTTTCAACAAGTTGGTGTCATTTGTGAGAGCTCTCTTGTTTTTGTTTTTGTTTTTGTTTTTTTGTTTTTGTTTTTTGGGGGGAAGCTGAAGATTAAGATATACCTGCAATATTTCATTGCAGGGGAAGAGCTGGGGAAGAACGGGTTAGACTTTCCTTACTTTTGTTTCTGATTTTGATCTCCTTCTTATAAAGTTTAAAACATGAAATCATGACATTCTCTTCATTTGCTATATTTTAAATTCTAAATTCTACATGATTGATTTTGTCAGATAATCTTATCAACTACGAGGGGACCAAGTTTCAGTGAATAAATTCTATTTTAAAATTCCTGTTGAAGGGAGCTGAGTGGCTCAGTTGGTTGTGCGTCTTACTCCAGCTCGGGTCAGGATCTCATGGTTTTTGAGTTCAAGTCCTACATCTGGCTGGCTGCTGGCTCAAGAGTGTGCAGCCCTCTTGAGATCTTCTGTTGCCCTCTCTTTCTCTGCCCCCCCCACCCCCGACTCTCTCTCTCTCTCTCAAAAATAAAAATATTTAAAAAATGGTTTAAAATTTATTGAAAATTAAAATTATTATTTTTTTAATTTTTTAAGTTTATTTACTTATTTTTTAGAGAGATGGAGACAGTGGGGGGGAGGAGGGGCAGATAAAGAGGGAGAAAAAATCCCAAGCAGGCTCTGTGCTATCAGCACAGAGCCTGATGTGGGGCGTGCTTGGGAGAAAAAATCCCAAGCAGGCTCTGTGCTGATAGCACAGAGCCTGATGTGGGGCGTGAACTCATGAAACCTGTGAGATCATGACATGAGTGAAAACCAAGAATCAGGGACTTAACTGACCAATCCACCCAGGTGGCCCCAAATTATTTTTTATTGTCCCTCCCCCTCTTGTTTTCTCTCAAAATAAAAATATTTAGAAAATAGTTTTAAATTCCTATTGAAAATTAAAATTATTTTAATGTCTCTTCCCTGCTCAAGCATTGTCTCAAAAATAAAAATATTTTTAAAAATGGTTTAAAATTCCTATTGAAAATTAAATTTATTTTAATTTTTTTATGCATTCATTTGGTCATGAATATATATACAGTTGAACATTTAACTAGCATCATATAATGCATATAATGTTTTTTACTTAAAATAGGTCTTCATGATATATCTAGAATAATTTATATATATATTTTTTTCTTTCTAATGGCTTGGTAGTTTTCCACTTGTTAAATTTACCATCCCCTTGATAGTCATTTAAGTCATTTCAATTTTAGTAAGTGTAAATTAATCACTTTATATTATAGTAAACATCAATTCTCTTTAAAGAATATATTTCTAGAAATATAAAACATAAATTGTATGATATCATAATCCCAACTCAATTACTTTATAATAATAATGTTATTCTAGTTTTTATTTTAGGCATAAATAAGTGAACACCCATTTTCACACCTTTGTCAGAATTATATATCATCAATCTTTACCTTTTGATGATGCCAAGTGTAAAAAGAAATGTATCTTCTGTTTTAGTTTACTTTTAATCAATTTGTAATGTTTAAAATAATTTCATATGTTGATTGAAGATTTTTTTTTTTTTTTTGCATTGTATTTACTTTTGATAGAGAAAGACAGAGCATGCGTGGGGGAGGAGCAGAGAGAGCCGGAGACATAGAATCTGAAGCAGGCTCCAGGCTCTGAGCTGTCAGCACAGAGCCCGACGCGGGGCTCGAACTCACAAACCGCGAGATCATGACCTGAGCTGAAGTCGACGCTTAACCCACTGAGCCACCCAGGTGCCCCAAAGATTTGAATTATTATTGTTATAACTGTGTGTTCATAATATTTTACTAATATCGGTTGTGGGTTGTTTTTTTGTTTGTTTGTTTGTTTGTTTTTTACTTAATTGATTTTTAGGAGATAATTTAAATCTTAAATTTTTTTTTTAACGTTTATTTATTTTTGAGACAGAGAGAGACAGAGCATGAACAGGGGAGGGGCAGAGAGAGAGGGAGACACAGAATCTGAAACAGGATCCAGGCTCCGAGCAGTCAGCACAGAGCCTGACGCGGGGCTCGAACTCACAGACCGCGAGATCATGACCTGAGCTGAAGTCAGACGCTTAACCGACCAAGCCACCCAGGCGCCCCTTAAATCTTAAAATAGTAAACATTTACCTCTTTTATATGTACAATATTGTATTTTACAAAATATATTTTATGATATATCAATGTAACCAAATCCAAAACTCAATCTTAAGGATCAACTAAATAAATAAAAAGTATGTTGCTTCTTTCGCATAATATTCTGTAAGATAAGATCACACAATGAGCATTTTACCTGACTATAGCACTCAATATAGGCTATTATAAGCTGAGCACCATACATTGTTGCATGGCAGCATTGGCATCATTTTATAGAATTCATACAAATGATTATGTAATTCTAGCTTTCCTTGTATAAAGGATATAGATTAGGGTACATTACTTAAAATTACTAGGTACAGTGTAGCTTTGCATTCCGTAAAATATCTTAGTTTTGTGTTCTCTAGTATACTAATCTGCTTAACTGCCGTAACAAAATACTACAGACTGAGTTGCTTAAACAACAGACATTCATTTTCTCACAGTTCTGAAGGCTAGAGGTGTTCGGTCAAGATGCCAGTAAATTCTGTTTCTGATGAAAGCCTCTTCCTGATTTGCAGATGGCTTTGTCATGACACGGCTTTTCCTTTGTATTCACATGGAGACAAAGAGCACTCACTGGGACACAAATCTTACTGGATTAAGGCCTTATGTCCTCATTTAACCTTAATTACATCCTTAAAGGCCCATCTCCAAATACAGCCATACTGAGATTGAGGGCTTCCACATGTGAATTTGGAGGAATAAAAACATTGAGACCATAATACAGAGCCTACACAAAGGTTCAAGTGCAATCATAACCGTTTAAGTACAAATTAGCTTGAGATGATACGTGCAGTCATCTCCACCACATGATCCCAGTAACATCAATGAAAAAGATAGACATGAATGGAGAACTGCAGACAGAATTATTCACATTATAGCTTCTCAGAAAAATTTGAAAATCTAAAATATTACCTGAGTCTTCAGTATACTTTGTAACAAAAGGTACACAGAAAAATAAGTTTGAATTTCATGTGTGTATGTGTATTATCTATAGTGAATTTTACTAATGAATTAGGAGCACTGCACACAAAATTAAAAGAGTTCTTTAAATTATTTGTTAAAAATAGTTCTTAAGCAGATGTGTTGAGATTTGCAGTGTCCCTGAAGCTTAACCATGCCTTGCTTTATACAAGTGAACACTGAACAATGACAATCGAAGGACACGAGCAAACAAGAGCTTAGTTTTCTTTTTCTATTTTTTTCTTTTCACAAATGAAAAGCATTTGTAAGACTATTCTTCATGCTAGATTTTAAAATATCAACATGATCATCACACATAGTTAAGAAGAGACTACACAAGAGGAACATTTTTCATTTAAAACTACCTTATTCATTCTACAATCACTACTTCTTGTAAAGTAGAAGGTGAAATGAGAAAAGCTATGTTTTACTAAAGATGTAGGGAAAATGGATGCAGAAATATCAAAGGACATATTCCAAAGCAGATTGTAACCCTCACAAGATAGTGTTTCCAGTTTAAAGAAATACAAGCAAATCGTTGGTGCATGAAAAAGTATGAATTTTACACCAAAGATAAATTCTGAAAATAATGATCATTCTTGAGAAAACATCAATCCATATTACTACTCATTCCCATTAGAAAAATATTTAGGAACGTGACCTTGAATTTAATTAGCTTTGCAATGAAACCTAACAGCCTTCGTAGATATTTCACATAAAATAATGGATTAAAATCCCTTGAAAATTACTTTGCAGTTCATAATTTTGTTAGTCATCTGTTGTCTTTCAACTCCATTTCCACCCTTTCTGCTCTGCTGTGAGATGTTGGGACTGTTTTTTTGCAAACTATGCTTCTCAGTTTCTATCTCCATCCCAATATCAACAGAAGGCTCTAAAAAGGAGGATGAAGAAGGGGAAAAGAAATTGCCTCATCTTTATTTTTTAGTATCCATCCTCCTTTTTCTTTTCTTTCTAGTAAATATTCCTCCAAAAGAGAGCGTTGGCTCCAGCCTGCAGAACCTTTTGCCAGTCCCGGTGTTAGCCTTGTCATTCTTCATTATAGGCACCAACAGCAGCAGAGAGTTATGGCTTCTTCAGAGATCTGAGCACCAACCACCTTCCCCCCATAAGGGGCTCCTGGCTTCTTCTGGCTTCTTCTATTACCACGTCTTCCCTCCTTCTGTTTTCTTCTGGTAGTGTCTCTAGCTTAGCTCAGTTCTTCCTGTTTGCTCTTAATTCTCCTTAAAATTTATACCCATACCTTTCTCTATAGCTCTCCAATTTTTAACCAAAACAAAATACAGCTGGTGTATATTTCATAGAGTAATACTATTTTGACTACAAATGTATAAATTACTTAACCTTAGGCAATAATTATTATATTGTGAGTATTTAAAATAATTCTAGTGTTTTAAAGTAGCTTCCTTATCACGTTCACTAAAGGGACAGAATTTTTAAAAGGAGGAGAATTTTTAAAACTCTATCCCAGTGGAGTATCCACTGGGATAGAGTTGAGGATAATGAGATATTATATGATTATGACCTTCCTCCAGCTTGAACAACATCTATATATGTAAGGATGTTCTTGGAGGGTAGGGGATATGCCAGAATGTGTGATGTGAATTTTGTTATGCAGATTGGTGTCCTTTGATTTGTGCCCTCTGATAATTTTTTCCCTCCTTTCAGAGGATCCCTATATTTCTACACCCCATCATTCATTAAAATATGGTTCCAATATTGCTGTTGTGTATCTTTGTTGTGTTGGTTTATTTCTGTATCTCTAGAATCTTTCTTTGTTTACAAGTCTGTTTTCACCATCGATATGAAACAATTGTCAGAATTAATAAAATGCTTGCAAGTTTCCATTGTACTTACATTTTTTTCAGTGTATTCTTCCTAGTTTGCATTTGTCTATTATATACTCTTTCGACATATTTTTCATTTATAATTTTCAACTTATCTCTTTTTATAACTTTTTTGCACTATCTTAATGGCATCAACTCTTTCTTTTTTAAATGTTTTTATTTATTTACTTTGAGAAGAGGCAGAGAGAGAGAGAGAGAAAACTGGAGAGGAGCAAAGAAAGAGTGAAAGAATCCCAAACAAGCTCTGGACTATCAGGACAGAGCCCCATGTAGGCTCAAAGTCATGAATCATGAGACCGTGACCTGAGCTGAAATCAAGAGTCAGACACTAACCAACTGAGCCCCCATGCCCCAGGTGCCCCTGCATCAACTCTTAATACATAAAATGTATTTATTGGCCTATTTTCAGTTTTTGGTCCATTTATACTAATGTCTGACCCCTGGAGATTTCTCTTTCTATTGGAGTGGGCTCTGTTGTACTATTATCTTTATAACAACTCAGTAAATCTGTAAGTCAGAGGAAGGAGAGTCTTCGAATCTGTGGTCTTGTTGATCTTGGCATTAAATTTTCTGGTTTGAGCTTCTTTATGTAATACTCTACGTATCATTAACATATGACTGCACCAGATATGGCCAGTTTTTCACATCTGTACATCATATGTTAGAAATGCAAAGTAAATCATCTTGTGCCCTGGAACTCAGCATGGACACCTGTTACTACAGCAAATTTACTCAGTCTCTAAAAATAGATTTTTTTTTTTTTTTGCTTCTTCCACTTCTATAGTTTCTCCTTTTCTGCCAACTCACCTTGATTAATTCCTTGCATTGGATCTTTATATAACCAATGGACTGATGCACTTTCATAGCACGTTTATTTTTATTGTATTTTTAATTTTTTGCATACTACTTATTTTTTTCACATATCTGCTTCACTTTTTAGAGTGGCTTAATGGGCAGACTGAGAGATATATTGAAAGAAATAGATTACTTAAGATCAGAGCTATTGGCATATACTCTTGGTTTTTCACTAACTCCATATTTCAACATGTTTTATTCATTTTTTTCCTTGAGTCTCATTTTTATAATCTAGGAAATGCTCGTATTGATTGAGTTTACATGAAATGATTCTGCATGTAGCCATTATGTTTGTGTTTTTTTTCCCCTCTCTAAACTTTTTTTTCTCCTTGCTTATATGTTCTATAATTGTTAAAGTTGTGCATTTCTCAATTTCTTCTTGTCCAGTTTCTAAATTTTCAAACTCAGCTACAGATGCCTGATATCTGCTCTTATGCAAAGACAGTTGTGGTGTGTATTCATCTACAGAAAATTGACATATTTTCTTTAGAGTAACATATTTTTAGAAGGTTAAAAGCATATTATTTTATTTAAAAAGCAGCTTACTTGGTTTTCTGAAGTAAAATTGAGAAATATAAGCCAAATGTGAGCCAGCTGAGTCAAGAACTACATGAATCCCTAAAAGAAAAATACCAAAACTGAAGAAAATGAATGAATAGAAAAATGTCTATTGATTTAAAAGTCAGAGATTCGAAGCTTTCTTTATAATTTGGGAATACAGAAATTAATCTGTAAATAAGTTCCATAGAATCAAACCTGAGTAAAATGATAAGACCCTGAAATTATGAGAGATATTTTCAGACTCACCTGCAGAAAGTACCGTGTTTAAAGGGTTGTAAAAATTAATTAAAAAAAAGGCTCATCGAAGGATAAAGAACCCGACTTCATTTTCTTTATATATCCACAAAATTGACAAGAAACACAATTTTAAATGGTGTGGGAAAGTTGAAGAGCAGTTTACATTATAACAATGTATGTAAAACATTTAAACGAAATATTTTCAGGAATGAGCTCTGTAATAGATTTTAAGGTTCAAGTAAAAGGTTTGGGGTATCAGAAAAATCGTTGAAAGTCCTAGTAAAATGTTTTAGGGTAGTAGTAAAATCTTGGATGGAGGCCAATTGTGCCAAATTCATTTGCCAAGAACTTTTCTATAAATTATTGCCAAAAACTTTTCTATAAATTATTTTCTAACTACTTATAGCATTCTAGACCATTTTCAGTAAAATTTCAAGATCCTGCATTATTAGCTGGCTTAAACAAATGATAAGTGAAAAGATTGCTTCTTTGACCTTCATTGAAAATTTCTTTAAATAATGTGTTGTACTGCAGCATTTTTTTATTATATTTGTAGGGGCTGGTAGCACTCCTGATGTTGACCTTTTGAAATTATTGAAAAATAAAGCAAAATAAATCTTCCTCGTGGAAATTCTAAACAGTCTTCTATTTCCAAGTGACCTTATTTGATATTTGATCCTCTCACCTTGCCTGTGACCAAAAGTCAGGGCTTCCCACTCAGCAGAAAGCAGATCATTTATTTTCTTAGCAGGAGATCTCCCCCATGTTATTAATGATTCATATAGGTCATATTTACAAGGGGCAAATGTTCTAAGTTTGCTGTATCCTAGAGCAGCAACTTCCATTTTATATAAACATAATGCTAGAACTTCTTATTTAAAGTAATCAAAAGCAATAATTTAAGTTCTATGACTTTATTTGATGACAAAGGGATGAAAGGGGGAGCAAATAAAAGAAGAAATAGAATCCTGAAAATAATGCTTCGGGGTCAAGTATCTATAAGCTGTCGCAGAAATCCAGGGAGATCTTTTTCAGCCTTATTGATTTATAGTTGACAAATAAAACTGTAAGATATTTAAATTATTCATTGTGATGGTTTGATAATAATGTATATCACGAAAGGCTTTCCTTTATCAAATTAATAACAAAGCTGTCACTTCACATATTTAGTTTTTATATTGTTTTCTGTGTGTGTGTGTGTGTGTGTGTGTGTGTTTGCGTGTATGAGAGAGAGAGAGAGAGAAAGAGTGAGAGAGAGAACACTGAGGCTCTACACTCCTGGCGGATTAGTTACACAGTGTAGTGTTAATATGTCCCATGTTATGCAGCAGAACCATAGACCTTATTCATGGTGTAATGGAAAGTTTGGATCCTTTTGCCAACATTTCCCTGTTTTCACTCTCCCCCACAAAGTCCCTGATAACTGTTTTAATACTCTGTTTCTGGAAGTTTGACTTACTTACATGCTTACCTACTTACTGGTTTACCACAGATAAGTGATACCACACAGTATCTGTCTTTGTCTGGTTTATTTTACTTAGTACAATGTCCTCTAGGCTCATCCATGCTGTCACAAATGACAGGACTTCTTTCCTTTTAAGACTGAATAAATAATATATTATTATATGTAATAGTATACATTAATAAATATAATAATAAATATAATAATAGATATAATATTCCATTATATATATTTTGTATAATATATACATGTATGTGTAGAGACACACACACACACACACACACACACACACACACACACATTTTCTTGATCCATTTATACATTGGAGACAAAGAGTCTGCTTCCATACCTTGGCTATTGTGAATTAGTCCCATAATGAATATGGGAATGCAGATATTTCTTTAAAATAGCATTATTTATTTTGGAGATGTACTTAGATGTTGTGGGAAATCAAATAGCTATGTCCTGGTTAAGGAGATTACAGGGAATGCATTCCAGTGCTTTCTGGCCATGCTGAAAACAGCCAACCAGTATCTACTTAATGACTATATAGGGGTTGGGTCCTGCCTGTGCTCATGAATTCCTTAGACCATGTTAATGGAGTATCTTGTCTTGTTCTCCACCCTGCTTTTGGCATCTGCTCTTTTGTAGCCTTGGGAACACCTTGTTTTTTTTGCACACGTTTTATATGTCCTTACTGGTACACAGCCACTGACATATTGAGCAATGTGTTTCTTACAATGTATGCCTAATAAGTACAGGAACTTGAGAACAGTTTAACCTCCCTCTCACCTCTCCTGACTTGCAAGGAGTGTTGAGTAACCCTTTTTGCTGTTCTTGGCTTTTCTGGACAAAGCCAAAGGCAGACTCACAACTGGTACACCAAAGTGTTAAGCCGAACCCAGAAGCTGTGGAATTGCTGGGATATATTGTCGTTCTAATTTATTTATTGACTAATCTCTAAATTGTTCTCCATAGTGACTATACAAATTTACATTCCCACTAACAAGGGTTACCTTTCCTCCACATTTCTCTGTCATTGGATACCTCTTCTATTTTCAATAGAAGTTTTTAACAAGTATGTTTTTAACAACCATTTTAGTAACCAAATAGTAACAACCAAATAGTAGTTTTTAACAACCATTTTAACAAGTATGAAGTGATACCTCATTGTGGTTCGGATTTGCATTTCCCCCAGTGATGAGTGATGTTGAACACCTTTTATGTATCAGTTGGCAATTTGAAAGTCTTTGGGGGAAAAAATGTGTATATTCTGTCCTTGGTCCCATTTTTTTAGTTATGTTTATGTTTGTTTTCCTTTTTGTTTGTTTATTTGCTATTAACCCTTATCAGATATGTGGCTTGCAAATATTCCATTAGGTAGGTTTTCTTTTCATTTTGTTGATGGTTTTCCTTTGCTAAGAGACTTTTTAGTATGATGTAGTCACATTTGTTTGGTTTTGTTGAGTTTGCTTTGGTGTCAAACCCCAAAAATATTGCTAAAATGGATATAAAGAGTTTTCCCAGTTTTCTTATAGGAATTTTGTTTCAGATCTTACATGCAAGTCTTTAGCTAATTTTGAGTTGATTTTTTGTGTATAGTAAAGGATAGGGGTAGAATTTCATTCTTTTGCATGTAGTTGGCCAGTTTTACCAGCACCATTCATTGAATAGACTGTCTTTTCCAACTTTTTATAGCCTTGGCTCCTTTGTTGCAATCTATTTGAGGCTTTCGTGATTGCATACAAATTTAAGATTGTTTTATTCTGTTTCTGTGAAAAATGCATTTGTATTTTGATTGAGATTGAACTGAATCTATAGAGCTTTTTAGGTAGTATGATCAGGATTAATGTCTTATCCTTTTCAGTGTATAGGTTTTTCACATCCTTGGATAAATATATTCAGAAATGTTTTACGATTTCTAATGCTACCGTAAATGAGATGTTTAAAAAATTTATCTGACAGTTTATTTTTGCTATATATAACACAGCTGATTTTTGTATATTGATTTTGTATCCTGCAACTTTACTAAATGCATTGATTCGTTCTAACAGGTGATTTTGTTGTTGTTTGTTTCGTTTTGTTGGTGAAGTCTTTAGTTTTCTATATATTATGTCATCTGCAAATGGAAACAATTTTACTCCTCCTTTTCCAATTTGGTTGCCTTTATTTTCTTTTTCTTGCATAACTGCTATGACAGTTGCAAAGGCATGGTCACGGACCTGTGGACAAGCTTCTAGGGAAATGCTAGTAAATGGATGGAGATGGCAGGGGAGGTGTCTGCCAGTTTCCTGGTCTCTTGGGAGGATTGCAGCCACTGCTTAGATGTGTGCTACATTAGAAGCGTGACCCTCAGCAGCAGCTTTCAAAGTATGTAGATGGACCCCTTTTAGGAAAAGACTGGGGGGCAGGTGATTTTTAGCTGCTCCCTTGGCAGTGACCCCTGGGAAGACAGCTGTGGCAAGTGCCCATGTGACTGTTGACAACCGCTTCTTTGTTTGCTATAGTCTCTGGTTGTTGGGGACACAAGCCTTTTGGCTTTCAGAGCTAGATGCTTTGGGAGCCCATCTCTAAGATGGGAATGTTAAAAGTTAGGATGTTAACTGATCAGTCCAAATCCTTTATTCTCAGGGGAAATCTAGAGGTTGGAAGCTTCCAGCCAGTTGTATGGACTTGTGCTGTGGTAGGGTTTATGGCGAGAATGCGTCTCAGTCTTTTCTAACCCATTTTGATATGGGTATTTCTCATTCGTCCAATGCGTAGGAATCACTCAGCTAGTTTCTGGATTTCCTTCAGAGGTAATTTCTCTGTGTACATCTGTATATCCTGGTTTCTGTGGGAGGAGGTGAGTTCAGGACCTCCTATGTTGCCATCTTGGTCAATCCCCTCAATATGAACTCAAGAAACATTTTAACACACTTGACTAGTCAAATTTAAGATTCAAAGATAGTATCAAGCAGCAAAAGCAAACAATATTACTACATACTTTAATAGTTTCTTATTTTTTCTTTTATTTTTATCATTTCCTTCCTTTCTTGCAAATTAAAGACATTTAATTCATGTATACTTCCCAAGACTTTTCATTATTGATTAGACTGTAGTCTTTCTTAATGCATATGTTACTTATAATACAATTATTTTCCCATTGCATACTTTATTTTTTTCAACTCTTTTTTAAAACTTTTTTATAAAAGTTTTCAATTTCCTTCACTTTTCTAATTTCTGGAAAAGCTAAGCAAATTCCCTAGGCAAGTATGAATGTGTCAATCTACCGTAACATTCACAGAATTCTACACAAATTAAAATTATGGATTTTAATCATTCTGCTTATTCAAAATTCCTAAATTCTAAGCAATGCCATACTATCTATGCTTGTATCTATAGATTTTATATTGCATTTATTTGGGGGATGTTGATTCTCAAAACTGTGTTTGTTAAGTAAATCATACGTGCTTTTATAATTTGAGTATACAGTGACAGATAATTTTTAGTAAAGGCTACAGTAATTGCATTTGCTAAAGTTTTCACTGACCAGCTAAATTTAGACCATTGTGGGTTTTTCGTTTGTTTGTTCGTTTGTTTGTTCATTTGTTTTGTTTTGATTTACTTTGTTTTTTAGGGGTAGCCTTTCTGCAGGTCACATATATACTCCGCTCCTCATGTTTTACCGTATTTGGTGACAGCAGATTCCTAACTAGCAGGCATTGTAGTATTCCTGAGAGAATATTTGACTATTACTATAGATAGATTTCTCTGGTTTTAGATTTGCTGTTCTGTGTCTCCCACCTTTGTCAGGCCAACATCTATAAATGTCTTAAATTGAACATTTTATCACGACCAAGGATAGTATTCTACACATTTTTCTGTCCATAGAATTTTTGTTAAAGGAAAATGACTAATTCTATGAAAAAATGCCCACGGGATCCATTGAATTTGTCGTATACTCCATCATGGAGGAGCAGTGGCTTTTAACGTGTATAGAAATAGCTTCTAGAAAATTGAAGATAATGCCTTGTAGGTTTGGGTGCTCTCCAACAAAATGCAGTATATGCTCCCAACCAATAACAAATATTACGTGTCTTCGCCAATAGCTATTGTATATACACCTGGGAATTAATAAGACAAAAGTCAATGTTGACAGAAATCTTTTAGTTCTGAACAAAGGGCCGTGTTAAATCATATTTTAAGGAAGAATATCTAAAATAGTTAAACTGCATCAGTAAGCTTGCAAATATCTTTAATGGTTTCAAATGTATATAGGATCTGTTTGAATACATGTGGATGCTACGGTTTTAAAAATATTTAAAGTAATATTTTCTATTTTATTGATTTTAAAACTAACCTGTTGATGGGGCGCTGGGTGGCTCAGTCGGTTAAGCGGCCAACTTCAGCTCAGGTCATGATCTCACGGTTCGTGAGTTTGAGCCCCCAGTCGGGCTCTGTGCTGACAGCTCCGAGCCTGGAGCCTGCTTCGGATTCTGTGTCTCCCTCTCTCTCTGCCCCTCCCCTGCCCACACTCTGTCTCTGTCTCACTCACAAATAAATAAACATTAAAAAAAATTAAAAAAATAAATAAAAGTAACCTGCTGATTGAAAAAGCTGAGATAAAAAGGGAATTATGTAGAGTAAAAGAAAATAATACAGATACAGTGGTATCATCTACAATGACATGTATATATGAAATATATATGTAAATGAAATATATATATATTATATATATTTGTATTGTCTTATACTAAATATGCTTTAACTGAGAGGCCTTTGTCAGTTAAATAAAACATTGTTAATATATCCTCATATCATAAGAATTTTAAAAACATTTCATGTGCTTATATTTTAATACATAAACCTAACCATTTTATCTTTTTTACATGTAGATTATTCGTGCATTTACACTATTATAAATATCATTTGTTGTCTATAACTGTACAACTGACAATTTAAAAATTATTTTCTTGGGGCGACTGGGTGGCTCAGTTGGTTAAACATCTGACTCATGATTTCGGCTCAGGTCATGGCTCACTAGATTCAGCCCTGTGTAGGCTCTGTGCAGAGCATGAAGCCTGCTTAAGATTTTCTCTCTCTCCCTCTGCCCCTCCTCCACTCACATGCGATGTTTGTTTTCTTGAGATAAATTAGTTAGTTAAAACAATAGAGATATTCCTTTGAAAGTACCCAGCTGTGTTTTCAGCTAATTTTGTATTGCTCTTGTTGTCATACAAAGATTTTAGATATTTAGTCTAAGAAGGTATAATTCATGATCCCATATGCAATGCGTATTTCACATGAGAAGACAAGCTTCAACCTTTCACACCACAGAACAACCAGTTTATAGCATGTTAGTCTAATAATTAATCTATTTTATCACCTAATTCTTTTGTAAACAATACTGCTTCTGTCATAATCCATTAACTCAAATTGTTCCTCTGAAGAGGGTGGCGGATATTATTATTTTGTTAATGAGCAGACTGTCACAGCAATAAGACCTTTTGTCTCAGGCTATTAATTAAGGGGGCAATTTTTGTCTCCTTAAAAATATCTTTATAGACATAAAAAAAAAACCCGGATGTGATATGCTCAAAATAGTATTGAAATGCAATCTATGTACATATATTCTGATCAGTAAACACATGTGAAGAACAACCTGACCTGTTAACTGTTGCTGCTAGCAGATTGTTAGGGAATGTAATCACAGAGGCAGAACTCGCCAGGGTATATGGTGATGTTCAAGTGCTAGATAAGCTCAGTTATTGACTGTAATTGAGCAGTTGCCAAAGGCTTGATGATTCTGTCTAATATTCGAGAATAACTGTGCAAAGGACAGATCAGCTCTCCATTCTCCTAGCATCCCCAAGTATTAAATCTCTCTATGAGGTCATCCAAAGGAGAAGCACCTGCACAAATAATTTCATTCTCCAGAAAAATGTCTTCTCTGGATTTCAATTTAACTTTGTTCCCTTAGCCGTTATTGAGTCCACATAAGAGTCAGTCATTTTAAACAGTACATCTGTGTCAATTTAAGAACTAAATTTGTGGATAATGCTGAGTATGTCATCCGATGGCCGTTACATAAAACTCACAATCTCATTAATGGTTCTTTGAGTTAAGATTCGGGGAAAAAAATTGTGCTTTCGGATTGTGTGCTTTGTTTTGTCAGATCATGAAAAGCGCTTACGGCTATGCAATGTTCCATGGTTTACAAAGTATATTCAAAACATTTTCTCATCTATCCCCATTAAAACCTAATGAGGTAGGAAGGTCAGATATCACTGTTCAATTTACATAAAAGCAAAATACAAGCAAATAAAAAAGTGAGACACATAAAGTTAATGTGACTTTCCCCGTTACAAGTATCTGAATTAGAACTAGATTTCAATACCTTATTATGCTCTGTTTCTACTTTTAGATATATTTTATAACTTTTTGTAACTATGAAGTAAAGTAAATTTGCTACCCAAAATTAAAGTTAACTTGTTGCAAATAGCTAAATATATTTCTTCTATATATAATCTGTGTACTTTATTTTTAAAACCAATCATTACACTTTGACTTACCTTAAAATATTAGGTATTCAATATGTTTAGAAATATATTGGATTTAGATGTCTGTTCTGATCAAAGAGAGAGAGAGAGAGTGAGAGACTAAGAAGTATGCAAATAGGTATATCACAGCTTAATTTACCCAACACTTTTCTTAAATGCATGTTAGTGGTAATCAATTCTTACGAAACACCCTTGGTTTCTCCCCAGTTGCAAATGGAAGATTATAAGTAAAATGTATTTGTATAAAGAATGTTTTTGTAACTGAGGTAGAAAGGGCAGACAAAAATCATTTTCTATAACATATAACAAGTCTGCTCACACTTCCTTGAAGACAAATATCAACCTTGAATGTAATTACAAATTTAATAAATATCACACCCTGAATGTCTGTCTCATTTAAGTTCATTGACTATATAAATTATATATACATATATAAATATACAACATTATGTAAATATATAAATTATAAAATGTTATATTATATAAAACATAAATATATAAATTATATTTCTCACCCGGAGGATCCATCTTAGGTATGTGAAAGGTTCTACCTAATTAACAAGATCCTCAGTGGTTGGAATGTCCTAGTTAAGTTTCTTGTGATTCTTATTACCTAAGAAGTTAGTAAATTGTGCTCTGAGTGATGGTGAGCCAAACATTACAAGTGTGACCAGCCATGGTTTGCTCGCCTGCTTTCTAGGGTTTCTTTCCAAAGAGAAGACCAATGAGTAGACAGAGCAAAAATGAACACACCCACAATTATATATAGCTACATAAATTATTAAGAACACTGAATCTTACCTGAGCCTGCAAGAGAATGCGAGAGAATGTTAGTAATGAAAAGTTCTCTCTTACTTTTCCTGCAAGTATATAGATTTATTTCACATTGATATACAGATGATAGTTAAGATACATGTATAGAAAATCCATTATTCTCTCTACTGTTCTCAGGGATAAAAATCCTTCTAAACATATCTTCCTATTATCCCTCAAAAGAGCTAAAAATACCATATGTGATCATCCCACCTTCCAACCCTGTGAACATTTACTTCTTTTGCATATGGTTCTTCTTAAAATGCCTTTAACCATAAGGGTGACATCCTATCTCCATAGCAACAGGAAGTGGAGTATTTGCAGTGCAGGTTTGACCTGATATTTAGTTCAACTTTTTCTGATTCCCATCATAATTTTGGCAACATTTATTGTTGTTATGCTTTTTGTGGGGAGAGGAAGAATAAGGGGAAATAAGGTTATTCTTCCCTCCAACAATTGCTTTTTTCCCTTATGGACCTTTTCTTTCTTTGTTTCTTTTCTTTTCTTTTCTTTTCTTTTCTTTTCTTTCTTTCTTTCTTTCTTTCTTTCTTTCTTTCTTTCTTTCTCTTTCTTTCTTTCTTTCTTTCTTTCTTTCTTTCTTTCTTTCTTTCTTTCTTTCTTTCTTTCTGAGTTTCACCTGAATTTACAGATTTAATTTTCTTTTTAATTCTCAAACTTAGTGTTTTTTTTTTTTTCGCTGCTGCACTACTGATTTCTCACCTAAGCAATACTTTGCACTCCACAAATGCAAAGGCATGAGCTGTGAAACAGAGCGGGAAATAGGTAGAGGACTATGGGGTTGCCAGGGAAATGGAAAACTGTGTGCCAAGGCCTCACTCAGACAAACCTTGCTTTGTGTTACTAGCTGGCGAAATCATTAAACCCCCTAGGCTGGTGCCTAGAACCCAGGTATAAATTAGTTCTGCTTCATTATTCCTGTCTTGTATTGCTAGTTGCTCTTAGTCAAAAGCAAAGCTGGGAATTATGGCTAAGCACTGATGGAAGCATGAAGGCTTATTGCTTAAATACTAAGCAAATTGGGCAAGAATCTCTTTCAAAAAGATATGCTAGTAAATTGAAACAAAGAAAAAGTACTATAAATGACGAAAAACAAATCTGAATTTTTTGGTGGCTTGGCAAAGGAGATCCATTTTACTCTGAAATGAGTTCAACAAATATCAACCAATAGAATGTGAAGGACTATCTATGTAGAGATATAGATGGGCAGATTGTAATCTCTTTTTGATAAGTGATTAACTATAGGTTTTATATTATTCTGATGAGTTCAAAAGAGTCTGTGATCATTTATGCAAATTTCTAGTACATGTGGAGGGATTCAACATACAAGCATGGACACTATACATTTAGGAAGATTGTTCCTTAAAAATGATATGGTAGAATCTGATGGGATTCACAGAAATCAAATCTATAAGCAACACCCTGGGACTTTGAAGCCTGACAGAGCTAGAGAAACTGAAAGGAAGGTGAACAACAAAATCCCAAAGATGATCCTGTAGTCACAGGCTTGAAACAATAAAGAAGAGTTTAACTAAAAATAGATAATCTTAGAGGCATCTGGGTGGCTCAGTTGGTTAAGCGTCAGACTCTTGATTTCGGCTCAGGTCATGATCTCATGGTTATGAGATCGAGCCTCACTTCAGGCTCTGCGGGAGCATGGAGACTGAATGGGATTCACTCTCTCTCTCCCTCTCTCTTTCTCCCCCTCCCTGCCTCTCCCCTGCTTGTTCTCTCTCTGTGTGTGTCTCTCAAAGTAAACAAATAAACATTGAAAAAAAAATAAAAACAGATAAATTTAAGTAGGAATCACTTAGAAATCTCTATACAATGTTCCACAGAAGACAATAGACGACAACCAAACTTTCAACTCGAATCATTCTGTTTGGAATCTAAGACGGGAGCCAAAGGTAATCAGGTTGCTTTTCTAAGGAATTAGAGTGCAGTTTCTTTGCTTCATTCATGTTATTTTATATCGCTTAATCTTTTTCCCTTTTCTACATGTGAAATTAAATTTCTTCATTATCTATTTTTCTTCCTCCATTACATAGGCTGTATATTTTGGTGGAGGTATAATTTCAATTAAGGCTGTAAGCTGCCATATCAAAAACAGCAGCATTCTCATGGAGAGGAAAGAAACCAGGCTGGACTTAAAGCTGAATTTCACATGCACATGAGTTTTCTTTTCTTACTGTGGGAAATATATGAAAAGGAAAGATGCATTATTTAAAGTGCAGCAATTGTGGACTTTCTACTAGATTTCTAGGACTGCAATAACAAATCACCACAATTTGACCTAAAACAAGAGAAATGTATTGTCTAATAGTTCTAGAGGCTAGAAATCTAAAATCAAGATATTGGCAGTGACATACTTTCTCTTCAGAGGCTTTGGGAGGATTCTTCCCTGCCTCCTGCTAGCTTCTGGTAGTTGCTGGCAATCCTTGGCATTATTTTGCTGGTAAATAATCACGCCAATCTGTACCTCATTCTCACATGTTCCCTCTGTGTGTATGTGTGTCTCTGTGTCTTTATGCACAATTTTTTTTTTCATTTTTTATAAGGACACCAAACCCTAAATTAAACCCTAATTAAACCCTAAATTAATCCTCTTAACTTGATTACATTTGCAAAGATGCCATTTCCAGATGGGCGCATTCATAGGTACATGGTGTTAGAACTTCGCCATATCGTTTTGGGGGTGGGGTGTATAATTCAACTCACAACACATTAGTATAGATTTAAAAATGTGTGTATGGGTTGGAAAAAAATACAAAATAATGCAAATTTCATCTTTTAGTCTATTTTACTCACCATTTTATTTTAAATACAGCCTTACAATCTGTAGTGACCTGGATCTATATACATGCTCATTTCCCAACTATCTGACACAGAATTGGCCATAAATTTCATTTACATAAATGAAACTTTTATGGTTCTCTAGTAATGGTGTTTGGTGCAATGGTAAAGATAACAAACATTCAAGTCAATTTAGAGTCATACTTATTTTTTTCTTCAAACTACAAATAAGAAAAAAAATACTTCTCAATCTTGGAAGAAGAGAAATATGTTAGCTTGAGGTGATATGCTTGAGGTGATATTCCCAAAACAAGCAAAAGTTCTGTCAAAATTAAGGGAGAATGGGATAGGAGGCAATTCTATAATGGTGGTGTAAGAACTTTTGAAAATATATTCACCCATAAAAGCAATGAGGCTATTGACAAAATTCGTCAAAATCAACTTTTTATAATCCTGAAAATTAACCAAAAGCTTTCAAAAATTCAATGAGTATATATTTAAAAAAAAATGAGTGAATTCCTCTATGGTGAGATTTGTATTAACTTACCTCATCCCATATCCCTCTGCCTAGCTCCCCAATAACTTTGGAACCAGCAGCCTCAATACCAGAGTAATTGTGCAAACCAGTAGCCTATAGCCATTGGAGGAATTAAAGCATGATTAGGACTCTCCAAGACTCACCTCCAAGGATTGTTAATATTTGACCCATGTGAAAGTTCTCTGGAAAGCACCACTTGTCATTTGTGGGACTTGTCATTTGACTACACTTAGAGCTTGTTCAGTTGGAAAAGTCCTATCCCCAATGCAGTAGTTGAAAATGATGAGAGACATTTACATAGCATCAGCCTGTTAGGCTTGGAAATACCAAACAAGATGAACTAAACTTTATGTAGGGAATGAGCTATCTATGGGGTGGTGGGGCATGAAAAGCTCTGACATAGTATTAGAAACTGGGAAGCCCAGGTGCATATACAGGGCCAAACAAGTGGTCAGGAAAGACCTTAAGATGCTCCAACTGGCCTTAGGCTCTTCATGAGGCTAAGAAATAATTGCATACTCCAGAGCATTAAGGCATGACCCAAAAAATACACAGAGGACCTCTGGAAATCTGGCTCCAAAGCATTAAAGGAAGTCTCTGTTCAATCACTCAGGCAACACTAAGCTGAGCAGAGACTTCAGTGGCCACCAATGTCAAAAATACAGATTTTAGAGAATTAGTGTAAGAAAGTCACTAAGCAGACAAAAAGCAAAACAACTAACTTTGAAGAGGAGAACTTATTTCCTTAGTTCCCACAGTGGATTATTTATAATGTTCAACTTTTAGGTTAAAAAAATGAGACACAGGAGGCGTGTGTGGCTCAGTTGGTTAAGCTTCTGACTCTTGATTTCAGCTCAGGCCATGATCTCATGGTTCGTGGGTCCCACATTGTGCTTTGCCCTGACAGCATGGCACCTGCTTGGAATTCTCTCTCTCCTCTCTCTCTGCCTCTTCCCCTGCTTGCATGTGCACTTTCTCTCTCAAAATAAGTAAACTTATTTTTTTTTTAATTAAAACAATATTACAAATGAGTCACAAATAGAAACAATGAAGTATAGCCAATATATGGGGAAAAAAAAAGGTAGTCAATAAGAACGTCCCTAAGGGAGCCCAAATTTTGAAGTAAAAGTACGTTAAAGCAACAATTATATATATATATTTTTTTTTCAGTAAAGATCTGCAATATGAAAATAAGCACAAAATCTTTTTGACTTGAAAAACATGATAACAAATGGAAAATTCACTATATGCTTTTCATAGCAGATTTGAATTAACAGAAGAAAGGATCCACAAACTTGAATATATTTCAACTGAGAAGATCTAGTTTGAGGAAAATAAAGAAAAAAAGAATAAAGAAAAGTGAACAGAGATTTAGATACCTGTGGAACACCACCAAATGCATCAACATACACCTAACAGGAGTCTCTAAAATAAAGGGGAGAGTGAGAGAGAGAGAGAGAAATAGCCATAAAAATGTTTGAAAAAGTAATGGCTGAAAATTGTCCCAATTTTGCAATAATGTAAACATACAAGAAGTCCAATAAACTTAAAGTAGGAAAAACTCAAAGAGATCACAGCTAAACATGTCTTAGTCAAGCTGTCAAAAATAAATGCAAAGAGAATCTTGCAAAAAGCAACAGAAGAAAGTGACTTATCATGTACAAGGAATCCTCACTCAGTGAGATTCATAGTTGGCATCACATTGGAAATCATAAAGGCCAGAAAGCAGTAGGATGCCATAATCAAAGTACAAAAACAAACAAACAAACAAACAAAAACTGTCAATAAAGAATTTCAGGGGTGCCTGGGTGGCTTAGTTGGTTAAGCATCCAACTTCAGCTCAAGTCATGATCTCAGGGTTCATGAGTTCAAGCCCTGCATCATGTTCTGTGCTGACAGCTCAGAGCTTGGAGCCTGCTTTGGATTCTGGATCTCCCTCTCTCTCTGCCTCTCTCTCTCTCTCTCTCTCTCTCTCTCTCTTTCTCTCTCTCTGTCCGTCTCTCTCTCAAAAATAAACATTACAAATTAAAAAAATAAAGAATTCTGTATCCATTTAAATATCTTTCAAAAACAATATAAATTAAGACATTCCAAGGTAAATAAGGCCTTCCATCCAAGAAATGATACAGGCAATTATTGAAGTAAATGCGAAAGGGCACTCAATGTCAACTGTGTTCCACACAAAGAAATAAAGATTATCAGCAACAGTAAATAAATATGTAAATATACAGTATAAGTGGAATTGTTTGTAATTCTTTTTTCTTCTCTCTGACTTATAAACAACTGAATACAGGAATGATCATAAATATTATTGGTGGACTTACTATCTATAAAAATGTTATTGGAATGACAATTTAACCCAATAGGAAGGGGATAGATAGGAGGTCTATGGGACTAAAAATTGTGTATACTATAGGAATTAAGTTTTATGAATTCAGACTCACTTGTTTTATGTTAAGATGTTAATTGAACCCCCACCCCAGGGAAACCATTAAGAAAATTATGAAAAATACATGACAAGAAACAAGAAAATGAATTAATTCTGTATAAAAATAATCTATTTAGCACAAGTCACCAATGGAGGAATTGATGAACAAAAAAGACCCAAGACCTAAGACAAGCTTCCTCTGAGGCTCTTGATGGTGATCTTTCCCTTCCTCTTACAGCTTCTGGTAACCCCAGATGTTCCTTGGCTTTTAGCAGCATAATTTCGTATCTGCCGCCATTTTAATGTGACCATTTTCCCTCTGTTTCTGTGCATCTGTGTGTCTTCACGTGGAGTTCTCCCTATGTCTTCATTTTCTCTTGTTACTATGACAATAATCATATTGGACTAGGGCTCTCACCCTAGTAGAATCATCTGAACTCAATTACATCTGCAAAGCCCTATTTCCAAATAAAGTAACATTTATGTGTGAGATAAGGTTTCACCATATCTTTTTGGAGGACACAATTAAACCCACAGGGATAGCCAAAGTGATCTTAGAAAAAGAAAAAAAAAGTTGGAATACTCATGCTTCCAGATTTCAGTTGTGACTACAAAATTATAATAGTCAGAATAGTTTCGTACCAGTCTGCATATACATATATAAATAAATGGAATAGACCTGAGAGTCTCAAAATTAAACCTTGCATATATGGATACATGTTTTTTTGTTAAGGGTACCAAAAAACATAATGGGAGAAAGAATTGGTATTTTTTTTCCAAAAATGGTGCTGGGAAAGTGTATACCCACATGCAAAACAAAACAAAACACCCCAAAATATTGTTAACAGTATGCAAAATGTGAAAAATATTCAAATGTCAATCAACTAAAAGTTAAATAAAAATGTGGCTTAGCCATATGGTAGAATTACTTAGTAATAAAAAAGAATGAAGTTCTGACACGTGCTACAAGTATAAACCTTTGGGATGCTATGCCAGATACAAAAACCCAAATATTGTATGATTCCATTTATATGAAATGTCTGTAAGAGGTAGAATAAAGAGGAAGAAAGCACCCTAGTCCTTGACAGAAGCTTCGTGGAGGAGGGACTTGGGAGGGAAGGTTTATGGGTGTGGGATTTAGTTTTCTGATGGAAAATCATTTTACTGAAAGCAAAACAACCTTTGTTAGATTACTTTTTAAAGACGGGTGTGTATACTTTTTAAATACTTGATGTTAAAAATTGGCACTTGAATCCAAATAAGAGTGATTGTCAAAATGCTTTTGTTTAGCCCTTCAGTGAACACACACTTGTACTTGGCATTTGTGCATAGATTACCTTACCTATATTATTTTGTTGCTGCATTTTCATCTCAAATTTTGCATTAAAATTCATCGTGTACTGTGGCAAACTTCGTAAGTGAAAGTTATTGTGAGCCTTTGCTCTGAGATGCAATTATGTTGCCAAGTTGAAAGAAACCCTCTGAACCAAAGTAAATGGCCGCTTTGTTAGTTACTATACCTTTAATTCTTAAGGCACTCTTAATCAAATATAAGTTGGAATTTTTTTATTTTCTGTATGTCAAAAGTGTAACCAACAACTGTTAGAAAATTATAGAGACAACATATTGATATGCAGCACTTAAAATCAATTGAATTCTAAATTTATTGCCGTAATTATATCAAAGAGGTTGTAAAAGCATTACTTATTTGAAGTTTGCTTCTATTTTACTACTATCTTTAAACAAGTTTAATAAGTACATAAAATTAATTATTTATGCTAAGTGGCAGCAGTAAATTTTAAACACTGTTTTACTTTTATTTATTTATCTCACATTTAAGGACCCATATGACTAATTTCACAGTCCTTCTCATAGAAATATGTCTGCTTTGCTTTGCCGAATAAAGCAGATATCACTGATATCAGAAAAAGTCCTTATTATAGAAAGGCATTGTCTTAAGCAGCTTTTGGTACGAGCATTTAAAGAACAGCACATGGGACATAAAAGTAATAAGGTAAGTTATTATACAAGTTACATAAAATGTAATTTAATATGCAGCTTCGGCTAAATGTCCTTCAAGAGATTCTGGTAACCAACTAATCCATACATTACAAACCATTTATTTCCAAATTTCTTAAATATGTGAACCTATTTATGAACAACTACTTTAGTTCAGAGAAAACTACTTTTCACTGGCCTTTTCTTATTCTACTCAGACCATTCTCAAATGTTAAGTTGACCCCATGACTTAAGTACCCATTAGCACTATGTGAATATATTCTTGATGTGAATCCGTGACAGGGATGTGAAAGTAATACAAAATGTAGTTTCAGCCAAGTTATTAAGGTTCACGATACAACACTGTTTTAGTTACCTATTTTTTTCACAGAGTAGATACATCTTTTCTTTGCAGCCTATTACTTGCTGCCCAGAGGACACTGCCAGTAAATGTAGCTGCTGTTATCCAAAACTTATCCTATACCAGAAAGTGTTTGGCTCTGAAGTTTTCTTGCAGTCCAAAACATCCATTCTGTAATGCTTACACTGAACTGTTTAGTACAGGTTTTTCTAGATGTATCTAAGCACTTTTTATCATCTTTTTTTTTTTAATAAAACAAGAATCATGATAGGTTCTTGGTGATTAACTGATGTTATTCACCCAAAGAAAAATGCCAAAGAGGAAAGTAACTCAAACTTCCACCCTCACCAGGAACCAGCTACTTATATTTTGAGACTCCACACAAAATGAACACTGTTTAAAAATCTGGCACAAAAAAAAAAAAATGTTAGGAAGGCCAGCAACAACATAAAATGTTTCTTTCTTCTGTGATCTGTCTTGCTCTCAACTGACCACAATTTTTAAATTTGCTACGTAATATTGTCCTAACAACAACAAAAACAATAAAAATGTAAATTACTGGCGTGCATTTTACTATTTACCATTATATTGTGGAATGCCATCTTTGAATGCAACTATCAGAGCATTGACTTCATATATGGAATCACCTAAATTACACAGTTTATATTTCGTGGTTCATTTAGTAATGGCATCTCAATCTGGCTAGATGGGACCAACATAAACTCGATTTAGAAGGTTTAAAGTGGAAAAGACTCTCTGTGGGAACAAGACAGACTGAAGGTGTGCTCCCTCGAGCAAGGGAACACTTGTGGGGTGAGTGCAGACTCACACAGGAGCCTCAGGGCACTCTCTCACAGACACTCTCATCGGACAAACTTGGACCTGATGGGTGACCCATTGTGTTCCAGCTGGGAGCACAGAATCCAAGCAACTTTTTTTCTTACCGACCCTCTCTGTTCTCACTCTACTGTGGTTGGGAAACCTCATGGATACGGCAACCACCTGACCCAGATCGGCCCTACACCAATGAGGGTAGAAGAAGACAGAGGTTTCTTGGTGGGTGCAGGGGCAGGGATGTGGAGGATAGGCAGGGACATTTAGCCAAATACAGAGGGAAGGGGTGGACAACCCATCCAGGTAGAAGAGGTATGACCATGGTTGAGTTGAAGCTTTAAGACAGTGGAACATGCCCCGTTGTCTCAATGGACATCATCCAGAAAATGCAACGTCAAGATAAAATTAATAATTGTAAGCCAGTGACTGCAGAGCATTAAACCCCAACTATGTAATCCTTCCGGGCCTGTATGATGATACTATTCACATATGTACAAAACCAGACCTGACCTTGGCATGGTGAAATTAGGAGCATGTCAGAAGAAACCAACCATCACTGCAGTTTGTTAAAGAGATGAATATTGAAAGAGGCAACAACCATGCGTAGAGGTGGATTTTGAAAGTGTTATCATTTCTACATTTTTAGAATTGGACACTTTGACATTACATTGGAAGCAATGCTAAATTCAATGAATGTACTTTTTTGTGTGTGCATAGTGCCTGGTTGTTGGACAAGAAATATGAAAACCAAATCAAAGGAAACAAGGTCCAAGATACCCTGTGCAAAGTTTTCTGTAAGATAACATTAGAAATCAAGATATTTATATACAAAACTAGCAAATTTCTAAAAACTCAGATAGTTTTTCATGAGAAAAATTAAAAACAAATATTTTAATAGATTTGCCGACTATAAGTTTGCTATCATTATTGGCCCAGATAATCTCACAAATTCATTTTCATTAAGTTTGAAAATATTTATATTATATATTTAGAAAAAACATATGTACATACACCATTTTCACATAATTTATATTATTTACATAATATTAAATGAAGATCACCTGTGTCATGTAATATTCAGGTAAAGAACGGATAAAACAGGCTTATAATCCTTAGAACACACACACAAACATGTGTATGTGTGTTGATGTGTATGCACTTCAAAAGTCATGTACATATTCTCATCTGTTACGCCTTCCTATGTAAATTAGCAATGTGCAGAAAAATTCCGTCCCCTACTCAGGCTTTTAATAAATAAGTTACTCGTTCCACTCTTAAGACAGACTTTACTATTTCTTCTTCAGATAAGAAAAATTAAGTCCTAGGAGCTTAATTGAAAAGCCAGAATTGAATCTTAGAAATTCTGACTTTTAATCCAAGGACATTTATTATGTGCCAATAACTATTCATTGTAGAAAATTAAATTCAAATTCTAAAAACACTGGTGTTTTCACAAAAGATTACTTTATAGAAAGAAATATCATTGGGAGAAAGTATTGTCCAATATTCACCTACCTAAAAGTGAGTCCTCCTTGTTGTATGTAATGGTCTTGAGATTCTGGAGTCATTTTATGAAGATATTTTCATTCCGTGAATATTTGAGTGTCTTCATAAAATAGATATTTCTGAAAAGAAACAAACACGTTAGTGGACTATAACATTTACATCTCATTTAATGTCTTTGAGTGGCAATGAAAGCAGAAGATAAAGAGATTTTATAAACTAAAGGATCGGTTTTGGTGTGTGTAAATTATAAGATAATGTCTACTTTTGGGAACATATCAAATATATACAGAATGCTATCACCATCTGTCCCAGATGACCTCCATCTGCCTGGTTAAATCATTAGTATGTTCTGTAACTGCCAAATGTTAGTGTTTCCCAATACATGGTTGACATATTGGAACGAATTCTAACCTCAAAGAGTACTGCTTTGAAATCTGGGTTTGTCAAGAAAACCAAACCAACAACAACAAAAAAGCCACTTTTCAAGCATTTATTATCAAAATCACATTAATTTAGCTACATGGAAATTTTGTTCCATGAAGTAAATTATTAGTATAATATATAACTTGATGGAGTGTAGTTATTGGCCTTTGTAAATTATTAGTATAGTATATAAATGGATGGAGTGTAGGTATTTGCCATAGAAAGACCCAATATCATTTACAAAATACTGAGAATGTCCTAGTTCCTTTTTTCTATTAAAACATAACTGTAATGCAGATGAATTAAAAGGCTTAGAAAAATATAATAAAGGAAAATTAAGGGCACATAATATATTGTCAGTTGAATGAAACTTTGCAAACATGACGACATATTCCTTTACATACTGTTTTTCTATGTATATTCAGAAATATTTTCAGATAACTAGGATCATATTAAATAAAAGCAATTATTAAAACATCAGGTCTCAGTAGAGGATATTAAAAACTATGGAGAATAAAATGAGATCAATGTACCTATGTGATTAAATGTGTCCTTATTTGGGATAAATTTAGAAGTAGTTCTGTAAGCTTGTGTGTTATCCTAAATTGCACAGAGAAAATACAAGGGGTACATGTGAGTATTCAGAACTATTGATGATTAACCAGGTGTGAATTTTCCAATTTATAGTATAATTTGTGTTATTATTTTTTATTTTTCTTTTTTAATGTTTATAAATAGGACTTCACTGATGTATTTTGTTTTCTAATTTTACGTAAAAATTATGTAATTTGCATGTTATCTAACAAAAATGATGTACATGCATGCTCCTCGTATCCATAGAACATGCAAATTATCACACACCTTTATTAATTCATAGGTATTGTGATTCACATTTACTTTAGTTTCTTTACGTGAATTTCCACTCTCCAGCTCAGGAATCAATAACTCTCAGTGGTCTCGGGTCTCGCCTTGGTGTTGTTTTCCATAGTATGCGAATTTAACTTCCAGTTTGGTTGTGGTTAATCCCATCCCCAATCCTCTTGGAAGCAAGAGCCAAAAAGTATAGTGGATTGTGGCCAGAATCTGCTACAGTCAAATAGGAATTGAGATAAAGACTTTGCTAAATGTTCCAGCCAAACGAGAATTTAGATGAAGACACGCACCGATGTAATTTAGAACAAATATGGATTTGCTTCAAATTGATGGAACAAAGCCAAACCACAGAGAAAACCAATACCATGATCTTTGGTGTTAAAGAGGCGTTAAGTGGAAATAACACGTATTTGTATGTACGGCAGGTGGTAACAATGCACAGTGCTGAACATAACTCAGGCACAGAAACTATTATGTTTTGACATTCCGTGAAATGGCATCTGAGCTCTACCTTCTCATGTAGGCCATTACTTAGGTGGGAATGAAGGTACCATGACAAAAGTCATACCTCCAAGCAATCTGTATACAGCTATGTGACAAGGAATTCATTGCTAATACAGCAGATATGAATAACAGCAGGGCCCGTGTGTGGAGAAAGGAACGCTGAACCCATGGACTCTGCTATCAACAGATCCTGTCTCACCAAACCTCTACCCCGTGTCTGTTATATATGGAGTATAACAGAATCCAAATAGTCTCTAGCATGTCAGAAATATCAAGACTCCCTGAGGGTAGAAAAAGTGCTATTGCTGTATGTATGTATGTATGTATGTATGTATGTATGTATGTATGTTTGTATTTATGAAAAAGTCCTGATTTGGATCCAAGTTCTTCCAGGATTTCAGTTATATTAGGTTAAAAGAACCACACAAGTAACCTCGATGATTGGAGTGAACTGGGAGGGTTTTGTGGCTGAGGAAATCCTGTCCCTGCCTGGAAGGGAGGCTGAACAGTGAAATCTGGACTCTTTTTGTTTTTGTTTTCCCCAATGTTTATTTATTTATTTTGAGAGAGAGAGAGAGAGAGAGAGAGAGAGAGGCAGAGAGAGAGGGGCAGAGAAGGAAACAGAGAATCCCAAGCTGGCTCCATGCTGTCAGCATAGAGTCTGACGCAGGGCTCGATCACGCAAACCGGGAGGTCATGACCTGAGCCGAAATCATGAGTCAGATGCTTAACCAAATGAGCCACCTAGGCGCCCCTGGACTCTTCATTGAAACCTTCCAAAGTTTAAATGTCAAATGTTGGTAGCTTACTGAAATTCTTAAAACACGGCACATGTCTAACAGCAGCTGCCTCTTAACTCCAACTTGATGACTTTCGTTAGAAGTTGACAGAGTTAAAGTATGTATTTGATTACCAGAGTCAGAATAGCAACTAAGTTTAGATACAGAGTTTGTATCACTTTTCCATAATTCGAGATCTTGCTTTTCTTGCTTTATTACTTCCGAAGCTTCCTATATTGTGTCATAACCACAGTCTCTGTTTTCCAGCCTTCTTCGACCTACCATATTCTTATCATTGCCCTGTAACAGAGAGAAGTGGTCTTCGTGGAAGCAATCTTGAGCGAGATTGGATTTAATTCCTGGTTGTGTGCCCCTGATCCTGCCGAAGGGTGATTTCTCTGACTCTCTTGGAGATTCTGTAAGCTACTCCAATATGCTCGCTTGCTCTATCTATGTATCATCTATTTAAATGTTTAATTACTTTTGAGAGAGAGTGCATGAGCGGGGCGAGGTGCAGAGAGAGGAGGTCAGACTCCAAAGCAGGTCCTCTGGTGACAGCGGAGAGCCTAACTCCAGGCTCAAATCCATGAACCATGAGATCATGACCTGAGCTGATGTGAGAGGCTTAACCGATTGAGCCGCCCAGGTGCCCCCTGCCAATAGACTTTGAAATATTCCTTCTCCCCCTCCCTTGAAATAATGGCTTAATAAGCATTATTCCATAACTAAGACTCTTAAACTTTTCCACAGTGTGTGTGTGTTTGTATGCATGCATATATATGCAGTTGCCTTTGTCTTCTTTGCTTATTTTCACACCAAACAATAAGAAGTTAATCTTCTAAGCAATGTTTTTGTATGCCATACATTAAAAATGCTCATGGAATAGTGGAAATTGTGGGCACAGCACACTGCCATAATACAAAAATATAATCTTTGTAAGTTGTGTCCATATATACTTATGAAATATTATAATAAAGCAATATGCAAGCAACGTTTTTCAAATCCTTTCCTAGTGAACTGTCAAAGTCATAGGATGAAAAGTCAATGTCCCTCTAGAAAAGGAAGAATTCTGAAACTTGATGTTATCCAGCTTGTAAATTCTGATTTTTAGATGTTTTTCTTATGCATTATTAGAAAAGCTTCATTCAGTAACTATATTGTATAGACCTCAGTTTATAATGCAATAATAAAATCTCCAGATATAAATTCACTGAAAATTGTACAAAAAGAGAGTCTAATTTTTTCTCCAAATTTAAGGAATTCCTCTACATTTATCTGGTTATTAAGTTACTCTAAAGTATAGGAACCCAAACATTTGGCATATATTTATTGAATATATATTGAACATATAAACTTTGCAGGCACTATGGCAGGGCTGAGCACACAAAATTATACAAAATCTACTGCGTTCTGTGTTTTTTCAAGGAATGAGGAATTAACTGAGGCAACCCTCCAACAATGTTGGCAAGAATGTAAATTGGTGTACCTACTGTGGAAAATAGTATAGAAGTTCCTAAAAATATTAAAAATAGAAATTCCATAGGATTCAATAATTCCACTACTGAGTATTTACCCGAGGAAAAGGAAAACTAAAAACCTAATTCAAAAAGATACATGTACCCCTATGTGTATCGCGGCATGGTTTATAATAGCCAATATATGGAAGCAGCCCAAGTAAACATTGATAGATGAATAAAGAAGATATATATCTTATTATATATGTGTCAACAATACTCAAAGAGAGAGAGAGAGAGAGGGGGAGGTGAAGAAATAGGAATTGAGAGCAAGAAAGAGAGAAAAAGGGAGAGAGAGAGAGAGAGAGAGTTTGTGTGTGTATCTGTGTGTTTGTCTGATGTCTACCCTTAGGTAAATGTTTGAGGAGCAAATTGGAGTGTGTTAGGAAAAGGGGATTAGAAAATGGAATAGGTGAAATTTATAAAAATTTATTTTTCGAAGTTTTTAATTACAGGAAAACCTTGGATTGCGAATAACTTGTTCTGCCAGACAAGCAAACATTTATAATAAATTTTAAACTGATAAAGGACTGATGTCTTACAATATGGAGTAGTATGTGATGCTGAGTGTCACATGATCACAACCTAGCCAATGGTTCTTCTCTCTCTCTCTCTCTCTACGGGATTATGGGTGATTGTCTCCCATGCTCAGATGCTTTGTCTCAGGCTGCGGTGTTTGACACAAATCAGTGATTTTTCAGAACGCTGGAAGGTACCCACAACTGGTACTAGTGTATTTTTTGTCGCTTCCAAGCACCTATGGACAGTCCTTTGCTTTTCCATCCAAGAGTAAGCTGAGGACTGCTTTGCTTCATGCTAGGTCAGGCTGCCTGCAGATATAGACCCTTTTCTCTGCTGCCTTATTGCCAGTTACATTAATCACATGCAGTATATGACAAGAGTTTATCAATACTGTACTGTAGTCAACATCCGTGTGAGCGTATACAATGGCCCCCCGTGCAGGGAAAGATTTCACTGAGCCAATAGATAGCAGTGATTCTATTAGTGAGAGTGAAAATTGTCCTACACAATAACCGTCCTCTCTCTGGTCTCCCTCACACCAGCCACGAAGGTTTTCAAAGGGAAGCACAAGTTCATTTGTTTATTTTTCTTTATATTCTGTACTTTATTATTTTGTATTATATTACTGTATTATAATCACTTTTAGATGAATATTTTTGGGTTGTGGAATGAATCATCTGAGTTTCCATTATTTCTTATGGGGAAATTCTCTTTGATATACAAGTTCTTTGGATTAGAAGCGTGTTTCCAGAATGAATTATGCTCGCAGACCAAGCTTTTACTGTATTTTGAGAGAGAGAGAGAGAAAGAGTGTGTTTGTGTGCCAGCAGGAGAGGTGCGGAGGGAGAAAGAGAGAGGGAGAATCCCAAACAGATTCTATGCTGTCAGCCCAGAGCCTGACAGAGGACTTGAACTCATGAAACTGTGAGGTCATGACGTGAGTCAAAATCAAGAGTTGGCCACTTCACCGACTGAGCCACCCAGGTACCCCAATTTATAAAATTTATTACGTTGATCCTGCATGTTCTATGCTAGACTCAGTAATAATTCTTTTAAAGGGCCAGATAGTAAGTCTGAGTTTTTGTTTTAGCGGGCTGCAACTCTTCCTCTGCAACCCCAAAGCAGCTTGAAATAATATGTAGATGACCTCGGCTGTGTCTCCTGTGTAGGCAGCCACTTCCCTCCCCAACTTATAGCAAGCACTGATATATGTTTTCCATCCTTACAGGTTTATCTTCTGCAGCATGCCATGTAAGTATGGAGTTTGGGGGTCCAATGATTCATTTCACTAAGACCTGTAAGATTCACATATTGTTATGTGAATAGATCATTTTTTCCTTTAAATTTAGGGTAGCATTCCATTGGCTGAGTGCATCACCTTTTATCCATTCATATGTAGAAATTAATCCGGAGTTTTCAGTTTTTGGTGATAATGATTAAACCACTGCACGCATACACAAGGTTTTGTGTGAATCAGTTTTCCTTTGACTTTAGTAAATACTTGGAAATGAATTTGCTTAGTCAGATGGGAAATAACATGTTTAACTTCAAAGTGACGCCTCAAAGTGTTTTACAAAGTAGCTGCATCATTTTGCATTTCCACAAGCAAAAAATGAGAATTTCTGTTGCCCTATTCCTTGTCATTTGCTGTGGTCAGTTTTTTTTTCTTTCTTTCTTTCTTTCTTTCTTTCTTTCTTTCTTTCTTTCTTTCTTTCTTTCTTTCTTTCTTTCTCTCTTTCTTTTGTGGTCAGTTTCTTTCTTTCTTTCTTTCTTTCTTTCTTTCTTTCTTTCTTTCTTTCTTTCTTTCTCTTTCCTTCTCTCTTTCTTTTCTTTTTCTTTCTTCTCTTTCCTTCTTTCTTTCTTTTCTTTCTTTCTTTCTTTCTTTCTTTCTTTCTTTCTTTCTTTCTTTCCTTCTTTCTCCTTTCTTTCTTCTTTCTTTCTTCCCTTCTTTCTTCAGCTATTTGAATAAATATGTAGCAGGAGCATGTTGTGGTTTTGATTTGCATTTTCCTCAAGACTAATGATGTTGAGCAACTTTATACATGCTTAATGGCTAACCACTAACCATTTCCCTTATTTGCCAAAGCGTTTGCTCATGGTTTTTTTGGCCATTTTTAAAACTGAGTCTGTTTTCTAATTGTTGTGCTTTAAAGTTTTAAATTATTAGAAGCTTAAAGATTTGGTGCTTTGATTTATAAAATTACAAGTAGAAGACACAAATAAATCAAGAGATAATTGAGTTTCTGTAAAGTGCTTTACACATATGTTCACTGTATGTTATCTATTGTTATTGATGTTCCATTTAGGGAAACATGATGTGCCCCTTTAGTATGTATCTATCTATCGTTATGCAAAAAAATCTCTTTTTAATAGATGCATGGTAGGAAGAACTATGAAATTTAAGTTTTAAAGAGCCAATCATAAATCATGAGTTTTTCTTAAGGCAAGTAAACTCAACGCATGATAAGTACATGTAGTTTGACCATTCGCTTTTGAACAAAGAGGAAACGATGCTAAAAACATGTTGTTGGAGATTAAATTTCCTAAAATGTGATGTTGATTTTGGAGGACTAGGATTATAATTTTAACTATCAGAAAAGATATATTGAAAATAACCACTTTTGTGGTAGTCAGATATGCATTTTTCTTTTTCATGATCCACCTGGTAGAAGTACAGAATTGCAAGATGGATTTAATTATAAAGGCAACTGTACTTTTACCCTTGAAGAGCTGTTCCCTTAATATATTATTCTCTTTGGCTCAAAACTAAAACTTTTTATAATAAGAGATTTCCATCTGTCCATTTGACTGTATCCTATCAATGGGGAAATGGGCAATTTGTTTTTCATGTGAGTATGATGATCTATCTTTAGTGCCCTGTTTTCTGCCCTGTGGAGATGAAGAAATTTTGTGGCTGAAGAATGATGGAGACTCTTTAAGCAGTGACCGACATTAACACTTGTTTCTCCTGTCTCCCCAACAATGCAGGAATAATAGAGTGGAATTGAATGGCCATACTTAACTCCAGGGTATAAGCTATGGGATTGCTACACAAAGATCTGGGTCATTTATCTTCCTATGGTATTCTCTATCAATCTGTAGTATTTTACGATGAGGATTTTATTCCAGTCTTCAAAAAAAAAATGTTTTAGAGATAAAATTGTATGAAATGTTTTGAGTCATTTACATATGGATAGAGGCTATAAAACTTTACTTCCAAATACTTTTAAAAAGGACATAAGAATTCCCAGTAAGAGGGCAATTTAATACAAAGTCTACAAAATTCACTGAAGTTTTAAGTCCTCATTTAAACTGGTAAAATAATGTAGATAAAAACTATTTTGAGAATGCACAGGTGTTCATTTATACTTTACTTCAGTTATGCCTTTTGTATTTTCCTCATTCATTCATGAATCCATGTATTTATTCCGAAATGTTTTTATTCCTTCATTTTAAAGTGCCCATAATGGATGTTTTAAGAGCAATTAATTTTGTAGAAAAGTGAGCAGATTCAATGATCACATAAATGGATTATTTAATTCATTTAAAAAAAAGGCCCATGGTCACCTGCTTTGCAGTCTATAAAAACTATGTTTTTTGCAGTCTATAATACCTGAAATAAGTTGGGATTTTGCAAAATTACAAATTGTTTTTAGAGTGGAAATAAATTTGATGTATTTGTCTACCCAAAATTTTTTTTCTAAATATGTTTAGGTTTTAAATCAGGTGGTTTCTCAAAGAAAATGTTAGCAACAAAAATACTTTAAACATTCAATACTCACATTTGTGAGAACAAAGAAAAAACCTAAAGATATTAAATTATATGCCCCAAAAACTATATTAATATATGAAAATCCATGTTCGAACCTGTGTCAACTAGTCTCCAATTAAGTTACTCAGTGAATTCTCATTATTATTAACATGCATTTTAAAAATTTTTCTCATAAACTTAAATTATTTCCTCTTATTTTAGATTATGGATATTCAAATTTTTGTTCATTTAATAACATAAAATATGTGTGTTTAAGTTAGAGGTGGGTTTACATAAGCTTAATTGACCCTGATATTAAAAATCAATTACCAAATTATTTGAAGGAAAATTTACTCAAAGTAAGAATTTATAAAAGCCTAAAGTACTTAAAATATTACAAAAGATCTGTAACTTGCCTTCATACATTCATTTCCCCCAAGAATTTTGCAAGCTATAAACAATTTAGAAGCAGTTTTTATAGAAAGGTAATTTACCTCATAGGAATTAATATTAATGATTAGCATTTATTTCATCTAAAATTATGTCTAATTAAAAAATTATCTGACTTACTAATGACATGTTAAATATTTTGCTTGATGTACATCATTAGGTCTTTGAGGCTGCAGAGTCATACAAATAAAATTATCTTTGTAATATTTTGTAAGGAGGGATGTTTCACAAGTTTTGTTATCTTTGCTCCATTTTTGACGTCAACATCTTAACTGTGATAATTAGACTATAAATATTAACCCCAGGTATGTTTATATGATCATACTCTCAAGGGTCTCAAATGTGATTTATTTGGTCATATTATGAAAACTTTAAAAAGGAACTGTTAAGTATACATCCTGCATAATAGCTCTTGGAAAACATATAGAATCTATGTAGATATACAGAACATATATTTTTATTTACATATTCACATTACATATAAACATACATATATGTACAAATACACATTACATATATACATATAGCAGAATATATATTTTTATACATGTATATGTGTGTTTATACGCACACAAGGGGGAAGAGACAGAGAGAGAGGTTCAGCGACTCTAATGTACTATAGGTTTTTGGTTATGCTTGGCTAAATATGGAACTGATGAGGACCTTAACAGAATTTGCTGCAAGCAAGAGTCATCATAATCTACACCCCTGCTTTTTCCTATTTGAATTCTGAAGCATTCAAGATAAACATAGAAGTAGGCATAGTGAAATAAGAATGTGAGCTGTTATAGCTCATGGATTTGTTAGCCTTGGTGCTTAGCAACAAGAACTTTTTCCACTGTTTCCCAGCATGCAGCAGCCATACTAAGTCAGTCACATATGGAGCAGGAACTTTATTGCTAAATTTACAACATGGCAGAAGGCAGATCAGGACTCAGGCTCACCTCAGGCTGAGCCATCTTAAAGAGAAAAATGAAAAGGGAGAGGGGGAATGGAAGGACATGAGCTACCCTAATCCATTTCCGTCTTCCAATGTCACCAGTCATGTGAGTCATCCATACCTCCCCTTTAAGGTAAAAGTGAACAGGCGACAGGAGTAATATGCTAATAGATATTTTGATGTTTTTCTATATGGAGTGGGATGCATTCTTGTCAATCTAAATCCAAAGGAAACGCAAGGCAGGATGACTCTCAAAGAAAACTAGACATGTGGAGGTTCCAGAATGTTCAGTTATTATTTTGTGAAGAAATTCCTTGTTCTCAGACACAGGGACTATGAACTAATTAAAAATTATTAAGGAAAAGGATATGAAAAACATGAGTATCGAGCAAGGAAACTGCTCCCATATGACACAGGTGTGAATCTATTATGATAATTGTAAGAATATTTTTATAGATTATGTCTTCCAGATGTTTAGCATCTGAAGCTCCTCTTATGGGCCTCAATTTTGAGAAATGACCTCAAGTCATTTTATTTACATTTTCTTCCTCATGGGACACAACTATTTTTTCTTTTGAAAGGAGGAAAACTGATACAATGGCAAGAATAAATTCTCAAAGTTACTAACTAGCAGTAACCAATGAATATTGATTTGAATACTTTGATATAGATAATAATTTAATATGCAAACTAATTATATTAAAGTTAATGTCTTTATGCCCTCATAAATTAACATTCTAAATTTTCTTCTAAGAATCTATTTTATTTCATATATTCTCCAACTTCCGATTTTCCTTAACTTTTCAGAAGACATTAAATTCATCACATTAATAAAGAGAAGCAGGGGCATCTGGGTGGCTCAGTCAATTGAGCGTCCAACTTTGGCTCAGGTCACGGTCTTGCAGTTCTTGAGTTCGGGCCCTGCCTCCGGCTCTGTGCTAATAAATAGCTCAGAGCCTGGAGCCTCCTTCAGATTCTGTGTGTGTGTGTCTCTCTCCCACTCCCCTGCTCATGCTCTGCCTCTCTCTGTCTCTCAAAAATAAATAAATGTTAATTTTTTTTAAATAAAGAGAAGCAAAAATATGTTTTAGCTAATTAAATTAAACATACGTTGGATGAGTAGAGTTTTGTTGAACATCTTTTGATAATGGAACACATTTTAAGGCATAAATGTTCTTAGGTAATGTCTTCTGGATAGGGATTTTTTTAAAACAAAATGGAATATTTGGGGTAAATCGTCCCAAGGATACCGATTATTAAAAAGTACACAAGTATGAAATAGTTTTGGTGAGTCACATAATCTGATAACTGTTTTAGGAGGCTTGTGAAAGCAGTTATCAGGATGAGAGGCATTTTGACTGCTGAAGAGACTACAGAAACATTAAAGTACATATCCCACCATCAAAGATTTATGAGTAAGAGATTCATATTAATTTTGTTTTAATTAGAGCAAACAATTTGCCTGTGGGGTATCTACACATAGAATCAGTTTGACATCACAGCACAGTTTATATTCTCTAAGGAAAAATTAAAGAACACAAAAGGATTTTTTTGTTTTTCTGTGGCTCTGAATCACAAACAAAACAGCCCAATTTACTTTGGATTCTCAGTGGTATATTCATGTTGTCAGGGCCTCCCATACCTCACCATTTCTGCATTCTAAGAAGAAAAGATTAGGGTTCAAAAGTTCACATTTGTACTACTTTTGCAATTTTTCTTTACATCTGTAGGTCTGAAACTCATTGAAAAGAAAAATTTACTAAAAAACAAGTTTACAGTTGCTGCCTGCTGAAATGAACTGCTAAAGGGAACGCACTAAGATGTGGAGCATAATTGCACAAAGTAAAGACTCATCAAACACATCAGATCTTTGCTAAATTTACTTATTAACTGGCTGTCTTGGACAGTGATTTTTGTTTTTAGTTCTTTAAAAACCACAACAGCTTTTGGATATAAGAACATTTACTCCTTCCTATATAAACCAAAAGGAAATTATATACATTATATATTTTTGTGTATAAATATATATAATGTATTTTGTCCATGAATATCATAAATGAACCTATTTGTATTTTCCATATAGTCAATATTGAATTATTTTAGGATAAATAAATCTTTTCTTGAATTTTTAATCTCAGTCATTTATAAGAATGATAAAAGTTGGATGACAGTAATTTCAAAATGAAAGAATTACAGAATAAGATGCATTATAACTTTTGCTCAAACATTGAAAAAAAAATACCATTGATTATAATCAAAACCATTACCTGTCACTGGCATGTTCTTCTCCAAGGTCATTACCAGATACAAAATGTAGGCATAAGGAACCTAAATGTATCCTCTTTTGTGCCATTGATATGTTCCCTAATTTCACTTAAACAGTTTTTACGGTGAAATTATGTTAGTGTCCCACCAGAGGTAGGATGTCCACTAACATATTTTCCCACGTTTTTGTTTTGGGGTTTTTTTTTTTGCTTTGTTTTTACTTTTAAACTTACTCTTGAAAACTTTGTGTTTACTCTCAAACTCTTATCTGGTTTTACCTAAGCCTTCTCCAGAGGCCAAGTTAGAGCATGCGGCTTACAGCAGTGTTCACCTAAATTAATTTATCAGAAGATTTATCAGAAAATATCCAAAAATAAATAGTTATATTTACATTTATATGTTTATATATGAGAGAGAGAGTAAAGAATCGACTTGAAAAAAATAAACTTTCACTTAAGAACATGGCAAGGTCTGCAACCTTGCCATTTTTAAATATGTAACCTTGGGCATTCCAGTTATGAAGCTTAGTTTCCTGGTTGACTTATCTGCAAAATGAAGGTGACAATAGTAACTGTCTCATAAATTATTTTTCTGAAGATGTAAAACACTGGAAACATCGCCTGCCATGAGTAAATATGATGTGCATTAGTTTTCATCTATTATTATTTATTCTTATTTTTCTTGCTTTAAATTATTTAATGGTGTCTCATTTTCTTTGTTATGTTATAAAGGTATACATTCGGATATGATCCACAACATATGTTGATGCAAATATCTATACATTCAACCTCTCATTTTATCACTTGGGTTTCTCCATTGTTTTCTGTACTTGAGAGCTTAAGTTAGGTCGCATCTTATTTTATTTGGCTATGGAATAGTCTCCTGCCTTATTTCCTAGATACTATCATTTATTCACTCTCATCTCATCTTCATGATAGTGCCTGCATATTTTGCAAAAGAATAAATTTAACTCGGCAACTTTCTTGCTCAAAATAATTCATTGAATTATCAGGTTAAATTTAAAATTTAGTAATGACATACAGGCTTTCAAACTCTTATCTAATGAATGTTCTTAGATATATCCCCTAGAGCAACGCTGGATTTTTCATCAGAGTGTATTATACCCCTCAGTCTTTGTTTCTACAGCTCTGTAAATATTTCTTAATTTCTTTTAATGTTTATGTATTTTTGAGATGGAGAGAGAATGTGACAGTTATTTGAGAAGATCAAGAAAATAAACTTCTGGCCAGATTGTTCAGAAAATAGACTTGTGTCACCAATGTGTAGACTTACAGAAATATCCTTGCCACATATTATTCTGAAAGTCAAATGATAATATGGAAATATAAACAATTTTATATCAATAAATTTTAAATTAGAACATGAAAAAAAAAATCCCTTGAAATACATAACCTATCAAATCCCAGGAAAAAAAAGGGTATAACATGAATAGTCCTATAATTATTAAGAAAAATAGAATTTTTAAATTAAAAATATCCTACGAGAAATTATAGGCCCATAGAATCTACTAAACCCTTAAGGAAGAAATATTACCAGTTTAAAAAAAAATCTTTCAAAAAATTTAAGTGGCATTGCTTCCCAACTCAGTATAGGAGGTTACCATTCTTCTGATACTAAAACCAGAAAAAGATGCCTCAAGGAATAAAAAAAAAAATATCCCTTATTAATATAGACACACAAAAAAATCTAAACAAATCTTTAGCAAATAGAATTGAATCACATGAAAAGAATAACATCATAATCAAATGGGGTTTATCCCAGGAATACAAGATTGGAAGATCAATGTAATTCACCAGATTAAAACACTAAAGGAAAAATCACATAATCATCTCTCAAGAAAATAATTGACAAAATTAAATTTTCTGATTCTTAAAAATCTCAGCGAATGAGAAATAGATAGTCTTCAATATACTTAAAGTCGTTGAAAAATCAATAGCCAACATCATGGTTAATGGGGAAAAACTGAATTATTTCCATCTAAGATGAAAAATAAGACAAGGACATCTGTTCTCATCACTTCTGTTGAGTATTGTATTAGAAGTTCTAGCCAGCACAATCAGCCAAGAAAAAAAAAATAATTTCCCTAGGAAACATTCACATCTCTCACCTGCCCTTCTATTTGAATGTTGAACTTGATCATTTATTCAGTTCTCTTTCATACAACCATGTTCCTGGGAATGACTTGAATTCATTTTCATTTCCAGAGAAGGACTTTTATCTGAAGTAATCCCATGATTCTTGCCTTATTCTTAATTGGTTTATAAGTAGATATGTAACCCACCTTTGGTTCATAGGACACCAGTGTGACACTAGCCCAGAAGTTGCTAGAAGGAAAAGGAGACTGTCTTTCTTTAGAAAATCTACAGTAAGAGAAACTCTTTTCTTGTTGTGTCTGAACACCTGAAGGCGCCAGAGTCACCCTCTAACAGCTTGAGGACAGAGCCACCACTGACACAGAGATTTACATTGCAATTTTCAGTTGGCAAATCATCCAATTCTGAAGTTTTCTCTTCCTAGGTTACCTATTCTCTCCAATAATATACGTTTTTATATTATAAAGCCAGTTTGAATGCATGCAATGGCTTCTTGCTACTCAATAGTATTCTCATACAGATTTTGGCACCAGAAAATGGGCAATGGTAAGAGATGTTGAAATGTGAAATTCAGAAAGTGGAGACTTAGGCCATGGAAAGTTAAGATGCTATGTTTTCTGTCCAATAACTTGGTGGCACTTGTTTTGCACATACTAGAGTTGGTCCCTAGACACAGAGCAATGGGTGGGTCACTAAAGTTGTACAGCTCGTCTTTCATATGGCCACAGAAGATAATGACAGTGAAGGAAGACCTTTCCCAGAAGGCTGAACCAATGAGCATGTTGGACAATTTGATACACCAGGTGTTTTGCCCCATTTGTCTTTCTAATGTGTTTTTATTGTAATTATTCTCTCTTTATAACTTAAAATATTGTTGGTAGATAAGTGTTTCTAACATGGTCTATCATGTCTTTTGCCCTCTCAACGTCATATTTAGATGATGCCTAGGAATTTAGGTTTCTGTCAATTCCCAGGGTTCTAGCAACATATGAATAAATTCAATACTGATATTCAATTCCCAGGGTTCTAGCAACATATGAATAAATTCAATACTGATGTTCTAGCAACATATGAATAAATTCAATACTGATATGAATAAATTCAATACTGAGGAAAAATTAAACTGGATCCAAAGATATAGCTACCCCAAAGGATCAATTGCTCATAATTCCTGCCCCGCCATAAAACTGCTTATGAAAAAACTCACATAATCACGTTTATATTAGATATTGTCTGCAAATTTTCCTGACAATGTTTGATAAACACACATACTAATGGTGATAAAACAAATCACTCTAAACTTTTCTGAAGGCATCTGGCAAAATGTAATAAAAGTCTAAGAATGTCAGAATGTTAAGAAGTCTAAGAATAAATTTTTAGTCTAGAAATCTTTCCTGAGGAAATCATTTCAACTAAAAACAAGTATTTCTGCCAAAATATTCATCATATAATTACTTGTAATAGTGCAAACTTACAAAAATCATAATCACTTACAATAGACTGTTGCTGAAAAGACAGATCCATAAAAATAATGTTTTCTAACTTTAAAAAAATGTGTTTAAAGTTAATTTATTTAGCTTGGGGATATACTTAGAGTGTAGAGTTTAGTAAGAAACATAAGACAAGTAGTTTACACAGATTTATCTGTTATTCTTAATATATAGAAAGATGTGTATAATGCTGATAATTGTTTTTGGATAATGGAATTATAGATATTTTCAATTTTTTTTCAAAATTCTATACTCCTTTTTCACAATGAGAAAATTTTTCATTATGGAAATACAATACACATAGTATTATTATAATGAACTTGACCATGAGTCATAGACAACAAAATTATGGAAATCAGATTTCTCACCATTGTATGTTGAATTACGTTAAGCATGGCATCTTAAGATTCATAAGGTAAATAAATAATGCATTAAAATGTTTTACTTCTATCCCTCACCTCTAATATTTGAATTCTCATTTTATATGAAATATAATTTTACCTGTTGCATGTTATATTAGTTATTCTAATGGATCCCAAGTGAATTTCTGGTTGTGACGAAAAATTGATTGTTATTCATTTGACATATTATCAGAAGTATATGAAAGGTTAAAGGTGAGAAAATGTCTGTGTTTTTTAATATTAGTTATCTTTAGATCTTCAAATAACAGAAAATGCAAAATACGGCTAGTGTATTTATGGTTAAATTACATTCACAGGCACTTTAACAGACCAACATTAAACTTAGGCTATTCAAAATCCCAAGCAGAGTTTGTTTGATTATATTTAAAATTTTATTTTAACTTATAAATTGTATAACCTAGTCTTCAGTTCCTATGTGGGTCACTCTCCTCGGGCACCCACCTCACTAACCAAGGTTGGCATCAATTTTTTCACCCAGCCAAGATTTTAGTTTCAAAAGTTGTTTGATAAACACTTTCCACAGCTCCATTAAATTAAATCACATTAGGGAAACATGGTCCGAGTTAGATTTGGCTTGTCTACGTAGCACTTAAAACCAATCCAAAGGGAATCCAAAGCCCCTGCATATGGCTCAAGTACAGTCAAGAACCAAGGCTGCATGTAAATGAGAACGCATAGGTAGCTGGGCCATCTGTCTGCAAAGTCCTTCCTGATTTGCTTGTCGAGAATGTTACAGGTTTAGTTAAAGCAGGCAGTCACCAGGGGGAAAACCAAAGAAGACAGCTGCCTTCTCTCTGTAACAGAACAAGGCAACACTCACTAATAGGAGTTGGGACCTGTCTAACCTAATCACAGAAATCTCAAATGGTTTCTCAGCAGTCTATCCATCTATCACTGACATGGCTGAATCCTTAAAAATTTTGTCTATGCATGAGTAATAACTATTCCTTTTACTCTATTCAAATGAGAGTTTTTGCCTTTTATAGATCACAGACAACTTCCACAATAAATAAATAAATAAATAAATAAATAAATAAATAAATAAATAAATAAAAGAAATCTCAAGTGCGTTTGGCTTTGGATTACAACAGTAAAATATTACACAGCACATGTGGTAGAGTTTTTTTTTTAATATAAATATATTAGGGATGTCCTGTTTCTATGAGAGATTGAAGTCACTTTAAATTTACTGTAAATAATTAGTCTATATATCATGATAAGGTAAATCAGTTTACATCCCGAGATGGTTGAGAAAGTTAATCCATCGCCTCAGCCATGGAGACAGGTTATATATGTTATTAATTATGTTAAAAGACTTCCATCATGTTAATATAAAAAGTCACGCTACCTTTATTTCTTACTCAGGCTATTGAGTATGCTGCCTGTGTGTGAGCTAATTGAGAGATGTTTCTCTCACTGTTGAGCAAGACTTCTGTTAAATGGCAAGCATCCACTCTTTTCTTATTTTTTTTTTACATTTATTTATTTTTGAGACAGAGAGAGACAGAGCATGAACAGGGGAGGGTCAGAGAGAGGGAGACACAGAATCTGAAACAGGCTCCAGGCTGTCAGCACAGAGCCCGACGCAGGGCTCGAACTCACAGACCGCGAGATCATGACCTGAGCCGAAGTCGGCCGCTTAACCGACTGAGCCACCCAGGTGCCCTGCATCCACTCTTTTCAATAATCTTTTCATTGGTTATGTCACTTATAAAAGTATAGGTACTTAAATTGGTTCTCTTAATACCAGTTGTCAACCCAAATAAAAGCATTGCACAAATAAAAAGGGCCATCAGCGGGGCGCCTGGGTGGCTTGGTCGGTTAAGCGTCCGACTTCGGCTCAGGTCATGATCTCACGGTCCGTGAGTTCCAGCCCCGCGTCAGGCTCTGTGCTGACAGCTCAGAGCCTGGAGCCTGTTTCAAATTCTGTGTCTCCCTCTCTCTCTGCTCCTCCCCTGTTCATGCTCTGTCTCTCTCTGTCTCAAAAATGAATAAACGTTAAAAAAAATTAAAAAAAAAAAAAAAAGGGCCATCAACTAATATTGTCTTTAAGGAAAATTACTTAACATAGTATCTCGTCTGTACCATGGGGGAAACAGTACCAATATAGCAGTGTCATTAGTATTAAATAAATGACAGTAAAGTTTCTGGCATATAGGAAGTTGTTGGTAAATGGCATAATCATAAATAAATTTTCATATTCATAAAATAATTCACATATTCATAAAATAAATTTTTGAGTTCCTTCTATGGTATATGTACAGTTACATTCTGAGTGGTTAATATTACTAACATATAAACATATCCATATATATGAGCTGTTTTCCTAGTATATCAAACAATCGGTTTGCTGAAGAGAAGTCCAAAATATGCCATAGGTAGAACAACGCATTATCATGGATTGTTCAGAGGGCAATGTGTCTAGTATATAAAATGTAGTTGATTGATGTGATCTATGTTAATCCCTGTTAAATTCTATTTTAAGCATAGTAATTTTAAAAATATTATTAAAAACAACTTTATTCTGGGGCGCCTGGGTGGCTCAGTCGGGTAAGTTTCCAACTTCGGCTCAGGTCATGATCTCGCGGTCTGTGAGTTTGAGCCCCGCATCGGGCTCTGTACTGACAGCTCAGAGCCTGGAGCCTGTTTCTGATTCTGTGTCTCCCTCTCTCGACCCTTCCCTGTTCATGCTCTGTCTCTCTCTGTCTCAAAAATAAATAGATGTTAAAAAAATAAAAAAAAAACTTTATTGAAATATGCTTCTGTGTATATGTTTAAATGAAGTAACAATTTATACTTAACTTGAAAACATATGTATTTTACTCAGAGATAAAATACTGGGTTTCCCTCATAGCGTGATGTGAAGGATTCCAGAAAATCTATACCAAATCAACTCCTATCTGTATTATTATTAGAAAAACTCCTATCTTGATTAATTTGTACACCCATTATACTGTCTTTTTTTTTAAAGTTTATTTAAGTGAGACAGAGAGAGCGTGAGCAGGGGAGGGGCAAAGGGAGAGGCAGAGAAAGATTCTCAAGCAGACTCTGGACTAACAGTGCTCAATCTCACCACCGTGAGATCATGACCGAAACTGAAACCAAGAGGCTGATGCTTAACTGAGTGAGCCACTGAGGCACTCCTATTTTACTGTCTTTTTAAAAGAATAAACAACTCTCCTCTGTTAAGTTATTTAGCTGTCCCAGTTTACTCCCTACTTAGTATTTATTTACTGCTTTATTAGTTCCCAGTAAGTTTCTGATTTTGTTTTGTCCACCTTCCAACACAGAAGGTGATCCCCTCTCAGGCTCCAGGAACATATACTGACTGGTCTATGACCATCATGGCACTCTCATATCTATTACCATTTGTAGAATTTGGGGGGGTGGGAAGCATGACTGATTCTGATTAATGAGATATGAGACACAGGTTTCTGTATGCTTTTTCTGAGAAATGTGTCCTTTATCTTATCCTCTGAAACAAATCCAAGAATAAAGAACCCTTCTTCTTTACGTAGATATTGTTTACCCTGAATATAAAATCTGGAAAGACTTCAAGAAATGTATTTTGCTCTAGGTTGAAGATACAATATAAAAGACAACAGAGACAAGCAAGAGGTTGAACCTGAGGATATTTGGAGCTTACCTGATATCTGGGGATCCTATTACTTGAAATAATATAGATCCTTATATTATAAGCAACTTTGAGCACAGTCTTCTTTTATTTACTGCCAAGATCATCCCAACTGCTAATTGTCACCCAAGAGAAAATCAGGTTTATCATTTCCTTTCAAGAATAGGACAGTATTGGCATTGAGGAAATTGAAAACTGAGAAGTGGTAGATTAAAAAGGATATATGGCAGCAGCAAAGAAATATCAAACCACATCCTTCACAATTTCCTGTAACACATGCCTAGGAACCAACACTGAATTTCAAACAGGTTGTTCTCAGAGCTAACATCAAAGCACAGGTATTCCTCTGAACCTTTATCTTAATAGGATTTATAAAGTTAAATCAAAATTTAAAATTTTTCTAACACTAATATAATAATCTCATTTGCATAGGTCTAAATTTGCATGTGTTAGAATTTAAATGTAGATTTTAAACTTTTACATCTTCTTAAAGACTATCACAGTGTCTTATGGAACATATTGCAGAACAAAATTGCTTATATAAAGTCCTTAAAATCAAGTTATCTACCCTGTTAATGATCAGATTTCTACCCTAAATGTTGGAAGCATTCAGCCCCTGATTTTACATTTATATATGTTTCTTTCATTCCTACAATATCAGGTTTAATATCTGCAATTTCCAGGGGAAAAATATGATTAAAATTAGGTTAGAAACAAAAGTAGAACTCTGTGAAATCATTCTATTTTAAGATTTCAGAGGGTCTACATTAATGTCACTTTTTCACTTAAATTTACAGATTTCCTAAGAACCTTGTAGCAAGCACTGTAGATTGGTTACCCCAAATTGACTCATAACCCCTGCCTCTACTGAAAAGATGGTAATCCTTCCTGTACTCCATGGAGCTTCTTGTGCAATTGCATTAATGCCTAACAATAAAGTATTTAAGGAGTTTATGTTTGGATCTTCTTGAGTATTAAAGACCTAGGGTTTTGACATTTGCCCTTTTCTTTTTTTCTCTCCCTTCTATCTGCTTGGAACATAGACTGAGAGCCTTTGCTAAGGACTAAAGATTTTAAAATTGATTTTTTCCAGCTGCTATAATGTATACTTTATACTTCAAAGTAATTTTTTTTTTACATTTTATTATTTTTAAGAGAGAAAGAGAGTGCAAGTGGGGTAGGAGCAGAGAGTGAAGGAGACACAGAATCCAAAGCAGGCTCCAGGCTCTGAGCTGTCAGCGCAGAGCCCAACACAGGGCTGGAACCTATAAGCCATGAGATCATGACCTGAGCCAAAGTCACATGCTCAACCGACTGAGACACCGAAGCACCCCTATACTTCAAATTTAATGCATATGTTTTTTTTAATTACACAAGAGTTTCTGACTATAATGTAATTAATTGGCAAACATTTGTTTACAGAAATATAAAAAGATATCCATCCTTAATTAGGATACAGAATGTTTCCTCCCTAATTGTTCCTACCCTATTGCGCGCGCGCGCGCGCGCACACACACACACACACACACACACACACACACACACACACTGATAACAGGAAAAATATCAATTTTATTATGATAGGATTGAGATGGGATGATGTATCTCAGTACGGTGTCCACATGGAATTTCTATGTCCAAATGGGATCTCAGAATAAGACTTACTATTTCAGTCACACATTCTGCTACTCACAAACAAGATTCCCCTTATGAATGAAGCGTCCAGCCAGGGAAGACAGAAGCCATGATGAAGACAATAAAACTGTTCTCCCTGGGAATGGGTTTGCTCCTAAAAGGGAAGAGGCATGGCGAATCTCCCATGCCCTGTCAGTCTTTCTGGCGGGATTAAATATACCAAGGTCACAAGGCCTTCACTCTCAGACTGGCAGATTGAGCAGGGGGACAGTAAAGTCAGAGGCTACTTAGAGAAAATCTTTTGTATTAGAAACCAGGAAGGTGTTTTATCTTTCATCTATAAAGATAGTATTAATCGTATGTATTTAAATATTATATATTCTATCACTTTAAAATGGATTTTAGGGGCGCCTGGGTGGCTCAGTTGGTTAATGTCTGACTCCAGCTCAGGTCATGATCTCGCGGTCTGTGAGTTCGAGCCCCGCATCGGGCTCTGTGCTGACAGCTCGGAGCCTGGAGCCTGCTTAGGATTCTGTGTCTCCCTCTCTCTCTCTGCCCCTGTCCTGCTCAGTCTGTCTCTGTCTCTCAAAAAGTGAATAAACATTTAAAAAAATTTAAAAAAAAAAACCTAATTTTAAACATGAATTTGATGCTCTTTCTTTAAACCATATTTAATTTACAAAAAAAAAAATATTTATTTTGTTCCCTGCTTATACTTAACAAATACATTTCCTCTCTCATTACAAAATGTACACTGGTGAGTAGTAGCTCTGATTACTGATGTTAACTGCCTAACATTCAAATTACAAGAATACTTAAAATATATGACTGCAAGTAAAAAGGCATGCATATGACCCAAACTGAGAAGAATGTGCCCTTTGACAGCAGGACATAGCAATAGAAATGGGACAAATCCCTAAATTCAACATAATTATATAATAATATATAGTGTATATTTTCTTTTTAATTCAAGTTAATTAACATGCAGTGTAGTCTTGGCTTCAGAAATAGAACCCAGTGATGCATCTCTTACATACGGCACCCAGTGCTCATCCCCAAAAGTGCCCTCTCCAATGTCCAACACCCACTTAACCCATCCCTCCCACCACTTCCCCTCCAGCACCCCTCAGTTTGTTCTCTATATTTGAGAGTCTCTTAGTGGTTTGCCTCCCTGTTTTTCTATCATTTTTCGTTCCCTTCCCCCATGTCATCTGTTGTGTTTCTCAAATTCCACATGAGTGAAATCTTAGATCTTTCTCTGTTTTCACTTAGCATAATACCCTCTAGTTCCACCCATGTCATTGAAAACGGCCATTCTTTTTCATCGCCAAGTAGTATTCCGTTGTGTGTGTGTATGCGTGTGTGTGTGTTTCCGTGTCTGTGTGTGTATATATACCACATCCTCTTTATTCATTCATCAGCCAAAGGACAATTGGGAAATTTTCAAAATCTGGCTATTGAATCAGCATCTTTGTATCCTTTGGATAAATACCTAGTAGTGCACATGCGGGGTCATAGGGTAGTTCTATTTTTAATTTTTTGAGGAACTTTTGTACTGTTTTCCAGAATGGCCACACCAGTTTGAATTCCCACCAACAGTGAAAAGTGTTCTGCTTTCTCTGCATCCTCACCAATGTCTGCTGTTCCCTGAGTCTTTATTTCAGCCATTATGAAAAGTGTGAGGTGCTATCTCATTGTGGTTTTGATTTGGATTTCCCTGCTGACGAGTGATGCTGAACATATTTTCAAGTGCCTGTTTGCCACCTGGATGTCTTCTTTGGAAAAACGGCTATTCATGTCTTCTGTCCGTTTTTCAATGGACTGTTTTTTGGATGTTGAGTTTGGCAATTTACTTACAGACTTCGGATACTAACCTTTTATCCTATATGTCATTGGCAATATTTTCTCCTATTCTGTCTCTGGAACCCTCGACTTTTCATGAAACTTGAAAAAATATTTTTGAAGGTCTCATGTAAAGGATATATGCCAAATAACTGAAGTGGTATTTGTTATGATCCACAGAAGACACTTGGCCTCCTAGCCACCTCAATACCTCCTAGTAAGAGTCCGTACATGTCTTATAGGTGTCCTCAATGGGGGCTGTAACCCAGCTCCTTACACGAGTTCCCTGTATGCTCCATCATGGGCTGGGAGCAGCCAGTGAACATCCTGGCTTCCACAAAACCATGTTGATTTCAGAGCACTGACCTGACTCAGAACTCTGTGAGACACATTCTCGTCTCTCACATGTATCAATAAAGAAAAGATATAGCACTGATATATAACTGAAAACATATTAAGAGATAATTTAAGAAATATTCTTTTTCAAATTAGAATAGGAAGTGTATCTTTAAAGCAGACATGAAAACAAAGGCAAAAAAGTCAATTGATACGTGGACCACACGAAAATGTAAACTTTCATAAAGTCAGAAACAACATTAACCTTCAAGAAAAAGTACATACCAGGGTAAAATAGTTGGGATTTATGTACTATAAAAATATCAATATTTACAATTCATGCAGAATTCCCCAAGTCAATAAGAAATCACAGTATTTCATAAAAATGGGTGAAGTATTAGAATATGAAAATCTAAAGATATTTTTCAGTCATCAGATAGTCTTTTGTGGTAAACCACAGCTTGCCTTGGAACATCTAGAGAAGCCTAAAGTAATTTATTAAAGGCACCAAAAAGCTCTGGATGCAGTCCAGATACACAAACAGGAAGATTTTCCCTCTCAAGATATTTGGAAAATTCTGAAACTGTTGGATGGTTGGTCAGTCACAGAGCTAAGCTAAAACCTCTGAATGGCAGACTAGACCGGCCTCCAGTTTCTCTCCAGCGAGGAGATAAAAACCTGCCAGACTCACTGGCAAGAACAAAGCTGGTTCACTGACACTGGGATCCAGTCCCCTTTCAAAGGGAGAGAGTGAGGACGGAGAGCCTTCATGTTTATTCACATGTTCAGCAATGGCACATGAACCCTTGCTCATGGACATTTGCTTCCAATTTCTGTGGACGAGAATAGTTTATATTGGATAAGTAACAGTCCCCCCCCCCTTGCTCTCTTCTATCATATTCTTTTGCAGTCTGACAATATCCAACATTTTCCTTGTTGAAAAATGAATTTTCCATTTTATGGTTCATAGACATAATGTAGTATTCTGAAGTGAAAATAAAAAATCAAATCCGTTTGACCCTTTTAAGACTCGTAAGGGTCCTTATTATGAAATATTTAGATAGCGGGAGACAAAATGCCCTTTTATCATTATAAATGGCACTCTGTATTTTTGCATACATCCTTTACGATAGTTCCATCGTTTTCCATGAATTAAAGATAACAACAGTTTGAAATCATTTTCTTTTTCAGCACTCACGAAAATAAGGTTTTCTAAAAAGTAGAAATGATAAAGTAAAAGAACAATACTAATCCTCTATATATTTTACGACTTTTGCCATATTTGCATGTTTGTTTTTGAGCAATTTTTTTGTTTTAGCAATTTTGCAGCCTCTCTACTTTGATCCATAAGGACCGAGCAAACTCTTTTGAGAACTTTATCCCTATTGCTGTTAAGTCATGGAAGAAATAATTTTCACTTTTTTTTTTTTTCCTCCACCTCTGCTCAGATCCAAACATCAGGGATCAAAAGCAAAATAAGCTCAAGTGAAAGGCATGTGTGCACACACAAATACACACAATGAGAGGTGTTTTATTACCTGGGGACATAAAAGTTTAGAGCCAAGAAGATGGAATGAATGTAAGTCAGTAACTTGAATATCCAGCTTACTGACAAACTCTCAAGGAAGCTGTCGATCCATGATTGATGAGGAAGGATATTTTGGATTCACTAGCTCTCTAAGAAAAATGTCCTTGAGGTATTTTAGTTGAAAGATCCATGATGTCAAATTCCCCACCAAGTAATGACTACATTACTTGAAGGAATTTGCAGCATACTTCAATTTCAAATTCATGCAATGAATGTAGAGAACTTATGATAGCTTGGCTTTTCAGAAAATAATTTTTTATACAGTTTCCTAATTTATGTTATATTAATTGCTACGAGTATTCATTTTCCCTTCCATTTTTCCTGTGTTTTATTTATCTATGACTTCCAATTCACACATGAACTTACCTAAAAACCAGAGATGTTCTTTTTAATAGAATACTGATCAATATTTTCATTCTCATTTGATGGATGGTTATCCTAGAAAACAGGTTAGTCTGATTTACTGAATAAAATGATCATTATGATCATGATGATAAAAGCGACCAACAGCTGTGAAAAACTTGCTCTGTAACTTGGCTTCTCCTAATGTGATTACCCGCTATTGGTTATATAAATTATCTCATAACTTTCATTTTACCAATATGGAAAATAAATCAGTACAAGAATTTAAACAACATAATTGAGATGACATGGCTAATAACAAGCAGCGATGACATTTGACCCAGAAGTCCCATTAGAAAGGCTATGCTTCTGCTATTCTAATACTGTTTCCTAAATTTAAGCTAGCCAAACAACAAATTGAATTATGTAAATATGTATATTACTGTAAGACATCATAAAGGTAAAAATTAGACAAATGAATCCTTCACCCATGTTTTGTAATATTTTCACTGGCATTTGAAGCAGGATCAAGTTCTACAAAAAACACTTATTAAAGAAACTTTTATAATTTTGGAAGAAAACTAATATTTTTTTGGAAAACATTCTATTTTATACAAGGAGTTCATTTAATATTATTTTTCAATTAAATTCTATTTCCTTTCATCTATGTTCTTTTATTTCCAAGTCTAAAAGAAAATTAATAGTTTCAATGCCCATTTGATAGCTGCTTCCTGATCCTGGGTCAGTATCTCTACTTGGCTTTATGATTTTCCATATGAGACCCAAATCCCTGGTAGACTAATTTAAACAGATACATGCAAAATATTAATTAAGTTTACTAGTGAAGGCAAACATGGCAAAGATCCTCTGTTGCAAAAGACCAGCTTTTCTGCTTTGGACAAGTCTTTGCTTTCTTGTAATATGGTCTCTTCATCATAGTTTTCTTAACCCCCAAAGAGAAATTAATTATTCCTAGGCTTCCTCAACATATTTCCTCTTTACCTGATTAAGACTAATTATTACCTAGACACTGATCTGCTTACAGAAAATTATTCTTTAGAGAACTGGAAATTCAGGTAGGAAGCTTTATAAAGAGTGCTGCCATATAAAATACTACACTGAATAAATAAAGAATACTAAAGGGTCTATCCATACCCATAAAAAGCAAACAAAAAATATGCTGTTTTTGTACAGGCACCTTTTTCATAGTCAACTGATGATATAGAAGCAACAATTACTTGAATTTTAATATAATAATAAATTATAACTTTTGTAATGAAAGATGAGTGACACATTTTAAACTTAAAGTGTCTTATATGTTCTTTTATATTTTATGGTTAGGACTTGACTTGCTATATCAAATTCTTATAGCATTCTTTTAAATGTATATTTTGTGACCTATGGATTATTACCAGATGATTCTCTTTCTTAGCGGAATGGGGTTTCTTTCTTGCTTTCTTTCCTTCTGCCATTTAAAAAATCTTCATCCATCATTTCTCCTTTCTTTTTCTTACTTTCTTCCCTCCTCCCTCCCTTTCATTTTTTTCTTACTTTACTTTTTTTTTCTTTTGCATTCTTTTTTTATTAATTTAGCTTGATAATGAATAAATCTTAAAATTCTATACTAAATATAATTTAATATGACAAATCAGATGAAAGAATGTGATTTGTCATATTAGAATATGAAAGAAGAATATGAAAGAAGAAGTTAATGTATGTTACAATCTTAAGACATGAAAATATTACTCTGTCCACATAAGAAAAACAATATGAAATCATTCTATCCTTAGAAATGCTCATATGTGTATTACATTTTAAAAATACCTTAAAAATGCTACAAAATTCTGAAATTATAATAAAATAATCATATTATTTATTCTTACAAATAACCTTAAACTTTAATTTGGTTTAGAACTTTATGTATTTTATTTTCCTTGAGAAAGTGTTTTTCCTTTGTGCCATTTTGAGCTTATATTTTTATTAATACTATTTTTAAAAAGCTTAGTATGATTTCACTTGAAAATACCTCTAGAACCATGGCTGAATTGTTTTACAGAATTTTTTTCTTCATTGTATTAGATGTACTAGCCAAAGTTGGAACTACAATGACTTACTTTTAATGAGAAAAATATTATTAACCACTCCAAAATAAATAGCATGAAGAAAAAAGAATGAGTCATATCTATAAATGCAAGTCAATCAGAATCAATGTTTATATTGGGGCACCCCAGTGGCTCAATCTGTTAAGCATCCAACTTCGACTCAGGTCATGATCTCACATTTCATGAGTTTGAGTCTCCCATCGGCTCTGTGCTGACAGCTCAGATTACTTCAGATTCTTGTCCTCTCTCTCTGCCCTTCCCCCACTCACACTCTGTCTCTCAAAAATAAATAAACATTAAAAAAAATAAACAATGCTTATAGTGAAAGGAAAAAAATGAAGATATAAGGAGTTTAAATGAGTTCTATTCTTTAAAATATGAATTTTTCCACATCAGTGATATTTCTTGAATCATTCCAATAATGGCTAATTTTTAACTTGTTAAACTTACTATTATTTTCTATAAGAATGAAACACAAAACAAGAATTCACATAAACACTTGCCTTAAACATTGCCATAATAATGCCATGTTACCACACAGTTCCAAGGTCAAATTTTCTTCTTTTAAATTCATATGTTCTTTAAATTTTAATTGAAGTTTGGTTGGCCTACAATATTATAATAGTTTCAGGTGTACACCATCATGATTTGCTAATCTATGCATTATGCAATTTTCATCATAAGTATGGAGTTGCCATCTGTTACTCTACATTATTATAATATTATTCACTATATTCCTTATGTTGTACTTAATTCATACTTTCTTATATATGAGAATCAAGTTGTGCTTAATGTTTTTGTCCTCCATAAATTCATATGTTGAAATTCTAATGCCTAATGAGCTGTTATCGATAGGTGGATTTTTGGGAAAGAAATACGGTCATGAGAGGGGAGTCATCATGAGCAAGATTAATGCCCTTATAAAGGAGACCCACACAATTTCCTAACCTCTTCCACCATGTGAGGATAGAGGGAGAAGGTGCTGGCTATGAAAAAAAAAAAAAAAAAAAAAAAAAAGCCCTCTGCAGAATGGGACTGTGCTGGCATAGTCTTCGACTTTCCAGCTTCCAAAACCTTAAGAAATCAGTTTCTGTTGTTTATAAGTTACCCAGTTGTGATCTGAATGGCCTAATACAACAGGAAAGAACAGTGTCTGTTTTGCACCACCAGAGTGAAAAACATCTCATCTTTCATGAAGCATTGGGTAGAAAACTAAGAGGAGCCATGTTTGTTTTTTAATCGGGGGGAAAAGCAACCCTAGAGCAAATGTGGCTCTAGCCTTGCCTAAAAAGCAAACAAACAAACAAACAAAATCAAAACAAACAAGCAAAAAAACCTTAAAAATATGACTCAAAAAGATCAGTTTCCAAATAGCTCAGTTTTGTCCCAGAACTAAGCTCAAAACAATTCACTTGCAAAAATAACCAAGATCCAACAGGAAGGGTTTAAAATACGTGCTAATAAAACTTACCATTCATTAAAAGAAGAGAACACAATCCACCTGCCCTTCCCCCGCTCACACTCTGCCCTTAGTCCAGGCTTAATCCAGGAGGGTGGCTCATCCAGACTTGTGGTGTGAAAGCTTGCCTAGAGATCCACCGGCAGCAGAGGAAGGAAAGAGTAGCCACTGAAAAATCCACCCAGACCTTTCTTTTATAGTCTGGAGGAGCAAATGCTTCAAGACCCCAGCCCGAGGGCCCTGAAGCCTTCAGATGAAATGCAGCTCTGGGGTCACCTTGGTTTTAGCCAATGAAATGCATGTCAGCTTTCTGACCTCTAGAATGACACACGATAAACTGTATTGTTCTATGCCACTGGATTTGTGGTAACTTATTATAGCAACAATAGCAAACAAATACAGCTGCCATCCTAATATTTTATACAAACCTCTTGAAAACATTCACTATCAACCCTTGTAGGAAAGTTTGATCATGTCTCAATGTTTTCAATTTCTTACTGACAAGATTCACCACTAATACTAATATTCATCTCTGTAAAACCTTTCTCAGTCTCTTTGTAATTCTCTTCCTTACCCTGTCTCACTATTTTTCTTTCTCTTACACAATAGCAAAATGTACTTTTTTGATCCCAAGATTAAGCTCAGTTTCCACCTTCTATTTCTTGTTAACTGAGTAGCTCTGTTTAATCTTCTATAGCATATATCACTTGTACTTTAAAATTCATTGTGTCATATGTTAATCAAACTGCCATTTTTTCGTTCATCTCTGTTTATCTTACATTTTTAGGGACATTAGAATTCGTCTGTGATATAACTGCAATTCTCAGTGTGTTATTTGTCTTTTGAATTTATTTTTCTGGATAAATTTTGTTTTGGTAGTTCCATTTTGACCTGAGTTATTTCTTTTTATTTAATTTTAACAACAGCTATTAAAAAAAAAAAAAGCATGGAGCTGCATCTTTAATAATTATACACAAAGTTGTCTCAGTCAAATCTCACAAGAGAATCTCTAAGTTCAGTTGTATAAAGAGAATAGATTGACTGTATCATGATGGTTAGTTCTTTACCTTACTGCTATGATTAAGGGGTACTAATAAATTGTTGATAAAATATAGAATTAGAAAGGCTAGGGTTAGTAAAATCACATATGGCAATAATAATGGTATGATCAATGCCCAGAGAAAAGATTGGGTCAGGGAGGTGGGTTAAGATAAAAAAAAAAAAACAAAAAACAAAAAACAAAAAACAAACAGGCCAGAAGTTAATCTAATCAACACATTCAACAAAATCAGAAGAGAGGAAAATAGAGTTTTATGGCAATAAAAATGGGCAGTTTGGGGGGCAACTTGGTTGCTCAGTCAGTAGACTGTACGACTTTCGCTCAGGTCATGATGTCACGGTTCATGAGTTCAAAGCCCCACATTGGGGGTGTCAGCCGATCAGGGAGAGCCACTTGGGATCCTTTGTCCTCCTCTCTCTGCCCCTCCCCTGCTTGCACTCTCCCAAAAATTAAGTTAAAAAAATAAATAAAAGAAATGGGCAGTTTTGTATTAACAGACAGGAAGAGTGAAAGGGTGACCAAGCTGTAAATACAGTTTAAGGCACCCCGTTGTGTTAGGTCTCATAACCACAAACTACTACTACCTGAACTTACCAGAGTCACAAAGCAAAGGTCACTTCTTTTTCAGGTACCTAGTGTCCCAAAAGACCTCATCTTAGGTCTTGTGGGTGATAGCAAGAAATAAAAATATTCAAGCTTAATTTTATAGGTACAGCTTAGAAGATTGAAGAACAGAACTTTGATAACTTTTAGAATATCTTCAAAATTGTCAAACTGCTAGTTGTTTAATGAAAAAATAAAAGCATTTCCTTATGGTTGGTAAGTCTATCTATGTATCTATGTATCTATCACCTATTTATTATCTATATATCTACCTATCACTTATCCATCTAAATATAAAAGTTAATTGAGTTTACCTTGAGAACATTTATCATTGTGTGTCAATATCAATTGCATTTGTGAAAAGAGGAGTATTAAAATGAAATGAGTCTGTGAGATTATGGGGAGAGGACCCCCAATAATGGAAAACTGTGAAGGAGACAGCAGTTTAGTCAGGTTCCCATCAGGCTAAACACTAATTTCATGGAAGGTGAGTCTTTCTGTGTTTTTGGTTGTTTGTTACATGAAATAGGTATTGTTCAGAGATCCAGTCTCTTGGTTCATTTATCATCATCATCTCAAGTAGATTATGGCTAATGATGGGTAAATATGCACTGGTGATTTGGATTTGTGAGGATGTTTATTTGTCTGTTGAACATGAAGTTTTGTTAATACAGTCATTTTTCAATCTCCCCCAAGTTGCAGTGATTTATATCCATGTAGATTTAAAAAAGTGGAAATTAATTTCATGCCATCAATTTACTTTTCCACTGAGTAATTTGGGATACAAGATGTTAGTTTAAAATGGAAGAAGAAAATTAACTCCTAGCAAAGTAATTTAGCCATGCAGTTGGACTTTATTTTTCCATTAAAGAAAGAACTTTTGAGTGTACATAAATTTTTAATTTTGCACTGAAAACAATATCAACACCCAGCTATAACAATTACTTCCAACCCATATGTATCTGTAATTATTAAATATATATCATGTCTTATTTTGTTACTCATACCAGTGGATTTTCTTTTAGAGATGATTTTGTCACCAAGTACATTTGTATAGCCACATACTACATATCAGGGTAGATTTTTAAAAAGCCCTTTTAAAAATTACTGGTTCAAAATAACAGAATTCTGGTTTTAGTGTAACACTAATTTTTCATTACCCAAAGATATACAAAGGAGTTTTGATATCCATTCCATTCTTCAATTAGCTATACAAGGTCATCAGAAAACAGAACATTGATGTTCATTTAGCCTTGTTCTATTAGTAATGGCAATTTTCTCTAAAAAAGTTATTTAAATTAATGTTTTTCATTTATATATGCTCTATTTTATCTGCACTACCCAAATATAGAAGAAACTTAACAAAATATGCCTGTTAAAGGAAAAAAGCGACATCAGACCCATGGAAAAGGAGAAGAAACATGATTATATAACCTCTTCTGTAAGGATATTGTATATCATTGTTTCCATTTTACCAGTGAAGTGTTTCAGGTTCCTGGAAAATGAGAAAATTATCAAAGATGGACTAAATAGTTGTCTAAGCAAATATGGTGCTCTTTCAGATCACGTCTGGAGTCTCTATATGTGTTTACTGCCATAACTGTTTATTGCAAACATACATAAAATACATCAGTTTCAAGGTCTTCACTGATATATTGGAGGCTTAAAATTTATCTTAGCACAACTATGTATATAGTGTATATGGAGGTTTTCCAAGAAGGGAATGGTTACATTTACAAACTGCTCTCCTCTTACAGAGCGCTAACTCTAGACTTTAAAGAAAGTGGTGAGGTTATATTGCATAATCTAACTTTCAGTGAAACAAGTCACAGGACCTTCCTCTTTCAGCTACTTGATAAGGATTTTCAATAACGGAGAAGCCCATTATCACAGTTTCAGTACCACTAGGCTACGCATTATATCCCGTTTCCAATAACTTCATACTCATTACTATTCTGGTTACCTTTTTCAGGTTGAATTCTAAGTGATTCAAAGGTATTGCTTAGCACGTACATGGATAAACAACAGTATCATCTTTTTTTTTTTTTTAAGTTGTAGACACTAAGCCTTTATGAATATAACCAGAAATCTCATCACCTTCTTCTACAGTCGTGATCCTGTCAATAACTGGACCTATCTCTTTGAATCATAAATCTGGCACCGAATATATCCACTACTCCTATCATATAATTTCACATTTCATTTCCCTAAGTACTCTGTATAGGACATTCCCCTTTGCTGCGTGCCTGCCGTGTCTATAAAAGAGTAAATCACATTCTGTGCTCTTATCACTTTTAGAAGAGTCCCAAACTCTCTGTATGGAGCTTCTTAAAGTAATTTTGAGACCTGGTGAATAAAAGAACTGGCTATTGCCATATGGAAAGGAAGAAACATAGGAAGCCATAGGATAAAATATGAATCTCAGGAAATACTCATTTTTGGAATTGCACAAATTAACTTGGGAAAAGAAAGTATCATTTGGGAACTCAGTGGAGCTAGGAAAAAAATATTAAAAAGTATCTCCAGGTAGAAACTCAAAAGCAAGTGGATATCAATAAGAAGAAGACTTACACTCCCTCCCCAAATATAAGGTGTCATTTGCTATGAAAATTGTTTTAATGTGGCAACTGATGAAAACAATCTTGAACTAAGAAACCAAATAAGCGTCTCTTATTCCTTCGCCCCCTATGATGGCCTCATAATCCTGTGAAAACAAATAATCATGAATACAACAAAGTAAATAAAACAGAAAAACATCAAAACAAAACCTCATGTTCATTCAAAGTTACTGAAATAACATAGAAGGATCAAAAACCTTCAGCAAATCAAAGTACTCTAACACAATCTAAATAGAAGAAAAATCTAACACAGCATTGCAATATGAATTAGCTATAACTGAACTACTGCATAAGTTGGGGAGGGAACCTGAAATTCAAAAACTAAAACCAAAAATAAATCTACAGGAAAACTGTAAGAAAGATATGGGCAATTATATTATTATATGCAGAGCCCTTGAGGGGAGGTAGAGAGACAGGGGGTTGAGGTTATCCTTCCCAACTTCACAGACATCTGGTTTGAACTTCTGGCTTGGTGTGGAAAATTAATTGTGAGCACAACTTATATTGCCACCTTCAAGAAGAAATGTTAAGAGCTAAAATATACGCTTCCACGTTCCATTTTGTCCCACGCTTTAGTGATTAGTCATGCGTCAACCAGAGATTGTCCTGATACTCTTGGCTCTGGAATGGAAGCAGATTTTGCAGAGTTGACCCTGAATAGGTTTGAAGGCACAAAAGGACAACTTAGCACCTGTTTCCACAACTCTGCTACCTCTCCATACACACTGGTGACCTCTTGAGGTGTTTCTCAAGGAGGTGATGGAAAGGAAAAGGCAAACCAGGTTTGAAGGTGAATCTGTACCATATGCTACAAGTGAAAAGTTGCTTCACTAAAGCCCACTTAGATAAGGCCATGAAGGACTGGTGGTGAAAACTTGTCTCAGTGAGAAGAAATTCAGATGATAAAATTAAACACACGCACACACACACGTGAGCACACGCAATTTCCTCTTTCCAGAGGTACATGATGAGAGCCAGATGAGACGTTACCCACCAATGCCAGTTTGGAGGAACTGGTCTGAGGTGGGAACTCCAAAATTATTAATCTGAATGGTTCTCTAAGAAAGGAACAGATGTTTCCCTCCCTTTCTGAGAAATGGATAGAAAAATCTTAACACCTTCTACTTGGGAAGGATTCTGGGTTCTTACATTGGGAACATAAAAAAAATGACTCCAGCAACGATAAAACTAGGGACTTCAAGCTCTACATCCCAGACAAGCGTCCACAGTCCTGGTTCACATACCTCCTTAAAGTGTAGACATATAGCTTTGGAGAGGAAACTGTCTCAAGATTTCTTTCACTATAGTCAGTCATAATTTAGCTCCTGAGAGGTGTTCTTTTGTAAATATTTTCTCTTCCGTCACACATTCCCTTCCTGAGGACATTAACAGGCAGAGAGTATATCAATGAGCTGTCCTGCGTCTGATGTTTGTTTGGATGCTATAAACACACGGCTCCCACAGAAGCTGGAGAGGGACTAGACTGAGTTCAGAATGTTTACAAATCCTGTTCCATCTTTCTAAGATCAGTTTGGCCTGTTAATATCCCTTAGCTAAAAGTCAAAGTTTCTCTAAATGCAGCTCTTTCTGCATAAACGAACTGTTCCTTCCAGTTTCCAGTAACCTCTCCTTCACCTTATGTATTTGGAATGAGAGGTGATAAATTTCCCTTATATTAACCCCACCTTAGTGCTTTCTCTATACCTTGTACTTTTCCTGTGTACATGGATACACCTTTTTAAAAAAATCTTTAAAAAAACAACCCTCATAATATCTTTGAATGCGCCATTTCCTTCCTTATGTGACTCATCTCATTCTGTCTTATTTTTAAAATCTTTATTTATATATTTTCCAGCTGACCAAAGGGTACCTAAGATATCCACATCGGGTTTTTCATCATTTATAAAAGTTTTTTTAAATATTTATTTACTTTTGAGACAGAGAGCATGAGAGAGGAGGGGCAGAGAGAGAGGAAGACACAGAATCCAAAGTAGCCTTCAGGCTCTGAGCTGTCAGCACAGAGCCCAAGTGGGGCTCGAACCCACGAACCATGAGATCATGACCTGAGCCGAAGTCCGATGCTTAACTGGCTGAGCCCCCCAGGCACTCCAGGTTTACATCATTTTTTAAAATGTTTATTTTTGAGAGTGAGAGAGAGAATGTGCCTGTGTAAGTGAGCAGAGGAGGGGCAGAGAGAGAGGGACACAGAGGATCTGAAGCTGGTTCAGTGCTGACAGCAGAGAACAGGATGCAACTCACGAACTGCAAGATCATGACCTGAGCTGAAGGCGAACGCTTGACTGAGCCACTCAGGTGCTCCTCATCGTTTTTTTTGTTTTTTTTTCTCTTCACACTAACATTCCTTTTTTTCTTTAGTGCTGTATCATAATAACTTCACGTAAACTTTTCCACATTTGCAAGTGATCATATCTGCCTTGATTTCCTATCTGTTTTGAAGATATGTAGCTGAATATTCCTTAACACTCCCTACCTCACGTGGCTTCAGTTTCCTCCCTTGTCTTAAATTTTACTTGGAACACACGATGGTCTACTCTTGCCGCCACACACAATGCCACAGACCGTGGATCTTAGCCAAGAGAAATGTATTTTCTCACAGTCCTGGAGGCTGGAAGGTCCAGCTCAAGATGAGGACCGATTCAATTCCTGATAAGCGCTCTCTCCCTGGCTGCCACATGGCTACCCCTTCACTGCATTCTCACCTGAACTTTGCTCAGTGCCTATGCCCACAGAAGGGCTTTCCGACGCCTCCGATAAGGACGCTAATCCCATGCGCGCCTGGGTGGTTCAGTCGGTTAAGCATCTGACCCTCGATTTCAGCTCAGGTTATGATCTCACAGTATATGAGATGGAGCCCTGTGTCAGGTCCTGTGTTGCTTGGGATTCTCTCTCTCTCTCTCTCTCTCTCTCTCTCTCTCTCTCTCTCTCTCTCTCTCTCTCCCTGCCTCCCCTGCATGCATGCTCTTTCTCTCAAATAAATAAATACAACTTAAAAAAGACACTAATCCTATCAGATCTGGACCCCACTCTTATGACCTTATTTAACCTTAATTACTTCCTTAGAGGTCCCACCTCCAAACACAGCCGCAACAGGGGTAGTGGTTTTGACGTATGACATATGATTTTGAGAATACACCAACATGCAGGTCATAGAAAACAACTTGGTAGTGCTTCAGACTACTAGTCTCTGAATGTTGGATCATTTAGGACATTGGGGGACAAAAGCATAGTATCTTGGGCTTTTCTCTCTGTTCTGAGACCCCAAGTCAGGGTCTACTCCACTAATCCAGGAAGTTATTTCACTCTTACGCATTTCAACTTGTATGTTCCTCTTATCTTCATATGATTAAGAACATATGTTATGCAATCCAGAGTGTATTTTTCAGAAATATTTGTAAACATCCTCAATCAATAGTACTAGAAGAGGAGAACTTTCTGGGGCCCGTGGGTGGCTCAGTCAGTCAAGTGTCTGACTTCGGTCCAGGTCATGATCTCACAGTTCGTGGGTTCGAGCCCCTCATCGGACTCTGTGCTGACAGTTCAGAGCCTGGAGCCTGGAGCCTGCTTCAGATTCTGTGTCTCCCTCTCTCTGCCCCTCCCCTGCTCATGCTCTGTCTCTGTCTCTCATAAACAAACAAACATACATTTAAAAAAATGAAAAAAAGTAAAAGAGACCTTCCTAATGTATCTAAATTACAGGATGGTTTATTTTTTTAATTTTTTTTAATATTTATTTATTTTTGAGAGGCAGAGTGAGACAAATTGAGAGTGGGGGAGGGGCAGAGAGAGAGGGAGACACAGTATTGGAAACAGGCTCCAGGCTCTGAGCTGTCAGCCCAGAGCCTGATGCGGGGCTCGAACCCACAGACTGTGAGATCATGACCTGAGCTGAAATCGGACGCTCAGCCGGCTGAGCCACCCAGGCGCCCCGTGGATTGTTTATTTTTTAAATTACTACTAGTGTAGCAGAAGATCTTGTGCCAAATATTTGATTAAGATGTACCATTTGGAGAATCTTCTTCACAGTCTTAAAAGGTAATATATTTTTTAATGGTGGTAACTGTTGAATTTAACAATCAAAATCTTTCATAAGCAACTAAAATTTAAAAACAAAATAACAAGAAAATTAACATCACTGCATTTTACCATCTGCTTACATTTATGTTTAATGTGCCAAATCATAATTTGCAGACAAAAATTGTTTCTCAAGCTACATAATTAAACTTTAAAACAAAAATTCCTCACTTATAAAATACTAATGTTGACTTAGATATTAGAAGTGCAATTTTGGATGTTGAGAGGAGGGTTAGAAGAGTATGGAAGCGAACAGACCACAAATAGGCATCTAAGCAAGGGCTATACAATTTTTTAAACCTGAAAATAAGGCACCATTTTTTCATCCCAATGCCAATTTCTCAACTGTTCTTAATATTTTTTATGAGCATCAAGTAATATTTTATGGAAATTATTAGATGAAATATAATAAGATAGTTTACTTGTAATTGAAAGGATTAATCCAAATTTTCTGTGTATTTTCAAAGAGTAGATGTGTATTAATGGAAAACACATATAAAAAATCATTGAGTCAAAGATAAATGGAAGACGCATGACCACAGCCCTCACCCATTCTGTGTTACTTTTGAATATCTTAAGAATAGTTATTTTGTGCTTGCTTTTAAATTTTATCCCAGGAACTCCTCTCCTAGGATGCATTTATCTGTTTGTTTATTTTTTAGTTTGGATAGCCTATTCTGGATTACACTCAGAGAAAATGTGTGATGTGGGAGGAAGAAATCTTTAAGCATAGAGGTCAATGGCTATGTTGAAGTCAGCTAGAACATCCTGGCTCACAGTAATATAGCTCTATTTCATGGAACATTTATTATTACAACAACTAAGTATGGCACAGCTTCAGCTTGGCAAAAGTGATAGAATGCCTCCTGTAAATATTAATAACTTCACTGTCTTCATTTTGCACATACGTTCCCTTGACACCTTTGAATATATCAAAACTATTTTTAGAATTAGTCCCTCACAGTGGAAAGCATATATTTAATGTGGATTCTGAGTCAAATTACTACAAAAGCATTTCAGATCCCTAAACGTTTCATAAGAGATATCCCAAGACACCACATATCATTCGGAGTGTCTACAAAGTAGAAACTGTAAATATCTGAACTTGAGGATGCTTTCCTACATGTGCATTTGCATTGATGAGTGCATGACAAAGACTTTATTTATGTTTATTTTATTTTATCACTCTCTACTGGAGAAAAGAAAAAGCAGGGTACTGATTTCTACAAATCCATGCAAATTTACACACAGCACATATGCTGTTTCTGTAGATAAAAATAATGAAACTGAAGTCTCTTTGGATTATTTTCCAATACATTTTGCACGTCTCTTCTTATGCAGAGAATTATCAATTTCTTCAAGTCTGTGTGTGTGTGTGTGTGTGTGTGTGTGTGTGTGTGTGTGTGTGTGTTTTAAATCTGGATGCATTTACTGCCTATTTGCAGATACATGCAGATACACACACACACACACACACACACACACACACACACACCCTACCTGGCATACATCTAAATATAGATGACAGATCTAGGTATAGATTACAGGAATAAAAGTATTTGTGTTATTTCATACTCTGAAACCAAGAAGTAGGACAGGAAGAACATATGTTTAAAACTATTATTGTTTAAACATTGTTATTATTTAACACATGACTTATTTACAAATTATATGATATTATAAGCAGAAAATATCTCATGTACTTTTTATTTTTAAAGTGAATTGAGATGATTTTAATACATTTATCTAAAACATGTCATAAGTGTTTGAAATGACTGTATTTTATTTAATATATCAAATATGTTTGCTAATTCATATATTCTATTTAATATTAATTATTTTAATTTTGTTTTTTGACTACTTTGTTATTTTCTTTAATATATGTAGTAGTTTTATATTATTATGCAACTTTATAAATTTCATATCTTTCTAAAAATATTTACTTTCTAATTATTGCTTGTGTTATTAAGTATCAACTAATCCATAGCTATTGTAGTTTCCAGAGTATAATTTCATGAAAATATTTTTTCCTGATTTGTTTGTATGTCTGAAAATTTTCTATTCTCTCATTATTGCCATGGCTTTGACTGAATATCTGTTTAAAATTACTACTTGGTAACTTTCCGTTATAAATGTATATATTGGGGCATATTGAAAAATTTGTGCTGGAGAAAGTCAATAAAGAATATATTAAATTTGAAAATCAATTCATCAATCAATCTACAATATTGGCAGAGAAGGACCTAGGAAAAAACTCTTTCATAAAAGCAAGTAGGACACTGACAAGAACTGTCAGAATCAACACTGTTCTTACTCTGGAAATTAAGCAAACATTGTAGCCATCTATGGAAGGTTTATTCAAGAAAAGGATGAATCTTGTGGAAAAAAAAAAAAGTCAGTCTTTTCCTGTCTCATAGTTCTCTGGTAGCCCTTACTTCCAAAGTTGTCTTTATTCATTCTGATGTAGAGCTAACTCAGTGTGAAAAGCTTTTTATTCAGGCGCACTAAAAAAGAAAAAAAAAAAACAACCAGTTATATGCCATGTTGTTTTCCTGAAGCAGTAGACAAGAGTTGGGGCAAACAATGGATGAACCAAAAAGCTTAAAAAATTGAGGAATGAAATGACTATAGAGAAGTATGAAAATATCTAATATTTTTGGAGAATCTAGGTCTTGTGAATGCACAGTGTTGTTCTCATGCCTAGGGTTGCAAGGATATTCAAAAAAGATCTGGGAAGTCCCTGTACTCTCACCTCCATCTAATCTTGAGAGTCTATACAAGCGGGAGGTAAAGGCCAAGGCAGAGCTATAATCTGCCAAGCTGAGTGTTAAAGACATCCTACAACATGCACACTTTGACCCTTAGCACACACTGCGAGACTTATTGGTCCCAGGTATTGAAAGAATTTCTGTCCTATCAGTAGCTGACCACTAAGCTAACTCCAGAGAGATTTCAGTGGTCACAAATGGCAAAGAAAACAGAATTTACAGAATTGTTTCAGAAAAGCACTACACAAACAAGCAAAACCAGCAGCAGCAAATGGCACCAGAATAAAACAGCACCAAAAGAAAACAAAATAAAATTCCATCTGGGGATGGAGTAGAATCTGATTTCCAGAATCATCACGTATTATTATTTAAAATATCATTTTTCAATAAAAATAACATATATGGAACCTGCAAAGAGCAATAAAGTATGGTCCTGGGGGAAATGTCTAAACAAACCATCCCTGGAAAGACCAGAGATTAGGATTCATACTGATATATGATACAATATGGATAAACCTTGAGAACATTACGAAAAGTGAAAAATGAGATGAAAAAAGGCCACAAATTGTATGATTCAATTAAAATAAGAAAATCTATAGAAACAGGAAGTAGATTATTGGTGGCAAAAGGCTGGGGGTGGAAATGGGAACAGCTGGCAATAGATACAAGGATTTTCAAGAGTGAAAAAACATGTCAATACGGCAACAACTTCTAAACTTCACCAGGGTCAAAGACCTAAAGTATTTAAAGAGCTAGCATCCTTTACACTGTTGGTGGGAATGTAAACTGGAAAACAGTATGGAGATTTCTCAAACAGTTAAAAATAGAATTACCCTCCCATGTAGCAATTGCACTACTAGGTATTTACACAAAGGGTACAAAAATACTGATTCAAAAGGATACATGCACCCCGATGTTTATAGCAGCATTATCATCCATAGCCAAATTATGGGAAGAACCCAAATGTCCATTGACTGATGAATGGATAAAGAAGATGTGTTTTATACACACACACGGAATATTACTAAGCCATCAAAAATAATTAAATCTCGCCACTTGCGACAACATGGATAGAGCTAGAGACTATTACACTAAGCAAAATAAGTCAGAGAAAGACAAATACCATATGATTTCACTCATACGTGGAATTTGAGAAACAAAACAAATGAACTGGGGCCAGGGGAAGAGAGGCAAACCAAGAGACAGACTCTTGACAGTGAAAAACAATCTAGTGGTTTCTGGAGGGGAGGTGAGGGGGTTGGTTGGATGGGTGATGGGTATTAGGAGGGCACTTGTGACTGGCAGGAAGCGTTGTATGTAAAGGATGAGTCACTGAATTCTACCCCTGAAGCCATTATTGCACTGTATGTTGACTAGCTAAAATATAAATAAAAACTTGGAGGAAAAAAAAAAGAATAAAACAATGTATAAACTCTTAATACCCCCTATGTGGTTGTTACAACTATTACATCTTTCTTTTTTTGTTCCTTTATTTTGTTTCCATGCCATTAATTTCTAGAAATAACTGGGTTAGATTTGATGAATTATCACTATCTTTCTATCTATCTATCTAGTCTATGTATATGTGGGTGATCCCTACTGATGTTACTTAACATTTGCCTCTATTCCATGTGTGTCCTGTAAATTGGAAGCCACAGCTACATAGTGATTATACCCAGGTCCAAATCATTTTGGTCAGACTGCCATAAAAGATGCACAATACATTTCATGCTGTATTGTGTGAACGTAAACACAATATCTTTATGAATTTGATCCCTTTTAGTCAGGTTGAGACTGATCAGTGGTGACAACATAGTCTTCCAATTACAAATTCCCCACTCACATTTTTCTATATATATTTAGCATTCGCCTACGCTTGATTTACCCCATACTACAATCCAAACAGGACAAGTGAGATAATTGCTTACCTTTTTCCCATTAGATCAATTTTTTTTTATGAAAAAGAAACTTTTTTCTTTTAATCTTTCTTTTACATGAAAATAGATTGGATAAATAGATGTCACTGTTAAGTAAAAAAAAAAAAAAAAAAAAAAAAACTTAAATGAAACAGAATCGGTATTTATGACCTTGAGAAAATATCCATCATTTGGTTGTTATTTTAAGACCGAGAAGGGTCCAAAAATGAGATCCCCTTTTCCTTTTATTTCTATGGCAGGAAGCAAGAGCCAATGACATTCTGAGGTGAAGCAGCTAATAACCAATTTTAATTACCAAATACTGTAATATAAAGAATTTGTCCCCAGTAAGCCAGCTGTCAACCTCTTTAGAGGGGATAAAAACATTGAAAGCTGCAGGATCACATGACTGCTCCTGATAGTTGTACACAATCCAGAGTGACAAAAATGTCAATTCACACCTTTACATTCTAATCTTAAACATAGAATAAAACTTAGGGCCGTTATCTAAATAAAATACTTTCTAAGCTATTATCCCTTGACTTTTAAAAGCCCAGTTCGGAAGACAACTTTACAAATCACTGAATTAAAACACTATTTGAATTAACAATAATTATAAAAAGTTGTTAAATTTAGGAAGAAAATATAAAATCATGAAAACTGGAATACAAATTTGTCAGAGTTGTTGGATGTTCTAGAGAACACTGAAGCACAAATCCTGTCTAATCTGCTCCCCACTAAAATTTTCTTCCTAGAAGAAATTAGTATTCGCCCTTCCTCTCCCTAATTGTGAACTCACAAAGCCTAGCATTTCAACTTAGAATTGCTCTAAGGATATTCAGGATGAATATTAGTTATAAAACCAATATGGCCACAAGAAATACCAGAAATTTGTGAGTTTAAAACATTTGTAATGTTTATTTGTTTTTGAGAGAGAGAGAGAAACAGAGCAGAGCAGGGGAGGGGCAGAGAGAGAGGGAGACACAGAAGCAGCTCTAGGCTCCAGGCTCCCAGCTGTCAGCACAGAGCCTGATGTGGGGCTCGAACTCACCAACCATGAGATCATGACCTGAGCCAAAATTAGACACTCAACCAACTGAGCCACCCAGGCGCCCCAGAAATCTGTGCGTTCATACTAAAAAGTGTAAATTTCATGAATAAAAATTTTTGGAGTGTTGACTAAGGCAAACTAGACAAAATTTTGGTTGCCAGCAACCATTAGAAACATAGCATTGGTTACATCTAGAGTAGCTGATAGATTCTGACAGTTCAGATAATGTGAATGTGGGCTAAATAATTACCAGCTCTGAAATGACATTTATAGAAAAGAGAACTTTTGGTAAAATTTCAAGGCAAAAAATAAATTGATACGGTAAATAAGTAAGAGTGCATATATGGGGCAAATTTAAATCTTCTTAACAAGTTTTACTGATTATGATAAAAAGCTTAAAAAACACTTTATTGGAAAGTAAATGCAAACATATCAAGGAAAAATCATCAAAATAGAAAAAAAAGAAAACATTATTTGTGATTAAAGAAAAACTCAGGATGAAGAATAAACCTTACAACAACAACAAAAAATTCTGCTGAATGCACTAATACAGATTTAGAAGATAAAGTTATTGAAAATGACTTTTAAGACAAAGGAGTAATTAAATATAAGCTTTTTGAAATTGTAAAATCCAATAAATATAAACAAAATATAAAACAAGAAAATATAATGCAAAAAACAAGGACATGGGAATTGTCTGTGTGATTATATTGTTATCAAATTAAAATATTTTAAAGCTAAAATATTAGAAAATATTAGAAACAATAAGGAGAGTTTAACAAGGTGGTTGAATATGAAACCAATATAAACAAGTTCCGGTCTGACATATACAGAGTTTGGAAATGCGCTTCCTCACAGCAATTGAAAACCTGAACACACTACAAATGAAACAATACTTCTTGGATCTATAGGAAGAGGGGGGACACAGAAAAAAATCACTGCCCCCAAGATCAGAGAGACAGGCCAATACTGGGGGACACAGCTTACCTGAGCAGAGACTCCTGAGCAGAAGTCACCTGGGGACCAATGTTGTGGTAGGAGAACCTGCCCTCTAATTTAGAAATTCCCAAAGGCTCAGTGTGGACAACTCTCAGAGTTATAATACTGTGAAATTTAAGTCCAGGCGCTTGTCCAGCTTCCCATAGTAAATATCAGAGAAACATCTTCGGGCTTCTGGCAAGGCATGGGGAATAGAGAACATTTTGAAACATCCCAGAGTACTCTGTTCGTAACAAAGCCTGAAACGAATTAATCAGAGCCTTACCTCCTGGGGTATTATCAGCGTCTATCTTGCTTGGGGAAGGGAAATGCCCAACTCCCATCTGTTCTCATTTTCCAATGGGAGAGGGGAAGTAGTCCACTCCAGCCCACTCTAGCTATCCTATCGCACATGAGCAAAAAGAAAAAAGAATAGCGATACTTGTGAAGTTTAGAGTTCAGAGATATAGACTCACTAAAGACTGAGGATGAATCATGGGCATATAGAATGCTCTCCCAACGACCCATACATCACTACATTACTAAGGCCTATTTACTTCTTTACTATTTACTATTTACTTTATTTATTTCTCTTTACCCAGTACATTCTATTTGGCTATCAAGAAAGACGTACCACAAGACAATTAATTAATTAATTAATTAGCCCAGTTTGAAGAGACAGAGCAAACATCAGAACCAAATAAAACAATGATATTGGAATTATCAGTCTGGGGATTTAAAATAACTAAGACAATATCCTAAGGGCTCTAATGGATTAAGGAAAAGAGCATGCAAAAACAGATGGACAATGTCAACAGAGACGTGGGAATCCTAAGAAAGAATCAAAGAGAAATACTAGAGATCAAAACCACTGCAACAGAAATGAATAATGTATTTGATGAGTTAATTAGTCGACTGGATGCAAAAAATATGACCTAATTATATGTTGTCTACAAGAAGCCCACTTTAAATATAGACACATACAGATTAAAAATTAGATAATGGAGGAAAATATATCACACCAACATTAATCAAAAGAAAGCAGAAGTTATGATTAATTTCAGACAACAGATTTCAAAGTAAAGGAAATTATAAGGGACAAAAGGAGCATCCTAAATGATAAGGATATCAATTATTAGGGTGCCGACTGAGTAGCTCAGTCGGTTAAGCATCAGACTTTGGCTCAGGTCATAATCTCAGTATTTGTGGGTTTGAGCTCTGTGTCAGGGCTCTGTCCTGACAGCTCGGAGCCTGGAGCCCACTTTGGATTCTGTGTCTCCCTCTCTTCCTGCTCCTCAACCCCCTCAAAGATAAATAAACATTGAAAACATTTTTAAAAAGATGTCAATTACCCAAGAAGACATAACAATTCTTATTGTACATGCACCTAACAACAGAGCATCTAACTATGTGTGGCCCAAACTGATAGAAATGCAAGAGAAAGAGACAACTCCACTGTCAGAGCTGGAGATCTCAGTACCCCACTTTCAGAAATGGACAGATACAGAAGGCAAAAAGTTAATGATATGATTGAATTCAACGACACCATCAACCAACTGTATAGAATTGATATCCATAGATGATTTCATCCAACAACACCAAAGTACACACTCTTCTAAAATTCACATGGAGTATTCACCCAAGATAGACCACATTCTGGGCCATAAAACAAATGTCAACAAATTTGAAAAATTAAAAATCACACAATATCTGTCCTCAAACCATAGTGGAATTAAACTACAAATTGAAAATGAATATATCATTGGAAAACCCCAAAATACATGGAGATTAAAAAATCAGACTTCTAATTGTACATAGTTTAAAGGAGAAATTTCAAGAGAAATTTTAAAAATATTTTTAATTAAATGAAAAGGAGAACACAACATCAAACTATGTAGGATGCAACGAAAGAAAGTAGGCTTAGAGGGAAATTTATAGGATTGAATGCATGTATTAGAAAAGAAAAAAAGATCTAAACTCAATAATCTATATTTCCACCTTAGGAAACAAAACAAAACAAAAAAGAAAGAAAGGAAGAAAAAGAAAAAGGGCAAATTAAAACCGAACTAAGTGGAAGAAAAAAAAAATAGGAGTTAGAGAAGAAATCAATGATATCAAAACAGGAAATCAATAGGGAAAATTAACAAAATGAAGAGCTGTCTCGTTCAAAAGATTAATAATATTGAAAAACTGGTGATACTTTATTTAAAATATGAGCAAAAAAACCCCACATCAAATATTTGATACATTAATCATCAGGAAAATGCAAATCAAAGCAACTTTTTCTTTTTTATTGTTGTATAATCAACATCGAGCTTCTTCTGCCTTCTACCATTCTTGTCCAGAAACATAACACTTGTCCTTCCATTTTATTTTTTTTTTCTATCTAAATCAATATTTTTATTTTTATTTTTATTTTTTTTATTTTTTATTTTTTAATAGATGAAATTTACTGTCAAATTGGTTTCCATACAACACCCAGTGGTCATCCCAAAAGGTGCCCTCCTCAATAACCATCACCCACCCTACCCTCCCTCCCACCCCCCATCAACCCTCAGTTCTCAGTTTTTAACAGTCTCTTATGCTTTGGCTCTCTCCCACTCTAACCTCTTTTTTTTTTTTTCCTTCCCCTCCCCCATGGGTTTCTGTTACGTTTCTCAGGATCCACATAAGGGTGAAACCATATGGTATCTGTCTTTCTCTGTATGGCTTATTTCACTTAGCATCACACTCTCCAGTTCCATCCACGTTGCTACAAAAAGCCATATTTCATTTTTTCTCATTGCCACGTAGTATTCCATTGTGTATATAAACCACAATTTCTTTATCCATTCATCAGTTGATGGACATTTAGGCTCTTGCCATAATTTGGCTATTGTTGAGAGTGCCGCTATAAACATTGGGGTACAAGTGCCCCTATGCATCAGTACTCCTGTATCCCTTGGATAAATTCCTAGCAGTGTTATTGCTGGGTCATAGGGTAGGTCTATTTTTAATTTTCTGAGGAACCTCCACACTGCTTTCCAGAGCGGCTGCACCAATTTGCATTCCCACCAACAGTGCAAGAGGGTTCCCGTTTCTACACATCCTCTCCAGCATCTATAGTCTCCTGATTTCTTCATTTTGGCCACTCTGACTGGCGTGAGGTGGTATCTGAGTGTGGTTTTGATTTGTATTTCCCTGATAAGGAGCGACGTTGAACATCTTTTCATGTGCCTGTTGGCCATCCGGATGTCTTCTTTAGAGAAGTGTCTATTCATGTTTTCTGCCCATTTCTTCACTGGGTTATTTGTTTTTTGGGTGTGGAGTTTGATGAGCTCTTTATAGATTTTGGATACTAGCCCTTTGTCCGATATGTCATTTGCAAATATCTTTTCCCATTCCGTTGGTTGCCTTTTAGTTTTGTTGGTTGTTTCCTTTGCTGTGCAGAAGCTTTTTATCTTCATAAGGTCCCAGTAATTCACTTTTGCTTTTAATTCCCTTGCCTTTGGGGATGTGCCGAGTAAGAGATTGCTACGGCTGAGGTCAGAGAGGTCTTTTCCTGCTTTCTCCTCTAAGGTTTTGATGGTTTCCTGTCTCACATTCAGGTCCTGTATCCATTTTGAGTTTATTTTTGTGAATGGTGTGAGAAAGTGGTCTAGTTTCAACCTTCTGCATGTAGCTGTCCAGTTCTCCCAGCACCATTTGTTAAAGAGACTGTCTTTTTTCCATTGGATGTTCTTTCCTGCTTTGTCAAAGATGAGTTGGCCATACGTTTGTGGGTCTAGTTCTGGGGTTTCTATTCTATTCCATTGGTCTATGTGTTTGTTTTTATGCCAATACCATGCTGTCTTGATGATTACAGCTTTGTAGTAGAGGCTAAAATCTGGGATTGTGATGCCTCCTGCTTTGGTCTTCTTCTTCAAAATTACTTTGGCTATTCGGGGCCTTTTGTGGTTCCATATGAATTTTAGGATTGCTTGTTCTAGTTTCGAGAAGAATGCTGGTGCAATTTTGATTGGGATTGAATTGAATGTGTAGATAGCTTTGGGTAGTATGACATTTTGACAATATTTATTCTTCCAATCCATGAGCAGGGAATGTCTTTCCATTTCTTTATATCTTCTTCAATTACCTGCATAAGCTTTCTATAGTTTTCAGCATACAGATCTTTTACATCTTTGGTTAGATTTATTCCTAGGTATTTTATGCTTCTTGGTGCAATTGTGAATGGGATCAGTTTCTTTATTTGTCTTTCTGTTGCTTCATTGTTAGTGTATAAGAATGCAACTGATTTCTGTACATTGATTTTGTATCCTGCAACTTTGCTGAATTCATGTATCAGTTCTAGCAGACTTTTGGTGGAGTCTATCGGATTTTCCATGTATAATATCATGTCATCTGCAAAAAGCGAAAGCTTGACTTCATCTTTGCCAATTTTGATGCCTTTGATTTCCTTTTGTTGTCTGATTGCTGATGCCAGAACTTCCAGTACTATGTTAAACAACAGCGGTGAGAGTGGGCATCCCTGTCGTGTTCCTGATCTCAGGGAAAAAGCTCTCAGTTTTTCCCCGTTGAGGATGATGTTAGCTGTGGGCTTTTCATAAATGGCTTTTATGATCTTTAAGTATGTTCCTTCTATCCTGACTTTCTCAAGGGTTTTTATTAAGAAAGGGTGCTGGATTTTGTCAAAGGCCTTTTCTGCATCGATTGACAGGATCACATGGTTCTTCTCTTTTTTTTTTTTGTTAATCTGATGTATCACGTTGATCGATTTGCGAATGTTGAACCAGCTCTGCATCCCAGGAATGAATCCCACTTGATCATGGTGAATAATTCTTTTTATATGCTGTTGAATTTGATTTGCTAGTATCTTATTGAGAATTTTTGCATCCATATTCATCAGAGATATTGGCCTGTAGTTCTCTTTTTTTACTGGGTCTCTATCTGGTTTAGGAATCAAAGTAATAGTGGCTTCATAGAATGAGTCTGGAAGTTTTCCTTCCCTTTCTATTTCTTGGAATAGCTTGAGAAGGATAGGTATTATCTCTGCTTTAAACATCTGGTAGAACTCCCCTGGGAAGCCATCTGGTCCTGGACTCTTATTTGTTGGGAGATTTTTGATAACCGATTCAATTTCTTCGCTGGTGATGGGTCTGTTCAAGCTTTCTATTTCCTCCTGATTGAGTTTTGGAAGCGTGTGGGTGTTTAGGAATTTGTCCATTTCTTCCAGGTTGTCCAGTTTGTGGGCATATAATTTTTCATAGTATTCCCTGATAATTGTTTGTATCTCTGAGGGATTGGTTGTAATAATTCCATTTTCATTCATGATTTTATCTATTTGGGTCATCTCCCTTTTCTTTTTGAGAAGCCTGGCTAGAGGTTTGTCCTTCCATTTTAAAAGACAAGAACACTAGCAAGCTATTGAAGTAATTTTCAAGCATCTTGAATGTTTCCAACACAATCAACTTTCTCTGGATTGCTCTTTGTTATAATAACATCAGTTTTCACCTCAGATCCATCTGAATATTACATTGATTTAAAAATTCCCTCTACAAAGTTCTGCTTGGCTTACATCTTTGTCTCTCCACACTTTCTGATTGCCTGAAGTAGGAGAGAGCTGAGCTGTTCCTAAATTTGTTACTCCTTAACACCTTTTCATCTAGGTCTCAACCAGCTCCATCTGGACTGGCACTGACTACTCAGAGGTATGTTTTGGAAAAATGGATCTAATCTTTAGCCCAGACTTTAACATACTATTAATTCTCAAAATACAACTGTTGTTTACTAGTATAACTGTAACTATTTCAGACATGTTCCCCAGCCTCTAGAGCATATGCAACCCTGCATTTCTAGAACAACCTTTGCATGGCTCTAACTTCATGATTTCATTCCCCTCTTGAGTATGTCTGATGTCTGATAGTTGTAAGCAGTCTGAAAGCACAGATCATATTTTATTCATTTGAACTAAAGAGATAAATATTGTAGGAAAATGTCTTCTAGACAGATGGAATATTACAAAGGCCCTGAGATATAAAAATATTTCGCAATCTAAAAAGTGAAAATGTCTGGTTGCATCGATGCAAATTAAGTAAGAAGATGTATTTGGAAAGCTGAAGTTAGACAAGCATTCTTGCAGGGTACGCTCGACAGAATGGGTTTTTTATTCTAACTCTAATTAGGAACCATTGAAAATATTTAACCAGGAGTGTCCCCACTTGAAGTTTTACACTTTAATTAATTTATTTTTAATTTTTTAACATTTTTCATTTATTTTTGAGAGGTACAGAGAGAGCACAAACAGGGGCAGAGAGAGAGGGAGACAGAATCTGACACAGGCTCCAGATTCCAGCTGTCAGCACAGAGACTGACCTGGGGCTTGAACCTATGAACTGCCAGATCATGACCTCAGCCGAAGTGAGACTCTTAACTGACTGAGCCACCCAGGTGCCCCTGAAGTTTTATACTTTTGTTTTTCAATGTTTATTTTTGAGAGATAGAGCGAGCCAGTGCATGAGCAGGGAAGGGGCAGAGAGAGAGGGAGACAGAGAATCCAAAGCAGTCTCCATGCTGTCAGCTCAGGGCCCAATGTGGGGCTCGAACTCACGAATTGTGAGATCATGACCTGACTGGAAATCAAGAGTTGGATGCTTAACCGACTGAGCCACCCAGGTGCCCCTGAAGTTTTATACTTTTAAAAGAGAAATTTTGAACAAAATAAGGAATGAACATGGGTATGTGCAAAGACAGACATTACAGTCTTCAGTGGAATGATGCTTATGACCTGAATTAACACATGGCAATATAGATGACCATAAATGGACAAATCAACACTAAATTATTAAGTTATAACTGGCAAAACCAATAAATTGGGTATAGTCTAAATGAAAGAAATAAACCAAGTTAACCATTATTTCTATTTTAAGGATCAAAGGAACATGGTGGCAAATTTCCTGAAACAGTGACTGAGGGCTGGGGGAGGTGCAGGTTTAGAGAATAAAACAAAAGTTCACTTTTTTTTTTTTTTTCAAATGTGACTTCAAGGAAATGGATGTCCTCAGAAGACAGCCAATTTTTCCCTTTGCTAAGAGTGGAATTAAATCTTTCAATTACATTTAAATGTTTCTTAAATTTAGGGAGTCAAAACATAACAATATTCCAATTCCCAAGATTGAATACCTTGATGATAATACCTTGCATAAATTCTGTTCAAGATAGATGGCTTGTGTGCCAGAAAGTTAATTAGGGGAGTTGTGATAAGAAATTTAACTGCCAGTAGGACTGAATATACACTTGCTGGGGTCAGCATGTGTTCTCCCTAGAGAAAACACCAAATGATATGCCAAATTATAATCCACAGATTTCATGGTAAACTGGGAATCCAGGGGTAATTAAAATGTAATCCGACCAAAATAGGAATATAACTGCCGCTTGTCTTTGAAAGACCTAGTCCTTAAGTAAATTGAAAAGTAGCTGAATAGAAGAAAAAGCAGGAAGTAAGGATGGCAGTTATTATATTTTCTTTATTACTTTAAATATCAACTTAAATACTGTTATATTTTAGCCCTGTTATTTCCAAATGAATGTTATGTTACCTATTGGCCATTCGTCATTTCATGAAGCAAAAATTAAAAGAAAAACTATTGCCTGGAGCTTTGATTCATCATAATAAGCATCCAAGCCTGCTGTACATTTTTTCTAATCTGAAAGATAAGCGTGGGTTCTTTTTCAGAGTCACATTATAATTCTACTTGCTCTAATAGTATGTGAATAATGAGGGCTTCTCTCTTTGAGTGGAAACTGATTAATTGGTAGAAAATACAGGAACAAAGTTGAACAGTCTTTGAGAACTTAATGATTACATGGTTTCTTTTCAGTAATGAAACCTTTATTTTCTCAGAGAGAATAAAATGTTATATAAACACAAGCCTGAAGATCCATATGAACAATCAGAACAAGATGGTACATAGAAGTAAAATATTAATTACTGTGATTCCAGTTCTAATGGAAGAGACTCAGATTCTTTTTTTTATTATCATTATTTTATTTTATTTTATTTTTTAATATATGACATTTATTGTCAAATTGGTTTCCATACAACACCCAGTGCTCATCCCAAAAGGTGCCCTCCTCAATAACCATCACCCACCCTCCCCTCCCTCCCACCCCCCATCAACCCTCAGTTTGTTCTCAGTTTTTAAGTCTCTTATGCTTTGGCTCTCTCCCACTCTAACCTCTTTTTTTTTTTTTTTTCTCTTCCCCTCCCCCCTGGGTTTCTGTTAAGTTTCTCAGGATCAAGACTCAGATTCTTGAAAACAGTAGGAAGAAGCTACTATAAAGACCTATTTTACTAAACATCATAATATAGAGAGAAGGTGATCTGACTTATGGGCTTTCAAGTTTACAGTGGAGCAAGAGTAATTTGAATTTGGTAGAAACCATACTTTGAATTTTCAGTTTTGATCTTTTACCAGTGGGTCCAATGCTATCTCATGATGCAGCAGTCCGCCATGATATCATGCAGATCAAAATCCGATACACTGACAACCATTCTGTTCCCATACAGCCATTTTTTCACTGTTTTCACTTTCAGTACTGTATTCAATAAATTACAAGATGGTCAACATTTTATTATAAAATGGGCTTCGTGTTAGATGATTTTGCCCAACCATAGGCTAATGGAAGTGTTCTGAGCATGTTTAAGCTAGGCAAGACTGAGCTATGATGGTACATAGGTTAGGTATGTTAAATGCATTTTCGACTTACGATGTGTTTGTTGTGATGTAACCCCAGTGTAAGTTCAAGAAGATCTGTAATTACATGTGTACCCTTTTTGTTCACTTGCTATTTTTTGTTTTGTTTTGTCCACACAGGGTTTATATTAGTGCATGAGATAAAGAAAAAGTAAAGCTGCATCCTAGACCTAAAAATTGGGTCCACATTTATCACATAAATTCATACTGTTTTTCATTATTTGCTAATTATCTCCTGTGCATTAGTCATCCCTCTTTAATTAAATTGTAACATTATTGAGAATAGGAACTAAATCTAATACTTCTTTTTTAATCTCTTCAGTAGCCAGCTTGTGTAGAAATCCAAGTAACAACTTGTTTCTCTGCTAGTCAAAGTAGATTTATGTGTAAATCTTCCAAGGTGCTAAAATATTACTTAATAGAAATATCTGATATTCCTCTTTTATGGTCGGCTGTCTCTAATCCACTTCATGAATTTATTTTTACAAAAAAAATTGGTTTATACTTTAGTGTGCAATCTTTCCTCGGTTATATTTCCATTTTAACAACCCTAATTGTAATATAAAAGTTCTGTTCCCCACCAAGCAATTGCAGGTGTAAAGTAGGTGATAAATGCATGAGGAATACAAGATCTTGTCTTTTAAAAATTTGAAATCAGTATGTGTCTTTCCATAAACAAAAGCTTTTGCACTGCAAAGGAAACAATCAACAAAACTAAAAGTCAACCAATAGAATGGGAAAAGATATTTGCAAATGACATATTGGATAAAGGGTTAGTATCCAAAATCCATAAAGGACTTACCAAACTCAACACCCAAAAAAGAAATAATCCAGTGAAGAAATGGGCAGAAGACATGAATAGACACTTTTCCAAAGAAGACATCCAGATGGCCAAGAGACACATGAAAAGACGCTCAATGTCACTCATCATCGGGGAAACTCAAATCAAAGCCACACGGAGATACCACCTCACACTGGTCAGAGTGGCTAAAATGAACAACTCAGGAAACAACAGATGCTGGAGAGGATATGGAGAAACAGGAACCCTCTTGCACTGTTGGTGAGTATGCAAACTGGTGCAGACGCTCTGGAAAACAGTGTGGAGGTTCCTCAAAAAATTGAAAATAGAAATACCCTGTGACCCAGCAATAGCACTACTAGGACTTTATCCAAAGCATACAGGAGTGCTGAGTCATAGGGGCACATGTACCCTGATGTTTATAGCAGTGCTTTCCCCAGTAGCAAAATTATGGAAACAGCCCAAATGTCCACCAACTGATGAATGGATAAAGAAGATGTGGTTTATATATACAATGGAATACTACTTGACAATGAGAAAAAATGAAATCATGCCATTTGCAGCAACATGGATGGAACTGGAAGGTATTGCGCTAAGTGAAATAAGTCAGTCAGGGAGGGAGGCTAAACTTAAGAGACTCTGAAATACAGAGAACAAGCTGAGGGTTGATGGGGGGGTGGGATATAGGGGAAAATGGGTGATGGGCATTGGAGGGCACTTGTTGGGATGAGCACTGGGTATCGTATGTAAGTGATTAACCATGGGAATCTACCCCCAAAACCAAGAGCATACTGTATACACTGTATGTTAGCCAATTTGACAATAAATTATATTAAAAAATAAATAAAATAAAATGAAATTTATCTGCATCCAAACACATACTTGAACTAATAATTTAAAAATGAACTAAACATACATTTAAAAACATCAGATGAAAATAAATACACCTTCCCCACCCCACATTTTAAGACAATTGTCCCCAAGTTTCCTGATTGTCCACATAGCTGTATTTGTTGTTTTCCTTTACTTATTTAGCTGTAGTCTATGCACAGGGGACTCAACACAAAACTTAACAGCCATTCCTTAAATAAGTCAGGTCGAAAGTTAAGTTTAATTTGCAAAGGAAGATTGCAATCGGAGTTTAAAGATTTTTTTTTTCTAAAACATAAAATGAGTTGGTGAAGATTTGCATCTGCTAAGTTGGCAAAAGCAAAAGATTTGTTTTTATAAGGGCCAGAACATTTGTCTTTGCCCTTATGTGTAAATGACTCGTGACGGCTACCACGTAGGAGAAAAGGAACTATGGTTTTATGTGCTGCATTTGGAGCCATGGACCGCCAGCCTCCACAAACCTCATCTGGATGGCAAGTTTCTTTCTCATGCTTGAAACCACTTTCAGAGGTATCGTACCAAAACGTTTCTCTCCATACTCGTTGTTTTAGTTTTCTATTCTTGCTGCAACTGATTACCCTATATGCAGCAGTTTAAAATAACATCTATTTATTTTCCCACAGTTGTGTGGGTCAGAAATCTGGTGTCAGCCATGCTGGGCACTTATTTGGGGTCTCTGGAGGGGAGGGCAATCCACTTCTAGTTTCACTGAAGCAGCTGGCAGAAATTCAGTTTGAGGGATTGTTGGATGCAGGTCCCCATTTCTTTGTTAGCCTTTGGAAAGGAATCATTCTTAACTTCTAGATGCCACCTGCATTCTTAGCCATGGCTGGTTGACATTCAACAGCATCAGTGACCTATCCGTTCCATCTTATGCTTTCTATGGCTCTGGCTGACTTTTCTGTTTTTCCTTAAACAGAAAATTAGTTTATTTTTGAGAGAGAGTTTATTTTGAGAGAGGGCTTTTATGGGCCCCTGGGTCGTCTTTGGGCCCATCCAGATAATCCAGGAAAGTCTTCCTTTTCTAATGTCATCTAATTAGGAAAGTTAATCCCATCTTTTCATCTTCAAAGTCCCTTCACAGTGGCTATATGTAGAGTTGTGTGTGATTGAATACCTAAGAGTTAAGAATCTTGGGGTATCTTTAGAATTAAGCCTCCTCACCACACACAAAAACCTCACATTTAAAGACAAAGTGTTCTCGGGGCATCATGGTGGCTCAGTTGGTTAAGTGTCCAACTTTGGCTCAGGTCATGATCTCACGGTCAAGCCCCACATCAGGCTCTGTGCTGACAGACTGGAACCAGGAGCCTGCTTTGCATTCTGTGTCTTCCTCGCTCTATGTCCCTCCCCCACCTGCGTGCATTCTCCCTCCCTCTCTCTCTCTCTCAAAAATAAACATTAAAAATAATAATAAAGGCAAAGTGTTCTCACATGCCTTACTATTTGTTCTTGCTTGAAATCTGAGAAACAGATATCAACATTTACCCGCTTCATACTTTCACCCAAGTAAGACATAACTACTTTGGACTAAATAAAGAACTAATACATTGGAGAATAAGGATATACCACTCTATTGGTGATAATTAAGAAGCCCCCATTGACGTGCAGAGTCAGCCATTTCCAGCAGAAGTGAACCAATCATGTTCATTTCTTCTGAAATCCGTATCCCCTGACATCACTTTTGAAGCTGCAAATCAGCCTTCGTAGGAGTATTTACAACTTTGCAGACATGTGCTGCCAGCATATCAATGTAAATTGTAATATATAATCGTTATGTAGTCCCAGGTATGCCCTTTACTAGTTTAGAGATGTTAAATACTCCCACCTGGAGATGCTATCAGACAGACTAGAGGTGCGTCTCTCAACACACACATGCTGGCTAAGTGACCTTGAGCAATTGAGTTAACCTCTTTGTGCTTCAACCTTCAAATCTGTAAAATCATCTCATGGGTTTTTGTTTATTCATGGAAATACTTATTAAGTATTTCCATGTCTTATGTGAAACTACACAACCATGTAACATAAGAAAGTGGGGATCTGGGAATTATATGGTGAAGATTGCATATTTGTATCCATCCAAAAAGTGTTTCATATTCATGGTACAGAAATTGGAGCTGAAAAACAAATACAAGTTATTGATATGGATGTTGTGTTTTTCAGCCTCTTTAACAACTAAAGAAGCTTGAGAAAACTTTCTTGAGAGAAACACTTGTATTCATATACATAAAGCTTCATATATCATGGACTTACCTTTATCCATGTAACCCACATTAAAATTTTGAGACCTTACTGGGAAAAAGTGGAAACAAGATAACTCTTCATTTTCAAAGGCATAGTGGGGAGAACTAATAAGGACTATACTAAGAAGAAAATGCGTTTGGTATGACTGAGTCACAGATATGAACACGTAGACACGGACAAAAGCACAATATAAGAAATAATCAGTAAATCAAAGTAATGTCATCTATGGCTTTGTGTATTAAAGTGGAGACTTCAGTGTACTAAGTTCACTTTCAGATTCAAAATGTTTAAATTGTTTTGTCCTGTGTGTAGTATTATAAGAAAGACCTGGAACTTTCTTTCATTTCAGAAGGAATTTGCCATATGAAGGCCTAGGGAACGAATAGTATATATTTCTCTAAACCTTAGGGAGGAAGATTTCTTTTTTCCATTAAAGTTATTTCCCTTGTGTTGATTTTTTGCTACTCATATATTCCAACAACTGCTAAGTTCTAAAGAGAAATTCATGTGGTATTAGAGCTATGTTAACTGAGAGTCTTCAAAATATTTAAATGATGCATTTTTAGTGGCCTGCAGCTTCCAAACTCTTAAATCTTTCCTTAAAAAACAGCAGAGTTTTTCATTGCTTTTTACCAGCCTGGAGCATAAAAACTTAAACTTAATTTTAAAATTGGTTTTGGAACTCTAAAGATAAATAGACAACAGATTTTTTTATAATAAAGGAAAATCAAGAATTTATCCTTAGGCAAATTAATAGTCAAATAAATTCCTCATTTTCAGTTTCTTTAGCATGAATATTTGAAAACCCAATATTGTTCCATTAATATAAACAAGATCAATTTTCTCAATATCAATTTAATTTTGCAAAGAAAAAATTCTAATATCAAAGGTATATTTTAATTTGCATTTTTTTGAGAATAAGTTTAATTATTTTGAAATAAAAATCAGTCATCCTAATATATTAAATATGCCTTTGTGATTCATTTACATATTTGCTCTCCAATTTAATAAATGTATTATGAAACTATACTATGTTTCTCTTACGTATTCTTTTCATTTATTCATTAATAGTTTTATTTATTATTTAATTGTAATATATATTTTTAAAATTATTATATTCTGTGAAATTAAAGATAAATAGACAAAAACTATAAGTGTGACTATCAGGGAATAACAACATCTACTATTATGAGGCTCTTTGTTCTAGTCTCTTAGCATTTACACAAAAAATGGTTTTGATGGGGCACCTGGGTGGCCCAGTCAGTTAAGTGGCCAACTAAGGCTCAAGGCATGATCTCTTGTTTCACGAGTTTGAGCCCCACATCAGGTTCTGTGCTGACAGCTCAGAGCCTGGAGCCTGCTTCAGAGTCTGTGTCTCCCTCTCTCTTTGCCCCTCCCCTGCTTGTGCTCTGTCTCTCTCACTCTCAAAAATAAATAATAAAACATTTTAAAAAGTTGTTTTAATGGCATTTATTTAAGCTATATAATTCCATTCCTAAGCTCTATTCATATTAGTAAGAAAATGCAATTACAAAATTTGAATGACATAATAGAGAATAGCATAATCTTCATAAAAATTGGTCAAAATGTAGGTATCATAAAATAGCAAAACATCCATAGAATATACTCATTTTACTAATTTATTTTATAAATGTTTATTTATTTATTTTGAGAGAGAGAAAGAGTGCGTGTATGAGTAGGGGAGGGGCAAAGAGCGAGGGAGAGGGAGAATCCCAAGTAGGCTCCGTGCTGACAGCATGGATCCAGACACAGGGCTCTATCTCATGAACCGTGAGATTATGACTTGAGCCAAAATCAAGAGTGGGACGCTTAACTGACTGTGTCACCCAGGTGGCCTGAAAATACTCATTTTAAAAAGCAAATTATAAGTAAGTTTTTCAATATTCATCTTCAAATTAGAGAGGGGGGGCAGCTATATCATTGATTGCTCAAGAGATTGATTTAAATAGGATAAAACCAAGCTCTTCTTTGGTCCTGTAGTCTACACATACTTTCTGTAGAGTTACAGCTTTTGAGTCAATAATGTTTTTATGAGGCAGTAAACCGTAATTTCAAAATTTAACTATAATCAAAGAGGGAGGGAATGAATATATTTTTCAGATTGGGGAGGCATGAATTATTGGGTGTCAGATTGGATGAGGATACCCTGCTAACTTCCTTAAATACATTCTCCAATATTAGATCTGTGAGATTAAAAAGACAAATTATCTGCCCCATTCACACCCAACCTACAATGATAGGAAATGCATACTTAACTGCTATAGAAATTCTAGTTCAAAAATGGACAAGTAAGATATTTTTATAGACTTTCCATGGAAATTCTGAAATATACCTAGGCAAATGTTAAACATTCCTTAAGTTTTAATCTGGAAATATTTCTTTTTCTTTAAATTCCCCAACTTGACCTAAAGACTTAGTACAATTTCAATCATAATCTCAGAAGGCTTTTTCTTGTATAAGTTGACAAGCTGATTCTAAGATGTATGTGGAATACACAAGAGCAGTAACAGCATAACAATCTTTTAAAGGAAGTGCACATATAGAAGGCTTACAGTATGTTTTAAGACATTACAAAGACTGTGTGAAATTTAAGTGAAGTTTGATAACATATCAATGGAACACATCAGAGAGTCCAGGAATAGAACTATATTACAAGGTTAACACACACACACACACACACACACACACACACACACACACACACGTCCTCTCTGTTGAGGTAGCATCAAGAATAAAGATGCTGGCGGGGCGCCTGGGTGGTTTGGTCAGTTAAGCGTCCGACTTTGGCTCAGGTCATGATCTCACGGTCCATGAGTTCGAGCTCCGCATCGGGCTCTGTGCTGACAGCTCAGAGCCTGGAGCCTGTTTCAGATTCTGTGTCTCCCTCTCTCTCTGCCCCTCCCCTGTTCATGCTCTGTCTATGTCTCAAAAATAAATAACGTTAAAAAAAATTAAAAAAAAAAAAGAATAAAGATGCTGGAGAGGATGTGGAGAAACAGGAACCCTCTTGCATTGTTGGCGGGAATGCAAACTGGTATAGCCACTCTGGAAAACAGTGTGGAGGTTCCTCAAAAATTAAAAATATACTACCCTATGACCCAGCAATAGCACTGCTAGGAATTTACCCAAGGGATACAGGAGTGCTGATGCATAGGGGCACTTGTACCCCAATGTTTATAGCAGCACTTTCAACAATAGCCAAATTATGGAAAGAGCCTAAATGTCCATCAAATGATGAATGGATAAAGAAATTGTGGTTTATAGACACAATGGAGTACTACTTGGCAATGAGAAAGAATGAAATATGGCCTTTTGTAGCAACATGGATGGAACTGGAGAGTGTTATGCTAAGTGAAATAAGTCATCCAGAGAAAGACAGATACCATATGTTTTCACTCTTATGTGGATCCTGAGAAACTTAACAGAAGACCATGGGGGAAGGGAAGGAAAAAAAATTAGAGAGGGAGGGAGCCAAACCATAAGAGACTCTTAAAAACTGAGAATAAACTGAGGGTTGATGGGGGGTGGGAGGGAGGCGAAAGTGGGTGATGGGCATTGAGGAGGGCACCTGTTGAGATGAGCCCGGGGTGTTGTATGGAAACCAATTTGACAATAAATTTCATATTAAAAAAAAAAAGAATAAAGCTCCTGAATCAACTGAATATTCTGCTGATTGTTTTAGTAGCTTCAGTATGGCAGATCTAAATTGTTTTTCCTATAAACATCTTTTCTGATGAAGTTACTCATACCCCAACACGATACATAATTCATATATAATTAACTAGTGAATACTTCAACAAAATAAGGGAGTAAGAAAAAGAAAAAGAAAAAGAAAGAAAGAAAGAGAAGAAAGAAAAGCATGGAATCCACAAAGTAGGGATCCAGCCAAAAAGAAAGTTAGTAGATCATGAAATGTATCAAAAGTCACTGCATGCAAAGTTCTGATTAGATTAAGTTGGGGGAAGGCTCTGAGAAGGTTGCCTCATTGAAACAGATAAAAATTATGGTTGGCCATTTAGAAAGCAGAATTAAGGAAAGATGTAGAGACGTAGTGGAGGAATGGAAAAAGTAGCTATAGGTTTCAATACACCAAAGCAAATGGAAATACAGAGCAAATATCAATTAAAAAAATAAAAATATAAAAAAATAAACAAAAAAACTAAAGGAACATTTTTAATTAAAAGATATAATTATAGTCGCATTATTTGACTCAACAATAGATGCTATTACATGTTCATGTTAATTAAAACTCAATTTAGATATAGATATGTATTTTTAAATATCAAACTTTTATAATAAAAGATAAGTTCTAAATTCTAAACAACTATGATCCTGAAAAAAATCTCATCTTTGTCTTTCACTACTCTCTATATCTTTTATATTACTTTATTACTTCACAGTGCTTCTGACTTTGTGATATCATATTGTATGTTGCATTGATTTTCACATTTGATGATAAATCTAAAAGAGATCATTCAGAGGGGCGCCTAGGTGGCTCAATCAGTTAAGCATCCAATTCTTGATTTCAGCTCAGGTCATGGTCTCTGGTGGTGAGATCAAGCCCCATGTCCTCATGTGGGTTCCACGCTGAGAATGGAGATTGCTTTAGATATTCTCTCCTCCCTTCTCTCTCCACCTCTCCCTCCCTCCCCCTTTTTTTCAAAATAAATAAATAAACATTAGAAAAAAGAGAGAAAATCAATCAGGGACTCCCCAAGAATCCCAAAGTGTTTCTTTGATCTATTCTTTCTTCCACGCCTTACCATGACAATATTAATTCTTCTCCACTCTCCTCAAATATTATTAGAATCCCCCCCTTTCTAACACCACCATGAAACACATATTCACTCAACAAATATTTCAGAAAAATTCAGCAATTTAATATTTTGATAGCTACATATTTCAATTACTAAGCTTAAAGCCAAACATTTTTAACTACCCTTACCTTTGTTACAACAGGGCACCTGTCTCTCATATGCCTTAAATACAGATTATTTCATCTGTATTTCAATCTCAAATTTACATTCTCAAATATACCTTTTTTCCTTTGGGTCAACTTAACTTTTCCTATTTCCATCAAATTTAAAAAACAATTTCATCCATTAAAAAGAAAGCAATTTTGGGACTCCTGGGTGGCTCAGTTCGTTGAGCGTTCTACTTAGCCTCAAGTCATGATCTCCCAGTTGGTGAATTGGAGCTCCACATCGGGCTCCCTACTGTCAGACCTTGAGCACAGAGCCCACTTCAGATCCTCTGTCTCCCTCTTTCTGCCCCTTCCCTGGTTGCACTCCCCCAAAAATAAATAACAAAAGAAGCAAAGGAATTTCTAGGACCCTATTTTCCTTTCCAAGATACTGCTCCATATATTACTTGGTTATATTTCCATCATCAAACTTATTGAAAGTGTTTTTAAGCCTATTGTGTTCATTTTCTCCCTTCTCATTTGCTACTCTCCAAATTAGCTTTGACTTCATTCTGCTGGAAAGATCCTCTCTATGGCTATTCCACCAAAACCATGTCATACATCATCACCATCAACAACAAACATGGGTTCCTATTTTCCTGGCCCTCTCATCAGCATTTAGCACTCGTAATTACACCTTCTTGAAACCTTTTCTCTCTTGGACTTTTCTAATTCAAACAATTTGTTTGTTTGTTTGTTTCTATTACTTCTCCATACTTTTTCTCTTTCCCCATTGAAGTTCTTCAATACTTGTCCTAGACCCTACTATCTTGTCAAGTTATTTTCTCTCCCACAGAATTTCCTCTGTACTCAAACATTCAATTATCACATATTCAGATGAATCTCCAGTAGGATTCTTAAAATCAGAAACCCAGTGAACTTCAGATCCATATATTTCTGGGCTTCACCTCATTCTTATTTATAGAATACTTTATGCAATGCTTAATCGAATCTAAACTTACAGTCTTCTACAAATGTGGTCAATTTCTGATATTTTCTTTTTCAGTGAGTGATGTTGACATCTATCTTACTTTTGAAGCCAACAACCTAGAACTAATCCTTGACTCTTGTTTTCATTTTTCCCAAATATTTACCTTTAGTCAGTTACCCTCAAATGGGATTCCTAAAATCTCTCTTAAAATACTCACTTCTTTAGAGGAAACTTTAGTAAATATGACAATACAACAAATATAAATTCTCTCCCTGTTATAAATTCTCTTCCTGTATCTAGCTCTCAACACAATTATAGTTTGAAACTGGGAAAATTCTGTGTTGATGATTTCATGTGAGACTTGATGCTCCCTGTATCTCCCTTTGGTGTATGCCATTCCAAGAAAATTGCCTAAAAAAGTAGAATGATGTGAATATATGAATAAGGAACTTCGAGTAGCCACCTAACTTATAAATTAAAATATCACAATGAGTGATCATTAAGTACTTTAATATTGTCATAGGGACTATATACCTCCCAAATCCAGTAGAAATCCAATCAACTTGGTTAACAAATTTTCCATCTTTCTCTTGAGTCTTATAATTGAAATTTAAGAAAATTATTCCACACTTGACCTATGTCCTTTATAAAGCCCTCATGTTCTCAGTCATAGGCTCAATTCATATGTCTAATAAGAATTATAAATAGTGGAATGAGGTGACTTCACATATCCTTTAATCCATTTCAATTTAGAAACAATGCTAACCTATAATCTACTTAGTTATATAATCTATGTGAGCAAATTTTGAGGATTTATGTTACAATACATATGCATCTTTATTTTATGTTTTTCAATCTGAAACGTATGAACTGAAAAAATATGTACAGATACAGTCACAGCAGTAAATTAGGGAAGAAATGCAATGGAAGGTCGTATTTCTCAGTAAGTCATTGAGCAAAATACTTGAGTCATGCCGAGAACAAAATCTTTTGTTAAGGCTGATTAGGTTGCAGATTATAAAATGCCCTAATAGTGCCAATAAATTAGAGCCACCTTTCTCAGAAGAAAGTGACTAACAATATTTTGTTGTTGAGTTAAATAAAATAAATGTCTCAGAACTTGGCCAGAGGCTGAGATTTTAATTAGTTATTAAGGTGTTCAGGTTAATGTAAATCAGATTTGCCTTTTCTAGCTGAAGAATCCAGATTGACAGTGGCATTAAATCTTGACTAAACACTAATCTGCCAACACTTGCAAAAGCCTGACCTGAAGTAAAAGAAAAAAAATTGTTAATAAAGATCGTATTTTTATTAATTACCAAGCTTTTTCTTTGTATAATGTTAATCAGAGATGCACCTGTTCAAAATAGATATGTAAATGTTGATCATTAAATGAAATACTTTTAAAACTGCTTGTCGAAGCTAAGTGATTACTCTTGCCTTTTCTTTTTTTTAAATTTCCCTACATAATGACCAAAAACAAGTTTCTTGATGTATTCCTCCTCACAAATTAAAATGTATAGCGATTCTTTGATTAAGGAAAACAATCTAATTTACCTTTCTAGCATTTCTAATTAAGGTGTTTAATTTTCAGTATACCTACCTACCTTCCTACCTTATAAATATATGCATGTAGAAGTTAAAATTTAAAAACATCTGCTGTTGAATGGATCTGAAAAGAAGATGTTTTCTTTTCCTTCTTTTGTTTTTCCTTAACACTTTCTTTCCCCTTACATTGTCAATCTATAAATACTAAGACATCCCATCTACTAACTCATCTATTCCCCTCATAATAGTGTAGTAGCAGTGGTGACATGTGACAGGGAAATGAAGGGACAGAGTCATTTCATAAGTTGCCCAAGGACACGAATTTATCATTGGGAATTATAGCTTTTTAAGTTGATTGCATAATGGATCATTGTTCGCAGAATCGGAAAACTGGGTCTAATCAGCTCTAATAATTTTTGTGGCAATCAAATAAGATAATACATATCAATACTTAAATCAGTGCCATTCATGTATTGACTGTTTAATATATGTAAGTGATCATATTCATCACTTGGCTCTACTATTTTGGTTGTTTAAATTACACTTCCACGTCATAATGATTTTTTGTGTTCCTATATAAAGTTATTGGAAATACATTTACATTTTAGAATGGATTAGGTGTTCTTCATATTTGAATATGAATTTTAAACATTAGGATCAAAATAATTCCTGGCTATTTAAAGGAGTAGCTGCACAAGTATTCCTTTTCTCATAAATAAATTATGAAATATATGAGTATTAAAATGTCCTTGTCTTGCTTGCTGATGTTAAAAAATAAGAAGGGGGTGGGGCCCCAGGGTGGCTCAGCCAGTTAAGTGTCCAACTTCTGCTCAGGTCTTACCTCAGGGTTCATGAGTTCCAGCCCCGCTTTGGGCTCTGTGCTGACAGTTCAGAGCCTGGAGACTGCTTCAGATTCTAACTGTGCCTCTCTCTCTCTGCCCCGTCCCTGCTCATGCTCTGTCTCTCTCTCTCTCAGAAATAAATAAATATTAAAAAAAAAAAAACATTTTTTAAATAAGAAGGAGAAAGTAAAATTTCAAAGCTTTGTATATTCCACTACATATTCCCTTATCAGAACATATCCTGAGGGGAATTTTATGGAGGGTGAGGGGGGAAGATTAGGGGGAAAGTGACCACCTGAAGAGAAACTTGAGGGGGTTCAAATACTGGGAGAATAAGATTCCAAGTGAGTTTTCTGAATATGACAGAACTCATCAGAAGCCTTTCCTTATTTCAAAATATTATTTATCATAATAATTAATTCCTTTCTGATTGTAGAAGATTGTGTAGTGGTCTGAGGTTTGTACTGACTAGTCATCAATATTTGAAGGGAAGAAATGTTGAAATGAAGAAAATACATGTATATATAAAATCAAATACAAACTTTGGTTTATAAAGACCATGCTATTGGTCTACAAGTAATGGTACATGTGTTTTCTTAGTGAGATGGGGAATTACAGAGCCTAAGAGCTACCTATTGTCATGTGTGTTTGAAAAAGTTGACCATGGCTCCTGGATTGAACATGGAATTGGCAGAATCAGAGGAAGGAAAACTGGTAAGCATGCTGTTGACAGGTTAGAAACAGTGGTGGTGACAAAAACTGGTCATATTGTGGGTATGTTTTGAAGATAGAGCTCATTGGGTTTCCTGTTGCGTTGAACACATGATGTGGGAGAAACAGGAGTTGAGGAAAATTCAAGACTTTGGGTCCATACCAATAGAATGACAGAGGTTCTTTGTACATGTTTTTATGTGAATGTTCTTATAAAAGAGGGAAGACTGCAATAAAAGTAGATTTTGAAGGGGTGGTTGGAGTATGAAAAGGGCAACAGTGCAAACTGAAGCATGTTAATTTGAGATTGTCTATTCTCCATTCTAGTAGAAATGCTGAATAGCTAGTCAAATATATGAACCTGGAAATTCAGAGAGTAGTCTGGACTGGTGCTATAGTTTTAGGGTCTTTAGCATTTACATGATACTGAAAGTCATGGGACAAGCTTTAGTAACCATGGGATAGATATATAGATATATCTATCGATCTATAGATATAGTATATAGATCGATAGATATATATATTTATCTGTAATTCCTCTATCTATATATCTATATCTATATCTATATCTATATCTATATCTATATCTAGTCATGGGACTATATCTAAGCCATGGGACAAGCTTCAGTAACCATGGGATAGATATATAGATCTATCTATAGATCTATAGATATAGTATATAGATCTATAGATCTATAGATATAGTATATAGATATATCTATAGATAGATATATCTCTCTATATATTTATCTAATTCCTCTATATCTATCTATCTATCTATCTATATCTATATCTAGTCATGGGACTATATCTAAGTCATGGGACAAGCTTTAGTAACCATGGGATAGATATATCTATATATCTATATATCTATATCTATATCTATATCTATCTATCTATATATTTATCTGTAATTCCTATATCTATATCTATCTATATATCCCATGGTTACTAAAGCTTGTCCCATGACTTAGATATAGTCCCATGACTATAGATAGATAGATAGATAGATATAGATAGAGGAATTACAGATAGATATATACAGATAGATAGATCCCACAGTTACTAAAGCTTGTCCCAACACTTTCAGTATCATGTATATACATATATACATGTAGGTATGTGTATATATACATATATATGCTCCTACCAAAAATATTGTGTCCTATATAAACCCTTCGTTAACTTCTCCAGAAATGGATCCCTCAATCAATTTTCTTTGACTTGTGTTTGCATTTGCCCACCCCCACCAGAATGGTGTCTTCTCCAAAGTAAGTCCTAGATCTTATCCCACTCCTTTATTCCATTTTCTTTATGTGTTTCCGAGGCATATGTTAGTTATTCCATTTTTTTTTAAAGCAAAGTGATAGAATGATTACATAAATGTTTTAGGTTACATAAGAAAAGGATAATTACCAGAAAATGTATTTGAGGAAACTTCAAAATAAATGTTTCCAAAAAAAAAAATAAAGTATGGTATTTTCATAACTGCCTTTGTATACAGAGTTGCATGCCAAGAAAAAGGGAAGTGGGACTTGGTAAATACGTAAGGTTTGGCTTGAAGTTGGAGCCGTAGTTTTTAGTTAACTTTTTTTTTTTTTTCCAGAAACATACAGGTCTTGCTGATTATTCCTGTTGTTCAGAGCAGAAGGCAGATGTGAATCAATGAGAACAGAGACCATTCTTAAAATAGTTTTTTGCATTACGTAACTGAGAACTGAACTTGAATCTTAGCCACAGAAGTCATAAAGCCTTTCATTTTCACCTTGCCAAAGTGATAGCGAGAGAGCTAATAGCCTTTAATAGGCTTTTGAAGAGCGGGATGTTTCATTTATGCAGCGTTGAAGGCAAAAAGTTTAAGAAAACATGGTGTTTAGACTGTCATATCCATATCTTTTTCTTCATTTGAAAAGCAGATGCAACTTGTCAAGTTGACATAACTGAAAGGTGTTTCCCTGGGGATGCCCTGATTTTCTATCTCCTGGGTCACATATTAGAAGATGAAAATGTTTTCTCTTTGAAATGCCTTTGTGGTTTAAATTCAAGTGACATCAACTGCAAATAGCCTGAAGCAAAGCTAGCTTTGATTGTTCCTTTGCCTTGAATGATCTAGTCGCTTTGGAAAAGACAACTCACATCAAGGAGAAAATGTTTAAAAATGAAATACAAAAGGAAAAGTAATACTTTAAACACAGATTTAGTTGCTGGAATAATGATCAAACTACTAACTTCCCTGGAATCAGTATTTCATTATGACTTCTAAATTATGTTTTATATTGAAACCCATTACCGTGTAACTGGGACGCACGGGTGCAAGAGCACCTGGCTCCAGTGTCCCAAACATACCAGGTTCGGGCACTTGCCACTGACAAAATCCAAAGGCAGAGAGATGAGTCATGGTGAAACAAGACAGGAACTTATTTCAGCGAGGCCAAAACCAAGAAGACAATGGACCAGGTCTCAAAGACTGTCCCCAAAAAGCTGCTTTATATGAGGAAAATGAGGGCCAAAAGTCGGTGGGTATTGGCCAATGAGCAGTAAAGATCAGGTCAATCATTACCTTGAAGTCAGTCATGTGTGATCTTGCTGTCATCAGGCAGTCCTATTGTTTGAGGGGGGTAGTTTCCATTCCCCTCTGGGGATGCTTTGCCCGCAGGGTCTCTTGCCCCAGTTAAGAGATGAGCTGGAAAGAATTTAATCAACTAAAAAGCACAGACTGAGGTCAAAATGGAGGCAGTTGGAGTCCTCTTTCAATTATTGTCCTTATCATTATTATTTGATGAAGTCTAAGGTTACAGAACATAAAGTCACTGTCTCTGGAATGCAACATTGTTGCAGAGGGGGAAACTAACAACTGGCAGACTAATACTCCCCCCTGCCGTGTCCTTTATGAGTCATGGACTTCAGAAAACTTTTTCTTACTTCATGATGCTAGAGGTAGAATTTACATTTTGCCCGTTCTTATTGAGAAGACAACTTTTGGGGCTTCTCATTAATGTTGATGTTTTATAGCATCTCCCTACACACTTTATGGTTGCATGCAGAACACAAATTGGATCAGCTCATTTGTATGTCTTTTATTAAGTATTTGCCTGGAGAAAGGGCTCCACTTGCCTTGCTCTGTGACAAACAGACGAATCCTTTACTTGATCTTAGATAAGCCATATTCACTTTCATAATTGGCCTCACTTGCTACTGTCCAGTCATCTAAGCTACTCATCAGGAGTTCTAACTCCTCGTAAATACCAATTTTATATTACTTACACCTCTGTCATACTATAGAAATTAATATACCATTAAAATGACTTTAATTCAAATTAAATTTGTTTTGGGCTTAATGCGTATTAATGCAAATCAAAACAGGTATTATGCAATATCTTATTCAAAAACGTACACATATTACTTATATCACTTGGATGAGGAAATTGCAAACATTTGTGTACTACCCTCTTAAATTCAAATGATGTTATTAAATGCTAAGGCTAAAATGGGTTCTGAGAGATTAATGGTTTGATTAAATCATTTGAATCTTACTGCCTAATGGAGGAGACAAATAAGAAAATTGCAACATACTGTGATATAAACTAAAAAAAAAAAAAACATTTAAAGAATACAATATTAGGAAAGCACAAAAGAAACACACATCAGCTGTGTAGAACAAAACGTGGGAACTTTCCTGAAGCTGTAGGAATGAGGGAAGGGAGAAGACACACTTTAACTGCTGAAAGATCAATCAGGCTTAGTCTGATAAAAGCCCTTTACTATCAAGTGGAGCTTATTCAAAGTTCAGAGATTAGAAACAATTTGCCAAGTTGGCTTAGGGAACAAGGAATTGAGTGTGAATGGACGAAAGTAGGAGGCGGTTGTTGGAGAAGTGGCTGGAGAGGTGGTGAAAAGTCGAATTATCAGTTACCCATATTGTTAGGCCAAAGAGTTTGGGTCTATTATGAAGTATTGGAAATGAATATGTTGTTAAAGCACAGTGGGACCTGTTTGGTAAGAAGTTGAGCATAAAGATCTGGGTCTCAAGAAAAAGATCTAGGCACATGATAGATTTTCAGGGACCATCAGTATATGGATGAAATGGAGCCTATGATACATAAAAAGATAAAAGGACTGGAAGAACATTTGCAGTCCCTAAGAAAAGTAGGCAGAAAGAGCCAAAAGATTTAAGAGAACTATGAATGGGGATTGTTGGGGAATGGAAGGAAAGAAGGTTTTTCCAAAGTACTGTGACAAATAGTCCTCACCACATCATCATGCTTCCTTATTAACCAAACCTGCCATATGTTCCAGTATCAAAATAGCAGCAGATTCTTAAATGTCTCTCCCCATTCTAAGGGATAATCTGAATTTACTGGATTTCAACCAGTATTAGTTGATCCAGTTTGTGACAAATTATATGGCGGTAAGCCACTAAAACTGATGTGAATTCTGCTGGGTTCTAGTTACTACAAAATAACTGTCTTTATGAAAGTAAAGAGCCTCTATATGTCGCTGATTCCTGTCTTCCTATTTCATTTATGATTTTATAAGGCTTCTCTTTTTTAAGTTTATTTATTTAGTTTCATAGAGAGTGTGTATGAGTAGGAGAGGAGCAGAGAGGGGGAGAGGGAGAATCCCAAGCAGGATCCTTGCTATTGGCGCAGAGACTGACACGAGGCTCCATCTCATGAACTGTGAGATCATGACCTGAGTGGAAATCAAGCAGTGGACACTTAACTGACTGAACCACCCAGGCAACTCCCCACCCTTCCCACCTCCTGGTCTTCCTATTTTGTTAAGAAGTGATGTGTGGAGCATTAGCGTATTATTACAACCAATAGATGCACAAAGAAGTATGCTTAGTGTCCAGACTTTGACGAATACTAAAGTGAAGTCTGGAGGAGCCTTCTTTGATATTCATTTTTATATATGACAATTAAGTACCTTTGCTGTGTAAGCCATTGTCAACATGTGTGTGTGTGTGTGCGTGTGTGCATGTGTGTGTATAAGAGAGAGGGAGAGGAAGGAGAGAGACAGTGAGAGGGGAGGGGAGAGAGAGAAAAAGAAGCATGACTAGCGTACATCCAAATAACTCTATGAGATATTGATAAAATTGTCAGAGTACAAACATGGTAAAGGAGTAAAGTGATGGCTGAAATATAACCACAAAATACAATTGCATAATGAATGCTGGGAAAATACAATTAAAAAGAAATTCTTCTCCCCACCTGGAAAACCTCTCCACCAAAATAGCAGAGAAAGAAAGCAGTTTTATTACTGGATAAGCATTACACCAGAATGTGACTCATATCACAGACAATACTCTAAGAAATTGCAAAGAAAGAAATAAATGTCACCCTCTTATGTAACCACGTAGATATTACATACAAGTTTACAAGATGCACAATAGTCTTCAATTAAGATTACTTAACAGTATAATTTGTCACACATAATTCATCCCAAACTCACCTGGTAATTGATCATCTACGTTAATTAATTGCTTTTATACAATGGAAAAATAAATAACCTCATCATGGCTACCCCTTTAAAAATTCAAGATGGTAGAAAGATCTGCACTCTGGGATATTTTTAAACTATCATTTGCCCTTTTTATTTATGAGCTTGAAATCATAGAGGAAAGAGAAGCAGGTTCCACTTTTTAAAAAGATATTTAAAATTGCAGCCACTGTGCATCTTTTCTTCCTATTAGGATGATGTTTCTATTATCTTCACTATGTTATTACCTGACTTAAAGCTGACATTTAGTGTGGCTCTAAATTCACTGCCATGATAAGATACTTTATCAAATAAAAGTTGTTATACAGTTTTAAAATCTTTGGAAGTGAAAGATTTATCTTCAATATTAAGACTATTCCAAAAAATTTTGAATGTAAATTAGTATTATAACCCAACTTCCTGGCTAAGATTGTTATGTAAAAGTCCTGGCCTTACTAATAAATTCCAGTTAACTCTGAGCCTAATTGGAGACCATTCATTAGCTTTCTTTTCCAGCTACTATATTCACTTCTTTTTTATTCAAGGGGTATTTTTATTCATCCTCTGCTCTGGAGAAAAGGTGATGTTTTTCTCCTCCAAAGATAAAGAAAGTAACTATATCATAATAAAAGGGTCTATCCCACAAGAACATCTAATAATTATAAATTCTTATTTCCCCAAATTAGAAGCACCCAAGTATGTAAATCAATTAATAAAAATATAAAGAAACTCATTAATAACAATACAATAATAGTAGGGGACTTTAACATCCCACTTAAAGCAATGGACAGATCATCTAAGCACAAAATCAACAAGGAAACAATGACTTTGAAAGACACACTGGACCAGGTGAACTTAAGACATATTCAGGACATTTCCTCCTGAAGCAAGAGAATACATATTCTTATTGTGTGTGCACGGAACATTCTCCAGAGTAGATCACATATTGGGTCACAAATCAGGCCTCAACAAGTACAAAAAATTGAGATCATACCAAGTATATTTCCAGATCACAATGCTATGAAACTTGAAGTCAACCACAAGAAAAAATTTGGAAAGTCCTCAAATACGTGGAGGTTAAAGAACCTCCTACTAAAGAACGAATGTGTTAACCAGGACATTAAAGAATAAATTTTAAAAAAATACATAAAAGCAAATAAAAATGAAAACACAATAGTACAAAACCTCTGGGATGCAGCAAAGGCACTTCTAAGCATAAAATATATGGCAATACTGACCTATCTCAGGAAGCAAGAAAAGTCTTAATACACGCCCTAACCTTACAAAGGAGCTAGAAAAGAAATAACAGATAAAGCCTAAAGCCAGCAGAAGAAGAGAAATAATAAAAATTAGAGTATAAATAAATGATATAGAAAGTTAAAAAAAAATCCAGTAGAACAGATCAACAAAACTAAGAGCTGATTCTTTGAAAGAATTGATAAAGTTGATAAACCCCTAGCCAGACTTATCAAAAAGAAAAGAGAGAGGACCCAAATAAATAAAATCACTAATAAAAGAGGAGAGATCACAAGCAACATCACAGAAATGCAAATAATTACAAGAGAAAATTATGAAAAATTATGTGCAAACAAACTGGGCAATCTGGAAGAAATGGATAAATTCCTAGAAACATAGAAACTACCAAAACTGAAACAGGAAGAAATAGAAAATTTGAACAAATCCATAAGCAGCAAAGAAATTAAATCAGTAATCAAAAGTCTCCCAGCAAACAGAAGGCCCAGATGACTTCTCAGGGGAACTCTATTAGACATTTAAAGAAGCATTAATACCTATCCTCTTCGAACTATTCCAAAAAATAGAAATGGAAAGAAAGCTTCCAAACTCATTCTACAAGGTCAGTGTTACCTTGATTCCAAAACCAAACAAAGATCCCACTAAAAAGGAGAATTACAGGTCAGTATTTCTGAAGAACATGGGTGCAAAAATTCTCAACAATATACTAGCAAATCAAATCCAATAGTACATTAAAAGAATTATTCACCACAATCAAGTGGGCTTCAGGGATGGTTCAATATTTTCAAATCAATCAACATGATACATCATACTCATAAAAGAAAGGATAACAACCATATGTTCCTCTTAATAGATGGAACGAAAAAAACCATTTGACAAAATACTGCATCCATTCTTGATAAAAACCCTCAACAAAGTAGGAATAGAAGGAACACACCTCAACACCATAAGGCCAAGTAAGAAAGACTCAGAGATAGTATCATCCTCAGTGGGGAAAAATTGAGAGCTTTTCCTCTACACTGAGGAACAAGACAGGGATGTCCACTCTCCTCATTGTTATTTAACATAGCCAGACAACAAAAAGAAACAAAGGCATACAAATCTGCAAAAACCAAGTCAAACTTTCACTATTTGCAAAGGACAAAATACCCTACATAAAGAAACTGAAATACTCCACCAAAAATTTACTAGAACTGACACACAAATTCAGCATAGTTGCAGGATATAAACTCAATGTACAGAAATCTGTCGCATTTCTATACACCAATGATGATACCTAGGAATGAATCTAACCAAAGAGGTAAAAGATCTGTACTCTGAAAACAATAGAACACTTATGAGAGGTAATGAAGATGACACAAAGAAATGGTAAAACATTCCATGATCATGGATTAGAAAAACAAATATTGTTAAAATGTCTATACTACCCAAAGTAATCTACACATTTAATGTAACCCCTATCAAAATACCACCAGCATTTTTCACAAAGCTAGAACAATCGTACAATTAATATGGAACCACAAAGTCCCTGAATAGCCAAAGCAGTCTTGAGAGAGAAAAGCAAAGTTGGATGCAGCATAATTCTGGACCTCATGCTATATTATAAAGTTATAATCACCAAGACAGTATTGTACTGGCACAAAAACAGACACATAGACCAGTGGAACAGAATAGAAAACCCAGAAATGGACCCACAACTATATGATCAACTAATCTTAAACAAAGCAAGAAAGAATATCCGATGGAAAAAGGACAGTCTCTTCAACAAATGGTGTTGGGAAAACTGAATGGCAACATGCAGAAGAATGAAACTGGACCACTTTCTCACTCCATACACAGAAATAAAATCAAAATGAAATAAAGATCTAAATTTGACACAGGAAACCAACAAAATACTAAAGAAGATCACAAGCAACAACCTCTTTACTTGATCTGTCTCTGGAGGCAAGGGAAACAAAAGCACAAATGAAATATTGGGACTACATGAAAATAAAAAGCTTCTGCATGGTGAAGGAAACAATCAACTAAACTAAAAGACAGCCTACAGAATGGGAGAAGATATCTGCAAATGACATATCTGATAAAGGGTTAGTATCCAAAATCTATAAAGAACTTATCAAACTCAACTCCCAAAAAAATAAATAATCCAGTTAAGAAATGGGCAGAAGACATGAACAGATCTTTCCAAAGAAGACATATACATGGCCAACAGACACATGAAAAGATGCTCAACATGATTCCTCACCAGGGAAATGCAAATCAAAACCACAATGAGATACCACCTCACACCTGTCAGAACGGCTAAAATTAACAAAACAAGAAACAACAGATGTGGGCAAGGATGCAGAGAGAGGGGATCTTTCTTCCACTGTTGGTGGGAATGCAAACTTGTGCAGCCATTCCGGAAAACAGTTTGGAGGTTCCTCAAAAAGTTAAAATTAGAACTACCTTATGATTCAACAATTTTACTACTAGGTATTTATCTAAAGGATTGTGGGGGGCCGGGCCCCGGTGCCAGGCTGAGACCGGGTCGAGCAACGTTCCCTGTTGGCTCAAGCCAACCCGGTGGTTCCCCCTCCCATTCCCCCACTCTCAAGGGCATACGAAAGCCTTGTCAAGGCTGAGAAAGTTAATTCCTGAAGCCTGTGGTCTGCAGGTGTTGGCAGTAATGCTACCTCCCTTTTTCTACCCCGAGTCAGATAGAAACAAACATGGGAATTGTGTTTTGCTAGCAATCTTATCAACAAGGTCTTGTGACCTGTCTAGAAAATGCACAAGAAACACAGAACTAAATGTTTTGGTGGGCAGTGATTATGTGAAACCTGTTTATTCTTAGAATGCCCTAACCCATAAGAGTCTGGTTATAAAAGATTGTGTACAGCAACAATAAAGCCGTCACTTGGGCCATCAGCCCAGGGGACCTTCCTGTCCCCAAACTTTCTCTTCTCTCTTTTTTTCTTGCATTCCCCTACCCTCAGGACCCTGACCTCGGTGTTTGTCGCGCCGGCCGCGACAAAGGATACAAACATATTGATTTGAAGGGGCACATGCACCCTGATGTTTATAGCACTATTATCAACTTTAGTCAACTTATGGAAAGAGTCCAAATAGCCATCAACTGATGAATGGATAAAGATGTGGTGTGCATATATATATATGTATGTACATACATATATATATGTACATATATATATTAAGCAAAATTAATCATTCAGAGAAAGGCAATACCATGTTATTTCACTCATATATGGAATTTAGAATCAAAACAGATAAACATAGGGGAAGGAAAAAAAGAAGAGATGGAAACAAACCATAAGAGGCCCAACTATGGAAGGTCAGTGGGGGATGGTCTAAATGGGTGTTGGGTGTTAAGGAGGGCACTTGTGGTGATGAGCAGTGGGTGTTATGTGCAAGTAATGAATCACTAAATTCTACACCTGGTACTAATTTACCATATGGTTTAACTAACTAGAATTTAAATAACCTGAATTTTTTTTTTTTAAAAGTGAAGGACAGCTGTACTAGACCTATACTCATGAGTGGCCTTAAAGACAGTGGTGAGAGACAATCTACTCTATTAGCAGAACTGGGAGCACTTTGTATATAAAGATATGGCCTGATATTAACATATATACACATTCATAGGTAGTGGAGAACAACCTGGCCAGTTGGTGCAGAACATGTGAGGCAGAGGGGAGGAGCCAAGATGACGGAACAGCATGGAAGCTTTTTGTGTCTGTCGCGTCCATGAAATGCAGCCAGACCAACACTAAACCATCCTACACACCTAGAAAACCGATTGGGGGATTAACACAACAATCCACACAACCTGAACCACAGAATTCAGCAGGCACACAACACGAAGAGCTGAACTTGGGGAGCAAGAAGCCCCAAAAGGTAGGCAACCCCTTTTGTGGGCGGAGAGAGGACAGAGACTGGGGAGGGGGGGAGCGTACGGGAAAAGCACCTCTCCCCAAAAGCAGCTGGAGAGAAAGTGGAAAACTGGAAACAGCCGCAGGGACTAAACTAAAAAGGGAGAAAGGAGAGGGTTTAAATTCCATTAAGACTGTAAACAAAGGGAGTGCAAAGGCTTCAACTCCACAGCTCCTTACCTGGCGGTGCTCTGGTGGGAAGGGCGAATCCCCAGGAGCAGAGTGGGGTCCGGGAGGGTCTCGGGCCACACGGGGAAAAGCGGTTCCCCTGCTGGAAGGACAGTTCCCCTGCTTGAAGAGACTGTTGAAGCCACCAGGTCCCGGCAGACCCCGGAAGGAGGCCACATTCTCTGGTGCTGGGGGAAGGTTGCCGAGGGTGAAGCCTGGTGCCAGATGTGTGTTGTGATTTTCCGTGGTCCCTGAAACGCTGAGGCTACACTGTCTCGTGAATTTTTGGAGGGCGGGCTGGCACCTGGCCGCAGTCTCGGGGCACCGGCAGCAGCAGGGTCCGGCAGGCGTTCCTGGGTGCAGCCGACATGCGGCCACTGCTCATTCGGCCATTGCTCAATGAGACCCTCCCGCGGAGGCGCGGAGCGGGTCAAAGCCTCAGTCCTTCTGAAGTAAGGGGCCTGGGAAAACAGCCACGTCTGGGACAAAACTTGGGCGAGAGGTACTGCCTGGTGCCTGGTCACGGAGAATGGAAAAGCAGGGAGTGGAGGAGAGCTGAAGACGGAGGATGGGTGTGCGATTGCTGATCCGGGAGAACAGACTGGGTGGCTGGGTGGGGCCATTTTTCACCATTCCCGCGCATGCGCACCGACGAGCACGGCAAGAAGCCACCCCAGTAGGCTAGCCGCGCCATCTAGTGGAGAGCGGAGCTGTTACACCGAGCCCTGCCCAGCTGGGCCAACTTCGCTCTTCAAGAACGCAAACCTCACCGCCGGCTTAATTATGGACTATAAAGAGCTACATGGACTGACCTCTAGGGGAAAACGAAGCAATTTCAGCCCTACTTCAATCTGTCAGCAGGTTCATCTGTTCATTTTTTTTTTCTCTCTTTTTCCTTTCTCTCTTTTATAATTCTTTTTCTTGAATACAGGAAGAGAAAAAACTCATTTTTATTTTTGATTTTCATTAAAAATATCTGTCTTTAATTTTTATTACTATATTTTTTACTTTTGTGTATTTTTTTCAATTTCTACTTTACTTCCATCATTTTATTTTAGTCTACTTCAGTGTACTCACCTTTTAAATTACCAAACAATTCCCTGTTTTTTCTTTCTTTTTCTTTTTTTCTCTTTTTCCTTTCTTTTCTTTTCTTTGAATGCAGAAAGAGAAAACTCATTTTTACTTTCAATCTTTTAAAATATTTTTATTTAATTTTTATTACTATATTTTTTGCTTTTATGTAAATCTTTTCAAAATCTAACTTACTCCCATCATTTTATTTCCGTCTACTACAGTAGACTTTTTCAAATTTTCAAACGTTTTCTTTTTTTTGCCTTTTCTTTTTTCTTTTTTTTATCTTTTTTCTCGTTTTCATTTCTTTTTTTCTTAAATACAGAAAATGAAAAAATTGATTTCTTTTTAATTTTTATTAAAAATATGTTTCTATAATTTTTTATACTATATGCTCTCCTTTTGTGTATTTTAGTCTACTTTAGTGTATTCATTTTTTCAAAATCTCAAACGATTTCCTTTTTGTCATTTGCTTGTTTGTTTCTCTAATATGTCAAACCACTTTCTACACTCAGACCAAAACACACCTAGGATCTAGCATCATCTATTCGATTTGTGTGTGTGTGTGTGTGTGTGTGTGTGTGTGTGTGTTTAATTTTTATTTTAATTTTTTTTAATTTACCTCATTAATTCCTTTTCTCCCTTCAAAATGACAAAACGAAGGAATTCACCCCAAAATAAAGAGCACAAGGAAATGACGGCCAGGGATTTAACCAACACAGATACCAGCAAGATGTCTCAACCAGAATTTAAAATCAGGATAATAAGAATACTAGCTGGAGTTGAAAATAGATTAGAATCCCTTTCTACATACATAAAAGAAGTAACAATTAGCCAGAATGAAATTAAAAATGCTATAACTGAGTTGCAATCATGGACGGATGCAGCGGCAGCAAGGATGGATGAGGCAGAACAGAGAATCAGCGATATAGAGGACAAACTTAACGAAGCAGAAAAAAAGAGGGAGATGAAGGCAAAAGAGCACAATTTAAGAATTAGAGAAATCAGTGACTCATTAAAAAGGAACAACATCAGAATCATAAGGGTCCCAGAGGAGGAAGAGAGAGAGAAATAGGGGTAGAAGGGTTATGTGAGCAAATCATAGTGGAAAAGTTTCCTAACCTGGGGAAAGACACAGACATCAAAATCCAGGAAGCACAGAGGACACCCATTAGATTCAACAAAAAGTGACCATCAAGAAGGCATATCATAGTCAATTCACAAAATACTCAGGCAAGGAGAGAATCATGAAAATAGCAAGGGAAAAAAAGTCCCTAACCTACAAGGGAAGACAGATCAGGTTTGCCACAGACCTATCCACAAAAACTTGGCAGGCCAGAAAAGAGTGGTGGGATATATTCAGTGTGCTGAATCAGAAAAACATGCAGCCAAGAATTCTTTATCAAGCAAGGCTGTCATTCAAAATAGAAGGAGAGATAAAAAGTTTCCCAGACAAACAAAAATTAAAGGAGTTTGTGACCACTAAACCAGCCCTGCAAGAAATTTTAAGGGGGACTCTCTGAGGGGAGAAAAAAAACATATATATATATATATATATATATATATATATATATATACACACACACACACACACACACACTAGATACCAAAAGCAACAAAAGATTAGAAAGGACCAGAGAACACCACGGGAACTCCAACTCTACAAGCATCATAATGGCAATAAATTCATATCTTTCAGTACTCACTCTAAACATCAATGGACTCAATGCTCCAATCAAAAGACATAGGATGGATAAGAAGACAGAATGGATAAGAAAACAAGACCTATCTATATGCTGTTTACAAGAAACCCACTTTAGACCTAAAGACACCTACAGATTGAAAATAAGAGGATGGAGAACCATCTATCATGCTAATGGTCAACAAAAGAAAGCCGGAGTAGGCATACATATATCAGACAATCTAGACTTTAAAATAAAGACTGTATCGAGATTCAGAAGGGCATTATATCATAATCAAGGGGTCTATAGACCAAGAAGACCTAACAATTGTAAACATTTATGCACCAAATGCGAGAGCACCCAAATATATAAACCAATTAATCACAGACATAAAGAAACTCATTGATAGTAATACCATAATAGTAGGAGATTTCAACACCCCACTCACAGCAATGGACAGATCATCTAATCAAGAAATCAACAAGGAAACAATGGTTTTGAATGACACATTGGACCAGATAGACTTAACAGATACATTCAGAACATTTCATCCTAAAGCAGGAGAATATACATTCTTCTCCAGTGCACATGGAACGTTCTCCAGAATAGACCATATACTGGGACACAAATCAGCCCTAAGTAGGTACAAAAAGATCAAGATCATACCATGCATATTTTCAGACCACAGTGCTATGAAATTCGAAATCAACCACAAGAAAAAATTTGGAAAGGTAACAAATACTGGAGACTGAATAACATCCTACTAAAGAATGAATGGGCTAACCAAGCAGTTAAAGAAGAAATTAAAAAGTATATGTAAGTCAATGAAAATGATAGCACCACAATCCAAAACCTCTGGGATGCAGCAAAGGTGGTCATAAGAGGAAAGTACATAACAATCCAGGCCTTCCTAAAGAAGGAAGAAAGATCTCAGATACACAACCTAACCTTACGCCTTAAGGAGCTGGAAAAAGCCAGCAAATAAAACCCAAAACCAGCAGAAGACAGGAAATGAGAAAGATTAGAGCAGAAATTAATGCTATTGGAACCAAAAAAATAATGGAACAAATCAATTAAATCAGAAGCTGGTTCTTTGAAAGAATTAACAAAATTGATAAACCACTAGCCAGTTTGATCAAGAAGAAAAAGGAGAGGACCCAAATAAGTAAAATCAAGAATGAAAGAGGAGAAATCACAACAAACACAACAGAAATAAAAACAATAATAAGAGAATATTATGAGCAATTATATGCCATTAAGATGGGCAATCTGGAAGAAATGGACAAATTCCTAGAAACATATACACTACCAAAACTGAAACAGGAAGAAAATAGAAAATTTGAACAGATCCATAACCAGTAAAGAAATCGAATTAGTAATCAAAAATCTGCCAAAAAAACAAGAGTCCAGGGCCAGATGGCTTTCCAGGGGAATTCTACCAAACATTTAAGGAAGAGTTAACACCTATTCTCTTGAAGCTGTTCCAAAAAATAGAAATGCAAGGAAACTTCCAAACTCTTTCTATGAAGCCAGCATTACCCTGATTCCAAAACCAGACAGAGACCCCACTAAAAAGGAGAACTAAGGACCAATTTCCCTGATGAACATGGATGCAAAAATCCTCAACAAGATATTAGCCAACCGGATCCAACAATACATTAAAAAAGTATTCACCATGACCAAGTGGGATTTATACCTGGGATGCAGGACTGGTTCAATATCCACAAAACAATTAGCGTGATTCATCACATCAATAAAAGAAAGGACAAGAGCCATATGATCCACTCAATAGATGCAGAGAAATCATTTGACAAAATACAGCATCCTTTCCTGATAAAAACCCTCAAGAAAATAGGGATAGAAGTATCATACCTCGAGATGATAAAAGCCATATATGAGCGACCCAAGGCTAATATCATCCTCAATGGGGAAAAAACTGAGAACTTTCCCCCTAAGGTCAGGAACTAGACAGGGGTGTCCACTCTCGCCACTGTTATTCAACATAGATTTGGAAGTCTTAGCCTCTGCAATCAGACAATGCAAAGAAATAAAAGGCATCCAAATCAGCCAGGAGGAGGTCAAACTTTCACTCTTTGCAGATGACATGATACTCTATATGGAAACCCAAAAAGATTCCACCAAAAAACTTCTAGAACTGATTCATGAATTCAGCAAAGTGGCAGGATATAAAATCAATGCACAGAAATCGGTTGCATTCCTATACACCAACAATGAAGTGACAGATAGAGAAATCAAGGAATCAATCCTATTTACAGTTGCACCAAAAACCATAAAATACCTAGGAATAAATCTAACCAAAGAGGTGAAAAATCTATACACTGAATACTATAGAAAGTTTTTGAAAGAAATTGAAGAAGACACAAAGAAATGGAAAAAGATTCCATGCTCCTGGATAGAAAGAACAAATATTGTTAAAATGTCGATATTACCAAAGCAATCTACATATTCAATGCAATCCCTATCAAAATAACACCAGCATTCTTCACAGAGCTAGAACAAATAATCCTAACATTTGTATGGAACCAGAAAAGACCCTGAAAAGCCAAAGCAATCTTGAAAAAGAAAACCAAAGCATGAGGCATCACAATCCCAGACTTCAAGCTATACTACAAAGTTGTAATCATCAAGACAGTATGGTAATGGCACAAGAACAGACACTCAGATCAACGGAATAGAATAGAGAACCCAGAAATGGACCCACAAACGTATGGGCAAATAATCTTTCACAAAGCAGGAAAGAATATCCAATGGAATAAAGACAGTCTCCTCAGCAAGTGGTGCTGGGAAAACTGGACAGCGACATGCAGAAGAATGAACCTGGACCACTTTCTTACACCATACACAAAAATAAACTCAAAGTCGATGAAAGACCTCAATGTAAGACAGGAAGCCATCAAAATCCTCGAGGAGAAAGCAGGCAAAAACCTCTTTCATCTTGCCCGCAGCAATTTCCTACTTAACACTTCTCCAGAGGCAAGGAAAACAAAAGTATAAATGAACTACTGGGACATCATCAAAATAAAAATCTTCTGCACAGCAAAGGAAACAATCAGTAAAACTAAAAGGCAACTGACAGAATGGGAGAAGATATTTGCAAATGGCATATCAGATAAAGGGTTAGTATCCAAAATCTACAAAGAACTTATCAAACTCAACACCCAAAAAACAAATAATCCAGTGAAGAAATGGGCAAAAGACATGAATAGACACTTCTCCAAAGAAGACATCCAGATGGCCAACCGACACATGAAAAAATGCTCTATATCACTCATCATCAGGGAAATACAAATCAAAACCACAATGAGATACCACCTTACACCTGTCAGAATGGCTAACATTAACAACTCTGGCAATAACAGATGTTGGCAAGAGGATCTCTTTTGCATTGTTGGTGGGAATGCAAGCTGGTGCAGCCACTCTGGAAAACGGTATGGAGGTTCCTCAAAAAACTAAAAATAGAACTACCCTACGACCCAGCAATTGCACTACTAGGCATTTATCCAAGGGATACAGATGTGCTGTTTCAAAGGGACACATGCACTCCCATGTTTATAGCAGCACTATCAACAATAGTCAAAGTATGGAAAGAGCCCATATGTCCATCGATGGATGAATGGATAAAGAAGATGTGGTATATATATACAATGGAGTATTACTCGACAATCAAAAAGAATGAAATCTTGCTATTTGCAACCACATGGATGGAACTGGAGGGTATTATGCTAAGTGAAATTAGTCAATCAGAGAAAGACAAAAATCATATGACTCCACTCATATGAGGACTTTAAGAGACAAAACAGATGAACATAAAGGAAGGGAAACAAAAAGAATATAAAAACAGGGAGGGGGACAAAACAAAAGAGACTCATAAATATGGAGAACAAACTGAGCGTTGCTGGAGGGGTTGTGGGAGGGGGGATGGGCTAAATGGGTAAGGGGCATTAAGGAATATACTCCTGAAATCATTGCTTCACTATATACTAACTAATTTGGATGTAAATTTTAAAGAATAAAAAATAAATTTAAATTATAAAAAAATAACATGTGAGGCATAAAACTGAAAGATAGGGAACAAAGGTAATATGAGTTAGAGGCATATGGATAAATATGAGGGAGTGGGAAAAAAAAAAGTCTGAAGATCTCTGCATCACATGTTAACATCCCCAGAGAGAACCACAAGGCAGAGGTTCCAAAAATAAATAAATCAAGTGAATAAATTGTCCCGTCCAGTTATATCAGCCAGCCCAGTGCTGTCACATTGGACTGATGAACATGGTTGCAAATATGAAGGCTAGATAAGGGCTCCAAAACTCTGATGCTCAGTTATGAAGGATGATGGAAGTTCTACCATTTTTAGTGGTTCATTCTGCCAATGATCAAGTCAGAAACAGTCCACAAGATGCAGACATTTCTCTAGTAGATAAACTGCCCATTTGATGCTGAGTTAACTAAATTGGGTTACTTCCAGTGTAGAAGGGCCAGCAGTTTATTTATAATGTTCGACATACATCCTTAGTATGATGTTACCATTCTTACCTGCAGGTAATAAAATTTAAAGATAATTTTCACCAGAACAATGAGGTTTCATGGAAGCCACGAGAGGCTAACTAATATTTACATGGTTGGGTTTAACTCTCTCATTTTGTATTTGTTCTCTACTTATCCCTCCCTTTGAGTTCTATTCTTCTGTAGAAGATAAATTCCTTCTCATAATACAATTTTCCACGGATTAAAGCAGTCTTGGTCTCTTAAATTCCATGAAAGTGTTGTCATTTTTTGAAAGTTAATTTAGATTGTATTTTAGTTTTCTGAGATTTTTTAAACTGTAATTTTTAGCCTATTCCATGCATATGTTTTGGTTGATCGAATGAGAGCAATGGTCCCTTGTGAATTTTCTATCTTTGAACCAGAAATGGAACTGACATATGCTTACTGAACTTCTAAGAATTCAAGTACCCCAACCAGATGCACTTTGTATAATAGATAATCTTCTTAAAATTTATCTTGTTGATAAGACCAATTGATATATGTCTTTATTGTATTTTTATTGATAATGGTTTATAATCTATGTTAATAGTTCAACATTTTTTAAAGCTGAAGTCAGTTGGGGAAAGAGACAACTTAATGAATGATTCATTTCCATCTTAAGAATCATACACTATTAGGAGCACCTGGGTGACACAGTTGGCTAAGCAACCAATTCTTGGTTTTGGCCCAGGTCATGATCTCATGGTTCATGAGTTTGAGCCCTACATCAGGTTCTGTGTTGACAGCATGGATTCTCCTTGGGATTTTCTCTCTCCCCCTCTTTCTGCCTCCCCCACCCCACTCAATTTCTACTTTCTCTCTCTGTCTCTCTCTCTCTCTCTCTCTCTCTCTCTCTCTCAATAAATAAATAAATACATAATTAAACTTAAAAAATATATACACTGTTAAATTCAGGGCTAGACTAGATTAGTGGTTTCCCCTTATATATGTTAGCAGTGTTAATATGTTAGTTTTTGTCACCATGACAATGCTTAAAAAACACAAGTTTAAAGCTCCCCCACAAGCTCAGATGTATTTACTAAGTATGTGGGATTTGGTCGGGTGATTTCATCTTGGCTTGTTCATTCATGTGCTGAAGGGTTGGCTGTGCTTGGACTGATATAGTGTTATCTTGGCTGGTATTTAATCCACCTCCATATTCAGATTTTGTCAACTGTTCCAGAAGTATCCTTGTAGCTATTTACTTTTCCCAAGTTAAGTATTCGTTGGGGTCATGCATTGTATGTAGTTGGCATATCTCTGTAGTATTCTTTAATTTGCAAAGCTTTCTCAACTTTGCTTTTCTTCACTTTAACATTTTTAGCACCAGCGTGTGGAGGAGTACTGGACATCATTCTGCAGAATGTGTCTAAATATTTGAGTTTTTTAAAAATTTATTTTAGCCATGAGCAGATTTAGCTTCTGCAACTTTGACAGGAACACCCAAGGAATTATGTTTTCCTTTTGGTGCGTTACAACAGGGGGTACACGATATCACTCCATGCCAACAATGGAGGTGACCGTGCTGATTACTGACATACAGTGTGTGCACCAGTAAATCTCTCTCCAAGTAAATCTCTTCTGCCCTGTGTCATTAACTAGTGAGTTGTAGGGAAATGCTTTGAGATCATGTAAATAATTTATTCCAATGGAACTCTTTTCAAACCAAAGGTATCAAACAAATCTATCCAAAGACATAAAGACAGAAAAAAACAAATAGTGGGTCTAATATTGAAGATTTTGCTCTAGGTAATAGAAGCAGATGCTACTACGAATTGTTAAAAGCCTAAGAAATTTTGTTGACGTTATTAGTCCAAAGGTTGGAAGATTAGAATATTTATATCTTTGTTCATACACCAAACTGGTTGAGAGGTACCCTCAATAGTGTTAATTTGGGGCAGTGGCTCCTGTGGCCTGAGCAAGTACGGAGAAGACCCCGGAGCAGAAAGAAAGAAAATCGAGGCGGGTACATAAGCATGATGCTGACAGCATATCCAGATGCAGCTGAACTCAGCCATGGGCCAAGGAGGCAAGACACATGAATCAAAAGCATCCGCCACAAAGCTGGTTTGTTTGTTGTGGAAAACGACACCACATCTCTCTCAGCATCATCCTATTTCTTAGGGACATCATAGCACTTTTTTACTGCATAGTTTTGGAAAAGTCAGAGATTAAGCTGTTTGACTAGAGTCCATGTAACTCATGGGAAAGGGAAGAAGTTCTTATCACCTATTTTGAAGATCAGTGTTAGAGGAGACTTTTCATTTTCAGTTTATATCAAGATATAAAGGTATTGTCTCTGACTACCACACACACTGTGCACATTGTGTGCACTTACTCATTCTGCGTTAGAACACGATGCTAATTTTATCTCTAGGATAATTACATATTTCCTTTGAAAGTAGGAAAGCATCCTTAACTCCAAACATATGAGAATCCACAAGTAGCATTAAGGCCCATTTGTATTAGTGATTATGATGCATGACCTGCCTCAGCTGTTTACTCCAGCCACATTGAGACGCATGGGTATGGAGGTACAGAAATTGAGTAGTTGAATTCACTACAATTTCACATTGGCCAAGAAAGGAGGTCTCTGATCAGAAACGACAAAGAGTTACAAAAAAAAAAAAAAAAGTACAAAAAGAAAGTGCTAGATACTGTTAGTATGAGAATGACACTCTATAGGGTCTAATATGGAGGGCAGATAGGACGAGAGTAGAATGGTGATCCCCGGAAACTGGGGAGGGGGGTGCGGAATGGGGAGATGTTGGTGAAAACATATGATATTTCAGTTATGGAAGATGAGGAAGTTCTGGATATCTAGAGTCACAAAAATCTAACAGTAATTAACACTACTGAATTGTATATTTGAAATTTGCTAAAAGGGAAGATTTTAACTATTCTTATCCCCACCCCCACCCGAAAAAGCAAATTTTAACTATGTAAAGTGATGCATATGTTAATTATCTTGATACTGGTGATTATTTTATATTGTGTATATATATATATATATATATATATATATATATACACACACACACAAATATATATACTATATATATACACACAAATATATACATGTATGTATCAAACTTGTGCACATTAAATATATACTTTTTATTTTTCAATTATACCTCAATAAAACTAGATTAAAAAAAAAACTTTGTGTAACATGTCATCTGAAAGACTAAACTGGTATAGAAGAAATCACACCATTCTCATCTCAAAAGAAATTAGTTTGTTTCTTGATTCTGTCTAGAATCCGTAATGATCCGTTAGCTATCCCCTTAAACTCTTTGAGACTTAATTTGTAGTCTAAAATATAAATGACTTATCCAACAGAATCAGCGTCATTTCAAAGCAGTCATTAATAATTTCATGAAACTTTGTGTTTTCGATCAAACAGCTGGTAGCTGCTGTAATAAACTCTGGTAAAGCAAACAGTCCCTAACATTCCAGAACTTACCTGATGCTTAGAGGTGCTTAGAGGTAGGGCTTAGTATTTTTACAAACTGGTTTGATGCTCACATCTAGACCATGCTATCCTGTTGAACATAAACAATCTCATTGTTTATGAGAACAGAACATTATCAAGTCAACTTTGGGTGAATGATGAAGTCAGACAAAACAAGGTCACTGTAACTCATGAAATCTCAAGCTTCCCTTTCTGCTAAAATAAATGACAGCTGCTTCTTTACCTAGTTTGCGTTTCTTATAACTTATATTTACTGAGATATTCAAACTTAAAATGATCCTTTTACCTGACAATGTCCAATCATGAGCAAAGTCTACTTTCTTAGGACCTTCCCAAGAATTACCCAATGAAAGTTCAAATCATATGATAGGCTTCTCTAACACCCTCTTACTGAAAAGGCCCATGGTTCTCTATGCTGCTTATTTTCTTTTTTTGAAAACAGTAACAAATCCAACTGTAGAGTGTTCCTGGTGGCCTTTGGCAGGAAGTCTTTGGCAATTGATATTTGTCCAGTTTAAACAACCACAATGCTTTGCAATGAATGCTATTTGAAATCAAAATTAGTGGTTATATAAATTCTTTTCCAGCATTCTTTTTCTTTGCAAAATTAATGACATCCTGAAATATTAATAATATTCTGCATTTATGTCTATTTCTCCTTAAATATTTGATTTATGGTGTTTCATGTAAAACGGATGTTTTGATAGTATATTTATGTAAGAGTTACTGTATACTTTAAATCATGTCACAATTGGGTCTTCTTCCATAGGCCACATTGATTATGTTAATAAATCATCTAGACTATATCAACTTATTTCAGAAAATAATTTGATTTAATAGTTTACCTATCTTAAAATTACAGATGTAATTGTATCGATCCTGAAATATTTAAAACATATATATTTTTTCTTTTTCTTCTTTATGAAATTATTCTAAATAGGAAATTACATCGTTTGAATTCTAAATTAACTATTGGAAAGCTACATCAGTTCCTAAACAGTGAAAAGTGTTATTTTTGTGGTTGCATTATTTCATTCTGGAAAATTAGCTGACTGTACCAGGTGGTTTCTAGCTGATATGCTTCGGTGGGTCTCAGTCTAATTATTTAGTTTGAGTTATGTAAGAGGTTTTGTGTTCATATTGACAAAATTAAATTTGACCAATTTTATCTTAGCTCATGGCTGACTGAAGATATTTCAAAGATAATTTAGTGCATCTTCAGTAGAGATCATTAAAGCATCTTTAAAATTTCATCTTTAATCCATATGAGAATATTTTGAGACTTGAATTTCCTTAAATAATTAGTTTCACAATTCTTGCATTACAGAAATCATAAGTTTTTTCTAGAAATGATTGGGTAGAGATTAGAGAACATTAGTTCTATAAACAAATCACATGAATAAGATATATGTACCATATCTGGTCATATTAATTTTCTTTTGGCACGAAGCTCATCAACTTTTCCTAGAGTGATTATTTTAAGGAAACATAAAACAAAACAAAACAGTGACAAGCAAATGGCCTTCCAAAAGCTTAAAAAGTAACACAAATGTCACTCAGCTAGTAACTGACACGTTTGAAACTAGAAATGAAATGTGTAATTATATATATACAAATTTATTATTTATATTATTATTATTAATATATATGTAAATATATATATTTATATATATTACAGAATAATTATTTGACAGTAACAGATTGAGCGGTGGGGGAGAAAAGTCAAGGCAAAGTTCAGATGAAAGCCCACGTATGAGCACACTAGACAACTTTCATATCTTGGACATAAACCAAAGAACTTAAAACACAGGTGTGAGTCACTCTGTGTTTGATGCAGGGGAAAAAGGCCCAGTTGAATGAATGACACACGTTTCCATTTAGTGCTTAAGAGCCGGAATAACATCATCTACCTTCTTTGACCATTGAATTAAATATAAATATAAAATATATACATATATATGTATATATTTTATTCAATGTTCAAAGAAGATGGATCATGTCATTCTGACTTGTACATTAAATGTTTTATTCATTTAATTCATATATATGTGTATACAAATTATATACAATATTTATGATATATGGAGAATAATGTTGCAACTAAATCATCTACAAATCTAAATGACCAGTCAAGGAATGATGAAAAGTTTTTCACTCAAAATTGAAATTTTCCTGTTGCAACTTTCTATAACCAGCTTAAAGAAATATGTTCTTACATATCTTTAGTGTATTCTAGAGCTCATATGACTTTGAAAATAAAAGTAATAAAATATATACTATATTAATAGAATAATGTTATGTATGGCATCTAAATATTTAGGATTTAAATGCTTACCTTTATTTTGTAAACTAAATATTTCCTGCTTTCTCAGTTATTTTTTATTTCCTTCATGTCGTTTGTCTAAACCACTTATCATACCCAGGATAAATAGTAATCACATGAAACATCATGTTACACCCTCACTGGAAGTATTTCAGTGTACTTAACTATCCAATTTAGTTGCATTTTAGTGTGTTTGAAGTGTTTTGATTCATCATATATTACCTAATATAGATGTTTGTCTTAAGGACTGACACCTAGAAAGAGATTTTGAGTACTAAGGTAATATTATTTAAGATTAATGTGTTAAATGATGAGAATCCATCAAGTTAAAAAAAATTATTGGGACTCCTTGGTGGCTCAGTTGGTTAAGTATCTGACTCTTGATTTTGGCTCAGGTCAGGATCTCACAATTTGTGCTGTCAGCACAGAACCTGCTTTGTATTCTCTCTCTTCCTTTTCTCTGCCCCTTCCTCTCTCTTTCTCTCTCTCTCTCGCTCTCTCTCTCTCACTGGCCTCACAGTAAATAAACACTAAAAATTATTTTAAAAAGGGATACTTAGAAAAAAGAAACAAAAGTTAATTTATGAGAAGTACCCTGGGCCCTTGTCTAACAAATTCTAAAACGCTAGTTTTGCTTCTAGAATTTTCTTTCCCTCTCACATACCATGGTTGCTAGATATGATTCTTTCTCTTTGTATGTTCCTTTCTTCTTTGTTCAGAACACATACCTCTGAAGAACAATTAAAATTTCTGTGTTTTTGTTTTCATCTTTGGCTTTCTATACCAGATTTATTTTCTTCCTACTCCTGAATCCACCACTGTCCCATCTTGTGATTTCATCCTTGTGACTCTAAATTCAAATTATTGAGGAAGAAAAGTCAATTGGTTCCTTCCAGAATATAGATTGGTAAGGTCTCCATTAACCAAAAACAAAAAACAAACAACAACAACAGCAACAAAAAACTTTTTTGGACCCATTATCTTCAATAGGAACATAGCTGTACATAACTATTCTAATAAGATTCAGGGTCTGGGCAAGAATAAACCCACACTGTGGTTATTATATAATACATTCGCCAAGGCCAAAGTCATAGATGGAACTACTGCTTCTTTGCATCTTTGCCCACATTGAGTTTTACCAAATAAAACTCACTTTTAAAAAAATGTTTAATACTGAATTAGTTCAATAGTATGTATTTTTTGTGATTCATATTCTACTTCTTTACAAATTATTGGCTAACATTATTTTCCATTTTCTGGAAGTAATTTTATTTATTTTTTCACCCACAAATTTCCACATTTTTTTTCTTTATAGCTGCAGTTTAGAATCCTGTTTAACTTTTATTTTTTAAGCATTTGGTCTAGAATTATTTTTAATAGATATGGAAACAGGTCTATTTATATTATTTTATACTAAGTATATGCTATTCTAAAGATATTTTCCTAGGGTTATTTATCTCCTGATCATTTCAACACAGAAAATTTTAAGAAAGAGCATTATGTATTGTTGCATAACGGATTGGAACAAATTTAGTGGCTTAAAACAATGCATATTTATTTTCTCTCAGTCTCATGGCATAGCTGGGTTCTCTGCATTAAGATCTGTCACAAGGCTGAAATTGAGGGGCCAACCGAGACTGAGCTCTCATCTGAAGACTTTACTGGAGTCTTCTGAGTCACATCATTTTTGCCAGAATTCAACCCATCAAACATCATTGATCCAAAGTTTGCTTTTCCTTTATTTCCCTACCAAATGGTTCCCTCCAAAATGGCAGTTTATTTTATCAAAGCATACAAACTGAAAGAACAGTAGAAAGAACGTTATTGCAAGACAAAAGTTACAATCTTTTGTAACCCAATCATGGAAGCAATATCTAATTATACTGGCTATAGTCTATTAGTTAAAAGCAAGTCACTAGGCTGTCCCAAATTCAAAGAGATGGCATTACTCAAGAGTGCAGCAACAAGGGATCATTGGAGAGGCCATCTTAGTCAACTCTCTGTGTTAGACACTGTTCATTAACAATGCCAATTTATACATGATATTGTATACGTTGAAAGCTGAGAGAAATATTTCTCTGTTAATTTAAGTGTCTTGATAGTAGCAAATAGTTTCAATATTCTCAAAGTATAGATATAGATATACTTTAAATATATATATATATATATATATATATATATATATATATATATGTTTAAAACTTGTTGGTAATCAAAACCTTATATGCCCATGGAAGAAATATTTGCAAATCACATATCTGATAAGGGATTAATATCCAGAATATATAAGGAATTCCTACAATTCAACAACAACAAAAAACCAACAACCTAAATAAAAAAAAAAATGGAGAAGACTTTAAAAGACATCTCTCCAAAGAAGATATAAAAATGGCTATATTTCATTCTTTCTCATTGTCACGTAGTACTCCATTGTGTATATAAACCACAATTTCTTTATCCATTCATCAGTTGATGGACATGTAGGCTCTCTCCATAATTTGGCTATTGTTGAAAGTGCTGCTATAAACATTGGGGTACAAGTGCCCCTATGCATCAGTACTCCTGTATCCCTTGGGTAAATTCCTAGCAGTGCTATTGCTGGGTCATAGGGTAGGTCTATTTTTAATTTTTTGAGGAACCTCCACACTGTTTTCCAGAGTGGCTGCACCAATTTGCATTCCCACCAACAGTGCAAGAGGGCTCCCGTTTCTCCACATCCTCTCCAGCATCTATAGTCTCCTGATTTGTTCATTTTGGCCACTCTGACTGGCGTGAGGTGATATCTGTATGTGGCAATGAGAAAGAATGAAATATGGCCCTTTGTAGCAACATGGATGGAACTGGAGAGTGTTATGCTAAGTGAAATAACCCATACAGAGAAAGACAGATACCATATGTTTTAACTCTTATGTGGATCCTGAGAAACTTAACAGAAACCCATGGGGGAGGGGAAGGAAAAAAAAAGGAGATTAGAGTGGGAGAGAGCCAAAGCATAAGAGACTCTTAAAAACTGAGAACTGAGGGTTGATGGGGGGTGGGAGGGAGGGGAGGGTGGGTGATGGGTATTGAGGAGGGCACTTTTGGGATGAGCACTGGGTGTTGTATGGAAACCAATTTGACAATAAACTTCATATATTGAAAAAAAATGGCTGATTAAATAAGACTTAAAAAAAATTTTTAATGTTTATTTATTTTTGAGAGAGACAGAGACAGAATGAGAGTGAGTTAGGGGCAGAGACAGAGGGAGACACAGAATCCAAAGTGGGCTCCAGGCTCCAAGCTGTCAGCACAGAGCCTGACTTGGGGCTCGAACTCAGGAGCTGTGAGATCATGACCTGAGCTGAAGTCAGATGCTCAACCAAGTCACCCAGGCATTCCTGACTAAATAATATTTTAAAGGGTATAATTTGATTTTTTTTCAGTTTACTTGAGGTAAAATTGACAAATAAAAACTATATGTATTTAAGGTGAACTATTTGATGTTTTGATATATGGATACATAGTAAAATCATCACCACAATTAAGCTAATTAGTATATCTATCAGCTCACAGAGTTAACATTTTGGCAAACTGTCTATGCAAATTTTATGACTTCAGAGAGTCCATGGATAATATAATTTTCTTTGCCACCAAAGTGTTTATTCATAAAATCATATAATTTCCCTAGAAAATTTGGCATAAAGGCTGCTACATACATTTTCAAAAGATATTTCAGATGCTTAGAGGAATGATAAAATTGAAGTTCTTAAGGTGAAAAGGAATGTTGATAGTGCCTTGTTCGAACATACTCTGCTTTTAAGAATGTTTGGCAATAGTAGCTAGAGTATTATAAATCTTTGCAAATTGTACCATAATTATTTCTTATAAATACTGGTCTTGATTATTAAATTGAAGATACTTTAGTTCATAGTCACCTTTGAAGCCTCATTCCCAAGCAAAGAGCCTGCCACGTTAGGTAACCAAAAACTACTTACTTATGTAAATCAGGTTAGTCTTACCCTGTCGAGCTATTGAATATTACCTTTTCTGTCTTTCAATTATTACAAAAAATATTTTCTTCTTTCTGGATTTATTTAGCATTCAAAACCCCTACTGAATGTCTTCCTAGACATGGAATAAGCACTGAATATACAGAAAAGACCAAGAAATATACGATCCCTGGCATGTGACCATTTTTTGTTGTTGTTAGATAAATTTGACACGTAACATTGCATAAATTTAGGGTGTACAGGGTGTTACTTTAATGCATTTATATTTTAATATGATTGGCATTGTAGTGACATGTATCACATAACATAATTAAAATACAATAATATTATTGTCTATGTTCATTATACTATGCATTAGATCTCTGTGGTTCATATACTGTATATTACACATGCACTGTATTGTCCTTAGGTAAGTGTATCATGAACTCTTAATTCTAAAGCACTCTTTTTTGAATTTGGTTCAAATCAACTTTACGTATTTATGAAAACGACCACTTGCATGCACGCTGTGTGCAAAACATCCTCTTTCTTCAAAACACTAAAGTAAAAAGAAAAGCTTGACTTTGTTAGATTTGGGGAAATGTGTTACACCGTATGTGTATACATCATTCTATAAAAGTCTTCACACGATGATTGGTATAAGAAGAAAATAACTGTGAGAAATCCGATATAATTAAATTCACATGTAAATTGAAAGAGAAATGGTTAATAAAGATAAACAATCCATGGGTCATTAAACTTTTAGTTAAATAGAAATTAGTCAAATAGAAATGAATGGTTAACATTAAATACATCAGTAACCATATATAAAAATAAAACTATACAAGAAATTGTCCTTGTTGCTTCCACATTTGTTGACGTCTATCGGCTAACGTTAGAATGGCAAACATATAGGACAATTGGGAACCTAAACATGAAGATGTAAAATGGAAGTTGTTATTATACGAGGCTATAATTAGTATAGTAATTGTTTTTGCTAGAAGCATTTTTTCCAATCATAACATTTTTGACAAAGTACTAATAACAGTCATTCAATTAGCTACACAAAGTGTAACTCAGTGCATTTATGTTGTGGAAATGTGTTACATAAAGTGCAGAGATAGTTCAGGAAGATACTAACTGAATTTTGAGATGTAATTGGCTGGTGCTTAAACTGTTCAGTGAAGTGGTCTTCCATGCTCTGGAGCAGAGCCATCGTAGAACATTCCAACTATTACTTTCAATTTAGACCATCAGCTTCGGTCCATTTACCGGGTGGTGAAATCAGAGCGATTGATTCTTCTGAATCTCTGCCAGTTATACCCCATATAGTTCATCCAAAGCATGTGCATTCAGCTGAGTGTTATTTTTGGACTTCAACAAGAATCACTCTACCATCCACCGAATAGGCACAGATTTAGAACGAGGTTCATAATTTGAAGGGCTGAAATTGCTGACCCAGGTAACAAGTGACCCTTCATTAAATTACAGATAGAATCCTAATCTAATAAAGGCCATTAGGGTATGTACCACCTCATAACAAGGTCATTTTCTAGTCTTGTGTCGCCTCTCATACAAGCATTATTTGTGGATGTGGATGGCATGCTTTCAGTAACAAATATTTGCACAAGAACTTATCAACTTATGATCTATTTAATAACTGCTGTATTGTATATATAGGACAAGTACACACTAAGTTTATTATAATCTTTGTATCTTGTTAAGTGATAATAATAATCTGTGGGTTGGTTTACAAAGGCAACTCATATATATGATCTCTATTATAATTTAAACTATATATACCATAGTCATTATTTTTCTCTTTGAGAGCTAGATGGGTGTTACTAAAAATTTTACAGGGGCGCCTGGGTGGCTCAGTTGGCTAAGCGTCCGACTTCGGCTCAGGTCATGATCTCGCGGTCCGTGGGTTCGAGCCCCGCGTCGGGCTCTGTGCTGACAGCTCAGACCCTGGAGCCTGTTTCAGATTCTGTGTCTCCCTCTTTCTCTGACCCACCCCTGTTCATGCTCTCTCTCTGTCTCAAAAATAAATAAACGTTAAAAAAAAATAAAAATTTTACACCAGTTTTAGAGGAATTTCAGTTGTTTTAAACATTTGTATTCTAATGATCTGATAGTTTACTCGGTATAACATATATGTGCATTAGAAACACACACACAGATATATACATTTACTATACACTTGCATATATATGTGCATTTATTAAACACATAGAAGATCAGAGGAGAGGTAAGAATGCCATACTAAAGCAAACTGATTTATGGTCTACCCACTACTGGTCACCGGTTTAATATTCTATTTATTTGTAGGATATTTTCATACCTTAATTAGTATAATTTTGCATATGTTTGAGAATGTAGAAAACATGTGTAAATATGCTAAGTGCTATCATTTCTTTAAATGCAGGTGAAGGGTACATGGAGCCAATTCTAAGGAATCCTAAGCAAAACTGATACTGCTTACTTCCAAAAACTTTTATTGGGCCCTTACAAAGCCCCAGGTCAGGTTCTCAGAACCAGGTGTATTACCATGAATTAGACAGAATGGCACTTCCCCAAGAACTGACAAGTAACAAGATAGAATTTATTTATTTATTTACTTACTTACTTACTTACTTACTTTTAACTTGTTGTAGTTGTCTTTTGGTAAGATCACTAACCATGAGATCTATGCTTTTAACAAATTTTTAAGTGGACAATACAGTACTGATAAACATAAGCAGTAAGTGGTACAACCCCTCTAGAATGTGTTCACATTGTATAACTGAAATTTTATACCCATTGAAGACAACTCATTTCCCTCTGCCCCAGCCCTTGGCATCCACCACTGCATTCTCGGTTTGACTATTTTAGATATTTCATATGAGTGGATTCATGCAGTGTTTATCCTTCTGTGACTATCCGATTTTACTTAGCGTTATATCCTCAGGTTCATCCATGGTGTCATATATGGTAGCATTTCTTTCTAATTTGAGGTGGAATAAAATTGAATAGTTTATGTATATCATGTGTTTTTTTTTTTTTTAATCCATTCATCCGCTGATGGGCATTTAGGTTGCTTCCATGTATTTTAGTATGTTAATTTTATAGCCTAATGCATCTATGAAAACAATAAAACTCTTTCTTTGCGTGGATGACAACAACAACAACAACAACAACAAAAAAAAGATAGAAATCACCCGAATTCCTAAAACAATCCTCTTGTGGCTCTTTAACCTCTGCCACAAGATCCTTTGCCTCAGAAGTCCTGGAATTCTTCTTCTCTGTTAACTACATATTTCACGTGGTGCCATGGCATCCGTTTCTCCTCCTTGTTCACTTTTGTACCCTTTCCCTCCCCATTTACCATTTCAGGGGAGCGACTCTTACCAGGTTCAGGTCTGAAGGCCACTTCCTAGCAGTGCGGGCTGGACACTAACATCAGCAGCTCCAATCTGAGTCCAGGTTTCAGATTTGACTTGTGCCTTTCCTGCTTCCTGTCTTTCAGGGAAAAGCCAGGTCTCCCTTGTTCACGGAGGGCTTGGGAGGGAATTTGAAATCCCTGGACACATTGCTGACTATTATATTTCAGAAGGAGTTTACTTGTCATTGGCTCAAATACTTTTTATATCAAAGATAGGACTAATTTAATTAAGTACTCCAAATCATGTCCTCTTTTGAGATAATCCCTAAAGAAATAATAATAATAATAATAATGATAGCAATAATAATAGTAATGATATTAGCTAATATTTATTAAACATTACTATGTGCCATGCACTGCACCACATTTAAAGATCTATTAACTCATCTCCCCAATGAAGTAATTGAGGAACAGAGGTTTTCTTTATTTCCCAATGTGACAGGGCTAGTAAATTTTGGAACTGGGGCACATTTAGAACCTCCTGACTCTAAAGCCAGATCTCCTAAGTGCACTATGTTCATCCTTCCTGCTTTAATGTATGATGTCAGGTTAAAGAAGTATTCATTAATTCTCATGTGTCAATGGGTATTGAATTTTGACAAAGTACAGGGATGATCATATTACTGATTGCATTTTTTGTTTTTTTAATGTTTATTTTTTTATTTTGAGAGAGAAAGAGAGAGAGAGAGAGCACAAGCAGGAGAGGGGCAGAGTGAGAAGGAGAGCGAGAATCCCAAGCAAACTCTCCAGCGTCAGCACAGAGCCCAATACGAGTCTCAAGCTCGTGTACCGTGAGATCATGACCCGAGCCAAAGTCAAGAATTGTCTGCTTAACCGAGTGAGCCTCGCAGGTGTCTTTATTTATTTATTTATTTATTTATTTATTTATATCTATAAATATGGTGAGTAACGGTAATGGAAAAGAGGAGAGAGAGAGAGAAAGAAGGGTGGGGGGGAACAGAGACAGAAAGAGACAGAAACAAAGGGAGAAGGAGAGAATGAATGTAAAGAAAGATCTTTTATGCCGGATTGATTCTCAATAAATATAGGAGAAATGATAGAACAGGAAGTAGCAATTTGGAATTTTCAATGAAGTCATTTATTCTGAGAAGGATCCTTACTTCATGCTGAAATAATTGGTGGATATTTGTTGGGGAAGAGGAACTAGCAGTCTGGAGGTCCAAAGAATTCATACCAATTGGCACTTCTTATTTATGAAAGAAAACAAGTACTTTTAAAACACAAAGTCTTCACAGAAACCACCTAAATCCAGTGACGCAATTGAGAAAAATGACAATCTTTAGCCATTGATTCATACAATGGAAATGAAACAACAGAAACTCTACAACCACACTCACTTCTACCCAAAAAAACTGAAGCTGAGTAAAATTGAGTGGAAGCAATTAGATAAATCAATAGCAGAAGAAAGCAATAAACAAATAGTCCAGGTTATTCAAATATGTTGAAGATCTGAAACACAACACAAAGAGAGAAAATTAATATTACCATAGCAATGATAAAATCATTGGTATATAATAATGGCATCATGGTTATGAAGGGTAATGCTGAGGTGCCTGGGTGGCTCACTAAGTTAAGCATTCTTGACCTCGGCTCAGGTCACGAACTCACAAACCATGAGATGGCTCGGGTCATGATCTCACAGTTCGTGAGTTTGAGCCCTGCATTGGACTCTGCACTGACAGCACAGAGCCTGCTTGGGATTCTCTCTCTTTCCTCTCTCTCTGCCCCTTCCCCTCCCCAGCTCACTTTCTGTTTTCTCTCTCTCAAAATAAATGAGTAAGCTTTAAGAAAAAGGATAATGCCATTGTTAGTAGAAATTTCATGTTGAACTATTGGGGGTAAGAGGTGACAATGATTGCTGCTTATTTTTAAATCATTTCGAGTATAAAACCTTCATCTTTAAGTGTGTGGACAGAGAGAGAGGGCAGATGAGGAAATGGATGAATAACAGGTGAACAATATGTTGGAATGTGTTGTATAATTGTTTCAAATTTTCTGTGTGTTTAAATTTGCTCACGATACATAGAAAAAAATTATACATATATAAAAGCATTCACCATTCAATACTGAATATTCTGCAGACACTTCATGGTCAGGCTAACTTGAAAAGGACAAGTAGTGTCACTAAGGAACAACAAAGGAAAAAAAATCAATCACTGAAGGTCTCTCCCTTTTAGATGTGATAATATTTTAATAAATATTCAATAAATGTTGTGTGAAACTATACGTTTAGATCAATGTTTAAAATTATCCTAACATTTTGCTTTTCTTTTTTCTCCCCTTTATTTACCTCCAGAATGTTTTTTTTTTCTTTCTCCTTTGCTGAAATGTTTTTTTTTTTCCTTCTCTTTTTCAAATCCTCAAACAAATTCAAATTCAGGTTCTTTTTTTTTTTTTTCCAAAAACGTTTTAGTAACTTGATTTGTTGCTACATGCAAACATGTGTTAAATTAAAGTTCATAGAAAACATTTCCTGCTTTACAATTGTTTTAATGAAGCTCTAAAAGAGGTTTATTTTTGGTCCTCTTTACTTGAATAGAATGTTGGCTTTCTAACACACTTCAATAACTTTCAAAGTGGGCAGTATTTCATTAGAAGTCAGGCTACAGAAGAAAGCCCCATAGAATTTGAGTTCATACAAACTCATTTTATATATTATTATGTTCAAAGAATGTGTTAATATGAAGATGCATATATATATATATATATACATATATATACACCATAAAATCTACCTTTTAAGAACATACAATGAACATTTTTTAGCTCCATATCTGTTATTATGCACTTTTACATGGAAAGCAGACTGTGTCTTAGAGGGACTTTAACTTCTAAAATTAATGAGTTGGCAGACATTTTATGTTTAAATGTGTTACCTGTCATCTGGGTAATTAGAAAAATGATTTCTTATGGAAAAACTATTTTTGATCACCATATAAAGATTAAGATGGGGGAATTTAATATTTACAAAGAATAGCTCATACAGGAAGCATTGAATTGAGTAGAATACAAGCTATGTAGAGTTGTATATCAGTTTTCTATTGCTGACGAGCAAATTGCCACAAACTTAGAAGCTTAAAACAATATACATTTATTAGTAGGGTATCTAAGAGGAAAGATTCCAGGCATTGGGTAGCTGGATCCTCTCTTTAAGTCTCACCAAAATTAAATCAAGGCATCAGATGAGGGTAGGAATCCTATATGAAAAGTCTCAAGACCTTTTAAAGTTTCTGTGGCTGTTTGTAGAAGTTGTCTCCTTTCATGCAATTGTGACATGTCTAGCTGTGTCTTTAAGCCTGGAAGCAGTCTGGTAAAGTCTTATCCTGTTTAAGTGCTTACCTGATAGGTCAGGTCCACCTGGACAGCCCCCATTTTGATTAGCTTAAACTCAACTCTCCAGTAACCTAATCACAAGGAAGATATCCCATGATATTCACCAGTGGGGAGGACAAGCACATCAGGAGGAGGAGTCTTTGGGGATAGTTTTGGAATCCTGCCTAGCCATCTGATATTAGAAAACCCGAACTCAACTAGTGACTATACCACCAGTATTTGACCTTGGGAAAGAAACTCCCTAAACTGCTTGAATGCATTAGTTGTAACATGAACAAGAAGATATGCTCTCAATATTTCAGTTTCCTGTGAAAACTGTATGATGCATTTGAAAGTTCAAGGACTTGAGTGTTCTTCTGGGAGATGTTTAAGTGAAACAGAGACATGGTCACCATACACAGTGTGTTGACAATTTGGAAAAGCATTTTCTTTATTATGAAGATTTTATAACATAGAACTATTCAATATCAGTCCTGATACCTGTACACACACAAACACGTTTTTCTTTATATCAACTTTAAGAGACTCCAGGCAAAATGACAGTCTAAAAATCATAAAGTGCAACAACTACTCATGGAAACAGGGACTATCTAATTTATGTTTAATTTCATATATAAGGGTTGAGGTAAATATCACAAAGCTGTTTAGTGGTAGAACAAGGGGGAAAACATCAGGCCATGTCTTAGAGAGATATGGTTGAGAATTTCTCCAAAGAGTAAACGGTTAAGAAATTAACTAGAACATGGGTAAATTGAACACATATGAAGCATAAAGGCAATGATTTGAATATCACCCAAAATCAAATACATAAACAAAAAAATTTAAGGGGCGCCTGGTTGGCTCAGTCGGTTGGGTGTCCGACTTCGGCTCAGGTCATGATCTCATGGTCCGTGAGTTCAAGCCCTGCGCCAGGCTCTGGGCTGACAGTTCAGACCTGGAGCCTGCTGTGGATTCTGTGTCTCCCTCTGTCTCCTCCCCTTCCCTGCTCACAGTCTCACTCTCTTGAAAAATAAATATTAAAAGACATTTTTTTTGAAATAAAAACAATTTAAATGTGCTATCTGTAACGTCATCTTTCCAAGGGCTTTGGACAAAAACATGAAATTGTCTTTGACTCCTCTTTTTCCCTATTCCATCTACTCAGAACATTTTGCCCACTTTCCCTTCAAAATGCATCCAGCCAGTATGACCTATGTCTCATTATCTCCACTTTTAGCACTCATATTAATCATCAGTATCCTTGCCTTGACTAGAAAATTAACCTCCGAACTTGTCTTGTTTTTTCTCCTCTTCATTTTTTTTTTCTGAACCATTACATATAAGTCCAACTGTCACACTTGTTTGCTCAAAGCCTTCCAGAGAATTTCCACCTCATTGTGAGTAAAAGCCTCCACTGTACAATAGTTTCTGTTACCATTTGAACTCATTTATCCCTCATTTCCAAACTCATTACATTTTTGCTACATCAGCTGGCTACCCTGATGTTCCTATGAAGGATGATCTCTGGCCTGGGGGAGTCCACATTTCCTATTCGTTTTCTGGAATGTCCATTCTCCAGATATCAACATGACTCGCTCTCTGAACAAGAGGAAATAGTCAAATACATTAAGATAGTTACATAAAGAAATTTATATAGCCACTAAAATTGTGTTTAAAAGACACAATGTGTCTGTAATGCCATGAGAAAGCAAAGAAAATCACAATGATAGAACATTTTAGAAAACAAAAAACCCAGGGGTGCCTGGGTGGTTCAGTTGGTTGAGCATCTGACTTCAGCTCAGGTCATGATCTCATGGTTCGTAGGTTTGTAATGTACAAACGGTTTGTAAGGTAAGGTACGGCTCTGTGCTGACCACTTAGAGTCTTGAGCCTGCTTCGGATTCTGTGTCTCCCTCTCTCTCTGCCCCTCCCCTGCTCTTGTTCTGTCTCTCTCAGTCTCTCAAAAATAAATAAACGTTAAAAAATTTTAAAGAAAAAAAGAAAAAAAAATCCAAATTCCATAATCAACATGGAAACATTTTTCCCCCGAATACTTGTTGAAAAGAATTGCAAATTTCTCAAGTTTAGCATTAGATGATTATTTTATTAGTGAATCTACAGTGAGTATATTTTTTCTTTAGAATGTTAAAATCATAATAGTTTTGTGGAGGAACACAGATAAAGTTAGCTCTTAATTAAAGTAAAAATAGAGATCCATGCTATCCAGGTCAAAATTAAAAAAAAAAAAAAAAAAAAAGTAAAACGGCATCCAAGTGAACAACATAAAATTAGAAGGCACATTTCCAGAACACCTCAGAATATTATGAACCGGCAAAATTTTCTTGATAATCATGTTTTTGAGGGGTGCCTGGGTGGTTTACTCTGTTAAGCGTCTGACTCTTGATGTTGGCTCAGGTCATGATTCACAGTTTGTGAGTTCAAGCCCTACATCAGGCTCTGTACTGGTGGCAATGGTGTGGAGCCTGCTTGGGATTCTGTCTCTCCTTCTCTCTGCCCCTCCCCTGCTGTGCACTCTCTAAATAAATAAATAAATAAATAAATAAATAAATAAATAAAATTAATCATGTTTTTGAAAACATGGATATAGTTTCCCAGCAACATTCATCTTTTTTACATGGTCAAAGATCTTGATAGGGGCTCCTGAGTGGCTCAGTCGGTTAAGCATCTAACTTCATCTCAGGTCATGATCTCATGGTTCATGAGTTCAAGCCCCACATCGGGCTCTGCTGGCAGATCAGAGCCTGGAGCCTGCTTCTGGTTCTGTGTCTCCCTCTCTCTGTCTCTCTCTCTCTCTGTGCCTCTCCCCTGTTCATACTCTGTCTCTTTTTGTCTCTCAGAAATAAACATTTTTTAAAAAAGATCTTGATACATTAAACAAGGTACAGAGTTGTGGTTTCAACTTACGTGATTATGTCTCACAAATAGAAATTCCTTACTGAAGTTGAAGGGGTGCAAACAGGGGATAAAAGGATACTAGTAGGTAGAAAACTGAAACAAAACAAAGCAAAACAACAACACAGCAAAATAACAAAATAGTAAGTAGGCAAACAAGCTACAAGTAAATAAGACTTGTAGCTCAGATACAGGAATCGAAACCTGAATGGCAGAAGGAAAATGTCTCTGTTACATGAAGAACCCCAAGCCAGCTCTATCCTTGGTTTCGCCAGTGGGTATATTGTCTAGAAGGCAGGGAATAGAACAGCTTAAAAAAATAATAATAATTATGTCAAAAGTGATCGAGACTTTGCAGTCGGGTCCACACCTAATTACCAATAAGGTGTGTGTCTTGCCGACCTTAACAGGAAAAAGAGAGAGAGAGAGAGAGAGAGAGAGAGAGACAGAGAGAGAGACAGAGAGGCGCACTAGTAATTTTACCAGCAAATAGGTTTATTTGGGAATAACAGAGAATTGCAATTTGGGACAAGGAAACTATGGCAAACCACGGGCAAGTCTAGAACAGAGAAGAGGGGCTTGCTATTTTGCTTTTTTTTTGGAGGAAAGGAAGAAATTGCAAGAGGTCGTTTCAAGGAGTTCGGATGGTGATGGCTTTACACCGGCTGAGCGTAGTGGTTTCTCATTGGCTGAGCTGTTGATGGACAAGGAGAACTTCTCCCTTCTTCCCACTGAGCTGTGTAAACTACTAGTCTTACTGTTTGGTGTCTGAGTGGCCGTGCCTGCGTGAGAGCTCCTACTTCAGAGCTTCCCAGCTCCATTTTTAATGAGGTTTCCTTTACTTCCAGTTTTACTTTTTGATTAAGATCTTTCCTCAAAAACATCATTGATCAAGAGTCAGGGTTTTTTGTGTGTGTGTGTGTGTGTTTTTGTTTTTGTTTTTTGTTTTGGTATTAGGTGGTTATATATACTAAAGTGGTTATATCCCTTGGGGCCAGGAAGGACCTTTCTTGGTTGTCATCTCGCACATGGGAGGGAAACTATACAGGCTGGAAACCATGGAGGTCACATTTGAGTAAGAAGGAAGGGTCCAAAATCAAGATATCAGAATGACTGCGCTCTCCCCAAAGGTCCTAGGGGAGATCTGTTCCTTGTTTCGTGCATCTCTAGGTGGCTTCAGGAGTTCCTTAGCTTGTGGTTCTGTCACTCCCATCTCTGCCTCTGGGATCACATCGCCTTCTCTTCTCTGTCTTTCCCTCATGTGTCTCTTATAAGGACAACTGCTTTGGGATTTAGGGTCCACTTGGATAACCCAGGATGGTCACCTTTTCTCAAGATACTTAACTTACACCTGCAAACAACCAAATAAGGTAATATTCACAGGTTCCAGGAATTAGAATATGGGAACATTTTTTTTGGAGGCTGCTATTCAGCTAACTGCAACTCAAAATTTTCACCAACCAGGTACAGTTCCACAGGGTGGTGTTAAATATCCCTATCTGAAACAGCAAGTCTAATACTCAGCTCACAAGCTTTGGTATGGACATCCTGGTCAACAATCTTCAGCATCTCTATGGTTGGCATTTATTCTGACTTGCTCAGTCCCTGCTGCATCTTTTAACATGTTGAATTGGAGTGCTATGACATTACACATAAAAAAATATTTTGTATTTTTTGATTGACCCTCTCAATTCACTCTTTACTTTATTCATCTACTTTTTGCCCTAGGAATCTGAAAAATGTATGAACAATATCACTGCGTTCTCTAGTCATCTGAATCCCTTTTAAATTCGGCCAACAGAAAGTTGTAACAAGAGACAAGAGAAAGGAAAGGGATTTGTTCCCTTCATTTTGGAGGTTAGTGCTCTGCCTCTCTCTCTGTCTCTCTCTCTCTCTCTGTCTCTCTCTCTCTCTCTCTGTCTCTCTGTCTTTCTCAGTCTCTCTCTGTCTTTGAAGTGCACTGGACTGACTCTATTCTTTGACTGACAGCTGTGGCTTCTTCAGTTGGCCTGTGCCTCAAAGCTCTTGTGCTCTCTAGGTTTCCATAATACAGGGGTGTTCACAGAGTTCATGTCACTGGAGTACCAGAGGAACTCTTGTGGTTACCTGATATCCGACTCTCACCTTTGGGGAGAGACCTTGTTTCCAACTCTCCTCATATTACCACATTTAAGTATGATATTTGTTTCCTGGAGGCATCTAACTGAAATAGAATATTGCCCTGCTATAAAGTTTCATAGAAATGGGAAAGAAGGCCTTCTCTCTAAAAAGAGAAGAATATAAGGGCACCTGGGTGGCTCAGTCACTTAAGCATCCAACTCTTGATTTTGGCTCAGGTCATGATCTCATGGTTCGTGAGATCAAGTCCCGCTTCGGGCTCTGGACTGATAACACAGAGCCTGCTTAGGATTCTCTCTAACCCTCTCCAGCTTGTTCTCTCTCTCTCTCTTTCTCTCAAAATAAATAAATAAACATTGTTTTAAAGAGCAGAATTTCGTGAAAAACATAAAATGCTCCTTACATGTGAATCAGAATCCTTTAAAAATCATAGTAGATATTGGGGAAACATAACATTTCTTTTATGAGTCAAAAGTAAGTTTGAAGAATTGTAAGAGGCTCAGTAACAAGGAACACCAGGCAGAGTAGAACAATAATGGGACCCAGGTCCTGAAATAAGGTCTACATAGGAATTATTTGAACCTCCAAATTTAGTCTCTGTATTTAGGTGTCAGAAATTCTTGGAAATAATAGATTCCTATTTTTGAGTGTTTCTGCTACTTATCCACCTTTACAAAGCAGAAGCCTAGAGAAGTTTTCTATAGAGAATCTGGGAAATTCCAGAAAAAATTTTATATACTTACCTTGGCATTAAAAAAAATTTTGTGTGCCTGGGTGGCTCAGTCCATTAAGCATCTGACTCTTGATTTTGGCTCAGGTCATGATCTCACCATTGGTGACATCGAATCCCACCTCAGGCTCTGCACTGACAGCGCAGAGCCTGCTTGGGATTCTCTCTCTCTTTCCCTCTGTCCCTGCTTGCCTTCAAAATAAGTATATATATTTTTTAGATCCTACATTCCATATAGTTGGTCACTCTTCAGTGAAGTACACACACACACACACACACACACACACACACACACACAGACTTGTCAATTGACGTTTTATTACTTGAATTTAAGAGTATAAAGTCAGGGAGGTCATATGTTTGAGGAAAGGCTTTAATATTAGAAGAACCAAAACAGATAACCAAGCAAAAAAGGCTTGGTTTAAAAAAAAAAACTTTTAAAGCGAAAACAAGTACTATTCCTCAGAGAGCTAAGAGAAAATATTCTAGCCATACAACTAGAACAATACGTTGCATAAAAGGAAATAAGAAAGATCTCAAAATATGTATTTAAACATTCTTTATGATATGGAGGATGGATTTAGGAAATTTCTCAGAACATATAGTAAAAATAAATAAATAGAACATACAAAAAAAAAAGATAAGACAAAACAAGGGACGTGCCATAATGTTCAATATGCAAACAGTGGAAATTGCAAAGTGGGAAACAGAACATACAATGTGAAGATTTTCAGAGACAGAATATAAGACAAATTCAATATTGAAAAGCTGACTTTTACAGATTAAAAGTGCCTGCTATGTACCAAGCACAATGAATGAAAGGATGGTTAGTTAAAGATGTGTTACTAATATCCCTGAATGAAAAAAGATAGAGGCCCTCTGATCTTGTGTGTGGGTGGGGGACAGGAATGGGTCAAATATAAAGGATCAAAAATTAAAGCGGAATCAGACACATAAACAGGAAAGCAGAAGTCAAGGGGAAAAAATAAGTGATACCTACATGGGGCAACTGGGTGGCTGAGTCAATTAAGCGTCCAACTCTTGATTTCAGCTCAGGTCATGATCTCACGGTTTGTGGGATACAGCCCCGTGTTGGGTTCTGGGCTGACAGCGCTGAGCCTGCTTACGATTCTCTCTCCCCCTCCCCCATTTATATGTGCATGCTCTTTCTCTCTCTCAAAATAAATAAATAAACTTAAAAAAATGAGCCATACCTTCAAACTTCTAAGAAAAAGTGATTTCCAATCTAGAATTCTATATCCAAACTATCCATCCAATAGAAGTTTAGGAAACAAGTTACTTTCCCACATACAGTTTCTCAAAAATTTGCCTTCTTTTCCTTCTAAGGAATCTCCTGGAAGAAGGGATAAAATGAAAAACATGAGTTTCAGGAAATAGAAAATAAATACCTTCAGAAATGGAAGTAATGGGAAGTCCTTATGTGATCATTTTACAACAGGCCTCGTGGAAAATTAGTCCAGGAGTTAGATCTGTATGAAAATAAATGGAAATAATGGAATATCTAGGCAGTTTAAGCACTTAGGAAAACATCTTGGTAAGTGTTTCTATATCTGTTGAAATATTTAAGGGAGTTTAAAAATAGGAATATAATAGAATAACTATAAGAAAAGCATATTATAAAGTTCAAGAAAAGTATTTCTTTAAAGGACAGTTTTGTAAGTCAGCTGAGAAAATAAATTTTCTGGATCAGTTATGAACATTCCCAATAGTTGAATCATTGATTATTAGTTTAATCAAAGATAATAGCATAATAATGCTAGAGGAATAGTGGAAAAGAATGGGAAAAATATTACATAGTTACTTTTTCATTTACTATTGGTAAGTCAATTGTTAAGTAATTGCCCCAAGTCAATAAATTATGAAATGGTCATAGAGCATACATTTAGAAAAATGGGGTGAATACCAAAAGAAAAAGCTAAAGTATGTGTGGAAGTCACCACCTCAGAGAAGCGGGACCGTGAACTAGAATGTGGTCAGTTGAGACGTGGCTGTTTTTGTAACACCTTAATACCATTAATGCTTGTGGTGTGTTCATTTAGTAATTTGATTAAAAATTAGGAAACAGCACTATATTTAGGATAAATATTGGCAATGAAAGTTATTTTTAAAAAGCTACTAGTTAACATTTTAAGTAGCGTAAATCTCTTCACCACAACCAATTACTGAAATGTTATGTTTGTCATCATGCTAAGCTTTGTAAATAGAAGGATAAAGAAGTCAAACAATGAGTTAGATTTCTGTGAGTCCCAACAGTAATCTTTTTCTTGAGTGTGGTTTGCTCATTTTCTATCCATCTGCTGTTTTTCTTACTGGAATCTGTCGCCCTCCACTCAGAGACAATATTTGTCTCCAAACAATGCGAAATTCACACAGAAAGAGGAACAATCATCACCTTGTCTGCAACATAATAGTTTCCTAGATTCGAAAGGATGTAGATTTTAATTAGTTCAGGAACCTGATTTTAAAGAGAAAATCTGAGGTTAAGACAACTGAAGTGGCAAGATTAAGGATATATAGCCAGTACTGAGAACACTTTTAAGCATACAGTGGAAAGATTTGTATTTACTTAGTATGAATAAATAATTCTTGCTAGAACCATATAAACATGATGAGTGAATGTGCTTGTAATTACGATATCAAAACAGCCTCTACACTTGAAATGAGATCATTTTAAAAATTTGTTTAATGTTTATTTATTATTCTGAGGGAGACAGAGAGTAAGAGAGAGAGAGTGTGTGTGAGCGGGGGAGAGGCAGAGAGCGAAGGAGACAGAATCTGAAGCAGGCTCCAGGCTCTAAGCTGTCAGCACAGAGCCCGATCCATGCAGGGATCGAACCACAGACTGTGAGGTCATGACCCGTGCTGAAGTTGGAGCTTAACCGACTGAGCCACCCAGGCTTCCCCGAGATCATTTTTAATATGCAGAAATAGTCTACTTAAGGTAGATGCAATATATTCAGAATCCATATTGGTCATAGTAACGCTGTGAAACATTGATTATCACATTCCGTTGTTCTAAGAAATTTATATGATCTAATTTGTAACATTCATACATAGCAAAGACTTAGGAAAAACTCGTCAACACTTCCTGTGGACGTTGTAGAGTAGATTTCAGGTGCTATGATCACAAAAACAAACAAACAAACAAACAAAAAAACAGTCATTATGTGAAGAAAAGATACGTTAATTAGCTTGAGTGTAGGTAGTAACCATTTGCCTCTGTATATTTGTATCAAATCACCATGCTCTACAACTTAAACACTGACGATTTTTATTTAGAAATAAAAGCTAATTTAAGTTTTTGAATTATTGAAAGGAACAATTGGATAGAAGATATTATTTTATAACACTATTAGTAGGAAAGGACTAATAATTGGTTTCCATGCTCTAATCTTGTAACACTCTAATTCCATAAAATTGTGAAGATACAATTTGATCCATAGATGTTAAAATCGTATAAATTATTATCCCTATCCCCAGTAGAATCTATTGCATGTTTAACCAGGTATCAGTCTTAGACTCCACCTATGTCTGAGAAATTAGTCTGATGGACGTTAGTGTACTTTATTAGTTTTTCTTCCCCTTCCTGCTTTGTTTATTTATACTTTCCCTATAGTCTCCTAATTAAAACTCTCAAGCTTTTATGAATACTTATCTTTATATTAATGAATTCTAAGCCACACCCCAAACACATTTAAAATGTGAGGCTAAAATCAGAAGTAAATGTTTGTTCACAAACACGTTCTGTGCGTCCCAAACTGCACATATTACATACACTACCACACACGTTATTTAGAATAAACGTGACTATGGCAATATTCCAAAAAAATCACGATAGCAAATTCCGAATTCATTCTCTTCCTCATTCATTCTTTCAGAAGAGAAAATGCCCCCCCCACTGGCCATATTTCCCCCAAAGAAGAATATTTTAGGTACCAGTGATCTGTGTACCAGTGATGAACATCACCAGTGAAGAACATCTGTGTACCAGTGATGAACTAGACCTCTTTCAATTGGCTCTGATTTTTAAATTGCCACCATTAGCGCTTCTTCTTGATGCCACCACAGGTCCCTGATTTCCTCTATGGTGTCCCATTGGGCATTGCTGTGCTATCTCAAGCCTCCTGCATTAACTGAGCATTCCACTCTCTTTTTGCCAAGCTTTTTCGCCACGGCTACTTCCTTCCGTACTTGTGTGACACCTCCACTTGAATATAGTGGATTGCAATTTCCTACCTGCCAAGTAAAAGTCCACTTTGAGAGATAATATGAAGAAGGAGCCAGATGGCTAAGTCCGGGAAGTCAGAAGTTTGAGAGTCTTTGTTGTGTATCTTCACGGTGGTTCGTGTGCACTCAAACGGGCTGCATTGCCACTGGCTCTCCTGGTTTCATTGTGCTCTCTCTTCCTCTGTAGCCTTGATCCTCATGCCAGCATACCCGAGTTATAATTCACATAGGCCAATGAAAAGAGATTGGAGGCAGGTCTGAGGTCATTAATCATACCTGCAGAGAGGCTAACTCTCCTTGAGTCTATGATGTCATTTCTTGAAATTTGTGTCTTATATATTGAAGTCCAGGTACTCAATTATTGTATACCCAAATACACCAAAAATGTGTGTTCACTCCATTAATGAAGGAAGAACCAACATGTGGAATAAATTCCACTCTTCCAGAGTGCTTAATCTTCTCAAAGCAAGCGACGGGGAGATAAGCGAAAGAAACTGGGTTCCTCTAATTGCTGAGAGATAAAACATAATGCTGCATTTCTGTCTGTCCAAATACTGCTGATCTTATAAGATAATGTTTACATTATACTCATTCCACAATCCTTTTCTAGAGTCACCAGTGAAAAATGCTACTTTCTTTCCTCCCGCCCATTACCAAATTATATTATAGCAATTATATGGGATCATAATAATCAACTTAATCAACTTGCAAATGATTATAATGGGACTTACGCATTTGGCAGAAAGGGATACCTTCATAATTGAGGACTCTAAAATTGCCTTTTCACTGAGTTACACTACTTTCTAAATGCACTCTTTTCCATTCCAATTTATTCTATAGTCACAAGACTAACATTAGGAAAAAATAAATACCACCATTTCAGAGATCTATTTAAACACTCCCAAACCTCCTCATTTCTTTAAAGACCAAAATTGAAGTTCTCTTTTTGGCATGTGAGGCACCTAAAAATAGTGTGTAATTATTCCTTAGAGCCCCTGCCTATAGCAAGCTAGATACTTTTCATGACAAGAAGTGATGAAGGCAGGGGAGCCACAAGGAAGACAGAGTGGCCTTTACATTTCCACTTATAACTCTGTGTGCCTGTCTCTAAAATAATAGCCCTCGTGCCATTCAAAAATTAGCTTGAACATAACCTTTAACATGGGTGATCCCCACCCTCAATCTACCTCCTGACAATACCTGATAATTGCAGAAACTCCAACTCATAGGTTAGAATAACTACATGAATCTGAGGTGCCATTTCTCGGTTTTAAAGCTAGCTTTGGGTCAAATGCATTTAATAGCTTCACCTTTCAAAGAAGACTTCTTTTTTTCTTTCATAGACTAAGTAACAGGGCTGACCTTATCCGTATAATAAAATGTCATCCTGTCACAGAAGCTTGCAAACATTCCAAAACAAGCTCATTAGCAAATAATGATGCCAAAAGAGTAACTTTTTTAATGTCAGTAAATACATTTTACAGCCTTCGTATAATTTGTGAAAAGCACTGTAATTATCAGAGTTCTACCTTTCTCTGTAGAGAAAGAAAAAAATCTGTAAAAACTTTAAAAGTTATATTTAAAACATAAAGCGAATCAATGATTCTTCTTTCTCCCAGTATGAAAGATTTCCTAATGAGATTCTAAACCTTAAGTGACCGATTTACATGACTCTGCCTGTTGATATATAATGAGAATGAAAAGGTGATAAAAATTTCAGTAATATAACCTCCGATTAAAATCCTGAGCGTGTCTCCAGATTACCTTGGAGATACTGCTCCTTAAGCAAATCTACACACACACACACACACACACACACACACACACACACCCCAAAACAAAACAAGCAACAGGAATGTTGAATGATAAAAATTACCATTGTCCAATTGCCATTTTCTGTACTGTCTATACAGAATAAATACCACTGGCATCTATTCTGTGTAGTGTTGGCTCTAAAATGTGTCTTGGCCACATTGATGTGAAAGTGCTGACATGTATTGGAGCAACAGTCCAGTTTAACAAGTTTCCTGAATACCCACTTTTGGTATCCAGTTTAAGTTGTGGGTAAGTAGAAATTGACATTTTAAAGAGACTGTCTTTATTAAGGTAGACAGGTAAATATAATCGTAAAATAAAATGATGCAATACCTATTTGAAGTCTTCGTAACTGAAGCAATGCTTTAGCAATATTTGAGAATTATTTGCTATGAATTAACTAGAGATAAAGACTGGAGAAAACAATTCCATAAATAGAAACTGCACGATATAGGCAAGAAGGCATGGAACAATATAGTACCTGCAAGGGAGAAAAAAAATGACCTTTTTTAAAATGTTGATTTGTTTTTGTGAGAGAGAGAGAGAGAGAGAGAGACAGGATGTGAGTGGGGTGGGGCAGAGAGAGAGGAAGACACAGAATCTGAAGCAGGCTCCAGGCTCTGAGCTGTCAGCACAGAGCCAGATGCGGAACTTGAACTGTGAACCATGAGATCATGACCTGAGCTGAAGTCCGAAGCTTAACTGACTGAGCCACCTAGACGCCCTGAAAAAAATGATTTTTTAAGGTCATATATTTGAAGGATTTTTATCAATCTACTTAGATTATGTAATATGGCCATTATTTCATTTCATATGTTTTAGGGGTTAATACAATTTTTCTTCAGTTTGTGAAGAGTGAAAAATAAAAGCCCATACCAGAGAGAGTAATTTTTATAAAGATAATAGGGAACATTGAGTATATCTGCCAAATAATACACCATTTGGTCCTTCATCTTTTTTTTCCTAATATACAGTGCTATAAGCCCCTTTGAAATACATCATATATTTGGATGCATGCTAGACGGTATATTTGGCATTATTTTAACTTTATAACAGATTTCCCTAGGACATAATAAAAATAGATGAACTGCATAAAGTTTCTAGGTTAAAATGTGATAGGATTAGAAAAAAAAAACCCTTATATAATAATAGTTTTAGTGTGCTTTAACAGCCACAGTGGCCCTAAGCAGAGGTAGATGATTATGACTTACTGAAAATTTCTAAGTGGCTCAACTCTCTCTCCCACTTTCTGACAACTTCCCTGTACCCTGTGGTCTAAGATTCTAGACATTCTAAAATCTCCTAAGGGAACTAAAAGAAGAGAAAATATTAACAAATGATAATTACTTGTTATTTTCACTGAATGAAACGAAAATCAAAACAGAATCTGTGAAATCTAATGTGGCGTGTCTTATGGAAGATATAGATTATGAAGATTTGTTTTCACATTTGTAACTTTTCAAGGAGAAATAGTATAAATATAGATGGCTGCTAAACAATCAGCTTAAGATAACTATACTAAAAACCTGTAGTCATCAAAACAGTATGTCACTGGCACAAAAATAGACACACAGATCAATGGAACAGAGTCAAGAGCTCAGAAAAAAAACCTCACATGAACATTAATATTTGAGCCAAGAATACTTAATGACAAAAAGAAAGTCTCCTCAATGAAAGGCACTAAGAAAACTGCATAATCACATATAGAAGAATGGAATTGGATCCCTATCATAAACCACTAATGAAAATTAACTTGAAATGGACTAACAACTTAAACATAAGACATGAAACCATAAAACTCCTAGAGGAATAAATAGGGGAAATTTCCTTGACATTGGTCTTGGCAATAATTTTTTGAATATGAAACAAAGAGCAAAGGCACCAAAAGCAAAACTAAATAAGTGACTACATTAAACTAAAAAGCATCATCTGCACAGCAAAAGAGACAACAAAATGAAAAGACAACCTACAGAATGGGAGAAAATATGTGCAAATCATATGTCTGATAATAGGCTAATAATATCCAAAATATAAAATAAAGTACCACAACTCAATAGCAAACAGCTAACATTCAGATTTAAAAATGAGCAGAATAACTGAAAAGACATTTCTCAATAGAAGACAGAAAATGACTAACAGGTACATGAAAAGATGCTCAGCATCACTGCAGGAAAATCCAAATCAAAACCACAGTGAGATATCTAGCACCTCATACCTGTTAAAATGACTATCACCAAAAAAAAAAAAAAAAAAAAAAGAAAAAAAAAGGAGAGACAAGCGTTGGTGATGATAAGGAATACAGGAAAACCTTGTGCACTGTTGGAAGGAATGCAAACTAGTCAGTCATTATGGAAAACAGTATGGAGATTCCTCAAAAAATTAAAAATGTTATTATTAGTAATTCCACCATTGGGTGTATATTCAAAGGAAATTAAGTCAGGATGTTGAAGACATATCCACATTCCCATGTTTACTGCAGCATTTTTCACAATAGCCAACAGAGGGAAACACCCTGAGTGATTATCTATGGATGCACAGATAGAGAACATATACACGATGGAATATTATTTATCAACGAGAAAGAAGGAAATCTTGCCATTTGTGACAACAGAGATGGACTTTGATGGCATTACCCGAAGTGAAAGGACTCAGACAGAGAAAGGCAAATACTGTATAATATTACTTATATGTGGAATCTGTAAAAGCCACAGTCCTAGAAAGAGAGTAGAATGATGGGTGCCAGGGTCTAACTGGTGGAGTAAAATGAGACAATGTTGCTCAAGGGGAGCAAACTTCTTGTTGTAAGAGGAATAAGTTCTGGGGATCTAGTGCACAAGGGGGTGATTATAGTTAACAATATTGTATTATGTATTTGAAAGTGGCTAACAGCAGGCCCTAAATGTTCCCATCACGAAAAATAAATAATTATGTCAGGTAATCAAGGTGTTAAGTAACCTACTGTAGTAGTCATTTCACAATACATAAATGTATCTTTTCAACACAAGGTACCCAACAAAGAACACAGCATTTTGTATCAATTACATCTCCATAAAGCTATAAGGAATTTTATAAAATTCTCTCATCATCTCACCATTTTACTAAACTTAACAATTACCCCCATATTAGTGGATATTGATAGGCATCCCATATGGCCATTTTTGTTATTATTTTCTAATAGGATTGAGCCAAATGTAAAGTGTATGTTAGGTTCTCCCTGTGCAAAAGTACCTCACCATTGTAAACATAAAATTAGATCTTTATCTAACTAACTTGGCTACAAAATTGACTTTTCTTCAAGTTACTGAGTGTAAGAGATGTGTTAATCCACAACTGCACTAGTATAATTTTAAGGCCTATTTGCTAATGCAAAAAATCAGATCTTGTTAAGAGAAAGAAATATTTGCATAAAGAAAGAAATCAATTTTCCAATAAAGAAGTTAAGATCCCTCAAAAATATAGAGAAAACCATAAAATTTCTTGTCAATAAAACTCTGGTGCTCTCTGTATCTTGTTGTTTGCACCAATGTCTCAACATCAGTTTTTGCTGGCTCATGATATATACGTGACAATGTAACAGGGTGCTAAGTACAGACTGACCATTATTCTTCACCAATGGAGAAAAGATAGTAAATAAGGTGAAATATAAAGAACATGTACTAGGGATACTCTGGATAATTCATTTTTCAAACATGTATTATTTTGTTTGTTACAAACACAAATTTCCCTTTACCTATAGATGTTCTTATTCAATTTCTGTTGTCTTTTTTTTAACTTACATTTTAAGAAATTTAATCCTGGAACTTGATTTTATATCATCATTGGAATTTCAATGAATACTGTTTTCTATGCTTTACTGTCCAGTAATTCTATGATGTAACTCAAACTGATAATCAACATGTTTATTTTTAATTACATATCCAAATAATGAGAAAATGTCCCCTTAGGTGTTACTGAGCGTAAATATTTTTTTTAATTATTACCTAAAAGATACTCAAAAGGGATATTATTCTTAAACATTGAGATCTTAACTGTACAGCCAAATTTATTTTCTGTAAAATTATGAAAAATCTATTCATGCTATAGATTCTATCCTGCCATAAAATTGTCTTTCCTTGATATTCAAATTGTGATAGCAAAGAAGTCTAGTAATCAACATTTTAAGAGTTAATTCACCCAGTAAACACCTGGTCCATGGAGAAAAGTAGAATAGAATTAGTTAGATTCTCAAATTATGAGCAAATTAAAGTCAGGCCTGAACCTTCTACATTTTTTCATGGTCCAGAAAAGGCACCTCAAGCTGGAGAACAGAGATTTCTATGGCTTAAGAGGAGGCTATGGATCAATGAGTTATACAATAATCTCAAAAGACAGTGATAAATCTATGCTCTTTGCAGCAATTGGTTTTACTTTGAAATTAAAAGCATAGTTAAATTTTGTATAAAGAAATTGTATATAAAGGAAAAGCTTATCATGAAGATATACTTGTTGCAAGCATAAATTATCAAAAAGCATTGTGAAAACCAACTAGCGTGTTTCCATCCCATTGCACCTTCGAGTGTTTCTTGAGAACTGGGTGGTGTGAATACGTACACCGTTATGACAGGCAAGACACGACCTAACCTGGGTTACCTCAAAATACCACAGACCTTTGACAGAAACTTGTTTCCTCACAGCTCTGAAGGCTAGACGAACTATATCAAGTTTCCAAAATGGTTATTTCTGGTAAGGCCTCTCTTTCAGGTTTGTAGATAGCTGCTTTCTCACCATGTTCTCATATGGCAGGGAGAGAGGGAAAATGGGGGTGGGACAGAAAGAGATAGAATGAGAGACAAGAGAGAGAGAAAGAGAGAGCCTGAGCTCTGGTGTCTCTTCTTATAAAGCACTAATCCCATCATGAAGCTCTTGCTCTCACGACCCTATCTAAACCTACTTCTATTTCAAAAGCCCCGTCTCCAAATGTTATCATATGAGGTTTAGGGCCTTGACGTAGCAATTTGGGTGGGGGGACAGGTAAATCTATTAAAGTTAAACAAATTAGCTTTCTTAATTTTCACAGTAATCCAAAATGTGGGGAAAATTATTTTTCCAACTTTATAGGTCAAAAGAGTGAGGTAGAGAAGTGTTCAAATGGGCAGTCACAGAAAGTAGGAAAGTTGTATGAGAACTCAGGAAGTCATGTTTCAAGGGTCTGTGCTCACATCACATCACCATATTACCATTTAAATGGCCCACACACTATGGGGCGCCTGGGTGGCTTGGTCAGTTAAGCCTCCAACTTCGGCTCAGGTCATGATCTCATGGTTTGTGGGTTCAAGCCCTGCGCCTGGCTCTGTGCTGACAACTCAGAGACTGGAGCCTGCTTCAGATTCTGTGTCTCCCTCTCTCTGCCCCTCCCTAGTTTGTGCTCTCTGTCTGTCAAAAATAAATAAATGTTAAAAAAAAAATTAAACGGCCCACACACTATTAACATAGAATTAAAACAGCACATATTGTGAAACTTACAAAGTTTATGTATTAATTCGGATGCTATGTTCCTAAATATGGGTCTGTAATTGAAACACCAAGTTAAGAAGTTGCTTTTAACTCTACATTTTGGACTAAACGTATAATTTTGATGGATATAAGTACAAGTAAGCTTTGCAAACCACCTATATCAGTATCTTTTAGATTGAACATATTAAGAGCTACAGTTAGTAAAGATTCGATTTTAAAATAATTAAATACAAAATAAATTCATTTAATAATCCAGGGTAAATAAAAATATTTAAACCATCTGAACTGGTTTCACTTCCAGGTGCATACGGTACCTGATCAGTGCTTCTGTCTATAAATTTGTAAAACAAAACAAAATGGATGAAATAAAATAAATTATCTGTATGAAAGCTAGAGAGTCCTGCTGAAGCAGAAAGAGACTTGAGTCCAGTGACTCATTCAAAGATGACAAAGACTTTCAAAGATGTGAGCTCGGCTCTGTAACCACTTTTTCCTGGGGACATTTGCTAATTTTGAGTGCAAGCACGAGGTTGAACACACTGTTACCCACTACAGAGGACTGCCTTGAGAATGAGGGCACCATTAGAGGACCCAAAATAGCTTCTGATAGACCCCTGGGGCCTCAAACACATTGCCCCTCAGGAAGTTTGCTTACCATTGGATCCATGTGCAGCAGGAAACTAAAAATGAATATGCAAAGGCTAGGGAAAAAAATGTGGGTTTTTACAGTCTTGTGAAATAAAAGACTAGAGTTTAAGACGCCACAACATAGAGAAACCCTGCAGTTGTATATTAGGCTCTTAGATGAAACAGAGAAGTACTAATGGTGAATAAGAGCCAACCCTCATTAAGGCTATAACTCAGTCTCCATCCAACACAATCCCTGATTGTCTTTGTCGGCTTAAGCTGTAATAAAAGAAAATACCACAGATTAGATGACTTAAATTTAATTTCTCATGATTTTTGGACCCACAAAGTGCAAGTTTTCATAGGACTCAGTTTTTGGTGAGATCTCACTTCCTAGTTTGCAATAGCTGCTTTCTCCCTGTGCCCTTACTTGGGAGAGAGGGAAGAGAAAGACAGACAGATAGTCAGGCAAACACACACACACACCCACATGCACACAGAAAGAGAAAATATCAAGAGGAGGAGGAGAAGAAGATCTCTGCTGTCTTCTTATTTATTTATTTTTTTAAATTTTTTTATGTTTATTTTTTTTTTGAGAGAGACAGAACATGAGTGGGGGAAGAGCAGAGACAGAGAGAGAGAGAGAGAGAGAGAGAGAGAGAGAGAAAGAGAATCTGAAGCAGGCTCCAGGCTCTGAACTGTCAGCACAGAGCCCGATGTGGGGCTCGAACCCACGAACTGTGCGATCATGACCTGAGCTGAAGTCGGAGGCTCAACCGACAGAGCCACCCAGCTGCCCCATGTCTTCTTTTTTAATAAAGACACTGGTTCTATGGGATAGAGCTCCCTTATTAACACTTCATTTAATATTGACCATCTCCTTGTATCTCTAGCTTTGGTGAATCACATGGGAAGTTAGGGCTTCAACATATGAATTTTGTGAGGACGCAATTCACGCTATAGCGCTGACTGCCTTAAAATGATCTCAGAATAATTAATTCTATTATAACATCATCATTTTTAGCCCAATACTATTTTTCTTTCAAATAGATATATATGTTGACTAGTTTTCAATCCACACTTACTATGCAGGTTAGAAAACATAATAACATGGCCGAAGATGAAGGAGGGGGATAAAAACCTGATTATGAAAAGAAACCCCCACACACTCCAGATATAAGAGTTAGCTAAAACAAACTTTGTGGGATGCAACATTCCAAGATGGTTCCCAATGTCCCTGCCCCTGGTTTATACAACCTTCTCCCACTTACTCATTGAAACACCAACCTAGGTACAGCTGCAAAGAGATTCTGCAGATGTAACTAATGAAGATATTGAGATTATTCTTGCTGAGACTGATTCAATCAAGCGAGGCCTCGCACAAGGTTCCTCATGCAAAATGGCTTTGAAGGATGACAGAGATTCTCTGTGTGAGGTAAATTCTCTGTGGCTGACTTAGAAGATAGAGGGAGCCATGTAGCAAGAAATTTGAGCAGGTGCCTAAGTTATCATGATTAAATATTGGGGTGGAATGAAATATATATGTGGGAGGAAATCCTGCTATTTGCAACATATGCATAAACATGGAGGACGTTACACTCCATGAAATAAGCAAGACACAGGAACACAAATACCACCTGATTCACTTATATGTGGACTCTAAAACACTCAGTGCATAGATGCAGAGAGTAGAATGATGGTTTCCAGAGGCAGTGAGAGGGGGAAACGGATAGATATCAGTCAGAGGGTATCAAAGTTCAGTTACGCAAGATGAATAAGATCTAGAGATTTAATGTACTGCAACATTACTAGAGTTAACAATCCCATATCATGTGCTTGAAATTTGCTAAGGGGGTAGATTTTGAGTGTTCTTGCCATGTAAAGAAAAAAGAAAGAAAATAGTAACTATGTGAAGTGATGCTTATATTAATCAGCCTGATTGTGGTGATCATTTCTTAACGCATACATGTATCAAAACGTCAAGGTGTACATGTAAATATGCACAATCCCTATTTGTGGATCATACATCAAGAAAACTGAAAAAGTTGCCGGTATAAATATTCAAATTGAGATATTCTCTCTCTCAGTCTGTTTGTTTTGGCTTTTCCTAATAACAACAACAAATATGCCACTAAAACTGCATGTAGATATTTGGGATTTTATCCTACTGCAAAATAAAATAATAGGCTATAACGAAGAATTTGTTAAACAAGGTAATAAAAACAATGAGACAGAAGCAAGCTAAAATTTCTAATTAATTTTTTAATGTTTATTTATTTATTTTGAGAGAGAGAGTGAGAGAGAGAATACCAAGCAGGTTCCACACAGTCAGTGTGGAGGCCAATGCAAGGCTTGAACTCACAAATGGTGAGATGACGACCGGAGCCAAAATCAAGAGGTAGACGCTTAACCAGCTGAGCCACCCAGGCCCCCTATAATTAATTTAATTACCCATTAAGAACTAAAAGTTTAGTAGCCTAAATAAGATATTTAACATGTGAATATGTGACTATACAGGTGGAAAGAAGATGCAGAGATTAATATGTCATAATTACAAAACAAAATGGCATACTGGCAATTACATTTAATCTGTCACAAGAAATATCAGACATAAGAAAGGACGTAGGTTCTATCTGGAGTATATAGATGCTATCATCATGAAGGTGACAAAAATATTCCATATGTATATAGACAACTATAGAGATGTAACCTTAGTTTTTATATTTGATGTCACTGAATTTTCATTTCTCCCTATCAAGGTCTAAATCATATTTGTAAGAAAGACACATTATTTGGAAGCAATACTAAGTTTATTGGAAACAAAACCAAAGATTTATATCTTCTCATATTGAAGGAAAAAGGCAATTTTACACATCTCATCAACTTTTTGGGTTTGGATGGCCTTTGCCTTTATCTCTTAAAAGTGTTTTGAGACACTTATATGTTTATAAGATGAGATATATACAACAAAGTTATTGGTCAAAATGGTAAATTCCTGATGGAGAAAATAATTGAGATTCTGGTGTGCATTACTATTCCTTCTCACAATCAGTTGAAATGTTTAATTTATTAAGAGGGTGTGTATGAAAAAAATGATATTAAAATGCCTTTGGATATAAACTAAAAGTTCTTGAAAGGACATGTGTCCATGTTGTTATGTTGGGTGAGCTTTGAACTTCTTTATTAAAAACTTCACATCTCACAAACAAAAGAAAATATAAAAACAGAGATAAGACCAACATGATGGGCAAACATAGTAATTAGCAAATTATCAAGGCCACACCTGTCATAGTGTTGTATGTGCTTATGTATTAAACAACACATAGCATTATGATGTATGAACAATATGAGAGTTTACTAAACCATTAAGTTTAGTAAACGAATTTATGGTTTCATAACTTTTTATTAGTTTTGTCTCCATTGTAAATATTTAGACAACTTCGATACATTTGTACATCTCTTTTGAATATGGAACATAGAAAATTGATTTATTTGACCAATATTTAATTGATAATGCATTTACTAGATGTAGAAAATATTTAACTGCTTACTAACACTACCTGTATAAGGAAATAGGTGCAGAGAAATTAACAAGTGAGTAAATAGAAGACTCTTTTTAAAGAGTTATTTTCACAGGAAATATCACATTTGAAGAAAAATTAAAACCAGATTTTAACACCCAACTGTTGTCACTAGGCGATAAAAAAGCACAAAAAGCAATGATTGTGCATGCCAAGACATACGACTTCCTAAGATATAATTCTCTCCTGAGAATAGAATTTGATGAATTCTTAATTTATTTCGGAAAACCCCTTTAAGTTTGAGATATTGAACAATTAGAAAATTTAGTTCCTCAAGTAATGTTCTTTACTAGGTGGGCTAGAGAGCTCGCAAGAGAAAATAGGGGAAGACTTACAAAATGTACTTACAAAGATTCCTGAGAGGAAAAGAGTTCATGAAGTACGAAAAGTTTGACATCTCGCTCACAAGATAAACTGAGGAGCATAAAACATTTTAAGAGTTTGAGCAAACAACCATTCTAACTGAGCAGCGCCAAGCCTGAAGGGGTTAAGAATGCTTCGCTGAAAAAAGCCAGGGAATCTATACAGGTTTCTCCCGCTATTGGCAAGGAGAGCATTCCTGTGAAAGTTTTCAGACACTGAAATGGCATAAAGCAAAAACACAATTACCTTTCATTCACAGGGAAAATATTTTGAGCATTTCCATACCCAAAAACTAACCTCTTTTAGGCTTTTCTTGCCAATGGATGCACAAAATACATCTAGATTTTAAAGCCCAGGGGCCCACAGGCACAGTTCAAAACTCTGGCAGCTTGAACGGGAATGTTGAATGTGGTTCCCGGAGACGGCGCTGGGGGGCGCCACTCGCACTGCTCAGGCTGTACCCTGGCTCTATAAGGCCTCGGGGCAAGACCAACCCTGGGCACGATTTCTGCTTTTTTGCCTCTTTGAAGAAAAGCAAAAATCCCTGTTTGAATTTCTTTCAGTGAGCGACAAGTCACTCATATAGGCCTTCTGTGAAAGTGAAGTGGCTTAACACGAACTTCTGAATGAGGGGGGTACTTGCATACAGAAAGGGCAGAGGCAGAGAAATTATTTATTGCTTACAGCTTAAAACCTAGTTGGCTTTTTTTGTGATCAGCTGTCTTGAGCCCTTTGATTTTCTAACCTTGAGGCATTTACAATCTTAGGATTTTGGCTAGCTTACAGAGACCATCATGGCATTACAGCTACATCAGTCTAATGACCTCCTTGTTTAATTAGTTGCTAATAAAAAAATACAATACATTTAAATAGATTCCCTGAAAACATGAATAAAAAATTATATCAGAGAGACCCCACATAGATATTTCAAGAAAACTCATTTTGAAAAATAATTAACTCAGTTGGAGAAAACATTTTGAAAAGCCAATAGGTATGAGACTAAATATATCTTATTTTGCTAATGAGGTATATTTGCTCATTAAGTCCCAAGAATTAAATTTATATATACATTCTGGTTTAAGATTTATTCTTTCCCATCAGGGCCTCTTTTGGTCCTCAAGTGTGTGTCTTAGATTATTTAGAAGATATACATAAAATAAAGACTGTGGTACATGTGATTTATACACAAATTGCCTCAATGTTGACAGCTAATTTTTCATGCTGGATTTTTGTCTCATATTTATTATTAATTTTTGTTTTTCTCTCAAAGGGCAGAGATTATTTTTAATAAGACACAAAATAATATTTTTTTAAAAAATATAAGCCTTTAAGTTTGTGCTATATATATGTCTCTCTAGAGTATTTGGAAATAGTCAGGACATTTAACTACTAATCATATAAAATAGCACTTGAAAATATTGTAAATAAGCACTTAATATTGTATACAGAAAATTTTCTACCTAAAATTTTCTACACACTTATCTTACAAAAGTTACAAAACTATATAATTACAGAAATATGCCTATTACATTTTACGGTAAGGGAAACTTAGATTTAAAGTTTAAATTTAAAAAAATTTAAAAAAGTTAAAAAAAGTTTTTTTTAAAAAAGTTAACACTGCTGCTACAACAAATGAATAGGACCATTTGTAAATATGCATGTATGTTTAAAAACATGTGTTTTAGTCACATCAGAAAAGTGTAGAAGCATAAAGCATGGGGTGAAGTAAATCTCCAGGAAATGCAATTTTAAGATAAAATATACATGTCTCTCAGTGTTTTTTTTCGTTAGTCTAGGCATGGCTGATCACCCGTCATAAACAGGTGAAGATGTCACTGGTGTCCAAATTTCACATGGCAATTTTTTTTTTGAATTTTTTTTAATGTTTATTTATTTATGAGAGAGAAAGAGAGACAGAGTGTGAGCAGGGGCGGGGGAGTGGCAGAGAGAGGGAGACACAGAACTTGAACTGGGGTCCGGGCTCTGCATCGTCAGCACCGAGCCTGACACGAGGCTAGAACTCATGAGCCGTGAGATCATGACCTGAGGATCGTGACCTGAGGTGAAGTAGGGTGCTTAACCAACTGAGCTACCCAGGCGCCCCTGGATATGGCAAAATTTTAAGGCAAGGGAAACGAAAGGCAGAGAGAGCTATCACTCTAGAATACGTGTTGGAAACTAGACCAAAAACTTAATCTAAAAATGAGTGAAATCTCCCATAGTCATTGAGTGCTTAGTAAACTGTCACTGTATTAAGCATGTTGTCGTTCTCTCCAGTGAAACGGCTACAGAGTTTGCAAACCATCTGATACAGTCAGCTAGAAAACTTGGCTGGTGGGGCATCTGGGTGGCTCAGTCGGTTAAGCGTCTGACTTTGGCTTAGGTCATGATCTCACCGTTCATGAGTTTGAGCCCTGAGTAAGGCTCTGTGCTGACAGCCTGCATCGGATTCTGTCTACATCTCTGTTTGCCCATCCCCCACTTGCACTCTGTCTCTCTCTCTCAAATATAAATAAACATTTTTAAAAAATTTAAAAGAAGGTAAAGAAAACTTGGCTGGAAACTATAAAACGCCAACTAAATTGGCGTATTTTCAGAACTAAAAAGATAGATGTGCAACAGCATCTCCATTAAAGCTTAATGAGAGAGAGACCTTATGAACAAGTGCAAAGGAAAATTAAAACTCAATTTCTGGTTGAATTAAAATTACCAGCTCTTCACCCTTCTAACCAATGGGAAATACTTCTGGTAGAATGTGACATCATCAGGAGACAGCTATCGTTCTTTTATAACCATACCTGACATAGATAAAAATATTATATGTGCAAAGAAGATAGAAAATGTGACCAATATCAAGAGAAAAGCTATGTAACATATCACCCACATATAATACAAATCTTGGAATTAGTAGACAAAAATTATTAGATTTTTTAGCAGTTCAAAATATGGAAAATGGGTTTTGTAGAAGTAATCATTAAGAATTTCAATAGAGAAATGAAATCTACAAAACTGAATTGAGGACTAAAACATAAAACTTAACTTCAGACAAAGTTAAGAATCAGGGTATGGCTTTAATAGCCATACCCTAGAACACAAAATGATGGGCCTTAAAGATAGGTTAATAGGAAATATCCAAAGTGAAGCACAGATAGAAAGACAAAAGAGAAGAAAAATGGAAACAGAGCAGGGTAAGAAGTATCTTTGGCATGTTAAGAAGTCTTAGCCTACATATAAATGGCATCCCAGAAGTAGCAGGACCCAGTACATGGGCAAGCGTAAGAGTCAAAAGAGTAACAATTGAGAATTTTACAAAAGTGAAGAAAAACAGTAATCCACAAACACAAGAAACGCAGCAGATGAATACAACAGGAAAACTCCAACCAAGATAAATATAAATAGAACCATACCTCTGCACATAAAATAAAACCAAATCAAACAAAACCAACACTAGTCACTACCAAAGGCAAAGGGAAAAGAAAACCCTAAAAGTAAGCAGACTGACAACTCCTGTTTCAACTTAGAAAGAAATAAGAGAATTTTGCTCCGGATTTAACAACGAGAAAAGCAGGATAACCTAGAAAGCACAGCACTTAAACGCCATATTGGGCCTTCAGATGCAGAGAATCCTAGACACATTCAAGTCCAGAAAGTTAAAAAAAGGAATGGAAAGGCATATGCTTGCTTTCATTTTTGGCTAAACAGCCGGTGGAAGAGAGAGAAGCCAGAGACTGAAGAAAAGCTGGCTAACTTCCTATACAATTATAATGGTCAAGAGTGTTCTGGCAGGAAGTTTCAGAATCCTAAGAACCCTTAGATGTAAATAAAATGTATGCCAGTTTCCAGCTCACAGGCTCACCACGTGCTCTGGTGGAAGTTTGTGGCAAGGCCTGCAGAACTGACGGGGTAGGGCTGAGGCTGGGCCTGCACGTCCTTCTGAAGATTGCACGGAACCGAAGAACCGAGAGACACTTGCAGAAAGAGCCAGCGGCCGGAGGAGTCACGAAAGAAGAGCCACAGCCGAGCACAGGCAGAGGGGGCGTGAAGAGGGCTGAAGGAAAAAGGGGAGCGAAGGAAAACCCCTGTGAGACGCTCGGGATGCAGTTCTCCGAGGCTGACGGAAGGGAATCGGAGCCGAGAGACATCTTGAGGAGCTGAACCCTGAGGGCCCGATGGAAAAGCAAAGAGAAGTCCCAGATGATACCGAAAGGTGACAGCCAGGCTGTCAACTTCTTTGCCTCACGGATGCTGGCCTTCACATTTCAGTTGCCTTAGGACCCCTGAACTTTGATCTCTGCTTCCTCCCCACCTCTTTGTTCACAAGTTCTATGTGTCTCACCAACACTTCAGAAAATGGCGCCCAAGGAAGAATCCATTTTGAAAGAGGTGCTCAATAGGAGTGCTTCCCTCCTCTCAGGGACTGCAGCCCTGTACTGTTAACTGTTGAATACAGATCAATTTTTCAGATTCATAGCTGTGGATAGTGGGAGGGTATGTGCAGAATCGGCTTCTCTAGCATGGTCACGATTGGAAAACTCCATTTGTTTTAAAGTATATTTATAAAATACACGTGTGTTATTTCTTCTGTTTACTGGGATTTTTATTTCATTTTGTATATTCTCGAAATTGAAGTTTAAATCACTGATTTTAAGCCATTTTTTTCTTTTTTTGGTTACTTCTAACATATGCATTTAAGGTTATTTATTGCCCAGTAAGCATTATTTTGTTTTTGTCTTTCAAGGTTTGTATGTCATAGCCTCATTGTTCTTTGCCAACTATTTTATGACTTCCATTTGATTAATTATTTAACCCATGCATAGCTTAAAATTATATGTTTAAATTTTCTTGCAAGCGTTTTAAAAGTATTTGTTGTGTTTGTAGATAAATGATATAGATAGACGATAGATATATAGATAGATGATAGATATAGATGTATCATACACACACATATACTCATCTCTAGCTTTTGCATTATGATCAGAGAACATCGTCTTAGGAACTTCAGCCTTTTAAAATCTATTAATCAGCAAACTAAAATAGAGGAACATTTCTTCAACTTGAAAGGATTTCCCTAAAGAAACAAACAAATATAACATCCCACTCATCATCACACTTTATGTTGAGAAACACAATATCTTCCCCTAATGGAAATAGAGAAAAGCAAGAATAGCTACTTTCATGGTTTGAATTCATTATTGTGCTAATAATAGGACGTCTTACACAATACAGTAGGGCATACAAATAAATAAAGGTCATAACAATTAAAGATGGATGACACTACATTGCCTTTGTATACACTATATATTTTGCATCATTGCATGCACAGGTATTTCTAAGGAACATAAAAGAAAATTGAAATAATTTGAAGGAAAATTTAGCAAAATTACATAGTATAAGAGCAATATAAAAACCTGCTGTACTTTGTCAAAGATTAATTAATAATATAGTTGTGAGTTCATTTCTGAGTTTCCTATTCTGCTCCTTTGATCTATGTGTCCATTTTTGTGCCAGTACCATACTGGTTAGATCACTACAGCTTTGTAAAATAACTTGGAACTGTGATGCTTCCACCTTTTTTTTTACTTGTTTTGTTTTGTTTTTTGTTTGTTTGTTTGTTTTTTAAGGTTGCTTTGGTTACTCGGGATCTTTTGTGATTCCATACAAATTTTAGGATTGTTGGTTCTAGCTTTGTGAAAAATGCCGGTGGTATTTTGATAGGGATTTCATTAAATGTGTACAATGCTTTGGGTAGTATAGACATTTTAACAAATATTTGTTCTTCTGATCCATGATGACGTGGTTGAAGCTAGAGAATATTATGCTAGGCAAAATAAGTCAGTCAGAGAAAGACAAATACCATATGATTTCACACATATGTGGAACTTAAGAAACAAATAAAGGGAGGGTGGGGAAGAGAGGCAAACCAAGAAACGGACTCATAACTGTAGAGAACAAGTTGATGGTTACCAGAGGGGAGGGGGATGGGGGGAAGGGTTAAATAAATGATGGTGAGTATGGAGTGCACTTGTGATAAGCACCAGGTGTTTTATGGAAGTATTGAATCACTAAATTGTCCACTTGAAACAAATATAACACTTTGTTAACAGGATTTAAATAATATTTTTTAACTGGGGAGTATTTTTATAAGCAAGGTGCATCTCAATAGCATAAAAATTGACCAAAAATTACTAAACAGGTGACACAATTGGATAATATATTTACACCATATATAGTTAGCAAAGGGATTGTATCTTGAATGTGTCTTGATCTGGATGTGTATACACATAATTCATTAAACTGTATGCTTATAATTTTACATTTTGCTTTGTGTATAGTTGGATGTTGTTTCAATAAAATAATAGGAATATAAACACACTGCAGAAAATTGACAAAGTCAAATGTGAATCTTTGAAAGATTAATAAAATATATTAATCATTAGAGAAAACAGATCATTAATTTAAAAAAAGTAGGTACCAATATTGGTAATTATTAATAAAAAAAAAAAGTGGTCATCACTACATATTTTACAGACAGCCAAAACAAAAAAGAACAAAAAAAAAAAAGAGGGGGGATGTTATGCTCAACTTTACATAAATAAATTAAAAATTTGAGCAAAGAGAGCACAGTCCCCCCATATTACAATGTACCCATTTTATAGAAAAATAAACAGGCAATGTGAAACGTTAATACTTATGCAAAAAAGTAAAATTCATTACTAAAAAGCTACTAATAAAGAAATCTCAAGGAAAAGATTGATTCTCATGTGAAGTCTTTCAAATATTTAAGGAATAAAATATACTAATTGTGCACAGATTCTTCTAAAGAAAAAAAAATTCTGACTTTACATGAGCCCGTCTTTTTAAAAACTCCTTGTAAGTGCATTCAAGACAGTAAAAATTAGACAAATATTTTCTCTTCTTATAAAATAAGATGAAATGTAGTCAAAACATAAGTAGAATATTCAAATACATAAAAAATATAACATGATTGATATTTATACTATTTTTTTATTAAAATTTCATTCTATTTTTACTTAGCAAACAATCAGCACATTCACTACTTTTCAAATATGGTAAGACCATAATAAACTTAAGCAAGTCACATGAACAGAGAAGCCAATCACAACAAAAACATTTACCAAAGGACATTTTACCTTGACTATGTCTTGATCTGGATGAATACACATGTAAAAATCCACATGATCACCTTTATAAATGTGAGGGCAAGGCATCAAATTGAAAAAGTCCCACAAATTCATGATTTAAAAGATTTTTTAAAAACATACCCTTTACAATGAATGAATAAATAGATAAATGAATAATCTATCACAAATATCATTAAAGTGAACTGTCAATAGTTTCAGCCTGGTATTTTACAAAAATTTCTTTTTGTTTTTTATTTTATATTTGAGAGAGACAGAGACAGAATCTAAAGTAGGCTCCAGGCTCAGAGCTGTCATCACAGAGCCCGACACGGGCTCGAACCCACGAACCAACCATGACATCATGACCTGAGCTGAAGTCAGAGGCTTAATCAACTGAACCACCCAGGCTTCCCGTACAGCCTGATGTTTGGAAGAAGTCAAAGCAAGTATAGAAAATAAAAGATCATAAGGAATGTTAAGAGAAAATAAATTTATTATCACTGCAGATGAAATAATTATGTACCTATCATTGCATTTTGGTTAATCTGTTTAAGCAAGATTCCGGTATCCAAGGTCAAGATCCAAGTTTTATTATACTCTGCCAACAACAAACAAATAGAAATTGAAATGTAAAAATATGTAGATATACACTTGTCACAACATTAAGAAGACAACAAAAACCTTAAAATAATCAGAATTAAAATTTCAGTATATTATTGAAAAAGAAGACCAAAACAGATAGAAAGATATAGCTTATTCATGAATTGACTTTCTCAAAAATATATCAATTCTCCATTATCTTATCTACAAATTTAATACAAACCCGAAACCATTCCACTGAAAATTAATAATTTTTTATAAATACATAAAAATTTCAAAAAAAATTCTCAAGGTAATCTGTAGCATAAATTTAGAGCACTTACACTATCAGATTTCCTATTATAAATATAGACCATTACTGAAGTGAGATATCCATGCAATTATATAATGACCCATCCAATGGAAAAGTCCACAAAGTAAACAAAACTATAAGATCACCTGATTTATGACAAAGTCAGTCCTGAAACAGCATAGTAAAAGTATATTCTTTCTAATAAATGCTGCTGGTTTAATTGAAACCCAAATGGGGAAAAAGGTATCTGCACAGTTTTCCTCCAACTATACACAATAAATAAATTCCAGGCAGATGAATATTTAAATTTAAAAAGTAAAGCAATAAAGTTTTGTTGTTGTTCTTCTTCTTCGAGTAATCGTTATTCACACCCGTGTTAAAAAAGTAAAATACAGGTTACTAGGCAAGTCTCCTAGCTGTGAACTATGTGGTAACCAGTGAAGTAAGATTTAATACTAGAGAGATTTAATACAGCCCAAAGAGGAGAGCTTAAATCCTAACGGAAGAAAAGACTCCCATGCTTTGCAATTGGCAAGATTTTTAGACTTTGGGCCTGGGAGGCATTCTCTTTATCCCCCCAGGGTTTTCCTCCACCTTAGCAACAAAATTTTTAAAGGAGTCTTTGAATAGTTTTGTTATCCATATATGAAGTATATCTTAAATAAGGTAATTTTTTTTTTACCATTACAAAAAAATTGGTAAAATAGGCTCTCTTAAAATTAATGGTATCTACTCAACAAAAGATACTACAAAGAAAGGGAAAAGGCATATTACAGACCTTTATAATTTTTTATTGCCGAATTCCCAAAACACTTCAAGAATTTCTACAAATCTGTAAGGGAGTGGCAGCTGTCTTAGCATGAAGAGAGGTAAAACACGCCAAATGACCCTCTACAAAGGCGGTTACTCATGGCTAATAAATACCTCAAAAGATGATCAGCTTCATTAGTCATCGAATCAAACCCGACATAATGCGCCACACATATCCACTTGTACGGCTAAAATTACATACAAAATAAATTGAAGGCACTGGATTTTGGCAAGATTTTAGAGCAAATAGAACACTCGTACACACTTAACGGGTTGAATTGGTACAGTAACTCTGGAGAATTATTGGACTCTGTCTACTACATCTGAACCCATGCACATTCTATAATTCAGTGACTCAATGTTTCTTAACTGGGAGCAACTTGCCCACCAGGGAACATTTGGTAATCTCTGGAGAAAAATTTTGCTGTCATACCTAAAGAGAGAAGTGCTACGAGAATCCAGTGGGTAGAGGTCACACGTGCTGCTGAACATTCTACGGAATGATGGACACTCTCCACAATAAAGCCTTATCTAGCCCCAAAGTATCAACGGTGCCAAGGTTGAGAAATCTTGAAATAATTTCACTTCTAGAAATATAACAAATACTAATATGTACTAAAATCTGAGAAACATTTTTGTTTTTAAAAAAGCCCCAAATTGGATACTTCTCAATTGCCCACCAATACTAAAATGATAAATTATGGTATTTCTATACAGGGAAACATTCCTGAGTCCAGATCAATAAGAAGAAATCCCATAACTACATGCTACAATATGTATGAATCTCAAAAATGTCATTGAATGATAAAAGTACATCTTGCAAAGATTTCACTTACAGAGAATGAAGTTTGGTCCTAGCTAAATATAACGTTAGGTGAAACTGGTCTATCTTGTCAGAGATGATCACAGTGGGGTGGATTTAGTGACTGGGATTAAGAATAAGGGGCTTTGGGGCTACTGGGTAGCTCAGTTGCTTAAGTGTCCGACTTCAGCTCAAGTCATGATCTCACAGTTTGTGGGTTCGAGCCCCACGTCAGGCTCTCTGCTGACAGCTCAGAGCCTGGAGACTACTTCAGATTCTGTGTCTTCCTCTCTCTCCGCCTTTCCCCCACTCGTACTCTGTCTCTAAATAAATAAATAAATAAATAAACGAATGAATAAATAAAAAATAAAATAAAATATTTTTTAAAAAAGAATCAGGGAGTTTCTCAGGTTTGTTAATCACCAGTTTCTTGATTTAGTTTCAAGTTACAAAGCATATTCAGTTTTTGAAAATACTTGTGATATGTGTACTTTTCTATATGTATATTATATATGAGCACAAAGTTATACAGCATAGTTCAATAGACTCCCATTACATGCAGGGGTTCTGAGAGCCCAAGTGGATGCCTGAAACCATAGATTGAATGAAACACCATATACACTACATTTTTCCTGTACTTACCTATAATAAAGTTTAATTTATAAATTAGTGCACCATAAGAGATTAACAACAATTTTACTCATAACTACAAATCAAATAAAACAACTACAATAAGATGCTGTAATAAAATTTATGTAAATATGGTCCTTCTCTCAAAGTGTCTGACTGCACGGTATTCACTTTTCTTCTTGTGATGATGAGAGGCTAAGATGCCTCTGTAATGAGATAAAGTGAGGTGAATGACACAGGCCCTGTGACATAGCTTTAGGCTACCTTTGACCTTCTTACGATAGGTCAGAAGGAGAATCATCTGTTTCTGGACTGCCGTTGACTGCGGGTAAACTGAAACCATAAAAAACGGAACTGTAGATAAGGGGACACTATTGTGTCTATTAGGCAGAAAGAATCCGAAGTGGTAGGGTCTTAGGTATTAAAGAACAGGGCAAAGAAATACATTTCCCTAATGTAGAAAATCTTTACAAACATCCTAAAAACCATGTGCAATTTAGCAATGTAATCCAGTAATATATACTACCATGAATATGAAGAATGTTTTCCTTTACTTCAGGTCTCAATTTACATTATTGAGCGATAGCAAATATATTGCTAGGCCTCAAAGATCTTCTGACAATTATTTACATTATTCTAGGTCCTAGAGGGAAGTTAATGTACAAGAACATCAAGAGAAAATGGTAATTAATAACAGGCTGGAATTAAGGGTTCAAATCCAAATGGAAAATTTTAGTAAACTAAATTGAAGTATCTGGAAGTCTTCCTAAATTTCTCAAAAATTAATCATCTAGGAAATTACAATACAGGTAGCTACAAAAACACTGCCAGCATTTTCATTTGTTAGGCACTATTCTAAGCATTTGATAAGCTTTAACCCATTCAGACATTACAGCAGCTTTGTGAAGAGGGTAGTCTTACCACATCCATTTTTGGAGGCAAGAAATATGGAGCACAGAAAGTCACAGTGCAATCGAGTTCTGGAGCCAGGATTCCAATTCGGTTCATACGGCTTCAGAATCCATGCTGTAAGTCCTTCCACTGGATGACCTCTTTTCTCCTCCATGGACAAAGTTACGTCTGGGATCTCAGGATTCTAATTTGAATAAAAACTGTTTTTCTTCCATACTAACCAGAAGAATAAAGCAAAACTCTTTTTGTTTCAAAACCAAGTTGGGTCTAGACAAAGCCACTTGGTGTGACATTTGGAGGCAGAGAACACTTACAGAAAACTTCAGCCTATGGCTATTAATTTAGGTAAAACAAGGACACTCCAAAGAAACAATGCATGTGTATGTTATCAGCAAGAGTGTTTGCATCATTTTTTTTTTGGATATTGATATGAGCACTTCATATCAATAATTCTCCTCAGAAATGAGCTGCATGAGAGGGGGATGAAAAAGGAGGAATTGTCATTATAGTCCTAGAAGAAGCAAGCAAAATTCATCTATAGAGCTCCTGACATATTTATACAATATGGTTTTAAGATTTGTTTCTCTCCGTTAGATCATTATTTATGCATGACAACCTCTTCTTGGAATAACATTTTTCTATAATAATTTCTACTTTTCTTGAAGAACTGCATGATGACAAAAAAAGAGAAAACCTTCAGATTTTCTTCTGAAAGCACAAAGAGGAATCCAATCCCTAGTTAGAGTGAGCTCAAGCACCCCAAGATAGAAATCTACCCCAAAGGTACATTACTATTTACTGTTTAGTTGAAATATTCTATTGAAACTACCAAAGCCTCTTAGCTTAGATTGAAAGAAGACATTTTGGAAAAGGTGAGTATAAGCATTTTGAATACAGTTTCTGAAATAGTACTTTCTTCTTCTTTTTCCTTATGAGCATTGTCCAGTGTGACTTAATTCTCAGACTTCTCTAACTTTAGGGATAAATAGAGGTAATCCTGGTCTATAATGCTGAGTAATTTCAACAGTAAGCAATGTACTACCTAGAATCAGCATCAAATTTCTCACATTTTGAAATGACTAGGAGGTTCCAAAAACATCCTGTACTTTTATATATAGTTACTTTTTAATTCATAAATCAATAGGTTCAGTATTTTAGTATTTTATTACTCTTATCTCTTCTCTGTCTCTCTCTGTCTCTCTGTCTCTCTCTCTCTCTCTCTCTCTCTCTCTATATATATATATATATATATATATGTATATATATTTATCTCCTCTCTCTCTCTATATATATAGACTGAGCAGTGTGCTAAAAGAGGTAGTCATCAAATAATGTTAGAAATAACAGGGGACTAGGAGAGTTTGGCATTTTTGATAAAGTATCAGTTAAATCATTTTTGGAGAACTATTTTCCTTAATTATGACATTTTACATTTAAAACTGTAATCATTTTTAACATATAACCCTGAAATTAATCTATTTAGTAGGCCTATTATTTAGAGGAGCTAAATTAATTTAAGATGACCCTTGAGCTAAATAGATGACAATGTAAATGGTTCTACAGGCAATAAATATGATATAATTTAGCAGTTACAAATTAATTACATTACAAAATACATTTTGATAGAGTTGCCTGAAACCTATATGAAAATAATTAGGCATAGTAGCCTAAGGTATCTCTCCACCCATGGGTTTTCTGGTTCTCTCTCTTCCTCTCTCTCTCTCTGTTTCTATCTGTCTCTCTCTCTCTCTCTCACACACACACACACACACAATCAAATAATTTGTTTAGCAACTGCAACACTTTAAAGGAAATCCCCACTAAAGCAATTTTACAGTCACCTGTGAACCTCATGTAGAAATCAAGCAAATAAATTCAACAATGCAATGAAAGTTTACAAGCTCTAGTCACTTATACAATATAATCTATAATTATATGCTAAAAAGCATTATTAAACTGACGCTCAGAGACCCAGTTGCTTTTGAAAAGTTTGAAAATAAACGAATGCTTCAAAGTTGGAAATTTGATGCTTTTTGTCAGTACCTAAAAATATTCCTTTACACATAGAAAGCAAATGATAAATATTTGTGGAAAAACTATTTCAGTAAATAAATGAGCACACGCAATATTGAATAAAAACATACAAAGATAGATCAAGCTTGAAATTTTAACCAGCAATATTTTACCTGTAATAGTTTTTGGACACATTTATGAAAGCGAAATATATAGAAATAGATTTGAATAAAAATACATAAAATATGTGCAGTGCTTTTTAATAACCATCTTGTTGCATTAAATCTTGCTACAGAGAATCACTTCCCTTACTTCTTGATCAATTTATTGTATATTTTAGAATTCTTTCCTTATTTCTCTATCTTTGTATGGATTATATTTTAGGGGCTAATTGGATGTATCTTACTAAAAAAAATAACTTGTAATTATGTCGTCTTTCATTTACTGCCTTTATCCTAGTAACCTATAAGCTACAATGGGAAAAATGTTTGATTACAATACATATCTAAAAAAGTTTTTTTCAAAAGAAATTGGGGACACCTGGATGGCTCAGTTGGTTAAGCATCCAACTATTGATCTCACCTCAGGTCTCAGGGTCGAGACTTCAAGCCCTGCATTTTGCTCCATGCTGGTCATGGAGCCTACTTGACGAAAGGAAAGGAAAGGAAAGGAAAGGAAAGGAAAGGAAAGGAAAGGAAAGGAAGAGAAAAAGAAGAGAAGGGAAAGAAAAAAAAAGAAAAAAGAAAAGAAAAGAGACATTTGGTAATGTGAGTGATTTCCTACCTGGATAATGATAGAAGTACAGAGAAAATGTGTAATGTAATAAATTTCTTTATGGTCAGAATATAATTGCACAGCATCACACAGTGACTTTTTAAAAATATTAACCAGCATGACACTTTTCTAATGCTAAAAAGTAAAACAAAAAGCCAAGTAGGCCTTGGTCCTAAATGTCTTAGATTTGTCCCTCAGATCCAGTTCCTGTCTTTCTTTGTCCTGAGTACTATGAATAGACTACATTAATAGATTCCCTCTCTTTACTTCAAAGGCATTCCATCATCACTTGTTGATTTCCAGAACCTATTCATGCTCTTGAAAACGGCAATTCATTAATTAATAGCAAATTGCCCAATTAAAGTATGAATTGAATGTTTCCTGGTAGATCTCTAACTGATAAGATATCTTTCAGTTTCATGGAAGGTAAGATTTGTCTTACTCTAAAAATGGCCTGATGGAGACTACATGACTTTCATGACCTAATTTCACAGTTAAATAACTTATTCTAATTATACCAGTATAATTTTTATAAAATATTCAGTGTATGGTCCTTTATGACTTACCAAACATTCAAGACATTGATGATTGTTGTAATATTTGGCATTGTTTTACAAATTCAATGGAGATGACTCAAATAGCTTTCTTTATGAAATGTTTGTTGTTGACAAGAATAGAATTGCCTTTATGTATGCCAGACTTGAAGAAGAAATCAAAAGAGAAAATAGCACATATATTTAGACAAGTAAAAATGAAAATATAGCATACCAAAACTTACGGGGAATGGCAATATTTATGAAGAAAAAGTTCTAAGCAGGAAGTTTATAGTGTTGTGTCTTCAAAAACAAGAAAGATCACAAATAGCCTCAATTGACACTCAAGGACCTAGAAAAAGAGGAAAAAGTGAAGTCCAATGTCAGCAGAAGAAAGGGAATAATAAAGAGTAGAGAAGAAATAAAAGAAATAGAGACTATAAAAGAAATATAAAAAATAGCACAAAGAACCCAAGAGGCGTTTTCTTGAAAAGATCAACAAAATTGACAAAATTTTAATGAGACTAATTAAGAAAAAAAGAAGACGTGACTCAAACAGAATCAGAAAGAGATGGTAATACAACTGATGCTATACAAATACAAAGGATTGTAAGACACTACTATGGACAACTATATGCCAACAAATTGGGTAACCTAGAAGAAATGGAGACATTTTTAGAAAACTGCAACCTACAAAAGCTGAATCATGAGGAAATGTGAACAGACCAATGACAAGGAATGAAATAGGATTAATAATCATAAACTTCCCCCTAAAAAAGCCTAGGGCCAGACCTGTAAATATAAAGTGTAATATACAAAGGTATAATATCCAATTACTAAGGTATAATATCCAAAACATAAAAATTTCTACAACTCAAGAGCAAAAAAAAAAAAAAAAAAAAAAGAAAGAAAGAAAGAAAAGAAAACCCAATTAACCCACTTAAAAATTGGGCAAAGCACTTAAATAGACATTTCTCTAAAGAAGACATACAAATGGCCCAGGTCCTCAAAATCTGTAATCATCATGGAAAAATGCAAATCAAAACCACAGTGACATACCACCTCAGACCTGATAGGATGGCTGTATACATGTAGTAAGTAAATACACACACACACACACACACACACACACACACACACAAACATCCATATTAAATTCAAAGAAACACATAATTTAAAGTAATGATGTAAGTAATGTAAGTAATGTAAAGAGTAAACATATTAGCAGACATTAAGATTAGACAAAACACACTTCAAGTTGAAGAATATTCTTTGAAACGAAAGAGATATTTCACAATAACAAAAGTGGCAATGCATAAGGAGGAATACCCAAACCATGAGCAAAAGCTGACAGTGTTAAAAGGAGAAAAATACAATTCAACAATAATAGAATATTTTAATACCACATTCTGAATAATTGATAGCATTTCTAAATGGAAAATTCAGAAAGTTATAGAAATTTAAGCAACACTATTAATCAAATCAACCTAAATGAAATCTATAGAACACTCTATCCAAAGATTATAGAATACACGACCTTAGGAAGTACACCTGAAAATATTTTAGAATAGACCATATTCTACACTACACAAGTCTCAGGAAGTTTAAAAGGATTGAAAAAAAATACATATTTGACCACAATAAAATTAGAAACCAACAAGGAAATCTGGAAAATCTCAAGATACTTGGAAATTAGACCTGCATAATTCTATATAATTGCACAATGAGGTATCAATACACATCGACCTAAAAGCTACGATAAAAAGCACAGATAATAGCAAATGTTGGCAAAGACATAAAAAAAAAAAACCGTGAAATACTCCAGTTTTGCTGATGGTGAATAAAAACGATATAGCCCATCTGGAAAATAGTAGTTTCTTTAAAAGTTAAACGTAAACTGACCATAAACCAATAATTCTATTCTTAGAGACAAATGAAAACAAGACAAATGAAAACATGTTCACAAAAAAGAATTGGATACAAATATTTATAACAGTATTTTTCATAATAATCCTGAACTGGAAACCCTCCAAAAGTCCACCATCTTGTGAATTGATCAACACAAGAGGTATATTCAAACAATAGAAGGCATTGCAACATTATAAAGGAACAAAGGACACGCTACAATATGGGAGAACCTCATACATGTTATGCTAAGTGAGAAAAAAATACAAAAGACCACATACCATATAATTCTATTTATATGAAATGTCCTTAAAATGCAAAATTTTAAAGATGGAAAGCAGATTGCAGCTGCCTACATCTGGAGGAGTGAACAGAGAGTAATGGCAAAGAAGCATGACAGAACTTTTAGTGTTTATGCAAAAATGTTCTAAAACTGGATGTGGTGACGGCTGCGCAATTCTACAAATATAGAAAACTACATACACTTTTATAAATTTACAAAAATGAATTGGATGCATCAAATGGGTGAATTTTATGGTAAGTAAATTGTATTTCAATAAAACTGTGAAAATACGATGGGTAAAATTTAATTGATAAAAAAAATCCTGCCAAAAGCAGAATTTCATCTCAAGTTTCAGGAAGGAAGTTATATTTGCTTCTTTTAAAAAAATTAGACTTTGATATTGAGGAATCTGTGGTGTTTATTTGATATGATTAGTCCTCCTACAATGACCTCTTATATGTGGCAAATGTTCTTCTGATAGCTTGGACACTTAATGGTTAAAAACAAGAAAAACTGATGAAATCGTAAAAGAAGACCATATTCTGTAGTTCAATCCACCAGGACAATCGCAGATAAACTGCTATTACATTTTTTTTAATATATTTTGAATAACTATAAATGGCAAATACCAAAATTTCTTAAAAACACCCTTTGTGTGCACATGTTATTTTCAACGTATGAAATTGAAAAAAAATAGCGTGACTTTATTTGGACATATAGCAATTTATACCTAAAGAACTATTTAATTAACCAATGTTCAAAAACTGAAACTAATGAAAAGAGGCATGTCATTTCCAATTATACATAAGGAAATGTTATATACATGGAAGTACCAAAATAAGATGATAAAAGCACAAGAAATTTTTTTTTTCCACTTTAAACGACAGGAATTAAGAGCATAATTTTCTTTAACAGCCATTCTGGAATTAATGCTTCCAGATCACTGGAACAGAATGAAGACAGCAAAAATAAAGGTATATTCTGCTTCAAAGGAAACCCCATTCAATCAGGACTATATTTCAATACAAAGAGAGAGAGAGAGAGAGTGCCAATTAAAGAGAATTTCCAGGGGCACCTGGGTGGCTCAGTCAGTTAAGTGTCCAACTCAGTTTCAGCTCAGGTCATGATCTCAAGTTTTGTGGGAGTAAGCCCCGTGTTGCGAGCAGCACAGAGCCTGATTGGGATTCTCTCTCTCCTTCTCTCTCTGCCCCTCCCCACATCTCTCTCAAAATAAATAAATAAACTTTTAAAAATATTAAACAAAATAAAAATAAAAAATAAAAAATAAATTAAAGATAGAATTTCCAAATGTGAGTTCTTCTCTAGAATGGCTTCTGGCTTGGTTTGAATTGATAAATGAAGAATGATAACTCATAACATTCCCAATATATGTGAAATTTTCTTTTTTGGTGCACATCTAAATCGGCAAGCTTTTAAGTTGGAGCCCATAAATAAGAAAAACATGGTTAAAGTAAGAAATTGTCAGGGCCCTTATTCCCCTCACTGTTTCTTTGTTTTAAACTCAGGAAAATATAGAAGAAAAGATTCTGAGCATTGTAAGTTTCTCTAAAGCAAAAATGGTGAATATGATGAAATTAAGGCTAGACTTTGAGTCATCTTAGTTGCATGGCATTTCAAGAATCTGTGCTTAGTTCTCAAAATGGGGGTGGGAATAAAAAAGAAACAAGCAACGAGGCCAAATATCTATGGGAATTCATGGAATGGTCAAAACTATCCCTAATCAATAACTCAAGTGTGCATTACAACACAGGTATAACTTCTGGTGTGACACCTCTGGGGGAAAAAAAAGGGAATTTTCACCATTTTATCCCTCAGTAATTTCAGAAAAACAAGACATACAGGGAAGAATAATTTTTAAATTATATTACCTTTTAACTTTGTAATATTTTTGTTGGCTTTTGCTCAACAAAGCCCTATACTAAACGTTTACTTAACAATTCTGAATTTTATTTTTCTTCAACACACTACATTTATCTAAATATTTATTTATTTTTGAGAGAGAGGATGTTTATTTATTTTTGAGAGAGAGACAGAGTACAAGCGAGGAAGGGCATAGAGAGAGGGAGACACAGAATCCAAAGCAGGCTTGAGGCTCTGAGCTGTCAGCAGAGACGCTAACATGGGGCTCGAACCCACGAACTGTGAGACCATGACCTGAGCTGAAGTTGGACGCTCAGCCAACTGAGCCACCCAGGTGCCCCCTCAACATAACACATTTAGACGATTTCATGGCATTACTTGACCAACACTTTAGTAAGCCTCTCCAATGAACAAAAACTGTACATGGCATATCTGAGAAAGCGGATATTTTTAAAGCTATGTTATACTCCAGTAATCATCTCCAGCAAGTTGATGATATAAAGGAGAAACTTGGAATAAAAAGAACAGAATAATAGAGCATTTAAGAGCTACATGGCCAAATTTGACATATTCGGTCAATTTGATCCACATGTCAACATCAATAGTGACAACTTTACACTATATGGAATAAAAACCCAGTTAAACTGATAATTATTTCTGAAAAACCAAACACAGAGGTGCATATTTACTTGTGCAACAACTACTTAATCTACTAAATGGCTGGCTCTCTTCAAAACTAAGGAATAAAATTCTGACGAACAACAGAAGGACCAAGGCCAGCCATTGCGGGGGTGGAGTCAAAAAAGGAAATAACAGTAAAATCTAATATATGTTAAGAAACAAAATGCAGAGTGCCATGGAAAGCATGAAACAGTCCTTGACATGGTGTAAGGACCATGATAGAAAAAGCCCCACCTCCAGGGACAGTCACATTCTGAAGTACGTTAAGACTTCAACATCTGGACATGGGGTGGGGGAGGGGCACAACTTAGTCCAAAGCATATGCAGAAGAAGTTTAACTTAATATGAAGGACAATGGAAAGCTTCTGATGAAATTTAAGCAACATCATGGCAAGACCACACTTTCTGTCCCTCAGAAAAATAATTCTGAACACACTGGATCAAGGCTTGAAGAAAGACAAAGGTGGATCCAGACACACCAGATATCGGAATGTAGAGGGATCTCGTGACAGGACAAGGACAGTGCCATGAAAGAAGCAGGGAAATTCATACGATGTTAACATAATTAAAAGAGGAAACATAAAAAAGACTTGGTGATTACCAAACAGGGTGCCAGAAGAGAGAAAGTCAAACATACTTCTTAGGTTTCCGACTTGGGTTAGTTGGCAGGTGGCAGGGCCACTCAGTGAGATCACCAACTGGGAATAAAGACAACGTTCAAGAAAAATAGAATCATAGTTTTGCAAACAAAATCTAAATTGCCTGTAAAACCATGAAGCGTAGAGGTCTACGCTAGAGATAGGGACACAGAAGTCAACAATAATTCAGACTAAAATATTAGTATTGAAAATAGATGAGATCAGCCAGCTGGAGGTTTATAATAAGAGTGGGGGAATATGCTAAAAATATACAGGTACATAAGAGTCATGAAGAAGACGAGCACTCTAACAGAGGTCTAGGAATGACTAAGAAGAAAGTTGTGAGAAAAGCATGAAGAAATAAAAAGCAGAGTCTTGCCAGAAATTCCAAGTAAAAGGGCAATTGGGGAGGGGGGGAAAGGAAGAAAGGATCTCATGTGTTAAATCCATGTACAAATGTTTCAACCATATTTTTACTATCATATTTGATACTTCAAACTTTTACCTCTGCAGAGACATTGTCACCATAACATGAGTTACTTACATAGCATCCAAACTGATCTCACTTTCCTGTTGCTCCACTACCGTCTATTTTCAGAAATTCAGCCAAAGTTTTGTAAATTAAAGTCCTATCATATTCCTCTGCAAGTTCAAGCCCTCCACAAGTCTCTCATTACAGCATAATGTGTGTGTGTGTGTGTGTGTGTGTGTGTGTGAGTGTGTGTGTGTGTATGTATGTATATATATATATATATATATATATATATATATAATTTTTTAATGTTTATTTACTTGAGAGACAGAGACAGAGAGAGCAGGGGAGGGTCAGAGAGAGGGAGACACAGAAACAGAAGCGGGCTCCAGGCTCCCAGCTGTCAGCACAGAACCGACGTGGGGCTCCAACCCACAGACCGCGATATCATGACCTGAGCCAACATCGGAGGCTCAACCGACTGAACCACCCAGGTGCCCCCGAATAAATATATTTTTAACTATCCTCTACAAGATCCTGCCATTGACCTTGTCGAGGGTTCTAATGGCAAGTTGAGGCTAGATTCATGATTCAATAGGTTGATTGCACTGGTCTTCTTCCTTTTATTAAAACATGTTAAATCCAGTGCTTTATTAGAATTATAGCTTCTCTGTTTTCCCTACCTAGAATCCTCTTTCCACCTAACTTTGGGTAGTTTCCCTTCATAATTCAGATCTCTCTTCAGATAGTGCTTTCTCCGTGAGACTTTCCGTAATTTAGTACACAAAAGCAAACAAACAGAAAAAAACAAACAGACAAACAACTTTTCTCATTCAATGTCTTTCCTTCATAGCACTTAATATTATGTAAAACTATTTACTTATTCACTTGTTTATTGCCTGTTACGTCTGTTTCATATAAGCTCTACCTAGACATCAGTAGTATTATAGCTAATGGGATATATCATAAGCACAAAGTAAAATTGCAAATAAATCTTAAAGTGTTTGCTAAATGATTGTTTATATTGCTTGGATAAATACTATTATTGTTATTTTGAAACTATTAGATCTTTTTGCAGGATTAAAGAGATAAGTAATGTTACCCTACTTTATAAATAAGAATTTTCAATTTAAAAGTAGAAACAAATATAAAACTAAGCAAGTTATGTAAAAAAGAAAAAAAAAACCTTTCTGAAACTGAACTGAAAATTGCAGGATGAGTTCATAATCCATATTCGATTTTTTATAAAGAATATATTTTTTCCCTAGTTTAGAAACTGATACCAACTAAAGAGATTGACAACCATTAGCAGGAAATAACCTTAGCCCTCAGAATGTGGTCTTCAAATATCATTTCCCAATAAAAGAAATCAGGGTTCTTGGAAAAATGACTGATTCTGGGTCTAGGGCCAGACACATAAAAAATATAATCCTGTGATAACTTTTATACTAGGAAACAAGAAAGTATCAAAGAACATACACTTACCATCAAAATAACAAGTGTCAACTTGAAGGGAATCCCAATAACCAGAAATGGGACATTATAAAAATAAAAAAATAATAATGTCTGAGACAGATTGAAACGTATAAAAACATATAATCTAGGGGTTCATAAAGACATTAAAACTAAAACTGAGAAAAAGGAAAGAAAAGGAAAAAAACCTAACACCTACCAAATACCTTAATCCTGCATGTTACCCATACCAGCCGGTTTTACTGAACACTGGCAAAGAAAGAGAACACAGCCAGCTTTTATACTCATTTTCTTTTCAATAGTTTATGAGGAAAAATAGTAACCAAATAGTTTATGAAAAAAAATTATTTGTACAACAATTCCATCTAACAAATGAAACATGATAGAATATCATCATTTTGCAATTCCTAATAAGTACTGGATTTAAATAATGACCATAAATGTGTGCTAAAACCATTAAATGAATAACTAATGGAGGACTTGGTAAAGATGTATCAGACCAACAATAACTGAGCCCAGTGATGGATCTTCACATCACACACACACACACACACACACACACACACACACACGATCATCAGACTGAATATGTCTCTCAACATAACATCAAGAGAAGTATACAACAGCAACTATAGTGTTCTGGGCAAATATTGACAAATGTTTAAAGACACAATGTAAATTAATCAGCTGACATCCAAATGTGGAAATACCTACATGACAACTGAACCACTTTCTTTAAAAATACATGGAGAGAACGTAAGTGCACAACTCTTCCAGATGAAAAGATACATATAAAACATACCAATTATGACTTCACTCATATAAGGACTTTAAGATAGAGAATAGATGAACATAAAGGAAGAGAAGCAAAAATAATATAAAAACAGGGAGGGCGACAAAACATAAGAGACTCTTAAAGACAGAGAACAAACAGAGGGTTGCTGGAGGGGTTTGCGGGAGGGGGGATGGGCTAAATGGGTAAGGAGCATTAGGAATCTATTCCTGAAATCATTGTTGCACTGTATGCTAACTAAGTTGGATGTAAATTAAAAAATAAAGTATTTAAAAAAATGATTTGGACCCTGCTATGATCCAGAGCTTTTGGAAAACTATTGTTATAAAAGGGTTTCACAGGACCTAAACTGGAGGTATAACAGTAGCATATGTTAATATTAAAGTAGTTAGCTTTTTGAGTTGTTATATTGTTGTATGTACAAATGAATCATGTGAGTCTGAGGTTTGCTTAAAAATAATCCAGAAGGCAGAGGATCGTATAACTGAAACATAATTAGTTATATATTGATAATTATTGAAACTAGGTGATGGTTGAGACTTTTCTGTCTCTTTGATATTATACATAATAGATATAGTAGAGAGATAAAAACTAATTGAAAAAGGTAAAAAATAGGAAGGGTGTGGCTGAGATTTAGAAATTTTATGTTTCAAGAGTTTCCTGGAGTGCTGAATATTAACAGCCCCTTCCATCACGGGATTGATGATACTCTCATAAAGCTAAAAAATACAAAATATTAATTCATCATTTCTAATATGACTTTGGAATCTCTTCAGTTAGGTAGAATTTACTTACCATAGTACACTTCCATGATCCCTCTATTTTGAAGACAAGAATTAGTTTCTCTGTGACTAGAACTCTATTCAGTGGGGGAAATGTTAACCCTATGGTGACAAAAATATTTTATTTGCCTGCCTTAAAATGTAAAAATGAAAGAGAATTGCTAAAGATGTTTTTAAAAAGCAGCATTGAACTGTATTGCTATTTTTCAAATGTATAAAAAATAAAAAAAGAACTTTATAAAGTTGATGTTGAATTTATTCTACACAGAATAAAAGGTTAAGGGATACATAAGAAAACCAAAACAATATATATGTTTCTGTGTGACGAGCTGTGATAAGGAAAAAATAGAGTACCCTCTAACTGATTAGTCAGTGAATCTCCAAATGAAATGTGTCAAACATTTGACAAGATTTAAAGGGAGGTGTGGCTGGCGAACCTTAATCAAAAAGCAGATCAAAAGACCATGCTCTTGAAAAATAATGAAAAAGGAAAAAGAAATGGGGGCAGGAGAACAGTAGGAAAACAAGAGTCACCATTTGAAACCGATCTTCTAAAATAGCAGTAATTTTAAATGTTATAAACATCTGAAAGAATTATGAGAATATTTGTAAAAAGGAAAAAATAAAAGAGACGATAATTAAAAATTTTATTAGACAGTGTTTCCTCGTATTTGTAGTTTGTATAGGGAGATTATAGATATGCACATATATGCACAAATTATACACACACACGGTGAAATAATAAATGATTTAAATCAGTTGTTAAACACCATAGACAAAAATCTTCAATAATTTATTTAATTTATGTATATAGCTTTTTATTTTACAAATTATAATGTTTTCAGGCATGCCGCCTAATGATTAACTCCTATTTGAGCATAGTCATCTAATCTTGATCACGTATATTACCATTGAGACTTCATTTCTAAGAAAATACGGTCATGGCTAATTTTTGAAAAACATATTTCTTTAAATGTTTGTACCTTATAACATTTAATAGTAGTATTGTATATCATCCATAAATGCATATCAATTATGTACTTTGTAACATTAATGCTTCCTTATGATACTCTAAATAACTTTTAAATTACTGAACATTTTCACCAAGGGCACTTCAGCTCCACGATTCAGCTCTAAACTGTATAATATGTGCTACCAACTTGGAGTCTTGATTCTCATAAATTTATCTTAACCACCACTATGTTACCTTTCAAATTTACACACTTTACTCCTTACCAAGGACATTGCTCACACTTCAAGCTTTATTCTACTTCAGAAAACAGTCTCCCTGCCTTCCTGTTCCTTCCTCTTGATTTAGATGTGCTCCTACCACAATGATAGGGCATCCTCAAGCCAAAATAAAATCATTGAAGAAAGCTGAGAATGATGATAGTAACACAATGATTCCGACATCATTTCAAACATTATTAAACATTTTCTTTCCTTCAAGCTGTGGAGCATATATTAAATTTTATATATATATATATATATATATATATATATATATATATATATATATATAATTTTATCATTATTAGTGATTTTATTGTAAGTAGTAACAATTTATCCATAGAAAATTTATTATTACATAACATTTTAGTTTTCATATCTATTTTTTCAAAATAACTTTCTTATCCATTTTTTAAATAAAATACTTGAAGCTCAGAGGTCTCCTTTGTGAGCATTTATAGGAGGGCCAGAGCATTGATTTGAATAAGCACTATTTTTCATATGCTCCAGCAAAAGAAATGATTTTGTCTTCTTCACCAAGGGTTGACAATGAATCAATAAAACCAAATGAAACTCAGTGAATTGAATTCTGAATTCCTTGTAATTCTTAGTATGTAATAATTTTCCAATAAGCAATGCAACTTCTAAGTTTCCCTGAAACTTGACCAACTGTGTATATTTTAGTGCTCCCTTGACACATGATTTTATCAAAGTAAAAAATGGTGGAATATTACATTCTAAGATGCTGCCATAAATTACCTCTGTGTATACATGTTCAGATTTGAGTAGGTGATTTGGAATAAAGAGAGAACAGAATTGAATTATCAAGCAAGAAGTAAAAAGAAAGTTAAAACTACATAAAAATTCTGGTTATTATAAAATTTCACGTATTTAAAGTTTTTGTCACATAGATATATGTATTTATACGTATAAATACATGAGAAAGAAAACATGCTATGGTATATGGAAGGGAATCTAGTTAGGACAGTGGAGAACAATAGGTATTTCACAGGAATGATTTAATATAAGGAAATGCTTACATAGAATTTGAAGGGGGCTCACGATGCCCAAGTGGCTTGATGGATTGAGTGTCCGACTCTTGATGTTGGCTCAGGTCACGATCCTAGAGTTGTGGGATCGAGCCCCTCATCGGGCTCCGTGCCGAGCATGGATCTTGCTTGAGATTCTCTCTCTTTCTCCCTCTGCCCCTTCCCCCTCCCTTCTCTCTCTTAAAAAAAAATAATTGAAGTGCTCAATAACAACAACAAAGAAGAAACACTGAGATAATCCTGGGGTAGTAACTACAAATAGCAGCTACCACCACTAAAGACAGGGATGAAACAGTAATTAAAGTACCCTAGAATCTTGAAGGAGTGAGCTCATTGGACACTCTGACATTGGAGTAGGGTATGCAGTCAGAGGAGTGCTATTATCCCTAAAAAGGTGCAAAAACCTATGTAGAGGAGGTAGAAAGAAGGGAATAACTAGAAACAATGACACCACACTGCTTCTTCTCCTGTGAGCAAGCTCCCATCCCAAACTTCTACAACACAAAATCATTAACTCACATGGTATCCCACCTTCTAAAAACAATCTCATCACTACCTCCAGCTGATTGACCAGTCTTCTCTTTCATCATGATAAAATGAATAATAACATTTTTATTACCTAAAGAGTTATTACAGTAAATACTTATTATCTGCCAACTATTGTTCACCATACATCATGGGTAATAATCCATTGAATGGGCGTAATGCTAAGGATTACTTCCTTACTGACACCATTTTACACATGAACAACTGAGACAGAGAATGTCAAAGCTTTCACAGCAATTATGCAGCAGCAAAGCTGGGATTTCCACCCAGGGAGCCTTCTGAGTTTTATATTAAGTTTTATATTTACCTTTCTCTTTCTACTTTGCTTCTGTTCATGTCTTTTTTTTTTTTTTTAAACAGGATAGTGACCATTATTTCCAATATAATCTTCATAACCACTAATTTAGTCTCCCCTTAATTATTGCAGTGGCCTCCTAAATTGTGTTTGTGTATACATTCTTGGCCATGAAATTTACTCTTCGCATAGTAACTGAAATGAGACATCAGCTATGTATGCCTCAGGTCATTGTTCTTATATTTTTAATTTTTTTTTTTAATCTTAATTTATTTTTGAGAGAGAGAGAGACAGAGTGAGAGCAGGGCAGGAGCAGAGACAGAGAGAGACACAGAATCCGAAGCAGGCTCCAGGCTCCGAGTTGTCAGCACAGAGCCCGACGCGGTGCTCGAACCCACGAATGGTGAGATCATGACCTGAGCCAAAGTCGGACGCTTAACCGACCGAGCCACCCAGGCGCCCCTCATTGTTCTTATTGTTCTTATTAAAACTCCTCAAAACCCTTTTATTTCCATCCAATTAAAATCCCAAATTGTTTCAATTTCCAAGTAGATCCTAAAATATCTGTTCCTTAATTAACTCTTGTATTTCATCTGTTTCCTATCTCTCTCTCAGGCTTAGTCTCCTAAGCCACACTAGTTCTCTCGTGTCTTCTTGAACAAATCACACATCTCCAACCTCTGCTCCTATTTTAATCTTCCTTTTTCTTCCTTCCTTTATATGTATGGTTGTTCTCATGCTTAATTCAATTTTCTGCTCAGACATCACTTTATGGAGGCCATTGCTGAACATTCTATAAAATATAATTCTTTTTAAATAATTTTCTTAAATTTACTTATTTTGAGAGAGACAGGAGGAGGGGCAGAGAGGGAGAGAGAGAATTCCAAGCAGGCTCTGTACTGTCATCACAGAGACCAACGCAGACCTTGAACTCAGGAACTGTGAGATCATGACCTGAGCCGAAATCAAGAGTTGGATGCTCAACTGAGAGAGTCACCCAGGTACCCCTATAAAATATAATTCTAAATATTCCTTAGTTCCTATTCTATTTCATCTTTGTTTATAAATTTTATTTCTGCCTAAAATAATAGCACGATTGTTTATTTTCTGACACAGTCCATCAGAATGTAAGTTCCATAAGAAATGCCTATATTTTCACTGTTATATCTGTGTCACCCAGAAGCGTGCCTATTCTCAAACTGTTCCAAAAAAAAGAAAGAGAAGGAAAACTTCCAAACTCATTCTATGAAGTCAGCATTACCTTGATTCCAAAACCAGACAAAGACCCCACTAAAAAGGAGAATTAAGGGCCAATATCCCTGATGAACATGGATGCCAAAATTCTCAACAAGATACTAGCAAATCAAATTCAACAGTGCATTAAAAGAACTATTCCCCACGATCAAGTGGGTTTTATTCTTGGGCTGCAGGGCTGGTTCAATATTCATAAATCAGTAAACATGATACACCACATTAATAAAAGAAAGGATAAGAACCATATGATCCTGTCCATAGATGCACATAATAGATGCTATAATTATTAGTTATTGACTAAATGAATGTTGAATGAATTTATCCACTAAATCCCTTGTACCTTTAGCTTTTCACTGTATTTATTAAAATAATCAAATCCTGAGTGCAACTAATTTTTATTTCACTGTCACACAGAATCTAGATTCTGCCAAATCGGGTTTCCCAGGAGGAAATGCTGGGATAGGCATATGCTTAAAAATAAATTTCTCAATGAGAAATATTTTCTTTTTATAATTCTATAAATTCATGGCACGCAACCAGAAATGTGCCTTCTTGGCATATCCACTCTTTGTTTTCTGCTCAGTTACCACACAATTACATACACGGGCTCCAAACCCTAAGTTCTTTATCCTTTGCCTTTGATTTGACCTGTGACTTGCGTTTGGAAAATATTAACATCCAATGAGAAATGTTTCATCTTCTGGTCACACACGCATATCTGGAATCATCCTATAATCCTTTTTTCCTATTACAACAGAGTAACTCATCCTACTCTTAAATAATCTGAATCTTACCACCAGGGCTTTCAATCTCCTTTCCTTCTATTTCATGAAGAACCAACTACGACCCTTTTCTTTTCTCACTTCAATATCCCACCACCGCTTCCCAGCTTGGTATTTCTCAGTAACTTTTAAACAAGTTCCCATATTACAAATACAAACATAGTCAAAAAATCTTCACTCAACTCCTCACACGCCACTAGTGAAAATCATAGATTCTCCTTTTCATCACAATACACATGAAAAGATTTCTTTCCACTTGTCTTCATTTTCTCAACCCATTTTATTCTGGAATCTGGTCTCATCACTTAGTAAAAATTTCTTGATAATATCTCTATCTCTAAAACATTTTTGTCTTATTGCATTTGATGTTTAAGCTACATTTGATACTTCTGATTGCCACATCCAAGAAATTGTCAATTCAATTGGTTTCTATGACATATTATTTTCCTGTATATTTCTTCTCACATTCTACCTATTCTCAGTTCACTTCTCAGCCCTGTTCTTTGTCACAAACAAGCTCTCATGAGCATCATGCTTCATCCTCTTCTTTTTTTCCTCTATGCTCCATCCCTAGGTGATGTCATTCACAATTCTGATTCCAACACTACCTGCATATAACTAAAATTCACATTAAAAAAGAATTTCAAACTTAAATCAGAGGATCAAATTTAAATCTCTCCTAAGTCTATATACACTCATTACTTTGCTGTCCTCAAAAGTTATCAAGAACTCCCCTGCTTATAGACTTTGTACTTGGTACCCCTGTTTCCTGAGTAGATCTTAATGCAGTTGGCACATTTTTAGAGTAAGATCTACAGGCTTCAGCTTACATGAGGAGTCAGATCAAATAGAGCCTTCTTACACTGACATTTTACTACATCAACCCTCTGGTATATTATATTCAAAGCACCTATTACAATTTCAACATTAATAGTAATAATAATGATGATATTTATATTGATAATAAGCATGATAGTTTTATTAATAATTATGATAGTTTAATTGTTACAACTATTATAGTGAAATATGTAGGAAGGTGAAGGGAAATAGAAATGTGGATGATAGAAAAAATCTACTTATAATCTCTCCAACCTTATAGAGCAATCACCGAGATTGTAGTGTACATATTCTGATATGTTTTTATTTATTTATTTTTAAATGTTTTTATTTATTTTTGAGACAGAGAGAGACAGAGCATGAGCAGGGGAGAGGCAGAGAGAGAGGGAGACACAGAATATCAAGCAGGCTTCAGGCTCTGAGCTGTCAGCACAGAGCCCGACGTGGGGCTCAAACTCACAGCCCGTGAGATCATGACCTGAACCGAAGTCGGATGCTTAACCAACTGAGCCATCCAGGCGCCCCTCTGATATGTTTTTAGACTATCGAAGTTTTAATTTCACTGTGTTGATCTGAGTATGAATTTCGTAGAACAGCATATGCTTAAAAGTAAGCTTCTTAATGAGAAATATTTTATTTTCTTTTGTCTTCAAAATACTTAATTTCCATACATAAACACTAAGCAATTTTAGTTTTAAAACACGGATAAAAAGACAAAATTGAAATAAAAATGTTTGTGGCAGGACTGCATTGTTCCATCAAAATGAGATTTCAAGTATCTCAAAGTAGACATTTTGGAACCATCTGGAACAAATCAAAAGCTAAAAAAAATAAGGAATTAATTACTATTTTTCAAACTGAAAAAGAAGTCTTAGTTGTATTCTTATATGATGTTGACCATATGTTTTTTAATTATTTTCCATCTAAAAAGGAACACAGTTGTGTACATAAGATCCATAATGCACTTATCTTTCATAGAAATGGAAATCTTTTTTTTTCTGGCACTCATCTGTTATTGTACAATCATTGTTTCGACTTTTTCATTTATTTTTATTTATGTATTTTTATTTTTGGCAGTCTAATTTAGTATTCAGGCAACGATGGCTTCATAAAATGAGTCGGTAGTGTTCCCCTCTATTATACTTTCTTGAAGAGGTATGAAATTCGTCTTATTAATTGTTAAGTTGTTTGGCAGACTTCAAGTATTTCGATATTTTTCCATTGTCTCTTTGTTATTTTGATTTCTGGTTTGAGTCCGCAATGGTCGGATAAGAAACTCTGTATGATTTATTTGAAATGCTGAGTTTTGTCTTATTGTGCAAGATGTGGTCTATCTTGTTCAATGTTGTGTCTGCTCTAAAAACACGTGTATTTTTCTTTTTTAGGTGGAGTTTTCTACACATGTCAATTGTAGTGATTTTGTTGATCTTATCTATATTCCACTGATATTTGGTGTAGCGGTTTGAACAGCTGTGTGACTAACAGGGGTGTGCTTAAGTCCCCAAATCTCTAATTGTAAATTTATGTGTGCTTGGATATTTTAAGCCATTCGCTTACCAATTTTCTGAGTAAAACTTTTCTATCTTCTTTCTATTAGTGCTTTTCTACTTCAATTGTGTTTTACTTCTCTGGACAGGGAGGTGTTTTTTGTTTGTTCTTTTGTTTCACATTTTTTATTGTGACTGTGTTGCCCATGTATGCCTTCAAATAGAGCTCCACTCCACTTTTGTGTTGGTTCCCCACATTATCGCGGTAGACAGAGAATGGTTAACTCCTTCAATTACTACTCTATAGTTGTTTTCGTCTGAGAGTAAAACCTCTATAAATTTCCCATATTCTGGGTTATGTACATACTCCCCATACATGTGCACAACATAGCACATGTTCGTATATCGCCAGATTCCAAAATACCTGATTACACCGGAAAGGGTTAACACAAAACATATTTTGTAATCTTTTAAATAATGATCGGCTTGCTCCTCAACCATCATAAATATAAAAGAAATTCTATATTTTTGAAAATGAATCTTTTATTATATTTACGATATTTTTAATATTTCTTATTTTCTCTTTCTACGTTTATTTATAATTATGGCGATGTAAAAATACGTAAGTTCACAACTCGGACAGCATACCATAAAGTTGAAAGTACACATGACTGTATTTAATTGAATTCCATAGTCTTAACTGAAAAGCGATGCTAAATTCAAATATGCTACATGAATCACCTTAATTATTTTATTTCTCCTTTAGCTTACTTGTACCTCAAAGTAAATGGTTTAGTAGCAGCTAATAAAACACTGTGGTTATGTCAATTTGACTCCATAAAATTTACATCTTTAGATCTCCTTCAGTATTACATGTTTCTTTTTTATTTCCTTGTGTTATTCATTTGCTGACGCTGATGGTGATGCTGATGTCCACTGTGTTTCTGCAGATATTCAAGGCATTAGAAGCATCATAAACATTGGCATTTACAACATGCCAAAACAGCCAGCCTAGAGATTTTGAACCCAATGAAAAGAAGAGAATGGAAGAAAAGATTCATGAAATGTACTTCTTCTCATCCAGGTATAAAAGTTTAAATGGTATATGTACTGAAGCTTTTAAAACCTTAATATGTTTAATATATTCTACTATTGTGGGTCAATAAAAAACTGGTAGTCATTTCATTTTGAAAATTATATAAACTTTTCTGATTAACTTCATGTCACATAATTGTATATATGATGCTTTTTGATGTATGTATATCTGTTGTGTTAAAAGGGTGGCTAACATTTAAAAAAACGAAATTGAGAGAAAATAAAATTGGAAAGTTTTTAGTGCATCCCACATTATATCATTTAAACGGATTCTCATTGTTTCAAGTATTTTCAAATGAACCAATATGTTTTCTTATTACATTGATATATGTCTGTCTGATTCTCAGGAGAGTCAGTGAGATGCTCAATCGTCAACGAATAACTTTGCTACATTTTTAGACAATCTCTCCTTCCTACCAACACTGAAATTTTTATGACAAAAATGTTTTATCAACAAAGTATAGAGGAATTGAAATACACTGAAGAAGAACAAATTCTATAGAAACGTAAGCATGAATAGAATTTTGCTGTTCTGGGCTTTCTTATTTTAAATTATAAGGGATTTGTATATTAATTGGCTAACTTTAAACACATGGGTAAAAGCCTATGTAAACGAAACCAGCATGGAAGACTTTGATATTTTAAGGGGTTATTAAATATTTAGGAGTCATTTAGAGCATTGCTACCCAAAATGTGTTCCACACATCAACGGTATTGACAAAACCCAAGAGCTTGTTAGAAGCGTAAAGGTCCCTATCCAGAACCACTGATGCAGAATCTACAACTGAGAAAGATCTCCAGGTGTTTTCCATGCACATAAAAGTTTAAAAAGCACGACTAGGAGAATGAAGTACTCCTTTATTGAAGTACAGATGAGTACTGCCCCAGAGAGACTGGGTAGTTGTCTGCAGGCAACGGGATCCTAAATAACACGAAGCTCAGAGTATATACTAGCCAGGGAGGTCAATTTATTTCAGGGGATGTAAGCATACAAATGACAAAGAAAGGTGACACGTGATTTAGAGAACTATTACTGTCTCGATACTAAATACTAAATTTGCGAGCATGATTCATCCCAGATACATGCTTGTAACCCATTTGCAAATCAAAGCGAATCAGAAGAACTATTGGCTCAGTTGGGATCATGTGGCATTCGGCCTTACGTACCACTCATACTGCAAGACATTGCTCATTTATCAGGTTAAAAGTTATTAGAAATGTTTGTTCATCTTGCATAACACTCACAGAACAAGTTACCCACAATTCAAGGTTTTACTGTATTTTGAAACAAAAGTTTAGAGATCATAAACATTAAATATGATCAATAAGATATTTCAGTATTAGATTTAACATTTTTTGAAAGATAAATAGTATACTAAAAGTCGATTATCTACAGAAACTAGGGGCACCTGGATGGTTCAGTCACTAGAGCATGCAAAACTTTTGATCTCAGGGTTGTGAGTTCAAGTCCCACAGTGGGTGTAGAGATTACTTAAAAAAAATAAAATGTTTAAAAAAATTATGTAAAGAAAATAATAGACCAATAGAATAGAGATGACAATAAACAAAAAGCCAAAACTAACGAGCACATACAAGTAGATGTAAAACTATGCTTTTTGGAAATGGAGGCTGTATCACTGAATATATTTCCTAAATCTAACCACTTTACTGAAACCATCAGTCTACACCTGCATCATCATCCCATGGATTATTTCAATAGCTCTTTAAGTGCTTTCTCTACTTTCTCCCTTACCCTCACCCACCATCATTTCTCTCCATGGGAGCCAGAGTGATCTTAAAAAAAAAAAAAATGCAAATCAGATAATGATATTCTTTTGTTTAAAACTCTATAGTAGCGCTGGATCATATCGGGGCACCTGGGTGGCTCAGTTGGTTAGGAGTCCAACTTTAGCTCAGGTCATGATCTCACGGTTCGTAGGTTTGAGCCCAGTGTCAGGCTCTATGCTGACAGCACAGGGCCTGGGGGAGCCTGCTTTGGATTCTGTGTCTCCCTCTCTTTCTATCCCTCCCCTGCTCGCACTCTGTCTCTCTCTCTGTCTGTCTGTCTCTCTCTCTGTCTCCCAAAAGTAAATTAACATTAAAAATTTTAAAAAAATAGTGCTGGATCATATCGATTAATAGTAAAGTACCTGACTACCCCCATTACATTTATAATGACAATAATAGCTAATGTGCATATGATGTGTGACATCTGTGTATATGTTAGCTGAGCAAAATTAAAAAGTACTTTTTCTCCAAGGGTGAAGGTTACTTCCAGGAGTACCTGAGAATATGGAGGTGGTGTTTGTTAAACAGCCTGTCCTAGGATACTGGTAATATACAGTAGGGCTAAGATTGTAATCGAGGAAGCTTGGCTTCAGTCTTAAATTTCTTTTGTTTATTTCTTGTTGAGAGAGAGAGAGAGAGAGAGAGCAAGCAGGGGAGGGGCAGAGAGAGGGGGCAGAGGGTCTGAAGTGGGCTCTGTGTTGACAACAGAGAGCCCTGTGTGGAGCTCGAGAACTCAGGAACCGTGACATCTTGACCTGAGCTGAAGTCGAACACGTAACCGACTAAGCCACCCAGGCGCCCCTAGTCTTAATTTTTTAACCATCCTTTCATGCATACTTTTTCTTTATGCCCAGAGAGTCCTTCATGATCTCTTGCCTGACAACCTCTCCCAACCTATCTCATCATTTTCTGTTAACTTTGGTCTATGCAATCGAGCCTCACCACTCTCCATCAAACATGCAAAACACATACTTGTCTTCCCTTCCAGTAAGATTCTTCTCCAGGTAGTTTCATAGCTTGTTCTTTCATTGCCATCTCGACAGAGAAGTAACCTCTGTCCATGTAGCTTAAAAGCCTTCTTTGTCAATCTCTATGCCTGAACGATGCTTTATTTTCTATCATAGTACCGATCCACACGCAGCGTTATAAAGCCTTTACTACTTGGGGTGCCTGGGTGGCTCAGTCGGTTAAGCCTCCGACTTCAGCTCAGGTCACGATCTCGTGGTCCGTGAGTTCGAGCCCCACGTCGGGCTCTGGGCTGATGGCTCAGAGCCTGGAGCCTGTTTCCGATTCTGTGTCTCCCTCTCTCTCTGCCCCTCCCCCGTTCATGCTCTGTCTCTCTCTGTCTCAAAAATAAATAAACTTAAAAAAAAAAAAAAAGCTGCTGAGGATTCAACTCAGTTTAAAAAAAAATAAAGCCTTTACTACTAGAGTATATGTATCTGTAATAAATTTAAGTTCATACAGTATAGAAACAAAGGAAAATGTTACAGGATACACAGAAGTATTCCTACAAAATCCATGCATTTCAGGCTGGGGATTTTGAGACTCCAGAAATAGAGGTTTTAAATCCTCAGGTTGCACAGTTAGCAAAGCAACTGAACCTGAACCTAATGTTTATAAAAGGCGGTTAGAAATTTTCTATGTCAAATCTCTGGGTCAAATCTCTTTAACTTGTTTCAAATCTCTTTAATGTCTGACTTAATACATGACGGCTAGAGTCTCACATCTGTTTTTACTCAAATAGGTTTGTAGTGCATAAGGGCAATGCAACGCAGCCTCACATAGATATGTAGCTGGGAAAGGTCGGAGCATTCTAATAACCTTATCAGATATTAATGAATATTCCATTTTGATACTGTATCAAAATTTGGTGAGTGTTAATTTATTAAAGATTAGTTACAATGTGGAATCTGAAAACGTCAACGCACTTTTCAGACTACAGTTTTAAACCATTATTCTGTCTTGAAGTTTTGGTAGATCTTTCATTCATACATGATTTTTGTATCATCAGATCCTTAGTCATTTTGGAAAGTAATGATCCTTAATTCTGTAAACCTGTCACATGTTGACCTATTTCTTCAATTTGTTTTTTTTTAAACTAAAATCTTCAGGTGCACCTGGGTGGCTCAGTCAGTTAAGTGTCCAAATCTTGTTTTCAGCTCAGTCATGATGTCTCAGTTCATGGGATCGAGCCACACTTCAGGCTCTGTGCTGACAGTGCAGAGCCTGCTTGTTCTCTCCCTCTCTCCCTCTCTCTCTCTCTCTCTCTCTCTCTCTCTCTCTCTCTCTCTCTCTCCCTTTCTCAAAATAAATACATAAAGTTTAAAAAAATAAAATCTTCGGGGTGCCCGGGTGGCTCAGTCGGTTAATTGTCTGACTGCAGCTCAGGTCATGATCTTCTAGTTCATGAGTTCAAGACCCGCATCTGGCTCTGTGTTGACAGCTCAGAGCCTGGAGCCTGTTTCAGATTCTGTGTCTTCCTCTCTCTCTGCCCCTCACTGGCTTGTGCTCTCTCTGTATCTCTGTCTCAAATGTTAATGTTTATTTAAACATTAAAACTCTTTTTAATTAAAATCTTCTTTCACTCCACTGATTTGATTAGCAAATTTCTGTTTTATTTTGGGCAGCTGTCAAACACATGTTGACAAAATTTACCATTTGTCACCCTTGCAAAATTCTATTTTTGTTTGAAAACCCAAATGTTATTATTGACAAGTACTCTCTGTGATTTTCCCACCAGTGACATGCTTGCTTGGTCTATTTGCAAGAAAGTGAAACCCAAAACAGAAATCCAAATAAACATAGTTTGTCAGTCATTCTTTCAAATAAAAATGGTATTCCCTGGGGGGGGCGGGGGGGGGAGGAAGGAGAAAAACAGCTATTTCAGTTTGCAGTGAGCACAATCAGAGAAGTCAGAAGTGTATATTTCTTGAGAGACCATTGTATTTTCACATGTAGCAGAACTGCTCTAGAGACGTCCTGTTTCATCAGGCCATATGTTAAAATCAAGTCTACTCAAGAGTTGAGCTTTCTTTTCTGCTGAATAAAAGAAATCCTATTGAGACCAGCCATTGATGGCGCCGCTTCTTTTCCTCTTCTTTCTCCTTCCTCCAAAGAAAAGTGAAGAACTGTCAAGGGGGGAACGCAGTGACACTAGCTCTGCGTGGGGTCAGTGTTGTGACTGATGCGAAGGCACAGGTAGCATCACCCACAATGGCTCTGGTACCATCGGTGAAACTAACATAGCAAAAAAGTAACAAACCGAACCCAAAACCTTCACCATTATTTCAAAAATCATTTTAGGGGAGCCTGGGTGGCTCAGAATATTAAGCATCGGACTCTTGATTTCAGTTCAGGTCATGTCATGGTTCGTGAGTTCAAGCCCTGCACAGGGCTCTGTGCCGACAGTGCAGAGCCTGCTTCGGGTTCTGTGTCTCCCTCTTTTTCTGCCCTTCCCTTGTGCGTGCTCGCTCTGTCTCTTTCAGAATAAATACATACACTTTAAAAATTAATAATATTTTTTAATGTTCTTATTTATTTTTGAGAGAGAGAGAGAGCACAAACTGGGGACCAGCAGAGAGAGAGGGAGACGCAGAATCCGAAGCAGGCTCCAGGCTGTCCGCATGGAGCCCCAAGCAGGGCTCGAACCATGGAAACTGTGAGATCCTAACCTGAACTACCTGAGCCCAAATCGGATGCCTAACTGCCTCAGCCACCGAAGGACCCCTTGAAGCAGTGTTTAAATGCCAACATAACTCATGCTGGGTGCGCCCGTATCTGTCAAGAATAAGGGAGAATGCCCTGCCCCTGGTAGCCTCACATGCTGGTGGTTGCTGTGGATAATCTGACCTGAGGTCAGAAACATTTGCTTAAAGAAGGTCTTCTTACAAGAAAACCAGGCTAAGAGACTGAAATGATTATGCGACCTTTTCCTCACCAAATTAAAAAAAAGAAAAAAAAATCCATAACTGAAAACTGACTCTCGTGGAGCCTATAGGATAGTAGATGCCATTTCCCCATTATTGAATCACTAAGCAATCGAAATGATAAACATGAGAATTCTGCCATTCACCACTGAATATGACTGCTATAAAATATCTTACATAATATTACCGTTAATAAGTATGAGCTCCCTCTTCAACTCAGCTGATTGTCTAGTGCTTTTAACACATTAATTAGTTTCCTGTGAAATCAAAAGAACATGTTACGTATATACAAAATATCTAACACCAAAGAGCTTCGTTTTAAATCAGATATACTTAAATAGCTAAGTTTTTATGGGATGGTTTGCATTCAAAATACTAATATCATTCTTCACCCGTATTCAGCAAAATATGATCTTCAGATAATTACTTTTCTCCTTCATTAAAATTAGTTTTTAATTATGCAGGCAATAAATATATCTTAGTCTTTAAATAAGCTTGCTATGGAAGATAAGACAAACTTCCCCATTGAAAATGACCTTTCAATCTCATTAAAGAAAACAGTGATTGTTTGAAATCGTGTTTCCAGACATTTTATTTGCTTCTACAAACAAGTAAGTTTATCCACAAAAAAACATAAAGCATACTTGATTTATTTTTATTTGCATAAACCTTTAACACACGTATTTTTAGAACTTTGTCCACACTGAGCAATTTGCTTTGGAAGTACATTGGCATCGGTATAGACACACAGACATAAATAAAATATATAAATAAATTATATGCGATAAGACATGTATCTAAATTATATATAATTTTAGTATATTTTTCACAATTGTGTGACATTGCATAGTGTGACAGGCTATTTAGTCATTGTCTCATTGACAATCTGCTTCAACTGTATCACTATTACTATCATCACTTGCTTTGTTTTGGTTTCTTCTCTTGGGCAGATTCCATCAGGCAATATTGCTGGATGACACATATATAACGAATGTATCTTTAAGGTTTCGACAGATGATGTTGATTATCCCACACCAATGTCACTTTGATATAGTTATAATGTGTGATATTAGCCTATATACAAATCTATTATTCTCTTTAGTACAAAACATATAATTACTTAGCATTAAGATCATTTTAACAGGGGTACCTGGGTGGCTCAGGCAGGTGAGCATATGACTCTTGATCTCAGCTCAGGTTCTGATCTCAGGATTATGAGTTCAAGCTCCATGTTAGGCTCTGTGCTAGGCGTGAAGCCTAGTTAAAAAAAAAAAAAGGAGAAAAGGAGCATTTTTAACTTTTCAGTCTAAGTTGCTTATTCTGTGCCAAACAACTGTGAAAAGTAAAGCCATAATGCAAACCATATTGCTGACTGAATATCTTACTATTAATATTTTTATTGTGCACATATATGCACGTATACATTGTACAATTCCCTTTTTCCAGCTGTATTGAGAAATACTTGACACATCACTGTACAAATTTCAGGCATATAGCATGATGGTTTGATTGACATATACTGTAAAGCAATGACCATGATAGATTCAATTAACATCTATCACCTCATATAGATACAATAAGAATAAAAGAAAAAAAGAAAAAAGGAAAAACAAATTCTCCTGGTGATGAGGATTTGCTGTCTTAACTTTTCTATATATTGTGCATCCATTTAACTATAGTCTTCATGTTATACATTTCATCCTTTTATATTCTAAGTGATAACAACAAGCTTGATCTCTTTTTCTGCCTTTTTTTAATTCTGTATATAAATGAGATCATACAGTATTTGTCTTGGTCTGACTTTTTTCATGTAGCATAATGCCCTTATCCATAATGTCACAAAAGGAAGAATTGCTCTTTTTAAAAGATATCTATATCTATCTATCTATCTATCTATATATATATCTATATCTATCTATCTATCTATCTATATATATATATATATATTATATGTGTATGTGCAGTGTATGTGTATATAGTATACACACACACACACACACACACACACACACACACACACACACATTTATTCACTCATCCACCACTGGATGCTTGGGTTGTTTCCATATCTTGGTTATTGTAAACAGTTGCTATGAAAATAGGGGTACAGATGTATTCTTTGAATTTCTGCTTTTGTTTCCTTTTGATATGTTCCCAGAGGTAGAATTTCTGGATCATAAGGTAGTTCTATCTTTAATTTTTTGAAGACCCTCCATGCTGTTTTCCATAGTGACTGCACCAGGTTATAATACTACCAACAATTCATGAGGGTTTCCTTTTCTTCACACCCATGCCAATATTTGTTATCACTTGCGTTTTTGATGATGGTCATTCTAACAGGAGTGAGATAATATCACAGATAATATCATTCCCCTAATGACATTTCCCTAATGACAGTGATGTTGAGCATCTTTCTATGTACCTGTTGGTGTTTCCTATAGTTTCTGTGGAGAAATGTCCATTCAGGTCCTTTGACCATTTTAATTGGGTTATGCATTTTATTTTTTCTATTGAGTTATATGAGTTCTTCATATATGTTGGATATTAACTTCTTATCAGATGTATGTTTTGCAAATATTTTTCCCATTATGTAGATTGTCTTTTCCCTTTGTCTATGGTTTTCTTTGCTGTGAAACAGATTTTTAAGCTTAATATAGGCTCACTTGTTTATTTTGTTGCTTATGTTTTAAGAGACATATCCAAATAATTATTACCAAGATGCATGTCAAAATGTTTTCTCCAATGTTTTCTTCTAGGAGTGTTATGGTTTCAGGGCTTTCATTTAATCTTTAACCCATTTTGAGTTAATTTTTGTGAGTGATGCTAGATAGGGGTCAAGTTTCATTCTTTTACATGTAAATACCCAATTATCCCAGCATCATTCTCCATTGAGTATTCTGGGCTCTTTTCCATCTTTCTCCATTGAGTATTCTGGGCTCTTTTATCAAATATTAGTTGACTTGTATGCTTGGGTTTATCTGTGTGTTCTTGATTCTGCTTCATTGATCAACTTATCTGTGTTTATGCTAGTACCATACTGTTTTGATGATTAAAGCTTTTATTGTATAGCTTGCAGTCAGGAAGTTTGATGCCTCATGCCTTGTTCTTCTTTGTCAAAATTTATTCAGCTATTCAGGAGCTTTTGTGATTCTATATGAATTTTAAGAGTGTTTTTTCTACTTCTGTAAGAATTACGCCATTGGAAATTTGGTACAGATTGCATTGAATCTATAGGTGACTTTTGTTAGTACTGACATTTTAACAGTATCAATTCTTCCAATCTATAAACATGGAATACTTTCCATTTATTTGTGTCTGACCCTCAACATTTTAATCTCCTCCCTGATTTGCTCCACAGAAGACGGGTTATCTGAATATCCATCCCAAGTCATTTTGCCAGATAAAATACAAAACATCCAGGTAAATTTGAATTGCAATAAAAAAGGAATATTTTAAAGTTTAAATGTCTCAAATATCACATGAAATGTCCTTATATAAGCATATTATTTGTTGTTCAGCAAAAAAATAAATGTCACTAGGCATCTCATAGTTTTACTTGTTCAACCTGCCATCTTAATCCTAGAAGAATATTTAGAATTTCTTGGTATTTACATGGATGTTTCCCTGTAGACATAATACACTCTCTTTAATAAGCTTAATTGAAATATTCCATGCTTGCCACAGTATACCTGTTAGAAGTGTTGTTTTGTTTTGTTTTTCAAGTTGCTGTCTCAGATTCTCCCATTCAAGGCAGACCAAGTCAGGTTTTCTTCTTCTTGTAACTTTGTAAATGCTCTATGCGACGTTCGAAATTCAGAAATAAGATACACCATTCTCAGAAAGTATAGGTGTTTGGAACTGTGAGATTCTTAGGTTCTTCTATTTGTCAAAAATACTGTCAAACAATCCGTCACAAAGTGGGAGTTACAAATAAATTCAATTTGAAAATAAATGGATAAAACTGTGAAAGCCCTGTGTTTCAGATACAAAATATTAATCAAAATGAAGTTCAGTATTCAAACAGCATTTGAAAAAAAGTAGGCTGAAAGGTAATACAACTTTTGAATATTAATATACATCTAAAATAGGCATCTAATATACTATCACACAGGTATTCTCTACCAGTTCATTGATTCCTTCATTTGTGCATTAACATTTATGAAGCAGCTACTATATTTCAGACACTGGGTTAGTGGAAAAATGAGGGACAGAATGACCTGGCTTTTACTGGGCTTACATCAAATTTAGAAGAGAATTTACTGAACAAGTAAGTACAAGACGTAGTGTGGAAAGAACTTAGCAACTTCTGTAAGTAGATAATTCTTTTAAACTATAAAAGTGTGTTACGCTTTCTTTTCTTCTTCTTCTTCTTCTTCTTCTTCTTCTTCTTCTTCTTCTACTATTACTTCTTTTTCTTCTTTTTTCCTTCTTCTCCTGCTTCCTCTTCCTCTTTCTCCTCCTCCTCCTCCTCCTCCTCCTCCTCTTCTTCTTCTTCTCCACATTTCTTTTTGTATGATTTCTTTCCTTCCATCTGCTCATTGTCTTTGAAACCGGTAATGTAATGTAAGGCAGCACAAGAAAAAAAACACAATCTTTTATTTCTCTTAGTGTATTACATAATATGAATGAAAAGGTTTGTTTGGAGACAGACAGAATTATCTTCTAAATTTCCCATTTTCCCTGTATATCAAAAGTTGTGATTAACGGTGGTCAAGAAGGACGTCACATTCCCTTCGATTTAATCACAGACAGGCTTCTTCCTGACTCCAAAACACTGACCTCTCTTAAGGGAATTTACCTCAGAAAATCTGTAATTATAATTTTTTTTTTCCTCTGCCTTTTTGAGATGTAAATTGTGGTAAAGCCTTTTGGCAATTTTCCAACCCAGGAACAATCCCTGTGACATGTCATCATCAAGGAAGATGTAGCCTCTATTGCCCAGTTTGTGTGGAAGAGTAGAAGTTTCACTTCTCTGGGTACCTTGCTCCAAGTTGTAAAACTAACTCCTGTCACCAAGATTTAAAAAAAAAAAAAAAAGAGTTTTCCGTTCTTGGAATTAAATCCAATTATCCAACAAATGATGGCCACTCATCCCTCACCATCCTAGTTCCTCACAACTTTCCAGCCCTTTGTTTCAGACTGAGCTGAGACTTTGCTCTGACCCTCCCACTCGTATGGCAATAGCCTTGAGTCAAGGGCTCCTTGACTGTTCAACTTTGTCTCCTGCAACTTTTGCTTTCATAGTAAAATCACGAGAGGCAGAAAACGTGACATAAATATTCCACTAGTAAGAATGAGGACATGATGTAAGTGAAGTTCTCACAACATAGAAAATGAAAATAAGAAAGCCTTCTATTGCACCTGGAAAGAAAAATAAAACAATAATGTGGTTACAAATAATTTAAGAAAAAAATATTCAATTAGGTTGTAATTAAGAAATAGTAAGGTATTGGTATATCACTTTCTACTTGAAACTCTGGTAGAAAGGTATTCCACTGAGTATCTTTGTGTCATCATGAAGTGAAATGGCAGTGTGCTATATCGATGCAGAGAGAGGGCATAAAAGAGTTGTCCACACGTATTACTACCCCCACAATCTACCTTATACCTCAGATGTTCTATCAGAAGAGATACTTTTCAAGTCCCATTCTCTTCTCAGGAGGTCTAATTGGTACTTGAGGACCACCATGTTAGCTAGGGATTCACCACCAAATGTGGCAAAGGAATAAGCAACTGAGTTGTGGATTGGAAAGCCTAAATCTGGGGAAAGAAGTATGAGTAAAATTTCTGAGTGAACAAAGAGTGTTACTGAGGCTTGATCTCCAGGAGGGTGATAGTGACATAACTTTTATCTAACTCCCCGCTTTCCATGAACAGAGAATATAAAATCATCCATGCTGCCACTAATACTTCAGCAAAATGACACTGAAGCTCAGAACCTCCACTTATTGGAGGAAGTGACCTTGAAGTTGAGTCCCACTTGTTGTTATTAGGCAGGTAAAGGGGACGTCATAGACATGTTTGCTAACTGTCATAGACATGTCTAACTGTGTCTCTGCTATGGAGACTAGGTAGGAACTCATCAAAGTAGAAGATAGAAAGATCATTTGGAAAAGTACAGTAGTAAAAGATCATGCACTAAGGCATGTTTGAAATAGCCTTTGTGGAGAAAGGGAGAGAATGCTGTTTAGGGAGAATAGCAATGTGTGTGGAAAAATATGGTGGATATAAATGATGTTTGTAAGACTCCATGACTGATTTTATACAGTTTGGCCTATGAAAGTAAGAAAAGAGTAAAGAATAATTTCCAGGGTCTTGGCATGGGCAACTCATGGAAGGGGAAAGAGTCATGTTACTTACTTTAAAGAGTCATGCTATTCACCGGTTATTAACTTGAGCAACACTGGAGATAGTTTTAATTTTATTCATATTGAAGTACCTGCAAGATATTTAAGTAGATATTCATTAAGTATTTGAGTATATGAGTGTATACTTAAGAAGATATTTAATTAGAAATAGAGATGCTGGCATTTTTGAAGCTTGGAAATCATTAAACAACTTAAAATGAAAAAAAAAAGAAGATAAAGGAAACATTAATGTTTAAAGGCAGAAAATAGGAGCATGTGTAAACAATACTAAAGAAATGCCTGAGATGTAAAATGAAAAGCAATATAGTATCATAGAAGCCAAGGAGAGTATTTCATGAAAAATAGAGAGGCCATAGTTTCAATAAGTCAAGCAGGATAAAATAGTCACTCTAACTCATGAGTGAATTAACTTTAAGTATAAAGAGTTTATTTGAGACATTATTCAAGGAAGTTTCATTTAAAAGGTGGGAAAGTTAAAGATTAATAACCTTAAAAGTGAGTGAATGATAAAAGTTACAAAACAGTTTGTGGTAAACTCAAGAATAGCTCTGAAGCTTAGAAGAAGTTAATAGATGCAATAAATAAAAAGTCAAATGAAATTATAAGAGGATCTGAAACACCTGTAGAATGAAAATGGAAGGAATAACTACTAGGTAATGAACACTCAAAGGATGATCGAGAGACTGAAATTTCTGATCCTATTATAAAATATATTAAGTGTATAGAGACCATGATCACAATATGACCATTAAAGTAATTTGCAATTTGTATTTAAAGAGCGGGTGTGGAGTTGAATGAATGGACGGATTTAAAATTTAAAATGAGTGGACGAAAGCAAGACAGCAGCGTCTAGTTTCTTGAGAAGACTAACTTTAGCTCTCTTTCCCATTTTTATTTTTCTAATATACTTTCAGTGAATGAATTTTTAACATACTTTGTGATTTACAGACACTTACCATATTAGATATTTAAATGTTGATCTTCCTAATATCTAAAAGAAAAATTTTGGTACAGGCATTATTATTCCCAATTTTATTGACTGAGAAATTGAGTGTCATAGTTTATAGAGCAAACAAGTTGTCAGGTCCACTTACGGCTTATCTGTAATTCTCTGACTCTTTCCATTCAAATATGCTGTCTCTCTGGAGAAAAATATTTTCAAAATTTGCGAGAACAAAGTCCCAATATTCTAGAATGTAAATAATCTCTGGAAAGAAATGAACTTTAAATCAGAAAATAAAGAGAAGAATTATACCAAGAGTGGGGACTACATATAACTTACTTTCAGTTTTTCTTATTTTTTAACTCAAGCTATTTTTTTTTTAATTTTTTTTAACGTTTATTTATTTTTGAGACAGAGAGAGACAGAGCGTGAACGGGGGAGGGGCAGAGAGAGAGGGAGACACAGAATCAGAAGCAGGCTCCAGGCTCTGAGCCATCAGCCCAGAGCCCGACGCGGGGCTCGAACTCATGCACCGTGAGATCGTGACCTGAGCTGAAGTCGGACGCTTAACCGACTGAGCCACCCAGGCACCCCTCAAGCTATTTTTTTTTTTATCTCACAAAAGATAAAGGTATTATACTTCATAAAGTAAAAAATAATGCGAGTATACATGGCTTGAATCAATACCCATAATGACTCTAATAACAAAGGGACTTAGATTCTGATTTTTCTATAGGTGAGCTTAGAGAGTGCACAACTTCTGTAAGATCAGGGTTATTATTCCCTTTTTCATTTTCTAGCTTCAACGTGTGCTAATATTTACAGGTTCTAACTTAATTCTTCAATTACTGTTTAAATGTGCACTCCTATGTTAAATAAATAACATAAGAGATTTATAAAAGAGGATGCTGTGTGAGGGTGTTGAGGTTTAAGAGACGCAAACGTTTCTTTAGATGAATTTCTGAAACTTGGATGCATAAATGTTTGATGTTATACTTAAGATAAACTCTAGAGATGCATACAAGCGTATAACTCTTCCTCATTTTCAGAATACTATCATACAATTTCATTAAATTTGATTCACATAAATTGCCTCAATCCATCATGCAAAGTTGCTTCTGTAAATGCCAAGACAGAACTGTATGATGGGATTCAAGATGTTCTTGTCTCTATTAATGAATATTTAGTCTATCTTCGTTTACAATTGGTATTATTTTACTTGCCATGTGGACTTTGTCCACAGAGAAATTTCCTACTGATATGGTGCATGTATCCGCTCTTCCAAATTACCTGGCTTATCAAGTTTATTTAATTTGTTTAAGGCTATTGAAAGGAAAGTGAATAAGCCTGGCATCTCAGACCCCGTGTTAGCATCTCTGATACTCAGTCTCATCAAATTCACCATGAAGACTCCTATCAAATTCTTCACGGTGTGCCTCATTATTTCCAAGGTCATTCATGCTTCTCTAACAGGCATGCTGCCTGATAACTGGATATATGAGAGTGAAAACAAGAAAAGAGTTCTATTAATAGGTGCTTTAGATACAAGGCATTGATCCCAAAAGTAAAACATTTTCCGTGCATAAGAGAATGCATTGATTCAATGAATTCTCTGGTGAATACTGAAGCTGGTTAATCACACTAATTAGGTGCCATTTGATGACATTCATTTATGATCAGCATCATGAGCACTGTCATAAGCAGAATTTTCTACAGCTCATTAATGAATGTCTGTGTCATCACATCTTAGGAAGCTTTTTTATTACCTCGTATTCTTTCGGTTTAATAAAACATTGCTCCTTCTGAAAGAAGGCATTTCAAGAATACCTATGCTGAAAGTTAAGATGCTTTTAATTAGTCATTAGTGTATCATAATTTTTTTTTTCTGTTCCAAAATAACTATTTGATTCCCCAAGTAGTATTTTTTCTTCTTCTTTGGGGTTTCTTTTGGACCGGCTTTTCAAATAGTAAGCTTTCATTAAGAATGGCTTTTTAATGACCACAATTAATGATTATATTTTCTATTAGTGATACAGGCAAAATGATATATATCAGATTCACCCGGAGAACTTTTTTTTTCTTTTTTTTTTTTAATTTTAAGTTACTTGACATAGAATACAATATTAGTTTCAGGTATAGATTTTAGTGACTCATCACTTACATGCAACAGTCCGCATCACAATGAGTGCCCACCTTAATACTCATCACCTATTTAACCGATCCCTCCACCCATGGAGAACTTTTTTAAACATGCCTTGTTTAACATGGCTAAAAATTGGTCTTTGAGAACATGTACAATTCTTAAAAATTCCAAATATGAGTGATATTCCAAATAATGATATGGCCTTCTTGTCTGTTTGTTTGATGAATTTAGCAATTCCACAAATATCTGTCTTATGCTTACTGTGTTTTATGTGCCTGAGATATTTCAAAGAATGGTCTGCCCTCAGGAAGCTTAAATTCTAATGGATGGAGACACAAAAACAAACAAACAAATAACCATAATAAGCAAATCATTAAAAAGTATTGCAATAAATGTGATCCTCTCCTTCAAAAAATATATGGCATTTAAAAATCCCAATTTCAGGGGCACTTGGGTGTCTCAGTCAGTTAAGCGCCCGACTTTGGCTCAGGTTATGATCTCACAGTTCATGTGTTCGAGCCCCATGTCAGATTCTGCGCTTACAGCTTATAGCCTGAGCTTGCTTCAGATTCTGTGTCTGTGTCTCTCCCTGTCCCTCCTCTGCTCGTGTTCTGTCTCTCCCTCTCAAAAATAAACAAACATTATTTTTTTAAATGCCAACTTCAAACTTGCAAAAAATTCACTACTACAGCCACACATACAATGTATTGCAAAGCACTTTGCCTATATTAAACATATGTGAATTTCTACACTTCTATGAAATTCTATATCACACGTATAGTCTACATCACAATTTATGAGCTCATTGGTATTTTGTGTGCAGACACAAACAATCGTAGAAAATTCTACTAAAATGTAGTAACTAAAGGACTAAAGTATTGTGATACAAATATAAAAATCGAATTATTTCTCCTAATATGAAATGAAAAAAACAAAACAAAACAAAACAAAACACACCATGCAGAATTGAATTAACAAGTGCTGCTCTTACAGTGGCCATCTTGGCCCTCCAAACAGCCAGACATGTATTTCGGGTTCAATTAATGAGCCCACCTTACAAATTGGATGGCCACTGGCTGAGCTTTAGGGCAATCTTTTAGGACAAGGACCTTTGACTTTATTTCCTTTAGTGTTTTCGAAGCTAAATTAGGAGTTCGATTCCAGGTTGAAAGTATCAAGGGGCTTATAGAAATTGTGAGTAAACCTGTCTTCTGGAAGCAAAGAAAATACTAATTGGACAGTTTTGTCAAAGCAAACTTCATGGTGAAGGACAGTGAAATGACCCCTACGAGACGGTAGAGCATGACCTCAAGTGGAAGACTTGAAGGCACTGTTGTGATCATGCTCTTTAGTATGCAATGAAGAAATGAAAGAGACAATGTCCAGAACATGAGTAATTTCTGACCATGCAAACTAGAGGGTTTTGTTTGTTTGTCTGGTGTGGTTTGGTGTTTTGGGGTTTTGTTTTGTTTTGTTTTGTTTGGCTTTTAAGTGCAAAAATAGAAAGTGATTCAATGTGATGAACAAATTTATGGCTTTTAGATTTTAATGCTGTAACGATCTTCCTGGAGGCCATCAAACAATTCAAACTGCAGTGGTTTGTTAGAGTGGACTGAAATAGTTCTCAACAGCATCCACAGCAGTCGATTCAGGTATGGAAACGAGACATAAGCTTCTCCTTTATGGTAAGATGATGGGATAAAGTAGGGGTTTTTCAAAGTGTGGTCTGCAGATCCTTAGGGTTCCACTAGACAATTTCTGTGTTTCTTTGAGGTCAAAACTGATTCAAAATGCCATTACTTTGTCTTTTGACTCTCAATAATCAATTGAGTTTCCCAGAGGCTACATCAAATGTGCTGATATTTCCATTCTGGCAGGTCATGGACTGTGCACTTGGGTATTTTTTGTTTTAAAATTTTCCATTTTAATATGCATTATGGCATCTAGCAGTCCAAGCAGCAATTTTGTCCTCAGGATGTCTTTTCATAATTTTATATTATTGAGGACCCCAAAATGATGGAGGAAAATGGAATAGAAGATTGAGACTGCTAAATTGATAAATAAATAGGAATAGATGATAGATGAGTGGAAAGAAAGAAGTAGATAGACAGATAAATAGATGATAGATAGATGACAGATAGATATACTTTTCTTTTTTTTTTTTTTTTTTCTTTCAGACAGGCTTAACCATCCTGTCCTCTGGAAACAGACACTCAAGCCTATAGTGTATATAGGCTTATAGGATGCCTGGGTGTCTCACTCAGTTGAGCAACCAACCCTTGATCATGCCCCTGGGGTCAACACCTGCCTTGGGATTCTGTGCTGAGCATGGAGTCTGCTTAAGATTCTCTCTCTCAGGGCGCCTGGGTGGCTCAGTCCATCCAGTGACCAACTTTGGCTCAGGTCACAATCTCACTGTTCGTGAGTATGAGCCCTGTGTTGGGCTCTGTGCTGACAACTCAGAGCCTGGAGCCTGCGTCAGATTCTATGTCCATCTCTCTGCCCCTCCCCTGCTTGTGTTCTGTCTCTGTCTCTCTCTCAAATATAAATGAACATCAAAAAAATTTTCTTGGGAGGAGGGGCCAAGATGGCAGAACAGCACGGAGGCTTTTTGTGTGTCGAGTGTCCATGAAATACACCCAGACCATCACTAAACCATCCTACACACCTAGAAAACCGATCAGAAGGTTAACACAACAACCTGCACAACCTGAACCACAGAATTCAGCAGGTGCATGACACGAAGAACTGAACTTGGGGAGCCCCAAAAGGTAGGGAACCCCATTTGAGGGCAGAGAGAGGACAGAGACTGGGGGGGGGGTGCGTATGAGAAAAGCACCCCTCCCCAAAGACAGCTGGAGAGAAAGTGGAAAATTGGCAACAGCCGCAGGGACTAAACTAAAAAGGGAGAAAGGAGAGGGTTTAAATTCCATTAAGACTGTAAACAAGGGGAGCACAAAGGCTGCAACTCCGCAGCTCCGTACCTGGCGGTGTTCTGGTGGGAAGGGCGAATCCCCAGGAGCAGAGTGGGGTCCGGGAGGGTCTCGGGCCACACGGGGAAAAGCGGTTCCCCTGCTGGAAGGACATTTGGTAGAGACTGTTGAAGCCACCAGGTCCCGGCAGACCCCGGAAGGCGGCCACATTCTCTGGTGCTGGGGGAAGGTTGCCGAGGGTGAAGCCTGGTGCCAGATGTGTGTTGTGATTTTCCGTGGTCCCTGAAACGCTGAGGCTACACTGTCTCGTGAATTTTGGTGGGGCGGGCTGGCACCTGGCCTCAGTCTCGGGGCACCGGCAGCAGCAGGGTCCGGCGGGCATTCCTGGGTGCAGCCGACATGCGGCCACTGCTCATTCGGCCATTGCTCAGTGAGACCCTCCCGCGCGGAGGCGCGGAGCAGGTCAAAGCCTCAGTCCTTCCGAAGTAAGGGGCCAGGGAAAACAGCCGCGTCTGAGACAAAACTTGGGAGATAGGTACTGCCTAGGGCCTGGTCACAGAAAGAGGAAAAGCGGGGAGTGGACGAGAGCTGAAGACGGAGGATGGGTGCGCGATTGCTGATCCGGGAGAACAGACTGGGTGGCTGGGTGGGGCCATTTTTCACCATTCCCACGCATGCGCACCGACGAGTACGGCAAGAAGCCACCCCAGTAGGCTAGCCGCGCCATCTAGTGGAGAGCGGAGCTGTTACACCGAGCCCTGCCCAACTGGGCCAACTTCACTCTTCAAGAACACAAACCTCACTGCCGGCTTAATTATGGACGATAAAGAGCTACATGGACTGACCTCTAGGGGAAAATGAAGCAATTTCGGTCCTACTTCAATCTGTCAGCAGGTTCATCTGTTCAATTTTTTTTCTCTCTTTTTCCTTTTTCTCTTTTATAATTCTTTTTCTTGAATACAGAAAGAGAAAAAACTCATTTTTATTTTTGATTTTTATTAAAAATATCTGTCTTTAATTTTTGTTACTATATTTTTTACTTTTGTGTATTTCTTTTCAAATTCTACTTTACTTCCATCATTATATTTTAGTCTACTTCAGTGTACTCACCTTTTCAAATTTTCAAACAATTCCCTGTTTTTTCTTTCTTTTGCTTTTTTCTCTTTTTCATTTCTTTTCTTTTTCTTGAATGCAGAAAGAGAAAAACTTCATTTTTACTCTCAATTTCTTTTAAAAATATTTTTATTTAACTTTTATTACTATATTTTTTGCTTTTATGTAAATTATTTCAAATTCTATCTTACTCCCATCATTTTATTTCAGTCCACTACAGTGTGTTCACTTTTTTAAGTTTCAAATGCTTTTTTTGTGTGTGTCTTGCCTTTTTTTATCTTTTTTCTCTTTTTTGTTTTTTTCTTTTTTCTTAAATTCAGAAAACGAAAAAATTCATATTTCTTTTTAATTTTTATTAAAAACATTTTTCTATAATTTTTTTCTGCTATATTCTCTACTTTTGTGTATTTTAGTCTACTTTAGTGTATTCATTTCTTCAAATTCTCAAACTATTTCCTTTTTTTTCCTCTCTCTCCCTTTTTTTTTTGTTTGTTTCTCTAATGTCAAACCACTTTCTGCACCCAAACCAAACACACCTAGGACCTAGCATCATCTATTCGATTTTTCTGTGGGTGTGTTTTTAATTTTTAATTTTAATATTTTTTTATTTTAATTTTTTTAACTTCAATTTTTCTGTCTCATTAATTACTTTTCAACCTTCAAAATGACAAAACGAAGGAATTCACCCCAAATGAAAGAGCATGAACAAACAACAGCCAGTGATTTAACCAACACAGACGAAAGCAAGATGTCTGAACCAGAATTTAGAATCAGGATGATAAGAATACTAGCTGGAGTTGAAAATAGATTAGAATCCCTTTCTACATACATAAAAGAAGTAATAAATAGCCAGAATGAAATTAAAACTGCTATAACTGAGCTGCAATCACGGATGGATGTAGCGGCAGCAAGGATGGATGAGGCAGAACAGAGAATCAGCGATATAGAGGACAAACTAAATGAAGCAGAAAAAAAAGGGCGATGAAGGCAAAAGAGCACGATTTAAAAATTAGAGAAAACAGTGACTCATTAAAAAGGAACAACATCAGAATCATAGGGGTCTCAGAGGAGGAAGAAAGAGAAATAGGGGTAGAAGTGTTATGTGAGCAAATCATAGTGGAAAACCTTCCTAACCTGGGGAAAGACACAGACATCAAAATCCAGGAAGCACAGAGGACTCCCATTAGATTCAACAAAAACCTACCATCAATAAGGCATATCACAGTCAAAAACACAAAATACTCAGGCAAGGAGAGAACCATGAAAGCAGCAAGGGAAAAAAAAATCCTTAACCTACAAGGGAAGACAGATCAGGTTTGCAGCAGACCTATTCACAGAAACTTGGCAGGCCAGAAAGCAATGGCAGGATATATTCAGTGTGCTGAATCAGAAAAAATATGCAGCCAAGAATTCTTTATCTGGCAAGGCTATCATTCAAAATAGAAGGAGAGATAAAAAGTTTCCCAGACAAACAAAAATTAAAGGAGTTTGTGACCACTAAACCAGCCCGGCAAGAAATTTTAAGGGGGACTCTCTGAGGGAGAAAAGATGAAAATATACATATATATATATGAATAAATACCAAAAGCAACAAAAGATCAGAAAGGACCAGACAACACCACCAGAAACTCCAACTCTACAAGCATCATAATGGAAATAAATTCATATCTTTCAGTACTCACTCTAAACATCAATGGACTCAATGCTCCAATCAAAAGACATAGGGTAACAGAATGGGTAAGAAAACAAGACCCATCTATATGCTGTTTACAAGAGATCCACTTTAGACCTAAAGACACCTACAGATTGAAAATAAGAGGTTGGAGAACCATCTATCATGCTAATGGTCAACAAAAGAAAGCTGGAGTAGGAGTAGCCACACTTATATCAGACAATCTAGACTTTAAAATAAAGACTGTATCAAGAGATTCAGAAGGACATTATATCATAATCAAGGGGTCTATAGACCAAGAAGACCTAACAATTGTAAACATTTATGCACCAAATGCGAGAGCACCCAAATATATACATCTTAATAACAAACATAAAGAAACTCATCGATAGTAATACCATAATAGTAGGAGACTTCAACACCCCACTCACAGCAATGGACAGATCATCTAATCAAAAAATCAACAAGGAAACAATGGCTTTGAATGACACACTGGACCAGATGGACTTAACAGATATACTCAGAACATTTCATCCTAAAGCAGCAGAATACACATTCTTCTCCAGTACACATGGAACATTCTCCAAAATAGACCATATACTGGGACACAAATCAGCCCTAAGTAAGTACAAAAAGATCAATATCATACTGTGTGTATTTTCAACCACAATGCTATGAAACTTGAAATCTACCACAAGAAAAAATTTGGATATGTAACATATACTTTGAGACAGAAGAACATCCTACTAAATAATGAATGGGCTAACCAAGCAGTTAAAGAAGAAATATGTATAAGTAAGTATGAAAAAGTATATGTAAGTCAATGAAAATGATAGCGCCACAATACAAAAGCTCTGGGACGCAGCAAAGGCGGTCATAAGAGGAAAGTACATAGCAATCCAGGCCTTCCTAAAGAAGGAAGAAAGATCTCAGCTACACAATCTAACCTTATGCCTTAAGGAGCTGGAAAAAGCACAGCAAATAAAACCCAAAACTAGCAGAAGACAGGAAATGAGAAAGATTAGAGCAGAAAGTAATGCTATCAAAACCAAAAAAAACAGAACAGATCAATGAAGCCAGAAGGTGGTTTTTCGAAAGAATTAACAAAATTGATAAACCACTAGCCAGTTTGATCACGAAGAAAAAGGAAAGGTCCCAAATAAGTAAAATCAAGAATGAAAGAGGAGAAATCACAACCAACACAACAGAAATAAAAACAACAATAAGACAATATTATGAGCAATTATATGCCATTAAGATGGGCAATCTGGAAGAAATGGACAAATTCCTAGAAACATATACACTATCAAAACTGAAACAGGAAGAAATAGAAAATTTGAACAGACCCATAACCAGTAAGGAAATCGAATTAGTAATCAAAAATCTGCCAAAAAACAAGAGTCCAGGGCCAGATGGCTTTCCAGGGGAATACTACCAAACATTTAAGGAAGAGTTAACACCTATTCTCTTGAAGCTGTTCCAAAAAATAGAAATGGAAGGAAACTTCCAAACTCTTTCTATGAAGCCAGCATTACCCTGATTCCAAAACCCGACAGAGACCCCACGAAAAAGGAGAACTATAGACCAATTTCCCTGATGAACATGGATGCAAAAATCCTCAACAAGATATTAGCCAACTGGATCCAACAATACATTAAAAAAATTATTCACCATGACCAAGTGGGATTTATACCTGGGATGCAGGACTGGTTCAATATCCACAAAACAATTAGCGTGATTCATCACATCAATAAAAGAAAGAACAAGAACCATATGATCCTCTCAAAAGATGCAGAGAAATCATTTGACAAAATACAGCATCCTTTCCTGATAAAAACCGTCAAGAAACTAAGGATAGAAGGATCATACCTCGAGATGATAAAAGCCATATATGAGCGACCCAAGGCTAATATCATCCTCAATGGGGAAAAACTGAGAGCTTTCCCCTAAGGTCAGGAACAAGACAGGGATGTCCACTCTTGCCACTGTTATTCAACATAGTATTGGAAGTCTTAGCCTCTGCAATCAGACAATACAAAGAAATAAAAGGTATGCAATCGGCTAGGAGGAGGTCAAATTTTCACTCTTCTCAGATGACATGATACTCTGGAAAGCCCAAAGATTCCACCAAAAAACTTCTAGAACTGATTCACGAATTCAGCAAAGTGGCAGGATATAAAATCAATGCACAGAAATCAGTTGCATTCCTATACACCAACAATTAAGTGACAGAAAGAGAAATCAAGGAATCGATCCTATTTACAGTTGCACCAAAAACCGTAAAATACCTAGGAATAATCTAACCAAAGAGGTGAAAAATGTATACACCGAAAACTATAGAAGGTTTATGAAAGAAATTGAAGAAGACACAAAGAAATGGAAAAATATTCCGTGTTCCTGGATAGAAAGAACAAATATTGTTAAAATGACAATATTACCCAAAGCAATCTACATATTCAGTTCCAATCCCTATCAAAGTAACACCAGCATTCTTCACAGAGCTAGAACACATAATCCTAACATTTGTATGGAACCAGAAAAGACCCCGAATAGCCAAAGCAATCTTGAAAAAGAAAACCAAAGCATGAGGCATCACAATCCCAGACTTGAAGCTATACTACAAAGCTGTAATCATGAAGATAGTATGGTAATGGCACAAGAACAGACACTCAGATCAATGAAATAGAATAGAGAACCCAGAAATGGACCCACAAACGTATGGGCAACTAATCTTTGACAAAGCGGGGAAGAATATCCAATGGAACAAAGACAGTCTCTTCAGCAAGTGGTTCTGGGAAAACTGGACAGCGACATGCAGAAGAATGAACCTGGACCACTTTCTTACACCATACACAAAAATAAATTCAAAGTGGATGAAAGACCTCAGTGTAAGACAGGAAGCCATCAAAATCCTCGAGGAGAAAGCAGTCAAAAACCTCTTTCATCTTGCCCGCAGCAATTTCTTACTCAATACGTCTCCGGAGGCAAGGAAAACAAAAGCAAAAATGAACTACTGGGACCTCATCAAAATAAAAAGCTTCTGCACAGTGAAGGAAACAATCAGCAAAACTAAAAGGCAACCGACAGAATGGGAGAAGATATTTGCAAATCACATATCAGATAAAGTGTTAGTATCCAAAATCTGCAAAGAACTTATCAAAGTCAACACCCAAAACACAAATAATCCAGTGAAGAAATGGGTAAAAGACATGAACAGACACTTCTCCAAAGAAGACATCCAGATGGCTAACCGACACATGAAAAATACTCCACATCACTCATCATCAGAGAAATACAAATCAAAACCACAATGAGATACCACTTTACATCTGTTAGAATGGCTAGCATTAACAGCTCAGGCAACAACAGATGTTGGTGAGGATGCGGAGAAAGAGGATCTCTTTTGCATTTTTGGTGGGAATGCAAGCTGGTGCAGCCACTCTGGAAAACAGTATGGAGGTTTCTCAAAAATCTACAAATAGAACTATCCTACGATCCAGCAATTGCACTACTGGGCATTTATCCAAGGGATACAGGTGTGCTGTTTTGAAGGGACACATGCACCCCCATGTTTATAGCAGCACTATCTACAATAGCCAAAGTATGGAGAGAGCCCAAATGTCCATTGAAGGATGAATGGATAAAGAAAATGCGGTATATATACACAATGGAGTATTACTTGGCAATCAAAAAGAATGAAATCTTGCCATTTGCAAATATGTGGATGGAACGGGAGGGTATTATGCTAAGGGAATTAGTCAGTCAGAGAAAGACAAAAATCATATGACTTTACTCATATGAGGACTTTAAGAGACAAAACAGATGAACATAAGGGAAGGGAAACAAAAAGAATATAAAAACAGGGAGGGGGACAAAACAGAAGAGACTCATAAATATGGAGAACAAACTGAGGGTTGCTGGAGGGGTGGTGGGAGGGGGGATGGGTTAAATGGGTGAGGGGCATTAAGGAACCTACTGAAATCATTGCTTCACTATATACTAACTAATTTGGATGTAAATTTTAAAAAATAAAAAATAAAGTTAAATTTAATACTTCAAATAAATAAATAAATAAACATTAAAAATATATGTAATAAATTTTTTTAACATTTTAATGTTTCCTAAACATTACACATTTTAAAATTTTTCAAAAAAATGATTCTCTCTCTCCCACTGCCCCCATTCCCCTGTTCATGCTTACTCACTGTCTCTCTCTTTCTCAATAGATAGATGATAGATAGATGATAGATAGATGATAGATAGATAGATAGATGATAGATAAATGGAGATATAGATAGATATTATAAATATGTATTAAATAAATAGATATAATAAATGAATAGATGGATAAATAGATAAACAAACCAATAAATAAGCAATAGGCTTACGTCCCAGTATCCTGACATAAAGTGAAGCGTTAGGCCCTTCAAATCAAGTAAGAGAAGAGTCACTTCCTGTCCACTGGAATGGCTTACTTTGGGACCTGACTCTGGTGAGGCTTATCAAAACCCTTTGTCAGAATGTTGCTACCGCTGTTAGAAGGTCTGTGCTCCATATATGTGAGAAACATGTAAGCCTGAATAAGTAGTCAAGAAGTTTGCTGTGAGATACACACAACTTTACTGAGAAAGAGATTAACAAATAGAACGTTCCCACTGACAAATGGAGAGAGTCGAAACCCGTTGGCATGATTTCAACTCCTAAAATCCTACCATATTCACCAACTCTATAAATTAAAAAAAAAAAAATAGTGTATTTTTGTTTGTTTAATCTACTCTGAGTTAGGTTTACATTACTTGTGAGTGAAATAACCTTGAAAAAATGGAATATTTATATTTAATACTAAATTAATTTAATATTAAAATATCTTTTGCCTTTCGATATTTTATTTTTTAATACATGCTATGCTCAGTGCACCACATGCATTAAGCTTAATCAGTTTTCCAAACTATTCTATTTAAGGTCAGATTAATATTCTCATTTTAAAAAATGAGCAGATTGAGGGGCGCCTTGGTGGCTCAGTCCGTTGAGCTTCCAACTTTGGCTCAGGTCATGTTCTCGTGGTTCGTGAGTTCGAGCCCCACATCAGGCTCATTGATGCCAACACAGAGCCCGCTTCAGATCCTCTGTCTCCTTCTCTCTCTGCCCCTTCCCCACTCACACTCTTTCTCCAAAAAAATAATAAATAAATAAATAAATAAATAAATAAATAAATAAATAAATATATTTAAAATGGGCAGATTGAGGCATATAGTCATGTAGGTCATTAATTGTTTGGCCCCATTAAAACCCAAAGTTTCTTTCTCTAGAAAATCTTAGTTTTATTCACCTACTGAAATTCTTTTCATTTCATATGTTACATGAAATTTAACAAATCAAGTATAAAAGCTTTGGAAACCCACCTAAAGCCTCCCGGTTTATGAGCACCGAGGAACCTTTTGTTGCAAAGATCACCTGTTCAACTCATTTTCCAAGTTCAGAGCATGTGAATATAGGTTTTTTTTTTAGCAAGAAAACGCCACAGTCAGTACCATGAAACTTCTGCTTAAAACTTAAAAAAGAACTATAAATCTCATCCTGATGTGTCCTGGGAGAGAACTAAAGCAGTAATTTTGTAAGCAGGGAGGTTCAAACGATCTCATCAGAATTATTGGGATTTGGGATTTGTTTTTGTTTTTGTCTTTTAAAGATACAAGCTTTTTTTTTTTTTTTTTTTTTTTTTGGCCTCTGATCTAATTTCTTTCTTTTCACAATAAATTCAATCTCAGAGCAGTACTGATGCTATTTTCATCTTGGTGTCTAGAGGAGGAAACAATGCTAACCTATTTTTTTTTTTCAGCAGCAAGGAAAAGAACAGTCTCAAAAGAAACTGTCCTGTGAGGAGGAGTCATTTGAATGAGTTCCAAAAAATTCACAGAAATTGTTTTCTAAGAAATCACACAATTAAACTGCCACATCAGAAAATCGCCAGCGGGATGCTGTAGGAATCCACTCTGTTCTAAAGGTTTTCAGGTTTCCTAAAAAAAGGTCCTTTAAAATGGCAGCAATAGTTATGCTATAAATTCATGACCAGTGCAATTATGTTTGGATGGAGGGATCAGGTCAAGAGAGACAAAGGAGCAGACCATGATTTGAAATGCAAACTCTGGGGTGTTTTCGTAAACATCCAGAGGGACACAATTCATGTGACAACAATGTTATTTATAGCATTAATTTTATTGGTTTGGCAAGTGGATTTATTTGCATTAGTTTAAGAAAATTTGTACTCTAAAGAAATGTCAGGATAATAACTTCATAATATGTAAGCATTTGATTACTTAAGAAAAGAGAGAGAGGAAAAAAAAAAAAAGGACCAGGGTTAATATGAAGAAAGTCATCCGCTCAGAGGAATATGCATCTTCTCTAATGGAGTTCACTAGAAGACATGAAAAGGGACCTCTAAGTCTAGAAAAATGTTCTTTTTGGCCTAAACATGTAGGCTACCAACCAGCCTCCCAATTATTTCCAATTGAGGTAGTGACATCTGTCCCCCAGAAATGTACAAAAACAATCAGATTCCCTTATCTGTGTGTGAGTTACCGAAGGCCTGTCAGGATGTAACGGTCAATAAGTAAAGCTGTCTGCCCTTCAACCCGTGACCCAGGATTGTGTGCACATTTTAGACACTAGTGTCCAACTAAGTGTAACTCGCTAGTATTGATTGAGCTTCTGTTCTAGCCCTCCAGGATGATTCAATTTTATTTAATTTTACTCAATTTTATTCAAATTCCAAAGTGAAACAAATTCCCTTTGAGTACAGGGGTGGATGAGGGAGAGAGAGTATGGTACAGATTTCACTTGTGTACTACCATTTTACATAAGTGCCTCTCAAGTTTATTTCTCGATTTCGCTTTTTAACATGTTCCTTTAATGAGTACTTGGCCATCGGCTATTTGTAAGGTAGCGCTCCTATTCCTGTGTGTGAAGCTGAAAGCAAAAGATATAATACAGCTTTTCTTATAGAGCTATTTTCAGCCACACTTACTTTAGAGGCTGTGAATTCTCTTGTCCCTAAAGAATTTATCAGTGGGCTAGGATTTTTGAAATCTAGATTTCCTTCCTTGATTTACCACTATTTGTTCTCATTATTTTTGCCAAGTCTATTAGCTTTTCCCAGTTGTTAATAATATACAAACAGTTACTACGAAGCACTATTTTTATTTATACTCAGAAGCATTTAAAACTATTTGGCTATTCATGTGGGATGCGCTCTGTAAAGAAATAGTACCAATTACCATTGTATATGATTACTTATATAGAATGTATGTAAATGAATGCAATAAATTATTTACCTACATATAACTATCATTTCTAAATGTCTATAATATCTCTTTTTTTTCAGTTTTTTGAAGTTTATTTATTTATTGTGAGAAACATAGAACAGAAAGAGACAGACAGAGAGAGAGAGAGAGAGAGAGAGAAACAGTGGGAGAGGGGCAGAGAGAGCGGGGACAGAGGATCCAAAGCAGGCTCTGTGCTGACGGCAGAGACCCTGATCAGGCTCAGACTCACCTGAGATCATGACCTGATCATGATCTGAGATCAAGATCATGACCTGAGCCAAAGTTGGACACTTAACCAACTGAGCCACCCAGGTACCCCAAATGTCTATAATAGCTCTTGAACTTGGCTGAGAAAAGCACTGCTACAGGAAGTTGAAGGTATAATTTGGAAATGTTTACAAGGGAAGATTCTAGATAGAAAAATGTCAAAGAAGATTAAATATGCAAAACTAATAGACATTAGCAAAACTTGTACAAGGTGATTGTGACTGCAGAATATTTGTGCGAGATGGTCTAGACCAGCGGTTCTCAATATGTACTACACATAATACATGAAGAGCTTACAAAAACACAGATTGCTGGGGCTCCTGGGTGGCTCAGTCGGTTAAGCGTCCGACTTCAGCTCAGGTCACGATCTCGCGATCTCCCGGTCCGTGAGTTCGAGCCCCGCGTAGGGCTCTGGGCTGATGGCTCGGAACCTGGAGCCTGTTTCGGATTCTGTGTCTCTCTCTCTCTCTGCTCCTCCCCCGTTCATGCTCTGTCTCTTTCTCTCTGTCTCAAAAACAAATAAACGTTAAAAAAAATTAAAAAAAAAACAAAACACAGATTGCTGGGTCCTGCTCACCAAGTATCTGGAATGGGACCTAGTAATGTGCATTTGTGACAGATTCCTGCTGGTCCAGAGGGCATACTTTTGAGGACCATGGGTCTAGACTATATATGCAAACAATAATACATAATCTAGACATATATAATATATACCACCGATCATATATATGAGTCTCTAAATTAGTCTAGGCCAGAGGTTCCATGATACATAATATATACTCAATTTTAGGGCAATACCCGGGGCATATATACGTCTGGTGTATAGTCCTAAGTATATACCTCTTTCCGAGGTGGAGAACCCTGTTAAAAAATCAGTAGCCTTTCATGAGGGCATTATGCTAAGTGAGGTAAATCAGAGAAAGACAGTTACTGTACGATATATGTGAGGAATCGAGAAAAGCCAAACATAGAAACAGAGGGTAACGTGGCATTTACCAAGAGGTGGGGTGGGGAGGAGTTCTGGGGCTCTAAGGCATGGCATTGTGATTATAGCTAGCAACACTGTATTGCATACGTAATTGCTAAAAGACTGGATCTGTAATGTTTTCACCACAAATAAGATATGATAATTATGTGATGTCATAGATATGTTAGCTAATGCGATGGTCGTGATCATATTGCAAAGTATATCAAATCCACATGTTGTACACCTAAAATGTACACAGTGTTTAAAAAAAACCTGGCTGGCTAAAAGTTGTGCAGTGTGCCATTCGGTGTTAGAAGTCTGTGGATCAATGGGGCGCCTGGGTGGCTCTGTCAGTTAAGCGTCAGACTTCGGCTCAGGTCATGATCTCATGGTTCATGAGTTGGAGTCCCGCCTCGGGCTCTGTGCTGACAGCTCAGAGCCTGGAGCCTGCTTTGGATTGTGTGTCTCCCTCTCTCTCTATCTCTCCCCTGCTCACCCTCTGTATCTCTTTCTCTCAAAAATAATAAACATTAAAAACAAATTTTAAAAAGAGTCTGTGGATCGATACGTATAAAGCCGCACAGAATGTAAAGAATATTTTTTTAAAAATCTAAACTTCCAAAAAGTTTTTAATCTAGTCATATTTCTAATTATGAATGGGCAAAGATTAAATCCAGTCAAAAAAATGATAAAATCAGATTATTTGTTTGTTTTGAATGGATTTTAAAAATGACACGGGTTTGAACATTCATATAGATGGAAGGAAGGGTTTTCAATTTTGCCATGCATAAAAATCATCTGAAGATTTGAGTTTTTAAAAGCTCCCTAGAGATTTCCAATCTTCAGCCCAGATTGAGAATTACTAAAAACTCAGCATCTATGTGCATTAATACTGCAGAACATAGCATACATTTAGGGACTTTAGCAATGTGGAAACAATACAATGTCGAACAAAAATCATTAAAGTGAAGGAAGAAAAAAATTGCTGGAAAATGTCGTTATAGTCATTTTTTTTAGATGGTATTTAGCTTATACAGTCCCGATATGAATACACAATATTTATAGGTATTTCTAAGCACTGACTCTCAAACGTACTTGTAGAGTAGATTATCTAGGCTTTAAACATGACTGATATCTGTATCTTACCCTCTAAGACTCTGAATTAATTATTCTGGGATACAGCTTAGGCATTAGTGATTTAAAGCCCTCCTCAGGTGATTTCTTTATAAATTTAAAACCACAGAATTTGATAGCAATGACTAGGAAAATTAGCATGCATTTCAAATAAGTGTTGTGAAGAGAAATGAGTAGACATCTGGATTCATAACTCCCTGCATACAAAATGGATATGTAATAGATCATCATTTCAGATAAAAATATTGAGACTTTGAAAGCCTTAAAATACAGCATGTTTTTTTTTCTACATACATCTTGATATTTGAGAAGGTTATTTGAGCACACAAGTATATACATATATACAAATGCACTGATGCTTATAAATTAATGAACAAATAAGTCCTGAAAACTATAAAACCAAAAAATCCATGTAAAAATATTGATGCTTCAGGGGCGCCTGGGTGGTTCAGTCAGTTAAGCGTCCAACTTCACCTCAGGTCATGATCTCACGGGCCGTGGGTTCAAGCCCTGCATCTGGCTCTGTGCCGACAGCCCAGAGCCTGGAGCCTGCTTCTCTGGAGCCTGATTCTGTGTCTGCCTCTCTCTCTGCCCTTCCCCCGCTTGTGCTCCATCTCTCTCTGTCTCAAAAATAAATAAAACATTATTTTTTTTTACTATTGATGCTGTATAGACGTGTGAAAATTATGTGCAACTGCCACAACAAGCTAATGGAGCTTAATTTATTTGTGTGTTGATGGGTCACGTCACCAAAGTGCTTCTTGCATGGTGGGCTTTGGGGGGAGAGAATATGAGATTTGAGTCACCACGAACTCCCTGGATTCTCTAAACAACACTCATTTCCCAACAGGATTAAATTAAATAATTACATGAAAATTATACTAATTTTTTCATGCAAGGTATTAATCACATTAGTCAATACTTTACATGTTGTGATTATGCAAAATTAATTGTTTTTTTTAATGTATTCATGAGTTGTAGAAGCTTCATGTCGGATGGAGACTTAATTAGCATCTATCTAGTCCCTTAACCAGTATAATGATAGTCTCTTTCAGATCACTATATCATTTCTTCAACTTCAAAAGGAATTATCCATTAAAAATATGACTTTTTGTTTTAATAGTTTAGAAGATAGATTCAGTATATTTTATGAAATCAATCACAAGTAAGGATGATTCGCAAAGCATGTCTTAAAAATCGTCATGCATAACACATGTGAGCTTTATAAGTGTGACTTATGAGAAAAACATATCTCAATAAATAGCTATAAATGTATATGTTTATATATATATAATAATTCCCAATGGAAATCAGTTGATGTGAAATACAAATAATATTATAATGACATTCAATCCGTTCCCCTACATGTATAATCTAACTGTAGAGAATTGGAGATGCAAATTAAAATAAAAATTCATTGCTCGCGATAATTGTTAAGAATACCTTTCCATCTGGGAATTCCCAAAAGGAAAGAATTTTAAAAGCTAAGAATGCTTTAATAACACAATAGAAAAACTTATGCGTCTTATCCTATAACACCATTCTGTAATATCTCAAGTTCTGTCTATTGCCAAAGTTAGAAGGATCCTATACATTTTTTAGAACAATACTTTTGGGAATTCTCTTTGTAAACATTTAACTTGGCTTTGTAAATGTAGAGTTCAGTTCTGGGATGTACCTTTCTATCCTGTACCTTCAAATTCAGTTTGCTGTGAAAATAGTGGGCTGGCTGACTACAGAAGCCTATCTACCCTGCACATCCCCACCACATGTATTTATTCCGCCCCCCGCACCAAGCCTTGGGGAGGCTCATTCACAATGGCATACTCTTCAGGAATATCAAATTGGAGAAAAATGGAAAGAACGAAACACTTTCAAACTTTATTAAATTTCCTTCCCAGCAGACTGGTTGGATGTTTCACTGTTTTTCTGCCCCGGTGGTCGCTGACTACTGTGTCTGGCTGGCAGGTCCAGAGAAGAAAGAATTCTCTTCAAGAGTAGCGTCACTCTCCTAAGCAAATGGATGCAAGTTTTGAGACGGAGGCTGTTAGTTACTCATTATCCATGCATGCCTTTAATCCTCGAGCACTCTTAGTCTGTTGCTCACAGAACAACCCTCTTTTAGGAACCATGTCATATACCTCCTGTATCAGATATCTTAGGGGAGCACACTGCAAAAGGTCATGACAAGATCGCACAATCTGCCATAGAATTTTCACGTTCCCAGAAAAGTAGTCCTCTTAAGGATTGTTGCTTTCTTACACAGATGGAGAAAAGCCTCTCGTTTCTCACCTGGTTTCTGAAGCACACACTTCTGGCACAGCCTGACCAGAATCCGGAATCCCAGGAGAAGGAACGTTTGTGACTGCTATAAGGCAGGTCTCCCAGTCTTATAAAATCCCCTTTATTCCGCTCAATACACAACTTCTAGAGCAAGACACACACCCTCCCCCTTCAAACCCTACCTAAGTAGCCATAGGAATGGGAAAATTCCACTCACCACGATGGTAAACATCTTCCCCCTTCCTCCTCTTTGAAAGAAGGAGAGGGTGATCCAATTCAGGAGCATGGGACAAAAAGACACTGCCAGGCAGTCTTCATTCCCCTGTACGTGTCCTGCCTTGCCCCAGCAGGGACTTGCTGAGTGAACTCCTGGTGGTAAACTGCCTGCACCTGGCAGTGGTCAAGTGAAAAGGGACCAGCAGCGAGGAGCATTCTGACTTCTTTTGGTGGGTCCGCTTTGCTCATTCCAGTCACCAACGGGAGGAAAGAAAAGATGGTTTATGTTATCAGTGAATTCAAAAGAAAGAACAAAAAGCAAGCTCAGTCTGGAGCTTCTGGCGCTCCTTTAAATCTGGCTGCCTGCAGAGAAAGTGTTCGTCGTGTTTTGGTTTGCTTTCTGGTCTCAGCCTTGTCATACGGTTACACAGGCAGTATCTGCTCCTCAAGAAGAGGTCTATATATCCCCAGCTCTTCCTCTGACTGGGCAAGTGTGTCAATTCTGGATGGAGTAGTAGGAAACCCATTGTGGCTGCCTCTTTTGGCCACACGCTCCAATCCGGCTCCATCGGTAATACAGTTGACATTTTTTCTCTCTAATATTCTGACTTCTGTGATTTATCTCTCAGTTGGGTCTGAACCCAAAGGGGAAAAAATAAAAGAGTATGAGTTTTAGCAATCTAGAATTCCTAGTACCAGTGACTGAACAAGTTAGGTTTCCTTTTCTTTATTTTCTGCTGTCATTGAAATTTGTTCTACTTCCCGTGTAACGTACATTAGTCAGCCTGCCTCCTATGCAGTGCTTATCAAACAAAAGAGTTAGAAAACTATTTTTCTTTTTCCTTGTTTAATCACATCCTACCATACACAATGTGTCCTAAACGCAGCCCCATTTAACTTCACTTACATTTCGATATCTGCATTTCCTGTCCTCTACATGAGAATCTTGTGTACCTTTTTTGCTTAAAAAAAATTATATATGTATAATATATATTTTTATAATAATATATATTATATATATAATATACATAATATATATATATTTATAATAATATATATTATATATAATATACATAATATATATTTATAATAATATATATTATATATATAATATACATAATATATATTTATAATAATATATATTATATATATTATATACATATATAATATATATAATATATATTTATAATAATATATATTATATATATAATATACATATATATATATTATATATATAATTTTTTTGAGAGAGAGAGAGAGAACCTGAGCAGGGGCAGAGGAGGGTTAGAGAAAGAAGGAGAGAGAGAATCTCAAGCAGGCTCCGTGCGGGCCTGGATCCCAGGAACTGTGAGATCAGGACCTGAGCCGAAATCAAGAGTCAGGCGCTCATGGAAATGAGGCCCGCAGGTGAGGTGCCCCCTTTATCTCTTTTGACGAAAGACTGATTACTAGCCAAGAGCCAATAGGAAGATTCTACTCCTAAGAAAAAAAAGACATCTTTTTTAAGAGTCACGTAAGATGCTCAGGGAATGTAACTGTTCATTACCCAGTGAGTGCCCTACCTACACCATGCATCTCTCTCTCTCTCTCTCTCTCTCTCTCTCTCTCTCTCTCAAAAAATAAAACTTACAAGAAGTTATGACATATATTAGAATATCAATAGTGTTAAGGGATTCTGCAATAAATTTAATTTAATTCTGTGTAATCTAGCACTTTCCCAATATCCTTTATAGTGGGAAATTTCATTTGTGTGCTTGTTTATTTCACCTAAAACATTAGCGTCTCCTACTTCCGGGATTTTCTCCATTGTCCCTAGCCTTGCTCCATTCTCTATAAGAATAATGATGACCGGATTCATTAGACGTTTATTGGTTATTTTGTTTTAATTTAGCAGCCTTCCTCACTCTATTGTAAATACCATAAGAGCAGAACTTATCTGTTAAGTTCTCTGTTTCATCACCGATATTTAAAAACTTCCAGAATCCGTTCCAAAGAGTGTTTCATTGAGCGTTTATTACCTAATGCTTCTCTGTCTTCCTTATTTTTATGTTCTAAACTCAGGATTTTCTCTCTGATTAAAAGTATTTAGGGGGCGCCTGGGTGGCTCAGTTGGTTAAGTGTCCAACTCTTGGTCTTGGCTCAGGTCATGATCTCACGGTTTGTAGGTTAAAGCCCTGCGTCAGGCTCTGTGCTGACAGTGCAGAGCCTGCTTAGGATTTCTCTCTCCCTGTCTCTGCTTCTTCCCTGCTTGCTCTCCCTCTCTCTCAAAAAATAAAAATAAACATAAAAAAAATTTTTTTAAGGGTATTTAAACCACATGTCAGCACTTGTCAAAGCTATCTGATAGAGAAAACTCATGTTCTATTTTATTTTCTATCCCTCCTTTTCTACTCATATGCAAAGGTATACGATTATAAGTCCGTATAATAAAATCTATACTAATAAGTTGGAAGTTTCCTATTACATCGCTTGTACTAGGGAAAATTATTAAAAATTCCTTTTTGCTCATATTTTTGGTCATATTTTTTGGCCAAATTTCTTACTGATAATATTTCAAAGTTGAAAGAAACTGCTTTTGGTTTTGGGGTTTTTTCCCCCTTTTTTCTTTGCCAGTACTGTTTTACCAAGTTCCAGCAGAAACTTCAACCTTTCTATGTCATGAAACTTGCCAAATTTTCATCCAGTCTAAAAAAAAGAAAATAACGTTTTCCAAATAAGATTGACTTGGATTTTTAACGTATTGAGTAGTAGTTTTTAAACAGGGGTGGAATGACCAAGCCACCTGGACATGTTATGAAGTCTGGCTCTATCCAAACTTGTCCCCTCTTGGTTTCTTTCTACACGCAATATGCTGCCAGGAATTTAAATGGTTTTCAGCTGGGCAGTGAACAACACTTCTTTACTGTAAAACATCTCACTTCATATCTGAGCACAGTTCATTCTCTTGAACTGTGAACACCACTTCTTGGTTAAGACTCTGATATTGTTCTGTAGAATTACAGTTACAGTTACCGTTTCTCCAGAAAACCCTATGTTCGTCCTTATCATAAAGCTTTGGTTTGCATTTCTGTCTGGGAAAAAATACAAATCTTGCTAGGTTTTCCTCTCTATGTATTAAATAATGACTCCTTTAAAGATTTTGCTTTTCACAGGAGCGTGGGAATAGAGATACCTTGTGCGTTGTTGTCAAGGTAAACGCCATACAACATTTAAGGCAGGTAACAAAGCCTTCCTTTCTAGCATTTTCTACAGACTTGTTTTGGCACATAAATACATTTTCTATGGTTTTGTCCATTATAGATTCCCAAATTTCAAGTCATGGCAGGATAACTTGGATATAGAGAAGGAATGTATTTGGTATGTTGCTTGCTTCATGGAAATTTGGTTTACCTCATTTGGATAGATTTTGTTTTATTGTGAGAAACATCTTCCATTATAGATTTTGTCCAATTTACAAAATAAATAGAAAGGAAAGAAACAAAGAGTCCGGTATTTTCTTCTACTCAGAAAAGAAAGTTGGCTAGCTTTCATTTATCTCCTTCCTAGAAGTCCCATTTTTTAAATGATTTTTTTTTCTGAGAAAGTTTGTGTGCTCTGAAGAAAGATGAATCAGTTTGATTTTAAAGTATTAAAGCCTTGATATATTGTTTGCAAGACACTTACTCATAGTGCTACTTGAAATGAAAGTTTGGCAAGAGTAAAGGTTAATACCAGAGTAACTCTTTCAATTACCCTCAGAAATCTGCCTCTAAAATGCTTTTAGATTACTCATTTCAGAAATACACTCTGAATCACATTTATAGAAGAGGTCCCTTCTGCCTTCTGTTCCCATGCTCTCAGTAACTGTTCAGATCCTTGAGATCATATAATTCAGTCTTTTCTTTGTGTAATGCATTCTTGTTTTATATTGTGTGACAGAAAGAAAAAAAAAAAACAGAAGAGTCAGTATAAATTGAAGAACTGTAATTCATTCAATGTGGGAGAAAGCAGTCCCGATTACCAGAGAAAGCTGACAACGTATTTGTAGACATAATAAATTCTAAACCTTAATGCACAGTGTATTCATCAGCTCATGTTGACATAACAAAATACCACAGACTGAGTAACTTAAATAACAGAAAATTATTTATCACACTTCTGGAGGCTGGAAGTCCAAGATCAAGGTGCTTGCAAGGTAAGTTTCATTCTGAGGCCTCTGCTCTTGGCTTAAGTCATCTTGCTGTAGGATCACATGACCTCTTCTTGTCTGTTTGGAGGGAGAAAACCAGCTCTCTGGTGCCTCTTACCCAAGGATACTACTCCTATCACACAAGGGCACTGACCTCATGACCTCATTTAACATTAATTACCCTCAAAGTCCCCATCTCCATATACTATCACCCAGGAAATTAGCACGTCAACATATGAGTATTTGAGGGACACAAACCTTCAGTCCATAACACACAGTATCAACGTCTTAATAATTTATTATGTCAAAGATGAAGACTCTTACTTCTTGTGAATTATGAGTTTGGTAAAGGTATGCGCCAGTTGGATCCCCTGGGAAACAGACACTGAAATGGAGTTAAAAGTCCACACAATTTATTAGGGGATAATATCAGTGAAGAGATAAAAGGAGGGAGAAGGAGAACAGGGCAGGGAAATCCTCCAAACCAAGGTGCATATCTGACACATGAGAAAGGATTAAGTAAGAAAAATAGTGCAGCTAGACTAGCGGACTGCAATCTAGATGTGACATGATCATTCCAATGGGAGCTCCAGTGCAACGATTGTCTGTCAGAGGAGTCCTGCATTGGGCAGCAACAGTCAGTCTTTGGTGTATTTACCGTTGTCACTTACCAGGTCAGGGGATCCAAAAAGAGCGTGACGTCTTCTCAAAAGCAAAGGAAGATCCTGAAGGTACTGAGTCCGCAGGCTGTCATCTAAGTGCACTACTACCTTGATGAGACTCAGGTGGTGCATCTCCATCCATTGTTGTCACAGACTCACTCTTGGGCCATGTGGGTTGACTTCTACAAACATTTAAAGGAGCAGTTCCTCCAGATTCTAGTAGGCTTTTCTTGTTGGAAACAAAATGTAGAAGAATGAGATTCATAAGATAATTTCAGCCTCAGCTGCTACAATTTTTTTTTAGTGTCATAACTGGTACTCATCACCCACCTTGACAGTATCCATTTAAAATTTGTTGGCCTAGGGGCACCTGGGTAGCTCAGCTGGTTACACATCCGACTTCGGCTTAGGTCATGGGCTCACCGTTTGTGGGTTCGAGCCCCATGCTGGGTTCCGTGTCGACAGCTCAGAGCCTGGAGCTTGCTTTGGGTTCTGTGTCTCCCAATCTCTCTCTGCCCCTCCCCCGCTCACACTCTCTCAAAAATGAATAAATATTTAAAAAATTGGGATAATAAAATTCAATTAAACAAAATTAAATTGAAAAGATTAAATTTGTTGGCCTAACCTATCACCTTTATGGAGTTCACTGTCTTACTTGGTGACAAGACTCAAATTCTCCCTCCTGAGAGATCTTAGCCTCTGATAAACATACTTTCCTCAGGCTACTTTTGCTGCACTTGTCCATTTATAGTCGTAGCTGGGTAATGGAGTAATAAGAGACCCCCCCAGTGGATGACCTGAGTACCACACATTTTCCTTCCGGACCTCAATGAGTAACAGCAGCCTTACCACTTCTGGCTGGTCAGGGTCAATTTTCCCTCCCAAGAGAGGCTCCTCCTCTTGTCTGGTTCAGTGAACACAAGGAGTACACAGTGTCCAATTGTCAACACTAGTTGGCAGTTCAATATAATCCTTGCTATGTCCTCTGGTAAGTGTGCATATCCTATAGACACCAGGCCCTCTAATCATGACAAGCCCACGTTTGCAAACACGGGAATGACAGCAAGCAAGGCTACTCCCACTCCTGATCAGTAGTTACCAGTTTCTTGTGTTCTTCCTATTGGGAATACATCTGGTACATAGGTCTCTGATTTAGTGTTTACACTAGATGCTAGAGAATAGCACCTCACTTTTTTTTAAATTAATATTTATTTATTTTTAAGAGAGAGAGAGACAGAGCATGAGCAGGAGAAGGACAGAAGGAGAGGGAGACACAGAATCTGAAGCAGGCTCCAGGCTCCGAGCTGTCAGCACAGAGCCTGATGCGAAGCTTGAACCCATGAACCGCAAGATCATGACCTGAGCCAAGGTTGGACGCCAACCGCCTGAGCCACCCAGGTGCCCCAGAGTAGCACCTCATCGTTAGAGACTATTGGGTCCAAGCCTGTGCCTCTGTTGTGCCTTTAGGCCACTCCAAGTTCTATCAAGCCAGTGTATCTGGATGGAGCATTATGGGACAGAACAAGGGATCGCATTGTCATGGGCCCACACCCGTCCATCCTTTGTTTTAAAGGGTGTTTTTTGGACCGATACAATTTTGTGTACAAATTCGTATCTGTCAATTAAGCACTCCATTATCTTGGATGCTGGTGCTGACTGAGGGTTTATGGGCGTAAAGACAAACCTCTACTTGGAACAATTGTCTACATTTCTGCAGCCAGCTTAATGGCCCTTCAAAGCGAGAAGAATCTCAATGTGACTGATTGCACTCCACAGGAAATAGTTTCATAATAGTGGTTTGGAGTCAGTCTATGTTGCCGAGATTTTAGAGATTCAGATGATAACACAACTGGATCAACTATGGCATTTGGGATCTATGCTTTTGGACTCATGTATAGTCTCCATGTGGCCACTCCATTTACGTGTGTACCATGTCATTTCTGGAGCTGAGTGAAGACAAAAGCAAAAAAATATCAATTGTCCGTCTTTCATCTTTTCTGTTCTCCACTGCTTCTTCCACGATGGATGATTTCTTGTCGGAATTAATAAATAATACATATATGTTTCATGTGTGCTCTCTCCTGAGTATCCACACATGTGTTTCTGTTCTAGGCCTCTTTGTCTCTAATCTTCCAGTCCTTTCTGTCTCAGGTCCTTGTGCCACATCATTTGCTGCTGCTCATGAGTAAATGTATATACTCGTCCTGCCTTATTATCATGTCATGGTATAAGATATTTGTGTGTGTGTGCATGTGCGTGTGTGCACATGAGTGCTCACTGTCTTAACACAGTTTTGAGCCTTGGTGAGAGGCTGGTTAGTTCCCCTTCTCGAGAAGTCCAATAACAGCCCCCCTCCCCAATTAATTCTCAGTCTGGCTTTCATCCTCAGGACCACTATACGCCCTGGCAATTGTCCCAGGGTCAGGTGACTGACAACCAGGGATGGCCCCTATGACCCAGAACCCTCTGGAATGTTTCACATTATCCTATCCTATGCCTGCTTTCCTGGCCTTACCCTAATCTTCCCATAGAAACCATAATAAAATCTTTTTCCCATAGCTACCACTTGCTCTCCTCCTTATCATAGGTCCTGGTGTTTCCCTTGAGTCCGACATGGCATGCTGTGTTCTCCCCAGGGGACTGTGTGTATAACAATATTGTAAAATTATTTCCAGTTTTCCTCCTTTGATCTGCATCTAGCGTCACCATTTCTCACCCAAGATAATACGGTTAAAACATATGGAGGTATGATAGAAATTGCCACAATACATTATTTTGATCTTTAAGAGTGGCACAAATTTCTGCCACCCCCCTGCAAATCTGAAGACACAATACTGATTTTGATTCACCACCGAGGTGTAGCTCAGGACAGTTTCAGAGGCTTGGTCTCCCCCACGATCACAATAGCTTTTCCTGCAGAGGTCAAGGACTCACTATTGGGTATATTTCAACTGCCAAGAGCTTCAACACCAATTATGCATTCAGAACCAGGTCATACAACCAGTGGGTGGAGCATCAAGGACAGTGGTTCCACGAACTGGACTTTGGCTCAAACGTCAATAACTACTTGCCTCGTGTCTGTCCCTGTTTTAATAGAGAGGCCATGATGATTCTTCGAGATCGTGAAGTATGAAAGCTAACTCAAACCCTGTTCCCAGTTGCTCTTGAAATGCTTGGGTGTCCCATTTCCCAGCGTATCATCCAGTAAACAGCTGCATCTCTCTTTGGAGAAGAACTGAGAGAATCATTTCCCTGTGTAATTATCGTGAATCCTTCCATTCAGGAATCTAGCCACTTCAACCCATGCATCTGTGTCTGGAAATTGACTTCATTCTGGAAACCGAGGAAAGGATTCTGACTCTATTTAGAGTGGCTACCCTTAGCCTTCTGCTCTTCCGATCTTAATTTCTTTTGATTATGTACATTCAGCGGAGCGTGGGCTTTGCATATTGTGCTCTCGGACATGCTGTTTTGTTAACTGTCTTCTCAAGTTTCCGTGTATCAGTCCTGCTTGAATGCCACTCACTGCTCATTATGGTCATTGTGACCACCCCCGCAGCCTTGGGACATTACGAGTTGCCACTGGCCTCTATTCCTTTGATGTCCCGCTGTCCCCACGGCTATCCATACGTCAGGCCCTATCAGGCTCTCTTGCAGTCACCCCTGACTAGGACTTCTGAGTGATGTTGGTGTCCCTCTCTCATCCCATTCCCAATAGCCTTCATGAGTACTGTGTCTTCTGAGCCTTCCCTTGGAGCATAATTTTCTGATGGTTTTTTTGGACTCACATAATACATCCATTCCAGTATGGCCACTTTCCCGAGGCTTTTGTTGCTTCTTCCATTATCTGTCACAGCAATTCAAGCTTTTCAACTTACCTCCGCAGGGGACAATGCTTTCTCTAGGCTTCTCTGAGACATCCAACCAGCAATTTAGATGGCCATCCTACTCATCAATGTTAGATGAGTCTTACGCTGGGTAGAAATGACTTGGTCCTAATTCCTCCACCATTGTATATTGTTGGAGGGAAGCTGTTCAGGAAGAGAATGGCCTCAGCTTGAAACTCATGCTGGTCCAGCAGGTGATCCAGCTGGAGGCTGTCAGCTATCTGTACTCCTTGTATCTGCACAGCAATTACATTCTTGAAGGGGGATCCAGCTGGCACACCTCCATGGCTGCCTCAAGATGTGAGGACGGGAATATGAACTGCATAAGGAGAATAGTATTTTAAAATTCAAATTATGAACATGACTTATTTTGGCATAGTTTGGGGGAAATTAATATTTGAAAATGAAAACATTTAGTTATGCTACCCAGTGTTAGAGGAGTAATTTGCTTGCTTTGATAGTTTCAAAATTTCTCCTATTTTGCATTCTTCTGAGAGCACGATGTTAAACTTAAATAATAAATATTTAATCCATGTGAAATTATTGCAGTTTGTTTAAGCATGTACATATATGTAAGATATTTAAATGATAATATTGGGGTCATTGATAGAGTTTTACACTAATCGTCCCCAATAAAATATTCCATGAGGTCACTGCCACATCAGATCCACAACATTGGTTAATATAATGCATTGGGATTTGCCTTCATACAATGTTGCCATAAGACCTTCATGCTGTGAAGAATCCTAAGATTATAGACCATAGTGGAGAGAGAGGCCCCACCATCCCAATTGTCCCAGTTGAGTCCACTTCCAGCATGTTGGACAGCTGCCTATACATAGCTGCATGAGTGAGAACCGATGATTCCAGGTTATTCCAGAAAAACAGATGAGGCATTTCACAGAGTTGTAGGAAAGAGTACATTTCTTTTGTTTTAAGTACTTTAACATTTTTGGTACATTGCTATGCAGCAATAGATAAAGGATACAAGGTCCTTTCAAGAGCATCAGGGAGCCATCCATCAATCATCTTTTCAAAGGTAAAAACTGAAATTTCATAAAGTAACAGATACTATCTGAGGAAAGAATACCACAACCTATGTTTATCTAAACATAGACTCTAAATTATTCTTAGAAAAAAACTACTTGTGAATATTAGAATAGGTACATTTTTCACTTCTGATAGAATATAAACTTCTAGGCTATGTTCATTAAATTTTTTTTAAAACATCCTATGGTGGTAAATTCATTGTTTTTAACGTGCCATCTTTAATGAAATTTCAACGAACATATCCATAGTATTCAGTAGAAATTCAATAATGAATAAGGCATATAAATATGGAAAGAATTTATAGATGTTAAAAACTGTGCTCAGAGAAGAGATATCCTTTAATGTGTCTTGATTTTACTGTTATCTTTTATTGTATTTACTTCACTTATTTGTTAAATAACTCATAATTTCCAATAAGTATGCTCTACATTTAATATATAAAAACATTCCCTAAAGGTAGAAATAGACAGCAATACAATAATAGTAGGAGACTTTAATACCCCACTTTCATCAACAGAGAGGATCATCCAGGCAGAAAGTCAATAAGGGAACATTGGCCTTAAATGACACATTAGTCAAGATGGACTTAACAAATATGTTCTACTTTCAATTCTTTCAATATTCTTACCAGCAGATATGTAAGCTCACAATTTTAATGCACAGGTGCCATAGGAGCCATAAGAGAATGGGTTTCACAAGGAAAAGATGTCAGGATGACATTTAAAGATAAATCGGCTACTCTGTAAAGGAGCTAGAAGAATTGCAGAATTGTGGTAGGAATTGAAAGAATATCATTGAGAAAATATTTTGAGATTTCAGGGGAAGTTTCAATAATGATAATATTTGTCCGAGAATGAATCGTGCTACCGTAAGATGGTTGCATATTCGATGTTCTTACCCCCAATGGGGCGGTTGGAAGAAGACATCACGATAAGACTAGACGTGGTCCTGATATTAACAATCTCCTCAAGCTTGAGGATATGAAATGAGATAGTGACTATGAAAACAGTTTGGAAAATTGTGAAGTACTTAAAACTTGAACATTTGGATTTCCATTATTTCTCTTTATTTCATTAACCATGGATGACTACCCAGACTAGTAAAATTTTATTAACTGCATCTTGACATTTAAATATTCAGAGCTGACTTTCAAGGTGTAAGTTAGCTGGAAAGGCCATATTCCCTGAGTGCTCTGGAAATTTAAGGGTGAAATTGAATCAATCAATCAATCAATCAATAAAACACCTCATTTATCCAGCTCCAGTTTCCCCTACACCAAATTCTAGGGAGATAGCTTTATAAAGGGAAAATATGTCAGTCATTCTCAAACTTTACCTTTTAAAGCTGTTAACTGTATTAAAATATTTTAATAAATCTAACAACATGTTCATCAGGCTTTCAAACCAACATGCCTATTGTTCATAGAAAAATGATTTGGTAAATGAAGGTGACAGTCAATATGACTACAGTTTTTAAAAATGGAAGAAGCAGAAATAATCAAAAACGTGTTTACTTCCAATGCATTTTGAAAATAAATACATGCTTTCAATTTGCCTATTAGCAACCAGGTTTGGTCTAAATATGTCATAACGATTTTAAGGTAATTATATTGGCATCTCAAACAAGTACAACCTAAATTTTCTCAGCAACGAATTTGACATATTGGATGACGCACGTTGATCATTACATTTGACTTTTATATCGTCTTTGAAGGGACATCATATACTTGGTCATGTTCCCTTAAATACACCTTTGAGATGACTGTTAAATACAAACATAAGTTCAGTTGAATAGTAAAAAATGACACTGTCAGGTATTTCTGCCTTGAGGATTCCACTGCCACTTGAGAGATTCTGAATAGTTTTGTGGCTTTAGGTAGAAATAAGTTGAGGTAACCTTGATTTAATCTACTTACCTCAGCAAAAAAAAAAAAAAAAAAAAAAAAAAAAGGAAATCCCCAGGTGCCAACAATGATTTCTCAAATTCCCACTAAAATAGAGAGGAGTATAAACTTTGAATGCCCCCCTCCCCCTGGGGAGTGTTGAGCTAGAGCCCTCTGGAACATAGTGGGCTGGTGTGATCCAGTTCTATCACTTTCCATTACAACCTCTGTCAGCCTAGTTCTAAAAATACCCAGGAGGGCAGTTTAACCTTTCTGAAAGCTGCATTGTAGAAAAGTCCACATTAGATAAGATCCAGTGTATCAGTTTTCTCCCTTTCATCCCAACACAGATCAATCGCATGCTAGTCTAAAACTTGTTGGGAATCCAAAAGAATTTAATAGGTCCCATCATCTAATATGTGCCAACAGTTGTATTTCAGCTACATTGTCTGACTTCACTGGGGATTCATACAGATGTTTGAAATGTTCATTCGTTTATTCTCTTCTGGTTTGAGTTACTAAAAGCCCTAATTGACTTGCAAATCTGCTATATGGAGAAATGAAAAATTATTACCTATTAAAATCCCAGACTGAATTTAACAAATAAGACATTGTAGAAAAGAAGTATGATGAATAATTGTACATACATGAAATAGCATCTGGAAGAGGGAAAGATAGAGCAATTCTCCAAAGATGTTCTGGTACATTTTTTAAATTTTTTAAAATGTTTATTTTTAAGAGAGAGAGAGCATGAGCAAGGGAGGCACAGACAGCGGGAGACACAGAATCTGAAGCAGGCTTCAGTCTTTGAGATGTCAGCACAGAGCCAACACGGGGCTCAAACCCACAAACGGCGAGACCATGACCTGAGCTGAAGTCGGACGCTCAACCGACTGAGCCACCCAGGCGCCCCTGTTCTGGTACATTTTGATTGGAATTTTATTAGTATTACATATTTGCTGTTAATTGTTGGCTGTCCTCATCTTGATGAATGTTTTTTACCCTAAATTATAATTTGGGTGATATTCATTTTGCAATATCCTGATTGAAATCAATTTAAAATTGTTTGAATTTGCCTGAGTGGTGTTTGAATTTTAATTTTTAGCTTTACTTTTCCTTCTTTTTTTCTTATTCTTTTTCTTTGAGTCATTTTTATTTGAGATGTCCTTCTTGTAAGTTGTGATTAGTTAGACTATGTAGCAATGTAAATTCATGGTCTGAGATTTAATATATTTTACTCTGTTAATATTTTTGAAGTGTCTGATGAGTTTTCCATAATATGTGGTTTCCCTTTAAGTATTTTTGTATGTTGCATTCTATATGGAAAATGTGAATATTTTGATTTTTCAATGGTGCAGTAAGGACAGGGGATGAAGGGGTGTTAAATATCTTGGCTATAGGGTTTAATTTGGGTCTATGGCACAATGTAACCTACACTAGAGTTTGCTTTTTTTTATTCATACATATTTAAGTTTGACTTCCACAGTTTTAGTGCATGTTAACTGTTAAGGTATAACAACAATAATTTTTTTAGAAATTTGATAATAATCCAGAAAATAAGAAAACATATGTTTGTTTAATTTACGGTAGAAAGCCTACCCAGTGTTTTTTTCACATATTTTTCTCCCATCTAGGAGAATAGTAATGGTTGTTTAAACTGGCCTCTGGAAACAGAGGAATAGTTATAGCCCCCAAGCCTCTACTATTCATTATCCATTGTAAGAAATAAGGGTTTATTACCTTGCAAGCATTTTCTCTTAAATGTGATGAGTAAGGATAACTTAGAAGTTATTTGTATCTATTTATTATGATGACTATCAAAGTGCTAACCCCAGAGGTGGTGCAGGCTGCTGTCCAATTAAAATAACTACCATTTCAAAGTTTATAAAGAAGTGATCATTCTTCAGAAATTTCAATCTGGTTTTTGAACATATGGAATGTGATGTATTTAAACACGTCTTACCTTTAACATTTCCCAACTCACTTCTGTAGGAAGTCTAGCTTAAGAGTGGTCTCTGATTCTTCCCACTCTACCATCAACATTAAGAATGGCTGCAAGTTATATTTGATTCGTACGTAGGGGAAATAGGAACTGTCCTTAAATGAGCAAAACAATGCTGAACAAGTGTGTGAACAAATTCACATAAAAAAATGTTCAAATAATCTCAACAACAATTAGTTCATTTGAAATAATCAATACGTGTATATTCTGAAGAAGTGTGATGAGACTTAAGGTCTATAGAGCGAATTATTCCTTACAATATGCAATCGATTCACTTTTTATAGGAAAAGGATGGTCTTCTTTCTCTAATGGAAAATTATTAATGCTAACATCCAACACTACTTTTATACTCAGTGATAGTGTTCCAAATAAAACAATTCTAAAATATGTATCATCTAAGAAGTCTCAGGCTAATTCTCTTTAAGTGGATACGAATACAGGTAGGAAATTTAGCCTGAGAAAAATAGTATATGCTGAATGGAAATGAAAAAGTCAGAAACAACAATCAAAATATTGTTGGGGACTTCTGAGAAACACAATGTAGTGAAGCTAAGTGTACGATTCCCACTTTCCTGTCTTAGACAACTAAAGTGACCAAAATAATATGGGCATGAGCAGAAGTAAACAAACCAAAACCAAAAAACACTGGCTATGTAGCAATAACCAGGGAAAATACTACCCAGAGCCTTAAAAGGAGAGGGACCACCATTGAGTCAAGAACGTAGGGCAGTCTGGAAAAGTGAGGACCCATGTTACAGTGAGTTCTGTGAACGTGGGGCGGTGGGGCACGGGGTCACCACAGACCTGGAAGAGCTTATCCGGTGCCCTAGTTTCTGGGAGTGCAAATAAATGCAAATAATGAATAGCTCAGGCATCGTCCAGGCCACTTAATAAACTCAGCATGGCTTACCCTTTTTTAAACAGACGTGCTCTTGCTTCTGAAGAAAAAAAAAGTCCAGCCACTCCAAATAAAACATTCGTAGGACTGTGGAATTGTCTGTGCAGACTTTCCAGATGCAAGGGCTGGTTTCATTAAAACAGTAATTCAGTTTCTTAACCCGCTGGGTTGTTGAGATGAAACAGATGTCAAGCCCAGCCACACTGTATCTGAAGAAACGGGCAAGATGAAAATAAAAAGCAAGTGCAGAAAGCTAGTTTTTGGTAGAGCTGATGTTGTTTCTTTTAACTGAAAAATTTTCTGCATAAAATATTTTATGCAGATTTAATTTCCTAGTTCCTCAGGATCTCACCCAGGGTGCCTTGACCTTGAACTGAATAATCCATCTATCAAACATGGTGTTACATTGTCTGTGGAGTAGTTTGTTTTTAAAACATCCTTCAGTACAAACAGTTTTATGTAAGCTTGCATAAGTGGCTTCTAATCCACAGCATAGTAGAAAATAGTGAGACTTTGAAGCAACTCAATCAGCAAAGCACACTCCAGACCTGGCCTCTTAAGCACCTCAAATATCATTATCACAATTTCCATCATACTGGTTGTTAATTAGCAGGAGAGGTGATAGAGAACATCCAGGATGATAAGTGGTATTCGGAATTATGTGGTCTGGTAGAAAGCCCACGCACCAGAGAGGGGAAACCAGCAGCAACTACTTTTGAATTCATATTCCTAATATTGAGTTCTGTTCATTTCTGTGTCCTCTGTCTGCTGACTGATCAATGTTTTGCCGGCATGTTACTAAGGCTCAAACACACGCGTGCGTACACACACACACACACACACACACACACACACACCAGTGGATATCTGAGAAAATAACCTGAAACTTAAAAAGACAAACACAAAACATAGAAGAAGGAGATAAAAAACAGAGTAAATTACAAACAAAATTGATAGTAGGAACTAAGCAAATTAGAGGAATTACCTGCCTTGCATTTTTTAATGAATAAAAATTCTAAAATAAGAGATTAAACTACATTTTCTAAAAATATTGAAGTGCAGAATGTGCTAGCAGCATAAAAGCAAGCACATTGTCCCTGTTGTTTCTTTCAAATCTTTTCACCGCTGGTAACAAACCCCAACCCCATGGCATTAGGTTGTAAAACCCACCCATCTTCAACCACAGTGATTGGTCCAGAGACGATCATATCAGTAAAGCAAGGGCTACAAAAAGCCTTCCTTGGATTTGTTCTTGCAGAAACTGGCAGCAAAATGCCTGCTTTCATTTCTTGGATGCCTCAGGCTCCATGGACCTGAGCCTAAAACTATCTGTAGCTGTGGATTCAATCTTGCCTGAGCAGCTGGCCTGAGAGAATCAAGCCAACACACAGAAACACACACGGAAAAAGAGAAAGTCTCAACAATATTCAAGTTTTATGAACCTCCAAGCTGGTTCCACCTTTCCATAATTCAACGGCAGAAACCAGTGCAAATCCCAACATTCTTTGAATTAGTGTGCGGGGCTTCTGTCCATCAGGAGCTTCACTAATACAAGCAGGAAGAAGGAAGGTTGCCAATGACAACCATAAAGTGGGGAATCCTTCATGAAACGATGAATCAGGGGGCTTGGAATCAGGGTCCCTCCCTCACAAGCTGAGATGGTGTTAGAGGGCAAACTGGGTCTCCCAAAAATTCATATGTTAAAGGCCTACCCCCCCATACCTCAGAATATGAACTTTTTGGAAATGAGGTCATTGCAGATGAAATATGAATTTAAGATGAGCTCATTAGGGTGGGCCCTAATCCTATATGAGTCCTGTCTGTATAAGAAGGGGAAATTTGGACACACACACACACATACACACACACACACACAGATGATAAGAGACATGGAGAAGATGACCGTCTACAAACCAGAGAAAGAAACTTGGCACAGAAACTTCCTCACAGCCCTCAAAAGGAGCTAACCGTGCTGACACCTTGATTTTAGGCCTCAAGCCTCCAGAGCTGTGAAACATTACATTTCTGCTGTTTAAGCCACAGTTTGTGGTATTCTGTTATGGCAACCCTGGCACCAAATATAGATGGTAACAATCCAAGTCCTGAGGCAGTAACCGGTCATTAAAATACCGCTATGATATCCTGGTACTTGGACATTATAGAGGCTGAGTCTATTTAGCTGACTAGGAAAAAAATGATAGGAGATTGAAAAGGATTGCTCACTTCTTTCTGTTTTGAGTAAAAAAAAAATCCTGCAAGTTAGAAACAAGTAAAAATAAAATGTGGCCTGTCTAGAAAGAAAAAAGATAAAGCAAGGAAGATCGATGGCATTGTTGAGGCAGAACATTTCTGTCTGTAATATGCCCAGCCAAGGAGGAATGGCAGGTACTCTGGCCAGTTATTAATGACACCAGCATCCACACATACTGGGAAGGTTCTGACTCAAAGTTGTTGGTTTTAGAGGCTTTCCAGTACTGTTTGTTAGTCGTTGAAGTTGACATGCAGTCATTTAATATTTTAAGGATCTTGGATTATGAGAGAAACAACTTGGGATACTTCCACAGCTGAACCAATTTCCAGTCCCTCACCCCCTCAGTCAGGTGGGAGAGGCCAAAACTTGTCAGCTTTCATAGGTAGTGTTCCTCGAGCCAAGGTAAGGAATCAGGTTTTGTGATTGGTGCCCTTCATATCAAAAATCTTGCCTAGGATAAATCTTGGTTGTTAATTTCAGATATCCAAATAATAAAGAAGTTCAAGTGAAGACAACAGAGGTCCGGGGCATTGTAAGTGATTCCCAGATCCTCACTGATTCCCAGATCCTCCCCTTCTATGTCACATATGTACTCTTCAAATGAAATCTCTCATAAGCTGTGTGGGTTGTTGCCTCACAACCCGAGAACATGCATGTCATAAAAAAGTTATTTTAGGGCCCCTGGGAGGCTCAGTCAGTTAAGCAACCAACTATTGATTTCAGCTCAGGTCATGATCTCACAGTTCGTGGAATCAAGCCCTGCATCGGGCTCTGTGCTGACAGCACAAAGCTGCTTGGGATTTTCTCTCTCTCCCTCTCTGTCTCTGCCCCTCCCTTGCTCACGCACATGCTCTTCAAGCTCTCTTTCTCAAAATAAATAAACATTTAAATAATTAATTAATTAATTAATTAATAATTTTATATCCAGATAATTACCTGTCTTGTGTGGCAGTTTTGTGAAGCCATGCACCTGAAATCCAGAGATCCTGGCATAGTTTCGTACACCCACACCGACACCTAAACCAAGAGCACTCGCTGCTCCATAGATAAGGAAACTCCCATGACAAATGTCTCCGGACTATATACCAAAAGACAAATGTTTCCAAAGGGATGAAAACTGGGTTATCTGCTTTCTTTCCGTCAGTGTGGGCATCCCACAGATTAGAGGATTCTTAACCAGGAGTGGAATGGATCCAGGGTGCCGCTTAATTGTCACACTTTCCCGACCCAGTGGTTCTCTTTGGTGGGCAGAAAAGGGAGAAAGGGAATATTTTCAGTTAGGAGGATCTGAAACACTCTACAAATGATCATTAATTTATTCATTCCATTCTCTGTAAAGTAAATATTTCCAGTTCCTCTTATACCCTGGCCAGTAAGGAGGCAAGTATCCTATAGAGTGACTGCTATGTCTTGCTCTCATGGGTATTCTTTTCTAGATGGCCATTTTTTAAGAGTTACCCAACTTTCTCCCTCTTATTAAATGCTAACTATATGAAAGACAGTTAAATATATAATATAACCCATAAATTTCATGATTATTTTGAGATAAATCTAGGCCTGATTAAAACAAATACAGGTAATGTAGGCCTCCTGGACCAAGATATGAATGAAAAAACTGGATCTGACTTAGGGTTTTGTCCTTTCCATGAGCATGTTTTCAGTTGTATGTAGGATGCTAGCTCAGTATCGTATAGGGAGATTTTGAAATTGCATGTATTAAGAGTTATGTTTAAGGAGTGTGTGTGTGTGTGTGTGTGTGTGTGCGTCTGTGTGTGTGTGCATGTGCATGTGGGTTCATGTGCTGGACAGTCAGAAAGTAGAAAGAAAGAAAACCATAGCTACTGTTATCTATCTACCTCATCCTCACCTTTTTCTGGAACATTCCTATTTCCTTGAACACAAGAAAGGGTACATGTGACAAGGTAGACCACCCATAATGCTCAGACTTGTCAGAATGATCAGCCCAAGGATGGCACATGACTTAATGGGCTCCTGAAATTTAAAACAGGTGCATTCTGGTAGATTCCAATGAAGCTGGAATTATGGAACCTTTAAATTCTGATGAGCCTTCTTTGCCAACAGAAGCAGTCCTTCTACCCCTCCTGAGAAGTTTAGCCCACCTTTGTCTGTAACATTTGTAATAACTTCTTCTGAGGTATTTGCCTTTCTGGGCACTGCCGATTCCCTTCAGAGCCTGCCGCCACCCTCCCTCTTTGCTTCTAGGTGTATAAATAGACTTAAGTTCCAGCATTCCTCAAAGAGTGAGCTATTTATGAAGAGGTCACTAGAAACTGTGGTTTTTCCAGTTTATATGGACAGAAACCTGGAGAGTATATATGAGAATGGATATTAAGGTGCAAGATTATGCTGTTAGGAATATAAAGTTAAATCAGGCCAAAATTATCGATTGAGCCCACTAAGCAGAAATTCTGGATGTTTAATGGCTGGCAGAAATACGGGCTCAAAGGTGACCTATATTAAGTGGAACTGAAATGCCAAAACTACCCTGGTCCACTGTATCATAGGTTCAGGATAACTGGAATGCAAGAGAACACATTCATGTAAGAACTTCTCACCCACCCTGGGAGACTCCAGAGGACGCAACACAATTTCACCATTACGGTAAGAAAAATATTTCTGAGACGACACCCACTGTGCTTTAGGAGCTCTATGGATGTTATTTTCAGTAGATCTGATATCACAGGGAAAATTCTACCATCAAACACGATTGCTAAATGCAGTGGGGATCATTGGAACCCAGAGTTTCAAGGACCAAGTAATGCTACTTACTTGCCAAAGACGATGTAGGTGTGGTTACTGTAGAGGGCAGCGGAGCCAAAGCAGTAATCAGAATAGCCTAACTCGCAGAAACCTGTGACATTGGCTAGTTGATCACGGTTTCCCTAAAAAGTGAAATAGATTGGCAATATACAACTGCTAATTCTGTGTAAGTGGTATTACCTACTATTACTCTTAGTGATCCGCTAGCAAAATAATAACATCTCTCATTATCACCATCTCCTGTGATTAAAAGCCTACGGAAAACTACAATGATCCAATTCACTCAGGAGTGCTAATGGCTCAGACCCTCAGGAAGGAAGGCTTGTCTCATCCCATCAGACAAAGACCCACAGCCAACAGAGGTGCTTGAGGAGTGCAAAGGGAATATAGAATGAGTAGTAAATACTTGCTGTTGGAATTTCATTTTATGCTCTAAAATTCACCTCAAAAATAAAGGAAGCTGGAGGCACCTGGCTGGCTCACTTGGTAGAACATGTGACTCTTGATGTTGGAGGAATCTCAGGTGTAGATATTACTTAAAAATAAAAAAATAAAAGGGGTTCCTGGGTGGCTCAGTTGGTTGAGCATCAGACTTCAGCTCAGGTCATGACCTCACTGTTCATGGGTTCGAGCCCCGGGTTGGGCTCTGACAGCTCAGAGCCTGGAACCTGCTTCAGATTCTGTGTCTCCCTCCCTCTCTGCCTCTCCCTGACTCATGCTCTGTCTCTCCAAAATGAATAAACATTAAAAAAATTAAAAACAAATACAAAACAAACAAAAAAAAAGATGCTGGGGTGGATCAGTCCGTTAAGCATCTGACTCTTGATTTCAGCTCAGGTCATGATCTCACAGTTCGTGAGATCAAGCCCCAGGTTGGGTTCTGTGCTGACAGCACAGAGCCTGCTTGGGATTGTCTCCCTTTCTCTCTAACCTTCCCTGGCTCAAACTTGTTCTCTCTCTCTTCCTCTCTCTCTCTCTCAAAATAAATAAACATTTAAAAAAATAATAATAAAATAAAATAAATCAATAAATAAAGGGAGCCTGAGTCAGAGTCAAGTAATTAGCTGAAACTCATGTAACTATTAAGTACAAAATTCTAAAATGCACACCATGACTCTGTAGTTCCAATATGCATCTCTTGCTTAAAACAAAACAAAGCAAAACAAAACAAAACCCAGAAGTGCACGATTCATGTCATATTAAAATAAAAGGTGATGGATTTGTAGAAAAACAAATCCTTAAGGGGAAAAGAAAAGGAGCATTTTGCCTGAGTTCATATCGCTGTTAGCTGTATTAGTGATTGGAACCGGCCAATTACGAAGCAGATGAAAAAGCTTACAGAGCGCTGAAGGTAATGTAATTCCCCAGCATTTTGTCATAATAATCAAAGCATGGACTTCTATGATGGCCCAACTCAAATGTGAGGACAAACACCAAATTGAAGGAGTCCCCCACAGAGAGCAGAGTCGGACACCTAAATGTCACACGTTGTTGATTGTATAAACAACTTACAGCAAAGGATTTTTAGAAGAAAATTAGCAAATCATTGTGTATTGAGGCTTTTGAACTTCTAAAGCCAAAACAGCCTGCTGCCTCCTATCAGCCCAAGCGCCAGAGCCTCTAGGGCGTATTACACTTCTGCGATTTGAAAATGAGTATTGTAGTGAGGGTTAATGACTTTAAGAATAGGGACAATGATTGAGATCTACTTTTCAAAGGCATCTGTGTAAAATTATTAGCAAAGAGTAGATTTCATGTACTTTAAAACGCTGATGGAGAAAAATTAGTTGGAGAAGTTTTACAGGCCCATCAGGAACATAATGGTCTGTCGTTGTGTCAGTAGTATTTTCCATTCAATATTAACTAAGACCCAACTGTACAACCTAGTATCCATTCTACTCCCCTGACTTAGCAAAACCAACTAAGTGCAGGCCGCGTTTATGTTACCAAAATCCCCCTGTCAATGGGTCTCCATGGACCTGAGAGAATACAGGAAGCTACAATTATGAAGGACAGATACATTATCTCTAATCACCTGGATACTGTAACTGTTTATTTGGAAATACATGCTTGCTTACCCTATTTCTTAGTGCTTTTCCCATGCCAAAAAAAATCCATTATTCACATTGTGTCTACTTCACAGTAATGCTATCTCTATACCTTTGTAAAAATACATTTTTCTTAATGGTATGCTACTAAAAAGCAATTACAAACACAGTTTTAAGCTCTTAAACACTACGAATCATGAACACGAGAGCTTTACATTTATAAACTCCTTTAACTTTTACAGTATTTTCAGAAGGTGGGTGCCATCATATTCCCATTTCAACCGATGAAATCTTGAGTAAATTTCCCAAGACTACATGGCTAATAAGAGACAAAAACAAGGATTTCAGACCCACTTGGTCCAAATTGAAAGGCTCTGCGTTTCAACTCTTTTCTACCAGTAATTATTATTCAATCAAATGATAATATTGACATGGTTAAAGTATTATGAAAATCATTCAAAACTTAAATCTAAGAGTTTGATTTAAGAAATTCAAATAGACATTTGCAGTGTGAGCTTTGCTGTCACTATATTGAGTTGCCATGTGTCACAGTAGTAAAGCCTAAAGAAGATACTCCAACGTCCAGGCTCTCGTCAATGACTTACACACAAATACTTCTTCTTGTTTGGATTTACTAAAATAAACTGGGCATTATTTGCCCTTGGTGATACTGAGAAAACTAATGGTGAGTGTCCCAATGAAGGATCATTTGGATGTAATTAATGAAATTTGTTCAGACTACCTTAATAATAGCATTTTATTCTGAGAAACACAAGGACATTAATTACAAACAAGATTCTTCAGGTTTAGAACGGAATACAAAAGCAGTATTCAAATCACAGAGTATCTTTATCTCATAGTCACCACTTGGCTTTTTCTCTGCCTTTTAGTTTCATTTTCTCCTCCATAGGACCAACATATTTTTTTGCCATGCATATAGTAGAAAATGTGTGTCTCACTCATTTTGGGTTTAAATGTCTTGGTTCAAGAAATCAACAAAGACCAACTTAAGTTGCAAATTCCCAAACAAGAGATTTATTTATTTATATATTTATTTATTTATTTATTTATTGCTTTGGGGGGGGGGTTCTTGGTTTATTTTGTTTTTTTTTTTTTTTTGGTCAATGTTTATCTCTCATCCAATTGGTCAGGTAAGTAGCCACATAGTAAAAACCAACCTTCCTGGAACTATCCATAGGAACTAAGAGAAAGAGTGTTTAAATCTGCAAAACTTGAATGCTACTGATTTATTTCAAAGTGCATTGTGAAGAAGACTTTCTAGACAAATTTGCCAACAGAGAGCTAGATATTGAAATTGTGGACAAACTCAGGACTTTCTGTGTAAACCACCTTGTTCAGGATATCTTAAAGAAAATAGAGTTTGCAATGATACTATCCTAAAAGAAACAATTTTTTTTAAAAGTATTCTGCAGATATTTACTTAAATTGTTATATATTTTTTTTCTCTTGAACAAATCCAAAAGTCCATGGAATTAATCTAATTAAATACTTAAAGGATAATGCCCATTGCATACTAAATTTCTTTTTCTTAGATTTTAATGTATATTTTTTCACTCTTAATCAGAGGTAATAAAGTCAAATGTTTCTGGGGACCAAGAATGCAGGATAGGTGACTGAATCAATCTGCTGTAACAAAACTGGGAGTGGCAAATCTTCGGTCAATTGAATGATCTCTGGCTAAGCAAAGAACATGGATAGAACAGATGAAACCCCTATTCCCCAAGTTCATTCTGTTTGCTCTGAAGAGTGATGTTTAAGTTGCATTTCCAACTAAGTCCATTAAAATACATTTTGTCTATATATTCAATTAAATGTGAGGGAGAGGTAGAAATATAACCAAGATGAAACGAAGTAAAAGTCCAACATCAACATTCTGAAACAAAACAGATGCATGAAGAGAAAATGTTGGCATCTTATGTATCCTAGGCATCTATCATTCAAATAAAGAGAGAATAGAAGGAAGGAAGGAAGGAAGGAAGGAAGGAAGGAAGGAAGGAAGGAAAGAAGGAAGGAAGAAAGGGAGGGAGGAAGGAAGGAAGGGAGGGAGGAAGGAAGGAGAGAAGGAAGGAAGGGGTAAAGGAAGGTCAAAGAACTCATGGAAACAGGCAATAGATGACAGAATGTGGTTACCAGGACCTAGGTGGGTAGAGAAATGGGGATGCTGGTCAAAGGTAAAAGCCTTCAGTTGAAAGATGTATAAACTCTAAGGATCTAAAAATACATCATGGAGATGACAGTTAATAACACTGTGTTGTGTCCTTGAAATTTGCTAAGAGAATACACCTTAAGCATTCTCACCACACTCATACACACAAAAAAGGTAACCATAGGTGAAGGATATGTTAATTAACCTCATTGTGGTGATCATTCACAAAGTATATCTAAGTCAAATCATCACGTATTACACATTAAATATATACAATTTTATTTGTCAATTACACCCTGAAAAATAATATATCAGCATAACAGGAAAAGCATTCTTTTATATATAGGGATAGAACCGCCGAATAGTGAATATGACAAACAACTAAACTATTTACTTCAATATAATGGAATGAAATTGGGAAGTGGAATGTAAAGATACAGAGGAAGTCTGTATTTTTTGAAGGAAACGTACATGCTAAGTGTCATATTTGATGGAGGGGGTGTTGGCACTCAGTTCCTCTGTGTTTCAATTTTTCTGGAAGTTGAAATATTTAATAATTTATAAAAGAAATGAAAAAATATATAAAAGGTATACAATATGTATGACATGATAGATTTCGATATATTTATTATCATATTATTTATATAGTTTCCACTGCACTTTTGCCTGTTATCCTTATTTAAAAATTTTTTAATGTTCATTTATTTTTGAGAAGAGAGGGGGAAGAAGGGGCAGAAAGAGAGGGAACCACAGAATTCAAAGCAGGCTTCAGCCTCTGAGCTGTTAGCACAGAGCCCAATGTGGGGCTTGAACTCAAGAGTGAGATCAAGACCTGAGCTGAAGTCGACATTTAACCGATTGAGCCAGCCAAGTGCCCCAATATTAGTCGTACTTCGAATTGAAGCTGAGGGAAAACAATTTAAGACCAAATGAATCTCAGTCAACTAATCCTCTGACCTTCTTCCAGTCCTCTTAAAACTGCTTATTTCAGTTGGTTACCAATTTGATATGGATTCTACATCATCTTTCTCCCTTTCTGAAGAAATCCCTTATACATAGTTCTAGATAGATGGGAAAAGAAGGTTCAAATATATTCACGTGCAATTGATATTTAAGTGCTCAGAATTGCCAGGTACTGTGTTCAGTGATAGAACATCGCATGTGTTTTTAAAAGCCAGTGAGAGATAATACCAAAGACAAACACCCAAATATCAATACGTAGTGTTTTCCATAGTAAATCATTTACTATTACTGGTGGGCCTATTTCATCTACATAGACTACAGGAGCAATATTGAAAATAAATTCTGATTAGACACTTGCAGATAACATAGGAGAGGTCAGAAAAAAAAATATCAGAAGCAATTATGTAATCATACATATTTTTTAAATATATGGTGATAGGATGTCAAACAGAAAGTTAAAGCTATACAAATAACATATATGTGTATATATATCATGCTCACAGAGACTAAACCCAATTCTGCTAATTTGAAATCTTGTGTTGAATGATTAACTAAGAAGACCTCCCATTGGCATTCAAGTGGCCCACTGATGAGAATTGATATCGGAAATCTAACCGTGATAGGGCACCTCCATGGTTCGGTCATTAAGCCTCCAACTTCGGCTCAGTCATGATCTCAGGGTTTGGGAGTTCCAGTCCTGTACTGGGCTCTCTGCTGTCAGTGTGGAGCTTGCTTCAGATCCTCTGTCCCCCTCTCTCTCTGCCCCTCCCCTACTTGTGTTCTCTGTTTCTCTCAAAAATAAATAAACATGAAAGAAAGAAAGAAAGAAAGAAAGAAAGAAAGAAAGAAAGAAAGAAAGAAAGAAAGAAAGAAAGAAAGAAAGAGAAAGAAGAAAGAAAGAAAGAAAGGAAGAAGTCCAACCATGGTATAGATGAGACCTTTATAGTAATGAGAACTTTCAGTGACCTCTAAGACAATTTCCCACAATCATCTTTTCTCTATTTAAATGCAGCTGCTCCATATTGAGATGTCAGTTGCCCAACTCATTAAGTGCACTGCAAACTGCTAGTAAGTTCCTTTTTAATTAATGTGTCTCAGCATCAGAAGATAAAGAGTTCAAGAGCAGCATTCCCAGAGGAAATTGTCTGATCATGATATTTAGCACCAAATCCCACATTTATTACCAGAATGAATAAAAAAGTGTGTATTCTAAAAAATACAATTTAACCCATTATCACTATTGTAGGTTTCATAAGTTTTCTCCCTTGAAATGACCTAATCCAAGTAATTTATTGTTTCCAAATTTCTAATTAAAGAAGCCACCCTGTATTTTGTCACTTTGACTCACCTAAGCATTACAATTAGTGTCTGAAAAAAAAAACACAAGGAAACTTTACATCATTTTAATATTTAGAAACAATAATTTTAATAATAACCACACATACATAATATTCATAATAGGTGCTAACTCTTATCAAAACTTTTTATCAACAAATGAACTGATTGCTTTACATTTTTGACTGATTCAATCCTTATACAAATCCTATTAACTAAAGGTGATTATTATTTGTTTTTTATAGGTAGAGAAATAGACTTGCTCTAAGTGACACTGCTCTCAAATGTGGTACTAAAAATAAAACCCAGACTGTGTCTTCCAGAGCTGTGCTTTTTTTTTTCTTACTATTTTTTCCAATCCATTAGCATTTTATCAAACTGAAGTCTGAAGCTATAGTATGTACTTATCGGTAATGGCTACATTTCATGGTAGGTGGATGGTGGTGACTTGGGCTTATTTTCTACATGCAAATTACTTTATGGTTGCAGGAGAAACCATGACTATACAGGGAGGAGGTTAAACAGTACCTTGACCAGATGACCAAAATAAGTGTCTTCAAAAAGGTACATACCCATTGTGGCTTCTTAATGTCTTACCATGAAAATGACACCATGACCTATGTGGAGTATTTTGGTTGAGGAAGGAAAACCTATTGAATAAAATAAAGAGAAATTACTAACAAACTCAAACTGAGCCATTTTATGTAAAAAGAAGATGGGCTTATTATTTTTAAAAAATAACCTCAAAAGAGACCAAGAAATATTAATGAACTTTTTCCAATTAAAGGAGATTAAAGAGAATTGATAGCTAAAGGCAATCCCTGATTTTAGACTTGATATTATAAAGGAAGAGAATATTACTATGTTGGATAGCATTTGTCAATGACCAAATCGGAATATGAACGGCCAATTAGGTCAAACCAAGAGACAGTGTAACTAAAATTAGTCACGTGGGTGTTCCATGCCTAAATTATTGACGCCCAGTGAAAATACTCCACATCAGGGTTGAGTCAGCTTACCTGGTTGCCAATACTTTGTACATGTTATTACACATTGTTGCCAGGAGAATGAAGTCCTGTCTGACTTCACTGACTTCACTGGGAGAGAACGACTGGACAACTGTGCCTGGGCTTTCCTGAACTCCATCCCACATGCCTTTTTCCTTTGCTGATTTAATTTGTATCTGTTTGCCATACAAAACGCCAACTGTGAGAATAACAGCTTTTCTCAGTTCTGTTAGTCCTTCTGGTGAATTCTCAAACCAGAGTGATCCTGCGGTTTGCCAAAACACTTAGAAAATAGACACTAACATGTTTGGCTATAAAAAGGCATAATATCCATAAATTATTTTCAAAACTATTCACAAATAAACACATGTATGTTTATATATGCATATAATGCATTTATGTATATTTTCGTGAAAATTATACTTATATGTATATATGTTTGAATCAATGCACATAGAGAAAAAGAGAATGATAAAGATTATCTCTTATGTTTTCCCTTCAAATTTTAAAGTTTTATTTAATGTACCTACTTATGACCTATTTTGAAACCACTGAAGAGTGTACAAATGTTCCAATTTTTTTCTCATCCTTTCCAAGACTTGTCTTTTTTTTTATTTTTATTTTTTTTGACAGTAGCTTCCTTAATAGGTGTGAAACAGTATTTAATTAGACATATTAAATATGTTTCCCTAATTATTAATAGTGTTGAACATCTTAACATGTGCTTCCTGCTCATTCATATACCTTATTTATATATCTTTTTTTTTTTTTGCCCATTCTTGAAACAGATGATTTTACTGTCATTCAGTTTTAAGAGTATTCTATATATTCTGGATGTTAGTGCCTTATCAGATATATGATATGCAAATATATTTCTCATTCTGTGGGCTGCCTTTTCACTGTGTTGGTAGTACCCTTTGGTGCACAGAAGTTTGTAATTTTCATGAAGTTCAACTTGCCTATTTTTTTTCTTTTGTTTCCTCTGACATTGGTGTCACATATAATAAATCGGTGCCAAATCAATATTGTGAATACCTCTGTTTTCTGTTAAGGATCTTATACTTTTTAAATATTTATTTATTTTGAGAGAGAGAGAGAGAGAGCGCAGACGAGCTGGGAAGGGGCAAAGAAAGAGGGAGAGAATCCCAAGCAAGCCTCATGCTGTCAGCACAGAGCCCATGGGGCTTGAATTCACGAACAGTGAGCCCATGACCTGTGCCTAAATCAAGAGTTGCACATTTAACTAACTGAACCACCCAGAAGCCCCAAGATTTTATAGTTTTATTAATTACTTTACGGTCTTTGATCTAATAAATTAACTCTTATATGTGGTGCTCAGTAAGTGTCCCACTTCATTCTTTTACATGTGGATATCCTGTTTTCCCAGCACCATTGACTGAAGAGACTATTGTGTCTCCATTGATTCATCTTGGCACCCTTGTTAAAAAACCATTTGACCAGATATGTGAGTTTTCTACATATTCGATCATATGATCTATGATCAGAGATAATTTTACTTCTTCCACTTTGATTCAGATATTTTTTCATTCTTTCTCTTCCTTAATTTCTCTTCTCCTATATTGTTTCTGCTGTTATTGGCTTTGACGTTTGTTTTGTTTGCTTTACCTGGGCTGGTTTATACAACCAAGTTGTCTGCGAATGAACATATCCTCCAGTATCCTTTCATTGTTGTAGTATCCTTGATCCTTTTGCAATGACACCCGGTATCATCGATTAGTAGTCGAGCTGGTTTAAGCTTGTCAACTCAACTGCACATTTCTCGTCTACCATTCTGTCAGTTTCGCTTATTTCTGGTTCTATTTTTCCTCAAGATACGAATTATGATAAGCTCAGTTGAGATGCTTTTTTTCTTGGTTTGCCAATTGATCTCTTTTAAAGCTACTAAAAAAAGAAGTTAAACTGTGCTTTAATAGATCATAGATATAGCATCTATTATGTCCTGTTTGACTTTTAGGATTATTAATGCCTAAAATTAATATATTAGTAGTATCTCATAGTAGCTTAAATATGGGCTATACACTTAAAGTAATGTTGCCATAGGGGCGCCTGGGTGGTTTGGTCGGTTAAGCATCTTACTCTTGATTTCAGCTTAGGTCATGATATCACAGTTGGTGAGTTTGAGCCCTGCATTGGGCTCTGCACTGGCATTATGGAGTCTGCTTAGGATTCTCTCTCTCTCTCTCTCTCTCTCTCTCTCTCTCCCTCTCTCTCTGCCTTTCCCCTACTCTCTCTCTCCTCTCTCTCTCAAATTAAAGACATTTAAAAAATATATTTTTGCCATAGTAAATTAATTTTTATATTCCTAAAAGAAGTAAAAATTATAATAACTAGTCTAGAATAACCACAAAGAAAAGAAAAAAAAAACAACAGAAGGAGCCTGGAAACTTGCATTAGATTCTTTTTTAAGTTATATTTATTTTCCATATAAAATGTTCCTTGGTTTTTGATCCATCCATTTATTGAGCAAATATTTGTTGAGCATCTTTCAGGCATGACACTCTAAATATTGGAGGTAACATGTCAAACAATGCAATAAGATCACGTTTCACATGTGTGCTTTCTGTTAGTTGAGGGGGCAACCAAAAATCAATTAAACATGGAAATATGACTTGCAGTCCAAATTCTGTAAATACAATTTAAAAAGTGAATGAAATAACATCAACAGAGGTCATCATCATTAATTTAGAAAAGCGATAATACATCAAAGTGGCATCTCTGTGAGGAATCCAGTGAGCTCTAACCTGACTGGAGTCAAATGTCACATCATGCAAAGATGCAGAAAATGACTTCAGCGGTTGACCAGCAAGTACAAGGGTCCTGAGGTAGGAATATGCTTCATACTGTCAAGGAACTAAAAGAAAAATGTAACTTAAGTGTTGTTAAAGTGGAGGAGTGTGTGACTAATTGAAAATAGAGTAGTAAGGGGCACCTGGGTGGCTCAGTCGATTGAGCGTCTGACTTTGGCTCAAGTCATGATCTCGCGGTCCCTGAGTTCGAGCCCCGCATCGGGCTCTGTGCTGAGAGATCAGAGCCTGGAGCCTGCTTGGGATTCTGTGTCTCCCTCTCTCTATCCCTCCCCTACTCATTCTCTCTCTCTCTCTCTGTCTCTCTCTCTCAAAAATAAATAAACTTAAAAAAAAAAGAAAATAGAGTACTAAAAATTAAGTGAAATTAAAATTCTGATAAACCAAAATCCTTAATATTCTGAAAGCCATTTTTAAAGTTTATTTATTTATTTTGAGAGAAAGAGAGAGAGAGAGATCAGGGGAGGGGCATAAAGAGAGGGAGAAAGAGAATCCCAAGCAGGCTAGGCTCCATGCTCTCAGCATAGAGCCCAATGCTGGGCTTGAACTCACAAACCATGAGATCATGATATGAGCTGAAACCAAGAGTCAAATGCTTGACTGACTGAGCCACCCCCTGAAAGCCACTTTTAAAGAAATAAAAATCATTCAAAGGAATTTTTCAGGGTGGGATCTGATGTGGTTTTCAATTTAATAAAGTTATTCTGGTCTGTAGACAGGAAATAGTATATTAAAAGGCAAGAAACAGGGGAACTTTTGATGGATAAATGTAATAATTGTGGTGAGATATCAAAGTTAGTTCAGATGAGGGAGAAAGCAAAGAAGCTGATTGATCAATAAAATAAATAAAATAGGCCAAACAAACATTTCCCTGCTATCTGCTACAATAAGTAGCAATTTTGCAACCATTAACCACGCATTTTCTGATGACCATCAGAAAATCTGGCATATAATGGAAAATTATTGATTTAGACCTAGCCTTAAAATTATGAACAAATATTTCACATCATTTCATTGTTTTTGTGCATACTTAAAAGCTAATGGAATGCTCTAAATTTAATTAAAATTGTTATATAGACTTTTGTTTTATAATTTCTATAAATATGCATCTTTCTGCAAAGTGTGTAAAGAATTATGACATTCAAATATTTGAAAGTTATGTGTGTTAAGAAGAGGTATTTATCTATTCTTACTATGATGACCGTGGAGCCAATATTGTATAATGAGAAGATGGGGAAAACGTGCTGTTACAAAACTGTTTTTCGATAAAAAAGCTCTTAGTCTCAAATATGCTAGTTTTCCTGTCCCCACCCCTTGCCCCCTGAATTAGTTGAACAAATGACATAAGTGCCTGTCCATATACGCTTCCTCTTTTGATATTGTCAGCTGAGGGACATATTGGACATCAGTTTTGAGAAGACAGTACTAATGTTCCTCAAAAGACATATTATTCAAAAAAAAAAAAAAAAAGGTCTTAAACTAGGGGATTTCAAATAGGTTCTTGAAGGACATATGAGACCAGATCTGTGTAGAATTAATGTACCGCCTGAGGCCAGGATCATTTTAATCTCTTTCCCAAGCTCTTAATCGCTTAAATTTGAAACATCGTATCTTTCAAAAGTTATGATGTCCATTAATATCCCAGATTTTACCAGATATTCACATTTCACTATCATTTTCATGAAACAAGTTTAAGAAGCCTCCGCGATAAAAAGTAACAGAAACGTTTTAAAATATCCCTGAGTTCTTTGAAAATTATCTTCTATTTATTTTTAGAACTGACACCACTATTAAAGAACAGCAGAGTCTGGGTAAATTGTGACATTACCAATTTGTCAAGGGAAGTACTATAAATTGTTCATAAAAATGAGTTGGCATCATATGATCAATGGAACCCTCAAACTACTTGATTTTATCATTAAAAACTTTTGGCTAATAAAATGCTCACATGAATGAAATAAATGATGCCATTTTGTGGCAGATAGTGTTCATTGTCAAGAAATAATGAGTAGGATTCAAACACAATGTGTTGTGAACATTTTTCCTGCACAAGAAAGCAAAATAGAATGGAACATTATGTTGAAGATTAAAAGACTGGAGCTATTGTAACGAACCTGAAAGATAGTTTAAGATAGTATTGAATTGTAAATTAACCATTTCAATGTGTAGTAGTGAATAAAAGTAAAATGGCAGGTTTGAAAGCCGAAAAGTAGAGGATTATTTCACGATTTTTAGGCGTGTCCAAGAATGGAATAATACTGAAAGAAAACTCAATCTTTGAAAGATGCCTATATAGAGGGTTTATTTGTGCATATGTGTCTATAAAATCATGAATTGCTATCTGTAACTGCTGTGATCCTCCCTCTAAAACGTTGCATAATATGCTCCCCTTTTCTAAATTATTACCATTAATCCTTCCTGTTATTTCAATACATTATTTCCTCCATTTGGTGTAGATAGACACCACAATCTGGATACAGACATTTTCTACTTCTATAATTCAACCTTTTTCTCCACTAGCCTTTTTTCTACTCTCATGTCCGTTATGCATGATTCACCTAACTATTCTCCAGCCCATTTATGTCCATGAGTCACTTGTCCCTTCCCTTTAGGCTTCCATTCTTTTTTACATTTGACTGAGAATCCTTCTAAATGGCATTCTAGAGTCATAATTCTAAAAATAAACTAAGAGAACTACCTCTGAAACATCCTGGGCAGAGGAGTATGTCTCTATATTTAAAGCCCTTCAGAATATTCTCCCCAATTTCTTGCTAACTTATGCAGGCATTTATATTATTTCCATTTCATACAGATTAGACAAAATTTAAAAAAAATTACAAGCATATTGGCACAGTGGATCCACATTCATATCATAAATGCATTTAGTTCTTAAATAGATGTATATTTTTGCATAGCTTTCCCCAAACTCGATTCTTGATAAAAATTTATAAGGCTGACAGCTGTTTTATAATGCTGTTCTAAAAGTCAAAGACAGGCTGGCGAAGTAACAAAAGGTATGGCTCTAGCCTACCTGAAATTAATTTGAATTCAAAACTATAACATTTCAAAGTGTAACTCATAAAATTAGACTTACGGGAAATTACAAAATATACTTGATAAGAAAAAAAAGTTTGAACTCTAAGATCTTTCTGTATAACTCAAATAATTAGAATATTTTGGACAATAAAATATCAATGGGCTTTCAATGCTCTTCAAAGACAACTTAGATCTCTGGGCAACCTAACAGACCTGTTAAAACTTTCAGAATATGAATTTCCTAGTGAGCTGCATCTAGGTTATTTTGGTCAAAATGTATGAACATTGCTATTGGGGAACTAATATTTATTGAGCAAAACAAGAAAAAATGGAATCTATCTTTTTGTTAAATTGTTCCATATGATGTAAAGGTTTAATCCTCTTCTCTACATATAGGGATAAAAAAAAGTCTCATCAAGGAGCTACACTTACGAACTTGGGTAATGCTAATTCCTAAGGAGTATAATCTATTTCCACCGGTTTCTATCTACATCCTGATGATAAACCGAGAAACCAAGAATATGCATATCATAGATTATACTTCTTTGGAATCAGTACTACCGATTTCATACATGTAGATCTTTACACACACACACACACACACACACACACACACACACGAGTTGGGGAGGGGCAGAGAGACAGGGGGAGAGAGAATCCCAAGCAGAGATCCCATCTTGAGATCATGACCTGAACCTGTATCAAGAGTCTGACACCCTCCAAAAAATTTCCCATTTTAAAGACCTACACGAGAAATTTCTTTCAGATCTCAGTAACAGTGGCAAAATTTTTTTTTGTCTTCCATTGTTCCTTTTTTAGAAAATCAACACACTTTAAGCTTATATCTTATCCTTTGCATTTTTACCAGGAAGCTCGAGGCCAAATATGTTACTCTTGCTACTTCTTAATGGCATGCATTATTTACACGAACTTTATTCACCTATTTTTCTCTTCACCTATTTTTCTACTGTTATTATTTCCATGTTCAATTTTCTCTTGCTATATCTTGTGTGGTATAGATCACTGTAAGAAAACCATTTTGTTTTTATATTTTTTGGTTTGACCCTTCATTATATAGGTTGGAGAAATATTAACTAAATAAAATTTTCAAAGATGTGTTGGGCATATTTAGATTTCTGTGTACTTACACTTAGATTTTAGCTATAAAACTTTCTTTTTTCAGCAATTCACCAGGGTGGACACATTTCCTTCATCATGTTGAAGCTGGGATGTATAGAAGCTCAAACAGTAGCAGAAAATCTGCTGTTACTTGAGAGCACTTATTTTAAGCCAGGCATTATGTCTAACTTTATAAACACCCTGAGAGTAAGTATTATTTTCAATATGATAATACTAATGACTAAATGACCCGAGGTCACAAACTTGGTAAATTTCAGAACCAAAATTCTCATCTGATGTTCTCTGATTGAAAGAAATCAAAGAGTTAGCTTCAAATTCTGGCTTTTCTTTGAAGAGCCCAGGAGGAACAGTGCGGTCTCCAGGTTTAGTCACTTACGTACTGTTAACACTGTTATTTATAAGTGTGTTGTAAATAAAAAGGTGACAAAACAGATGGAACACCAGTATTATGTAATATCATCTTTTATTTTTTTCTACACAAAGTGGTCAAGCAATCAGTATGTCAAAATATAGTCATTTGACTCAAACCGATCTCAAAAATGTATAATTTAGAAAATTCCAGGAAATTTATCAACAATTACATTCGCAAACTCCTCTACACACTCACACTTGAAGGAGTATTTATCTGGAACAGACTTATAATTGGTTAAAATCATTAACTTTTGTTCACTCATTTCACATTTGAATTTCAAATTAGAGAATAATTGTGATGAGTGTATCCAACAAGTTATTCAGAAAGTTCTTACCATTTAATTACTTCCTGATGGTCTCCCATTAGATTCTCAATAAAATTATTGACAGTTTTCTAAGGAAAATCTGTTTTCCTCCTTTTATGAAGTTGCGATTTTATCAGTGAGTCTCTAATGAGCGACATTGGGGGTATGGAAAGTGTCACTTAATGCTTGGAGTAGCATCGAGCATATATTGGGTGACCATTTGAGAAGGCCTGGTTGATAGCAGGGCAGGTGGTCTCTTGTCCACTATCTCGCTGCGACAGTGATTCAGTTGGTCCTTTAGAATGCCACGGCTTCATGCTTCTGCTATATGCAGCCCGGGGAGCTTGTGAAATATTGCTCCTAAATGTCACACTTTTTGCAGTAATAAGGTAAAAAATGAACTGAACAAAATCATTCATTAGCTTGTTTACCACGAGTTGTGTTCTGTGCAAAGGTCTAAGGAAAAGAAACAACAGCTTCCAGCCTAAAAGTCAAAAGAAAAAAAATAACTCATTTAGTGTTTTGTATGTCAGCTTGCTTTCAGTTTTGTCTAGTGAATGTGAAGATAGGGAATTCAATTTTAATAAAGGATATAACCATTACTCTTTAGGAGATCATTGGGAAGTATTTACTATCCATTATAAAGCTAAATCCCACTCAGTTTAAGGTTGTCCCTCGACTGCTTCCAAATTGTTATTTTTTCTTTTTTGCCAAGCCCAAATCTAATAATTGTGATCATACACAATATTCTCTTCTCTCATACTTCTTGGCAATACAGTTCAGTTCCCCAATTAAATTACCTGTGGCATCTAATATTTTTACTGTCATTTTTTATGGATATATATTTTTAGAGTCACCACATTACTTTGTCCTTTGCTACAATTAGATAAGAAACTATGTAATTAAGTCACAGGTAAGGACATCATAGTACATATTTAAAGACACAGAATTGTGTAATTGTTTGCTTTTTTGCACTCCCATGTTAGTCAGTTAAATATGTACTCTAGTTTATTCATGTAGCCAAATTAAATAATTTAACTATGGAAAGACAATGCCACTATTTTGATGTGACATTTATGGGGAAAGAAACTAAAGATGACCAAACACTGATGTTCTTACTTGAATGCTGATTGAAGTGTCTATTTCTATAGGAGTTGCTGTTATTTACTTCAATATAAACATCACTTATCAGTTCTAATACTTTGTGTCAGAGTCAAGCACTCCTCAGTTAATGTCTCCTTATTAGTTGTTAGTAAGAAATACACTTACTTATATAAGCATGTAAGAAACTTTACATCTTACAGTCATGAAAGTAATATATCCCTTATTTGTGTACATAATATAAAAATATCTGTACTATAAATGTAAATGCAATCACTAATAATAAGAAAAAAAAATTCGCCCTGGTTAAAAACAAGAAAGGGGACATCCTTTTATTTGGGCATTTACTTTGGAAAACTGTAATTAGAATGTATTTCTCTACTTCTTTGGAATATATGCCAGCCATTTTATTAAATAAATAAGGCTTTTACCAGTTTTACAACTCAGGACTGTTTCCTCGAGGATTTGGAAGCCATGACTTTTGAAATGTCATCAACAGGAAGATAGTGTCCCCATTTCCCAGTTTCTGTGGGAAAGAGAACTGTTCCACTGTGACCTGATCAAAAGATAAGAAAAGGTAACTTTTTCTTTGGAAAAAGTCAATTAGTTAACACAAATGGCCATTCTAATTGCCAGGTGAAGGTAAGAGGCACTATGTGCGACAGATGATGTCAAGTTTTCCTTGTGGAGAATTGTCATATCCTGAGAATTTGTCTACAATGGGTTGCATTTGCTTGGCTATAGAAACAGTGACGGACATCTTGTTCAGACTTTGCAATCTTGCCAGCAGATTGCCTGTGAGTGGACTTCACATCCTGCTGTAAAGCTTACTCGATACCGAAGCTGTTTTCGTTCCCTTCTACCTTTGGGAAGAAGTTTTCCGAGTTGGCAGCAAATTTTGCTCTAAATTATATTTTCCAACAATACTCAATATAGTTTTATATTTTAAAGCTTCTCCCTGGTTGAGATATTTAAACAACAGGGGCAATATGCATTTAAATGATTTTTTGCTGAAACAGGAATTTGTAGCTCTTAGAAAATTGAAAATCTCTGTAATTTTCAAATTCATATATAATTTACATCATTATTATATTTATTTTTATTGTTTCTTTCCTCCCACTAGAATGTAAACTTTATGGGTCCAGATATTTTTGTGTTTTTTTCTCACTAATGTATCTTAAGCCTCTGGTACATAAATTGTGCTCAGTAAATGTTTATGATATAAAAATTTCAATAGCACATGCTCACTAAATCTTACTTGAATTTGGATATCAATTAAATTGTAGTTGATTTTAAGTTATTATCTATTTCTACTGATTTCTTTTTAGATTTATCTATTTGCTTTTATTGAATATGACCTCAGTGAGTATTGTTTAATTGGAAGGACATCAAGAGCCGCCCAAACAGCGTCATAGCAAGGTTTCTAAAAGAAACTTGCGTGACGTTGTTTGGACAACATCACAGTCCTATCTACTGCACCACATGGCACACTCCATTTTTTAACCAGCTATGTTGGAAATGTCAGTCTTATGGTGTACCAAGGCCTTCACCATGACTTTCCTTTGGAATTGTTACATTCTTGCACTAGCATTCAGAGGTGCGAAATCAAGAATTGGTGTAGAGTATCTACACTACAGTAGAGGAATAGGCTTCATGGAAATATTTAAGGAAAATCTGAGTGCTAGGTTTTGGAGACAGTAGATGGGAATGAGTATTTTCAGACTACAGGACAGCACCAGAACGGACTGGAGGCAAGAGAATTTTAAATGGCTTCCCTGACCAGCCCATATCCGCCGTAAAAGCCAATTTCAGCGCTGAATGCTCCAGGCGGGCTTTGGTTAGTGCACAGTAGACTGTAGCCTGCTTATCATTCAATACTACAGGTGCATTATTCAAACCCAAGTTTATTTTTGTTTTTTCGCAAGCACGCACTTCTTTTGGTAAAAAGCAGTCAAGATGCAGACGGCTGACTCCAATAGATATTTTCAACAAGATTTACTGTTACACCGGGATTCTCTTAATCTGGCTTTGTGTAATTGAGCCTTTGAATATTTTAAAAAAGCTTATATTTTTTTCCCTATTGAAATCTAATTACTGGAAACAATCCTCTTATTTTGCTTGTCAATGTATTTTGGTTCTGTTAACCAGTATCGTAGCCCTTCCTCTGAAATGTGTATCCACAAGCTGAACTAGATATGCCTTCCATATCATAAAACTTCAATCATAAAATTCTCAAAGGTAGGAATGGATGAAGCGAAGGGTAGAGAGTAGGTATCGTGCTCTTACAGACCTGCTGTGTGATGACTGTACCAGGTTCTTAGCTGTGTGCTCTACTTTGATTAGTTCCTTTAATTTACACAACGCTGTGAGTGAATAATAATAATAATAAATAGCCCAATAAAGTTAAATAGTTTACTTGAGAACCATTTATGTGGTAACTGATTGAGGAAGGATTAAACCAGTTTCAAAACCAAAACACATTCTCTTGCCTCCTCCCCTCTCCTCCCCTCCCTTTTCCTCCCCTTGCCTCCCCTCCCCTCCTTTTCCCTTCCCTTCCCTTCCCTTCCCTTCCCTTCCCTTCCCTTCCCTTCCCTTCCCTTCCTTTCCCTTCCCTTCCTTCCCTTCCCTTCCCTTCCCTTCCCTTCTTTTCCCTTCCCTTCCCTTCCCTTCCCTTCCCTTCCCTTCCCTCCCCTTCCTTCCCTTCCCTTCCCTTCCCTTCCCTTCTTTTCCCTTCCCTTCCCTTCCCTTCCCTTCCCTTCCCTTCCTTTCCCTTCCCTTCCTTCCCTTCCCTTGCCTCCCCTCCCCTCCTTTTCCCTTCCCTTCCCTTCCCTTCCCTTCCCTTCCCTCCCCTTCCTTTCCCTTCCCTTCCCTTCCCTTCCATTTCAGTCTAATTTTGGTTGTGTGGAATTATTTATTTTTATTCCCTTTCACATTAGTTTTAAGAAAAACAATCAGATTCAACTTGACATTTGCAGATAACAATATTAAAACTACACATAGTTTTTTGATCAAATGTAGACATCTTGGTTTTGGTTTTTGGCTTTTTAGGCTTTATTCAAGTAATCTCTACACCCAATGTGGGCCTTGAACTCACGACGCCAAGATCAAGAGTAGCATGCTCTTCCAGCTGCTTCTTCCAGCCAGATGCCCCTAAACATCTTAATAACTGAAAGCCAACTAGTACATTCGAATTGTCCTTTCAATTACGCCATGCTGCCTGTCATTGTCCTAGAATTTTGCTGCAGAAGGTAACAAGCTTAGGTAAGTAAGGTATTGATAATATAATCTTGTGGCCCAGAAAAATTTTGTAGTGATTTCTCCCAGATTAAAAAGACAGAAAATTTTGAAAATCATTGCGGTTTTTTTTGTTGTTATTTTTGTTTGGTTTCACTTGTCTTGTTTTGTCTAAGTGTGGCTTATAAATCAATGATCCTGAAGACAAACTCATTTAAAGTAAAAAAAAAAAGAAGAAGAAGAAGAAGAAGAAAGAAAAAAAAAGTCCCCTGTCACTATTTTCTCCTCTTATCTGTAAATGTAAATGTATCTGAGCTAGTGGTGCCCTGGTGGTTCAATCGGGAAGTGTCTGCCTCTTGCTTTCAGCTCAGGTCATGATCTCATGGTTCATGGGTTTGAGCCCCACAGTGGGCTCTGTGCTGACAGCACAGAACCTGCTTGGGATTCTCTCTCTCCTTCTCAAAATAGACATAAATACACTTTTTAAAAAATGTACTTCAGCTAAATTCATGCTTGATCTACTTTCTATATTTGAATTACGTTGATCTACCTTTGAAGTTCATTTTGTTTAAGGGGAGAGAAACCTATAGATTAGATCTGTTCTATGTGTCTTCTATTAACATTGAGCCATCTGCCCCAAGCAATGGATATATTCCTTACTTCTTTTATGGCTCTAAATAGGCATCACAAATTAACTGACATCTAAAAACTCTACATTATAAATAGAATAAGTATCTATACAGTAAAAGATTAATTAATTAAGCTTTCCTTTGATATTCCCAGTGAAATAAATATCTAAATTAATTGACCTATAAGACTGGGCACATTATCTTTATTCTGCATAGCTCAATGTCAGTTAAAAGCTAAATTGTGCATTCTTTTCAGGGTGTAAATCTAAAATAGAAGTAGGGACGCCTGGGTGGCTCAGTCAGTTAAGCGTCCGACTTAGGCTCAGGTCATGATCTCATGGTTCCTGGGTTCAAGCCCCCCCACCAGGCTCTGTGCCTACAGGTCAGAGCCTGGAGCCTGCTTTGGATTCTATGTCTCTTTCTCTTTCTGCCCCTCCCCCGTTTATGCTCTGTGTCTCTCTGTCTCAAAAATAAATAAACATTAAAAAAAAATTAAACAATATTCAACACTCTATTGAATGAAAGGTAATATTGTACCGTTGTTTGATTAAGCATATTTGAACATTGATGTGACATCATAGTTTTGTATCCGTTGCTCATTGTGCTTTATTTTTTTAAAATGTTTTTATTTATTTTTGAGCAGAGAGAGAGCATGAGCAGGGGAGGGGCAGAGAGAGAGGGAGACACAGAATCCGAAGCAGGCTCCAGGCTCTGAGCTGTCAGCACAGAGCCCGTCACGGGGCTCGAACTCACCAACTGTGAGATCATGACCTGAGCTGAAGTCGGATACTCAACCGACTGAGCCACCCAGGCGCCCCTCATTGTGCTTTCTTAACTGTGCTCCACCAAAGTGTTTCAAAGCACAGTCATGCCTGCTTCTCCAGAGTTCTCCAGCTATATAAACTGGGAGAAAAACTGAGTCACAATCCTTGAGATGGAAAAAAGTGTGAATGTAAATATTCATATCCAAAATGCAATAAAATTCAGTGAGTGAAACTGATGCTAGACATTACCTGTCTCTCTGAAACCTCCCCAAATAAATGTTGCATTGCAAAAAATATATATAAGACGGGAATTTTTCAACCATTGTTATACTAGTACGGCAACATTTTTTAAAGCACAAAGTTATCAGCACTAGTAACAAGGAAGATTCTAAAGCAATTTATTTGCTCAGCAAAAGATAATGATAAAGGGTTACATGTATTAAATAGATACAGATAGATAATTCAACTTATTGAAACGAGCATACAGTAACTGACTACTCCTTCTCTCTGTTTCTTATTTTTCTAAAACTTCCCAAGTTGTTTGGTTGTCTCTGTCTCAAATGTGTAGCAGGTAGCAAATCACGTAACTTCTAAGCGCTACCCCCGCCATCTTTCCTATAGAACACCTGTTCAGCACTGACCACTTGCCCAAAGGTTTCCATCCCATCGGAATAATCTCAGAAATCAGACGGACCCTTGTCAACGCAAGATAGACCCAGAGTTTTGTTACTTTTGATACCAAAACAGTTCCAAATCTCATTTTACTGACATACTTAAGGAAGCAATGCAAATTTCTTTTATTCGGACTCAATTGCCTTTTGGCCCAGGAACAATAAAAGATTATATGTGAAAAAATTGTTTTAAAAAGTACTTTTGTAAGGCATCAGCTGTGGCTTACTGAAAAAGCAGACCTATTCAAGGTCTTCTCTCAAAGCACTGTTGGCCTTTGTTCTAACAGCCCAAAATGAGACATGAGAGGTCGATGCCTCTTCTGGCCGGCTGTCATATCGTCCCTGACCCAGGCAGTAAGTGCAGTGATTTTGGTCAGCTTTCTGCTTTCTGAAGTACTAAAAGGCTGTTATTCAAAATTTTCCCTGGCCACTAACCTGTCTATCAGTCCAGCTGGGTGAAGGTCAGCTCTCCAATCTCTATAAAGTATATATTATTTTTATTGTTCGGCCTGGGAGCTTGTGACATTTTCTCTTTGTCCTTGGTATTCTCTAGCTGCGGCAGGGTACTGTTTTTTCCTATCAAGCTGTCTGGGACTCCATGACCCTTTTCAATTTCCTGAGTCTTAATTCAGGGAAATGTATTGCTATTAACTGTTTTCTTATCACCTTATCTCCTCTGATCTTCTGTTCTTTTCATTTCTGAACTCCTATTGTTCACGAGAGAGTTTTCCTGATCTGGGAACACAGCAGATACACAAACCTAGGGGACTGTATGCCATGTGAATGGCTTCCGTGGAATCGCATTGAGTGGCCCTGCTTAATGGGACCTCTGGATTCTTACCTGTTCTCTTCTGATTTCCAAGTCTGTGTACCTTTGCTTGGAATTTTGGGGGTATTTCTCTCATTTGCTTGTCCTCACCAATTCAGGTTTTAACATTGACCATCCTTTCTTCTCTTCATCCATGAAAATGGTTTTCATGAATTACTCTTGTTACTGTTGTTGTCATGTGTATTCAAATTATCTGTCCTTTCTCCATTTGTATTTCTCCAAGAACACTCTGCATTTCTACTTGTTCTTTAGATGCTGGATGTAGAGTATGTGTTAGTGTGCTCTCATTGGCCTAAGCCACTCACAGGCCCTCAGATCCAGGTTTTGGTCCATTGTAAATAGCATAATTCCTACAAGTAATTGACCGTGCCATGGTCTTTGTTCCTATGGACCTCTTTATTTTATAGATAGGTAGATTCTCTTAACTTATTTTTCTTTCCCACAAAATCGAAGATGCTGTTATAGATTTTCACTTAATTATTAATTTTTAATAAAAGCAAATCATCATAAAATTACTGATAGGAAAATCTGTTACAGGATCATAAAATCAGTATATTCCTAAATGTGATCAGTGTGTTGTTTTCAATGTCTGTGTGCAAATTAATATCACATGTTATCATTGAGAGATTGTTTCAATACAATAAATATTATCCACAGAGGTACCTTGTCTTAGATAGAGTACCTTAGCTCTACGAGATTTTTTTTTCCTCAAATATGAATTACCGACTATTAAGTTTGGGACAATTAAGACATCTGCCAAGAAAACGGTGATGTAACTAGTATTTTTTTTTTGTTTCTAAATATACTTATTTTTCAAATATTACCTTATAAAACATTCATATTTATTTTAATGTCATTTGCAAGTCATTTAACTTTTGACTTGATGTGTCAAAAGTATAATCTCAGAATATCATCACCTATATTAACCTTAATGATTTTGTGTTGTTTAGAAAGACAGTTATAATTAGATGTCATGATTCGTCTAACAACTTGAAAGAGGCATTGCAATCCAATCAGGGTATAAATCTCTCTCCTTAGCTAAGCTTAGACTGACTTAAAGTTCCCCCCCCCCCACTATTTTTGGAAAACAATTTCTATCACAAAAGAACGAGAATCGGTTTACCCCAGGCAAAGTCAGCACTTGAAGAACAAATTGAATTTGGTTTATGCTTATTTTTCTATGACAGATACACCAAGTAGGAAGCTTGAAGTAGACCTTTGGTCTTTTCCTTCCTCAGAACAATGAGTATTAGATTTATAACCCCACCCACGCACCCACAGCCGAAAACCACAGCACAGAAACATAATGATCCTCCATTAAAAATTACATTGGGCAAGTTTTGTGTGTTTCATAAACATCGAAATGCAACAATATTGGACTCTGTTTTAAAGAAGTGATGCGTTGTCCCTATGCTATTTGGAATTTAATTCTATACCTTTAAAATCTTCAGAAGATTCGTCAGGTATTTATGTGCCTGTGCACACTTTTACGTAAAAGAGTCATTTATTTCTAAAGTAAAATGAAATGAAGTTTTCAAACAGAAATGTATGTTTAAAGTCAAGCTGTTATTCTAAAAATCATTATTTTTGCAAAAAATATAAAACATATACATCTCTTGCCATCACAGTTTCAGAGAATTTACAGACAGACACATATATAAGCGTTAGGCATTCTGGAATGAAGGTACCAATGATGCCAAAGTGGGGAACCAGTAAAGGTACAAAACGTGTCAAAAGTGGAGTACCTGGGTGGCTCAGTGGGTTAAGCGTCTGACTTTGGCTCAGGTCATGATCTCCTGGTTCATGAGTTTGAGCCCCACATCGAACTCTGTGCTAACAGCTCTGAACCTGGAACCTGCTTCTGATTCTGTGTCTCCCTCTCTCTCTGCACACACCTCTCTCTCTCTCACTCTCTCTCTCTCTCTCTCTCTCAAAAATAAATACACATTAAAAAATTTTAAAGAAAACTTGTCAGTAACTAATTGATTGAGTTTCATTGGAAACTATTTGCATTCTATCAACACTGATTTGGTTCCTATCAGTTTTAGAAATTGAAAAATATCCCAAAGGCAAGAAAAGGCTCAGAGTTCTCACAGAATCAAATAACCCAAAAAGACGTGCTCCACAATGCTTTGATTTCCACTGGAGAAATTCAGTACTCTTTTGGTCTATTTCAAAGTTCCCACGACTTTTCCCATCTATGCTCTTCTTCAACATTATTCACCGAACAGCTTCTTTGAGTTTAAAACATTTTGAATAGACCCTTCAGTGTTTTCTTTGTCCAATCAAGTTCATTACCTGCTTCTTGAGGGTATTCACAATAAAAACAAAAACAAAAAAACCAAACAAACAAAAAATACCTAAACTCAATGAAAAGAAAAATAAAATCCTACCCATTATCGTAATACTGAATAAAAGTTAAGATTTTTAGTGTTTAATTTTTATTCGTCATCATTTCTATATCACCCTACCTCTTTTTCTGACTAATCTGAGTACATATCCAGGACACTTAAATTTTCAAGATCAGCTTCCTATCATTTTCTCTCCTCTAGTGCCTCCAGAGTAGAAAATCATGCTTTACCTAGTCCCCTAAATTCTCCCCAATTATCAATTCATTCTCAAAGTTCTATTAGTTTTGCCCTCAAAATATTTTCACAGAGCCACTAAGCTACATCTTCCCCAAGTGACATTTCTTCTGCTTTGGATTATGTCTCCTCTTCATGAGATTCTTCCTCATCATTTCTCCCAAAACAGCAAAGCTATTTCTTTGTAATATATTGCTAACCTCACTGCTCTCTTATTCGAGCATTACATCATTTTCCATTATTTTTAGAAGTGATGAAGTCTTAACCAACAAAGTATTATTTAAGCCCTGTCTTCTTCTATGTATTCATCACCTATGTCACCGCTACCTGTGACCCAGATACTGACTTTCAGTGACTTAAACATGCCAGGTTGATCCCCACCTCTTGCTGTCTGGAGACTTCCATTTTAGTCTTCCCTAAAACCTCTAGGTCTCCCCTTCTCTGAGCTAGTGGAGCTCCTATGCATCTTTCACATTTCACAGCGAGAATTGTTTGCAGGGAAATTTTCCTACATGTGCCGGGATGGAGAATATCTTTTTGCTTCACCTCTGTTCTTTCTCTGTGTCTCTGTCTCTGTCGCTCTCATCTCTCTCTTGCTCTATCATCTATGTATATAAAATATTACATATCTTGGTGGGTGGTACAAGCAAATTAGCCAATTGTCATATATTAAGCCTCTTTTTTTTCTAATTGTTCTTTTCTATTTCGTTCTCTTGTTTTGGCTTGAGGATCTGGCTGACTTCTTTAATTTTATTTTTCTGTTCTGTTGGATTTCAGCAATGGTATTTTAATCGCTGTGAGTCTTTCACAATTTCTTACTTCACCCTTAAGGGAAGGGCAAAGTTGTAATCCCTCTGAGTATAATAATTAGAATCTTTTGAATATTTTATTGTCATTGCTTTTGCTGTGTCTCTTTCTTATATTTTCTCTAATATTAGACATTTTAGAAAAAAAACAAAAAAACAAAAACACGGGGTCTCTTTTTTTCCATCCATTCATATTGATCTTTCTATTTTTTGCTGTCAGTTCTCTTATTATGCCTGACAATCTTCTTTCCCGTTCTTGTTTGGAAACAAAAGACTAGGTATTCAGGCTGCTTTCCTAAGCTCATAAGAAAATTTCCCTTCAAACCTCAGATCAGGAAGTCTAATAGACCTTTCTTTAGAATAAATTGTTGGGGAGCCAGTTTCCCCAATTCCAACGCATGACATTTATTCTTGTTAACCAATATTCCAGGAGATCGTTTCAGTTTATTCAGAGATGAGCTTCCATTTTAGTCCCCTAAATGCTCTTTGTTTTTCCTAGAGTTAAGTGCTGACTGAGAGCTTGAGGAATCACATGGCCAATGACTGGATCAAATATAAAAATAAAACCCTGACTCACAACTTCTACAGCAACCAGCTTGGGAAGTCAAACCACTAGTTTTGCAATAATTGGCCCCAAACAGCCAGGACTTGGTCAGCAAAGGCCGGCTTCCTTAATTTTTGTCCCTGATTTCAATTTAGGACCTAACCAGAGAAAGCCAGATATGTTCCCCCAGCCAATCACGTGGGATGCCTCTCTTCTTGTTAGCCCACCTTCCACGTCCCCATGTCAGCAGCTTCCAATTTGACTGACAGTTCTTCCCTCCCCCCCACCCATAATAAAACTTTCCCAATTCTCTGCCTGCCTTTGATCCACTGCCAAGATAAGGGATGATGGCTGACTCCCTGTGGTAGTAAGTTCTGAGTAAATAGCCTTTGTTATTCTCTCTTAGGAGGTCTTCATTCATTTTCTTAACTAAGAGACGTATTCAAGTAAGAATACGGAATGTAGGCAAGTGTGGCTTTGGAGGCAAATAATATACCGTTTGGAATAAAGATTTCCAATGCATCCTCCTAAGAAGCCACATCTCACCTTCTGTACGTCCTTTGCATTGTGGGCCAGGTTGCTTCTCTAGGGTTCTTGACAAGCGGTCTTTCTTCACGTTCCGGAAGCATATTCCACTCTGTGACCCCTGTTTCTCATTCTTTTCCTCTCATTTCACTCTGTTCCTTTCTTTCAGAGACAATCTAGATGGCAATGTCTCTCTGTTACATTCATAGTTATGGGCTTATTTATGCATTTCTATGTTCTATTTCATCTAACTTCTCTTAAAACAACAATCTGTACGCAGTTCTAAAAAGGGGCTAATAGATAGATATTCATGTAAAATTGGACAAATTTGTTCTCTTAGGCATTTGCCTCCTCGATTGACTGTATTAATGGGATGGGTGCAGGTGTTCCAAAAATGCTGCCTTTGCCTGACCCCAATCTCCAAGCTACTGTTTGCTCTTAGATGGCTGAAACGTCACGTCTGAAAATATAAATGATAGTACTTGTTTTGCATAATCTCAGAAAGTTATTGTGTGTGAGTACCAGGGCCATATTGTCACTTGGCACAGTTTAGAATCTCCTGCTAATAAACAAACATAAAGAAATCATATAGTTTACTTAAAATGAATAATATGTAAGCTACATTTAGAAAATAAATATTTCTTGGGGTTTCTGGGTGGCTCAGTCAGTTGGGCATCCAACTTTGGCTCAGGTCATGATCTCATGGTTTGCGAGTTGGAGCCCCACGTTGGGCTCTGTGTTGACAGCTCGGACCCTGGAACCTGCTTCAGATTCTGTGTCTCCCTCTCTTTCTACCCCTCCCTTGCTTGCACTGTGTCTCCCTAACTCTCTTAAAAATAAATAAACATTAAATTTTTTTCAAAAAGAAAATAAATGTTTCTATTTAAAAATGAGTTGCTAAATTCAAATATTTTGTGTATCTACTTTTTATTGCATTTATTTCTGCATTTCATCTTACCTTTGTTTTACGTTACCTAATATCCAATTAACAGTTTATGATCTTACATTTCATGATCTGAGAGATAGAGAAAAAGAGAGAGAGAGGTTTGGTATAGTTGTACAAGGATACAAGCTGATAAAAAAATAGAGACTCTCTTTGTAAATATTAACAATATTATACAATTGATGATTTCCCAAGAAATAGTTATGATTAAGGAACAAGCCCCTAAATGAAACAAACTCCTAGAATTGAGCAGTGATTGTGGAGTATTGACCATGGCTTACCAAAAAATTCAGATATATTTCTATATAAATCAAAACTCTATAAGAAAAATGTCAACGTCCATGTCTGTTCCAAAGTTTCTTTTTTGTTTTGCTAATCCTGAAAGACTATTTCCAAGTCAAAATGCATCTATGTTTTATTTTATTTTTTTAAGTTTAGTTATTTACTCTGAGGGGGTGAGGAGTGGAAAGAGAGAGGGAGATAGAATCCCAAGCAGGCTCCGTGCTGTCAATACAGAGCCCAATGCAGGGCTCAAGCTCACAAACCATGAGATCATGACCTGATCTGAAATCAGGAGTCAGATGCTTAACCAATGAGTCACGCAGGTGCCCCTAAATGCATCTATATTTTAAAGGCAATTTGTATTCGCTATAATTTCATGCATATGCAATTAATATTCTACAGATCCAGGAGACCATCAGAACTTGTACTAAAGAGGAAAAATAAGGCTAGCAAATCAGAAGACAAAATTCCGATGATCTTAATAAGAGCAATTCTTCACATTGTTTAACTTCAGAAATGTTCTAAATGAGATTTCTCCTTTGCAAACATCATAATCTGTGGCAATATATGGTATATTTTTTGAATTGTGTTTGATTGTTATACATGTTTGTGAACTTTTTATTAATAAAACACCACTTCTGCAGAACAGGCAGTTTTAAAGGTTTCCTGTGTTTCATAATGAAAGGTTTAAATATGTGTAGGTGGAATTATTTTCTCCATAAACATGTGCTCTCTAAAATGTTTCTCTGTGACAAATAAGTTTTTTTAATAAAATAAGTGTTATGTGTATTCATACAAATCTTATATTTCGTGTAGTCTGAAGCATAATATATAATAGTCATTAATCTTTGTAGTTGTTAATATGCGCTCCAATTGTCAAAAATGTGTTTTACAAATTAGTAGTCGGTCAAAGTCAAGAGTAGAACTGTTGTCAGGAGTACAGCGCACTCAGGGTAGGCTTCTAAACATTGGAAAGGGAGTAAAGACATTAGAATAAATTCACCTTTGGGGAATCAGAAGCCATACTTTATTTTATAGTAAAAGTATTAATAATGTGAGTTATCCTGCAAGTTATCAGAGAAGCCCAACACGAAGTGGAATTGACGTAAGAGGGTAACTCTCACAGCAGAACATAAGTTCTGTTTGTCCATGAGGTTCACAGTCCAGTAGCGTGCCAAAACTAACATGATGGTTTTTTTGAATTATTCCCTGGATATCACAGAGCATGTGTGTGCACTTTACCGGATATGACTTCACGCAGTTGTGCTCTGATTACAAACTAGTTTCTCCCCACTCCAAATGTATCCCCAGGTACCCTGCTTCGAGACGCTGGGGCTGCGGCTCTACACATCACAACTCTCTTTACCAGCTGACTTCCAACCAGTCCTTGTGAAGCGAAGGCCTAGGGGGATCTTGAAAGGGAGGGTGAGAGGGAATGCTTTCCGACACAGAGAGGCATCCCAACCCCCCCAGCAGAAGCCTCAAACCACAGAGAGTTCCAAACTCTAAATAGATTACGTTTTTCCACATACATGCGTATGATAAAGTTTAATTTTTTTTTAAATCAGGCACTGGAAGAGATTAACAATAACTGAGAATAAATAGAACAATTTTAACAGTATACTATAAGAAAAGTTCTGTGAATGTAGTCTGTCTCTCTTTCTCTCTCTCTCAGAATATGATCCTGTCCTGTATTCACCCTTTTCTTGTGATGATGTGAGTTGATAACATGCCTCCTGGACGAGATTCAGTCAGTGGCATAGTATCGTGACATAGTGCTAAGCTACTACCAACCTTCTGACAACGCGACACATCGACACATTAGACCCCACCTGACTGTGGGTAACTGAAACCACAGAAAAGCAAAACCACGGATGAGAGAGGACTGCTGTATTACAGATGTCCTGTCAGATTCTCCTCAGTAATGGCACTTCACGACAATAGCACTTGCCAGACTAGCCTCATTGTGTTCGATGAGAGGCACCAGCAGCAATTGATTTTTTCTGCTTTCTGAGACCTCTGAATCCAAGTTCCATTTGGAACCTCTGCTGACCTTCCAGATGATGATAATATCAAAAACTTCCCTTTGTTTCCTCAGTCCTAGAAATAGAGGCTGCTCTGTGTAGCTATTATTTTTGGCTTACCTCAGTGTCTTTTTTGTGCCCATCTCTTTAGTTCTAATTCTTTTTGAACATTTATTCATTTTTGAGAGACAAAGGTAAGCAGGGGAGAGGCAGAGAGAGAGAGGAAGACACAGAATCCAAAGCGGGCTCCAGGCTCTGAGCTGTCAACACAGAGCCCAATGTGGGGCTCGAACTCACAGAGTATGAGATCATGACCTGAGCTGAAGTCGGCCTTTTAACTGATTGAGCCACCCAGGCACCCCACCATCTCTTTAGTTCTAATGATACAAATCTTTACATAAAATTCGCTCTGGACACCTAGTAGGGTTTCTATTATCCTAACCACACTATATATAGTGCCTAATGATCTCTTACAAAGTTAATTAAGTATCCCAACGTCCAACCCATGCGACTGCTATCATTTATATAGCTTGAAAAGCAAACTGACTCTCCAGATGTATTCTGCATGATTCAATCTGTTGTCTTCTTCCTATCAGAATTAGTCACTGAAATACTCTGCATCTCCCAATGAATTAAGATCAATTATTTTCATTTCAAACATACTGTGTTTGTTTTGGTTTATTTCATTCTTCATAACTGTTCTCCCCAGTGACTTAATAATTCAAGTTTTTATTGTTTAGAACATTGTCAGTGCCTCACCTATAAACTACAGTTAGGTGTCTTAAATACATATAAATACAAGAGAGAAGATTACTCCAGAGAAATTACTGCGGTAGTAATAAAAGTGTGGGGACAATGATGGTAAAATTGGATGTAGCCCAGTTTGGAGAACAACGTTTATTGTAAGGGATTCATTGAGTGATAGAGCTTAGAATGCACAATGGGATCAGACTGCAAAGGATCGTTAATGGATCGCAAACCAATTTATCAAACATAAAAAAATAGTGTTGACTAGTACAGGCTTATCAGTCATTACGCTTAGAAACTGAATAATATAGAAGATTGATAATAGAAATAAGGTTTGTTTCTGTTTGGGGCTAGGGGAATAGCACCATTTCTACCTATGGAGAGCATTGTGGGCACGTTCCACGTCTCTCCTTTCAAAATGGAGACACTTCTGTCTGGCTGGCAGGGTTGTAGGCTGCTCACACCCTAGACCTGATGAGTGCTTCTGTTCCCTCATCCAAGGAAGCTCGCTCAACCAAGGTTACAAAAACCTTCCCAGGTCGGCCCACATCAATGGCTGATTGATAGAGGATATGGTGGTCCAGCCATAGTGGCTCAATGTGGAGGTCTCTAATAAACAGCGCAGAGGGCCGTGTGTTATCAGCTAAAGACCCTGTTTTGCAGCATCACATGCAAACCTGTGCTCCATCTGGTGTCCCAGTACTCAGAGGGGTTAGTTCAGGTAATATCAGGCTGACTGGATCTGAACCACAACTCTCTAGAGAGTCTTTTTCCCAGAGAATCATGCCGAAGAGATTTTGAGTCAGGTATGGTCCTAGGAAGAAAGCTCTAAAAAGGTGACTTAGGAACTACAATACGTGCAAAGCAGACTGGCAGGGAAGATCTCAGTATCAGTTGAGGGTTGGGCACAAGTCATGCTGTCCAGGGGAAACTGCCAACATTTTCGCCATTGCGAAATTGCAAAGAGTACCTAATGGATGTGATATTTCAGGTGTTTAAGCAATTGTGAGCAGTGGTAATTGCAAGGACTAAAGAAACAGAGAGCTCTAGCCGGGAGCTGTCAAAGCATTGAAGAAAAACAATGGAAGGCTCAGGGTGATTAATCAAAATCTGAAGTCAAAACGTGGAAGCCAGAAAACTTCCTTGGCAGCTTATAAAGAAACTCTCATCCCCGGTACTAGGAGGGCAAGAAAAAAATGAGAATTCAGGTCGAGGGCAAAATACAGGGTTAAGAGAGCTGAGACGGTTGAATTATCAAAACAAGCAGGCCGGTTATGAAAATGTCAAGGTTCTAATGTTACATGTGATTCTGAAATGTGGGTTGGGAGCAACTAGTTTGTGCCCTTGAAATTATTGAACCCTGAATTTTCTGTACCTTGGGGGCTCGAAAATGTGGTCCACTCTTTCTTTTAAAAGTGAAGGGTTCTCCTCTTGCTGGGAGATAATGCAGAAACTTTGTGTTACAAGACAATATGCATCCCCCTTGCCCTCAGCTCTCCTCCCTGCCACCAGGACATTAAGTGATGTGAGATGGAATCATAACCCTGTCATGAAAATGTTGGATCAACTAAGCAGAAAGGTAAATATCCCATGAAGGGGTCTCAGGACCTAGTCAACACTGGCCAGCAATATCTCAGACAACATACATGGAACTGGATTCTGAGTTGGCCAAAACAAAGGCAGAGGGCAGAATATAAAGCTGGATAAAAAAAAAAGTTTAACAGTGTGGAAACATTCCCTCATGATGCAGAACTGAAGATTATGCCAAAATCTCAGAAGTCAGTGCAAAAGCTTTCCATGACTTCGAAAGCTTAAAAGGGATGATCCACACTGAGTTTGAAATGTCGGAACTGGGGGCACCTGGGTGGCTCTGTCAGGTAAGTGTCTGACTTCGGCTCAGGTCATGATCTCACAGTTCATGGGTTCGAGCCCTGCATCGGGCTCTGTGCTGACAGCTCAGAGCCTGGAGCCTGCTTCGGATTATATGTCTCCCTCTCTCTTTGCCCTTCCTCCACTCATGCTCACATTCTCTCTCTCTCTCTCTCAAACATTATTAAACATTAAAGACTTTTTTTAATGTCAAAACTACCAAGGGAGAGAGTGGAAAACGTGTTCAAAAGAAACCAGAATGCTGTATGAGATCAGGACAACCATCATGCGAGTATGTTCCTTGGTAGGGCCTGCAGGACAGCACATGTACCATGATGATTATAAATCACAGCTGAGAGCGACACCAGCATTGCTGGCAGTCTCATTAGTGGCTCTCCTCTGTAAGTGAGGGCGGAAGCAATGAGATGTCACTGAAGGCTTGGATTCCCTGATAGCAGTGAGAAAACAGATCTCCGAAATCACAAAGGTCAGGAGGTGGTGATTCTTCATCAGCAATAAGATAAACCAATTATTTTAATTAATAGCAGAATCTAATTGGCATCAAAGGGTGCCTGACCCGCAAAGAGCTTTCAGGAAGGTTAAAAAAAAGATAGTAGTCCTAGGTTAAGAACGATGTGCATTCAACAAAGGTAGCGCTCCATCTATGGGAAAAAAATTACATGGATGGTCACAAGTTGAATGCAGCTGAGTCAATTGAAAACAATCACCATAACTTGTCCCGTTTTGTTTGTTTCTTTGCTTGGTTTTGGGGGCAGTTTTTGGAATCAAAACCCAAGGACTACAGGAGTGTCCAACTCCCCAAGAGGAAGGTTCCTACAATGCTATAGCGAGTGATATAGCAATGTTCTAGCTGATTCTTTCTCAAAGGGAAATACAGCCTTTACCAGGATATCTGTAAACTAGGGAAAGGTAAATATTCAGAGATTTTGAGGACTGTTGGTAGAGGGCTAAATCTGATATTATTATACAGGAAATGATGTATCATCATGATCTCCCAATAGAAGGATATACTAGTTTCCTATGGTTACTGTAACAAAATATTACAATTCTGGAGGCTTAAAGCCAAACAAGTGTATTATAGTTCTAGACATCAGAAGTCTGAAATGAACTTCACTGGACTAAATTCAAGATTATTACCACAGCTGTTTTCCTTTCTAAAAGCTCTAAAGGAGAATCTATTTCTTTGTCTCTTCTGTCTTCTAGAGGACACCACATTCCTTGGCTTATGTCCCTCTTCTTCTAGCTTCAAAGCAACACATAGTTGAATTCACATATCATATTTCTCTGATTTTCTTCCACAGTGTTATCACATCCCCTTCTATGACTCTGATTCTCTGACCTTCTCTTCCACTTTATGGATCCTTATAATTACATTGGACCTATCCAAATAATCCAGGATAATTTCCCCATCTCCAGGTCGGCTAATTTACAACTTTCATTTCATCTGTCTCCTTAATTCCCTGTTACCATATAAGATATTTAGAGGTTAGAGTGATTAGTGCATGGATATCTTTAGGACAGCACTGTGCATCCCACATCAGTAATGTACTGATCTAGTAAACACTCAAGAATCATATCTGGTCTGGCTTATGGCAAGTCCAATAGGTCCATGACACAGAGAGGCAAAAAGACCTTTCGAGTGAGACACAGAGGAAAACACGCTGCAGCAGGTTCAGGCTGAAATGCAAGCAGTGTCTTCTGAGCCACACAAGCAGGAAACCTGGAAGACTCTATTGGAACTGTGGTATCTGTGCCCTAGAATGTATGTCAAAAGCCAACAGGAGAGTCTTCTGGGGAAGATGGTGGAAAAGGAAGACCCTAAACTCACCTGGACCCACAGATACAACTACATGGCAATCAGTGTAAATCACCCAAAGACTGGCAGAACAAACTTCACAACCAACTTCAGACAAAAAGCCACACTGAAGAGGGTCAGAAGGGTGGAGATGTGGTTGGGAGCTAGATGGACCCACAGATCAGTCCACAGGAGGGAAGGAGTCAGAGAAGGGGAAAAACAGAATCTCACAACAGGAATCCCACATAGGGAAGATGCATCCCCAGAACACTTGGCCTTATTTTTTTTAATTTATTTTAATTTTTAAGATGTTTCTTTATTTTTTGAGAGAGAGACAGAGAGAGAGAGACAGAGACAGAAAGAGACAACAAGAGGGGGAGGGGCAGAGAGAAGGAGACACAGAATCCGAAGCATGCTCCAGACTCTGAGCTGTCAGCCAATAGCCCAATGCCAGGCTCACTCACAAGCTGTGAGATCATGACCTGAACACCTAACCGGCTGAGTCACCTAGGCACTCTCAGAACACTTGGCTTTAAAAACCAAAGGGACCAGGGGCACCTGGGTGGCTCAGTCAGTGAAGCATCTGGCTTTGACTCAGGTCATGATTTCATGGTACATAAGTTTGAGCCTGCATTGGGCTCTCAGCTGACAGCTTGGAGCCTGTTTAGGAATCTGTGTCTCCCTCTTTCTCTTCTCTTCCCCCACTCATGATCTGTCTTTCTCTCAAAAATAAATAAGCTTTTAAAAAATAATAAAAAAAAATAAAGGGGCCAAATCTTGTTACTTTTAATGACCAGCGAGACTTGAAACATTGAATTTTAAAAATCAGTTGACTCAGCTCTGGGAGAGCTGGGAGCCCATGCCCTTAAAGAGACAGCACAACAGAAAGATTGTGGAGATATAATATAGAAGCAGCAGTTTGAATAATGACTGATGAATATTGGAGGCAGAGTTATTTATTAATTTCAAAGTGTGTCCTAGAGGGACAGAAATCACTGGAGGACTTCTCTAGGAACAAAGTTACTAATCTCATTGGGTGTCCTGGAGGGACAGAGATTGCTAGGGTCCTCTGAAGCAACAAAGAAGTTCCCTAGCACCATTTCTCTCCCCTGCCCTCCTGCCTGAACACATGCCCACTTGTGGGAACCAGCACTGTGCTAACTCTTGCTACCTAATTTGCTAACATACATCCCCCCAGTCTGCCTTTCTGGCAATGGCAGAGGGGAATCCCCCTCTCCAGACAGACCCACCTCAGTCCTGGTGCTGCAGGGCCCCTTTTGAATGGAGCCCATTCAGGATGGTGCCACAGGCCTGCAATGTGCAAGCAGCACTGACAGGGGCCAGCACCATTCTAAAGGGACTCCTGTCCCAGAGAGAGGGAAAGATAACCAGAAAACCACACACAGACTGCAGCCTGACCAGTGGGCTGGAAGCAGTCTACTGGTCTGACTGCTGTCCATGTCCACCAATGAAAGCTTCAGCAGACAACACAGGAAAATTTCCCTGCAGTTTGATGTGACTGCATCTCTAGCAAACACCTAGTCTGACTCAACCCAAGCCCAAGGCATCCCCAGATTGGCCCACTGACACCAAAGAGAAAAAACACTGCTAATAACAGGGAAAGAGAGGCATTGAAGGTAACTGAACTGAAGGAGAAAGTGGCTCAGCCACAACAGTAGGATGCACACATCCTACAAAAGACACAGCCCTGAAATGCCAGGTTCTGGTGAACAGGGAAAACTACACTGCAGGGCACTCCGGAATCTCTTCTTCATAAAGCTAGTACTTTCAAGTATAGGAGACATAGCTGACTTTCTTAACACACAGAAGCAGACACAGAAAGTTAGACAAAATGAAGAGACAGAGGAATACATCCCAAATGAAATAACAGGACAAAATCACAACAAGAGAACTAAGCAAATGGAGATAAGTAATTTGTCTGATAAAGAATTTAAAGTAATGATCACTGGACTTGAGAAAAGAGTGGAGGGCATTGGTGAGACCCTTACAAAGAGATAATAAAGAACCAATCAGAGATGATGAATATAATAAATGAAATTAAAAGCACAGTAGATGGAATAAATAATAGACTATGGGAAACAAAAGAACAAATAAATGACCTGGAGGACAGAGTAATATAATCAAGCAAGGTTAGCAAGTGAGAGAAAAACAAAGTATGCAAAATGAGAATGGACTTAGGGAATTAAGTGACACTATCAAGCATAATAATATTTGCAATAGGGATCCCAGAAGGAGAAGAGAAAGAAAATTGTGCAGAAAATTTATTGGAAGGAAACAGTAGCTGACAACTTTCCAAATCTGGGGAAGGAAACCAAAATCCAGATCCAGGAGGCACATAGATTCCCCAGCAAAATCAACCCAAGGAGGTCCATACCAAGACACATAGTAATCAAAATGGCGAAAAGTGGTGATGAGATAATTTTAAAAGCAGCAAGAGAAAACAGTTACATACAAGGGAAAACCCTATAAGGCTATGAGCAGATTTTTCAGCAGAAACTTTATAGGTGAGAAGGAAGTTGCATGATATATTCAAAGTGCTGAAAGGAAAAAAAAAATCTGCAGCCAAAAATCCTCTAGCCAGCAAAGCTACTGTTCAGAATAGAGGAAGAGATAAAGAGCTTCCCAGACAAGCAAAAGTTAAAGCAATTCATGGCACTAAACTAGCAGTTTATGTTACCAGAAATGTAACATAATGTTACCAGAATGTTATAGGGGACCAAAGAATAGAAAAAGAAAGATCAGATGTGGAAAGGGAAGGCCATAAGTAAGATCATAGGAAAGAGTAAGAAAAGTAGGAATAACAAAAGCAAGAAAAATAAGTATGTCTGTAAAAGTCAACTATTGTAAGAAAAGAGAGCTTGAGAAGAAAGGACCAGAGAAAAAGTATGAAAACAACCATAAAACAAGGGACAAAATGGCAATAAATACAAACTTATCAATAATTATTTTGAATATAAATGGACTAAATGCTCCATTCAAAGACATAAAATGATGGAATGTGCACACACACACACACACACACACACAAGATCCATCTATATGCTGCCTACAAGTGATTCATTTCAGACTTAAAGATGCATGCAGATTGAAAGACAAAGGATGAAGAGTTTATCATGAAAATGGATGTGAAAAGAAAGCCAGGCAGCAATATTTATATTGGACAAAATAGACTTCAAAACAAAGATGGTAAAAATAGACAGAAAAACAAAGATAATTGACAAAGTAGAGCATCCATTTATGATAAAAACCCTCAGCAAAGTAGATTTGGATAGAACATGCATCCACATAATAAAGGGCATATATGAAAAACTCACAGTTAACATCATACTCAAAGGTGAAAAATTGAGATCTTTCTCTAAGATCAGGAATAAAATAAGAATGCACATTCTCACCACTTTTATTCAAGATGATACTGGAAGTTCTAGCCATAGTAATCAGACAAGAAAAAAGGAATAAAATGCATCCAAATTGGTAAGGAAGAAGTAAAGCTTTCACAATTTGCAGATGATATGATATAATATAGACAAAATCTAAAAGACTTCATCACAAAAGTACTAGAACTGATAAGTGAATTTAGTAAGGTTGCAAGATGCAAAGTCAATGTACAGAAATCCATTTCACTTTTATACACCTATAGTGAAGCAACAGAAAGAGAAATTAAGAAAGCAACCCCATTTATAATTGCATTAAAAATAATAAAATACCTAGGAATAAATTTAATGAAGGGGGTGAAATACCTATACTATGAAAACTATAAAACACTGTTGAAAGAAATTGAAGAAGACACAATCATATGAAAACATATCCATGCTCACAGATTAAAAAAAAACAAACAAAAATACTGCAAAAAGGCCATATTACTCAACTTAACCTACAGATTTAATTCAATCTCTATCAAAATAGCAACAGCGTTCTTCACAGAACTAGAACAAATAATCCTAAAATTTGTATGCAACCACAAAAAAAATATCAAAAGCAGTCTTAAAAAAGGAAAACAAAATTAGAAGTATCACAATTCCAGATTTCAAGTTATACTACAAAGCTGTAATAATCAAAACACTATGGTACTGGCACAAAAACTGACATATAGAGCAATAGAAGAGGACAGACAATCCAGAAATGAGCCCATGATTATATGGTCAATTACTCTTTGACAGAAGAGGCGAGAATATGCAATGGAAAAAAATAAAATCTATTCAACAAATGATGTCTGGAAAACTGAAGAGCTACATGCAAAAGAGAGAAACTGGGCCACTTTCTTACACTCTACAAAAAATAAATTCAAAATGGATTAAAAACCTGCATATGAGATCTGAACCATGAAAATATTAGAAGAGAGCACAGGCAATAAATTCCCTGACATCAGTCATAGAAATATTTTTCTAAATATGTCTCCTCAGGCAAGGAAATAAAAGTGAAGTAAATTATTGACAATACATCAAAATAAAAACTTCTCAAGGCAAAAGAAAGAAGCAACAAAACTAAAAAGCAATGACTGAGTGGGAAAAGATATTTTCCAGTGACATATCTGATAAAAGTTAGTATCTAAAATACATGAAGAACTTACACAACTCAACACCCAAAAGACAAATAATCTAATTAAAAAATAGAAGACAGAAACAGGTATTTCTCCAAAGAAGACATACAGATGGCAACAGACACCAGAAGAAATGCTCAACATCACTCATCATCAGGAAACTACAATCAAAACTAGAATTAGATATCACCTCATACTGGTCAGAATGGCTAAAATCAAAAACACAGAACACAAGTGTTGACAAGTATGTGAAGAAAAAGAATCCTCTTGTACTGTTGGTGGGGATGCAACCTGGTGCAACCACTGTGGAAACCAATATGGAGGTGCCTCAAAAATTTAAAAATAGAATTTCCCTGTCATCCAGTAATGGGTATGTACCCAAAGAATATGAAAGCACCAATTCAAAAGGATATATGCACCTCTATGGTTACTGCAACATTATTTACAATAGCCAAGATATGGAAGCAGCCCAAGTGTCCACTGAGAGATGAATGGATAAAGGGGAAGTTTATAGATAGATAGATAGATAGATAGATAGATAGATAATAGATAGATACATAGGTAGATAGATATAGATGATATAATCTATATCTATATATACTGGGATATTATTCAGCCATACAAAGGAAGGAAATTTTGCCATTTGCAAAAACATGGATGGAGCTAGAGTGTATAATGCTAAGTGAAATAAGTCATTCAGAGAAGGACAAATACATATGGTTTCACTCATATATGGAATTTAAGAGACAAGACAAATGAGCAAGGGGAAAAATAAAAAGAGACAAATCAAGGAACAGACTCTTAAGTATAGAGAACAAACTGATGGTTACCACAGGGGAGGTGGGTAGGGGGTTGAGTGAAATAGTGATGGGGATTAAGAGTACACTTGTCATGATGAGCACTGAGTAATATATAGAATTGTTGAATGCCTATATTGTACATCTGAAACTAATATAACACTGTATGTTAACTATATTTGTATTAAAATAAATAAAATTAATAAAACAGGAAAAGAGCCAATAGGATATTCCCAGTGAAGATCACTAGTGGTCTGAAACAAGGTCCTGCCATGCTGCCATCTGTATCCTTTATATGTATATGTATATGTAATATACAATTTTCTGTATTTCAAATCCTTGATATTCAAATCCTTTGAAATACAGAAAATTTGTCGAAAAACAAAAATTTTTCAGGACTTTATTTCAGAAAATACAGTCAAAGGGACCATATTTACCCTTCCACTTGATAAAACAACAACACCACACATGAAGAAATGGTATTCAGGATCTAGATATGAAGAAGTCAAGTACAATGATCTCTGAAAGAAGGGAAGGGAACAACACAAAGACTGGCATGAATACAATACTTTTGCATGAATATTCATAGTAGCTTGCTTTGTAATAGCCAAAAAGTGGACAATTCAAATATCAATGCAAGTTGTGTCATACCCATGCAATGGAATACTATTTGCCAATAAACATAAGTGGTCTATTATTACCCTCTGCAGTGTGCGTGAATTTTCTCATGTTTATGTTGACTGAAAAAAAGCCAGGCAACAATGAGAACATACTCTGACTCCATTTATGCAAAATTTTCGAAATACAAACTAATCTAATCTATGGTGGCAGAAAGCAGATTGGTGGTTGCTTAAGATCGAAGGAGACATGAAGATACATGAAGTAGGAATGATGATGAGGCAGGAGGAGAATTTGGGGGTGACAGAAATGTTCACTATCTCGATTGTGGCAATTACTTTTGGTGTAGATATTCTGATCCTTTTTCTAGAAAAACTACATGTTATAACTAAATCCCCCAAGTTAAACACTTCTAATAAGTAGTTCTAACAATTCAAGGGCAGCTATTTGTTCAGCATAGCGAAGCAAAATCAGATATCCTGATTTTCTCATTGACCATGCCTACTCCCAGAGTGCCACTTTTAACGAAATGGGGATTTATCCTCTCTGAAGAATTTAACTGATGGAGCATATTCAGGTAATAAATTATATTAGACATCCAGGCCTTTCCAAGGGCTCCTCCAGACTTCTATGTGGTACCATCGGCATGTTTATTTCAAAGGGTGCCATGTCAACAACCTGTTACACCCCCAGCACTCCAACAGCATGTTGTGAATGTGACAGAGAACTTTCTACGATGCCCTCCTGGATCCCCTTTGTCAGATCAGCAGCTAGCTGATTAACTTACCCCCTCTCCTCCAAACTGTGATGCATAAATGGAGGAGAACGTGCTGATGTTGTGGAGGGGAAAAGAGTTTGGGTAGAGCTTACTTCCTGTTCATCAATCTTCTAAGTTCCCTTCTCTTTTAATGGCTACTGGCTTAACAGTTAATCTACTCTACCGTCCTTGGAATGACTATTGTAGTAAATTAAAACCTCTTTCACTCTGGATTCCTCACTTGGCCCAAAATTACATCTGATATACACACCATGTCTGACCTTCACTTGAGGTAAACGAATTTTATTTTTCTTGAAATAAAAAAAAAAAACTCTTAAAGAATAATTTGCATAGAGTCTGCCACCTGCTTTGTAATCTTCAATCATGTCAGGATCTCAAACAGAATTTCCATCCTCCATTGTGATAATACCTTGCAGGTGCCAGGTAACTCCACTCCGACATTTGTGCAATAGACCAAAACAGACTCTTCCAACATTTGTGATGGTGACGGCTCTTCAATACGATTAAGAAACAAATCAATTTATATAATTCCAGGAGATACTGAATTCTCGCTCACTAAAACTTCTTTTTCTTGATAGAATTGATGGCACGTATCTCTCTTTTGGTTCTAAAGCAAGACCATTTGCACCGTACTTCCAACATAAATATTCTTGTAAGACCTGCTTGGTCATTTTCAAAAGAATATCCTACTTCTTTGGAATTGCAAAGAGCACCTTGGCAACTTATCAGTAATGTGAACCTTAAGAAAAAAAAATTAATAAATATCACTAAATTCGAATTTTCTTATTTGTAAAATACAGACTGTGTTTTACAAATACATTACAGTATTATTTTTTAGAAGAAAAAATTGTTAGCTGATGTAGATGGAAAAGTAACAGATTTTCAGATTGTGCCCTCAAAATGTCCAGCTCTATGCTATTTCTTTGCCTAAGTAGGAGCATTCATCAACTGGGAGAAATCAACCAATCAAGGAATACATAAAGGACAAATGATGGAATGAATGAATGAATGAACGAAGAAACAAATAAATAAAATTGAAAATCTTGTTAGGGTCATGTTCTTTTTCTTCTATGTTGACTAAATCAAGGAGCATTTGAGTAAAGTCATCTCAGATGGTTAATGGTGGCTTAGACCTTTTCCCCAATAACCCTCCATTCCAAGTTCTTATATTCACATATCTGACAGCAGCCACGTTTTCCCCCATAACAACAAAAATTAAAAAGATTTTCTACCTCCATTTGTGTACAGGTGGCACCTGTAGTTTTTAAATGCTAGTTTCCTTTGGCTGTTGAGTAGGTTAGTACTTTAAAAACTCTAGACAGGTAACTACTAAGCATCGCAAACAGGATTAAGTAAACATTGCTGAAAAATAAGGAAACAGTCCTCTTTTTTCTCTGTCTCTGCTAGGTTACCTTAAGGCAGGAAACTCGAGAACACTAGCATGTGTACAGGTGGACGTCAATTTTTTTCTGTTTCTTTTGGTCTTGTTCATTCATTTCAAACAGGCCTATTAAATACGTCTGTCTGGTAAACATGTGCCTAAGATCCAAGAAGAAGTGAAGAAAAAAGTCCTTTGTTTACAGGAAGGTTGAAAAAAATAGGCAGGTATATGTACACACATAGGGGCATAGAACACTGGCAGTCAGAACAACATATGGAAAACTCTAAACTTCCAAATAAGATTCTGGGCCACCTGCAAAAGTTAGAGAATCAGATTAACATTGCCCGTTTAGGGGAGCCTGGGTGGTTCAGTCGGTTAGACGTCCGGCTCTTGGTTTCAGCTTAGGTCATGATCTCAGAGTTCCTGAGTTCGAGCTCTGCATTGGACTCTGTGTTGATAGTTTGGAGCCTGCTTGGGATTCTTTCTCTCTGCCCCCACCCCACTGCTCTCTCTCTCTCAAAACAAATAAATAAACTTAAAAAACATTTCCATTTAAGAAAAAATCTTATTACTTTTATTGATATTATTCATGGGTCAGAGGGAAACATTTTTATTTTGTTATTGTATCTTTCCTCCTTATTGAGTAAAAATAGAAAAAAAGGAAACAGGGGCGAGCAATAAATCCTGCAGCATAAATAGTTTGATTTTGACGCCCGGAGACTATTCCCAGAGATTCAGGAATTACCTGATCAAATATTTGCTTCTTAACTATGTTTACAGGTGAATTTAATGAGCATCTAGAGTGGAGAACCACTAAATATAATAAAAACAATTAGAGAACAGAATGGACACAAGCCAGAGCCTCAGATTCAGCCTGGTCTTCACACTGCCAGAAAAGTTCAAGGATACATTCAGGGGAAATACATTTTCAGATGAAAGAAAACACAGGTGGCCCTTGAACAACAAGGGGGTGAGGGATGCCCAACCCCACACACTAGAAACTCTGCACATAATTTTTGACTCTTGTCGAGAGCAAGATGGAGTCACTCATGCTAAGCAGGGGCCTGTGTCAAGCAATGACGCAAGCAGTTAAGAACACTGCAGCCATGAGATATCGCCCAGACCAGCATCAGCTGACACCCCAGAACTGATAAGAAGCAGAAGCCGAGGAGGTCTGCAGGGGCCCAAGACTGAGGAAATCCCTTTAAAAAGGGGAGGATTTTTGCAGCAAACTGTCAGACTCTTCAAACGTGACCCCTCTACGTCTGACCACTTAAAAAAGGCAGCTGCCACACGACGGCTCTGCTGGATTGATCTCTGAACAGAACTGAGATCCTTCACTGCCTGAACGTAATCGGCTGTAAGTGCCCAGAGCTGACCAGGGCCAGGCGGAGGCCTTATCTCAACCGCATGACACCGACTGACTTTGCGTTTGGTTCGTTAACTTTCTACACCCTTCTGTTATCTTGTTTGTTGTGTGGTTTGTCTTACAGTCCTATTCTGTATGCTGTGTAAAAAGCCGAGTTTAGGGGTGCCTGGGTGGCTCAGTCGGTTGGGCGTCCGACTTCGGCTCAGGTCATGATCTCACGGTCTGTGAGTTCGAGCCCCGCGTCAGGCTCTGTGCTGACAGCTCAGAGCCTGGAGCCTGTTTCAGATTCTGTGTCTCCCTCTCTCTCTGAACCTCCCCTGTTCATGCTGTCTCTCCCTGTCTCAAAAATAAATAAATGTTAAAAAAAAAATTAAAAAAAAAAAAGCCGAGTTTAATCACATGGGCAAATGTCATTGAGTTTAGAATCCTGAGCCCGCTTGATAATTGTGATTTATTTTGCTTTGTGACTGAATAAAGGTGACAGTGTGGAAAAACACAACTTGTGTGTGCGCCTTCATTGCGTGCTCATGACAACTCTCCAAAACCTTCACTGCTAATCGCCTAGTGTTGACCAGAAGCCTTACCAATAACAAAAACAACACATATTTTGTATGTTATATGTATTGTGCATGGCACTCTTATAATTAAGTAAGCTAGAGAACAGAAAATGTTATTAAGAAAGTTATATGGAAGAAAAAATACATTTACGGTCCTATACTGTAAAAAATCCACATATAATTAGACCCACACGTTTCCAACCCATGTCATTCAAGGGTCAGCTGTATGCATGTTTCAAAGACCTATTGCTATAAAGGGAAGTTATTCACTTCAGCAATATTTGTGACACCAATTAGAAATCGTGGGACAAAAGGTGAAGAAATCAAATTGGGCGCCATAAGCAGCCTCAAAAATTCAAGGGAGGATATAAGTAACTCACACTAGAAATATGAAACTATTTATATGTGTGTATTGAAAACAACAAATTGAGACCATATATGCACATATATAACCTAAACATGTGTATTGTTGTTGGAGGTTGTAATAGTTATTTTTCAAACGAAAGAGAAAAGCAGAATGGAAACAGAATGGAAACAACTAAAGACAAACAATATAATTTGGAAACTTGAGTCCATAAACAGTTCCATGGGCAAAAGAAAGTAGTAATGGCAGGGCAAATCATGAAAAAAAAATGCTGATATTCAGAAGTAAAAATGACATCAAGAAAATAAACAAATGACAGAACAAGCAAATGAGGGTGGTGAGAGAGAGAGAGAGAAACTGACATAGACTATTTCCAGAACTAACAAAAGATAAAAGTCTTTAGCTTTCATGGGTTAAATAAATATAAGCCAGGATAAATGAGGAAAATGCACAGCTATTCTTGAGGACCCTTCAAATGCTAAAGATAAAGAGAAAACTGTAAAAAGACAGCCCTAAAAGCAGTAAGAATAATATCAACATCAGACATTTCAACAGCAACTTAGAAAGTATCTCACCAATACAATGAACTCACCAAATATGAGAAAACAATGAATAATATTTTTTTAAACAATGAATGAAATTAATTCTAAACCCAGATTTTTTTTGTATATACCAACTGTACTTAAATGTGAAAAACAAGAAACATATTCTCAGACATACACATCTTAGTATGTTTAACAAGCAAAAATCTTTTTAGGATAAATGAAAAGTCAGGAACAAGACAGAAATAGCACTCTGAAAAGGAAAGAAATAATTCAAGGAAGTTTCGGTAAAAGATATGAACATAAGTATTAACAAGAAAACGTAAACGGTTGTGAAAAGGAACAGAAAGATAACATGTAGGGAAGATGTGGACCAATGTTTCAAACAATTAAATATCTAATATCTAAAATACACAAGGAGTGGAACCTGGGTGGCTCATTCAGTTAAGCATCCAACTTGGGCTCAGGTCACGATCTCACAGTTCATGGATTCATGCCCTGCATTGGGCTCTGTGCTGACAGCTCAGAGCCTGGATCCTGCTTCGGATTCTGTGTCTCCCTCTCTCTCTGACTTCCCCTGCTTATGCTTTCCCTCTCTTTCTCTCTCTTTCTCTCTCTCTCTCTCAAAAATAAATAAACATTATAAAATTTTTTAAATAAAATAAAATACACAAGGAATCTCTACTTCAAAAAACAAAAATAAATTATCCATATTACATCGAAATCTCAATAAAACATGGAAATAATTTTCAATATTTCAGTGAGAAGAAAACAGAAATGAGAGAAATTATGTGACTTTTGCAAGGCCACACCTGTAGCAAGTGATTTGGGGTTTTGCATAATTTAGGATTGTCTCATTTGTCGCTTAAAACTTGCTAAGATTTTTTACCTCTGTTCATCAATAGGGATTTAATAAAATCCTTGGCAACGAAATGAATGTAAGGGAAGTGCAAATCCACTTTTCAATGTGAGGATTTCCTTGGATTGTGTTTGTGAGACTCTTCATTGATCCCTTCGTTAAGAATGTCTTCTTTGATGCAAGCCAGTATTGAATAATATCATGAATTATAACTGTGGATGATGAAAAACTCACGTGGAGTGGGAGTGGGGCTGAGGAATCGACGTCTTCAAAAAGGAGGTGGGAGATTTCCAACTGCACGCACTGTGTAGGCAGATGAGGAAGCTTCTGTAAACACAACAAGAAAGGCTACCTCTAAGAGCAGAACCTGATTGTGAAATGTCAATTGGAAAAAGAAGCCATGATATATAATTGACTTTACTTTAAACTAAAACTCTAAGTTTTGTAAATACAAAAAAAAAAAAAAAATTAACAGCCTTTTGCATCATAACTGCTTCCTGGGTAAGGCAGTTTTCAGTTTTCTGACTATGACTCAGCAAGACTCATTGAAACAATAGAAGACATGTAGCAACAATCACTAAATTCTACTCTTGAAACTAATACTACACTGTATGTAACTAACTAGATTTTAAATAAAAAATTGAAACAAAAAATAAACTTCTTAAAGCTAAAACAAAACATAAATAAATAAAACCATAATGCTATCATATTAGTAAGGATAGGTTCCAGTAGACGACAAAAGAGTGAAGATATGCTTAAGATTAAAAAAAGGGTATGAACATTAAAGAGTACAAAAATCATTAATGCAATACGTGCAAAAGAAAACGAAAATAAAATAACAATATTCACTAAAACTACAGAGGGAAAAAAAAGTAAAAAATGTTAACAAAAGTGTAGCGTTTTATGAGCAAAGAAGCAAAATATCTCTTTTCACAGTTCATATTATCTGATCACATGCTTCAATTAAATAATTCTCATTATTGAGGAGTAAAAAAGGAATGTATGACTTTGCTTGTATGAAATACCTTCGGTAGGCAAATTCATAAAGACAGAAAATAGGCTAGAGTTGACCAAGATCACAATGGAAGTAAGAATGGGCAATTGTTGCTTAAAATAAGGTACAGAGTTTCTGTTTCAGGTGATGAAAAAGTTATGGAAATAGTGGTGATATTTGCACAGCATTACAAATGTAATTAATGTCTTAAACTGCACACTTAAAAGTGGTTCAGATGAACATTTTATACTATAAATTTTTTATAGTAAAAAAATTTTAGGGGAGCCTGGGTGTCTCAGTCTTAATTTTGGCTCAGGTCATAATCTCACTGTTCATTGGATGGAGTCCCTTGTTGGGCTCTATGCTGTCAACACAGAGCCTACACAGGCCTCTCTCTCTCTCTCTCTCTCTCTCTCTCTCTCTCTCTCTTTCTCTCTCTTTGCCCCTCTGCCCCATTGGATCGCTAAATAAATAAATAAATAAATATTAAAAAAATAAAAACATATTTTATGAGTAAATTCATAACCATAACAAAAATAACTTCAGCTATTACTTTTAAGGCACTGTAGCTAAAATAAATGCCACACTCTCTCTCTCTCTCTTTCTTTGCCCCTCCCCCACACACTCTGTCTGTCTCCCTCTCAAAAATAAATAAACTTAAAAAATAATTTTAAAAAAGGGGAGGGTGGCTCCTGGGTGACTCAGTCAGTTAAATGTCTGACTCGGTTTTGGCTCAGGTCATGATCTCGCGGTTCGTGAGTTCGAGCCCCGCATCGAGCTTCGTGCTGTGTGGAGCTTGCTTGGGATTCACATTCTCCCTCTCTCTCTGCCCCTCCCCTGCTCGCTCACTTTGTCTCTCTCTCAAAAATAAATAAAATTTAAAAAATTAAAAAAATAAATGTCACAGAGTGGGGGACTATAAGGAATATTTAAATTATATCACAAAGATGTTGACAACAAAAAATAAAGGTGCCGTTATGTTACTAATAGGTCAAAAGATAATTAAAATGACCAATTACATCTTATTTCCAACAGAAAATATTTCATAAAGTTCTAGTAGTCAATAAATTGTGTATATTTACTTCATAAATTTTCACAATAAAGCCAACTTACCAAAAATGACAACCTATGTTTTGAATTTGCAACATATTGAACAGGAAGAGTGTGTAAAAATATCCTATTTTTAATTACTTACCTCTATTTTTTAAACACAAGAATTGTTTGATATTAAAATCATTTCATTATCCTTAATATTATGATATGGTTGATGTATATTTTGTCCCCTTGAATTTTCTTAATAGCATGTCAAATATCTCCTTCGATCAAACCCCAGCCCCAGCACTCTATATGTATATGGATTTAAATGGGTTATTTAAACTTTCTGAGATGTACACAAGGTTCAGAAAGAACAGAATCGCCGACTGTCTCTTTTGGAGGGGAAAATGGTGAGGGAAGGTTTCACAGTGGAAGGGACATTTAAACTGAGTTTTAAGGTTCTTGGATACAGTCAAGAAAAAACAGCTGGTCAGCACTGGGAATTCTTTCCTCCTTCCTACCTCCACTCTTTATCATGTGTCATTTGTTCTTTTGATAAAATATCCCTTCACAATAAAATTTCACTCTTGTTTTTCTCTGTAGCCAGTGATATTCAAGTGTGTTTTATAGCATATATGGGCTGTCTTCTTTGTAGAGCAGGACCAGATGATAAAGTGGACCACTGAGTATAGGGGCTCCTGGGTGGCTCAGTCGGTTAGGTGCCAGACTCTTGATTTCGGCTCAGGTCATGATCTCGCAGTTTCGTGAGTTTGAGCCCCCTGTTTGGCTCTGCACTGACAGCGTGGAGCCTGCTTGGAATTCTCTCTCTCTCTCTCTCTCTCTCTCTCTCTTCTCTTTCTCTATCTGTCCCTCCCCCACTCACACTCTCTCTGCCTCTCTCAAAATAAATAAATAAATTTTAATAAATAAAAAGAAGGTTACTCAGTATAGACTGTTCAAGGCAATCAAAATTACCAATTGGGGGGGAAATTCAATTGTGCTATCATCTTCAAAAATGTTTGTCAAAACATTAAAAGCTCTTTTACTATTGCATATGCCATATAGAGAAGTGAAAACCAAAAAAAAAAAAAAAAAAAAGTGTAGTTAGTACCCTGTAATTAAAAACATTAAGAATTAAAGTCCTTCAGTTCCTTGTGGAAATGGTAGCAACAATAGTTTGAAGTAAAGCATAAGCAATAGAGTCAGTGATATTGCAATAACTTTGTATGGTGACAGAGAGTATCTACCCTCAACGAGGTGAGCATTTCCTAACGTGTATGATTGTCAAGTCACCATCCTGTATACCTGAAACTAAAATAAGATTATATGTCAATGATACTTCGATAGAGAAAGAATAGTTTGAAGAGTCCTTGCTTTCTTCTCACTACATAGATTGTATGATGATACTAGCACTGAGTTTGAATCAAACATTTTCTCTGTTGTGCTGTAAATCTCATGAAATATCTTGGAGCATTCTTTTAGTGCAAAGTATCTGCGGGCTCAGTCCCTCTGGGACATCTTCTCTATCCCTTTCCAAAGTACTTACCGGTAACTTTGTCTTTCCTGGTCCTCTGGCTACCCATCTGGAGTCTAGCAAACATATCAGTGCCAAGATTGACATGACCAGCCATTTCTTCTAAAACTCCATTGACATTCTATTAGAATTTCATTTCCAGAGTCACCATTCGTATTTCTTTGCTGTCCTTTCTATATGGGAGCTCAATTTCTTCTTTCATCTCGTTGCTTATTTTTAAAATGTCATGTGCGTCTGTTGCTGACGTACAAGGAGGTAATGCAAGGACACACTCTGCTGTCTGTGCAAGAAGTAAATACGATACGCTAAGCTGACTCTTGTAAGATGACTGATCACTGAGCAGCGGTGCTTGATCATCGTGCTAATCTGTTATTTACGTAGTGATTTGTGAACTATAGAGCTAGCAGTGATGTTTGTACTTTATGAAGCGACTCACACCTCATATGTGTTGGCAACTGAAATTCCAATTGTATCGTGGAGGGTTTCAGTTATCTAAGTAAACTATAGTAGCAAAATCTATGTGCATCAGAACTGTACAGAGTGAGGACTCCCTGTGCAAGGAGCTTATGCTGTGCTCCAATACAACAATGTAAACCTTTTCAAACCCCAAAAATGTTAACAGAAATTTGTATAGTGAAGTCCTGTATCACTGCCTCTTAGTTTTTCAAAGATACATTCTGTCTTTTTTTTCTCACTCATATCTATTTGTCTGTCCATCTGCCTGTTTGTGCATCCTCTATTGTAGGTACCTTTACTTTAAAGTATATTGATAATATTAAACTCTCTCCTACATATTGCAGCATGCAAAACATTAAAAATAATTCAATATTTGCTTGCAGTAATTGGCTTTTTATATACACTTTACTTACATAAAATACACACGAGAAGTATACAGTCTCTGAGATTTGACATACGTATATACCTGTGGAACTCAAACATTCAGTCATATAGAGAAAATTCCAATTCCCTTACAACATCACACTATTCCCAGTTAATTCCCATACCCATTTGCAAGAGACAGGGACTATTCTGATTATGTTTGTATCATAGATTAGTTGTGTCTATCCTAGAATTTTATATAAATGAAATAAAACAATATGCTTTTCGCGTCAGTCTCTTTTTTACTCAGTAAATGTTTTTGACTTATCCATGTTGTTGCATATATTAAGAGTTCATTCTATGTTGTTATTCTGGCTGATTCTGATGTGAATAGCATCACATTTCTGGACAATACCACAATGTATTTAGCCATTTTTCCTATCGATGGAATTTGAGGGTGTTTCCAGATTTGGGCTGTAATAAATAAATATTACAATAATCATTCTTGGATAAGTCATTTTTTGAACATATTTTCATCTATCTCTAATAATTCTGAGAAGTAAAATTGCTGGGAAGGACTGTATTTGTTTTGTTTTGTTTTGTTTTGTTTTGTTTTTTCCTTCTTACACTGGTCTAGCTTATCTAGTTTTATGAAAACCTTCGAGACATTTCACCACTGTGTGAATGATTTGACATTCCTGTCAAAAATGTGTTAAATGTTCCAGCCGTTCTACATATTCACCAATATTTGATGTTTCATATGCTTTTATTAGGGGTGTTTTAGTCAGAATGTAGTGATATGAAATTGTGGCTTTAAACTGCATGCCCTTGATGACTGATAATGTTGAGCATGTTCTCGTGTTTTGGGCTATTAGTGTAACTTTTTTTACGAAGGGTCTGTTCAGAAACTTCCACAATTGTATTGAGATTGTTGCTTTCCATTCCTGAGATGCAAATTTCTGCATATATCAAAATTGCAGTCAAACCCTCTGTTTAAAATTCCCTCCGAGTCTGTGACTTACTAATTCATTTTTGACAATGTGGTTTGATAAGTGAAATGTTTTGATGTTGGCGAATTTAAAGTATTCATTTCTAAGTTTGTCTATTTGGGATTTCTGTCCAAAAAAATCCCACTCCCAAATCCCAAATATATCCTTGTATGTTTGCTTCTAACATCTTTATGGTTTTGACTTTAATATTTATGTCTATGCACTCTCAGAAATTAATTTTTGCATATGGTATGAGAAAAAGGTCCAGAGTCACTTTTTTTAAATATGGATAGCCATATTTTTTGAGCACCATTTATTGAAAACACTCTCCTTTCTCCATTGTATTACATTAGTGCCTTACTAAGAATTACTTTGACCGTATAAGAATAAGCTTATTTCTACTCATATATTCACCAATGACCATGCTAGCCAATGGCACTGATAATATCTATTGCCAGTGCTGATGTTTATTTTAGAGAGTTCTTAAATTTTCTACATAGGTTATAATGCCATCTTCAAACAGAGTGTTTTACCACTTCTATTCTAAACTATAAGCACACCTTGTATTCTTTCCTTAATAAACATGTAGAATTTTGGGTAACATTTTCACTAGACATAAAGAGATCGGGAATCCTTACTTTCATTCCTCTTCTGAGAGTATTCAATATATTTACTATTAAATGTGATGTTACCTATGGGGTGGTTCTGTTGTTATTCAGAAACAGAGAGAGAAATTTTAATTTCTTTAAAAGATAATTTACACACAATCATAACCATACATATCTCTAGAGGCTAAGTATGACTCAGAAATCACTGATGGGTCATCTTTTTAGAACTGCAGAAATAAAAAGACTATTGTTAAAACAATAAAACCACAAAGAGACCATTTGAAAGGAATGGAATTTGTATCATGTGACCTTATAAAATGGCCACTTTAGAAAAAGTAATAAAAGAAAAAGAACAAGAAATAAAAGGCATCCAAACTGATGAGAAAAAAGTAAAACTGTCACTATTTGCAGATGACATAATACATGATTCTATATATAGAAAACTCAGAAGATTCCTCCAAAAAAAAAAAAAAAAACTACTAGAACTAATAATTCAGTAAGGTTGCAGGATATGAAATTAATATAGAAAAACCTGTTACATTTCTATACACTAATAATGAAGTACCAGAAGAGAGAATTAAGAAAACAGATCCATTTACAATTGCACCAAAAATAATAAAATACCAAGGAATAAACTTAACCAAGGAGGAGAAAGACCCATATTTTGAAAATTAATAAACATTGGTGAAAACAATTAAAGACGACACAAACATGAAAAGATATCCCATGCTCACAGATTGGAAACACTAATATTCTTAAAATGTCCATCCTACCCAGAGTGATCTACAGATTTAATGCACTCCCTGTCAAAATACCAACAGCATTGTTCACAGAACTAAAACAAATAATAAAATTTATATGGAACCACAAAAGATGCCAAATAGCCACAGCAATTTTGAGAAAGAACAAAGGTGGAGGTATCACAATCCCAGATTTAATGCTATACTCTAACAATGTAGTAATCAAAACACTATGGCACTGGCACAAAAATATACACCTAGATCAATAGAACAGGATAGACAACCCAGAACCAAACCTATGATTATAATGAATTAATCTACAACAAAGGAGGCAAGAATATACAATGGGAGAAAAGACAGTCTCTTCAACAAATGGTGCTGGGAATACTGGGCAGCTACAGGCAAAAGAATGAAACTGGACCACTTTCTTATACCATATACAAAAATAAACTCAAAATGGATTAAAGACCTAAATGTGAGACCTAAAACCATAAAACGACTACAAGAAAACATAGGCAGGAATTTCTTTGACATTGGCCATAGGAATATTTTTCTAGATATGGCAAGGGAAGGGAACACAAAATTAAACTATTGGAACTTCCCCCAAATAAAAAGCTTTTGTGCAGCAAAGGAAATCATCAGTGTAACAACAAGGCAACCCACTTTGTGGAAGAAGATATTTGTGAATGATATTTCCAATAAGAGGTTAATGTCTAAAATATATAAAGAACTTTTAAACTCTCCACCAAAAGAAACAAGCAACCTGATTAAAAAATGGGCAGAGAACCTGCATAGGTATTTTTTTTTCAAAGAAGACATATAAGTGGCCATTAGATACTTAAAAAGATGCTCATTATCACTAATTGGCAGGACATGCCAATCAAAACCATAATGAGATATCACCTTACACCTGTCAGAATGGCTAAAATCAAAAACACAAGAAATAACAAGTATTGGCAATGATGTGAACAAAAGGGAACCCTGGTTCACTGTTGGTGGGAATGCAAATTGGTGCAAATACTGTGGAAAATAGTTTAGAGGTTTTTCACAAAACTAAAAATAGAAATACCATATATCCAGGAATACCACCACTGGGCATTTTTAACCAAAGTAAAAGAGAACACTAATTCGAAAAGATATAAAGATATATGCACTCTTATGTTTATTGCAGTGTTGTGTTTTGATTTTTGTTTTTTGTTTTGTTTGTTTTGTTTTTTTACAGTAGCCAAGGTGCGGAAATAGCCCAAGTGTCCAGACATAGATGAATGGATAAAGAAGTGTTACCCAGCCATAAAGAAAGAATGAGATCTTGACATTTGCAGCAACATGGTTGGACCTAGAGGGGATAGTGTTAAACGAAATGAGTCAAAGAAAGACACATGCCATGTGATTTCACTCATATGTGAATTTTAAGAAACAAAACAAATGATTAAAGAAAAAAGAGGCAAAATGAAACAAACTCTTAAATACAGAGAACAAACTGGTGATGGCCAGAGAACAGGTGGGTGGTAGATGTATTAAATGAATGAGGGGGACTAAGAAAAACAAAGGTGCAGTTACAAAATAAGTAAGTCATGGAGGGGAAAGGTGGATCATAGGGAATATAGTCAGTAGGATGGTGCTAACATTGCTTAGTACAACGGTGATGACATTCACTGTGGTGAGCACTGGTTAATGTATGTATAGAGCTGTTGAATCATCGTGTTGCACACCTGAAACTAATGTAACACTGTGTGTTAATCACACTTCAATAAGAAAAATCAATCAATGATCAATCAATATTTTGAAAAAAATGACCCCTTTAACCTTTCTTTTAATGATCTAGTGGAGTAATTCTCTATTAATTGAATGAACTTATTTCCCATCCCCGCCACAAGTCTTGTGGGCTATAGGTAGGCTACCAGTGTAATTTCATATTTTACTTCTTTTGGGGGGAAAAACACTATCTTGTCATTTTTAGTTCTCCAAATACCATAGGGTGATTTGTATCAAGGTTTATGAAACATAAAATATTAAAGTAAAACCATTGTCTTTTCTCGTTTAAATTAGCGGGTTTATATCCAAATTTCTTGTTTCTTCAACAGTAATTTTTGTTTTTCCTTTCTACGCTCCCTCAGCACATTAGTTAAGCTTGCATTATTCTCTTCCGTTACTTTTCACTGTGGAAATTAAAGCTATACATGACTTTAAAAATCTCCTTATCAGAGTACACATCAGTAAACCCCAACCATAAGTGTCTGGAACCAAGCTAATCAAGATTAATGCATTCATTTAACAGATGGTTACAATGTTATTAAAATGCAAATGATTGGTTTCTGCTAATTGTTCAACATCAGAAACAATTAATCAGGGCATTTTTTTCGTTTTCTAATAGCCTTTGTAGAGTTTACCTTCAGAGATTAACATAAAAGACAAATATGTAAATTTCTATCACTAACCCCAGGAGAGTCAATCAACTTGAAAGAAAAGTAAAATAATGATTACATATTTATACTAATGGGAAGAATCCTTTTAGTACTGTAATTTGCTCCTGAATTGTTTTGCACCCAATTTAACTAGTCTCCATATAATTATGTTTACCGGAATATCTGTTCAAATGTAATGGGATTTGGTGCCTTATTTTGAGTCAAAAAAGATAATCTGTTGGAAATAAATAAACTGAGATATGACGGGGTTCTCACTAAAACAGTAACACTGTAACATTGGGGTAAATAACATTTCAGATACACCCAATAATGGGAAATTAAAGCCCAAAATATTTCAACTATTCTTTCTTTCACCCAATAACTTTCTTTCTTCTTCTTTTTTTTTAATGTTAATTTAATTTTGAGAGAGAGAGAGAGAGAGAGTGTGAATAAGAGAGGGACAGAGAGAGACAGAGACAGAGAATCTGAAGCAGGCTCCAGGCTCCAAGCTGTCAGCACAGAGCCTGATGTGGGCTTGAACTCAGGAGCTGTGAGATCATGATCTGAACCAAAGACGGACGCTTAACCAACTGAACCACCCAGGCACACCTCACTCAATAATTTTCTATTGAATGATTCATTGTATTAGTTTTGTTCCTCTGATAAGCAGAGACTAAAATGTAATAAGATATGCAACAGATGTATTGGGGGAATACTGGTGGACAACAAAAGGTAAAGAGAGTGAATAAACAGGCAGTTTCAGATTAGAACACAGATCCAAAACCTATTGCAGATGGAAGGAGAATTGGATGATAGGAACCACACCCTGCAACACGGTTATGAGAATATCTTGGCTGGACACTCTAGGGACCCAGAATGATAACTCATCAGAGGGTCCGTATGTAATTTCTACTAGAGTACAAAGTTTCAAACATTAGAAACTAGTATAATCAGATCTAAACTCCCAGTCTTTCCTTCTCTAGCTCTAACTCACTATCCATCTAACTATTTACGAAAATCGGTGATTTAAATTCCAAATAACCTTGAGAAACAATACAGTGTATACTAAGCCTGTATTGAAGGGTATTGTTTGCAATTGAACTCTATGTTCCACATATACTCAGATCAGTAAAAGTTACAGCAAAACTATTGCATCTTTGTCCATGAGACTACTTGTCACAGCTAAAGTTTTTGTTTTGTTTTGTTTGTTTTTGTTTTTGTTTTTTTTTTTTTTGAGGGGACGATTTTGCAAGGCTTGTATCTTGCAAAGCAGATACACATCTCTGGAACTATAGTTTGGCTTCATTTCCTTTAAATACATTCATGCATATTGTTTGTAGATTTTGATTTCCTGACATATTTTAGGACAACCCTGTGCTCGTTGATAACTAAGTAAAATGAAGACGACTGAGGCATTTTTTTCCAAATGATAAACAAGCATTTAAAATTAGAGATCAGAGTCAACTGTTAAATCATGTCTTAATATGTTAAGTGACAATTCGAGTTGTCCTACTTTAGGAAAAAAAGAAGGTTATATATAAGGATATACTTTTTATAAATAAAGTTATGCAATTAAAGCAAACTGACTTGGCAATTCCTTTACAATGTTGACTTGCAAATGACATAATGTCATTCTAAATCTTCACTAACAAATAATATTCATTACTACATACTCAATTTGGCTATTGTCTGTACATTAATTTAAGAAAAGGTTAGTGTTGGGGCCCTGGGCGGTTCAGTCAGTTGAGCATCCAACTTCAGCTCAGGTCATGATCTCATGGTTAGTGCTTGATCTAGCAGTTCCTGAGTTCAAGTCCCACATCAGGCTGGTGTCGAAGTACCCTTTAGACAAATATGTATCTTTCAAAATGATCAATATAATCTCAAAATTAAATGTATTTTATCTGAAAATTATGACACTAACCTTATATTATAAAGATTGTTTTAACCAGCATAATGGATCCTTACCAAAACTTTTAAATTTCAAAAATATGTGCTTATACTTTTTGAATCTATATACTGATTACCTATATGCATTTGTACTTTATAGTTTTCACTTTTGCTACCTATCTGGTCATATGGTTTTCTTCAATTGTAATGTTTACTATTAAATATGTAATATGTTTGTTATTAAATATTAGAATTTAAAATAAAAATAAAAATGGCATCCTATATGTAATCAGTATATTAAAGATCAAAGTATGTTATTATTCTTAAAATATATGAACAAAATTTTAAATGCAATATGTAAATTTGAGTGTATAAAATGTATGCTAAATAAACCAGGTGATTTTTTTTCACATTTTCTCATTGCCTTCTACTTTCTCTTACATAATCTAGTGATGATATATTCTATGTCTATTTTACAGAAGAAATAGCTACATGTTAAAAAGAGCAAGTGTAATATGCATATTAACACAGGTTGTAAATTGTTTATCCAGAATTAAAAACTATTTTTGACCACGCTCAGTATTTTATTAATTTGGTGCACTTTTATTTTAAAATATTCTATATTTGCTTTACATTTTAATGAAAGCTGATTGACAATCTAAGTAATAATATGTAATTTTCCATTTTTTATATGTATCTGAAAGACATTGGTTTTTAACACTGAATTAATATTATGCCAAAATTTCTGGTGACTCTCCAAAGAGTGAAAATAATTCACCTTTTTTACATTCAAACCATATAATAATGGCTTTGATAAGTAAAAAGATGCAAAAAATGGCTGGATTTATACAGTTGGGCTTTTATAATATTTTTAAGGAACAAATAGTTGGACATAGAGTTTTATAACAAATTAGCGTCATACAGTTTTACAGTGACAACTAGTCCCATCACAAGCAAAGCAGACATTAAGATACGCAAGAGCCACAGATTCTTATCCTCTAAGAAAACCTAGACAGGAATCCAATCCTTATCTGGTGGTGAGTTGTAAGCATGGAACTAAAATAAGAGATTTAGATTTATGTTAAACATAACCTAAAAAATAGACCAATTCATTCAACTTATATGAAGAATCACCTTGCAAAGAAAAAAATCAAACTTTACTTTTTTTTTGCATTTCTATTACAAAGCATTCATAACAAATGTCCTAACTGACATATTCTTTGTTTAGGTGTCTGAATACTTCAAAGTAAACTTTCTCTAAGAGACATACAAAAATGCACTTCTAGAATCTGCAATATCTCCATGGATATATTTGAATTTGCATTCTAATTGTTATGCTAATCTAGCCACCTAAAACAGACACTCACAATTTACAAAACCACGTATACTGAGGTCTTTTAATTTAGACTATGACCTTGAAAATGTAAATAATTGCATCTTTCTTTGTATTCATGACATATAGTGTTATTTTAATTGTTTGGAGATAATGAGAAACAAAGATAGGTGGGCTTAATTAATACAGCAAGCATTGCTCCCAAAGAAGACAGATCAACTTCAAGGCTAATTGGCAAAAGTTTGAGGAGAACAGAAATGGGAGACTTGTAGCCACAGGTTAGACATATCCCCAGCTCTCGAGTTTGACTCACACAAGATTAAAACAATAATAACTAGTTGTATACATATAAATATAAGAAATTTCGAGAAAATTCTAGACTTCTGGTATATGTTGAAAAATGTAAACTGTCAATATCAGTCTATTGTTCCCATTGGGAAACGTGTTGGAACTGAATATCAACGAGGCCACTTATGTTGTTAAATGTCCTTCAGTTAACACTTTATGGATTGTTTCATTAGTTTATCCTATAGACATTTGGAATGACGATCCATAAAAACAAACAAAAAAAAAAAGTTGGGAATATCTAACTTATATACCATACTTGATTTTAAACATGCTGCATTAAAACCAAATTTGTTTTGTTAAATAATATCATTCATTTATTTTAAAATTTGCTGTTTAATTGTATTCATTTTATGGTTTCATTTGATATTAACATACACTTCCTCTTTTGGAAATGAATGCTTTCTTTCAGCCTCTGAATGCCATTAAACTTAAAGTGAGTTTCTTGTCAATAGTATATACTTGAGCCGCGGTTTTATTTGTTGGTTTTGTTTGTTGGTTTTGTTTGTTTGCTTGTTTAAGTGGTATATTTACACCATTTACATTTAAGGCACTTATTGTGCTCTTAGGGCTTAAGTAAGCTATTTTACCATTTGTTTTCTGTTTGTTTCCTCTGTTTCCATTTCTCTGTTTCTCTTTTCTTGTTTTCTTGTGTGTCATGTGAACATTTTTTAAGATCCTTTGATTTATTTGTAGCGTTTTTGAGTCAGACGCTTTGTAATATATTTTTTGGTGGTTGTTCTGGGTATTTGTTCACAACAAATTAGCATAGGGTAGGTGGCTTAAACAACAAACATTTATTTCTCACGGTTTTGGAGGCTGGGAAGTCCAAGTTTATCTGACTCCAGTGATAAAATGCTGGATGTCTTTTATTGTTCCACAGGTCCCAGAGGCTCTGTTTCGTTTTGTTTTGTTTTAACTGCTTTTTACTTTATTTTACGCATTTTCAAAATTGCCTTTAATGATTACTTTGCTTTTATTATTACTTTTTAAAAATTCTATTAGAGGCATCTGGGTGGCTCAGTTGGTTAAGGGTCCAACTTCGGGTCAGGTCATGATCTTGGGTCCATAGGTTTGAGCTCTGCATATGGCTCTGTGCTGAAGGCTCCCAGCCTGGAGGCTGCTTTGGATTCTGTGTCTCCCTCTCTCTCTGCCCCTCCCCCACTCACACTCTGTCTCTCAAAAGTAAATAAACATTAGGGGCGCCTGGGTGGCTCAGTCAGTTAAGCATCTGACTTCTGCTCAGGTCACGATCTCATGGTTTGTGAGTTGGGGCCCCATGTCAGACTCTGTGCTGACAGCTCAGAGCCTGGAGCCTGCTTCAGATTCTGTCTCCCTCTCTCTCTGCCCCTCCCATGCTCATGCTCTGTCTCTCAATAATAAATAAAAGTTAAAAAAAAAAAAAAGTTCAATGTTGGCAGCCCTTGTGGTCTTTTCTAATTCATGTTGTGATTTTCCTTGTTTTGGGCATGATGGGTGATTTTTAAATACATCCTGGACATTTTGACATTTATTTAAGTAGTTTGGGACATATTTATTCATTTATTTAGTTGCTTACTTACACATTCATTCCTTGACTCATTGATTCATTTATGCAACCATTCACCCCATTGAATTGTATTATGCAGACAGATCATGGTATACTTGTGAGGGCTGTTGTGACAATGACATCAATGTGCAGAGCCTTTACTGAACTACATTGGTCTGGTTGGTTGGTCCTTGTTCATTCCACCTGGGAGGGCAGAGGAGCTTCTCTGAGCCAGACCTTGTGTGGGGTAAGAGTCTCCAATCCACAAAAATGATAACGCTTCCTTAGCAGGTATTTCTTGTGGCAGAATATTCCCCTCAGTGACAAAGAGTTATGAGATGCACATTAATGGCTATACGATAGCCCTCCTGAAAGAGGGCAGTCTCAGGTGCGATAGGAAAGGACAGTGTTTCTTCTGGCTGCTTACTGTCAGGCAATCCTCATTGCTCATTCTGCTAACCTTCTCTGGTAGTGTTGTCAGGGCCCTCAAGTCAGTTCAGCAGACAAATGAGTCTACCTGGTCCATGTTCTGTTGCCAGGTTGGATATCCAAAAGCCCAGGCCTGAGTTGCCTTCTTCCGCTGGCCATACTTACTTTCAGAGTATAAGAAAGATTCTAAGATGGTTCCTCTAGTCTTTGGGTCTCTAATCAATTTGCCAACTCTTTCTACTTTTCACAGGTCTCTTTTAGTTGTCTCTTGGATTATTTCTAGGAATTATACCTATTCTTAGAGAAAGGGTGCAAGCAGAGATTTGTCTATGCTGTTTCAGATGGACCAAATATAGCCGTGTCTGAATATCATTTGCATAACAACTCTTCATCTTTTGCTTTACTTTGTTGGCTTAGTTTTTCGGGTATTTTGTTTGTTTTACACGAGCTATGGTCCTAGTTGGTTTACATCAAATCTAGATTTAAATATTTTTTACAATGTATTTAAACTAATACTGGATACCTGTTAACTTTTCATTTCTTGTTTTGGTTATGTATTTTAAAAGGATTAATCCATTCCTTAAATGTGAGAAACATTACACTAGGTGCAGTAGATGTATTAAAACTTGGGCTTTCTCAATATATTAAATCATATTATAGCAAGATTTTGCTGACCTACGAGACGTTTAATCTCTTTAAGGTGACTCAACATTACTTCTCAATTCTATCATGCATACATTTTACAGTTGAACTCTCAAAAATCAATAATGCTTTGCTCATTTCAAGTGTCTTTAACTCACATTACTGGAACCATTTGTTATATGCAATATCATGTTTAATCTTAATGACCATTCTACATAATAGGTTTTGTTATGCATTTTTCATAGACGTTCAAAAAGGTTAAATAACTTTCCTGTGGTTGAGCAGAGATTGATTCACATTGCTTTCATTTTAATCCTCTTTTCCCACGATAAATTTTAATGAATATACCCGCATAGAAAATTTCTTAAACTAAAGTTTTTGATCATGCCATCTTGAGAAACTTGGAAAGAATAAATGTCAATTGTGTTTGTAAATGCCTATTACTATGATAAAATTGCTAGGACAACAACTTTTGTGCGTAACAGATGCCGGCGATAATGTTTTACTTCCTAGTATTAGTAATCTGCTTCTGTAAGCAAGATCACATAAAGGTAAGCACTAAAGAAAGTGTTTTCCTCAATTATATGATAGTGCCTCTTATCTTCAGAGGCAGAAGTGGCTAATGTTAATTTTTGATTAAACAGTAATTTCAGTGGAAGCTCTTCTTATCTATTTCAATCTAACCAAATCTTAAATTAACTGATGCTTCCTATGGCTTCTAAAACAAATATTTACTGGATGCCTTTAATATTGATTTTTCTCCTGATACACCTATGTTTTTTCTCCCACTAATTGAGTGAAGTGCCTACCAAGAATCAGTTATGTCTTTTCCCAAACCTGGTTATACAAGTTACATATTATATTGGCAATACATATTTTAATTAAATGGTAGCAAACATAGTCTTTGTGTACAAAGTACTTTTCTCTTTAAAAAATACTTTAAATTTTTTTAATGTTTATTTATTTTTGAGACAGAGAGAGACAGAGCATGAACGGGGGAGGGTCAGAGAGAGAGGGAGACACAGAATCTGAAGCAGGCTCCAGGCTCTGAGCCATCAGCACAGAGCCCAACGCGGGGCTGGAACTCACGGACCGTGAGATCGTGACCTGGGCCGAAGTCGGACGCTCACCCAACTGAGCCACCCAGGCGCCCCTAAAAACTACTTTAATATTGTGTAACTATTTATAAATTCAGTCAACAAAAATGCTACTAAATTAGGTATTTGCAAGAAAGCATCACAATATAGGAAAAAGTAATAAATATTGTAGAATTATGTTCTGATTGGCTTCACAGATGCTTTTAGGTTCTTCTCAAAATATTTCAAAGCCATTGAAACTGGACATCAGACTTTGCATTGTTAATGAGGTTTAAGCAAGAAAATGGAGTGCGCAATCCAAGGAATCTTGCCTCAAAAATATTTTTACATTAGGAGACAATATTAATGTATTGTGCATCCTTATTCAAGATATCCTGTTTCACTGTTCCCTTCCATTAGTCAAATTCAAATTTTGGGCTTTCTTTATCTCTTTTTTCTATTAACTTTCACTTTCACTTATCTTTCATTCACTTGCATTAAATTTCACTTTTTTTACTCTTTAATATGTAGTGAACAAATTAATTCCAAAATACTTCATCATCAAAGAACAATCTTAGCCGTTCTTTATATATAGAAGGATTCCATAAATCTTCTGTTTCGCAGTGTTTCCAATAGAATGCTGAAATAAAGAATATATTCCGAATGATGGAATTGCTGCATCAAAAAATACCATCTTTTTAAGTTTTAATACCTACTACCAATTCTAACCTCCAGGAAGTATATATCAGTGTATCCTGACAGTAATTTATAGACGTGAGTATTTAGAGTTGGCAACTCTAACAACTTGGGCAATACGGTTGGTTTCCTTCATGATTTTCTTATTCTCATCAAGCCTAGGGATATTATTGAAACTCAGGATGATCAATCACCACATTCCCTAAGCTTTTCTGATACTGACCTAAACCATAAACTTGATTTCCTCCAGTGCTTGTCTCTGAATTCTCTATGGTTCCAAAAATCTATGTCCAGCCCAAATATCTATTTTCTGTCCCAAGTTCTAATGGTATAGTTTCTATATTTATGCTGATTGGACAAAGTGATACAGAGAATCATATTTGAGATTCTACACTTTTGACTCCTTTACATTAAAGGTATAACTATCTTTGGCTATAATCCAATTAATTATCACCCAAACCATGTATGAGCCTAGAATGTCCTTCAGACACTGGGACTTTAACAAATCCTCTGCTCCCTAGTGAACAACTTCTGTCAAAAAATTAATTTCCCTTCTCCAATCCTCATTCCATATGCTAAATATTGAATCATTTCCAGGTCTTCGTTCTAGCTCTATTATTTCTATATTCTCTGTTAGAGTCTTCCTTTCTCCCAGCGAGGCTTAGCCAAAAATTGAAGTTCAACCTTAGATTACCTGTAAAAGTTTATGAACATTTCAAATCTAACAAATTACTCAAATAAATATATGGATTACTCAAATATGCAAATATCCATATAAAATAGATGGTGGAATTAAAGGAGTAAAAGACAGGCTTCAGATTTAGAACACTTCCTCACTTACTAGACAATAACTTTATCACGTCTTCTCCTACAGGTTCAGTACCCACAGAGGATCAAAGTCTCACATACAATAGATACGAGTACGTAAACATTACAGGCAGGAAAATATTACCCTATAATTAGAAATGTGCAATGGATTTTAAAACAATGTAATAAGGAACTTGTGAATAAGAAACTTACATTAAGGAAGAATAATTTTTCTCCTTGTGATAAATCCCTATTTATTTGGCTTCTTAAATTGTCTATGGGGTATGTGAAGATATCTCCATATTTTAAAAATTGGTTCTAATCAGCTGAAAGGTAATGTCAGAATCTCTGCTCTGGGGAAAAAAAAAAAAAGCCCTTAACAAGGACTCTCTTTCACTTCCCACTCTACAGGGTTTAACAGATCGCTTCAAATCAGCACTAAGAGAAGTAAAAGAGAAATATGTCTTCATATTTATCACAACTTAAAATGAATATCAGTCACAATCCTCCATAAGCCCACACTAACATGCCCTTTCTTGTTCTCCCATATATCACTCATTTATCTGATTTTACTCAATGAATGTGAGGATCTTATAAATTCTCAACTTGCTACCAATGCTCATCTGTCTTTTGTATTTTAAATATCATGGGCCCCACAAGTCCTTCATGTATTCAGCACTGATTCATTTCTCCTGCAAATACTTTGAATGCTTATTATACAATAGATACTGTTCCAACCAAAAAGCGAAGAGATCAATACCAAAATTTCTTTCTCTCATACAGACTCTATTACAGGATATGAATAAAAATAACAAGAACATACCAAGGAGTTGAAACTGGTATGTAAATAAAGGGTGTAGGCTAAGAGAGACAGGGTGGTTGACTTTTAATGTTGTAAAGAAGAATGCTATCAGGTGGTAATATTTGAAGAACAAAACATATTTGACTTGACAATGTCAAGGAAAAGGCATTCTTTGGAAAGGAAAAAGAAATGGTTAGAGAACAGGCCATAATTTTCCCCAAAGCTTGGTAAATGTATGAAACAAAGAAAGCCAATTTGGTTAAAGCCTGATGGGTGAAAGAGACCCCACACACTAAAGTCTGGTTGGAAGGTTTGGGTTTGGTCATGGAGGTTCTTCTGGAAACTTAACCAAGAATCATGGATTTTATTGGTGTTTAAAGGAGAACCAACAGAATTTTTTTTCCCTAAATTTCAGTATAATTAACATACAATATTCTAGTAGAGGATATTAATGACAGGGGAGAAATGACATAATGAGTTATGTTTGACATATCATTTTGACTGCCATCTTGTGAACTGGTTGTAGGGGAGGAGAATCGGGCAAGTGTGGAAGCAATATAAATGGATGTTTGGGGTGAGATATTGTCTGTTCATAAGTGAGGGAACAAAATATTAGATGCAGTTCATGACTTCCAGGGTGTTACACACGACTCAGGGCATGTGCCCATTCCTCTGCAACATCCAAGCCTCATGGTTCAGTAGCATCACTCCTACCTCCAAGACCTCCTGGGTCTCCTCCCCGAGCTGCCACTTCTTCCTGCAACCCCCTAAAAAGTCAGTTGAAGAAAACAATCTCCTCTTTTAAACTCCCCTAGTATTTTATGTGTATCAGGACATTAAGCAAAAATGTTCTTTAAATAATATCTCATTTTTAAACATACTAATTACAAATTTTTTTAATGTTCCTTTACTTTTGAGAGAGACAGAGATGGAATGAGAGTGGATGAGGGGCAGAGAGAGAAGGAGACAGAATTGGAAGCAGCCTTCGGGCTCCGAGCTGTCAGCACAGAGCCCGACGTGCGGCTCAAACTCACAAGCTGTGAGATCAGGACCTGAGCTGAAGTCGGCCGCTCAACCGACTGAGCCACCCAGGCGCCCCTAATTACAAATATTTTTTAAGGAAAACACTCTGAGTCGCTTTCATGTCTCCACATGACTCTCAATGGTGCCTTGGAGACCATTATGCACTACTAGTAAACGTTCAAAAAGGACATGCTTGGGGGGGAGCAAGGGCTCTTATACAAGATGGCAGGTAAGAGTTGAGAGGCTAGTAGGAGGCAAGCGGGTGACCTGTGGAATAACACTGTCTTTGAGGACCTAAAGACAAGTCCTTCCATGACTTAGCGTATCATGCCTGAGGCTGGAATGCTGCAGTGTACTGTGGGAGCACACAGGAGAAAAGGCCCCAGCGGTTGGACAAGGCTGCCATGATAACAACGGGCAATGTTTAACCATGGCCATCCAGTTAATCTCTCATCTTCTATGTCTCTCCCTTGACAGTCCATTCTAGTCACACTGACTTCTCTCCTATTCCTCAAATGTGCTGATCACTCTCAGGTCTTGGCACGGACCACCTTCCCTGCTTTGATGGTGTCACCAAAGAATCCAGTTGTCTGTTTTCTCACATCACTCCCTGTCCTGCACGTATGTCACTGCAGCAGAATGACCATCCCTAACTGTGTTATACGAAATACTTCCCATTCGATCCCTAATCCTCACTTGATTGTTTCCTTCATACATAGCATTACACATACTCAATCTTTGTTTGCCTTCTGTCTCCAGGGGTGTGTAAGGTTTGTGAAAGCAAAGGCTCTATCTTGCTTTGTCAACCTACACAGCACCTAGAGCTTTGCACCTAGAATGTTTGTAACATCACCGAATGAGTGGCTGAGTAGATGAATGCGTGAAAATGACCTCCGTGTAATGTTCTAGGATCTGATGAGAGCCTGCTATAAATATGAGGAAAGAGAAAGGGGAATCCAAGCAAAGCTAGTAGTATCTTGATAGGTACCTCCTATCTTGATAGGAACTGTAGACAGTTCATTGTGTATAAATGAGTAGGAAGGGATGGACCTCAAGGAGAGATCAGGCGTGTTGACCTTAGACAAGTAACGTCAACATGTTTTCATTTCCTCTTGAGAATAACTGGTGCATTACAGTGGCATCAGCTTTACATTTTAGAAAGGAAAAAAAAAAGCCACGTCTTGTGGAAACCAGATACTGGAATTAGAATTGATCAAATTCTGTGTTGATAGCTTTGCTGTAGTTGTTAATGGCGAAATAGGTATATGGAGCCCAACTTTCTCTGTTTAATTTCCACAGATGGCAAGTCCATTCTCAGAGATCACCTTTCAGATGAAGAATTACAAAACCCTGTAATTCCTTAGATTCCTGTCAATTACATGACCAACGCACAAAATGCTCGAAAGAGCCTCAGAAATGCGCGTTTAAGAAGTGACCTGACATTTTATTATATAAGATTTTAGCGGGGCGCCTGGGTGGCTCAGGCAGTTGACAGTCCGACTTTGGCTCAGGTCGTGATCTCACAGTTTGTGGGTTCGAGCCCCACGTCAGGCTCTGTGCTGACAGCTTGGGGCCTGGGGCCTGCTTCAGATTCTGTGTCACACTTCTCTCTCTGCTCCTTCCCAGCCTATACTCTGTCTCTCTCTCAGGGATGAATAACATTAAAATAATAATAATAATGTTTTTAGATTTCCTAAATTTGGAATTATGACTATTAGTAAAGGATAATTGCTTTAAATAAATGATTTTTTTAGAATGTTATTTTCCTTGTTAGCCTTCATTCAAAAAAAAAATAGCAATATGCTTGCAGTAGATTTCTCACATTATTCTCATTAATATTTATTTATTTGTTTATTTATTTATTTATTTATTTATTTATATTTCCAAGTTATCTGACAGAGCAAAATTGGCCACCTTGCAGATGAAATTAACCTAGGTTTTTACGTACAGAAAGATCTCAAGGCTGACTTTGAATTGTGTTTATTAATTTTATTAAATTTATTGGAGGCTGATTTTGAAATATGTATACGTTTTTTAAAATTTAACAAGGGTTCAGCATATTGATAATTTCAGAGGAAATAATTTCTGTGAAGTGTATATATCCCTTAAATAAATTAGGGTTATATTGAAAAGAACACAAAAAAACTAATTCACTTGAATAAAAGAATAGTCGATGAGAAGCAATTTGAGATAAATTATGTTCATCCACCTTTTGCACGAACTGTAAGAATTACATATAAATCACTTTTAATTTCGATAAAAGAATGAAGCTGTAAAAAGGTGCGTCCTTTCTACATCACAGCCTTTCCACTATTGACAGTTCATTCTTTCTCAAAATTTTCTCTGCGGTTCCGTCCACATAACTCATGTGAAATTGTTTTCAAATCACTGCCATCCTAATCATTATGTTGATAATCCTGCTGACATATAACATTAAGAACTAAAACTACTTTGCATCTGTCTCACACATAACCGATGCATAAACGCTCTTACCTTCCTTATGAAATACAATACATTCACCTGAATTAATGTTGCATGGTTTTTAGCGACCACTTAATAAACAGAAACTAGTCGAATCAAACCTCTAAGTGTCTTTCAAACAGTTTTGCAAAATCATACATGGAATACTCAGTGGAATTTGAGTTTTAGATCTAAAGCTCTAGTTTTTAGAGAGTATGTCTCACATATTGCATGGAACACATTTATACTTAAAATACTACTTGGGGGCCCCTGGATGGCTCCCCTGGATGGTTAAACAACCGACTCTTGACCTCGGTTGAAGTCATGTTCTCACAAATCCTGAGATCAAGCTTCGTGTCCTGCTTGGAGCTGTCAGCGCTTGTGATTCTCTCCTTGTGTCTCTGCCCCTCTCCTGTTCACGTGTGTGCTATCTCTCCCTCTCTCTCTCAAAATAAATACATAAACTTAAAAGAAGTATGTAAAACACTATTCGTTCCTTATCTGAAACTCAAATTTAAGTGGGCATTTTTCATTAGGAATTTTTGTTTAACCTGACAACTTTACTTTCCCATGATCTGCATTAAGGATAAGCTCTCTTCAATCATATTTTTCAGGAAATAACATTGACCTAAGTGCTGGATTTTTACATTTTTCCTTAATAGACTACAAATTGTTTTTTTTTTTTCTGGCAGATTACAATTTCCTGGAGTGCTGAAACTGTGTTTTACTGATTTGTGTTTTCATCAGAGTACCAAGAAGATTTTCTTACTGACAACAGAATTCCAATATTTCCTTATCAGTATGAAATAAAAATATAAAATAAATTCAAACCATTCATATGTTGATGATAGGTGTTTATTTCAAGAACGTGGAATTTTCTGGAAGCCCAGGAAAGGATGAGTGGCTAAGAGATTTAAGTATTGTGGTAGGTGTTAAGGTAACTATTGCAAGGCAGCTTAAAGTTACCTCAAGGAGACAAAATGGTTACATTGCAAGCAATCCAAAAAAACAGAAAGTGGATTGTTATTAACATAATAGTTTGGTCAGGTATCCATCAGGGGACTAGACGATAGTTATTCCATTTGCTTTCATTATGTTTCCACTACTTATCCCACAATGACTTCGGACACCTCAGTTATTCAACATGGTCTTTAGATTAACGATTTTCACATAAATTACCTGTCGAAGAGGTAACATTTGATATGTACTTTGTTTAATAAAGTTCATTTGATTGATTTTGTTTTACTCTTTTTAGTGTGACTATTAGAAAATTCAAAATTATATGTTCGTATGTATTATATTTCACACTAGACATCACTGTGTTAGTAGTATTGAATTTAAGTTCTGACAAATTTGGTAGCTCTAAATGAGAGGTCTGTTTTTATCTGCTCTTTTAACACTTCGAAATAAACTTCTCTTCTCTCTCTCTTTTTTTTTTTAATCTCGTTTGTTTTGGTTCTTTTACCTTTTAAAAAAAATGAAGCAGGAATAAATATAAGACCTAATTATACAAAAATGAATTTGTTTTCAGAATATATTTCTCATTTCATGCATAAATTAGTAATAATAATTTGACATTTATTTCCATACAGTAATTTACCAGAAATGTATCAAATTAATAAAGAACCAAAAAACATGTGTCAGCTCTTTTAACTGTCCACAATTTGCATTTTACTACATTTGTTCCTCTGAGAAAAGCGTTTACATAACGCAGTGTAAATTATCATGCTAAACTAAAATGAACATTTATTTCATGCTTTATTTATAATGTGGTTGACACCTAAACACTGTGAAATAAAGAATCCTACTCCTAATAATATTTCTCTTGGTTAATAAAAGTTTGCTAAATAATCTTTTTAGCATTCCCTGTGAAAATGAGAGCATTTATTATTTAAGAATTAGTCTGTGTTAACTATTTCATTTTCTGCAAACTAAACCCCTACAGGAATCTTGCTATTAAATCACTAGCTGCTATTTAGCAATTGTAGACAAACTTTGTGAACACGTGCTAGGTACAAATGCATTTACACTTCACAGATCAAGGTTAAATCCATCTTGTCTCACTGTCCAGGTGACTTAAGGCATCAGAAGTATTCAGAGATCATTCATTATTTCTTTGTCTTTTTTTAGCGTTTTTTAAATCCAAGTTAGTGAATAAATAGTGTAAAAGTGGTTTCAGTTGTAGATTTAGTGACTCACCGCTTTGTTACAACATCCAACGCTCATCCCAACAGGTGCCCTCCTTAATGCCCATCCCCCATTTAAGCCCCTCCCCCATGCACCACCCCTGAGGTCACTCTGTTTGTTCTCTGTATTGAAGTTTCTTATGTTTGCCCCCCTGTCTGTTTTTATCTTATTTTTCCTCCCCTTGCCCTCTGTTCATGTGTTTTGTTTCCTTAAACCCTCTGCTGCTCTGTACATCTCATTTGGCCCAAAGCCCATAGCTAATAGCCCCGCTCCAAAAAAAGTAAATGTTCGTGTGAATTTAGCATTTATTTTTGATGTTGTATGTAATTAATTAAGTAAACCTCCGAAGAGTTTTGTCAGGGAAGTAGTATTATTACCATGCTATCGATAGGAACCTAGACGTTTAAACTTGACGTTTAAACTTGCCCTCTGTTTTCAAATCGGAATTTGCAGCAATAGACCCTGGACAATGGCACTTTGCTTAAAGCACTGATTTATGTAACATAAATATTATTTATTTGCCATTACACTGCGGCTAACGGTGCAATCTCCATGGATATTTTACAGTACTTAGTGATAATAATTGTTAGTAAATGCTATTTAATTGAGATGTGGTCTAAGTAAAAATGGAGACTTAAGTTATTGTTTGTTATACATTTTGCGGATATTTCATTTAATAATAAATATACAGAGAAACATATCTGTATTAGCTGAATATATCAGAATATATTATCTGAAATATATTTATTGAACACTATGTGGGCCAAAGTAACATTTGTACCGTTGCTCTACTAATAAGACCCTTGGATGTTTCGATCTAATTACACGAAACATAAGATAACATTTATCACACAGTGATTTTTTGGTAATATTCTACCAGTGATTGTTATTTTTCAGTATACGATGTGATGTTCTTTAAATAATTTATGATTAGAATTCAAATTTATAGGCCTGCAATTTATTGAATGTTATTTTCCTTCCTCTATCACATTTCCCCTTCCTTTACACATTAATGTAATTAGAAGTTGTTTTATAGCTCTGTCAGAATTGTTAAAATATTTAGTGCTTTAAAATATTAATCAGGAATCATTACATATTCATTTAAAGACTTTCTGACTAACTGACATGAAGGGAAATGAAAAATGAAATATCTCCCATAAAGCCATTGAAAGAAAATAAAACTGTCTATAAAATACCCATTAGATGAAATGAATCCCTACGGTCCCCTGGACTTGAACTCATCAAACTTCATGATGAACGCTTCTTTGTCTTTTTAACGTAAAAATGTGTAGTTTTCAATTAACAGACTTTTAATTTACTTTAAAATTGAAATTGCTAATTAATCAGTTTCAAACACTAAATTTTTGATACATTAGGGGCTTTACTCTCCTATCAAAAATGTGTATGGATAAGCCCTGCTTAAATAGCATTCATTTATATTGAGACAACTATTTGACTCATTTCCCCATTCAGATAAACTTTTCCGTTTCAGAAATTTTCTATCTCCATGATTCTTTTCTTTGTTCGCATGCTGAACCATCATGGTTGTCATCGTGCCTCATCATGAATTGGTAAGTACTTTTATGGCATATGGAACATGAATGACCTAAAAACATGCCCCGTCCTGTAGATACGTTGGTTTGGCACGTGTGATGTTTTCATTCCAAAACCAACACCAGAAAAAGAAAAAGCAAACAGATTTGGAGTGTCCAATTCCTGAGCTGTTGTCACCATTTCAGAATGTTCTTTCCTTCTCTGGACACCTTCGTGTTCTCGGTCTAAGAAACTCGCCTCTCCCCTGAGGACACTGCTCCCCCCTGAGAAATGTATTCCCCACAAGGGATGGTCGTTTCAATTGTTTGTTTTTCTACTTTTTCTCAGCCTTAGTGAGATAGAATTTAAAGACAGTAAACTGCACGAAGTGTGTCCAACATAATAAATTCTGAGATAGGCGTATGTCTGTGGATCAATCAGCACCAAGTATTGGACATATTCATCCGTCTTCCCCAAAAGTTTGCCCCAGCACCTACAGCTGTAAACTTGTTCCAGAACCCTCCACCTGTCCCAGGGGACCACTGATGATCATTCTGTCGGTTATGTGCTTTATCTTCTCTTTTATTTTATTTTATTTTATTTTATTTTATTTTATTTTTATTATTTTTCTCTGGTGGCTTTGTATCCCTAGACCTTGAAGCAGGTAAGTCACTTTCATTTCCAGGTATTCTCTCTCTGCCTCCCTCTTTCTCTCGAATCTTTAAACAGATGTCCCATTTATTTGTTCCACGGTGTGTTCTCTGAAGTCTCGTGTCTATTTTAATATCTTCATATTTTCAGATGAAGAGAGATTTTTTTGAGTCCCAGAGGTGTTAAAAGGAAGCCTACAGCTCGTTCTGGAAGAAGCTCTCTGAGACCCAGGTGTTGACGGTGTCGCTTTCTCAGACACACAGCCGCACCACTCATGATGCTGTGTTCGTTCGCTCCCTTCCCACGACCAAGCCAGCAGACAAGGAAAACAAGTGTCAACCAGGAAAATGTCTGAATTCCACTGTGCTCTGCCTCAGGGTGAAGACTACGCGTCCCCAAATTTGTTTTCACCTAGTGCCTGTCCACTCATTTGAGCTGTACCCTGTATCACTCATGGGTCATCGATATACTTTTTTTCCCCCCTTTATAAGATTGATGGTTTGGAGAAATTCCTCCAAAACTGTAATATAGTAACTATGACTGGTAGTTCTCAAGGGGTAAGTTTTTGTGATATTTTTGACGCCACTTCCCCTTGTACTAGTAACCAGGAGAGACTGTGACAAATTCCACTTGGCAAATGCCGCTCGAAACAGTAAATCTTCAAAACAATATTGTATACCATTGTTTTGGGTGGCTGCGGGTAGTTCCGGTAAAGAGACGGCAAAAATTCTCTTACATAGCCTAAATATTGCTTGGCACTTCCAAAAGACTGATGGATTTAAATGCATGCCCTAGAAAAAAAGGGCATGATAACAAAAGATTTTAGATATCTCTTCGAGAATGAGACTAATTCAAATTAACAGAGAAATAATTGTCCGTCTCTGTTGTTACATCTATCACCTAATTAAAGAATGAATAAAATGTCACAGCAGAGGGAACGGCATTTGTTTAACAAGAAATCATTAACATTGTGTCTGTTCCTATTGAACTCGGGGAAAGCTATCCAGTTGATTACATCTGATAATCCAGCGACGACGTTAGTTCGCTTTAATCCACAAACCACGTGAAAAAAGCCACGCATCAGATCAACCTATTTTTTGGAAGTGTAATTCTTATTTCACCTTAAAAATAAGTAGTTAGTAAAAAGAAGAGTTAGGACAAAATTTCATTAAAAAAATATGTTTCATTCACTTCGCAATTCCGGTGAAGAAATGGTTAGCCACGGTTATTTATAAAAAGAGGTTTTGTTTATAGGATTTAACAGTAAAATATACGAACATACGGTATCATTCATTTTTAGTCCAGATTGATTATTATATATTAGAATTCTTAATTATTTCCCTCACTAAGATCAGTGATTACTGATCAAATTATCATCAGTAGAGGATGGAGTTGTTTACATTATAAAGCTTTAAAGTGTTTTAAAATTTAAAACTTCAAATTTAAGATTTAAAACACACTCAGTTATGTATCCTTTTGAGTAAAATTGAGTCCTTGCTATATTTCAGGATTATTCCCACTACAAATATAGTCTCTAGGTCTCTTTTTCTGTTTTTATTTTTATTTTTACCTCTCTATTTCCTAGAGTTAATTATCACCGCTATCAATAGATGCTTTCTGTGTTAACATGGGTTTGGTTTTTATTTTTTACTTATTTTTCTGTTAATGTTTTTAACTTCTTCTAAATCTGAATCTAATGAACAGGATAATTTAGGAGGTTCAGATACTAAAAACAAAAACCATCATGATCTATTTTGGAGCCAGAGATCTTCAATGGAATTGAAAAATTCAGTGAGAATATCTGATTGTACTCTACATTTGCAAACATTAGGATAGATGAATACACTCAGCACAAAAACAAAGTGTGTCCTCAGCCTCTGTTATTTTAGGTCTCATGAATTTTTTTGTTGTTGTAACAGATAAACTGTCTTCTTGTAATTACAATTTGGTGTCCTGCTGGGCCCAAGAAGTTTCTAGAAGGCTGGTAACTGATATGTAATGAAGTAGGTGTACTTAGGTTTGTTTTAATTGTTCATCTGAATTTTCCCTGGTTACTACTTTTACTTAACTGTGAGGTCACAACATGTAACCTATAACGTTTATTATTTTAAGCACTGATTAAGGTTTACTTTGGGGCCATATGAATGATTGTTTTTTTTTTCTATTGCTCTATGATCAAAATTAAAAGTCTGATTCTGCAATTTTGAGGACGTTCACACACACAAATATACAAAAACATGTTTATGTCCCGTGGGATATGTCTCCGTGAAGATACCAACAATTAAGTAGTGAGCCGGGTTCTGTCTTTTTGGGAGTTAAACTTTGTTGGAGAACCGTGAAGTCAGCTCACAGCTGAGAACTTAAGAAGTCAGCTATTTCTGCTTGTAAATTGCCCAATCCTTTTTACTAGAATCACTCACCCCACGCCAAAGTTGAAACAGTTAAACATTTCAGGAGCCTAAAGATACGTTGTGCAGTGGGAACTAGGCATTTATCCTCTTTAGGTTGGACATGCTCTCGAGGACACGCACTAGCATTTGCTCCTAATCAGGAAAAAATTGGGTGTATTAGACTGTGAGGTGGTGTATCAATTTCCAATCTGATGCCGGTGAATTTGACCACATGCAAGGGTAACTTTAGTTTCCATCTCAAGACCGCCTCCCATTTAATCACACTTGCTGATGCGACTCGATTACTACTGGTATTCGTGCCACCTCTGCTATTATAGCATTAATACCACCATTAATTAATTAATACTGTCATTAATACTATGTGCGCACTCATGGGGACACACATACTCGCACAACATGCCCAAGTTTGGCTTACAATTGGCTGGTACATCTTTGTCTTTTTATTTTGACCTGTTTTTGTTTGTTTGTTTCTCATAGTAGTCAATGTAAACTATATTTTGCTATTTGCCTCAGTCAGAGAAACTATCTTTCCAAAACGATTAATGTGGTAATCTGACTTATTGCTAGTATTCTAGGTCTACAATATAACATGATATGATATGATAGCATAAGTATCTGCCCCAATGTTCTGCCCCAGGGTGTTTGAAATTATGGGGTGCCTGGGTGGGCTCAGTCGGTTGAGCGACCGACTTTGGCTCAGGTCACGAGCTCAAGATTCGTGGGTTCGAGCCCCGTGTCGGGCTCTGTGCTGACGGCTAGGAGCCTGGAGCCTGCTTCTGATTTGGTGTCTCCCTCTTCTCTCTGCCCCTCCCCCACTCATGCTCTGTCTCTCTCTGTCTCAGAAATAAACATTAAAAAAATTTTGAGAAAAAGAAATTAAGCAAGTCAGGATATTAATAAAAGGATTTGCCAATTTGCGAGTGTGTGTGTGTGTGTGTGTGTGAATTTCTTGAAGTAATGAGTTTTATTGTGATGGTGGTAGTCATTGTCTATACATGAAAGAGAAGAAATGAATATGACTTTCGAGTACAAGTTCCAAAGCCCTGATGTTATTTTTTTTTTTTAACGTTTATTTATTTTTGAGACAGAGAGAGACAGAGCATGAACGGGGGAGGGTCAGAGAGAGAGGGCGACACAGAATCTGAAACAGGCTCCAGGCTCTGAGCTGTCAGCACAGAGCCCGACACGGGGCTCGAACTCACGGACCGCGAGATCATGACCTGAGCCGAAGTCAGACGCTTAACGGACTGAGCCACCCAGGTGCCCCAGCCTTGATGTTATTAAAGCCCTCAGATGAGAGGGCTTAGTGATGTCTCTGTTCTACATTTTTCTCCTATCCTAATGTAGCCCCTTTGGAAATTTCCACACGTTTTCGGGCATATGCTGCAGCGGTGCCCATTGTCTTGATTTTGAAATAGGCATAGTAACATCAATATGGAGGTCTTAACTTTCAGAGATAGAAACGTATGCAAGGTCTTGTGCTCTGTACTACACAAATTTATAATCTTCCAACTCCTATGCAGTTTAATACCAAAGGCACTCCACAGTGATTTTTTTTTTTTCAGCCATGTTTGCTGTGGGCTTGATGGGCAAACAATGATCACTGCGGTTATTAAGCTAGAGTCACGGGAGGTCATGGAAGATAGATATTGACCAAACCCATCCTGAGTCTGGTCGTCTGCATCTGACGCGTCAGGGATCCTGTGGTTAAGGTCTGCACTTGAGGCAATGCTACTCATAGCACAAGGTTATCACATACGACACTGTGGTTTTCGTGACTCCAGAGCTACCTGCTGGTGAATTCTGACTTCTAGACTTGAGGAAATCTAGTTAATTATTTAATCAAGGTCTTGGAGTTTTTAAGCAGTGGAGCTGACATTCACTGTGATGGTCCCTGTCTTTGCCCTCTCGTCTCTCCTACACTGAGGCTTTAATTTAGCTTTAATTCTCCTCCGCCGTATTCATTCTAAAGGTTTCCAAATGATATTATAATAAAGTCCAAAATATTTACTAAGGCCCACGGGCCGCCCGTGTGGCTGCCTGGATCTACTTCCCTGGTATCATTACCACCACCTCTCCTGGCAACTCTCTCTGCTCAGCCCCGGCAGATTGCCCTCTGGGTTGTGAACGTCCCGCATTTTTGCCTGTGTCAGAATCTTTGCCCAGGCAGCTCCCTTTGTCTGAGATTTATCCACTGCCTAGCGGGACCTCCTGTCCTACCCCAACTCCTGAAACTCTGGACCGCTGAGCAGGCCTCTCCCGGGTCTCAGATTAAACATGCCAGAAGGCATTTTTAGTTCACTTAGGTGTGCTTGAGCAGTGATGGCTCTCCCTTTATTTCTCTAAATCTAAGAAAGAAAAATGTCTTTTTCATTTAAGAAGTTTGAAATTAGAATGCTATTTATAGCCAGGACACACATTTATAGACGTAGTTGGCTTTGTTACAGAGGCACCATTTTTTCCTAAAAGCCTGCTGTTAAACAGTCATCTCATACCTTAAGAGATGCTAGAGTTTAAAACAACAGCAACAATCGTGCAGTGATATTTCACAAATCGCCCTAAGTAGTCTTCACATATCTTATGAGGTTGTTGTTAACACCATAGCCCTTCGTAAATGAGGAAACTGAAGCCAGAATGGAAGGCACTAAATGTATCACTAGGGTGAAACACAAATGAATAGATCATCAAGTCCTTCATGCAAGTGAACCGCTCCTCTGTGACAATTAACCTGTGCTTGCATATGTCAAATGGCTCTCGTTGCACTGCCTCTTACCCCTTCTAATGTCAGTTCCTGGTCGTGATGGGCTTTTTATCTGGTTCTCTGACCTTCCCACAAGACTGTTTACCTCTAGATGCCTGTTGTTTCGAGTCAGCCGGTGGAAGCTTTCTGCTGCCCTCTGCTGGCTGCAGCTAGCCTTTGGGATTCATTCTTTGGACGCCAAACCCATCTCAGAGCAAATCTGGAGCCAGAAACAAAACCAACCCATGAGACACCACTGGGCCCATCACAACACTAAAAAATACTGTGTTCGATTATGACAGTTGACATTACGTTGGTCAAAATGAGACACCAATTCAATGCTGTTCCTTTCCCTTTTGAACATATCTGTGCCTGTACCTATGGAAGGGTAAGACTAGCATGTACCAGAAGCCATACCCTTCAAAGATTGGATGGTTAATGGCCTGTCCTTTCTTTCTGCCTGTGCTACCTTCTTATAAAATAAAATTTGGGAATGACATATTTAAAGTAAAGGCATTCATGGGGCGCCTGGGTGGCTCAGTCGGTTGAGCGTCTGACTTCGGCTCAGGTCATGATCTCACGGTCCCTGAGTTCCAGCCCCGCGTGGGGCTCTGTGCTGATGGCTCAGAGCCTGGAGCCTGTTTCAGATTCTGCGTCTCCCTCTCTCTCTGACCCTCCCCCGTTCATGCTCTGTCTCTCTCTGTCTCAAAAATAAATAAACGTTAAAAAAAAAAAAAAAAGTAAAAAATAAATAAATAAATAAAAGGCATTCAGGGAAATTCTTACATAAAGGTTAAATCTTTATTGCAGCCTCTTGACCTGGTATATTCTGAGAAAAATGGCACACCGTTCAGTAAGCCTTCTTAATAGAGCAAGAAATGTAACCTGTGAATCTATGACACGGCAGCGTTCCCGTCCTACTGACTGAACGCCATCTGCTTCGCCACACGGCGTGCTCTGCGCTTCTATCCAAATCGACGTATGTTCCTGACGCATGTCATTGTCAACTACATGGTCATCCTCTCCCCAGCCTGGTAGGAACAATAATCACTTCTCCTATGCTGGCCACCCATTTCACCCAGGTAACTATTTTCTCCATGTACCCTATTGGCAAGTGGGAGACACTTTTTTTTCCTACTTCTTTTTTATTTGTCTGGATTTGTTGAATTCCCTTTAGCGAACGGTATTACCTTTGTGGTTGAAGACGGCAAAAATTCCACGCCGATGAACGTTTATTCTGAGAGTAAACAAACTAAATCAATGAACTACTTAATGAAGGGAAGCCCGGGTGAAGTTGGAAAGAGGAATGGCACAAATGGAGGACAGCTTCAGCTTTGTCACTGCCAAGATATGGGTGACAGAGTAAATATGTCACGTTGGTTTGTGGTCAGGATATGTCTCTCTCCCTCATTTTTCTAAAATTTATTTTTTATGGATAGGGAAATGAAACATTCACTTTTGATGACTAGTTCTATGAGTCATGAAAAATGAATATGGTTGTATAAATACCACTGAAGTCAAGACACAGAAGTGTCATCACCCACTAAAATTTCTTCTTGCTCAAACCCAGCCTTCACTTCCAGCATCAATGGTTTGCTTCTGTCCCCTGTACTTGTCCTCTTTTCAGAACATCATAGGGATGGAATCGTAAAGTAAGTAACTTTGTGAATCTGATGTTTTTCACTTGGGATACATGTGTTTGAGATTTTCAAATTATATTGCATATCAACAAATTCTTGGGGCGCCTGGGTGGCTCAGTCGGTTGGGCGTCCGACATCGACTCAGGTCATGATCTCGCCGTCTGTGAGTTCGAGCCCCGCGTCCAGCTCTGTGCTGACAGCTCAGAGCCTGGAGCCTGTTTCAGATTCTGTGTCTCCCTCTCTCTCTGACCTTCCCCCATTCATGCTCTGTCTCTCTCTGTCTCAAAAATGAATAAACGTTAAAAAAATTTTTTTTTAATTCTTTTTTTATCATTGAATATATTTCAGTGTATGGATGTATCACACATTGTGTAGCCATTCACAAGTTGTTCTCTAGTGTCTGATAATTAAGAATAAAATTATTATAAGGGCGCCTGGGTAGCTCAGTCAGTTAAGCGTCCAACTTCAGCTCAGGTCATAATCTCGAAGTTCGTGAGTTCGAGCCCCACGTCGGGCTCTGTGCTGACAGCTCGGAACCTGGAGCCTGTTTCAGATTCTATGTCTCCTTCTCTCTCTGGCCCTCCCCCACTTGTGCCCTGTCTCTTTCTGTCTCTCAAAAATAAATAAACGTAAAATTTTTTTTTAAGAAATTAAATTGTTATAATTAATACAGGCTTTGTGGGAACACAAATTTTAATTTCTTTTGGTCACCTGCCTAAGAGTAGAATGAAGTTTTTGGGTGATAAGTGTATACTTAAGTCTATGATTAACTGCCAGAAAAGTTCTATCAAAGTGTGTGCAACATTTTTAATTCCCGCAAGATATCTAAGAATTTCAGTTGCTCTGTATCTTTGCCAGTACTTATCATCATAATTAAGAATAGTTTCAAGATTACAATAGTTTCATAGTAATATTTCATCGTGGTTTAGACTAGTATTGCTCTAATTATTAATGATACTGATCACATTTTTGTGTATCCATTTGCCATCTGTATATTTTCTTTGGTGTAGTCTATGTTCAAATTTGTGTCCAATTCTTATGAGAATGTTTAGTGTAGAATTGTTGATTTTGAGTGTTCTTTGTATATTTGGATAAGAGTATTTTGTCTTTTCACGTCTTTAGTGTTGTCTTTGCAGAAGAAAATTTTAATTGTGATGAAATTAATTTTACCAATGTGTTCTTTTGTGGGTCATGTTTGGGTTATCATATCTAGAAAACTTTGCCTTAGAAATGTTGCCGAATTTTTCAACAGTTTTCGTCTAAAAGTTTTACACATTTACATTCTACATGCCACTCTATAATCCACCTTGAATTAATTGCTATGTAAGGTGTGAAGCATGCATTGTTTTATTTTTTTGCATAGGGATGTACAAATGTTCTAAATCATTTGTTGAAGGGAGTGAGTTTTCTTTTTCTTCATAGAATTTTCTTTTTACTTTTGTCAAAAGTCAACGGACCATATCCATTTGAGTCTATTTTGAGACTCTCTATTCTGCTATTTTTATCTATGACTTGATAATTGTACCATTAGTGCAGGTATTGAAATCAGCTAGTATGACTCTAGCAACTATGTTCCTCCTTTCACAATTATTTTGTTTACTATATTCCCTTTCAAGTCCATACAAATTTTAGAGCAGCATGCATGTCCAAATCTGCAAAAATTCCTGCTGAAATTTTGATAAGGGTTGTGTATAGATTATGAGTAGAATAATGGGTTGCCAGGATCTCTTTTCATTTATTAATTAGTGGCTCTGGCAATTACTAGATGCATATCATTTAAAAATCTAATTAAAGATAGCATTTTACCAGTTCAAGTAAATTTTTTATTTTAAAGCCCTGTAGGTGTCTTTTTCGTCTTCATTTTATGTAACGATGGTCATAAATATATTACACTTTCATATATAATGTATTGAAAACCCTACTAGAAAGGTTTATAAATTTAGGTTTCGACATTTATAACTATTTTAAATAACAAGACAATGGTCTTATATTTACCAAATATTTACTTTCACCTTCATTCTCACAGTCCAAAGATTTCCTCTTTAATGATTTTTTTTCAAACCTGAAGGATCTTCTGTAGTATTTTTTAGAGAAAAACTTTTCACAAAAACTTTTTTTTTTCTTCATCTTAGAATATCTTTATTTAGCATATATTCTTCAAGGTTATTACTCCAGGATTGAGATTTTTTGGAGGTTTGTCCCTCTCTCCCCCCAACAGTTTAAATATGTTGTCCGAATGTCTTGTAGGCAGCATTTTTTCTGCATGAATTTCTAAAAGAAACTCATAGCAATTTGAATTATTCATCCCCTATATACAAAATTTCCTTATCCACTCTCTGCATTCTGGATAATATATGTTTTACTTTGAATTTTCACCTCTTTGATCATGATGTGCCTGGGTATGACTTATACTTTCCAAAATCTGAACTTCTTTAATGTGTACGTTTATGATTTTTAAACCAAATTTGGAAAATTTTCAGCATTACCTTTTTTTTTCTTTTTTTAAAATTCTGAATAGAACTTGTCTTCGTTCCTTCTTTGACCCCAAATTAACAAATGTTAGACTTTTTTATAGTCCCAAAACATCTGAGGCTCTATTCTTTATTTTATCTCTTGCTTTTTCCTCTGTTCTTGAAATGGGTTAGATTCTATCGATATATCATCAAGTTCTTGAACATTTCCTTCTATCGTCTACATTCTGCTACTAAGCTCTCATGGTGAATTTTTATTTCAGATGTTGTTAATTTCAGTTCTAACGTGTCCACTGTACTTGTTATTTCTCTAAACGTTTATTATTTTTGAGAGAGAGAGAGAGAATGGAAGAAAGGCAGAGAGAGAAGGAGACACAGAATCCAAGCAGGCCCCAGGCTCTGACAGCAGCTCAGAGCCCAATGCGGGGCTCGAACTCACAAACTGCGAGATCATGACCTGAGCCGAAGTCTGATGCTTAACCAACTGAGCCACCCAGGCGCCCCAAGAGCTTCCCTCTCTCTACCATGTGGAACACAGTTCGAATACCTACTTTAAAATCTTTCTCAACTTGGAGTTCGCACCTGTTACTTGGTCATACTTTGTAGTTTTTATTAAGTCGTGTAATTTTGTTTTGGACTTCGGACATTTTCAATATTATTTTGGAGACACGTGATTCTTTTAAAATCATTTGGAAAATGTTGAAATGTCTGTTTGTTTTTGTTGTTGTTGTTTGTTTGTTGTTTTTTCAGGCAGTTAACGTGGTTAGGTTAATCCCACAGATCTGTCTCATCTCTGTAAGTGGTGATTCCAGGATCAGTCCAGCTTCCACGGCCTTTGTTATGCTGTTTGTGCACATACCGTTTAGAGGTTCACCTGGGATTTGGATAGTTCCTATCAGGGTTCAGTAGTTTTTTCTATACAACATTTTTTTAAATATTTTTATTTTAATTTTTGAGACAGAAAGAGACAGAGCATGAGCAGGGGAGCGGCAGACAGAGAGCGAGACGCAGAATCTGAAGCAGGCTCCAGGCTCCGAGCTGTCAGCACAGGGCCCGACGCGGGGCTCGAACTCACGGACCATGAGATCATGACCTGAGCCGAAGTCGGACGCTCAACCGACTGAACCACCCAGGTGCCCCAGTATTTTTTTTTTTCTATAAAGAGTTAGATGATATTTTCGGTGTCGTGGACTACATATGGTCTCTTTTGCATGCTGTTGTTTGTTGTCTGCTTCCTTACTTGTTGTACAGCTCTTAAAAATATAAAACTATTTTGGGGCGCCTGGGTGGCTCAGTCGGTTAAGCGGCCGACTTCGGCTCAGGTCATGATCTTAAGGTCCGTGAGTTCGAGCCCCACATCGGGCTCTGTGCTGACAGCTCAGAGCCTGGAGCCTGTTTCAGATTCTGTGTCTCCCTCTCTCTGACCCTCCCCCGTTCATGCTCTGTCTCTCTGTCTCAAAAATAAATAATAAAACGTTAAAAAAATTTTAAAAAAATATATAAAACTATTTTTAGCTCATGGGGCTGTGCTCATCTGGGCTGCATTGTTCTGTGGAATGCAGTTGTGCAAACCTGATTTATAGACTCTTTGGTTCTCAAAACCTCTGCAGTGCTTCTTGGAGTCTGTTGTTCTGTGAATGGCAAGCTTGAGATATCAATTGATCCCCACAGAGAATGACAGGATCAGAATCACAGGACCAGGATGAGGGTCATCTCTCACCAGGATCTCCTTCACAGTCTCTGGATCCCAGGGGCCACTTTTCCTGATTTTTCTGGCCCCAAACAAACACAGATTTGTCTCAGAGTCTCACCCACTTTACTCCGCTGCTCATGTCCACACACATGAGCTGCGCTCAGAGAAAAGCAGAAAGAAAGAGAAAGGGGGAAAAATAACAGAACTCTTCCCACGCTCTGGATGACACGACTCCTAATTCCTGGTCCCTGTGGACGGAGATGTAGGAGTTCTGTCACAGGTGTGCGGTGTTTGCAGCTTTGCTAACGGAGTACAGTTTCGTGGGTGACACTGTCCCCAGAGCAGGGCTTGGAGAAAAAATTGCATGACCCTAAACTCTTGAGCTTTGTAGCGAAAATTGCCATTTTTGTGGTTCCCATGTTCTTCACAGTTCATCAAGCTGGGCTACCCTTGGGTGATGAAAGAAGGAAGAAAAAATAGAATACTCCCCAGCAAACCAGTCCTCAATTTGGACTTCCTATTCCAATACACCTGCTATCGTTTACTTAGAATCAAGGATTTTTAGTTGCAGTCTGTGGAAGGAATAGGGTGGAAATGAGCTCACTCTACCTTTGCCGACCACAGATCCCTCCACATACGTTTTCAAAATATGTTCCCCGTGCATCTAACTCATAGATTTGTGTGCTTGTATTCTGAAGGTCCTTCCATTTTCAAATATGTGGAAGGATATGGGAGAACCGAATTGACTAAATATTTGGGGAACTACGAATTTTACCAGCTTATGCACAAGACACACAGCTCCAAAATAGACTTTAATATGGGGGGTTGTGTTAAAAATTTACTTTACAAAAGTAATGACAAAATAAAATTGTGAAAATCTCTGGCAATATTTATAGCCATGAATTACAATGAGAAAGCGGAAGGTAATTTAAAACTGAATTTGTGCCCGCATCTGCTAGGGGGAAAAAATGCACTCTGATTGCACACACATACACATTTTTATTTGATTTCACAGAACAACGAAAAACTGGAAGTCGATCATAAAAAAGTATGACAGCAAAATATACAATTCATGGTTTCAATAGCTTTTCCATTGTCAACTTTCTAAGAAATGGGTCCATGGCCCCCACATTCATCAACGGAAGAAATCTTTCCAGTGTCAAAATGAATTGGGCATGAATAAATATAACTTGCCAGATATCAGGGAATCTACAGAATTTTAACTCTTATAAAGCTGTCAGTGTGAGCTACATCTTACGAAAACATATCTCAATAGTTTATGACACAGAATTTCTACAACATTTGCCAGATAACAGAGAATTTATGCAATATTCGCCGTTAACATTTTCAAAATTATGTTTATATGGATAGAATCGTAATTTTACCTTTGTTTTCATTATGCGAAATCGGGCAATCACAAGGTTCATTAATATAGACACGGAGATATAGTTCAATAATCAACATAAGTATTAAAACATGCACCTACTGCTATAAGACCCTGGTACACCTGAAGGGATACTCTAGGCACGCACGGTAAATAGGAAGTGACTTCATATTAATTATACCAAAAAACGAATATAAGTACATTCATTAATATGACTACAAAACAAAACCTTCAGCAGCATAATCATAAAACAAAACCTTTGATATCCATAACGTGAGGACAGATAGAGTGTTTTATAAAGTTCCAGTCAGAATACTGTTGCTGAAAATTCATAGATGTCTTCTATCTGTAAAATGTGTTGTTCTTAATAGCAAATCTAGAGAAGCTGTGTGAGCTGCAAGTATCTCACAAGAGTGACACTGGAAACAAGAAGAAAAATCTTTGCTGTCCCGGGCGGTCAGGAAAGATTTTGCTGATCAATGATTTTGAGCAGACAGCCGACAGTTTAGAAAAACCCGGGCTGTGAGACATTTGAATATATTAGAAAAGAGCATCCTGGGCCCGAGGGAATAATCGTCACAAGCATTGACTTATAGGAGGATATTTGCCATGGGACGAATAAGGAGGTTTATCAGTTGTGGTTACATCGGTGGGGGCAGGGAGGTACGGGGGGGGGAGGGGGGGTAAGGAGGAGCCTCGTGGATATTTATTTGGTCAGAGAGGGAACTGAGGGTTCACTTATAAGTTTTGTAATCCTTGTAAGTTTTGACAAGCTCTTTGCCTTTTATTCTATGTGAGGTGATAAGCCATTTAAAAGATTTAAGCAAATGAATGCCATATATTTTAGAGGTATGACTCTGGCTCTTAAGATAGAGCATCGGGGAGAATATTTTGCAAACAACAAAATTAGAAAATTTAGTGTCAAAGCTTGACATCGATTATGTGGCAGATATTTCCAGGGCTCATCGATATTTTTTCGTATATAATATATTTATGTGGAATATAGCCACATCACTGGTTTAAAAAAAAAAAAGAATGTGAGATGTGAATAATTTTTGTTTTAGCAGTTAATGAATCTTCTCCTAACTAAAGCAGACATGTTACCTTGAAATGGTTTTGCTGCCTTTGTAAAAATATAAAAACATAATAAAAATTTAATGGCCAGACTGAAAATCTCAACATCTGTTAGGAAGGAAAACTTCTCGAAAGACAGACCAAATGCACTTAAGCCTGTGTATCTGAGTGAAGGGATTAGAAGGAATCAGCATATTCTGTATGATGTTTGTTTTTAACGAGCTACTCTGAAGGACATATGATCACAGGCAGGAATTAGCTGTTTCTTTTAAATTTATTGTTAATGTTTATTTGTTTATTTTGAGAGAGAAAGAGTGTGTGCACAAGCCGTGGAGGGGCAGAGAGAGAGGGAGAGAGAGAGGATCTCAAGCAGGCTCTGCAGGGTCAGCGCAGAGCAAGACTCGGGGTTCAATCTCAGAAACCATGAGATGATGACGTGAGCTGAAATCAAGAGTCAAACTCTTAACTGACTGAGCCGCCCAGACACCTTAAGAATTGGCTGGTTCTTAAACAGTGATCAAATTAAACCTCGATAGAGACCTCACTGTTCAAAGGCCTGGTAACCTGAGAGGATGAATGCTCCTCGATCCCAATAACAAACAGTAAGCCTAAAACAGTTTTGAGCAACAAAGGACAGTAAAACTTAGTGGAACAAAGTGTTTCAACCATGAGTCAAAGTGAGATAAAGGGTCTCAAGGTAGCTGCCATTACTTTGCAAGGAAGGACACCAAGGGAGTGATCGTGAAAGAAGAGAACCAAAGGTGTGATAGTGACCTTGAGAACAGGGTTTCGGGAAGCAATGTGGATATAGAAATTTGCATGTGAAATTGTGTGGAAGAAGACACGGAAAGTTTCCACACACTTTTAGGAAATTGCATTGCCTATGAAAATGTCCAAGCGAGGACTAAAATAAACTTAGGGAATTCAACTATGAAAACAACAACAACAAAACCCGTGGCCCCCACAAACTTGCCCGGCCAGGAAGCCGGCTGCAAACTGTAGAACTGTAGGAAAACTATAGCTTTTGTGCAGCCAAAGAGGGTAAAGAATGCAGAAGAGCCCCCTAGGAGAGAATCAAGGTCTAATCAAGGACAAATCCTTTTAGGGAAAGGAAACTCACAAAGGCTCCCTGCGCACTAGATATCCTTTCAAAAGGGAGATTTAAACGCAGATGCCCCGTTCAGATTAATATTTTATAATAATAGAGTGGACGAGTCTTTTGTCTTCTTATTTCACATGTCACCAGGTTTTAAGATAGTGGAGCTTGCTTGATGAATTTTGAGTCCAAAACATGCAGAGGAATTCTATTTCAACATATATATTTGTCAAGCCCCCTGTTCAGCCTGTGCCTGTTGGTCTCTATGTATGCCTATGACAGTAAACCCACATATTCAAAAGAAGGGGATTTCATAGATTGTCATCAACATCGGTCATCTCATGATTTGATGTTCTGGGGTGACTTTGGGAGACACGTGCTGCAGGCACATAGAACCTGTCAGCTTGGGTTTCTAAGTATACAAGTTGAACAGAGTCATTTTGACCACCAGCTCCATGGTCGTTTGGGTTTTAAATTGACTACTGTATTCAGCCATAGAGATCTGAAGGTTTATCAATTATAGCAGCTAAAAATATCTTCCCTAATGAACTTGTTTTAGTATTTTTTTATATCCCTACCTGTTTCTTTTCTATAATCAATGAATTATTAAAATGGGGCAAGCATTTGTCTAAGGAAGAATTTAGAAATAGTTCGGCCATGTGGCTACTCAAAATCATTATTATGTAAAGACTCAGAAAGACTGGGGAGCCTGGGTGGCTCTGTCGATTAAGTGTCTGCCTTCGGCTCAGGTCATGATCTCACAGTTCGTGGGCTCAAGCCCAGCATCGGGCTCTACACTAACAGTGCAGAGCCTACTTCCTATCCTCTGTCTCCCTCGCTCTCTGCCCCTCCCCCACTCTCTCTGTCTCTCAAAAATAAAATAAACATTAAAAACAAAGTTTAAAAGACTCAGAAGGATTGACATTGTAACACACAGAAAAAGCAAAATGTATAATTTTTATTCTCCCCTAAAATTAAAAATGTGTGTGCGGACCTCCCTTGACTCATGACAGGGTTACATCCCAATAAACCTATCCCAGTTGAAAATACCATTAAGGTGAAAATGTATGTAATACACCTAACCTATGGAACGTCAGAGATCAGCCTGTCCTACCTTAAATGTGCTCAGAACTCTTACATTAACCCACAGCTGGGCAGTTTCATCTAACACAAAGCTGATTTTATAATAAAGTGTTGACCAAAATGTAATTTATTGACGATTGTACTGAAAGTAAAAAGCAGAATGGCTGTATGGGCACGGATGGTTGTCAGCGTATCGGCTGTTGACCTCATGATCGCGTGGCTGACTCAGAGCTGGGCCTGCTGTCCTGTCCCTTCCCAGCATCACGAGGGATGATCACACACCTATCACTACCCAAGTTCAAAATTCAAAATACGGTTCCTTTTCAGGATGCATTGCTTGTGCGCCATCGTCAAATCAAAGCTTTGTAAGTTGAACTATCATCAGTTAGGGACTGTCTTGATATTATACCCCGAACTGTGTTCTATTACTGTTTCTTTTATGGAAGAAAAGCACAACTTAAAAATACGACATTTATTTTTTTCAATGCACTTATTTGTTATAAGGATGAGTGGTGACAATATGGGATTTTTTTTTTAAATCAACTGAGAATCAGGACATTATTTACACTAGGGGAATAATACCTCAGATAAATCAGTTCCTTCCTTAGTTACAACATCATCAATAATCAAATTGCTGTTTAACAAAGCTATGTAATTTTTCTGATGACTAGAGAACAGAATTTTGTACGTCAGTCTCTCAAATGTTTTTTGTGTTAGTTTCCTGGAGCTGCCAACAAAAAATGCCACAAACCAGGTGGCAGTTACAGAGATTTATTGCCTCACGGTTCCAGAGGCTGGGAGTGCAAAATCAAGGTGTCACCAGGGCCACGCTCCCTCTGGAACCTGTAAGAAGTTTTTTTTGCCTTTTCTTAGCCTCTCATGGTGGCCAGCAATGCAAGGTGCTCCTTGGACTGGAGCTGTGGTGCCTCAGTCTCTGCTCCTGTCGCCACATGACATTCTTCCCGTCTGTGTCTGTCCCCTCCTTACAAGGACCCCAGTCATCACATTTTAAGCAATGTTGCATCATCATCACTAAAACCCTAAAGATAAGGATCCCGTTCAATGGAGAAACACAGTGAAACCCAGAGAACTGCATGACTTTACATGCTAATAAGTGAACAGGAAATGAGATCCCGATAACATCCCAACTCTTTTACATTATGTTAACATGAACGACATAATTGCCCTTATTTTTCTTAAGACTCAGTGCAATTAATTCATGGGTCAATTTTATCACAGTATAACAGTAGTTATCTATTTGCATCCACAGAGATAAATGCATGTGCTAATTTTATTCTCTACTTCATATTACCTGCTTTATTGGAAAAATACTTTTTTCTGGGAAAACATAGCATGAATCATCTCTCTCTCTCTCTATCTATCTATCTATCTATCATTGTCTATTTATTTTACAAAGAAAGGAATATATATCTTAGGGTAATTGAAGATGCTCAGGGTAATTTGCTAAACCGAATGCTACAGTTTTAAATTTTGATTTTTAAAAGTTTTAGTGCAATATAGATGCCTTTGTTTCCATTCTAAAAAAAAAAAAAAGTAAAAGAAAGACTAGGCTTAGTAGTTTTACTTCAGGATGTTTCTATTTTATTATAAGTGAAGGAGAGTTCATCTGTCCCTTTAGATAGTACCTCAGAAGCCATAGAAACCGCCTGTTTATATTACCTCTTCTCTCCTTCCTCTTCATAAACCTTTCCAGCGGAGTGAAGGTACATTTTAGTTTTATTAGGCCATAAAACTTGGTGCAATACATTTCATCCTTTTACGAATTGTCTTGAGAACATTTTAATTGCATTTCATTGTGCCTTGGTGTCAGATACGTTCTTTTATGACCTACTCTTCAAACCTCACTCATTACTCTTCTCAGTTTCTCTACTAATGAGCAATATTGTATTTCTTAAGATCTTTTGTCAGTTCTAACGCTGTAAACTTCCCCGCACAAGGATTTTTGTTCATGTGCTTGTGTTTACCCACATAGTTTAATCTTGCTCTTCAGATTATTTTCCTAATTCTTCAAGGCGTCGCCATCTTTTACTCTGACACATTTCTCCTGTTTATTTTTCCATGCCTGAAAAATGCTTCTACAATCACTCTGGGAAACTTATTTTTTTTAAAAAAATAATCCGTATTCATTGGCACAAATTAAAAATTTGCCCAAACTAATTGTATACATTAAAAGGATATAATTCTTTGGTGGTTGGCATTCTGGACATTTTGTTCTTCCTGACAGAATTAAAATCCAAACAAGCTTCCAAATAATTGGATGTAACATTGAACTAGTGTTATTAGGGATGGGGGGGCAGTATGACGGTGCATGGGAAAGAACTGGGGCAAAAGGGCCGTTTGTCAGAAGCTCTGAAAGGTGGTATCTCTCAGATAAAGGAAATTTTCGGTTATTATTATACAGGATAGGACATTTTAGAGATAATACACAACTAAAGCTATGTTGCTTTTGTTACTGATGCTGTTGTGTTTCCTCTCTCTCTGAACCCAGCTTATAGAAGTTCCAAAGATTTCCTTTTATTTACCTACAAAATTGTCTCTATGAATTGGAAGCTGAGACTCCTGGACAGACGTCACAGAGCAGTGACTGAAAGACAAAATATCCCCTTGGCCCTCAGAAGAGATGTGTAACTCTTCAAACAACGAATGAAGAATCTAGAGCAACGCAGAACACTCTCCCTTCTTCCAGAACAGCGAGCGATACATATGATGAACATAATTTAGAGTTACTCGGGGAGGAAAACAGAACTCTGGGTCACTCCTCAGATGAGAACTGTGTATGTATTGGCTATTAATTGTGATCTCTGCAACTGAGGATCCCAGGAGACAAAAAACAAAAACAAAAACAAAAACAAAAACACAGAAGAACTAGACACAAGAGCACATGAACAGAAGGAAATGAATATGGCTTTAGCTCTGCCTCCCCTGGAAGTGAAGGAGAAAAACTGATAAAAACAAACATTGGGATTTAGTTTATGCAGGGGCACCTGGATGGCTCAGTCGGTTCAGTGTCCAACTTTCAGTTTCGGCGTCGATCATGATCTCACGGTTCATGGGTTCAAGCCCCACACTGGACTCTTTGCTGACAATGGGAGCTTGCTTTGGATTCTCTCTCTCTCTCTCTGCCCCCTCCCACTTATTCTCTCTTGCCCGGTCTCAAAATACATAAATGAACTTGAAAAAATGATTGGGTTTACTGACGTCATGTATGATCTGTATCTATCCCTAGACCTAGCTTTCTAAGTATATACTCCTACGTATATTAATTTTTCTTAATTTTATGTGTGTCTTAGAAATAGTCTTAGAAATGTGGGCAGACAGTGCAGAACAATGACAGAATGAAAGAAAAAGCACAATCGCATGCCCCCCGTGGCCGCAGAGCTAGCTGAAGACTGTACAGGGGTTAAGCTGCTTTGCTCACCACTCTGTCTCCTTTAGGTATATTTAACATTCTCTTAAGTGTTACATTTTCTCTCTTTCACATCTCTTAGGGTGACAAAATGGTTTAATCTAATCATTGTCCTCTCCTTTTTCTTTTCTACTTATTTGTTAACGCGATTCTATTAAATGTGGAAAGGCTGACCTAAAGATGTAATTTGTATTAAAATTGATTTCAGTTTTCCTGGAAAAAATCATAACCAAAGTGACCTCTTCCTAGAAAAAAATAATGAAAACGAAAGACCCACCCTTGCTTTTATATCTCCTTAATAATATAATGGTGCGTATGCTGTGATTATACCCACAGCTACAATATCACACATCTACTCCTTCAAAGAAATTACTGAGATTTGTAATTGTTTTTGATTTCTTTTTTGATTTCTTAAGTGTTTGTTGTTCAAGTGGAAGATTCCAAGATAAATACAATTTTGTTGACGTTATTTCTCATCTTTAAAAATGTTTCTTGAGAACCGTGATGTAAAGGTATTTTGCTCTATACCATGGTGTTGTAATAAGACAAATAAAACATGAAAGAATTGCAGGCCTTCAGGTTTAGAATCACTTCATAATTACCAGGAAATAGTCTTAAAACTAAAACAAAAATAACATGAACACAATTGAATTTTTTAAAAGTTAGACCTATTTCGGGGGCGCCTGGGTGGCTCAGTCGGTTAAGCATCTGACTTCGACTCAAGTCATGATCTCATGATTCATGACTTCAAGCCCCATGTTGGGCACTGTGCTGACAGCTCAAAGCCTGGAACCTGCTTCAGATTCTGTCTCTTTCTCTGCCCCTCCCCTGCTTGCACACTGTCTCTCTGTCTCTCAAAAACAAATAAACTTTAAAAAAATAGACCTATTTCAAGATCTTCTGGTGATTTGATGCGTCACTTGGAATAAATATACCTATGACACTATAGTTTTGCTGTTAACACAGAATCAGAGTTCATGGCATTTCATGTTTAGTTAACTATATAATCTTCCTCTTCATGTTGTTCAAGAACATAAATTCACTTTTAAATTCATTCAGTTGAATAATCACACAGGTGGAGAACATCTTCCTTCAGCAATTTTTTACCATATACTATGAACCAGAAACTGATTTTAGAGCTGAGGATACTGCCAGGAAGAAATCCAATCCCCTCCTCTCTCAGACTCCCCCTTCTAAGACAGAGGAAAGAGATGATAATTATGCAACAAGTGCCTACTGTCAGGTGAAGATAAATGATATAAGGAATCATAAGGCCAAGTAAAAAAAAGGAAAATAGAGACAGAGCATGAATATATATATACATGTATACATATATACATGTATATATATATTCATAGCGTGTAGCGTGTCCAGAAATAGCACCTCGGGAGAAATCATATTTGAACAGACAGGTGAATCAGGTGAGCATGCTGGCCATGACCATAATTGGGGAAAAGTGCTCTAGTAGTGGGGATAGAAAGTGCAAAGGCCCTGAAGGCCCTGAGACAGGAATATACTGAGTGTGCATTAGGAGCATCAAGTGGCCATCTTGGATTCTCTCCAAAAGCAAAGCATGTGGAAAGTGACAGGAGATTAGGTCAGAAGGTGAACATTGGTGAAATCATAAGGATGATACAATTCAGATTAAGGATTTTGACCTTTATTTTGAATTATATGAAACTCCTCTCGATGCTTTTGAGCAGAGGATCTCTCTAGCTGCAGAGGTAAGAACAGACAAAGAAGTACCAAAAGAGGAAGCTGGGGGTCAGTCAAAGGTCATTGCTAAAGTCCAGATGAAGGTTCAGGGTGGCTTAGACTAGAGTTGCAGTGGTAGAGAAGGTAAGAAACTGGTCAGATTTTGTGATTAAACTTAAGATAGGGACAACCGAATTCGTTGGTGCCTTGGGTGTAGAGTATAAGAGAGACGGAATCGTCAAAGACAACAATTAGCATCTTTTATTTAATAAATTTGAAGGATTAGTGCCTCTTTCATAAATAAAGAATGATGCTTTAATTTCTCTGAAAGAAAACACAAGGAGAAAATTATTATATACAAAACTAATATTGAGTATGATAAAAACAGATTCTATTACACTGGAAAACTCTTTAAAGTGGAATTGGTAGTTTCATTTTTTTCCTATGATAAGTTTAAATGACTTAGGAGGGAAATAGACTATCGGTATCTTTTCACTTCATATGCCACAGGAAAGAAAAATACATTGAGAATTCAGACACATATACAACAATATTGCTTAAAGTGCTGTAAAATTATTTTGCCAATCAGACAAAATTACCCAACGATTTATAGTCACTGATGGGTAGTTAAATTAAAGCAGAACAGATGCATCATTCTGGAAACATAATCATACATTGCCTCTTATCCAAAGGATGTACATAATAACTGATAGACCTAATTTGCATAATGAGATGATCTTTAAGATGTACAAGAAAAAATAATTATTTTTGATGATATTGGTACCCCAATTCAATTATAAGCCACTTAATTTAGTCATATATATCCATAAGTTTCTAAGAAAATAATGGTGAAAATGAAACGCACCCCCAAATGAGTTTGAATTCACTATAAAACATTTGATCTATTGTTTAAAGTAAATTCAACTTAGCATAACCTAAAAGGATGTGGTAGGTGATTGAAACCTATCGTTTATCTTTGCTGAAAATTCTTATGTTATTTTTTTTTTTATCATCTATTTCATGCTGCATCATGGCTTTAATGCCTGGTAGTAACTTTATTTCAACACTCTACTCTTTTAATAAATAGGACGAACACCAACTACAAAGAAAGAAACAAGCAAAGTTACAAAACTTATGTTTAACTTCTAGGTGGTGGTATTTTTAAGCAAAATGAAATAAATAAAATAAATAAATAAAATCATAGCTACTGCTACATATGCAAACGAGTGTATCTTCTGCATCAGTTTTCAAAGTCCAATGTTCTCAAGCATAAAATATCACAATACTTTGGTTTCAAACAGCAATGAATTATTTTTGTCCTTTTTATAAAGCAAAATGTCAAGAAGTCACCATTCATATGTCCTAATAGTGCAAATAATTGTTCATTATGCACATTAAACTGTGCCATCTGTAAAGCTTAGATCAAGCAAACATGAACTGCTAAATTATGAGAACCATGTCCAATGAAAGGATCCAAAATTGGCCTAGAATGTGGAGAAAGTTGGCATGACCAGTATATCAATATGTATATATATATACTAAAATTTATTCAGTTTTACCAGTTCTGATCTTTCTTATAATAATGGGACGCTATATGAGAAAATTACTTTCTTTAATTTCTAATACTATATTTCAATCTTTATAACATTTTTTTATCCTGAATACATTTCTTCATTCACTAATTCAAAACAAGCAAACAAGAAACTTGCTGAATGGCAACTTAAGGTCCATCAAAATGTAAGCTCAGGATTTATCATGAAGAGCAAAATAAGATTTGTTTTCTGCCTTATTGGACTCTGGTAGTGATCAATGCCATTTTTCCTATTATTTAAAGAAGTTCTAAAACTGATCATTAATCACAAGTACTTTGAAGAGTCACGATTTCCTATGCTAAAACATTTACCAACCATATTAAATAGTCATACAATCAATATGTGTGGAGTAAAATAATTTAATTAATATAAGTGAAATAAAGGAAATGAGTGTATACAACTGTAAGAATTATATTGTGTGAGAATATTGATACAACTCCAAACATTTTGGCAAATTTCATTCTCCTAATATGGAGAAAATTATCCCATGAAGTGGTGAGGAAGGAGAGAGAAGCTTATTGGAATTATAAGCACTCCACCCCACGCAGTACTAATGCTGAGTGACAATTCCAGGATATAAGCAAGTTACAATAAAAGCACACGAAAGCTGGTCACTCTGCTGTATAAGATTAATCAGGTTGACAGTGATTTTTAAATCTCCTTCTGTCCCCTTAGATGTTTATTTGTTCTATCGGATATTGAGAAAGTGTTGAAATTCCAACTATCATTGTGATCATATTTTTTACATCTTTCACCTTTTACTTTCATGTTATTAGGAAAACACACATTTCTCCTGATGGCTATTATGAATTAATCCTTTTAGCTTTATACATATCATTTTTATCTTTAGTAACATTTCCTGTCTTGAATTCTACTTTTTTAATTAACATCGCTATACCAGTTTTCTTGTCATTTTTGCTTATGCGATATTTATTTTGTATTCATTTACGTTGAACCTGTCTGTGTTCTTTAGAGTTACAGTGTGAGCCTTTTTAACAACACAGAATTAGATCTGTATTTTTTTCATCTGTTCTGAAAAAACTGAGTTTAAATGTAGTGTTATAATATTGAAATTTAATATAATTTTTAAAATCATGGGGTTTATATCTACTATTTTAGTATTTGCTTTGTTTGTTTTATCTGTCATTTATTCCCTTTTCCTGACATCTTTTGGACTGGTTGATAATTCATTAGTATTTCATTTGTTTTTCTTATTGGATTATTAGCTACATTTCTTTTTTTAAATTTGTGGTAGATTATCTCCATTTCCCAATGTGCATTTGAAAATACCACAATCTCCAGGGACTCCTGGGTCACTCAGTCGCCCAAGCGCCCCTCTCTTGATGTCAGCTCAGGTCATGTTCTCTCTGTTTGTGGAATCGAACCCCACATGGGGCTCTGCGCTGTTACTTGGAATTCTCTCTCTCCCTCTCTCTCTGCCCCTTCCTTGCTGTCTGTCTTTCTCAAAATGAATAAACTTAAAAAAAATCATAATCTCCCTCCAAATAATAAGCATCCTCCTATATAACATAAGAAATATCCAGGGAAGTCTGGGTGGCTCAGTGTGCTAAGCGTCCAACTTCAGTTCAGGTCTTAATCTCGTGGTCTGTGAGTTCGAGCCCCGCTTCGGGCTCTGTGCTGACAGCTCAGAGCCTGGAGCTTGCTTCAGATTCTGTGTCTCCCTCTCTCTCTGCCCTTCCCCCACTTGTGCTCTGTCTCTGTCTCAAAAATAAATAAACATTTAAAAAATAAGTAATAAAAAAAAGAAATATCCAGCAATATTCTTTTTAAACCTCCATACTACATTATAATCATTGTTGCTCTAAGTAATCTTTTAAGGAAATTAGAACAGAAGGAAACAAAAGTCTTTATCATTAATGTATATATTTCTCATTTTCTGGAGGTGTTTATCCCTGTGGGTAGACTCAGTTTCCCCTAGGATATCAATTACTTGTGCACAGCCGTAACTGCCAATAACATTTCCTTTCCTAGAGGTATAAGGGTGAATAATTCAGCTATTTACATCTAAAAATGGCGTTAATTCACTTCATTTTTTTTATTTTTTATTTTATTAAGTAGGCTCCACACCCAAAATAGGGTCTGAACTCACAACCCTGAGATTATCACGTGGTCTACTGACTCAGCCATCCAGGTGCCCCTAATTTACCTCATTTTAAAAAAAAAGATGTTGTAATTGGATATAGAATTCTAGTTGATGGGATAATTTTTCAGTGCTTTAAAGATATTCTGCTGTCCGTTGACTCTCATTGTTTTGGATATGATATCAATGAACTTTCTTATTCTTTTATGCCTGTGATTTGTCTTTTTTCTCTAATTGCACGTAATGTGTTTTTTATCATTGGTTTTCAGCAATTTAATTAAGGAGTGCCTTTCTTACTTTCCCTGCCCCACCCTAAGATATGTCAAACTTTTTGGATTACATTTGGAAATTGACAAACATGTTTGCTTTAAATATACCTTATAACCCCATTTTGATAGTGATATTTGATATCCCAATTACCTGATTTTAGATCGAATATTGTATTCTATACTTTTCATCCTTTTTAAAAATTATTATTCAGTTTTGCTTTTTATATTTTTTATTGGATGTTTTCAAAATTAATTGACAAATTTCCTTTGTACTGTCTAGTATGTCAATGAGTTTATCCAGTGAAATTTTAATTTGGAATACTATATTTTTTAGCTCCGTAATTTCCACTTCATTATTTTTTACTTCAGTACTCACCTCATTATGGCCAAGTTTTATTTTAAATATTATGCATATTCATAATAGATGGTCTAACGTCCTTATCTACTCATTCCATTATCTCTGTCACTTCTTATTCTTTCCCGTTAACTAGGTATTTCTGTTCCTGGACATCGTGGATTCTTCACTATTGAGCAACTAGATTTGGTATATTTCATTTAAAAAAAGGTTTAAATTTAATTTTAGCAGGAAGTCCATTTACCTGTGGTCTTTTCAGGACTTGGCTTTTAATTTTTGGAAGGATAAGTTTAAAGTAGATTTTACTGTTTGGTGTGTTTGCACCCATGACTCAGGTATGACTCCTTTCATGCCATTCTGCTAGATGCCTAAGGTGCTCACAGACATCTCTCCATTGTGGTTCTGGGTACTTGACTGTTTCCCAGCCCTATGTACAATCTGATAATACTTCATCTTATAACTCCTGGGTAATTATAATTTTCCTGGCCTAATGGAATTTACCTATGCCTATGAAGCTTAAAATTCAGACAATGACTTAAGGCCACCAGTCCAGATATGGGCAACTCTTTCTCCATATAAATTCCCCCTTTCTAGGATTCCGTCATCAAATGCAGAGAGATACTATAGTGTTTCTAAATTCTGATCTCTTTCTCTTTTTTTAACTCAGGGGAATCACTGTGCTCTGTTTGCATATTTTCCCCACCACTTGTGCTCAGTTCTGGAAAACATATTCAGGCACAAAGCCAAACAAGCTGTATTGGATGAATAGCGTCTCCCCAAACTTCATACCCACCATTGTCTTAGTCTGCTCAGGTTTCTATAACAAAATATTATAGGCCAGGTGGCTTAAATTCATATATATATATTATATATATAATATATGTATAATATATATATATAATATATATATTATACATATATTATATATATAATATATATATAAAATGTGTGTGTGTATATATATATATATATACATAATATATATATATATATATGTATATATTTCTGATAGTTCTAGGAGACTAGGAAGTCCTAGATCAAGGTGCTAGCTGGTTCATTTTCTGATGAGGCATCCCTTCCTGACATACAGCTGTCAAAAAAAAAAAGAGTCCTTTCTTATAATAATTCTATTATCGGGGTCCCAACTCTATGACCTTGTTTAAAACCTTTATTACCTCCATAAAGGTCCTATCTCTAAATACAGCCATACTGAGGGTTAGGGATTCAAAATAACAACCTGAATCCTCAGAATGTGACTCTATTTGAAAATGGGGTCTTTGCAGATCAGATAGTGACTCTATTTGAAAATGGGGTCTTTGCAGATGTAATGAGTTAATATTATGTCATACTGGATTAAAGTTGTCCTTAAATCCAGTATGACCAGTGACTTCATCAGAGAAGACAGAGAGAGACACAGACACACAAAGAGAAATTGGAGATAGAAAGTGAAGTCATGCTGTTACAAACCAAAGACCAAAGGAATTTAGGAATACCTGAGAGTACAAGAAGGTAGGAAGAGGCAAGGAAGAGTTATTTCCTGGAAACTTCAAAGGGAGCATAGCCTGCACTTTGTTTATTTCTGGCTTCCAAAACCCTGAAGGAAGAATTCAGTATTGGTTGAAGCTACCCTGTGGTCCTTTATTACAGAACCCAGGAAACTAATACACAAATATACAGTCACCTCATTTACCTTCTTTCTCTATGTGATCAGAACCATGCATTGCCTAAATTTAATATCTGGAAAAAAATTCTTTCTTATGTTTTGCTTAGTTTTCTTTTGGTTTAGAAAGAGGACCAGTCTGATACGAGTTACTCCATAATGACTGGAGATAGAACTTACATTGGGTATTCAGTTCTCCCCAGAAGTGTTTAAGAAGAAATATTGTCTCATGCTTTAACTAACAATATGTATTATCATCATTTGTAATAATTACAAATTCAATATATGAGAGGTGTTTTATTTGGCATTTTTGCATCATTAGTAAGATAGAACATGCTTTCATATGGTTGTCATTTATATTTCTTTACTACCTATTTTCTATTGACATAATTAATCCATCTTTCCTGAATAGTTTCTCTCATTGATCACTAAGGTTTTTAGAGTTAAGAAAATTGTTTTATGTCATGTATATATAATATTTTTCTTCCAACATGGATTAAAAAAATTGTGGTTGGCCTATTTAGGAAAATGTTTATTTTATATAACAAACTTTACCCATCTTTTCATTTTTTCCCTATAAGATATATGTCTTGATTATAAAAGTTTGTACATTTAAAACTATCATCTGTGTTTTCTGTGTAATAGAGTTTACATTCTACATTTAAAACTCTGATATGGTTGGGAATTACCTGATATATAAAAAAAAGCAAAGTTATCTCTATTTATTTTATAATTAAGTATCCAGTTTCCCCAAACCCATTTTTTGGGAAAAACTTATCTTTTCCCTCTGGTCTCATATAACTCGTGTCATTATCAGTGAAGCCACATACTTAATCAGCTGAAAAAAATCTTCGCTGATTTGTCTCTGCATATTTTTGGGACCTGTTATATGTCGTCTGTGACTCTTCTCATTGATTGAGAAGACCTTTGAATATTTTAAGGATATTAAACTTTTAGTTGTTCTTTAGATGGTAATTATGTCACCTGCTTTTATTTGCTCTTCAGCTTAGGTTAGTATATGTATATTCTGAACAGCTTAGTTTTACCTAGTGAAAGTCATCGTGCTCGGCATGCTTGTCCAACCACGTTCCTTTTGCTGAAGTTCACCCTTGCTATCAGCTCTTAATGAACAAACACAGTAATTATATAATGTAGAGCTAGATGTCTTTGGCATAAATTTCCTGTCCTGTAGAACCCAACGTGGATACACTGTCCATTCAAAGCCTTAGAAAAGGCAAAATTAGAATAAACAAAAGTAGAAAAGTGGAAGAGACCCCATGAGGAAACAACAAACCAAAATTCGTGGTATTTTTCAAGGAAGACAAAGAAAAGCATTGTCTAGAGATCACCTAGCTATGCAGGAAGATAAAGATAGTGATTTCCTGACATTTATGTTTCCCCAAGATCTATCTTTTATTCCTGCATCTCATTTCTATAAACTGTCCCTTTACCTTTTTATTAATTCTTATTTTAAATTTGAAAATGTCTGTGCAGTGCTCTGTTTTGTAGCTATAGTCGTGGCGACCACATGCAGCTATACAGTGTGTGCTCTGTCCAAGGGAATCTGCCCACAGAAAATGGGGAATAAATATTGTACTCTGTGCTATAGATCTCTGTCCTACTACTGGGAAAGTTTAGTAAACTTAAAAATTTACATAAAGGTTTTCTGTAGAGTGGCTAGTGATGAACATGATTCGATGAGCCTTGGATGAAATGAAAATAAATATAAATAATGAATCATAATGAAGTGAGCATAGTGAAAAATAGTAAAAAACCAAACTGGTTTGCAAAGACTCCATTCTATGTCTTGTAGTGAGAACAGAGCTTCATAATAAATCACTTCCATTAATTTATACCCCTTTACCAGTAAAGGTGAGAAATTGGTGACATTTGTAGCCAATGATAAGAAGCTATGAGAGCGTATATATATATATATATATATATATATATATATATACATATATATATGTGTGTGTATATATGTATATATATACACACACATATATATATATACATATATATGTGTGTGTATATATGTGTATATATATATGTATATATATGTGTGTGTGTGTGTGTGTGTCATTTATACTAGACTTCAAAAGAACACAAATTCCTGAATCCCTGGCTAAATGCCCATTGGTAAAAGTCGATAATTATGCAAAATTATGAAATTCCATTTGTCTGAAGCAGAAAGTGAAACTATTGAAGAACAATTACCAGGTTTTAAATGTGAGAATTAGCTAGGTATTTTTTGACTGATAGTCAAAATCTGTGTTGCACTAGCTTTTTGAGACATAAATGCACAGATCTTTTCAAAGACAAAGAAGTTGGCAATGGGAATGGAAAAATAAGGGAGATATAAGAGATTCTGGCATCATGGGTCCTTATTGGGTATTTCTTCTAGACCCAACTTTCCACCTCTTAGCGCATTCTGACCCAGTGATGTTCACTCTCATTCTCGAGCTAAGGGAGGTTAGGGAATGGGGGTGATACGCAAATGTTCCTTGCATCCAGTCTCTGCCATTAGTTTCTAAATAGGAGCCTGATGTGAGGACCATTAAGCGAGTAACAGTGCAGGAAGATGGAGTCCTGTGCCATATTGTTTCCAAGCAATAGAAGCCCATCAGTCATTTCCCTTCTGTGCCAGATACAGCTGTTTAGAACAGGCAGTCTGTCAAGAATCAAGCAAGGAAATGGGATACTGCAGAACCATACCCCTTCTTGGTTTAAAATTTGTTGCCAAGCAGGATTCTGATAGAAATCTCACTGAAGCTTCAAGAAGGCCATATTGCCAGAAGACCCCATGACCTACTGAACGGGCGCGTATCTCTGCTTATTCAAACATCTACAGCACAAAATCTTGTCCCTCCAAAAAGAAAGTCAGCAGTACTTTGCTTAAGATGTCCTGGTATATCACATTATTTCCACGCAAGTGAATCCCTGATTTGTTGAGATTGTTGAGAAGAGATATCTCCGTAGCAGCCGTTAATAGTCAAAGCAGCAATTCTGAATATGGAAATCAGCTCATTAACTGGTAAGTGTATGAAAACTGATGTTCTAGGGTGGTAATTCACAATTACCTGACAATCCACAAGTGGCTTTCCTCAAAGGCTATCTTGCATTTGTAAGTTCTTAGCTCAGAGGAAGCAGAAGCTCTGATATGTTTGGTTACTGAAATTGAAATATGGTTGTATTTTGGAGAATTCTATATATCGTTTCTTTGTTTCATTTTGTGTCTGTGTGTTTGTCTGTTATCACTGTAGTTCTATAGTAATACAGTTAATTATTGTTAGACATAGTACATATCAACATCATTTAATCAATAGATAGTAAGATGAGAATTATATATACCTAATACTGATTATAAGCCTCTCTCTCATTATTACTGTGAAATCTGAAAGAAATGACCCCATGACATCAAATCCACATTTAGTAGGGGGATAAGACAGGTGTTACCTCTCATTCAGAAAGTTTGACTGTTGTAGTGAATACATATGCTAGAGTTGGTCAATATAGACAAAGCCTTTGGGGACTATATGCACAAACATAAAGTTACATGTTTCAGGTGGGAAAGATATGAAGTGTAGTAGATATGTTCAAAGTATGTTATATTAGTTAGATGTGCATTTGACTACATGTATCAAGTGTAAATATAGTTTGCAGTTTGCTTATGCAAATGAGATTTACTATAAATAGAAGTGAAGAGATGGGTGGTTCCAATAAAATATAGTTGCTCAAGAAATCATCAAGGATTGAGGTTTCTAGCTTTATTCTTTGCCATATTTTTGATCAGAAAAAAAATAAATCTTCCTAGGAGGACCATCCAGTAAACTTCTGTTTACTTTTGTCAGAAATGTTTCATGTGCCTGTAGCTATCTCCAAAGAATCTTTAGAAAGATGAGTTTATTTTCAGTGCTCTCCACCCCTCACAATTAGAATTTGGTCACTAAGGTAAAAGAGAAGTTGGGACATTGTTTTAGGAGATGAACAGCACTGGCCATATTTCTTAACAGCAGTCTCTTTGAGAACTCTTTGTTCTATATCAATAAACCCTGCAGAATTAGTTTAGAGGGTCATAGCTCTATCACAGGATGTCACCTAATGTAAGCTGGACACACCATATCATTCTTGACGGATTTTTTTTTTTAACAAATCAAAAAGGGCCTGCAAATTTTGTGAGTCAGGCTGCACATTAAAGTAGTACTAGGCGTGGAGACATCATGTAGCCAGTAAGATTATTCGTTAAAGAATATCATGTAGCCAGTAAGATTATTCGTTAAAGAAATAAGTTAAAAGAGTAAAATTTGAAGGGGTGGAAGCACTACTACAGAAAGGGATATGGAGTAGACATTTTTGAAGAGCAGGGATGAGTAACCATATCATCCCCAAGAAAGGGAAAACAGCACTGCAACATTCATTTTCAGTTGGACATGTTGTGGTTAATTTCAATGACGTTACGTTATCAACTAATTATTCAGCCATATTCTTCAGGTATTCAGCAATTGTATTTGGCTTACTTGTTAAACATCAACTTCTGGGGCGCCTGGGTGGCTCAGTCGGTTGAGCGTCCGACTTCAGCTCAGGTCACGATCTCGCGGTTCGTGAGTTCGAGCCCCGAGCCCCGCGTGGGGCTCTGGGCTGATGGCTCAGAGCCTGGAGCCTGCTTCCGGTTCTGTGTCTCCCTCTCTCTCTGCCCCTCCCCCGTTCATGCTCTGTCTCTCTCTGTCCCAAAAATAAATAAACGTTAAAAAAAAAAAAAATTTAAACATCAACTTCACATTATTCTCTACAATATACTTATTGTTTTCTAAATGCTTCAATTTTTTTCTGTGTTCTCCTGACATAGTCCTTCGTTTTACTTATTTGTTATCATATCTATTTCAAACATAATATTTCTGTTATACAATCAAAAAAGGCATTGGGTTCTCACCATTCTTCATTTTCAAACTACAAAAAGTGTTACTTTATGAGTATTTTCCCAAAGAAAGAAAAAGGATTCTTATGTCAATCTATTAAAATTTCCAAAGATATTTTGTTGAAACGTTCTGAAATTTATCAATAATTTTTGAAGGGGAATGGAATATTTTAAATTAGGGACACATGGGTGGCTCAGTCGGTCAAGCGTCCAACTTTGACTCAGGTCACGATCTTACAGTTCATGAGTTCAAGCCCCACATGAGGCTCTGTGCTGACAGCTCAGAGCCTGGAGCCTGCTTTGGATTCTCTGTCTCCCTCTCCCTCTGACCCTTCCCTACTCATTCGCTGTCTTTCTCTCTTTCTCTCAAAAATAACAAAATTACAAAATGTAAAAATAAAATAAAATAAAATAAATAATTAAAATTGAATTCTCCCTCACAAAAATAAACTCAAAATGGATCATAGAACTAAAGGTAAACTTCAAAACTACAAAATTCCTAGAAAATACATGGGATAAAATGTCCATGACCTTGGATATGGTGATGACTTTATACACACACCAGAAGCACAGTCCATGAAAGAATTGATAAGCTGGATTTGACTACAATTAAAAATTTCTGCTCTGTGAAAGGCAATGTCAAGAGAATGAGAAGACAAGCCACAGCTTGGGAGAAAATATTTGCAAAAGACACACCTGATAGAAGACTGTTATCCAAATTATACCAAGAACTCTTAAAATTCAACAGTAAGAAACAAATAACCTGATTTAAAAAATGAGCCAAAGACTCTCACAGATGCTTCACCAAAGAAGATCTTCGGATGGTGAAAGGCATATGAAATATGCCCTACATCATGTATCATCAAGTAGGCACAAATCAAAATAACACTTCGATAATGCCACACACTATGAGAATGGCCAAAATCCAGAGCACTGACAACACCGAATGCTGGTGATACCTTATTCACTGCTGGTGAAAACGCAAAACCGAACAGCCACTTTGGAATACAATTTGGAGGTTTCCTACAAAACGATTCTCTTACCGTGTGACCCAGCAATTCCACTCCTTGGTATATACTCAAAGCATTTGAAAACTTATGTCCACGCAAAAATTTTGTGCACGGATGTTTATAGAAGCTTTATTCATAATTGCCAAACTCAGAAGCCACCAAAATGCCCTTCAGTAGGTGAATAGCTAAATAAACTGTTGTACATCCAATGAGTGAGTATTCTTTAGTGCTAAAAACAAATGAAATATCAAGCCATGAAAAGACATTCAGGACCCTTATATACATTTACTAGAAGAAAGAAGCCAATTGGAAAAGGCTATACTCTATTATTCCACCCGTATAATATTCTTGCGGTGACAAAACTATGGAGCCAATAAAAAATCAGTGGTTGCCAGCAATTAGGGGAGGGATGGATAGATAGAGCAAGAGGTCTTTTAGGACAGTGAAACTATCCAGTTTGGCACCATAATGATAAACACATGTCGTTATACACAAATCCAGACCCCCAGACTGTACCTCACCAAGAGTGAATCCTAATGTAAACCGTGGACTTTGGGTGATAACGATGCCTCAATATAGGTTCACCAGTTGGAATAAATACACCACTCTGGTGAGGGACATTGGTGGTGGGGGAGATCATGCATATGTGAACGCAAAGAATATATAGGAAACATCTAAGAATAGATAATATATAGAATATAAATTAAATATATAGAACATATAGGATAAATACATAGAATATATAGGAAATAGATAGGAAATATTCCTTTTAATTTTGCTGTGAACCGAAGTCTGCTACAAAAAAAAATAGGTTTTTTAATTGAATTCTCCCTTTAAGGAAAATGGCGTTTATTTGCATGTTTACTCAAATCCTAAGTAAAGTTATACAGTTCTTTTGTTTTTGTTTTGTTTTGTTTTGATTGGGGCGGGGGGGTCCTGCACAGTCTTTTAAAAAATGTTTAATTTAATTGGTATTTTCAACCATCCATTTTCCCACAAAATATTTGTTCCTATTATTTTGTGTTAAGTTCTGATTGAACTTGTTCAAAAATCAGAGAATTATTAAATCCTTGTGAATTCTGATTTTAATAGGCATATCTGTTTCTGCATTCAGATTGTGAGATATTGGTTACAGATTAGTATTTTATATGATGTTAAGAGAGCGTCCCCTTGTTCATAATTTGTTGAAGGTGTATATTCTTAAACTTATTAAATGCATCTTAAGCGTTTATATTCACTTGTATGTGAGATAATATGTAATATCTATTTCTTTTTTTTTATTTATTTTATTTTTGAGACAGAGAGAGACAGAGCATGAACAGGGGAGGGGCAGAGAGAGAGGGAGACACAGAACCGGAAGCAGGCTCCAGGCTCTGAGCCATCAGCCCAGAGCCCCACGCGGGGCTCGAACTCACGGAACGTGAGATTGTGACCTGAGCTGAGGTCGGACGCTTAACTGACTGAGCCACCCAGGCGCCCCTGTAATATCTATTTCTGTGTCTTTTTATTCTAATACTGTTAACAGGAATCCTTAAATACACACACAGGCACATACAGATTTTGGTTCTCTGTTGTCAGGCACATACACATTGTGGGTTGCTGTGTCTCCTTCTTATGTAATACCTTCTTTTCCCTGAAAATTTTCCTTGCTCTGAAGCCTGCTCTGTCTGAAATGAGTGTAGTGATTCCAGCTTTCTTTTCATTTAGTGTTAGTGTGATGTACCCTTCTCTATTCATTAACCTTTTATTTATCTTTTGAGCTTATTTATTTATTTTCAAAGAGAGAGAGCATGTGCACAAGCAGGGGTGGGGCAGAGAGAGAGGGAGAGAGAGAAGCCCAGGCAGACTCCTCAGCATTGTTGGTGCAGAGCCTGATGTGGGGCTGAAACCCACGAACCGTAAGATCATGCCCTGAGCTGAAATCAAGAGTCGACGCTTAACCAACTGATCCACCTAGGTAGCCCTTCATCCGTTTATTTTTAGTCTTCATATTTAAAGTGGGTTTATTGTAGACAACATGTTGTTGCGTCTTATTTTTCTACCCATTCTGACAATCTCTGGTTTTTCATTGGTGCCATGAATTTTTGAAATTCTTGGTCCTTATTGCTTCAAAACATATGTTCATTCCTCTTTTCTCCTTCTGGCATTGGTATTATCATGTATTACATCTTCTGTCCTTGCCCCATGCCTTGTTCTTGATGTCCTGTTTCTGTCTTCCTTTTTTTCTTTTCTTTTTTTTTTTCTCTTTGCTTTTTAGTTTGGAAACTTCTATTAGCATAACCTGAAACTCAGACTCCTCCCTCTACAATGCCCAGTGTAATAGTGAGCCCATCAGAACACATTTTTTATTTCTCTTACAGTTTTTTTTTTATTTCACTCATTTCTTTGTGATGCTATCTAAAATTTCCATTTCTTTAATTGCATCACACATATGTTCTTGCATGTTGTCTGATTTTCCATTATAGTACTTAACATTTTAAACCTGGTTATTAAATTCCTGGGTCTGATAACCCCACATCCTTGCCATATTTTAGTGTGATTCTGAAGATTACTCTGTCTCTTCGAACTATGATTTTGTCTGTTAGTATGCATTGTTATTTATTCTTGATAACTCTACATGATGTACTGGGTAAAAGGAACTCTGGTTAATAGTTTTTGGGGGATATGGTTAGAAAGTATGTTGGGAGGCGAAACATTCTCTAGTATCATAAGTAGGTTTCTGTCTCAGTGAGCCCTACTTCTGAGTTGTGAACTTCCAAAGTGCTTCTCATTACTCCATGCCCCTGCCCCTGCTTAGGTGGGATAGGATGGCCAGCAGGGGCGGGGGGTGGGGGGAGTACTTGCTCACCCAAGCTGGCCAGGTTCTGACAAACCTTTATTTTTTTCTTAGATTTATTTATTTTGAGAAACAGTGCAAGTGGGGCAGGGACAGAGAGAGAGTTGAGAGAGAGAATCTCAAGCAGGGTCCACAATGTCAGCGCAGAACCCAATGGGGGTCTTGAACTCATGTGAGATCATGACCCGAGACAAAACCAAGGGTCAAATGCTTAACTGAGCGACTCAGGTGCCCCTTTGATGAAATCTGTTTGGTCAGGCTCTGATAAATAGCTTCTCTTTAGGGTAGACCTTGCTAGGGAGAGAATACTTTGGGCATATTTCAGAATACCTGCTTTTCCCTTCTTCTGGGGGGCAGCATGGGGGCTTTTCCTCTGATGTTCACTGTGAAAACCTGGTAGTGATCCTGGGGGTAAAAGTCACACAAGTGTGAGGAACTCTTTCTAGAGTGGACACCGCTGGGGACGGAGTAGCTCTCGGATTTACACCCTGAGTCGACAGCAATGCGTGAATTACAGCTCAGATCCTGCCCCTACCCTGATCCCCACAGAGGTTTCTGCTCCAGTAAGTTGTGATTCCATGTGTCTGTCTTTCCGATTTGGGGCATAGCGGTTTCCCCTGTGATCTTAATTTTCTGACAGGTTTGAGAAAAACTTGATGTTCAGTTTGTTCAGATTTTTTTTTTACTCTTCAGATAGAATGATAATTTGCAAGCTCTTTATACGCTGGAGCAGAAACTGGAAACTGATTTTTCCTTAATGAGCCTCTACAACATGAATATGTTTCTTAAATATGTTCATGGTATCTCTTCTTTTTTAATGTTTATTTATTTACTGTGAGAGACAGAGAGAGAGTACAAGTGGGCGAACGACAGAAAGAGAGAGAGAGAGAGAGAGAGAATCCCAAGCAGGATCCGAGGAGCTGTCATCACAGAGCCCCGCGGGCTCATTGCCACAAACCAGGAGGTCATGACCTGAGCAGAAACCAAGAATCAAACACTCTACCGACTGAGCCACCCCGGAGCCCCAGTTCACAGTATCTTTTTAAAAAATGTCGTGTTATAGGTTCTTGGGCAAACCACGCAGGAAGAAAAAATTCAGCAACATGTATTAAAAAAAAAAGACACATGTCCTTTAATACACCAACAATTTCCCTGACAGCTGCCATCTTACTTTACTAAAGCATAGCTCCAGGAAAATATTTTTAAAATATGATTATTGAGATTATAGGTCACTTTGGCCAAATTTAAATTCAAATGTTTACAACTTTCATATACCTAAACTTAGTCCAACAATTGTTTTGGTTATAAGGTACATGCATTTAGCACACACACACACACACACACACACACTCACTCACACATGATTTGTGATATATATTGAGTTTTAATCTTGGATTATTTTAGTTTTTTGTTAGTTTGATGATATTAAGAGATTCTAAAGTGATAAATCAAAACTATTTCCTGTGCACGTATTGAATTTTAAGTGCAGGAAGATAATTATATGCTAGTTATTTAAAATATCCAGGAAATTAATGCTACCCATAATGTCTCTAATCAAGCACTTAGCAATGGCACATCCTGAGTGGTGATGTGGAAGGTAGAGCAACCTGGATTAACGTCTGGGGAGAGACATGGCAGCAAATATGGATAGGTTCAGCCTACCTCTTGAATATTGTGCCAGAGTTACATTTAGAATAAAAGGACACAATAATTATTATCTTTTGCCAATAAGCAAACATTCAATTGATAAAACACTAAAAAAAAAAAGTCAATGTATTGAAACTACTTTGGGTAGAGAAATCTCCCTCTCTTTTTCTCAATCTCTTTCACATACCATATTTCTTTTTCACAAAGTTATCTCTTTACTTACTTTTCACCATTTTTCTTCTACAGTTGATTGGCTTGGCCTTTCTTCTGGTCTGTATATATCTCTTATTATCTAAGGCCTGCTTACTTATAACTATTTCCTTATAAATGTATCTTACCATGACGCTTCATTGGATTGACTCTAGCACTTTTTTTTGTCCTATTCACTCTTTTATGTCCAGCCCCTATTGTCAAATGTGTCATTTCATTCATATTTTCCAGTTTTATTTCATGAGCGCAAAAATATAACTTACCCAGGTTAATTTTGGGGCTCATTTCATCACCTATTTTGTTAATGTACGTAATTTGTTCTTGATTCACAATTTAACTTCCAGTCAAATCAGTCATACCCAGAATCATCATGGCGTTGATTTTTCAGGTAAAAGATTATGGGAGATTGAAACAAGATGTCACCAGAGAAGATGGAGCAAAGCAGCGGAGACACCTGTGATAAGGGCCTAACATTGGCAAGACTTACTATAAAATTGAAAATTAGGGTGTTTATATCAAACATGGTCAATAACTCACTGTTTTCTTCCTTCCTCCCTCCCTTCCTTCCTTCCTTCCTTCCTTCCTCCCTCCCTTCTTTCCTTCCTTCCTTTCTTTCCTTTCTTGCATTTTCTTGCTTTCTTACTTTCCTTCTTTCTTTCTTCCTTATAACCCACCATATGGCAGTGCCTTTTACTGGAAACAAGCACAAGAACCAATGTGGTTCAAGAGGGTGAAATAAAGAGTTCAGATTTAGATTTACTAAATTTGTGATCCTATTAAACATCCAAATTGACCTGCCAAGTAGGCAGATTTCCCAGGAGAGATTTCAGATATGTATTTGAAGTCAAGCACAAAATATATTATTTAAAGTCATGGGAAGGGACAAAAGGGGAGAGTTAGAAGCTTTTTTAAAGGTGCAGAAACTGGCCATAAGGGCACTCCTAAATTTAAAGAGAAGAAATATCCAGAATAGGAAACTGAGATTAAATGCTCATGGAATTCCCAAGGAAATCAAGAAGGCAAGGAAGGAGAAGATAGCCATCCGCAGTTGGAAGTTCTGGAATTTGTAAAGTAATGAGAATACAACGTTCTTCATTGAACTTCATAACATAGAGGTCATTAATGACCACACAATATGTAGATTTCTGTAGTGAGGCGGTAACAAGATTGCTGTGTGCTAAAAGTGAACTAAAGTAAGAAATTAGAGACAAGAGAGCAGGTGCAGTTGTTTTGAAAAGTTTTATTGTGAAGGAGAGCAGATAAGAGAGTTCATGATTGTTATGATGCTTTTGGCTGCTGGTAACATAAAAACCAAGTAAAAGAAGCTTAACTATAAAGAAAATTAAAAGAAGATTAAGCATTAACAGAAACACTATTCGGAAACAGATTCCTGGAAGGAGAGGGTCTATAGCGTGGCAAATTAGTGGCTCAAACATTGAGACTTGAATTATTTACAGCTCTTTGCCCAAATAATTTCGACAGGTAAACTGCTCTGTGTCTACAGATGGGCAGTGGCATCCCAAAGTGTAGCACAGTCTCACAGAGACGCCTCTCCTGGTTTGCTCTTGGGAAAGCAAGTAACTATTTCTCCACCTTCCAGGACAGATTTTCTCATATTCTATTGACCATATCTGTGGCGCTTGGCTTATTAGATGTTTTCTTTTTTCATTTTATGGGTTGCCTGTTAATTGATAGCGTGCTTTCATGCAAATGAGATTAATATTTATTGATTTTTTTCTATTATGCATTTCAAGCTCTGAGGATACTGAGATGACAAGTCCCTGACATCAGAGAGCATATTTTTAAGAGGAGGCACAATTTATTCACAAATAAAAATCATTAAAATTTTAAAAGTGCCATGGAGCAAAATAAAATATTGCAAGGTGATAGACAATTCCTAAGGTAGAGGGAGGATGTTGCTTTAGCTTGAATAGTTTTGAAAGGTCTCATTAATAACAGAGTATTTGATCTAAAACCAAAATCATGGGGAGTAAGTATCTATAAAAAAAAAAAACTAGGAAGAACACATTCAAGAAAAAAACAAGCAATAAATTTGAACTTTTGTTTGATTTCCTGGGATTATTGAATTTGTGTGCATAATCAAAGCATAGAGAAAAGATTGCTAGAATATAAAAAATGAAGTTAAACATAGCAGGAGATGATATCAGAAAGGTAACAGTGGCTAAAACCTGTAGAATCTGTTAGAAAATAGAAAGAAATTGAAAAATTATCCTCACTAAGATGAGAAATCTTTGCCAAGTTTTAAAGCCTGAGAATGTTATATTGTCACTTATCTTTTTTTTTAATTTTTTTTAACGTTTATTCATTTTTGAGACAGAGAGAGACAGAGCATGAATGGGGGAGGGTCAGAGAGAGAGAGCGACACAGAATCTGAAGCAGGCTCCAGGCTCTGAGCTGTCAGCACAGAGCCTGACGCGGGGCTCGAACTCACAGACCATGAGATCATGACTTCAGCCGAAGTCGGACGCTTAACCAACTCAGCCACCCAGGAGCCTCTATGTCACTTATCTTTTTAAGATGCTACTCCATCTATGTTGTTGGCATTAGATTGTAGGAGGTAAGAGTGGATAGGGAGTTTTAGTTAGAACTGGTACTACAAGTTACTAGAATTTGTAACTACAAGTTAGAACAAGAAGTTCTCCAATGAGAAAAGACAATGTCTTGAACTAGGTAGATAGTAATGGAAGAGTTGAGATATTGACTATATTTACAGTAATTTTTAATAATTTTACAAGACTTGCTGAGATTGTATTTGGGATGCGAGAGAATGATCACAATTATATATGAGTCCTAGTTGTTGGCATTGGACAGGAAGATGGTTGGTAATTCTCTTGCCAGAGAAGGGAATGTGTGGAGAAGAATAAGATTGAAAAAGGTGGTTATGTATTATCTGCTAGAATAGAAAATTGATAATGAGGTGGAAAGAAGGTGTATGGAAGGAATCATAGTATTTACAAGACCAGGAAAAATGCTTTCCTTTAAAAAAAAAAAAAAAACAAAGAGTTTATTTACCTTGAGGGAGAGAGAGAGCACAAGGAAAGGAGGGGAAAAGAGTGAGAGAGAGAGAGAGAGAGAATCCCATGCAGGGTTTGCACTGTCAGTGCAGAGCCCAAGACAGGGTGCGAACTCACAAACCATGAGATCATGACCTGAGCCAAAACCAAGTGTTGGACGCTAAACTGATTGAGTCACCCAAGCGCCCCCAAAATGCTTTCCTGGTAGTAAATTGAATGATACTTGCACACAATTGTTTTGGAAAAGTAGAAGGTTTGAGGAGAGAAGAGAAAATTTAATACTATTACCCCAGAATATCAAAACATAACTTACTAGGTCATCTAATTAAAACTGCTGGGGTGGGGTATGGCCATCTGAGGCTTGTACAGTTCATCTTAAAGCAGAACCTGCGTGGAACCTTCAATTTTTTTTAGAGAAAACACAGAAAAGGGAAAATATGATCAACTGCCCTGAAGTGTTCCCAGTTATTTAGGATGGAGAAAAAGACACAGACAGGGATTATATATATTTTGAAGGAAGCAAGTTAAAAGTGGACCATGGCAACTACACTAGACAAGTGAGTTTAAACTAGAGGCAAATGAGATTAGAAGGAACGTGTGGGGAGTGGGATCGGGGCAGTAAATTCATTGGAAGGCCCACTGAAATCCAATAATTACACAAGTAAGTATGCAAGAACTAGGAGACTGCAAAAATAGGAGGCAGAGTTTGATGTGTAAGATATTTGTAATAGGTGTTTTCAGAAGTCATTTTTCTTCGTCAAAAGATCCAAACTAATTACGTAAAGGATGACAGCAACGTGAAGACTTGCTTTATTTATTTTGGGTAAACAAACCTATACAAAGTCTGAATTTTAATTATTTTATTCTTTTGTCTTCTGCTTGCCACACTTCCTACCACGTCCTTTGGTCTTAGACATATTTTGTCTATATTTATCTTACCTAACATATCCCCAAGTTATAGTTATGTGAAAGTGAGCTGTAACCTAAGCCATGACTGTGAGAATAAATTAACGAAGCAAGGGGGAAAATGTCAAAAACTGAGGCTAAGGTGTTAAATGGATCATGCAATGGGTTCTGATACTTTCAAAGTCTTGACGGAAATCGGAGTGGATAGGAAGACAAGGTCAGTATTCGAATTATCCATAAAGTGTGAAAATAAAGGGGATTCTGTAGGTGATAGATTTGAGATAGAAAGAAGATTATATGGCTGCATAATAAAAGCTGCAAAAGAGCAGGAAGTTTTATCCTCATGCTCCAACTTCTGTCCTTAAAGTAGGTGGAGTATGATGGAAACATGCTCTGTTTGAGCTGGCAGCAATATGCATGGGTTCACGTCGACAATATCAAGACACCTCTTCGACAAAGTAGGTAGAAGTGATATTTTCACAAAAGGGTGGAGACACAGTTTCGTCAAACAAAGAGGGAATTCAAGATGGACGGCAGACAGTTTGCTTGGAAAGGATAGGGAAATGGATGGCAAAAGACAAGGCAATGCATACAGAGAGTTTAAGTGATAAAGGATCTACAAGAAAGATTGATCTGCAGGTAACTGGAGGACGCAGGTATTATATGGTGAATTCTGGTCACTACCTAGAAAAATCTGAGCAAAGACACACAGCATTTTTATGACAAGTATCATACTTAGTGGTGATGTAGCTTGGGGTATGCATTGCTTCCTGGCCTGAACAGTGGGGCTGAGGTAAAGGAAGAACTTATTCAGTGATAACATAAAAGTCAAGGAATAAAACCCAACATAAAAGCTGGATTGAATTTGCCTGTCAAATGATGAATCCTTAAGTTAGATTAAAGAAAAAATATCAGCTATACGCTTCATAATAAAAATACAACCACTCAAGGGTGCCTGGGTGGCTCAGTCAGGTAAGCATCTGACTCTTGATTTCAGCTCAGGTCACGATCTCGTGGTTTGTGAGGACCGACCCCTGTGTTGGGCTTCGCACTGACAGGAAGGAGCCTGCTTAGGATTCTCTCCCCTCACCCCTTTCTCAAAATAAATAAATAAACATTGAACACACACACACACACACACACACACACACACACGCATCAACTCAATGATAAAGCAAAGTGAAAAAGTCATGGGGCGGTCCAATATACATCAGACAAATGCAAATAAATTTGTGAGGTTGGTAAAACAAATACCCAATAAATAGGAATGAAGGGACAGCAGCCTTTAAAGAAAATCCCAGGAGTGTTTTTGCTCAACAAATCTCCACACTCTGAGAAAGCCAGATCAGCTATAAATCTTAATGAGCCAAAGACAATAGTAGTGAAATACATAAAGCAAAACTCTTAAGCTACAAAGATAAGGTTGTAAAACCACAACATAATGAGTGACTGTGATATATAGCTTTCAGAGATGATTGATGAAGTAAATCTAATTGAAAAATCATTTATGGGCTTTACATCACACAACCAGCTAGTTCTATTAAGTAACATTGTCTCAGACGTAGGACTTCCTATAGAAGCTTTATACTTTGAGTGCTTGGAAAAGTTCACGGAGAGAGGAATTTTGTTATTCTCTTGGAGGACATAAATTACCACAGCAAGTTTAGAAAATAATTTGACAAAGAATATATACACCTTTAGGGTCCTAATTACATTTTGAGGAGTCTATCTTACAGAAATAAAAGAGAAATCCATGTGTGTATTAATTAAAGTGCTATTGTTATTATAATGAAAAAAATGGAAGCTAATGTGGTAAAGGGATACATTTAAATATTATTGAATACCATGTAACCACTAAAAACATTAAAAGAATGTGATGGATTCTTAATGGAGGAAGACTGATTTGGAAGAATTTCAAAATATTTTCAGGAAAGAAGAAACACATTTCAGACTAATATGACTACCATGTTCTCATATGTTTAATTTAATTTATTACTTTTTTTTTTTTGAGAGACAGAGGGAACGAGCATGAGCAGGGGAGCATCAAAAGAGAGAAGGGGTCCCAAACAGGCTCCAGTCTGTCAGCACAGAGCCAGACAGGGAGCTGGGATCGCTCCCACCAACCGTGAGATCATGACCTGAGAAGAAATCAAGAGTCGGAGGCTTTACTGCCTGAGCCACCCAGGCACCCCCAATTTTTTAATTTTAAAAACTCTCCTTGGATGTGTGTTTCAATGGCATACTTCCAGAAGCATAACACTGTTAAAATGCACCCCAGATTTTTAAGTGTTGAAGTCGTGGAGTTAAAACTGGCAGTGGTGAGGGGCGCCTGGGTGACTCCATCAGCTGAGCGGCGGATTATGGCTCAGGTCATGATCTCACAGTTTGTGGCTTTGAACCACCCCCCCCACACACACACCCACCCCCTGTCAGGCTCTGTGCTGACAGCTCAGAGCCTGGAGACTGCTTCAGATTCTATGTCTCTTTCTCTCTCTGCTCCCCACCCCCAGCTAAAACCCTGCCTCTGTCTCTCAAAAAATGAATAAAAATGTTTAAATTTAAAAAAAAAAAATGGCGGTGGTGAGTGAAAGACTTTGTACCTTTGGACGTTGTAGACGGAATGAAGATGGAAAAGCCATGGGTGCCACTGTGCTACGGCGGTGGGTGACAGGTGCTCATAAAGTATTTACTCGAGTGTAGCCTCAGTGCCTAGTAGCAGAGATCAAGCTTCCTTCCAATGTACCTCCAAGTTCAAGATCCCAAGGCTTAGTTTAAGGACAGACTTATTTTAAACATAAATCTAACAATTCTGGGAAACAAGAAGTAGAGTTCTCCCTATAAAAAATTGTGGTAAGACATCTTCTACACTTGACAAGACTAGTCCCTTTGGAGTTTGTGTAAACTATTTGAACAATCCTCGCAGTGTATCTGCATGCTTTTAGATTATGTGCTTGCAGCCCAAAACTTTCCTCTGGAGAAGAAAGGTGAAAGGAAGACAGGGTTCCTTCCTTTTCAAAGGCTACACAGCTAATGCCACTCTGGTAGGTAAAGATGGCTTTTCTTTTCTGTATTATAAATTTGGTTGTAACTTCGAAAGAAATAGACATTTTAAGTGTGAATATATTTTAAAATATTGAATGATGAAATGTTGATCAATTAAAATGTGATAAAATATGTTTCAAATATTAAAAATGAGTCATGATTTTGAATGCTTTCAGCCTGCCAAACAATAATATTACAGTTTTACCTATGTTAAATGATTTAACTCTCATAACTTCCCATGCAGAAGCTGGGGCATGTAAAAGTTCATGTTTCTCAGGACCACACACCTCTTAAATGGAGAAGATGATTTCAGACATCCCGTAGTAAGGCAAACATATTAGTAATCGCCAAAAGATATTACTAGTTTAAATAAAGCACCTTGGGGATTTCTTAAGACAAATGATGAGAAGGAATGGAACAGGCAAACACAAAAACAAAAACCTGTATTAATAGAAACATCAAATAAAATAGAATTCAATACAACTGATACAAAGGGGAGAAGTAATACCTCTTATCATAAAGTTTACAATCCACCAATAAGATACAATAGCGGAGAATTTTTCTTATCACAACACAAGCTCCAGGTACACAAGACTGAGCGAGTAAACATAAGATGATCTTAACAAATATAGTACTATGACAGATGAATCTAACATACACCTCCTGGGAATCAACGGATTACAAAATATAGTAAAAAGATAAGGAATGTTTGAAAGACAGCTAAGAAGTTCTGAACAGAATATATCTTTAAGGAAAACTCTCTACTTTTCCAAAACAAATTTTGTGCAAGTCACGATCACTGACCACAAAGCAATATTACCAGATTATGACAAAAAAATACCATACACAGATATATAAACACATTTTACATTTAAATATTAAAAATGCATTCCAACATGACTCTAGCTAATGAAGAATTCAAATTATTTAAGATAAACAACAAAACGAACACTGATCAGGAATATTGATAGGATTTAGCTAAACTGCCAATCAGAGAAATCCATAATATTAAATTATGGATTAAATTCATATAAATTACCTAAAAATATAAAATAATTATTTAAGCTTTCACATAAAGAACGAAAGAAACAATTTCAAACAAAGTAAAATATGAGGTAGAAAATTAATACGGATTCTCCCAAAAAAGTTAAGTTGAAAAATTAACATAATTGAATAAAATAAAAAATATCATTCCAAATAATCTGTAAAATAAGTAAATTACAATTTCAAAACAAAACCTATATCCTAGTCCTGTGTTTCTACATACCCAGATTTATTTTTGTAGCATTTTGTACATTATAACAATTATACACATTTAAATTTTTTTATATTAGGGTTTATGTCCATATCTCACCACTAAAATGTTAGTTCGGTAAGAACAAGTTTGTATGTGTGTATGTGTATGTGTGTGCATGTGTTTAGTGATATATTCTAATTTCCTATAACAGTGGCACACAACAGGAATTCAATAAATATTTTAGGAATAAATAATTATTTGTAATGTGATAGAGTATAAGAAATAAATGTACAGAAGAGATATCTATGTAACTGTTTTTTAATTGATGTATAACAGAAAAAATGTCTGGGATAAAACTCACAAAACAGTTAACACGGATTACATCTAATTAAAAAGGCTACAGTTTGAGTTTAAAGATCTTTACTCAACTATGTCTGCTGGCAGATGGCAACTACACTTACTGTGCTGAGCATTGCATAATGTGGAGAATGGTCGAAACCCCATGTTTTACTCCTAAAACTAAATAACACTGTATGTCAATTACTCTTCGATTAACAATAAAAGATCTTTACCGTTTACTCATAGTCTTTTGAACACATTGAATTGTGGGTAAATTAAAGACATCTTTGCTCTTTACTCTGTGCTTTTCTGATTGTTCACATTTTAATAAATTTTAATAAAGTATCGGGGACATAGATGACTGGTTATGAGACGACCATAAACCAGTTTTATTGTTCGTAAACTCTGCAGAGTTGCTCAGTGAGTGGGGTATAAAGTTTAATCTGTCTTCCACTGGCAACGTCCTATGCATTGAACTTCCTCCCAAAAGAATACTTTACCTAATTTGAACAAAGGACACAAGTGATCTTGCTAACAGAAAGAATGAGTGGGGGGAAATAATGAAATGTTGGTCAAAGGATACAAAGTTTCGGTTATGCAGGAAGACTAAATTCTAGATCCCTGAGGTGCAGCACAGAGACTACAGTCAATATATACAATTGTACACTTGCAACTTGGTAGGATAGTTGATCCTAAGGGTTCTCCCCAGTCACACAAAAGAATGATATCTGTGTGAAGTGGTGGAAATGTTAATGAGCTTGATTTTTGTTATCACTTCACAATACATATGCAAATTACAACATCATGTTGCACACCTTAAGTATACACAACTTCTATTGTCAATGATACCTCAATAAAGCTGAGGGGCAAAAGGCACTGTGCTAAGTGAAACTTCACAGACAGAAACACAGAAAATGTATGTTATTAAGTATCCATGACTGAGTGAACAAGAGAGACCATATTGTGGGCCAGACACCAAAACTCAATATATTTAAAATAATAAAAATACAAGAAATAATTATCAAAAGTATATCTGCATGATGCCTACCTCTGTAGAAATAAAGTGGCATGCTTCCAGATAATCCACAAATAGAAGAGAATGGCACAAGAAAAATTATAAAACATTTTGGTATGAATGAAAATGAAAGCGTCATATACTAAAAAGTGTGGGATGCAGCTAACACGGTCTCTAGAGGGAAATTTATAGCATAAATGTTTACGTTAGAAAAGAAGAGAGCCTCAAATCAATGATTTTTACTTCCAACCAGATAATCACAATAGAAGAAACTGAATTAAACACAAGCAGACAGAAATCAATGAAACAAAACAGATAAAGAGTAGAGATAATTAATGAACTAAAGAGATTTCTTTAAATTATCAATAAAAGTGATAAGCCTCTAGCTATAAGTATCAGAAAAACAAAATACAAATTTCCAATACTAGAAATGAAAGAGAAGGTATAATTTCAGACTTTACAGATATTGGAGGATAATACAGGGAATATTACGAAGAACATTATGTCATTAAACCTGATAAGTTTAAGTTACTGGAAGACTTCTTGAAAAGCAATTATTACCAAAACTCAATCAGGAAGATATAGGAAATCTAATAATATGGTACATAGCAAGTAAGTTATATTTATTATTAAAAACTACCCAATTCGAGTCCTGTAAGCTAGATTGGAGACAGAGATATAAATTCATCTTTAAATGTGTGTATATACACAAATATGTACCATGTATGCATACATACTATGTATACATACTATTATACATTCATACACACATAGGAAAATAGGTATACATACACACAGATAAATACACATATATGTGTACACATGGATTAGTCTACATACTTACATTTCATAGCACTGTCTGATTGGAGGGCTTAGAAAAACAACATCTCAGGAGCAAAAAGATACCTAACAAATGCTGATCCTGGCTTTTAAATACCATTCTCCATTAACAGCAGCCCCGGGTCCTTGGAGAAATCATTACCCCTAAACAGAGGCAGGGAAAAGCAAAATGAATTTTCTTGAGGTTCAAAAAGTAGGGAAGTGGAAAAAGAGTTTTTTTTTTTTTTTCCAAAGAGGCCTATAATAAGGACAAAAAACAGAGAAAAAAATCCAGCTCATCCTTTGAGAAAAATTCTAATTTAAAAATGTAGAGGGAATAAGAAAAACAGAAAATTGCTACTAGAACATCTGCGAATAATTGTGGAAGATCTTTTTTTTATGCGCAAAGTATCTCCCCAAAATACTAATCTCTGTGATTGTTAACACATGTTACTCCAGTTTCTCTGACTTCTCCCTCAAAGAGGTGAAGTTTGATCCCCCAATTCTTAGGGTGAGTGTGGGCTGTAATTATTGGCTCATTTTGAAGGAATAGAGTATTGAAGCAGAAAAACAGTAATTTTACAGTGAGCAAACTTGGAAGGCCCAACTTTAACTGATCAAGATTAAAGTCATCAGTAATAAGATACATTTATTATCTGTATCCTCTGATATGATACAATGAGGCTCTGAAGCATTTTCTCAAATATTCATAAGATCATTCTAACCACCAGTAAAAATCATACAAACTCATAATATGGAGGTGATATTGTGATTTATAATAAAAAATATATATATGTATGTGTCTGGTCTTTGTCCTTGTTTCTGGCAGAGAAATCCTAAAAGTCTTGGAATTTCCTAAGTGATAAAAGCAATAAAAAAAAAGTGTCCTTTTTTATTTTAATAAGGTGCCTTTTGGAAAGTTCCACTGGAGCCAACCATGTGATTAGAGGTTGGAACTTTATGTTCCAACCCCAGTCTCTGGCATGAGGAATGAGGTTGGAGATTGAAGTGAATCACCAACTCATCAGAGAACTCCCAGTTGGTGAAAATTAAGAGATTCAAAGAGAGTGACCTTGTCCAAGGTCAAGAAAGACAAAAAGGTTTGAGGAACTGTCACAGACTGTGTAATACTTAGGAAGCACAAAATCCAGAAGGAATGTGTGTATCCCGGATTGGATCGTGGAAGCAAACAAAAGAAGATATTGGGAAAAACCAAGTAGAATCTGAATAAAGTTTGTAGTATAGTTCATTGTAGTGCACGGCAGTCAATTTCTTAGTGTTGAGAACTGAACCCTAAATATGTAAGATGTTAACTGAAGGAGAGGCTGAATGAGGGTCTGTAGGAGCTCTGTACTATCTTCTCAATTCTTCAATTAGCATAAACTTATTTCAAGATAAAAAAGTTTCAAAGAAAATCCAAACAGAAAAAAAAACGTCTGGCCAAACAGTTTCACTATTGAACTCTGCCAGATGTTTAAGGAAGAATTAATACTAACTCTACACAAACTGATTAAGAAATTAGAAGAGAAAGTAACATTTCTCAAGTTGTTTTGTGAGTTAGATGTAACCCTGAAACCATACCAACCAAGATACTGCACATTGAGAAAACTACTCATCGATACCCTTAATGAATAGGGAAAGAAACACCCTCACCAAAATATTAGTAAACAAAACACAGCCATATATTGAAAAAGATAATACACATGAACAAGATTGGTTTTATCCCAAACATGCAATGTTGGTTTATCATCCAAAAAAAGCCAATTCATGTAATTCACCTGATCAACATACACTGAAAAAATCATATGACCCTCAAAATTCAGCATCCGTTTGTTAAAAAAGTAACAAAGTGGAAAATATAAGGGGACAGCCTTCAGCTTACAAAGGGAGTCTGCAAATAACCTACAGCTAAAATTATATGTGTATTTTGTACTAATGGCAATATGTCTCTTTTTTTTCTTTACCTCTTATGACGATATATTTTTGTTTTCTATCTCCCACTGACTATCCATTTTTATTATTGATATTTTCCATCAAGTGACACAGGCTGAGTGGTATAATGTCATATTTCTTCTATCCAGCCCTAATCCACTCCCTGGCTGTACCTTAGGCAACCCCTGTATTACAAAATCTAGTCCTTGCTTTTGAGTTATGTCATTACCACTGGTCAAAGCATTTTGGGAAAGGATTGAAGTGCAATAATTATAAATAATGTTAACTTAAAAGTACAGAAAAATATAGTGTACAGAGGCTGAAAGATAACGCTGAAAAGACCGGCGGAAGAAAAATAAAGGCATGGGTTTCTTCATCTTCCATAATGTGAACAGATGAGATTTTGTTTAAAACTGAAGAAAAGGTAAGACAATTTTACTTACAATATTTAAAGTCATTGATACAATGAATAAAACGGCTAAAAATAACAGCACAATCGTTGGCAATGTAACAGAACATACTTCTGAGAAGTTCTATTGTGAGATAAGTTTTATATCTTTCACAGAAAAGCATCAATAGACATCACTCGAAGTTGGTAACATAGGAAGCAGAGAGGTTCAGGCTTTGAATCACAATGAGAAGTCTGGTCTGTGATTATCAGGGAAGTCAACTTTGAGTTGTTATTTTATATTTACATACTGTTCAAAATAATTATACATAAGCATAGGGCTGTGTGGACACACATACAGGACATGGGAAGAGAAGAAGTATAACTTCTATAAATTCATTAAAATTTAACTTGTTTCCTTTTGTAGGGTTTTGATTTTTTTCCCATTGAAAATTCTAAACATATTTTTTTTCCAAAGTTACTTTCATGCCGTATGTATTTGTGTGTGTCTGTGTATGTTTCATGGCCCCAATTCTCTCAAATTTCATAAGACCTCTGAGAAGACAAATTTTATGGGTATAAACAGGGATTAACTTCCTGAAGCTCTGTCTGTCCTCTTTGCCGGCTTAAAAACTACCTTTGTTAGACATACAGAAAGTATCTGGAATGACATTTATCATCTATATAACAGAGTAAAGCTTCCATCTTTAAATATAATGAGATGTTGCTGCACATTTTCAGTTAAGATTTTTAATTAAAACAATGTATAAAGGTGCCCTATATGATTTTTTTCTGTGAGGCCTTCTGTATTCTATTAGGTAGGTATCCTCCATTAATATCCTAGATACCCTCTGCCAAGGGTGAAATAATGTTTACGTGAGTCTGCGCCTGGAGATACTCATTATTTCTTCAGATAGCTTAGAATAAGATTTCTGACAGCCATATTTTAATCTTAATAGTTTTTTTTTCCTTTGGCATAACAGTTCTTTCTCCTAGTCATTATTACAATATAAAAATTTCATCTTATATGTATGCATTCCTTTGCTCGTTATATTTTAATAAAAATATGCAATAACTTTTGAACTAAGTTAGCTCAGGTTTTCTTTTTCAAAAGTGGGTTGATAACACATTCTTAAACATTTTTTTTTTATTAGGGAGCAAGTCTTAACAAATTTATTCCCACTTCTCAAGACGGTCTCGTAGCAGATCTAAATTTGTATTTCAGAAAAGCAATGATCATATTCCATATCAAAGAATTATCCTTTGCATTTTCTGTACCTCCCTATTAAAAGAATCACAAATGGTACTCTGATTTCCTTCCCAAATACAACCAAGTCTGTTCCATTTATTTCATGAAAACCTTGTTCTTTTCTTGAAAATTGCAAAACACTGTGTGAGTATGTATCATCCAGGGAGCAGGTGCCTTAGACAAAAATACCCTGAGCAGTAGCAGTCCTGATAATCACCTTAGTTTTGCAACAATATATTCTGCTAAAACTAACAAACTGTGCAAACTGTATGTGTATGAGGCAATCACATTTTAACATGAAGGTATGTCAAGATGCCTTGGGCATTCAAGGACATCTACAGCACAGGCTCCCAAAGACCCTCATCAGTGGTGATTAGGGGGAGCACAATAGCAGTGAGTTGTATTTTATGGCACAAACGGGGAAATCCTCAGATCGAAGTTCAACAATTATAACGTGTATTGAACACATACTTTTAAAATTGATCCTGCAGACTCGGGGGTGGGGGTGGGGAATTAAGAGGTTAAGAGCACCCCTGCAAATAAGAGGGAGGAGGAGAAGGAAGAGGGGGAGAAAGGGAGGCATTCAGGAAGCAGTAGACATGAAAATTGATGATAGGCAAGTTTTGTGCCTCAAAATTCGCTGATTCCTTGCAAGGACTTTATCTCTGCGTGTGTACCTCTCTGCTTTGAAAGACTGCTGGATCTTAGTCTTGTGGTTTAGAAACCAATGACTTTCTTGAGATCCTCTTTGAGTGCTTACTTTAAGAATCTCTTTGAGATCAGGGTGCCTGGGTAGCTCAGTCGGTTAAGCATCTGACTTTGGCTCAGATCACGATCTCACAGTTGGTGGGTTTGAGCCCCGCGTCGGGCTCTGTGCCGACAGCTTGGAGCCTGCCTCACATCCTGTGTCTCCCTCTCTCTCTGCCCCCTTCTGCTCACGCTCTGTCTCTCTCTGCGTCTCAAAAATGAATAACATCAAAAAAAAATTTTTTTTAATTAAAGAAAATTTCTTTGGGATCATTTCCCGAGTATATTTGTTCACTTTTTTTCCTTCTATTCCATCTTGCGGTACTTAAAGTTTCTGTTGTCTACTTTTTGGTTTTTGTTTCTTTGTCCTAATTAATAGACTTCATTAAATGTTGGCAACATCTGTAGAAGTCTCATGCTACTGCCCTTCCCATTCTTGCATCGTTTTATGTGGGAACGTGCTTTGGTTTGGTATTTGTTTTTTTACTTTATTTTTTGTCGATCAGCTCTTTCCTGAAAAAATACACTGAAAAATCGGCTAGCAATCTGTTACAGTAAATGGTACATTGACCTTTGTCATTTGCCTCAGAATGTTCTCGCTCACACAGTTATGCTTCCTGGATTACTCCTTTCCCTTTCGGGTGCTCCATTTGCCTTTGATTAAAAAACACCACAGATCCAAGTCGCAATCCATGAAATAAAACTTCCAAATACAGGGACGCTTCACCAGATCGAGGCAGGATACTGAGAGCTGACTCACATCTCCATAGATTGTAGCCTAGTTCAGAATGTTCCAATTCTCCAATTACCAGCAGGGTGTTGCAGAAAATTCTGGATTCAGAATTTAGGTGGGCGTAGAGGAAACACAAAGTGTGCCAATTGTCTCCCTGTCAGCCAAAGGGGTGGGGTGGGGGGAGTGTTAGAAGTAATAATAATAAACAATCTCTGACCTACAGAACTTCAGGAATAGCCCAAAACACTCGGGTCTGGTGAGTTATCTAAAGCACTGTTGCTAGTTTATAGCTTATTTTATCATTAAAATTAAGGCTTCATTTTGTTGTCCAAATCTTGTGTGTGGGGGGGGGGGGGAGGGTGTATAAATCTAAGTTAAAGAAGGATGAAGAAGAACTTAGAGGGAGTTACAAGACTCCACCTCACCCACAACAACAACAAAAAGCAAAGAACCTATTTAGAACATTTTCCCACCTCTTTTTGATAGATAGAAATAATTTGAAGAGCAGGTTATATTTTCATGAAGTCTGTTTTGGATTTGGCATTCCTTCTGGCATTTGTTGGAATTACATTTATTCTTCAGGAACACCCTGATTTTCTGAAATTTTAAAGTATATGAGCAGAAATTTTTAAAATTGTTTAATGTTGGGGCACCTGGGTGGCTCAGTCGGTTAAGTGGCCGACTTCGGCTCAGGTCATGATCTCACGGTCCGTGAGTTCGAGCCCCGCATCGGGCTCTGTGCTGACAGCTCAGAGCCTGGAGCCCGTTTCAGATTCTGTGTCTCCCTCTCTCTCTGACCCTCCCCTGCTCATGCTCTGTCTCTCTCTGTCTCAAAAATAAATAAATGTTAAAAAAAATTTTTTTAAATAAATAAATAAAATAAAATTGTTTAATGTTGATTTATTTGTGTGTGTGTGAAAGAGAGAGACAGAGACAGAGACAGAGACAGAGACAGAGACAGAGAATGAGCAGTGGAGGGGCAGAGAGACCGGGAGGCACAGAATCCAAAGGAGGCTCCAGGCTCTGAGCTGTCAGCACAGAGCTGGACGCGGGGCTTGAAATTATGACATCATGACCTGAGCTGAAGTCAGAGTCTTAACTGACTGAGCCACCCGGGCATCCCAAAATCCGAAAGATTCATCCAGTGTTTGGGGAAACACCAATGAACAAGCAGTATTCAAATTAGAAAGTAATTTGCACAAGTGAGTTTTTTTTTTTTCATTCTATTTTTTTTTTTTTCATTTCACAGGGGGTACCATTCAACTCAGATTCATTTTATTATTTTTCCATATTCCTGTGAAAACTTTTTAAAGATATTTTTCCTTTAAATTTCTTTCATCCACTTAAATTCAAACGAAACTTGTACCAGCTGTTAGATCCAACAATTGCCCAACGGTATTATAGTCCTCTCTCTGCTGTGTTAAAAATTATATTTTTCACGAAGTAATTGTTATTCTATTCACAGTTTCTGAACATTTCATTATTATGAAGTTTGCCTCTCAATTATGAAACTAGTCACAGCATTTTATCTGTATATCCAGGAATACCTGTGCCCACAGGGAAATCGAAGGGTCGTATTAATTATAGTTCTTAAGTTGAAACATTGACACAATTAACCTACAGCATCCGTAAAACATTGTAGTCTAATAAAGAAAAATTGCTTCCCTGTGTATAATGCACTATTAAGTTTTATAAAAGTTTCATTGAAATAACACAACGGAGATAAAACACCAAAACCTATTCATAGAATTTCCTTGTCTCTCTAAATTAAGATACCAATTTTGTAACACTGATTTTTCTCTTCTCACAGAAATAATTCCACACGTGTAAATTATCTAAAAATATATCGATCTCTCTAAGCTAATAGCCTATTTTCTCTTAAGACTTTTAGGAAGGTTGAGGAAAAACCAGTATGCGTTCAAAGGAAGGAATTGTATACAATCTGCTGTTTGTGTTCAAAAGTCACTGTGGTCTGCTAGGAATTGGTGGCTTTGATGAATGTTGTGCTCTTGTTTGCAAAATAAAATAAAATAAAATAAAATAAAATAAAATAAAATAAAATCTGTAACAAAGTAGCCAAACGCTTTGCACATTTGGATACATTGCTGGAGCATTATAAAACACAACTTGCTAGTTTATTTATACTTTATTACATGTTTTCTTCACAAATGTATGTTATTAGCATTATAATAAGCTGTTGCTAAAATGAAGGAGCAGAATGATGGTCTAGAAAATCTTTCCCTTTTGCTTTGCCCAACTAGTGTGTCTCATACCAGCTGGTGTTATTGTCAGTGACAATTTCACTACTTTTCTCATTACAATCTGATGACTTCATAGCATCCAAAGAACCACTCATTCCCTGCTCAGATTCTGAATATTTCATATAACCCAGGTTTTCTTGACTCATTGTCACCGTAACCTTTAACTCACTCAGGCTAAAGCAAAATATCCAGAGGTCCCATTCAACAAACGTTGATGAAACTCTTCCTATATGTTAGGCAGCGGGCTAAGTATTTGAAGGGTGGAAAAGAAAAATTAAAAAGGCAATCACTAATCTCTGGCAAAAAAAAAAAAAATCATCAGAAGAACGATTACACTGCGTAAAGAAATAATTAATAGTTTAAGAGTATTACAAGGAAGTATCAGAAATTCACCTATGCAGTACGAAATCCATATGCCTATAGTCCTCTCCATATGAGTATTTTTGAAGACAAAGAAATGGTGCATCTTCACCTCCTCGAATTCTAAACACAGGAATACCCCAGGACGCAGACTTTACCCCCCTTCTCCTCTCTGACATTCATTCCTTTCTGATCCATTGTATAACTTTCCTAATCGTCTCCATATCTCCTTCCGTTAACTCTTTCTTGACTCAACTGTGTTATTAGTTTCACCACTAATAAATTTTACATGAATACCCACAAAACTCCTGTGTTCCTTCCCAAAATTGGTATTTTTGGTATATTTCCCTTGGACCACATGGTATTGCCAGTCTACACATCCTTGTAATCAGCCTGAGTTCCTATATTAATCCACCAACCCCTATGCAACATATCAACAATATATAACGTCCACCTTCAAAAATACATCCAGAAATGAATGATTTCTCCTCAGGGCTCAGCACCATCGATGCTAACACCTTGATACGAGTCTTTATCACATCTCTTCTAGATTACCGCAAACATCTTTCCCTATGCTTTCACATCTGCTTCTCTATATCTCATTATCAATACAGCATGCAGAATGACCCATTTAAAATATGTTGGAGCATCCATCTTCAGTCAAACCTCCAGTGGTTTCCTATGAGAGTAAGAGTGAGACACAATGTCCTTAAAATGACCTCAAAAGTCTGACCTCATCAAGTACACTCCATAATCTCTTCCACCTCATGCAATTCTAATCTCCCTATGGCCAAGTAATCTCTTAACAAAGAACCTTTACATTTCTGAATCTTCCCACCTAAAATTTTCTTTCTTTTTTTTTTTTAAGTTTTTTTTTTTTAACGTTTTATTTATTTTTGAGACAGAGAGAGACAGAGCATGAACGGGGGAGGGGCAGAGAGAGAGGGAGACATAGAACCGGAAGCAGGCTCCAGGCTCTGAGCCATAAACCCAGAGCCCGTCGCGGGGCTGGAACTCACGGACCGCGAGATCGTGACCTGAGCCGAAGTCGGACGCCCAACCGACTGAGCCACCCAGGCGCCCCTGAAATTTTCTTTCTCAAGGAAGTCTGTGTTTACGTCATCTGTATCTTCAAGTTTCTGCCAAATTCATCTTATAAGGGAGTCTTTCCCTGACTGGTCTATTTAAAACATAAACACATTCCATCCAAGGCATTCTTATTCCTTTGACCTACTGTAATTTTATTCATATCATGTGTCACAACCTAATGACTTTTGAGAATTCACTCATGGTGTCCCTGCCCAGAATGTTTTCGCTATCATGTACAGTTCTATTCCAACATCATAGGCACCTAATGCCCATAAGTGGGCATTCTAGATAAATTCTATGAATAGAAATCTGTTTCTGCTTTCAGGAATAAAATAAATTCGCAAATATATTTTTACACGGTCAACCGAAAGGAAGACATCATTCAAGAAGCAGAGGACAGAATTGACATGTTTTGTGAGATACTATTTGCTATGGTCTGAATGCTTGTGTTCCCTCAAAATTCGTATGTCAAAATCCTCATCCTCAGTGGGATGATATCGGAGGTGAGGCCTTTGGGAGGTGCTTGGATCATGAGGGTAGAGCATCACGAATAGGATTATGTTCTTATGAAAGAGATCTGGCAGGGCTCCCTTGCCTCTGCCACGTGAGGCTAGAATAAGAAGTCTGCAACCCCGAAGAGAGTCCTCACCTAGCCAAGCTCACACCCGGATCCTGGACTTCTAACCTCCAGAACTGTAAGAAATAAATTCCTATTGTGTTTCGGTTATCTAGGCTGTGGTATTTCCTGATAGCAGCTCTAATGGACTATGGCAATATCCATCACCAGAGTAATCGGTTTTACTCACGGTAGGAAATTTGAGTCAGTTAGTACAGGTAGAAAGTTTGAGGTCAGGGAGTTTAGAGGCATGTATGCTTTCCTCCATGAAATGACGAAAAGGCCAAGAAGGTAAGTGAAAGGAGCCTTCAGAAGACGTGTATGTATGTTCCTACAAACACCTCTGTGTTCTCCCTCTTGTATGTGGAGTGATTGTTTTATTCCCCTGGATCACCCCCAACTAGGAATAAAATACCTAGCTTACAGAACTGCATGAGTGATTTAGTTTCTTACTGTTTGGTTCAAGAAATGTAGAGCTAAGTTACTGTTTCCATCTCTCTCTCTCTTTCTCTTTCTCTCTCCCCCCACCCCTTTCTATTTTTTATTTGGGCACTAATTTAGAGTTGTCTCAATAAGTATTATTCTTTTCGCCTCCTGAATTTCATCCTTCCCTTCTTTTCCATTCAACTTTCAGGAATCTGACACGCATGCTCTGGTCCCTTTATCCTTATCATAGTCACAAAAGCGCATTATTACCCAGCAGCTATAGATACCAGACACACTTTGTTTGACTGTAGTGCGTTTCTCTACACGCAAAATTAGTGCCTTCATTTTCTCAATTACTAAAATATCATAAAAATGTCTCCTATTCGGCTGTTACAGATCAAATTCATTATTTTAGTGGTTGCGTAATATTCCACAGTTTGCAACATCAACACATATTTAAACAATTGATACACATTCATTGTGTTTCCGTTATATCACCACAAGTAGGACTGTAATAAATGCACTTATATGCATTTCTGTGTCGTACGTACATTATAAAATCATATGATGAGAATAATGAGAATCTAGGCAACTAATTCTCATAAGCATTGCCATTTCTCAAAGGCTGTGACAATTCACATGTGACCTGTAGCTTGAATGAGAAGCTACCTGCTTACCCACTGACTCCTGAAATCTCAGCATAGTGGAAAGTTTTGTGTATTTGCATGTGTCTCATTCAGGTAACACTCAAATAGAAGCCAAACTCTCCTGGGCTGCTGCCTGGGCCAATTGTTTTCTGTGGTTCCACCATCTCAGAGAGCTCTCCTCCCAGCGAAGCAACTGGAAGTGATTTGTGATAGTTTGGCTCACCCGATTAACAAGGATAAATTCATGATCAGCTTAATTGTAAGGAAGGTTCGGAATATAGGGGACACAGGGATATTGATGGGATACTTCCTCGCAAACGCAAACTTGAACATGCTTACATAGGTTAAAAACAACAGGAAGAGAAAGAGAGGGAACATGTTAAAAATCAGTCACTAAAAGTAAAGAATGAAGGAGTATCTCTGAGATATACAACATAGTAATTAAAGTCATTACCGTATACTTTGTACTTTGTACAAACTAATGAAAACATAGGGCCTTAATAGAAAAATTAGCAAAATGCATGAATAAGAAATTATAGTTCCATTGCATTTATAATGAAAAACTAAAAATTATTTACCAATTATTATCATTACCAACTTCTATCTGTGGGAAATTAAATAGCTACGTCCTGGGTAAGAGATTACAGGAGAGGTATTGCAAAACAGAACACTGCTTTCTGGCCTTGCTGAAAACAGAGAGCCCTGCTTTGATTGTCTAGTTAATGTTTCTAGGAGTTGGGTTCTGCCTGTGCTCATGGATTCCTTAGACCATATTATCTATGGACTATCTTATCTTATCTTGTTTTCCACCCTGCCTTCTACATCTTCTCTTTTGTAGTCTTGGGAATGCCTTAACTTGTTTTTCTGCACGCTTTCTGTACGTTCTTTCTGGCATGTAGCCCATTGACATATTGTGCAATGTTTCCCTAAATGTATCCTTAATAAATATGGGAGCTTGAGAGCAGTTCGGGAAGACTTCCCTTAGCCTCCAACTCACCTCTCTTGACTTGCATGGAGTCTTGAGTAATCCTTTCTGCCATCCTTGGCCTTGCTGGACAAAGCCCAAAGCCAAACCCACTATTGCACTATCAGCACAATCACCAATTATTGGTATTTACTAAGTTAAGACCACCTGCTTGTGAAGCAACTTTAAAAGTTTAAGCAAGCCTTATACAGAGAAACAGGGGCCCCTGGGTGGCTCAGTCAGTTAAGCATGCAAGCCCTTGGTTTCAATTCAGGTCATGATCTCACTGTTCCTGAGTTTGAGCCCGACATCGGGGTCCATGCTGACAGTGGGCATTCTCTCTCTCTTCCTTTTTCTCTCTGCCTCTCCCCCACTTGTGCTCTCTCCCTCTTTCTCTCTCTCTCTCTCTCTCTCCCTCAAAGTAAATAAATAAACTGAAAAAAATAAAATGTAATAAAAAAATGAGAAACAGACATGAGGAGCTCGGTGAACAGGGAAAGAAGGGACAAATCATCAAAGTTCATTTACTCTACCTAGTCATTAGGAGAAGGGCAGAAGGAAGAAAGAAGGTAGCTTATAAAGCTGGGTATGTCAAGTTTCAAGAGAATAGAGTGAGGGAGAAGCTTTGGGGTAGCTATACAATGCAAAGCCATCCAGGTGTCTCCAAGCAGAGTGGCTCTCACCAGCCAAGGGCAGTTTTACAGAGCAGGATGCGGTGAGCTACTCTCAGCTACTTCTACAGCAGCTGGAATGCACATGTGCAGGCCCAGGAGCTGTGTCTACTTCTGAGATAGCATAACGGATAGGACTGTGGCAATCAGACTCACACAAATCCAAGATTGCACCCAATAACACATTTTACAAATAATTTCTAGGATACAAGCAATGAAGAGACCCAGGAGAAGCAGAGAACGATCCAGAAGACTCTACACAACTCCCCAGATATTTTCTCCATCAGACACATGCTGATTGCTGAGAATGAAAGATGATGTGTCTAAATGAGCACAGCAGGCATGTCACAGAAGGAATCAGTTGATACTATGACACATTTTTTTTTATTTTATATACAGATATTTGCAGAGTTCTTTAAAATTTTCCCAGGAACCATGCCTTATAATCTACAGATACTAGGTTGACACAAGCAATCCTAACATAGAGACATCTGGCCAAAAGCATCCCATGCATAAGGATTCATTACTGAACAAAATCATTAGTGTTTCAGAATTTCTATTTTCAACATATTTACATGAAGTTAAGACTGTATCATCAGCCTTCTTTCCTTCCTGGAGGGAAAGAGATCGCAAGAAAGCCACTTTCCAACCTAAACACACACATACATACATACACACACACATACACACACACACACACACACACACACACACACCCCAACATAATCATATGTATATCATATATATCACAATCATAATCATAGATATAATCTTAGCCATAATCATGAATATACATATTTATCAACAGCATGATACATAACCAAATTGCATTTTCAAACATTGTGGGATATTCAGATATTGGAAATGAGAAAGTTTTGCATGCAGTCACACAGCAAAGTCTCTGAGAAAACTTTGAACAAATGAAGTAAGATACAGAAGATAACCCTATAATATTACTACATTTATATTAAGTTCCCAAACAGAGGGAAACAAAATGATACAGAATAGCAAGGAAATGTGTCTCACCAAAGTTATGATAATGGATACTTCTGAAAGGGCAAGTGTGACAAATGGAGTGACAAATGGAAACACGGAGTCGACTGGGGGACCAGCCACGTTCTATCTCATCATGGGCGAGGCTCCATAAGGGGTGGTTTAGAGTCACTTTTATCCTGCACATACATGTGTTTGTGTTTCCTGTGGATACAGTCTCACATTAAGACAGAACAAAACCAGAAACAAACTTTTTGATAGATAGAAGCACTTTAAAATAACTTTTTGAGGAATTAAAAATAAATTCTGTAGTAGTTCTCAAGATGCCCTTCACATTTTCTATCTTTCAGATTCTGAAAGATCTTTTATGGTCATTTCTAAATCATATTTAAAGACAAAATATTGAAGCCATGTTACCATAATAACCTAATATTTCTTAGAGCAAATGTTTATTTTTGAGACAGACAGAGAGAGAGAGAGAGAGAGAGAGAAGCAGGGGAGGGGCAGAGAGGGAAGGATACAAAGAATCTGAAGCAAGCTCCAAGCTCTGAGCTGTCAGCACAGACCCCCATGCGGGGCTCAAACTCACGAACCATGAGATCATGATCTGAGGTGAAGTTTGACTCCCAACCAACTGAGCCACCCAGGTGTCCCAATCTACATGGTTAAAATACATTTATATAGTATATATATATAGGCAACAACTTATTTAAAAATTAGTGGCATTATTATAATCTAAGTATGTTTAACTCCTCGGAAATTCAAATATATATGTATATTTTTTTCAAATATGTTTTTTAAAAGGAAAAATACTACTGGAAATCTGCCTGAGTAATGGACTTTAGTTAATAGGAATATGCCCATATTGGTCTATTAATTCTAGCATATTAACCACATTAATGGAAAATGTTAATGGGCAAAACTGGGTATGGCATATATGGGAACTTTTCGCACTAGCGTCTCAATTTTTCTGTAAATGTAAAATAAAGTTTATTTTATTTTTATTTATTTTTGATTTATTTATTTAAATAAGGTTTATTTTTAAAATACCATTGTGGGAAGTTGCAGCCCAAAATCAACCAATAAAAAATCTCCTTACATATGTGTCTCTTTCCATTAGATACCCTCTCACCTCATGATGGGATATGCTGTACTTATCCCACGTTGATATAGATGGTACTTGGAATACAGAAAGACCTTAAATAGATTTGGAGGTGTGGTTATGCCTTCCAAGAATATTTGGCCCAGGGTTATGAAGAGGAAAATTAAAAGTCACACCCCTGCACACTATGAGAAGCCGTGCACTTCTAAGTGTCATTTTGTGAATTAAAAACAACTTACCTTTTAGAGGATTAAAGAATCTTGGTAATTGATATTAATATCTAGATTCATGAAAAACATGCCATAAAAAATTACTATCACTTTGAACCTATTATGTTTACCCACAATAATACTGTGATATAATGTTTTATAATATATATTTTTCAGATATATTTTGCCTTTATCCATAGTTTCTGAAAATGCTTCAGAGCCATAAAGGTAAATGGTATCTTGTTATTAATAAAAGTGACTTTTAATTTTTTTAATGTTTATCTTTGAAAGAGAGAGAGAGAGAGTGCAAGTGGGAGAGAGGCAGAGAGAGAGGGAGACACAGAATTCAAAACAGGTTCCAGGCTCTAAGCTGTCAGCACAGAGCCCGACACAGGGCTTGAACACACAAATCATGAGATCATGACCTGAGCCAAATCCGATGCTTGACCTACGGAGTCACCCAGGCACCCCAGTGAAAGTGACTTTTAAACCCCACCTGAGGTCAAGGGCTGGTGGCGTGGAGGACCAAACAGGTCATTAAAAGGTTGGAAAATTCAGTCCTACTCCCTAACCTCCGAGGGGAGAGGAGCTGGAGGTTGAATCAACCAATGGCCAACCGTTTAGCCAATCATGACTGCGTAATGAAATCTCCATAAAAACCCCACAGGACAGTTTCCTGGTGCTTTTGGGAAAGCTTCCTTGCTTGGGAAACCAGAGTGCTCCCACATACTACCAAGTCAGGACCAAGCCTCCATGAGAAGAGAGGCTCCTTTGTTTGAGACATTGCCCTATGTATCTCTATTCATCTGGCTGTCGAGTCACATCCTTCATCATATCCTTTAATAAACTAGCAAGCATAAATTTTTCCCTGATCTCTGTGAGCTGTTCTAATAAATTAATCAAACCCAAGGAGGAGGTTGTTGTAACCTCCAATCTATAGCGGCTTGTTCAGAAGCACAAGGAATAATAATCTGGGGCTTGTCACTGAAGTCTGAAATGGTGGGTTGGGAGTCAATCTCGTAGGACTGAACCCTTAACCTGTGGAACTGATGTCATCGTCAGGCAGATAACATCAGAATTGATTTGAATTATTCGACACCCTGCTGGTGTGTCCAAGAATCGCTTGCTGTTTGGGGGCGGGGCGGGGGGGGGGGGGAGGAGCGGTGGAACCCACCTCCTGGCCACATGGGAATTGGGTGCAAGAACTCTACAAGAAATACTATGACTGATGTTAACAAAAGATATGATTAGGTAAGGTTAATATGCAAAGTATCTCATTTTACCTAAATTTATAGTCATGAACATTAGCAAACAGGTGTTGCTATTGATGTTTATATGAATGCTATCATAGAGATTCCTGAACATTTTATAGTTGCTTTTTATTTGCAAACAAGTACCTTATGCGTGTTGGCTCTAGCATTTGGTTTTTTAATTGTATTAAATTATGAATCCATAAATAAGTATAACAAGAAATATACTGTCTTAATTGATATCTGTAGGAAGACAATACTATTTTAATAAGAAAAACACTTTTTGATAGAAATAAACAGACTTCCCCAAACATTGTATAAGTGGGAAACAAAGAAATTAATGAAAATTGGGTGTCTCCCAAAAGTGGGCTTTAAAGAACAGAGGTTCAGGGCACTGAATCAGAGAGAAGAGGAATTTAGAGAAAGCGTGTTTTCATAGAGATAGAGGGGAACTGGGGAGCCTGGGGGCTCAGAGAGTTGAGCGTCTGACTTGAGATTTCAGCTCAGGTCATGATCTCATGGTTTTGTGAGTGCAAGCTGCACATCGGGCTCTGCGTTAACTCTGCTTAGGATTCTCTCTCTCTCTCTCTCTCTCTCTCTCTGCCCCTCCCCAGCTCACGCTCTGTCTCTCTCAAAATAAATAAACTTAAAAAAAAGCGAGAGAGAGAGAAAGAGGGGAAGTGATCAAGGTCATTGTATAGGAAATGAATACCATCCCAGCCCCCATGAGAAATCTCCTGTTTATTTCTCGGTAGCAGGTTTATTTCTCCATAGCAATTCCGGTTTTGAATTGTGTTCTTTGCTAAACTGTGCAGAACTACCACGGAGTAAACACAAACTTGCAATAAAACCTGTTCCACACAACAGCTGGGTGGTAGTAATATGCTTTTTTTAGGTGCTTGGTAAAGAGGTGGTGGTTTTACCAAGGGAATAGGACAGCAGCGGGAGCAGCAGAGAAGAATTAGCTTCCGCAAGACAGTAGACAAGCCGTGGGAGGGATTTTGATGGAAGCAGATGGAGGCAAATCCTCTTCCAAGAGTTTCCGGTTTGGTTGAAAAATCGACAGCTCGAAGCAGAGGGGCACAGAGTGGCAAGAGGATAGAGAATGTGTCCATTGGACTTCCCAGGTTTTTTGAGTTCCTGGAAATTGTGATGTAGTTACAGAAGTAAGGATGCCACAAGTGACTCGTGGGTTAAAAGCTTGTGAAAAATGCAGCATAGGCCACCTTCAGTTATATAGACCTTCACGGGACAAATAACGTCGCGTGATCCAGCATGTGAATTTCATTAAGGAGGGTGTTCACACCCACCACCGTTATTTATGGAAATTTAGAGCTTCCATACCCTTATTTTCTCATTCATACTTTTTTCTCGTACTTTCTTAAAGGAGAAAAAACTGATTCTTATAATACTTTATCATGAAGTCACTAAGAACTAGGCACTGTTAGTCATGCCATATTGATTATCTATTTTTTTTCAATTTGAGGTATATATCTACACACATTTCACTTATGGACTCTGAAATCCTGACATTCATATCTTCCTGCTAAATTTCTTTCTACTCCTATGTTTTTCAATATAATCTCAGAACACTTAGAATAAATTGTAAAGAGAACTATAATATATGCATAGCATAACATATAGACAGTTTGTATGCAATAATGCTTCTATAGCTATTAAAAGAAACAGGTTTGGTACCAGATAATTCTATTTCATTAGATTTAGGGATATGGATTCAAAACGCATGCTGCCTAAAGTATTATGCAATTATAACTTCAAATTTTTGTTCTCTCCTTTCCATGCAATTCCTCTAAAGCACAGACGTTCTTAAGTAGTTCAGACAAAGACTACATTGGAATTCCTGCCAGCACAAGCCCAGTGCACATATGTTTAACTACATTCCCCTTTCAACATTGGCTTAATATGTTTTAGCTGCCTTATAAATCACTTCCAGGAATTTATGTCAAATATAAATAACTCTACTTCCCACATAAGGATTACTGTCTTTAAACAAGTGTACTTTATCCATATAGCAAGGTCAAAAACAAATATGGAAAACAATCTATCAAAGTTATAATAAAAGTTTAAGCTACCAAATGTGGAAATTCTATGAAAAAATATATTATTGCATATTTGCTGGAGGCCTGGGATTAAAGAACGCTTCCATTTTAGGCCCACATCTTATTAAATAAGTATACTTGAGCCCATTTAACAATAAAATTTGTGACCTCCTTTGCAAGAGGCAAAATCCAATTTCCTTTTCAGTCAACGAAGTATTATACCAAATGTCTTTCTTCCCACTCTGTTGCTCTCCTTTATGACTTGGAGTTCATAAAGCAATTCCCTAGCCTGAGAAGAAAATAAACAAGCAAATGGCAGCACTTAAGGAGCCCTAGGCATAACACCTAGAATAATCTGCACTATAACATTCATCAAGCAATAGTAAGTTACAAAACATTTGAGAAATTTGTTTCTGGAGGGAGTTGAGAAAGCTCATTTGAATCCACTTTGTCTCATAAAGGAAACATTGTGTTCATAAAACCACAGGAACATTAGGAAAACAGCTGTTTCCTCTCAAAATAGAGGAGCCACATCAGGTGTAAATTTCACCAAGGGTATAGCTTAATCAAGTATCCCATATTATGCAAAATACAATATAGTATGGAATTTCCAAATAGAAAAAAAGGCACAGTTTTATTTATATTTTATCGTAATAAAACCTGTTACGTGCTCACAAAGAAACACTTGCCATTGCTTTTTTTTTTTTTTTTTTAACGTTTTTATTTATTTTTGAGACAGAGAGAGACAGAGCATGAATGGGGGAGGGTCAGAGAGAGGGAGACACAGAATCTGAAACAGGCTCCGGGCTCTGAGCTGTCAGCACAGGGGCCCGATGCGGGGCTGGAACTCACGGACCGAGAGATCGTGACCTGAGCCGAAGTCGGCGCTCAACCGACTGAGCCACCCAGGCGCCCCGAAACACTTGCCATTTCTAAGTTACCGACTTTGAAAGTGAAATCTCATTTTATCTAATCTTTTATAATCTAGACTAAAATTTCTTTGTAGTACAAGAAATATCTTTAAATGAAATATACTTTTGGAAGTTGTAAACTTGTTATTGTTGATGGTACAATTAATGGGTAGCAAATGAAAAGATGTCAGTGGGGTGCCTGGGTGGCTCAGTCGGTTAAGCAACAAACCCTTGATTTCAGCTCAGGTCAGGATCTCATGGTTCAATTCATGAGATTGAGCCCTGTCTAGGGCTCTGTGCTGACAGAGAGCCTGCTTGGGATTTCCTCTCTCTCCCCCCGCCCCGCCACCAACCACATGGGTGTGCACTCTCTCTCTCTGAAAATAAATAAATAAGCATAAAAAATTATAAAAAGAAAAGATGTTAAAAAAATAGCTGACTATAAATATGCCCCTCAAAATTACTCTCTCAGAAATGTAGGTGGATATTTCTGCTGTCCATTTATAAGAAGTTCAAGAATAATCATAACAAAAGTTGCTTATTTTGCGATATAGATCCAATATTTAAAGATTAAAGCTATAAACCGACTGTAAATATTAAAGAATATACAGCATTCAATATTAAAATTGATTTAATGTGCCATGGCGACGTGTTACATTCAGACTTAATTTAGATAGAGCAATAATATTTCTAAACATACTTTAGAAAACATTTGCCGGCATATAATTGTTTGGGTTAAAAAGAAAAATGAAATGAATAAAACACCAGGTAAAAGGAACATTCAATGGGTATTATGTTGTTACTAGGACTTTCTCATTCTTCTTCTTTTTTTTAATATAATTTATTGTCAAATTGGCTAACATACAGTGTGTAAAGGTGCTCTTGGTTTTGGGGGTAGACTCCCATGGTTCATCACTTACATACAATACCCAATGCTCATCCCAGCAAGTGCCCTCCTCAATGCCCATCACCCATTTTCCCCTCCCCCCACATCAACCCTCAGTTTGCTCTCTGTATTTAAGAGTCTCTTATAGTTTGCCTCCCTTTCTGTTTGTAACTTTTTTTCTCCTTCCCTTACTCCGTGGTCTTCTGTTAAGTTTCTCATTTTCAAACAATGCAGCAAAATATATGGTGGACAAATATATTTTTAAAAAGGTCATTTAAAATGCATTTATTATTTCAGCGACTCTCAAAACTTATTATTACTCCAAAATCATATTCTAAATAAGATAGAGTGATACCGATTTACATTTGCAACAGATTTATGTAGCATATAAGCAGGGGATTTACCTAATATTACTTACTATGATATTTAATATTAAACAAGTAATTTAGTATAAGGAAAATATTTCATTTTAGTAATTTATTTTTTTTTATAAATTGTGTGATATTACTCACATTACCTGTGAATATATTTCATGAACAATTTTACCGGGGTTGTCCATGAATAAATTTTGTTTTTGTTGTTTAAAACAACACAAGTAAATTTTGTTGTTATTGTTTTGTTGTTTGTTGTATGATCTTGACTTTATGTATGCATAATTTTGCTTTCGTTTTTTAACATGCTATGCTCTCAGGAGAAAACAAAATGAGAAGGATTACTCATCATTCTCTTACTAAGTTATTAGTAACATTTAGCATTCAAAAATATCTCTTGGGTACACCCTATATGCTGGACATTATATAGGGCTTGACCGAGATGAAGAATTATTCTTAGCCTAGAAGCTCATAACAATGAAGAGTTGTAAGACTTTTCTGCATCTCCAACATCATAAATCCCTACAGTTCCTAAAAGCAATCCTGTGTTCTTCAACTACTTGTTGAAGTTGAATGCACGCTATGCATCAGGCATTACGTTATGCAAGAAAAAAGCGATAGAAGAAATAATAAAAAAAAAATCAGTTTTTTTGTCTACTGGTATCTGTCATGGAATGCCAGAAGAACCCAACCAATAGGATATATGTACCCATATTTAAAGAGATTTTAAGGAAGTGTCTCACACACAGTTCTGGAGGTCACAAGTCCAAACTCTTGGAGCAGACCCTCAGACTGGAATCCCAAACAGGATATGATATAGCTTTGAGTCAGAAATATTGCAGTCTGGAAAGTCAGGCAGAATTTCTATGCTTCAGTCTTGAGGCAAAACGTTTTCTTGGCCTGTGAAACCTCAGTGTTTGCTCTTAAAAGCATGCAACTATTTGGATGAGGCTCACCCACATTATCAAGGGTAATTTCTTTTCTTTAAAAATCAACTGATTGTATGGAGTCCCTGGGTGGCTTAGTTGTTTAAGCATCTGATTCTTGATTTAGGCTCAGGTCATGATCTCACCGTTTGTGGGATTGAGCCCCAAGTCAGCCTCTGAGCTGAGATTGTGGAGCCTGCTTGGGATTCTCTCACCCTCTCTCTTTGCCCTTCCCCAGCTCAACTCTCTCTCTCTCTCTCTCTCTCTCTCTCTCTCAAAATAAATAAATAAACATTTAAAAAGTCAACTGTTTGTTGATGCTAATCACAAATACAAAATACATCCAATACATTCACATTAACGTCTATACGTCTATACTACTGTTTGACCAAACAGCTGAGAATCATAGCCTAGCCAGGTTGGCACATAAAATGAACCATCACTGAATCCCAATAAAAGCTATACATTACTTTCCTAGTAGGCAAAAACTAACATAAAAATATTCATTGACACATATATACCTATGTACACACATATATTTCATATTATAACCTAATATATAACATATGTGACTTGATGAAATTTTTAGAGCCAAATCCTCCTTGGAAAAATATAAATAAATAAATAAATAAATAAATAAATCTGTTATGGAAATCTGTATTTAATAAAATATATGTCTTCTCCCTATACCTTGTCTGAGCTTCAAATTTTACGTGTACCTGTGCCCTTGCTATCTCTGCTTGCGTATCTAACAGGCATCTTTCAATCTTGGCGTTCTCAACACCAAATGCCTGATCTTTGCCTCCAATTTGGCTCCCTGCCATGATCTTTCTTATCCCAGTTTATGGCAACCACCCGGTTGCCAACAACCTAGTTGTTCAAGCCATGTCTTAAATGCATTCTTCGCTCCTTTTCTTTAACTTACCTAAGTGATCAGCAAATAACACCACCATTATTTTCTGATTTTAATTCCCACCCTTTGTCTAACTTACGCTACCATAGCCATTTGCTGACCTCAAAACGCTGGGCAATTTGCCTCCAAGAGTTGGAATTTCCTGGAATGCTTTGTCTCACTTCTAAATGGCTTACTACCTAACATCTTTCAGCCTTCGTTCAAAGATCACCTTGTCCATGAGGATTTTTCTGGCCACCCATTTACATGTAATTCCATTAACCTACTCCTAGGAGTTTCAGTTTTATTTTTCTTTATAGCACTTACCACTTTGTACCATTTAATATATTTCACTATTTTTTTATTTTATTCCATTGTTTTCCTAGTAGATTCATGAAGACAGTGACCATGGGCTTTTCATTGCTTATGTGTCTGCCTTACCTATAAAAGTGCCCTCTTCAACTGAAGTTTTCTTTAAAATTGATACTGTGACTTTTTCTAACCCTCTTTCATTAATGTCCCTATAATTTTGCAATCCATTTTGCAGTCTATAAGAAAACAACAAATGGGAAATTCGGTAATGTGTGTTACTTGTGAGGTACAATGCGAAGCAGAGAAATAGATTCTGAAATGGTAAACCATCATTAGCATTTTTTGTGAATAAGTTAGCTATAAATTGTTATTTTCCAATGCTATTTTCACTTTACATGTCAGCTATTGCCTTTGCTTCTGCATTTAAATTTAGTTACTGAGTTCAATACATACCAAACAATGGAAATTGAAAGTTTCCCAAAGTTTATCTAGTTCTGTAAAAGGCTACAGGAAAATTGGGGCTATTTACACTTTCTACTGTGAAGACATCAGTGCACAGTGCTTATTTCCTTGTTGAATTGTAATTAGATGTTCCTTTATTTTTGCACAGAAATTGAGCAAGTATAAAGTAGAATTTCAAAACCAAGTGAAAATCGAAACTAGCTGATCTAGAGGTAATGTATCTCCTTTTGAAGTGTTGGAGATTCTGTTTTTGATGTGACCCAATGCCAAAAATAAAAAACAAAAGCAACAGACATTTTAATTACAGATTAAATCAGTTCTTTCGTGGAATTTTTCAACTCCAAAATACGCATGGTCATGTGTTTAGAAACATAAAAGATGCATGTGAATTAATGACTAGAATTAATGACTTTAAAAATTTAAGAGGCAAAAATATAGAAAATATTTGCAATGATTATAGACTGCTGATATTCTTTCAAATGTAACTGATTCATAATGTCCAAGTATTAAAACTCCTAGTATTCCAGGAAAGAAAAAAAAAAAACTTTAGAACTTTTTTAGTGGTTAAATACTCCGTATACAAATTTCAAACTCACCAGAACATATGGGACACATATAAGGCAATTTATCCTCAATATGCATTCATAACCTCATCTTTTAAAAAAAGAAAACACTATTGGGGTGCCTGGGTGGCTCAGTTGGTTAAGCATCCGACTTTGTGTCAGGTCATGATCTCACGGTTCATGAGTTCAAGCCCCGCATTGGGCTCTGTGCTGACGGCTCAGAGCCTGGAGCCGGCTTCAGATTTTGTGTCTTCCTCTGTCTCTGCCCCTCCCCCACTAGCACTCTGTCTCTCTCTCAAAAAAAAAATAAAAAATAAAATAAAATAAACATTAAAATAAAAAAACACTATTAATGATTTCCAGTAAAGAACTATGAGTAAAATACCTAAGACGTTCTTTTGGTAGAGACCAGGTAAGCAGCCATTCCAAACATAAAGTAAATGTAGCATCGAATCACTCTCTCCCTCTGATCATCTGCATTGACATCAGCTAATTTCACAAGATGATTAAGCTAAGATCTCCCTGTTTCTGGGGAAAACTGAAAGCCTACATCCTCTGGCTATCCACTGAGAAGGCAAGGAGTCAAACTTTTATGTGTCTCTTACATTCAGGCTCCTTTGTCCCCCTCCCACCAGGTCTCAGGTAAAAGGAGAGTGTTGGGAATAGGAGTGGCTGAAGGCCGCAGGGCAAAGCTGAGGTGACCTATGCAACGGCAGGAAAAAGTAGTCAAAGGTTGAGACCCTTTTTGTTCCCTTCCCCATACCCTTTTCTCCTCAGATTCCGAGGCAAGGGATTAGCATCTTTCTGTAGCCCAAACTCACACGTATGTTCCACAATTTGGTCTACGTGCTTATAGGGATAAAGTGCTCAAATGTAATGAATGGTGATTTGCAATGTGAAGTTTAAGTGGTCTTGTTGTGGAGTCTGGAAGCATATTGAAAGTACTTGTGTTGTATGCTACTTTGAACATAATAGGATGTGTTAACTGGTGTTGACACATTTGCCCTTCCCATCCATTAAGCAGAAGAGGAAATTCTCCCAACTCAAGGACTTCCACATGTAGACAGGTAGAGAGGTGATCTCTGTTCCCTGCAAGCTGGTCCAGCGAAAGCAACATAGAATCTTGGGAGGAGGAAGAGGAATCACAACTTTGAGGCTATAATTGCTGGGGAAACTCAGAGAAGCCATTCCCCAATAGTATAGCACCACCTGCTTGACGAAGTCACCAAGTACGCCGCTTAAAAACCAACAAAAAAAGCAGTTATTACCCTGCTTTATGAAACTGATCCCCTGACTCAAGAAGCCCATTTAGTGACGAGTCAAATCGATTCAGTAACTAACAAAGGAAAGGACTAATAGTCCTTATGGAAAATGGAAATTGTACATTCAAGAGCATAGTCAACCTGGATCTAGCGTCATCTCAATTTTACATGAACAAGTGACAGTTTGGTCTTTGGGGAAACTTTACCCCTTCCTCAGTTTTCTAAAGCAAAACCATTAGCTCCATGAGGTCCTTGATTTACAGAGATCCTCCTAAATACCTGGTCCTGGTTGACTAATGGAGTGGTTACAAAAAAGGCTGCTGCTGTCATGTGGGTGGTAGTAATAATCCAACCTCAAGGAGAACTCTGGAATGCGACTGTGCTAAAAAGCCAGTCAGCGCAATGGGATGAATTCAGCCATTTCCTTTGCCTTACAGAAAACTCCTCAAGATCTGGCAGGTAATATTATTAACCCTTAGGGTTTGGTCAGTTTCACAGACATCTGGTCTGCCACGTGGAAGTCTCTAGACCATCAGTTTTAAATATCCCTCTGTGGGATTATAACCAGGATTATAGACTGAGAAGTCTGGATGGCTCACATAGATGCTCATGTGGATAGAGGTGAGACCAACTGGAACCAACACGGTGATCATGCCTGTCCTGCCCATTTTGATACAATTACTTGCTGAAGCCGTCATCACACTTGACATGGCAACACGCCCCTTCCCAGGCTGGTCACAAAGGAAAGGACTCAGTATTTCTGATGCAAGTGTACCACCGTATCCCAGACTTACGACTTCTGCAAGATGTTGGCTCATTTTTTTGTGTGGTGAGAAAGGTGATATCATATGGAGCATTGTCTCCACCTAGTCCCAGCAAATTGACTACCTAACATCGAATCAAGTTTAGTGACAAGTCCTGGGTTCTATGTTTGTATAATAGAGCAAACAATCCAGGGACCACTTCCACTGGGGAAGGGTGTTGTTAGTTGGCCTATTTTTCATAATTACTGGCATTGGCCCAAAGATCATCAGGTCTCTAAACACTCTTCCTTGGGTCATAATGAATATAGATTGACCTCAGATGTGACTGACTGAAGTAAGACCTACTGGTGCCCCTGCAACTTATTATAGTGACTGAGACCCTACGGGCCAGGAAGGGTTGTGTTTGAGATCAATGTTCCTCCTTATAGTCTTGCTGATAGCAGCCATAATTAACTTTGAAATGAGACCAATTGGCACCAGCCTCTGTGTGTTTCTCAAATCTGACCAGTGGACACACAATAATTACTCTTCCTCTGTTGCTAATATGTAAGTATAAATACCTACATGTGTGTAGATTGTTCCTTATTTAGATGCTTGAAGGGTTCTCTGTCTCAGGTTTTCAACAATTCACATTAGTTATTAGAGAGCTTTAGAATATTTCCTCCTGTCTTAACTATTCCATTCCTCTCCAAATTCAGTGGTCTTAAGTTTTCTTCTATAAAATATATGATTATTTTTCAGTCCCATCTGCCTGGCCTCATCTTGTGGAATGTCTTACTACATTCTGTGCAATTATAATTACTTATTTTATTGTTGCCTTCTTTGTCCTACACTTCACCTAAAGGGAGCAGAACCCTGAGGTTGAACTAAATTCCACTAACTTTTCTGTAATGTTAATTTGTCTCCAGGTCTTTTGGCCCATATTTAAATTCTACTATTGAATTCTGATTTTCCTAACATATAATGTACCCCATGGGATTTTTGGGATGGTTAAATAATTAAAATATATAAAAGATTTTAATGGAGCTATTATAATTTCCATCATTAATAGGCACCTTTTAATTTCTACTGCATATTAGAAATTCTTCCCATCTGTATATCTTTCGCCTCAATAAGTGAATTCATACTTTCCATTTTCTTCTTGGTTTTGAATTACACATTCACTTGATTCTTATAATAAGGTGAAGCAAAGGCTTTGAAAGTTCTATTTATCAGTCTTTACCCTATAGTCTTTCCCTGAAATGAGAATCCTGACTTCACTTTATTCGGATATTCTGTATTTTTTTTTCCATGGCCTGAAATCAATGTATTTCTCACTCTAGAATAAAAGGGAAACACCAATTGTGGTATTTATTCGTGAACAATATTTGTGATGTCGTGTTCAATAACCAGAGTACTGATATTTCTCACCTAGGCATTGGATTTGACCCACTCTTTCCGAGCCTTCCCGAGAGCTGATTGCAATTGACTGATAATTATCATCCTATAATATGACTGACGCCATGGTAGCAGGAATTGGGCTTCTTTTATTCAGAATTCTATCACCCATGCTTTCTCCATTGACTGGAACATTGTGATCCCTCAGTACATAGTGTGAACATGAGTGCAACTGACTTGAATTAAAAGACACTTGTTTTATGTAGCAGCTGGGAAAGCCTTGGATAAGGGAAATCTGAGAAGAGAACCTTTATTTCCATTCATTGTCTAGGTTGTTTGGTAAGGATTTTTAAATGGGGACCAGATTTCTCTCAAAAGTTCTATTCAACCTGGCCTTAACTCAGTGAGTGGCCTTACCTTTAGTCACCCGCACTTCATGGTTGCACGTAATGAGTTACTCAGAACATTAGGAATTATTACTATTGGTTTTGATTAACTCCATCCTCTCTGTGTCCATCAAAGTAGCTAGCACAACCCAAATCTTTCAATATCATGCATCTTTCTCAATACTCACATATATCCAATGCAACTAATTTTAGGAGTGCATAAATGTCTTGACATTTTCTATTTTACAAAAATTATAATAAGAATATGTAGTTATATTATGTATCTGTTTCCATATCTTGCATTTATCATTTAAAAAACATTGCATTTCTAAATTCCTCCCTACCTTGTCCCTAAAGTTACAAGGCAATAAGGAAGGACAATGTATATTAACAAATTTAATATGGCTTACCCCCACCATAAACATTTCTATTCTATCCTAGAGATCTTTGGGCCAATGTTAATATCATAGTCCTCATTATTCTAAATTTAACCTAGTAAAATAAATCTTTCCACCATATTTTGTTCCAAAATATTTTTGGCAATTTTCTAGTTAATTTCCAGATGTAATTGAAATCGTTAATTAATTTAAAATTTGATGGGGTGCCTGGATGGCTCAGTCGGTTAAGCATCCAACTTCGGCTCAGGTCATGGTCTCGCAGTTTGTGGGTTTGAGCCCCGCGTCGGGCTCTGTGCTGACAGCTCAGAGCCTGGAGTCTGCTTTGCAATCTGTATCTCCTTCTCTCTCTGCCCATCCACCACTTGTGCCCTGTCTCTGTCTATCAAAAATAAATAAACATAAATAAATAAATAAATAAATAAATAAACAAACAAATAAAATAATAAACTTTGAGATGCTAGGTAGAATAGGTCAAATACATAGATCTAATTTATATACTGATTATTGAATATTTTATGTACATTAAATCTTCCAAAATTGTGGTATAGATTTTTACTTGTTTAGGTATTCGGTTCAGTTGCAATAAAATTTAATACTTTTTTTTTAATTTTATTTTTTATTTTTTTTAAATTTACACCCAAATTAGTTAGCATATAGTAAAACAATGATTTCAGGAGTAGATTCCTTAATGCCCCTTACCCATTTAGCCCATTCCCCCTCCCACAACCCCTCCAGCAACCCTCTTTGTTCTCCATATTTATGAGACTCTTCTGTTTTGTCCCCCTCCATGTTTTATATTATTTTTGTTTCTTTCCATTATGTTCATCTGTTCTGTCTCTTAAAGTCCTCATACGAGTGAAGTCATATGATTTTTGTCTTTCTCTGACTGACTAATTTCACTTAGCATAATATCCTCCAGTTCCATCCATGTAGTTGCAAGTGACAAGATTTCATTCTTTTTGATTGCCAAGTAATACTCCATTGTGTGTGTGTATATATATAAATATATATATATATATATATACATATATATATATATATCACATATTCTTTATCCATTCATCCACTGATGGATATTTGGGCTCTTTCCATACTTTGGCTATTCTCGATAGTGCGGCTATAAACATTGGGATGCATATGCCCCTTCGAAACAGCACACCTGTATCCCTTGGATAAATGCCTAGTAGTGCAATTGCTGGGTCGTAGGGTAGTTCTATTTTTAGTTTTTTGAGAAACCTCCATACTGTTTCCCAGAGTGGCTGCACCAGCTTGCATTCCCACCAACAACGCAAAAGAGATCCTCTTTCTCTGCATCCTCGCCAACATCTGTTGTTGCCTGAGTTGTTAATGTTAGCCATTCTGACAGGCGTAGGGTGGTATCTCATTGTGGCTTTGATTTGTATGTCCCTGATGATGAGTGATGTAGAGCATTTTTTCATGTGTCAATTGGCCATCTGGATGTCTTCCTTGGAGAAGTGTCTATTCATGTCTTTTGTCCATTTCTTCACTGAATTATTTATTTTTTGAGTGTTGAGTTTGAGAAGTTCTTTACAGATTTTGGATACTAACCCTTTATCTGATATGTCATCTGCAAATATCTTCTCCCATTCTGTCAGTTGCCTTTTAGTTTTGCTGATCGTTTCCTTCGCTGTGCAGAAGTTTTGATTTTCATGAGGTCCCAGTAGTTCATTTTTGCTTTTGTTTCCCTTGCCTCTGGAGACATGTTGAGTAAGAAGTTGCTGAGGCCAAGATCAAAGAGGTTTTTGCCTGCTTTCTCCTCAAGGATTTTGATGACTTCCTGTCCTACATTGAAGTCTTTCATCCATTTTGAGTTTATTTTTGTGTATGGTGTAAGTGGTCCAAGTTCATTCTTCTGCATGTCGCTGTCCAGTGTTCCCAGCACCAGTTGCTAAAGAAACTATCTTTATTCCATTGGATATTCTTTCCTGCTTTGTCAAAGATTAGTTGGCCATACGTTTGTGGGTCCATTTCTGGGTTCTCTATTCTGTTGCATTGATCTGAGTGTCTGTTCTTGTGCCATTACCATACTGTCTTGATGATTGCAACTTTGTAGTATAGCTTGAAGTCTGGGATTGTGAAGCCTACTACTTTGGTTTGCTTTTTCAAGATTGCTTTGGCTATTTGGGGTCTTTTCCGGTTGCTCACAAATTTTAGGATTATTTGTTCTAGCTCTGTGAAGAATGCTGGTGTTACTTTGATAGGGTTTGCATTGAATATGTAGATTGCTTTGAGTAGTATTGACATTTTAACAATATTTGGTGTATAGGAATGCAACTGATTTCTGTGCATTGATTTTATATCCTGCCACTTTGCTGAATTCATGAATCAATTCTAGCAGTTTTTTGGTGAAATCTTTTGGGTTTTCCATATAGAGTGTCATGTCATCTGCAAAGAGTGAAAGTTTGACCTCCTTCTGGCCAATTTGGATGCCTTTTATTTCTTTGTGTTGTCTGATTGCAGAGGCTAAGTCTTCCAATACTATTAATACTTTTTAAAATCAACTAGACTTACTATTGAATTTAAGTCTAAATATTTTAGAAATTCTTTATAATTTTGTAATAAAATCATTTATACGTACATGCATATATAAATTACTTCTATGATATATATAAGACAGACACAGAGACAGAGGAAGAGAGAGAGAAATTTATTGTAAATAATTGGTTCAAGAGGTTGTGGGTACTGGTAAGTATGGAAATTATAGGGCAGGCCCGTAGGCTGGAAACCCAGACAAGATTTCTATGGCAATTTTGAGGCAGAATTATTTCTTTGGAATTGACTTCACTAGTAAAGCCTTCAAATGATTGGATAAGTCCACTCATGTTATGGGGACTAATCTGCTTTACTTAAAGTCAGGGGATTATAAATGTTCATCCCATCTACAATTACTTTTACAGCAAATCTAGGCTAGTGTCAACCAAATAACCATAGCCTACCCAAATTAACACAAGAAAATTAACCATACCAGTAAAAAAATAAGTGTGGTTGTTGGAAGCCACTGACATTTGAAGTGAAGTGTTTTGTTTGTTTGTTTGTTTGTTTTGATTTGTTTTGTTTTGTTTAAGTAGGGTTCATGACCAGCATAGAGCCCAACGTAGGGCTTGAACTCATGACCATGAGACGAAGACCTGAGTTGAGATCAAGCATCGGACACTCAACTAACTGAGCCACCCAGGTGCCCCTGGAGTGAGTTTTAATAAAGCATTATTTTGCAAGAGTAGCCTAATATCAATGTTTAGAATTATAATATGTAATATGTTTCTTCTATCTCTATGCTACTTAACACTGTTATTAAGAATGATACCTGGAGGCACCTGGGTGGCTCAGTCATTAAGTGTCAGACCTCGGCTCAGGCCATGATCTCACAGTCTGTGAGTTCGAGCTCCGCGTCGGGCTCCGTGCTGATAGCTCAGAGCCTGGAGCCTGTTTCGGATTCTGTGTCTCCCTCTCTCTCTGGCCCTCCCCTGTTCATGCTCTGTCTCTCTCTGTCTCAAAAATAAATAAATGTTAAAAAAATATTAAAAAAAAAAAAAAAAAGAATGATACCTGGATTTTGCCAAGCCCCCTTTAAGCATCTATTAATGGATCATGACTTTTTAAACCAATGCGATGATACGATTTGATGATATAATAATTTATTTTGATGATTTTTCTAATATTGACTCTATCCTTCTGTTAAAAAAATAGATTGTAATTGTTCTGACTCAACCTGACATTTGGTAATAGCTTATTTAAAATTTGTATGTAAGATATATGAAGATTATTTTATTTTTTTTTAGAATTATCTTCCCCCTTCCTATCTGTACAAAAGGATGATGTGTCCCTGCCCTTGTCCTGTGAATTTCAGTGCCTCTGGATAAGTAATGTGTATTTCATTGGCCACGTCATCAGGCTTGGCCATGCGATTTGTTTGGCCAATAGCATCTGAGTGGAAAAGTGCAAGCAAATTCATTAAATGCAGTTGTGTGGTGCTCGCTGCTTCCTGGGCCATGAAAATAGCACTCCTCATGTAGTTACTGATATCTCAGTCTGAGTCCCTGACCTCAGTCCAATAGCCTGGAGAAGAGCCACGATCAACGCAGCTCTCATACAACACAAGCAAGAAAGAAATCTGTGATGTTGTAAGTCACTAAGATTTTAGGTTTATTTGTTACGCAGCAAAGCTGGCTAACACAGGATGAGGGTTTATACCAATTATTTTTGGTCAATTTGAATATGAAGGCATTTAAAACATTTTCAAGTGAGTGTTCCATCAGTGTTGTTATGAAGTATACTCCCCTTCATCGACTTTCCTAAAGATTGTAATTTCAGGAGTGTTTCCTCAGGAGTTAAACATTACTAATGACATGTTTCTCGTTTCAAGTAGTTCAAATTCTTATATCTTTATAATTTATTTCTAAGGTTATTGAACTTATGGCAATGGTTATAGCCTTTGAAATATGTACTTAAAAAGAAACTTTAAGACTTCCCTTAGAGCCAAGTACATGATCGATTTTGTAAATGTTCCTCAGACACCAATAAAATATATACATATTCAATATTCATAGAATGCAAAATAAGATATTTATGTTTGAGTGGAGTTTATTACACTATTCAGTTCCTATATGTTCTCATTTATTTATTTCTGTTAGACCTTTCTAATTCTGAAAAAGATATATTACATGCCTTAAGTATAATTCTATTTTTATTAAGTTATCCCTGCATTTCTAATAGATTGGGCTTTATGTTTGGAATGCTAAGTGGGTTTGGTGCTTACAGTTTTATGAGGAATGTGTCCTTCAAATGAATTGTCTTTTGTCATTATACAAAATGATCTTTTACCTTATTTAATAGCTTTTAACCTTAAAAGAACATTTCATTTCCCCTTGCCTCAGCTCACCTATCACATCTAGTTTTCCTAAATGATGTTGTACTATTTATAGGTTATTTTTGTTTTATTCCTTTTCTATATGAATACTTACATCAACAAATTTTGCATATCTTTGATAGTGCAAAATTCCAAGCACACCATCCCTGCATTAATTACATAATAAAATGTCATCCGTCCCTACTTTTTCTTCTCCTTTAATTTTCTGTCCTCTTGAAGTATTTATTTTGAGTCACTTTTACTTGTCTAGAGAATTTTCTGAAGCGTTTTCCTTGCACAAGATAACTAAAACTTAGAGTCTCTAGTGTTTCTTCCAACTCAACAAGTAAATGATATTTATCTGCTTATAAAATTCTATGATCCTTTTTCCCTAGTAACTTACCGATACTATTGAACTACAAATTTTAGTGCACTTCTTTGAAATATAAATAAATCACTCCAGCTATTTGGAAGCTTCAAATAAAAAAAAATACTTAAAATTAAAAAAACAATCATGAGAGATTGTCATGTTATTCCTTTCCTCCCCCAAGACACAGGTGCACCCACACACATGCACACACTCAATATCCATCCTTTCCTTTTTCTTGGGCATATGCCTGTTTAACTAGTGTCTAGTTTTCTAGCTCTGCTAGTAACTAGACTGAGCCAAGTTTCTTACGATGGAACACGGTTGGCAAGTTGTGTTCAATCTCCATTTTATGTGCTTACGAAGAAAACGGTTTCCCTTGATTCCTTCTTTCCTCCACACGAGCTGGAACAGGGAGAGCGTGGCAGTCACGCTCATGAAGACAACTTCTTTGAGGATGTTGTTAACCACCGTACGGCAAAAACCAGCCCCCTGATTTATCTCAGGAAGCAGAATTCCCCTTACAGATTACAGTGGTGACACCGATAAGTTGATGAATAAACTACTGTGTCATTTAACTTCGCTTTGCTCTAGGGTGGGGAAGATGTCTTCCTCCTGATGGTTCTGAGTGGGGTCTATGGAACACTGAGGGTCCCAAAGATATGTTCAGAGTGTTTGTGAGGCCAAACCATTTTTCCGAACAATACTAAGATGTCACTCGTATTAAACAGTGGCGTTTAAGAACGTGAGCACCAAACTGAACGGATTGGCATTGAACTGGTCACTGCTAAGCACTCACAAGGAGACAAAAAAAGGCCAAGTTCAGTTAAGAATATCCTTGAGGAAACAGTACTAATTACTAATGCTCTCAAACTCTGACCCTTGTGTATAAGTCTTCTTAATGACTTATGACTTAATGATACAGAAAGTCTTCTGTGTGAATACAGGAAATGTGCATGAAGCATTTCTGCTACATACTAATATAATCGTGACCTCCAGCAAAACCACTCACACAACTGTGTGAGCTGGCAGATGAACGAGAGGCTCTTCCCATGGAACGCTGTTTTCACTTGAGACAACGCCTGAAAGACAAACTCTGGTTATGAAACCTGAACCTTTGGCCAAAGAAACAAGGGACTGTATTTACTGATGATAATAAAATTTCAGTTTTCGGGGAAAATTCTAATTTTGGAAAACGGGTGACCCCGGTGAGAATGGGCAGAGATATTTCAAACATAAATGGATGTGTGTTTGTGTGTGTGTGAGTGTGTGCATGTTTTGATAGAGTATGATGAATGGTGTCACTATTTAGAAAATCTGCAGTTAAGAAGTATTTTCCAAATGATCAATGTGTGATGTTATAAATCTGTGCCTGGATAAAAGATCTATTCAAAGCGCATGATTGTGCAATGTAAAAGAGTACAAAAAGCTCATCGAGGGGTACCTGGGCGGCTCATTTGGTTAAGCGTCCCCCACTCATGATTTCAGCTCAGGTCATGATCTCCAGGTCGTGAGTTCAAGCCCCATATCCGGCTCCACACTGGGCATGGAACCTGTTTAAAAATTTCTCTCTTTCCCTCTCTCTCTCTCCTTCTCTCTCTCTCTCTTCCCCTCCCAAAAAGAAAAGAAAAGAAGAACGGAAGAGAAAAGAAAAGAAGAGAAAAAGAAAATGTTCATTGATACAGATTCAGATTCTACATAGAAACTAACCTTTAAGAAATTATCACTCGTCAAATTGTGGTACAGTGACAAATAAAGGCTATCAACAATTATTTGAAAAGGTTGAAAATACTCTCACCTTTCCGAATTCAATCTATGTGAACTCAGATTTTTATTTGTGTACTTCAACCAAAATAATGTATGATAACAGATCAAATGTAGAAGCAGACATGAAATCAGCTGTCTTCTGATAAGCCAGACATTAAAGAGGTTTGCAAAAATGTGACATTACATTACTCTTCTCACTAACTTGTATTTGAGAAAAATATAGGTTTTTTTATTAAAGTGTGTTTTTATGACATGTACCTAATCTATTATTTTATTTTTAAATAAATTAATGAATCTGTTATTTCAAACCTCCATTTTCTTTCCTAATAGAGGAAATATCAATAGACATAAAGCACATAAATAAATGTTCTTTCAGGTCATTAACAGCATTTAAGAATGTAAAGGTTTCCTGAACCCTTAACCATTAGTTTGCTGAGATCAGTAGTATGAGAATTGCTGACCTAACCTCCTAAACTTTACCAAAAATAACACAGAAAGTTTCCAGAGTATGTCTAAATGTGTTCCATTTTCCATTTATTAATCAGAGAAGTTAGTTTACGTATCCAAAATGGAGACTTACACCTGTCCGAGATTGTTTTCTTCTCCCCATTCGACTATTGCCACTCTATCATCTGTCCCCTGTTGTCCTTGCACAAATCCTGTTATCCCTCATTAATTCCACACTTTTTTTTGGTGTTTTACTTCTGATTATTTTACACTTGTTTGAACTCCACTTCATTTCATTTTTTTTTTTTTTTATCTAGTTACCTTACTGGCCATATGTTGACTGATGTATTTTAAAATTCGAGAGGTGCCTGGGTGGCTTGCTCCGTGAAGCGGCTGACTCTTGATTTCAGCTCAGGTCACGGTCTCGCAGTCATGAGATTGAGCCCAGCGTCAAGCTCCTTGCTCAGCACGGAGCCCGCTTCGGATTCTGTGTCTCCCTCTCTCTCTGCCTCTCCCCCCGCCATGCTCTCTCTCTGTCTCTCTTTCTATCTCTCTATCGCAAAAATAAACATTAAAAAATTAATGACAAAATTCAAAAAAGAAAATGATTTGGGTTGAAGTTGTATATGTATATTCCAAAGGAAAGTCCTTACGTGCTTTTTTGGGTTTTAAGAACTTTAAGAGACGCAACAGAATTTCCTAAGACTCTAAGTTATGTCGAGGGAAGGTGCTGTACTTTTTCTCACACAGGTGCCATCGAATTATGATCCTTGCCTCAGGCCTCTCTGCCTCGATGGTCCTAAGCTCAGGCAAATACAGTGTTGGAAGAGATCAAGTTCTTGGTTTATTATCGCACCTGTCTGGCATGTGTGAAAAATCTGGGGCTTTGCACTTTCACTACTGGCTCTTCCTCTGTCCAAGTCTTAGCCACTGCTTTGCTTGGGAGAATTCTATGTCCACATCTCTTTCCATAATACTGAAACTCCCAGAAGTCTCAAAAACCGAAAGTCTTTAACAACAAAACCTGACCTAGTGAAAACATGGATGGGTCTAAGTGTGGAACTGTGTGTGTGTGTGTGTGCATGCGTGTGTGTGTTTGAAGACAGGGTAATGTTCCAATCGCCTCTCCATGGTCTGATGCAATGAAAATGATATGCACCGTATTGCTTTTGTAAAATTTGAAAATTTCAAAATTTTTAAACATACCTGATCCCATCTGATCCTGTGCTTCTGTCCTTGAATTTCTCCATATTCTGTTGTTCTTTGTGAAGTTTGGCTCCACGCTAGGGCTTTTGTTTTGTCATCACCCTCTTCACCCACACTTGATTGGAAAGTATATGCTTTCTTGCAAGCCTGAACATTAAATATCGTTTGTTACTTAAAGCATCCATTTGTATCATCAAGCCACATTTGTGCATCAAGCCACAACATCCCTCAGCGCGTGGACTTCTCTATTATGTTTTATTTCTGTCTACAAACTAGCACGCATTGGCTTCTCCCTCAGCCAGTGATAACATTGCTCTCACCACCTTCAATCTCACCTCTAAGCCAATGGCATGGGTTTGAGGTTTTTATTCATGGCAAGGCTCTTCTTTCTGTACTAATTTTTGCAAAAATACAGAGAGGCTTGGCTGTTTTTCATTTCTATCCACACAATGTAGCTGTCACAAGCCGACAGGAGGAAGTCTTTTCTCATTGTTGTTATTCAAGCAGTCAGGCTGAAGCGGCCACCATCATCTTGAATATTACTGATTGCCACGCCAGGAAAAGGAGGGGATGCCGAAAGGGCTCCCACCAGCTGAGTGATTAAATACTCTGGTCAGTTCACAATGCAGTGGCCTGAATTAGTCACACGGCTCCACCAAAGCCCAAGGAGGCAGAGAAGCTCAATGCAACATTTGCCCAGAATGGAGGCAACCAGAAATATTAGACGGAAAGTGTTAATGAACACCCAAAGTATAAGCCAAAGATATCCTACAGATTCTGGAAGTCCGAGAATTGACGAGGAAGAACTTTTACCTATTGAGCTCACACAAGCATTTGTGAATTTGTAGACACACACAATCAGTATAATTATTTGATTATGCACCATCTAAAAGTCATACTGCATAATAGATATTTACTAGATAATTTATGTAAAATATGATGGCAAAGATAATATGATAAATCACCATCTTCATTTTGAATTGTTAGGTAAAAGTCTTTATTCACAACAAAACCTGTTCCAGCACCAAGGTGGGATTTTTTTTTTTCAAATTCATGTAATTTCTGCTAATGATATGGCTAGATGCTGTGCAACATCTGTTGTTTACAAGTTCCAACTACCCATTGGGTCACTTGTAAATTCTCACACAGATTCTAAGCTATGCCATTAAGATTTTAGAGAATAAACGATTTAACTGAATAAGTCAATATTATTTTAATTAAAAAATGATATTATTCTTTATCTATAGTAAAGCTTAAATAATTAGCCTTCTCAAGAAAGCTTGCATTAAAGCAAACATTGCAGCCACCACATTGGATCTCAAGTTGCATAATTAAACAAAGTCCTGAGCTTCAACTTGCAGCATATTAAATAAATCAATGAAAGCACTTTTATTATTTTTATGTTGTGAATTTCCTTTGGAAAAGAAAAATCAAGCATCCTCATAATTTTATGAACAATTTTATTTTGAGGGTTCTTAACATTTTTCCCAGCTCTTCCTCCCAAATGGTTTATTGATAATACAATCCAATAATATCTAAACCAGTTTCTATAAATGCCACTATATATGAATACGAAGTCCATCTACAGAATCAATAATTTGGCAGAACGTATATTATTTTCCTTCATCTAAGGGTACATTTATAAGGTACTTTTCTTAGAATTCTGGGAGAAAATGAATACAATCAACATTATAAACATATAATCACATTCCATTATCTCCAATGATATGACAGGAACATTGAGTTTTACATTTAAAATTACATACTAATTTAGAACTACTATTAATAGGAATACTACTTTTCTGTCCATTGTTTTCTGAAGACAAAACCGATCTATTTCCAAAAGTATTTTCTAAATATAATCACATAATGTGATTGATGAAAAACGCCATTAACAAAATACTAAAATTAATATGCTAAGCAACCTTCCAAAAAATCCTTCCATCGCTTTTCAAGTCTCCTTCGCATGAGCCAGACAAATCTTTACACAATTTGAGACCTGCTTGATTGTGCAGGCTACCTTGTACCTATTATGTGCTGTCTCTCAAGGACAATATTACTAGCCTTCATTCATTCTTCGGTATTTTCCATGTTCAAGAGCATCAGCATATGCTGTTTCCTCTGCATGAAACTTCCCCCACCCTGTTTGCCTAGTTAAATTTTAGTAGGCAATTTACTGTTTTTGCATTTATTCACTTCCAGTTCTCTGGGTGACATGTTCCTGCAAATCCACAAGGAATCACCTGTCTACTTCATCCTCAGTCAATGTGGTTTGAGGAGGCGTGCGCCCCACTCCGCTGAGAAGTACTTGTCCCCGAAGTGACGAGTCCTCATCACTGCATCCCTCTAGTCTCTGCAAAGATTGTGGTGGGGATGGAAGCATGACCCAAGTTGGTCCAATTAGAATGATTTCCAGAAATGTTATAACTGCCTAGGACTCAGAACTATGATAATTACACTTGAGCTGCCAGGGGGTCATGAGAGCAGAAGGATTGCCTGGGAAGGAAGCCAACATGAAAAAGAGCAGATGGAAGAAATGGAAATATTCAAACCTAATGGCCTGGTTTGGGCCCCAGATCCGTGCAGCAGACCCTGTGTCATATTGTTCCCATCCCCTTATTTCCAGTGATTTCAAATGATATATAATATTATCACATTGTCTTTTAAAACTAATATATAGTTATTTTGAAATGTTTGCTTAAAAATAAAGGCATACCATCATCCATAGAATTCTGATAGTCGTTGTTGTTTAGAATGGGGATTTTCTGGAATGGATTCTGCTCTGTAACCCTGACGTTTTCTTCAGGAAGTTCCAAGGGGACCTTTGGAATCATCTAGTTTTAATGGCTGTCAGAGCCGTTCCAAACAGTCCTTACTGATAGCCCTGACAGGGTTCACATTGATAAAATATCCTTTCTCACATACCAACTGCCATTGTAAGCAACTAACTATGGAAATTATATTTTTGGGAGGTGCCTGGGTGGCTTAATGAGCTAAGCATCTGACTTCGGCTCAGGCCATGATCTCACGATCCGTGAGTTCGAGCCCTGCATCAGGAACGGTGCTGACAGACAGCTCAGAGCCTGGAGCCTGCTTTGGATTCTGTGTCTCCCTCTCTCTCTGCCCCTCCCCCACTCGTGCTCTGTGTCTCTCTCTCAAAAATAAATAAAACATTAAAAAAAGAAAATTATGTTCTTTTATTTTTTTTTCTAAATATATTGATTATTTTTAAAGCTTTTATGTAAATTCCAGTTAGTTAACATAACGTTGTAATATTAGTTTCAGGTGTACAACATGGTGATTCAACACTTACATACAACACCCAATGCTCATCACAAGAAGCGCACTCCTGAACCTCCATCATTTATTTCACCCATCTCCCCACCCACCTCCCCTCTGATAACCATCATTGGCTTTCTACAGTTAAGAGTCTGTTTCTTGGTTTGCCACTCTCTTTCTTCCCTCCCTTTTCTCATATGTTTCATTTCTTAAAATCCATATATGAATGAAATCGTATGGTGTTTGTCTTTCTCTGACTGGCATCTCGCTTGCATAATACCTACTAGTTCCATCCATGTCATTGCAAATGGCGAGATTTATTCTTTTTTATGTCTGAGTAATATTCTATTGTGTGTGTGCGTGTGTATGTGTGTGTATACACAACTGTGTCTTTATCCTTTCGTCAGTAGATGGACACTCGAGCTGTTACCATTATTTAGCTATTGTAGATAATGCTGCTATAAACATCAGAGTGCATATACCCCTTTGAATTAGTTATTTTTGTATTCTTTGGGTAAATATATAATAGTGTGATTAGGGGATTATAGGGTAATTCTATTTTTAACTTTTTGAGGAATGTTTATACCGTTTTCCACAGTGGCTGCACAAGTTTACATTCCCACCAACTATACAAGTGGGTTCCCCTGTCTCCATATCCTCACCAACATCTGTTGTTTCTTGTGTTGTTGATTTTAGTCATTCTGATGGGTGTGAGGTGATTGATATCTCATTGCAGTTTTGATTTGTATTTCCTGATGATCACTGATGATGGGTATCTCTTCATGTGTCTGTTGGCCATCCGTATGTTTTCTTTGGGAAAATATCTATTCATGTCTCCTGCCCATTTTTAATTGGTTTATTCATTTTTGGGGTGTTGAGTTGTATAAGTTCTTTTTATATTTTGGATACTAACCTTTTATCATTTGCATTATGTCATTTGCAAATATCTTCTCCCATTCTATCTTTTGTCTTTTAGTTTTGTTGGTTGCTTCCTTTACTGTGAAGAAGTTTTTTTTTTTTGTTTGTTTGTTTTTTTTTTATGAAGTCCCAATAGTTTATTTCTGCTTTTGTTTACCTTGCCTCGGGAAACATATCTGGTAAGAAGTTGCTACTGTGGGAGCATCTAGATGGCTCAGTCAGTTAAGCATCTGACTCTCAATTTCGGCTCAGGTCATGATCTCAGCATTCTTGAAATCAAGTCCCACATCAGGTTCTGAGCTGGCAGTGAGGAGCCCGCCTGAAATTCTCTGCCTTCCTCTCTCTCTGTTCCTCCCCGCTGTCACTGTCTCTGTCAAAATAAATAAGTAAACAATAAAAAAAAGAAGTTGCTATGGCAGGTGTCAAAGACATTACTGCTTATATTCTTCTCTAGGATTTTTAGAGTTTCCTCTGTCACATTTGGATCTTTAATCCATTTTGAATTTACTTCTGTGTTAGTGTAAGACAGTGGTCCCGTAGCGATTAGAATGAATTCTGTTTGTTGTTTGGTTCCATACTTTTCTGCCTCTCTCATCCCCCGGTGATGATCTTCTATGATCTCCATGCTCCTTTGCATCATCTCATTTTTTACAGTGATGGTCGCTTACCTCCCCTAAGGCTCTACATTCTGACAAATAGAAATATTAGAAATTTGCAATTTAAGTTTTTAAATGTTGGGCTTTTCAATCGGAAGCTTCATCAATTGGAAGGGAAAGAGGTTGTCATCCACTGTCTACAAGATGCCGACCACCATTCACTTATGACCTCAGAGTGTCCTCGTCTAATATTTCTATGGCTCTGCTGATAACACCATTCTGAGCCATTGCTGTGTCTGTGGCCAGCTATCCCATCCTTGTGAAATTTGATTCTGCTTAAAAACAGAACAAAAAGTACCATCATGCTCACAACCTGCATCATGCTTATAAAACACACAGCTTATACCACATTCTGTGTGAAATAAATACACAAACTTATTTCTTGAACTGCGGCAATCTATTATTTTGTTCTTTGATTGTTTCACCCTACAAATTTAAAAAATTTCAAGAGCTGAAAAAAGCAAACCAGAAAACAATAAGCCTCAAGAAAGATAGCAATATTGTTAGTTTTAATGAAGTTAACACTTTTAATAAGTGCACTAGATCAGTTAAATCCTTTCAATTTCAGGTTATAGCACAAAGGCTCCCATTACCGCCCTTACATAGGATATGGTTAAAAATCTGGTATTCTCTGTAGGAAAATAAGAATCTAAAATAAAGGCAGGTCACCTGGGCCACTCAGTTGGTTAAGCATCTGACTTGATCTCGGCTCTGGGCTGATAATGTGGAGGCTGCTTGTGATTGATTCTCTCTCCCTCTGTCTCTGCCCACCCCCGATTCATGTGTTCATTCTCTCTCTCTCTCTCTCTCTCTCTCTCTCTCTCTCTCTCTCTTTCTCTCCCAAAAGAAATAAATAAACATTAAAAAATTTTAAAAAATAAAAAATAAAAAAAAGCAAAACAAAACAAAATCTAATCCAGCCTTCCTTTGACAATGGGCGATCTATACAAGTGATCCTGACTGGTCATAATAAGGGGAAAAGAAAATGAAGCAGGAAGGTTGGAAAAGGTAGCATGTTCACTGAGATTTTAGGTAATGAAGAGTTAGAGTTGTTTTCATGTATTTTTCATTTTTATAGAATTCATTTTCCAAACGAGGGCAAAACAGCTTCCATAAACCTTTTGAAAAAGCATTGTAACACAAGTCAACTATCCTCGTGTCTGAGCATAATCTCAGATTCATCCCTTTACATCAAGACAATCAAGAAAATTTTAGCTGGCTTGAATCAAGATTGCTAACATCAATTAACAACACTTCAGGAGAAATATCCACCTAAGCTTTATCCCTGAACAACCAAAAGACATAAAACGTGAAGGAAAAAGAATTTTAAATTTCTCTCCATTGCCACACTGTGCTAAACTCTGCACTCTGGTTCCACAACATAAGTACGTTAACAAGTCATTATCAAACATCATTATTCAGGATGAGAATCCATTAAGCACAGAGATTTGATTAAATGTATACTATCCTTTAAAGATCAAGATTGGAAATAAATAAAGTAATGACTGGTAGCATATACTAAGGTTTTCACGGTCATAGTCTTATATGTGGTTCATGTTCATCAACAGGCCAAACCATCAGATTGGCCGAAGGGAGAGGAAGGAAGAAAGGAACGAAGGAAACATGCTGCTTAGAACAGAACAGGACCAGAGGGATATCAGGTGTTATTTGGCACCCTGCAAGGGGGGTCCATTACTTTTTTTATTGCAATCACCCAACAGCCGAAAGATTAACATTGTTTAGGGCCATAGTGTAGCAGCAACATCATTGAGGTTCGGTGTGTTCAAAGTCTTTATTTATTATGATTCTTTACTACACCATTACCATTAGATAAATAACTACATTTTTGTTGAAAGGGAAAGTATAAAATTTATTGCCTGAAATGTACAGGCCATATTTCTTGTCCTACGCTAATTGGTGGGGAACATTTCTAACAACTATCTCCATTTCTCCCATATCTACAAATCTCCCATTTCTCTCCTTGAGCAAGAAGGGCATTGATTCAGAATATGATGAATACCAACAAGACAAAATTGATTTAGAACTACTTGGACTAGCCCGTGTTGAATATTTGCCTAGTATCTGTAAAGGACCTTGTTTCATATTAAACTCTCAGTTTAGCAGAGAAAACTGAAAGGGTCATTATACATGCTGAATCACTTGGTTCTCTCTTCCTATTGATGGTATCACTCCTTGGAAAAACATGATATTACTGAAAAACAACAAATCAGTGGGGATTATGTTTGGTGTTTGTTACCTGATCATTAAAAACAATGCAATCATATTGAGTAAATCTTGGCTTCTCTGCAGATATCCATGAAACTAATTTATTTTAATTACTCTGTACAAAAAGGGTGCATGCATTGAAATCAGAATTTATATGCAAAATTAGCTTTATTTAGTTATCTATTAATTGGGGCTTCATTACATAATAGTAAAGTGGATTGTAAGGAAACCATCAAGTTTCAGAAAAGTATATTATTTGTGAGAAGTTAAGGAAGTTTTATAGTTGTATTTTTAGTTATGCAGTAGTTTAGATTAAATTGGAGCTAATAATAATTTATTTATTTCTCCATGACAGCATGACCCTAGTTTACATGCCAATTTACGAAAATATAATTCTGTTAGGTTTTATATTACATTACATCTCCAACAAGATACATGGTACCATTTCCATTGGAAATTCTCCAATTACTAAAAATGTGTATGCTCAGGAGGATAGTGCTTACTTAAAAATGTGCTCCATTTCCAGTTAAAAATAACTCCCTGGAGATTCTGATACGTTCCATCCAACAATCTTTTAAAACTTGTGCTTATGAAAGTCCACTGCTGGAAATGATTTGAATACTGTACTCTAAAATCAGCATGCCAAGGAGGTAAGTAGGGGGATATGCATTGCAGCATCCTTAACAATCAAACACAGATCCTGAAAGCAACGAGGTTGTTGAGAACAGGGGTCGGATAAATTGTCATTTGGCTCTATAATGAAACACTTTACTTTTAGATGGAATGAAGTGGATCCATTGCTGTGACCTATAAAGCATTACAAAATATATTAGATGGAAAAGTACGGAGCCCTGTATATGATATTATCATTTCTGCAAAACTAAAAAATACATCTATATCTCCTTTAGTTCCTGAACCAAAATGTAGTGTGTCGCAAGTTTACAAAAGAAAATACAGTGATTGTCTGTGGGATGATGGCTGGGAGTCTTACAATAAAGTCAAGAGATACATATATCTAATACATGTATTGCTTTTTCTTTTCTTTTTTTTTTAAGTTTATTTATTTATTTTGAAAGCGGGAGAGGGAGAGAGGGAGAGAACATGAGCAGGAGAGGAGCAGAGAGAGAGGGAGAAAGAGAAAAATCCCAAGCAGGCTCTGCACTCAGCACAGAGCCCAATGCAGGGCTCAAACTCACGAAACCCGAGATCAAGACTTGAGCCAAAATCAAGAGTCAGACTCAACCAATGGAAGCACCCAGGTGCCCCTGTATTTAAAAGCAAAAGTAATTATTATCAGAAAATTCAGAATACTTTCTGAGATAAGAAAGAGAAAGAAGATGTGGTTGAAAGTGTATACATAAGCCTAAGTACTTTCAAAGATTCTGAAGTTTCTGCTGCTGAACCTGAATGCTAATTATACAGCCCTCATTTTACAGTTATTCTTAAAAACATAAATACATTTTAATACTTCCTTCTAAATACATATGATATGTGGCACAAAATAAAATTTCATCAAACGTAAACTTTTATAAAACAGGATAGTATCTTTCACCTGCATTATCTGTGTGCTATTTTAAAACGGAGTCTATTCCTGACTAAATTTTCTGTTCTCCAAATGTTAGTAGTGGCATTCCTCTTGATGTTATTTTTTTAAGTTAATTTATGACAAATTCTTCATCTGTACCATAAGAGATAAAATTTCTATCATTGAAATCTCATTAGATTTTATCCTTTAAGATAAGTTTCACTTTGTATATAATTATTAAAGGTTGACAAAGCTCTAAAACAAACTTAGTCTATGGATGTATTTTTGTCTCGTCTCAAGTGTCACATTTTCTGTTCTTTCAGCCCTATTTAAGTATACATATATATGGCATATATTTCTTAAGATTTAAATTCTATTCCTGGCTTGATGCTAAATATTTAGTTTACCTCTGGTTCTTACCGCATTGAGAACTTTGAGATCTTATTCTGAGCATTAGTTATTGCCTTCGCTTTCAAGTTATCTGGAAATATCATTTTGTACTGCACACGTTTAATTTCCTTCCATCTTCCACTTTCTCAGGCCTCAAGTTGGGGTTTTCTGCATATACTGTATTCTTTTATAGCATCTAATCTTTTTTAAAAATTGGTATTGAAGTAACTTTTGAGCTGACTTAGGAAAAATGTTTTATTAAAATTACAGAGAATGAATAAGAGAGAGTATTTTATGAATTTCCAATGACCTAAACATATGAGTTCATTACATTATAACTAAAGGTACTTATGACCTATATATATATATGCCTATATATATGTTTTATATATTTATTACCTATATATTTATATATATAATTTATATTATATTATATATAATTTATATTATAATTTATATAATTTACATTATAAATTATATAAATAATATATAATATTAATATATATAATAATTTCACATATTATATATAATTTATATAATTTATTTATATTATAATTATAAATATAATTTATATTATATTATATAAATATATAATATTTATATATTATTACATATATATATTCACCATGCTCTAGTACCTTCCTGAACATAAAGGAAAATTACATTGCCAAGGTTCCTTTCCAATATAGTTTGAAGCCAAATGTTTGAGATCTGGTCAATGGAATATAGTCAGATGTGATATGTCACTTCTAAACCTCGTCCTTCTAAAAAAGATGCAATCCTCTGTTCCCCTGCCATGTGACCAAAAACCTACTTGTTATAGTGGGCACGGGTGTATACACAACGGAAGGAATTCAGATCTCAGAGCCAGTGCTTAGAGGAGGGTGGAAAGAACTGACTGTCCCGCATCACACAGCAAGCCAAGTGAGACATGTACCTTTATTTTATTAAGCAATCATTGATATTTCTGGTGAGACTTGTTTCTTCCTACTTACTTCTGTCCACGACAGAAAGAGGTATCTTGAGCAGAGATGCTGCTATCAATTTAAAAAAAAAATTAACATTTATTTATTTGGGAGAGACAGAGCATGAGCAGGGAGGGGCAGAGAGAGAGGGAGACACAGAATCCGAAGCAGGCTCCAGGCTCTGAGCTGTCATCAGCACAGAGCCCGACGCAGGGCATGAACTCACACACCGTGAAATCATGACCTGAGCCGAGGTCAGATGCTTAACTGATTAGCCACCCAGGCGCCCCTGCTGCTATCAATTTTTTTTAAATAAAAATAAAAAATCTTAAACAGTGAGGACTAATAAGGTAACTTATTTCACAGGTTTAAAACTTGCGATGAATCTTCTGTAGAGTAGCCAATATTTTGTCATAGCAACTCTTTCCTGCAGTGGCCTAGAAGACAATAATTGCAAGAGTAGGTGATTCCAGAAATAATTTGCTGATTGTTTGGTGTAAATAAAAGGAAACAAATTATCCAGAGATGTGGGCATTTTTAGGACTGGAAAAACTGGATGCTTTTAGATCCTAAACAGTGAGGGATCGGATTTGAGAACACTGTGACAACAAAAACCAGAAAAAAAATTTTGGGTAAATAATGTGTCTTAGGATAAAGTCCAGATTTAGGGGGAAACTTCTCATCTATTGTTTTTCAATCTCTTCAAGGTGGCTTCCATCAGATTGAGGCAAAGAAACATGAAAGTGAGAAAAAAAATAGTGTTCAGAGTTAGCTCATGTAAAGAACTTTTGGACAGGACGCTGGAAACAAAGACATACATGACTAGGTCTTTGACATCTCTATATGTATCTATATGTAAGCCATAAGACATTTCCTCCCTCTAAAAAATTCTTTACATTGCTGGATATTTGCTAAAATCCCTGTTAGGGACGAAGTCATAGAATGGGTGGATAGGTGAGTGAGGACACCTATGTCAACATAGTTTTTCAATGTCAACTATGCAATGTCAACATAGTTTTTCAATCTCGGCAAATCCCTTAGAAGAAAACAAAACAACTAAGCAACTATAAAGACTAGGGGAAAAAAAGAAAAAAAAACCCTCAAAATAATATCCACAAAAAAAGAAAGTGACAAAATCTCGTAAACCTCAAAATCTAGGAAGCCAGGCCACTTTGGAAACCATGAGGGGTTGATATAAGCAACTCTGTGGGATGAAATCACAGATCATCCTGAGACCCAGGGGACCCTAAAGTCCCTAACAAAGGGAGAAGTTTTCATCTTAGTGGATGGGTTGAGGTCAACAGCTAAAACTGGGAAGAGTCAGGTAAAGAAGGGCCACTGGTGCTGGCCTAGCTTAGGAGGAAAGAGCTCAGGAAAGCGAACAGCTCATGTGCTGTTCCAAACCATAGATCAACAAAGAGGAGAAGCTTCTACAAGGAGAACCAGAATTGTGGACAGGAAGACCAACAGCAAAGGTAAGAGAAGATTTTTTTTTTACTTTTATTTTTTTTTAATGTTGATTTATATTTGAGAGAGAGAGAAGGACAGGGCACAAGTAGGGGAGAGAGGGAAATATAGAATCTGAAATAGGCTCCACCCTCTGAGCTGTCAGTACAGAGCCCCACACAGGGCTCGAACTCATGACCTGAGCCGAAGTCAGACACTTAACTGACTGAGCCACCCAGACGCCCGGAGAAGATTCTTAGAAAAAAAACAAAAAACAAAAAACTTTTTGGTGACAGCAAAGTAAAGAACCTTAGAATCATGAAGCTAGAAAGTTTAATGTGGCCCACCCCCTCCAGTCACCTGCACAGAAACCTCCCTGTAAATGCGTAGAAAATTCATTGTGTTCAAAGAGATACCAGTAAGGTGCGACTCAAGCTGACCCAAAGATTAAAAAATAATAATAATAATAATTAGGTGAACAACAGCCTAATGAATATGAAGAGAATAGAAAGATATGCTCAAAAAACATGAAAACCAAAAATACAATATTTCAAAACAAACTAAAAGTAATCGAGAGCACAGCAGAAGCTGTGAAGAACAGTATAATCACAATGAGAGAAATGTAATTATGAATAATTACATGCAAATGAGAACACAAAAGGGAAACTGACAAAGGGAAAGAATTAGGATTCAGTAGAAAAGATTTAGAAAGAGAAGAAAAAAACTGATTGTGAAAAAAATACTAAACCGAATACAACACGACAGAGCTGAGATTAAACAGATTTAAGAGGAAAGAAAGGATATAAGAGAAGGGCACGGAAAATCAACCACCACAGAAGAAAACTGGTGCAAGGGGAAATATCAAATGGTAATGTCGACAGTGAAAATAACTTTCTTAAAAAATATAGTTGATCTCACATATTCGGAATGAACACTATATATTTAGGAAAATCATTCCGTGACAGTAAAAACCTAGATAAGTAAAATGACTAACCTTAAAAAAAGGTGGGGGGGGGGGATAACATTAGGCATCTAGACCACAAAATCAGTCTCTTATGATCAAAAGATAACCAGGTTGGTAATGAATTGTTTCAAGTTGTCTGCAAATGCAGAAGAGGAACGAGTAAATGTATTATAGATACCATGAAACCCTCCTTTCACATCTGTGTAAAGAGAATATTCTTAGGAGTTCAGTTAGTAGAAAACTTTGTAATGTATATATATATTTTTTTCCTATAAGGTTGGTGCTACACTTTTAACCTAGTTCCAAGTACACAATATCTGATTTTTTGTAGATTAGGATTATTTTAATTTTATATCTGTATCATTCACTGTATCTCCCAGCTATAAGATTCTAGCAAAATAAAAACGTTTTACTCTAGCTATGTATCTCTAAAATACTCAGAACATGTCATTATAGCATCATCGGGAGTTACAATTTCCAGCATTTCAATGTCCTGAGAGCCACTCTAGAAGTAACGTTGCATATTACAAGCTACATGGCCTTCATTCTTTTTACACTGCTTAGAAGTTGTTTTACTAAATATAAACACAGACTATCAGACAATGTTACAAAGATTAGAATTCTGATGTCTAATTTCCATTATTCTGCTTTGTATATTTAAATTCTTTTTTCTTAAGTATAATTAACACAGACCACATTAATTTCAAGTGTAATCATATTAATTTATGTGTAGTTTATATGAAGCTATTTGCTCTCTAAAAGACCCTAGGGAGAATCTGGGCTAAATAACCTTAATCCAGCTGGGGGGAAAAAAAAGGAAAGATGTTTCCAATCTGACTAATGCACTAAAGCTCTCAGGTGTGCATTAGACAAGAACAGTGGCCTAAGTCTCAATCATGTGTACCCATTACCATCTGTACCCACTCTCAAAAGTCACTATAATCCACATTTTTCTTAAAAAAATAAAAGATTCATAAAAGGAGGCTACAAGATTTTTAAAATAGAAATAGTTAATCCATTAGGAAAAGAGTTTTATCGGGGAAAATCTATAAACAAGTGTTGCATTTTTATTCTGAAAAAAAAAAAATCAGCCCTGCGATGATGAAGAGTCGATAAAGATATTTCAGAATGTAAATAGCCACTAAATGTTATTTTTTAAAGATCAAAGAGAAATTAGCCTTTTCTAAGTTGTTTTTAGTGAGTATTACTATAATGAGGAATATATCACAAAACCCGCAAAAGGTGAGATAATTGATATAAGGAAGTAGACTTTTCAATTGTAATTTCTACAGTAAAAGAAGAATATGCATGCTTCTGCTTAATAAAACAAGAACATAGAGAAAGCTTTTACGCAGGTCCAGAGGGAATATTATACAAAAGGATTCAATTCAAGGCAATCCGACAGCAAATGAAATGATACATGTGAAAATGATTTGTGGTTTTAAGAAGAAAATACAATGTATACCCAAAGTAGGGATTTGGAGTAACATAATGATACTTGTTCTTTCAAATGATACTTGTACAACTAAAATATACATTTAACCCAAAGTCCCTAAGCCTTCTGCAGCAAACAAAATATTTCAACATATTTCCCAGCATGGAGATACAAACCTTAGATTTCTTGCCAAGTAGTAATTAGGCAAACTAAATAAGAATATGGCAATTAGTCAAAGTCATTCAGGTTCAGAACTGAACATGCTCTATATTTTTAAAACACAGTATAAGCAGCTTCTCTGCCCATCCTAAAACAACATGGAATGAAGCACAAAAACTATTATAATAACGTGAAAATTTAACATAAAAATACCTCTACTACCACTCTGACCAAATGAAATACTCTTGACATATAAATAGGTTTTAGATAGATAGATATAGAAAGATAGATAATGAGAGAGAGAGAGAGAGAGAATAACACATAGCTCATGTCAAAGTTGTCCTTATTTTCATAAAGAATGAAGAAAATTTTGTTAAGTACTTACTCCTTATCCATCAAAAATGAAACACATTTTATGAAAAAGGATAAAGTTTTCAAAATCAGACAAGGTCAGGGCACACCTGGGTGGCTCAATCTGTTAAGCATCTGACTTTGGCTCAGCTCATGATCTCGGGGTCCATAGGTTTGAGCCCCGCATTGTGCTCTGTGCTGACAGCTCAGAGCCTGAAACCTGCTTTGGATTCTGTGTCTCCCTCTCTCTCTGCCCCTCCCCTGCTTGCACTCTGTCTCTCTGTCAAAAATAATTAAAAATTTGTTTTAAAAAATCAAAAAAGGTCAATTAAAACTGAATGAAAGACCATTACAGAAATAATGTTTTGGCTACAAATACCATTGATTTAATACATTTATTGCATTACAATTTATGCAAATCAATGGACTATTTGAATCAAGAGGAAAGTTAAGAGTAAAAACCTGCCAGATTGCTTTACAAATTTACCGTGGAAATGTTTAGGAAATAAATAGGGTTCTATATAAATGCCTCTGATAAATTGCCCTATCAAGCTTGCTTTCAACTCTATATACCAGTGTTTATTCAATGATTTCAATGGCAGTTAAAGGGTTTCTCTAAGGGCTCCAAAATTCTTTTATCCACTTATAAATCCAAATTTATAAAATTTGCTTGAAACAAGGAAACTAGGCAGGTAGAAAAATAAAAGTCACAATTTTCATTAACAAATGTGTAGCACTTAGTCACATTTTGCCACTTGTTAAATGCTGAATATTAAAAAAAAAAAAAAGTAAAGGGGAGCTGTATTTCCAGAGGATATAAGTATAAAGCGCAAAGAAAGTAATCGGTGATAAGCTAGGAAGTTACTTTTTTATAAAGTTGAACAAAACAAACCAAAATGAGCCATAAAAATACATAATGCATTTCTTATATTGACTTTGATGAAGGCTGAATTGTCCAATCGTTCCATACCAAAACAGACAAACAAACAAACCTGCTCTTGGCTGTACCTTGATTTAGAGACGGAATAGTTCATAAACTCTATCCTATACTGCAATACATATCAACTCTGTTTAAAGGCCAGAAATTATTCTGAAATAAGTCATCGCACTGGCGTGTGTATGCAATGACATGTCTATCATTCTGTCTCATGAAGCAGTGAATTTTTACCACAGTTAATACAAGACCATTATTCCATTCCACAGGTACCACTAGGTAATTATAAAGCCCTTGGTTAAAAACGACGTGAAAGAATGTTTCAAAGAGTGAATATACATAGTAAAGGATGTTGGGAGGGGCCGCACGTCCTGGCGTTTAGCAACGTTATATATTTTACCCACCAGTGGTAACCTTTGTTTTCACGAACCTAGACTGGTAGCTGAATGTGACCAAAATCTGTAGTATACATTTTCACTTTTTTGTGTGTGTGTGTTGGGTTAGAAATTGCTCTCACATTTAACAACTTTGACACAGCCACCGCTCCGAAAGCTCAGGACTCGGGGACAGAGCCCGCAGAGTGTGACTGGATGTGGATGACCAAGCCACTCAAAGCCAGAGTCCTGCCGGCTCCTTTGAAGATGTTTGGAATTTGAACACTTTGATCATGAAGTCAGCATCAAACCCCGAGGATCCAGGAAGCGTCAATGCAGAGCATGGGCCCCCCACACGGCAAGTTGATTCAGGCTTTCAGTGGAATTTCTGGCTTGAGAACACGCCTCACTAGAGACGTGAGTTTTGCGCAGAAGTGAAAATTTCAGAGATGCAAAAGCCCAGTAAGGTGTTAATCCATCATTCACTGACCTGTTTAAAGAATCAAGCACCTTCCTTAGACATAGGGATACCAAAAGCACTCCACCGACCCGGTATCATCTTTGATAATTGAAATCTTTGCAACTTCACCGGTTGAAGGGAAGTTGGTCTCTCTAGTGAGGCTCAGTTCTCTTCATCAAATAGCCCTAATTTATTTCCCCTCTTGTAGCTACCTCCTGGGCAGTCTGTGTCCAGTGACTGAGTAGTCATATGCTGCAGGTACAGGTCCCATGCAAGCAGGAATCCGGTTTCACCGACGACCAGTGTCCTGACTCACTCTATCGTAGACCATTAGTGAAGGCTATGTCGGCCTCAAAGTACCCGTGAGGTCAGCTGGGCTCTTTCGGCTGTCACCACAGGGTAGCCCACCCTCTCCCAGACCCCTCACCTGTCCCCTTACTTTCCCATACGCAGGTATTCGTTCCCAGGCAATTCCCTGACTACCTGAGACGCTGCTTCCCAGGGACCCCTACTCATGAGACACACTGTTTATCTGTATCAGTAGATGTTCCCCTAGACTTTCTCCCTTGTCTGCTTTGCCCTCACCACTTAGTTTGCTTCCTGGGTTTCGTATCTACAAGACAAATGGAACGGGGATAGCCCTGGCCGCTGACACAAACAAGCATCATGTTCTTCCCACTAATTCAGAACCCAAACTGCAAGGACCGCAGAGTCACGTGCAGGCGTGAGAAAGAATGCAGGCCCAGAGACCCAAATTCTGTGGATTACAATCTCCTGGAACCTGCACGTGGGCCTTGTGGGGGTTGATGTGGGAGGAGACGTAATGATACCCAGGGTGCGGTAAGTGACAGGTAAGGTGACCAACTGTGCCTGTTGCTTGTGATATTACTGTTTTCATACCTGGAAGACTCCTGAGGAGGAAACTTCTCGGTCACAGGGAAACTGGGACGCTTGGTCATCCTGTGGCCAATACACATTAGCCCTTTTTTATGAAGTATATAAAACCCAGAGCAGAGACTGAGAATCTTGTTGCCTATGGCAACTGCCACTCAAGGCAGCTTAAGACTTATTTTAAAGGCTCATATGGTGGTTCACACAAAGATGTCATTTTAAAACTACGAGTCCTCTCACAGTGCCTGCATTCACTTACGATTCTCGAACCGGACACATAACAAAAAAGTCCCAGTTCTCAAATTGTGAACATCTTAAATGTGAATAACTTGGGACAATACCCTCGCTTTCCTGCCTTTGGAAGCCCATCTCAACCAGCCATCAGCCCATGGAGAATATTTTTTCACTCCAGTTTTCTGCCACACCGGGACAATAAATCATACCTTTGTATTCCTAAAGCCTGAGTCATGGAAATAGTATTATTTTACGTAAAATTTCATTTTATAATTACTATTAGGCATTTGTCTCACCTTACAGATTTATGCTTTTGCAAACTTGCTGATCTATAGTTCTTTCACCAATAATTTACTCTGGCTTCCCTGTAACCTTTGCAACCATAATTTCTCTATCTTTTGAAATTTTAAAATAAATCTTGGGGCGCCTGGGTGGCTCAGTCGGTCAAGCGGCCGACTTCAGCTCAGGTCACGATCTCACGGTCCGTGAGTTCGAGCCCCGAGTCGGGCTCCGTGCTGACAGCTCAGAGCCTGGAGCCCGTTTCAGATTCTGTGTCTCCCTCTCTCTCTGACCTTCCCCTGTTCATGCTCTGTCTCTCTCTGTCTCAAAAATAAATAAATGTTAAAAAAAATTTTTTTTAAATAATTCTAAAGTATGTGTGCTGTCCTGTTGTATTATTTTTGTCGTTGTTGTTATAAGCCATAACATAACCTCTGTCTTCATGTGGATAAAGTAAAATCAAGTTTTAGAGGTTCACGAGACCTCCTTTCACGATTCAATTTTCAGTTATGTGAATAACAGGAGGTAACAATTCCCAAGGGAAGCATCCAAAGTGTCATAGACTAACTGCTCCATTTTCTATTTTGCCAATTACACAGAATATGCTAACTATACTAATATGGCACAAATTGTAAAAAAAAAAAAAAAATCAATGTTAAATAAGAATTTTATTAATGAAGTAAGCTGTCCAGAATGCAAGGTGTAAGCAGTAGTCAATATTTTGCAGAGGGGCATTAAATACTTTGTCATATTAACTAAATGAAATTCATAAAAGAACATGTAAGAACAGCCGGGAGGATTGGTACGATCTCTGGTTTCCCTTCCAACACACAGAACTCTGAATGCAGCATTCCTGCCTTACCACAACAATGACAACAAAAGCCAGACAAACAGAAAAGCCATTATTTTCTTAGACCCACCCAAGAACAGAAGTTGCAGAGAAAATCACCTCCCTGCAATCTAGAGAGAAGTTATTTCCAGGTAGACACAAGGACCTAAGCTTTGCTTACCTAATGCAGAAGTGACAGGATGCTGGGAACCGGTCGGAACATTAGCATAGAGATGTTCATGAACTTCTGGAAACCAAGTGTTCACAAGCAGGATAGTCTTCTAGGGCAACAGTCGTACTCTTCCTTCTCCAGAGGCTTTCACAGGCTTTAACACCAGGTATTCTCAGCTTCTCAACGTGAAGAGCAAGGTGAACTGCTATGACTCCAACAGAGGGATAGAAAGAGCAGCCATTGTGAAGTTCACCGAGACCTTTCTTCCATGGACCTAGGGTTTAATTTAATCTCAGGAAGGTCATCATCACAGGCCACCAGGAATGTCCCATTCTGGCTGGCACACAAGAAATACTACCTTTCCAGCCGCACTCCAGCCCTGTTCAGCCTTCTCGTCTCAATTAAAAGAAGAAGAAAGAATGTAACCACAGAGGAAAAGGCTCCAAGGACCCAGATGGAAAGAATCAAAATACATGTGCCACAGCCAGGGAAGGAATCAGGTGGTGTGGCAGAAAAGTTCTACTACTGGAGGAGGGACAGACACATTTGTGAAGGTCACAACTCCAAGACACAAGGCTACCATGCACTCCAAAAAATGAGAACCAATCAAAAGATTAGAGATTAATTTCCCTTCCCCACGTCTTATGACCATGCCAATAAGGCTTCAGAACAACAGCAAATTACAGCCAGAAGAGCAGTGACAGACTGTCTTGGAGGAGAAGCACAAAGGGGATCCCTAATGTTAAAAAGACAAAGAAACAAAGTCACTATAGACATTTGATGCCTTTGGAGACCATGGGCACAGCAAATAATCAGGGCAACCCATGCAGAGATTAATGTCAATTCTCTTATGAAAACACTATTGCCTTAGTATCTAGCACCCCATAGAACATGTCTGGCTCTCAACAACAGCAACCAAAATTACAAGGCATGTCAGAAGAACATTTGGTAAAATTCAACTTCCATCCGTGATAAAACCACTAAAAATCTGGCAATAGAACCTAACCTTCTTAACACAAGAAAAGATATGTCCCCAAAACCCTGCAGTTTACCTTATATTTAGTTGTGAGACATTGACTTCTTTACTCTCAACATGAGGACCAAGACAGATATCTCCTTTGCCCCTCTACTCCTACTCACCAAAATGCTGAAAATCACTCACTAAGAATGTCATGCCTGGGGGCAAATTGGCCGGATTCTTTACGCCATGCCAGTAGAGTACCATTTAAAGGTTCACTTGATGAGGACTTTTTAACAAATACCTAATTGGTCGTATTCAACATTCATTCAAGAGACACTTGATACGTACCCACTAAATAACAGAGATTAAAATAAGCATGGGAAAGAGAAGTATGAGAACAGGTAATATTCGCTCAGTAGCCTATAACCAGTAGTTATTTCTGTCAGCACTTTTTTTTTCCCTTTAGCTCCTTCCATAGGGTCATGTCACATTTGTAACCCAGTTGAGGACTTTGTCACAGGTTGTATTTCACCCCCGGATTCCCCAGACCTCCTAGTTGATTTTTTTTTTTTAATTTGCATAGGTTAAGTTTCACCTTTTGTGTTAGGAAGTTTGGGGTTTCAACAAAAGCATGGCATCGTGAAACTACCACATATATGTGTTACAGAATAATTAATCATTTTACTTTAGGTCGTTAAGTATTACACATTCTAGATTCTCACCCGTCAAGCTTCACTACTGATACTGATGAAGTTTTCTACCCTGTACTTCACTACAGTTTCTTCAAAGACAAGTCAAAGGCTATAATCCTTTGATAAACCTCAAAGCTGATGCTTTGAACTGAAGAGTCAGTGACTTGGAAATGGAGTTGTTATGTTTTCTTTCTAATCTCCTAACATTTTTATATCGACAATTTTTGAAATTGTATGTAACAACAAGCTAAGGGGCAAAATAAATAAACCAAATTCTATTCTTCACTTCAGGCAAACATGTAGATATTTGTTTCTGATATTGCTATTCTAATTGTAAAATTCTAATCAAAAGACAAATTAAAACTTTCACCCAACAATGGCTTCATCCAGATTGTAAAATATTTCATCTTCTTTGCCAGTGTTGATCACAAGCTTTGATTAAGTCTGCAGTGAAATTTGCATAACCATGGATACTGTGTTGAATGAATTCAGATAGATGGGTATGTGTTTTTGGCGAGGAAGTTTCTGTCATAAATCATAGGTTTTAGTCTGTAAAATAAATGCTGTTCTCATCAAGGTAAATGCAAAAGCAGTTACATATAACATGTTCCTGTCTATAATCTTAAATCTTACATAAATATTTGAAGAAACAATTACTTTTCTATTGAATTTAATCCCATGACAAGGGGTCAGGATTCCCTGGTGAAATTCAAGGACCACCTGCTGAAGAAGAAGGCAACAAAATGCAACAAAAATATCAACCCCTTGGAGTTCAGAAGTCTATAGCTATCTTGTGTAAGGACAAAGCTGAAAAGTAGCCTGACAATCATATTGTATCTTCTTATGGTTGTTGAACCAAATACAGACACCTGGATTTTCCTTCATTAGTTCTATGAAAATTGTTTCCAACAGGTTAAGATTTAAAATCTTGGGATTTAGTTAACAAAATTCATCTCCGGATTAACTATTTTAGAGAACCCGAATTTGTAGAAGAGTTGCATTATTTTTTTACTCTTTAGAAAGGTCATGAAAAGCAGGAACAGCTTGATTATTTAGCTGCACCAAGTGGTTTTTCTGGGGCAAAAAAAAAAAAAAAATGGAAGCTAAAGAAGGTAGTGTAAAGCACTATATCCAGGTAGTAATTCTCGAAGCTTCCAATTTTCTTTATGATTTCACATGTTCACAGAATAAAAGCCAAGAGAAAAATCTTTTTTTAACTCTATTTTCATTTAAATGGCACCTTTTGAGATTAAACTTTAAAAAATTCTCAAGCAAAACTATGAAACATGGGACTCTTGGCTGTATTTTTTTTTCTTTAAAGTTATATAACTTATTGCAGACGGAACTTCATCATTTCCTCAAATGCTGGGAAACTCATTTAACTATGTTGTATGTGAACTTGTCGACGGATTTGAGAAAAGCAATTTCAGATGTCAGAATGAGAAAGCACCAAGGGGGGGAAAACACAATCTTTTAAAATGCAATCTCTATGTTAAGATGCATTATTATTCCCTGTAATGTTACCCTTTGATGTACGTATAATTCCTAGGGTAGTCAATTAAAAGATTAAAAGACCCTGTGGCCACATTATGAATTATAATTATTTGAGCAATCTGGTGCCCAGGTAGATAAATGGCCTGCAAAATAGTTTGAAAATAATGATGCTAGTACAGAAGGAACTCAAAGTATGTTTTTCTTTTTGAACTCAGCACTGTAACATAATTTCTTAAACACTTTGTCTTTCAATGTCAGCTCTTGGAGCCACAGGTTACTGACTTTGAAAAATTTTTGGAGGATCTGTGCAGACAAGTATACTCATTCCTCTTTAAATTGCACCACAGATAAGAATGCTGGTCTGTGAAAACAATTGGCCCAGGGCTTAACACACACTCTTCTAGAAAAGTCTCAAAGTGCTGGCTCCTGATCTCAAAATCAACTATAACCATTCGGATCTGACCCTTCTCGAATCTGATGGTATTTCTGTATTTTCCCCTGTGGGCAGGCACATGAATGCAATTCACAGTCAGCGCACTCACCCGTCTTTGAGGCTTATGAGCATTACTTCAGTCATAAAAAAAGCCTTACCACACCAGCGGCTATCTCAGCCTTCTGGTAAACCCTAGCAGTCCCCCCAAAGCACTTCATTTGGAAGTTAGAGACACTTTCCCAGGTAAAAATGGAGCCCTTTAAACCCAAAAATTCAATGGAGGAAATTTAATATTCTCTATCACAGATTCACTGCACACCCTATACTAATTCACTAGGAGATGTTAAACAATAGTCCTCCTAATACAAACTCGAATGATAGACACTACCAACAGCGAAAAAAATTTGCTATAGGATACAGCACGTGTAATTAAATTTTATAGAAATATGTGAAAGCATTTTAGGCTTAACATGGTATAGTACAAAGTATGCCCAGTTCTGTCCTATTCATTTTTTCAACAAATATTTATTAAAACGTAGCTCATAAGGATTAAATCAGTCTTTGATATAGACTCTGAGATAATTTGCCAAATAATTCAAATTTGAAATAACCGTCTCTAAAATTATAATTTAGCCTTACCTTAACTAATTTTATAGCAAGCATAATTATATATATATATATATTATTATATCAGATCTAAAATGATTAATTTTTATATTTTAGTTCAATTATATTTATTTTGACTTGATTTAAAATCTACATATACATATTTCTCACATGTATGCTATAATACAGACAAAACATTTTCCCAATATCTCATTTAATATTTTATAGCCATATTAGACAATAGGAGTTAAAGGTTCTTAAGCTTTAATATTAATAAGAATTATATGGGGATCGCCTGAGTGGCTCAGTTGGCTAAGCGCCGGACTGTTGATTTCTGCTCAGGTCATGATCTTGGGTTCATAAGTTCAAGCTCCACATTAGGCTCTGTGCCGACAGGGTGGATCCTTCCCCAATATACGTATTTTAAGTTCATTTATTTATTTTGAGAGGGAGAAGAGCACAGTGGGAAGAGGAAGAAAGAGAGGGAGATATATATAGATATATAGATATATAGATATAGATATAGATATAGATATAGATATAGATATAGATATGGATACGGATACAGATACAGATATAGATATAGATATAGATATAGATATAGATATAGATATAGATATAGATATGGGATTGGGCGTCTGTGTGGCTCAGTCAGTTAAGCATATGACTCTTGGTTTCAGCTCAGGTCATGATTTCAGGGTTCGTGAGATTGAGCCCCCTGTTGAGCTCTGAGCTGCTGGGGGGAGCCTGCTTGGAATTCTCTCTCTCCCTCTCTCTGTGCCTCTCCTCTGCTCACAGTTGTGCTCTCATTCTCTCTCTCAAAATATATAAATAACCTTAAAGATAAATAAATAAATAAATAAATAAGTAAGAATTATATGGGACACATTCTTTTATATTCAGATTTCAAATCTCCATCCATTCTAAAGTATTAGATTCAATAAGATTGTCTCAGAACTAGGAATTTGCCTTTTGACCAATATTCCATGTAGTTTTCATGAATAACTCAAGTTAACATCACTTAAGAAGCCATTGAGTTAGATGTCATTATTCTTTTTTTATTATTATTTTAGAAAGAGAGAGAGAGAGGAGAGGAGAGGGGTAGTGGGAGAGACAGAGAAAGAGAGAGGGAGAGAATCTTAAGCAGCCTCCATGCTCAGTGGGGAGCCCAATTCAGGGCTCGATCCCACGACCCTGAGATCATGACCTGAACTGAAATCAAGAATCAGATGTTCAGCTTATTGAGCCAACCAGGACCCCCTTTGTGTCATTATTTTGATTTCGCCGTGCTCAATCAAGTTTCACCTAATGAATGAAACCTGTGTCTTTCTGCTCAAAAGACCTTAGGCATTTATGTCACCCATACATAGAGCTGTTCTTTCAGTATTTTGTCAAAGTGGACTATATAAACATTTTTTTTTTAATTTCAATGACTAAATTCATGGATTCTTCTTAGAGAGGACAGTAATTATATAAGTTCTGATGCTTAAAGAGTATATATGTTTTATAATAATTTATAATAGAGCCAGGATATTACATCAGTAATGTCTGAATATTATGAAAACAGAAATAAAGGATTATGTATTCTACTTTTTTGGGGGTGGGAGTTGGTTCAATTGGATACACCTACAGACAACTGAGTCACTTTGCTAACAAGCCTCTGTTAACAGGAGCATTTCTCCTGCTTGAGTTCCTGACCCCCTGCAGAAGTTTCTTTCACTTCATTAGATACTATGACTAATGTTGATGACTGGATTTCTGGCGTATTTGGCGGCCTGGATGCACTTCTAAAGATATATACCAAAATCAGATAACCTGACCTTGTATGCTTTTAAAAATACAAACATAATAAATTTCTTGGAACTACAATTTATCTGGACAAGCAAATAAATACATGGTAGATAAATTCACATCCCATGAGACCAAGAGGCAAGAAAATGCTCCATAAACTTTCTTTTTCTCTCTCTGCCCTCCGGTTCAAAGTGGATGAACACTTCAAGGATATGGACACACGACGACCACAAATTCGCCTCCTGAGGCTTCTAGCATTTTCTAAGGATCTGATAACTCAAAACCAACAGACACTGCCCACATTCGTCTATTATTATTAATCTCTGTTGAAGAGTACACATAATATTAATTCCTTCTTTATTGAAATGCAACTAGAAACATAAGATATGCAAAGTAATATTAAGTAAAAAAACATCTTAGAAGATAAAAGATCACTGATTATATGTCTAATGCTGTCTTCTGATCTCTAAAATTCAATAAAATGGCTGAAAAATATTTATGCGTTCATTTAATAAACATAATATATACTGCGTATGTATATTTTAAACACAGGTTGAATAGGCAATATAATAGATGAATTTTTAGATTACATTTATTACAACCATTTATTTTTAATTAAACCCAAAGTTTGAATGTGGTCATCCCAAATATAAAAGAGTATGTAGATGTACAAAGTCAAATGTTTTTACTGGCCTCAGTGATCTAAAACAACTCCCTCTGGACGACACTACTGTGTTTTTTGTACATTACAGATATGTTTGCCTCTGGAAGAGGTAATTTCAGAAGTGACACTGGAGAGTTATAACTTTTCAAGTTTCTCCTTGTGTTTTGCTTTAGAGAAAAGGATGTAAAACTCAGTGCTATCCATCAGGTTTCAAATTTGCCCACCTCCGCGCCCCACCCCATGGGTGATTAGTCATGAATGGACATGACCCCAGAGATACAATGCTTTTCCTAAGTGCACAGGAAACCCTGGGGTTTCCCAGTGTGTTCACAGAATAGAAAGTAACACCACCGAATCCCCTTCAGTCCAAAAGTATATGGCACAGAAGTAACTGACCATTTCTCTCACTTATAAATTCTGTGGTCTTGGGGATCTGATCTTCGTTCTTTTCATCAATCGAAAAGGCATAACTAAGTTGCCCAACTCAGCAAGTTTATATGAAAAGCAAATATGAAAATGTGTAAGGATCATACCAGTTTTTAAACAATTCCTTTATTATCAAATACATATCTTCACCGCATATCTCGTATGTCTATATCTGTGCAAATATTATGGAGAGAGAAACTTCAAAAGTACTCTTTATACATAAACTTAGAGTTTGTAACTGTGGTCAAAAGAGCTCATTTTCTGTACTCTGGCTACATCCGTTTCAAAAGAACACATATCTGTACCATGAACCAAAGGAAGGTCTCACTGCCTCAAAGAGACAACACAGCTCAGCACCGTCTTACCAGCTGCATGGCAACAAGAGCTCAGGAGAGCCTGGCAGTCACTACTCCATTGCCAGGACCAGATCAGTGCAGTATCCTGGGGACAGAGGAGTCGTGGACGAGAGAGAAAATCACATGCCTTAAATATTTTGTTTTCCTTGTTTTCCTTTACATTTTTCTTCTGCCTCCTGGAATACTCTTGGGAAATATTTGCATCCTTTTTTGGAGACTATCCAAGTGAGAGCAGTTACAGAAAGTGTCTTCTGTTCAACATCAGCAATATAATATGCACTTAAGCTACAATCAGCTAAAAGCCAGACAGAACAAACACTTCATTTCATTTCTCATCATAGAGATAATAGTTTATAAATTGTTTTGTGTTCCTGAACTAGGGGTAAGAAACTTGAGAAATTTTTGCCAGTTTCTTTTATGGTACATAGAGTGCGCTAAGCAATGTCTTGACACTATTGCTGACAAAGACACACACACACACACACACACACACACACAAAGATAAAACAATAAGAATATAAGAATGGATTCTGCTACTTAATTATCTGGGAAACCAACTACCTTAGGTTAGTTAGTTAGTTGCTGTTTTTTAGTTATGCACATATACATACATAGTCAAGCATCTTAAATAGATGCGTAGGACTGCATATTTTAAAATATATTTGGGGGGCGCCTGGATGCCTCAGTGAGTCAAGCATCCAACTTCAGCTCGGGTCATGATCTCACGGTTTGTGACTTTGAGCCCCGTATCGGGCTCTGTGTTGACAGCTAGGGCCTAGAGCCTGCTTCAGATTCTGTCTCCCTCTCTGCCCCTGCCCTGCTCATGTTCTCTCTCTCTCTCTCTCTCAAAAGTAAATAAGTGGGTGATGGGCATTGAGGAGGGCACCCTGTTTGACAATAAATTTCATATTAATTTTTTAAGTAAATAAACAGAAAAAATTAAAATATATTTGGAGTTAAATATTTTCCATGAATTTATATTTTACTTCCAGCATTCTGTTCTTGTTCTATCAAGATAACATAGAATTTCAAAATTACACAATTGACATAACTATCAAATTAATTTATTTTAAATGATACTAAGCATTACTTTATATATTTTGGCTTCTAATATAACAAATTTAACCTACTTCTTAATGAAGTTAAACATTACAGTCAAATTCCAGTACATGTACTAATAATCTACAAAGGAGACAAAAGTATATAAAATTTTAGAAGCCAACATGAAGTAAAATTGGTCTCGGTGTGGCCAAGGGGAAGCTGAATGACTTGGAAAAATATTGCTTAAGAAGTAATTGCTGACAAAATTGTGCCCCAGCAAAATCAGCATGATTATCATAATAGACATAAATTACCACCATATTATCCCATTTCTAACCAAAAACTACTTCTCAGCCTACCAGAGAAATTTACTTCAGTGTAATTTCACTCTGTATTTTATAAAAGATATCAATACATAAGAATCATTTACATTAATATATTTTAACATTACATCTCTGGAATATTGCATTTTGATAATTACCATTATTTTTTAACATTCTGGAGCTAATGTTTAAATCTTAAAATCTTATAAATGGTAGTATAAAATCTATGATTTTTGTACAAAATTTCGATAGCACAGTGGATAGCTTTAAAGTGCGGTGAGGAAAGCTGAGCATTGCTTTTTGAATGCATATTTTATAACATGGCGGTATAGAAGTCAGGAAGAGGAAAACCGTAAGTCTTATTGCATTTCTTGGCTCTCTTACTTCACTTGGAGGTATTTGATATGTTCTGGCCAATCAAATGTGAAAGGATGTCACAAGGGAGATGGTCAAGATGCTTCACTATCTGACCCACCTTCCCTCTTTTCCCTTCCCGACACTGGCAAGTTTGGGGCCAGTTGTTGAGAGCGATTGTGTCAGGATGGAAGGAGCCTTGACTCATGGGGTAAAGTTGCCCAGAAGAGATATCAGACAAAGAATATTTGCATTGGGCAGTAAATCATTTCAATTTAAACTCACCCTGTAGGAACTAGATAAAAAAAAAAAAAAAAAAAAAAGGAGGGAACCAAAACATAAGAGACTCTTAAAAACTGAGAACGAACTGAGGGTTGATGGCGGGTGGGAGGGAGGGAAAGTGGGTGATGGGCACGGAGGAGGGCACCTGTGGGGATGAGCACTGGGTGTTGTATGGAAACCAATTTGACAATAAATTTCATATTTAAAAAAAAAGGGAGAGAGAGACTAAAGCTAATAATAATAAAGGAAGAAATCAGGTATTGAGAATGTCTTGACTGGGGAGCCATTTCAAGAAGCATTGGAAGGAACGTTCCCAAAAGTGAACGTGTGTTTCAATGTTGCTAAAAGTAAGAGGACTGGGGTCACACAGAAGATACTCATTGACTGAGAGATTTATGGAAACCTTGGATAATGGTGATTAAAGAATGAAAAAGGACTGTTTACATGGAGGTCACAGTGTAAAAATTAAAGTCTGAAAGGAATTTTCTGAAGGAAAAGGGCCATGGTGTCAACTTGCTCTTTGCATAAACTTCTTGTTCTTAAACAGAATTTACAATATAAAGACATGTTCCTTTCTTATGACAAGAGCAGAGAAATAGTGAATATAGCCACACGGCTTTCTTTAATACCAAACCTTTACATAGATAACAACAGAGAACAAGCCATCAGATCTCCTCTCATCATTTAAGTTTGATTCATCAACCTGAGTCTGTACTATAGTTTAACAGGAACTTGTCATATGTTAATACATATTCAATGCCATCTAAAAATACACCATATGAAAATGTACAAATAATACGTATCTCATTATCTTAAATAATTATTTTTATTTAAAGTCTATTCTTCTGTGTTCAGTGAAAGTTGCGACATCCAAATATTCTTAATATTAAAGCAATTGGAAATATCTATCTGTTGATCGGCTTTGTTATGATAAGAGCACAAAATGACAGTACAGCAGCCTTCTAGTGACATCTACTGAACAACCAAAGTCTTCTTTCAGCAATAAATATAAAAGGAGAAAGTATCTGAAAAACAGAAAGAAAAAAAAAATTTCCCGGGTCTCCGTACAGAATTAAATTTGAGATTTAAAATCAGAAAATTAGGTATTACTTAGTTAAACGTGGCAGAATAACTGGCTGAACAAGACAACTTATTGTGTCGACACATCACAAAATATAAATTACTGTCAACGCGGGCTGTCAACGTTACTATCTCTTGGTCTCCACTTTTACAAAAGTTTAACTTAAGGGAATATAACTTTAAGAATTAAAAAAAAAAAGATTTCTTATGAAAGGAGGTGCTGACAGTGAGCACTGAGTACATAATAGACTCAAGAAAGTTGGAGAAAAAATGAGACCTAAAAGTCATATTTATGAGAGCAAGCAAGATTAGAAGAATTCTGATGGGGAAAAATGAAAAACGGTAGCAGTGAAAACAAGTTTAGAAAGAAATTACAAAAAAACATTTGAAAAAAATTCTAAAAACTACGTTATTCATAAAATATATATATTAGCTAAATGAACACATAATAAATACATGGCATGGGTCAATGATAAGTCGAAAAGTACAAAATGTTTTTAATGCTAGCAAAGTGTACAGATTAATACAAACTTTTTTTGTTTATTTATTTTGAGAGAGACAGAGACAGCACGAGTGAGGGAAGGGCAGAGAGAGAGAGAGAGAGAGAGAGAGAGAGAGAGAATTCCAAGAAGGCTTTGCACTGTCAGCAGAAAGCCCAAGGCAGGGCTTGAACTCACAAAACTGTGAGGTCTTGACCTAAGCCAAAATCAAGAGTCAGATGCTTAACCCCTACTGAGCCACCCAGGTCCCCCAGATTAATAAAAACTTTTAAATATTGTATCTGGGTCTCCTGGGTGGCTCACTCGATTGAGTGTCTGACTCTTGATGACTCTTGATTTTGGCTCAGGTCATGATCCCAGGATCATAGGATCGAGCCCTGCATCGGGCTCTGCACTGATCCTGGAGCCTGCTTGGGAAACTCCCTCTCTGCCTTTCTTCCCTGCTCTCTCTCTTTCTCAAAAATGAAAAGAAAGAAAGAGAAAGAAAGAAAGAAAGAAAGGGAGGAAGGAAGACACTTGTAACATTTGGCATGTGTCAAAAATAGAGCTGTTATAATTCATCACTTAAAATAGTATGTCATGACCTTGGGACAATCATTTATATTCTTTAACTGGAAAATAAAGTTGTCAAGTATTTTTAAGAATCTTTTTAATGCTTAACTCACCGTTTTCTTTTTATAGTATTATCTTAAATATTTAAAGCTATTCTAGAACATTCCATTAGTATGGGTTTGATATTAGGTTTTGGCACATGTTTGTGATTTTAAACTATGGAAGCAATTATATAAGAATCCAGCCAAATTATGTATCTAATATTTTATTGCTCTTATCAATAAAGAATAGATGATTTTATGAAAAGCTGTGTATCAATAATATCACGATCTTAGGAACACGGAAATTTTCTTTTAATTTGTTTGAAGGTAAATAGAAAAGTCATTGATCTTTACATCTTGTTCTTAACCAATATACAAACATCAATGCAGTTTCTGGCTCTGATGCTCAGGGACGCTGTTACAGTTGCACATATATTGATAACATTTGAACATGCTAGTACATTCTGTGACAAAGTAAAAGCAAAATAATTAAGTGGAAAATTGGATCATAACTCAAGAGGCATAGCTTCCACTGCAGCATAAGGAAGAAAGAACCAATGATGTAGATACAAATATATTTGTAGATTCAGAAGCGGACAGGAAATTGTTGACTCAACAGATCTCAGTTGCTCAAACTTTTGAACATTCAAAGCAGAACTAGACTTACCAGCTCCTAAGAGGTAACCTATGAGCCCTTGGATTTTTCTGTTTAATAAGAATATTTCTATATGCTTGAGGGTTTGAGATAAGCTGTATCTGTCTGACCAAACAAGTTTATCCTGTTGACGTAATTTCTGATAAAAGTGCTATTCTGTTCAAATTTTGGGATCCTGGGAGAGAGGAAACGAGGCCGGAATCTGAGTGACTGAGGTCAGTCACACGGGCCGAGGCCCCAGCAGCAATGCATAGATCATGATTTTCACCTTGTATTGACCAATCTTCTCTAAGCCTGTAGACCACGTTTGGAACCATTTTGTATTGATTTTGAGTTTTGTCACTACCTAGAAGATCAAATCTTCTACCACTGCATATTTTATTAACCCAAACTTGTTAAATAATATGACTACCTTTCTATAAATCATCTTAATCTCTCTAAAAGAGAGACTGTATTAATCCAAATCAACTCCACATGAACACAGTATATTTGGATTTTCCCATCCCCTTGCTTCTTCCTTTCCCTCAGAGATCAGAGTCAATGTCTTTTCTTTTTTTTTTTTTATTCTTTTTTTATTTTTTTTAATGTTTATTCATCTTTAAGAGAGAGAGACAGAGCATGAACAGGGGAGAAGCAAAGAGAGAGAGAGGGAGACACAGAATCTGAAGCGTGCTCCAGGCTCTGAGCTGTCAGCACAAAGCCCAACACGGGGCTCAAACTCACAAACCACGAGATCATGACCTGAGCTGAAGTCGGCCACCCAACCAACCAAGCCACCCAGGCGCCCCAGTCAGAGTCCATTTCTGAGAGTCCATACAATGTCATAGCATGAGTTGAGAAACTGAGGTTGTAACAAGGCTTCTGGAGGTAGCAGTGATCCTCTATCCTAAGTGGCCATGTCATTTTGGGTCATCAGTAATATTTGTTTCTATATCTAAAGTCTCTATGCCAGATACCGTTCTGCACATTTTATTATGTATCAATTTGCCTAATTTTCCATAGATTTTAGACCAAAGGAATCTGAGGTACAAAAGATTAAGTTACTTGCCTAACATGCTACAGCTAGAATGGGCTCCCAATACTGAACTCAGTCACTACAATATACTGCCTCTATAGTTTCCCAAGGTAAACAGCCCCATCAGTCCTTGGAGGTCGACGTATATTTATTCATGCTGGCATCACAGAAGCCACTCTGCCCATCCCACCCCTACCTGTCTTTAGTTCCATTATCTTGTAACTGCTGCTGTCTATTGGGAAGATCACAAGAGTCCTTTAGGTCATCAGTCTCTCAATGTCATTTGTGTGTGTGTGTGTGTGTGTGTGTGTGTGTGTGCATTCTGTCAAATGTCAAATGTCATTTGTATGGAATGTAGCCCCCCCCCCAAACCAGGTATCCATATGCCTCTGTCTATGCTCCATTTTCATGCCATGGTAAAACAAGAAACATTCCATGGGAATTGCCTCCTAGGGCAAGACAGGAAGTAGAACACAGACCTCCCATCATTTCACATCTCCAAACTATGTGAAGCTTCCATTTTCCCTACTTGTTGGATCTAGCATCAGGTGTGAACCCAGGTACAAAGACCCTTTTCAAAGAACCACTGATCTCCCCACTTTCCTGTGGATTTTCTTCCCAGCTGTGTTGAAGGTGGGGCAAAGAAGAGAGGGATGATGGCTATGCCTTAACATGTATCCCTTCTAGATCTGTTTTACAAGTGAGCTAAATTTTATTAAAGTTTAAAATCCAATGGTTTTATGTTTTTGTTCTCTAGTCGACTTGACAGTTTCCCATGGAGAGGTGGGTTGTAAGAGAGTTAAAGATTCACAGGGGTTGAGAGAACAACAACAAATAATTCATAATGTCCTATCACTGTAGCAAGGGTAAAAATAACAAAAGATTATCTCCTGTACCCAGAGAATTCAGGGACCTCGGGTCCAAATCCTTACCTTCTAATTAGTTGTGATTTCTAGAGTATCTTGTAGGTGTTTTCTAAAAGTACCCATATACTGCCCTCCCCATCTGATATTGACATGCATTTTGTTTTCACTGCAGTGGTTGTCTCTGAAATATCACATATGAGGTTTCTCTCTGGAGTTATTATTCTCTAATATATTACAGAATCACATGATTAATTGGAAAAATGTTTTCTACTCCAACTTATGTTACCTTCTCTCCTCAAAACTTGTGCTCCCTCTTATTATTTATTTATTGTTTGTTTGTTCGTTTGTTTGTTTTAAGTAGGCTTCATGCCCAGCATGGAGGCCAATGCAGGGCTTGAGATCACAACTCTGACATCAAGACCTGAGCTGACAACATCGCTCCTCATCAGGGAAATACAAATCAAAACCACACTCAGATATCACCTCACGCCAGTCAGAGTGGCCAAAATGAACAAATCAGGAGACTATAGATGCTGGAGAGGATGTGGAGAAACGGGAACCCTCTTGCACTGTTGGTGGGAATGCAAATTGGTGCAGCCACTCTGGAAAAGTGTGGAGGTTCCTCAAAAAATTAAAAATAGACCTACCCTATGACCCAGCAATAGCACTGCTAGGAATTTACCCAAAGGATACAGGAGTGCTGATGCATAGGGGCACTTGTACCCCAATGTTTATAGCAGCACTCTCAACAATAGCCAAATTACGGAAAGAGCCTACATGTCCATCAACTGATGAATGGATAAAGAAATTGTGGTTTATATACACAATGGAGTACTATGTGGCAATGAGAAAGAATGAAATATGGCCCTTTGTAGCAACGTGGATGGAACTGGAGAGTGTGATGCTAAGTGAAATAAGCCATACAGAGAAAGACAGATACCGTATGTTTTCACTCTTATGTGGATCCTGAGAAACTTAACAGAAACCCATGGGGGAGGGGAAGGAAAAAAAAAAAGAGGTTAGAGTGGGAGAGAGCCAAAGCATAAGAGACTCTTAAAAACTGAGAACAAACTGAGGGGTGGGAGGGAGGGAAGGGTAGGTGATGGGCATTGAAGAGGCCATCTTTTGGGATGAGCACTGGGTGTTGTATGGAAACCAATTTGACAATAAATTTCATATATTAAAAAAAAAAAAGACCTGAGCTGAGATCAATAGTCAAATACTTAACTGACTGAGCCACCCAGGCACCCCTTGTGCTCTATTTTTTAATTTTTTTAAATGTTTATTTACCTTTGAAAGAGAGAGAGAGAGAGAGAGAGAGAGAGCAGGGGAGGGGTGGTGAGGGAGACACAGAATCCAAAGCAGTTTCCAAGCTCAGAGCTGTCAGCACAGAGCCCGACACAGGGCTGGAACTCATGATCTCTGAGATCATGACTGAGCTGAGTGGGCCACTTAACCGACTGAGCCACCCAGGTGTCCCTGCTCTATATTTAAAGTTTTGTTTTAAGTTGTTTTTATATATGTCTCATTCTTTACTATAACCTCCAATAGGTAAGAACCTTCCATGAGTCTAGGAAAACTGGACTCCGATTTGGAGTATGTATGTGAGTGGCACATACCAAGGTCTACTCAAATTATCCATTGTTCTTGGGCCACATTTGTCTCCGTTCACTTTTTCCTTTTAGAGGTGAATTTCATCATGTCAGATACTAGACCTATTTACTTGCTGGCTGTTAGAAAGATAAACTAAGGCATATTAAAACTTTGAAGTGTTTATTTGAGCAAAAAGTTATTCTAACCAGGCAATGCCGAGCCTGACGTGGTTAGGAGAGCTCCACTGAGGTGAGCCAGGGAAAAGATACATAGAGAAGGTATGGAAGCAAAAAAAAAAGGAAATTATTTGCTTGGGTTCAGCTTAAAGACCAGTTGGGTGTTTGTGATTGGTTGCCCCAACCATTTTGATTTCATAACCCTGATGCTTTTACAGACTTAGATTACGGTTTGCTTATGTAGGGAGCCACGGCATTAGAGCCACGTGAGGCTAGTGGCCTCCTTGTCACTCATGGATGTGACGTTTAAATTCTGTGGTGGCGAAATAGCCTCGATACACCCATACTTCTATCCCCCGCCAAAGAAGAATAGTTTATACTTGTACAACACAGATTAATACATTTAATAGGCTCTCAACTAATCTTTGGACTACAAAATCAGATATGGCTACGGAGATAAACCCAAACTGAATGACCCCAACCCACATCTGTGTTTTCTCTTCTGGAGCCCTGAGTACACAGACCAGGCAAGCAATATTCCTCTTAACCGTGGAGGGATATGACCAAAGTGCTATGGCGTGGGGGTCAAGTGGAACTGGGAAGAGGGGCAAAAGTTACTCAGCAGCATCATAGCACATTTTTTTCTCCCATGAAGAGAAACGGTTGGGTGTTTTTGACAAACAGACAGAACCAACTCACATCTCCCAACATACATGTCGTTTTGTAGTATTCTTCGTACCAACTAAATTAAAATTGCAGACCTCCTCTAGGAAGTGCTGACATGAGAGACAGGCACAATTTTCTTCTCCTGGATCTATAGCTGTTTGTTTCTGAATAGAAGACATTCTCCCTCGCTGTTAGTAAGGCCTACGTAGACATTTGACAAATACCCAGGGCTGGAGGAAGCCACCAAGGGCAAGGATCTTTTTTTTTTTTTTTTTTCTTTTTTAAACAGGGTTTTGTGAGGATTTCATATCATTGTTCATCAAGGTTAATATGTAAATAATCTTGGACATTCTTTTGAAATGATAAGCAATTCAGAATTTTTTTTTATGGTTTTGCATTTTACAGAACGGATGTGTGAGCTTCAAAAAACCAAAGCATGGCAGAAAGGAGGAACAAGCCAGGCTTTTGGATTTCAAATCCTGCCTTTCTAGCCTTGAAAATATCCAGCATAAGGAAGAGCTGTGTTTCTCGTGGACTGGAGCCAGCACGGGGCATGATTTCCTTTAGTAGTCCAGGGTCAGGTGGCTCCCGTTTTCACCGGCTGAATTCAGATGAGGCAGTTGGTCTGCCTTGAGCTTTGTTTCTAAGCGCTGAGTGATTTCATGTGCTTATCCTTTCTTTTCTGCCTGTCTGGTTTCCATGGAAATGCAGGCCTCTGGAAAAAGCCAAGCCTCGCACCTCATGCACAGGCAGTGTGTGTTATTTTTGGAGTCAACTGAGCAGTGAACACATCCCAAAATGTCAGTGTGAGCAGGTCCTAGCAAGGGCAGGCAGAAATGCGGAGTGAAGGGACAATAACCGATTGTCTTATTATAGAAGGAACTTCACATCCAGAGGGGTTACACGTTATCTTTTATGCTACAAGAAATGCAAAATTGATCTTTGCAAACATTAATCTAAATGGAGGGAGGACACAAGGTGGAGAAAAAATTCACACAGATTTTGGTAGCTTTCCTACATGTTTATTTAGTGTGCGCTCAGGAACTATAGAGATGTACCTTTTACTCAAGTCAGAGTGTAAATGAAGTTATTATAAACTTTAGATCTATCAGCTTTTCCACCAGAATATATAACTTCACAAAGAATTTTTTCCTAATGAAGTTAAGACCTATTTCTCCTCTCACACACAACTACTTTCAAAATAAAATAAAACCTGACAACAATTGAAGAAAAAAAAAAGAGAGAAAAAAGATACTTGGAAAAAAGTATTGATTGTGAGAAAATAATTTTTCATCTCTTTGGATTATATGCTGATTCTCGATGAACTTACTTTCCTGCCTATTTCTCAGTTTTCATTCTTAAGCTATTTATTTATTCATTATTATTTTAAGGTTTATTTATTTTTGAGAGAGGGGAGGGGCAGAGAGAGAAAGAGAGAGAGATTCCCAAGCAAGCTCTGCAATGTCAGTGCAGAGCCCTACATGGGGCTCAAACTTATGAAAGGGGAGATCAAGGCCTGAGCCTAAATCAAGAGTCAGACACTTAACCTACTGAGCCACCTAGGCACCCCAAGCTTTCATTCTTGATGGTACAGTTTATGGTATAACTGATTTTAGTCCTAACACTAACAGAATTTATTACACGTCATGTAAACTCATGGGCTTTAAGAGACATTTGGATATAAAATGTTAATCATAAAATGACTTTTAATTGCACAGTTACATTCATCCCCTCTTTATGCAACTCCAGATTCAAATAGTTGTGCAATTTTTTTTAAGTTTTTGCTCCTTTCAATTTGCTCATTATCAAACTTATTTAACATAAACTTAAGAAACAATAAATAGCATACAAAGTGCTGTGGGATGAATAAATAGTGTATATTGGAGAAATTTTTTACTCTACTAAAGACGTGCCCTGTAAGAGGTTATGTCCATGAAGGAGAGTGGAAAGCAAAAAGGTGAAGAAGAGAAAAACACCTAATTTGGCCCAAACACACATGACAAAAAGGTATATGCATATGATTACTTTAAAAACTCTACTTTTGTATTTTGAGGGGAAGAGAAGGCAAAAATCGCGAATGAAATAAGGAAGAAACAAAATAGCTTAGGTCTCATGAGAAAGGAAAAAAGAAAACTTTTATTATGAACTACAGGTCAACGTTAAGTTTACCCATAATGGCAAAATGAGAAAATAAAATCAAGACAACAAACCAATTTTAATACTTTGTTGTTTTAATAAGGGGATGAAGGGAATATGTTGCTGGAGAACAAAAGGTAAACCACAATTAGAATCATATACAATGAGTTTGACAAGTTGAAAGCTTCAGTGAACATCTTTTTTTCTTCCCCCAACTTTATTGAGATATCACTGATGTATAACATTATATAAGTTCCAATGAGCATACTTTAATGAAAGGTATAGATAGACAGTAATGAATTTCAACTAAGAATAGCTTTTTTAGATTAGTTTCAAATACTTTAACCTTAACAAGAAAAGTGCATGCTTTTGACCCCATACATCAAAGAGTATGCTTGTTTCTTTAAAATGTAAAGTTTCATCTCAAGTATCTAGACCTAGAAACAATTGTTATTGCCCATTCATTAATCATGGCTATCGCAATTCTGCATTACAGAGGTTATATGAGACTGAGGACAAGTAACGCATTCTAAATTCCACTGGTGATTCAAATTCCATCTCAGAAACACAGAAACATAGGTGTGTCAAAATTATACAACCATAATCTTAGATGATTTTGATGTCTTGATATTTATCTTTTGAGTCCTCTGGTCGGATTTAGTCATATGCAAATAACAGGAAACCATTGCACTGAAAAAGTATTGCTGTATTCAACCCTCATAACCAAGTCCACAACTCCTGTGAGTGGTTACCTATTTCCATCCCTTCCTGGTGAAAAATGTTTATCTGTATTCCCATTATACTTTCCCCTACTTCACTAGTCACAATGTATCCCTTGTCCATGCATCTCCATAAATGACAACTTCCAACTAAGACAGAAAGACATGAGTCCCTTAGAAATCGCAAATCATTCCTTTAGATGTAAATCTTTCTGGTTGGTACCATTATCCAGTTTAAGGTTTTCCAGTGTGGGCTACTGAATAGAAAGACCCTGGGGCACCTGGGTGGCTCAGTGAGTCGAGGGTCCAACTCCAGCTGAGGTCATGATCTCACAGTCAGTTCCATTGGCGCTGGCAGCATGGAGCCTGCTCGGGATTCTCGCTCTCCCTTCTCTCTCTGCCCCTCCCCTGCTTGTGCTTTCTTTCTCTGTCTCTCAAAATAAATAAACGTAAAAACAGTCACAATAAAAAAAAAGAGAGAAGCTGAAAATATGCTGCCGCCAATGGCATTCTGGCACATCTTCTTCACCTTATCTCACAGGATATTAATGCACTTTGGTCTTATCCTCAGTGAACTTGTGGTGCTTTCTAGTGATCATTCCCTCTCTTTGTGTGTTCCAATACCGCAGAAAAATTTGTTGATTAATCTGTTTAGAAATTGTGCCTGAGAATGACTGTCATTTTTGCAGCTTGCTAACATCTCTTTCGAACTGCACAGGTCAAATATGACTGACACCGTTTAAGTAATCGCAGCGCCATACTGTAGGAAAGAGCACTGGACGGGATGATGGGCTCCAAGGGGCAAGTCTGGAATCCAAATCCGGAAAGTAAAGGCAAAGATGTTATGTCAATCAACTGACTACCTAATTACCAACAATATCCCGGAGTTAGCCCAAGGAACGTATCACAGACTGTTTCATGAATTCTTGAAGGCACCTGGCTTGTGTGCAACTAGAGAATTGCAGACACTCTATTATCTTGACATTGTCGGGAAGACAGGCCAAGGACACATCACAGACTCTACATTTATATAAATGAGATCCCCGGCATATCTCAACACTGGAGATCTCCGACCATTATATAACTTCTTTGTGCACCGAGAGCACTTCTAAAATTTTTGAAAGCTGGAACACAGAGGGTTTTTATGGCAGTGCAACTACTCTGTCTGATATCATAAAGGTAGATTCATGCTATTATATATTTGTCAAAACCCTTAGAATGTACAACACCAGGAGTGAACCCTAATATACACCATAGACTTTGGGTGACAATGACATGTCAGTGTAGGTTCATGGATTGTTACAAATGTACCACTCTGGGGGGGGGGGTATGTTGATAATGGGAATGATGATACTCATGTGTCGGGACAGGGGGTGTATGGGAAATCCCTATACTTTCTGTTCAATTTTGCTGGGAACCAAAAATTGCTCTAGAAAATAAAGTTTAGTTTTTTAAAAAAATTTTTTTCTGTCATTTATAAAATGCATGTCTTTCTTGTGCATAGTGTGACCCTAGGAACAGGCACAACGTTTTATTCATTTCTTTGACCGCACCTATCATGTCTGCATCGGGCATCACTTATAGAAGGTTCTTAGTAATTGTTGTTTGAATGATAACCCCTCCAGGCCGGTTTCGTGACTTATAACCTAATTATTGTTTATAATACTCATAGTCAAAACACTATTATGCTTAGTCAGGCTGTGGCTACACAAGATATTGTATTAATCTGATTGATTCTTGGTCCTCCAATTGTTTCATTAGGAATTCCAACATCCTTCTTACACTAATTTATCAGGAGACATTATGTCTATATACTCCCATAAAAGCAGTCCAGAGATAGGCAGCTCAAGAAAGATAGATTAAATACATTGTATTCATCAGAGACTCTGGAACCTGAGTTTCTGTTCACAGTCGGTATTTGACCTTTATTCTCAAGGTCAACTCATATTTCAAAATGGTGTGATTCCTGCCATGACGTTCATTTTTCAGGCCAAAAAAAAGAAATTTCGGAAACCTCTTCCTAAAGAAAGGAGTTCATTTAATTGCATTTCCAGAAGCCTCATAAAAATCATCTGCTTAGATTTCATTGACGAGGATTCGGTGACATGGCCACATTGAGTGGCAAGGAAGAGGAAAAATGTAATCTTTTATTGTGAATGGCAATATGACTCCAAAAATCAGAGTTGTGCTACTAGGGAAGAAAATGAGACTTCATGTTGGGTTAACCACAGTAGTCTGTACCTCACCAAACATGTCTGAGAAACTCCCATGCCTGCCTCCCCTGCCTCAACAAGCCACTCCACAAACATCCATACTTGCTTCTCCTCTTCTGGATTCCTCCTCGAAATCTGGATGTTCTGGAAGCCCATCCCTGGCATCATGATGCCCCGCAGTGTGCCTTCAGAGTATGGACTTCAATGCCAACCACCAAAGGTGCTCTCTCTAGATATTTCTCAAAGCCACTCAATCTCAAGTTTCCACAACAACCCTTAACTCTAAATTGTATTGGCACAAGTAATCTCTGCCCTAACTTAATGCAGCTGTTTGTAATCTCGACATAAAGCCACACTTTCTATGCCCAACATCTTGGAAATTTCTTGTGAAACTCTCAGAGCATGACTCCTTTTTTCTCTGCAAAGACTTCACAAGAGCTCAAGAACTGCCTGCTATACTGAGTTCAGGCCCCTTTTCTACTCTCCTCTACTACAGAGCACATCTCAAGCATGTCAAATCTTGGAGACGGCCGTGGGTCTGACCCCACCAGGATATCTGGTGGGATATCCTACTGTGAACTTTTCCTGGTTATTTTCTCTGGAGTATAAATGAGCAGGTGATTTCCTTCCAAGCTGAGTCTGTTTTTGTATCGGCAATGTTTTACAAAATATCTCTTCAGGTCATAAAAAGAAACTCTATAAGTAAATATATTCTACTGTTACTAAAAGTACAAACATCACATTTTGAGGAAATTGTCATATGATTGGATTTGATTTTAGAGGCATATAGAAACAAAGAGAGTGAATGCATTCTGTTTATAAACACAGGCGATTAGACAAGTGAAAATAAACGTGAGAATTTGAAAATATGTTCGTTTTTATATGTTTGAATGTATTTATCAGATTTAATCTCATAAAGCATTTCTTAGACCTATTAATGGGTCATGTATGCATGATAACAAGGGTAGAATAACCTGTTTATTAATTATTTTGGAGAAATAAACCAAATGACTTCCTTCCTTATAGTCCCATTTCCAATACTAAACTTATAACAGCAAAAGAATTTTGAAAAGGAATGCAGTTGGCAAGACAAATATATCAGAAGCAAGACTGCATTTATACTGAGGGGAAGGCTGTCTGAAGCCAGACTGCTGAGTTCAAATGGTAACTCGAATACTCATGCGCTCTGTGATTCTGAAAAGGACAATTAATTTCTCTGTGCCTCACTTCCGGAATCTAGGAAGCAGCAATGCTAATAATATACAACTTTTTAAATTATTATACATAAATACCTTAAAACAGCATCTGGTATATATTATGTAAGTGTGAGCTAATGTTATGAACTTGGAAAAGATTTCAGAACACAATAAAAACTATTGCAAATTAGCACTTAGCAGACCAACTGAGGCAAATTTTTAAAGTTTATTTATTTATTTTTTTTTTGAGAGCGATAGCGTTGAGTGTGAGCAGGGGTGGGTCAGAGAAAGAGAGGATGAGAAAGAATCCCAAGCATGCTCCACGTTGTCATCGTGGAGCCCTAGGTGTGGGCTCGATTTCACGAACCACTTGATCATGACCTGAACCGAAACCAAGAGTTGAATGCTTAATGGACTAAACCACCTAGGCGCCCAAGCCAACTTTTTGATTGCATAGAATGTATCAAATATGTCCCAGTTTGTATCTGCTTTCCCCAAAAGATAAAATATTAATAAGTCCCTCTGCCATCAAATAAAAGCCTATGAAAACATGAAGAAACTAACAAGCATCCATATCAAGTATTTTCTCTGTGCCTAGTAATTAGGGCTACCATATGGCATAACTGTATGAGTCACAAAAATGTATTCTTACATGAATTGAGTGCCAGGGCGTGCCATTAATACAGACTGCAGGGTAACGGGTATCCCTTGGAGTTGTGCAACACAGGAGTTATGGGTATTATGCCAGCAACATATATTATATTACAAGTTTACTAGTGAGAAAACATTCTCACTGAGGCTAAGTTAAATTGTTCAATTTGCTATCGTTACTGAGAAGGACCGTCTCTTCAACATCGGCCTTAATAAGTCTCTGCTCAACCGATGGTACCCTAATGATGTGCCAGAATTTAATAGCATATTAAATACCAGCACTTATAATTGCTGTTTTTATATTCAGAGTTCATGGCTAGGCCAGATTAGGTCTCATGAACTTCCAGGAATGTCCAAGAGAGGAAAATAGGTCAACTATCCTTGTTGATAAGGAACAGTTCATTCAGGAGCAAGGGAGACCTACTGAAAGAGGAAAAAAAGTAATTAATTGTGAGTAATCCCAGAACCAAAGCGACTTATCTCAGGTCCTGGGCATCAGAAACACTGCAGGATCTCAGGGGAAGGATGATTCCTTATGTCTGAATGAGGTGAGGAAACGGAGAGGCAGCCTAAGACTCCGGCTCCTTTCCTCCTACTGTCATTCTTATGTCTATACCCTTTGTGAGTGTCCCTTTATTCTCTCAAAGTCTGAATCCTTTCTTTTCTGATGCCCCCGATTGCCACTGTGTTTAATGAGCAAATCACATGGGTACTGAGTAGGAAGGCCCTAATAAATCATACTTTGTGCTAAATTCTCGGTGGAGAGAGGAGAACAGAATCATTTTATCTTAATGTCGGTTTGTGTCAAACTGTGTAAAGAATGGTTAAGGAAATAGGTACAAATGTATGAATTTTCAGTCTTTTGTGTAAGTCACGGCAGGCTACATTATAAGAAGAGAATACTCCCCCACGTCTTAGTGGCTTTACCTTACAGAGTTTTGTTTTGGGCTGACTCAAAGTTCTCTTTCGTTCAGGGGATACCCCCATGGCCTTGGATTTCCCTGCCTCCACGCAAGGATCCAAGCAAACACATTGAAACTGTAGCGGGTGGAAGATGTGACACCCTCGGTCGATACAGCAGAGGAAACAGTAGCAGCACAGACCTCATGTTGAGCTTCAGTGTTTCAGACCTGAATGTGACAAGCCGCCTGTCTAGAACCCATTGGTCATGTCTTGCCTAATCCTAAGGTACTGGGGACAGTAACCTCACTTGCTGCGTTCTCAGAGCAAGAAACAGCAAGATACAAGTGAACGCCGGTGGTAACTAGCCACACCTTGTCATGATCAGGGACTGATCAGACATGTTTTTTAATGTTTGTTAATCTTAAGAGAGAGAGAGAGAGAGAGGAAAAGCATGCACACACATGAGTGGGAGGGGGGAGCAGAGAGAGAGAGGGAGAGAGAGAATCCCAAGCAGGATCCACACTGTCAGTGCAGAGCCCGACCTGGGGCTCAAACCCACAAACTGAGAGATCATAACCTGAACCGAAATCAAGAGTCGAACGCCCAACCAGCTGAGTCACCCAGGCATCCCTGAAGTTGAACTTGAAGAGCACAAATTAGAAAAAGCCTGCTTTCAGAACAATTTCATCCTATAATGAAAAATTATTGTGCTTCTACTAAGGAAGGACAAAAGCCTGAACATAGTTCGGTAAACTCATCTGTGTTTTGTTTGTTTGTTTGTTAATATTTGTTTATTTTTGAGAGAGAGCATGTGTGTGAGTAGGGGAGGGGCAGAGAGACAGGGAGAGAGAGAACCCCATGCAGGTTCATTCTGTCAACACAGAGCCCAGTGTGGGTCTTGATCTCACCAACCGTGAGATTATGACTTCAGCCGAAATCAAGAGTTCGAGGCTTTGACCAAGCCGCCCCAGAGCCCCTTTTTGTTTGTTTTAATTCAAGTACATTATATCTTTTTACTATTGGTAAGTTACACTGGAACACTTTTGAATATGTTCCTAATGCTTAATATGTTCCTAATTTTAAGTATGCTGTTATCTATTTTTCAGTATTAATATTTGCATCATGAGCCCCAATATATATATATATATATATATATATATATATGTGTGTGTGTGTGTGTGTATGTGTATATATATATATATGTGTATATATATATATGTGTATATATATATGTGTATATATATATATGTGTGTGTGTATATATATATATATGCATATCTGTAACCAGATCTCTAATTAGCGATTTCTTTCTCCTCTGTTTTATTGGCTGTCCACCAACTGTACCGACCCTTACCAAATAAAGCATAATCATCTATGATCCTGTTGACTGCAATTAACTAAGTGTTACGCTGTGTTTTTAAAATATATATATTGTTGGGTTTAGATGCATATTTGACGGAATTAAAAGCAGAAGCTTCTAGAAACGTTTTGAGCAATGTGACAAAACTAGCCCATTATTCTTACGCTTCCTCTTGGAAGAACTGGGAGGCAATAAAGACGGAACTAACGTTGAAGCTGAATCTCCCACGAGAGCCCCTTCATTGTAGGAGAAAGATGCGAAACCCCAACCAGGGACTGAACCGGGGTGTGACTGCACAGCCATCCTGATGGAGAGCGGGGCATGGGCAGCCAGAATCTAGGTGAACAAAGTCACGATCTGTAGCGGCGTCGGGCGTTTCAGAGGAGCCAAGTCTGGGCTCAAAGTTGCCGTCTGCTCCCATGTGCCGTCTCAGGGATGAAGTGACGAACAGGCGCTCTGCTAACTACGGTGTGTAATATCTGGCTTGCAATATGAAAGAAAAATGAAAACGGCGAAACTACGGAGACAGCAAACAGATCATCAGTCGCTAGGAGTGAGGATGAAGAAATGGATGAATCGGTAGAGCACAGAGATTTGGGGCCAGGGAAATATTCTGTATGATCTCACAATGGTGGATACGTGTTATTATACATCTGTCCAAACCCATCGAATGTACAGCACCAGGAGTGAACCTGATGTAAATTATGGACTTTGGGTGACAATGATGTGTTAATGTAGATCCATCCGTTATCACAAATGTCCCACTCTTCCAGAGGACATGGACATTGGGGAGGGTGTTCATGGTGGGGTCGGGCCGGCCTATGCAAAGCCTAATCTAGGGAAAAATAGGATTAAACTCTTTCTTAATTGTAGGCTCTATAGTCAATTAGGAAATTTAGCCAAATATTTTAATTACTTTATAACCTAGAGCATGTAATAAGGACAGGCACCACATATCTCTACATCCAGACATCATTTCTCTTTACCTTGTACGTCCATTCTAAGAATGTGAAATTGTTTAACTTATTAATATACTTGATTTTATTTTATACAGGCACACGATAAAACATACATCATAAAATATATTTGTGTGAAGACAGTACTTAAAAGCATAAAGACAGCATTTAAAAGTGTTTTCTTCTTCTTCTAAGCAGATGTTAATATCAATTTGCATAGAATTTAATATCAAATGAAGGAAGGGAATCTTCAGGTAAATTATATAAAACGTTCAAATGCCAAAAAATAACTAGCATGACTTATTTATTGAGAGATTGTTAAGAGGATATTGTTTATAAGAGTAAATATCTTCCATGATGCTGGAAGATATAATATGTAATGTTTTGGGAGTCATTCTGAAAACACTGTCCAGGAACAGAATTTTTTTAAATTGACCGAGTGGCCACAAGATGGCAGCATTACATAAAAAAATACAACTTGAAAAAATACACAAACTTTGTTGTGTCAGTAATGCTAATGTATTACATGCCTTCGTTTTATGGGACCAAAAGAAAAAAAAGAGCAAAAGAGATCAATTCTCCAGTACATACTTGATGGGAACAGATCAGGAGGGCCTAGACCATTGCACATGGCACATTTTGAAGTAAAAATACCGTATTTTTTAACTGCAAATTCAGGAACATAGTCCCAGACAAAGGAACTTTTGCAAAGAGGCCGAAAGAGTTTCCCTTCCTTAAATAAATGAGACATGTCAAAATGAAAGTACAGTAGATTACACGTACTGACGGTATTCACATGCACCCACACATACAAACATAACAGACAAGGAAATATACATGAAATCTGAGCATTTCTGCATTGCCATACTCAAAGGATAGCACTATTTTTTGAAGCACTCAACTACTTTGAGATTTACACACGTATTTACTGGAACCCAGTAAATAATTTATATAATTTATATAATTATAAAATATTATATAACATATAATATTATATATATAATTTATATAATTATAAAATATTATATGACAAAATGTTAGAATAATATCAGTGCTGCATGAGTTCTGAATAGCTTTATAAATATAAAATATATTGCATTAAATACTTTAATCCCATATTTTAGAAGAAAAATAATTTTTATTATGAAAATATCCTAATATAGTTTATCTATGAAGATAGAAACAATTTACTATGCAAAGAAATACTTGAAAATTTTTAAAGGTCACTGATTCTAATTTGATTAAGTGTGAAATTGTGCATGCTTCTTCCTCTTCATAGTTCAGCAGTACAAGTCCAAACATCAGCCCATTTGAGCACTAGAGTTCATACATTCTTATAGCTGAGGATTTATCTGAGACGCTTTGACTTCAATCCTTATGGTTCAGAGTCTCCTTAAACCCTCAAGTCTATTTTCCTAATTTTGTAATTAGGCTCTTGAATTGAAAAGAAAAAAAATAATTTGGGCTATATGATTAACGTTTTGTGTGCGTTGAAATTAGTCAATGGTTACTAGATAGAACTATCCACAATGTCTGAATTTGATTTTAATATGCATTGACCCTAAACTGCAAATTTAAAACTTTAAATAAAACATGTATAATATTGCATTATAATAAGTCATTGATTTCTATTTTCCTTTTTAAGAAACACTTTAAAATGTGCCGAATACTGTCTTATAATGAGTTCACAATGTGGTCTTAAAATAAATATCCAACTTGGTATCTCTTTGTCCAACGTTTTATATACAAGAAGAACTTTTAGGATGGTCAAGCTAATTGATTTTGAGTTCTGTTATGTTTCCATATTCTAATATGTTTTATTATATATCTAGTATATATCTTCATTATCATATTGTCATAGCATAACATATCTTTCTGCCCTTTATCTCCCTCCCACTTTGTTGGTTATTTCACTCTTTCGTTGACCACTCGGGAGACTTTAACACCAAGGGTGCCATTTTTTAAATTATAATAATCAGTGGGGACAGGGATCTTTCTAATAAAGTGTGAACACTATAACTTGTTCATTAGGCAAATGTTCCACTAGGATTTATGCTCCATGTTTCCATGTTAGTGCTGATAGAAAGCGGCAAGCAAGATAGGCCTCTTCCTAACTTTTGATCAGCAGGAATTGAGATCCAGATGCATACATGACTGAATACCTTTTGTGATAGGACAGGGGACTCTGGGGTCACCTGGGCCCACCCCACCAAACTTACAATAATAATAATAATAATAATAAGGCTGGGGGGTGGGAAATGCTCTGATTTATGCAGGAAATTGTATGTAATCTAAAACCTCAAAAGGATAGTAGACGTTAGCTAGGTGAAGTGGGGAGGAAGGAGGAAAGAGAAGAAAGGGAGAACATTCTGTGAAAACCCCAGCAATAGGGAGCGGTGTAAACAGCTGTTCGGCTGAGTGAGTTTGTAGTACTTGGGGCCCGTTGCAGTAGGAGGAAAGCAGAGAGGGGAACTAGGAGGGGTAAGAAATGGGCCTAATGAGGGCGGTGCCGTGAGAGGCCTCAAAAGCCATGTGAAGAATGATTTGTTTGCTTCTGAGGGTGCCAGCCACCATCAGTGAAACGTTCCAGCTGAGCAGGGAGGTGGGTATCTGCCAAAGCAGAAGGTTCCTCCTTCTAAATATCTCCCCTGCCTCTTCCGAGCACCCCTCCATTCTTCCCCCAGAAGAATGTTTCTAGGGCACAGCCCGGCAAGTTAATTCCTAGCTTCGAAGATGCCTCACTGCCTTCCAGAAAATTGGCACAACCCCGTCATCCTGCCGTGGCTTACTTTTTCAGACATATCATCTGTCGGCTCTCCTTCCCCTCCTTCCCCCTCGGACGAGTCCTGTCTTCCAGCTGCTTCATCAATGGTTGCCCGCATGCCCCCTCACCCCCTCGGCCGCCCCTGCCTTTGGGTGTAGACCGGCTCACTCAGCCTGAAATTCTTCCCCTCCACTTCTTCGGCTTTCTGACCCTAGGACGATTCCCTCTGCTGAACACTAATCACTCCTGACAGTTCCTGCCTTCCTACTTTGCAAAAACCCAGCTTCGGGCTGACCAGCATGGTAATCATTTCTCCTCTTATCTGCCGTCACCCTCAGAACAACTCTGTACTCCTAGAGGAGACGGGTGTGTTTGGTATTTAGTAACCGTCTTTAGCAAGGGGGACTGATGAAAGGATTGGAAGACAGAAGCCCTACACAGAAGCACCAGTGGCCTCGGTTGCTTGCAGCGTGGGCTGTGTTAACCCTCATGAGGGGCATCGGGTGGGACGTTAACATCCTCTGTCTGCCAGCCCAGAGTTTCATCTAGGCACTTTGGGGATACGTGCACATTTCTGTAATTATCGAACCATTTTGTTGCGTCTGGTTGTTTATATTTCAGGAAAATATAAAAGGGAAAAGGAGACAAGATAGTATGTATGTAGCTAATTTATGCTTTTCTTTGCAATCGGGTGTCTCAGATATGCCTGCAGTCCAATTGCCTATGGACACGGCAGAAAGCTCAGTCACCAATAACACAAGGAAAAGAAAGCGATCTTTGCAAAGTGCTGATCGAGGCAAAACAAAACTTTCTGGTAACATCTCAAGGCTGTGCTTTTCCTTCCAAGCCTTGTTACCGTGCAGTGTTCATCTGTTTCGCACCGGCTGGGAAGATGGGGTGCAGGGCAACTTTCGCATAAGCCCTTAATTTTTCTAACTTTTACCTGCATGAATGAAGCAGGGCACATCTACCAAATCTCCGACCTGAAAGGGATTTGTGCAACAACTTAAATCCACCTTTAGTGCCAACAGCCCATGTTGAAGAAAGTCACATGAAATGTCACTGAGATTTACCAAAGTCAAACAATGGAAGAGGCCGTGAAAGAGACGCTTGGAAACCTGTGTCCGGACCACGATGCGATGATGTGAAAAGGGCTCTAGGCTGACAAAGTGGCATCTCCCGCCTATGCGGACTTTGGAGAAATGCATTTCTTTTCTTTTCTTTTCTTTTCTTTTTTTTCCTTCTTTTCTTTTCTTTTCTTTTCTTTTCTTTTCTTTTCTTTTCTTTCTTTTCCTTCTTTTCTTTTCTTTTCTTTTCTTTTCTTTTCTCCCTTCTTTTCTTTTCTTTCCTTTTCTTTTCTTTTCTTTTTTCCCTTCTTTTCTTTCCTTTTCTTTTTTCCCTTCTTTTCTTTCCTTTTCTTTTCTTTTTTCCCTTTCTTTCTTTTCACTTTTCTTCCTCTTCCCCTCCCCTCCCTCTCCCTTCCCCTCCCCTCCCTTCCCCTCTCCTCTTTCTCCTTCCTTGTTATGACATACGGCGTGCTGTACATGCACATTGCTTTTTGTGGAGAGAAGTATCTGCCATCGGGAACAGTCGCTCCGAGGCCCAGAGCTGGGAGCACAGAGATCACAGGGATGATGCGCAGGCCAGCAGGGACATACCCTGAAGGAAGAATGACAAGGAGGTCAGAAGCGTGCAGGGTGCAGCTCAAACCGGACCAGTGATTTACTCCGCACGGTGGTGCTTAATTGAGAACCATTCAGACTGGCAGAGATTTAAGAAAAAATTAACGGGGCCTTGCCAAGCAGCAGAGAACAATCTTTCATGATCATGTTAAGTGTTTGAGCTCTGAAGAGATTGCCCGTTTTTGGCCAAAGGATAGGAACACTGCTCTGTAAGGAGGGGGTGCATTCCGACCTGCCGGACGGGACAGGGGTCCTCCCAGAAGAGGGGCTCTCCAACCTTTTGCCAAGAGGCAAATCTCGGAAATGGAAGTGGAGAGCGAATGCTCGGATAGAAGCATCCTAAGCCGAGGCGGGATGGAGGGAGGGAGAGATTTTGTGCTTTCTCCTTAGGCCTTTCTCTCTTGCACCTGGACTCAGGACTCCGGGACTGTGAGATCCTGCCCGTGGGCAGATTGAAAGGGTCTTCTGTCACAAACTGTGGCCTTATAAGTGGGTAAGGCGGCGTGAGAAGCCAGGGCATAGCCGAGGGCCCTGCAAAGCAGATGTGAACGAAAGGCAGACCTGAGTTTCTGTATGTTATATTCCTTACTCTAAACCATGGACCAAGTGCTGTAAACAATATAGCTGATTTCCATGCTGTAGGGGAGAGGAGGAGGGAGAGAAGGATTGTTTCTACCTCAGGCTCAAGTGAGAGTGCCACTCTCACCTCAGGGCATATCTGTGATCCCATCCCCAGGGGAGATGGGGAAAAAAAAAAAACAAAAAACCATCAAGGATACTCCAGAGACAAGGGCTGGCAGAGCCCCACAGCACCACGACTTGACTTAAAATTCCGGAGAGATTTGGGGCACTTGGATGGCTCAGTCAGGTAAACACCTGATTTCAGCTCAGGTCATGATGTCATAGTTCATGAGTTCAAGCCCCCCACCCCCCAGCTTCCGCGCTGTGCTGACAGCTCAGAGCCTGGAGCCTGCTTCGGATTCTGTGTCTCCCTCTCTCTCTGCCCCTCCCCTGCTTGCACTCTGTCTCTCTCTCTCTCTCAAAAATAAATAAACATAAAAAAAAATACGTTTTAAAACATTCAAAAGAGATTTAAAAACCCGCCAATGTCTTCATATCTCCTTTATGATTTTTCTGGAGTTGGTACTAAGTTCTTTTAGTTCAGTCAATAATTACAGAAAAAAAAAGTAGCACATGAAAAAGCATTTTACACCTTTAAGTGAACATCAAAGACACATGTGTGACTTGAAAAAAGTGATAACAAAAGGACACCCATATAACTATCATTCAGTCTAGGGAAGGAATATCTCCACACACTTTCAAGTATCTTGTGGTCCTATCCTGAGTGCACCTGTTCTCTTCCTCCCAAGGAATATAACGTTCGGTTGTTTCTTTACCTCCCAAATCATCTCCGACTTAGGAAGAATACATAAATCCTCTATCCTTCACTTTAGACATCAGTAACAATAATAATAAAAGTTTTATTTTACTTTTTTCTCTATTTTTGTCACATGTCAATTGGCATCCCCCCCCCAAAAAAAAAATCTTAACAGAAATCCAGGTCAAAGGGAGAAAAAGAGAGAGTATCTCCCATCCATAAAAGAACGCATTCTTTCCCACTACATCATGTACTCCTATGCCTTCAAAATTCTAAAAGTAAAATTTCATTTCAAATTTCAGGTCGCTGATTACACTTTCCATGGTGCTTATGTTACTTAATTCAAAAAAGCAGAAGTATGTTTGTATCTACTTTTCAATTCTGTCGGTGCTGTTGTTAGGTCCTTCAGCCCCAACTCTCTTCAAAGATTATCAGATTCAGAAAACGGAATGGCATTTGCTTCTGAAGCACATGGCAGTGAAGGAAGACATCAATGGGAGTAGGGAATCAGCTAGGTAAGTTTAAATAATCTCATGGTATTCATTCTTTTATTTAAAAAAAAGTATATGCCTGTAGCTCTGTGCATTGGTGGAGACTCACAACACACAGAGCAATGCTTCTACGTTCCCTGAAAAGAGATAGATGATAGAGAAGCTGTTTTGTCTTACAAGGTGATTTATATTGATTTTTATGTATTCACCCTAAATTTAGAATTGAATACTATCATGGGCTGAATCGTGTCCCCCTAAAATTCATATCTTGAAATACCAGCCCTCGGTACCTCAGAATGTTACCATAGTTGGACATAAGGCCTGAAAAGAGGTGAGTAAGTTAAAATGGGCTCTAATCCAATATGGCAAGTGTCCTCATAAGAATAGGAAGAGATACCAGGGATGTGCAAACACAGAGAAAAGGCATGTGAGGTCACAGCGAGCAGGCAGCGGTTCACAAGCTGAGGAGAGGACTCAGGAGAGGACTCAGGAGAAGCCAAGTCTGCTGATACCTTGGTCTTGGACTTTCAGACTCCAGAACTGTAAGAAAATAGATCTTGCCCCCCCCCCCCCCGCAGTCTGTGATATTTTCTTATATCAACTCTGCCAGACTCATATGAATACCTTAGGGGATAGTCATTTTATAAAATACTTTATATACTTTAGGTTATTGCCAACTATTTTAAAAGATGTGGTCTGATTATTCATTTTCTTAATTCTTTACTTGTATCACTTCATATATTCAGTCTCCATCTTCGAATATAGTTGCAATTCAGCTGCATGCACACCAGGGGGCAAACATGTTCTGTGTCTCTAGTTCTCATTTGTAACGGATGGACTCTTCTAAAACCAAATGACCATAATGTGCTTACGTTTGTATATTCTATCAAACAAAAGTAGGCAGAAGCTTAGATTGCTGGGACAATAATCTGGACGTGTCCAACAAGAATAAAATGGTCTCTCAAATGAATCTTCGGATTCCATTCAAAGTCAGGCATACCGGCCTCGTTGTTCTCTTTGTTCTTTAAAGAGCCCATTTACTCGATGCAATCTTAAGTCAGTCTTTAAAAATGATTTTGCGGCCACAATACCATCCGGTATTCTTGAATCTTGATATTTAAACACTTACCATTGAAAATAATGTGTTTGTATACACTTAAATAAAAATGTATCATATTCATTAATATAATACTCAGTTAATGTTCCAAGGGTGTTTTTTTGGTGGTCGTCATTAGAGATGGCAGCACAACAGCAAAAAACTCCCACTTTGTCTTGCTTTTGACCCATATTCCAGGATATATTTTTTAAAATTCCCAAATTATAACATTCACGCAACCAGCATTATAAAGGACATGTATTGACTCTGTTTTCTACTCTTCCTTTATCAACAAAATGAAATGTACTGATATCTACAAAATCAGCATGGTTCATTGATCAAGTCTTCAACAGAAACTGTATCTTTAGAAACAAGTCTGTTGGCCCAGGTTTCAAGATTTTGTGCATGATTTTCCAAGGTACAGATTCTCAGAGATTTATACAAATGAGCACAAAGCTGTTCTGGATAGTCATCCTGTGGGTGTGGGTGTGGATGTGTGTATGTGTTTACGTACATATAGGCTTAAGCATGTTGATTGGTGGTTGAGCTATGAGGTATTTGTGAAAATAATAGAGAATATTAGAGGGGCGCCTGTGTGGCTCAGTCGGTTAAGTGTCCGACTCTTGATTTTGGCTCAGGTCAGGACCTCACAGTTCGTGGCATCCAGTCCCGTGTCAGATTCTGCACTGACAGCACATAGCTTGCTCGGGATTCTCTGTCTCCCTCTCTCTCTGTCCCACCCCTGTCCTCTCTCTCTCTCTCTCTCTCTCTCTCAAAATAAATAAATTGTAAAACTTTTTAATAAAAAAGAAAATATTAGAAGATAAAGCTAAACAATACACTAACAACTATTAGCCTCTACTAATAAAGAAAGAAAGCATATTAGGGTCATTACAGGAATCCAGAAAGTCCAGCTATAGTTAGAAATTATTAGTTCATTCCTTATTCACCTTTAAGACACTAATGACAACATCCTTAGAAGGGATGGTTTCTTAGGATTTGTTACAGTCACTTACTGAAGGGGGCAGGGTATGTAAGTTTAAGGTAGCCTTGCTTATGAGTGGATACAAGACTGGACCTCCGTTTGCCAAGAGAGAAGATCAGCTCTATTCATGGGCTTAGAGGAGAAATGATCAGATGCTGAGGAAGGCTGAGAGTTTTTGCCGTCTCTGAGTACAAGCTCCAAGACCACAAATCACCTGTTTATCAGGAGTTACTGAGTCATCCATACCCAGGGAAGGAAGGCTGAGCACAGACACACAATGGCGTCAGGAACAGTGGCCCCTCCAGCACCAAAGGCTGGAAGCTGACTCAGGAGGACATTCATTCTCCGGTTGATTCTTGGACTATTTCTATAATTCAGATGAGCAATGGCTAATACTCCAGTTAAATAATATATAATGCTTCACAGGAACTCATTATAATTAAGCCTCAGATGTATGTGAATCATTCTTTTGTAGTGGAACTACATTAAACCGAGAGCTTTGTGTCAATCTTGCTAATCATTTAGACTCAGTAAGAAAAAATGAAAATGGCAACCTCCACTCATTATTTACTTGATGTCCAGGAAAGATGGTTGAGTGCAAAGGACTCAGCTAATATGTTCCCCCTAAATTACTGGGTTTCTACTCTCTCTCTCTCTCTCTCTCTCTCTCTTTCTCTCTCTCTCACCTCCCTCCTACTCCCTCTTTTAGTTGTTTGCTGGGTTATTTGTTTCTTGAATGTTTTCTTGTTTTATTCATTGGAATTGTCATCATGAAGGGGAAAATTACGGATACACTGTAAATGAACTGTTTAGAAGATAAGAGCATACATACTGTATCTCTTCAGATATTTCCTTCTCTACCTCTGAGGCCAAGAGAATACAATGTCATGTTTTCAATAAGAAAGGCCGCTGACAAAGTGGGAAAAAATCACTAGCATCCAGAATTATCCCACACTGGAATGTTTTATTAGACAACAGAACTGAGATTATAATACTAGATAAGAAACTACTTTGATATTCATGGTTCCTTGAGAATTTTTAGACATTATCAAATCCCTTACCACAGGCTTATGAGGTAGGTACTGTCATTCTTGTTTTATAAATAAGGTGAAAGGCTAAATAAATCCAAGGTTATGGGATTAGATAGTTACAGAGCCTGGATTCAATAAAGCCATGCTCTTTCTCTGGTTAAACCAAGTGTCTTTTCAAGGCTCTAGACAATGTTTGCAAACCAAATGTAGCATTTTGTCCCACAGATTACTGTGTCTACTGTTTCAAATAGTATGCCAGTATCCAGTATTATAAATTTATATTACTGCAACCATAGCAGGACTTTAAATTTATATGAAGATGTGTTATTTACAGCACTGGCTGTCAAACACGATCTCTCTTAAAAATACTGGTGAGAAAGGGGTTAGAATCCCTTATGCTAAGTGATAACAATTTTTTAATCATAGGATCAAATACTTCCTTTTGAAATTTTAAATATTAATCTGCAATGCTTCCAGAAGAGTACAGAAAATTAAAATAGCTTTATAATTTAATAACAAAGCCATTACAAATAATATACACAAACCATTTTACCAATAAAATAAAATTATCATTTTATTCAAATGGTAATACCACTTGTGATTTTCAAATAAAAGTTTCTTAGTGACATTACCATTTGAATCAAGATGTTTATTCAAATAATTCCCTGTTTCACTCCAGGCCCACTTTTTTTTTTTTTTTTTTTTTTTTTTTGGATTTAAAAATGCTTCTGATTTTTCCTAGGCAGTAGAGATCAGTGTTAATTCAGTTCACCAATAATATTCTTCATTATGGTAGTTAGTTTACCATTTTGCCTTGGAATACTTTACTATGTATTTATTATGTATGAATGTTTACTATGAACATAAAGTAGTCTATGCCTCTACACTAAACTCTGCCATATGCTCATAACAAAGCACAAAAAGAGAAACCTTGCCCAAATGTCCAACGTATAAGATATCAGAAAATGAGAGAAAATATGGATAAATGTAATTCAAAAAGTCGGTAAAATGTTTCATCTTTACAATTTCCTTTCACTTATTTGGATGTCCACGTTTTAGAAATCTCAACGTGGGGACATGAAGTTGTATTTGTTTCTGTTATGTCAGAGTTCTAAAGCTGTGATAAAAAGAAAAATGAACTTTACTATGACCACTGAAAGGGAGAAAGGGTGACATTAAAAAATATACTCATTCCAGGGATGTCTATCTTAATTGCAATAGAACTTCTTTTAGGAAAAATTTTATTGTATCCTGTAAATTCCCCGTTTGTGAAACCCTAAGTATTTTAAACCATTAAGAAATTGCCCTCCTTTTACATTTTGATAAGAAAATATTGGTTTACCTTCTTTTGGGTCAACCTTCTATGCAATGTGCCATCCTTGTTGAGAAGTAATATATAGCAATAACTTCTAGCTGCAGAGCAGTAATTTAAAATTTGCAGCAGATGGAAAAAAGGGAATTGGTATCTCTGAGTGTCAAGATTAAAGTTTCACCCTAGACAGCACCTGAGGTTAACAAATCATCTTCCTTTCCTTCCATACAAGCAATAAGAGACTTTTATGAGCTAGAAAAATAAACACACTTTCTAATAAATAAACCAACGAACCTAATCAAATAAGACCGGATTTGGGGCATCTTGGTGGCTCAGTCAGTTAAGCGTCTGACTTAGGCTGCGGTCATGATCTCACAAGGTGAGTGCGAGCCCCGCATTGGGCTCTGTGCTGATGGCTCAGAGCCTGGAGCCTGCTTCAGACTCTGTGTCCCTCTCTCTCTGCCCCTCCGCATCCCATGCTCTGTCTCTCTCTGTCTCTCAAAACTGAATAAACCTTAAAAAATAAAAATAAAAAAATTTAAAAAAGACTGGATTTAACCAGTCTATACCAGGGCAGACAGGAGACTTTGCAGCTGGTTCTTACAATACAGATTTAGGAATGTATTTTCATGGGGGCACAGGGATTTTTACAAGAGAATCCAGAGTTAAATAATCCACATTAAAATTAGTAAATGGTTCTCAGATGTAAATTCTTTGAAAGTGAAGGTAAATAAAGAACAAAGACCCAAAAGGCTAGGGTGTTCCTTCATGGAGGTAATGTCAGTTTCTTTGCCAGCCACACATAGTCTTAAAAGAGCCTTTCTGAGGCATGGGGGGTGGGGGGGATCATTTAAGAACCCAGCGCCACCTACATAGGTGATATTAAGAGATGCAACTTTCTTATAAGTTGAAGGTAAGGTATGTGAAATGGGGGCTTAAGAATAATATGTCTACACATTCCTTACCCTCAGAGCTGCCTCAAAGAAAATTGGAATCCTTCAATTTCATCATGCCCTTCTCATCTGCTGGGGATACAGACATGGGTGTGGTGACTGCTAATGGCAATGTGTTTGTCAAGAGGGAGAAAATGATGACGTTTAACTTGGATATAGAAAGTATGGAGCAGGTATAGGTTATATTCTACAGGGATAACTATCTTAATTGAACGATGAACTCTGTAATATATCTAATTTCCTGATTCTCAGTCATGAGTGCACATTAAAATCACCAGGAATGATTTGTTTTATATATATATATATATATATATATATATATATATGAGCCCTCATGCTGGAAATTCTGATTCATTTGGTCTGGGTGGAGCCTGGGATTCAATAGGTAAACTCTCTGAACAGGTGTTTCTAATGTGCTGCCAGAAATGACAATTATTGCTCTATCTTCTTGGTAAACTATTGAAACCATGATATGACTACAATTTTCAAGGAAAATCTACAAGTGTTTTGTTTTTAATCTCCCTGATTGTTTTAATACATTTCCCCCTTTCCTAGATCAAGGATATATCACTCTGGCTGTTCCTAAATTGTTGAAACTGTTATCAGGCCCAAAAGGAAGGAAGGATTAGGAATGTAAATAATGGCTTGCAGATGGGGTAGTTACAGGTGATTGTCTCATTTACTTTTGCACAGTGTTGAGGGGATGGAAACATCATTTCAACTTCATAGAGACACATTGTGCCTACTTATGAATTAAGGGTCTTCTGGAGGGAGTCAATGGACTTTTAACTGGAAGGTCAAAGAGTTTTGCCAACACTGAAACTCAGTTAAAGTGATAACTGTGAGCAAACCGGGCCAAAGAATTCAGGAAAATTGAAAAATTCTTTGGAAAAACGTCAGATGTCCTCAACTCCTATGAACATGTTTTGAAAAGATAAGAGAGTATGCTGATGAACATGAAGTCGTTGTTATGATATTAAGGGTTTGGTGGTAAAAAAAAAAAAAAACAAAACAAACAAACAGAAAAAACAAACAAAAAAAAAACAAACCTTGACAACATACCCATATAGTTTTGGTGATTATTAAGAGATTACAGGAATCTATACTCCCTAATAGCATTTAACCTTGTCCATATACCTTGTATGGGGATAGATAGCATCTTTCATTCTCCAAGAATTCACAGCTACCATTTTTTTTTTTGTTCATTCTTTGCAATGTTTGAAACACCTGAAGAGGACACATAAAAGAAATATTGGAAATATAGAACTTTAATGAAGCTGTCGTGTGTGCAAAGGGAGAATTGTACAAGTGGTTGTAATGTGTGTGGCTTTTTTTTTTAAGAAAATAATTCTTTTCACCACTGATGGAGGGAATTTCCCAAGGTGCAGTGAATAGGATTTGAATTGAACATCAGATTGCTATTTTCCCTGATGAGAATCTAGATCTAGATCTAGTCAACCTAAATCTCAGAAATAAGAGTTTTTGGTATGTGTTTATCAGATGCTTAGCAAACAATTTTTACACCAACCTTTTAGTTTGAAGTTATTCTATTTGTGAAGTGCACACAGGATGAGAATAATTGCTCTAATTTATTGACAAACTATTGAGGTAACACCTTTGCTCCAGTAAACTTGAAGTTGGCCTAAGTATTTTTTGTTATACACAGGACTTAGGTAGTCAAAATCAAAGATGTGTGTGTGTGTGTGTGTGTGTGTGTGTGTGTGTTGTTTCTAGATCCATGGTTCTGCTAAAGAAGGTTTCCACGCTCCTTGCCATCCCTTTTATTCTTCAACTATCTTTATGCATTCATTTTTAAATACTTATTTTGTATTAAGAAGCAAGTAGAAATGTAACCCATACTTTCCCACTGATGCGAGATGACAATATTTCACAGAATAAATCTGTCAATTTATTGCTAGCTTCCATGTAACCCATGGAGATAAGGCTGATTTCTTTTTCGGTAGCGAAGAGTTTTAATCATGAGGATTTTACATTTAATATTTTCCATGAATCTCACATTTTACAGCTCTTTTTCATGATTGTGTGATTATTTCGGTCCTCAAATTTTAGAACTAAATTTAGATTCACATGAAAGAATGATTTGTTGAGGAAAATTGACAACACAATTATTAATTTCCTTATCTAAACACAAGCTATTTTGTATTTATTTCCTTAACTATTCAAATGTATACAAGATTTAATGTAAGTTTTGCCCATATCTTGTTAGGCTTTTTAATTTGTTATATTTCTGTCCTTATTAGATATAGTAATATTGCCTCCATCATATTTTTAGTTTGTTATTTCTAGAAATAGTAGTGAACTTGATATTTATATTGATTTGCATCCATTTAAGTTGTTGGCTTTTCTTCTTGGTTCTAATTATATTTTATTGTTCTGATAGTTTCCTGTTCCTCTGCAGTGCTGTTTAAGGAGTTTAGAGGTAAACAATAAAATCATATGCAGTCAATCATGTGGCTTTTTTTTCTAATATTAACTTCTGATGTTAATTTTGTCACCTTGCATTGACTTTAATGTCCAGTAAATATTAAATAAGAGTGGTGCTAGTGAACACCATTTTATTGATCCTGATTTTATATGTGTGTGTGTGTGTGTGTGTGAGAGAGAGAGAGAGAGAGAGAGAGTGAGAGAGGGAGAGGGAAAGGTAGAGGGAGAGAAGCAAAAGTGAGAAAGAACACCTATGTTGAATGTTATCAAATACAGTTTCTTTTTTCCTTTTCTTTATTGGTCTTTTAACAACATAAACACCTGTTAAGGAAGCGTATCTGTATCTTCCTTTGTGTCATTATCTTCTTCCATTGGTTAGAAGATCCTAGGGATCAAGAATGATAATCTAATTGTCTACAGAACAGAAAAGAGCCTTGAGCAAAATAGATATTCATTATTTGAGGGTATTACTTAATTCCTATTATGTCATAGATAGAAAAATACTCCTTTGGAAGTAGCCTTGAATAAGCAGCTTTTGTAAAAAATGAAGATCCTGTTAGAAGAGATTTGCAGATTCCAGAGGCTTAAGGGATCCGCGGGGATCACTATGCAATCCGGAAGAATAAAACACTATTATAATGCCAGCAAGTTCTTAAGCTTGAGTTTTGAAATTAGATATATATGTTTTTCACATTCTTTTCAAGCATTTCAAGTTGCCACAGGCTATCAGGAATCACCTCACACCAATGCTTCATAAACCACAATGCTATTCAAAAGTTTAGAAAAGGGCACTGAAACTATGCATTGTTAAATTACATCTGTATGATAATTATAATCAGATAGAGTGTAATTACACAAGCTGAAAATTGGCCCATAGTTGGAATAATACTGGCCATTAATAATAGCAACATAGTTAACATTAGAGTGAATATTCTTTGCTTACATTCACAATAATAATCACAAATGTCGCACGAGAGAATTAGTTCAAAGAGACAGTGCAATGGTGTTTGTGCATTTTCCCAACTTCTTCAGGCGTTCTCTGAAGCCTCCTGTAATCTATTGATGACATGACCTTAAAGTGGAGTTTTCCAAACCTACCAGAGCTCTAGCCAATAGTAACAAATGCCTGCATACCTTGTTAAGGGCTGCCAGCGTTGTTAACATAAGAATTCCAGAAAATGAAGAGAGTTGTTTGAAGTGTGTAAATTGTTGCCTACAAAAACAACTCACATTACATTCCCTTTGGCTGAATTTTTATAGCCCATGTGATCCACTCTTACTGGAACTGCTCTTTCTAGAGAACGGGGAGGTGCAACAGACAGGAGCGAGAAAACACTAAAGTTTTGCTCTTGCTTTTAAATCTAGGTAACGCTGCTGAAACTCAAGTGCATCGTCACGAAGGTACCCAGGGAGATACCCCGGGAGCATGTGAAATGTGGAAGGGTATGGTATTTTAGCTACACTTGACTAAGTCTGTCCTCTTCCTCCGTTTGATTAACCCCCCTTGCTCTCATACGTACCCATTGCCCAATGCTTTTGGAATGACTGGAATAAGTATGACTGAAACCGACAAACAGAGGCTGATGTGAGGTTACCCTGAGCTAGGGTTTAGTGGAATCTCTGTGCATAGTTCATAGTTACTTTCAGCAGACGTAATTTATCGCTTGCCTTCCCAGGGTGTAAGGGCTTCCGTGAACATGTCTAGAGTCCCTGCCAATTCACTTTGCAGGGGGGCAGGCTGGCTCTGGCCCAGAGGATGCACCGTGAAATGAACACGCCCTCCAGCCCCTGGCACCAGCCGTACGAGGGCGGTGAGGGAGCAACCAGACTTGGAATGGGTGAAGTCGGGAGGCAGCTGGTAAAAAATCCTCCATCATCAGCAGTGTAAACAGGTCGTGGTGGACTCGGTTTTCAACACCGAGTCAAAATGGAAGTTCTCGCCTCGGAGAAAGGCATTTTAAAACAAGGTGCCTGCAAGAATGTGCTGGACATCTTAAAAAAAAAATCCTTTTGGACGGGAATGTTGCAAAACAGAATTAATTGGAATTCCTGTCAGGAATTGCAAAACGTCCAGCACACAAGAAAATCTCTCACAGGTGGAAAAACCCTGACCGAGGGCCTCTCAAATAGCCATCCTAAAAGTATACGCGGCATTTTCAAAAAAGCAAAAAAAGAAAAAAAAAAAAAAGAAAAGATACGACTGAAAATTTTCTGAGCTGGCAATAATAAAAATTAAATTGTGATCAGGTATGATAAATACATGCGAATTATCATATGGAACAGTGATGAAAGCATCGAGCCCAATAATTAGGGGAGAAGAGAATGGAGAGGTCAGGCAGTGAAAAATGAAAATATTTTTGTGACTTAGTGATGTTTTTAATCTGTCAGCTTTTTAAAAATCGTAATTCTTCTTCCTTTTCGGATTGTAAAGGTTCTCCTTTTTAATCTAACTTCGTGATTGTCCTTTTGCATTATTTTCCTTGAGAAGAACACGTAATATTGTCTATGCTTCTGGCTTTCCCAAACCCTGAATCTACCCGGTTGTATGAGAAGCAGTAGTATTATTGTCATTTTAGAATCAGAAAATCCACTTTTGACAAGGAGACAAGGAGAACTGTAAATGTGGGACTCTGGCCCTTGAGACCATTTTCTACTTAAACAGTAGGTGAATTTTAGGAGGAAATGAAAAATTCCAAGTGAAAATGCGAAGTGAAATAATTTCTCTGTTTCTGGAATGAGTTCATTTAGACTTCCCGGCTGGTGCCAAGGGAGATAAAAGGGGAAGGTGGCAAAAACCCCGAGCAAATGTTACCAGAAATTTGTTTTGCAGGGCTGTAAGTTGTAGAAAATTCTGTAATTCGGTGATTTTCGGTTACTTTCAAGTCTAGTCTTGCAACCAAGACCTCTGCATCCTCTGAGCTGAGGGAGAAATAACTACTACTAGGTGTGACCTTTCCAGCCTCCAGTGTTCTGCATCTGTAGTTAGACCCAGAGAGACTGAAAGACGTTATCAGAAAGGAGAAGAGAGTGAGCCGAGCCCCGGTGAAAAATACGTACACAGTTGACTTAAGTTCCCCATATGTGGGAAGGGAGTGTTGGGGGAAACAGGACTTCTCCAGGGTGAAAATGTGCAACATTAGCTGGGAAAATCTCCCCAAAACTCAGTTCCTCAGATAAGAAGCGAGATGGGCCAGATGGGCTCCAGGCTGCAAGAGAAAGAGACCAAGAGCTTATAAGATCCTTATACACACCATGTTACAAAACTTGAAGGAAGTAACAGAGGAATTCTCTTTGGCTGGGACACTCTAGAATGTCCGCAGGCTGAGAGAATGGCAAGTTTCCTGACTTACTGCATAATCAGTGCAGTCATAGAACAGCCCATGAAATATAGGATCCCCCAATATTTATAGCCCTGAGACATTTGGTAAATTGAGGCAGATGCACTGCTGAAGATAGCATGAGTTGAACCCCATATACCATAGCACAGACTAGCTACCTTGCCCACATTTATTAGGCTTGTTTTCATTTTGGAGACACCATCTCCCGAATGTGGAAATCTAACTGGGCCATATCCACACAGATATGTGGAAAAAAATTGGTCTTGTGTTTATTGCTGTGCTTTTTCAAGAGCTTACTCTGCTAAAGAATCAAATAAGCATTTCGGAAAATAAAACAGTGGCTGGTATATATTGGCAGCATTCATTTTTACCGCCTGGTAACTGAGTTAGAAATGCAAACCATACAGAAAATTTATGCTACAAGGAAGGGAACGATTAATAAATTATCCCTTAGAACCATATGAAATTACTAACACTCAGTTGCTTTTGAGCCATAAAAAATGGCAATTTCTTATGATTCGTCTCTAGAAAAACAATATTTGCTTCAGGATGATAAGCTAAACACATTCTGTAAGCTCTCCATTCCTGGAAAACTATGACAATAAGCACTTATAAAACACTTATATGTACCCCGTCGTGCGTATGTTCATGGAGAGCCAAAGTAGCAAACAAGGAGTGGAATTTGGCAGGAAAGGGAAATAACAGATTAGAATTGACAGCTGAGTCCAGTCACTAAGGGCGAGCCTAGAAAGCATCTCCTCTACTCAATGCACAGAGGAGATAGATACGGAAACCAGAGAAGCCCCACGGTCATGCAACAAGGTGATTGGTAGCTTCCGCCCTCGATCCAGGAAGAAGCAGCAGTTAAAACGATAGGACATTACTCCCAATGTGTGGTGAACCCTGAAAATAACGAAAGCATTCACATGCAGAAAAATGGCTACCGAGGTATTTCAGGTGGCCTGATCTCCCACTATGACATCTCATCTCAGGTGGGGATGTTAAAAATAATGGTGGCCCCCAAACATTCTCCCAAATATATGCACACAAGAGAGAGCAGAGACAACCTCACTACAGACATGAGGTTATGGTCAAGAACCAAGAGAGATTTAGGCAAAGCCAAGAGTGACAAGTGAGGACAAGAAAGTCAACAAGCAGGAAAACCCTATCGCTAAAAATATCAAGAGAACCAACAAAAGAAGCAGTAAGTTAAGAACAATTAATATCTTCAGAAAAATGAGTGAGGATGTTACGTTCAAGAAACAAGATAAGGCTGCCAACTAAAAATAATGTAAGTATTGTGTATCAATATTTACGTATACAAATGTGTTGCTGATATCTTTTGAAAGATTAATAGATGGTCTAAGTGGATACGAATAAAAAGAATTATCATCCGGAAGATCAAACCATAATTTTCCCAGAATGCAATACAAATATGATAGAGAAGGAAGAGTAAAAAGGAAAGAATAAGGGTCAGATAAAGCTCACAAGTCCCAGAATCTGCCCCCTTACAGAATTAAAGAAGAGAAATGGAAAGTGGTAGATATGAAAAATTAAAAAAAAAATCATAGGAGAGAATTCCAAAGAATGAATACCTGAGTATTCGGATCACAAGAGTCCATCAAGAGGCAAGCAAAATATAAAGATTAAAAACAACCAGCATGTTGGCAGATATCAGATCCTCAAGGATAAAGGATAAGGGAAGGAAAAAAAATCTAAGAGGTCCTAGGGTGAAAAAAAAAATCCCCAGAGAGAAACAAGAACCAAACTGACATCCAACATTTGACTGTAACACTGTATAAAGAAGACTACAACATAATATATTCAAAGACTTGAAGACAAAATGTATTTTTAAAAGTATCATCCACAATCCTATACCCGGCCAGTTTTTACCAACTCCAGTCTAGAAAAAAAAACATCCAGGAAACTGGAAGAATCATGAAACTGTACATCTAACACATAACATAATCTCCAACTACAAAATGCAGAAACTAACCAAACTAGAATTAGAAACCGAGAAATTCATAATCATTGTAAATATCTTTAAGTACAACTCTAGGAAAAGAAAAGTCAAGTACAAAACTATAGACAATTTAACTGACACAGTTGAAAAGCATTATATGTGTGTTAGCAGACACAAAGAAAATATTTGCAAAAATGTTCACGCAATTGATAAAAAAAGAAAATCTTAAGGTATTCCTCAAAATAATATGTGTAGGCCATGTTTACTAATCACACTGCCATAAATTAGAAATCAGATGTGAAACTTAGAAAATAATCAAAAAGGTAAGATGCTTGGAAATTTCAACAACATACCCCCAAATTCTGCCTGACTCGAAAATTAAAAAGAAATGGCAAGCGATCTAGAACAGAACAATATGATAACGCTACATTCATCAAAAATTCTGGACTAGAAAAAAATGATTTTTTTCAGAAATATTTATAGTTTTAACTTTCGAAAAGATTTCAATTTATAATGGAACCAGAGGAAGGGCGCCTGGGTGGCTCAGTCGGTTGGGCGTCCGACTTCGGCTCAGGTCATGATCTCAACAGTTTGTGGGTTCGAGCCCCGCCACGGGCTCTGTGCTAACAGCTCGGAGCCTGGAACCTGCTTCGGATTCTGTGACTCCCCCTCTCTCTGTCCCTCCCATGCTCATGCTCTGTCTCTCAATAATAAATAAACGTTAAAACTTTTTAAATAAATAAATAAATAAATAAATAAATAATACAATGGAACCAGAGGATGTGAAATGAAGAATCTCACACAGGCGTCCTCCAGAGAACTGAACTTAAGAGCTGAGAGCCGGATAAATGCCTCATTTAGAGAAGACAGATCCTTGTCTTCTGACCGATGAACATCCACCAAGAACCTCTCCTCATCCTCAAGCCTATGAACTTCCTGCTTGAACTACGGAGGGACATTCCCCCTCTTTGCCTTCCTTGCCCATAAATACAGGCCATCCCCAGACCTCGATGGACAGTCTGTAGCTTGCTACAGCACGCATTCCCCAAATTGTATTCCTCTACTATCCCCCCCCCAAAAAAAATAAAAGCCCTCAATTTCTGGTAGTTTGGACTTGCCTTGGTTTACCTCTTGATTTAGGTTGATGGATTTAAGAAAATAAAAAGGAAAACCAAAAAGGAGTGGTATATAGTGCAGCCAATTCGTATGTAAAAATATGTTAAGGATAATGGAAAACAAAACCAAGTCATCAATAAAATGAAAAGTTGGTTCCAGAGAGTTAACATATCAAATTGACGTTTCAAAAAGTCAAGAAAAATCAAGAGAAGTTAAAAATTAACATCTTAAGTGAAAAAGAAACTATGACAAATTAAAAAATTAAAGCAAAAATCTAAGTATGCCAATATAGAAGTATGAAAATTGGGATGAAATGGCTCAAAACACACAGACTTCTAAATTTGAAATTAACATGCAACACACACACACACACACACACCCTGGTAGTTAAATATTGATAAGACAACTACCTTTAAAAAAGTAGGAGTTTACACTATTTTTAAATTTTATTTTGAAATAACTAGAATTTTCAGGAAAATTGTAAAACTAGTACAGAAAGTTCCCATATGCCTTTCATCCAGCACCCTCTAATATTAACCTGTTCCATAACATAACTTCATTAAAACTATGTAATTCCCATGAATGTAATATCACAAACTGAACTGAAGACTTATCTGGCTTTTCACTACCTTTTCCACTTTTTCCTCTTTGGTTCCAGGATTCAGTACATTGCATTTACTTGTCGTATTTCCTTAGTCTCTTTCAGTTCATCAAAGTGCTCTGTCTTTCCTTGTTTCTCATGATCTTGACACTTTTGGAGAGCTCTAGTACATTATTTCGTAGAATGTCCCTCAGTTTGGGTTAATCTTCTTTTTCTCATGCTTAGGTGGAGATTATACACTTTTGGCAAGAATACCGTAGAGATATTTGTCTTTCTCAGTGCATCAGAAGTACATGATGTTCATACTGATTGTTTTAATCTTGATGACTTAAGGTGGTGTCTACTTGGTTTCTCTACTGGTAATTACTCTTCTTCCCTTTGTAATTAATACATATCCTGATTGTACTCACAGTCTTGCCTATCAAATTTAGCACTCCTTGGTAGAATTTTCCTGCAACAATGCCATGCTGTGTTAATGGTGATTTTCTGTTTTCTTCATTTTTTTCCTACATTTATCCATTGAAGTTTTTCTGTAAGGGAGAAGTGTCCCTTCTTCCTCATTCAGTTGTTAAAAGATATACTTTCATCAGCATGAACTTATAAATTCTAATTTTATTCTGTGAATTTCATCCAATATCATCATGATTTTGTGGCTTAAAGTATTCCAGCTTTGGCTACAGGGAGCCGCTACAGGTTGACTGTTATGCCCTTTCAACATCCCCCTTGCCTTTTTTATTTTCTTATTCTAATGACGATGATGGACAAATATAATTGTACAATCGACAAATTAAAGTGTACAATGTGGTAATTCGATATACATATATATCGTGAATGATTACCAAGATCAATCTAATTAACATGTCCAACACCTCACATAGTTAACATTATTTATTTATTTATTTATTTATTTATTTGAGTAATTTCTTACTTTCCAGAGCTACATCTAATTCCATGCATTTACTCTGCACCAGCCCTGGAATCAACCACTTCTTCAAGGAATCCTGTTGTTGTTTTTTTGTTTGTTTGTTTGTTTGTTTGTTTGTTTTTTTAATTTGGAGAATGATATTTAGATACAAAGGTCTGGGCTCTAAGTATGCTCATTGCTAATACAGTGTCATTGAATATAGACCTCAGCAGATAAAGGAAGAAAATATATGTGTCTATACCATTCAACACAGATACAGACATTACCTATCTATCTATCATCTATCTATCATCTATCTATCTATCTATCTATCTATCATCTATCTATTATCCATGTACCTATGTATCTTTAAAAATCATAGCCTTACAATGATACCTCTGATTTAATTCCTACATGGGGCTAATTATAGCCTTTCCCTTTTTTTTATCCATATCTGCTCTAACAGTAAGAAATTTGACTCTCAATACATATAATATATGCACTTATTTATTTGATCCTAGTATAAGCAAAAAGTATTTTCAGGATTCTGATACCCATACTCCTTAGAAAAACAGATTTATTAACCCAAATATAGATTTTATGTACAGTGCAGTTTTTTTAAGCCCTAGGGTATTTAATAAAATTCTGATTTCCAAAGTACTTAGGTTAATTATTTTCTTTGCTACCCTCAATGGTCATGTTTTCTGCTTTTTTTTTTCAATATCATATATTTGCATTCCATCTTGCATTCCATATTCTGGTTGATTTTTTTAATTTGCATATAGTACAATTCATTCTTTGTGCGTTCCATTTGTTTTAATATTCTCTTCCACTGCTTATATTTAATCAAGCCCTACTCCCATCCCTGGCAACCACTGATCTCTTTTCTGTTCCTACAGTTTCCCTTTTCCAAAAAATTATATAAATTGAGTCAAACAATATGTAGCTTTTGGGCCTGCTTCTTTCACATAGCAAAATGAGTTTAAGATGAGTTCTTTGATGAATCAATAATTCATTTCTTTTTATTGCTGACTCAGATTTCATTGTATAGTTGTGCCTTATAAAGTCTGTCTTTCCATACACCAGAGCAACATCTTGAATTTTATCCAGTTTTAACTGATTATGAATAATGTAGCTATAAATATATACATGTAATTTTTGTGTATAAACATGAATTTTCATTTCTTTTAAGTAAATACCAATGTGTGGGATTTCTAGGTCATAAGAAAATGTATGTTTAACTGTATGATGAATTAATATATTGTCTTCCTCAAAATGGCTATGCCGTTTTGCATTCCCAGCATTAATATGAGAGAGCCCCAAGTGGCCTGTATCTTCACCATTGCTTCGTTATAGTCAGTATTTTTTTAATTTTTTTTTATTTTTGATACAGAGAGAGAGAGAGAGAGAGAGCACAGGTGGGGAAGAGGAAGAGAGAAAGAGGGAAACACAGAATTCAAAGCAGGCTCCAGGCTCTGAGCTGTCAGCACAGTTTGAACCCATGAACCATGAGATCATGACCTAAGCTGAAGTCAGATGCTTAACTCACTGAACCACCCAGGCACCCTAGTCAATATCTATATATTTTTAATTAAACATTCTACTAAGAGTGTACTGGAATATCCCTGTAGCTTCCATTTATATTCACCTAATAACTACTGATTTTGAGCATCTTTTATATGCCTTTTTACCATCGGTACACCTGCTATGTTGAAGTGTCTGTTTAAAGAGTTTGTTTATTTCAGGGTGGGGAGGTTGTTAATTTTCTTATTGTTGAGTTTTGGTGTTCTTTATTCTGGATATAAGTTCTCTGTGAGAAAGGTGATTGGAAAATCTCAGCTACGGATTGTCTTTTCACTCTGCTGACAATGTCTTTCACATGGAAAAGATATACCAGATTATAATCCACAAGTGTAGGTATATATCAGATCCACAATGCCTTTATTTAAAACAAAAGTACATGAGGTCTAGAATATCTGGTCTACGCTTTAAAAAAAAAGAGACCCAGTGAAAGAACTTTTTTTCCCCACTTGATGGAAAGGAGTTTTTTGGGATTTGTTTTTTCAAAGCCTGATGAAAAGATACATATCAGATTGGAAATCTACGAGCTAGGAAGATATAATTGATGGGGACACAGCCATAAAGATCAGGTATGTGGTGAGTGAGGCTTATAAGCAGAAGAAGTAACATTTCATTTAATCATAGTGAACATATTGACCTCTTTGTATCAAAAGCTAATAGAAGTTAAAAAAAATATGCAACTTCACGGGGGGAAGGATTTTAACATGGACAAAAAGCAAGTGACACTTGAGATGATTTAGGTATATCCCTAGTTTTGAAAATGATATAATGATGGCTTTCTGCCATCTCATAACATCTAGATGCACTACCACCAAGAGAAAACTGAGCTGTGCATTCACATTTCTCAAATTTTCAGAGAACTTAAAGGTGCCTTAGTACTCTGAGTAAAAATTAAAATAGCCTACGTTTCCACGTTTGTAAAAGAAGAGAACATCCGGTATTTGGAAAAACATTTTTTAAAAAACTCCAGTAGATGGCATAAATACCCCTATTTTCAGGTGTTGCCTAGCATTCTTAATCATGAGAAGGATTCTGTAGCTCTCCAGACAGAGGGAGGAGGTATGAGGAATGTTCTCAGATGCTGCTGAAAAAGCTATCGGTCTTGATTTAGAAATAGGCCTCAGCTTTTGTCAACAGAAATGACTGAGGTGATGTGCTTGTCATTGGCGACTTCAGAGATTTTATAGGAGTGGAATTTAGAGTTACTGGTGTTCCTTATATATGTATGTATCCCAAACAAAATTAGTTCTTTGTAAATACACATACTTAAATAGAATTGTGAATATGGCATACTCCCAACTAAATTCATGGAAATTAATTGCTGCAGGCTTACAAATAACCCCACTACTTAAGTGGTCTAACTAATATGGGGAAAGAAGCCTTGTTTGACCCAAAGAGATTGTCCAGATTCATGATGGTTTCTTACATAAGACATTATAAACCAGATCACGTAATTTTAGCTGGCGTCATCTACTGATGTTTTCCTTAGTCATGTAGCTCCAATCACTTCACGTCATCTGCATATTCTAATTCTTTTTCAATTCTTCTCTACATGTTTTTTTTAAGTTGACTTATTTATTTTGAGAGACGGCGCACACATGAATGGGGGAGGAGCAGAGAGAATGGGAGAGAGAGAATGCCCAGTAGGGCTCTGCGCTGTCAGTGTGGAGGTTGACGCAGGGCTTGAGGCAGGACGCGAACTCACAAGCCATGAGATCACGACCTGAGCCAAACTGAGGGTCGGTCGCTTAACTGACTGAGCCACCCTGGGACCCCAATACTGCTCTCCTTTTGGCTCGCTCTCATACCATGCTGTCTATCTGCCCTAAGAACTGTTTATAGTCGCTACATAAAAGAGTAATGACTGGCTCCACGAGGGACATCACTTCCCACGCATTCACAAAAATGCACGTATACACTCAAACCATTACATAGCTTCTGCATCAGGTAGGGTGGTTCACATCGCAAAGATCTGAGCAAGGAGAGGTTTATTTCTTCCGCAGCAAGAAATCCAGACACAGACTCTTCTATATTCCAATGCTTAACGATGTCATCAGAACTGGTGCTTTTTGTATCTGGCCCAGTGTTCCATCCAAGCTGTAAGCGACCCGCCTCATGTTCACGGGGAGATGGAGCTTCTTCAGATGCAGCCTGATGACACGCTCAGAACATGCCTCCCTTTCCAGCGGTGGAGGAAATGTTCTGAAGAGGCCTCCAGGAGATGCCCCTTGACACTTCGTCGCCTAAGGCTGTGTATGGTTTGGGAGAACGCATTATCTTAAACTAGGTTAGATTTATCCACCGGTGGTGGGTCGGACCCCTGTGGCACAGGATCTCATGGTACCAAACGCAACCAGCGCCCGGAAAAAGAAAGACCAGGCTGTCGGGCTGCCATCCAGAGATGATTATATTCCAGAGATATACACATTCCAGAGATATACACAGACACATTAACGAGGCCTCCCCTGACCACCCAACTGCGTTCCATTTCCATTTCACTTGCTCTTGCCACCATGTTCTTTTCCCCCATCTTGACTTCTTTATTCCAAGAACATACTCGCTTCCAAATTTTTTTTTTTTTTACTGTATCTCTATTCTCTCCCTTCCCCTGCCATAAAACGAGCCCCTGTGGAGCAGAAACACTGTCTGTCTGTTCATCACCATTTCCCCAGTGCCTGGAACCGTTGTCTCATGAGCCCCAGATGTAATTATTTAAGAAATAATGAATGGATGTAAATATTAATAGAGGCATCCTGATCTTTATTGGCTACTTTTTTTTTTTTTAACAGTATAGAGGAGGTTAATTGGGAAGGATGTTTTTCTCTGGGGACCTGGTGTTGGCATAGAATAAAGATCATTCTTAAACTTAACAAACACTAGAGAACACTAGAGGTTGAGGAAGATCTTGGGAGGTCATGGTTGGCTATAGAAAATAATATTCCTTAGGAAGAGAGGGTTGGCTGGACCACAGCTGAAGAAATAGGAAGATTGGACCCTCCATAAACCTGGACCTTGTAGGAGTTTGTTTTTATTAGAAAAAAAAACACGTTTCTTGTGTAGCTGTCTCTGGCTTTGTCACTGACTAGTATGCTACATTCAGCAACTTACAAGGCTTTTGTAAACTTTAGTAGTATTTCTACATGATGGCTGCAGGATTCATAGGATATAGTAGAAAAACATGAGAATTGAGGTCAAAGATCTGGGTTGAAATGTTGACTCCAGTGGCTTTTCTGCCTTAACCTTCTTAATCTTTTACCTTGACTTCTTTGAACTCTGGCTTCTTTAAGTGCAAAGTAGATATGAAGAATGTAAATGCCACAATGGGTTCTGTTGCAGCCAAGTGTAAATGTTTGATGATGTGGATCCAACATTCCCACATTTTAAAAGGGGATAATTAATTCATGAAATACACACACGCTCATGCACACACACACACGACCCAGTAGCGTGTTTAGAAACCATGCCATCTAGGTAAATTTTTCTAAAACTAGGTAAATTGCCACCACTCTATTCCTTATTAGTACTTTTTTATTTCTCCTATTATATTACTTATGACACTCTCTATTTATCTCTGTAAGATATTGAAAGCCACGGAAAGTCAAGGGTATTGTCATTCTTGCATGTTCTCTCTCTCGTTCTCTCTGTCGCTCTCTATTTTTTCTCCTCCTTCCGGTCCCAAGCCATGGCAATACGTACTCAACAACTGTGTGCTGAAAGAATGAATAAACAAAATATCTGCCATGCGAAAAAGAAAATTTCTGAAAATCACTGTCTTAGGATTCTATCCTACATGAAAATCATACAAGTTCCACAAAAGGGGATAAATCTATTGACAAATGCAAGAGTCTCAAGGAAAGGGATACAACACCCATTGAGGAACAATGGCTTTCTGCAAAAATGAGTACAGAAGGTCAGCAATAAATGCCAATTGTCAATGGCAAGAGTGGATTACTCGGACATTTTGCTCTCAAAAGTTGTGCTATTTGCTGAAAGAGGCTGGAACTGCTACCAGGTAGGTACTAACTATTGGTAATTAGTGACACTCTTAGAAAATGAGTAGAGATGAACAGAAGAGGGGCAGCATGGCTGTAAGCTGGTTTTCGAAGGACAGCTCTCTCAAGAATCCACTCTGCCCAGTTTTCAAAAGGATCTGTTGAGCAGGTACAGATCGAGGCAATATTTCACCTTGGTAGTTCAGCAGGAAGTCCATGGGTACTAGTTTTTCTCTGAATTGAAGAAGGATACACAGTGAGCAAATTTTCTTGTCTGTAATGATATTTGTTGTGTTTTTGGTTTTTTTTTTTCTGAACTAGCCAGGAATTTTTAACAACCCTAGGATGAGCAGGTTTCGTGGTCACCCCTTTATCCTCTGTGAATTGGAAAGTAAAAATGTTTCTACACCCTTTTAACAAGGTAATCCGTAAAGCACTCCTTAACAGTTAAATAATAGTGGGCCCTGGGTGGCTCAGCCGGTTAAGCATCATACTTCAGCTCAGATCATGATCTCACAGTTTGTGAGGTCAAGCCCCGCATGGGATTCTTTCTCTCTCCCACTCTTTCTCTGCCACTTCCTGACCCATGTTTTCTCTCTCTCTCAAAATAAAAAAATAAAACTTTAAAAATAATAATAAAAAAAGAATAGTGAGCCTCGCATCAACACTAGACCTGGAATCTCCTCCAATTTCCACCAATCTGCTGGGTTACTTTGGCAAGTCATATCACCTTCCTATCCTTCAGTTTCTTCAGAATGAACATGTTCAGATGGTTTCTAGGTTTCCTTTCCGTTTGAAAGTTCTTAATTAAGAGAGAAGGAAGGAAAAAAGAATCCTTCAGACGCGCAGGTAGTCTAACTCAGTTTAACAATGGTGTTGTTTATAAGAAAGAAACGGAATAGAAATAACGTCAAAAGAGCAGAATCTGTGTACATTTGAAACCATACAAATCACACAAAAATCTTGGCCAAGACGGTGAGTTTTATATTAGGGTACGACTCTTGGTTAAGCAAACAGTCTAAAAAGAATAAGGTAATTGGAGGAGGACATCTTGTTAAAAACAAAACAAAACAAAACAAAGCAAAAACAAATGGCAGATAAACAGAAGAAGCAAAGGCAGGCTCAAAGAAGCAAAGGTGGACAGCTCATGGCATGCATGGAGAGGGACCGAGAAGTTTGCAGGTGAAAAGGGTGACATCTTTGTTTGTCTTTTCTGTGAATCACGGGTTTGACCAATGATGATTCATTCGCATACATGAAGAGGCACTTCTTGCAAAATCTTGCTTGAATGTTTCATTACATTTAACAACTATTTTGTCCAGATACCTCCAATGTTCTGTGAAAAGCTGCAACTTTAAAAAAAAAAGTTTATTTATTTTGAGAGAGAGGTGAAGCATGAGCAGTGGAGGAGCAGAGAGAGAGAGAGAGAGAGAGAGAGAGAGAATCTCAGGCAGGCTCCCTGCTGCCAGCTCAGAGCCTGACTTGGGGCTTGCTGGCACGAACCATGAGATCATGACTTGAGCCGAAATCGAGTCCGATGCTCAACTGAGTCAGCCAGGCTCCCTGAAAAGCTGCAACTTTGGGAAAATGGTTCGTTTGCCCCCTCCCTGCTCCTATGCTTTTGAGAGCAGGGTTTAATGATACCTGCTGAGGAGCATGGACACAAGACTCTGCTGACTTGACATGAGTAATAGGAAAACTTTCTGTAGCACACGTGACAGACACATCATGAGGATATTGATATGATATTGGTCAATTAGTATATATGTTTGATTCCCCTGGACAAATACAGAGGTAGGGAGAGTATATATTTATTTTTAGGGTGATTCTCAAAAACCAGAAGACTAGATGTACAGGCAGAATACTTCTTTTTTCCTGATGAAAAATGAAAGGGAATATAGGGAACACATGGATAATGTTTGTAGGTTTCATGAAACAAGATTGGATATTCTAGACCATGGTCTACGACATCGGAGAGATAATCTCCCAACAAGGCACAGAGTGCTTCCCATAAAGATCAGGGTATAAGTGTTTAAAAGCAGATTTGTTGAACTGATCAAAAGGGCTTACACCCGAGGTATGGGGGCTGAAGGGAAATGTACAATGGTACAGTGAAAAGTCAGGTACTATGACCTTGGAATAGAAGGCTTAGGTCTGAACTGGCCCAGTATCCCTACTACCCATTTCTATGGGTTAAAGCAAATCACAGGCCTGGCTCAGACCCAATTCACATTTGTAGATGAGGAAAGGAAGGGTTTTGGAAATGTTAACATTGTACTACAGGTTGTACTGATGGAAATGCTGTAGCACAAATTTATGTGGTTTCACATCTCGTTTCATCTCAGCATGCTGCCTGTGTTAAGTTCATCAAAACACTCAATAGGAAATGTTATGATATTATTGGAAATAAGATGACAATGCAAATTGGACAATTATAGTTAGATGTAGGCAATTTATAAGTATCATAACTCAGAGATTAAAAAAAAAACTAGTCCTGTTGTATTCAACATTTTTATCAATAGCTTTCATGTTTCATTAATTATATTATGACATTAAGATTCCTCATAAAATGAAGCAAAATTTTCAAATGTAATTTATCCTTAAGAAGATAAGCTATCGATGAACTTTTTACACTTTTGGAAAAAGAGGAAAACTGAAAGATTGAAATTAAACAGTAACAAAATTCATATGTTTTAATATATTTCTTGCGAATACAATATATGGTGACCAAATACACCGTAGGCCAAAGTCCTTCATTTATTTCTATATAATTTCTATCCTTTTCATTTCTATAAACCTGACTGTTTGAAAACACAAACACCGGGGTTATGTAATTTGTAATTGCTTATTTGAGGGATTTTTTTTTTCCAGATAGAAGAGTGGATTTCCCCTCAAGTTTGTATTTTCCCAAAGTATATGTCTTATACGCACTGAGTTTTTGAGAAATTCAAACAGTGGCCTCTGATTCATCGCCTTCGGTTGCCAATTGTACATTTTGTTGTATCATGATCAGGTATTCACTAGTTTTACAAGTAGGATACGTCACAGTTTGGTCTCTTTGACCAAGGAATAGACACGAGCATACTCAGAATGAGTCGACAGAACGTGGTTAAGGCAGTATCGTGGGCACAAATGTAGCAAGACGGAGAGAGAGAAGCTTATCCTCATTGACCAAGGAGCATCAAAGAACCTCCAGACGGAGAGTGGACAAGACCTGGATGGCTATCAGGCAGTCTGCACAGCATCTGTTCCAGCTCTGGCCCAACACAGGCAGCAAAAGGCCCTGGGGGAAACCAGATAACCCATCCCCAGCTCTCCGGACACCTAAAACCCGTCTGGGAAAGACTGACTCTTGGAAGACATTATAGGAGCACTTTCAGTCTGAAGCATGAGTCATTTTTACATTGGAGAATTTATATCTACTTTGATTGTCGCTCTCTCTCATTCTTTGTTTTCTCTTTCTGGAGTAAATATTGCAGTTTCTGAATACACGCCTTGGTTTCCTCATACTCCCCTTCTTATATGTGTTTTATTTGGGGTCTTGTTTGTTTTATTCACTTTTTAAAATTTAGTTCTAGGCAAATGAACTTCATCATCATGATAATCAATCCTTCTGCCAGATCTGTTCAGGTGTTAAATATTTCAATTTAGTGGCTACGGTAGTTCTTAAGATTAATGTGCACAATTGTCTCTTCTTAGCAACTTTTTTCTTTTCTTTTTTTTTTTTTTAATATTTCCTTTGAGAGGGGAGGGGCAGAGAGAGAGGGAGAAAGAGAATCCCAACCAGGCTCCCAGCTGTCAGTGCAGAACCCCACCCAGAGCTCGATCTCACGAACCGTGAGATGATGGCCTGAGCCGAGATCAAGAGTCAGATGTTTGACTGAGACACCCAGACACCCCGCAAGTTTCTCATTTTAGAACTATAATAGATAGAACTAGAAGGAACAGATTTTTTAAAGTTTCTCTTTTTTCTATTTCTTGTGCTAGTTCTTTTTATACCTCTACTTTATTACTTTTTCTCCTCAAATGGTTTTTGACTCTTGCTGATCTGTTAATGGGTATATGTGAGAGTCTACATCAGTATTGGCAAGTGGGATGGGCTTCCTGGGCTGTTGCAGTACTTGGTGTTACCTGGTGATCCAACTAAGATCACCAGGTTTTAGAGCCCTGGCTGTAGAAAGCAGACTGGCCTGTGAGGCTGGTCGGGATCTCTCTGAGTTGGAGGGGATCTGGCTTTTGGCGAGGTGATGTCCCTTGTGTACCATGGCAGGAAATTACCTGGGGACCTTCCTCTGTTTCTCTTTCTGGTCTCCCTCTCTTTTGCCCTTGGGTTATTTATCTTGGTTTATGTTGTCTCTGTCTAAGGGTTTTCCTGTATATACACACATAGCTCATATTTTCTGTAGGTTACAAGTTCAGCAATTCAATTCTCTTTTTCTCTCTATCTTTTGTACATCTTCCTTTTTTAGGTCCACTAGTGGTATCCACGGAGGTTTTCTAGTGGCTATGGATTATCACTTATTCTTATAGTTCTTTCATTTTAGTTTGATTTTGGTAGTGAAGAAAGATGTACCCATCAGCTTTTCTGAACCTGGGTCCCAAATCCATCTCTAAAATTTACAATCAACTGTGTCTTCGCTAGTGGGAAATCAAAATAATAACGATAGGGGCAAAAACAAATTCATTGATGAATACGATAATTAAGATAGATGGGCTCTTGGCTTTTGACTAGAGATTTGGACTACATGTTGAATGGAAATTGTTGGGATGAAGCAGTAGGAAACAGGTGGTGGACTGACAAGATATTTGAAAATAATCATTTACTTGGATTAAAAAATATATATATATCAGGCTGTACCATTGCAGCTCAACACTACGGGGCCTTAAGGGAAGCAAAAAATAATAATATTTCATCACAACATCTTCTATCATCCATATGATGAGCCTTTCCACTTTTCTGACTTATAAATCAATTCCCATGAATGCAAAAAAATAAAAATAAAAAATAAAAATTCCTCTCATTTTATAAATAATTGTGGATTATTGAATTTCAGCACAGAGGGATGAGTTAATGTCCTACTTTTATATTTTAAAAATTTATTTATTTACAAGACTTTTTCTTTATGAATCATGGTAACCCCAATGTTGCCTTTAAATGATCCTCTTTTCTATGCAGGGATCTGGGACTTGCTTTCATTGGTGACCTGCTAATATTTTACTTCAGACAACTGATCTATATTGAACATAGATTCCAGGGGCACCCGGGTGGCTCAGTTGGTTAAGCGTCTGACTTCAGCTCTGGGCATGATCTCACAACACGTGAGTTCGAGCCCCGCATCCCAGGTCGGGGGCTGTGCTGACAGCTCAGAGCCTGAAGCCTGCTGCGGATTCTGTGTCTCCATCTCTCTCTCTGCCCCTCCCGCACTCTTGTTCTGTCTCTTTCTCTCAAAATTAAAAATAAACAAATAAATAAATAAATAAATTGAACATAGATTCTGAAACTATTATTCTTTGGTAAAATCCAAATATCATTTACCGATCAGGATTTATCCATCCAGTATTTTTTCAAATATTTGTCCTTGGTTTTAGAATGTGTCTGCTAGCTTATTTTTATCTTGCACACGAGCTCATTTTAACTGAAATTCTCATAATAGACACATTCTGAATATAATACCCATGACCACCTCTATTTTCAGCATTCATTCAATTTTCTCTCTTCATTTTCCACCATATTGAAAAGTATGGTATCATTTCTCAAATGCGCAATCTTATCTGTATTTTTGTTTGTATCCCATATTCTTAATGCTGCTATTCTACCTTTTTCCATTGTTCTTTTCTCAGATGATTGAAAGGAACATCCGGAGGTCGCACAATAGTATTCCCCAGTCCAAAACAATGCCATTCAAAACTGCAGGATTATCACCCTTTCAACACTTACTACTCGGCCGCTGAACCAGAAAAAAAAAAACCTTCACACTTTTAGTACCCAATCCACTAAGGAGTCTCGTCCTATTGTCTCTTTGTTCCAAATTCAACCTAAAGCACCACGTCTTTTCTTCACTGGCTCACAATAGCGTGGTATCCCATAAAGCATCCGGCTATCAGACTGCACTCACAGTAATTATCTTCGCCAACAATTTCATTTTCTGCATTTTCCCTTGTGTCATGTCCTAGCAATGGTGTGTGGTTGGTTTTCTACCCAAATGGCTTTCAAGCTGAACACATGCCTCAAATTCACTTAAGCATTTGGGCAGCATGGGAATTATCTATTACTTAGGGTCCTCTCTCAGACCGTATTTCTATTAGTGAGACACTGACGCCCGCCCTAATCAGAGGGAAAAACACGGTGTAAGGTCACTATGTGTGTGGGTTCAAGACAAGAAGCACTTGAATTCTGCAAATATATCAATGCATCCTGAACATTTAAATCACTCAGCTTCTGCCAGCGTAATCGCAGCTGTGAAAATTGAATTAAGGTCTAATTTAGGTATCCTTATTTGACTTTGATCTTCATGTGCCTTTTCCTTTCCTCTTTGCCATTTTATTCATTTATTTATTTTTAGCAAACACGTAGGACATGTATACCTTGGTGAGACTATTTTTTGAAAATGTCCCATAATTGTGACAATGTCCAAAATTATAGATGTCAAGTGATCAGGCAGGAAAGCTGTTCCATATATAAAAATTGCCGAAAAAATTGCCATGAAATATTCATATCTTACTACCTCTGAGCCAACAAATGAAGAAACGGGATGATGAAGACATGTTAAAATAAGCTTCCATTTCCATGTTAAAAATGTTGTCTTTTAAACAAGTATCTTGGGGAAAGGCAGAAGTAGAAGTTTTAAAGAAGCACTCATTGATTATCTTCAGTATAAGAGAAACACATTTTTACTCTCACAAAAAGAAAACTTGAAAATTGCATATGCAGGTTTCCCTCACCATCTAAAAGTAGCGTATTCTTACAAAACCTTTAATTAGCTGAAATGGCATAGAGCAAAGACGCATATGAAAAAATTTGAGCATTTCCAGACCCCCCCCCCAAAATCGCCATTCTTAGATTTTTCTGATACCTTAAGATGCATCTCGGTAATGGAGGTAACAGAATACATCGAGATAAGGCCCAGCTGCCCACAGACAGTTCAAAGCTCTGGGACTAAACGCTGAGATGCTGGGTGTGGTTCTGGGGGGGAGAAGCGGCTGGGTGGCGCCACTCCCGGTTAGGTGTTCTGTGTGCACAGCCTCTCTACAAAGCCACCTGCAAAACCCATACTGGACATAATCTTTGCTTTTTGCCTTTTCCAGTAAAAGCAAAAATCCCCTTCGGGTTTCTTTCTGAGTAGTGAAAGCGGGTACTAATACAGGCCTCTGGAAAAAACAAAGAGTCCTAAGACAAACTTGCAAAAAACGGGTGCTACTTGCATCCAGAGCCCCACCATCCAGATTTAACCTTCAATTACATTTACGCCTCTCTTTCTCTCTCTCTTCCTCCTTACCCCGCTCTAGTTTCTCTCTCTTTCTCTTTCTAGCACTCTGGTTGAGTTCTTACTTTTCAGAATGTTTTAATTTTTTTTTAATGTTTCTTTATTTTGAGAGAGAGGAGAAAAAGAGAGAGGGGGAGGGGCAGAGAGAGAGAGAGAGAGAGGGAATCCCACTTAGGGAACCATAAGATCATGACCTGAGCCAAAATCAACACTCGGGCCTGTAATCGACCGAGCTACCTAGGCGTCCCCAATTTTTTTTTTAAGTAGGTTCCATGCTGTGTGTAGTGCCCAACACAGGGCTTGAACTCAAGACCCTGAGATCAAGACCTGAGCTTAGCTCAGGGGTCAGTCTCTTAACCGACCAAACCAACCAGGTGCTCCTTTGCAGAATGCTTTATATATTTTATTTAACATTCTGCTAACCAGAATATGCGAAATTTTTTCATGGGATTATTCTTTTAGAGATGGATATAGGCTATTTTATTCTACTGAATGGATATTGATCTGTGTTTCTCTTTTCTGATGCTGGATATTTGCATTTGGGGAAGAGACTTCCCTACGGATGACATTTTTAGCTGCAGGGGCCCATGCTGTGGCCCCTTCCTGATTCCTGTGATGTGGCTGTGGGACTGACGGTGTGAGTGAACACAGCCTCCCAGAGATGGTGGAGTGATCATCTGGATAGAACTTGAAACCCTGGTAAATTTGTGGTGCAGAGTCATTATATCAGAACTAAATCTCCCAGCTCAAATGTTTATGAAGAAACCCCCATGTATTAAGCCATGATGAATCAGTCCAATTCAAGATGGATGACGGTCAGGAGGGCACAGCTTTCCTTCCTGCTCTCAGGTCTCCAGGCAGCCCTGTACCACCAGGCTTTTCACGTGGGAAGCAATTCTTATAAGAATCCAATGACTCACCTTGTTTCCTGATGGCCCAAGACACTTGCCTTCACTGGTAAGAGGTTCTCACATCATCTGCCTCTTCACATCTTATACTCACCTTTCTGACTAGAAAGTCCAGACCTTTCTCTTCAAGTGCCAAGTCCTTCACAGAGGCTTTTCACTAGGCCTCCGTTATCTTGTCTTTGATCCCATTTAATCCCCTTCCCGCTCCACTGGTAATGCCATTGTATTTTTGGACCCCATTTGTGGACATACCCAAGTTCTTTCCAATGGACCTCCATGACTAATATGGATAAGTACTTTCGCTGGATGCCCACTTAGGTGACCTCAGACGTTCTGTGGAAGTTAAAGATATATGTCTCTTTTTTTCTCCCCCAATGAGAAATTTCAGAGATCATCTGGCATAAAAATGTCACACCCCAGGATTAGAATATGTATCCTGTTAACGGTCTATCCAGGACTGTGCCTCACATATATTGCCTGATGTGCAAGGAGGCTATTTTGCTTATTCCTGAACTAAACATAACTTATGATTCTGAATTCACAACTTGATGTGAGTTAAGCAATATAGTAAATACATGCATTCAGAATGTACCAGGTTCTCTCTGCCTAATTCTGTTTGGGGCAGACATGGCTAAAATTCCCATTATTATCTTTTGTCCTCCTAACCCCTAAGAAAGAGGACCCGGGAGTTCAACTGACACTTCAACTGCCAGCTAGAAATTACATTTTTGAACCTCTCTTGTAGCTGACAGCAAGAAAATGTAGCTAGGCTTTGAAGAAGGTTTTGCAGAAGGAACAGAAGTAGCATGTGTGAGTCCTAGGCTGCACGCTTTCAGGCAAGGTTCAAGGTGACATCAACTCTCGGCATAAGCCACCTTCTCATCATTAGCGAACTTCACTTTTCTCCTTCACTAGGTCTGTAGTTGGATGGAACACCGGCTTCTTTCCTTTCTAAAGTTCACAGAGTTGCCACTGTGTCCTTCCCAGGAAAAGGCTGCCACCTTGTCCTCACATCTCATTGTCATGAGATACTCGGCGGTGATCGCTGAGTAGGATTCTCTACTTGGAGACCATTGCCTTCAAAAGGAATCGTTTCATGTTTCCTAATTTCTTGGTCCCTCCTGAGGTTTGGCCGGAGAGGATCTGAAGCCCAGAGATGCAATCCTGCTCCCTCTCGCCCCTCCCCTGAAACTGTCTGCTCATGTGTGGATCTTAATCACACACATCACACATGGCACGTGGGAGCATGAGGGGCCAACAGAGATGTGGGGACTCCAGAGTTCTAGGCTGTCCCTAATCTTTTTTGACCCACAGTTCCTACGTGTTCTTGACACAGCACTCCAGAATCTCACTCCTCCCCCCATTAGTCCGTATATGGGACGATTTTGAGGAAGCAAGAATTTTTTTTTTTTGATTTCTCAAATCATTAGACTGTCATAAATGATTTCCTTATGCCACACAGAAAGAATGGCAAGATAGATTGGAAAGGAAAGAAAGAAAGGACATGATTCATATGTAACATCCCACTCTACCTCCAGCCCCTGCATAAAGCAAAGCAGGTTATCTCACTGTGCCTTCCCCCTTTTCCTCTGTGCCTGGCGCCCGACTCCCTCAGCTCCCATGGCTACGACCTTCGACCTTGGAGAGGGTGCCCTCTTTGGCTCCACAGAAATGCACGATCAGAAGATAGAGAGGAGGCAGGAGGTTAAAAGGCCAGCGGGAGAGGGAAGCCTGAGTGAAGGAAACTATCTATTTGGCTAGTGGGGAGCTGACGCAGAGAGCAAAAGGAAAGCAGAGAACCTCCTGGAGCCAGGAATGGCCAAAAAGCCTTCCGAGTGGTGAAAATTTAGAGGCTTCAGAGTGGTATAGAAATGACAGCGTCTGGGAGGAAAGAAAACGGTATGAGAAGGGTTGCTGCACAGTGATTTATTTACCTTTGAGACTTTCTCTGAATGCAAAGCAAGGATTGTTATTATTGTCTTTCTTGGAGTGATTGAGTGATTCAAAGGCACATCAGAACAAGGACTGGGATTGTGTGCCTGACACCAGTAATGGGCTTCCACATAGGGCCTCCATGTGGGTTTTGGGTATGAAGGTCCAACCCTCAGCTCTACTCTCTGAGACCAAGATCACTACCTTCAATGTGCTACTCTCAAAACACATCAAGATTCTCACCATTCCTTCTCATCTCTTCTGCCTCCCCTTGACCCTCATCCAAGCTTTATCATCTCCCACCTGGTTTATTGCCATGGACTGATGACTGGTTTCCCTGCTCTGCATTGCTTTGGCTCTTGCTTTCCTGAGCAGATTGATTCTCTCAAGAACTGATCATCTTTTTTTTTTTTTTTTTTTTTTAACACATCAGCCAAATCCTGTTGTTAAAGTGCACAAGACTCTACAGTTGTTTCCCATTTCAATCAGCAAAGAATCCAAAATTTTTGCAAAAATCTGTAAGACCCTGAATGATTCACAGGCTGACAGCTAGGGCTTTTCCTCCCCCACTCTGACTCTCACACCCTCTTCCTCATCCATACTGGATATTTTGCTGTTTTACTGTTCCTCAAGAATGCACTAGCCTCAGGGCCTTTTGGCTTACTATTTCCTCTGTCTGGAATTTTCACTCACTGTGCAGACAGGGAGCCACAGACCTCATTCTCTCACTTGTTTTTTTGTCTTGTTTTGTTTTGTTACAGATCTCTTTTTAAATATGAAGTGATCAGGGAGGTCCATCCTGCCCACCCTATTTCGAGTAGCAAGCTTACCTGCTTCCCGTATTCGTGATTCTGCATGTACTTAATTTATTTTTTTTTTTCTGAGAGCACTTATCAGCCTCTGACATATTATGCAGGTGCTTATTTATTTTCTTGTTTTCCATCATCCATGATGAGAATTTCAGCTTTATGAGTTTTCTCTTCTCCTAAATCTCCTGTGCCTAAAAAGTGCCTGACACTCAATAAATATTTGTCAAATCAAAATAAACAACAACATCTTCTGAGAAAAGATGGTGGAGTGAGAGAGTGACCCAGCTTGAGCCACGTAGCATTCAAAACTATCACGAAGGCTTCCACTGAATTCTGGGAAGATGGTGGCAAGACTGGCAGAGTTCCAGAAACTCCTTACCCCTCTAGTAAAAAAAAAAAAAAGCAGCACCAGTTGAATAGCAAGATCAACAGACCAAAACATGACATCTCTGATGAAACTCGATGGCAACATATAGGCGGGTAGAGGCAAAGCAAGACAGCTACAAGGCCCACGTGGTGTGAGTATGTGTGTATGCGGAAGCAGGGGGGAAACAAGAGGTATCGGGAGGATGAGAAAAGAGGAGAAGTCTTCTTCCAGTAAGCACTGACATCACTGAGAATCGCAGCCATGAATTAGAAAGAGATTCAGAAGATTCCAATTAGCAAATGGAACGCAAGAGGATCAAAGTGAATTCTGAAAGCCATCTGGGATCCAAGGGCTTTTGACACCAACGGTTTGAAGCATTCTTACAAAACAAAGCCTAGCATTGGAGGGCAAATGATATGAAAAATATCCAAGGAAACAAAAAACATAGATGAAAGTGAGGAAGGAAGGAAAGAAGGCAAATCTCAGAAGGAAGGAGTACACTTTTTTGGTTGTCGTCCGCTTGATGAAAACAATACAGAAGAATGCTAAAGCAATAGAAGTGGAAAAGTTATCCTGCCCTTTCTCTCCATTCTAAAGATACAGAAAAACGTATTTCACTTAAAATCTTTAACAAAAGGAATTGCAATCAAATTCTACATACAGGGGTCTGGATGGCTCAGTCAGTTAAGCATCCAACTCTCGGTTTTGGTTCAGGTCATGATGTCACAGTTCATCAGTTTGAATCCTGCATTGGGCTCTGTGCTGACAACGTGGAGCCTGCTTAGAATTTCTTTCTCCCTCTCTCTTTGCCCATCCCCAGCTTGCTCTCTGCCTCTCAAGAAATAAATAAATAGACATAATTTTTTTTTTAATTTCTACATACAAATATCAGGCATAATAAAGTCCCTAGAGACTTTAAAAACACACCTCCCCAAACTGTGACCTAAATTTCAAAATGGGTTAAAGGCATTTAAAGGAATGGAAACCATGAAAGAATGACTTAATTCATATTTTTAAGAAACCTCAACATCGGGAAATTGCTCTAAAGAATGAGTTCTGAAGAGGGGACACAAAATTAAGGAGAAAAGAAAGGGAAAAGAAAAAAGATTCAGAAAGCAAGGGAAAACTAGAAAAAGCACGAGAGCAAATAAAGACAATGGATACTGTCTTGGTTAGCGAAGATGAGAAGAATCATTTTTGAAATTTGAAAATATCAGGTGCCTGGGTGACTCAGTCAGTTAAGCGTCTGACTCTTGGTTTCAGCTCAGGTCATGATTTCACAGTTCGTGGGTTTGAACCCCGCGTCAGGCTCTGCACTGACAGTGTGAAACCTGCTTGGGATTCTGTCTTTCCTTCTCTCTGTCTCTCCCTTACTTGTTCTCTCTCTCTCTTAAAATAAATAAATAAATAAATAAACATTAAAAAATAATAAAATTGAAAAATAAATGGAGAGGAATAAAAATGGATTTAAGATAAAGTAGTAGACATAGATGATAGTCAAAAGAGTCAACCTACATTTAATAAAACTCCGAAAAGATGAAGCCAAAGCAATACAATAGACGCACACAAAAATTTTTTATTCAATAGAATATTCATAAAATAAAAAAAAACATTAAATATTTAAAAGACCAACTATATACCTAAGAAAACTCTGAAACTTAATTTTCTAAAAGTATATTTTACAAAATCATTTGTAAAAATCAGTTCTAGATCCAGTAAAATGGAGACACATTCCATGCATATGGATAGGAAGACTCAGCATTGTTAAGAGGTGAATTCTTCCCAAATTGATGTATACATCCAACACAATCCAGGAAATAAAATTGCAGCAAGGTCTTTTGTGAATACTGACAAATTGATTCCAAAATTTATATGGAAAGGCAAAAGACCCACAACTGTCAACTCAATATCAAAAGGGATGAACAAAGAACAAAGTGGGAGGAGTGACATATTCACCTTCACTTATTATAAAACTACATTGATCAAGACAGTGTGGTAAGGGTGGAAGAACGGATATAGACATATAGATCAATGGAACAGAGTATGGCATCCAGAAATAGACGCATGCAAATATAGTCAACCAATCCAAGGAGAAAGAGTGTCTATTCAACAAATGGTACTAGACCAATGAACATCCACACTGAAGAAAGAGAAAGAAACAAACAAAGAAAGAAAGAAAGAGAAAGAAAGAGAAAGAGAAACAAAAAGTGAGAAAGAAATCATTTGGACACAGATCTTACATGCTTCACGAAATTGAACTCAGAATAGATCAGGCCTAAATATAAAATGCAAAGTTATAAAACTCCTGGAAGATATGTAGAAGAAAGTCTAGATAATTTTGGATTTGAGGATGACATTTCAGATACAATGCGAAAAACACAAACCACAAAGGGAAGAAATGATCAGTTGGACTTCTTTAAAATTAAAAGCTTCTGGTCTGTGAAAGGTGCTGTTAAGAAAATGAGAAGACAAGCCAGAGATTCAGAGACAATCTTTGCAAAACACATATCTGTTAAAAGACTAGTATCCAAATATACAAAGAACAGTTTAAAACTTAACAATAAGAAATTGAACAACCCAATTTAAAAAATGGGTGAAAAATATGAACAGATACTCTGTTAAAGAGATATACAGATGGCAAGGACACACATTCGAAGATGCTCAATATCATATGTCAATAGGGAATTTGCAAATTAATGCAACAATGATATACGACTACACATCTATTCAAATAGCTAAAATCTCACACACTGACAACACCAAATACTAAAGAGGATGCAGAACAACAGGAACTTGCATTCCTTGTTGGTAGGAATGCAAAATGGTACAACCACTTTGGAAGACAGTTTGATGGTTTCTTACAAAATCTGACATCCTCTCACTCTGTAATTCTGCAATTGTACTCCTTGGTTTTACCCAAAGGGGTTGAAAACCCATGTCTACACAAAACCCTGCACATGATGTTCATAGCAGCTTTCATCATAACTGCCCAAAGTTGGAAGAAACCAAGATGTCCTTTGGCACGTGAATTCGTAGACTGTGATATCTCCAAACAATGGAATATTATTCAGTACTAAAAAGAAAGAAACCATAAACTCATGAAAACACATAAAGGAATCATACATGCATATCAGTATGTTTAAGAAGCCAGTCTGAAAAAGACTACATGTATGATTCCTACTATATAGCATTCTAGAAAAGGCAAAACTATGGAGACAAGAAAAAGATGAGTAGGACCATTCACTGCAGGGTGGAATGGATGAATAGGCAAGGCACGGAGGGTTTTTACAGCTGTAAAATACTCTGTATGAAACTATAAATGAGGTTTATATGTCATTAAAATTTTATCTAAACCCATAGAATGTACCATACCAAGAGTGAACCTTACTGTAAACTACGGACTTTGGATAATAATGATGTGTTGATGTAGGTTAATCGATTGTAACAAACATGTAATTCTCTGGTGGGGGATGTTGGTGTCGAGGGAGGTCATGAGTGTGCAGGAGTAGAGGGTAAGTGCTCATTTTTGTTATAAGCCTAACGTTGTTCTAAAAAAAAAATCTATTTAAAAAGAAATGAAATTTCAAGGCATGAAAACACATGGAAGAACTTTAAATGACTATTGGTAATGAAAGAAGCCAATCTGAAAGCATACATATTCATTATTCAAACTACATGATATTCCAGAAAAGCAAAGCCACGGAGACAGTAAACAGATCGGCGGAGGGAAAGGGAAGAAGGGATGGCTAGGCAGAACCTAGGGGATTTTTAGGACAGTAATGGTGGGTACATGTCATTATACATTTGTCAATACTCATAACATACGACACAGAGTAAAGTCTAACATCACCTATGGACTTTTGTAGAATAATAGTGGATTAATATTTGTGCTCTGGTTGTAACAAACGTAACACACTAAATACAAGATATTAATAATGTGGGAAATGGTGGCAAGATGAACGGGTAGATGGAAACTCTCTGTACTTTCCTCTGAGGTTTTATGCAGGCCTAACACTGCTACAAAGATAACCTATTAATTGAAAAAACATAAATACAAAAAATAACCTTTTCCAGAAAATAAAAATCAATTCAGTGTCCAGGCAAATGTGATTAATTCAGGCTGTCATCAGTCTCTGAGAGCGACTCTCTACTCCAGAAAACACTGACCTGGCACATTTAAGATAATATAGGGAAGAAAAAGTTTCTAAGGTATTCTGCACCAGGGCACCTGGGTGGCTCAGTGGGTTAAGCTTTGGGCTCTAGTTTTCAGTTCAGGTCATGATCTCACAGTTTGTGAATTCAAGCCCCTCATCAGGCTCTGCTCTGACAGCACAGAGCTTGCTTAGTTTTCTCTCTCTCTCCCTGTCTCTCTCTGCCTCTTCCCCACTCTCTGTCTCTCAAAATAAATAGATGAACAAATACTGAAAGGAAGGAAGGAAGGAAGGAAGGAAGGAAGGAAGGAAGGAAGAAAAGAAGGAAGGAAGGAAAGAAAGAAAGGGAAAGAAATAAAGAAAGAAAGAAGAAAAGAAGGAAAGAAAGAATTTTGCACCTAGCCAAACTTATTTTTATTTATTAAGGTCATCAAAACAAATATGTTTGAAAGTGGAAGCATTCAGAAAATACTATTCCTAGGAGCTATCTCACCAATTTACTTCAAGCCTGAAATAGCCAAAATTATCGAAGTGATCTTCACATGAAGACTGCCGAATTGGTTCTCTGGCAGTGGTATATTGATGGGTGTGAAAATGGTGGGAGTTTCCATTCTGGGACAGAGGTGCATTTTATCATTGTAATTTTTCAACATTGCCAGGTCATGGTGTTAATAAAAATCAGACTGATTAGAGTCAGTTTAATCATTGTGTACGTTCTCTATAAATAACGCACCGACTTCTTACTTCTACATCCAGGGCCAATCACTCCCACCAACAAAATCTGATACATCTCATACTTCAGACAGTCCTTTGTAGAGTTTTAAAAAGAGAGAGAAATATATAGAATATGCTCATTAACTGGAGGTAAAACTCTCTTTACTTTATGGGCTCTGCCCCCCCAAACCAGTGCCCTATTCTGAGCAGTTTACAGGAAATCCTTAAATAATGGAGGCAAAAGAGTATTTACTATATGTTCCACAGCTGTTGGCTTCAGGACCAATTGTTTTCTTGGTAGAAGGAAGCTTGCAAGCAAACCAAACCTTCTAACAAACGTAACCACTTTCATTGGGGAAAAGTAAGATTCTGATTCAAAACGTAAAGAACATAAGGAGATTGCATGAGAATACTAATAGCTGAGGATATTTATTGCTTTTAGAACTCCGGAAATGTTTTTATATCTTCTACAGAGCACTCTCACAATAAAGTAGGTAGTATTTAATTCACTGTCTTCTCAGCCCCGTGGACCCACTACCCACAGGAGCGTGCGCGCACACACATACACACACACACACACACACACACACACACACACACCACTGTAGATAACTACTGAACAAGACATCAGGTCACTCCTGTGTTTCTCTTCAAAGTGACGACTAATTGGTTCTGTCTTCTTAGGCCAGTTAGCAGCACGCTGGAGTTCCGTTTTACCATTCGTAAAATAAATGAAGTTTGGAATAGATGATTTCTAGCATCTCTATGTAAGTTGAGCAGAAGTAATTGCATGGGGGAGCAGAGTCAACAGATCAGGTGAGGCTGTGAGATGTAATAGTGAGTTGCATATGGGTCACAGAATCAGGTATACAATCTAGAACCACCCATTTGATATCTTTCAGCTTAGTTATAAAATAAGAACAAGTGACTTTACAGTTGGGCGACAGGTTTAACAATCTCCTATAAAATGCTAGATATAGATTAATGTTATTAAAACAGATATATAAGAAACATTTTTTTTAACGTTTGTTTATTTTTGAGACAGAGAGAGACAGAGCATGAATGGGGGAGGGTCAGAGAGAGGGAGACACAGAATCTGAAACAGACTCCGGGCTCTGAGCTGTCAGCACAGGGGCCCGATGCGGGGCTCGAACTCACGGACCGTGAGATCATGACCTGAGCCAAAGTCGGCGCTCAACCGACTGAGCCACCCAGGCGCCCCAAGAAACATTTTTAAATGTCTATGCTACATCGAGGCATGTGCTAAACTTGGAGCTGTAAAATACAGAAATATGCAGAATTCCAACTGGGGAAACTGGTGAGAGAAAATAAAAAGAAATCCTCATCCGCGCTGTCTGACTTCACTCAGTTAGGAAATTCTAATTACCTTCTTGCTTTCCCCTTTCTTTTTCTGCTGCCCCAAACTGGAAGGTTATTACTTTTTCCCCTAAAGCAAAGCCGACTCCTTGAAGAATTGGTTTCTTCTGGGGACCAAGGTCTCATCAACTCTAGTTAGTTCAAAGCCACTCCGGCTTCACCAACTAAAACCAGAAGTTATTTTATTGTGGTGAACTTGAATGGACCATGCACACATTTCAAGCAACACTTTGCCCAATTTTTTTCCATGTACCAAAAAGCCAGGCGTTTTAAGCGTTTCGTGTGAGTCAAAAATGGCTTGCAAATAGAAAACACAACCACCGCAATGTTTTGCCTCTAAGAAAACAGAGACAAACTGGGTGGGCAAGGAATATACGGTAGATGAGCTGAGAAGTGAAAATCGTGACTGACTCATGTGTCTTGATTATCAGCCTGTGATCCCGGCTGCATGTGAGGTTTCGTAACTCCTGAATGAAGAAGTTGATGTAAACAGTGAGGAGATGGTAAGGTAAATAGGAAAAGGTAAGAAAAAGTATGGTTTTTAAGTGTCTCAGTAAGCCAAGTCTTACGAGAGACCACCACATTGAAGTTCTTTCTGGAAGCAATACGGTTAACTAAAAATCTGGCTCCAGGGCCAACAGCTTAATGTAAGTTATATTTCAGAGGCTGGCAACTGGGCTCGGTGTTAATCACCAGGGAAACAAGATACAATCAATCACCAGATAAAATTAATGCCTAGTCATTGCTATATCTTTCCAATCTCATGCACAAAGACAGATTTAAGTTTGAAATATGCCTTCAGTGGAATATCTGTTTTCAGAGGGCATATATGAATATGCACACGTGGAGAGCAGACAACGTAAGAAGTTAGTGTAAGGGATGTTAGTGTTGATATTTTTAAGTATCTTCAAATTATGTTGATTTTGTTAATGGCAATTCAAATTTACATTAGTTGATCACTTAATCCATAAAAGGGTTTTGAAGCAGAGCCTTTCAAATATATTTCTCAGAGCCAGCCTGCTTTATGAAGGCATATCTACAGGTTCCCTAACTTATTATGTATCCCACAGACCCATCTTCAAATATTTTTTGAAGATAAAAATAAGACTTCATCTATCTCTCTCTTTCTGCCACTCCTCTGCTCATTCTCTCTCTCTCTCTCTCTCTCTCTCTCTCTCTCTCTCAAAATAAATAAACAAACTTTAAAAAAAATGGAGGGGGCACCTGGGTGGCTCAGTGGGTTAAGTATCCAACTCCTGGTTTCGGTTCAAGTCATGATCTCATAGTTTGGCTCCACGTTGACAGTGTGGATTCTCCCTTTCTCTCGCTCTCGCTCTTGCTCTCTTTCTCTCTCTCTCACAAGAAATAAGTAAATAAATAAAAACAAGATTTTTGAAATATTTGGTATCCGGTGGCCTTTCTCTAGTATGATAACTCAAAGAAGACAGGGGCGCCTGAGTGGCTCAGTTGGTTAAGCATCTGAGTCTTGGTTTTGGCTCAGGTCATGATCTGGGGTCTGTGGGTTTAAGCCCAACATCGGACTCCATGCTGATGGTGTGGAGCCTCCTTGGAATTCAATCTCTCCCTCTCTTTCTGCCCCTTACCTGCTCATGCTCTGTCTCAAAATAAATAAATGAATACATACATACATACATATAAATAAGTAAACGTAAAAATACTGAAACACTTCTGTAAATTTAGAGTGACCATTTATATCCCATCCTTAAATATGCCTGAGAAAAATAATGCAATGGAAGACAATGTGCAATGCTTGCAATTCAAACAGAAGAAACTTGGACTTTGGATTGAGTAGTTCACTCAGTTCTGTAAATTGCTGGGATTTTATTGCCACTTGATTCAGTGGTTGGAGACTTTTTCCAAAAAGCATATGATGGGAGGTCAAAGGGTGAAAAAGTCAGTCAAAATATAGTGGAAACTTCAAGAATTTTTGAGGTTATTAATTCTATCAAGTTGCAATAGAATAATTAAATTCCCACCGTGACAAAATTTTAAGAGATAATTCTAATGCGAACATGAATGTTTCCATTCGGCATTTCCCCTCTAGGCTCCTGAAAATTTAGGAGAATTAAAAGGGCGAAATAACAAAACATGTACACCAATGTAAACGTTGACAAAACTAGAGATAGATTCCAACCTAACTGCAGGACTGCAAAAACCAGTTGAACCTACGTGGTGAGAAGTGGAGAGAGGCTGAGGAGAAAGGCCAGCGCCTACAGGTCTCTAGAGAATGAACAAGAATGTATTTCCTGGCTCTGAAACAACACAATGCAAAAGCCATGTGTTGTATCTCTGAACCAGGAATGACAGTGGGGTGAGTAACAGAAGTACTCTTATTGCCAATATATTTTACAGGTGCAGAAGAGATAGTGGAAAATCCATACTTACTTACATGTAAGTTAAATTTGATATGCATTTATTTATAGTATACTATATTTAATATATATTTAAATAAGTTATATTTCATATATACTTAATATATTTAAGTTATTGCTTAGCGAAAGACTTTTGGAAATAGTCCGTCTTCGAAAATTTTGGAGGAAGAGATCCTTAACATTTTCCTCCTCCTTACTGTGTGACAAGAACCTCTAACAAACAGCTGGTCTAGGGAGCCCAGTACATTCAATAGTAAACAATTCAAAGGGGTTGATAAAATATCTATGTAAAAAATGTTTTATGAATAAAGGAGGCAGAAGAGTGTGACTTAGTAACAGATATGGAACTACACACTGGATATGTATTGCCAGGCAGGAAGGGACAATTGAAATCATCTTTCCCCCATGAAATATAAAGCAATCAATTCTAAAAAGTGAGAATACAAAGCAGAAATGCAAGGATGCATGGAAGAGTTGGAAATAGCAGGAGTCGAATTGGAGCTGGCAGAATTCAAGAGAGAAATATAGGAAAAAGTAAAATTATCACAGAAATGGAGTAAAATCGAAGCGACCATGGATGAAGGAGACATTAAGGAAAGTATAAGAGACGTAGAAGCTAGAAACAAGAAAAATAAATAAAATGTGTTGGGAATAAATATTTCTAACATTTTTTGAGAGGAAATTATAGTTATAAAATATTAAGTTGATTCACTATATGTATAATTGGAATCCCAAAAATAAAATCAAGCTATTAGAATAAAATATTTATAATTCAGGACCACTTTCTAAAATGAAAGACGTCTTCATACTCCACAGAAGGACATCCAGTATGTCAGAAAAAATTTAAAAACGACCCACACTTGTTAACACTGGGATACGTATTACTTAAATTTTAATCTCCAAAATTAAGGAAGGAGTCTTATGGGCTTCCAGGCAAAAATACCAAGGGAATAAGAAAATCTGACTCTGCCAGCTTCATAGGAAAATCAAAGAACAGATGACAATGGAATCATAGTTATAAGATCTTTAAGAAAAGAAAATGTGAGCCAAGGACAAACTAAATAGTCCTCAAAAACAAATGCTATGGTTGAATAATTTTGAACATGGAAGCTTTTCTTTGGAGAAAACTACTACAGAACCACCTTGGCCAATCCAAACATTTTTGGTGAAACTGTAAGAAAATTTAGTGCCAAGAGATCCACACTATGGAAAATGTTAAACGAAGTTCTTCATGCAGAAGAAAAATAGCGTTAGATGGGATCTTGGGGGGGAAAAAATAGTTCCAGAAATAGCAAGTTTGTGGGGAAGGTTAAAAAAGATTTTTTTGTATTTTTAAATTTCTTTAAAAGCCAAAGAGTGATTTGAAGCAAAATTATAACGATGTATTCTTATATTTATATCATATATAGAAATAAAATGGAAGATGAAAATATATGGATGCGAGAGGATAAGTGGAAGTAAAATATTGTATGGTTTTTACATTATACGTGAAGAGCCATGTTATTATTTGAAGACAGATTATGCGATAAAATGTATATTTTTAACTTAAGAGCAACAACTAAAATTTCAAAAAAAAAAAAAAAGAAGGCTTTTAAAAGGCAATATTGGGGGTAAAATAGAATATTGGAACATGCTGAAGTATAAATCTAAAGAAGAAAAGGAAAGAGAGAATAAATGTAAAGAAAGCAGATAGACAACAAGTAACCAAATGTTATAGTGAAATCCAACCATACGATACTTACATTAAGTATAAATGGAGTAAACACTCCAACTGAAAGACTGATTTTTTCAAACTGAATGAAAAAGAAAAACCCAACTACATGCTGTCTAAAAGAATCCTAATTTAATGTAAAGACTAAGATAGGCTAAAATAAAAAGGAAATTATGTAAAACATGTAATAGTAACATGGAATCACAATAAATCTGGATAGCTGTATTATCATACCATAAATAAGAGATTCAAATACGATATTATCATAGATATTGAGGACGGTTTTATAATAATAAGTTAATTATTAATCAAGAAGATAAAAATCCTAAGTGTTTATTTATTAATTTGGTAAGACAGCTCCAAAATACATAAAGTAAAAAAAAAAAAAAAAAAAAAAGTAAACACTACAAACAAATCCACAATTTTAGGTGGAGATTTCAAAACTTCTTAGCAAATGAGAGAATATGTAGACAGCAAGCATGTAGGAGTCTTAGCACAATCAACCAAGTTGGCTTTAATGGATATTTACAGAACATTCTTCTCAACAATTGCAGAATAAATATTCTTTTCAAGTGCATATGGTATGTGAACTAAGACAGGCAATAATCACCATCATACATAAGTCTCAATTAATTTAAAAGTTTGGTGTTGCACAGAACATGTTCTTTGAAAGCAATAAAGTGAAATTAACTAGAGATATTTAGAAAGTTCCCAAATATTTGTATACTAAATAACACTTCTATATTATTATGCTGCATATCAAACATATACAATGCCTGTATGTCAATTACATCTCAATAAAAGTGGGAAAAAATAATGCTTCCAAATAAAACAGAAAGAAGAAATAGCTGAAGAAATTTTGAAATATTGCAAACTGAATGAAAATTAAAATATAACTCATTAAAAATTATAATTTGTTGCAGTATTTTGCAAATTGGTAGCTTTAAATGTTTGTGCTAGGGAAAAAAAAGGTGTAAAATCAATTGTCTAAGTTGCCATCCTAAAAAATTAGAAATAGAAGTCCAAATTATATCTAATATAAGGAGATAAGAGGGAAAAATATTATTAAAATCAATGAAAGAGAAACTTTTAAAAAGTAGGAAAAAAAGAAAACCCAATAAAATAAAATCAATAAAATCCAAAGCTGGTTCTTTGAAATAAATTTAAAAAAATAATAAATCTCTATACAGTGATCAAGATAAAAAGAGAGAAGACATACATTACCAGTGTCAGGAATGATGGACCATGACTACAAGACATTAAATAGATATAAATATTACATGAAAAACTTTATACCAATACATTAAATGCACACGTCCAGTGCTGTTTAGCTTATAAGAGGTTAAGATGTAATGTAACATTAGATGTTTAATTTCATAGCTCATGCTCTTAATTACTATACTAATTACTGTCAAATTCATTGCTTTCTTTTAACCGTTTTTGAAGTTATTTGTAATTTATAGGATCACCAACATGGAAGAAAACTTAGTACTTTATTTTACTTATCTAGAAACATGGCTTTAATCATGATATTACTTTTAAATAATACGATTGCTAGGCAATCATATAGGTATCCTAACATTCAATGATCATCCCATGCTTATATCTTCCTGCCAAAATGCAAAGGACGTGAAGAAAGTGAGATTGGGGGGGGGGGGGCAAAGAAAGCAGAAGCGGACAAAATATGGGCATTGTCTATTATTAGAAATGAGTCCCCTTTTGTCTGAAAAATTTATTATTAACGTTTACAACTTCCCAACTCAAAAAGGACACTGCAGATAGTCTGTGTCCCCCATGACAATATCTAAAATGTGGTAACCAATTCATCTCAGTATAGACATCTGACTCATTTCAATGGCACTGTTGAAATCACTGGTTTTTAAGACGCATAAATGAATGGATAGCTTGTGCCCATTTAATCAGGACCTAAATTGATTAATTTATTGACTACCATCCCCCTCTGGGCAGAAAAAAGAATTCCTTTCTCCTATCTGTCCCTCAATAAATTAACTGGGACTAATAAGCACTTCTCACATCAGAAGATTTAATTAGGGCAAGAATAAGTAACTGCGAGCGGAAGTGCTAATCCACAGAGAGAGGTCAAGGCGTTTTTGTACCATCTACCTAGCTGCCTTCCTCCCACTGCACAGTATGTTAGTTCAAAACCCAATGCGGCAACTACCAAATGCTTTGATTGGTGCCATGATGTAACTATGGCCTAAAATGAGCTAGGAAGTGAGAAGTTTTGCCAGCAAAGAGCCACATCATAAGATGAGATGCCCTGAGTGGTCTAAAATACCACAAGTTAAAAGTGAGATTGCTTTTCAAGACAGGAAACTGAATGTTTTTGCGTAGGGATTGTCGCCTACATGGAGTCTGTGATGAAGTTCAAGGTTATTCAACTGTGAGCCATGGAGAAGGGGAGCACCAGGTAAACCAGTACAATATAAATAAAGGCCTCAAAGCAAATAAAGGCGGGTGATTTCGTAATCAGTGTGTTAATGTGTTGTCAACATCGGGGGTGATATAAAAGGAGAGGTATTTTGAGGCCAAAAGCAGAGCACTTTTATCATTGTGGTAGTGGGCTTTCTCTACAGCCGAAGCTTCCCTGAAATGTTTTGTGTTAGTTATTTATGGATGCAATAAAAAAAAAAATCCATCGTTCTATAAATTGGAGAAATGCTTGGTAAACTCGTTTTCTACCGCAAGACTCCTCAGAGCTTTTTTGGGTCTGAAGAAATAGAAGGCAGTTCATGAGAACAGAGGTACTTTACGTATGGTTAACCATTTCAGTTTTAAAACATTCTTGTGATATAGCTATTCTCACGATACAGGTTACAAACCGAAGCTCAGGGGTGCCTCGGGGGGCTCAGTCAGTTAAGTATCTGACTTCAGCTCAGGTCATGATCACGTGGTTTGTGAGTTCAAGCCCCACATGGGGCTCTGGGCTGACAGCTCACAGCCTGCTTCAGATCCCCCCTCTCCCTCTTTCTGCCCCTCCCCTGCTCGCTCGCTCTCTCTCGCCCTCTCTCAGAGACAAATAAATATTTTTTAAAAAACAGGAAAGAAACTAAAGCTCAGAAATAGCAACACTCTCATGTTCACACAGCCAGCAAACGGTAAAGGTGGAATTCAGGACCAGGTGTATCTAAAGACCATATTCACTTTGATATTGTAATCTAGCTGCTATAAGTAAATGATTGTAGCTTTGTTTTTGTTACTTCTTGGCCAAAGCAATGCTGTTGAAGCATTTGACGTCTCTCCTCGAAACTCTACAACTGTTACTACCATAGCCATCCTAGAGTTAACTGTTCTTAACAACAACAGAACCCATTGCCACTCCGCTGATTATAATTACATGTATAATAAAATATGTATGTGCAAAAAAAAAAAAAAAAAAAACAAAAAGACTTCTCAGAGGTTTTAATGTTACTTATGACCATCCCAGGGAATAACGGATATGCAATTCTTTCTCAGTGTATTTGACTATAGAACATATTTATTTTCTTCACGTCTCTCTCTCTCTCTCTGTCTCTTTTTTTTTTTGAGATACCTTACTAGCATTTTGGACAAATAAATAAAATCTCATGGAAAGATGCTACTAACGAAGATGCTAAGATATTCCATGAACATGAGAACATAAATTATATGAAAATGTGAAAATCCATCAAAATAATAATGTATACAGCACTTTACATGAAAAAAGATTAATTCAAAATGATGGCTGGGTCTACAGCAATAGTTCAATTGAGTGAAGACCTTAAAGGTCATTATCGTGGTTAGTAGAAATAGTTGGCAAATAAAGGATGCCCATTTTATTCTAAAATATGGAAAATCAATATTTTATGTCATAAGTTTTGATTCTCCAGGGTAAGCCTTTAAAAATTGAAATGTTTATTTACGTATAAATTCAGAGCATCAGTCTGTACAAAACACCATAAAAGCTGAAATGATAAATAAGATATTGATAAAATATGTTCATACAAGTAGTAACCTGCAGTATTAATATTAAATATAAGCACGTGTGTATTAAAAGTATGTGCACAAATATCGAAGTTGAGGGAAGTGAACAACCAAATAGAAAAATAAACAACGACTTTCAATAGGCATTATACAGAAAAAATACAAATAGTTGGCATATGTATTAAAAATGTTCAACCTCACTGGTAATTGCAAAAGGAAAGACCAACACGATCTATTGTTTTTGCTTTTTAACTCATCAGACTTAAAATGTCTGATAGTCTAATGCTGATGAGAGCTTGGAAAGCCAGGCCACCTCCACTGTGGAAACAAATTCAAAGTAGTACTTGTTAGGGACCAATTGAGAATCTGGTCTTGATCAACATCTTCTATCAGGTATTTGATGTGATAATCACATACGTGATTATCAGATACATGATAATCTGTTCAAATAAACACTTTTTGTGTAAGATTAGTGGCAAACATGCAGGAGGAAAAAAATTCTTTCACTTCTTAAACCTGTGTATTTTACATTGAAAATGTAAGAGTATGGTCACTGTCATATTAAGATTTATAAACAGGGGCGCCTGGGTGGCTCAGCCGGTTAAGCGTCCGACTTCAGCTCAGGTCGTGATCTCACAGTTCGTGGGTTCAAGCCCCGCATCAGGCTCTGTGCTGACAGCTTAAAGCCTGGGGCCTGCTTCGGATTCTGTGTCTCCCTCTCTCTCTGCTCCTCCCCCACTCATGCTCTGTCTCTCTCCTTCAAAAATAAATAAAAACTTTAAAAAAATATTTATAAACAAAATGCATTTTGGTCCTCTTGATGAATATTTTTGTTACATACTTGGTCCCTTTTGGTCTTCCTACATGGTTCGTTGTTCACCATTCCAAAACTCTTGGAATTTCCTAAGTGTTAAGAGGGATAAAGGTATCTTTTCTGTTAATGAGGTGACCTTGGAAAGCACCTAAGGATGAGAGCTGGTTGCCAGTGGAGCCAACCAGAGAGGGGAGGACTGGAAGTTGAATCTGTCACCACTGGCCAATGATTTGTCAACCGTCCCTATGTCATGAAGCCTCCATAAAAACCCCAAAGGACCGGGTCTGGAGAGCTCGCAGGTTGGCGACGTGTGGAGATTAAGGGAAAGTGTTGTGCTTGGAGAGGACGTGGACACTCTGAGCCCCTTCCCCCACGCCTTGCCCGAATGGATCTCTTCCATCTGGCTGTTCCTGAGTTATATCCTTTTACAAGAAACCTAGTAAGTACAATTTTTCTCGGAGTTCATGAGCTGCTCTAGCAAATTATACAAACCAGATCTGATGCTATCTCCAGGTAGATAGTGTCAGAATTGGGTTGAATTACAGCATACTCAGTTGGTGCCAGAGCATTGCTTGTTGGAGGTATGGGAACCCCCACCCCTACCCAACCTCGTACAATGCACACACACACACACACACACACACACACACACATACACACACAGTTGAAATTGGGTCCAGGAACCCTATTTGTGACCAAAAATAAAGATAAATGCATTGAAGGAGTAAATGTTTTCTGAAAATTATAATTAAACAATCTTTCAAGATGAAAAACCGTGACTACAAATTTTAATAATCAAACACTGGGATTTCTCAGAGTAGAACGTAGCTGTAGTGTAAAAATGCATAGAAACACAAAATTGTCATTTTAATTCATTTCCAAACAGAATGTTCACTACTAAAAACACAGAATAAGAATATAGCTAATAAGAATACAGCTAAATATACATTATATGACACTATATTACAGCAAATCATACTTTGTGATATGCCTTCATAATATAAGCGCTTTAGTTCATGTCTCTGAGAAGGCGCTAACTTTCTGGAAAGTGCTATTCTGTAGAACACAGGCTTTAAAGTCCTTAAGGAGAAGATTCAAATGTCGGTCCCATCATTTACCAACACAGTAACCTGAGTATTCTGCTTGTAGGGGATTTGCGCCTGGAATTTCTTTTATCTGAAATGTTCCTACTTAATCATCACCATGGTTCTGTACCTCCCTTGACTCAGATCACTGTTTGGATCCTAGCATATTAACCCCAGCCACCTGTTTAAAATAGCAACACTGACTTTTATGTTATTACCCACCATTCCTTGCTCTGCCTAAATTTTCCTCTTAATCCCTACTGAGGCCTAGAAGCTATATCCATTTTTGTTGGCTGTCTCCCCTGCTAGATTGTAAACTCCATGAGCTTAGGGATTATGCATATCTGTGTTCACGGCGTAAGGTTAAGTAAACATAGCAGGCATCCAATGACTATTTGTGGAATAAATGAATGAATGAGCAATAAACATGAATGAATGAGCTCCGAGCCTCATTTTTCCCCTGTATAAAATCAGGATAATAAATAAGTATTTCCTGTAGTTGTTTTGAAGATGTTTAATCATGATTAAATGTTTAGCACAGTTTCTGGTACACAGTCATTATTCAACATGTTGTTGACATTTTTATTTCTTATCTTGGTTTTTGACAATTTCAGTCATTCTCCTTTTTGAAGACTCAACCTCATGAAGATGATTTTAATGCTTCTTAAAGACTGCTCTCTTCTCCATCTCTGACTATCTTTGTCACTTGATTTTATATATGATTGTCTTCAAATTTTTAATTGCTGTAGGCCCTCAATAGGAAATTATAATAAAAAGTATTTGGGGAAGTATAGTTTAAAAGGCTATAAGATAAAGCCATTTACTCACTGTTGTTAAAATAAAGATTGCCGTGACCGAAGGATACAGTCTGTTCATATGAACGACAGTACATTTCTTTGATAGAATCATGTTCTATCAAATTACAGGAAATCATTCCAAAGTACACAGAAGAACAGGTTTTACAAAATGTAAAGTTTGGCAAAAGTTGCTATATCAGATCTTGATACATTAGTGGATATCTTTAATGTTCCTGGCAATGTTTTTTTTTGTTGTTGTTCTCTAACAATTGCCTTTATGGCGAAAATAATCAAAATATAAATATTTGTTGTTGCATTCAAGATGTTGGGAAGTGTCCAAGGACAACTGGATACTTGTACTCATGTAATTCATTTCAGTAAAAATCATATACCAGTAAAGGGTAATCTCAGACCTTGGGGACAGTTGACTTGACATCACTTTGTATTCCAGTAATGAACCCTGAGAATTAAGCCACCCTAGAGAGGCTTTATCAACTCCAACTGACCCTGACTTTGGAAAGCAGCTATTTCCTTTCCAACTCAGTCTCCTCATCACTGAAATGTGGGCCCGTTAGCTAATCATCACTTCTTATCTAGATCTATGACCCTTTCGTTTATGACTTGCTTTTATGGCTCCATGAAGAGAACACTCAGTTCTGCGAACCACAAGCAAACCCTCACTCAAACTTTGGGAGTTTTTCTTGAGTGATTGATTAACCTATATAATCAAGGAAAGACTATCTTGTAAAAGCAGCTGTCTTATTTTTGAAAGTTTTAAGTGAAAGTATGTATTTCTCCTCTAAGAAATATTTGAAAATGTACTTCCTCTTTAATGCATCTTAGTTATATCACGTTAATCAGAATGACCTCTCCTTCTGTTAATTCCATGTAGTATTTAAATGCATGCGCCAGTCGTGTGGAACATAAATGACCCTGCTTTTTTTTTTGTCTGTTTAATCCTGATTATATTAGCTCAATAAATCATTGTTTACAGGCATATTTTATGAGAATGTGAAATCTCCACTCAAACACTGAAATAATGGGGTTCCTTTGAAGCTAATATTGACTCAATGCATAAATCTTATAACCATCTTAAAGATAATCACATCTCTTAAAGCTTGATATTAAATGTCTCTTTCAAAATCGAATGCTCATTTTCAAAAAAGCTTCTTATGAATTCAACAGGAAACATTTGCCCGAACGTATTAATTATCCTATTAACTCTTAGTAAAACTTTACGGCAAAAAGCAGTGTAGGAAAATATTATGAGTGAAATTCCTCCAGTTGCAATGGTTTGCAAAATATTTTTAGCCCCAAGATTTTGGCACTCCGGAGCATTTTTTCCCCATTCCCATAAAGAAGAGTGAATAGCAAGTGGACGTTAGCTCCTTAGGGAGGACTGAAGCCCTACTAGACAAGAGGCTTTTCAGAAATACTATAGACATGATGGGCAGAGTTTGAACAAATGAAGAGAAGAAAAGCATCTTATAGTTTGGAGGAGAGATGGTTCTCCCACACTGAGCAAGCAAACTGACAGAGGCTCAGGTGAAGGAGCGCTCCACTGGTGGGATCCACATTCAGGACAGCAGGGTTCCCTAAGCTAACAGTGTTGGGTGGGGGCATGACGAGAGAGCTCTGTTCTTAGGTCCCACGGCCTCTTCTATGTGTTCTCTCTATTTTCCAGCAGGCAAACGCTTGAAGATGCACTTCTGTAACAAAGAATGTAGATAGGGCTTTCTGATTAGCATAAGAGCTGAAGTGTTTGCATTTCGGGAGATTCTCACAGACTTATGAGACTCTCTGACGTTTTGCCATGAGCAATTAGTTGCCCTGCACCTCTGAAAAAAGACTCTGGTTTTCCCTTTCACTAAAGAGGATCACTCATACTTTTTTTTTTTTTTTTTTTTTTCCAAATCTTGTTTCTGACTGAAGGTACATACATAAGAAGAGAAAGTGGGGCGCCTGGGTGGCTCAGTCGGTTAAGCGGCCGACTTCGGCTCAGGTCATGATCTCGCGGTCCGTGAGTTCGAGCCCCGCGTCGGGCTCTGTGCTGACAGCTCAGAGCCTGGAGCCTGTTTCAGATTCTGTGTCTCCCTCTCTCTGACCCTCCCCTGTTCATGCTCTGTCTCTCCCTCTCTCAAAAATAAATAAAACGTTAAAAAAATTTTTGAAAAAAAAAAAAAAAAAAGAAGAGAAAGTAATTTGGGGCAAAGCTTTAGTTGTTCTCCCCAGGCACTAAAAGCACACTGACGTGAGCAGCTTCGAGCCCCGCTTCTGGCCTCCCTCGCCTGTGTCCTGAATCACTGGTTGCCTGACGACACTGACTGCATTTTCCACGATAAGCCAGAGCCAACCCCACTTCTTCCCTTGCCAGAAGTCACAAGTGAATTTCATAAAACGCTACAAACCACCGCTTTCATTGCTGTGTCTGTCTTGTATTCCTGGCTACTTCCAACAGTCACCGAGCAGGCAACCTTTCTACCACATATCCCTCTCCCTTGTTGTTTTGTCTTAAGGTGACGTTTGCACCTGGTTGGTGTTTTCTGAATGTTTCATGGGACACTGAGGGTAACGATTGCTCCTTACCACATAGCAATCATCGTAATGGAAAAGCCTTGTGTGTGTGTGTACTTTTTTTTTTCCATCCTAAATGTTCATTTACTTATATGACTGGAAGAAGCATCTTCCAAAATCTGAGACTTCCTAACAGCCATCAGAATCAAATCCTTCCAAAGCCTTAAGGCGCACGGGCAAGATTTTTAACTTTAAAGATTTTAACAGATGTACTTCTATTCACATAATATGATATGCATTACAATTTTATTTTATAAGTCCTAAGTCATTTTTCCAGCTGAGTGAGAGCATGATCAACATGCTCAAGGGATGGATTAAAGGGATCATTTTCAAGTTCAATCCATTTGTCTTCCTTTAATAATATTCGTGTTTCTCCCAACAAAGCTCTCCCTTCTTATGTTTACAAACTGTCCTATTTTTATAGTCTCTAAGACCCCCAATTAAATGGCTCTTGAGCACTTAAGATTATGTTTTAATGAATTACTATACACATATTATCTCTTAATTAAAGTCACCTTAACAAGAGAACATTTGCTGAACACACATATTTCAAAAGAAAATAGGATTTATTCTTTTTTATTGAAGTTATAGAAGCTTTTGTTCTATATTGAAATTAACATGTTACAATACTTTTCCACTCTTGTTCATTCTGTTCGTGGCCACAGTGATTTGATTATTTCACACCCCAAACCAGGAATATCAGGGACTCTCAGCAATATTTCAACCTGGATGAGAAGAGTTGTTAAGTGTTTTCTCTTTTCCGGTAAAAAAAAAAAATTTCCAAACTTGTGAATCTGGGCTATAGCTGTAACTACTGTTGAATATAGTTTTAAAAACTATATTGATACAAGGCAATTAGATGTTTTTCATCTTTAGAAAAAATACACATAGGATTTTTTTACTTCTTTTTTTTTTCTAAATAAAAAAAATAGTTACTGATCTACAGGTACATTCTATGAAATAGCTACCAGTACTCATGAAAACTGCTGAGGTCATTGAAAACCAGGAAAGTCCGAGGGGTACCTGGGTGGCTCCGTTGGTTAAGCAGCTGACTCTTGATTTCAGCTCAGGTCAGGATCTCATGGTCATGATCTGACCATAGTGAATTCAAGCCCTGCATCCGGCTCTGTACTGGGTTTGGAGCCTCCTTAAGATTCTCTCTCTCTCGGCCCCTCCCACACCTCACAAAACAAACAAACAAACAAACAAAAACAGTAAAGTCTCAGAAACTGTCAGCCAGGTAGAGACTAAGGAAATACGGTGACTACATTTAATGTGGTTTCACGGACAGGCTCCTACAACAGGAAAAGGGTGTTAAAGAAGAAACTAAGGACATTTAAATACTCTGTGGGGTTTAGTCACCAATAATGTAGGAACATTGGTTCATTAATTTTGGCAAATGCAACATGCTAATGTACAATGTGAATAGCAAGACCAAATGGGTATGGGGTATACGGGAACTCTCTGTACGACATTCTCATTCTTTCTGTAAATCCGAAACCACTCTAAACATTGTTTTCACGTTTAGTTTTTTGACAAGACTCGCTGCTAACTTATGAACTGTACTATCAAAATGCATTACCATCCAAGAGCCTGGAGGGGACCCCATGCAATATTGATTCTGTCATAGGAAGTTTCTCTCTTGTCCCCCATATTTGACAATGGACATCACCAGGGCCTGCCTTGTGCTACCTGGCTTTGGCTGCTGCTTAAGTATCAGAACCCATTCATGACCCTGTGCCTTATGTGGCTTGCAGATGAGTAGTTCCCAGGGTCTACCTTACCCAGTGTAACATAGAATATCTTTGCCGTCTAATAGAGGATGTGCTTTGTTTCTCGCAAAAAAAAACTTCTTACCGTAATAATAAAGTCGTTCTAAACATGATACAAGTATTGGGGAGTTTGAGTTTCTGGTTACTCACAAGTCCTCAAAATGTACAATGTTTTGAAATCCTAGGGTGTTGAAAAAAGTGTAGCTCACAATTATTGTGCAAATATACCCAAGAATTTAAATGATCTTAATAGATTCTGTTACATAAAAAGAATTAACTCTCGCTAACTAACCCTTTACCACAGTATTTAAGTACTTCTCTATGTGATACATGCTTTCTGCTTATTATTATTATTATTATTATTAATTACTATTCTTGAGGACCTACAGTAACCTACACTCTGAAACTACTCTAGTCCACTACTAAAATATAGCTATTCTGCTGTCCTTCTTGAGCACCCATGTGTTTGTGGGGGTCTCCCTACTCTCTCTGGTCGGAATTGAAATGTTTCCAGTATTTTGGGAGTTCTGGGAACTGCTCAGTTTAAAATTCCTTGGGAGTGGTTCTCTGCTTACCTGCTTGCTCCCACTTGTGCCCTGATAATCTAACACAGGCTGGACCATTTTATTCCTTTGACTGCTTTCGTTAAAGCCGCCGTGTGGCATCCTTCCACCTGGATAAAGTTTCGTCTTATATGCCCACAGGGCAGCACGGCGCAGGTTTTTCTTTCTTCTTCATTTTTATGTTTTGCTGTACTTTTTCTTAGGAGTTAATTATATTCTTTTAGGGATTATTTACAACTTTGCATGAACTTCTGTATAAGTTTAAGGACTCTTTTCCTGGTCCGAGAGTCTGAAGGTCTTTTTCCGTGTTTCTTTTTAATTCTAAAGGTGTCCAAGTTTTATGTCGTTGCATTCTAGCTCGTGATCTATTCGAGTTCCTTTTTGTATAAATGAGCGCGACTCAGGTCAGTGCTCATTTTGTTGCCTATAAATGTTCTATTCCTTTTTGAAAGGTTGCCAACCTTTCATTAATTGCTTGTACCTTATTGAAAAGTTGTTTGTAGATATTGCTGTGGATCTGCTTTTGGATTCGTGAGTCTCTGCCATTGGTCCAGGTGTCTAACTCTACCAAGATAAAAGTCTCAGCGTCCTACTCACTCTTCTTCGGTACCTCCTCAGTGGGGGAAGGGAGGGCAATGAGCTAGGGAGATGTCCCTCATTATAGGCCAGCAGGATTGGGGTTCTAGGCACCCCACCCCATCTTTGCTGGCTGGTGTGGGAGTGGGGCACAATTTATTTCTGTGGTGATTGGGTCTAATGGGTTTATTACTATCTACAAGTTTTTCGTTTCTCTAGGTTGCCTTTCACCGTCCTTTGGCCAGAGGGAGCGGAATTTTGCTGAGACTCTTTTTTTGTGCGTGCCTGTTGGTGTTTCCGAGTTGCTGGCTTCTTTGGGATGTAGGAGGTAAAAGAAACCCCAGGAAACTCACCACTATGTCATTCCTCAGGCCCGAGGTCTTTAGTCTGCTTTGTTTCTCTGCACTTTCCAGAGTCTTCTTATGCTTGTTATATATACAACGCCCAGGGGTGTTATTTACACACAATGAGGGGAATAGAGAAAAGTATGTCTACTGTCTACGCCATCTTCTCACAAACTGAAGTCTTTAATTCTCAGTCTGTTACCTCGGGTGCCATCAAACACCTTCATCAAACACCTTCACAGAGTTGAATTGCTACGTATTTTTAACTTTCTTTCTTTCTTTCTTTCTTTTTTTTTTTTTTGTCCAGCTGTCTGTGTGTTTTAGCATGCGTATATTGCAAACAATAATTCTGTTTGGCACATTACTGAAAACATCACGGTTATGTTTCAGGAAATACCCAGATAAATTTTCCTCTACTTGCACAATTTCATTCGATCAGTCATCTGTTTCATTCCTCATCTATCACCCCTGACTAATAGTAGACATTTAGAAAATATGTCTTGTGGGTGCCTGGGTGGCTCAGTCGGTTAAGCATCTGACTTCGACTCAGGTCATGATCTCACCTTTCGTGAGTTTGAGTCCCGCATCAAGCTCTGTGCTGACAGCTCAGAGCCTGGAACCTGCTTCAGATTCTATGTCTCCCTCTCTCTCTCTCTCTCTCTCTGTCCCTTCCCCACTCACGCTCTGTCTCCCTCTGTCTCTCAAAAATAAATAAATGTTAAAAAAAGTTGTTTTTAAATATGTCTTGAATAAGTAGTGGAGGAATAAATGCTTCCATCAAAGCAGTAACACCTAGCCACGGGGTTGCCTTTTAAAATCAATTATTCATGATATCCAGTAAATGTTTCTTTTTGCACCTTTCCAAATCATCTGGTATTCAGATAATTGGTGATTAATATTTAAAATTAAGCAAAGGGCTAATCGATATTTAGCCTATGGTTCACAGCTTGCACGATGTCAGCATCTCGGAAGTGTTTGGTCCATCTTTCTACTTCTTGTCCCCACCCATCTCTCCCCAGTCTCCACATAAACACCTAATTAGTTCAATCTCAGGACTTTCTGGTTCAAAAACTTTGTTCTCTATGTTGTCTCCGTGATGGCAGCCAATCTAACTGCCCAATCTTTAAGGCTTTCCGAACTCTAGCCCCCCATGCATTTCTATGCTTTGTCTCTCATTTCTCTCTCTTGCATTAGCCAGCAAGGACCGAGTGGGGTGTCTCGTAACTGTCTCCTACATAGGCTAAAGCTAAGTAAACTGTTCCCTAAATCAAACCATGTCAATTATAAGTCCTAGGTCTCACCACGTCAGACGAAAAGTATAGCCCCAAATCCTTTTCTTTCCTCAAAATTACTGTGAGGTCCTAACATTCCAATTTTTTTTTTTTTTTTTTATAAAATGACGGTCTACTTCTTCAAATCATTTCCTCAAAACATAAACATTTCCTTGGAGGCTGTTTCACCAATACTTTGAGACAGTTAACTCAATTTCTTCGGTCCCAGCCTACTAACCTTGCCAAAATGTCCACACTCATGGTGCTGTTGCAGTTTCCAAGACCTCCATTTTGTGAGACGTAGCTTTTCTCAGCCTTTGACTTCCGGTGCCAACTCCTGTTCCACTAAGGTGTATAAGGGAGGGGAAGAAATGTGCTTCTCTATCAGTCAACGCCCACAGAAGCCATCCTCCCTTTGAAAAGATGTCTACAGCACAACTGAAGCCAAGTAGTACTTTTGACAATATTCCACTAAAATATCACGGGTTAAGGGTAGGGTTTACACCCCAGAGAGATGGCTTACATGTTCCTTCTCTAGCCAACCCTGGACTAAAGTTTCTATGTGGTTACTCCTTCATCTTGCCTTTGCCTGCAGGCTTATTTCCATGTGTAACTTCCTCATCTCCATCCCTCAGGTTAGGTCTAGTCTCACTCCTCTTAGAGTGTGACAGAGGGATAGTTGGAAGGGGGAGGATTTTAGCTGTAAAAAAGAAATAAGCTCTTTTTTTTTATAATTTGTAAGTGGAATAGAACTTGGATGTTTTTATATTTAATTACAGAATTAAGATGTATGAAATCAGTAAATTCAGAGGAACATGGCCACATGCCATTCAGTCAGACATTGAAAGAAATGAGCAGGAAGAGAGAAAGTAGCTGTAGAATTTTTGGGTTTTGTTTATTTGTTTTCTTTTGTTTTTCTGTTTTTTTTTTCTTTTTAAATCCTGCAAACACAAGATTGAAGTGAGCGCACAGTTAGAGGAAAGAGGGTCTGGCAAAGACTAAAATGGCAGTCACCCAACCGAGTTGTCTCAATGACCACAAACACCACCAAGGTCTCATGCGTGGTGGGGGGACAGAATATGAAAATAAAACCAATAACTACTTGAAGTAGAGTGAATTTGGATAGCTCCATCTTGATGGAAGATCTAGGTAGGTGTTTGGGAGTTATACAAATAGGACACAGGACGAGATCTTATGCAAAAGGTGTGGGTGGTCAGTTCGTGGCTTCTGCAGTTCCGCGGTGAACCACACTCTTGCTCTCTGCCTATCATGTCTCCTGCTGGTATGGTTATGTCCAGGGCAGGTAATACAAGGGTCATAGTTTGTGTATTACATTCCCTCTCCTCCTGCTCAAGACAGCACAGAGTGAGGCAGGGGAGACTGGAAGGGATAGACTGATGAAGCAATGGATAATTATTTTGCTATTCTCATGGAGACCACTCCCCTTTACCTATTTCTCATTTCTTACTTTCAAATTAAGCTTTCCCAAGAAAACTGAAAATAAAAGTGACCAATTCCTTGAAGGATCACAACCCACTTATACCCATAATGGTGATGAAAAACATATCTGGAGGGGCACCTGGGAGGCTCAGTTGGCTAAGCGTCCGACTTCGGCTAGGTTCTGATCTCGCGGTTCAGGAGTTCGAGCCCTACCCGGGGCTCTGTGCTGACAGCTCAGAGCCTGGAGCCTGCTTCAGATTCTGTATCTCCTTCTCTCTCTGTCCCTCCTCTGCTCACACACTCTGTCTCTATCTCTTCATCTCAAAAATAAACATTAAAAAATTTTTTTTAAATATTTTTGACCCTGAGAAATTACCTAAAAATAAAAAATATTCTTATATGTTCTAAAAGACAGCTCTCTGTTTCATCTATAATTAACTTGCTATGGTCACAGACTCAGTGTCTGCTTTTAATCACTGCTCTGGAATCCTAGAAGGAACAATAAAGTTGAAGTTAGAGACTATAGTTGAAATCTGACATCGTTGAAATCGTGTTTAACAATGCTAAATTAATATAGACTTTCCTCAATTTAGTCAATTATTTGATTTGCCAAAATTGAATTTGAAATGAGTTGGAAATGGATATACACGAAACTGTGGATATGCCGAATGATAAAGATTCAATTATTTCTTTTGGCAATCTTCCGGCAAATTAGTCTCAAACGAAAATATCAGTCTTTCTTCTCAAGGCTTTATAGATTAGCATTTGAAGTTTTTTTCCAAAAAAAAAAAAAATGCATTCCATCTGGTATAGAGCTGTCAAATAATGTATTTCCTTCCACATTAAAGAGATAGCAAGCTACATAATTATAACTGCTATAATTTTTCCACCCAGTTCAGAATGAAGTCAAGCTTTTCTCATGTCAGGCAGACAAATGTCTTCAGAGATCTTGACACAGTAAAAATTGGGGAAGTTGTACATCTTCTACAACATCAGTTACTAGCTGTAACTTCTATTATGAGATCAATATGTTGTCCAGTTTGCTAACAATTGGGTGGATAAGTCTAATTCAGAACCAAAGTACCGGCAACCGCAATCGCTTATGGATACGGATCCAGAGTCTCTTTCTCCAACCAGCTTTATCAAAAGAAAGTGGAAATCTTATTTCTATATGCCACTGCTGTTTCATTCCTCAACCAGCCCCACAGGAAGGTAGGAATGATCAGGTCTTTACTACCTTCCCTACAAAGGAAATATATATTAATATGTATTTATTGGTTGACATGTTTGACAAAAATGCTGTTTTACGCAAGGAGTTTCCATCCCTACACAGCCTGCCTCTTATTATTGTTTTGAAATCAATGTAAAATACATAAAATAAATACATAGACATAGGTTTTTGTAAAGAATTATAGAACGTATAAAATAGCGGCATTATCCGTGCGATTATTGCTTGCATGTACACCATGGTCCTATCTCTGGGCATACCCTCATTTGCCATATGAAGCCCTTGGTTGGGATTATAGAGAGCCAATAAGTCATAACACCCTCATCCCCAAATTCAAAACCTTTGAGAAATACATATAGAAAGAAGTCAGATAGAGATCCAAATGCCAGCTCTATTAACCCTACACCCATCAGTCGATGTAGCTTTGCATCTGCAGAGAAATGGATTCACTAATACTCTACCTTTGGACTACAGGTAGTTTCTTGGCGAAGAGAAGCCAGGGGTGTTTTCGTAGGAAATGTCCTTTATTTTCCAGGATGCTAGGGAAATGGAGGTTGACCACACAACGTCTAAGTAATTTCCTCTTTTATTCTTGATTCCAGGGCTTTGAGACTGTTACTCAGGCATTTGGCCTAATCCCTAATTCTGATCTAGAGTTGGCTTGACTTCTAGTTATCTAATGGCTCTGTCTAATCACCTGACTTACAGATTCCAAGCCTCCCTGTGTTGATTCCAATCACTTTGGTCTGTTCTAGTTTTTACTGAATTTCACTAATTTCTTGACTACATGGATCCACAGAATCTTCTTTTTCATGTTGGACTGTGGTTTTCAAAGGTGGTTGCTGGGCCTCTTGGCCCATAGAACTTGATTTTATGATTTCCTAAGTGATATTCCTAGTCACCTGCTGAAGTTTGGCCTACCTCTATGCAACCTGAGTCCTGTCTGTGTGCGTGCGTGTGTGTGTGTGTTTGGATGCATGTGTGTTTATGTGCATGCTTGTGTGTGTGCTTTTTCTGATTCTGTTATTTGTTCAAGCCCTTATTTTGCTTTTCTCCGAATGCTCTCTTTTCTTTATTCTACCTTGTCACAGTTTGATATTTCTTCACAGCCCAGGTAAGGAGGTATCAGATAGTAAAGGCTAGTCATACATTTCGAAATTTAGGATCCTATATTTGTATATGTGTTTACCACCTCCACAACCTTCAAAAATGTGTGATCTTGAACAGGAGACATGTTTCAAACTTCGGTAACTCTATCTAAAGAAAGTTCTTACAATAAAGTCATAACTCTGACATAAACTAGTATAAAAAGTACCTAGCAAGTTAGCAAATAAAGAAAAATGCTTAAGAGGCCCTCAAACATGTTAGAGTTTTAAATTTCCCATAAATGTATACTATTTACATTCCTTTCTCTCCCCTAAAAATAGATTTAGAAAGCCTGGTTTTTATGAATAATAGTGCATTTTACCTACACTATCCCATTTTTGTCATGTGCCATTTCATTCATTCATCCATGCACTCATTCATTCAAGTAATTTTTGGCTTAGTTACTTCTCATATTGTTTAACATCTTATATATTCATGCCTTATTTTCTCAAATTCTCATTTCCTCCGTCTTGTGTAAAACTCTTCTAGTTATTTAATGATTGCACATTCTACTGTCCATGAATGTGTGAAATTCAATGGGTTTTATATCTTTAGGGCTCATTTAGATTATTTAGTAAATAAATGATGCTGACCAATACATAAAGATGTGGAAAACGGAATTATGTCAAGATATGCTCCCAATTTTTTAAGGATAATTTAGGCAAACTACTTTTGCATGTATTTATCAGTCACTGGTGTTACCGCTGAAAGCACAGAGATAGCAGAAAACATTGTAATCCCATACTGATTTCTATCTTTTGAGTATAGCTTACATTACATGTGTAAAAATAATTATGATAAAGTGAATTAAGCAATTGAAAAATGAGAAGTGATTATGTAGTCCCTAAGCAGTCTGAAGATAATATCAGATTAGCGACAAGTGTAAGAGAGTAGGAGGGACCATACGAATCTTACAAGAAAGATTCCCAGTCCTGGAAATCCTGTTGGACCATCTGAAATGTGATTAACCTACTATATGTAGTCATAAGATTATATACATGAGTATTTTGTGATTTTAAATTTCTGTTTAAATACATTTTCTCACAAGGCATGAAGTAGAAAGTCACTATTAATGTAATATGGACAATAAATACTGTCCTTATTCTCTTTGTTTCACATAAATACAATTTCATATACAAACCACCATGGACTCAACATAATTTTGGAACCGAGAAAGTTATTTTGGTAATCTTTCATGTGTCGTACAAGTGAAAACTGTATGATGAAAAATGAACAATTTGCACAATGGTAATGATTGCCAACAGTTATGGGGTCCATGATATCAACTCATTAATCCTCACCATTTGCCATTTTCCCGGGGATCAATGGCTTTGCCACTGACCACCACCACCACCACCACCACCAACAACAAAATATTGGGGTGGGGGGTGCCTCCCATGCCCTTGGGATAAAGAAATTAGGAGATGCAGTTCCTGAATTTAAGTGGCTTACAGTATAGTGGAAAGAAAATAAATACAGCTATGATTGCAATTCAGAGTAATAAATATTATGATTCGGAACTATCCAGGATGTTCTCTTGGCCCAGAGGATAAGGCAAAAAGTTCCGCCTGACCCTGCTAAAGAGGGTCAAACCCAGCATGCTGGAAACCTGGTAAACTGTCCCTTCCCTCGTCCTGAGTTCTAGCAATATTCTCCAAACACCCTTTACATCCACTTCCTTTTCTGCAACACTTACATCCATTTCTGATTTTATTGCTGAGCCATTTTTTTTTTCCTGACAAACACACAATAAAAATGGTTTCCATTTCCTTCTCCCCTCTCATGTAATCATCACTGACAGGAAGTTTTTAATGCTTAAAGTCAGGACTTAAGAAATTTGGCCGGAGAACCAACACGGATTAATCATGTATTTCTCTTGAAAGGATTTCACGAAAAATTCCAATTAACTTGGAGTTTAGATTCCTGCCTCCAGAAAACCAAAAACTGTAATATTTTATCACTGGCAGTTGTTATGTCCTCTGCTTAGCCTCTCTTCTGTGACGGAGAGGGGGTGAGGGGAAGCTGTTAGTTTTGTCAGTGCCTGAAATACAGGTGAGTTCAAAGGACTTTAGTTGTCTCTATGTGGGTTCCCACTATTTTGTCCAAAGATGCAAGTGGAAATAGGTTAAAAATTCAGGTTGACAGATAAGCACATTCAACATTAACATTTTGAAATGACCTAAATAAAATGCCTTTACACTTCTCAATTTTTTTTCACATGTTTTCTCCTAGCTTTTATCAGCTTAGTCGAGATTGAGTAACTGTGAACTTCAAATGTATAAGCAATGCCAAGCTGTCATTAGTGCTTCAAAAACCAGCTGAAGAAGGTATTTTGATGAATGTGTTCCTCTGCTATCTTTGCCCCAAACAAGAAGCTTTGCATCCTGCTTTAGAAGAAAATTTAGTTGCTACAGATTTCAAAGCTAACAGCTATCTAAGTGACATTATCTAAATAATGGTAGTATCTAAATAACATTAGTATTTCAAAACGGTCAAGTACTTTTAAAAAACACATTTCCTTTGGTTTTTATATTGTTTTGTTAGTTTATGTGTGTTTTTCCTAATGAGATGCCTGATGATTACAGAGTTCTAAGGTTGTAGGGGTAAGGTTTTTTTGTTTTTTTTTAAATCTCTCCAGGATATCTCCTCAATAAAATAACCATCATCCTCCATTTCTAAGGGAGGTTAGCTTTCATTGTTAACAGTGTAATCAAAGCTTTAGAGGCAATTGTTTCTCTTTAATGTAAATATCCATGCAGAATTGCAAAAAGCATTGAGAGAACAAACAAATTATTTCAGTAAACAAATGAAAAACTCTTTTACCCACAACGCATAGGGAAATTAATACACAGGCATTTATTTCATCTTTTTAGATGGACTAAAGCCACAAGAGTATGTAAAGTTCTCCCCTAGCTAATAAACAGTAGCTTCATGAACAGCGGGTTGTAATTCAATTAGCAGGGAAAGACTAAAGTAAACAGTTCATCGTGAGAGGTGTCCGTGGAAAATATACATAACTTTGAATAACCATAGGTTTTGTGCTTATATATATAGAAACAGCTCTTTTCATGCATAAGTGAAACTTCTGTCTATAGTTGTTAATTTATTATACTATATTAATTATTATTCTATATGTTTTGCGTTCTCACTGGTTTTCAACATATCTTCTATAACTAGTCTTGTTTGTTTGTTTGTCTGTTTGTCTTTCTGCCTATACTTTTTCGCTTCTATTGAGAAACCTGATCTCTCCTTTTAGGGAGCTATTCTTTCAGCACTACTATCTCACTTACGGACTGAAAAGGAGTTGTTATCTTCATGCATGAGCTTGACATTTCTGAGACAAGGACCATTCTGAGAGTCAGCCAGGAAACCCAGTCCATTCATCAGTATCCTTCCCTGCATTTTGACATAAAGAAATCTATTTTCTAGATGGCGAGCCTCCACTTTCTGACAACCAGGTTTGACACTCTGGAGAAAGCAGATTTGACATTGCAGTGGTTGGTGTAGATAGGACCCCGTGTAAAGGCATACTCGGTCATAAACCTTCCTGAGACAGTTCTGAGGTATGAACGCGTTGCACGTATTTGTGAGTGTATGTTTTGCCACGTTAAATAAACTCTTTAAAACTGAACGTGGAAAGATGTGACCTATTAATTTGATGTGCCCTTTCTGTGCTTCTATACCAGGACCAGCTGTAAGGGAGGAAGCTGGTGAGTGACTTCTCAGATTTCCTGGGCTGACCAGTTGTCCCAAGTTCAGTGACCTCACCGACAAGTCAAGAGGTCTTAGATCTCATTCGCATCCTCTGGCCAGCACTTCCTTAGGGGAAAGAAGGCCCCGAGATGTTGTGCAAAGTTTCATTTCTGCATCTTGCCCTTGAAGCCGTTTACCTCTTCTAACATTTCTGTGAAACTGATCAATTGGCATACAAGATAACAAATTTCTGCTAAGGAAAATAAAGGTAATGTCAACGAAGCAGAGATGAGAGACAGAGTCCTGATCCAACTCATGTCACTGTTTACAGTGTCCACAGTCCCTGAGCTATTTTGTCCCCATCTTTCCTACTGACTGCCCCAGCGGTTCCTTTCACAAAGACCACGGCATCTTCCCAGATAATTGCCTTCATGCTTTGTTTGCGTTGTGTATCTTTAAAAACCAAGAGCCTTGATTGATAGAGAAACTTTCAGTAGAACTGGGATCTTGCAAGCAACACACCCTAGAATGTGAGATGGAGGACAGTGAAGTAGGCTCTAAGGTCTCCGACATTCCGGATTCGTGAAAGAGCTGGTCGGGCCGTGTAAAAGCGACGTGACTACTCTATAACATATCGGTCCTTGGTACGCCGGGCGTGTATTCCTAGACGTCAGAACAAGACAAAACCCCCAGCCGGTTAGATGACTCCTCAAAATTGTAGCGGCCATGTGCTGGCTCCTTCTTCAGTAAGATGCTGGAAAAGTAAGACACACTTTGGTTCATGCTCGTCCATCCCAGGGTGGTCAGGAATAGCTTGACAAACAGTCTCTTGTTCAACCTGACTGATATCATAGTTAACTAAAACTTGGTTGAAGAGATTAATCAGAAAAAGATACTGGGGCCTGGGTGGCTCAGTTGGTTTAGCGTCTGACTTTGGCTCAGGTAATGATCTCACCGTTCTCAAGTTCGAGCCCCACATCGAGCTCTCTGCTGTCAGCTCAGAGCCTGCTTTGGATCCTCTGTCCAGCCCCATCCCCCCACCCCGACTCCCCTGCCCCTCCCTCGCTGGCACTCTCTCTCTCAAAAATAAATACACATTAATATATATATATATATATATATACATATATACATGTATATGTGTGTGTGTGTGTGTGTATATATACCTGTATATCTTCAGTATTTTGTTTTTTTTTGTTTTTTTTTTAATTTTTTTTTCAACGTTTTTTATTTATTTTTGGGACAGAGAGAGACAGAGCATGAACGGGGGAGGGGCAGAGAGAGAGGGAGACACAGAATCGGAAACAGGCTCCAGGCTCCGAGCCATCAGCCCAGAGCCCGACGCGGGGCTCGAACTCACGGACCGCGAGATCGTGACCTGGCTGAAGTCGGACGCTTAACGACTGCGCCACCCAGGCGCCCCTTCAGTATTTTGTTTTAAGCTAAGTACACTTTTTTAAAACAACTCAGTTGGTGTCATTTCCACATCAATTCTTTTGCATCAACCAAATCCAATATGCATCATCTAAATTTCTCATTTCTTTAAAGTGGAATATAGATTTAAGTGTACCATTAATCTGAATTCAAGTTGCTTTTAGATATTGATAATTTTTACTCTAATATTTTAGTTATTTTATATACACATAATCCAAGGGTGTTTTGTGTGTGTGTGACTACTCAATCTTTTGGAAACATTTTAGTTAGTTTTCACATAAAGAACAAAGCTCTTTCCTTTTTAGACTCGTGTATCTAATTTGATGTGCATTTATAAATTAATTCATTACAGTAACAAATGAACTGACAACAACAGATTGTGAAAGCACAAACAATTAGGTTTTTAATTACATATGTCAACTGGTGGGAGCAGGGGGGCTCAGGCATTCTAGAATGTGGCCTCTCTGGGCAAACTCACAAGCTGTGGGCATCGGTCATAATGTTTTACAGGGAAAAGATAGAGTAGGGGGTGTATGTATTTGCATAGGTTGCCATAACAAATAATTGCATCTGAGTGGTTTAAACTACAGAAATGTATTGTCTCTAGGATACCTGGGTGGCTCAATCAGTTAAGCATCCAACTCTTGACTTCAGCTCAGATCATGACCTCAGGGTTCATGAGTTCAAACCCTGCATCAGGCTCTGTGCTGACAGTGTGGAGCCTGCTTGAGATTCTCTTTTTTCTCTCTCTGCCTCTCTCTCTCTCTCTCTCTTTCTCTAACTCTTAAAAGTTAATAAACATTTAAAAGAAGAAAAGAAATGTGTTGTCGCACAGTTCTGGGGGCCTGAAGTCCCAGATCAATATGCTCTTTGGCTGAGAGTAGGCCATCTTCTCACAGGTGTCTTCATAGTGCCATCCCTTTGTGTGTGTGTGTGCGTGTGTGTGTGTGTGTGTGTGTCCTAATCTCCTCTTCTAATATGGAAGCCAGTCAGCTTGGATTAGGTTTCACCCTCATGGCCTCACTTTAACTTAATTATCTCTTTAAAGACCATCTACAAATATAGTCAACAAACTAAGATCCTGCGAGTTGGGGTTTCAACATATGAATCTGGGGGGACAAAATTCAACCCACTGAATTCATAGAGTATCTCTGTTAAAACATACGTAGTTTTACAGTGTTTAAAACCAGCTAGGGCTCCACTGCAGAAACTAATTGTACCACTAAGCGTTTCAAAGTAAAGGCCTCAGCCTCTAGATATCCTAGCAAATATAAAGACAGGGACAACTCAAGTTCCTTAACAAAGCTCACTTAAACAACTGCTTATCCTTGATATATTGGCCTCTTGTGCCAAAAGCAAGTTAAGTTCAACTTAAACAAAAATTTTTTTTAATGTTTATTTATTTTTGAAGGAGAGAGAGAGAGAGAGAGTGAGTGGGGGAGGGGCAGAGAGAGAGGGAGACACAGAATCCAAAGCAGGCTTCAGGCTCTGAGCTGTCAGCACAGAGCCCAACGCAGGGGTCGAACTCACAAACCGCGAGATCATGACCTGAGCCAAAGTGGGACGCTCAACTGACTGAGCCACCCAGGTGCCCCAAGTTCAGCTTTTATATTTTGCTTTCAATTAAACCTGTTGTCCTACCTGGAGATAGATAAGCCTACCCTCTTTAGCCATGCTGTTTAGAAAACTAAATCTCTTTAACTTATCTATCACAGTAAAGCTAATCTTTAAACAAAGCATAAATGGAGCTCATGTATTTGTTTTCATTTAGTGCCACCTCTCTCTCCATTAAAACATGGTACTACCCACTTTCTTACCTTGACACAAACTAAACGTAAATTCAAACTATACATACATTAGTTGCTTTTTGTAACAAAGCAGGTGATGCACATTTATTATGTTTCAAATTTACAGCAATGGCAACATGAACAAAAATACACCATCTAAAGTCTTATTGGATGATGGATTCCAAAATATGGGAAAATTTCCATATGCATTTCAAGGAAATTAGTTTCTCAATATTGCCAGTAAGGATTCTTTCCCCCTGAATGAATGCCATTAATTACTGTCAATTCAATACTCAGTTTACAATAATAAACTACTCAATAGAAAGTAACCATTCACATCAGAAATTTTAGTAACTTGAAAGCTAATACATTGCTCTTTCAAGTGAGTTTCTGATCACATTCTATTTTTAGCTAAGGATCAACAGTAATAGAAAATTTCAAACACATTTTCATCAAACAGTGTATGGAATAGAGAAAAAATTCCAGAGATCTCATAAGACAGCATATTATTTTAAAGATAAGAAAGCAGATGAGTTAATTGATCTGTTCAACTTTAACAGTGTAATATATGAAGGTGTTTCAACTTTCCTAATGCAAATGTGTACTAATTTAATAGTTCTTGTCTACCACATTTAAAAAATGTATTTTTAGATTCATATATATATATATATATACACTTTCAGAATGTGTATATATGTATGTATATGTGTGTATGTATATATGTGTGTATATATATGTGTGTGTGTGTATGTGTGTGTGTGCAAATTACATTTGTATCTGAAAGCACAACTTAAAACATAAAATGAGTATCTTTGGAAATTGCCAGGGAGACACCACAGTTGACCATCAGACGGGAGAACTCGAGTGATAAAAGGGAAAAACCCGGACGGATTGAAGTATGACCATGAGACTAGTCCAATCACACTGCCCCACTGCATGCTTGACGAAGCTGCTGGAAGTGATTCTGGGAACACAAGAAGCTCTTGTGATGGGAATGAATTATCAACCACATTTGGCTTCTTGGTTCCACTCAAATTAGATTAAGCATCTCAGATGGGATGATCCAATTGGCGAAGCTGGGGTAAGCCACTATGTTCTAATGCTATACCACCCTTGTTCATGGCAAGCAGACGTCTAGCATTTTTAGATACCCTAATGGGGAATAAGGACTGATTCCATGAAAACTCAAACTTGGCATGGTCCCTAAACATGGAAAGTGAGTATATGCTCTGGTTGAATTTACCTCAAAGATGCATCTTTGAGGATAGCCTTTTGATTATCCCATATCCGTATACCTAATTCCCATCTTTCTGCTTCTCAAAGAAAGGACTGCTTATCACAATCCAACTATCCCTGATATAACAAAACCAAACCATTTTTTGAAGGAGACAACCTAGATATTACCAGTAACTGCATTCACTACTGAAATCTTGATTTATTGATCTTTTTCTTTCATCAGGCCCCATCTCTGTGGTCTGTCATCTCTGAGCTGCATCAGAAAGTTAACTATATGTGTCTAGAACGTGCAACGGCAGCGGGTCTGAGGGCTGGAGATGGTATCTATGCCGTTGCTTCTACATGATCCTCTCCACAAACCTCTTGCCTCTTGGAGGCTCCTTGGCTTTTGCTACATCCTGTGGTTTGTTACTTTGCTTGTTAATTTGCTTCCACGTGTGAAGATTCTAACCATTTGTAGGTCCTGCAGCATATGATTGCACCAACCCCATTTTGCGGTCACAACTCTTTTTCCCTTTGGTAGGCAGAGCCATTCACCTAAGTCTTCATATAACGCGTTTATTTTCTTTCTTGAGGTGAATAAGAAGCTTCAACTTGCCAGGTTGAAGTGTTAGCTTTCTTTTTATTATTATTATTATTATTAAAGGTTATTTATTTATTCTGAGAGAGAGAGAGGGAATCCCAAGTAGGTGTCACACTATCGATGCAAGCTCCAAGTGAGAAGTGATCTCAAAAACCATGTGATCATGACCTGAGACAAAATCAAGAGTTGGACACTTAACCGACTGAACCACCAAGGCGCCCCTGACATGTTAACTTTTTAATTTAATCAAACCACTGCTGTTCACCAGGTAGAAACATTTTTTTTTTTTAATTTCTTTTGGGGGTAAAAATTTCTAATTAAGAAGATCCCAGGGAATTGAGAAAAGGCATGCTTTTCAAGAAGAATAGATGTAACAATGAGAAATATTGTTCTATGATTCCAAGTATACATGGCACCCTATATGATGACATCCAAATTTCATAATGTTTTTTTACCCATCTAGCTCTGCAAATATTGGTGAGCCATCTCGCTGTTTTGTGTAAAGGGAATTACTTCTATTTAACAAGATACATTACAGGGCCAAGGAGTAGTGCCATAAGTATCGGACCCTTCCTTATTATTTTGTTTGAGGGTGGGTTTCTTGGCTAGTAGAAAGATTATGTGATAAGTTCTGAGGAAGTTTTGTTTTTACCGAGGGTGTGTGTGTATATATATATACATACACACACACACACACACACACACACACACACATATATATATATATATGAACATGAATATAAACATAAACGTATCTGTAAGTTCTTGACTGAGGTTAGTGAGAGGAAGAAAGATGCTGTGAAGAATGGAGACAGCTTCAAATATGCATATCTAGCATAGAAATATTCAAATAGAGGAAAATGTGTGGATTTTGGAGATAATACTAATGGAGATAATGCTGATGGTTTATCAAATATATTCACATATAAATAAGAAGAATGAAAATGCCAAAGCTGTCTCACTTGGATGATTGATGCAGCCATCGTTCCCTCAGTCCACCAATCTGTTACCAACAATTGATTGGTCAATTTGGTCCAATTTGGTCTGATCTTAAATTTAAACAAGATTTTATCAAGGGTCGTGTATGTTTGCAAACAATACAATATCTAGCAGTTTTAAATGAAAGCAAAATCAAAAATAAATATAAAAATGAAGAAAATCTGCATTGTAGCTTAAGACAATAAATGTGTTTATTTAAAACACAAGGTTTGTCTTTATCTCAAGACTATAGAAATATTATTATGAGAAGTGAGGCTAGCTTTTATCCTATCATGAATTACAGTGGTTTCCTTAGTCTTTTAATGGTTACATTTAGAAATATACAAAGAAATTGGCAATGAGACTTTCAGAAGAATATGGGATAACATTACTTCCATTCAGCGGAAGGGATTTTAGTGTTTCAAATTATGGTTATTTCCTAAAACCTTTTTCTTTTAGTCAACTACTTTTAGGAGATAAGAATATTTAATAATTAATTCCCAGCTGTTTCTTGTTATGCTTCTAGGAATATATATCTGTACTTTAACAAGTTGGGGATAGTGTTACAAAATAAACGTAACCCACATTTTCTATTTGTCCAAGCTTTCTCTTTAGAAACATAAAAAATTTTGAAATTGGAAGTTTTGTAAATTACATTAAAATAAATAATTACTGTTTGGAAAGTTCCACATCCTTGACTCTGTGCCAGTTTTTTTCTGGAAGATACATATAAATATGACACGGTTTCTATTTAAAGCTTAAGGAAAATACAAACTTTAGGGTGATGGGAAAGGATGTGGATAAATAAGTACGAAGCAGAATTCAAAGTGCATCATAAGGACCCATGTATATACTACAAAAGTAGTAATATTTGAATTACTTTTTAAAGAACGAAGAAGATCTTGATAGGTACACATGTGAAGAGGAAAGCATTTCGGATAGAGAAAAATCCCCATATTTAAATGGGCAAAAATTCAGAGGATAGAAAATTTGAGTCACTATCAGTGAAACACATTTACTACATTTGTACACATGACATGAATGTCATTCAAGGGTAGCCGGCTCTAAGGCTGAGGAAGTGTGTCGTGCCAGGACATGTAGGATTTTGAAAAATGAAGGCTATGGAATATAGAAGTCATGAATGAGGCAATGGAAATGCTTCAGAGATTTGCTTCAGGAAGATTGATCTCGCAATACCCCCCTCCGTAGAAGAAATTTAGCGGAAGTGATGGTAAGAAGTAAAAGCTGCACTTGGAGATCATTCCAGTGAGCCCTGCCATAGGTGGGGAAGCCTACAATTTTATTAAATGTGGAGATGGAGAGAAGAAATGGAAATTTGGTGCCATGTCTCAAGGAGTCTAATAAGTAGGCTGTAATTATCGATTTCACCCCAACAGTCCTGAATGACTGTTGTAATATTTAATGACATGAATACACTGATCATGTCGTTGCCCAAAGGACTTTGATGATGATTTGAGTGAGACTTACCTATTTATCCTAAAATTGATATTGGGTCTATGGAAATCAAAATCACGGTTTGATATCATATAGTTTAAAACAATGTTAAGTTATATTTTCAATTGTTGACCCTGTTAGTTTCTTGGTTTTAATCTCATCTGTGTTTTTCCTCTATGCTTATTTTCTAAATATATGCTACCTATTTCCGGCAAACACAACACACACACACACACACACACACACACACACACAATTTATAAGAGTACGAGATAGCAAAGCACAATATGTATAACTAAAAAAGGTATTTTAGTATTACCAAATTCCCACCTGGCAACATTCCTTGCCAGTTTTGATTGGAGCAGAAGCACACGTTTCGTGTTGCTTTTGTTGTCATTCTATATGCTTGTCCTTAGGGAAAAAGTAAAATGATTCCTAGTGCTAAACTCTAGTTAACTGGGTGTTCGATCTAATATTAGAAAGTGTGTAGTTCTGTCCAGATTTTTCATAAAGGTGTATTTCATTTCAGACCTAAAGAAGAGAAGATAGGAAGGGATATTCCTCTATTTGGTGCGACTAGGAGAAAATTTACGGCTCTGTTGATGCTGACAAGGCATTATCCACACCACTGGTTTACAAGCCCCACATGGTCGTCTAACTGGTGGGCTTCTCAGCCTCTCGTGATGCCATTGCCCCCAGCCCTGCAGCCCAGGGCAGCTCTTGTTTTTCTGTAAAGAGCATAGGGGTGGGGGCTGTAATTGGGACATGGCTGCGACATGTGAAATCTACAAGGATCACTACATGTTACCCGAACCTCTCTGTCTCTCTGTCTCTCTTTCAGATCAACTATTTCCTCCAATCTAAGTCTCGTAGACATTATTTAGCAAAACCACTCCAAGCTTTTAACATGGAGAAGTTTAAATCAGATTTTTAAAAATGTGTGTTTTGTTGTCTTTTCAATAAGAGTTAGAGAATGTTTGGTGCCAAAGAGGATTAATGCCCTCCAGTTTGCCTGACTGTTAGGATATTTGAGACGAAGGGGGAAGTACTCGCAACACACAGAGAATGGTGTCGATTTCCAGAGCATTGCCTTTTCCTGAGCTTAAATGTATTAATTATTTAAAGTAATACCAGCTCCTAAAACAAACAGAACTATACATTTCAGTAGTTTAAGAATACATTTTATTCCTAATGTTCCTAAAATCTAAAATATTTATTTCTCTTACATCCTGTGAACCCGCTGTCTTCAACATGTAGTTTCCAAGATGCATTTGTTTACTAAGGCCACCATAACAAATGACTGGGTGGCTTTAAGATAGAATAAATTTATATTCTCACAATTCTGGAGGCTAGGAATCTGCACTCGGGTGTTGGAAAGACCCTGCTCTTTCTCTCTGAAGGCCATAGGAGAGGATCCTTCTTTGCCTCTTCCTGGCTTCTGGTGATTGCTGGCCATTCTAGGTGTTCCTTGCCTGTAAACACATCTCTCCAGTCTCTCCCTCGGCCATCTCACAGCGTTGTTCCTGTGTGTCTCTGAGTCTAAATTTTCTTCTTCTTACCAGGATCCCGGCCCTCATATGAAGATACTGGTCATATTAGATCAATCGGCCATTCTAATCTACTGGGACCTCATCTTAATTTGATTCCATCTACAAAGACCTTATTCCAAATCGGGTCATGTTCTCAGGCTCCAGTCGGACATGAAACCTGAGGTAAATTGTTGAAACAAGTAGGCAAGTCATAAGGCTTGGGTACTTTAACCTGTAAGAGGGTAGAATAACATGGAGTATCTGAGTTCAGAGATTGTTCAATGGACTAGGCCTATAGCTAATGTGAATCCAGATCATTCCAGAACATAACTGCGTAGATTCACCCAAATCTACAGAGACTGGTGTCAATGGGGCAGACGTGTGGCCGGGCAGCAAAGAAAAAGGTTTCTGAGCAGCTGGTCCGTGTGAATCACACTTGGTTCCTCTTTTTTTTTTTTTTCCTTTCAAATTTAAGATAAGCTAAAATGAGACACATCTGGGAAAAAAAGAGTATGAGGCTAAGAATAAGAACAATATTTTTTTGTTGTCTTTTTTTAAATCTGTTTCCAATTCATCGAAAACAAAGTTACTATTATTAGAACCCTCCTGGTCACGAGATTGGAAATACAGTACAATTTTGCTCAGAATAAAAGATATAAATATCTACTTGGTTCTTTTATCAAGTTCTTTTGGTAAAGGGTGTTGAGTTACAGTTTATTTTTTTTTTTAATTTTTTTTTTAACGTTTATTTTATTTTTGAGACAGAGAGAGACAGAGCATAAACGGGGGAGGGGCAGAGAGAGAGGGAGACACAGAATCAGAAGCAGGTTCCAGGCTCTGAGCCATCAGCCCAGAGCCCGATGCGGGGCTCGAACTCACGGACCGTGAGATCGTGACCTGAGCTGAAGTCGGACGCTTAACCGACTGAGCCACCCAGGCGCCCCATTTACAGTTTAAATAGGATAAGTTTCACCCCTGTAAATGTGCAGTTGGACAAGTTGTAACAAATATATGCAGCCGTGTAACCACACCAGGATACAGAACGTTTCCATCATCGCAGAAGGGTTCTCCGTGTTTCTTTAAGGCCATTCTCCTGGTCCCAGCCCCAGCTCCTAGAAAACAATATTCTTATTTCTACCTCTGTAGTTTTATCTTTTCCATATTGTCATGTAAATGAGATTGTGGAGAGTATATACCTGAAGACTTCTTTTACTTAGTCCTTCGAGATTTATGCATGCCGTCGTGTAGACCTATAATTCATTCCTTTTCATGGCCGAGTATTCCAGCGTGTGGAGGTACCGCAATTTGGCAATTAATAAAATATTAGTGTTTGTTCTTCCTTCCGCACTTTATTTTTTTAACGTTTTATTTATTTTTGAGAGAGAGAGAGAGAGAGAGAGAGTGCATGCAGGTTGGGGGCGGGGCACAAAAAAGAGGGGGACAGAGGATCCTAATTGGGTCTGGGCCGACAGCAGTGAGCTTGGTACTTGGCTCAAACTGACAAACCCTGAGGTCATGATCTGAGTGGAAGTAAGATGATCAACCCACTGAGCCACCCAGGTGTCCTTCCTTCTGCACTTGAAATGCAAAAATTCCAAAAATACCAATTTGGATAAGGGAAAGCAAAAGACAATATGTGCTCCCAGAGGAAATACCAAATGGTGTTTGTAAGCAAATGCCTGCTTTAAATCCCTGATTTCGGCTCAGGTCATGGCCTCATAGTTCTCCAGTTCGAGCCCCGCGTGGGGCTGTGTGCTGACAGCTCAGAGCCTGGAGCCTGTTTCTGATCCTGTGTCTCCCTCTCTCTTGCCCCTCCCCTCCTCACGCTCTGTCTTTCTCTCTCTCTCAAAAATAAATAAACATTAAAAAAATGTTTTTCCTTAATAAATCCGGAAGTGTCTTTCACTTGTGCACTGGAAACAATATATTTATTACTTTATCATCTATAACATGTTGCCTGTCATTAAATTGATACTTCTTATGAATCAAGGTCACAGTATGCAATAAACCAGAACAGTTCAAACTAAGAGTAGGTAACATTTTAATCAGTAAATTTTAATCCTCAGTTATCCCGGTCTGTAACTGACAAAACCAAGTGAATTTCTGGGCTGTGTGAACAGCCTCAGGGCTGTGGAGGCTGAAGGGTCTTGGCACACGACCAGCTACTTAAGGAGCCTTTGTGAAGTTCAAGCATCGGACTCACAAAAGAGCCGCTGGCATGAGTCCGTACAGCACCAGGCAGAGTGGATTTTACTTCCTCTTCATAAAAGTAGAAAAGATGTGAACTAATTTGCCATCTCGCACAGATACCTTTATTTTGCCATGTTAAATGAACAATGCAGAAATCAAGCAGATAAAGCAAGAGATTATGATTTTCTGCTGCCTGTTTAGGATTATTTTAATCTTGTGGCTAACAGAGTAATTTATATCTATATGTGATCTCTTGACACTCTGATGTACTCGTATGAAAAATCAGTAGAAATATCACAGACGGCCGGCAGACGCATTCATTTTGTTTTAAAATAGGTTTCAGGTTGACTCCTGTGTTTCAGTATCAGCTTAAGGCAATTAAGTTATCATAAAGAGAAACAGACATGTAAAATCAATGATTTGACATTAATAGGTACTGGCTGTGTCCAAGTCAATTTCATTACGATGGGATAAAATAAACAACTAGAGAATATTACAAATTTCATTTTTGGTATGCAAGCTAAAGACACAAAGCACCCAAAAGTTCCTAGACGTAACCTACCACACGGGCGGAACATTTACACACTGGGTCAATGCAATGAGCTTTATGAGGGATACACTAATAAGCACTACGTATCATACACAAGTAAATTGCATGCAGAACTATTCTACGTGTCATATGTATGCCTTCGTAAGGTTTTTCTCACTTTCTTTCCTATTTTTACTTTTTTTTCCCTTTCCATAACACTCATAGGCATCGCTCATATCATTTCACTAATTAAAGTTCAAACTAAGGGTAGATGGGGGGCGGGGTGGGGGGCGGGAAGGGAAAGGGAGTGCCAGGCAGGGAAGAGGGCACTTGTTGGGATGAGCACTGGGTGTTGTATGGAAACCAATTTGACAATAAATTATATTTAAAAAATAATAATAATAAAAAAATAACGTTCATAGACCTCAGAACCACTTTTTGTCCGAGAAAATAAAGTTGGTGCCATAGCAAGAATATCCGTCTTCGCCTGTGATTGGGGGAGGTGTAGGTTGAATCGTGAGGTTTGATTTGTTGCCTGAGATGGTCTTGTTAGCATCTATTTTCATTCCTTGTGTCACCTAAGCTCCCTTGCACAACGTAGCACCCTGATGGGAAACATTTCACATTTAAATCACTTTATCATAGCCTTTATACCAAGTTACCCTCCATATTGACTGGAAAAAGGTGGTCCATTCCTAAACTGTAGAAGGAAATAATTGACTATGAAATTCTCAGGGCGAAACATTGCCTACATTTGAATATAGGAATAAAAATTTGACTTAAAATTTCAAAACTTGGAGGTTTTGAAAGTGAGAACATGCCATAGATTGAAGTTCTCTGATGCTGCATAATTGCCTTTCTTTACTTACAAAAGCAATCTCAGTCTATCCTTCACAAAGCATACCCCTATTCGATGTATAATAAAATATCACCAAAGCCCCCAGATATTGTTTGAAGTATTTGACGTCAATGGAAATATGCCTTACTTGCTTGTGTTTTAAGTCGCGTAACTCAGTTTATAATAGAAATATTCCAACTGAAAGCACTTGAATGAAGCAGAACCGCTTCTTTCATGTGGGAAGACTATTTTAGAAAAATGCCGACAAACTCTCATCCCGTGCTTATTGCCAAGCACATTCATACAGATTGTCCAGGTTTCTAAGATAAAGTCATTTCTCAAAAATAGGAGCTTTCTTGACACCATAATTTTCCCAGTAGAAACTTAAGAGAAATGGTTGATAACGAAGCCCCTGACTCTGCGAGAGTGACCTGAAAGACAAGGCGATGTCAGATTGATGCTGTGGAACATTGGCTGAGAAAGCGAAGCAAGGCTGTGTGTGCTTTAAGGGTGAACTTTAAATAACAGAAAATGTTGGCAAGCTGCTATCCAGTGGCTCTGTTTCGGGAAAATGGATGTACCATCTGCAAAGCTAAACAGACACGACAAGCCTTTGAGGCAGAGAAAGTAAAATGTTCAATCCATTTGGCAGATAAATCAGGTCATGGATTGGTTTACTTAGCTCCAGTTTCGCATAAACAATATACATGCAGAAGCGATGAACCATTGCTAAATTCAACAGGAAATTCCATTTGAGGTTATATCGATGCTCAAGCTTCAAACGGGCTACGTTCTCCCATTCCATGCCTTTGTTGTTTGACTCTGCTGTGACTGTCATTGTGTTTTGGTAGTTCCGATGGCAGAATTTACTGGGACAACACAAAGTCTCTGGTCGGAGAATAACGGAACCACCATCATCCCAAAACTTACCTAGCCACATTTCTGGAATAGAAAAGTAGACGTGGCAAGAAAAAATATATACACCGAATGCTTTTCCCATTTCCAAAAATACAATGGGAGACATACATCCAATCATGGTAGAAATGTACTTTCCTAGCATGTCATGGCCACGTGCACGCAGCAATCTCGAACAGCCCTCAGTGCCTCCCGCAGCTCAACACTGACAGGCGGCAGCCACACGTACCTTCTACCTTTGATCCTGGAGCAAAATTTTACATTGCATTGGTTAGTGTAATGAAATACTACGTTCTGCTTGACTTCCTTCTACTTTATAGAATTCTGTGCTTTCTCGAGAGCAGAGACACGTTTTCTTTTTCAAGTGTGATGAAAGAATATCAACTACATTTCACTTTCCTTCCGTGTGAAGGTCGAAGTTCACGTACGATAGAACGTTAAGATCCGAGCCCCTTTTGCGGTTTCCTACGAACCAAAGTAAGAAATTCAGTTTAATAAACTTCATTAAAATTGTTCTTTTTGTCTTTCCACTATCAGAATATTTCGGACTCGTTGGATGACAAGAAAGGAATATCTTAATAGAGGCAGAAAGACTTTTTTTAGTCCCATTGCAGAAATCTTTTTTTTTTTTAACGTTTATTTATTTTTGAGACAGAGAGAGACAGAGCATGAACGGGGGAGAGTCAGAGAGAGGGAGACACAGAATCTGAAACAGGCTCCAGGCTCTGAGCTGTCAGCACAGAGCCCGACACGGGGCTCGAACTCACGGACCGCGAGATTGTGACCTGAGCTGAAGTTGGACGCTTAACTGACTGAGCCACCCAGGCTCCCCCCATTGCAGAAATCTTAACAATAACAACAAACGTATGTTTTTCAATTCTGTTTTTCTTTATTTTCTTTAATTGTTTTTTAACGTTTTATTTATTTTTGAGACAGAGAGAGACAGAGCATGAACGGGGGAGGGGCAGAGAGAAAGGGAGACACAGAATCAGAAGCAGGCTCCAGGCCCTGAGCCATCAGCCCAGAGCCCGACGCGGGGCTCGAACTCGCGGACCGTGAGATTGTGACCTGAGCTGAAGTCGGCCGCTTAACTGACTGAGCCACCCAGGCGCCCCTGTTTTTCTTTATTTTGACAAGATATTTTAAAATATTTTACCTCTGTTTTTGTCCGTAGTTACCTAATTATTTTTTTTTTGGTATTTTTTTTAATATGGAATAATATCAAGCCATAATAAGACCTGTAATATCCTCAATTTATTGCTTATGTGTTTTGCCAAATTTGAGTATCAAAGTATTTACTGCAACATAGGGAGGTTCAGTTCACACACACACAAATGCTGTTTTGTATTATGCAATGTTTTGCATCATATAGTGTTTTGTATTTTATATTTTGCATTATGTATATATTCTTTTACGGTGTGTCCCAAGCTGATTGTAATGGACTCTTAGCTACTTCTCACAGATTCCCCTTCAGGACTGAAGGTTTTATTCTCCAGCCTGAGTATGCTGCTGCAGGCTGTCCTACGGAACTTTCTCCAGGGTTTGCCCTCTGTTGAAGAAGGCTTCATGCCCAAGTTAATGCATCCCTCCCGGGGACAGCCCACATGTAGTAACTGCCCAATGTGAGGCCATAAACCCTGCCCCTTCTCCCAAATGTCAGAGAACTCTGAAGAGTATTTCCAGCTTCAGAGCTCACTGGGTGAGCTAGGGACTTAATGCGATGGCACTGAAGCTCTGATTCTCCTCCTGCCATACCCTGCTTTCTTCCTTCCCTCAAGAATTGTTGAAGCTGAGAATACTACCATGTAAGTCCCCTGTACTCTATTCTATGCCCTCGAGAACCTGACCTGCAACACTTTGTACCAGGATGAGTTCAAGATAGTAGACGTTACAATGTGATGTTGGAATTGGACCACTCAACGTTGCCACCACCCGGTTGGCAATGAGGACCTCATCACTGGCAGGACGTGGCCAGAAAAGTCTCTGCAGATTGAAGTACAATTGCTCAGCTTTCATTAGTGGTGAGCTGGGATTGCATGCCTGTGGCATGAAATACATTAGTGGATGTGATAAAAAATACAGTTGAAAATGTAATCATTATAACAATGAAATTGGATGGTTCTTGCATAGGGTAACTATGATTTAGTAAAAACAAGTGCAAAGGGCAGAGGGCCACTTTTTCAGAATATGAAAAAGCACTCCTTCTCTGAAGGTGGAAGGAGAACAAAGCTAAAGACATAACATAGAACTTAATCATAAGAGCTCCAAATAAAGATACATTCTCAAATTAGGCAAGTGCACTATGTTGTACCGATACTATCGTATCAGGACTATGATAGAAAAAATGGAACCCTGATACAGGGGATGGTGACATCTAGGTTGATGTCCTTGAACATTATGCATCTCCCAAACCCATCCTATTGAAGGATGGTGAGGGAAGGTGATGCAGAGGACCTTGTCTTGCAATAAAACAAGGGTCCCCTCAATACTTAATACCCACATTTCTCTGTGTGGTAATAACATACCAGGGCCAGAGAATCTGAATACTTTTCTAGGGGGAAAAGGGACTATATGCAGAAGGAGTTATAGGACCTAGGCAATATGTGCCAACAGGAGATTGGCAAGGGTGAGTGTGTTTAGGGCTAGATCTCAAAGGTGCTGGATCAAGAAGGAAACATGAAATTGGAAAAGGGATTGTTTATCAAATTGGGAACACTCTCACAAGATAGAATCTCAGGTCGTGGCAATAACCCTGAGAGATGGAATAAATATGCTACCATGATGGGTCAAAGAAGCTTTGAGAAAATGATGGCTTATAGTAAGTGAGGTGTAGGTGTCCAAACTACCATAGTAGGCAACAGAAGAAAGGGTGAAAGATTTAGAGAATTGGATATGATGGAGTTTTTATTCTGTAGAAGATCAGGAAGCCCGCTTGGTGAGTATAGTCCCCAGAATGGGCCACCGGACGTTCATTGACCAAAACAATAAGGATGCACTAGCGGTAGGAGCACTGATACTATGACAAAAACTCACTTGGTGATTGTTGTCTACAGGAAGGTCTGATGGTAGGAGATACTGTATAGAAATGAGCACCCCAATAGCAAGGGAAGTGAAAAGATGGTCAGAAGTCTGATGGCTGTGGCACTAGTAAAAATTATGACCCTTTGACCCATTTCTGGACCTGCACCAATTTTTAAACCTAAAACCCATTTTTTGAGGGAGTGTCATTTTCCCAAGGCAGACAACACTAAAATATCAGTGCACCTGCATATATAATGTCCCGGTCTTTTCCCAAAGATACCTATAGTGACTTACTTGAGTAATAGTACAGAGGAAAAACTAATAGCCAGATATTTTAAGAACCATTAAGGTAAGGGGTAAAGTTGATACCGATTCTCTGGGATTCAAAGCCCCACCATGAATCCCCTATGAGAGTATGGGCCTCTGTAGGACAAGTAATAAAATCCTGATACTAACCCAGTCAACATGGTCTACTGAGACCATGCACGTACCAATGATGATATCTCTTACTGCCGGTGAAACCCTGGAATGGACTTCCTAGGGAATGGGCTGCATTCCTGTGCTGGTTTGGTGCCTATAGAGCAGCAACTTCTCATTAGAAAAAGCTAAGTTAAAGCCTCTGGAACTCTCCGCTACACTGGGAAAGATGGTCATAAAAAGCAAACAAACAAAACAAAACAAAAAAAAACCCCACAAAAACCCAAAAACGGTAGCACATTCTACTTCAGTAGTAGATATTAGTGTCGCCCTGTATTAGTTATCTATCTGCCCACTGAAGAATTTTGCATAAATGATTACATATGCCAAAAAAAAATCTCTTCTTCTATTTCATCTCATAAAGTATACTGTTTCAAATGTAGTTCAATCCTCACTTCCTTTAAAAGCTGTCTTATACTGTTTCAAGTGGACCAACCCCCCCCCCCCCCACCATGCTATCCTAGTATCACGTACGTTTTCTCTGGGCAACTTGTCTTTCTAATACATGTTTATTTGATGAACGTGTGTTCTTTGTACTAGAATTGCTATTTTAGCTCAGAATCCAGGATAAACTCAATAAACGGTACGATGAATGATTTGATTATATCTAGGCCTCCCAGAATCCTAACACAGGGAATGTATCTTGTGCAATTTGATATATCTTATAGACAAAGATGATTACTGCACATCACAAACTTCATTTGGTAGCATTTTCTTAGGACCAAAAAAATCTATTATAACACCCATCTTTGAAACAAGAAAAAGAAATGGACTTAAAACCATCCCAGGCTGCAGGAGCGCCTCGGTGACTCAGCTGGTTAAATGTCTGCCTCCTGCTTTCGTCTCAGGTCATGACTCCGCGGTTCATGAAATCGAGCTCCACGTTCGACTCTGTGCTGACAGCATAGAGCCTGCTTGGGATTCTTTCTGTCCCTCTCTCTATTCCCCTCCCCCACTCTCTCTCTCAAAAGTATAAATAAACATTTATTAAACACACACACACACACACACACACACACACACACACAACATCCTAGGCTACATATTGTTAGAACTTGGAGTTGAGGTTGCTGGTTGGCCAATGAACTCACAAGTGCCAGTAGTATTCTACATGAGTGGCAAGACTTTCACTATCTCCACAAAGATCTCTGGCCCAAAGAGTGGAGTTTGATAGTAATTCTTGCTACAAGAAAATAGCAAACAAAACAAACAAAACAAAACAAAAATCCTACGAACTAACAGTGGCTCTGGGAAAATGTAAATACAGATAAAAAATAAATATTGTATAACATCTTATAATAAAAATAAACACGTGTGAATGGATAAATGGATAAATATAATGTCATACACTTAATACTCTAGCGGAAACTCACGTGTGCTTCAACATGAGTACAAAAGTACTTAACTTCTACTTTAGAAAGGTGTGTTAGTCTAGGGAAGATTTTGAGGAAGGAACATCATCCCAGCTGATTATCTATCTATCTATCTATCTATCATCTATCTATCATCTATCCATCTATCTATAACCAAAGGCGGAACCAGGGAAATCATTTATTTAGCACAAAGCACCGTTTAAATTGTCTTATATGCATAATCTTATTTATTATACACAATAACTCTGTAAATGAGATCCCATACTCCTACTTTATAGAGCCAGTGGAGGAGGAATTAATATGTATTCCTGTGCAACAGGTATTATGCCAGCTTTATATATGTTTTTGTTCTTTAAAAAAAAAACTTCAATGCTTATTTATTTTTGAGGGAAAGAGACAGAGCGTAGTGGAGAAGAGGCAGAGAGAGAGGGAGATGCAAAATCCGAAGCAGGTTCCAGGCTCTGGGCTGTCAGCACACAGCCGGACACCGGGCTCGAACTCACGATCTGTGAGATCACGACCCGAGTGAAGTCAGGCGCCCAACCAACTGAGCCACCCAGGTGCCCCTATTCTTGTTTAATACTGAGAACAATGCAGGAATGTAGGTTTTCTTATTGTTATTTTATATACGAAAAAGCCCAACTTAAAGAGAATGATTAATGTGCTGAAGGTCTCAGTCCCAAAATAATAGTCGAGACATAATTTGAACCCAAGCTTTTGTATTCCTACTCCACAATGTGGAAAAAGTCCCTTTAAGGTCAGAGAAAATGTGAATTTAAGGAGTTATAAACACACTTGGCAGAACATCAGATCTTTATTGAACCTATTATTCTACTCACCGTACACAACATCTCCTGAGTAGAGAAGCTGTTTTCTAAAGAGGTCTATGAAAGTCAACTCTATCTTGATGTTTAGGAAAAATATGCATTATAATGGAAAAGTGACATATAATTTATTTGAAGTCTTTCTGTATTTCACTTTTTATCGAAGTTTCCTATTATGCAGAAGTTGAGATAGGAAGAAAAATAGGTGTAGAGAAAGACGATAAATAGATTCAGATAAATAAATTATCCACATATTTTCACAAAGCATATAATTATCTCAATGTCTTTGCTTTCAAATTACAAGGCACATGATATCTATCGAAGAGTAACACGTGTAATAATTTACGCAGTAAATTGTGTTATTTTTAAAGAAGATTTTTCATTTTAAACTTTCATTAATATTACATGAGTGTATCTTATCATAGTAGTACCCAGCCAGTTAAAATGTAGGGTAAATGAAATAACATAATATTTAAGAACCTGGGATCTTAGATCCTATAATGATTTATTTATGAGCCATCTGGTTATACAGACAAGATACTATGGTCAAATGTGCTCTATATGCATGGAAAGAAAGAATCATTCAGAAAGAAATAATTAGGTTTTATGAGCTAAATCCCAAGGCATGCGGTAGGATTTAGGTAACTGACTTTTGTTGAGAGTGAAAAAAATTATACAAATACATATTATAATGTATATAATAGAATGTTATGTAGTTAGAACATTATCATATATATGTGCACATGCACATACTTATTGTATCACTTCACCATAGCAAGAGGAGCTTAGAACTACAACATTTTATCTAGGGGATTATAAATGCAACACGAGGAGTATGACTCATTCTGAGTTCTTAAGGGACGTCAGGGGAACCCAAGGGGTAATGGCCTCCCATTTCTGTTAGTACCATCATTAATCAATTTTTGCCTCCCCATCTGTCACATGTCTTCAGTGGACATGCACAAATGCCTATCGAGGGTCATACGTGGGATGGGATGCGAGATGATATGAAACCACTTCAGTTTCTTTTTGATGGATTCCTAATTTAAGTGCTGCTCATGGATGGGGTAAAATTAATTGACTTCCAAAACAAGTACAAGGGATGTAGATTATAACAAGCCCAAAGTCTTTTTCATAATAAAAAAAAAAACATGACTCTCTCGAGCATAGCCAAAAATCAAAAGGAAAAGTATTCTCCAATCTGTAATCAATGTTGCAAGCCAAGGCAACTAAAATTAAAAGCAAAATTTGGAACAGTTTCAAGGCATCGTGGACGTGAGTCTGATAATAAGCTGGAAGTACACCAGAGCATAGCATACAATACATATGTTGGATGCTGCGCAATTCCATTATGCCATGTACATTTGCTAGGATTTTTATGGCGCTTCCCACCCTTGCAAGTTGTGGAATATGGCAGCCTTACCCATCTATACATTCTGGACATCTATTATATCTATAACAATGCAAATAAAAACTTAACAATGGTCCATGGGGGTGTCAGATGCTGGACCTCTACACAACAATTATAAGTACCATTTATCTTTGTTTTTATATTAATAACCTATCCCATTTTTGCTGTGAGGATGAATAATCTTATCATTGGTTGGATGATGGAGACTTGGATAATCTCTGCTACCAAACGAATACAAAAAGAAAATAGATATCAGTTCTCACCTGCAGGGAAAAACTGCTTCATATACCCAAGAATTTTGGGGGGAGGGTGGGGTGGAAAGAGGCACCCAAATATTTGTAAGTACTTATTGTTTTCTCCAAGCATTCATATGATTCAAATAATTTGCATCCATGTGCATATATGAGGTTTATATCTAACAATAAACCATACAGGACATAGTGCAGAATTTATCAACAACACCCTATTTCTGTGTGTTCATGTCCTATAGAGGATAGAAAAAACCATCCACATCCCTCATTTCACCGAGTCTCATATTTCTGTTTGTCCTGGCATAAGGAGATCGTAATACCACTTCTTCACACCAGACCACACTCCTTCAAACTCTAAATCTACAGTGCAAGATACATCTTTGACTCATATTCATATCCACTCAACTACAGCAAGATGATAAAACGCCTTATCAAATAATGGGGGGGGGGTCGATTTTGTATATACCTCCCAAGAATGTGAGCTATAGGGCTGTAAGACATCAAATAGGGTGGGAGTTATTGGGCCCATAGATGTACATTTATTTTAATAGATACCTCTCTTGTTTGCTTATTATAGACATTTTGATACTAAATGTCAATTGAATATAGAATATTATAATTTGCTACATGGTCTTGATAATTATATTTTCTTATTTATAAGACTGTACGCTTTTTTGTCTTTTTTTTCCTAATGTTTGTTTATTGTTGAGAGAGAAGGAGAGAGCAGGGGAGGGGCAGAGAGAGAGGGGGACCGAGGATCAGACTGTGCCGACAGCAGATAGTCCACTGTGGGACTTGAACTCACGAATCTGGAGACCACGACTTGAGCCGAGGTCTGACGCTTAAGTGACTGAGCCACCCAGGCAACCCTAGAAGATTTTGTGGATTATATACAAATAGTTTAAAGTTTCAAAATTTGAATAAAATATTTAAACTTCTAAAGAACATAGGTCAGAGATGGTGTAATAGATTTCAGAACTATCTAAGTCAATATACCTAGCTATCTCAATTGAGGGGAAACGGGCAATTCAACAATAATATTTGGGTACTTCAATACCTCACTTTCAATAATGGATAGAGCATCTGACAGAAGATTAACAAGAAAATAGAAGCCATGAAAAACATTGTAATCTCTTTAGACCCAACAAACATCTATAGAACACTCCCCCCCAGCAGCATTGGAATATGCATTCTTCCCAAGGGCAAATGAAACATACTTCAGGACAGACCATGTGTTAAATCATAATATAAGGCTCAACAGATTTTAAAAGATTGAAATTGTAGAACGTATGTTCTTCTACCAAAATGGAAAAAGATTAGAAATTGATAATTCACCAATTTGTGAATTCACAAAATACGTTGAAATTAAACAACACATGCACTCCTAAATAATTAATGGGTAAAAAGACAATTCACAAGGGCAATTAGAAAATACTTGAGATGAAAAAAAAAAAAAATGAATGCAACGTGCCCAAATCGTATTCTGATAAAGCAGTGCTTATAGGGAAATTTACATCTACACATGCCTATATGAAAAAAATAAATTAATTAAGATTTCTAACCAATAACCTAATTTTTTTTCATCTGATGGAACTAAACAAAGAAGAGCCAATGAAGCTTGAAGTAGAAGTAAAGAAATAATACAGATTGAAGAGGAAGGAAATGAAACAGAATTAAAAAACAACGGAGAAAATAAACCCCAAAATTGGCTCTTTGAAAAGCTCAGCAATTAACTCTGCGTTTTAAACTTAATTTCGAACTGAGGAATCCATCCTTTAAGAATTATATGTGTGAGCTAGCAGGTGGAAAAGTATGTTCTTGGCCTTGAAGCCTTAACTGGTATTCTTGATCGCACATGTCAGAGTCAATTTATGACAGTTCAAATACCGATAATGAGAAAACATCTTGGACCGGATACACTGATATCTTTAGGACAGAAGTCACAAGAACAAATTCTCTCTAAATATGTACAATAATTCCTAAGGGAAGGAATGAGTTATAAGGACAGTTCTAGGTATTTCTTTCCAAGGGTGGAAATGGTAGTGTGAGATGAGGTACGCAAATAGAGTTAGCTGCCTTGCACAGCAGCTGACATGTAAAACAAAATAAAGTTCCAGAAAATTTTCCATGATCCTCTGGTTAGCAAATCTGAACAAGAATAACGATCCAGTTCTTTCTGAGATACTGGTCATTTTTCCATTACACAAGCGTGTCATATTGCAACCCTCCTTCTGTCACCTTTTTCTATGCATTAGGATTTTCATCAACTGAATAAGAAGAAAAATAGGTTTACTGGTTCTCGTTATTCCATCTGTAGATTAGGGCCATAGGCCGGCTTACAATTACCAAACATTTATCAATATTACCAAAAATATGCTAATTGGATTGTACGTAAACAATCTGAAGAGGCAACTTCTTTTCATTTTGTATCTTTAGCACCTCAGAGAGTGCCTGGCGTATCGTAGGGATTCAGTGAATACTGGTTGAATGAATTGACTCAATCCACAATGTCAGCTCAATATATTTGACCCAGAAAAGATGGAGGATTTCAATCAGTTATCAATGAACTAGTCAAAAATTTTCACCTGAAGAGCCTAAAACGCTTCAATGAGATGCTATACCCCGAAATTAGTCAGGGATTGTATCATGTATTGTTACCGTGATTTTGTCTGAATTTTTGTGTTGTATTTTATTCATGATACTTTCCTACAAAGCATACCACTATGCTTTCTGGCTTAAAACTACACATATTTATTGTCTCAGAGTAGCTGCGTATTGGAAATTTGGCATAGCTTTGCTGTATCCTCTGAGTGTGGATCTCTCCATCAGTCTCATCCAGTCCTTGATGTTAGCTAGGACTGGAATCTCCATCTGCACGCTTCCCTAGGTTGGTGTTCCTCCTTGGCCACGTGGCTGTTGGAAGCATCCCATTTTGGGGATGCTGGGCAGAGAGCTTCTTTGCTTGCTGTTGTCACACGCTTGGATCCTGGGGGTCATCTGCAGTTCTAAGTGGGATTTGCCAGCATGGCTGCTTGCCAAAGGGAGAGAGAGAGAGAGAGAGAGAGAGACTAAAGTAAGCACTAAAATTGTGGGCAATATAGTCACATTTACATATCCAAATATTCTGTCACCTTTTATATTCTACTGGTTAGAAGGATGTCACAGTCTTGCCCACAGTCAAGGTGAAGGGCTCATACAAAGGTCTAACACTAGAAGGCCAGAAACATGTTAGCCACCTTTAAAGTCTGTCCCCTGTAGGTAGGGGGAAACCTAAGCTGTTTACAAACAACATTTCTGTTGTACTGACAGTAAGAAAAAAAAAAAATAATAGGAACTCACATTCAGCTTAGAAGTTCTAGCTTATCTTCGAGAACGTACGAAAAAGTATCAAAAAAGAATGTTGTGAGAGTTGATACCAGACTTGGTAACAAATTTCAAAAGGATTTTTGACAAGCCAAAAAAATATAATTAGCTCTGAATTCTAACAACTGAAAGATGAAGAGCTTGTTCACATCTCCCAGCCTCGACTGATCCACTGCTCGCGGACATGGACGGATTGCTTCCCTTCAAGATGCCTCCTGAAAGCACAGAGATTAGTGATGAGTAAGGATGGGAGAAAGTACATTCCGTTGCACAGTGGGGATGCTGAGGTTGAGGCAAGCCTTACATTTTTAATTAATTAATTAATTAATTAATTTTTAATGTTTATTTATTTATTTGGAGAGAGAGAGAGAGAGAGGGAGCCTGTGTGGGAGGGACAGAGAGAGGAAGGGAGAGAGAGAATCCCCAGACAGGCTCTGCACTGTTAGCACAGAGCCTGACACGGGGCTCGATCTCACAAACCGTGAGCGCATGACCTGAGCAAAATCAAGAATGGGTCGCTTAACCAACTGAGCCACCCAGGCTCCTCTTACATTTTTAAATCATAGGAAAAATACTCAAGAGGAAAGAGAGGGGTGCTTAGTCTGCATTAATGAAGCCCAAAGAAATACGCTTTTAAAAAAAGAAACTGAGGGGCCCTTGAGGGGCTCAGTCGCTTGAGTGCCCCACTCTTGGTTTCAGCCCAGGTCATGATCTGCTCTGGCAGTGCGGAGCTTTCTTGGGATTCTCTCTCTCTCCCTCTCTCTCTGCCCCTCCCTCGCTCACGCTCATGTGCTCTCTCTTTCTCTCTCTCTCTTAGAATAAAAGAAAAGAAAATAAAATAAAATAAAATAAAATAAAATAAAATAAAATAAAATAAAATATTTAAAAGAAGGGACTAAAATTAGAACCTTAGGTAATCCTCCAAAATGTGGAAGAATATAGTTAAGGTAGCATAAGACCCTAATTAAAGAAAGAAAGCCCCCCGGTTGAGACCAGTCCTTGCTGCAAAGTGTTGGTCCACAGCTGAGAAGTAGCTCTCACGTGAGCTTCCAGCAGCCTCCTTGAGATGTGGAGGCAGAACGGTAACTGCCTGCGCTTTCAAGGCTGTTTGAGGCTTCAAGGGGATTGTGTTTATTAAATCAGGTCTGTTTGAACATTCTCAGAACCAAAGAAAATGTTTTGAATTTCAAAGCAATTTACGCTGTTTGGAGGTGCCTATTTAAAGTGGCACTATGAATGGGATTAATCATTAATTAATCTAAGGCTTCTTAAGACTAGTTACATATTTATGGATTTATAAATAGAATAGCATGTATCAACTGAACATTCAATTTTAGGAAAGATCTAATAAGGTTTTGGATTTGTAAATATAACAAATTTGGTATCAAATGTCAACAATAAAATGCCAACTAGTCTTTGTCTAAAATAGTAGCTGCTAATTTTTAAATTAAAAGCAAGTGATTGAAGTCATTGCAAATAAGGGGCCCCTGGGTGGCCTGGGTGGCTCAGTTGGTTGAGCATATGATCCTTTTTTTTGGCTCAGGTCATGATCCCGGCTCAGTCTATTCTCAGGGCTGAGCGTGCAGCCTGCTTTGGATTCCCTCTCTCCCTCTCTCTCTCTCTCTCTCTCCCCCAAATAAATAAATAAAAGAAGCAATTCTGTCCTGAATTAAACCTCTATTACAGAAGACCTTTACTTAAAATTAAAAATCCTAGCATAGCACCGAAGGGATCCAGTATGCTGATGAGAATCCGCTTAAGGTCAGCTCCTACCGGATCATACACACTGATTTCAATATTGGAAAGTGAGATCCTCTTATCTAAAGTAAGAGGAGGTGTCCACAGTGTATTAACTTTATTGCTGTATAACAAATTACCAAAAGCCTAACAGTTCAAAAGAACCCGCAATGGATTATTTCACAGTTTCCTGGGTGGGGAGTTCAGGCACAGCTTAGTCGAGTCCCTTGTACAGGGTTTCACATGGCCTGGACCATGGGCTGATCTGGGGCTGCACTCTCATCCGAGCCCCCAGGGGTTGCCCCAGGCTCACTGGGTGGTTCGCAGAATTCACTCCTTTGCAGTGTAGAACAGCCATGGTGGATTGCTTTTCGGAGGCCAGGAAGAGAAGGATGTCTGCGATCCTAAGATGCTCTCTCTTCATTAACTTTGTAATCTACTGGTTAGGGACATTAATTTTCTTTAAAAATGTCTTCACGTTTGCCATATTGTGTTGCCCGTGTGGGAGTGACTTCTAGCATCTTCGCAGTACCAGTCCACACTCAAATGGAGGGAAGGGGGCTCTATGGGTAGTGTATACCAAGGGGTGGGAATCCTGGGGACCTTCTTACAATTCCACCTATTATAGAGGACCTCCCTGTGAAAATTAACCTGTCAGTAGAACAATATGAATGAGAAAGATGAACCTTATGTATTTATTAGTAAAAAAGGGTCACAAAACATTGAGAAGTTGAGTTTATGTAATAATGCACTTTATTTCACCTTACTTAAATGACATAGAAAAGCAAGATTTTCTTGGAGTATATATATTTTTTCAAAATGATGCATTTATTTACTACAAGCCTAAATGGAAAAGGTAGTTAATCTTTATTTGGTGTCTTCTGTATAACTGATATTGCTAATGTTGATTAAACAGATTTTATATCATAATTAGTAACAGTCTATTTGTGCCCAAAGAAAAGTGAAATTGTCACAGTGATATAAATTTCAATGGGAAAAAAAAGCTACAATGATTAAATATGATATTTTGTATATCAGGAATGAGCTCAGAGATAATCCAGATGGTGGAAAATATTAAAATCTAAAAAAGGAAGATATTTTTAAATTTAACTCTGTCAGTGCAAAATCTTCTTCTAATTTTATTTTTGAAAGAACACCATTGAAATGACCACAGAAGCCTGAAAAAAAAAAAAACATTTATTGAGCAACTGTTCATAATAACTTACCATATCACATAGGTACTAAAAAAATATGTATACTATATAGAGGCAGAATGTTTAAGCAAAGTTTTGTGTCCATGAGAATTGGCATGGGAAAGAAAACCTTGCATTTACTCAGAAAGCATATTTGCATCTTATCAAAGAGTTGAAAAATGTCCCTGTTAATGTATACAGTTTTTTTGTAATAGAAGTCAAATACTTAAAAAATATATATCATGGTGGTTTTTTTAATAACCTTAGCTGGAATTCTCTGATATTGGTAAGAAGTCATCTCTGATACTTCAGTAGCATTTTGCATATGATTAGAAGCAATGCTTTTGCATTTTGTTCTGAACGCTTATTTTTAACTTGTCAAATGCTGCTTTAACAGAGAGTGGTCCTGCATACTTCTGACGGCCAAGAGCTGTGCTGTCACAGCAAAGGAAATCAAGTGGCCTGAATATGACCAATTAATTCTAAAGCTCAGGTCACAAAGGATTTTTTAATGTATGGAACAAATACACATGTGCGTGCGCACGCGCACACACACACGCACACACACACACAAAGCGATAGGATTAGAAATGGAATTGATGTAAATTCATGTAACAAAAGTATTTAAAGATAGTCTGATCCCTTGAAAACACAAAGAAACATAGATTGCCTCCTATACGTAAGGTTCAGCAGACTTCATAATGAGAGCTTAATCCTTTTTTGCCGTTAGATCATTTTTCACTTTCGTTTCAAGTCATATTCCTTGAACTGATACAGAATTTACATATGTCTCTTCATTCAAATGTGTCATTAAGATGCAGGCTATGTTACAGGGCTTGAAAATGATCTTCAGACATCTGTCTCTGGAACACTTAAGAAGCTAGCTACTCCAAACAGACCCTGGACAGTTCTCATCAGAATATGTCCCTGATGCTGAGCATTAGCATGAGAAATAACTTAAAAGCAGAATTTTATCATTGTGTGAGTAAGGTCAACACTGTGGAGTTTATGCAAGCAGTGAAACACGCATTTGGCAACCCTAGGGAACAATGTTCCTATTTTGCATTGTCATACCTACCATGAAGCACATAGCACATTCTGAAAAAGAAAGAGAGAGATGGAATTTTCATCTAAAAAAAACCTCAAATCTTGATGTAGGAAGATTTCATTTGGGTCCAATTCATAGCATCCTCATTGGGCTGATCTAGTGGGGGAGGGCAAGGAATGGAGCTAGAGTAGACACAGAATTTAGCATTTATGGAAATTTCTTATAAAATAATGATCTATAATATCAAACAGAGAAAATCACTTATGAATTACAGACACAAAGGAGTCTGTGAGTTTGTGTGCCTGAATTACTGATTATTAAAAATATGGAGAAAGCTGACATATTTGTCTAAACTAAATTGATGATTAAATACCCTGAGCCCGTTGTTATCTCTTGTATTAGTTTTCTATCACTGCTGTAGCAAATTATCACAAACATAAAACAACCATTTATCACAGCTCTGTAGGTTGGCTGACTAAGTGAGCTTGACTGGGTTCTCAGCTTAGGGTCTCACAGTGCCAAAATCACTATGTGAGCTGGTCTGGACCCATAGCTGGAAGCTCTGGGAAAAAACAGAGAGGGAAAGGAAGAAGGAAGGAAGGAAGGAAGGAAGGAAGGAAGGAAGGAAGGAAGGAAAGAAGGAAGAAAGGAAGGAAGGGAAGGGAAGAGGGTGGGAGGGAAGAGAGACAGGAAGGAAGGCAGGAAGGCAGGAAGGCAGGAAGGAAGGGAGGGAGGAAGCAATCTACTTCCAAGCTTATTTAGGTTTTGGGAAGAATTCAGCCCCTGTGGCTGTAGGACTAAGGTTCTTATTTCCTTGCTGGATTTCAGCTAGGAGATTCTCTTAGCTCTGTAAGACAGCCTATGTTCCTTCTCATATGGCCCTCTCAATCTTCAAAGTCTGCAATGGAACATCAAGTCTGTCTCAAGCTTCAAATCTCCCTGACTTCTTCCGCCATCAGAAGTTGCTTTTAAGAGTTTGTGTGATCAGATTAGATTCATTTATGTTATCTCCCTCTCTTAGAATCAGCTGTGCCATACAGCATGACATAATCATGGAAGCGATATCTCTTTATACCCGTAGGTTCTTGGGATTAGACCTGGGCATCTCTGGGGGGAGCATTTTAGAAATTTTGCCTAATCACATCTCCTTTCAAGGAATCCATGACACTCAGAAGCAGCGACCTTCTTCCATAGTCCTTATCGCATTTTCCCTCTTTTATTCTCTTGTGCCAAAAATGTTGAATCAGCGAGTACATCCTCTTCTACCAGCATCCCATTCCAGTTCTCCATCGATGAAAGTTTTAACAATTGCTTCATTGCAACATGCAATGCGTCTATCTACTCTCAGTGATGGGATCCTCAATGCTGGTTGGAGAGTGAGTGTTTTATCAGTAAAATCCCCTTTTATAGTCTGCTCCTGAGAGTCATTTCTGATATCCACTGTCTTACAAGAGCTCCGCTGGAAACAGACTCTGAGAGGGAGACTGACTTTATTGGGGGATGTTCCCAAGTAATACACGTATCAAAAAGTAGGAAAGATAGTACTGACCAGAGGGAGAAGGTGGTATTTGATGTAGTGGTAAAAGAAGTCTTAGTCAACCCTGCAGATAGTTCTAGAGCTGGGGTGACCCTTCAAGGCATGGTGGCTGGGCCTTTGTATCCCCACATTAGCCAGTCCTAGGAGGTAATTCCTTGCAGTGGTGAGCAATTTCCGGTGACGTATCAGCTGGATGAGAAGACGTGGAAACACTACAATGTCTAGTATCTATTAACACTATCATATATACTAACATTATTGTGTCCATTAAGACTACCATATATTCTAACACTGAAGTACCTACTAAGTATCTGCTTATACTATAACATTTACTAACACTAGTATCTCTCCCACCGTAGGAAGAAATGATCTTTGCTCCACTGGAAGTTTTTTGAACTCTATTCCAAATCAGAGAAAGTATTCTTGATTTCAGAACGTTTACAGTAAACGAAAGCAAAAAGGTACCACGCTCGGTGGCCGTCAGGGTAGACAAAGTACAAATGACAACAGAGACGATACTTATAAAAACACTAAATCCTTTCCGGCAAGAATCTAGGAACTCACATGTTGTCGCTTTTATTTTAAAAACAAATGTAGACGGTGGGCGCCTGAGTGGCCTAGTCAGTTAAGCATCCGACACTGGCTCAGGTCATGATCTCCCAGTCTGAGCCACGATCTCATGGTTTGTGAGTTTGAGCCTCACGTCGAAATCCGCACTGACAGCACAGAACCCGCTTCAGATCCTCTGTCTCCCTCTCTCTCTGCCCCTCCCCCACTCACAAGCCTGTGGTGTGCACATGCACGGCCTCTCAAAAGTGAACATTAAAAACCTTATTTTTTAATTTAAATAGTAAAACCTTTCTTCCTTCTAGTCGCACCTGCTAAACTAAGTCTCACTTTCCAACAGAGATATGTTGGTTTCGTATTTAAACTCCAGTGGAGTCAAATGCATTATTGGCAAAGACTCTCAATGCTAGAGACCTAAACTTTAGGTCTCTTTCTCTTTCAGTGTGACCTTGAAGATGTCATTTAACTTCATCCTCTTCTTCCCCCCCTCATTTTTAAAGTGAAAATATTGGGATCGTTAAGTTTTAATGTTCTTTCCAAGTCAGAAACCATAAGCTAGATAATTGATTTTATTCCGTTTATGAAAAATCCTTCTCCCTCGTGCTTAGATTTCACAATCTGTTTTCTGTGTTTGTCATCTTCACCGCTTGAGCAGCCTTGACTTGAAATGTAAGGCCACCCCCATACAAGCTGTTCTGATCTGCCAAGCTGTCCACTCTGCATCCCACCAATGTGTGTGTGTGTGTGTGTGTGTGTGTGTGTGTGTGTGTGTGCATGTGCACGCGTTGTTATTTACATACCCTGGCAATAGAAATTCACAGGATACTGTCCTTTAAAAAATTTCCTGTGGTGGCGCCTGGGTGGTTCAGTCAGTTAAACATCCGACTTTGACTCACGGCATGATCTCACAATTCGTGGGTTCGAGCCCCGTGTCGGGCTCTGTGCTGACAGCTCAGAGCCTGGAGCCTCCTTCAGATTCCGTGTCCCTTCTGTCTCCGCCCTTCCCCTGCTCGCGCTCTGTCTCTCTCTGTCTCTCAAAATTAAATAAATAAATGTTAACAAATTAAAAAAAAACAAATCCTGTGAATGAGCTAGCACCTCAAGTGACCATGGGAAGATTTAGAAACTCCAAAAAAGAGAAAACTTCTAACAGCAACTAGAAAGAACGTTCTTGTGTGAAGTAGGCAGAAAGAAAAAAAAAATGTTTCCTAAAGTGATTCTCTGGGATCCTAAGAATTTGACTTCTATCTTTTATTCTGGCTAATTTTTAGAGAATTTACTTGGCTCTGCCGATGAGCGTTCCAGTGCTAGAAGCCATCACACGCCTTCATGGCTATGTTCTCTTCCCACCCACTTTTCTTTCGATCATGCGCCGCTTTCTCTTATGATTGAAAAACTGCATTTATAAAGAAGAAATAGCCTCACCATCTAGAGGTGAACACCGGTAACGTTCCAATGTGCGTTTGCTGTTATCATGCTTTGCCATGCACTTGGTGTTAAGATTTCGTGTCATTAAATACCTGAGCCTTTTCAGACATCACTCTTGTGACTTGAAATTATTTTTATTGTTTCAAGAAAAAAATAGTTCTGTGATAAAATCAGTTGGAGGAATGTAATATCTAAGACGGCTAGCATATATTTCTGTACTTGGGAGGGCTTGATAGAGATTAAGTCACACTAGATTACTTATTTCAGAGGCAGAATATCATGACTGGTAAGAACACAAATCAGAGAATATTGGCTTCAAAATTTGGCTTTGCCACTCGTAAGATGTCTGACTTCTGGCAAATTGCTTAACTTTGCTAAGTACTTTCTACACTGATAGAAGAGAAATATATATATTTATTAGAATTTTTATCGTAATATTTATAAAGCTTATAGATTCCAAGAATGGAAATGTGTTAGTATATAAAATATGTGTTTTGTCAGAGTAATGATAATAAGAAAGTTAATACTGATCTAGATGCCAGATAGTGTTCTAAGCACTTTATATAGATTACTTCTATTACTTCTCACATTTTTATGAAGCAGGTACAGTTATAACAAAACCCCATTTTACAAGTTCGGTAAGTGGAGAAAAGAAAGGTCAACTGACTTGCTCTAGATTACACAGCTGGTAAACGATCAAGCCAAGATCTGGAGACAATCTTTGCCTTTAACCACTAGTCCAAATCAATGGAAACTGCTTAATCAATTTTATTAGCTTCATATTTGACTAAAGTTTCATATATTAAGCACAACTTATTTAAGATAAAAAGTATTACTTAGGAAAAAGCGGTTTAAGTTTGTCCAATTTGATGACTAAGTAAGATTGATGCATAGATTTACTTGTGATTGGCTAATCAATTTTCTCACCTGCTTTGAGGATGGTTAAAGTAATGTGAATCTTCAGGTAATATATATATTAATCTGAAATTATTATTATGCTATTCATGTGTACTTTTCCAGAGAATATGCCTGGGTTATCATCAATTATATAGTATTAAAGCCCACAATAATAAAGGGTTGGGAGCCAAATTCTAACCTCAGGGCACATATTCAATGTTGTAAATTTGGGTAGTGGTCCAGGATCCACCCAATTCTTTCTGGCAGTAGCATTTTGACTTTCCTTTAGGGAATAACTTCCCCCTTCCTCTGAGCACATCTGGTTTAGGTGTGGCTGTGCCTACCTTCTGGACATTGGAGCAGACCTATGACAGCTCCAATGTTCTACTCTGCTTCTTTTTGTCATACCGTTACACCTACTGACATAGTAACGGACTAAGGAGTGGGCTCATGACCAAAGCCAAGAAGTGAGACATGATACCCAGACATGCTGAAACTGTTCAAAGAGATGCATTTTTTTTTTCCCTATCTGGTTTACCAAACTGGAAAGATGTGAACTGGGAGCTTCAGAAGGCCACTATTTGGAGAAGAAAATAGTTAAAACAATGGAGTAAGACAAACTGAATCCAGGTGACCTAGCATGCATGTAATAAATGATTTGTAAAATGAATCTATGAAGACATAAGTAAATGAAAATAGAAAATTCTGAGCCTTTGGGGTTGGTACGTAGAGCTCGGTAGAGTAAGATCGGGCAGGAACAAAGAACTCTGATGTCAGGGTGTATCAGTAACCAGTATGAAGAAATCCTGTTTTCCTACTTGTGGTGAAATATGCAATCTTGTGAGCTTAATTTATTGTATACAAGACACTCCCAAAAGAATATGTTCCAATCTCTCTTAGTAATCGTTACTTGGAGAAAAATGATTTTATTTATTTAGTGTCACATAGACACATACCGATCCACATATTTTTTAATGTCTATTTTACTTAAAAATGCTGAGTTTTTGGGTGCCTGGGTGCTCAGTTGGTTAAGTGTCTGGCTCTTGGCTTTGGCTCAAGTCATGACCTCACAGTTGGTGAGTGTGAGCCCCGCATCAAGCTCCACAGGGACAGTACGGAGCCTGCTTGGGATTCTCTCTCTCTGTCTCTCTCTCTCTGCCCCTTCCTGCTCGAGCCCTTTCTCTCTCTCTCAAAATAAATAAATAAACTTTAAAAATGCTGAGTTTTAATACATTTTCTAACACCTTATGAATATAATTAATATTATAGCTTAAATCACAATATTGTGAACTACCTAATATACTGACAATAAAAATGAAATTAAAATAATTCTAAACCTTTTATTACTGTAATCTATGTGGCAATTTACTGAAGTTTTGGAGGAAAAGAGCAGGAACATCTTAAAATAAAATTTTCATATAATTATGCCCACTTAGCACTGCAACAATTTTTATATTAAAGTAATATTTTTTAACGAAACCTCGCTGTGCATGCAGGTTGTGGAAAGCTATCAGTACCAAAATAGAACATATTTCTATTTCACAGAGAAAAAAGATCACTCTCCCCTCAATGACTTGCCTCACTCTCTTTCCTTACACTCCTCACAGCTGAGCCGATTAAACTACTAATAGAACTTCATGCCCACCTGAAGCTTCCGGTCTGTCCATGAGCAGGCACAGTTAGAGTAGTGGTTCAACTGGTTTAAGAGACCCGGCATCTGTCCCCATTGCTCTATAACCCAGTTCTCTTTTAAGATCAGTTGCCTACTTTGTTTTTCACGGGTGTGCCCAGGACTAGAGCCCTGAACCATTACATGATCAGAGTCTTGTGCCCTACCACTTGACCTCATCAACACTGACTGCCGTCCTAGTAATCTGTTTCAGTGCTTTGTAGAAAACATCGTAGTTACTGTGCCAAAGAGTAGCGATCGGAATTAAAATGAAGGTAGACTAATTCTGATCCTCAATAGCTCATTGTATAATGGGGAACAAAACATATTACAAAGGGAAAGATCTTATCCCATACGAAGCACAGTGAGAGTATCTAATGTGCATCCATTGTGCTTGCTTAGTCTATAAGTTGATTTCAGTCATTTGACAACCACAGAAGGCTATCGTTATAGAACCGAGTATTTTAAAGCTTGACAATATAAAAACAATGGTATGGAGGACAGAAGTTGGAAGAAGAAGATGACACAGAAATACTTCATCTTACATAGAAACAAGCCATGATATAAAGTCTATTATGGATATAAAGTACATCAGGTAGATCAACGAATCGAACCAACAGAAGAACTAAAAGTAAAAATGTTCACCTATCAGAGAGTGAAAGATAAGGCAGAAGTCAGTTTTCATGTTTCATAAATGGAGGCAACTGATAATGTTGAATATTTAAAAAAATCATGAAATGCGGACACTACTTAGGAAAACCCATTAGGAAGAGACCCATTTGAAAAAAATATGATAGAGATGTTTAAAATTGGAACCCGCTGAAGATTGGGGCTGGGGCTGGGTTTGGGCAAACAAAAGGAGACTTTCACTTTTTATTTGATATTCCTTCTCTACTATTTTTGTTATCAAATTTATGTATTAATTTAAAAGTATTGAATTATAAAATGATTATGAAATTTAATGATGGAAATGATATAGGAGCACAAATATCTACACTTCAAACAAGCTGCCTTGGGAAGAAAGTACGTCCAGTCTCTGAGGTAGCTGTTCTCATTATTCACGTTTTACAATTTGAGAGTTAGGGACTCAGTGATTTTATGTAAATTGTCCAAAGTTGAAAAGGTAACAAGGACAATTTGCACTGAGTCCTACAAGAATTCAGAATCTGTGTTTCCCATCCAAACTTCATGCTTCCAAACTCACTTCTCACTGGCCTTTACCAGCCAGCAAAGGTTCTAGTGGCAGTGACCCCACCTACTCAGACTTTTTAGTTAACGCTTCTCTGGGGACAATTTCATCGCTGAATTATCTATTTAGTATGTGATCCTCTCATGATATATAGTACTTTTAAATTTATTTCACTTTAAAAGCATTTATTGGCAGGCTTCTCGCTGGCTCAGTCAGGAGAGCATGCAACTCTTGATCTTGGGGTTGTAAGTTCGAGGCCCATGTTAGGTGTAGAGACCACTTAAAATAAAATCTTTTAAAAAACCGCATTGATTGCCATCTATGAACTGAGCATTTGTTGGACTTTAAAATGGAACATACAAGTGAATAAGATCCTGCTCCAGGAACTCAGAACATTGAACTCTGCTGTGTAGGCAATGACACACTCCAAAGTAGGTGAAATTAGCACGGTGTGCTGTCCATTTTTTTACAGGGCTTATTTCTGGAAACATGAACTAACTCCAAAGTCCAAAAGTCAAAAAAAACCCTTGAAAGTAATGAAAATAATTTTTGTTCTCAAAGAGGTAAAAATACTATTAAGACTCTAATCACACCTACTAGTGATGCCCAAACATTGTTAAGACATTTCCAGAATTTGAACATATTCTTTTCTCTTTTTTATTTGAGTGTAGCTGACACACAGTTACATTAGTTTCAGGATTAGAACATAGTAATTCCATAGGCTTATTCATTATGCTATGCATACTACATGCTTGAATTTGGTACATTTCTTTGTCAGTTGAAAACTATTAAGCAGTTTAAAACTACCGATCATATTGCTAAGGATAAAATTTCCCATTTTTGTCGGATTGAATGATTTCTAATTTTTCTCAATTGACACGTTTGTGAGTCATTTTCTTATTTCTATTGTTTCATCCCTCCTGGATTTTCACAAAATAAGAAAGAAAATAGTTTAAAGCAATTTTCCAGTTCTTTAGTAGAACACATTCTTCAAGCCAAACATGATCAAGAGAGCCAACAGGTAGCATGGATATAAACAACTTCTGTCATCTTCTCTCCATGTCTCCCTTGCATGTCCTTGAGGAACTTTGCAGAAACTCAAGGTTACAAGGAAACCACTAAGAAATTACCTGTAATTACCTGCAAATTATCTTCAATGTTCCATTGAAATATGAGCATACAGAAACCTCACTATTCCAAGATGGCAGAATTTTTTTTTAATTTTTTTTAACGTTTTTATTTATTTTTGAGACAGAGAGAGACAGAGCATGAAGGGGGGAGGGGCAGAGAGAGAAGGAGACACAGAATTGGAAGCAGGCTCCAGGCTCTGAGCCATCAGCCCAGAGCCCGACGCGGGGCTCGAACTCATGGACCGCGAGATCGTGACCTGAGCTGAAGTCGAACGCTTAACCGACTGCGCCACCCAGGCGCCCCATCAAGATGGCAGAATTTCTATATGGAACTGTTGGCTGTCACAGCAGGCCACCAAAAGATAGATCACAAAATAGGCTGAATAGGCTTATTTATTTATTATTTTTAAGTAGGCTACACACCCAGTCTGGGGCTTGAGCTCACAACCCTGAGATCAAGATGCCCTACTGACTGAGCGAGCCACCCAGGTGCCCCTGAATAGGCATATTTAAAACACTCTTGAGTGCCAATATTTAATATTCTAATGTTCAGGTTAATGGAAGATCAAAAGTATAAAATTCAAGGACCACCTGTATATGGGAAACAGAAATATAGACATAGCCCCTGACAAGGACCTGCACTCTGGCAGGATTCTAACATAGACAGGTGGACCAAGACCCCCCCCCCCGCCCCCCCAAAAGAGAGCATTTCTGTATTTCTTGTCTCTTCCATTTTTCCCCCTTAATCATTATTTTCATCTGTTTACACTTTTAGTCATCTTTGTCTTTCCTCTGCCATATATCCTGTTACTCTTTTGCTTTTAAAGTAGCAATGACTAGACTTTTATTTATATCCATTGTCCAAAAAAAATAAAAATAAAAAGGAGAGAGAGAGACAGACAGAGAGAACTTATCTTCTTGTCAGCCAACAAGGAATAATTCTCCTGGTTTTGAATCATCAATCATTTTCACCATCGCTTACTGTAATATTTAACTTCTAGTACTATCCTTATTTCAGGTAATTTAAGTTATAAGGGTCTAGGTACCACTATATGGATGCCTATTGTTTGAAATTTTTCTGTGTAACAGTCACTGAATACAAACAAAATAAAAATTCATCAATCTTTACCTACTTTGCCATTTGCTTTCATAGAGGAGTGTGCGATTTATTGGAAAGAATATGGGAAAACAAACAAACAAAAAATACCCAGGAAGTATTTATTTTATTTCTTTAAAGGTTTTCTCCTCAGTGTCTCCTGTTTTACTTTAATGGCTTCACCAATCACCCAGACAACCGAGTCCTTTCTCTATCCTCTCTATCAATCCCCCATATCATATTGGTTATTAAGTCTGATTTATTGTATTTTTGGTATTTCTTTTTTTCAATTGTTTTTTCTTTTTCTTTTTCTTTCTTAAAAATATAATTTATTGTCAAATTGGCTAACATATAGTGTATACTGTGTGCTCTTGGCTTTGGGGGTAGGTTCCCGTGATTCATCGCTTATATACAACACCCAGTGCTCATCCCAGCAAGTGCCCTCCTCAATGCCCATCATCCATTTTCCCCTCTCCCCCTGTTTCCCCATCAACCCTCAGTTTGTTCTCCGTATTTAAGAGTCTCTTATGGTTTGCCTCCCTCTCTGTTTGAAACTATTTCTTCCCCTTCCCTTTCCCCACGGTCTTCTGTTAAGTTTCTCAAGTATTTCTTAAATTTATCTTCTGTCTTTCTTCACTGAAACTACCCCAACTCAGCTACTCATGATTCTTTTTCTTAACTCTTATTTTTCCTATGACAGATTTCCATTCCATTTGCTTTCATTCTCTCCAGAGCACCCACAATACTATAAGCCAGTTTCATCTTATTATATTAAAAATCTGATATTCCATTACTCAAAATTCTATAATAAATTGTCAATGGACTAGGAAATAACTGAATATTCTGACTCCTTTCTGCCACCATGTCTAGATTTACTGGCTCCTTCCTTCATCCACACCTTCGCACACTCTCTGAAATGTTCTTCTTCCACCCAGCAGTCTTCTAGTCTTCTTCAGGAATCAGTTCTAATGTCAATCATTCTGTGAAACTTTCGTTGTCTCTTCTAAACAACTTATGGGCTTTTAGCCTATGTTCACATTAAAATTTGCACATACCTCTATTACAGCAAATCACACATTATAACATGAGCACTGACTCTACCTTGATTGCTCTACTGGCTTCTCAAGAGAGCAAAGCATGTCTTTCCACCTTCGTACTCCCAGAAACTGCACCAGCAGTGACTGCCACGTGGTAATGCTAAAAAAAAAATAAACAAAGAACTTATGAAATCACTGGACGTCTTATTTTCTCATTTTATTTAAATATCTTTTAATTTTAATGAGAGGGAGCATAATACAGCAGTCCCGATTGTGATGGGCTCAATTCAAACTCTGGCTCCACCACTCATGAGATCTATAACCTTGAGTAGATATTGTAGCTTCTCTGCACCTCGTTTCCATCATATGTCAAGTGAAGATGACAATAACGCCTAACTCAAGATGTGTGGCAAAATTCTATGAGCTGATATATATAGATTAGTTCACTTAGAACAGTACCTGGCACATGGTAAGGGCCATATAAGAGCTTGACAATTTTTATTAAAACTAACATTATTAATATTTACCTTATCAGTAAAGAGCACTTATTCACATCAATGGGACAAACTATAAAAAATCAAGTTGGGATCGCATATATTTTTCACTATGTGTATTCGACATCAGATGGCGATTGTGTCACTGAGTTATTTTAGGAGGTGGATTTTCATTCATCCATTCCATAAACATTTCTTAAGCCTCCAGTTTGAGGTGGACACTCCTCTAGACATTAAAGAAACAAAGATGTATAAGAAATAGTCCTTACCATTAATGTTTTCAATCTAATTGAGGGAGATGAGAAGAAATTAGACAATGACCATGTGACGTGGTTAAGTACTAACACAAGTACACAAAATGCAAACGTAACACGTATAGCAGGAAGTGAAACAAAGGTTGCATTTTTCTTTCTTTTAAATACCTAAATTAAAAACAAAGATCTTGATCCTCATACTAATTTAGTTCTTATGGTTAAGGAGGAAATCATAAACTAAGCCAATATATGTGCCTAATATTACAGTCAAAATTCGGCATTACAAGCAGGAATTAGCTTTGAGACATGAAATGCACAGATAATACAAGGGCTATTTTATCCATTTATTGAATATTCTTCACACTCAGTGCTATTTACCATAGCCCCCTGAGCAGCCAAAATTACAAATTTGAGCTTTATTTATTATCCTGTACACTATTTACACAGAAATGGAGGTGTCAACACCCACAAGGCAGACAAAAGAGGGGAAACTAAAAAATAAATGAAGCTGATAATTAAAACCATTAAACATTTAAGGATCTTAGAGATAATTTAGTACAAATCTTTAGTGCCGAGATGAAGCACTGAGGTCCCAAGTGGGCTTGGATCAATGTCACTCTGCTAGTTGGTTACAGAGAGGGAACTATAACCCAGGTGTCTAAACAGCAATGCTCATTAATTTATCCTAAAGAAAATGACAGCTGTGCAACATTTCAGGCACATAAGCTTCCCTCTCATTCTCTAATGCATTCCACAGTTCAAGGTCAGTAATTAAAGGAAAGCCATCCCACCAATATATTCATTGCTGGAGAAAATAACACAGACTACGGGGGCAGGAGGGGAGCAGGGAAAGAACAGTAAAAACCCAAGGGGTTAGGAATCGGTTGTATAATGTTCAGAGAACTAACAAGCACAGATTTTAAATCAAGCTAAGGCCACAGAAGCGACATGATTTTCAAGGAAACGCAAGGAGACAAGAAGGTTTCCAATAATGGATATATTTTCAGAGCAGATATACAAGCTTATTTGTATTAAAATAAATTCATAGTTTTCTAAGGAAAAGTGCTGGATGTCTAAAAAGTTCATCTAATAGATTATACAAATACTGGTGTCTACAAATTAATAGATTTTTCTCTTCTTTCCACATGGACAAATGTTAATTTTCAAGGGAGTGAAATCATGTCTTTGATGTTCACATTCAGAAGGTGATACTCTTTTGTTAAAAATGCATAATACATAATATGCTGTTTGAATTCATGCAAAAACACAACGAATAGGATTTTCCTAGAGTTGATGAGTTGCATATATAACTCTTTTACCATTGTCTTGTGTATTATTAGGTTACTTCACATTGACGTTTGGCAAAATTGAGAAATTAATAGACATTTACAAGATCCTCTGTATTTGAGGATACTGTCTTCCTTTTTGAGATAGTAGAATGCCAGAATACCACCTAAATTCTTCAGTTAAAGGATTCTTCATTCCTTTGAATCTATTTTTTTGATGGTTATGTTCTTCATTAAAATTCCATATGATTTGCTTTCATTTTATCAATGGTCAATTGATAAGTACTTCTTTACATGTGATTTGTAGTCTCTAGGAAAGCTTCTTAATTACTACATTATGTTAAATTTGCATTTTGTGTGTTACCAGTTTTACAGTATTATACTTGGAATTAAGCTCATTTAAAAAGTACTAACAACTAAAAAAAAAAAAAAAACAGATCAAAAATCAAGACAAAGTTGGGATTATACCAGGAATTTAAGTTTAAGATTTATATCATAAAGAGTTCAACACATTAACTAAATTAAAGGAAAAAAAATCATCATGATTAACGAATAAATGCACATGTCTTTTAATTATATCAACAACAATTTATGGTACCAGTCTTAGGAATCATATCACAAATTAGGAATATAAAGAAATAAATTTTTCCACAAACATATTATGAAATATTAGATTTATTATTTTGTGGTCTGGAAGATACTTTGTCTTAACTTTGATCATTTTTAAAAACACATTAGGCTTTCAGAGGCGATGGTTACCACAATGGACATAAGAATGGATTTTATTCCACTTTGTAAATATGCAAAAACCTCTACCATGATCTTATTCTGCCACTTAACCAAGTGGTTTTACGGTATGTACTGTTGCTCGATTCTTTCCCCAGGTTGATGAGTCCCCTTGAGCTGCTAAAACTTCTATGTAAAATTCACTGGATTCCATGGAGGCCAAGTGCCCCACTTGTAAGGCCAAGTGCCCTTATTCTTTTGGTAATGAACATTTTATATTGAACTATTTCTTATAATGTCTCAGATACCAATTTATCTCTTTATTCCTTGTTACCATTCTTCCCATGCCCCCCCATTTTGACTTCATGTATGTATTCATCCATCATTTCCATCATTAATTCAAAACATATACATGTATTTCCTACTATGTAGTAGACATTGAGCAATTTGTTCCATACACAGTGAACAGGATGGATAATTTCTCTGGTTTCTAGAAACGGACATAGGAGCAGAGAAATTGATAAAGAAAAGAAAAAGGGGTGCCTGCGTGGCTCAGTTGGTTAAGACCCCAACTCGATATCAGCTCAGGTGATGATCTCACAGTTTGTGGGATCAGTGCCTGAATCTGGCTGGGTGCTCAGAGCCTGCTTGGTATTCTTTCTCTCTCCCTCTCTCTGAGCCTCCCACACTCATGCTCTCTCTCTCTCTTTCTCTCTCTCTCTCTCTCTCTCTCTCAAAATAAGTAATAAAAAGAAAGAAAAAGAAAGAAAGAAAGAAAGAAAGAAAGAAAGAAAGAAAGAAAGAAAGAAAATGAGGCCAAGAAAGAAAAGAGAAAGTATACCATACAAAATCACCACAAGCTATAGCAAATGTTTTAAAAGGTAAAAGCAGAGGGGACAGGAAATAATTGGACATCATATAAAGGATGGAGTGGTCGGCAGTAATTTCTTTTTCTTTGCAAGTGATAATAAGGTCTAAAAGATGAACAAAAGGAATAGGGATGGCAGGGCAAAGCATTTTTTAAACATGCTGGCTTACTTCTTTGTACCAAAGTTGGTTCTTCAATTTTGCAATGCTACCTTGGATAGCTTCGCATAATGTCCCGGTTCACCTAAAGCTTCAAGAACTTTATATGGCCCCTGGTAGCTCTCGTCCTCAGCCGGACTGGCCTTGCTTAAGGGCAGGATTCAAATAAATAGCTCTTTGTTTATAGGATATTTTCCCCATTATCATTATTTTTATTCCACTATTAGTGATAATGGAAGTTCTCTGTAGAAAATTTAAAAAAATGTAACAAGTAAACAAAGAATGTACAAACAGAAATCACTCTATCCACCTAAGAAAACTACCATTGATATTTTGGTACCTTTCAGGAAACTTTCTTATGAGGTTATATACAAAAGGAATTTTGTAGTTGGAACTGTATTTTCACTTAACGATAGCAATTTATTTCCATCATAATGACTATACACATCATTTTAATGGCTACAGGTCTGGGTAGCTTGTTTTAAACCAATTTTCTCTTGTCATTATTTTCCCCATTTGTCTACCATTATGAATAAGGCTTCAGTGAAGTTCTTGCAGGTACATATTTGCAAGACTCTCTTATTATTATCCTGTTAGAAGTTCTTGGATTTGAGATTTTGGATCAAATGATACATTAAGCCATTTTTAAGTATTAATAAGTTGAATTGTAGAGACTCATAGAAGCTTAAATTTTCAACAGCATGATATGTATTTCACCATAGCCATACTCATCAGGGACATTAAGATTTTTATTTAATTTACCAATCAGACATGTTAATATATATTTCCAATATTGCTTAAAAATGCAGGTTTTCTTTTAAAATTTCTAGTTAGGATTTTTTAATATATTTTTAATTTTTTGTACTTCCTGATTTTAAATCTTCACTTCTTGGCAATTTTCTAGTTTATGCTTTATTTGTTCCTTTTATTATTATTATTATTTTTTTTAATGTTTATTTATTTTTGAGACAGAGAGAGACAGAGCATGAACGGGGGAGGGTCAGAGAGAGAGAGGGAGACTCAGAATCGGAAGCAGGCTCCAGGCTCTGAGCTGTCAGCACAGAGCCCGACGCGGGACTCGAACTCACGGACCGTGAGATCATGACCTGAGTGGAAGTCAGACGCTTAACCAACTGAGCCACCCAGGTGCCCCTGTTCCTTTTATTATTAATTAATATTATTACCTCTTCATAAATTAAGATCATTAGACTCTTTTTATTGTATTTTAAAATTATCTTCCATAGGTCTTTATTCTTTGATTTTACTTATGGTATTTTTATAGACTGAAGCTTAAAATTTGTAAATTCAAATGTATAAATATTTCTGGTTTCCTTTTGGCGTCATTATAAGAATTAACATAAATATTAATTCATCTTAGTCCCTTTTTTTTCCCCTCTCCTCACTGACTCTCAAATATCCTGAGAATTTATTTTGAGAGTAAGTGTTATCAAGAGAAATAATTTTGTTTATTATTTTGTCCAAATAGTTGGTTGTTTTAACACCATTCAATGAACAATCTATTCCCAATAAGCAACATCTACTCTAATTATGTACATTTACATATCTAAATGTGTACCCATACAAATATATGTTATAAAAATATATACATGTATACTCGTCTATTAAAACATATACATTTTATTTTCTTTCACTTATTTGTCTATTCTCGTCACTACAATTATACCTTAGCAATCAATGATTTAAAACATGATTTGTAAATGAATTCGGTAAGTTCACTACTTTTTTTCTTCACTTCCCAACTATTTAGTGGCTCATCTCACACATTTAGGTTGGCAGATTAATTTTAAGATATCTTTTACGTGATTTTTCTTCTTGCGAAAGGCCCTAACTAAATGTTTCGTGGAACCATATTAAATACGTAGGACTTAGGATAGACTTCACATCTTTACAAAATTGAGTCTTTCGATACATGAATAAGGCGTGCCATAATTTGGCAATTTATTCAAACCATCTTTCAAAGTTTCTCAAAAACAATGAGCACGAATGTATGTGTGCATATGGAAATTGTATGTATGCGTATTTATCACACACCTTAAATGGATTCAGAGTAACTTATATTTTTATTCATCTTATTAATAACTTCTTTTTTTTTCCATTCCATTATCTACATGGCAATTAATCTAAAAGGAAAGTTATTGATTGAAATGTTTACTTTCTACTCAGCCACCTTATTGTAATCTCTATTAATTAATAACATTTATTTAATGAATTCTACTGAGTTTCTAGGTTATATAATTGTCAAACCTAGAATTTGATGATACTCTCGCTATTGCCTTTGTAATCTCTTAGATTGTTGCCCTTATGAATTTATTGTCTAGATCCCTTGACACAACGAAATAATAGTAGTTATACTAGACTTTCTGGGCTTATTTTTACTTGAATGAGGATTTCCCTGTTTCCTTCATCAATAAACTTAATTTTGGCAATTTTTTTGAAGTTTTAGGATAAGTTGGAAAAATTTTACTTAACGAATGGCTGTTGGAATAAAATTCAAGTGTCTTTTAATCTTATATCAATATGGTTACATGTTGTATTCTCTCCTCTGACCACTATCCATAATATATCCCATTAATAGATTTTTTAATATTAAATAATTTGTGTATCCTACAGGAAAAAAAAATTGATGGAATTGATTTTCAAAACTTTCTGTAATGTTTTTGATCCTGTGTTAGTAAAGGCAGACTTGTTCACAATCATGACTAATGAAGGCTGTGTTTGTTAGCTTTTGGTCCCAACTTGTCATAGCGGTATAAAATCACTGTGAATATTTTCTTCTTTTTTAGAGATCTATAGACCTTGAATTCAACCAAAATATCCTTAATTACTAACATGTTTTGAGGGTTGGGGAAGTTGGAATACTTTCTGAAAATCTCAAATTTCCCAAATAATAAGCATCTCTTGTAAATTACTCTCTCATGGTTTTATCATCCACTGTCTCATAAGAGTCATTGTTATTCATTCCTTTCATTTATTCCACAGGAAGAGATATTTATAGACAGAAAAAGGAGTATTTGAATCTGTATATGTCTGTCTTTCTCTGTAACCTGAAATATTTCTCAGATTAATCTTTTTCAGCCACTTTTAGTCATAGTTTAAATAAGTAGTTTTCAGTTAGTCCAATAGACAACACAATAAATATTAAGCCATCCGACATATGGTTTTTTTTTAAAAAAAGAAGGCAATATAGAAACAATACAGTTCAGTAAAGTGAGGACGTAGTTTGAAGGTGTGCAAATAATATGGGAAATTTTACTAAAAAGCATTATAAGGAGAAAATGAATTTCATGTCAACACGTTACTGTTTGTCATCCCAACAGGTTTGAAATTGTTGCACGAAGCAGCAACTGGTTTTTATATGGGTAGACACTAAAGCTAGCTGAATAAGTCACGAACCCACAGTAAAAGTTGAGACTACTTCTGGCAATTTCTTGTGTAACACCATATCTTGACTTATCTCAGGAAAATGTTCTAAAATTACATTTCCGTCATTAATCTGCCCATGTATTTATTCATAATCATGCCTTCTTTCAGCAAGAATTTGCGATTTACTATGCATTTTACGTTTTTCTTGAACCAAGATTCTAAATGGTTAAGACACGATCTCTGCGACCCAAGATATCTTCCAGGCTTGCAGCAGAGTCAGACGTAAGTAGAAATAAATACTATAAAGGGTGTATATGATACCTCAAACAATTAATACTATTAGAAGTGACCTCAAGGTACAACAGTGACAAGTTATGGAATGGGTATGAAATCAAGCAACCCTCACCTCCTGACTTCCATTCCCTGCACAGACCTGTCAGTGTTATTCCCCTTTCTGCTTTGATGTTTTCAACATTTTCTTCTCCAGGTGTTCCTTCTTCCAACTTCTGACACTTACCATTCTTCAGTGGAAGGCTGTCCTCGAATCTCACTTTTCCTGGGTGAACAGAGAACCAAAGCAACCGGAAATACGTGTCTCCTCTCTCTGCTGGCACATTCCCGAATCAAAATGGGGAGCGTACGGGGCTCAGAATTCTAGTTTTCCTCCCCCGATCTGGATGACTCCGATAGTGACTCTCCTCTAGAGCTCTCAGGTGGGATTGAGCCAATCCCCTTGTCTCTGGGACTTAACTTGGCATCACTGCTTTGCTTAACTTCCTTTCATGTATAGTTCCATTTTTCCACTCCCCTACTGTTGTTTTCTGGAACAATTTCTTAGTAAATTACTTTCACATGAATCCTTATCTTAGGACCTGTTTGAGGGGAACCCAGACTATGACAATTGCCTTGAAAGATATTCAAGTAGAATTCCTGTCCTCCAACTGGATCGATCCAGAAGACATAGTGAGTATCGTGTAGGGCAAAATACCAGATTATATCAGTTAAAGCTGAACTAACAGCTCCTCCACACTATCCTCTTTGTATTGGCAGGTTAATCTCCTTCGTAAACAAATATGAAAATGTGCATTTTCTACATTCTAGTGTGTATTTTGTTCCATTTCGCGGAATCCGTGCCATTCCTGCTAAAAGGCAATCAAACCAATTTTGTCAAATAAAGTAAGAACTCGGAAAAATGTAAGAGATATCTCTCCCATGAATTGCATAATTTCTGCCTAGAAATATTCGAAAAGAGAAAAATGTTGGGACGATGACTATTTACCTAAGGGTCAATTTCCTGGTCTCTAATAACTGAACTTTGGATTTGTCCATGAATTAGGTAGCATTCAGGAGGAGAGATGAGTATGACTTCTGTCATAGGCATTGAATATATGACAAAGGTCTGCTCTATTTGATGTAAGAAGTCGGCCAAGACTTTGGCTTTCTGATTGTGAAAAATACCAATTACTAGCATATGACAACAATTTGCTGATGTTACCCCTTCCTAATATGGCTTCCTGAGATGCTGTTGAGATACCTGACTTAACGACCTCTGAAAAACACATTATCTGCAACATCAGTAATGCTGAACATTAGTTCTCTTTACAGACATTTTTTTCAGGATCCAAAACAATTTTTTCTCTCCCTGCATATTTCCAGCCCTACAAGGTGCACCTAGTTGAGCTCCTGCTCAACGTTTTCTGAAGCCACTTTCAAAACTTAATTGAGTTAACAGCTTCCTATATTTAGTTTGATGGCACTTTATTGTTTACAAGTTTGATGCAGAATAATATAAAAGTACAACTTCAAAGTTTTGTCCACAATTCATGCTGAAAATCTAAGTATTTCTTTATATGGGCTTTCTTGATAGTTTAAAATAAATAAACATAATCATGCTATGAAACACAATCATCAGATCTTACTAAACTTGTTCACCTAAGTCAGCGGTTCAGAACGAGTGAGCAGCTGAAGCCATCATAAGATTAAGAAATGAATCCTTATAAACCATTTGGTTAATGTAGTTGAAAGAAAAATAATAATAAAGGATCAATGAGCAAAAAAATACAAATAAAAATACAAAGTGAAAAATACAAAGAGAAAACAGCATGGTAGGTTTTTTAAGTATCCCCCCAAACAACTATTTCAAAATGATAGACCGCCATGAAAGTGCTTTGCTTGTACAACTCAAGTACAAGAAAAGTATTACCTAGCAAATCTAATTTGTAATTTTTAAATTTTTTTTTTAAATGTTGATGCATTTTTGAGAGAGAGAAAGAGACAGAGCATGAGCAGGGAATGGGCAGAGACAGAAGGAGGAGACACAGAATACAAAGCAGGCTCCAGGCTCTGAGCTGTCAGCACAGAGCTCAATGTGGGTTCAAACCTAAGAAACATGAGATCATGACCTGGGCCAAAGTCAGACGCTTAACCAGTTAGGCCACCCAAGCACTCCTAATCTTGTATTTTTAATTTAGAATACTAATCCAAATTATGTTATTAAAAATTTCAATTTCCCTTTTCATTATGGAACTTCTTTTTAGGCATTTTTTAACAAGGGATAAAATTCTAATATGTATCAAATACAAATTGTGTTGAAAACTCTCCAGATACCCTAGTATATTTTATTCTCACTTATCACATTCGTATATACTGAATTCACATGCGTATATGTTGATTTAATCTATAATAAATTCCCATGTCCTACCTTTGCATTTCTATGTCAACATAGAACAAATGTATATATATGTATTTTTATTTCCCCATGTGTCAGACAGACATATGGAAAATGTTTGACGCACTTAACCTCTATGGAATTTTTAATCAGATGTCAAATCAATGTGAACTTTTATCTGTGTTTATATTTATGGCTTGAATTTTTTTGTATACAAAAAAATTACTCCATCAAGTCAAATGGTGGTGGAAAGATCATTATTGATAATCAGCATCATTAACTCTAAACTCATCTCAATGCCATACCTCCTATGCTAAATATATAGAATAATATATCAATGTCCTTTCTTAAAGAATACACTGATTAGAGCTGAATTGTGTTTACTCATTTGAATAACGTGTGATAACTATTCTTACTTTCATTCACACATTCATTTAACAAACAATTTTTTCAAAGATTATTGTGAGTCAGACATTGTGTTGGGGTAGGAGAGGGTAATTACCTAATCACTTATATTCACTGCATCATCATAAAAGCTAAAGTAAGATATACCAAATACAGTAGATCTTCAAAGACGGGAGTTTAATTATTCCCTGTAGAGATTTGGACATTCATCTTGGAGGGCAATTAATCAGTCAAAAAATATAAAATGTATAATATTTCAATAGAAATAAAGATTATTGGATTATTAGTTCCTAGAATTAGAAACAACACCTACTTCTATCTACCTAGTGACAATATAATTATATAAGTGTTGAGTAGGCTCACTTTATGATTAAGGAAGCCTCAAGTAATAGATAAAAGTGAAAACAATTCTGATCATAGATCAGAGAGACGCATTTCTCATTTATTGCCACCATAGGAAGACTGTTCAGGCTGTTCTGAGGTGTCTAGAGGTACAACTTTATAAAACGTCTAATCTCAGATTGCCCACCAAATACCCACGTGCTCTCATAACGTCCTCCACTTCTTCAAATCCTTTATTAGAATTATATCTGAAGTCCGCGCTAATGAACTCACTCTTTGATAGGCAATGGAAATCTTTTATGTGTCCTTCGATCTAGGAAGTGACTGGTAATTAAATATAGTACCTAGGGAATATTACTCAGAGACTCAAAGAACAGAATTAAAGAGAAGGAGCACAGTCGACAGGGTATTTCTGTGTTACAGATGCTAGGTAATAAGAAAGCCTCTTATGGCAGTAGAAGCCAAATCGGAAAGGATAAAATACCTCAAGTTTGAAATCTGGATTACTTATAAAAAGATAGTCATATTTTAAATTATGTAAATTTAACAGGAAGGCTGTGTTTGACTCTTGCTTTCTTCTCGTTTATTTTATTTGTTAATTTTTATTTATTTTTAAGTTTTATTTATTTATTTTTATATTTATTTTATATATTTTAATATTTATTTTTAATTATTTTAATATTTTAATATTAATTTTAATTTTTAATTAAAATTAATTTATTTTAATGTTTTTTAATATTTATTTATTTTTGAGAGAAAAAGAGAGAGCATGAGCATGGGAGGGACAGAGAGAGAGAGAGACACAGAATCTGAAGCAGGCTCCAGGCTCTGAGCTGTCAGCACAGAACCGAATGTGGGGCTCAAACTACGAACTTCAAGATCATGACCTGAGCCAAAGTTGGACGCTAAACCTACTGAGCCACCCAGGTACCCCTTTTTTCTCTTATTTTTAAGAAAAGAAAAACAAATGGGTTCAAGGATGGATACGAAATAACAAAAAGAATAGCCAAGTAATTTTCATTATGAGTGTTAATATTTTCAACTACTTATTATGTTCTGGGCCCTACTCTAGTGCTCATTGGCTCCTTGCCACAAACCCGTTTTTGGATGAGGAAAGTGGAACCCAAAGAAATAATGTGTCCAATGTTAGTTAGTTCATCAGGGGTAGAACCCGGACTTGAACCTAGACATTCTGGCTACAAGAGACTGTGTTATCATCCAATTTGCCATCCACAAATAAATGTTTCAAGTAGAGCTCACAGAAATGGACAGAGTTGATACATAGACTTTGGATAGAAATCATAGTTGCATAAGAGAATACAGAACAGTCATTCTCAACAGTGGCCAACTGTACAGCTTTACAACCAGATTCACTGGTCCAAATTGTGAGGATCCTCAATCAGTAGGTTTTGAGAAGAAACTGGCATTTCCATTTAAAAGAAGATCCATAAGCGATTCTGATTCACAGGCAGGGTGAGGATCACTAATATAGGAAGGGAAATTTAGAAGGCAGAAATACAAGCCTTGAAAAACATCTACATGCATTAGGAACACTGAGTTGTGTTATTAATTCTGTACACCACCCCCACATCTCAAATTTATCAGTGAATAACCAGATGTAAGCTATCCCCATGATTACACGTTTCTAAATGTTGAAACGGGATTTGAATCAAACTCTGACAATGTCTATATGTTTCCCACTAAACTGGCGTTTCTTTGAAATTGTGTTTTCAGAGCCTTAGGGTTCCAAAAATTTGTCTTGGAGCCACCTTGGTGGAGCAAAGTGGAGTAGGTTAAAAGGACACAGAGGAAGGGAAACTTGGAGGTCTACATTCACTACCTTCTCATATTCCAGCCACAGCATCTCCGCCATTACATAGTGGGATTCTGTCTAATATTTATTGTAACAGGGAGTCCAGTGACTAAGGGTTTGAAGGTTTCTGAACTAAGCCAAGAAGCTGAAACAGGAATGTGACGCCAGCAGATAGGGATGTTCAGAAGATATCAGCATTATAGACGTACAGGAAGGCTCTGATTTTAGTCAACTTATGTACATGATGAAAATTTAAAAATTCACAAATCCTATCAACTGTAAGAATACTTGAGGAATTGGATAGATTATCCCCAATGAAACAATGATACTGATACCGTTTCTGTTTATCAGAGAAATAACGTTTCTCACCTAATGGACAACCTCCCTCTGTTTCTCATTACAAGGATTCTCACTCTTTCTCCCCCATCATCCTGAGTCAAAATCTTTTTCCCCAAAGAAGGGGAAATCCAATTGACCATACCATCCATGCAGTTAATATAATGATTTCCATTATTCTCTTTTACTGGGCAAAATAAAACACCAACAACCTACTTGTAGCTGGTAAATGGTCAGAACAATACACCAGTAGATATCTTAATACTTGGCCAAATTTTTTTCCCATGTGAACCATATTATACTTTTTAAGTGAAGTCTAAGTCTAATTAAATGCTAGCTTTGCTGAATATATACATCACAAAATAAATGGAGTAATATTAACAAAATAGCCAGTTTAGAACATTAGTGGTACACAGAAGTGTTAAGGTTGCTACTTTACCAAGAACTGTCTTTTATTTTGGAGAACTTGAGCATAAGCACAAAGCCACAAACAAAAGAGTAAAAATGAGAACAATAAATTATGGAAATCAAGACTAATTGTGCTTCCAGGCGGTTGATAGATATTTTTTTAAGGGGAGAGAAGATCTGGTTTTTCGTTTGTGCAATGCTGAGATGAATTGCCCATGACCTTATGTAAACCGAAAGCTTGTACTGACCTGTTGAAATGGGAAAGCTTGTAACCATGGCAACGGAGGACAAGGAAAATAGGTTTTTGCTGCAGTTATAAATAAGGTAGAGAGACCAGTGGACTTTTCCTCCCTCGTTCTGTGATAAAGGCAACACAGATATTTTTTTTTTTCAAAACACCATTTTTCTGTCTGCATTTTTTTTTTCAGACATAAAATACATGTCGTACTTTGAATGAAAATCTCTGGGGAAGCAGACTGTGATCTACAAGGTGGGGAAGAAGGGAGGCAGGAAGGTGGGGATTGGGGAATGAAGAAGGGAGAAAGACCTAGAAAATCTGAGACAATGCCACTGATTAAAGAGTCCATTCTTTTTTGGATGCGTTCCATACATTGCATTTTTTGCATGGTACATATTAGAATGCCTAACCTATGTGAGCCGAGGTGAAGGAGAAACAATGACCAAGCTGTTTCAAGTTGATATGCTGTATCACTCTTTTGTCTGTAATAAAAAAGATATTAAGTATATTTTATTTGTACCTATATCCATTCTTACTGTGCTCTAAAATCTATGATAAGTGAATAATTGTATATAAGGCTTTGACACCTATGCAGGCTTGGTGGTCATCATGGCTAATTCTGTTAATTCTTCTAAGTCAGAATTTTCGTCAAATTACTTTCAAAAATTTGAACCTCTTTCGCCCAACACTTGGTGGCACTACCACTGCATGAGGCAGACGCCTGCAAACAGCTCCCAAATCTGATTTGTGGCTTTTGAAAACACCTTGTATGGCTTCCTACAGGTTGCTCTTCAGCTATAATGCCTTGAATATGCAATCCGACGTATCACTGAGTCCTCTGTCCCTCTCATAACAGTACTGCTGTGGCAGCTGGGAAAACCTTTGTTAGAATCACTAATTTTTTATCACAGGAGGTTTACAAGGATGAGAAATGGAAGAAAGGCACTTTTATAGAACAAAAATGGGGTTGGTCCCCTAGAGTCTACACCATCTAATGGAAACATCTGACATGATGGAAATGTCCTATGGAACACACGGATGATGGAAGTCCATCGTCGAACAGGTAGCCGCTAACCACATATGGCTATTGAAACCAGAATATTACCTAGTGTCATGGATAAACTGATTATTTTATTTTCATTAAGTTCAACTTGAATTACACTAATCACAAGTGGCCAGAAGCTACCATGTTGGGCCACACATGGAGCTCGCTATGCAAGAAGCTAACCTGTTGGCTCAAGAAAGTTGACCCAAGAATAAGGGCAGAAGAACATGCAATGTTGGTAAGAAAAGTGATGACACCATTCACCTTTCAGACAAATGATGGGGGGTGGGGGATAAGACAAAATTAACTAAACCAGTCTCAGATATGAGAAAATCAGCCCATTACCCTTTCATTTCTCATCTAAGAAGAGGGAGTCTTTGCTTTGCAGTCACATATGAACTGATCAGGTTTCCCTTCTAGAAACTTCTACTTTTCAATGTTTTTTCTGTCTTCACCTTTCAAAAATGGTTGTTGTTGATTTTACCTGTGTAATAGTTAAAGGAGAAAAAAAAAACCACATCACAGTGGCAGGCACTTTGAATTGCGCAAGCCTAAGGATGATCCCATGGAGGTCCCCATCACTCAGCCCCATCCCCAGTGACCTAGACTAAAGGGCAGAATGAAACTTTCCGAATTAGCTCTTTCTTATCCCACTGAATGCTAAGCACTTTGAAAAGATGAATGTCCCACAGTGAGTCGTTACAGGCAGAGAGATGATTTAGAGATGCAATTTGTCCCCAGAAAAAAAGGGTGTATTTTGAAGGAGAATGACAATGGCAATGCTCATGGTACTGCTCTAGTATTCTCTGTACTGGACCGCCTTCGTTCTAGCATTGAACTTCCTTTACCTGCTTATGGGGCATTTTCAAGTTTCATGAAATTGGATTCTGTCTTCCTTATTAGAAGTTGAGCTCTCAGAGGAAACATGCTGTTTTTGTTTGTTTGTTTTCATTTTCTTGCCACCTTTCTTGCAACCCTATACCTCGATGGTGACTCCTTTTCTATTAGCAGAGAAGATGAAGGTATTAAGAGAACAGAGGTGTCACAAGTGGGAATCCCTCTATTGTAAAAGCAATGTGCCGATTACGACCTCCTCATAGTGACATTGCAATTACTCTACTGACAGTTATGGATGTGGGAAGGTTGCTGCCAGAATCTTGTAAGAAATCCATTCTGGGCTCTGAATTTGAGCAACTGCATTGCTGTGATAAGGAATACTGTCGCATATCAAGAGTGACTCTACAGGTAACTGGTTATTAAAAAAATATTCTGTAGCTATATTACTGGCATGTATATAAAAACATCTTTCTGAAAAGCTATTATGTTTTTCACTCATCTGTTTCCTGTTGCCTTCAGCCGGTCAAAATCTGTACTCTATTCCTACGGACCACATGCCAAGACTACTCCCCCACTTTGATCACATAACAATTTTCCTTTTTCTCTTCCACTTCCCTATAAATAATAACCCTGTTTATAATCCACTTCTGGTTCAAAATAAGTACAGAACGCACTAGATGATTACTTTACATTTTGACAATTATTTCTCACATTTTCACTAATACGTTCATTGCTCATGTTCTGTCTTTATCATTTCCCCAACCATCTATCTCTAAGAATCACTGAATTTTAGAACTTACATGGACTTACAGACTGTTGTTTAAGGACTTTTTAACTTAGCATCAATTAACCTGAAAGTTAAAGAAAAATTTTTGTCTGAGAGTATTTACCAACTAGGACCTATTCTACCTGAATAGAGAGAATTAGTAAAAAAGAATCATTAACTGAGTATAAAGAGTAAAAAGAAAGTGCTAAGGTATGTATCATGGAGGTTGCCACTCTAAGAAACAACCATAAGCATTTGTGCTCAGAAAACAAGGGAACATGACAAAAACTCAGAAACATAAAGAAGGAGCCCCTGGGAGCTGAAACTCTGAGTTCTCTCTCGTGGGGGGTGGAAGGGAGGCAAGATGAGGGTGATTCTGCAAATGTTGGCAAAATTGTTGACTGGATTCAACTGCTGCTACAGAAATAATTGCTGCCACCAGGGTGAGGAAATGTAGCCGTGAGCCTTGCAGGAACTATAAGCAGACAGGAAGCCTACGTGAGGCAGACGGGGAGGATCAAGTTTATTCCTCCTCCAGGGGTGCCTAATGGCTCAGTTGGTGAAGCGTCTGACTTCAGCTCAGGTCATGATCTTAACAGTTGGTGAGCTGAAGCCTTGCATCGGGCTCTGAGCTGTCAGCACAGCTGGAGTCTGCTTCGGATTATGTCTCTCCCTCCCTCTCTCTCCCTGCCCAGCTTGTGCTCTCTCTCTCAAAAGTAAATAAATAAACATTACTTTTTTTAATTCAAAAATTTTTTAAAAAAAGGTTTCTTCCTCCTCCAGCCATATAGTCTCCCTCTGATACCTTTTATCTGCAGACCCAAAGAGAAATGGCAGAACAGAGTTCCAGCTCCACAATCGAAAAGTGGGGTGCAGATGGTGGGTTTGAAGCTGAGAAACAAAAGTTTAGTGATTGCTGCAGAGAAAGATAGAAAGATGGATGGATATTTAGATAGGTAGATAGATGTATAAATATATAGATAAGAGAGAGAGAACCCAAATTCTTATTAGCTTCCCAAAAGAACATATGACCCACAAACGATTAAGACTCATTGAGTAGTCAGAGAAGACGAAAGGGCATCATGATAGCAAGTTTGGTATCCTTTTGTCCTCTCTGCTATTTCACGCTTTCTCCATTCTTTGGTTAGTTACACTCTCTCTAACAAGAAGGCATATTAATGCAAATTTGAAAATATCATTAGTGCTCAAAACACAGTCAGTATTGGGATGCCAGATGAAACCGGAAAACAAGACAAAATAAAAGCAAACAAACCAGGGTGCCTGGGTGGCTCAGTCGGTTGAGTGTCTGACCCTTGATTTCAGCTCAGGTCATGATCCCAGGGTCATGGGATGAAGTCCTCTGCATTGGGCTCCATGCTGAGCATGGCTCTTGCTTAAGATTCTCTCTCTCTCTCTCTCTCCCCTCCTCTCCCCAACTTGTGTGCTTTCTGTCTTTAAAATAAAAAAAAAAAGAAGATGTGGGATATACATACAATGGAATATTACTCAGTCATAAAAAAGAATGAAATCTTGACATTTGCAATTACGTGGATGGAGCTAGAGAGTATTATGCTAAGTGAAATTAGTCAGTCCGAGAAAGGTAAATACCTTATGGTTTCACTTATGTGGAATTTAAGAAAACAAATGAGCAAAGGGGGGAAAAAAGAGAGATGTAAACCAGAAAACAGGCTCTTAACTATAGAGAACAAACTGGGGGATGCTGGAGGGGAGGTGGGCAGGGGATGGGCTAGATGGGTGATGGGTATTAAGCAGGGCACTTGTTGGAATGAGTACTGGGTGTTATATGTAAGTGATGAACCACTAAATTCTACACCTGAAACTAATATTACACTGTATGTCAACTCATTGGAATTTAAATAGAAACTTGAAACTAAAAAAAAAAAAAAAGTAATATACTGGGTTTTTTTCTAACTGATAAAGCTTGAAGTAGTCCCTTTGGAATGCTTGCTGTTATTCATGCATACACAGCTCCTTGGCTATGTTGCAAACTCAGAGGCAGGTCAGAGGAAGAAAAACAGGGGGGAGAAAGTTAAGAAAAGAGTCAAGGTTAGGAGTATTCAACTGTTTTCATCATGTAGAACAATACATCATAATAATGCCTTAGATTGTGTGGCAACCTTGAATTTGATATCCAAGTTGTTCAATAAATTATACGTAGTCAATTTGTACTTGACATTCAAATGGGACCAACAGGATATTGTGGAGTGTGAAACAGGCCTTTCTAGAAATATAGATGCTCAGAGTAAGTTGGCAGTGTTATTTTGGAACGATCCCATAATTTCAGGAATTAGGCAGATATGCAGAGAGTTCTGGGAATAAGGTTGTCATTGAGGAGAAAGCTGACATGACCTAGAAAGTCTATTTGTACTCGAGCAAAAGGATTCCTCATCATAACAGATCTCTAGTCCCAAGGCACGAACTGTAGAAAAAAGAGAAAACGCAAGCAGAGGTGCTGTCCCATAGGACAAAGTAATTCAGGTAGGATTAAAGCAAAAGACTGCAGTCTGTCCTGTACTCAGCTGCCCAGGGCACTGGATGGATATTGAAAGGGTTCTAATGCACTATTGGGCTTTGTTCACCAATTAGACTGAGCCTTCAGGTGACATTCAACAGAACTGGGGGACAAAAGGACTAATGATCATAACCCCAGATCCTTGGAGAGTAATGGCTAGACTGATGGAGAAAAGGAGCCTCTCACTGACGGAATTGAGAAATGAAGCACCCTAGTGATTAGAATTACAGTATGACTTAGTTCTGCTGAATTAGCTAATCTTCTCTGAGAACATTTTCCTACTTCACAAGTAGAGTAATTCCACAGGGACACCTTTTCATTGATTGTGTCTGAACCTTAAATATTCTTCATATTATAGATACCATGCATGTATTTGCTTGCCATGGTAATCTCATTTATGAGATTATAAAAAGCCCAGGGCAGGGCATAGGCTCCCTTCAGCTGAGAATCCTCATTCCCTGGCACTGAGCCTGGCATGCAGCAGGCATCCATACAGTTGAGTGAATTTGTTGAATTGCAATCTGTTTTTAAAACAGATTGAATTGAATCAAGCAGGTGAAAATATTCACTTGGTCTCAGTGATTTCTTGTCACTCTTAGACAATACATTCAAGTCACTAAATGCTATATTTCAAGGTCTGCAAAGACATGAAGAGTCATCTAGTCCATCAATCTTTGAAATCCTGAATTTAATTTCTTCATCTATATGGATGTGTACAGACACACACTGATACGAAGTAATATATACATGAACACACATACATTTTACGCACGTTTACATATATATTTACTTATCTTTGTATTCGATTGAGTGGTTTCCCCCCTAAGTGTCAGTGTTTTGTTCAATTCATTTAACACAGAAGTCTTGTGCTCAAATTCAACTTTAAGAATTAATAAAAGGGCACAAAAGAAAGCATTAGTATTCATTAGCTTTAAGAAAATAGCATGAATACCCTTTAGAGAAAGAGCAAGGTTAATACAGAATATTTTATTACATTCTCAACCTGGTGCATGATTCATTTTGTTATACTCTGTACACATTTGTAAATGCCATTGACAACAGTATCACTACAGATCCAAAAAATGGATGAGTGACAGAAAAACATAGTGATAAAAATGGTACTTTAAAATATCCAAAACACTAATAAAAAATAAAAATAGAGGTCAACAAAAGCAACAAGTTAGTCACTTATTTAATTTTAGTTTTGAAAAATAAAAACTGTAAGTTCAAACTGCAAATTGATGATTCTTTTTGAAAATGCTATTCTCAGCAATCCACATTTTGAGCCATTGCTTGGACAATGAATATTCAGTCATTCAAGAAATATTGACTGACCATCTATCACACAACTTGTTAGGCTCTAGAGACAAAAACAGTAAGGCTAGTGAGGTCCCTGAAGTCATTGAACTTATTTTTAATGGTAAAAGTATACAATAAATGTTAGCTTTAAATTAATTGGGCTTCATGTGAATTAAATTCTGAAAACTATAGGCATTATAAACAGGGCGTTTATAATGGACGAGCGGTTGTATAACTCTAGGCCCAGGAAGCAGCATAGTATCTGAGGTAGGAGAGGGTTTGGGAGTATTTGGAAAACTTGGTTATGTCTGAAGCTTAGAGTGAAATGTGGGAGATACTATGAGGTGAAAGTGGAGTGAGATCGAAGAGACAGGTGGGCATCAAAATGGGTTTGGATTGTATGCTAATGGAAAACTAATGGAAACTTCTTTTTTCATTTGTTAGAAGTTTATTTAAATCCCAGTTAGTTAACATACAGTGTAATATTATTTTCAGGTGTACAATTTAGTGATTCGTCACTTGCATACAATACCCAGGGCTCATCACAAGTGCGCTCTTTAATCCCCATCACCTATTTCAACCACCCCCCTCACCCAGCTCCTCTCTGGTAACCATCAGTTTGTTCTCCATAGTTAAAAGTCTGTTTCTTGGTTTGCTCCTCTCTCTTTTTTTCCCCTAATGTTTGCTTGTTTTGTTTCTAATATTTGACATATGAGTGAAATCATATGATATTTGTCTTTCTCTGACTGACTTATTTTGCTTAGCATAATACTCTCTGGCTCCATCCACATCATTGAAAATGACAAGGTTTCATTCTTTTTGATGGCTGAGTAATATTCCAGTGTGTGTGTGTGTGTGTGTGTGTGTGTGTGTGTGTGTACTTCCCATTCCCCACTAATGCTCTGTTTCTCTGTTTCTCAAAAATAAATAAATGTTAAATTTTTTAAATAAATAAGAAAATTATACACCAATATCCCTGATTAACAAGAATGCAAAAATTCTCAATTAAATATTAGCAAACCATATCCAACAATACATTAAAAAAATCATTCACCAGGATCAAGTAGGATTTAGTCCTAGATTGAAAGCAGGGCTCAATAGTCACATAATATAAAAGAAAGGATAAGAAGCATATGATCATTTTCAATGGATGCAGAAAAGCTATTTGATAAAGTACAACATCAATTTATGACAAAATCCCTCAACAAAGTAGATTTAGGGGGAACATACCTCAACACAATAAAGGTCATACATGAAAATCCCACGGCTAATATTATCTTCAATGGGGAAAAACTGAGAGCTTTTCCTCTACTGTCAAGAACATGACAGGGATGTCTGCTCTCACCATTATTATTTAACATACTACTGGGAGGTTCTAGTCACAGCAATCAGACAGCAAAAAGAAATAAAAGGCATCCAAAAAAAGGCAAAGAAGAAGTAAATTTTTCACTATTTGTAGATGATATGATACTCTGTATAGAAAATACAAAGGACTCCACCAAAAAAATTGCTAAGACTGATACGTGAATTCAGTAAAGTCACAGGATACAAAATCAATATACAGAAATCTGTTCCATCTCCACGCACCCGCAATGAAGCAGGAAAAAGAGAAATTAAGGAATCAATCACATGCATGATTGCATCAAACGCCATAAGATATCCAGGAATAAATCTAACCAACAAGGTGAAAGACCTATACTCTGAAAACTATAAAACACTAATGAAAGAAATCAAAGATGACACAAATAAATGGAAAGAAATTCCATGCTTGTGGATTGGAAGGATAAATGTTATTAAAGTCTCCACACTACCCAGAACAATCTGTACATTTGTCTGACTCTTGATTTCAGCTCAGGTCATGATGTCACGATTTGTGGGTTTGAGCCCTGTGTCGAGCTCTGTGCTGACAGTGTGGAGCCTACTTGGGATTCTCTGTTTCCCTCTCTCTCTGCCCCTCCCTGGATCGCTCTCCATCTCTCCCTCTCAAAATAAAGAAATAAACATTAAAAAAAAAATACCATCAGAATTTTTCACAGAGCTAGAACAAACAATCCTAAAATTTCTGTGGAGCTACGAAAGACCCAGAATAGTCAAAGCAACCTTGAAAAAGAAAAGCAAAGCTGGAGGCATCACAATTCCAGACTTTAAGTTATATTACAAAGCTGTAGTGATCAAGAGAGTATGGTACTGGCACAGAAACAGACAACTAGACCACTGGAACACGAATAGAAAACCTAGAAATGAACCCACAACTATATGGTCAACTAATCTTCGACAAAGCAGGAAAGGATATCCAATGGAAAAATGATGGTCTCTTCAACCAATCATGTTAGGAAAAGTGATGGAAACTTTTAAGCAAGAAAATGGCATGCTCTGACTGATGTTTAAAAGTAGGACTCTAGATATCTTATGAAGAATAGATTATAAGAAAATTGGGATGGATCTAAGGAGACTACATAGAAGACTATTTTAGAAGTCTTGGGGAGATAATTCAGCTTTCAATAATGTTCTGGCAGTGGTGATAGAAGCAATTATTGGAATTGATACCTATGTTGGAGGTAAACCAAGAAATAGTTAATTCAACATGGAGGTAAAAAGATGAGGAATAAAGTATAATTCCTGATTAACTTGAGTATCTGGGTGAGAAGGTACATACTTTGAGATAAAAAAAAATATTTAGGTACAGGTAAAAGAAAACATAGATATAATGTAAGAAGCTGGGCATTAAAATCAGGACTGTCAAAGTGCAGGCACAGGGAGGCTGGGTGGCTCTGTGGGTTAAATATCAAAGTCTTGGTTTTGGCTCAGGTCACGATCTCATCATTTGTAGTTCAATCCCCACATCAGGCTCTGCGCTGACAGCAGAGAGCCTGCTTGGGATTCTCTCTCTCCCTCTTTCTCTGCCCCTCCCTTCCTCATTCTCTTTCTCTCTTTCTAAAAAAAAAGTTAACTTTTTTAAAAAAAGAATTTTCCTTGCACATAGAAGAATAAGATCATACCTATAAAAAAGAGATACTATCCTAACCCAACCCTCACTTTCCCTACATTTATACTCCAAGTAGTGAAAGTTGCTCCATCACATGAATTTGAGAAGAAAAAGGATTATTATATTAGTAGTTAAAACAGGGATCTACAGTGTTAAAGAATCCTGGGTAGTAGAGTGTTTTAGGAAAAATGTAGGTTGAGGTGAGGGTGAGATCCTATCATATGAAGAATTGGGACCACTGAGATCACATGATCTTTTACAACAATTTGGGTTGGTAAATGAGAAAACAGTCTAAATCTGGTGGTTGAAGAGTGGTTGAAGAGTGATTAATTACAAGACTGGTTGGTAAACCTGGTGTTTGAAGAGTGGGGAAAGACAGTGTAAACAATTTTCTTGAGAATCTTTTTGATGAACGCAAAGTGGAAATATACAAGTTGGAGAGGGGCAGGGGATGACGAAAAAACACCAACTCATTCCCCAGCACAAAGCTCTTTAGTGCCTATATTGCTTATAGCTCACATTCATTTACCAGCTACATTTTTTCAATATTTTCTCACACTATTCTCTCCAGGGCCTTGAATACCGTGTCAGACATTTTTCTGCCTCTGTGCTTCCTTTACTCATTTGGTTTCACTTCTGGTTCTTGTATCTTAAAATACTCTCCCACCTCCCAGTTGCCTGTCCTACTCCAGAACTCTGGTCTCATTACCCATTCACCATGAATGCCTCCCTGTGATTCCAATAAGCAGTAAGTTGTCTTATAAACCCTGACCATTCACTGTGCGTCTCTTCCAGAGGTTAAAGATGAATACAGATACAGCTGGAAGTCCAGAATTGTGATGCCTCAAGCTTTGGTTTTCTTTTTCAACATTCCTTTGGCTATCTGGGGTCTTTTCTGGGTCCATACAAATTTTAGAATTGTTCTAGCTCTGTGAAGTATGCTGGTGTTATTTTGATAGGGATTGCATCGAATATGTAGATTGCTTTGAGTAGTATTAACATTTTAACAATATTTGTTCTTGCAATCCATGAGCGTGGAATCTTGTTCCATTTCTTTGTGTCTTCTTCAATTTCTTTCATAACCTTTCTATAGTTTTCAGCATACAGATCTTTAACCTCTTTGGTTAGGTTTATTCCTAGGTATTTTATAGTTTTCAGTGCAACTGTATATGGGATCGACTCCTTGATTTTTCTTTCTGCTGCTTCATTACCGGTGCATAGAAATGCAACCAATTTCCATACATCGATTTTATATCCTGTGACTTTGCTGAATTCACGCATCAGCTCTAGAAGTTTTTTGGTGGGTTTTCCACGTACAGTCTCAGGTCATCTGCGAAGAGTGAAAGTTTGACTTCTTTGATTATTTGCCTCACACCTGTCAGGATGGCTAAAATTAACAACAGGAAACAACAGATGTTGGTGAGGATGCAGAGAGAGGAGAGCACTTCTGCACTCCCAGTGGGAATGCAAACTGGTACAGCCACTCTGGAGAATAGTATGGAGGTTCCTCCAAAAATTAAAAATAGAGTTACCCCCACGACCCAGCTATTGCACCACTAGGTATTTACCCAAAGGATACAAAAATGCTGATTCGAAAGGGCTCATGCACCCCAATGTTTATAGCAGCACTATCAACAATAGCCAAATTATAGAAAGAGCCCAAGTGTCCATAGACTAATGAATGGATAAAGAAGATGTGGGGTGTGTGTGTGTGTGTGTGTGTGTGTGTGTGTGTGTGTGATGGAATATTACTCAGCTATAAAAAAGAATGAAATATTGCCATTTGCAACAAAGTGGATAGAACTAGAGTACTATGCTGTGAAGTAAGCCAGTCGGTGAAAGATAAATATATGATTCCACTCGTATGTGGAACATAAGAAACAAAATAGACGAGCAGAGGGGAATGGAAGGAAATGTAAGATAAAAACAGAGAGGCAGGCAAACCATAAAAGGCTCTTAAATACAGAGAACAAACTGAAGGTGGCTGGAGGGGTGTTGGGTGGGGGGATGGGCCAAATGGATGATGGGCAGTAAGGAGGGCACTTGTTGGGACGAGCACTGGGCATTATATGTAAGTGATGGATCACTAAATTCTACTCTTGAAATCATTACTACACTGTATGTTAGCTAGCTGGATTAAAATAAAATTAAAAATAAGTAAGTAAATAAATAAATAAATAAGATACTGATAACTCATTGTAGGAAAAAAGAAAAAAAGGTCAAAGGAGAATTGTGCCATAGATTCTGGGAATTACCAAATCCTACATGGTCAAAAACAGAGAAAAAGAAAGAGAGGGGAGAGAATGAAAGAAGAGAGAACTTGTTCTACTTGGGAAATGCTAAATTATTTTACTACCCAGAGGAGGTAGGAAACATAAAGAAAGACATTTCCTAGACAAGTTTATGACATGAAAAGGAGCAAATATAAGAAGTCATTTACAGGAAAAAACACAAACCTAGGGTACTAAAGAGTCTATGTTCTTTGGTGCACGGAAATAAATTATCTCTACTTGTAAGCTCTGCTAAATCCATTTCTCTATCTCTGACCAAGAACACTAGCAACTCCTCGTCTTTTCTAGAATAATCAAACCAAGGAAGGGCTAGTGTGAAAGAAAGAGAAACCCTCTCCTTTCCTGGTCCCATTTTTGGCCTTCATAACAGGACTTGAGGCAACTCATTTAAAATGCTTTAACTTTATGGGGCGCCTATGTGGCTCAACGCATCCTCATTTCTCATTCCTCTTTGGACAGAATTAGTCATGTAGCGCCTAACGTGATCTCACAGCTTATGGGTTCAAGCCCCACATCGGGCTCTGTGCTGACAGCTCAGAGCCTGGAGCCTGCTTCGGATTCTGTGTCTATCTCTCTGCCCACCCTCCCCCCCACTCACACTCTACCTATCTATCTCTCTCTCAAAATATGAATAAACATTAAAATAAATGTCAAATGCTTTAACTTTCCATGCACTTACGTTTTCCTAAAAATAATATAAAGTTATTATGAGCAAGAACATATTATGTGTCTGTCAGTATAAGTATTTTTGCTTGTTTGTATTTCTGTAGGGTTTTATAAGTTGAGTATTGGTGTGATACAGCAAAAAAATGTAAAAGTTATCAATTTAATTGCTACGTGGCTGGCAATCAAAAAGACACACTTAGGAATAATTTCCACTGTAGTGCTCTACGACTTTAAAATTTAAAATTTTTTTTAACATTTATTCATTTTTGAGAGACAGAGAGAGACAGAGTGTGAGTGGGGGAGGAGTAGAGAGAAAGGGAGGCACAGAATCTGAAGCAGGCTCTAGGCTCTGAGCTGTCAGCACAGAGTCCGACACAGGGCTCGAACTCATGGACCACGAGATCATGACCTGAGCAAAGTTGGAGTCTCAACCAAAGGAGCCACCCAGGTGCCCCTGGATGACTTTATACTAGACACAATCAAAGGTCATATGATTAGACAACGCTTAGTTCCCTAGAATTTCTTGAGAAGGAAATTATTTAGCATTCTTTATTTCTGTGATCTAGTAATTCAGTCAGTTAGCATATATGCATGGATTGATGAATGGGTTAAAATGTTCCCTGAAGTAGCTTGGGGATCCTGAGAAAGAAGTACATAAAAATGTGAGCTGTTCTAATATCTTCCGCACCTGCATTCATCATCTTTCTGGGTAGATAAATTTATGTAGTTGAATTAAGAAATATAATTAAAAACTGTGGTTATAGTTAATATGTCAATTCAGTGCACTAAGAAATGAGATTAAAAAAATCATTTCCCAGGGTGCTTGGGTTGCTCAGTCTGTTAAGTGTCCTACTCTTGGTTTCAGCTCAGGTCATGATCTCACAGTTCATGGGTTCAAGCCCTGCATTGGGCTCCACGCTCACAGTGTGGAGCCTGCTTGGGATTTTCTTTGTCCTTCTCTCTCTGCCCCACCCCTGCTTGACTGCCACCCCCCCCCCAAAAAAAAAAACCTTTATAAAAACCAGAAGTAAATTTTAAAAAAAGGAATTTCCCCAATTGTAATTTCTGGAGATGAGAATCATTTTATGAAATTAAAAAAAAAAAGCTATCCCCCGGGCAAAAAAAAGAAAAAATTGTGTTCATAAACTTACAATGTGCATTAACATAACTTTTATCTGAGAAGAAACCAAGTTAGGATAGTTGAGTTGGAATAATCTCTTCCTCTGCTTTCAGACAGGGTCTACTTGCTCATTTCAACCTTGATGCTTCTGGCATGTTGTTCTCCAGTGCGTCCTCTCCCTTTCTCTGTATTTTTCAGGTTCCATCAGACTATCTCAGTGGCTTACCATAAGAGTTCCCTGCCCAACGAGATGACTTTGGGACAACAGCTCTCTCCGTAGCATCCCACAGCCGCAACCACCATGCATCTCAAGTTCGTCTATCTTGCTGCTAGTTAATTTCACCATGAGACCTCCAGTTTTGCCATGACATTAGGACAAAAAATACACCTGGAAAGTCTGGAGAGTCGCTTGGGGATTTTCACTGCCTTGGCTTAGAGGAGAAGAACACATCCTCACTTCTCATTCCTCTTTGGACAGAATTAGTCGTGTAGCTTTGCCTGATGCCAAGAGGCTGGAAGTATACTTTCTCATATAGCCAAATAGAAGGGAAAATCAGATATGGGTGAGAATTAAAATGTCTACTGAACTCTAGAAACTTTCCCCATGTTTGCATGATGAAATCACTCATAGGTGCAACTTATGGAGCAGCTACTCCAGAAGCATTCCTGCTACAATAAAGTGCATTTTGAACCACAGTTCCAGAATTTATTGTATCTGTTCTTCTGTAATTGAGGATCGAACTTCAAAGCTCCCATCCTCATTACTTCAATTACTGCCCTAAGTATAACCTTTCTACTTATCCATTATCACTTCCAATGTCTTTCTATTTTAGCAGTGTATAATCCCAGATTAAAACCAGTCTTCAATTTTTTTTTTTTTTTTAGCCAGATGGATTCCAGCTTAGAATCTAGAGTCAAATGGCCTGATTCTGAATCCTGGCACCAATAGTTAGTAGATATATGACCTTGGTAACATTACTCAACATTTTAGTGCTTAGAATTCCTCACCTATGAAATAAAGATAATCATGGCTTCTGCCTTGTTAGGTGATTATGATTATCATATAAGAAAATATATATAAATATTAACTATGATTAGTAAAGGTCCTAATGTTCTTAATCTCATCTTAAGATATTTCCACCATCTTTTATATTCACTGACAACTGGATTTAACTCCATAAAGCTGAGTTTACTCTGATTTGTTTTCTTCCATATCCCTTTATGCCACAAGAACACATAAAATGAAAGTATTCTTTTTGCTCTCAGTTATGGTCTCTAAATAATTTCTTCCTCTTCCTCCTCCTCTGGAGGAGGGAGGGAGAGTCCTGCCTCCTTAAGTCACGTGCCTTCAAGCACACTAATCCTGTTGTATACCAACATATTGACCATCTCCTTTTATTAAAGACTCCATCTCCTAACCCCTAATATTTCTTGAGTGAGCCTAAAATTGATGTGGGTGTCTCTTTAACATTTCCCACTCTCTCTCCTATAACTCTGTATGTGAAATACGCTTTATTTTCGTTCAGTTCAAGGTTTTGCTTCCAAAATTATAACATTTACTTTCCCCACCAAAAATATGTTAATTTGAATATCAAATTTCTCCACTGTCACCTCTTATCTTTCTAACTCACTGGTTCTTATATCCACATGTCAACGATGTTTTCACTTTACACAATGGTCAAAATTCTTTGGGATGTACCAAAAGCTGCTCTAAGAGGGAAGATTATAGCATATAAGCTTACTTTAAGAAGTGAGGGAAATATCAAATAAACAACCTAACCTTACAACGAAAGGATATGGGAAAACAAGAACAAACAAGACGCAAAACGAATAGAAGGAAGGAAATAATACATATTGGAGCAGAAATAAGCAGTATAGAAACTAAAATAAATAAATAAATGAATAAATAAATAAATAAATAAATAACAAATAACAAATAAAAACAGATCAATGAAAACAAAATCTGGTCCTTTGAAAAAATCAACAAAATTGATAAACTTTTAGCCAAACTTATCAAAAAAAAAAAAAAAAGAGAGAGAGAGACAGAGAAGATTCCAGTAAACAAAACTAGAAATGAAAGAAGAGAAATAACAAACATTATAGAACTCTAAAAGATTATGAAAATATGAAAATTTGTATTCCAAAAGATTGGACAAACTAGAAGAAATTGATAAATTCCTAGAAACATATCATGTACCAAAACAGAACCAGGAAGAAATTTTAAAAATTGGACTGATTACCAGCAATGAAATCAAATCAGTAACCACAAAACTTTCAACAAACTAAACTCTAAGACCAGACCACTTTGCTAGTAAATTCTACCAAATACATAAAGAAAAGCTAATACCTATTCTCAGACAACTCCAAAACATAGACAAGGAAGGAAAGCTTCCAAATTCATTCTATCAGGTGAGCATTGTCCTGATACCAAAACCAGATAAAGACACTACAAAAAAGAGAAATATAGGTCAATATCTGTGATGCAAATAGATGCAAAATCCTCAACAAAAATTAGTAAATTGAATCCAACAATACATTAAAAAATCATTCACCGAGATGAAGTGGGATTTATTTTTGGAATGCATGGATGCTTCAATGTTCACAAATCAATCAGTGTGATACATCACATCAATAAGAAAAAGGATAAAAAATATACGATCACTTCCAAAGATGAAGAAAAAAATATTTGACAAAGTTAAAAACATCCATTCATGATACAAACCCTCAACAAAGTAAGTTTACAGGGAACATACCTCAATAAAAAAAAAGTCATATACTGGGGCGCCTGGGTGGCTCAGTCGGTTAAGCGGCCGACTTCGGCTCAGGTCATGATCTCACGCGGTCCGTGAGTTCGAGCCCCGCATTAGGCTCTGTGCTGACAGCTCAGAGCCTGGAGCCTGCTTCAGATTCTGTGTCTCCCTCTCTCTGACCCTCCCCCGTTCATGCTCTGTCTCTCTCTGTCTCAAAAATAAATAAACGCTAAAAAAAAATTTTAAAAAAAGTCATATATGAAAAACTCACAGCAAATTTCATACCCAATAATGAAAAGCAAAAAGCATTCCCCCTAAAATCATAAACAAGACAATGATGTCCACTCTCACTGCATTTAGTCAACCTAATACTGGAAGTTCTAGCCCCAGTAATCAGGCAAGTAAAAGAAATTAAAAGCACCAAAATTGGTAAGGAAGAAGTAAAACTTACATTAATTGCAGCTTACATGATACTGTATAGAGAAAACCCAAAACACTCCACCAAAAAACTACCAGAATTGATACATGAATTCAATAATGTCACAGGATAAAAAAATCAATGTATAGATATCTGTTGTATTTCTCTACACTAATGATGAAGCAGAAGAAAGATAAATTAAGAAAATAATCCCATTTGCAATTACACCAAAAATAATAAAATACCTAGGAATAAATTTAACCAAGGAGATTAAAGATCCATCCTTTGAAAACTATAAAACATTGCTGAAAGGAATTGAAGATGACCCAAAGAAATGAAAAGGCATTCCATGCTCATGGGTTGGGAGAATAAATATTATTAAAATGTCATACTACCCAAAGCAATCTACACATTTAATGCACTCGCTATCAAAATACTATCAGCATTTTTCACAGAATTAAAACAAATCATCCTAAAATTTATATAGAAACACCAAGGACCTTGAATAGCCAAAGCAGTCTTGAAAGAACAAAACTGGAGTTATTACAATGTCACATTTCAAGATATACTACAAAGCTGTAGTAATCAAAACAGTATAGTATCTGCACAAAAAAGATACATAGGCCAATAGAATAGAATAGAGAGCCCAGGGGCATCTGGGTGGCTCAGTTTGTCAAGGGTCCAAATCTTGATTTCAGCTCAGGTCATGATCTCACAGTTCCTGAGATGGAACCCCACATCAAGCTCTGCCCTGACAATGCAGACCCTGGTTGGGATTCTCTCTCTCCTTCTCTCTCTGCCCCTCCCCGACTTGCACACATTCTCTCCCTTTCTTCTCTCCCTCTCAAAATAATAAGCAAACATGAAAAAAAAGAACAGAGATCTCAGAAATAAACCCACAGTTATATGGTCAATTCATCTTCTACAAAGCAGGAAAGAATAACTAACGGGAAAAAGACAGTTTCTTCAACAAACGGTGTTGGGAAAACTAGACAGCAACCTGTAAAAGTATGAAACTGGTCTCCTTTCTTACATCACAAACAAAAATAATCTGAAAATGGATTAAAGACCTAAATGTGAGACCTGAAACCATAAAAATCTTAAAGAGAAAACAGGCAAAATTTCTTTACGTCGGCTGTAGCAACATTTTCCTAAATATGTCCCCTGAGGCAAGGGAAGCAAAAGCAAAAAAAATTATTAAAATTACATCAAAATAGAAACTTCTACACAGCAAGGGTAACAATCAATGGAACAAAAAGCCAACCTACTGAATGGGAGAAGATATTTGCAAATGATATCTTTGATAAGGGGTTGGTATCTAAAATATATAAATAATTTATACAACTCAACACCAAAAAAGTAATCTAATTAAAAAGGGGCAGAAAACATGAGCAGACATTTTTCCAAAGAAAACATACAGATGTCCATCAGGCACATGAATAGATTCTCAATATCACTCATCATCAGGGAATGCAAATCAAGTGCAATCAGTCAAAATGGCTAAAATTAAAAAAAATAAAAAAAATACAAAATACAGAAGAAGCAACAAGTGCTGGTGAGGATGTGGAGAAAACGGAACCCCAGTACACTGTTGGTGGGAATGCAAATTGGTGCAACCATTGTGGGATACATTATGGAGCTTTCTCAAAATATTAAATATAAAAGTACTATATGATCCAGTATTTCCATCCCTGGGTATGTACACAAAGAATATGAAAACACTGATTCAGAAAGATACCTGCACCTCTATGTTTATTGCAGCATTATTTATCTACAATAGCCAAAATATGGAAGCAACCCAAGTGTCCATGATAGATGGGTAAAGAAGTTGTGATACATATAATATATAATATATAATATATATAAATATATAATATCATATATAATGATATTATATATAATATATAATATCATTATATATAATATATATTATATAATTATTATTATTATTTTATTTCTTATTTATTATTATTATTTTATTTATTATTATATAATTGTAATTATTATTATATAATTATTATAATATAATCATTTTATTATTATATATTATATATTATATTATATTATATTATATTATATATATTATATATTATATTATATATTATATTATATTTATTATTTAATATTTATATAATATATATTGCGTATATAATATATAATATATAATAATATACGTAATGTATAATTGTATAAATGCAATTATATAATATTGCATATGTAATATATAATATATATAATATATATTATATATTATATATGTGATATATATTATATATATAATATGTGATATATATATTATATATATAATGGAATATTACTCGGCCATATAAAAGAATGAAATTTTGCCACTTGCAACACCATGGATGGTTCCAGAGGGTGTAATACTAAGTGAAATAAGTCAGTCAGAAAAAGGCAAATGCCACTTGAGTTTACTCATATGTGGAATTTAAGAAACAAAACAATGAAAAAAAGAGACAAACCAAAAACACACTATTAGCTATAGGGAATGAACTGATGGTGACCAGAGGGGAAGTAGGTGGTGGGAATGGGTGAAAGAGGTGATGGGGATTAATGGGACACTTACTACGAGCACTGAGTAATGTATAGAGTTGTTGAATCACTACATTGTACACTCAAAACTAATAGAACACTGTACATTAATTATACTGGAGCTTAAAAATAAATAAGTAGATAAATAGATAAATAAACAATTTTTAAGAAACACAATGCTTTCACCTCATCAAGGTACCCAATTTATTTATTCTATCAGTTTCTTACTCTCAATAGTATCATATTCTTGTCATGTTATTGTCATGCCTGTCTTTGTTCTGGTTATACTTCATGCTCAATTTTTGTAATTTTTCCCCTGAATAAGTTTTCATTTTTTCTTTCCTTCCTTCTTTTTTCCTTTACACTTCGGGAAAAAAAAAAAAAAAAAGCCCTGGGTGACATCAAATATCCTCCTTTTCCTTCACGGACTAAGAGCATCTGATCATTTCTCAAGAAAATCATACAACTTGCTGAGCAGATTCACTTTAAGTGCCTCGTCAGAAACATCAAAGCGTTGCAACAGTTCTTGGAAATACCTTGTTGTTTCTTTAATATTATCTTTTACCTTATCGTCCTCAAAAGCCGTTCATTTACCAGCCCACCCTGTTAGCACACAGACATTCAGTTAACAACGTCGTTAATTCCCGGTCCGTCCAATCACAGTATGGCACATCCCTTTTCTGACCCTTGGCCAACAATCCCTCTAAGGCCCTGGGTCTTATCTTCTGTAGCTTCCTTAAGGCTTTCATTTCTGGCAGCTATTTCTTCTCTGACCTACATCATTCTCTTGGACGCCATCTCTATGACTGGCATGCTTCACGCCTGTGGGGTATTTTTGGTTCTCGCTTCCCTTCACTTCTCAGTAACCTTTGACACCGCTGATCACTTTTTCTTGGAATCTTCTCTCTTGACTTTCATGAGGCCTCATTTTCCTACTTTTCCTTCTGCCTCAGAGTCCCTTTCACTGTTTGCTTTGCTTGTTCTGCAGTGTCCGACATCTCAACTTGGAATTTCTCGGCACTTGTTCTCATGTTTTCGCATTATTTCTGTCCCATGTCCTCTGTGGTGACCCATTCATTCACATGCCATGAGTGTCATTGATGTCATTATGACTCTTAAATTTAATATACCCAACCCAGACATTTTTAGTGAAATTCGGACTCATTCAACATCTCTACCAAACTGTCTTAGAGATGCTTCAACATCATGTCCCAAACAAAGCCCTCGACTTCTTTCCTAAATCCTAATAATATCCCCTCTTTCACACCGGGGCTATGTGCTTTGCCTAACCTGGGAGTTACTCAAACCAGAATCTGTGTCGTTGTCCTGTTTCTGCCTTTGCCTTATTCCAACATCTTATCTATCAGCAAGTCCTATTAATTATTTTTGTACGGTGTATCTGGAATGTTTCCACTTTTTCATGGCTCAACTGTCACCTTCCCAGCTCAAAATCTCATCTGTTCCCAGCCCTGCAATCTCCTCTTTAAAAAAAAAAAAAAAAAAAAAAAATTTGTTTATTTACTTTTGAATGAGAGAACACGAATATGGGAGGTGCAGAGAGAGGGGGACAGAGGATCTGAAGGAGGCTCCAAGCTGTCAGCGCAAAGCCCGACGCAGGGCTCCAACTCACAAACCTCGAGATCATGATCTGAGCTGAAGTCAGACGCTCAACCGACTGAGCCACCCAGGCGTCCCAACAACCTCCTCTCTATTAGTGTGCATGGTTCCACTCCCTCTGCCTTCTAATCCATTTCCTTCCCAATAGCAAATTGATGTTAGGAGTATATATTGGATATTCTAATGCTTAAAAGCCTTCCTCAACTTCTTAGTCATCTAGGATAAAATGAAAACTCTTTTATGGGACTCTCCTTAAGCTGAGCCCAACTTATATTCCAGCCGATCTGGTAATATTATCCACCCAGCTCATTTCAGTCCTCATGAACTGCCTTTTTATTAGCTTCATATCAACGATCAACTCTTTTCCAACTTGAGATCTGTTTAAATCTTCTTGTCCTCTCTCTTCCCTCAGGTCTCAGTTTAGATATCACCTCTGTACAGGAAATAAAGCAATGGATCGCCATGTGTTGCCATGCATGAGCCAGTTGGAAAGATCAGTTCCATGACCTGAATAGGGAACAGGTTGCTTAGTCGAGATTCTTTTGTTTTCAGCATATTCATCAACTGTGTGTCTTAAGACTCAGTGATGCTTCCTGATAAAAAACTACATAAAATCTCTCTCTGGGGATCTTTGGGCAATGTAATAATTTGAAATCCCATTGCCCACAGGAGCATTGACAAAATTCAGATATGGGGTAGTTCTCAGGGAAACTATGAAACGGTAATCCAGATCATGTAGGGGACCACTTTTTAACTCAATGCATGGAATTTGCAGACCTCTAGAAATACATCTCAGGATACGCCACCATTTTAAATTGTAATTTATTTGGCAAGTCAGTGAAAGAATGGAAGAAGAAAACGTAACCAATGAGCTTTTGCCAGATCATGGCAGGTAAGATCTACCTCAACATCTGGATCTCACAGAATCGAGGAAAATGAGTCTTCTTTTATGTGTACTAACTCAAAAACCATTACTGGGAAAATAAAGAAAATGCTACCACGTTTCATGGGATTTCAAGCCTGGAGAGGTGTTTGCAACCCGAGAGAATAGCTTTGTCAATATAGAGCATAATTTCACTACAACAGATTACAAAGAGTCGGAGACCCCGAGTCAAGAAGATGTTTATTTGAACGAGGATTTGTTTCATGTTTAAAATTTTGGATGATCAGTCTCAAAGTTGTGGCTGATAACGTGAACCACGAATGCCACCGAAGGAAAGCAATGCTTGTGGTTCAAGCATTTAATGCAGCAGTAAAAGAAAGAGCAAAGTGACTCGGTAATTTTGACCGAGCTAGTCGAGGCATGCCAATATCAACGCTTGCCACGAAAAAAGGATGGGGGTGGGCGGAGAAGCTGACGATGTAATAGAAACACCAGACAAGCTGTCATTTCAGTGTTCCTGGCAAGGGAAACAGAGTCGATGTGATAATAATGTTTTAGAGAAGCTGTCCAGAAAAACAGGATAGGAAACTTGACACAGTTCTATTACTCACTACCTGAACTGCACGGAGATGTTAGGAGAAGCCGGAGAGGGAAAATAACGTTAAGTCTTGATGTGATCGCTACCGCGCCACACGAGTTACACCTGCCATTATCAGTTTCCACCCCCTAACCCCCCCTTCATCCTTTGGGTAGGGACTATCTATCGCAGGCTCTATTTTTACAATCTCAGAAATGGGACATAAGTGGATTTCTGGAGTGATAGCCCTGCGTATAAAGTTTCATCAAAGCCAAATAGTTCAGAAAACAGCCATGGTGTAAGCCAAAGATTTCTGGGGGAGTCAAGGGCACAGCTGCGTGAAAGAGGGAAGTGAACAACTTCTATATTGAATAAATATCAGTTTAGCAGGTGATAGTGCTTAAAATTTTAATAGGAAATAGGGCCACAGAGGCTAGAAATCAGAATGAAGACTTTTTTTTTTTTTCCTACTGTTTCCTAATACTGAAAACCAGCTGCGGTTTACAGCATTTGGGATTCTATTAAAATTAGTCAATAGTGTATTGCCTCTGACATTTATTTTCGCCTTCGCCCGTGGCATTGTGGCACATGACGGCTCCCTGCAGCTTGTTGTGTTTATTCTGTGCTTTGGTAGCCTTGAACATTTGACTGTTAGGTGTAATTCAGGTGATAGCTATAGAATTTTGCAATTAATTGTAACTGAATTTGGAAAGGGGAACTGCTTCCCTACCACAGCTTTCTAAAATGGCATCTGCAATAAATAAAAAAAAAAAAATTCCCCCGAATTGTAACTCATTACAGGAACGTCTAGGGTGCAATGAGACGCTAAGGGGTTCAAGTGGGGGACATCAGCAAGACTTAATCCCGTAATAAAATGGGCGATAGTTTTTCACGTGGTTTCACTGACTATTCCGTGGAACAGTTAATTTTTAAAAGCAAATGATCTCTAAATGTGTGAACCTGTAAGAGAGCCACTCAGATCCGGGTTCCTTTTGGTTACCAAGGAAACCATGTCATAGACATTCACATAAATAAACTCTAGACAGTGGGAGGAAGCAGCATAAATATAGGAACAGGTTCCCTGGATTCTTTCTTTCTATGAGAAAAATTCTCTCTCCCTGTCACCGTATACGCACCAAAAAATCTACGAAATAGGAGAGTCATACCTTGTCCATGACAGATGTAAGCGGGATAATACTACATTTACGCAGAATGTGAGAATTAACCGGGGGCAGGCCTCTAAAATTGCCCGTGTTCGAAGTTTCCGAGGTGAGCACCAGGAAGGCTGATTTTCTCATTGGGATTTTAATGGGTTGTTCATTTACACACTCACGAAAACAGGTCCTGATGTTATATTTTACTTCTTTTCTATACCTATCCCTCCGAGAAAACAGATAGAGATTGTTTTCGTCTTGCAAAGTTGTGCCACACTACCTATCCAACAAAAGCTCAAAAATAGGGTCAAGTTTATATCTTCAAATTTTTGTCGAAGTTGTGACTCTCAGAGGTGATCTCAGGCTTTAGGAGATCTGAAAATATTTCAGAGTTCTGAAAACTATGAGGCATCTAAATATAAACCAAACAAAAATAAGATTTTAACAACCCTGCCTTTTTAGGCGTTATGATACAAATTCTTTTTTTTTTTTTTTAAGTTTATTTATTTGCTTTGAGAGAGAGCACAAACAGGTAGGGGCAGAGAGAAAGACAGAATTCTAAGCAGATTCTTAGCCATGAGCGCACAGCCTGATGCCGGGCTCGAACTCATGAACTATGAGACTATGACCTGAACTGAGATCAAGAGTCGGACATTCAACTGACTGCGTCACCTAGGTGTCCCTATAATACAGATTCTATGAATTGATATTGTATTCCTCTTTTCAATGCTTTCTTGGCATTAAATACCAACTTTAACCTATTCAATCAATCAGCAGAATGGGCTCTTTAGTTTTTGCTGGATGGCCACATGTCCCCTTCGCCAATAGGGCAGACCTCTGTTTTCCTCTGTAGGACTAGCTGTTCTCTCATTCTAGGGCATCAGACAGGGAAGATCAACAACGGTTTTTCTTGGGTGTAGACCTAAGCCTCAATCCAAGTCTAATTCTCCACCAGAGTAATGCAGTTAGAAGTTGGTTGGAACTCACTTCCTGCTGTGAAAAATCCTGATCTTGCCTTATTATCCATCAAGATCTGGCTTTTCAGGGTTACCCTTAATTCTGTCACTTCTTCACCATTCTCCCAATATATGTACCCTCTTCCTTAAATTAACTAGAATAGGTTTCATCTGAGTTGAGCCAAAGGCTTCTAATTCAGGATTCTGCCTCTGGCTACAGGAGCAAAAATATTTTATAATAAAATTACTCTAGCTTCCATCATAATCAATGTAAAAAATGTCCTATTTTCACTAACCTGTCTTAAATAACTTTGTTTAAGTCAATGCATTATTTATATTTACCATCTTATGCAGAACTAAATAGAATCCTTTATTTAAGTGTTAAAAGGATAAAATCGAGTTCCGGAACTGTAGGTTTGGAATAAAAAGTATACATCCAGTGTCTCTGGGTCCTTTAGTATAATGAAAGCTAAAATTTTACTCATTCTCCATCGTGAACAGAATAATTGCCTCACTGCAAACTTCAGACTGAGTCCCGAATGTATTTCAGTAAGTGGAAAACAGGATCTATATTTTAAAAATATTTATAAATCTTAGAAAAGAAAATGCAGATTTGTAAGGTATATAATAGATGTGTAGCATATGCACAGAAAATTTAAAACAAGGTGATGATTACTTCCATTAAAGCCATTTGTAGGCGCCTAGGTGGCTCAGTCAGTTGAGCATCTGACTCCAGCTCAGGTCATGATCTCACAGTTGGTGAGTTCGAGCCCCATGTTGGGCTCTGAGCTGACAGCCCAGAGCCTGGAGCCTGTTTCAGATTCTGTGCCTCCCTCTCCCTCTGTCCCACCCCCACTTACTCTCTCTCTCTCTCTCTCTCTCTCAAAAATAAATAAATATTTTTTTAATTAAAAAAAAGCCATTTATAATTTTAACCCCCAAAAGTTTGCATTTTGTAAATATTACCTTATGTTTTTGTTCATTCACTCATCAAATATTTATTGAGTGTCATTGTGGGCCAGAAATTGCTTCAGCGCTGAGGACACAGCAGTAAACAAAATGCCTGCCTTCATGAAGATTATATTCTGGTTAGAAATACAAACATTAAGGCGTGCCTGGGTGGCTCAGTCGGTTAAGCCTCTGACTTCGGCTCAGGTCATAATCTCACTGTTCGTGAGTTTGAGCCCCGCTTCGGGCTCTGTGCTGACAGCTCGGAGCCTGGAGCCTACTTCGGATTCTGTGTCTCCCTCTGTCACTGTCCCTCCCCTGCTCTCTCTCTCTCTCAAATAGATACACATAAAAGAAGGGGGGTGGGGGGGGAAGAAATACAAACATTAACAATATGTAAGAAAAATGATATTGTGTTTGATCATGATGAGTCTAAGCGGGCAAAAACAGGAAAGGAGATTCATGTCACAGAGAGGAGAAGGAGAAGGCCTCTGTGGAAGGGACTTTTGATCCAATATCAGAACAAAGGGAGGGAGACACCCATGGCATATTTGACAGAAGAATAAAGAATGTGAATTTTATCATGGTTTGCTTTGTTAAACTCTTCTAGTGCTGATCATTGGCCATTGCAAGAAACACCCAACAGATAATTACCAAAAGAGAGATAGCAAGTAGAAAGGCCCTGAGGTCGTGGAGAGTTTGCTGTATTTGAAGGGAAAAAGGAGTTCAGGTGGGAAGTCAGTGAATATGGCATTTTAGCTGAGCAGAAGGAACAGTGTGAGAGATTAAGCTGGAACGGAAGGATGGTCCAGTGAGCAAAGGGCCTTGGAGGTCTTGCTGGAAAACGGGGCTCTAGTCTAAATGAGAAGTCCGACAAAGATTTTAAACGAGGGAACTGCTATAATCAAATGAATATTTTCAAAGGCTCATTCTTGAACTTTCAGGAATGGGAAATGAGAAGGTGAAGGAACAGCACAACCACTTAGAGACTGTTGTGTTTAAGTCAGATTTACTCAAACACATGTCGGAAATGGAGTTTTGAGGAGAACCATTGACACAAACGTCCTTTCTGGAAACAGCTAATTCTAATTCAGCTTAAATGTGTCAGAGAGATCTTTAACCTCTAATAAAAAATTAATCTGTAATAAAAAATTTATTTGGTAATGTTTATTTATTTTAGAGAGAGAGAGGGTGAGCAGGTGAGGGGCAGAGAGAGGGGGACAGAGGATTCAAAGCAGGCTCTGCCCTGACAGCAGCAAGCCCAGTGTGGGGCTTGAATTCACCAACGGTGATCATGACCTGAGCCAAAGTCAGATGCTCAACGACTGAGCCACCCAGGTGTCCCTAACCATGGCATTTAAAAGTCCCCAGCCTGGGGTGCCTGGGTGGCTCGGTCGGTTAAGCAGCCTACTTTGGCTCTGGTCATGATCTCCCGGGTTCGTGAGTTTGAGCCCCGTGTCTGTGCTGACAGCCTGGAGCTTGCTCTGGATTCTGTGTCTCCCTCTCTCTGCCCCCCACTCCTTGCACTCTGTCTGTCTCTCCCTCAAAAATAAATAAACATTAAAAAGAATTTTTTTTAAAGTTCCCAGCCCAAGAGCAAACCATTGCCTATCAAGATAGAGTGGTTTCTTTCCTCCGTCTTCACAACATGTAACACCACCGGTGCTCATCTTTTTTATTCACTATTTACCTTCTTTCACCATAATGCAGGTACCAGGACGGTGAGAACTGGTCTTTCATGTTAATTTTTTAAATTACTAGATATTAGTTTAGAGCAAGTTTAGGTTTATAGAAAAAAATCAAACTTCAAGTACGAGAAGTTCCCATCTATCCTCCTGTGCACACCGTATACATTAGCGCAAGAGATCTTGCACCTGTGCGCTGCATTGCTTACCATGATGAGCCAACATTGAATCGTCATTATTAGCCACAGTCCAAAGTTTACATTAGGCTTCACTCTTTGTGTTTGTGCATTCTATGAGTCTCGACATATGTGTGATGGCACGTGTCCAGACCCACCATTACAGAATCATACGGAATCGTTAGGCTACACTGGGCTCCGCCCGTTCATCTGTCCCTCCCCCCACCCTGCCCAGCAACCGCTCATTTTTGTAGAGTCTTCCTAGTTTTGCCTTTTCCAAAATATCAGATAGCTTGCATCAGACGGTGTGTAGCCTCTTCAGATAGGCTTCTTTCACTTACCAATATGAATTTTAGGTTCCTCCTGTCACTTCATGACTCAATAAGTCATTTGCCGTTATTGCTGGAAAATACTGCATTGTATGGATATACCACGGTTAGTTTCTTCCTTCATCCGTTGAAGGACGTAAGTTTTGGTAGTTGTGAATAAGTATGCCATGAACATTTGTGTGCAGGTTTTGTGCGAACAGAAATTTTCAACTCGCTTGGGTGAATACCAAGGAATGCAATTGCTGGATAATATGCCTGGGAGTCTACTAAGTTTCGCGAGAAGTCAAGAAATTACCAACTCTCTTCCAAAGTTTTTTTGGCCTCTTACCAGCAATGATTGAGGGTCGCGGTTGCTCCACATCCTTGCCGGGATTCTATATTGTCATTTTTGTTTGTCATGTTGTCATTTTGTTTGTCATTTTGCACACCATTCTAATAGGTGTGCGGTGGTTAAGTCATTACTGTTTTCACATTCACTGTTAAATCCCCAGTATCTAGAAGCATATCTGACAGAGCAGAGGTGTGGGGTGGGGGGGGAGAGAGAGAGAGAATGACAAAAGGAATCAATCTAAAAACTATTAAAACTAAGAATGAGAAAACTCAGATACATTGCACCCAGATCAATAGTCTTAAGCACAAACAACAGGGTAGTATAAACAGAATTACCAGGATTTGGACACAAACTACGTAACTGTATTGAGGTGAATAAAATAATATTTTAATAAATGGACAAGCGTGGAGAGTTTTTAGCTAGGACAACTAAAAGTTTTGGAGGCTCCCCAAAATAAATCCAAAAGATAAATCTTATTTTAGTAAAAATTACCAAAAAAAAATTTTTTTACATTGACCTAGCAATTAAAAACATTGACCTGGCAACTGAAAGACTGCATCGAGGAAGGAATATCCTAACGAACACTGTAAACCAGTTGCTTCACATCAAGCAGCATTGCATTTGTTGGAGGGAAGCTGCCTTCATCTCACTTCTCCAATCGCGTCCTCCTCAAAGACTAGAGTGAGGGTCACCGGCCTCTTGTGTGCCATCTGAGTACAATCCCACCATCTCCCCAATTCTGAAGCATCTTTCTTGCATTAAAATTATTTTTCCCCAAATGTCCTTTTATCGGGGTTAAAATGTAATTTAGCTTCATCCGGCTCTGCTTTGAACCAGTTTTCTTTCATAAGTAACACTCCAAGCATAAGAGGCTTGCCAAGTAACTTGCACTTCCCACACAGAGGCACACATACTAGAAAGTGTCACAGTGGAAATTGGAGACCGGGTCTCTGAACAATACCGACATCTTTGAGGAAAACAGTCCATAAAAGATGCAATGAAATACACAGAAAGGCATTTGGACACGAGCCTTATTCTCATGAACGTCCCAAATGCTGCCCCATGTATCGGCTGTTTTGTTAGTCAAGGACAGAAAATCCATTTGTAGAAATCATCTATCAAGAAGTCGTATATTAGGATCATTTGCCTTCCAGGGATCCTTGCATACAATTCCAACAAAAGGAAAATGTCATACTGCCAAAGCCTTGACTGGGCCAGGCAAGCCCAAGAACAGCTGCTTCTATTTTCTCGATTCACATCTGTGTCTAATAATTCATGCTTGACTTTGATGTGGTCATTGGCAAGTCAACATTTCCCCAAATCCAGGGTTTCAACCCAGAATAAAGTTTCATGCTTTGTGTTTTTAAGAACTTAACCCATTTCCCCCACTTAAACTCCCTTATCACTCTTAATGCAATGGCATGTGACTACAATGTCTCACTGTATTCTAGTGCCAACATACATCATGTGTGCAGGTAATTCACACACCGTCCATCTTCTACAGGTTCTATTTGTCCCTGAACATTCATAGATGCTTATAAATTAGTTCTCGTAGCAGTGTACCTTGTTAGATATACCCTACTAGATCATATTTTATGACTATGTTCCTTTATTCAGATTATCTACTCTCACCTAACTTCGTGTGATCTATAAATACAGCATCACCTCATTCATTTATTCACTCAGGAAACTTATTGAAAGCTGAGAATTTTTCAGACACGAAAAGGCCCTCAGGATAAAAAGTTAAATTATTCCTATTCTGAAAGTCATGTCAAGGGAAGAAGAAAACACCAAAATTAATCATTCTAACAATCATAAAATTAGAATAATGCTATAATTTCTTGCATCTAATAGAAGACAGGTCTCAGATATGTGGTAGAGGCCAGGATTTCACCATTGACTTTCCAGAATCAAAGGTGGTTCCCCAATTCCTCTAAGCTTTGTTTGTCATTCAGTGAAGAGGGAGAAAGCGAGACTTGCCCATGTATAGGACACATGGGAGAGGCAATCAAGGGCAGGGTGAGGAAGGATTGAGACCATTTATGGGAAGGTGCTCATATGTGCCATGCATTTTTTAGAACAATTTTTTCCTAGTGATTTCTCCCTATTTCCATTTATCTCCATATTTATGCTTTTATTGCACTGCAATTTCATTCTCTTTTCCAACATGAAATACAGTATGATACACTTAAATTGCTGTAACATATTAACTGAAACAAGGTCTTCAAAAGGCCACTGTAAATCTCACTGTTGGTGCTATTCAGAAATGATCTTCTTTAGTTAAAATTGTTGACTCTTGGGGCACCTGGGTGGCTTGGTCGGTTAAGCATCCAATTCTTGGTTTCAGGTCAAGTCATGATCTCATGGTTTCATGAGTTTGAGCCCCACAGCGGGCTCTGCATTGGCATTGCAGAGGCTGCTTGGGATTCCCTCTCTCCCTCTCTCTGCCCATCCCCCACTCACTCTATCTCTGTCGCTCTCAAAATAAATAATTTAAAAAAAATTGTTGACTCTTATCCCACCCACACACCACTGTAGTCTTTATTTCTCTGTTTTACATGTAAGACACGTACAAGAAACCTTGTCAAGTAGTGTGCTTTCAGCTCTGACATTCCCCTGGTTTCTTGGTCAATAGAAGACAACCTCAGTGATTATCGTCTTCTCCTCGCACTCCCATAAAATGTTTCTTCACTTATGTTTAGCATTCAAGCTCTATGAGACCTTTTTTGTGTACGATTCAATGTTGTAACACCGTACTTAGGAGAGCGTCTGCCATAAGGGAGGTGCTGCTGCTGGAAATACATGAAGTCAGTGAACCCTGTAATAAATTTATTCCAAGGCACAAAATACTAACTGATCAAATGTTACTGAAATATACCCTCCAAAATGTTCATTTTGAAAATCAGGTGTTCTAAAAGGCTTTGTCAGAGGACTAAGAGGGAATCCCAGACTTGGATTGCAGATGACATAAACCTCAACAAACCTCAAACCGTGCTGAGGAAGACTGGGAACGAGTAGACGCGTCAAGCATATCCAGGACTTTCTTCTTGCCACTCGCTGTGAGGCCAATCCCGGGAGCAATGATAGACCTCATCCCTCCCTAATTTACTCACATAGACAGAGCACATTTGTACTCTTAACATCCAGACATTTAAAGTAAAGCCTTTTATCGGGTTGAAATGAGAAAAAAAAAAAAAGTAGAACCAAAAGTCCAATCTTCAACCAACCTTTTCCTAAGCTGTTGATGCAGGTTCATGGGACCATCGGTCACAATGTGGCTGACACTAAATGACACATCATGGCTTCTCTTAGATGTTGTGTCATTTAGTTTTTCAAGGAAAGTCAGAGAATCGAGTTGTCTTAAATCATCATCTGAATAAGAAATATGTGCATTCAACCACCCTAATCTGTATCAAGAGCTGAACCTTTTTATTGTTTTATCAGAAGTAGAGGTTTATTTCTCACTGACCCACCGCCCTAAGAGTTGCTGTATCCAAAGTGAATCCTTCTCTGTTTTTATTAAACTTGACTTTGGTAATATTGGATGCTAACACATTTTGCAGAGCATATTGTAGACAAGAATAAGCTTTTGTCTATTTTAGTAAGTGAATAACTTAGAAATTATATTTGTTCTGTCTTGCTTATTTCTAATGGAGAAATAATCTTATAAAGAAATCCTTTATATATTTGTCCAATTGCGGGAGTCTTTCTAATTTGCAAAACTCATTAAGAGCACTGATACTTGTTGGCATTCATATTCCCAGCTCCTCTTGGTGACTCAGGATATAGTTAATCTTGGCAAGCAGAACAAACTAATTTCTCATACAATCCCTTCAAGGCTTGCAGGCTTTAGTTCAGAGTCACCAGTATTTATCTTCCCTTTTTAAACTGAAAATTCCTTTTCCTTCAAAATGAAGATGAAAACAATAGGCGATATAGAGGACTTCTTCCCCTCTTGCCCAAACAGTACTGGTTTGAAATATACATTTTTAATTCAGCACAGAGCCTGACGCAGGGCTCAACTTCACTGACTGGGAAACCATGACCTGAGCCAAAGTTGGACGCTTAACTGACTGAGCCACCCAGGCATCCCAAAAACACCTGCTCATTTTAAAATATAGTGTCCCTGATACACTTCTTGGGGATATATACCACCATATTATTATTATTTTTTTTTTTGCCTTGGAGGCCAACTTTCCATATTGTAGATAGAAGCGTCTATCTATGAATTCATTTATCTCAGGTCCTGAACGTTTCTGGAGACCCCTCCCTCATCTCCGTGAACTCTTCACTCCTAAATTATCACCATAAACTATAATGATCCATTCTAATCCTTCCCAGGAAATGAATCCTCACAGTCTGCCCCAAGCTCTGAGATTTTAAACATTAAATGTCAATATCTTGTTTTAAATGTTTGTTACTGTGCCTTCACCAGAGGAAAAATAAATCATCAATTGCAAAAGACAATAAGTCAATGAAATCGGGGGGAAAGTAACAATTGTGTTGTATAAATATAATAATGTGATTACATTATTTTCAGAATAGCTGTTTGAAAAAAATCATTTTATAAAACTTCACAAACATTCCATCTATTTTTAATCCATACTCCATTTCTTTACATTTGCACCAAGTACAGGTTTTTGTATATAATACCGCAAACTCAAAAGAGTCCCTTTGGTAGAGTTAAGAGTTTTGGTCTCCTATAGTGAAACATTTTGGCATTAGAATTTCTGCTTTAACTACTAGTCATGCTATTTCCTTATGGATCTCACAGCAATACCTTTCTCTGGGCTTCATTTTCTTCCTCTATAAAGCAATAGCTCACAAAGTATCCACAAAGACATAGAAATTTATCCTTTCAACCAGCAACTATGTCTTATTTATGTATTTATGCATTTATGTATTTATTTATTTTTAAATTTATTTTTAATTTATTTTTTTTTAATATTTTTATTTAGTTTTGAGACAGAGAGAAAGCACAATCTGAGGAGGGGCAGAGAGAGAGAGAGCACGAGACGGGAATCCAAGCAGGCTCGAGCTGTCAGCACAGAGCCTGACGCGGGGCTCGAACCCACAAACCCCCAGATCATGACCTGAGCTGAAGTCGGATGCTTAGCCGACTGAGCCACCCAGGCGCCCCCCAATGTGTCTTTTTTAAATTCAACTTCCCTTATCAATTAAACGTTATTCCTTTGTGTTTGGTTTAGCTTTCCTTACAAATTTTGGAATCACCCTGACAAATTATATAGTAATGGTTTCAGCTGCAATTCTTTTGAATCAATAAGGTCAGTTCAGTTTTGGGGGGAATTGACATTTTAACAATAGTGAACTTCACCACATTGAGTCTCTGTACTTTTATTACATCTTTCTTTAATGTAATTAATCAGTGTATCTGTACATTTATTACATCTTCTTTTCTTTAACTCATCAGTGTTTTGTTATTTTCAGCACATCTACAGATATTGTATATATTTGGAAGATTTGTACTTATTTCATATATTAGCATTTTTAGTAATCATACCAGTAGTATTTTATTTCTGTGTTTCATTATTTGCTGCTAGCATATAAAAATATAATTGACTTTGAACATTTACCCTCTAAGTTACCATATTGCTCAAGTCACATTTCAGCCTTGGTATCTTTTTATACAGTCTAAGGATGATCTATAGAGATAATTTGGTGACAGTCTCATTGTTATTTCTTCAAATATTTCTTCTTCCCCATTCCCTCTTTTATTTTCCGGGTTTCTGGTGACACATATTTTAGATTATTTAATTTTGTTCTTAGTTCATTCATAGTTTTTAGATGCTCTGGTCATTTTATTTTCACAATGTGTGTGTGTGTGTGTGTGTGTGTGTGTGTGTGCGCGCGCTTCAAGTTGTGTAATTTCATTTTGACCTATCTTTAAGTTCACTGATAATTTCCTCTGCTGTGTCAAATCTGTTGTTTAGCCACCAAAGCCATTCTTTGTCTTTGTCAATGTGTTTTTCCATTTGATTCTTTCTTACAGTTTCTAAATGTCTGCTGAAATTACCTTGCGGATCATACACATTGCCCATCTTTTGCACGGGAGACTTCAGCATATCATTGGCATTATTTTAAATTCCATATCTGATGGCATCTCTTTCCCATTGTTCGATCTTTTGACCATGTGCTATTTTTTTGCTTCGCTCTTCGTATCCCTTATGATTTGCTTTCTTTTGTGGAGAGCGATTTTCTTGTACTGTACTGAACAGTAGAGATGGAAGCAAAGTAATTATTATGACATTGGGCACCTTTTCCTTCTGCTAAAACTCTACTGGGGAGGTTGAATCAATCTAGTCAGAGGTCGAGGTTTTTTTTATTATTATTGCTTTTTGCTGTAGCCACAAATTCCTCTAATTCCTCTAATGTTACCTTAGGTTTAGAGGGGAGACCCAAACCACAGCCTCCAATGTCGGTTCCACTCTTGGCTTTAGGCCTTCCCTTTACGTGGTGCCTTAGATTGTGCTTCATGATCTTCCGCTCCTACCAGTGAAGTTACTTGTACTACTTACTACCGGATGCCCGTGAGCCTGATGGAGAGGAAGGAGAAGGAGCATTCCTGTTATTCGTCTTCAGTCTTTGGCAGACCCCAGGGTCCCAGGGGTAAGGGTATTCTCACTTATCTGGTCCTGTCCCTGGCCGTCGCTCTGGGCCCAGTGTCCTCGCCTGCTCCTCCACACTGGTGGGAGTTAAGAATTTTTTTCTATTCTATTTCCCTAGACGTAATAGGTTTTCACCTGTGGTCTAAAAGCAACAGATTCTGTTTTCTTTCCTAAAGTGTTTCGGAGCTGTATTCTGTAGAAAAGGTAGGGAGAAGGATCCAGACAGTGTTCCATGACTTTCCAAGGTCTCTGGGACTCTCCTCCCCAGGCCTTCACCATAAGAGGAGGGATGTTTTATAGGATTCTCATCCTGCCCCTGATCTTATTAAGAAGATCCTCTAAGAGATGTACGAACGGCAACAAAAATGGTCTCTTAAACGCAAACCAACACTAAATGGGTGGTACCCAAAGAGGAGGCAGAGACAGGTGTTGAGTGAACTAGGTAAAGGGAATTAAGAGGTACAACTTTAAGTTAGAAAGTAAGTAAGTCAGAGAGATGGAAATTACCATATAGAGAATATAATCAATAAGATTTTAAAAACTTTGGTGACAGATGGTGACTATATTTATCATAGTGAGCACTGAGTGGCATATAGAATTGTTGAAACATTATGTTGGCCACCTGAAACTAATGTAACAGTGTATATTAATTATACTTCGGGGGTGCCTGGATGGCTCAGTCGTTACGCACGTGACCAGCTCAGGTCAGGATCTCCCAGTTCGGGAGTTCAAGTCCCACATGGGGTTGGCACAAGCCCTGTTTCTCTCTGCCCTTCTCTCTCTCTCTCTCTCTCTCTCTCTCTCCCCTCCATCTCCCTTCACGGGATTCTCTCCCTCCCTCTCTCTTCCCCTTGCTCACTTGTGCTCTGTTTCTCAAAACATATAAGTAAATAAATGTGATTGTTCCGAAGAACACACTCTAAAAAATGTATACTTCAAAACAAAACAAAACAAAACAAAACAAAACAAAACAAAACAAAAAAAACTCCTATAAGTAGGAATCAATGCCTTTTCTTTTTCTGGACTACATATGGTTCTGTATTCTGATCTCTTCCTAGGTCACACTCAACTCTTTGTAACTAATTAAAAAATTAGTTGAATTTTTATCAATGTCTGGCCACAGCTGCTCCTGGAAGCAAATGCTTACTTCCAGTTTCTCCCTGGAGACAACAGTCTTCCTTTAGATTTTATTTTAGTTGGTAGCCCTGAAACTTCAGCTCTCGGGTGGGTTCAGGGAAATTTGTGAAATCTGCTGATTGTCCATATCGGGTTTGTTGGAGGTGTTGCTGTGCGTGGATGGAATGTTCTCCCAGCTTTCTACATACTTAGTCAAAGCTGGAAGTCCCCATGAGCTGGAACTTTGCAATCGTTAAACAAGCTCATTTTAAAAACCAAAAAAAAAAAAAAAAAAAAAAAAAGTAAAGAAACAAAATGAACAGTGCTTTCATGATTTGACATAATCTTTCCAAACACAGGCTCATTTTTTTTCTCTCCTTTATAGTCAATTAACTTAAGGGATTTGACTTTTCCTTTGGCCATTACATGTCAGCATACGCACATATCAATCCAATTCAATCTGCTACCTGTTCAGTTTTGCCCCTGAAATAATACTGTCTCCACTAAACTCACCATTGCAATAGATATTTTCCATTCTCACCTTGGTCTCTCAGCCACATGTGACACTCATAAGTACTCTCTTCTTTTAAAAAAAAATAATGTTCATTTATCTTTGAGAGAGACAGAGACAGAATGCGAGTGGGTTGGGGCAGAGAGGGAGACACAGAATCCAAAGCAGGCTCCAGGCTCCAAGCCCTCCGCACACAATCTGACGTGGGGCTCGAACTCACCAGCTGCGAGATCATGACCCGAGCCGAAGTCGGACGCTCCACCAACTGAGCCACCCAGGCACCCCATAATTACTCTCTTCTTTACCAACTCCTTCCCTAAGCTTCATAACCCCAGTCTCCAAGTCTTCTACCTACGTCTCAGGTGGCTGCTTCTGGGTTTTCTTTACGGCTCATTTTCTTCCTCCAAGATATTAAATGCTGGAGTTCCTCAAGGTCGGAATGATGATCCTGTTCTGTTCTCATTCGTTCATTCCTATAGCTTCAACAACTCTCGTTACACCAACACTTGCCAAATTTACACGTCTAGCGGGCTTTCGTTCATAGCTCTCATCCTTTTTTGTCCAGCTTTACTGAGGTGTAACTGGCAATATTGTGAGACGTTTAAAGTGTACGACGTGATGATTTGCGAGACGTATACATTGTGAAAAAAGTCCCCATTGAGTTCATTAGCACATCCATTACTTCACGTGTTTGCGTTTTCCTTTCTTTCGTTAGAACGTTTTAGTTCTACTCTCAGAAAACGTTTATGACACAATACGGTGTTATCAGCGATGGTCACTGGATCCTCAGATTTTCTTCATCTTGTACCTGGAAGATTGTACCTTTTTACCAGTGTCTCCCTATTTCCCACCCCCAGCACCACCGGGCCAACCGCTTGTCTACCATTTCTCGCACAGCTCTTACTCTGATCGATATTCCTATGTGGATGCATTTAAGGCGTCAGAAACTTCAAATATTCTAAACCGAACTCCTTTATCCTCGCTCGCTGATGAGCTCCCATTAAGCTGTCTCCACAAGTTAGAATCCATGCAGTGACGTTCTGCACGTTGATGGATGGCCCAGTAGTGGTCTGGGCCACCTGTTTGGTATTTCACTCAATACCCTCTGGTCCTGTTCTTGCCCGGTCTCTAACGGGCCACTTCCATCTGCAGAGTTTTGTTACTAGGGCTATCCGTCTTTACAATGTAGTGGGGTGTGACAGAACCTATCTTTGGCCACATAGTCATTCGATACCCCACAATCAAAGAGGCTGTCTCTAGCACTATCCACTCGTCCACCAAGAGCTAGTTTTCCAATAGTGTGTCCTTTTATGCTATAGATGACATGCATTTGTCTCAGAATCCCAGGGCTCTATGCTGTGATCCTCCTACTGGAGTGGGGCTGGCTATAAAACTAACACAAGCATCTATTTTTTCCACCGTAGATATGTCTACTACTGGAATATCTGCCAACTTTTAGGCTTGGGCAGCGGTTTTTATTGTCCTCCCGCCTGAATTTGCTACAGAATTATTTCTCTATCTAGGTCCAATTCAACACTGGTAGATCTCCATATCACTAAGTACATGAGATGGAGAAATGCAGAATATGCTGCCTCCTTAACTAAGACATGCTTACCAAGTACAGGCAACCTTTCTTGATGGTAGAAAGGTTACAATTCAATAATTTGTCCTTTATAGGAGATGTCCCAGCATACCTCAGCCCCACTGAACCTCAAAGCACTTAATTTATAGATCAGGCCCTAAATCTTGGTAGGGTGCACTTCTCACCTTCTAAGATGTTTGTTTTTTGTTTTTTGTTTTTTGTTTTTTGTTTTTTGTTTTACTGAGGCTTTCCATATACTAGTCACATCTTGCTCATCCGGTGCAATTCACAAGATGGCAGCAATAGAATGGATTAATTCGTGGTCCTGCAGAATATCCAGATGGTCTAGGTCCCTTTGAACTATCTTATGACAGAGGGAAGAAGAACAACGTAACCCCTAGTCCGTGTCAATTCCAACCGGTGTCCAGCAATTTTTCAAAGGTCTTTCCCTCATCCACAATTATATGGCTAAAAGGCAATAGATTTCCGGGAGAATCACGTCATGTGCAGTAAGTGATGTTGCAAATCCCTTTCTCATAGACATTCATTAAGCCCATCCTTAGATAAGTGGATGGACTCTGAGTCTGATAACTTACTTAGGATTATGTATCAGATCATGACTTTTTAAAAAAATTTTTAATGTTTATTTATTTTTGAGAGAGACAGAGACAGAATGTGAGTGGGTTAGGGGCAGAGAGAGAGGGAGACACAGAATCTGAAGCAGGCTTTAGGCTCTGAGCCATCAGCACAGAGCCTGACGCGGGGCTCCAACTCACGAGCTGTGAGATCATGACATGAGCTGAAGTCGGACGCTCACCCGACTGAACCACCCAGGCACCCAGATCATGACTTTTTATTTGACTGTATAAATTACCTGAGATAGAGTGCCTTCTGGATATGCTCATGGAATGCAGTCAGATGAGTCTTCTGGCCTCACATAGGATGCTTTGGTGTGCCTACTGTTGACTCATTCCTGTACTATATGGCATTTATACTTAGTGTAAGCAATTGCTTTTATCACATGTCAGAGGGTCATTCTAGCAGCATGTTGGTCGCATCACAAGGGGTCCTCACCAGCGTGTTAAATCTATCACAAGAGTACTCCAATTTCTATGGACCCTCTCTTATCCAACGAAACATTCTGCCACCCTTCATCAGGACTTCAGGATTCTCCCCCATGTATGCTGTCCCAGCTCTGCATTAGACGTATCCTGTAGCTTCTTCAATGCACAATCCTTCTCTTCCCTTGGATAGCTCTTGTCATCCGTACTGTGCTGAGATTCAAACTCCGTTATTGGTCTGGTTGACAGCAAGAGAGCTAGGGAAGATCCTGAGGGGGTGGGAGCGTTGTCTTGAAGTGCCGAACTTCAGTGCGTTTCGTGATATTCAAGCAAAAGAGAAGGGCCAGGTTTAGGACGAGGTGAGGGAGGGGCCTGGAGGAGCAGGGTCCTAGAGGCCCCCGCATTTGCACAACCTCAAGGCTAGAATGCCTCCTTAAATTTTGTCCCACGTACACACCACTTGCCTCACACTAGTCGCAGTCATGGAAGAGGAGGGGCACTACAATCTACCCAATATGAGTATGCCACTTCTGCATGGTTAGTGAGTTCAGTGAATCTAGATCATGTGTCTCAAGGGCATCTACCTAAATATCCTCTTCTCAGATTCCTGGTCCCACTCCCTTCCCATGAGGTCCTTGAATTTGGTGTAAGAGATGCTAGGGCTGAAAGCTCAACCTTCTCGGAAGCTCCACTGTTTCATAATTAAATCCCGAGCCAAGTTGTTCATTTTGTTTGCCCTCCAGCTGCAAGAAATGAAGGTTTCCTTAAATACTACCAAAAAGACTCTCTGCTTTCAGTTTCTCTCGAAATGGCGATTTGTCGCCCAGACCCTGTCATTTTCTCTCAGCAATGATTCAATGGGACTCAGCAAGAGCCATTCAGTTCTGTTGTTTAGAAGTACGGCTTCTCTCATAATTCTCAAATGCCAGAGAGATGGTATTGACAGATGATTCCCTTCCATTTGCATACCACCTAAGGTCATCACCAAAGTATCGTCCAACAATTTTATTTCTAAAATATCCTAGGTTCTCTTCATATCCCACTTACCAGCAGTATTGGAGTCCTCAGCGCCAACCAAAGGATAACTAACGTAGCTCTAGAATTCTACTCTCTGCATCCCCTCTTGGTAACAACGATCTTAGGTCGGGTTCCTCAGAAATAGACACGAAGGTAAAGAGTTTTACGCTGTAGTCATTCAAGAGTAGTGCTCTTAGGAGATACTCCACTTCAGGAAGTGAAGAACTCAAGATGGGACGCAGAGAGAAATTGTTAGGGACATGTTCCCATTGACAGTTATGTATGGCAGTTTCCAAAGGCTGAAGGTAATGCCCAATGACGAACACAAGTGGGAGCCATCAAAATTGAATATTGCTAGGAGCACCGGTGTTGGTCTGTAGAGGGGATATGGTTAAACCACTTCGGTTTCCACTATCGGGTGAGCTTCATTTTATTTAAGATAACTGACACATTCGGAACACATTAAAACAAAATTGTGTTTTTGAATCATTTTGCATTTCTCCTGGAGAAAAAAAAAAAAAAGAGTCTATGTTCTAAGGCAATTGAAAAGGTCTGTGCATTTTGAGATGGAGAAACGGTCAATTAGAAAAAAGAAAAGGAAAAAAAAACTTTTCAAGCATCAAGTAATGCCACTTTTGATATCACAAGATGATTTGGGGTACAAGGTGGCGATTCTGCTTGGTGTCCCTCCAAGTAGGTTTTGAACATCGAACGTGTTTCAAATGATCGTGACGCGCTGTGTGCTAAACTAACAGGTTATGTGCATGGAATGTGAAGCATGGAACTCAGTGCTGGTCTTCCTCCAAAATGACAGATCTGCATATTAGATAGAGAGAACCCTAATTTCCAGTTTTGCTGAATCAAATTTCTCTTGGTCCACCAGATATTTTGCAGTGGGCATATAGGGTTGCAGTTGGCCAGATTTCCGTGAGAATGAAGGTCAGAGTATCAGATAAAGTCAAAGCATCTGTCTTAAGTTTTTCACCCCTAAATCCAAGGATTACTACCACCAATCTGTCAGACTGTTTGGAAAAACATAGATCAGGGTCGTTGAAAATGATCTGCTTTTTTTTAATAACAACAAAAATCTTTGATTTTCTTGTTTATTTAAAAGCCACATATTTATGAAAGGTGTTTAATCCTCGTGCTATACTTAGAACTCTTGTTGGGGAAACCCTTTCCTAACCAAGATTTAATGGAATTAAATAAAATTAAATCATTGATATATAGTTCTTAGTATATACAAAAGGGATTAATTAATACAAAAACCCCTTTCTTAATAAGTATTTGTTGTCTAAATGATGTGTTGGTTAATGGGTAGTTCCTGAGAGTAATTTCAATTTGGGCTGTAGACTTTTGAGGTTAATCACATCCCTTCTTTCTATGAATTGAGAACCAACATAAAAATAGAAAGAGGCATCAGATGGGGATCAAAATATCGGCTCTATTGTGAGACTGTTGATTTGAAGATGCAGCTTGGATCAATGCCCAGATGCTCTTCCTTTGCTTGATCCTGACTTTGATTCCTTTGCCACCTACTTCAGGGAAGAGAAGTCTTGCTCTAGTCACCTGGTAACAGAAACATGAAACAGAACAGACGGATTCGGAAGACAGGATGACCCAAGGAAGAGAAGCCCCAAGTCATAAGGCACAACAAACATCACACCTACATGCTGCCTAAGAGGAACTGCCCCATTGAATTGTGGACTCTTGCCCACATAAAAATCGAGGAAATTGTTTCTCTTCCTGGAAGGGAGAATGTATAAATAAACTTAAAATGGCAAAATATTACTCCAATGTTGTCCCCTCCTGGAAAAGTTTCCTTGTGAAAACAATAAAGGAATAAGTAAGGCTTTCCTTTAAAAATGATCTGGAAAATGGATCTGTCGTTTGTATCTAATACTGAAGCATGAAGTCTCTGAGCGTCCACTGAAGAATATATCAGAGATACCCCAAGGTAGGTAATGAATACCAAGAGGAAGTGAGATAAAAATTTAATATAGGAAAACTAATGATCTATTGCCATTCTAATTGCTCTGCTCTTCTGTGTCATTTTTCTATGATTTGTTTTTGAAAATATTTCTAAGAAAATAATGAGCTACAAATTTAACATTAACTAAAAGGTGTAGATGCATATTTAAATACTTGTTAAATTCTTGTTGGGAAAACAAAAATTTTAAAGCCCAACTAACATAGTGCATGATGGTAAATTATAAATATGTTCTTGACACAGCATTAGTAAATTAGAAAATCCCCTAGTCAATTGAAAAAAAGTGTCAATATATTTTAGTAGATAGGTACTAAAGTGAAACTATGCATTCTGCTATACTGGAGTATATTCGTAGTTTTACGTATTCCCTATTGCCGCCTATTGCTTTGTTTGCTCATGAACCAATTCCAAACCAACTTTACCACTATTGTTTTATAATGTTTTGTTTTGATCTTTTACAACAGGTTCTCCCAACTTTTACGTCTCCAAGAGCGTTTTGATCATATTTGGCCCTTTACATGTGTTATAGAATAAGATTGCTAGGTTGCATAAGAATGTACATACACATAAACCCAATTGAATTTTTGATTGATAGGATATAAATCCACACATTTATTTGGAGAAAATCGCGATCATTCAAATACCACATCTTCCATTCTTTGAATAGGGTATATCTTTTCTTTTATGTGGATTCTTCTATGACCCTTTTCTCCAGAACCATGAGTTTGGAAGCGTAGGAGGAGAGGAAGGTTTAGTTCGCAGATACATGCTGACTCCGAAGAGACCTCTATCTTTCCAGTAAATGTGAGGAGGATGCCTTATAAGACCCCTCACCTTGATAGCCCTGGGCCTTAGTCTCTACATCTCAGTTAGCTACCAACCAATTGCAAGATAGGACAACAGCAACTGTGGTTCTCTAATACTATTTTTACTCCTCTGAGTTCATAACTTTCTACTAAAATTATCTTGGCTGTTCCCCCACATTTTTAATCTCTCCAATTCCATTAGGGAAATTAAAGAAAATATATTGGGCATTTATAAATACGGAGCACTGGTTGTAAAAAGACTAGCTCACTATTACAAGAAATAGAAAGTCACATATACATTTCATAAAGGCTTATTTTAGGCATTTATTTCAAAATAATAGGAATTGGAAGGCATGCGACAAAACTTGAGAATTCATAATTTAAAATTAAATCTGTAGGGGCTCCTGGGTGGCTTAGTCGGTTAAGTATCTGACTTGGGCTCAAGTCACGATCTTACGGTTTGTGAATTCAAGCTCTGCGTGGACAATTCAGAGCCTGGAGCCTTCTGTGGATTCTGTGTCTCCTCTCTCTGCCCCTCCCTGGCTTGTGCTCTGTGTGTGTCTCTCTCTCAAAAGATGAATAAACATTTAAAAACATTTTTTAATAAATAAAATTAAATCCCTCAATATTTTAACATTAATTATTGTTATTTTATTATATGTCAATACATTAATAACTTAATGCCAAATCATAAGCTTCAAAGAAGAAGTTAATTTCTCAAACAAGGTTCAAGTTTTATGCTTTGGCTCCTTTGTTTCTCTAAAGATTCTTCAAGGATTACTTTGCAGGAGTAGGAGAGAGACAGAGAAGCCCAACTAAAGGCATTCGAACATCACTTTAACTAGAGTAATTCTGTGCTTTCTCTTCCTATTAAGCTGGGATTTCTCACACAAATTTATTTGAAGGAATAATTGCCACAGATAAGAAGTATTTGAAAACCACTGGTCTCTAAAGACGGAGGAGATTCTCAAATATGCCGATCAAACAGTGCCTGGGCTATTGTCTTAAGATCTGAGCACTGTACTCGGTGAGATGTATCCAGTGGGGGAGTTGTTTCACAAGTTCCAAATAAATCTAAACCATGTTCTGTACGATGCTGTTTATCGTTCATTCAACAAGTATTTACGAGGCTTTGACTAAGCCACCGGGCACTACTAACGGAAGAGAGAAGACTGGAGATGTGGTCTCCTGGCTGATGATGCTGACATTCCCTTGGGTGAGGGGAAACAAAGTATATACTTACACAATAATAACCGATATTATTCAAATGGATGCACTAACAAGATGTACCAGAAAAGGAGATGACATTTCTAGACTGTAAATGCAATTTAAATGCATTTGGATGCACTGAAAAACGAGTGGCCAACTCCTACTTGAATTAACAAGTGCGTTAAATGTACTCAGGGAGTGATGCTTCACTTTGCAATTGAATCAGAAGTTAATATCCTGACTGTTGATGGAAGGGATCCTTGATCTCTATATTTTCCCCTTACCTCTATAGTCACACACTTGTAAAATAACTTTTTCTTCATTTTTTTTAAATTTTTTGTTGTTGTTTGTTCTGTTTTTACTTCTCTTAGCCTTGGATGTTTATCTTTTTCTCTTTCTATAATGTCCGTAAAATTAAAAAAAAAAAAAAAAACCAGAAGAATTATAGGTGAGAACATAGGGGCCAAGGAGCTTATTAAAGTAAGCCACATTTTCTTTTTGCTTTTCAATTTGCAAACCCTAAGGGCACCCTTTGTGAAATCTGACACTTCTGCCTCTCTCAGTTTATTAGATCTTGCCGCTGAACAGCAACAAAAGTAGACGACAAGACACTGGAGAAACCCCGAAAGACCTCTCCACTGCTGTGTCAATGAAATCAGTCTGGAACTGGCAATAGCAGGTCCTGACAAGCTGGTGGTGACATCTGTTACCGTATTGATTGTCAGGCTTTGTTCAAAATCTCCGGCCAGCTGAAAGGGTCTCTTTTCTCCTCACCTGCCTACATGTGTCCCCCTAAGGCTACATTCCAGCTGAAGACACAGGAGGCCCAAATTTAAGGTAGCAGTGTTCATCAATGCCAGGACATTACTAGCAAACTTTCCTGCCCCCCACTGGCTGGCCTACCCAGACAGAAATCAGTTTCGTGAGGATAGGAGGAACTTCATTCTGGAAGGAGAAAAATCTCGGATAATCATACAGTAAAGGAAGCAGATTGCTCCCTTTGATTTTTTTGTTTTTAATTTTTGAGACATCGTTTTTGGTTTTTTGCTTTTCGTTTTTTTTTTTTTATTTTTTTGATGGATGAGTAGAAATGGATCTTCCTCTTTTTATTTCTCTTAATCTTTTACCTATCATTTTACTTCAGGGATCAAAAGTGTTTTCGTGAGGGGCGCCTGGGTGGCTCAGTCGGTTGGGCGTCCGACTTCAGCTCAGGTCACGATCTCACGGTCCACGAGTTCGAGCCCCGCGTCAGGCTCTGGGCTGATGGCTCAGAGCCTGGAGCCTGCTTCCGATTCTGTGTCTCCCTCTCTCTCTGCCCCTCCCCCGTTCATGCTCTGTCTCTCTCTGTCTCAGAAATAAATAAAACGCTAAAAAAAATTTAAAAAAAAAAGTGTTTTCGTGAGATTGCATACGCTTTGTGTGTGTAGACAAAATACCTCAAACACTTTGGAATATTAAAAAAATATATTGTGATCGAGAAAGTCATGATTAGGGGAGCCTGGGTGGCTCAGTCGGTTGAGTTATTACACACAGCTAACATGAGGGCTTCCTCTTGTTTGCATTAACATTTGCTAACAACGTAGATCGTTCTCAGCCCCTTAAAGCTCCCCCTCAGAGAGGGGGAAAAATATTCAAAGTTTCAGCATTATCTTTTCTAATCCAAATCACCATAAACACTCACCATGACATTCATCGTTTAGGCCAATTGTATATAATAATACATTTGTTTCGTGAAAGAAAAGAGACTATGGCACGTCGTGAGGACGTTGTGTCTACTTAAGTGTCTGTTGTGGCTAAGTACTACATGTGATCAAATGTGTTAATGCCTGAAAGGAATGCACACGACTCCAAGTCCTTCTTCTTCCATTTGATGGAGGACCAGTAGGAGCCAAGGGAGAATGATACTAGACCCAGGGCTAAATCTCAGCTGACTCCATCCAGTGTCTACCGCACACTTTATAACACAGTGCAAAAACAGCTGTAGAAGAAAGGCAAATTGTAATAGATGCTTAGACAACAATGAGAAAATGCAAAGCACTAAAAGATTACTAAGACAATAACTTTCCAACAAGCTTCAGTTTCTCTATGAAGGTATTCAAAAAAATTGATGAGGAGTGGAGGTCATGCAAGCATGGATACTGTTTGAGTTTTCTGGGGTTCGAGAGCCCCAGAAACCAACTTTAATGCCAATTACTGCTGAACCCTGTAAGAAAATTACCTACAGTAATTTACCAGAAGTTACCAATTTCTTTTAGAAGTCGAAGAAACTAAATGTAGATAGAGAAGGTGAATTGATCACATTTTCCTTGATTGTCATGATAATCCAGATAGACAATACATAAATGTTCAATAGATTTCATTTATTGATTCATTTTGATTGACTGATAGATGGACAGATAGGTAGGTAGATAGATAGATAGGTAGATAGATAGATAGATAGATAGATGATAGATAGGTAGATCTCAATGAGAAAATAAAAAAAAAAGTGGGAGGTGGATGTTGGCCAACTTAAAGAATAAGATAAAATAGTCAAGTAGAGTCTTAGAAATGTATGTGGCATCTGGGTGGCTCAGCCGGTTAAGTGTCCAAACTTCAGCTCAGGTCATGATCTCACAGTTTGTGAGTTCGAGCCCTGTGTTGGGATCTGTGGTGACACCTCCGAGCCTGGATTCTGTGTCTCCCTCTCTCCCTGCCCCTCCGCCACTCATGGTCTGTCTCGCTCTCTCAAAAATAAATAAAGATTTTTTAAAAAGTCATCATTAGAAATGATGATATTGATTCTGTGAAGGAATATTTGAATGAGACGTACGTACCCAAATATAAACTATATTATTTGAACTGTGATATTTTCCCTTAGCATAAGCAGGGAGGGGCAGAGAGAGAGGGAGACATAGAATCCGAAGCAGGCTCCAGGCTCTGAGCTGTCAGCAGCAGAGCCTGATGTGGGGCTCCGGAACCATGGAACCCAGGAACCATGCGATCGTGACCTGAGCTAAAAGTCAGACACTTAATCAACTGAGCCACCCAGTGCCCCGTCATCCAAAATTTTATTTCTGTTATTTAAATGCTACCATTTCCAGGTTAAAAATTTTTGACAAAAAATAGTGTAATATATCCTGGGTGTGTTTATGTTTTAAACAGTATATTGTAAATGGTATTTTGACAGTTTTATGATATACGTTCTTAAAATCTTGGAGCACACATTGCACTATTGACCAATTCGTATTTTGAAATTCTGTTTATTTATTTTTATTTATTAAAAAATAAGTAGCTCCTAAAGACATGAATATAAAAATATTCTATGATTAAAAAAATTATGTGATGGACTATTTAATCTTATAATATTATCTTATATTCATTATATTATAATAAGCATGATTCTGGTGAAATCTTATATCCTTATATGCATCCATACATATGCCTGAGAAAAATTAATAAGAGGTGTATTTTCCTTTCATTGTTACCAGCATTTTTTATATCTTAAGAATTTTAGTGGCGCCTGGGTGGCGCAGTCGGTTAAGCGTCCGACTTCAGCCAGGTCACGATCTCGTGGTCCGTGAGTTCGAGCCCCGCATCAGGCTCTGGGCTGATGGCTCGGAGCCTGGAGCCTGTTTCCGATTCTGTGTCTCCCTCTCTCTCTGCCCCTCCCCCGTTCATGCTCTGTCTCTCTCTGTCCCAAAAATAAATAAATAAATAAAAAAACGTTGAAAAAAAAATTAAAAAAAAAAAAAGAATTTTAATTCTTGCTACAGAAATATATATAGCAGAAATATATAAATGTAACAAAAATATATTTGGTTTGTGCAAAAGTATATGGGATGCCATCACTAGATAGATTTAATTGAAATGTAAGTGTCATTTCAGTATTGGGAACTTTTTCACGGAAGAGCCCTCACTAATCATTTTTATTTTACTATTTATTTCTTTTTACAAATTTATAATTTATGTTTTCCTTCTGGGGGGAACCGATAATCTCTCCAGCTGAGTGTTACAAAGTTTCAAGTATTCTAAGACGCAGGCAGTAGACTGGATCAGTAGTGTGAATCCATTTCATTGAACCCAGTGATCAAAAGCAAAGTGATACGAATGGAAGGAAGTGTCATGGAGAAAATCCCTATACATTCCAAGAGAGAAAAACTGAGGCTCAGGGAAGATACGAAACTCACTGGGGCTGAAACACGGAATCAGACCTCCAGACAACCAGCCCTGGTTGTCATTACACCTTGCAGAATGGTGTCCAGAAGTTTCTGAGAAGTTAATTTGATAGTTGAAATAGCTCCTTCATGGCCTTTTAAGTTGGGATCAATTTTGTGAACTATATTTGTCCAATCCTTTCAGATTTATAGGGTTCTTCTACATACACTTTGCAATTTACTTCATTTCAACTTGGACTTTTGAGCATCTAATATGTCCGAGTCAATTTGTTGGCACTGGGAAATATAAGGGTGCCATTGAAAAACTTCTCTCTTCATGAAGCATATACTCTACAGAGAGAGAAACGTCATACATAGACTGGTAATAACAAAGGGCCACATGCCAAATATAAAATCTATCATTTTCATTCACTCTGCCTAGAAGATTCTAGGCTTCGTGTTTGCTTTTGGTTTTGACTTTGGTAATAGTCCTTGTCACGGTATGCAACAAATGCAGGCTGTTTGATTCACCAGCATAAGTATATGCAGCTACCTGAACTGGTCAGGATACACCCTGTGCCACATAATGACTTCTGGAGGGAAAATGAGTCGGAATTTGGGGTATTGGAAGTGAATGTTAAGTCTGAATTTAAAGATGTGTTTATTAGTTGTGCACAAACAGAAGAAGCAAATCGGGTTTAGTTTCCATTTTTGTAGTTATAGTCCTTGTGCTGAAAGAAAAGAACTCCTTTCTCGTGGTTATTTTTGCCAAAATACATCATCTTTTTAAACCATCAAACAACACGGAAAGCTTCATAATAAAAAGGCGCAATCTCTGTCCCAAACCTGACCATCAACTCGCCCTCCCCAACTGGGCATTCTCAGGGTTTCCACGTTTAGTTCTTCCGTGGTTTTTCCTTCTACCCTACATACCATGTTCCTCCAAACCTTTCTTGATTTACAATATCCTATATTACCTGTTGGCTTCTTCCTATAAAAGACAAGTATTTATCTATCTTCTACCACTCTCAATATACCTAATATGAATATATTCCCCATGTAATCTTATAACTCTATGAGCTATCATTATAATTTAAAATAACTTCTTATTTTAATTCCACTAACTGAAGATATATGATATATGATAAGATGAGCTCCCTCATTCTTCTTTCTCCAACTTTCTTAGTAGCTCCCAAGTCATGCTGGCAAGAAATTTGCTTTTCCATGGTTAGATCTGGTCAACTTGCATTATATTCTGTCATACAACTACTCTCTTAGCACATTCCAATTATACATTATCGTATTATCAGTTATGGTCACTGTGCTATAAACTAGATTCTCAGACCTTATTCATCTTCCAACTATAATTAGTCCCCTTTTACCAACCCCCTCTATTATCCCAACTCCCCAATTCCTAGCAGCTATTTTTATACTCTCTTTCCAGGCGTACAACTTTGTTTTTCAAGAGCCCACATATAAGTGGTACCATGCAGCACTCGTCTTTCTCTTTCTGGCTTATTTTGCTTTAGCATAATGTCTTCCAGACTCACCTGTATTGCAAATTACAAAAATTTCCTTTTCTTTTAAGGCTGCATAATATTTATCTGTGCGTGTACTGTACACGTGTGTGTGTGTGCGTGTGTGTGTGTCACACGTTCTTGATCCATTCATCCATTGACAACACCAATATTTGAATGACTCACGAGCAAAGACACTTCTTACGTATTGTCGTATGCAAAAAAAGAAAAAGAAAAAGTGAGATAATCCTTTTCTTAAGGAGTCAGTCTGCAGAATGAAAACCGCCATACAAATTACTAAAATTCAGTGGAAAGGTATGTGTAAATGTCAAATTTTTAAAAACCACACAGCCAGTTGTTTGGAATTGGCCAGAGCAGAGGGAAGGATCAGGAGGAAGCCTGGACGTTAAGTAGACATAGGTAGCTTTGGAGGAAAAATTTACTGTGCGAAGGTCTTTGACGAGAAATTAAGATATTTTACACATGCACACACATGCCTGCAGGCATGCTCATGGATACAGCATACTCTTCTCCACACCACGTAGTGGTATCATAATCTTGTTGATTAATATTGAGTTTATACTTTTATGATTATGTAAATAATATTCCCAACTAAGTCATGAAATGAACTGTAATTAAATTTCCTTCTTGCAACAAAGAAAGAAAGAAAGAAAGAAGAAAGAAAGAAAGAAAGAAAGAGAAAGAAAAAGAAAGAAAAAGAAAGAAAGAGAAAGAGAGAAAGGAAGGAAGGAAGAAACGAAGGTGTTTTAGATCCTTTATAAAATAAAAGCATCACAGGGGGGCCTAGGTGACTCAGTCGGTTAAGCGTCCAATTCTTTTTTTCCTTTAATTTATTTTTTAATTCACATCCAAGTTAGTTAGAGTAGAATCTAGCGATTCATCCCCTACATATAACACCCAGTGCTCATCTCAAAGAGTGTCCTCCTTAACGCCCCTTGCCCATTTGGCCCAACCCCATACCCACAAGCCCTCCAGCAACCCTCGGTTTGGTTTTTATATTTAAGAGTCTCTTGTGTTTTGTCCCCTTCCCTGTTTTTATGTTATTTTTGCTTCCCTTCCCTTCCCTTATCTATTCCCTTCCCTATATCTATTTTGTATATTGAATTCCACATATGGGTGAAGTCATCTGGTATTTGTCTTTCTCTGACTAATTTGGCTTAGCTTTATACACTCTAGTGACATCCATGTTGTTGCGAATGGCAAGTTTCATTCTTTTTGATTGCTGAGTCATATTCCATTGTACATATATACCACATCTTCTTTATCCATTAATCAGTCAATGGACATTTGGGTTATATCCACAGTTTGGCTATTGTCGATAAAAGCATCCAACTCTTGATTTCTGCTCAGGTCATGATCTCACAGTTCATGAGTTCGAGCTCTGCATCAGGCTCTCACCTGGCAGCATGGAGTCTGTTTGGGATCTTGTCTCCCTCTCTCTCTGCCCCTCACCTTTTTGCTCTCTATTTCTCTCTCTCAAAAGTAAATAAATAAAAATAATAAAACTTTTAAAAAAGAAATAAAATTAATAAAATAAAATAAAATAAAATAAAATAAAGGGTCATAAAGTTTTGGACTGGTAAAATTTAAACTGCATAATTGTTTAGCCAAAAGCTAGAGTGGTTTACGTTTTGTTTTGTTTTGTTTTGTTTCAGTTCTTATAACGCGGTAAGTTCCGTTAGAGTAATTTGTAAAGAAACTCGTTAATTTTGTGAAAACACAAGTTAAAGAATTCATTATACTCTTCTCAGGTTCCGAAATTCACTGAATTCTAGGAGGACTGTAAGGCAAAGAATTGTCGTTACACTCAACTAATTCTAATTAAAAAGTTTTTTCTCCGTAGGTTAAGCTACATGAAATTGTCATTACCCAAACATTTTTAGACCCACCAAATCCAATCTCATATGGTTCAACTTAATGAAATAAAATTCCATTTATAAATTATAGTTCTGCTTTCCAAATGCTGCATTTAGGAATATATTGTAATCTACGCGCAGTTAACCTTGTAACTCATCCCAGTCAATGACAGGGCAATTATAACTTAAAAGCAAAGTCTTAGGATTCTAATATTCCAAGGTGAAAGTCAACTGGAAAATAATACGCTGTGCATTTACTGCAGGACAGCAGTGACTTAGGTATTTTCTGTATTCGAAAGGATAGAATATGGGTAACATGGAAGAAAAAGTGAGAACATTGTATTTTGGGTAACTCATAGGCTGGCCCCAAATTTTCACACAAGTAGCTCTCACTCCTTACCATGTCTTCCTGTGTTTTTACGTAGCCCGTGCAGTCACTGGTGCCATCGCAATAAAAACATCAGCCACGGGATTCCAAGTGCATTAGTGATGTGCTGTTATAAGAGCAGTCTCTTTCCCGGGTGCACATTAGACTTGCAGGGCTGTGCAGCTGGCAAAGAATGAGATGCTATGAAGCAGCTATTTAAATGTGAATTGCTTTTCAAGCTGCCAGAGGTAATAGCGGACTTAAAAGAAATTTTCTCCATTTCAGAAAATTAACAACCTCTAGGGAGAAATATTCTCAAAGAGTCACTTAAGACATAAGGGCACTTTCTTTCTGTCCCTTAAAAGTACCACAGCTTCCAAAAATACCACCCCGAGGATGTATCCTTGGGCCTTTACATTCCTGTAAACTTTATTAAACATGCTGATTGTGAGATCTCTCCAATCTTTAAACTGTGCAACACAGAGAAGTGAATTGTTTGTTCTTCTTTCACACACCTAAACCCAGGTTCGGAAATTTTAATGGATGCAATAACTCTGGAAATTGCACACAATTTTAGTCTCTACCTTTCACAGGCTACAGAATGGATCATTATTGTTAAAGAGGGTGAAATTCAATTACACAGTTTCCAACCTGAATTGTGACTTAAAAATAATACAATACTGTTTGAATGCCTATGATTAACTTATCACAGGAAAGGAAAATGTAAGAGAAGGCACCCTGAATAGCAGCTCATTTATATTAATTCTTAAATTACACAGACTTGGTGTGTTACCATTAGATCTTAACCATCTTTATTTGGAAACTAGTTCTTTAGGAGTAGAAAGTTACCTTGATCAAAAATCGCTGTTCTTATTTAAAAGGAGCAAACCAGTATAATGAACTTAGGTCTTATTTGAATCAATTTGCATGTTAAAATTGGAAAGTGGGGTGTCGGGTGGCTCAAGTTGGTGGAACCTCCAACTCTTGATTTCCACTCGGGTCAGGATCTCGCGATTCATGAGCTCAAGTCCTTGCCTCAGGCTCTGCACTGACAGAGAGGAGCCTGCTTGGGATTCTCTTTCCCTCCCTCGGTCTCTGCCCCTTCCCCATTCACACTGTCTCTGTCTCTCTCTAAAAATAAATAAATAAACTCAACAAAATAAAACGGGAAAGTGATTCCTTTTTAAGTTGTAAAATACCCTTGAGCTGTCATCTTGGAAGGCTGCCCAATATATGTACCCTTTCTTCTGTTTGAAGAAAACCCTTCCCTTTATTAGTCTGAGTGAGGGACCGAAAATGCCTCTCCTTTGAGTGCTGAAAAGTCTAGATCTCTGGTTTCCTAGCCTTCTCTGCTTGATACGTTGGCATGGGACTTAGGCGTCTTTTTGTTTTAATTTTTTTAATGCTTATTTATTTTGAAAGAGAGAGAGAGGGAAAGAGAAAGAGAGAGAAAGAGAGAGAAAGAGACAGAGACTAAGCACAAGTGGGGGAGGGGCAGAGAGAGAGGGAGACATCGAATCTGAAGCAGCATCCAGGCTCTGAGCTGTCAGCACAGAGACTGACCTAGGGCTCAAACTCACAAACCGTGAGCTCATGACCTGAGCTGAAGTCAGACGCTTAACCCACTGAGCCGCCCAGGTGCCTCAACTTAGGCTTCTTTGCATGGACACAATTTGCCTGACTTTGTGTCAGGATCTCATGGCCTACGTGGAAGGGGCTGTCGTGGTACCAAATTCATTCTCCCCGTCCTCCCCCTGAGACACCAGGCTCCTGGAGCAAAGAAGCAGGTTAGCAGGTGCGTACAGGTTCAGGGAAACTGGGTTCTCAGCAGGGAGGGGGCGGTGTGGACACTACAGCCTTTAGTGGAAGGGGCTGCTTGTAGCGGACCGTTTTGTGTGCGCCTTTGGGGGCCTGGGGCTGCGAGGGTTGTACTTTGTGACTCCTCCCACCTCCCCACTGCTTCAGGAGGTACCCAGTCTCCTTGTATCACGTTTCTTTTCTCCCTTAGTTGGCCAGAGAAAGCTTCTGCCCCTTGCAGCTAAGAAATGCGACGGATGCATCACAGTGTCCTTGAACATTCTTCACCCATTCCAGGCCTTCTGTGTTTCCTAGCGTAATTGACATAGTACCCAGTTTACGCAGCAACTTTACGTAGCAACCACACTCTTGTTTCCCAGCAGAGACTTGACTTTTTCTTTCTTCTTTTCTTTTCTTTTCTTTTCTTTTCTTTTCTTTTTTTTTCTTTTCTTTCTTTTTTGGTTCATTTGTCTGTTGGTTGGCATGTTTTTAAATCTAGATCCATAAAAAAAAAAAAGAAAAAGTTTCATATCCATTACAATTATTTGAACCGTTTCTCTGGTTCAAGTTGGGATGGTGGTTTTGGAGATTTGGCTCCCTCTCGATCCACGACGGCATTTCTCAGGAAAACGATGTTGAAGCCTTAGAAGCAGGACGGGTCTTTAGAAACCACCGGGCTCCGCGAGCCAGGGTGACTCAGTCAGTTAAGCTTCTGACTCTTGATCTTGGCTGAAGTCGTGATCCCAGCATCGCAGGAGGGACGGAACCCCGCCTGGGGCTCAGCACTGAGGCACTGAGCTTGCTTGGGATTCTCTCCCCTCTCTGCCCTTCCCCGACCCCCCCCCCAAATAAATAAATAAACATTAAAAAAGAAAAAGAAACCACTGGCTTACCAGGGTTTCTCAAACTATTGGCATTTAGGGATGGACAATTTGTGTTTGTGTAAGGCTTTCCTGAGCATTGGAGGAAGTTTAACAGCATCCTTGCCCTCTAATCCACTAGATGCCAATAACAAACCATCTCCTGTCAGCGTGAGAACTTTGGTTTGGTGTCAGATCAGAGACGGTACTAGAGTTTTATATATGCAGAAGAGGGTGATAGCCCTGACCTCGTCTCTGAGGCTCCCTTTGGTTGCAAACACCTTGCTTTACTTTGAACTTTTCCTCCCTGATCGAAGTGTCAGGTGAGGAATTGAAGGGGCTAAGACACATCCTCAAGTCTCCTCTCGGGACTATTTTTGTGTCAGACAATGAAAAATTTTGAGGGCCAGGCTAAGCAATTTTAGCATCAAAGAGTGATTAAATATTTTCATGCAGGAGGCGACATAAGCAGGGTTTTAGAAATTTTAATCTGGCTTAGTGTGCAGGGGTTAAAAGGAAGAAAGGATATACACTGAATTTCCATATAGGAGGTTACTGCAATAATCCAAATGCGAGATGAAAAGAGCCTGAATTAGGAGCCTGTCAATGGACGTTGCAGAAAGGACGATGCAGAAAGAAATCCACAACGATTTGGAAAAGAGTAAAAACTCTTAAGACCGCCATGGTGTTTTGAAAGCAAATGCCACAAAAACAGCTGTAGCCTTAAGGGAAATAAGGCAGTAAAGAATAGGAGTCCATATTAGAGGAAAAATCGAGTTAAATGACAGGTCTACAAAGTTTTGGATCACAGGTTGTAGAATGTCCATAAAACTATGTAGGACTGATGCCTAGAAGAGAGGATTAAGTTGGAGAAATAAATTTGAGAATACATTTTTAAAGTTGTAATCAACGATTTGATTTAACTCTTTAAAGTTTCCATACACTTGACCATAATGAGCCTTTAACATACTGAACTGTGAGAACAATATTCAAAGCAGCATTGCGTATTACAACTGGCCGTGGAGAAAGAAAAGTAACATACGTCAGTAAAATCAGGCTGCTCTACAATGTTCTAAATGTCAAGAGGAGGTATAACTCAACCCCGTGGGAATCAAAATAATTTTTTCCCATGTTCTAAAAATTAAAAATTAACCACAAGTATCATCTTTAATATTTTACTCTCTTGAACAACTGTTGCAACCTCTAAAGATCTTCAGTCATGAACTCTGCCTCGTTCCCCTGAATGAATACCTGACTGTCTTTACAAACATGTAATTGAATTTTTTTTTTAAATACACCTTTGGTCTCATTGTGACTCTCCTTGTTTGCAAATTCGTCCTTGAACATCTATTCAAATGTAATGGCCTTTAGAAGTTTGTTTACATGCGCATACAGGGACCTGTTCCCCTAGAAGATGCCAAGGGTACATTTAGCAAAGGACATTGGGAAACTTGGCTTGTTCTTTGTGGATGAGGGAAACTGTAAAATTGATCTGTCAAGTACTGAAGGGTGAAGGTCTCTGGTTTAGATTTTCTCCACCACTTCCCGCGAATAGTTTTTCAGTAAATGGCAAAAAGTGTATTTCAAGCGATTAAATCTATTTTTCTCACACAAACAAATGTCAAAAGGATTCTGTTTTTATTCGCCATTAATTGTTCCAATGATGAACCTTGGCCTCTTTAATTTTTCCACATTTTGCAATTGATTTTATTTATTTATTTATTTTTTTTATATTTATTTTTTTTTGAGAGACAGAGAGAGACAGAGCATGAGCAGGGGAGGGGCAGAGAGAGAGGGAGACACAGAATCTGAAGCAGGCTCCAGGCTCCGAGCTGTCAGCACAGAGCCCGATGCGGGGCTCAAACTCATGGACTACAAGATCATGACCTGGGCCGAAGCCAGGCGCTCAACCGACTGAGCCACCCAGGCGCCCTTAAGCTACTAGTATTCTTAAAATTCTGCTTATTCTAGCTGATTGTTCCTCTATACAGATGAAGATCTAGGTTGATTAATACTTCCCCTGTGTTAATTTATTTCCCTGTAATACTTCTCCCCTCAAAGAGAGGGTGGACTAACGCTTTGTGTAGAGAATGGGTGGGTCAGTGGACGAGCTTTATGCTGTTGTGCATAGCAAGGATCAAACCAATAAGGTATCGTGTCCAGAAATGTCAAACCACTGAAGGCCTGAGATTAAAGTGAGCCACTTTATTATGACTCCTGTTTTTCCTACAGAGTTGGTTCCATTTCTTTCCTACAGAGTTGGTTCTCAGGATAAAATGGCAGGATGAAGACTGATGATAGACAATTACTCGTTGCACCTGCGAGAGGTGGCAAGGGACCTGTTGTCACTCATGTTCCCTAGAACATCCTTTAATTAAGCATCTTGATTACTCGCTAAATCTCCAATCTGCTCACAATCTTTCCCACTCTGATGCTGGAATTGTTTTACAGTAATGCCAACAAAAACATTTCCTATGTCTAAGGTAGCCTTCTCTGAATATTCTAGACTGTGGGTGCCTTGTCTTCTGTCAGATTTGTCATTATTATCCCAATTGTTTTTTATCTTCTAGAAATGTATGACATATTTGATCATCCGATAGCCCTTTTCCTGCTCTATGTTGCAATAGTTCTTGTCAATCTTTTTTTTTTACTGTCATTTTCACACTTTTTGACAAAAGAGAGAAAATAAATATTATGCTCAGTTTGGCATCTTGAATAGAAAGTTGCAAAAGTTTTCTAATTATGGCAAAAGATGAACTTCCAAAGGTTAAGTGGTATTTTGAAAAAACAAAACAAAACAAAACCCCCACAAGACTCTTGGTGTGCAACAGAGAGGAGAACAGGTTACATCACAGAAATGACACCCTGAATTTAGAGAACCCAGATCTTTCATAAAGGACTAGAAGCATGGCTCGGCCGTTTCCACAGCAGGACATACATCTATCCTCTATTGCACAGTAAACTATCCTGCTCTTTGCTCCAGAGACAGACCCCATATTTATCTTCCAAGGCTGTTTATCAAGCCAACATCTTAGAAGAGATGGTCTAGAACAAAGACACTCATGACTCTGCTTTCAAAACATGCAGAAACATAAAGGACAATTATTTTCTGGCAGTGTTTTGACCTAGACACTAATATAGTTTTCTGAGATAGGTTGCGATAGGTTGGCTGTAAGTATCCCCAGGGACCCTCTCTCTTGGTAAGAAGGCCTGGCGTTAGAACCAAAACAAACTTAGCAATATTGGCCCCCTTGCCCCCGGCCAAGGCTGTCTTAGGTGTTATAGCTTACTACTTCAAAAGGACATAAGGTCAGCCTCAAATATAAATACCCCGATAAAAGAAGGGCAAACCAAGGCCAGAAGCCCTAAGAAGGTTTATTTATATCCTTACTATTAATCCATCATCTGGAGCTTTGGCTAAGCCAAGGAACAAGTCCCTTCATGGAGTCCAAGGGAAGTGTGCAAAGAACAGAGAATTCCTCTAGAAAGCAGTGGACATTTTGAGGGTGTGGGGGGGATTGTCCTTAAAGGATACATCAATTTTGGCTTTATATCATAATTTTCTAGACTGATGACTTTTATATTCTGATTTCTTCTGAAAAATAAAGATTCTGCCTTATTCATCAATCAGAGTTGTGTTCTAATAATTTGTTTGGGAAAAAAAATTTGTTACAATCAATTCGAGTTTTAGAATAACAATTAGAGTCTGATTAACAATTTTCGTTTGTCAAAAGGAAGCCCTCCAACCCAGTTCGTAATATTTTCCCTGTCTTTACTTGATGAGAGCCATGTGTCTTTTATCCTGCGTTGGCTTTGCTCTAGAAAAGTCTGTCTCCACCTGCACTGCAAATCAGCACAACATGGAGGCTTTTAAAAATATCAATGAATGCTACAACCTAAAGCCAAAAAAGTCAGACCTCCAAGGATATATTTTTAAGCCTTTTCACACTTGATTCTGATGAGGAGTGAGGGCTGAGAACTAGGGTCCAGAGGGTTGCTAGGTACTCTCTTCAAGAGACAGGAAATGTACCACCTTCTTAATTTTTCTCTCTTCATTGCAGAAAAAATGTCTTTGAGATGGTTTACTCAGCCAAGACAAAATATACGCTACTTACTCGAACAACCCTTACTCAAGACTCTTCATTTTTATACTACAAGCTGAATTTTTATTTTACACACACATACCAATCCCCACATTAAAAAAATTACATATTCTAGAACAGAAACTTTAGAGCCAGCTAACCTTCTATTAAAAAAAAAAAAAAAACCTTGATGTTTCCTCAAAGATGAAGATATGCACGCGTCATATGTTTTTGAATGGTCAGAAGTAGGCATTCAATAAATAAATATTGACCAAGGAAAGAAATAAATGTACTCATAAATGAAAAACAGAACGATATGCACATCAATAAGTCCAAAACTATGCATAAGGGGCATGAAGTACAAGATGGGGCCCTAGGTCGTGGAAATGGCTTAATGGAAGAACTTCATTAACAAAACATTTATTAGATTTAACCATAGGAAATCAATAATACCTGACTATATTGAACCACAAAATGGCAGTTTCATGTTACAAGCTAACAATTTCTTATTGATTATTTCCTACTGCCCATCATTTTCACTTATTTGGTTTACGGACAGTTATTACCTGTTGTATGTGTCAAAGTCCCATGAAGATCCTGTTCAGGAAAAGAGCTTGAAACACAGAGGTGAAATTGTTTGTTCTAAATTTTGAAACACTTCCATATGTATAATGTTAAAGTAATACATGTTTGCTAGAAGAATATAAGATTGTGCCCCTCAGGGCTAAAGCTCTGCTTAGTTTTCATATATGCTATTGAGATAGCCGTAGGATGTTTTAGCATCTCATATTTGTACGGCTAAATGAGCTTCCCAATCTCAGTAGCTACAGGTATCCAATTGCACCTCTGGGTAATTAGGAAAAAAAGAGTTCCCCTTCCTTTGGACCAGATAGCTTTTACAAGGGCAAATGGCTTGATGGGTAAATCCCAAGATGAATTTCAGCCCCATGTGTCTTCTTGTACAAGTGCACATAGGCAGTGATCAACCAGCACAACCGTACATGGAGAACCTGAACACTGTACAAGGTTTTGTTCTAAACCAGAGGCGATTTCCTTTTCCTGGTTGTTATAACGTCAGTGCCTGATTGTTACCAATGAGACAGATATCACACAGCAAGAATATATCTAAAAACCAGCCCACAGTTACTCAGCGGGTCAATTATTATTGATTACATAAAATTATACTAAATACATTCAGACAGTACCACAGTAGATTTAGCTGGTAAAATTGTGTTTTCTTTTGTATTGTTGTCATATGGCCAAACGTGTCTGGAACTCCCACTTTTTGATATGTGTGATGTGCTTAGGCAGGCAGAGCTTTACCTCAAACTTGGAGTCCGCCTTAAACAAGACTCCCTTTATAACCTCTCTAAGTGCAGAATTAATTGGCTGTAATGAGATCCAATTATTACCTCATTTGAGGCCAATTAAATTGGCAGGTCCTTACATTCAATTTAGCAGAAATATTGAACAAAAATCTGGCAGCTGGTTTTGACCAGAGAGGACTCACAGGAGTTCTGTGAGAAATCTGTGACATGAGTCTTTTTGCGAGAGGGATACTAGGATTTTGGTGCCATATGCTTGAAAGCAATAGTAAAAGGGGACAATTTGTTATTCCCAAGTTTTCATCAAGAGAGAAAAAAATAACTAAGTAAACAAACAGTTCGTAGTAAAGAAATAGATCAATAGCAAATGAATAATCGCACAAGAAATACGCAAGAGTTTCAGGCATAAAGCCATGGTGGCTAGGAACCAGTTAAACCATCACAAAGCAAGGATTCACATCCATAACCTTGAATGTTGAAATGGGCACTGTAATTGTGGAAGCAAGTCCTAAAGTTTCTTGAAAATTAATTCTCTCATTTTCGTGAAAAGCTATATATCATTCAGAAACTATAAACACTTGCCTTCTGATATCAGTGTTAATTTATTTTCTTTTTTTAAAATTTTTTTAACGTTTTATTTATTTTTGAGATAGAGAGAGACAGAGCATGAACGAGGGAGGGGCAGAGAGAGAGGGAGACACAGAATCGGAAGCAGGCTCCAGGCTCTGAGCCATCAGCCCAGAGCCCGACGCGGGGCTCGAACTCACGGACCTCGAGATCGTGACCTGAGCTGAAGTCGGCCGCTTAACCGACTGAGCCACCCAGGCGCCCCTAATTTATTTTCTTAATGGTACTTAACAGTCCAATTTCTCATCCAAACAAGTGATCTCTACTAATAGTTTAAAAAAAAAATTATACTATTTAAAGAAATACTAAATATCCAGAGGGAAAGCCGCAATTCCAGAAAAACTTCTGTAATTTTAATTATTGTATTTTATGAGTATAATATTGTTCTACACAATTATAGCAGATAAACTGGTTTCCCGGGGGGATTCCTGTAATCAGTAGTTTAAGACCTGATAAAATACACCTACTCTTTTGCAAGGAAAAAGCGATGTAGTCCTGAGTTCATCTTAAAGGTGTTCTATGTTTAAATTATTTCTTTATTACAAATGACAGCATTATAGGATTCTAAGTGCTAAATAGCTTTGCAATCAAAAGATATGTAGGGTGAAAACTGATTTCAAATACCTTTGAGTAGAAATATCTGATTGTTAAGTACCAGGCTTTATAGAAGGCTTTCTGTATGCTTAGTGAAGTTCTGATACAAAAGTAACCTCTTAAGTAGTTGAGCTGGCTTTGTTATTTTCCCAGAACCATCTATGAAGGGACTAACGACCGGTCTAGATAAAGTCTCAGAAAGCTAGGTAGCGGACAGTGGGTCTAATCTATACTATTTGAAAGAGATCACGCCTAAGAAGGGATTTTAAATTTTCACTAAAGCAAAATAGTTTATTTAAATGTGTATATTTCTATATCAGATCAGTAAGGCAAGGAGAAAGCTTAAAATACCTACAACATTTTACAAGCTAAAAACAAAACAGATATTTGTAAAACTGCGTTAGAGATAGAGAGAATCTGATCTGCATAGTAGCCTATGTATTGTGTGACCAATATTGGTATATTATTTTTTCATAAGAGGAAAACATTTGGCTGCCATGTTAACTACTCATGAAACTTTTAAGACCTATTTTTTAATTTTGCTCATAATATATATTTGTGTCCAGTTTTGAGGTTGAATATTTCTAAAATGGGCATAATTTTTCTAGTCCCTAAGAGAAAAGACTAGCTTTTACATTGTTTTACAATTACTTTTCATATAATGATTTATTTATATACATGTTATTGGGGTTTATATACTAAAATACACTTTAAATAAAGATTAACTCTTTTAATGCATGAGTTATGAAAAATGATTGAATACAGAAGCAAAATGTTATTAGACCAATAAAGCATGGTGACTTTTTTTTCAATGCTCCTGGCAAAGACACTTTTAAGAGTCAGTCATGTCAAACCATCTTGAAAGAGAATATTTCAAGTTTGTTCATAGCATTCTAATTCATAGGAAAAAATATAATACTTCAAAACCATCTTATAGAATTTTGATGTCACGGTTTATATAACTAATATCAAAACCCAGTGAGGTACCTGGGTGGCTCAGTTGGTTGACCAACTCTTGATCTCAGCTCAGGTCTTGATTTTAGTCCGGTATTGGACTCCATACTGGACATGAAGCCTACTTAAAAAAAAAAATGGAACCCCTAGATGTAGACTTAAACCTTACGAATGAGTAGAAATGAAAAAAAAATCATACATAAAATATAATCTGAGTCCATTAAAAGATAAATACTCCATAATAAAAAAGACACATTCCAGAAATGTAAAAATGGAAAGATATTTAAAAACCCAATGATATAATTCATCACATCTCTAAATTTAAAAATTGTAAATAGTATTTAAATATACAATAAAAGACATCTGGAACTTGAAAATACCTTTCTAATGAAAATTCTTACAATGTGATACATGGAAAGATGCTTCATTTTTATTATAAAGGGTATTTGTCTCCAAGCAACAGGTGAGGATATTCATAAAGATGAAACCCTAATACATTACAAGCATTTTTAGCAATGCAACCTCTGAAAAATGGAAGAGAAAGAAAGAAAGAAAGAAAGAAAGAGGAAAGGAAAGGAAAGAAAAGAAAAGAAAAGAAAAGAAAAGAAAAGAAAGAAAAGAAAAGAAAGAAGAAAGAGAGTAAGAGAAAGGGAGAAAGAGGGAGGGAGGGAAGGAGGAAGGAAGGAAGGAGGGGAGGAAGGAAGGGAAAGAGGGAGGGGAAGGGAAGAAATGAAATGAGAAGGAAAGAGAGGGAAGGGAAGGGAAGGGAAGGGAAGGGAAGGGAAGGGAAGAAAACTTACCAGAAATGCCACTAAGCAAACATGAAATAGGCAGTGATTTTAGGATAGGAGGAGAAGGACCACATGGAAAGTCACTACTGTCACTTCTCACCAACCCATCCCTACCTACAAGACAGCCCTGAGTTGCCAAAAGGTAATTCCATTCTCCATTCATGGATTATTCAGAGATGTGGGACCAAGCCCTAAGATAGATCATGGCAAAGAAGGCGATTTGGAAAGATGACCATCATTCCCTTGTCACACTGCCATTTATATCAAGGCTACCTGAAGTTAGTTTATTGAGAGCATCTGAGTAAAGTTTCCAGAAACTAAACACAAAGCCCCAGAAAGAAACAACTTTTTAATTCTTCTTCTAGATATCCCCATCTGTGCTGTGTGCCCTGAAGCCTCGCAGTCATGTTACCCGTTTGAAGATGAAATCTACCCACAAAACTCAGAGCCGTAGCATTAAGACGGCCGCGAAGCCAGGCTCCTCCTGGTGGTTCAGTTTGTTCGGCCATCGAGCCAGTTCGCATTGCACTTTCTATTCCTTATAACCCACAGCAAGAGTTGGCAGCGTTCAGAAAAGGGCCTGATGATAAAGACTTTGGGCTCTCTGGACCATATGATTTCTGTTAGTCAACTCTGCCATTTTATGACGAGAGCAGCCCTAGGCGATACATAAACAAAAAAGGCTATGCTCCAGTACATCTTTATGCACAAAAGTAGGTCATAAAGTTACTCTCCCACGTTTTCTTCCATAACTTTCGTACTTTAAAGCTTTCCATCACGGCCTTAGATCCATTCATAGCTAATTTAGATACGTGAGGCAAGTTACGGGTCTGGCCCAGCCGCGTTTGTGCGTGGAAAAGGCTATCCCGAATTGCCCCTGTGCTGTTGTCAAATTCCATTGACTAATTCTGCATTCTTTTCTTTTCCACGGATTTATTTGCCTATCCATATCACACTACCCCCCCCCCATTTTTTTTTAAAGAATTTTTTTCATGACTCCTCTGGCTTTTTTTTTTTTTTTCTAAGTTTTGTAAAAATTCCAGTTAGTTAACTTGCAGTGTAAATTAGTTTCAGGTGTGCAACACAGGGATTCAACGCTTCCAGACGGCACTCAGGGCTCATTTCCAGTACTTTCTAATGCCCATCACCTATTTCTCCCATCCCCCCACCCACCTCCCCTCTGGTAACCGTCAGCTCTCCATGGTTAAGAGTCTGTTTCTTGGTTCGCCTCCCTCTCTCTTCTTTTTTTCCCTTTGCTCTTTGTTTTGTTTCTTAAGTTCCACATATGAGTGAAATCCTGTGCTATTTGTCTTTCTCTGAGTGACTTATTTTGCCTGGCATAATGCAGTGTGTGTCTCCCAATTTTGCTTTCTTTTTTGATAGTGTTTATTCATTCCTATCAACTTTAAGATCAGCTAATCAATTTCTAAAATAAGACCGTGAAGGGGCGCCTGGGTGGCTCAGTCGGTTAAATGTCCAACTCTTGATTCTGGCTCAGGTCATGATCTCACGGTTCAGTTCGTAAGATAGAGCCTTGCATTTGGCTCAGCTCTGACAGCACGGAGCCTGATTGGGATTCTTTCTCTCTTGCCCCTCTCCCTTTTTCCCCAGGTCTCTCTCTCTCTCTATGTCTGTCTCAAAAAAGAATACATATATATATATATGTGTGTCTATATAAATATATATATGTATATATATATACATACATACATATATATACATATATATATATTAATGTTAGTTTATTGTTTTGAGACAGAGAGTGACAGAGCGTGAGCAGGGGAGGGGCAGAGAGAGAGGGAGACACAGAATCCGAAGCAGGCTCCCGGCTCTGAGCTGTCAGCACAGAGCCCAATGCGAGGCTCGAACCCATGAACTGTGAGATCATGACCTGAGCCGAAGTCAGATGCTTAACTGACTGAGCCACTCAGGCGCCCCAAGAATAAATAAATATTTCAAAAGAAAAAGAAAAAGAAAGAAGGAAAGAAAGAAAGAAAGAAAGAAAGAAAGAAAGAAAGAAAGGCTGAGAGGATTTGATTGAGATTGTGATGAATTTAGAGGTCATTTTGGGAAGACTTGACATTACTATTGAATCTCCTGATTCAGGAACATTATATATCTGACCATTTACTCAGGTCAGCTTTGATTTCTCTCGGCAGTGTTCTGTACTTTTCGGTGTACGAGTCTGACACAGCTTTTACTAGGCGTATCCTTATCTACATAATATTTTGATGCTATTATAAATAGTACTTTTAATTTAAATTTCTTGTGTAGAAGTTAGAATGTAATTGGATGGCTGAATCTTAATATCAGTCAGGTTATAACTCAAACTTTTGAAAAATTAAAGCAACTGCACTTGTCTTATAAATCCAGTCTTCATCAGCCTGCATGTTTATGTCTATGTATTTGTTGCATGCGTGCATCTTTCTCTTTTTACCTCCTGGTGGTATTTTTTTACGAATTAATTTGTAAAGAGCTCTATTCATTTTTTTAACATTTATTTATTTTTGAGATAGAGACACAGACATAACACAAGCAGGGGAGGGGCAGAGAGCGATGGAGATGCAGAATCCGAAGCAGGCTCCAGGCTCCGACATGTCAGCGCAGAGCCCGACGCAGGGCTCGAACTCACCAGCTGTGAGATCATGACTTGAGCTGGAGTCCAATGCCCAACCGACTGAGCCACCCAGGCGTCCCTGTAAAGAGCTCTATTAAATTGGCTTAAAGATAAACAAACATTAAACAAATAAATAAACAAATATACATATTTTATATATGTAAAATATACACATACATATATGTAAACTATGCGTATACATATATATAAAATATACATATTTTATATGTGTGTATATGTGATTTCCTGTTCCTGGTATCCACACACACATATATACATATACATATACATATACATATACATATACATATACATATACATATACATATACATATACATAGATAGGGGAGCCTGGGTGGCTCAGTTGGTTAAGCATCCAACTTGGGCTCAGGTCCTGATCTCACAGTTCATGGATTTGAGCCCCATGTCGGGATTTGTGCTGACATCTCAGAGCCTGGAGCCTGCTTCGGATTCTGTCTCCCTCTCTCTCTGCTCCTCCCCTACTTGCGCTCTATCTCTGTCAAAAGTAAATAAACACACACACACATATATACTATCAGAAATACAGAACCTAACCCAAATGTTTTTCAAATTCGTGTGATGTAGGATGATATTCAGTAAATAAAGGTGTAGGGGACAAAAATTAATTTCCCCTTCAGCCTTGTAAGTTCTTCCCAGAGACAGCCCCCTGCACCCCCCATAACAAACAACAGATCAACAGGGGAAAAAATGAACAGGAGTTTAATAACATATATACCTCCAATCTACATGAGAGATGTCCAGAAACATTGAGTAACTGCCCCCAAAGGCCCAAAATGTTAAATGAAATCTCCGGCTAAACACAAAAGAGATTTTGGGGGAAGGAAGCAGTTATGACAGGTTAAGAGTGAGGTTGTATGCAGATTTAAGCCCTTGCCTTCTCCGATGATAAGAGTTTCTAGAAACCGAGTCGTCTTCTCTTCCTGGTACAGAGAGGGTAACAATCTTAGAAATGGCCATTTCCCTTGCAAATGTAAATGTCTCTTACAAAAAAAAAAAATTCTTTTTGCTTTTCAGAGATTTTCCTATATCTGCCATTTCTCAAAAACAAAGTAATCTTTATGCCAAAGAGGAATTTGGGTGTAGCATGTTCTTCTGTCCTTCAAAAACTAGGTTAAATTTATGATTGTTTCCGTTTTATAGATTTTTGTATGTTGATCTTGTGCCTGTGACCTTGCTAAACTCACTTTTTAGTTTTTGTAACATTTTTAAAGATTTCATAGAATTTTCTGCATAGATGATCATGTCATCTGTGAATAAAGACTGTTAGTTTTTATTTTATAATGAGGATCTCTTTCATATGTGTTTTTCCTAACCTTACTAAACTATCTAGGACTTCCTGCGCAGTGTTGAGTAGATTTCCCATAATGTCTCTTGCTTTTGCACTTAAAAAAAAAAAAGTGTATTTATTTTGAAAGAGAGAGCAGCAAAGAGAGAGGGAGAGAGAGAATCCAAAGAAGGCTCTGTGCGGTCAGCAGGAGCTCGAAGCAGGGCTCAATCCCAAGAATCATGACCTGAGCCGAAGCCAAAAGTTGTTTGCTTCACAGACTGAGCCACCCAGGGCGCCCCTACTTTTACACTTTTTGCAGACCTCCCAAAGATACTAGATTTGGAATTTAGAATGAAAGTTTCTGTTACTGGAACTGACTACTATTCATTGGAAATTTTTCAAGTAAAGATACTAATACTCAGCTGGTTTGAAATTTAATGTATTATTAAGTGGAAATTTCGGGTCACAGAAATATATATATTTGTACGTGTATGTGTGCATGTGTGTGTGCAGAGAGAGGCTTAGCACATGTACGTTGTAAAAATGTGTCTCTAAGAGGTGTTATGTACATCTCTATATATGTGTGTATTTGTGTTAATACATCTACCTATTTAGGAGTGCGGAGAAAAATGTCTCAAAAAATGCACTGTGAATCACTAATCGTGTTTACCTGTAGAGGTAGGGCATAGGGAAGGAACTCAGAGTTTACTACATATCATTTACTACCTATGATCTTTTTATATTTTTACAATGAACCTGAATTACACATACAATTTAAAACAGGTGTTTAAAAAATAAAGGCAAGAAGGCAGCCAAAATACAGACCAAAATGGTAACAATGACTCGCTCAGGAAGGTATCATTATAGTATTTTTCATGTTCCATGTGCTTTTCTGTATTTTTCCTTTTTATTATAACCAATGTGTACTGTGAAAAGAAGAAAATAAATGGGTTTGTCTTTATTCTTAAAAATGTGCTCATGAGAAAGGATTAGTACATCAGAAATCCTAGGAAAGCTAAGCAGTTTCGTGGAAATAATCAGCACAAGCTGATGGAAGATGGGAAGCTAAGTTCTAGGTGATTTGAATAAACGGCCAGAACCTATTTTCAAAACCCAAAATACTTTCTCTGAAATTCCAAATGGCAAAAATGTCTTCTTAGATTCTTATCAGGATTTAATTTTAATAAAACACACTGACCATGAGTCACTGTTTGTCCCCAGCATTGACTCTTCAAGGAAGGTTTTAGAATCATGATATCAAAAATGCCCAAACAAAATTCACATGTGCTGCTCATATATTTTGAGCAGGGTTGCTCACGTTTCCCAATGCATAATTTAATTCTTATAATTCATAGGACATTTATTGCTATTTACCCCCTTCTAAAATGACAAGCCAAGTACAAAAATAAAGGTTCTACTTTTCATTAGAGTGGTGCCTTTAAAATTTCCATATTCAAATGAACGCGAGCACACACGCGTGAACATACAAACACACATTCAGTAGTTTTGTTAATTAGGGTCAATCGAGACTGTCCTTTGGGAGTAATAATACAAACTGACATGATACCTCTATTTTTGCACATTCTATCAATGCTTTGAAACCCTTAGTTGTCTCGTCGTTTCGGTGCTATATCTTTAAACTACATGTTTCTTTTGAACTTTATGAATAGTAGTATCGCTCTTTAATGTTCCAGTTTCATGGTGAAGGATTGTGAAGGAATTGTTTCTGAGTCATTCTGTATCCTGCCCTTGGCATCCCAGGCAACCACCCCGTCTCAACCAGGCGCCCTTGGCATTGGTTTGTGTGCATACAGTCAGATAGTTAAAAATTAGGCACGATGGAGGCAAAGAACAGCATGAAAAGCAAGATAAAAGTACGAATCTCTGGGGCGCCTGGTGGCTCCGTTGGTTAAGTGACCGACTGACTCTTGATTTTGGCTCAGGTCACGATCTCACAGTTGATGAGTCCCAGCCACCCACGGGGCTCTGTGCTAATGGTATGGAGCCTGCTTGGGAGTCTCTCTCTGCCTCTCTCTCTTCCGCTCCCCTCTCTCTCTCAAAATAAATAAATAAACTTAAAAAGAAAGTATAAATCTCGTTTGTTTAAAAAACCTAGGGACATCAGGGCCGGTGCTGCTGTGGTAGCTCTTCTCCAGAAAGTCTTCAAGGATTCTGGCTCCTTCCAGCTTATCGTATGATCATCCTCCACATTTTCTGCTGGGTTAATTTAGCAGCATCGAGAGTCCAAACACCCAAAGGAGAGGGAAGAATGACAATGTGGGGCAAACGGTTTCCTCGTTGTCATATGCCATTTCCTCCGACGTCCCACCAGCCATGAATTCAGTCACATGGCCACTTCCAGATGCAAGGAAGACTGAGAAATGTAATTTGTGTTTTTGTTGTCTATCTGCTGAACTCATCATTCAGTTAAAATGAAACAAAGGGAGAATCAGTCTTAGGGGAAATTATCGCCCTGCCTGCCTGCCTGCCTCATTGACCCACTTTTACTTCCAAGACTTAAAACATCAGGCATCCTACTTGTTTCCTGATTTCAGGCTGTTTGTCTCACTGTGGAAAGTATTTATTTATTTCAGTTCATTGTGGTCTGACATGGATACTTGCCTGTGTACCAGGACCTTCTAGGGTTTTTTTTTTTTTTTTTCAATTAGTACTACTCAGATTCTCGAATCCCACCTCAAGCCTCTTAAATCAAAACTTCTCAGGATGGGACCTCATTTTGCATTTTTAAATGGCAACCAAAGTGATCCTTAGGGGGTCTTCCTGGCACTTGCACATAAAATACACACAGGTCTAGACTTCAGGTAGGTAGGCTGAACTTGAAAAAAACTTAGTATAAATACATCATAATGCTAAAGACAATAAAATCTCGCATTACGACCTTGGTGTCTGTAAATCAAGTCTACTTTGGGTCAATGCATTCTTCCTCCTTCTCTTGTTTTGTTTCCTTTACTTCCACGGGCTTCTCATTCTTCCACTTTCAACTAAATAGAAACTCGGACCAAGGAATTGTCTTGTGTCCATGTGAATTACTTCTCCAAGGACGTTTACTCTCTATGACTGCTCCCTAATGAGCTAGTGACCCAGTGCTGGTCTTTTTCTGGATTTTCACAGCCGCTGGACAGACCATGGAGAATACTGACATGTCCTAGGACCCCTAAAAGCTTATCAGAAATGATACCTATAATCACATCAATACGGAGGACATTTAGAAGACCCCTTCTTCTGAGTTCGATATATCATGGATGTAGATGTTTGTCTGACAGCCCCCAACACACAAAAAAATGTCATTAGGTGAAAGCCCACTGTTTATTATGAAGCAAGACAGATCCCTTGGGAGTGGACCTAATTTATCTCTTTGCAAAATTCAGGCAAAAGGGGATGGTTTCTGGAAAATGGAATAGATTTTCACTCCACTATGCAGCATGAATAATTTAACCTAAAGATAAATAAATGTACATGAAAAGATGATACTCTCTGGTATGCTTCTACCTGGAGTCTAAATAAATAATTTAGTATGTTTTTATGTGGTGTTTTATATAAAACTGGTTCCACCTTGCTCTTCTCAGGTCCAAGTGAGAAACACTTCTAGTTTATGCAAAATTGGCATTACATTTTACCAACCTACTTCTCCTACTGAGCTATACCAACTCCCTGTCTGAGGAAGCAGTAGGAACAAAGAAAAAGGTTGAAAATACATGTTTTAAATAGGTCAAGAAAGATATTTTCTTCATTCGGTGCATACTCCATGCTGGGGCTACGCAAAACACTCTATGGTTCTGTTGTTATTTCATGATTTTTCAGAAAAAAGCAGCAGGGAATCATCTTCAGACTATTTCTGTTTATTTGACTTCTTAAAATGGTTTTCTTCAGTGAATTGCTTCAGGGCCCAGATACTCAGCTAAGCAACAAACTATTAAAAATAAATAATCTTGAAATAATGATTTAAAAAAAATTTTTTAATGTTTCTTTATTTCTGAGACAGAGACAGAGCATGGGGGGTGGAGCGCACAGAGAGAGAGGGAGACACAGAATCTGAAGCAGCCTCCAGGCTCTGAGCTGTCAGCACAGAGCCCGAAGAAGGGCTCGAACTAGACCTAGGGCTCGAGATCATGACCTGAGCCGAAGTCAGAGGCTCAACCAACTGAGCCACCCAGGCGCCCCATGATTTTTAATAACAGTAACAAACAAGAGCTCACTTTGACTTACACCCCTCATTGATATTCTATCTTCTACCCAATACATATGTTTTTCCTTCTGTATCTAATTTTCCCATGTCCCATCTTCAGATTTTCCTTCTCCCATATCATGTCTCTCTCTGATTTTGAAAACAGAACAAAACACTATTAAAAAACAAAGAAGGTTTAATAATGTAGCTAGAGGTTGTAGGTCAGGCATAAAACTTGAATATTTACCAAACAGATTCTGTAACACAAAAAGAGTCTGAGATTCTTTGGAAAAAAGTGTAAGATTTGAGAACCCACACATTTGGGAAACACAGTACACTATATTCTATTATTGGGAACCATCAGTGGACAATGGACATTGGCTGATGAGAGGAGAGGTGATATATTTTCTGGTAGTTCAGAATCTAGACTTCCACTTTGTTCTGCTTGGCCCATACGACTTCTTTTTTCCCTATTTTTTTTTTAATTTATTTATTTACTTTGAGAGAGAGAGAGAGTGAACAGGAGAGGGGCAGAGAGAGAGGGAGAGAGAGAATCTCAAGCCGGTTCCACGCTATCAGAGTGGAGCCAGATGCAGGGCTTGAACTCATGAACCATGAGATCATGACCTGAGCTAAAACCAAGAGTCAGATGCTTCACCAAATGAGCCACCCAGGCGCCGCCCCCCCCCCCCATACAACTTCTTTAGAAGTTACTATTCACAGAAACTCAGGCAAACTGTTTAACCTTTCAAAGTCTAAATATTTTTAGTTCCTGGGGCACCCGGGTGGCTCAGTTGGTTAAGAGTCTGACTTCAGCCCAGGTCATGATCTCATGGTTCATAAATTCAAGCCCCGCATCAGGTTCTGTGCTGACAGCTCAGAGCCTGGAGCCCATTTCGGATTCTGTGTCTCCCTCTCTCTCTGACGCTCCCCCGTTCATGCTCTGTCTCTCTCTGTCTCAAAAATAAATAAACGTTAAAAAAATAATTAAAAAAATATTTTTAGTTCCAAAATGACAATAATAACCTATTTCATAAAACTGTTATGATATTCATTTCCAGATTTCATCATAGTGACCTGACTCTTGTTTCCCTAGTATGGTGGTTATTACGTTCACCCCATGCCGTGACCTGACCCAGAGCAAGCACTCAATAATGTTAGCTATTATTTATTATATTAAAAGCCCTGAGAAGTCTCACTGTTAAAAAAAAAAAAGGGCTTTCTCTAACCTAATATTTTCCAAGTTTACGGGGAATAACAATCCCCCCTTTTTTATACCATCTCTAGGAGCAACTCTGAAATGAAATAGATTAATTGAACCCTAGACATTTTGAAGTTATTTAATATAATCTGTCCAAATATTTCCCCTAAATAAAATAATTTCAATCCCCTTCCTCTTAAAAGTTTCAAAAGATTTGTATGTTTCTCCTCTAAATATCATGTATTAGAATTCTGTTGTCAGAGGAAAAAAATCCCATTTATATCTTTTAATCTATATTTGGCATTTGAGCATCCACACTATCTAGACAGCAGCATATGCAAACTTGATTGAATCCCACATATTTTTTTTTCTCTTTCCTTTTTTAAACCAAATGTCACATAGTTGAGCTAGAAGTTTTTACTAATGCAGCCTGCATCCTCAGAAATACATATTTTCTTATCTGAGAAACAAATTTAGTCCTCCATTAATCCTTGTATACTTCTTAAAAGTTAACTCACAACATCTAAAAATTATTTCCCCTTACTACAAAACCAGTACATGCAAATTCATGACAGCAACAGAATTAGAAATGTGTTTAAGCTACAGAAACCAAGCAGGAGAGATACTGTGTCTGTTCTAATACATACAAATACACCTGATTCTGTTTAACACACTTGCAGAGCATAAATCATGTTTTCTCAGAAATGTTAACTAAGGAAGAAAATATCTCTGTAGCCACATAGGCAAAAATTGGCAGAATGATAGAATATTATTTGAAATATTTTATCTCATTCCAAAAAATTAGTATTGAAGTTGTTATATATTTTTCAATCTTCATTACGCAAAGAGGTATGTATGAAGAGACACATGTATGAATATAGTCTTATATCAGTTGCCTTCCTAGGAAATTGCTTATTTGAGAAAAGGGGGAGGTTCTGAGCACTTATCCATTCAATAAACATAATTCTATGACATGATTTCAAAACCAAGTTTTATTTCATAATTTTAAAATCTCCCCTAAACTTGGTAATTAATGCTAACAATGTTTAATGTTAGGTTTAATGTTTATTTTTAATGTCACATTTTTTATAGGAAGAGTGTAAATGCTATAAATCAGTAAATGCATTTGTGAGGTCATAATTAATATATTTGTCATACTTATAAAGAATGCTATAGAGTGATGATGGCAGGAAACTAAGTGCCACATGTTAAAATTCAAGAATATTAAACAGTTCCTATAGGAACCCTCTAAAGGGTACAAATACTTAAAAATGGTCAAGTTAGATAGAAACGTTAATTTGATGGAGTTACAGGCAAAAAGATTTTGAGCATCTTTGCTAGAGCTTTCTTATTAAGCACACATATAATGGATATTTTACCACTGTGGTTCTATATGCCAATTATTCATGTATCCATTTCAACCATAAAAATATTTTAAAGACTATACATTCTAACTCAATTTTGATTAGATAATAAGAATTATAACTAGACATGGTAAAACCAACCTGCTATTCCTCAAAAGGAAAGACCACAGCCTGGCAAGTGCTGGCCCTGATCTCATTCTGCTCCTTTTTTCCTTAAAAAATCGATTCCTTCCCAGTCCACACTTTCTCCTGCAAGTCAAAATCTGTGAAACAGGCAAGACCCTAGCAAATGGAAAGAACAACAAGCGAGAAGGAATCTGAATTTCTGAATTTCTGAATGTGGAAATATAGCTACCTACCCACCCTGGACTACATATTAGCTTTAAGCAGTTACATAAGAGAAAAGTCATCTACCTTTTTGAGATGTTATATGTTGTGGGTTTTTTAATTTTTATTTTTATTATTATTGCAGCCTAGTCTCTACACTGAGTAATACAAACCACACATAAAATTGAAACTATCAGGAAGTTTGGCAAACACAGAGTATGGGATCATAAAAGACTTAAAATACAGCTATTTCTTTGCAAGCAAGTAATAAACCATATTATCTAGACCTATTAAAAATTGCTCGTACATTTCAAGTTGTCTTATCAATGTTAAGAGTTCTTCACATGTAAGAGTTCTCAGGTTGAATATACCTTTTTTGTTTAACATTTTTTAATATTTATTTTTGAGAGAGAGACTGAGTGTGAGCAGGGGAGGGACAGAGAGAGAGGGAGACACAGAATCCCAAGCAGCCTCCAGGCTCCTAGCTGTCTGCGCAGAGCCTGACGCGGGGCTGGAACTCACAAACTGAGATCATGACCTGAGCCGAAGTCGGACACTCAACCGACTGAGCCACCCAGCCGCCCCTCGGGATGAATGTATCTAAGTTTGGCAGGAATATTACTGAGAAAACCTGGCAAAAATGAAAATTTTATTCTCATGGAGACAACCATAATGGATTTCACTGTTGTAAAATTCAAGGCAGATTCCCCTGTGAGCACAAGGGGAATGCTACATAATACCGATATAAGTGACTAAGTGAAATTCATTATTTCCTCCCTGAGCTACAGTCACAAGATATAAAGGGAGAAAAGGTCAAGTTTTCATAATGAGTATAGTCATAGCAAACTTTTTAGTTAAAATTTGGAATAGTTTGCAAGTCCCTAAACTAGGTTTATATTAATATGACTGGCAAAATGCGTACCATAAAAAGTGTAATAATCCATTCATCACTCTTTTATTACTTCTAACATATATTTTGGGAAACTGCAAACACACATATTGCCTATAAGTTGTTACACACTTTTTCAAAGGCTGTTTATCTGCCGAAATTTTAATATAGTGAAATTAGAAAGGCATGAAAACCATTCCACATGTGTTCCTGGACGTCTAACAGGTTCTAACTAATCCCCTCAGTTAAACCATCAGTTACAGTTTGTAAAATACACAGCGGTTAATCAATTTTTTCCCAATGTATCATTTAGATGTGCATAGATGCATTAACAGCGTCATAAAACATGCATAACTAACAAGTCCATAGACTGCTTTGTGATCTTATAATTTGCATAAAGGGTAAACAGAAGGTGTGAAGAGAAGGGACACAATAAAGGTCAGCTCTTGAGGACTGAGGTTACCTAAAGTACAGCCAATAAAAAAAAAAATGCTTTGTTTCGTATCGAAGTTTCAACATTTTCCACCTGGGTTGTTATTTATATTGCAAGCCATTACAGAAGTAAAACAAGGATATTAAGGAATGCATTCTCATAAAACTGAAGCTAGGTAACGTATGATACATAACGTGTGTTTTTTGTTATGAATATGAACAGCATATAGGACAAGGGATATATGTAAAATCAGATTTTGTTTAAATGGTAACATCCTTGATGTGTCGCAGCCAGAAGGATCACACAAGATGTCATCTGCACGATGTTTCTTCACAGAGAAACCTCTGGTTTCAGCTTTGACAGAGGTCATTGTCTTGTCCTTGCTACCAAATAATTAGCACAACAAAACCGCCTGACTCAACAGCTCCACAGGCCCCTAAAATGTGTCTGGGGAGAGACAGAAATCTACCAATTGAATAAATAAGAGGTTTTAGGTCTTTAGGAGTAGACTATTGAGAAACACTTTGGAGAATTTCCTTAGAAATTCTTCTTTGAAGACTCACTATTTATAGTAGATATTGAACAACGGCTAAAAAGATCTGAAAATTGCTGTAAGAGCCTTAATAAGAGCGCCTGTATTCTCTTCTCAAGGGGAGATGTTAGATGTTGAAGAAGAAAAAAAAAAAAAAAAAACTTTTATCTAGACTGGGAGCCAGAGCTGGTTGCTTTTAGGGTCTGTCCACTCTGATATGGTTCAAATGAAAACTAGCCCAGAAAGCAAAATCCAGTTTCTAGGCAATGGGACAAAATCATTGAGCTCTTGGCTCAGAAGGATTGAGAGGAAAAAGAGCTTAAAGGTACCCCCTGATGTGTGGACACATAAAAGTAGGCAGGGTTTTATCAGGCATCCAAGAAGTCCTTGCCGGGTTAGAGATTTAATGGTACGTGGTCAGTTCAGACAAGAAAGACGTACAACAGTACAGGTTTCATGGGACGAGTGGGTAGCACAAAAAAGATGAGCAGAACTTGGGTTAACAAAATATAAAAATTAAAGAAAGAGGATGAGAAATCAAATCACATCCAAACTGATTTTGTTGTCTGAAATTTCTTTGCTGGTGAAAACTTAAAACCGGTGGGTGAAGAAAATAGAACACCATGGATGGTTCAACACACTGAATTAAAGAAGCCAAGTCTAGCGGAGGCCAGCAAGGTAGGAAGTATCTTCTATGCAGTGGTTCTTAAAGTGCGGTTCCCAGCATCATTAGCATCACAGAGAACGTGTTAGAAATGTAAATCCAAGCCCAATTCCACACCTACTAAATTGGAAACTGGGGTAGAAACAGTAATCAGTATTTAATAAACCTCACAGGCGATTCTGAGGCACACAGAAGTTTAAGGGCCACTGCTTTTATAGAAAACCGTCCTGCTCTTTCTGGGTTGGTGACAAATTAAAACGCACAAAAGATTTCTTTACAGTGCTCTGTCTAAAGGTTTTTCATTCTCATTAAAAGGCAACGCCCATCTAATAAAATAACAATTTTTTCAGCTTGAAATGAAACGGACATAATAAGGTTTCTGATAATTTCCCAGAAACACCAGAAATCTTTAATGAACCTAAGGACTCCCATTATGGGATTATTGACACTTTGGCCTCGAGGGGGATGACTTGGAGAGGAAATGGCAAATTTAGGACTTACCGGAAGCTGCACACCTCCACTGACTAAAGCTAACCTCACGCTGCCCCTGCTGGCGATCCAACATGCCAGTCACAGAGATTAAAGATGAGTCCCCAATCTGATGGCGTCATACCTCAGGGAGAACAACCAGCCAAGTGGTGGCCTGTTGGTAGCTGAAGGGCCAGAAGGGAGGCAGAACTCGATAGTGATAAGGTGTATTCTTCAGGATAGGGTTTAAGGCACTCAATCAGAGAGCTCTGTATGGCATTGCCTCCCCACCAGAAGAATTTATGAGTCCACAGACCAGCGGATAGAAGTCGAAGTGGCCACACTCAACGTCTGTATAAGTGACCCATTGAGGTAATTTGTGCTTCCTACTCATGTAACTCTTGGATTCTATTACTGAAAAGGGCTGAAGGACACAGAAAAATTCCCATTTATTAAAAGTTATGGCTGCCACCTGGGTACTTTAGGCTCCTTACAGCCAGAGACCAGCAGGCAAGAAAGGAGTCTCCATCTTTCCAGGACCAACTGCCCTTGACCATCAGGACATACAAAGGGCATACAAAATAGAGGCAGGAAGGGAAGTAGAACCAGGGACTTGCTTGGACCCACTTTGAACATCCATGTTCAGTTGTGACTGGGCAGGGACAACAATCAAAACGCCAGAAGGATATAGTGAACAGGGCTGACATTCCTTAGGGATAAAGGTGTAGGTGAGATCATGAGACATTAATATTTTTTTTTCAAGATTGAAAACGTTAGGAAATGTCAAAAGATGTAAGAGGCTTAAGAAACTACAGAGAAGGCATAAATAATAAAGCTGGAAAGAAATCAAGAACAGTATGTCCTATATAATGAAAACATAAACTGATAAATTCCAAGAAGAATCAAAACTGATTCACGATAAACAGAAAATATGAATACATCCAAAAACCATTAAAGAAAAGGAAACATTGATAAAACTGGTCAAAAACCTTGAGATTTAACAACTCAACAGATACGTTCTATGAAACATTCACAGAAATGGCGGCATTTAATTGATGTGCACACTATTCTCAGATAAAGAAAAGGAGAAAGATTCTCCATTTCTTTAATTAATTTAATGAGGCATTCAAACCAAAGATGGTATGAGGAAATTTCAGCCAATTTCACTTACGAACAAAGATGCTACTCATTAATAAAAAGTGAGCAAATTAAACTCAGCAATGTACTCTTTTAATTGGGTTTTTAAGTGTTTGCTTAATCGCGAAAGTGTTTACATTAGTAAAACATTAATGTAGTATGTAATATTAATCAATTAAAAGAGAAAAAGCAAATCAAAAATAAGAATCAATATGATTATTGATAACACGAAACACACAATTTTAAATCCCTAGAAAAACAGGAATATTAAAAACGTTTAAATTTGATTAAGGGCTTATATCAAAACACACATCAAAAAGTTATGTAAACCTTGTAAATGAACAAAACAAGGACACCATCATCATCATTATTCTTCATAACTTAATGGGGGTTTGAGGCAGTGCAATAACGCAAGACAAATAGATAAAAAATATAAGGGTTTGAAGCCAAGGAACAAAATCATGACTATCCACCACTGTTACGTTCGTCTGCATAAAAGAATTCAAAAGATTCTGTAAACAATTCTGTAAAAAAAAAAAAAAATGAGGAAGTTTGCTTGATATAGATCAAAATACAAAGTTCATATTCCTCTGCACAGCCCAAATCAATTAATGTAATTAAAAATATAAAATCAATTGGATTATAAACAAAAAACCATAGCTTCCTGAGTTTAGTCTAACAACGACAAAATCCTTTAGGCAAAAAGTATAAGAGTTTTTGTCTTCGTTTGGTCAGGCTGCTGGAATAAAACACCACAGACTAGTTGGCTTATACAAAAAAGCAGAAATGTATTTCTCACAGCTCTGAAGGCTGGAAGTCTGGGATCAGGGTGCTGGCATGGTAGGATGAGGGTAGGTGTGAGCCTTTTCCAGGCTGCACACTTGTCTTTGTATTTCTACTTGGCAGATGGGGCTGGGGGCTGCGTGGGATCTCTTTATAAGAGCACTAATCCCATTCATGCCAATCACCTATTCACGCCCCACCTACTAATACCATCACCTTTGGTGGGTTAGGATTTTAACATATTTTGGGAGGACACAAACACGGACATCGTAACAGGTATCAAGACAAAACAAAACAAAAAGAAAAACATAAATAAACAAAAACAAAACCTACACGAATGTAAAACATTTTTTTAAGAAAGAAAGATTATGAAGATGATAATTCTTGGCAATATGACCAGTAAATGAAAAAAGACATCAGTACTATTAAATAGTGACAATGCAAACGTTCTTAAAAATAAAATTATATCTACATCTCCCCGTGTGTTAAAATTCACTCCAAATCATTTAAACACACATGTGTAAAAAAGAAATGAAAAAGGAGAAAGCTGAAAACTTTTAGGAGGTGATATAGAGGAATGTCCTTATGATATAAGGGTTAGAGAAAAAATGATACGTTTGACCACATCAAAATGTAAAGTCTTTGACTAATATAAGACATCACGAACTCATTTAAAAGTGAAGCTATAATTTTAAAAATATTTCAATGCAGATAACTGGTAAATGATTGTTAGCCACGATGTATAATAAACCACACAAAGCAATACGAAAAGATAAATGATCCAATAGGAAATTGGGTGAAGTATATGGCTATCTAATTCCAAGCACAGGAAACCAACAGGGCCGATTAACATAGAAACTATGCTCACTCTCAGTAATAATCAGCAAAATGCAAATTAAAAAACTGTGGTAGGCAGAATGATGCCCTCCTAAAGATGTCCAGGTCTGAATCCCAATCGTCTCAGGGCTTCACAAGGCAAAAAAAAGTTTTGCAGATATAATTAAGGCTATGGCCCTCAGGAAAGGGAGAAGGACCTGGATTATCTAGGTGGGCCCAACTTAATCAAACGAGTTCTTAAAGTAGAGAAATTTCTCCAACTGGAATGAAAGAGGTAAAGCAGGAGAGCTCTAAGAAATTCGCTGTATAGGGACTGGACACACCATTGCTGGAGGGAAAACACATGGAAAAAATAAATGAAAATAGCCTCTAAGAGCAAAGACTGGTCCCTGACAAACAGGCAGTAAGGAAAAGGGACCTGAATTCGTCTGACAATGTGATTGAGCTTGGAAGCCGTTTCATCCCCAGAGACTCCAGAAAGAAACACAGACCTGCAAACCCCTCAATTTCTCCCTTAGGAGATTCTAAAGACTGGACCCAGCTGAGCCATGCTATTTCCAGACTTCTGATCTACAGAACTGAGAGATAATACATGGTTATTTCGAGCCACTATGTTTGTGGTGATTTTTTACGGCAGTAATCGAAAACTAGTATAGAACCAGGGAAATATTTCACACCTCTCAGCTTGGTAAGCAGGAGCGTAGACTAGACTACCGTCTAGACTAGCAACTAGACTAGACTAGCGTAGACTAGAGTGGTCGCATAGGGCAGTCAGTCTCTAGCTGGTGAGATTAACATGTGCATGTGCTTGGATCCACGATTCTATTTCCAGATGTCTTTCCCAGAGACGAGTGTTCATGAAGACATGTATCAGAACGCTTTTTTTTTAATTTCAAAGTAACGGTAAAGGTAACGAATGGACAAAAGCTCGATGACCACTCAGTAGGAGAATGGAAACATAAAAGGTTTATTCATTTAATGGAATTTAAGCCATCATGCAACAGTTGTGATGGCTTTACATCTCATTTAATTAAACTGATACAAAGAAAATAAAAATATCTAACACTTTGGAGTGCTTGTTCTGTAGAAGCCAGTGTTTTAAGCACTTGATATATATTAACGCTTTTAATCTTTATACTTCTTTGAAGTAGGGACTATAGTTATCCTAATTGAAAAGTAAGAAAACCAAGCCCCACGGAAATTTAAGAAAATTTAATAAAGAAATTGAAATTTAATTGACCCGAGGTTATGAGGTCTCCAGGTACGACCAACTACAGTATAGTTTCTGTGAATGTTTTCAGTACTTTGAGCAGTATGTAAGGTGTGAGACCCTATGCAGAAGTGTTGAAGGCAAATAAGGTTTGTCAGTGTTAGAACTTGAATTCTACCCCAAGTAATGACTCCAGAATTCATGCTTTTAGCTACCATGCTGCAATTGCTTCTGTACAGGGTTATCAAGCCCCTACTATTTTCCAGAAACCTTGTGAATACCCAACTGTCACAGAGAATAGATGGGTAAGGGCTTTGCCATGTTGAAATCTGTAGTCTGGGGAAAGTAAATATGCAGTTATAACACAAGGTGATGACGGTCAGAAGGGATGGACAGTGTAAAAAGGCAACACAAGGGAGGGGACCCCAATTTAAACACAAATAAAGGGACTGAGGAAGGCCTAAGACAAAATAACATTGAAAATAGTTTCAGGAAGAAGGCAGGTTCACAGTAGATGAAAAAAACAAAATGCATGGGTAGCACCCATTCTCAGAGAGATGGAAAGAGAGGGAATCATGAATACTAGCCCTGAAGGCGAGAAGGAAGTTTCATAGGCTCTTTCTCCCTTCTGGTTCATGTTCTTTATAGAATGCTTTATACACATATGTAGCCTTCAAATACATAAGTAAAATCCCATCAGATCTGATGCTTGCCTACAGAAGTCACAATGAATGGCATACAATGTCGGGAGATACCTGACAATCAAGAGGGTGTTTCTTGAAGACCTCAGAAAGCCCACAATCTCAAAGTTGGCCATCAACCAGGCTCGTTTTTAGTATTATTAGAAATGTTGTCAACCAAACCTTACGGCTTTTCGCACCATTGGAGTTGAAGCCAGGTGTCCATATGTGAGGCAGGTAGGTAATTTTACAAGAGGTCTTTTCTTTTGTCTAGTTCACAAGAAAGACAGCCTATGTGGAGAAGTATGAAGCACTCATGATAAATAAGTAAGCTGGTAAATAAGACCTAAATAAAGAGGAAAAAAAAGAGAGAGAGAGAGAGAGAGAGAGAGAGAGGTTTGAGTGGGAGAGAGCCAAAGCATAAGAGACTCTTAAAAAATGAGAACAAACTGAGGGCTGATGGGGGGTGGGAGATGGGTATTGAAGAGGGCATCTTTTGGGATGAGCACTGGGTGTTGTATGGAAATCAATTTGACAATAAATGTCATATATTTAAAAAAAAAAAAAGAGGCCTGCTAGGCTCACTCTCAAATATATTCCTCAGCAAAAGCATTAAGGAATATAGATATTCAACAATATCACTCATGAAAAATGAAAGCCCCAAATATTAAACCTGGAAACGCCAAGAGACTATTGAACACTACTTTGGACTTTTAGAAGAAAACCATCATGTTCTAAAAATAATGCCAAATAAAATATCTTCAAGTGTTTCACAAGAAAAGCAAGAGAAAAATGAAGAACAAAACTTCACTTTTTCTAACTGTGGGAAATTAACTTTCTATTGTCTAGGAGAGGTGTTGGTGTTTAACAACATTTGAAAAACAATTACACAAAATTACATCCCTCTCATGTTACAAAACATATTTACAATACAAAAATCTACTTGCTTTTTGGGGGGCTTTTTTAGGGTTTGTGTTTTTTAAAGAATGGATGTCGGCAAAAGGCAATCTAGAATTTTAGGGCTGTGATTTTCTTCTATCGCCTAGCAACATGTGCAAATATAGATCTGCCGAAGCAAAATTAGTGACCTTTCTTTACGCCTGCCTCTAATGTGTATAAAGATCTTTGATTATTTCAGCACTACTCGTAAATCTGGAGGGCACTCTAGACACGGATGTTGTGTTGCTTTTAGTGCATATATGAAATGAGCCAATAAGCTTATCATCTTTGAGAAAGAAAAAAAAAACAAAACAAAACAGTGGTTACATATTACAATTTAGCATCCCTAACAGTGCACTACTCGATATGCAAGGCAAATCTACAATATGAATTCTTAACCAAAAAAAAAAAAGCGTTAAAAAATTCTATTATACAATGAGAGTAAGTTAGTAAAGGGCTTACCCAGAAAAAACAAAACAAAAACAAAAACAAAAAACAGAGAGAAGTCTTGGTTGCAAGATGAATGATCTGGTAATTAGTTTTGTTTGGAAAGTCAACTGCTATTTTATACACAGTGATACAGAAGATTAACCCCTATGGGAGCCATTCAGCAGTTTCTGGTAAAGTTAAAGACATATGTAACCTACAACACACAGAAAACGTAGCCCTAAGTACATATTCCAGAGCAACACTCATGACAGTGCACGAGGAAATATAGAAAAAAAGCTTTTGTAGCTGCTGAATTAGTTTTCTACTGCTGTGGCACGAATTAGCACACATGTAATGGCTTAAATTAACACAAATTGATTATCTTGATGTTTCCATGGGTCAGGAGCTGGGTGTTCTGCCCAGGGTCTCACAAGCCTGAAATCCTAGTGTTGGCTAAGGATGAAATCTCATCTTGGACTAGAGATCCTCTTTCCAAGCTCATTTAGACTGTTGGTGGAAGAAACTTCTATATGACTCTAGGCCTGAGGACCTCAGCTCCTAGAGGTTGCCCTGCTCCATAGGTGGTTCACAACATGGACATTTGCCTCTTTAAGGCCAGAAGAGTCGTTTTTGCTTTTGTTTTATTTTGTTTTGGGTTTTTTTTCTCCCCATGCTTTATACATTTCCTTTAGTAAGGACCTGACCCCTTTTAGGGCGCTTACCTGATTAGGCCAGGCCCACCCACTCCTATCTCCCTTATTGATCAAGTTGAAGTCAATTGATTTTCAACCTTAAGTTTATTTCAAAATTTCTTCGCTTTTGGCTTGCCATGTAACCTAAGCATAGGAGTGAAATATCTGGTACGCATACTCTACCCACAATCACTGGTAGGGAGTCAGACAGGATGTGGACAACAGGGGTTGGAAATCTTGGGGGACATCTCAGATTTCTACCTACCACTCTGCTTTACTAAAAATAGGGGAAAAAATGAGATCAACATGAGAACAAATAGTAAACTGTGGTAGATACAAACAACAGAATACTATTTAATACTGAAAATAAATGAAAAGAGTTATTTTTTGTCAACAAGGATGCATTCCATAAAGAAACTAACTGAAGATGGCAAGATATAGAAAACAAAATGGCACGAATTACATAAAGTTTAAACTCATTGAAACCTGAGAGAGCACTATTAGGAATATACGCATGGTAATGATAATCTCTAAACTCAGTTTCACCTCTGGGAAGAAAGAGTGGGATGAAATCAAAAAGACTACAAACAGATCTCAACCTGTAGTTGTGGCTCTTGCCGCTTTACATTGGATGCTGGGTACACTGGAATTTAGGATAGCATTTTGTATTAGCGTATTTGCTCACTAGATATGTTCTGTAATAAATATGAAAAATAATGGAAGTAGGCAAAGAAATCTTTCATGATCTACATTTGTGACACTCAGAAAAAAAAAAATCAATGGCTTCTTTCAGCTGTGTGATCTGAAACGCTGGGATTGCAATTTTTATTGATGATTGAATCCTTTCCTCAAACAAACTGAACATAAAATTTGGAGATATAAACTCTTCAAATCACAGTCTGTACAGTGGAAAGAGTTCACAGGAGAGGGGACGAAGCTGGTGAATATCCCAGAATTCCACTTTTTTTTTTTTGCCACATCCACAAACAGCATCTGAGCGTGCTATTCATAATCCCCGGTTTGCAAACCACTTTTCCGTAACTTCATCTATCACCTTACATATGTCTCCACGGTAGCGTTAACCACGTCTGAGAATTCATTTCCACACGGTTGTCTGTCCTGTAGAACTCTGAGCGCTTTTCTATTCATCTTTCGCCCTGTACCCCTGGCACATTTTGGGGGACCATACAGATGTCAATTAATTTCTCTAATTGTGTTGCTGATAGCTTCTTAATGAAAGTGAAACTCGAGACACGTAAAACACCTTAAAGGGCTCAAAAGGAAAAGAAGTAATACATTTTTTACTAATTTAATGTTCCTAACATGTTTGATCCATGGCTGGGTGGGACCGGGAGGGGACGTGGTGATGTGAGAACTCAAAATCATGCTTGAAGGGAGGACTTTTAGTAAGTCTTGGCATTTGAATGTTCATTCAACTCAACTTCCGTCTGTTACGGCCCCTCCTTGGCCCCTGGCCGCTCACCTGCTTCTCTCCCAATTCAGCTCCTGTATATCAATGATCCTGAGTCAGTTTCTCTCTTCCTTCCAGCGTTTGGTGCCACTGACGTCATCACCCTTCTCCCCCTCCAGTCTTCAATTCTATGAATTTCAAACATCTTCGTATATGTTATTCTCCTCTTAAAAAGGGAAGAAACACGAGAGGTGGTGTATTCAGACAAGAGCCACTCAGTTAACTTAAAAGACTTGAAGAACACTCTTCCACCATTATGATTATTTTGGCATGCTGGATCTAAGAACCAAGTCTGAGGAAGCACTAACATTTAGGGAAGGAGATTTTAAAAATTAGAAAAAAAAAAAAAAAAACAGCACAGATATCTTTAAAACTGACACCAAAAAGTACACGTTCAAATGAATCAATGAAAGGAAAGCGTAGGTATATCCTGGCAACATAACGAAATACTGATAGGAATCAATAAAAATGAGGGCTTAGAAAACGTATTCTTTACTTCCGAATACTTAGTTATTCCTTCGTCTATGCTTTCCTCCCAATTTGTTTGTCCCTGTATCATAGCATTTATAACGTTGCCATTTGAATGGCAGGTGTCGTTTTCTTTCGTTTTCCCTGAGCCCGTGTCTCCTGAGACGGTCTATACTAACATCAGTCTTCCAGCCTAGCAGCTCGGCTCTGAACCATGGCATGGGAGCAGAAGAGTTGGGGACCACTTCCAGATCACAGGCAGGGCCCTGCAGTGGCCCTGGAAATCTTTCTCCATGCACATGACCAAGCCCAAGCGCCACATCCTAAAGGATGCTCAGTCCCCGACCAGATCACCAACCTGCCTGGGACTGTTCCTCGAGTCTGTGGGATTGCATCAGGTCAGCCTGTGCTGTCATTACAATAGATTCTAAAACACTTCCTTTCCTCACTTCTCCTTTCTTTTTTCTGAGTTTCCCTAACGGTTACTGTAAGTCAGGACATAAATATCAGAAGCATTTGGAAGCTAAAATTATAGAAAAAATTTCAAAGGCTATCAGGAAAGATGAGTATTTATGGAGTCAGGCATTATGCAGAAAACTTACATAGGATGCAACACTCAAAACAACACCATCAAGTTGACATTCTCATCCCGATTTTAAGGGAAATAAAAAACAGACTCCAAGAACTTATGTCCTCAATGTCACAGAAAATTAAAAAAAAAAAAACAGTGGAGACACTCTTCAGGGGAAGAAACGACTTTAAGATTCCAAAAAGCATTCACTTTTCCACCCTACAACACTTATCACCTTCTCCTAACAGCAGATGTTTGCAGGGAATTACGCTCACTTACTGGCCTTTCGCCTTATTAGGTGGCCTCACAGGATATCTCTGGAGTTCTCAAAATTAAAATCAGCCACTTTACATCCTTTGTGGGAGCAGCTCAATCACGATATCGACAAATAACTCTGAGTTATATTTGTTTTATCAAAGCTGAAAGATTTGTTTGAGGTCCATGGTATCTTTCCGAATCTGGAAATCAATCTATTCATCAGCTATGGGTACCTGAGTAATATTTTCACCCTTTGGGAAGCAAAATCACCCACGCTTTCATCCCGATGACATTTCTTGTTTGTCGTTTTGGCCTCCCTCTAATAATCTTTCTTTGGATTCATTTACCTGTTCTGAAAGTTTGAAAATTCTGACGCTGGAAAAGCCCATCTACACTTTCAGTAGACTTTCTTTCTCCTTTGCTCTCTTCCCTACCCTTATCCAAATTCTGTCCCTGGACTTGAGATTGTCCTACTACAGTCTGGAGTCAGCCCTTCTTCCCTTCCCTAATCCACTTACAAGCCTCCACCTCAACTACTGAGTATTTAATTACTAACTGATAGATGCACCAAGTGTTTTTTATGTCTGGTTCTCACCACTAATTAAGCATGCCTTGCCCTTTTATGGTAAATGTAAACGTAGGTTCTCTGATACCCGCCTTTATTCTGAAGGTTTTCCATTACAGAACCAGCCAAGATTACAGATTTTGAAACCGGTGGATCTTCGGTCAACCAGATACACCAATTACTGCCTGAGTGGCCTTGAACAAGTTAACTTCTCTGTGACTCAGCTTCCTCATCTGTAAAATGGTGTTATAGAATCATACTGACCTCAATATTTAGCAAGAATTAAATTGCTCAATTCATGTACAATTCTTAGAAGAGTACCTGGCACACAGTCACCACTCGTTGTTAGCGCATTAATTCTCTTTAACAACAGACTCCAGGGTCCTATTATTCCAGAGACATGCACCTTCTGGACCTCATATTCTCAGTTCATTTCTATGTTTTGAGCAATTATTTTCTGCCTGTTGTTTGCAGATTCTCCTCATTCTCCAATTTCTCTGTGATCCGTCCTTTATTTCTAGATCCTTCCAGAAAGAATGACCATATTATTCAATAGACATATCAGGAATACACAGAAGAATGAGAACTACAGCTTCCACCTTGGGAAGAGCAGTGTCCTTCTCCCACACCTGTCCTGTAACAGATCCCATGCAATCGATTTTGCTTGTTTAACCTGGGTTCCCATTTTCTGTCCAAACCAATATTACTAGAAGGGGAAGGCAGACAATTAATAGATAAGCATTTGTCTCACCGTGTTGTCTCCTTCTAATCCCTAGAGGTTCATATTGCTACCTGGGCCCAGCTGTCATGAGTTCTAATGGCACAACTTTGCACTTGGTCTGCAGCAGAACTTAAAAGTGAGCTTCACGTTAATCTCAAGTTTAGTTCAACTGTTTGTTTTGTTGATATCTGCTTGGTTTATCTGGACATGCATTCAAAATCTTAATGTTACCATATTCCGAGTCATTCAGAGATAATTTTTAAATTTCTTATGCCTTCACAGAATTTTAAATACCCAGAAGCTAATTCGATATTTTATGACCCATAATTTTCAAAAAGGCACATTGAGCACATTCATTCCACACTAAAAACAGAGTGTAAACACTATGAATTTACAGTAATTGACATCTTAGAGAAACTGAAACTGTCAAATACCTCCAATTATGATTTAACATATAATATATAATTAGTACTGCTGTTTTTTCCCCTAAAAAGGAGATATTCTTATGGTCCTGAATCACAACATGATGCTATTTTTTTTTAAATACTTTAAATCATGTTCCTGGTTACTCTGTGAGATTTTTTTCCCCATAGTAAACAGTTTGTTACATAGCATGTATCATCAGTAGAAAATAACACTTTGGGATTTCTCATCACTTGGTTTCTTCAGAGTGTAGTTAAGCCTCATCAAATGAATATATTGTTGTTAATAGTAACAGATTTACATACCATAATCATTATAAGAACAGTCATCGAAATAATATGCTATGTTGTCTTGGTCTGTTTAGGTGGCTAAAACAAAAATACCATAGACTGGATGGCTCATGAAAAACACAAATAAATATCTTGCAGTTTTGGACGTTGCGAAACGCAAGATTGAGGCACTGGTATATTTAGTATAACACATTTTAAATACGTACTTTCAATTCAAAGACGTAGATAGCTTGAAAATAAAATTATGGAAGATGTTGTACCATGAAATTTTATTAAGAACAACAATACCAACAAAGGCCAAGTTAGCTATATTCATATCAGGCTAAATAAATTGACAATCTAGGGGTGTTACAAAAGATAATAATTTTTAAAAAAGACCAAACCTTCAGTCAGGCATAAAAACCTAAATGCGTATGGACCTTAATAGAACCTCTGAATTTATGAAGCAAAAAGTGACAAATTCAAAAAACAAAAAGATAAAACCACAAACAAAATTGGATAATTTTAACACTCCTTCAATATAAAACATATAACTTTAATAGAAACGTATAGAACCTTGTATCTCACACCTACAAAACACACATGTATTTTTCAAGGGAAGAAAGAACTTACCAAAATAGAATACATGACAAATAATTCCCAAATATTTGGAAATTAAGCCTAGCTCTTCTCAAAATTCATGGCTCACAGAATACATCAAGAAAAAAATTAAGCGGTGCCTGGGTGCCTCAGTAGGTTCTGGACATGATTTCATGGTTCATGGGTTGGAGCTCACACTGGGTTCTGAGCTGACACCTCAGAGCCTGCTTGGGACTCTCTCTCTCTGCCCCTCCCCCCAGTTGTGCACTCTCTCTCTCTCTCAAAATAAATAAATAAACTTCTTTTAAAAAAGAGGAAGAAAAGTAAAAATTAGGTTGAACTGAATGACAATGAGATATATTGTATCCAAATTTGGGGGAGGTGAGTAGTATTTGAGAAAAGTTTTTAGCTTTAAATATATATATATGTGTGTGTGTATATATATATATACATACATATATATACACATATATATTTGTTATATATATGTGTATATATATATATATACATATATATATATATAACAAAAGAAGAAAAGTTGAACTGAATGTTATAATCTCAAGAAACCTCAAAAATTTAGCAAGTTATCCTTCAAGAACTTAGAAGAAAAAATAAATTAACAAGCAGAAATCAATGAAATATAGAGGAGACATAAAATAAATTAACAAAGCCAAATACTGGCTGTTTGAAATGATTAATAAACTGACAAACTAGTAGCGAGATTAATCACAGAGGAAAAAAAGAAAACACAGAATGACAACATTAAAATTTATTTATTTTTTTAAATTTTTTTAACGTTTATTTATTTTTGAGACAGAGAGAGACAGAGCATGAATGCGGGAGGGTCAGAGAGAGAGGGAGACACAGAATCTGAAACAGGCTCCAGGATCCGAGCTGTCAGCACAGAGCCCGACGCGGGGCTTGAACTCACGGACGTGAGATCATGACCTGGGCTGAAGTCGGACGCTCAACCGACTGAGCCACCCAGGCGCCCCATAAAATTTAAAAAAGGGGATGTCACTAGAGATTCTTTATTGAAAAGATAATAAGAGAATAGTATCCACAAAAATTTATTTTAAAGTAATAAGGTAGTGAACCCATAAATTTAACAACTTACGTAGTATAGACAAATTTGATTAAAAACATGATTTACCAAGCTGGATATGGGAAGAAATACACATACATATGACTTTTTTTTTTCCTGCTCAAACATTTTAGAGTAAGAGCTAGAGACTGTGACACCTAATCTCTAAATATTTAACAAGTGTCTCCTAACCTGGGATGGTCTCCTACACAACTATCATAATATCATTCTAAGAAAATCAACACTGTTGAATAAATAGCATTGAATATTTTAGATAATATTACTTTAAAAATAACTGCAATCAAGTTTCTTCATTTTTCCCCAAATTTAAGCTTTTTCCCTTTCTAAAAACCAAACAAAAATTACAAGTTACATTGCTTCGCCTTCTTTATATTTCACGAGACTTCAATATTTTAAGGGGCTGAGCCATCTTTCTTGGAGAATATCACTCATTCTGGAATCTTTCTATATAAGTTGACTCAGTTTAAATGTTTTTGGTCTGTGATTACATAGGTGAAAATACTTGACATCACACTTCACTTTGCCTCACTCTAGGAGGCAAATATATATGGCAGCCAGTCATAATATCATGATGGCAAGTTTGATGACTTTTTTAAGATGGCACCTGACAAATTTCTCTCTTGCAGAGGCCCCTTTCACTTTGTAATTATCATATAATCTGTAAAATGACATTTTCAGGTTTTTTGAGTATCCTATTCTCTATCAACTTTTCATCCAATGGTTTTATCATCCACTGGTGAGCCTTGCCTGAATCGATCAATACAAAAATGTTTGCAAGATGGTAATTTTTCTAAAACTCTCCTTCCTTCTACATGTATAGCTAGCTTTCTCTTCTCCCCACCTTCCCTCTTTGAGTAGCACGCAGGATATGTGGATCTGTTGTTATTTGATGAGTTATAATTCAATACCATCATTATTCATGATGCTCAAATTAGATGCTTGGTGTGGAAACCCATTTAAACTAAATCTGTGTTCCTGTAGTTTTGAATGTATGTCCATTATTCTTTGAATGTCTCTGGTTTTCTGATATGACAAGCTATCCCGGGCTCATCTCCTCATTTCTACATTCTGTGTTTGGAATCAGATATTCCTTTAAGGTGACTAGTTCCTATTGGTGGGGCCAAATTTTTAGGGAAAAAAATAAAACACAATCTGCCCTATATAGGCTTATGTGGTTGCTGCTGTGGTTGTTGTTTACAGGCTCTTTCAATCATCAGAGATAGGACTATATGGTTGTAAAACTTACATGGTCACCTTGATATCTCTAACCAAAATCCAGCACCGCAGAATTCTTCAACTTCACCAACTCTCTGCTTACACATCCTGCTTCCACAGTAAAAATCCTGATTTCAAACATCAAAATGTATATTCATTTTTCCCTCTCTGCATCACACACAACCTTCTTTTGCAACTTGTGCATAAATAACCACCAACGCCTCAAACTTATAAGACTTCTTGGCGGTTCTTTTTATCCTCAGATTTTATAGCAATAAAGGTGTAATGGCGGAGTCCTGTGATCCAATGTACTGTATCGAGTTAATTTTCTGTGTGCTTATGTTATCTATTTAATATACTGCTAAGATGGATTTTATTGAATGAGAGACAAATAATCTTCCATTTTTTAAGGTCAGTATTGTTTGGGGGCTTTCTCAAAACTAAACGGAATTCTGAAGAGTTCCCACTAGTTATAGAGTACGTCAAATAATTACACAGCTTATACAATTTATAGTTATACAGCTTATATAATTTAACTGTCATAAACAACATGAAGTGACATTTTTACTTCTGTTTTCCTGCGAATCAGCTAACCAAATCCGTTTTTATATATCTCCTTTATTTCACAAAGCTCTCAGAGGAAATAGGTTTGTGTGTGTGTGTGTGTCTCATTTATTTTGACGCACCTATAAGAGAATCAAAGCTAAACACCATTTCTTAAACAAGCTGTAGAAGTAGCTTCCCTAAAATGAAGAAGTAAGTAATAAAGAGAACCTGAGAAATTGGAGCTCTAACCTGAGAGAGAAATGAAGAGTGTCTCCACTATGACGTCCTTGCAACTAGACCTTGGAAGCAGTCAGTGCCAGCACAGAATCAAAGGATGGAGACGAAGGATATATGGGGAGATTATTCCTAGGCAATAAAAAGGATCAGATACACTGTCAGGCGAGTTATTGGAAAAATCTTATTGAGAATCAGGTTACAGGAGTGATGGAAAGGATAGAAAGATTTATCCAATGATTCAAAGAAATTGAAAAGTGTCATAATAAAAAGTTCTAAAAGAAAGAAAATATACAATCGTACTACTTTTACCTAATCATAGCAATTAAGCTATTGAGCAATATTTTAACACAAAATAGACATATAAATTTAGCGGGAGAAAGGAGAAAAGCAGTAGTTGAATTGTTTTAAAACCCCTGGATACCGTCAGAAGTCAAAAATGCACAGAACTCATACATCTATAAATAATATTTTGAAAGATGAAGTTAAACATCAGGGGGAAAAAAGCCCTCAGTCTGTTTGAAGTTCTTTCCATGAGATTTGGACCGCTGTGTATGAATGCTTTAAATACCATGCCTTTGTTTCAATAAAATCTAAATTGATTTTTTAAAAATAGATCCTTTACCTTCCTTCTCGATGCTATTTGTTTTTCTTTTCTTTTCTGTAATTGTGATTGAGCAGTATAGTCACCTTGCTATTTATTGTTATGTCAAGCGTCGTTCATTCACATGAACATCTTTCTCAGATGCCAACACATGAAATATCTTCCACATATTCCTTACACGATGTGTAACCTATTTATCTTACCCTTTTGAGTTCAAGACTGACTGGTTTCAGGAGATGTTCTTCTCATTTTGAATCTGGAGTTCACAGGGCAGGACGGGAGAATGGTGGATGGCTAAGTTGGGTAGCTGAGTTCTGAAATGTTCCTCACCTGCTTCTGAAATGTTGTGAAATATGTTATCGCTTTCAATGAGGGTTCTGTGTTTTTCCCACATTGGCATATATTTGGATTCACGTTGTTCCCACAAATCAGTAGGAAGCACTGGAAAATTATGATCCCTAGCAGTTCCTTCTTCTCTTGAAAGATGCTGGTTATAAACTCATACACTATACCATTTCACTAGGCCATTCCCCCGACGTCTTCTTCCCCCTCTTCAGCTGGCATCTGTTCAAAGTAGAAGATTTGAGAAACGATAGTATGAGTGTTCTTAATTCAGTGACTTTAGCTAAAATCACCTCTGAACAGTGGAGACAGGATGAGGAGTTGTGCCATAGCATACTTTAATTTTTTTGGTTCTTTTCCTTGGCTGCTACTTTCAGAGTGTCTGGCCTGATGACCAGAAAGGTATCGATTCTCCTTTCATTTTTATCAATGCTTGTGCTTTCCTTTGTACTTATATTTCTGCGTTTAACTACTTATTGGTGCTTCTTTTGTTAAAGCCAGAAATAATTAACTCATCATTGCTCTTCAAACTTGCTGTGGAAATCAAACATATTTTTTTTAATTTTATTTATTAATTTTGAGAGAGAGAGAGAGAGAGAGCACAAGTGGGGCAGAGAAAGAGAGTGTGAGAGAGAATCCAAAGCAGGCTCTGCGCTGTCAGTGCTGTGAACCCAGTGCCTGACATGGGGCTCGATCTCACCAGCTGCAAGATCATGACCTGAGCCGATATCAAGAGTCGGACGTGCTTAACCGACTGAGCCCCTCAGGTGCCCCAAACATATTTTTAAGACCATAAATCTACAAGTCCATACACGTTGTGATTAGTTATTGGATATTTATATATTATAGTTAAAAAGAATTTTCTTCCCAGGTAAGACCTGACTTAGGGGTTGACTCAGTTTTGTTTTCGTGGGGGTGGTCGTTTGGTTTATTATTCCGATTTGGATATATTCAATAATTGAAGTGGACAGAATTACTAAACCAACCAGAACAATATGTGAGAATAAGGATTGCCCATGGCACACCAACATATATGTGGAAAATATACAATATAATACACAATATATAATATCTTTTATGTTATTAATATATACCTTATATTATATACATTATATTATATATTTATATTATATTGTATTGTATTGTATTATATTATGTTATGTTATGTTATATTATATTATATTATTATATCATATCATATTATATTATATCATATTATATTATATCATATTATATTATACCATATTATAGATCATTCAAGGTATAGTGGAATATATGGAAATGGTTTACAGTTACTTTTATGTATGCCTAAGTACTTGCTGGTCATCTCAAAGGAAGCATGACTTCTAGTAACATAGAAACTTCCCACTGTGCCAACTTACCCCAAATCATGATGTAAAAGTGCATGGCCAGAGATCATAATCCATTGTGACGTACCTAATTCAATGTTTTTAATTTCGTAATGTCTTTTTTCAGAAGGTGGCTCTCAGAGTTCCTTCCGCTCCAGGTTTCACAACACCTGGAACTAACCTTAAATGTGGCCTAATTGTTTGGGATTCAGTCTTAATTCCAAATCCGGTTCTGCTGTTTATCGCCCATAGAAACCTGTGCGAGATACTTCATGCAGGTAAGATTCAACCTTCTCATCGCAGAATGAGAAAATACCTACCACGTGATGTTGCTTTATGGGTTAAAGATTTTTTAAATGCTTAGATCAATGCCTAGCAATATTAAGCAACTTAAAAATTATAGTTATTTTAGGGGCGCCTGGAGGGCTCAGTCGGTTAAGCGTCCAACTTCTGATCAGGTCATGATCTCACAGTCCCTGAGTTCGAGCCCCGCATGGGGCTCTGTGCGGACAGCTCCGAGCCTGGAGCCTGCTTTGTGTCTGTGTCTCCCTCTCTCTCTGCCTTTCCCCTGCTCATGCTCTGTCTCTCTCTGTCTCAAAAGTAAATTAAAAAATTTAAAAATTGTAGTTAGTTTAACCATTCCTAAGCAAATAAACACAATACTAGTACCTATGATGACTGATCCTAACCTCGTGTTCTTTCACTAGCTACCTCTGAGGCTGAAAAAGCCAAATCAGGGAGGCAAAGGAAGAGAGATATTTATTAACACACTAGTCAAGTTCATCAGCTATTATATTTCTCCCTTTGTGCTCTTCAGTTTCTCCTGCTATGTCATGATTTTTTCAAAACATTGAAAAAAGCACTAAACTTCCCTGAGCTCTAAAGTTCAGTCACTTCTGTTTAGAGAGAGATTAATAAAAATGGGTGATATGATCAGGAAAATACTTTAGAGTCCTACTTAACACACAGCAAGAATACACCTTACAGATTTCTTCATTCATTCTCCCTGGCGGAGATGGGGTCGAAGACATGAAAAGATCTGAAAAAGTATATTCTATCCTCCTGTACTATTCAGTTTCCCTTCAGGGCTTGTGATGTTACAAACAAACAAACATTTGTGGAAGTCTATTGGTCTATTGAAGACTTTGAAATTCCAACTATAAATGGATCATTCATTTCCTGCAAATGGACTACTCAACATGTTGCTAGCTTTCAGAATTTTAGTTACACGTAGAATGTTTATTACCTCTTTCAACAGGGCCAATTTGATTTTGGCAATTACGTGAGAATTTGCATGCTGAAACCTGGCAGAGAGCTAGCTCAAAATATTTTTGAATGAGTGGATGATTTAATCACTAGCTGAATAAATAAATGGAATAAATAGTTTCAGATATATTTTCCATAAATCGGATAAAATGAAATTTTAACTCTCTCACACTGCGCTATGAAATATTTGGCTCAGATGTGCTTTCTTGCTTCCATTTTATGGAATACTTTAGATCTATTTTTACTCCAAAAGAAAATTATGCAAATCACATTTAATCACTCTATAAAACAGTTCTGAATGAAGTGTTTCTAGTTCATCACAATTAGTTTGATAGCCAAGGTTATTAAACCAGTTTTCATGCTTACTTCATTTTGCTAGTTTATTCACTCATTTGCAATTTTTGAGATTTTCATAGTAATTAAAGGGGAGGAAAATCATTTGTAATATATTGAAAGACTCTTCGTTAAAATAATTCTTTACTGCTGTCCATATTTGTCTCAAAACCAGACATACAAATAAAACCTCTATGGCCAATTTTAATTAGTGTTATTTGAAGTGCAGACAGATATCTAATTCAGAGAGATTTCGGGAAAAAAATTTTAAAGAATCATTAGTACTTTATTTTTTTACCCTATGGCAATTTATGAGTTTAGCTCTAAATTAGAGCACCTGCATCCGTGTATTTTAATTGTCCCATAACTTACGCAAGTTAAGATTTTCATAACCTTTATAGAGAAAATACAAATCAATAATTTTTAATTCTTGGTGAGTAATATTTCTGAGTATTCTAAAGTCAACTCACCCTTTCTTCCCACCACCACCCTCCCACATGTACACACACACACAATGCACCCATGTGCGTGTGCACGCACACACACACACACACACACACATACACACACACACTCTTGAGCTAAGAAGCTCCCTTTCCTTCTGTTTTCAAGAGTTGAATTTTCCAGTCATATGGATACTCTTCTTAGGCAACTTTTCTTTGTTTATAAATGACTTATGCTTTGGTGCTGAGTATTAATTCACTTAGATAATATGTTTTACCTAAATACATTTCACCAGAGTTTCTAAGGAGAGCAAACCTCAATAAATATTTAAGTCGTTCGGGGAGTGCCTCAGCCCCCTAAGGATTTTAACCATCTCTTGAACCTAGATCTCATCTCTTGGACCTAGATCTCATCTCTTGAGCCATACAGTTAAGAATGCTGGGAACTTTACCTCCACAAACCATAGCAGAAACATAAGGTGGGGAAGCACTTTTTGCAGAGGGATTTACTTGTTAATGTTGTCTTCTGTCTGAATGAGTAAACTCAGAAATACTCAAGGGGACCTACAAAATTTTAAAAAGAATTTCACTGGCTTGCACTACAAGAAGCAGAAATACTCCAAATGAAAATAGGTCTAGGATCCCCAAATTTCTATAGACAGGAAGCACACTAAGAAATCTACTGCAATAGACTGAACACTTGTATCTCCCCGAAATACATATGTTGAAACGTAATCCCCAATAAGATGGTATTTGGAGGTGGAAACTTTGGGAGGTGATGATGTCATGAGGGTGGAATCCACATGAATGGCGTTAGTGACCTCATAAGAGACACCCCAGAGAGCTCTCTCGGCCCTTTCACCAAGAGAGGACACAGCAGGAAGATGAACATCTATGAAGCAGGATGTGGGCCTTCACTAGACACTGAATCTGCCAGAGCCTTGATCTTGGATTTCCCAGACTCCAGAACTATGAGAAATAAATTTCTGTTGAGAAGCCATCCATCTAGTTTCCAGTATTCTATTACAGCATCCCAGCTGGACTCACATACTCCCATACCTATTCATCTGTAAATGGGCTATCTTTTATGGAAAAATAAGAATGACTTCAGCATTGAGAAGTTAGAACCTAGAGGGTGGAGCCAAGAGCTAAGGACAAATATTAGGAAAGAGTAGGAGGACTGAGTCCTGCTCAAGAAAATGCCAACCCATGCCCAGCAGAAGAGCCACTTCCGGGTACCTCTTGCTTTTCCCTTTTCTGAATGAAAGATCTCTAGTGATTATCCTATTCCTGTCCCAGCATTGTATATTGAGTGCACGACACAGGGGGAGACAGATAACTTCTCTCCTTAATTTATGCGTCTTCCCGTCCAAAGGAGCTGTACCTGAGAAACTGTGCTCTAAGGAACACACTTCCACACTTGGATCCCGTTTAGATGACAAGGTCCCAAACTTCGAGCTGCTGCTGTAATAAGTTGAGACTTTGGGGAGTTTGGGAAGAGGATGAGAACAGTTCAAAAGTAAATCGTGGGTGCCCAGAAAGCAGTCTATAATGTTCTTCCTCTAAATTGGCCTAGGATGATCCCAACCTATTGGAATTTACAAATTTAAATATAGTCTCCTCCTACATAGAATCATGGCTGGCTGCCCAAAGTGAATAATAGAATACACATGTACGTCATTAAGAGTATTGATAGACCTGCCTATGTGAATACAGTCCCGTGCATTTATGTCAGTCTCAGGCTATGTGATAAAGGCATACAGACTTCCATGTTGGTTACTCTTGCATAATTCACTCTGGAGAATTCGGTCTTCAGTGTCAAAAGGGCATGCAACACCCCATGGTGAGGCTTAATGGAGAAGAAACCATTCTCCGGACATATAAATTGGACCCTCCAGCCTTGGTGAAGTCGTTAAACAGTTGCAGACTCATAAGAAACCCCAAACTAGACCATCCCCCCACTGAATTGTCCCTGAATTCATAACCCATATGTGCTGTGAAAGATAACAAAGGATTGTGGTTGCTTTAAGTCACCGAGTTATGGGATGATGTGTGAGGCAGCACTAGAACGTAAAATCTTAGTCTATGATGTCATTTACATAAAATTTTAAACCATGCTAAATAGAATTCTAGGATTTAGGGTTCCATACTCTCGTGGTAAAAGTACAAATTTTTAAATAGCAAGAAAATACTTTTTTTAAATAAAAAGTGATCTAGTGGTTTTTGCACCGCAAGGAGGGAGAATCTTGCATTTTCAGACATTATTGCATGTTACTGTACATTGCCATAAACATTTTAATTAAAATAAAAGGTAAATTGCAATACAAGATAATATATTTTATGTTTGATGTATTTTGAGACCGAGGGAAATTTTTCTGGAGGAGAAAGGACCATATTTGAATCTTGAAAGAAAATAAGGGTTAAACAAGAAAAAATAAATACAATGAGTTTAGTTAAGAAAAGAGTGGAGGGAAGTTTCCAGCAGATGAAGCCATAAATTTAAAGTCACAGAGCCAAAAGAGTTCGTGCCTTCTTTCACAGTCACTCTAGAGTGGTTGAAAGATTTTAAACAGGCGGGGTAAAATCAGACTATGCTTCAGCAAGGAAAAAATCTGGGGATGGAGTGGAGAGTGGGCTGGGAGATGTCAGTGGAACAGGGAGATCAATGAGGAGATTGTTGGAGGCTCCTACTGAGAAATCATGAGGGCTCGAATTAAGAATCTGGCAGTAACGATGGAAAGTCTTCTCCATATGAGTTAACGGCAACTCTATCCTTCTAGTTTCTGAACCCAAACCCTTGAATATTGTTGGCTGTTCTTCCCTTTTTTCACACCACACATCCAAGACCTGGGCCAATTCTGTCAGCTTTCCTTTCAAAATATATCCTGAATTGGAATACTTCTCACCAGCCCCCCTGCTGCCACTGTCATCCAAGTCACCCTTGTCTCTGGTTCAGATTATTGCGATAATCTCATAACTGGTGTTTCTGCTTCCATCTCTGCCCTTCTTCAGGCTACCCAGAGTCAGTCTGTTACAAAATCAGCTTCTGCCAGTCCTCTGCCCCAAACCATCCAACGGCTTCCAGCCTCACTCCCGGTGAAAGTCAGTCTTCTCGGTGGCCCTAAACACCATGGCCTTCACAGACTATTTGACACTCACCCTCGTTTACTCACACTGTTTGCTCCTTCTCTAATCCTCAAGATACAGCCTCTGCCTCAGGGACTTTGCAATCTCTGTTCTCCTCCTACCTTCGGTGCTCCCCTAAGCTCACCTAAATATCTGTCAGTCTCACTCACTTGTCATTTTCACCTCTCACTTGTCATTTTCACCTCTTTCCTCAAGAATGACTTTCTCCGGAAAGGGTTTCCTGAGCACCTTATAATAAATTACAGCCCTTCCAACCTCCTTTATCCCCTTCCGTACTCCGTTGTTGCTTTTAGATATTATCCCACGTATTTTACTTAATTACCTTGTTTACAATCTGTTACTCTTTCTCCATCCACGGAGCTGGGAATTTGTAGCCAAAGCATGTAGTATAAGGTGAGGCACATGGCAGGTATTTAATAAATATTTGTTGAATGAATCAACGGAGGAAGCAGGTACGTTTTATTGTAATTGGCAACGTGACAGATGCAGACAGGGATAAGGCAAGGATGGCTTCCAAGTTCTGTCTTTAGTAGAACTGTCTAGGTCCTCTCTTCCACCACGTACAAACGACTTTCAGTCACAGGTCTTGAAAGGTCCAGGTCAATGAATTCAGAAGCAAATGTCTTAGGAAAAGGAAATCTTCACACAAATTGAGCTCTCGACACAAATTGATCTTTAATAAAGCATTAAGTAGTCTTTAATAGTCACAACTTCCTCCAGCACCTTTTATAACTATGTGACAATAGAAAAAAAAAAGGGAAAGAGTTTAGAAGTCCTGGTTTGTTATAAAGATCTGATAGCTTCACCAAATTCTAAAATTTAAAGGTTATTATTTATTTTTTTATCGATTGATTGATTTTTAATTAATTAATTAATTAATAGAGGGAGAAGGAGCGTGCATGAGCAGGGGAGAGGGGCAGAGGGAAGAGAGAGAGAGAGAATCTTAAGCAGGCTCTACACTCAGCAGGGTGCGGAAGACAGGGGTCCATCCCATGACCCTGGGATCATGACCTGAGCCGAAATCAGGAGTCGGTTGCTCAGTTGACTGAGTCACCCAGGTGCCCCTAAGGGTTTTTATACAAGTAATAATTAAAGGTGGGTTTTTTTTACTTTTAAAAAAAATTTTAGCGTTTATTATTGAGAGAGTGTGAGCGGGCCGGGGGGGGGGGGGGAAGGGAGGAAGCAGAGAGAGAGAGAGAGAGAGAGAGAGAGAGACACAGAACTTGAAGCAGGTTCCAGGCTCTGAGCTGTCAGCCCCGAGCCTGACGCGGGGCTCAAACTCACAAACCGCGAGATCCTGACCTGAGCCGAAGTCAGATGCCTAACCGACTGAGCCACCCAGGCGCCCCTAAAGCTGTTTTAGAAGTTTGATGCCAGTACAAAAATCCAACATGTACTGGTTTCATTTTATCTGTACTATTTTCAATGTCTTTTTTCCTTATTATATAACAAACTAAAGTTCAGAAGCTTTTGAACTGAATTTAAATAAGTCAGCTAAGTATATTGCTTAAAAGTAAAAATAAGGCAAATATAGTCATGCAAAGCAGAACTCTAAAAGCAAAAGCAAATGGGCCAACTTGAAAGCTATGAGATGACATGTTGAATCTTTGGATGCTTCTTGAATGTCTCCTGATAATATTCACCTGAGCAATTAGATCAGAGGGCGTCTCATTGAAGTGCACACCCTCCTTCTGTGATCCAGTCAAATACATCTAAAGACGTCCAGGGCTTAGATAGATATATATAATTTCTCTCATCTTTAAAAATTAAAATCATTTTAGCAGTGCACATCTAAGTTTTGTATTGTTATTGCAGACAGACGCCTAGAACCATCATGAATTGCTGGTTAGAACCACTTTGTCAAATGATTTGGCAATTTGTTTTAAAGTTGAACCCTGACAGGGGCGCCTGGGTGGCTCAGTCGGTTAGGCGTATGACTTCAGCTCAGGTCAGGATCGTACGGTTCACGGGTTTGAGCTTCGCATCGGGCTCTGTGCTGACAGCTCCGAGCCTGGAGCCTGTTTTCGGATTCAGTGTCTCCCTCTCTCTCTGCCCCTCCCCTGCTTGCGCTCCGTCTCACTGTCTCTCAAAAAATTAATAAGCATTAACAAAAATTGAAAAAAAATAAAGTTGGACACTTACTTATCACATAACCCAGGAATTCGACTTCTAAATGTTTAAGAGATAGAAAATATTTCTACCAAAGAATTGTATAAAAATGTTTATAAATATTTTTATAATAGTCTCCAATTCTAAAAAAATGACCATACATGAAGAGGAGAATAAAAAGATCAACTGAAGTATTTTCATATAATAAAACACGACTTGGGGCGCCCGGGTGGCTCAGTCGTTTAAGCGTCCGACTTCAGCTCAGGTCACGATCTCACAGACCGTGAGTTCGAGCCCCACGTCGGGCTCTGGGCTGATGGCTCAGAGCCTGGAGCCTGCTTAGGATTCTGTGTCTCCTTCTCTCTCTGCCCCTCCCCTGTTCATGCTCTGTCTCTCTCTGTCTCAAAAATAAAAATAAAAAACATTAAAAAAATAAAAATAAAAAAAATAAAACACGACAACGATAAACAGGAACAAGGTAGTGATACACAAACAACATGCATGAATCTCAAAGACATTGTGTTGAGTGGACGAAGTCAGACACGAAGAACATATCAGAGGATTCCATATATCTGAGGTTGAACAGAAAAATTATTCTATTTTGATAGAAATCAAAGCAGTGGGGGCCAATTGTGGTTGGTAGTTGACAGGAAGAAGGTATGAGAAAACATTATTAGATGATGGAAAATTCTATAACTTAATTGAGACAGTGTTGACAGTGCACGTATATACTTATCCAAATACCTGAATCACATACTTAAGATACGTACGTTTCAGTGTCTGTACATTCTATTTAATGAAAAAGAAAAATGTCAGGGGACACCTTCCCAGGCACTTTTCAAAGGTAGTTGAAATCAAAATTCTTAAAATGTACATAACTATTTGTCCTAAAAAGTAATTGTAGCCGCGTGAAATTTTAAAATGCTATATTTATTTACCTTAAACATTTATATATTAGTGGAAGAACAAAATTAAATACACCCTTCTTCACTTATTAGAGTATTAAGCAGCCCTTAAAACTCTTTCTTCCTGAGTGTTTAACAATGTATTATGCCAATATATTAATGTACTTTAGTATCATACATTCATTATATACGTTAATAATATAATGGCATATTATTATTGTTAATACATATTGTATGCATATTAGATTCTTAAATTAAAAAAGAACATGAGCATCATAGTGCCACTTTTCCAAACGTGGAAAAGCCAGTTATATGAGTATTTAAATTCACCAGTATGTGTGTGCATAGGGTTATGAGCCCACATCAGTGTTAAATGAGCCCATATGGAAGCATCCTGAACATATTGCTTTGTAATTTCATTTTTCAGTATCATTTTTCTTCTTTTCCATTGAGTGTTTTATTTTGCTATGTGTGCTGACTGCATCATACAGTGTTTGACAGAGTATACACTCCAAGTTTTCCTATTGCACAAAGTATCCTCAATAAATATGGCACTTCTCAAACTGCGATAGCTCTCTGTGCTTAGGATTTGCATGGAGCCTTGGCTTGCCTTTTGCTTGTAATATAATTGATAAGGTCCTTTGGGTAACACACTTTCTTCTCATGTGCGGCGGGAGAGGGAAAGAAATCTAATCCTGAAATGAGTGTCTTCTTTTTCAGATTTTCTTCCCAGTCCTCCTGGTTGGGTTATTCAAAGTCAGGACCATCCCCCGTGCTGATGAGACTTTTCAATGGAAAGATAAATATAGCCGCAATGGCTTAAAACTGGAACAAGGACCAGTTTTTGGAAATTTTTTCCTATAATTGGCTTAGAAAATTAGAGCACATCTTTGCAGCTGGGGTGGGCGTCAGACACATTGATCCTGGATGTGAGTGGATTAGAATCCCGCCTTTGCCATTGTTACCTGTGAAACCTCGACGGATTACTTCAACCTCTTGGTAAATTGCTAATAATGATAGCATCTCATAGAATTTATGAGGATTAAACATATAAAGTCCATAAAACTAAACTAATCTGGCAAATGTAAGAGCTCCAGAACATAGCTAATACACTTATGTTATTACCCTGAGATCTATAGGGCTGTGTGAAGAAAGAGTACATCCCAAACAAAATTATACTACTGTCACGTAGAAAAATATCCTGGGTAGTAGCCAACAGTGGTTACTACGGATAATTACCGCCTAAAATAAACTACTGAAAATTAAGAGATTGATTTATAATATTAAAAGATGGTCAAGATTGTCACCGAATATGTAATCTATAAAATTATTTTGATGAAATCAACAAATGGATTTGTGAATCCTCAGTTAGTCATTCAACTGTTTGGTCAAAATGGGGCTCATATATCTCTCTGTCTTGTTCTATATAAAAGGGCAAGATGGGAATGAGAAATTTTAAGTGTGAGTCACACAAAATAATAAAATAAATTCCTACCATCCATCTGGATTCTTCAGTTGATCATTTTAGAGAACTAAATATAAAGTCATTGGAAAAATGAAAGAAAATAGGCCTTTCAATATACACGACGGACTTTGCCAGGGAGAGTTACAGGTTAAAATCAGTTACTCAAAAGAAATGAATTTGTTAATTAAAAATGAGCAAAACACTATAAGATACAGATATGAATAACTTCTTAATCATTTATCTGGCACTCCTAAATTATATTTAGTTACGTGAAGTTTTATTAGCTAGAAAAAATAAGTATTCATCAAAGGTTAATGGGACTCCCTTGTTAGTTTAAACTAATCTTAATCTCAGGGCACTAGATACATGGATGGGGGAATGAATACCAGCTAACAATATCTCCCATGATGTACTTCTAAGTATATAAATAAATTAAAGCTTGTTCCTCAGATAGCACACAAAAAAGATCATAAATATTTATATGAAATAAAAATGTTTAATGTTCAATTATTGCTAACATAGAGCATACTGCCTTATATACTTTTCCATAAGGTTAATTCTACAATTTTTCAATATTCTTCCTCATTGAAATGATCTCTTTTGCATGTGTGTGCACGTGCTCATGTAGACTCTTAACATAAAATAATTTAGATAATATCTAAAATGGTTCCATAGAATTATGTCATTCAATATCGAGCTTAACAGTTGTGTTACCTTGTTTGGATAGGTCACATTTTATTCAGTGCCCAAAGATAGATTGCCTGCGTAAATGTCTAAGTTACAGCCAATAGTCATTTTGGGAGATACTTTGGGCTTAAAAGAAGTAAGATTTGCAAATTTTTAACAGACCAATGAGTGCGTATTATTGATCCCCCAAAATAATAATTTCAAAGTGTTTTAGCTGAATCTTCATTTATTTCATAAATGATTTTTATATTCAATAAACCCTTCTTATTGCACCTTTTAAAAATATGGTTCATTTGACTAGTTTCCTTGTCTAGAATGAGGTCAAATGAAATACTTGCAAGTAGGGGTGAATGATGTGGTCCAAGCCTTTCATTTATTTAAAAAATGTGAATGAACAAGTTCCTGCAGCAGTCACGGAAATTACAAGTATCTAAAAAGTCCAGTCCCTTAAATAACTTGGAGTTTGATGCTGAGAATTGTTAAGATTGTCCAACAGAATATCTTAATAAACTTTACATAGGGAAGGCTTTCTTTTTCCTTTACTGGGTAATGGAAAGACGAATAATCCATTGTGGATGGGGCCAACTCAAATTTTAAATGTTTTAAAATAACACAGCGGTCACCAGGGTGGCTCAGTCTGTTAAGCGTCCGACTTCGGCTCAGGTCATGATCTCGTGGTTTGTGAGTTTGAGCCCTGTGTCAGGCTCTGTGCTGACAGCTCGGAGCCTGGAGCCTGCTGGGATTCTGTGTCTCCCTCTCTCTGTTCTCCCCACTCGTGTTCGCTCGTTCATGCTCTCTCTCTCTCTTTTAGGAATAAACATTTAAAAAAAATTAAATCATATAGGCATTTAGAGCTTAGAAAAATATCTTTCATGAAATTGACCAGGTAAACTGACATTTCAAATGGATGAAAACTAGAATTATTTAGTTAAATGAAGCCATCCTCTTTTCCACATTTCTCAGTCATTCCGTTTTACAAGGGCCACAGACATCGTTTCATAAGGCAGCTTTTGTCTGGCAAAAATTATTATTCTATAGATTGGAAAGAGCACAGTTATTGGTTGATGATATACCTTGAACCTCTTTAGATAGAGTGGTTTTGGGGGTTTTTTTGGTTTGTTTTTTTTGTTGGTTTGTTTTTTTGTTTTTTTTTTGTGTGTTTTTTTTTTGGTCAAGAATTATACTTTATTCCGTCTAGGCTTGGGACTCAACAATTACAGCCAGAGTTGGGACAAATCCGTCTCAGTGAGTGTGAGGCCCCCTTCTCTACTGCAATTGCTAACTCCATCAGTCTGGATCTCTTTCTTGACTCCATTAGCTACTTCAAATGTTCACATTCAGTCCATCATCATAGGTAGCGTACTCCCATGCGTTATATTTTTCTCAAAAACTTCCAAATCTCTTCTTCCCACTATCATTACCGTAGAGCTGAAATTGATCATTTCCCTTCTAGATTTCTGGTGAGACTGGTTATTCTCACTGTCCCAGTGCTGGTCCTGTCCAGTTCATTATATACCATATTGTCAATTGAGGTATTTCTAGAAATAAAGCTGATGGTGCTTAACCCTCTCTTATTACTTTTGTTAAATTTTTTAATGCTCGTTTTTTGAGACAGAGAGAGAGCAAGAGAGAGAGAGAGAGAGCATGTGTGGGGGAGGGGCAGAGAGACAGAGGGAGACACCGAATCTGAAGCAGACTCCAGGCTCTGAGCTGTCAGCATCGAGCCTTACCGGGGATGGAACTCGGGACCTCAAGGTCATGACCTGAGCTGAAGTCGGCGCTTAACCGACTGAGCCACCCAGGCGCTCCCTCTTTACTTTTAGATAATGTTCACGTTCCCCAATGTTGCCTTCATGAAGCTTCATAATCATGGTTCCTATATACTGCTCTTAGGAATCTCGTCGGATCAAAGCCCTTACCCCAGTTCATCTGTGACTCGTTGTGAGCTCCTCAAGATGGTCTGTGTGTGTGTGTGTTCCCCGAGTCTAAAAAAATTTTTTTTGAGACAGAGAGAGAGAGAGCACACAAGCAGGGGGAAGAGGCAGAGAGATAGATGGAGAGAGAGAATCTCAAGGAGGCTCCACGCTCAGTACAGAGCCTCCCCCCACCCCATGCAGGGCTCGATCTCAGGACTGTGAGATCACGCCCTGAGCCAATATCAAGACCCAGACGCTCAACCAATGGAGCCACCCAGTTGCCCATAATTTTTTATATAAAAAAATTGTGCATACTGGTAGGAAATTTAAGAGAACATAGTGACAGATAAGTAGGTACCCTATAGCATAGATGAAAAAATTTACAAATCAATAAAACTAACATGGTGCAATGTGAGATATTTGATCTATGATTGAAGTTCTCATTTATTCCCCTCTCTAGTCCCATGTCTTTATCTTTCTGTCACTATACTGAAGTTGTTATCATTTTTTCCACTACATTTTTACTAGATATTTCTGCATTCACATAAGACCGTAAGCATATAAACTTCCAGTTAGAAAATGAGCAGGTCCTAAAGATCTAATGTATAATATGATTGTAGTCAGTAACACTGTATAAGATTACTAAGAGATGCTAAGAGATTAGATCATAAATATTTTCCCTGCAAAAAAAAAAAAATGATGATTTCATGGCACGATGCGTGTGTTCTCCAACATGGTGATAATCATTTTGCAGTAGACAAATGTATCCAATCAGCATTTTGTACACCTTAAACTTACAAATGTTATATGTCAATTATGTGTCAGTAAAGCTAAGGAAAAAAAGACTAGTTAAGTATCTTCTAGAAGGATAGTGACCCCTTTTGTTTTGTTCAATGCTACATGCGAAAACATAAAATGGAAAAACACATGAAACACACAAACAGGCATGTCATGTGTATATATATATTATTTTATATAATACATGTGAATGTATGTTTACCCCTTTAAAAATATCTAACACTGAGTTAGAAAATACAGTTCAATGGATTATTGATGAGTGATCATGCCTGTGCAATCACAGCACAGACCAAGATATTGGGCAACAACAGCACTGAAGAAGCTCCTTTCTTGCCTCTATCTTAAATTTCAGGACTGTACTGATTTCTAAAACCATAGATTAGTTTTGCCTGGTTTTGAACTTAATATAAATCAAGTCATACAAGTATTATTCTTTTGAACTGCATTTCTTTCTCCAATATTATATTTGTCATATCCACCTATGTTGTCGCATGTAACAGTCATTCATTCATTTCATCACCATGATATTCCATTGCGTGAACATACCATGGGCTTTAACTCTTTTGTGTTACATGTTTATATATTTATTTTGAGGGGGGAGGGGCAGAGAGAGAGGGAGAGAGAGAATCCCAAGCGGGCTCCACAATGTCAGTGCAGAGTCAGATGCAGGGCTTGACCTCACAAACTCGTGAGATCATGACCTGAGCTGAAATCAAGAGTTGGATGCTTAACCAACTGAGCCACCCAGGCACCCCTTAACTCTTCTAAAATTGGTGTGCATGGGAGTTGTTTTCATTCCTTGATAAGAGTAATCGGTGGTGTTATCCTCATCCATGATGTGTGGTGTGTATGTGTATGGATGTCTATTGGGTAAACAACTATCAGTGGGAATGCTGGGCTATAAGGATCGTATACATTCAACTCTAAGAGATAATGCATGTGAGCTTTCCAATGTGACTTTACCAAAATAAATTCCTATGAGTTGTGTTTAAGAGGGTTCCTATAACCCCCTATTTTGGCTGGCACTTGATGTTCACGTTCTTTTCACTTTCATCATTCTGATAAGTGGGTAATGCTATTTACTCATTTATGAAAATGTGAAAAGGTTTTATTGTGAAAAGGTTTCATTTTGCTTTTCCCTGAAGAGCACCTTTTTATGTATTTATTGCTCATTTGAATATTCTCTATTGCCTAACATGTATTGAAGTTTTTGTCCAATTCTCTACTGAGTAATATTTTTCTAATTGACTTGAATTTTTTATGTATTTCAAACATGAGCCTTTTGTTGGTAATATGTATTCAAAATATTTTCTCCTAACTTCTACACTTACTGTTGTATTTTGATAAATAAAAGAATTTAAATTTGAAAAGATCCATTATGCTATTATTTTCCTTTTGTTTATTGTGACTCGTGTCCTCTTTAAAAACTATATCCTGGACTTAACTTTTTCCATTTCAAAGTTGTAAATGTAGTCATGAATATTATTTTATAAGAATGTAAATTTTCACTTGGACATTCAGATCTGTAATGAGGCTAGGATTGGCTTTAATATATAATGTGAGGCTTTAATACATAGAAGTCAAAGTTCATTTTTATCCATGTAGCTATCCAGCTGGCACAGAATCATTTATTTAAAGAAGTCGGTTGAGTGTCCGACTTCAGCTCAGGTCATGATCTCACGGTTCATGGGTTTGAGCCCCGCATCAGGCTCTCTACTGTCAGCACAGAGCCCAGTTCTTATCCTCTGTCCCCATCTCCCTCTGCCCCTCCCTGGCCCATGATATCTCTCTCTCTCTCTCTCTCTCTCTCTCTCTCTCTCTCAAAAAGAAACATTTAAAAAAAAGAATTATTGGGGTGCCTGGGTGACTCAGTCAGTTGGGTGTCTGACTTCGGCTCAGGTCATGATCTTACTGCTTGTGAGTTCGAGCCCCACATCGGGCTCTGTGCTGACAGATCAGAGCCTGGAGCCTGCTTCGGATTCTGTGTCTCCCTCTCTCTGTTGCCCACCCCCACTCGCACTCTCTCTCTCTCTCAAAAATAAATAAGCATTAAAAAAAATTTTTTTTAAAAAGAATTATCTTTTGAGGTACCACCATTTAAATAAATGATTTATGTATAATGCTCATGGACTATAAAGATATCAATTCTTTCCAATGCATTTTATTGAGCAGGACAATCCAAATAGTACTTGAACAGGTTGTTTTGTGGAAATTGGCAATCTGAACTTAAAATTTGTATGAAAATGTGAAGAGCCAAAATATTCCAGACAATCTTAAAAAGGAAGAGCAAATTTATAAAATTTAAACTACCACATAGAAAGACCCAGAAAAGATTTATAGTCATCAAGGCAGGCTGATATTGGTGAAATGCCAAATAGTCCATTAGGACCAAATAGACAATACAGAAAAAAACCCCACACATATGTGATTTTTCAATCTATGACAAATATGACCATTCAACTCAATGGAGAAAGTCCTGTATTTTTTTTTACCACTTACCCTAATTCAATTCCAGATGAGTAATTGTAGATCCGAGCACAAAAGGTTAAAACAATAAATCTCTTAGAAGAAAACAGTGTGGCTTTCTTAAATAATGTTAAAGATTTCTTAGATAGAAGTTAAAAAAAAAAAAGTGCTAGCCATAAATGAATAGACCACATTAAGAAAGAGAAAACACAGGCTTTCAGGTGGGAAGAAACATTAACAAAACATGCTTAGAAAAAAACAAAATCAGGGGCGCCTGGGTGGCTCAGCCTGTTGAGCATCTGACTTTGGCTCAGGTCACGATCTCGCAGTTCATGAGTTCGAGCCCCGTGTCGGGCTCTATGCTGACTGCTCAGAGCCTGGAGCCTGCTTCGGCTTCTGTGTCTCCCTCTCTCTCTGCCCCTTCCCTGATCATGCTCTGTCTCCCTCTCTCTCAAAAATGAATAAACATTAAAAACAATTTTTTAAAGAAAAAAAACAAATCAAAGCTATAAAATCAATCCCTAAAATAATAGGATAAGCAACACTGAGTCAGTAGAAAAATAGCAAAATATTTCAACAGGTCCTTCACCAAAAAACTTGGATGGCCAACCCACATATGAAAACTTTCTTTATTTTAATAGTGAGCGGGATAGTGGAAATTAAAGCTATGACCTGATAGATACACTGTGCATCTATTCAAATGGTTAAAATTAAAATGTAGTCAAAATACATCCTGGCAAATTGTGGAGCAGTTGCAATTCTTTCCATGGCTGATGAGAGTGTAAATTTGTCCAACCACTTTGGAAAACAATTCATGGGCATCTACTAAAGCCAAACATACCAACTCAATGACCCCAAGGCATGCGCCCAATAAGAGTCAGTAGATATGTTCAGCAAAAGACATGTGTTAGAATATTCACAGCAGTCTCAAACTGGAGATAATGCCAACCTCCATCTACAGAAAAAAAATGATTAAATTGGAATATGCTCATATGACCGTATAATATGCAGTGATAGAAATGAACAAACCATAATTATAGCCACAAAACATGCATGATCTCACAAATGTAGCACTGAGTCAAAGAAGCTAAGCACACCCAAATATGTATCGCATGGCTGCACTTACATGAAGTTCAAAGTTAGGAAAATCTAACCTATGCTATTAGAAGATAGTACTTTGGCTATCTTTGGGGTTGCTGGTGGCAGAAACGGGGTTCCAGAAAAGTCTATGGAGTCATAATAATATTTTGTGTTGTTCACAGTGCTGGTTCCACAGGTTGTTCACTCTATTTAATTCATAAACATTTTACACGTTATTAACAGTTTACTATTACCAATGGGCACAACCTGTTTTGATTTTTACGTTGGCTTCCTTGGCATCCATGTTAGCGTCACCATAAAACCCTTGCAAAGCCAGGTGGTGCCATTTGGGGCCAGATCAGCAGTGTTGAGGATTCAGGAGCACGAGGGCAGGTCCCACCACCCAGAGCCTTGCGTGCCTGCTGCCCTCACAAAGAACAATCTAGACTTCTACGTGTTCCTGCTTGACATTTGACATGACTCTCATCTCAATCATGAGCCAACACTTCATTAAATCTTTACTTTCCAAAACGTAGACAATAGGCCTTGAAATAATTTAACAACTCGGGGCGCCTGGGTGGCTCAGTCGGTTAAGCGACCAACTTCGGCTCAGGTCATGATCTCGCAATCCGTGAGTTCGAGCGCCGCGTCGGGGTCTGTGCTGATGGCTCAAAGCCTGGAGCCTGCTTCAGATTCTGTATCTCCTTCTCTCTCTGACCCTCCCCCGTTCATGCTCTGTCTCTCTCTGTCTCAAAAATAAATAAACGTTAAAAAAATAATAATAATTTAACAACAGATCCGTTTTGTTTTGTTTTGTTTCGTTTTGCTTTGTTTTCCTTGTGAAATCTAGCCACTTCACCGATGATTTGTGACCAGAAGAATCTTCACATCTGACAGCACCAACAATACATTCACATACGATGTCCTAAATGCTAATTTCTGTAGGGAATATGATGAAGGCATTGATCGCACTGAACAGCTTCCTTTCTTATCTGACGGAAGCATAAAGTGTCTCCTTTAAGAAAGGCTCTGTATTAAGTAGGACGAAGCCAGCACTCTCCAGCAGACAGCACTTACCAGCATGGAACCAGCCTCATCCTGCTGTGAACATATTCAGAGCAGCCTCACGAAAGTCCCAGGACTGCTGGGCTGGCAGCTGCTCACTAGCCATGAAGTCCCTGTCCTGATAAAGCACCCTGTTTTCGATTCTCCACGCAACCTTTTTATAGGATGGGGCTCCGTTGCCATGAGAGCTCATCGCCAGGAAGGGATTGATTAAGCAGACAGCTATAAACATAAATAGCACCGAGTTAAGTGGACGCATCATACGTGCCGAATAACAATCCCGTCTATCGTAGAGCAGGGACAGTTCAATTACATACAAATGCAATCATGGCCACTGGGCCTGAACCATGCGGATTAACCGGAAAACCCGTCCTAAAGCTGTAAAGCGAGAAGTCCATGTGTTAGGATGCTTAGAACAAGATGTCTTAATTTTAAAACACACTTCATCACACACTGTAACCCTGAAGAACGGTTAAATTGTAGTCCTAACTACTTTGTGATACCTTCCTCAGAGAGACAACAGAAAATTTTGTAAATTTGGTCAGAGACTCAATGTAAGTCGAGAAATGGAAAGATTATGGAGCTGGAAGTCAAGAGACAATGATTCCTAAGTGTTCCAGTGATTACCCCTGGATGATGGGGGGCAAGTCACTTATATGTAAAATGGAGGGAATAGTTGCTCTAAATCATTATTTCAGAATTGTTGAGAGCACACGGCATAGTACGTGTAGATGCCCTTTATATATTGTAAAAAGTTATAAAAAAGGTTAGGCATTAACATACAACTACAAGATGACCCCTTTTGGTTTTTTTTTTGTTTTTTTTTTTTTAATGTTTTATTTATTTTTGAGACAGAGAGAGACACAGCATGAACGGGGGAGGGGCAGAGAGAGAGGGAGACACAGAATCGGAAGCAGGCTCCAGGCTCTGAGCCAGCAGCCCAGAACCCAACGCGGGGCTCGAACTTGCGGACTGAGAGATTGTGACCCGAGCTGAAGTCAGACGCTTAACCGACTGAGCCACCCAGGCGCCCCAAGATGACCCCTTTTGAATAACCTGTATTAGTATTTCTGGGACAACTTCTACAATTAATACATCAGACGAAACAAACATTTCAAGTGGTTCAATTTCAGAAGCTAAAAAATATCACTTTGTCATATATAACATACACTTCTTATTTTTAAATAAAGCTTCCTTCTAGCTTTCATCTGCAAAATCCTCATATCTCGCTTGCTTCATGTGCATATAACCCTGTGTTTATAATGCCTATATTTCAGGACCCAGACTGTATAGCCATCTCTTATTTTCACTAATTTTCCTTAAAAGATTCTCTTTAAAAATCTGAACTGTTACATGCTGTCTTTTTGTCTCCGCATAATACTTAACCCTCCTGATTTATAACCTACAAACATATCTAAACATATATTTTTCTTTTTATAACTCTGCCTATATTTACCAAGATTTCCAGAATGTCCTAGCTAGCTTGGGCATTTTTGTAATAAGCTTCTATGAGAGGGATCATCGTAAATCTCTGTGTCTCCCTCTGTCTCTCTCTCATACACACACACACACACACACACACACACACAGAGCAATGAATGTGATCCTTTTCTCTTTCCAAAATACACAGTAGCAATGCTCTGTCTCTTAAGCTTGTTGTACACAAAGGACAACCCAGAAAATGTAATTTAATTTTTAAATTAAACCTTCATTTCTACTTAATTGTACATTACACCTTCCTCAGTGCTGAAAATTAATGAAAAAGAAGCAATTTCAAACGTGCTTAAAGGTCTTGCACTGCTCCAAAGTAGAACTCGTTTCCATAGCAACTGGCATACCACCCTCTATTTATTCCAAATAAATGACAAATCAAAAGTGCAGCTGTAATATCGGGGGTTTCTATTTCTCCTAACACAATACAAAGCTACAAATACCTCTACTAGAATGGTTACCATTTACAATAACCTAATAAGTGAAAACAGCATGCTTTCAAAACGTGGTCTGTGCTTGCCGTTTTCTATAGCGTGATGACTGTCACAATAACCTTGACTTCTGTTCTGTAAAATGCCCTTGGGTGTGGAACCAAAACGGAAGGCATTATTTTCATGATGTTAGATATTTTACACTGCAAATGAGATTTGTTTGTCTTAACCTACGAAGCAAATCAAATTCCAAATTACATCATCTAATAGCTCCTGCTGCGAGATGTCGTCAACAGGATTATTGATTTGGAAACCCAACATCTGCAAAACGCTAACCTGATCTATTAGGCTAAACAAAGGGTGTAAGGCTCAGCTGGTCCTTTTTTGCTGCCTACATCACGCTCTTGGTTAAATGAGCCCCAGCCCAGGAGACAGGAAAAGAGGCTGGTGAGAGGCCATCAAGTTAGTCAGTGACCATCCGGGAGGGTGTCCATCCTGCCTACTGCAAAACCTGCACTCCCTTTACTCATTCACATCCAATCTTTCTCGGTTATGTGCATGTGCATGTGTGCGCATGCGTGTACACACACACACACACACACACACACACACACACACACACAGTCGTTCCCCAATGAACACCAGAAGCATGGCACTTGACAAAAAAAAAAAAAAAATGTCTGTACCTTTCACATTTCAGCTTCTTTGTAAGTCTTCTCCTGAAATGTAAATGTTATGGAAAATTAAATATATTTTCAATAAGAGAAAATACAATCTTATATCAATGTCTTTTAAATGCTGAATATAATCTTATACCAATTTCTTTTAAAGGCTGACAACGTAAGTCAGAAATAGTGGTATTTTTATCCATCCTTTCATTTAAACAGCGGCTTTAAAGATCTAGGTATCGGTCATCAGCGTAACTCTGAGGAGATTTTTTTGAGACCAGTCGTCAACAAAGATATTTTTGTTTACCAACTAGACGGTTAAAGTTACAAATTCGAACACACACACATGCATATGCGCCCCCACCCGTTTTGTTGCAGATCTTAACCTCTGTAAGAAAGATGAGGGGCCTCCAGGAAAACCAGAGGCCACGGTCTGTTGTCGCCTTCTGCTGCCTGTGTCAGCGTGAAGGCATTATGATCATTTCACCCACTGTTTGCCTCAAGACGTCTTTATGCATAGGAAGCAGAGGATGAATGGAGCTGCTTCACCATGAGCTGTTAATCTCTTTACGATGTTCAACGTCACTATTTTTCAACACCTCTACGTATTTTTGTCGCAGAAATAAATGCAGATGGTGAGGGGCAAACATAGTCCATGTTGAGATTTTTAGAGTCCCGAATATGCCAAAAGATATGGATTCCTCAATAAATAGAACACAACTTCTCTTCATGAAAATGGCTACGCTTCCCCAAAGCCAGCGCGAGATCTGCTTAAACTCATACTTAGCAAGGTCTTAACAAAGATTTAGCAAAATATCAACTATACGCTCATCACTTTATTGCATACTGATGTATTGCTAACAATCATGGGTTGCTATTAATTCAAATAACAACAGATAAATCAAGTTGCCATACAATTAGCTAAAAATTACAAAAGGACCCAATACCGTGCAGAGCAATTTTTTTTTTTTAAATTGACCGCATACGCAGATTCAATAAAACACTGTGCAACTATTTGAATACATCAGATTTAATGAAAATGGATATAAAATTCTGGACGGGCTCCTTTTACAAGCTCAAAACTAAAATTTACCTTTGCGTTGTCTGTTGTTAAATGAATTAACGAAAACAAGATTAGAGAGGACACATTTAACTAACACAATAAAGGAGGTTTTCACATAATAAATGTAGCAAATTTTTTTGTGTAAAGGATTGACGCTGAGCAGGGCTTCAGTTTCGAGCCATCTAAAGCTGAGGCTTTCGAGTCAGAGAAGCCTTGGGTCTTGATTCTTGTTCCGGCACTAAGAGGTTTGGTTCGCCTGAGCAGTTATTTAACTTCTAACTATTAGCCCCCTCCTCTGTGACGATGGGCTAAGCAATCTGTCTTGCAGTGTTATTGTGAAATGTAAGTGAAGAAATTAAGTAAAGCATCTCAGCAGTGCCTAACACACAGTAGGACATTGATGAAGTTCTTTGCCTGCGATTCAGCTTCTTCTATTGCAACACTTAGCCTGGGGAAAATTGGAGAACTAAGGAAATCTATTCTTCCTAATTATACACCAGCTCCCTTCCCCATCAACTGTCCTATTTCCTCCAAACTATCGCATCTTCAATGTGGGTTCTCTTGTCTCCTCAGCAAACTTGAGCTTTATGGGGTATGGAAGAAGAAGAGAGATGTTATGGTGTTTAATAACTAATTTCCGACATTTAACTTCTGACAAAACTCATGTAATGCTCACGTGTATGGCGTGAAATGCTAACTTCTCACTATACTCATTCTTAAATTAAATTTTATTTTTATCATGACTATGCAAGTACATAGTTTTAAAAATCATATAAATGACCGGCACCTGGGTGGCTCAGCGGGTTAAGCATCCAACTCTTGATTTCAGCTCTGGTCATGATCTCAGGTTCGTGGGTCTGAAGCCCACATCGGGCTCTGTGCTGACAACGCGGAGTCTGCTTGGGATTCTCTCTCTCTCTCACTCTCTCTCTCTCTCTCTCTCTCTCGCTGTCTTTCTCCCTCTTCTGTCTCTCACCTGCTTGTGTGCGCACATGCGCACATACTCTGTCTCTCTCTCCATCTCTCTCTCTCTCAAACTAAAATAAATGAAGGAGGATATGACAAAAACAACAGACTTTGCCATTCATATATGCATCTTCCTGCTTACGCACCACAGGCAATGATTTTTAGCTCTTTACTCCATCTAGCTAATGTCCTGTTCTTCACTAAGACACTTAACACTGCTATTTTTTCTTAAGATTTGATATCAATCTACTGATTCCCTACTATGGGCTATGAAGATTCAGATATCTTTATTCCCCATCCCAACTATATATTCACATATACACATCTCCAAAATAGTTTTACTGTAATTGTGGTGAATTTGGTATTAAAGCACTTCTTATTTCCTTCTTATACAGCTTTTCATTTTCACTGAAATTGATATTTGCATCTTTTTTTCTTTGCCTATCTACTGTATCAAACACATTAACTAGCTGACTTCTTTCTTGGCAATACCTTTTCTCAAGCTCCCTTTCTTCCATTCCGGTTTGAAGGTTTGAACCTTTGAACCTACTGCTGCTTAGGCTAGATACACAGTTGCGGGAGCACGATAATCGCCATCTAAAAATACCCTGATTTTTCCTGCGCTGGATTCTCGGTATTTTCCCCTTTGTTGTTGTGTTACAAGACTCCTTCCTGCTGGTAGACTCACTCTAGAGACTCTCCATACTGATATGACAAAGTAAGTGGCCGTGTTGGGAAAACATATTATGTCTGGGAACTGTGAGCAGATTCTAGAAGTATGGCAAGCTCCAGGTATTTAGGAAGTCTCCAATCAACAGACAGCCAGAAGCTAAGACTCCCAAATTACAAATTTTGTATTACAAATACAAGTGAATGAATTCTGTCAATAAGAGGAGGGAGCTTAGAAGCAGACTCTTCCTCAGTCAAGCATACAGATATAAATGCAGTCCAACTAACCTCTTAATTGCAGTCATATTAGACCTTTAGCTAAATACCCAACCATGCCCCTGAAGGACTACTGATTCAGGACAAACACTGGCAGAGAATTATATGCATATGTTAAACAACTAAGTTTATTGTAATTTGTTAGCAGCATAGAAAATGGGCATTGTTGGGGCACCTGGGTGGCTCAGCCGGTTAAGTGACCGACTTTGGCTCAGGTCATCATCTTGTAGTCCGTGAGTTCGAGCCCCGCGCTGGGCTCTGTGTTGACAGCTCAGACCCCGGAGCCTGCTTTGGATTCTGTGTCTCCCTCTCTCTCTACCCCTCCCTGATCACATTCTGTCCCCCACTCTCTCTCTCAAAAATAAGCATTTAAAAAAAGAAGAAGAAAGAAAAAGAACATGGGCATTGTTTTTCTTGTCTAGATCTCTTTTCTTATTTTTTCATTTTGATTTGTATGGAAATATTACCTGATCCTCAGTTATCTCCTTTTATTTAGTCATTCCTCACCCCCTCCAAGTGACTGGGATTTTACAGGTATGTTTTTTGTTTCATGGCTCTGGCATAATTTTCTCACTAACTGGTATTTCCCTGGGGCAGGGCATATGGCTCTGTCCAGGAAAAAATTGTTGGTTTTCTCAATCAGAATATATGACACTAGCTTCTTCTGTCTATTTTAAGGTTAATTGTAGTGATAACAACATAAAGTATCAGTGCTATATTAAAGCACCAAAATTCTTCTCGGTAGGATGCCCGAAGCAAGTGCTTTAGGGTATACAATATCAAGTGTGCATTCTAATCAACACATCTTAAATATTAGCTAAATCTTTCACCTTAAGAACTGTATTAGGCAGTATTTGATAGACTTCAGCAGCAAATTAATCCTAAAATTTAAGTAGCTTAATACTACAAAAGTTTTAACTCTCAAGCACATATTATCTGATGTACATAAGATGAGATGATGGTTGGTTTTGCTCTGTGTGAAGATTCTGGGTCCAAGCTACTTTTGTTGAGTTAGGTCATGGTCACCATTTCAATATGTGGTTTCCATGATCAACAGCCAAAGGGGAAATGAAAAATAGAAGAGGTGTACAGAATCTTAATGGGCTTTCAACCAGAAGTAAGACCCACATTTCATTGTCAGACTTGGCTATGTGGCTACAGTCTGACTACAAGGGAGGATGTGACCTGAAAAGGAATACCTAAGTATTTATTGAGTACTACTTATCCTGGAAATAAAAGCATTGCTTACCTCTAAAAACAACTGTCTCCTAAATAGAAGAGGATAGATCTTAAGCATTTCTTTTTAAACATTATAATTAAAATAGTATTCATTTAATTTTTAAAAACCTGCCCAGTGGCATTTGAAAGGACACAAATATCAGGGGAAGAAACCTGGCAGCATATGTGACATTGAACTGAGTTTTGAGAAGTTTATCACTTTAGTAGTGAGGTTAAGTTATCCCTAGAGTGAAGTCGGCATATCCTAGCAAGATGAAAGCAAGCTTCAGAAAACTGAAAATGATTCCCACCCACCCCACCCCAACAAATTAATTCTGGGCTAGGAAAAGAAAACAAACATAATTAAAGGAATCCAGCAACAAAATATATAAAATTCACAATGCCTAGCATGCAATTAGAAATTTCCAGGCACAGAAAATTATAACCCAGAAGCTACCAAAAAAAAAAAAAAAAAAAAAAGAAAGAAAGAAAGAAAGAAAGAAAGAAAAAGAAAAAGAAACAGAACTAGAAGTAACAGAGATGATGAATTAGAGAGGGAACTTAAGCTATTTTAAATCCTATAAATATGGTAAATAATGTAAAGGGAAACATGAATATGATATGAAGAGAGATATATATGAATTTTTCACATCTAGAGCTGTGAAAAATAACATATCTAAATGGAAAGTATTCTGAAAGGGAATAACAGAGGGGCGCCTGGGTGGCTCAGTCGGTTAAGCGGCCGACTTCACCTCAGGTCATGATCTCGCGCTCCGTGAGTTCGAGCCCCGCGTCGGGCTCTGTGCTGACAGCTCAGAGCCTGGAGCCTGTTTCAGATTCTGTGTCTCCCTCTCTCTGACCCTCCCCCGTTCATGCTCTGTCTCTCTCTGTCTCAAAAATAAATAAATGTTAAAAAAAAATAAAAAAAAAAATGAAAGGGAATAACAGAAACTAGACAAAGCAAAAAACAAAAACAAAAAAACAAAACAAAAAGGCAGCTATAAAATTGAAGAAATCATCCAAAATAAAGAATTAAAAAGAAAATTTGAAAAATTAAAATGAGCAAGACATAAGTGGCCTGTAGGAAATAATAAGCAATCTAACATATGTGTAATTCAAATCCCAGAAGAAGAAGAGAGAGAGAGGGAAAATATGCACACACACGCACACACACAAAGGTGGGGGGGAGGGAGAAGAAATAATGGCTGATTTTCTTAAATTTTTATAAAACTTTGGGACCAATGGGTGTGAATTGGACCCAAGCAGCTCAAGAAACTCCAAGTTAGAGAAATAAACAGGAAATCCTACTAAGCCATATTGAAAGAACATTTCTTAAAATTATGTGCAAAGAGAAAAATCATAAAAATCGTCAGAGGTGGAGGGAAGATACTTTATAAATAGAGGAACAAAGATAAAAATGATAGCCAAATTCCTGTCAAAATTATCCAGGCCAGAAGACAATTGACCAGCATCTTTAAAGTACTGAAAAAAATATGCTCAAGCCAGAAGTATATATTTTATGAACATGTTTCATAAATGAAAATGAAAAACTTTCCGGATAAACGAAAGCTGAGTAAACTTGTGGCCAGAAGAACTGGGAAACAAGAAATGTTAAAGATAGTTCTTCCAATAGAAGGATAATTGTATCAGAAGCTAATTCGAACTTATTTAAAATAATAAAGAGATTCAGGAATAGAATGTATATTGGTAAATATAAAAGAGTTTTGTGGTGAGCTTAGCATAACACAGAGATGTTAAATCACTATATTGTACACCTGCAATGAACATAACAGGATATGTCAGCTGTTTTAATTTGAAAATTCTATTTTAAATAGAAAATTAAAAACTAAATAAACAAAAGGGATTTGTGTTTGCTTTCATTTCTTAACTTATTGGAAAGAACATTGACTATTTAAAGGAAAATAATAAATAATAAAAAAATGGTGGGGTTTATAACATTTCAAAATAAAATAGATGACAGCTGTAACAAAAGTGAGGAAATGTCTACAAGGAAAGTATATTTTAGTAATATTATCACACTGTGTTGTACATATATTATTAGGGTAGATTGTATATGGTAAGCCCTAAAGCAATCACTGAGAGAACAAAGCAAAGAGGTATAGATATAAGCTAGTAGCAGGGAGAAAATGAAATTCTGAAAGCATTCAATTGATCCCAAATGTGGCAGAAAAATGGAAGAAAGGGAACAAAGTAAGATTTATATGCATAGAAAACAAATAGCAAGATGATAGAATTAGATCCAACCACATTGGTAATTGTGTTAAATATAGACTAAACACTCCAATTAATAGGCAAAGTTTGTCAGATGGGATCTTTTTAGAGCTAGAGTAAAATATATGCTATCTATATGACCTCATTTTATACATAAAGGTGTGGGGATAGTAGAGTTAAAGAATAGAAAAAGTCAGACACTAATCAGAGAAAGCTTGGAGGACTTAAGTAATATCAGATAAAGTAAACCTTAGAACAAGGAATATTACCAGGGACCAAGAAAAGCATTTCATACAGATAAAATGGTTGATTCATCAAGAAGAGTTAATAATCCTAAAAATATGTGTTTAATAAAAAAACATGCTTCAAAACATATAAAGCAAAAATGTCTCAACTAAAAGAAGAAATAAACAATGACTCGGAGATTTTTAACCCTTCTCTCTCCGTTACTGACAGGACAGACTAAAATCAGTAAAGGTACGGTAATGGCTTTGTAATGTGTCAGTTTCCAGAGCTGGACCTCATTTTCCAATATCTCCTTACTTGCATGTTTCCAGTTCCTATGGGCCACCTAGCAGGCTGTGGGAATAGTTGGAGAATGGAAGGGAAGCCACGGCTGGTTTGAAGCCCACACACCATTACTCCTCATCCGCTACCTCCTTCACTGGCATGAGGCACCGTGTGCACCTGCAAATCCTACACCTTTTCCTGGACGCTCCTTCAGCTTCTCTAACTCGTGGACCAGGGGCGTTGTAAGTCTGTGAGGAAGATGACCCGCTTCTGCAAAACACGATCTAAACTAAGATCAGAGAGAACAAGAGCTAGTCTGTCCTTGTGGATTTCCACTACATGTTGGTGGGTTGTACCTGCCTCGATGTTTCCCACTTGAAATTCTTCTTGTCTCACTGATGCCCTTCCCAACATCAGACGTGGAGACAACAGCTTTACAGAGACTGCTTAACCAGGTCTCTCCATTGTGTAAGGTGAATTTTCTGGAACAAATCAATTTATCTATTATCTATCTATTATCTATCTATCTATCTATCTATCTATCATCTATTATCTATTTATCATCTATCTATCATCTGTCTATCTATCTATCTATCCATCCATCTCCTAATGATTTTGCTTCTCTGGTTAAACTCTGAGATAGTTATAAAAGACTTACACATTATCAACCAATTTGTCCTAATTAACATTTACGAAATACTTAACAGCAACAAAAAACACAGACTTTTCAATATTCACCAAGACAGCCCTACTGGAGTCCATAACATAGATTTCAATACATTCTAAAAAATTAAAATCATGGCAGATGTATTTTTTTGGGTGAATGCGCGCAGTTGCGTGTGCACACACACACATACACACACACACACACACACACACACACACACAGGCCAGAATTGAACTAGAGATCAGTAACAGAGATAACTGGAAAATCAGTAACTATTTACAAGTTAAGCAAAACACTTTGCAGTAAGGTTGTGAGATAAAATACATGACACTCGGTTAAATGTGAATTTCAGATCTTCGATGAGTTTTTTTAGTGTAAATAGCACTCATATATTGCCTGGCACATAGTATATTAAAAAATCATTAATCTGAAATTCAATCTGGATATCTGCGTTTTAAGTTTTCGAAAAAAGGCAACCCTACTTCTTGATCATTTGTGAATCAAAAAAGAAATCCAAAAGGGCACTGATAACAACTATTTTGAATTCTATGGACACGAGAATACAACATATCAGAAATTGTGAGATGCAACAAAATGTTGACTGCAGATAAGTTTGCTGCTACCACGTGCTCATATGTATTAAAAATAAAACTCTGAAATTAATTCTAAGATTCCATACCAAAAACTGGAAAAAAATGGAAAAAGTAGATGAAAGCCCAGGTAAGCAGAGGCGAATAAAGAGCAAAATATCAGTGAATTAGAAAGCCATCAAGTGATAAAGAAAAAATTATAAACCATAAATCTGCCTCTGAAAAGATCAATAAAATTGATAAATCTCAGCTATCTGTTAAGAAAAGAGACAAAATGCCAATTAGCAATACCAAGAATAAAAGAGGGGACATCATTATGGATCCTGTAGACATTAAAAGGACAATAAAGAAATACTACAAATAATTTAAAGTAATAGCATTAGCAACTTAGGATGAAATAGGCAAAATCCTTGAAGCCACAACCAACGAACTCTCACTCATCAAAAGATAGTCTATATAGCACTATGTCTAATAAAGGAACTGAATTCACAATTAGAAAACTTTCCCCCAACAGAAACTCCAGATCCAGATGGCTTTCTTGTGCATTCTACCATTCAGTTAAGGAATAAACATTGTCAGTCTTCTAGAAAGTCTTCTGTAAAATAGAAGGGAATACTTTACAATTCACTTTATGAAGCCAAAATGACACTAGCATCAAAATGAGAATGCCATTGAAAGAAAAGAAAAAAACAGATACCAATACCCCATATAAGCAGAGGTAAAAAAATAATTGTAAACAAGCCTTACCAAATATAATTGGTAATATGTATACCTAATAACACATTATGACCAATTGGGCTTTAGTGTCAGGAGTGATAAGTTGGTATTACATTAAAAATCAATCAGTGTAGGGGCGTCTGGGTGGCTTAGTCGGTTGAGTGTCTGACTTCGGTTCAGGTCATGATCTCATGGTTCATGAGTTCAAGCCTTGCATCAAGCTATGTGCTCACAGCTCAGAGCCTGGAACCTGCTTCAAATTCTTTGTCTCCCCCTCTCTCTCTACCCCTCCCCTGCTCATGCTCTGTCTCTCTAACTCTGTGAAGAATAAATAATAAGCATTAAAAATTAAAAAAAAATCAATCAGTGTAATTCCAAATCAGATCATAAGGCTACAAAATAAATTAAAAATCACACATGATCAACCCAATAAATGCAAAAAAAAAAAACTCTTTGAAAAAAAATCAACAATCATTTATAATTAAAAAGGAAAACTCTTAGCAAAGGAGAAATAGAAGAAAACCTCCTTGACCTGATAAAGAACATCTATGCAAACTTGCAATGACATCACTTTCGTGAAATAGAAAAGGCTTTCCCTTAAGATCCAGGACAAAGTAATGATGTCCATTATCATCACTTCTTATAAGTAAAGAAATTAGGACACCACTCAGATTGGGTCAGGGCACACCCTGATGCCCTCATTTTCATTTAATTACCTCTTTTAAGACCCCACCTACAAACATAATCATATTGTGAAGTCCTGGGAATTCAATCTTTCACATATGAATTTTGGGAGACACTATTCAGCCCATAAAAGCCATATTTTTAAAAATACACCTCAAGTTCATCTCAAAATGAATCACAGAGCTAAATTTAAAAACTAACAATAAAATGCATAGATGAAAATAGAAGAAACTGTTCATTACATTAGATTAAACAAAGGTAAAGACACAAATAGCATTATTCATAAAATAAAAAAGATAATAAATTTTAATTCTTTGAAAATCAGTATTAATAGAAAAGGCAAACCACAGACAGGAGCAAATATATCTAGAAGTGTAATCTGATAGGGGCGCCGGGATGGCTCAGTCCGTTAAGTGTCTGACTCTTGGTTTTGGCTCAGGTCATGATCTCATGGTTTGTGAGTTCGAGCCCAGCATTGGGCTCTGCCTTGACAGTGTGGAGCCTGCTTGGGATTTTCCCTCTCCCTCTCTCTCTGCCCCTCCCCTGCCTGCTCTCTCTCTCTCTCTCTCTCTCACACACACACACACACACATACAAATAAAAAAAATTAAAAATATGCAGTAAAAGATTTAAAAGTGTAATCTGATAAAGGACTCGTATCCAGAATATTGAAAAAAAACATTGACAATGCAAAATTAACAATAAAACCAGCCCGGTTAAAAATGGGTACCAGGTTTGATCAGACACTTCATTAAAGAATGTATACGAACTGTCAAGATGTACATAAAAAGATGCTCACCACTAGCACTGTTAGGAAAACGCAAATTAAAACATCAACAAGGTATGCATCAACCAGAATGGCTTAAAATTAAAAAGAGTGACAATCACAGATGTTGGCAAGAATGTGCAACAAATGGAACATCCATGCCTTGCTGGTGAGAATACAAACGATTTACTTTAGGGGGCACTTCAGTGGTTCAGTAGGTTAAGCATCCAACTCATGGTTTTGGTTTAGGTCATGATCTCGTGGCTTCGTGGGTTTGGGCCCCGCATTGCATGGGGCTCTGTGCTGACAGTCCAGAGGCTGCATGGGATTCTGTCTCTCTCCCTATCTCTCTGCCTCTCCCCAACTTGCTCTGTCTTTCGCTCTCTCAAAATATATAATATTTTTTTTTAAAAAAAGAAAACATTTAACAGGTTTCTTCTAAAGTTGAAGATTTGGGGTGCCTGGGTGGCTCAGTCGGTTGAGCGTCTGACTTTGGCTCAGGTCTGACTTTGGCTCTGCCCCCCCCCCCCCCCCCCCCCCCGCCACATCAGGCTCTGTGCTGACAGCTCAGAGCCTGGACCCTGCTTTGGATTCTGTATTTCCCTCTCTCTGCCCCTCCCCACTAGCTTTCTCTCTCCGCCCCCCTTCTCTGTCACATAAACATTATTTTTTAATAAAAAAATAATAAAAAAAATTAAGTTGAAGATTTTGCTACCCAGCAAACACACTCCTAGAACTGACTTAGGAAAAATGTGTGCAACCTGTCCGCAAAAAGACTTCTACCTGAACGTCCATAGAAAATTTACTTATAATTGTTACAGTTAGAAGCAAACCAAATGTCCATCCACTAGTGAATGGATTAGCAAATAATGGCATATTCACACAGGGAAATATTGCCTTGCCAGAAAAAGGAATCTACCAAATTAGAGATGAATCTCAAAAGAATTTTTTTCTTTTTTAATTTTTTAATGTTTATTTTTGAGAGACAGAGAGAGAGAGAGAGAGAGAGAGAGAGAGAGAGAGAGAGATAGCATGAGTGGGGGAGGGGCAGAGAAAAAGGGAGACACAGAATCTGAAGCAGGCTCCAGGCTCTGAGCTGTCAGCACAGAGCCCCACTCCGGGCTCGAACTCACGCTCACGGACTGTAGGATCATGACCTGAGCCTAAGTAGGGACGCTTAACTAGCAGAGCCACCCAGGTACCTCCACAAAAGAATTTTCCCAAGTTAAAGAAGACAGACACAAAACACTGCGTACTTTACGAGTCCATTAAATTCAATTCTAGAAAAGGTGAAAATATAGTGACAACAGGAGGCACAGATCACAGAAGAAATTGTAAAGGGGCTGATGGAAACTCTTGGGACAGATGGAAATACTGTATCCTTTAATAGACGTCGTGGGCACGGGACTATAGACATTTGTCAATACTCATCAAATTTTACATAAAACCATTGACTTTTTGGGTCCACCTTGAAGGATAGGCAAGTTTTACAATTTTTCCCCCTTTCTAAAAGCTCATCCTTGGGGCACGTGGGTGGCTCAGTCGGCTAACTGCATCGCACAGGGCTCTGCTTGAGATTCTCCCAACCCCCCTCTCTCTGCCCCCTGCCCTGCTCACTCTCTCGCCCTCTTTCTCTCTCAAAGGAAATAAATAAACAAAAAAAAATTAAAAGCTCATCCCTGTATATGGAGACCCATGCAACAGAGTAACCATAGAGCTGAGTGCTCTAAGCACATCGGCTCCCAGAGTAGCAAGTAGACAAGAAATGGGTTTACATCCAGTTAGCCATGGTGCCAACATCGGAGAGAGAAGTACTTTATCTTGAGGGCATCACAGAGAGAGGCAACTCAGAGAATCCTGGAGAGGAGACCGCTCGAGGCCAACTCCCCGAGCCCTCCAACAAAGAGAACGATAATAAATGGAAGGTGTTTGGAAGGGGTGAGCCCCCGGATCACACCCCGCAGAGTGAAGAAAGAAGTATCCCACCACCTGCAGCTCCATTTCTCTCAGGCTGATGTAGCCTTGGAAACAAATCAATTCAATGACATGCACTGATATTTTTGAAGTCATGAAATGGGTATTTTGCTCAATGCTGAGAACGTAAACTAATTACATAAAAGCTAGTTGAATCAGTGCAGCGGCCATCACAGAAGAGTGAAGCCATAGGCAAAAAACATGTCATATACTCAACAGGCGCTGTGTCTCGGAAGGAAAAAGATTTCACACCTCAATTGCTCTGAATAAATACTTCAGGGGAGCTATTGCATCGTCAGTCGGTGACTGATGCAATCCGGGTTTTTTCCTGACCTTTTTAAGTGAGTTGATATCCGGTTTTCTTTGACCTTTTAATTAGCATGCAGAGCTGTCCTAAGCATAAAATTCTGTACCTATACTGTACAATAATTGTTAAAATTTTAAGGCATTTCATGGAGAATACACAATGAGGCATTTACCATGCTATCATATATATATATATATATATATATATATATATATATATATGGTAAGTAATTATTTACATATAGAGATGATAAGTAAAGATGAATTTTTGTTAAACATACAAATTCACTCAATATTTTTATCCGAGAAAGAATAAAACAAATCTGATGCTTAAAAATTATTAACTCTAGGGGCACCTGGGTGGCACAGTCGGTTAAGTAGCTGACTCTTGGTTTTGGTTTAGGTCATGATCTTGCAGGTGGTGAGTTCAAGCCCTGCCTCAGGCTCTGTGCTGACAGCGTGCAGCCTCCTTGAGACTCTCTCTCTCTCCCTTTCTGCCCCTTCCCGACTTGCTCACTCTCTCTCTCTCAAAACAAATAAATAGACATTTAAAAATAAACAAATAAAAATAAATAAAAAAATTACTAACTCGACCAGCTTCTTAATCTAGTGTCCTCAAATCCCTTAAAATAGGTTGGAAATCTATGTACGAGATACATTTATTTTGAGTTAAAAACGTTGATGAATTTAATTTGTCTTGAAGGAGTTTGTGACTTAAAACTTTGAGGATCACTGTGCCAAACAATTGGCGTTTGCTGATAACGAAATGAGAAACTGCTTAAAATCTCATTTTTAGTTGTATCAATCCACATTTTGTGCCGTGGTGCTGAAGTTGGGACATTAGCTAGTCACGATACCAGGGACTGGATGCCACAACCATCCGTTTTACGGATGAGACCCTGAGCACTTACGTGGCTTGCCTCAACTAGCAAATGTCACAGTGACAGTGTTAGAGCCAGGACTCAAACCCAGCCAGTCTTGTCCTACAGGCTGCTTCAAATCGCCACATTAAGTTGTCTTTGCAAATCCATATGCTTTGAAATTGACATCAAATTTTTCAATCAATTTGGTCATGAAAATGCAATGTACTTGGGTTAATGTGGTAATAGGTATTATCACTTGTACTCAGAGGCATTTTCAGCTTCAGTAATGAACTTTGATGTTGAAGAATTTTAATTACCTATTTACATTGACTTTTGAACATACCTTGTGTTAGGAAAAATGAAATGGAGTGATTTGTGGTGTGGCCCTTCTACTGCTGTGCGTAGCCATGAGGATAACATAGATGTGCATTTTTGCTTTTTATTGTACGTAATAAGTTACACATTTGAAACTAGGTTAATGACTATGTGGGTCCATTTACAGCTTTTTCTGAATGTGTCTTTTTTAGATTAATATGTTATTTTTCATTTGATTCCTAAGAGCTAAATTATTTCATTTTCTTTACATACAATTTAGATAATGACGATATCCTTGAATTAGTGATAGGATTAGTCAGCTGTCTTACAGCTGCAAATCTCATTATATACAATGAGCAAAGCTTCGGGCATTAAACTGGTTTCCTATGGCTCAATATACTCTTAGAACAGAAGCTGAAAAATTCCTTCTTTTATTAAAGTTGTTTCCTATGTGAATTATCTAGTTATAGAATGGTAATGCAGTACGTAACTAAGAGATTTTTTTTCCGGTTCCTACATAAAAAATATAAAGGATTTTTGCTTTAAGTTTCATTGCCTGAAATATGAAATATAATATCTTGGGGGTTTCCTGTGTTTGAGACATCGTAGAAATCAATTCCTTGAAACTGAGTAAGACTCACTATTCTATAGAGTCGGAACTTATAGGGCATTTCGAATTAGTCACCAAATTCTCAAGAAATCTCCGCTTTAAAATTTGAGTTCACTAAGTGAAGGGAATATGTATGTTTGTTTGTTTTTTTTTAATTCAAGAAGTAAGAATCTTTTAAAATAATGTTAAAGATACCCTCATGCAATCTAAAATCTGAAAAATTATGGTGCCCTAATTTACAAAACTATAGAAATTGGAAGAGGCATGGGAGAGCCCTTATAAATTTCCAAACTAGTCCAGGGTCTGGAAATTGACACTCAGTGTGTGTGTGTGTGTGTGTGTGTGTGTGTGTGTGTGTAATCCTAATAGATACAGTGTAACACATTTTCCTTTTCTTATGAATATGATTTATTGTCAAATTGGCTCACAAACAACACCTTGTGCTCATCCCAACAAGTGCCTTCCTCAGTGCCCATTACCCATTTTCCCTTCTCCCCCACTCCACCATCCACCCTGTTTGTTGTCTGTATTTAAGAGTCTCCTGTGGTTTGCCTCCCTCCCTCTGCGTTTGTAACTATTTTTTTTCCCCTTCCCTCCCCGCCATGGTCTTCTGTTAAGTTTCTCAAGATACTACTTGGCAATGAGACAGAATGGAATCATGCCATTTGTAGCAACGTGGATGGAACTGGAAGGTATTATGCTGAGTGAAATAAGTCAGTCAGAGAAAGGCAGATATCATATGTTTTCACTCATCTGTGGATCTTGAGAAACTTTACAGTGTTACCTCTTCAAAAGGAAACAGCACACTATAAATATATATACATTTTGTTATTTTTTAAGAACCATTGACCTGGAGTCTAGTCCTTTCATTGTATAGATAAAAAACACTAGTCCAAAATAATTAAATGAACCTAATGAACAAAGAACCTTCTTCCCCAGAAATTCCCAGTTCCTTGTATATAATGTTAACTACAGAATTAAAGCAATTTCTCATTGGCATATTTTTAATCTCTAGATATATTATTTGGACTCGCACTTTCTGTAGGATTCTGCATTTTGTTATGTTTGATCCCACAAGTAATCCTAGTCTTGTATGACTGAATCTGTGAACTCTTTAAATATTTTTACTGTGAAGAAAATATTATAACTATATCAATTGCATGAAGCATCATTCATTTAGTTTTTCCTGGATTTGATACTTTGAAAAGTGACAGAAGGAAGTTTTATTTAGCACAGAATAAAATTGCCAATTGGAAAAAAAAAATCAAAATTCTTTGACATCTTAGAAGTTTAAATCAATCCTGAAAATCCAAACTGCTTTCCACAGTCTCAGCCAATACCAAGAGGCTTCTTAGATAGAGTGAGGAAGTAACCGTGTCATCTGAGTCTCGTTTCGTCTCATCTTATTAGATCTCACTAGCTATACACTTTAGCATTGGGAAATTTTCATGTGTAACCACCTAATTCCTGTTTCTTTCAAGTGTTATACCATATTACAGTATGTATACAAACTTTAAACCGGTTTTACGATATTAAAAAATGTTACGCCTAATGAAGAATTGAATACAGCGGGGAACCCATCACATAAGAATATTGCCCTCACTGCAGTAGGAAAGAATTTGTAAGATTTATGGGGAAGAGTTTGGAAAACACCTCAACTCTACATCACGGCACATAAAGCGCATCAGTAACTTGGAACGGACTCTTCTCCCTTCCAAATTCTGGTCCCTCCAACTTTCTTCTACATTCTGTATTTCAGTCTCTAGTTGTTTGTTACATTGCCCATAGTGTCTCACGTTCTTGCTATTGGCATGATACTGCGTCTACCATACCGTGCATTGGTATTTTTTTATTGGCCATTCTTCCCGTTAGACACAGATCTCCTTACATTCAAAGGCTCAACTTTCTTTTCCTCTTCCTGCCCACACGTTGGGTTACAGGAAAGCGACCGCCATAAAGTAGCTGTGTCATTATTTAGAAACCAAAGAAGCTAATAGCTGAACACCTAACACGCACGTTTTCAGTGATCACAGGATATGCTGAAAGGAAGACGGAACTGAATTTGCAAGTCGTGATTCTGTTTTCGCTAACTTTGGGAACTTCACTAGTCACATGACCCCTCTGAGTCTGTCTTATTAACTTGGAGAGTTAACAAATATTCTGCCTGCAACATGGGGTTGTCAAGAGAATCACGTGAGAGAAAAGAAAGCAACGTTATGAAAATTGCAATTCACAGTACACTTGTTTTTGTAATAATGGTTTAATGAATGACAAAGGCCTTCTGAACATGTGGAGTTCAGATTATAAACTTCTAAAACAAGGACTGAATCTTGTTTAATTGCTTAATATAATATTCAAAATGTATAGTTAATCAAACTTCATACTCATACGCATGGAAAGAAACAATAGGAAACTATAGCCACAGACATTAAAAAAATATATTTTTGGGGGGTGTCTGGGTGGCTCAGTTGGTTGGGCGACCGACTTCCGCTTGGGTCATGATCTTGCAGTTTGTGAGTTCGAGCCCCACGTCGGGCTCTGTGCTGACAGCTCACAGTGTGGACCCTGCTTGGGATTCTGTGTCTCTGCCCCTACCCGCCCCCCCTTTTCTCTCTCAAAAATAAAGAAACATTAAAAAAGAAACATTCAACCTTATTGTCCTATTGAATTTTCATCATAAAAATTCTTGCTTATCTAGCCAAATGGACTACATACTTTGAAGCAATCTGGTAAATACATCGGAAAATTACTTGGAGTGTATAAGTTTAATTTGTTCTTGGATGACTCTATTTCCAACAAAAATAATATTAATGAGACATGACCTACAAGTGAGATTGTTTTACATTCAAAAGAAAATATTTAAGAAAGAAAACTCTGTTCTCCAAATAGATGTTCTTGTGACTGCAGAAATCTGAACTCGGCGCCTGGAAAGTTTAATAGAATCCTATAATGCTGTTAATCTTCTGAAACCAGAAATAGTGAGCATTTATTACCCAAGAGTCAGTTGTAAAACTTTCAATGCGTTGCCAGGCAAGTCAAATATTAAAAAAAGAAATTGCTGGAAATAGCTTTCAGATTCCATGGCTATTCCTCCTAAAATGTGTTTTAAAGCATAATTACTTTGTCAGTGTAATTTTTATCTTAAATTAATATATGATTTTTCCATTCACAAATTAATCTTCAATAAATTATAAATATTTCTACTTAAGTGCAAATAAATAGCTCCACCTTAATTTAAATGTAATTTCTGGGGCCCCTGAGTGGCTTAGTCAGTTAGCGTCTGAGTCTTGATCTCGGCTCAGGTCGTGAAATCAAGCCCCACATCGGGCTCTGCACTGACAGTGCAGAGCCTGTTTGGGATTCTCTCTCTCTCTCTCTCTCTCTCTCTCTCTCCACCCTGATCCCGCTTACACACTCTCTCTCAAAAAAAAAAAAAAAAAAAAAAAAAAAAAAAAAAAAACTTATAGCTAACTAACTAAATAAATAAATGTAATAAATGTAGTTTCTATTTTGATAGGGATTCTGTTATTTTTCTTAAGATGTAGTCACATATTTATCCAATCCACAACATAGCCTATATACTTAGTGCCAAGCACTGTACTGAGTAATAGGAAAACATACCCCTGCCCTTGGAAAGATAAGTGGGGGAAAATATAGTCTAGAGGTGCCAATGTTAAAGTAAGATATTTCATTTGGACACTCTCAACTGCTATAAAATATTACAGCATTTTATGGGTTTTAACATCCTGGGAATAGTATTCTTAATAAGCCATCATTTCCTCCTATTTTGCATCCTCAAAATCTTTTTTTCAGTTTTTGACGATCCCCAACCCTACTCCCATATGCAGTCAACCAAAAAAATCAAGAATAAAATGGTTAAACAAGTAATCCCTGGCACTTCCAAGGAACTGTTTTATGATATTACACGGGCATCATCATGAATCCAAAATACTTAACAAATGAAATAAGAAGCTTAAGATTATCAACTATTTTTCTATATGATCTACATTATATATATATGAATATAGTCACTGTTTTAAACCTAGCTACGTAGCTATGGAGACAGAATTATCTGAGTACAAATAAATATAATATTTGTTTCATGAAAAAGAAGAATCCATAAAAAGTTTGTGTAATATAAATTCTCTAGAGAGACCCATGTAGATGTTAGAAATGCCATTCTGAGCGTTACATGTCCATAATATATTTTCATCCCCAGACTGCTTAATTAAATGGTATTGTGATATGCCACAGTAACTAAAGAGAAATGAGTAATTCCAGAATTCACTTAAACTCTTTAGTTAGAAAGCATAACAATGTAAAAAAAGCTTAGGAACTAAAAGCGCAATGCTCAGAACCAAATTGTCGTCTATTTCCAAAATTAAGAAATATCATATTTGGTTTTCCCGTGACCTCATCGTGTCTTATATTTCATTAAACACTGACATTCTTTTCCTAACTGCGTCTATCTCCAAACATCACGTATTTTGTTATAATGAAGCCGATGAGAATCGAGTGTAAAGATAGAGGTTAGGACTGGGACATGGACAAACAAAGGAAAAAAAGAAAGAAAATATAAACTGCTGAATTTCCTTATTAACGTAGGATGATTCTGATAAACATGCATTCTTTGTAAATGGCTCGAGGAAACCGAATTCTTTATGTTTTCTCAGTGCCAGAGGAACCTCTGAGCATTTGGCCACAGTTTCGCAGGACACAGGCGCCCAACACGACCGTAGCATCCTGCTCAGCAATCAGACTGCTCGAGTTTGAATCCAGTCTGATAGCTTACCCGAGGGGTGGCTTCACATGGTGGTGCCCAAGCTTCTTCACGGAGAGGAAGAAAATGTGGTAGACTGCGTTTCCACTCACCTTCCTTCAACGCCTCTCCTTTTGGTCCCCTTTCTTGTAGGAGAATTACACATTCCCAACCTGTTGAACTCAGCCATGGCCACAGGACCTCTTCTGACCAATGAAAGGAGCGTGGAAATAGCCTGAGGATCTTGCTCAAACTGAAGGATCAGAGGAGCAACATAAGGTTCACGGGAACCTGGTCCTCTATCGCAATGTCTGACCGTGTGTCGGAAAACACGGGAGTAGAGCCTTAGCAAGCCCACCTCGGATACATAGCATGAGAAACACCTCTGTTCATTAAGTCACTGAGCTGTTTTAGGTGTCCATTAGTGCACCTGTACCTCAACTACCTTGACTGAGGTGGATATTCATTGGTGCCAGAAGATCAAATGAGACTGTGCATGGTAAGAACTCGGAGAGCATCTACTATGGTAAGAGCTCAATAAATGGTAGGGATTGCTAAGATCCTAGCCTACATCGGTTCCACGAATGAATCTTAAAACAACATTAAGAATGTATTTTAAAAGCCAAAGAATCCATGTTTGTGGCTGTTTGTTAAAATGATGCCCACATTCTCCGATCCATCACCTCTAATACTTTTCAGGCATCTTTCCTTTGTAAGAAATATTAATTCATTTGTTGTCCCTTTTTTTAGAGAATTCAAATCTGTGCTTGAGCTTTCTTTCACATGCAAAAGATATAATAGTACCTACTTCATAAGGTTGATATGAGGATTAAATGCGTTAATATATGTACCACACTTAGAGCAGTGACAGCACTTAGCTCCACGTAGTTATTGATATTTTAATTATTGTTAATGCTGTGACTCTCTGTATTTCCATATCACACTTCCCCGTGGATCACTACAGAGTTGCTAACCACAGGAACTGATTTCCTTCTGTACAAAGTAATTGAGATTTTATTTCTCTATTTAGCGAGAAAATAAGCAAGTATTTATTACGATCGTTACTTATAAATTTTACTTACAAATTTTCTTCAATTCTGGAAGCACCGTGGGAGGTAGGAGGAAAATTAAGAGGCTAAAGCCCACCAGCCAAGAGGTGGAGAGACAAATTGTTCCAGACAATAAATAGAGGTTTAGAATAAGTAAGAAAAGAAGAACGGAAGGGAGGGAGGAAAAGAAGAAGGAGGGAGAAAAAGCAAAGCGAAGCGAAGGGAAGAAGCAAAGAAAAGAAAAGGAAAGAAAAGAAAAGGAAAGGAAAGAAAAGAGAAAAGAAAAGAGAAAAGAAGAGAAAAGAAACTCTCTTAGAAACCTCCTGCATTGGGAGTTCAGAGAAATAAGCACTTAAGTTAATCGATTTCTTATCCAAAACCAATTCATAGTGCTTAGTTTTTAAATGGCCTCTTCAGTTTATGTACCATTTATTTTTGTTTGACTTCATCAAAACAGAGACGTGATAATGAAAAGAAATGGAACCAGATAGGCGGAAGGTATGTCTGCAAACACCTAAAAGACAAACTTTATCACAGCAAAGAATCCTTGCTGGAAAGTAAGCATTATTACTTGATTGAGAGTTTATGGATGACTTGAAAATCTAGTTGAAGAAATTCTGACCTCAACCTGGTCGGAAGAGGAGTGATTGATAGTTTCAAGCGGATGAGGCATAATAGCAAAGCAGCATAGTTAAGTGTGGCTAAAAACTGGGAGTGTGCAGGAAGCAAGAAATCCACAGAGGAAATAAAGTATGGATGATAACGGCCACCGTAGAAAAAAGGGGTAAAAAGAGAGAGAAAAGGACGGGGCAAGCCTAAGAATCAAAACATCATGTAGACACTGATAGAAGCGAAAAAGAAGAAAAATTAAATTTGGCGTGAAGTAAGTTGAATTTCCGATAAAATCTAAAATCTACTCAGAAATAGGATTAGACTTTATCTCAGAGTTTATGAAATCCAGTCATCTGAAATTTGCTACTCATAAAATAAAACTTGTCTTACTCCTAGAAAAAATATATATCATATATATAATATACACTCTACATAACATATATATATATATACATTTAATGTTTATTTATTTTTGAGAGAGAAGAGTGCACGCAGGGGAGGGCCAGAGAGAGAGGGAGACCCAGAATCCCAAGCAGGCTCCAGGCTCTGAGCTGTCAACACAGAGACTGATGTGGGACTCGAACCCCTGAACCAGGAGATCATGACCTGAGCCGAAGTTGGACATTCAACCAACTGATCCACCCAGGCGCCCCATGACATGTGTATATATTATATATTGTATCCATATTATATACACAGTGTGTGTATATATATATTATTCTTATATTGTTACACTTGACTTCAGTCTTTATATAAATATCAATTATCCATTTCAATTCCACCTGGCAAAATGAATGGCCACTTTAACTCTTTACATTGGAGACCATTGTATAATAATAGTGTGTCTGTTTTTAAAAAAAAAACAAAACATGGGGTGCCCGGATGGCTCAGTCGGTTAAGCGTCCGACTTTGGCTCAGGTCATGATCTCACAGTTTGTGGGTTCAAGCCCCCTGTCAGGCTCTGTGCTGACAGCTCAGAGCCTGGAGCCTGTTTCAGATTCTGTGTTTCCCTCTCTCTCTGTCCCTCCCTTGTTCATGCTCTGTGTCTGTCTCAAAAATAAATAAACATTTAAAAAACAAAAACAAAACACATAGGTCCTCCTGGGTGGCTCAGTCAGTTAAGTCTCTGACTCCAGCTCAGGTCATGATCTGTGGTTCATGAATTTGAGGCCCTCGTTGGGCTTTCTGCTGTCAGCGTGGAGCCTCCTTCGGATCCTCTGTCTCCCTCTCTCTCTGCACCTCCCCTGTGCTCGTTCACACTCTCTCTCTCTCTCTCTCTCTCTCTCTCTCAAAAATAAATAAATATTAAAATATAAACACATAGGCAATAGTTTTTTAAAAATTCTAGTGCTTTTTTAGCTAATCCAGGATTCTTTTATTTTTAATGCCTTTAAAAAAAATTCTCTCTTGAAATACCAAAAACAAAACCAGATACTCTCTTCCCATTACTGTAAATAACTACAATTCCTTAAAACCAGATCCTTGGCAGAGAACTGTGATTAGCCTCAAAGCACTGTGGAAGGAATAAAGAGCTGGAGGGAGGTGGACTGATTATACAAAGGAATAACTACAGAAACTAGGTTGGTGGAAAATCCTATTTTTGACAATTTATAACATATTGTTTCAAAGAAGTAAAGTATTGCCTTTGCAAATTTTGCTGTTCCGTTTCTGTTTCTCGTGAAATATTGTTGCTTATTCTTTTCTCATTATATAGTTTCCATCCTTCGTAAGTAGGAGATTTCAAATGTTTCGGAAAAAAAAAAAATCATGGATGGCAAAACCTTTCTAAAAGCTCTTCATGCTGTTTTATTTTTGAAGCTATTTTTAAAAATATTGAAATGAATGTGATACTTCATATAGCCAAGAAATGTGATAGCTGCTGAAGCATCTAAAACAATTTGTTATTTTTATTGAAATCGTCAACCTCATAGTTGTTAACAAAATTAAATATTTTTTTTGGATTCTTTATAGAGTTTAATAGGGATAGAGAGATAAACCATGGCAGAAATAATACTGTTAATTAGAGATATACTAGGTGCTGAAATCAGTCAACTAACATATTAGGTGATTGTATCTGTTCCTTAAAACCATACCAGTACGAATTCCTAAGTTCCTAGATGCCTCAGTAGTAATGGTTCTATAATAAACCTCTCCATTGCCGATATTAATAAACAAGCAGTTGGGGACAAAGAGTAAGAGCCAGAATATTGGTGTCATATGGATTCCAAGTGCTCCTTAAACAGAATTTAAAATCTTGGAAAAAAAAAAAAAAAAGAACAGCAAATAGCCACCAATTCTCAGGCATCAGAGAAACAGGCCAAAGAACATTATATATGAATATATACCAGTAAAGGAAATGTCACACGTTAGGAATGATAATTGTAAAGAATCAAGATGGCCAAGTGTCTCTATGGAGCTCTGATTCCACAATTTCTCCAATATTTTAAATAAAGTCTTGCTATGGGGCACCTGGGTGACATGGTCGGTTAAGCATCCAACTTTAGCTCAGGTCATGATCTCGTGGGTTCAAGCCCAAGTCAGGCTCTGTGCTGACAGCTCAGAGCCTGGAGCCCGCTTCACGCTCTGTGTCACCCTCTGTCTCTCTGCCTCTTCCCCCGCCCCTCTGCTTGCTCTCTGTCCCTCTCTGTCTCTCAAAAATAAAAAATAAAAAAAATAAAAACATAAAAAAATAAAGTCTTATTAGGCTAGTGTTTATTTTTACTCCTAATGTTACTGTGTAACTCATGTGATTTCCCAAGCCACTGTCCCCTTATCTACAAAAAGTGCGGGGACAAGGGATGGCCATAAAACCTGACAGCGAGACATTGGCTTGGAATAGGGAAGGCAAACTTCTTTTGGTAGCTGCCCATGATGTCAAACTGGCAGAGTGCAATTGTAGATATGGGCAGCGAGCAGAGGTCAGCATGCCAGAGAAAGGAATCTGGATGTTTTGCAAATGAAGGAGAGAAAATAAACTAAACCAGGGAATTAAAGGGGCAAAACCAGCAGTGTGGGGGGCTAGTCATGACTGATGAAAACTAGGTTTTAACTGCCCGCTTTTTTAAAACATGGGGGAGAAAAGCATCCTGTGAAAAGGAACGTTCAGATACACGATCACAAAAGACATGCAATCGAACCGCGTTGGAAATATACCAAGATTAACGGAGTAAAGAAAGAGAGGGGAGAAAACGACCCGTGTGGAGGGCAATGTAACAACGAAAGAGAAAACAAATTAGCACCCAGTGGACATGGCTAAAAGGAATTTTAGAGTGAAGAATTCCCCACCTTTCAGCTTTTGGTAACTCTACGCTATTTGTGTTGCTGTCATGCAAATCTGTTTTGCATCTTCAAATAGTCAGTTTATTGACACACCACCAATCCTTGGTAATGACTTGTCGTCTGTCACTCAAAGAGAGCAGCTGACTCCCGTCTGGTTCCAGACCCCCCCGCAGAACAGGAACATCATCCACGCTTAAAATGAAATCCCTACCAGAACGCAGAAGCTTGGAGCCAGGGCGGGTCATGAGAAATTAAGTTTTCCGGGAATATGCTGACATTTGAAAAAGGTATTAGGCTTGTCACCAGTCCTGGAAGAGCGTTTTAGAAACGCAGTTTCCATATTTGCAGGAGCAGGGGTATCACGGAAAACATAAAGATTAATGATATTGCTACATTGGACCCTTGCCTGCAGCGACCGATGGTTTGTGAAAGCAGAGAAGCATATTCCATCCTGGAGGTCCGTTGTTTGTTTTAATACACCGTGTCAGTGTTGCAAATGGATTTGTTAGATCCAGGTCTGAGGCTATGTATGGGAGTAGGGATAAAATGTAAATAAATAAATAAATAAGTAAGTAAATAAATAAATAAATAAATAACTGTATTTGAGAAATAGAACCAACAGATGCAGGACTGAGTGGATGTGAGAAGTAAAACTGGAAGAAGCAAGAACTGAGATTTCTAGCTCTTGAATTACCAAGAGGAGTCTCCATTCTATGGCCCTGGTAACCATCCGTTCAGCTGGCTTATGGCGGCCTAGAATAACGGCTCCATTACCAGGTTCCTTTGAAGTTTGGTGCGGGTATAGGACTAAGTTCTGGCCAGTGGGCTGGAAGTGTCCTTGCATGAAGGGAATGCACTCTTTTTTTTTTTTTTTTTTCTTTTTTCTTTTTCTTCTATCTGGGGGCTGGTACGAGGAAGCTCCATCACCTATCTGGGACAACGCTGAGCAGGAGAACGGCGTAAGGGTGGCGGACGTATAATATGGAAGAAAGTGATTTCTAGAAACTAACGAAGCCGTCCTACAAGACCAGCGCCGCTGACTTCTGGCTGTTGTAGATGACAGCATGAAATCTAGGAGGCTTAAACCAACATCAATTTGGATTTGCTCTCACATTCATCATCTTAACCAATACAGTCACCTCTATTTGACGCTGACCTCACGCAGGGCTAAGAAAAACAAAAAGAAGGAATTTCTCCGAGTAAGAAAAGGAATTCAGTGAGTTTTTGGTTTTTTTCAACTTATTTTTGAAGGAGAGAGCGCAAGCAGGGAGGGGCTCAGCGAGAGGGGCACAGAGGATCTGCACCCAGAGCCCCATGTGGGGCTGGAACTCAGGAACCTTGAGATCACGGCCTGAGGCCCAAGTTGGATGCTCTTCTGACTGAGCCACCCAGGCGACCCAAGGAATTCAGTTTTGGATGGATAGGTTTTCAGTTGCTAATGAAAGATTCAAATGAAGATGTCAGTGAGATGACAAGCACCTAAGACTGAGACCTTTTTGTTGATTCGTAATTGGACACAGAAAGAGAAGCCAGGAAGGCAGCTGAAGAACAGTGGCTAGAAAAGCCTGAAGTTTGGGCAGCGCAAACGCCACGACTGGAGCTTGTTTCAGGAACCAAGCGGTCAACAGTGACGGATGTTCCAATGTCAAGGAAAGTAAGCCCCGAAGCCTGCCTCGGGAATTAAGAGAGAGGAAAGTTACCAGCAGCCGAGGTAAAAGTCGCTGCCTTTAAAAAGAGGCGGTGGAGGGGCGCCTGGGTGGCTCACAGTCGGTTAAATGGCCCACTTCGGCTCAGGTCATGATCTCGAGGTCCGTGAGTTCAAGCCCCGCGTCGGGCTCTGTGCTGATGGCTCAGAGCCTGGAGCCTGTTTCTGATTCTGTGTCTCCCTCTCTCTCTGCCCCTCCCCCATTCGCGCTCTGTCTCTCTCTGCCTTTCAAAAAAAAGATGAATAAATATTATAAATAAATAAATAAATAAATAAATAAATAAATAAGAGGCGGTGGAAAGTGGACGGCCAGTGGATTGAGGTCTCAGCAGGCGAATCGTTAGAGAGAGGCACACGCTGGCCTGGTTCCAGCTCATCTCGTCTATCACGTGGCCCAGCCCTTCCTCCCAGAGAGTAAATTTGCTGCCCACCCTTTGACCACCATGAAACAATGCTTCTCACCAGTTCCTTGGTGATTCAGGTCAGTTCTATCCATTAGCTTGAGATGCTCTAGATATTTGGACCACAGCTTTCCACTCCTCGATCGTCTCCAGCACTTTTGCCTTGTCTGCTCAGCGGTGATTCCAAATTTAGCCGCTTCTCTCGGAGTTTCCATCTTATCCTCAGACCCCTAAATCTGCAAAGGACCTCATCCACTACTCCTTAAAGCTGTGTTCTCAGCTTCGGCACTGTTGATATCTGGGGCGAAAAAAATCCTGTTTGGTGGGGCACGCCAGCCGTGCTGTGTCATCTAGGACGTTCATATAGCAGATCCCCGGCCTCTACCTCTATTCGATGACCGGAGCAGCACCCCTGTTCACGTGACAACCAAAAATGTCTCCAAGTATTGCCAAAGACCCCTTGAGGAGGTAAAACTGTCCCCAGTTAACCAGGGCAGTCCTAGGGTGGAAGAGACAATTTGTCAAGAATTTTTTCAACTGCCTTTCCTTAACACTTGTAGATTCAATACTTCGTCACATGCTGTACCTGGACACTCAAACGGTAAGACTGACCTTGCAAACTTGTGCCCCCCCCCCCCCCCCCCCCCCCCCGCGCCCAGCCCTGCGATTTCCTCTGTACTGAATTGCTTCCCCTCCGCCTATGTGTAGGTTGTTCAAATCAACGATAAAATCAACAGTCGGGTATGTAGGTTGTTAAAATCAACAATAAAATCAACGATCGGGTCTGAATCTGCTTCAGAATCCCTTCCTCTGACCTCTAGAAAGTCCGTCTTCACCCCCTCTGCAGGCGCACCTTGTTTTTCCTTCCTTCTGCGCACGCTACACGCCACGCGTGTTGAACTGCACGGTTACGGTTTGCCTTCCTGCCTTGCTTTTCCAGATCTACTTTCTGTTGCCCGCTTGTTCCTCCTGCGTAAAATGTTCTCCCCTTCTTATTCAGTTGTCCAGTCCTCGGGTATTCTTAAAGACTCAATCCAAGAAGCCTTCCTGGCCCTCGGATCACACATTTCAGAGCACCCTGTGTTTACGTCTGTCACCATATCACAACTCCCACTTACAGATAACTCTCTTTGTTTTCACAGTTACAAAGCTCCTTGAGGCTAGAGTCTGTGTCTCCTTTCTCTATGGTGCCTGGCTTCCCCCGGATCCAGAATGACCATGAACCGTGCCACATTATCACACATAAGCAGTCTTTTGTCCTTTGACTTAGTTTTGTTCCGCTGTGATCAGACACAATGGAAGCTGTTGGGAATCTCATTTACACCTTGGTGCCTTGCAAACACATCATCTTCAGCTCTATTTTGGTCAACTCATTTTTTTTTTTTTTCCTATCCATGTATCTGTTTATCAGGAGAGATGAGAGTAATGGAAATAACACATTCTGTGTAGAGCCTGGTTAATAACTGCTTCTATTTGATGGTGTGGTAGCAGCTTTCCAATTGGAACCGAACTGCCTGCGCATTGATTGATGGCCCAAACGGGCCCTGTTTCCTCTCCTCCCCTGAAAAGCTTAGCCGTACTTTTAAAAGAGGCTTTTCAAGACCTCCGCCTGAACGCTTCGCGTAAAGTTAATCAAGGATGATGGATAAAACATGATTTCATGTCACTACCGAATGCCCTGAATAACTCATTCCCATTTTTGCTCCATTGAGCTTGTACTGGGTGTATGGAAATGCATCGAATGAGCTTAGAAGCAGAAGCCATTATGCATCATGCTATGGCCCGGCTGTCAGTGAAGCCCTTATTATGTTTCGTTCTTATGTAAATGCAAGGGAAGATTTAACTTTTTAAATTTTCTACAACAAAAACCTGACACAATGGGGGGGGGGGGGGGAAGCCAGTCTTATATAATGACCGCGATCCGTGAACCCTATTATGTCTTCTCATAGAGAAAAACGTCTATAATTTGTGCAACGATAGTGGCTTTGGACCACCGTTATCAGAACTTGGTTAATCGTGTTCCTAAAACAAACCTATTCTCGAGTGTTACAGGCTTAGCCGGTCCAGAAATTCGTAGCCCTGCTTCTCTGCTTGACAACTTGGGATGGCAAACAAGAGACTGCATCCACACTAACAATTTTACACCCCATGTTCTACTTCTTTGAAAGCGTAGGGATACTTTTAAAGATGAATGTACAGGATTTTTTGCCTAGGTAGTAAATGGCCCTATGGAGGGACCTACTGAAGGGGTGAAAACTTTCTCTGTCTACCTTTCTGCTTTTTTCCCTTTTCCAACCGTTTCACTCTATAACAATGACGTCAGAGTCCAGGAAGGCATAACCAGAGAGTAGATGAATTTTTAACATTGAGATAAATTCAGTCATTCGTTCCTAGAAGGTGCGTTAGATGACTATGTTTTTAATCTACTGGCCTTGTCCACAAAGTGTTATTTGAAATGCTTAAGACTTGTTTTTCGGGTGTGGAGTTTGGTGAGCTCTTTATAGATTATGGATACTAGCCCTTTGTCCGATATGTCATTTGCAAATATCTTTTCCCATTCCGTCGGTTGCCTTTTAGTTTTGTTGGTTGTTTCCTTTGCTGTGCAGAAGCTTTTTATCTTCATAAGGTCCCAGTAGTTCATTTTTGCCGGGCACCTGTTGGGATGAGCACTGGGTGTTGTATGGAAACCAATTTGACAATAAATTTCATATATTGAAAAAAAAAAAAATTCCAAAAAAAAAAAAAAAATGAAATGCTTAAGACTATTTGATAGACTCTTTTAATTACGAATTTATTCTTTACTAATTTGCTTGTTTATTTGCATTAGACCTCCCCCAAAATCATGTCTATTATAAAAAGGCAGGAATTTATGGAGAACTTTGATAAATATTTGTTGAGTAAATACTTTATACAAATTAGAGTACCTTTATCTATAATTCCATTTATCGTCTAAACAGGATTTACTTACTGTTCAGAGCCAATCACTTTGAGATGATATTTATTAGAGTTGCGTGATCTGTTTATCAACTTAAATAAACACATAAACAAATAGTTTGCATTCTTGGCCTAAACTTATGTCGGATACTCTATTTTGAATTGGTCAGATTTTCATGCCTTGAAACGACTAGTACATATAAAATAGTAATCACTATACCATTATTTATTCCTTTCTCTCTCCAGAGTCTAACAATAGTTATGTTTACATGTTCCAGTTACTTAAGTTCATGTTACAATTGCTTCCCATGTTTCTCGAATCTATCTTTTGCTCATTGTTACTATTCATCTCATCTGAAAAGGAAACATTTTTAAATAAGGAAACAGGCTGAGCATTTAATCTGTTCTCCGTTTGTAGGTATATGTGGGTCTAATCTCTAGAAATTTAAAGGTGTAAATATACCAGGGCACCTGGGTGGCTCAGTCAGTTAAGCAGCGGACTTCGGCTCAGGTCATGATCTCGAGGTCCATGAGTTTGAGTCCTGCATCAGGCTCTGTGCTGATAGTTCAGAGCCTGAAGCCAGCCTCAGACTCTGTGTCTCCCTCTCTCTGTCCCTCCCCTGCTCATGCTTTGTGTCTCTCTTTCAAAAATAAATAAACATTACACTTTTTTTTCAGGTGTAAATATGTAATGATTGATAAAATGTGGAAGTATTTTATATTTACACGAAGTCTACTGACCAAGTTATATCTTTTTTTTTTTTTTTTTTTTTTTTTTACATCTATATTTTGTCTTTACCTAGTTCATTTGATGGTAGATGTTCTGTTTCAATTATTTTGGTAGTTTGCTATTAGTTTCATACCCATTTAGGATTATTATGTGTCTTGGAAAATTGAACTTCTTTACCATCATGCTTTGCCTCTCTTTATCTCTGGCCATCTTTCCTGTTCTGAAACTGGCTTTGTCTGAAAATAATACAACTACTCCAGCTTTCTTTTGGTGAGTTTTAGCATAACATTTCTTTCTGGACCCCATCCCTTTATTTTTAATCAGTCTGGGTCTTTATATTTAAAGTCGATTTCCAGTATATAACATAATCGTGTATGCTTCGTTTTCATATCCATTCTGTAGACCATTCATATGTTAAATGATTATCCATAAAGTTGAGTTAATATCTACCACGTTCATAACTGTTTTCTATTCATACGTTATCCAATCACCACCTGTTTTTTCTGCCTTCTCTGGTTTTAACTGACATTGCCCGTGATTTAGTTTTACCCTGTTCTCTGAGCATATAAATTATACTGCTTTACACATTTTGACTGGTTGCCCTAGAGTGTTCAATACACATTTATAACTAATCTAAGTTCACTCTCAATTAACACTTTATCACTCCACCTGTAGTACAGGTGCCTTATGACTCAGTATTGTCAATTTCTCCTGCCACCTCTTTGCTTTCATTTATTTTACTAATCCATATGCTTTGATCACCCAATATATTTTATTATCATCCAGTGTATTATTATTATCGCCGCAAAAAAAGTTGTCTTTTTGATCAATTAAAAATAAGAAAAATAGACTCTAGTCTTACCTCCATTTATTTCTTTTCCAAAGTTCTTATCCTTTCAAGATTTTTTTTTCCCTATCTCCTTGACTTTCTTCAGTTTAGATATGCTATACCTATATGTGAGGGCTTTTTTGGTTTTGGTTTTGGTTTTGGTTTAGACTTCGGCATTTATCACGGTTGATGTTTTTTTTTCAGCTTCCTAGGCCTATGTTTTTGTGTCTGTTACTAATTTTGGCAAGACTTTGGCCATTACTATTTCAAATATTTCTTCTGTTCTATTTTCTTTCTTCACTTCCTGATACTCTAATGCATGTTATACTTCTATCTTCTTTTACTGTTCCGCAGTTCTTGGATGTTCTGTCTTGTGTTTTTGTTCCTTTGCTTTTCTGTTCGTCATTTTATTCTTCTTTCTCTTTGTATTTCGGGTTGGTAAATACAAATTGAACTACCTCCAAACTCATTGATGCTTTCCTCAGGTATGCTCAATCTACTGATGACCCCCCTAAAGACACTCTGCATTTCTACTATGGTATTTTTCATACATTGCCTTTTGATTCTTCCTTAGTATTTCCTGTCTTTTCTGCTTATGTTACCCATGTATACTTGCATATTGTTTATTTTTTTTCCATTAAAGCCCTTAGTATTTTAATCACAGTTATTTTAAATCCTTTGTCTGATCATTCCAACATCTGCACCTTATCTCTGATTCTGGCACTTGCTTTGTCTCTTCGAACTGTTTTTTGTTTTTTTTTTTTTCCCCTTGCCTTTTGGCTTGCCCTTTAATTTTTGCTGCAAGCCAGGCGTGCTGTATTAGGTAATAAGAACTAGGATAAATAGTCCTTTATTATGAGGATTTACCTTATCCTGACTGGGAGTTGTGATTTGCTATAGCTAGAGGTGACAGAGGCTTCAAATTCCTCCAGTTTCCTTGTTCTTGTGTCCGCTCTGGTCTTTGGGCTTCCCTAAATACTCCTCCTCAGAAAGATTGTGTCTTGCAGCTTTTTTATTTTGTTAGCTGTAATTCACCACTCCTACCTGGTAGCCCTGTTGTAGATAATCACCAGTATTTTTAATTCCTATTTCAAGATATAGACTTAAAAATTACTTCCCAAAACGCTTCTTGTTAGGTGTTCTCGGAAATGTTCACTTGGAAAATTGAAATTGTCAATTTTACTCACCCTCTCTTCTTTCTGAAAATCATCCTCTATCCTTCCAGGACATTCAAAACTTAATTCTATTAAGTCACTTCAAGTTTCTTCTCGCCATACAACCATGGGAATTCCAATTTATCCATGAATTCCGATCACCTATGTAATCACTGACAATTCTCCCACAGTTGTAGACAATGATTTAGGATTTCTTTCCTCTCGTCCTAGTCTATTATTGTTTATGAGATACTTCTGCAAACTTAAAATGCATATTTTTATGATCTACAATCCCATGCTTTACAAGATATTCTCAAAGTTGTTCAGTAATCACCACTGTCTAACCTGACAATATTTCATTAGCCAAAAAATAAAAATACATTCAGTAGCCATTAGCAAAACATCAAAATTCCTCCCTCCATCTTGACCCCATCAAGCACTAATCTACTTTCTATCTATACAGATCTGCCTGTACTGTTCATATAAATGGAATAATCATGCAATGTGTGATCATTTGTGTTCAGCTCCTTATATTTAGCATAATGTTTTCCAAGGTTTATCCGTGTTGTAATATAAATCAGTTCTTTCTTTCTTTCTTTCTTTCTTTCTTTCTTTCTTTCTTTCAGTGAATAATATCCCATTGTATGGGTACACCACATCGTGTCTACCCGTTGTATCAGTTGATGGATATTTTAGTTGTTCCCTCCTTTTGGTCATCATGAATAATACCGCTATGATCATTCATGTCCAAGATTTTGTGTGGACATGTGTCCATTGTTGGGTCACATGATAACTCTATGTTTAACATTTTGAAGAACTACCAAAATGCTTTCTGAAGTGGTTGCACCATTTTAAAATTTAATCAGCAATGTATGAGGATTTCGATTTCTCCACATTCTTGCCAACATTTGTTATTCTTCGGTTTCTTTATTGTTAGCCATCCTAGTGGATAGAAAGTGGTATGAAGTTTTAATTTCTATTTCCCTAATGACTAATGATGTTGAGCAATTTTTCATGTGATTGCTGCCCAGTTGCATATCTTCTCTGGAGAAACATATATTTAAATCCTTGACCCATTTTTTATTCCATTTTTTTTTGTCTTTTTGCTGTTAAGTTTTAAGAATTTTTTATATAGTCTGTATATAACAGTTTCTTAATAAATAAATGGCTTGCAAATATTTTCTCCTCTTCCATGGTTTGTCTTTTCAATTTCTAGATGGTATTTTTTGAAGTACAAAATTTTATATTTTGATGAAGTCCAATTAATTTATTTGTTTTTTCTTCTGTTTGCTTGTGCTTTTGGTGTCATAGCTTAACCAACAACAACAACAACAAACTTTTATCTAACCCAAGGCACAAAGATTTACTTCTTCAAAGACATTCTCTTCTTAGTGTTTTCTTCTAAGGGAGTTTTATAATTTTAGCCTTTAGATCTGTGATCAATTTTGAGTTAACTTGTATATAACATGTGAGGAAAGAGTCCAACTTTATTCTTTTGCATGTGGATTTTCCAGTTATCTCAGCCACATTCTTTCTATCCTTGCCTCATTGAATTGTCTTGGAATACTTGCTGAAAGTCAATTGACCAAAAATGTAAGTTTATTTTCTCCTGGACTCACAATTGTGTTGTATTGATTAATATGTCTATTCTTTTGCCAATATCACACTGTCTTGATTATTTACCTTTGTGCTAAGTTTTGAAATCTGGAAGCATCAGTCCTCCAAATTTGTTCCTATTTTTCAAGATAGTTTTAGCTATTCTGAGTCCTATCTGTTTTTAATCAATTTTAGAAATACGAAGAGAGTGTGATTATTGTACTGAATACAACACAGAAGTGTTAACCTTTTCTCTACAACTCACCCTAATTTCCATTTCAATCTCTTGAGTGGAATAATAATAATATTCCTCACCAAACTCTGCCAAATATTCGTGGTCCAACTCCGGACCAAAATAATAATCTTGGTCAATTTGTGTCTGTGTAGCATTTCCCAGGTTTTGTTTAAAATTCCTTATATATTGGCAAGTTTTGCTTGTGTTTTTGTTTTGAGGTGGGGGAATGACATCTTGCCTCATAGTCACCACCTATCCATGATGGTACCTGCTGACACACAGTCCCTTCCAGTTTATATGCCCACAGAGGTCACCCTTTGTTGCTCATTTCTTTCTTAAAGTGTCTAGATTGAGAATGACTCCTTCCCTCTTCCTGTTTTTCCTCTCTGGCACATAGGGGTTTATCTCCCTGCTCACAGTTCACATTGGGCTATGAAAAACTCTTCAAGAATATTCAGGAATCCCTTGCAGCTGTTCCTACTCTGAAACGTATCTGTCTAATGGGTTGTCCTCAGGGATCCTGACTTAGGTCTTTACACACACAGTTCCCACAAACTGATCTCCTGGTATTTCCAGTATCTTTGTCCATTGGATCCGGACCCACAGAGTTTCCAGTATCTTTGTCCATTGGATCCAAACCCATGGAGTTTTATTCAGAGGATGCAGGTCCTTTTGAGGCACTTATTAGATTTTCAGATATGCTCACTTACCCTTTGACTCACTCTGCTTCCTTTCCGACAACCTGAAAAATCTCCATCTAGACTTTCAATTCAAAGTGTTTTCTCTGAATCTCAAGTCCTATCAGGCCCTAGTTGTTTGACACTCAAAAAGTCTTCTATGTGTTTCCTGTAATATCTTAGTTTCCCTGAGACATAGTGTCTTATAATGTAAGCAACTGAAGGTGGTGAAAAGAAAATGCTAAAGAGAAAAAAAAGTTAACATTTCAATATCTTATTCCTACACAAAGTACACCAACGAGATGCCTATTTGTGTATCAAGAATAGGAAGCCGCATGCACTAACTAAAAAATAAGTGACTCATGCGTTGGAATTATTTAAAAAAATAATAATATTGGGGTCAAATGCCAAAAGGAACATAACAGCTTCCTGCACCTAATTACCAGATCTGGTCTGGAGCTTGTGACAGACAAGCCACCTCATAGAATGAGATACCAATGTTGGTCTTCTTTTAATGGGCACTTGTCTGCAGAGATCTACTGGTATTGGGGGTAAAGTCGGTTGTTGTATTTGTTTGTTGAAAGATGTAGAAGAGTTATCGTTCCACATACCAGTGTGATTACTTTTGGGTTCTCTATTATCAAAGAGTTCTTTTGGGAAAACCTAGTTCAAATCAGGTAGTTAGCTAGTTAGCTAGTTCTAATTAGTTCTACTCATGAGACAACTAGAAAAATATATAGGTAGTGTTATCTTCTTAAAAGCAATAAATCACAGACTAGAATCACATGATGCATCTGGAAAGTTTTTCTTTCAGATTCGAAGGATTCCTTGATCACTGTTGTGAGTGCAACAAACTTCCTTTAAACTCCAGAAATCATTACAACTTCACTAACTATTATGAATAATTTGATAATAATTTGATAATGAGTACACTGTCATTTTTTATAGAACAGTTGGCCTTCCACAGTCAAAATTTCAATTACGAGAAGCGCTAAGATATATTTGTTCTTTTGCAACCAAAGACAAAACTTACGCGATGATTTAAAGTAGTTTATTTTCAACCTAGCAGGAAGAGTAGAAATGTCAGAATCCCTTAGTAAGCTTCATATGCTACCTGGATGAACATAGTAATAAATGGTGGCTTATTAGAAAATTTTCATCTCGGATAAAGCAATTTTAGAAGGGAAGTTGTATTATTCTATCTCATAATAAAACATATTTCCAAAAATAAATATGCAAGCATTTTACTTGAAGACATTATCTTGTAACAGTTGAGCGATTCTTTCTGTGGCCAACAGTCCTCTAATGATACTGACAAAAGTGAAACAGATGTTGTTAATTTGTCTTAAAATAAGTTGCAATAACCATGGTGACGTCATGAAAACTGGTCCTTATATTATAACACAGTCAATGTCCACATCTGAAAGAATACAGTTTGAAAAATTCTGGTGTGTTCAACCCTTATTTTCTCCACAAATGGTAATAATACTGGAGTTTTTCGCCCTTTGCTTTTACTACATGGCTGTAACATACAGAATTGTAATCCTCTTTAGATGTAAAACAAAGGCCAGAAAACACTTTCAAATAGAAATGTTGGCATGTATGTAGCCATTCTATTCAAAGTTTCCCTTGCTTAAACATCATTGAAGAAAAGCTCCAGGAAAATCGCTATGTAAGTTTTATGCCTGTTTAACCTTATTTTGAAAGTAAAAGGAAGTCCATTATGTAACTTTAGGCTACATCTTAGTGTAAATAACTACATTCTCTTTAAGAATGAGAGCAATAGACAAAATTTACAGATATAGAAACTAAAGTGCTGAAAATGACATAATTTCTCAAGGCGACAGCATGAATTGTTGATAGAGGACGAAACAAATTCCAGATGTTGTACTGCCTCCGTGATACAATAATGCTTATTCAAACATCCGTGATAAGTGACAAATGGTATCCCCAGTGTTCGTTGAATAGCAATGTAAAGCTCTAACGTGTTCATGGAATTTCTATACTGGATGGAAGATCTAAAATAATACAAAGCAATTATTTTTCTCTGAAAAATAGGCAGAACCCAGTCTGCAACTGGCCCTTTAACAAAACTCCAGCTATCAAAACTTAAATGTTTCCTATTTTCAAATTTATCTGCAAAGCAATAGATTTCTCAAATGATGATGGTCCTAACCAGGCATACTCCTACACTACAGAAAGCACAGTGATGATTCAATAAGGAGAAAATCTCGGGACAATAGCTTAATTCTCTGTAAAATATTGGAGGTTAAACCCCAGCAAGTTGTCTTCTGAAAGGAGCTACATTTTCCTATTACCAATAACTATGTCATCGAGCATCCTAAATGCTTAAAGTTTATATCCCTCTGGCATCCTTATATGTTCTTGGGTGTTAAAAATATCGCCAGTGTATTAATCATGTCTCAGTTTTCATGAGAAACTTGGACCCAAAATTTGCTTAACATAAGAACATGCCCTAAACCCCTTCAAGAAGGTGCTATTTGTGTCCTGGGAGCGCTGCTAAAAAGGTGGGCCACCGTTTGCTGTGGTCCTGTTCGCCATGATGGTAATTTGAGAAAGAGCACATGGTGTGGCGATTGTCCAGAGAACAAAAGACTGTCCAAATAGGTAATCAATCTGCTGGAGACTGGCAGACAGAAAGCTTCCAAGTAATGATGTCAATGGCAGAGGAATCCGGGAGACCAGACTGAAGAGAGGGTTCCAAGCAGATGGTGAGAGTTGTAGCCACCTGGAATAATTCTCTGAGTCAATTAGCAAGTACCCGTAGTGGATTTGGGGGTAATTCTTCAAGCTACTGAAAGGAAAATGTCTGCCTCGAGAATACAGTTCGGATTTCAAAGTGAGGGAGAAAGACTTTTAAATGGGTTCTTCCTTTTTATTCCTTCTTTCTGCTCCCTTCTGCCATCACTTCATTCCCCACTCAGCTTAGATTCCACAAATGACCACCTGCACTTCTTCCCGCAAAAACTCCCATCGAACTTGCAGGTATTTCCTTATGATACAACCACGGATGCAGAGTAGCACTGGCTCCACTCCTGAATTTAGGATCCCAGCCCTCTACAGGAGAAGGAATAACCCAAGATTGTGGTTAATAGAGATGTTCATCCTCTGATCTGACCCCTAACAATAATTGATCAGGTGTCTCCTTGTCTTTCACCAATTTCCTCTACTAAAAAAAACAATTGTATTTTATTTATTTATTTTGAAATTATTCTACTTTGTATTTTTAGTCATGCATAGGTGATGTACCATTGTCTCAGCTGCAGGTATACAATGCAATGATTCCATATTTTTTTTTATTTTTTTTTAAATTTTTTTTATTTTTTTAAAAATTTTTTTTATTTATTTTTGGGACAGAGAGAGACAGAGCATGAACGGGGGAGGGGCAGAGAGAGAGGGAGACACAGAATCGGAAACAGGCTCCAGGCTCCGAGCCATCAGCCCAGAGCCTGACGCGGGGCTCGAACTCACAGACCGCGAGATCGTGACCTGGCTGAAGTCGGACGCTTAACCGACTGCGCCATCCAGGCACCCCAATGATTCCATATTTGTATATGCTGCAGAACGATCACCAGGATATATCTAGTTAACACGCGCCAGATAGTAGTCACCCTCTGTAGTTACAAATTTTTCTTCTTGCTATGGGGACTTTCAAGTTCTGTTCTCTTAGCAACTTTCAAATATGCAACAGGGTATTATTAACTGTGGTCGCCATGCTGTACATTACATCCCAAGGCTTGTTTATTTTATACCCTGCAAGTTTGTGCCTCTTGACTGCCTTCACCATTTCTCTCATCCCCCACTCCCCTATCTCTGACAACCTCCAGTTTATTCTCTGTATCTATGAGCCTGTTTTTTGTTTTGTTTTGTTTTGTTTTGGGGTGGGTGTTGTTCTTTGTTTGTTTTCACTTTCCACATATAAGTGAGATCACATGGTATTTGCCTTTTTCCGTCAGACTTACTGCATTTAGCACAACGCCCTTGAGGTCCATCGTGTGGTCAAAACTTTGCCCTTCTATGGATCCCCCACACTGACCCTTACCAACTAATTCTCAGTTGAAGGACCGTTTCTATGACCTCCTTTACCATTGTACCTCCGAGGCCTATGTCTTTACATCTGGCCTATGCTTGCAGGCTTTCTTCTAGTTTCTGAAGGGAGAATGTGTTTCTTCATATACAAGATCAACATTGTGCTTTTAATCCCAACCATATCATCTGCTCCAGGAACTAGCATCCTTCCTTTTTGCTCAAGCATTCATTCTTCCTCTTTTTGGAGACATCCCTTCAACTTGTAAATTTGCCGCAGGTGTCTTAGACCTAAAACACACCAAAAACAAAAACAAACTGTAAATACCTTTTTTCTCTTGGGTCAGAGTTTCCCTTGAGCTACTGCCCTTTCTCCTTCCTTCTTCATGTGACATCTTCAAGGAAAAGTCTCTGGGTTCTCACTTCTCAATTAGTTCATTTCCACATGCAAAACAAAGTTATGCTCCCCAAAACTACTCTTGCTAGGATAACAAAGGACTTTCTAACTGCCAAATCATGACACTGCATTTCAATCCTAGGTGCTATGTTTAACTCTTTTCTTTTGAATTGCCCAGTTCACTCTATGACACTCTCCATGTCTCCCTGATTCATCCTTCCCAGGTTTCCTGAGATCCTACTCTGACATTATTCACCATGTAAACATTGCTCTTGCCCCATGATTCTGTTCTCAGCCCACTTCAATCTCCTCTTACATGTCAGTCTTTATGTCAAGGCAAACACTTCCATCATAAGACCCTTACTTCAAATTTTCTACATGCTGATGACTATGTACATCAGTCAGGGTTATCCAGAGAAACAAAATCAAGCAGATTTGTGTATATCTATGGAAAGAAAGATTTGTCTTAAGGGACTGCTTCACATGATTGTGGGTGTGAAGTTCAAACTCTGTAGGGTCAGGACTGCAAGCTGGAGACCCAGGAAGAGCCGAGGTCCAAGTCTTCAGGCAGTCTATTGGCAAGATTCCCCTCTTGCTTGTGGAAGGTACATTTTTTTGTTGTTGTTCTATTCAGGCCTTTACTGACTGGATCAGGCCCACCAATACTACAGAGAATAAGCTGTGTCATTCGAAGCCCACCGATTTATTCAGTTGTTGTTTTTTTTAACATTTATTTATTTTTGACAGACAGAAAGAGAGCACAAACTGGGGAGGGGCAGAGAGAGGGAGACACAGAATCCAAAGCAGGCTCCAGTCTCTGAGCTGTCAGCACAGAGCCGGATGTAGGGCTCGAACCCACGAACCGTGAGGTCATGACCAGAGCTAAAGTCAGATGTTTAACCAACTGAGCCACCCAGGCACCCCTAAGTCCACCAATCTAAATGTTAATCTCATCCCAAACATACCTTTACAGAGGCATGCAGAATGCTATTTCACCAAATATCTTGGTCCAGCCAAGATAACACATAAAATTAACCATCACACCATGGAATCTAAATCTTGTACCTGTACCTTACTACTGAGTTCCAGAAATATATAACATTGAACATCTTCATGGGAATGTAAAATAAGCATTTCCAACTCAACGTATCTAAAACTGATCTCTCTAATACTGGTCGACCTGCTTCTTGTCCTGCATTTATTTTTTGTTTTGGTCTCAGCCAATGATATTACTAGTTATCTTGTCTCCCAAGGCAGAAAACTCTTGTGTCTGTCTGTCCCTTATAATTGATTGGAAGCTCCTCTCAAATATTTCTTGACTCTGTCTCTCTTCTTGTCTCTTACTGTCTCTGTCCTAAGTTAGCTTCATAAAGACAAGTTTGGGCTGAATATAGTAAAAGCTTTGTACTCAGGTGAGCCAAGAATGTTAACCCATGTACCCCCCAAGAACACGGCTGCTGGACCGAAACTGCCATAAGCCTCTGAAGTTTCAGGCTTCTAAAGCACGTGACCACTATTGTAAGACAGTTCGAATTTTATATTCTCTCCCCTCATTGTGCCCAGTTCCACTGCACCAACCACAGATGCCAGCATGGACACCAAAAAGAATATCTGAAGACCGTGCCTAGACGAAAAACCACCAACCACCTAAGCCATGGCTTTGTGCTGAAGGCTCTTTTTCCCTTGACATGCTATCAAGTAAAGCTGCTCATTTCTTCATACCTCGTTACCTTTCAGTAGAAAAGTTGGGTCTACACATCTCTATTTTATTCCTCCTTCCAAACATTGGCATCTTTTGGCTCTTACAAAAACCCCTTTATGTACTTGTAGATGTGAAGAGGAGAGAAAAGGATGATACAACACAGCGTTAGGAAATGTTGGAGTCCAGGGAAGAATTCCTTTGCTAGGAGGGATGAAAGTAGAGCCGGGGGGGGGGGGGGGGGGGTGCGAGTGGAGAATGCATGGGAAGAATATCTGGGAGTACAAATTTCCTGGGAAGGAGAATCCAGAACATACATGGAAAGACTGCCCCATAAAACATGGAGGGATTTTTTCTGTGTTGTAAGATGAAAGGAAAAGAGAGAAACATTAACTTGCATATTTTTGGTGGGAAATTGAGGGAATTCCCATCTAATGGCTTTTATTTAGTCACTCAAGAAAGAGACATAGGTACAGGTTGAGATTGGCCATTAGAGTTTTGAGAAGAGCAGAAAAGATTTGAAGTTGTTACAGTGAATAGTGCATAAACAAACTGTCTAAAGAAATACAAGATTGAAGCTGTGCCTTGGTGGCTCAGCTGGTTGAGGGTCATGAACTCACGGTATGTGGGATCGAGCCCCGTGTTGGGCTCTGTGCTGATGGTACTAAGCCTGCTTGGGATTCTCTCACTCTATCTCAGTTAAATTAAATTAAACTTAACTGAAATTTAATTGAATTTAATTTAAAAAGAAATACAAGACTTAAGGCTAATTTACATTGGCATTGGTCTGATTGGATGTGTGTGTGTGTTTGGTCAATAGGTAATATGTTTCATAGATAGAGATCTAGGCAAGCCAGAAGACTGGGTTTATCCATGATAGTGGTGAAGACACACACGGTACAGGTTTCTAGATGAGCATAACACAGGAGAGAAGAGAGTCGAGAGAATTTACAAAGGAGTAATTGAAACGTCAATCGTTGTGGAGGTTTTTCTTAGTGTAAAGGACGTGTGCCCCCAATATTTTGCGTCTGAGAAGATGACTATGGATATGCTCAGGGTCCAGTTGACTTTCTGTAGTTTGGACTCCAGTTAAGACTACATTGACCTAGTGATGTTTTGAGGCCTGAGAAATTAGTGTTACTTCACAACTAACACCAATCACTCCTGTAAAATCTGGCTCTTTTCCACTCACCATTAGCCGTCATCTGTGCCAATGACCACAAGTTGTATGGGGAAGACTAAGGACAAGATTTCCTGGATATCCTTGTCATAGTATAGACAGGGTCCATCCCTAAAAAAACCAAATTGTTTTCTTCCTTCAAATGTTCTGCGTCTATGAACACACTGAGTCTTTATCTGATACGGGGAAAAGGGCATGTAATCTACATCCTCTTTGCTCAAGTCTGTCTCTATTCATTTGTATCCAAAAACTGAAGAATGCTATGAGCTGACCATCCTCATCACTCCTGGATACCTTACCATCAACTAACCAATTAGCTGAAAGAGCTCAGCAGAGGACACAAATCTCAGCGATCTGAATATAACACACTACTTTCTGTTGTGAAAATCACACCCACAAGCTCTTGACAGAGAATGTGCCTCTCTCCATCTCTGCCACCTTGTGGAGACTCCATCTCCACTGACCACAGGGTGCCTGTGTCAGATTCTTCTCCACCTTGCTGTCTCCAGAGATGTTGGCCACAACAATCTCCACCAGGCCACCATAGAAGTGGCCGAGTCTATATGGGCTTTGGCTGACTTCATATGAGTATAACCAAACCGTGTATTACCTCATGCCAGCATCACCACACGTGACTCAGAGCCCGCCCAGAGAATTTCAGATGTGACACCACGCACACAGTCCTGGGGACTTCAAATGTAAAATGAAGGCGCGCAAAGGAGACAATGGTTGAGGAGTAAACTTCTCCCCTCCTCTTCCTCCTTGATGGACTGTCCTGAGATGTAGTTCACAAGACATTCCCACAACACAAGTCCCAGTTGTCAGTTTCACCTGATACCCAAACAGTGGCCCAGTCTGCTTTCATACCTTGGTATCTGTTCTCTCTCTTTCTGACCCTTACCAGTGCTTTCCTGGTCTTGCGTTCCCTACTAGCAGCTTTTGCCTTAAGCTCTTCTCTCTGTGAGAAACCAAGCTAAGAACCCATTTCATTGGCAAAGTATCCTATCAGCATTTTTCGCTGAGAGAAAACAATAAATCAACCACTGTTCCAAATGGATCATGTGCTTTCCTCAATACTGTATTTCTCAAATCCTCGATGACATGTGTCTCCTCTGGATTTTTCTCAGCGGCTATTGGGTTTGGGTGAATGAAATGTCATACGTGGTAGGGATTTAATCTAGACTTTAAACATCTTTTTTCTTCTATGGTTTCCAAGGTCTTTCTGAACTTTCAGTGTCTTCGGAATGAGTCCAAGTTGGTTCTCATTGTAAATGTACTTAGGACTGAAACTGACCTGCCATTCCTCACTGAACCTGTTTTCTAGGACTTACTATTGTCATTGAGTTGAAATCCAAGCGCTTTAGCCTAAACATAGGATCCTCCTCATGCAGCACCTGTGCATCTCTCTAGCTTTATCTCTAGCTACTTCCAGCCCTATACGTCACAAATTACTTTTGGTTTTCCACACACAGCACCTACACATCTGTTTCTGTCATTTTGTTCATGCTGTTCCCTATTGTAGGAACTCCAGCCCTACCCTTATCCTTCTCATAAACTTTTCATTCTTAAGGATTGAGCAAAGCTTCACTTGCCTCCAAGAAACATTTTCTGACTTCTTACCCCTAATCTAAGAGATTATGTTACGTGAAATTAGATTGCTATGATAAAATTGTTTGTTTCGCTGTGTTTTTTTATCACCTTTGAAATAGATCAATTTCTTTGACAGCATGGATCAAATTTTATTTATGTAGGTATTCCTATGACTCTGAATAAAGTTGCTTCCACAGAAAATGTCAAATGAGTGTTTGTTAAGTTGTTAAAATATCCAATAGGGGAGGGGCGCCTGGGCGGCTCCGTCAGTTAAGCGTCCGACTTCGGCTCAGGTCATGATCTCATGGTCTGTGAGTTCGAGCCCCGCATCGGGCTCTGTGCTGATGGCTCGGAGCCTGGAGCCTGCTTCCAATTCTGTGTCTCCCTCTCTCTCTGCCCCACCCCCGTTCATGCTCTGTCTCGCTCTGTCTCAAAAATAAATAAACATTTAAAAAAAAATTTTTTTAAATATCCAATAGGGGAGATTCAGTGGACTTCCATCAGATAAAAGCACAGCTGACCAGAAGATAGAATTAAAAATATATATATTTAAATTTAGCTACAGAAAAAAGACACAGGAGTGGTGTAGAAGGCAGACAATAGAGATCTCAAAGTAACATACAAACTGAAGAAGATGCCAGACATCAAATTTCTGACTAATTATGGGCACTAATTATGGCAGACAGACTTTGCCAGAACATTTCCCTATGATAAATGCCTTATCTTCATTGCAAACACTGACTCCCCACGTGATTCCATTGCAGTTCACCCTCCGTGTTTGTGGTAAACAATCTTTATTTATCACGCCATGGCCCTAATTTCCATTGTGATTATAACTCTGTTATTGTCAAATATCTTTATTCCTAACAACTTTGGACACTTGAACTTTAAAACTCTATTTAGTGGGGCACCTGGGTGGCTCAGTCAGTTGAGCATCTGACTTCAGCTCAAGTCATGATCTCGTGGTCCGTGAGTTTGAGCCCCACGTCAGGCTCTGTGCTGACAGCTCAGAGCCTGGAGCCTGCTTCCAATCCTGTGTCTCCCTCTCTTCCCTTCTTCTGCTTTCTCTTCCCCCCTGCTCAAAAATAAACATAAAAAAATGGTTTCTTTTTACTCTGTTCAGAAGTGTTAGAAATAACAAATACCTCAAAGATTAAAACACATTATTATTATTATGCTAATATTAGATATGATTTTCATCATTACTGCTATGTGTTGAGCACCTACCATATAAGAAAGGTCCAGTATCAAATACCTTATGTTTAATGCTCATAAATATTTTTTTTCCACTTTCAGTCTAAGAAAAAAGATATCCTAGAGAAATTAAAGAATTTCATTTGGTCTCAGGTCTATTTGAGACCAAACATATGATTAAGAAAAGAGTGAACATCGTGTAATAGAATTCTAATATCCATGGGTACCTTCGTGATCGCAAAATTTCCAAAACAAGAATGAGAACTCAACTTTCGACATTCTGTCCCTGCGAGATGGAATTTCTGAAGAACACACTGAACTGTACTCATTCTTGCCATTTACTGCTGGCATTCACTTCCGTTTCATTTGCTTTAAATGTTGTATTTCATTTCAGATTGCTTCCACTGTTACTAAAAATGGATTTAGAGCATAAAGAAAAAAAAATACTGACAAGTTATTTCCAGTTTCTTAGATGAGATTTCCAGGGCTCCTGTCATTTTAAAACAGAATCTTTTCTTTTCCTCCCTTTAGAAAATTGTATAACTAATGATTAAAGTGGTTGTAGCTTTTCTTGCATGACAGGAAATTGCCCCTCACGACCTTGTACCTCTCTCGCCCCCACTGGTCTCTCAAAATCTTCTTAATGGAATCCAGCAGATAAAAATAGTCAAGAGTGGTATCTTTTCTCAAGGCGTACAGAATTAGATTTATAAATGGAAAAATCGGTTTTTGTAAAGAGCCGAAGGTTTTGTTATTGCTCGGGAACAAGGACCAAGATTTAATAACATGTCACTGAAAACGCAAAGCCCCTTTGGTAGACGGAGATTGCCCTAGCCACGCAGCGGAGAAAGACATCGAGGGTCCCCAAAGGGAACCTCAGCGTGAAGGAGGGGAAGCCAGGGTCGGTGACGCAAACTCATGCCAGGGCTGGTTCTGGGAAAATGAGCAGGTGTGGCTGGAAGCCCAGGCTGGACAGGCCATCCTGGCTACGAAAGCATGTTTTGGGGAAAATGCCTGAACATGTGAGCATTAACCAAGGAGCCTGACCTGAGAAGTCCATGCACGAGGGCTCCTACCTTCCAGGCAGGCGAGGTCCGTGCCAGCTTATGTCCTCACGCAGGCCCGCATGGGAACAGCTTGCAGGAGAAACATGTCAGGGAAGCAGTAATAGCATCAAGAAGCAAGCACCTGGCCTCCTTGTGCACCGAGTGAATTCTCTAGCTCGTCTTAAAATACAAAGGGGAACGGGGGATCCTACTGAATAAGCCTCTGTGGCACTTCAACAATCCAGGCAGTGAGGAGATTTCTCTGGAAAGACTCCAGACTTTCTCCCAATTTGGAAAATGGGGCCTCTACCTGTTTTACTTTTGGAATCAGAGATATGTCCATATTAGTCATCTCCACTGCAGGAATGTGTATACCAATTGCGTATGTATCTTTGATGATCGACTAAACTGAGTGTGATGTCTCTGGCATTCCATGGAAGCAGTTGGAGCCCGCTGTGCTCCTGCACTGCTTGAGAATTAGTGGAACATTCCTAACCATTAAAAAGCAAGATTACAGTGTCCAGAATGAGCACAGTCAAGCAGCAGCACCCTCACAGAATGTTGCTTTAAGCAAGGCTTATTTTAGTCTGATTGGAGTACCCGTCACAAAACCACAGTTTTCACGCCACCGAGAAGCTCATGTGTCAAGCTGACCCCATGTCAATGATCATACACAAAATATTCTTTCCCTGCATTAGCGATGATGAAATGCTCACATCCGCATCATCCTATTATCATAACCTGAATGATTCTGACACGTATCATATTCCAGATCCATAATATAATTGTTCTCCAGAACATAGGTTCGTGACCTTGTATTCTGTATTTGTAAAATATTCCTTTACGATGACTGACTCTAGTGTTCTTTGAGGAATGCACAATACTGTAACTGTATTTCAAAGGTACTAATACAAATTGGGGCTTTACCTTGAAATTTAATATCTAGACTTTGTCGAGGATTGTACTGCCTCCTTAATTATACTTAACATTCATGCACCACACCACATATGCTCAGTTACTGTTCTCCTTAATGAACTTGTTCAATGTCATCATTGGTTAAAAAAAGAAGGGAAAACGCTCTCACGTAAAAAAAGAAGATTTTGAGGCTGGCTGGCGGCTCAGTCGGCTTAGCATCTGACTCTCGGTTGCGGCTCGGGTCACGTTATTATGGTTCATGAGCTGGATTCTGGTGCTGACAGCATGGAGCCTGCTGGTGGTTCCCTCTCTCTCCCCCCCCCCCCCCCGCCCTGTTGAGCTCTGTCCATCCTCTGCTTGCAGGTGCATTCACACATTGCATCTCTCTTTCCCTCTCAAAATAAATAAATAAGCTTAAGACACAAAGATGTTTGGAAACGACAAAACACAAAAGAGTTTTTCCAAAGTCATCGATCTGAACCCGTATCTTTCCGCTTGGGGAGGCTACTGCTGAGCTGGAAGGACGAACCTTCACAATTATTCTGGCTTGGCATTCAGCCAGCCATAGAACTCCAAAATTGCAGAGACCAGACCATCAACACAACAATCAGTCCCTGGCCCACCCACCCGGGAAGTCTTCCTAGAATTAGTCCTGTGGCAGAAGCACTTCCCAAACCCGTCACTCTCAGAAAAAGAAGCACCAGGTGAGTTATCACGCATGATCCCTCCTCCTGATGGAATCCGAACACTATCGGCTACGGCTACCGACTGCTCAGCAGAACAGCAAACGTGATCCTCAATGGAGCCGAAAATCTACTTGTGGGCCCCAAGAACGTGTTTCTAACATTGAGAAATATTAAGACCCTCTGCTCCGCGGCCCAGCCGAATTTGAATCAAGGGACATATCCTAACTTTTTGCTCCTCTATAAAGGATTACCTCTGAGTTTCCGTATCGACCCTCATCGGGAAACAAAGTTAGGCCCCCGTAAAAATCCTCAAGGCTCTCTAAGGCAAAAGCACCCATGTGAGCAGCTCTCCTGCCAGCTGTTTTTGGGAACTCACCGATCAAAACCACTTCCCTCGACTCCACCGGCTGATATGTGGGTGCTCTCAGTTAGATATGTGAGGTCCCAGCTTGCATCCCTACGATGTTGCTTCGGTACAAGACATGGGGCATGGCTGTTAATCCTGCGCAGACTTCCGCCCATAGGGGGAAAGAAATAATCATGGAAGCATCCTCAATAGTGGACGGACTGAACCTGAGCTTGATTTCCGGTGCTGCAAGAGATAGGACGGTATGACCTTGCACCTAAGCATCATACTTTTGATAAGCCACACTTGTGTAATTCAGTATTTGTTCATTGGACCCGAATAACATGCATTTCCCCTCATTCCTCCTTTAAGGGTACATGGATTCTTTAAAGTCATCATAGCAGTATTTTCCAAAGCTGTGAGCATACTTCCAAATCTATCTCTATTTCTGTAAAGTCAAATGCCTCACTTACACTTCCCCAACATGAAAAAGTAATCAGAGTTAAGTGTTTCGATCAAGAAGAAAAAAAAAAGACTTTATTTCCTGCTTCTTTGCAAAATTCCTTCACCTCAAATGCCAGCATATATGGTGGTTTCTACCTAGCAAGGCAGATGGGAATCTCTGCCTCGGGGGATCATTGGGGAAGTGACAAAATTCTGTTTTGTAAGGCACAAATACAAAGAGGAAGGTAAAAGCCAAAGCTGGAGTAAGGTTTCTGCAAGGCAGCCATAGGTGAGAAAAAGAGTGTTGGGCGATGATTCTCCAACGATCCGTCATTTCTGCACATCTTCTGAGCAAAAGGCCCCGACAACCTTATTCAAGGATGCCTGCAAAGCTGTTCCCGGGCTGGGGGTAGATTTGCTTACGTTCCAGGATTATAAAGCTACAGACTTTCTTGGGTGATAGCGGTAACGTCTCTGGAGGGAAAGATAGGCAGATTTGTTAGTGATCTTTCTTCTGAAACTGGGGCTTTCTTAGGCAGAGCGTTCTTCAGGTATAACAAGAAGGCCCTGTATGCATGTGCAGTATTCACATAAGTCCATACTCTTCTCTGTGCTGTGAATGACAAACTGTCCAAATCCATTTGGGTTTACCGTCTCCTTGCAAGTAGTGTGGCAGGCCCGCCTACCTGCTTCAGCAGTGACTGTTACTTACCCACTGTGTGACTGCTGAACAGGTAAGGATAGAAAAGTGAACTTTGGTCTCAGAATTACATTCTTTGTTAAAAAAGAGGAAGTCCGATAATATGTAACAAGGCCTGATGGCATAAACTCTGGAATGAAATTTCCATAGGAAAGAATCTATTAGTACAGGTTTGAAAAACACCCATCTTTGCTAAAATTAAATAAAAGCCACCCAAAGTGTGTGTGTGTGTGTGTGTGTGTGTGTGTGCTTTCATCTCAAGCATCCAAGATGCTTGGGGGTCTGGGTTGTCGACTGGATGAAATGCGAATTGGGAGCCAAGAAATATGAGATGTTCCATGTGTATATGTAAGGGAAAATAAACTTTTACTGTGAACATTATCATAAACAAACAGATACACACACATTAGTAAACTCGAGGAAAGAAAGATTCTGAAAGTTCCTTTGACCAAAAGCGATAATTAAAATTTATAGACTGCCTCTTATTAACATTATCTTACAGTATATAAAATACTATTGAAATTCACTTAATTTTGTTACCTATATATTATTTTATTTCAGTGAAAATCAAAATATTTCTATGTGCCTTTACAGAATTAGTTCTTCAAATAACCTTCCAACCTATTTTTCTAACACAGCTTAAGATCCTTAACTGGACTTCTCCAATAGGAAAGTCCCATGTCTTCAGGGTTAGGAAGGAATTATTGTATTTCACACTATAGGAAAAGTTGTCAAGTAGAATTCACCATTGAAATTTGATTTCACTGGAGTTTCGTGTGTGTGTGTGTGTGTGTGTGTGTGTGTGTGTGTTTAAATCTGCATAATCTAAAGTGTTCAGTATACTATCCTCAATTATCGTTTAGTGAATTAAAACACTGGAGCATTACAAATGACATACAGATGACATTTTTTTGAGGCTGAATATTCTGATTTTTCAATTCCAACAGTCCCTACCTGTTTTGGAGTTCAGTGAGAATGTAAAATATGTCTTATGTTGATTAGTTTTCAAACATCAGTTGTTATTTAGCTATCGTTAGAGGCAAAAACAGAAATATGCTATAAAAAAGGCTAACAGAAATCATAGGCCTTTGTTCTAGTTACATTTTTCAAGAAAAAAATTAATTAAATTAATTTACTCAATTAACTGAGGACACAATTTGATTTAATGAAATTAATAGAGTTTATTTCAATTTAAATTTATACTAATGAAAAAAAGACAAGTAAAACTGTTATATCTGTGCTATAGGAAAGAGTTGCTGCCATTTCTTCTAATTAATTTCTATTTGAATCTGGATTCTAAATCATTATCCCAGCTCACCAGTGGCTCATGCTTCAAAAATGCCTTGAAGCTAACTGAACCTCGGAGTACATTTTCCCATGGAAACATGTATCATAACGTATACTTTGGTTTCTAGACCAGTGTACAAATCTCATACAGATGTTATTGCAGGAATGGTAATGTCAATCAGTCATTTTGTCTTCTAAGTTTTGAGGAACTCTATTTCTCCAAAGAACACCTCTCTAAGTGAGTCATGGCTTCCCGCGAGTTGGAAACAAGCGCCCAACAATCAACAATCTTTAGGTGAGCTCTAAGGGAGAGTAAGGTAGAGACCAGTAGGAAAGGACTCGCCAGCAAGGCAACCCAGGTTGCCGAGGTGAGGGTAAGCACGTATGCTCAACCCCTCTGCCACGCTGCAAATAGCCAGTACACTTGCCTCTAGCCTAGCCTCCAGCCTTTTTCCATCAACCGCCTGGCGCATCCTTCTTACTTCTCTTTGCTTCGGAATCCAAAGTTACATTGTGAAAGAAAATCTGTGCCGCGGTTCCAATTACTAGCTGTGAGAACAGTTGAGAAATATTTTGAAACCAGAGAGTCACCGGTCTATGTCATTTGGTTTGTTTCATTCATTCATGTATACAATGTTTGAGAAATATGTACTGAACATATACTATGCGCCAATTTGTGTCTGAGTCCATCCAATTTGTTGCTGTAGAAGCTACCTTCTCAGGCTAAGGTCTTTACCTGGAGTAGAGGGCAGTTAACTCTTTTCCAACCTTTCTCGGCCATCTGCATGGTCACATACAAGAGGAGCCAAAGAGTGGAAATAAAACATATCTAGAGTTTTCGCCACCACTTCTTCACAAACAATTCAAAATGCATACAATCATTCCACCTGTAATGCTGAGAGCACTGCTCAAAAAAAGGGGGAGGGGGAGAAAATGCACTAGATTAGCATCAACAATTTATTACTGGTATGTAAGTTTGATTTCTGCAAAATCCAAATATTCCTAAAAGGAACAAACCTGGTAATAATTATCAAAACTGATAATGATAAGTCAATCTCAGATTATTTGGTAAGAGTTCTTTGGTGAAAAAAGAAAGAAAGAAAGAAAGAAAGAAAGAAAGAAAGAAAGAAAGAAAGGGAAGGGAAGGGAAGGGAAGGGAAGGAAAGGAAAGGAAAGGAAAGGAAAGGAAAGGAAAGGAAAGGAAAGGGAAAGAAAAAGAAGAAAAGAAAAGAAAAGAAAAGAAAAGAAAAGAAAAGAAAAGAAAAGAGAAAAGAAAAAGAGCAGCTGCCACAGGGGGGAAATATTACAACAGGCACTGAAGTTCTTCACAACCAACTAAAATTCCAAATGGATGAATTGAAATGAAAGGTCATTATTTAGAAATATTGCTCTAGGTAGAGGCATATCTGATAGAAGCTATGCCAAAGAGGTTATTTTCGAACTAAACAGATTTGACCGAAGACTTTTAAGAGCCAAAGCTTTCAAACTAATGAAATACTGTGATGTTTGCTTTCTGAATAATGACCCTCCTTTTTTTTCTTTATACATCTCATTTGTCCATCTCAATATTCACTTTCCATTTCTTTTTTTTCTCATGTTTATCCAATTGAATCGACTTCTTAGAGTAATGGCAAATCAGATTCCCCAGATCGATTACTCACACTGAGTAAAGCACTCAAAAAGGAAACAGAATGGACCGAGCAAGTATTTTACAGAGAAAGTGAATGATATAAATTAGAATCACACATATACAATGGATATATGTATGTAGGTATGTGCTTATGTGCTGTTAAAAAATCGCTTTGCCACTATTTGTATTTACTAGTGACTCTAAAGGAGTCAGTCTTGCTAATGTTTTCCAAATGATCGTCCAGTATCAATCTAGCCATCATGAGAAGACATTTTTTATACATCTTAATGCTAATGATGTGCTGACTGGCCTAATAGACATGTTTTCAGTGTGATCTAACATTTTAAAATTTCATATAAAAAGGAAAGCTTATTACGAATTCCAGTCTATATTTTCTTCCAGCGTAAACTTAACAATACATTTTGATTAGTGCATACATGAGATAAAAATGTGATTGCTAACAATATTTCTTGTTTAGTATCTATAAGGAACAGTTTTTAAATAAAAAAACTGGGGCTCCGGGGTGGCTCAGTCGGTTAAGTGTCCGACTTCAGCTCAGCTCCTGATCTCGTGGTCCGCGAGTTCGAGCCCCGCGAGTTCGAGCCCCGCGAGTTCGAGCCCCGCGAGTTCGAGCCCCGCGAGTTCGAGCCCCGCGAGTTCGAGCCCCGCGTTGGGCTCTGTGCTGACAGCTTGGAGCCTGGAGCCTGCTTCGGATTCTGTGACTCCTTCTCTCTCTGCCCCTCCGCCTCTCACTCTGTCTCTCTTTCAAAAATAAATAAACATCAAAAAATTTTTTAAAAAATAAATAAACTCAGTTTTACATTCTTGTCAAAGGAAAAAAAACCAAAGAACCATTTCAGGATATTAGTAAGTTCTGGAACATTGACAAATTGCAGGTATAAAATTGAGTGATAAATATTTGAAGGATGTAAATGAAAGAAATGTACCCTATTACAAATCAAATTCTAGTAGGAAGGCATCAAAATTCCCAATGTTCATCTATGATTGGAGAGAGTTATGTTTTATTTATATTTTGCGAAGTTGAATAGCTTCCAATGATTAAAACCTAATATTCTACTAAGTAATGTTCATCTAATAGCTTGATTGTTCTATTCCTGATGTTCTCAATTTTAGCGTATTTTTTCCTGTTTTATATAAATAACTTGCTGCTGATTTATCCAAATTCTGATGAACTTTTTTTTATCATCGACCAATAGTGCCTGTAATAAAGAAAATAGTGTCTGTCACTAAGGAAAAGTCCCCTGCCTGAGTAGCTAACAGGTGTGCTAGGTGCCAACTTGTCCTTAAAGTATCAATTGTTCACCTGGCCACGGTTGGCTGACTGGTTTCTCATTTAAAAAGAGCGAGAAGGACTCCCAGTAATCTACCCAGGGTCCAGAAAGTAAGTTCTTTCATGCATCCTGCATACGTGAAGGTTTAAATTAATGAAGCTTCAGGACAATTTCTGGGAGCCGTCTCCAAGAGAAGAACTGATCTATAGTAAAGAACGGACACCAAAATATTTCTTTAGGTCGTGAGGGCACAGGGCAATCTGAACAGCCCCAAGTATTATCGCAACTATGGCTACCTGCTGTTTTAATTCTCACTTAATGCTGCTTTCCTAGGTGTAAATCATTCTCAGCAGGGCTTCTTCTGGAACATTGCCGCTTTTCTTCACTGCTCCCAGTCTCCCAGCCTAAACCAACCCACTGGATGCCTTTCTCTTCCCAATATGAGGATTTTTTTTTCAAGGTCTCCATTCACGTCCTTGATGCTGAACTTTGGTTGGATCCACCCAAATCCATTCCAAAAGTGATTTCAAACTCTAAGTCCTGGGGAGAGATGTTTGGAGACTATTGGTCCTTTCCTCCCAATCAATGATAAACACGTAGACAAATTGACTTGACTTGCCATGGGCTTAGGAGCAGCCCCAACAGTAGCCGGTCAGAAGGCTGTAAATGGTCACCATATCTTTTTTCCTACCTATGACCTGCCGAACAAAGTCTCTGAGTAACAAAATCCCAGAAATCGTACTCCAAATTACTTTCTAACTTTGTTCTTAAGTGGAGGGGGGAAAAAGAAATTAGCAGGCAAAGAGAAAAAATGCTTTTGTGGTTCTCCATTCTATCTTACAAGTCCATCACTGACACCTTACAAGAGTCCCCAAGGAACACCAAAGATCCTTTGTCACACTTTGAAAATCATTAATTTGTTATAATTGGGCACAGTGGCTTTCACGGCCTCTTCTTCCTTCCTTTTTTTTTTTTTTATCTTTTTCCATTTACGTCCAAATCAGCATATAGTGCAACAATGATTTCGGGAGTAGATTCCTTAATGCCCCTGACCCATTTAGCCCATCCCTCCTCCCACAACCCCTCCAGGAACCCTCTGTTGGTTCTCCTCTAATGATATCATATGATTTACAGTTTCAGTGTAAAAACTCTAGAAAAGTTCGATTTCATTTAGCACCACTTAGGCCTTTCCAAGAAGCCTACGGCCGGGTCTGAGTTTTCAACTTAAATAGGACAAGGTTAATTGGAAGGTAATTCAGAGAACAATCTGATTTCATATTGTTGGCAAGTTGTCTTTCTTTTGATGGTCAATTCCGCTCATTCCCATCTCATTGGCTCCATTATTCCCTAGCCCTAGATAACAGTGAACGCTTTCACCTTGTGGACGAGATATTTTACTTTATTTGCTACTTTTCTTTAGGAGTTTTGCATCTTAAACTCATGCTTAAAATTTATTAAACGTTTTCTCAATAATTTATGCATCTTTCTAGTCTCTGCCTTTTAAAATTTCAGGATAACATTTCTTTCCTTTTTTTTTTTTTTAACATTTCTGACACAATGTTTTATTTTGTCATGCTGGCTCTTAATGGATGTAAGAAGAAAAATTATCCAGTAATACTAACGAGTGTGGAAGTTTTACTCTGTAGAGATTTCCCATCTAGAACCATCTCCTACTAAATGCTTAATCTATCACTTAGAAATAGAAAAAAAATAAACTTCATGGTTTGTTTCATGTATACTGAAAAAGTGCATTCTTATGTAAGCTTTTATGAGGTTCAAGAAAAACTTGGAGTGTTTAAATTTGTTTTACTTTATTCTTAGAGAATTGAAAATTACTTAACTTCCATAACCTGAAATCCCTAAAAGATTGTTTGTAAACTCAAACATTTTAAATCAACTTGGTAAAATTAGCTTATGAAAGCATCATGGTTTCATTCAATGATTTTATGAGAGTTGGGTGTGTGTGTGTGTGTGTTGGGGGTTGTTTGTGTGTGTACTTACTACCCTACTTTTTCACCCTTTTTTCTAAATGTGTAAAATTGAACTTATATGCATTCCCCTATACTTGAAATCTTATATTAATGAAAGATTAAACTATGATATTATAGAAATTGCCTAACTGTATTTTTTACCAAACGAGGTCATGATTATATAGATGTCCTGGCTGATGGGTGAAAAATTGCAGTTGATCAGCACAAAAATATGATGCATACCTGTGTGAACCACATTCGTAAGTCAAATATTCTGTGTAAAGATATGATAACATATATGTATTTAAAAAATATTTTGTAATCAAATTTATTTTATCTATCTAATGTTAGTGACACCAAACACTAAAAGGACATATGCTTCTCCGGAAAGAGCTCTGATTTGTCTTACTCCTTATGCTAATCCATATGTGCTAATTTATAGAAATTATTCCATGGCCAAAACTCTATTGTACTATGGTTTAAATATCATATTTATATAAGATTAGAAATAGCTAACAAAGAGTATCTTTCAAAAGAACACAACGATAAGACAATTACCCGAAACAAAAACTAGAGAAAAATGGGACATATTTCTCACTTGTAAAATGACAGTATGAATTAATAATGCAGATTAGGTGAACGAGAGCTGAAGGTTGTTTTATGTGAGGGCATTATATGTAAAAATAGAAAATAATGGGTTATCATATAACTAGGTTTCATTATTAGCACCTAGTTTTATTCCATATATATCCCTTAGCTCTATTTTTTTTTTTAACTCCCAGCTCTTACTGTCAAAATCAGATCTTTTTAAATTAAACATTAAAATACAAAGTGTCACTCAGATACCACACAATTCCCCATATGGCGCTGTCTTCACATTCCACACACTACTCTCGCAGACTTTTGCACATATTCTGTTGCTATGGCTAAAAAAAAAGAGTAAATTTAGCCTATGTGAAAGCAAAGGACCCCTATCATCACAGATACGTGCATCCCACGCAATTAGGAGGCTTCCTTCCTTTACTCATCTCAAGGCCAAATTTGCAAAAGAAATCCTATATCGCCTTGAATTTGCAACTGAAAGGGCGGGCCTACACCGGCAGACTCCATCTTGTTCTGTGTCCTTCACCTTGACCACACCTCCTCCCCTTGAGTAACACCCCCCTCACCTGCCTAACAGGACTCGGACCCTTCCCCAGGACCCTTCCCCAGCCAATCGGCTGAGGCTATAGCCATTACCTCACCAACTGCCCCTAGGCCCCAATAAAACCTTTGTCCTTTTGAAACTCGCTCTCTCTCCCCAGTATCTCACCTCTGCGCCAGTGCAGGTAGGGGATTGAGCTCGAGCTAGCTCGAATAAAGGCTCTTTTGCTTTTACATCTGACTCGGCTCCCTGGCGGTATTTGGGGATCACGAATTCTGGGCATAACACAACCAGACAATCTTGATAGATAAATTACACGTAACATTCTCCTAATCGTAGGGGAGTAAACTTTTCATTAAGGAACAGGAATTTTATACAATTAATCCTCTTTTACTGAGCATCTCTGAAATGCCATGTACTATGGTTGGCACAGCTATAAATAAATATTTACAACTGTAAATGAAATAGACACAGCCCCTGCGCTCAGAAAACCTTTGTTCATATGTGCAGAATAAGGTATTAATTAAGTCAAAAAGTCAGTAATTACATTAGTTTGCTTGCTACCATAAAAAGCAGACCCCCAAATTGGGTGGCTTAAAGTACAGAAATTTATTGTCTCACAGTTTTAGAGGCTAGAAGTCTGAGATCCAGGTATCAGCAGGATCGGTTCCCGCCTTTGGCTGTGAGGCATGTTTCATGTTCCTCTCTGAGCTCTTGAGATTTTCTGAAAAGCTTATTGCTTGGCTTGTGGACACATGACCTTGATCTTTACCTTCACGTTCACATGGTGATGTGTGTGTGTGTGTGTGTGTGTGTGTGCGCGCATTCAAGTGTGTAAAAATTTCTCCTTTCATATAAGGGCACCAGTCATTTTGGTTTAGGGACTCCTTCTACTCCCATGTGATCTCATCTTAACTATATCTGCAATGATGTATGTCCCGGGTACCTAGGGTCACATTCTGAGATACTGAGGGTTAGGACTGGAACATAAGAATTCAACCCAAAATAAGTGATAAGTGTTTTTTAAAGAGAGGACCACTATTTTATAAGAGTCTAGCAAGTTGGTCTAGGGTGTGAGGGCTGGAGACGGGCGTAGAGATAGCTTGTCTAGAAAAGTGCAAAAGGAAGGAAATAGAAAAAAAGGAATTGAAGATGAATTCAGAAATGGGGAAAAAAAGGTCATCGGAGACACTCCCTAGTTTCCAGGTGATTTTGTTCAATCGCGTCCAACACCAAAGTAGATAACTCCTTGAAACATTGAATGGGCTATCCTACTCAGCAACCAAAAGGTGAGTGGTGACCTTTTCGACTGGAATTGGAATGCATACCTACGAATGTTTATGGTGTGGACAACACTTACAAATAGGAGAACGAATGAAACTCACATGTAGGAAACATGTATTGGAATTTCACTCATTTATCAGAGACCTGAGTGGCTTCCCTGATGACTGGAGAATAGACTTTGAAGAACATTTTCTCCATATTTTTTTAAGATTTTTTTTTTTTAGTGTTTATTTTCAAGACACAGAGAAACAGGGCATGAGTGTGGGAGCAGGGGGCAGAGAGAGAGGGAGACGCAGAATCCGAAGCAGGCTCCAGGCTCTGAACTGTCAGCCCAGAGCCCCACGCGGGGCTTGAACTCAGGAACTGTGAGATCAGGACCGGAGCCGTAGTCAGGTGCTTCATAATGTAAATACTTCCATTGTATCAGATTTCAAGCTGCCAACCTGATAACACCCAATGCAAAGTTGAGAAAAGATCAACAGAATTGGCAGATTAGCAGTAGATATGTAGAAGTTCCACCACATAAATACAACTACCTCAAGAACATAGGTAATAGCAAAATAATTAGTCACAAATGGTGAATATTTACCAGGTTTCATTTTAAATTATATAAGCCTAATGGTTTACCATTTAATTTTCAGAAATCACCATGTTTAGCAACCGGCTCAAAAATTCCTGAAAACTTAACAAGAGAGCCAGCCCCAGCATACCATTGGAAAGAGCTCACCCTGCTAGAAGAGCATTAAGTCATCTAAATTTGGTTCAAGAATAAGAATGAAAAAGAACATTCTGGCAAAAGATAATGTCTACCGTTCCAATTAGCACCAGGACCCAAAATCTGGACAGTTGGGCCTGAAGGAGCTACAATATAAGAATAAAAACTGAGAATTGTTGCTTTAAAATAAGGATTGCATTTGATTGTTGGGAGTTTGATCTGAAAACGGGGCCAGGAGAGAGAAAGTTTTCAGTATTTCTCCTAGAAAAATGCCCAGAGAGTATGGGTGGAAAGAGGAAACAGAACTATCTGTAAAACCCTAAGAAAAGCTGGGGCACCCCGGTGGCTCAGTCGGTGGGGCATCTGACTTTAGCTCAGGTCATGATCTCACGGTTCGGGGGTTAGAGCCCCGTGTCAGGCTCCATGCTGACAGCTCAGAGCCTGGAGCCTGCTTCACATTCTGTGTCTCCCCCTTTCTCTGCCCCTGCCCTGCTTGTGCTCTGTCTCTCTCTCTCTCTCTCTCTCTCTCTCTCTCTCTCTCTCTCAAAAATAAAATGAACATTTTTAAAAAAATTAAAAAGAAAACCCTAAGAAACGCAATGAGATGGCCATCACTCAAAAACTAATAGTTCATCAGATGTTTTAAGAAAACCTGATCCCAGGTGGCACCTGAACCTGCCACCCTAAATAAATAAATAAATAAATAAATAAATACACTACTCTTGTTAATGTTATCAGTGACCTTGAAATTGCCAAATATGTGTGACAATTTTAATCTTTAACTGACTTGACCTTTCCTCAGTATTTGACATCGATGTCTATCCTCTTCTTGCCGCATTTCACTCTCTGTTTTCAATGGTATCATTTTTTTGTTTGTTCGTTTGTGTTTGCTCAACTTCTACCTTCCCAGCACTCTCCTTATGCTCCTTCACTGATGTATTTTCATGCCAATGTTCCCTAAGGATCCACCATTAGCTTTCTTCCCTTCTCATTTCACGTGGTCCAGTGGTTTTCAACTGGGGAAATCTATTTTACTCCCAAGGCAATATCTAGAGATACTTTTGTGGTCGCAACCAGGGTGTGCTAGTGATTTCTAGTCGGGAGATACCAGGGATGTTGTTACCCATCCTACAAGGCATCGGACAACCCCCCACAACTGAGAAGTATCCGCCCTAACGTGTCCCCTTCTGCCTCTACACTGCTAAGTTTCAAATCTGTGTCCCTGGGCCAGAATGAAGCCTGAAATCGGCCTCTGTCTTTACTCGTGCATGGGTTCCATTTCGAGTCCTACAGGCATCTCACGTGAAAAGCTAAAATGAAAAATTCATCTAAAATGCAATTCATCATCTCGTTCCCAAATCTGCTTTTTTCCCATGCAGTCTCTAATTTTGCCAGGGACAGCAAAAACAAAACAAATTTATCCTAATAAACTCTGTATCTTTGACGCGTATCTAATCAGCCTCTAAGTCTTGTAGCTTCTCTTTCCTGGGTCCCTCTCGAAGGCACTCCCATTACCCAGGTGCTAAAATCTATCGTATCATAAGATCCTCTTAACTGATTCTCCTTTTTCCAGCCTTAGCTCCATTTAATCCAGACTCCGACACGGCATTCATAGGCATCTTTCTAAAATGAAAATCTGAGTGTGTTCTTCTCTTCTGAGATACTGTAATGGTTTTTCCAACCTTTCCACCTTAAAATGGATTCAAACACCCCATGACCACCAATCTCATTTTGAACTTTAACTCCACGCTAGATTCCCACGTTCCTGAAAAGCACAGCATTTTGAGAACAACATTCCCTCTGTGTTTTCATGTATTTGCCCAAGATTTCATTTTACCCATTCCTCCTCCGCTACATCCCCCCTGCATGGCTGCATTCTTTCATCCACCACGACACTACTGAAATACCACCTGGTTTCTAATAGAATGACAATATTTTTTTAAATAATAATATCCAGTATGGTAAAAGTAGGAGCAAAAAAAGCATTCTTATCTATAATCGGTAGACGTATAAATTCTAACAAGCATTTAAAGAACAATTTGGCATTTAATTGTTAATATCCTTGGGGCGCCTGGGTGGCTCAGTTGGTTAAGAATCCGACTTCGGCTGAGGTCATGATCTCGCGGGTTCGGGAGTTTGAGCCCCACCTCTGTGCTGACAGGACAATGTAGAGCCTACTTCAGATTCTGTCTCCCTCCCTCTCTTTATGCCTCTCACCTGTTCATGCTTGCTCTCTCTCGCTCTCAAAAATAAATAAACATTTATAAATAAATAAATAAATAAAATGTTAATATCCTTACTTGTAGACATTTAAAACATTCATTGTATACGTAAGGTTTGTATAAATGTGCAAGGATATATTTGAAAAAGATATCCTTTGCGGCCTTATTTGTTAAAGCAACATAATGGGGATGACTCGACAGAATGACTTTAAACTATGTAAGTTAACATTTTGGGATAACAAGTAATTTTCAAACTAAGGTTAGATTTGTGTATGTTGATTTGAAAGTACGCCCTATACTATTGGAGGTAAGAGGACCAGTATGTTTGTATGATCTTAATACCAATAAAAGAAAAAAGTCTCTTTCACTTTTTAAAAAATAACCTTTTTATTTTGGAATAATTTTATATTTATTATATTTACAGAAGTTACAAAGGTAATACAAAGTGTTGCTGGATACCCCTCCACGCAATTTTCCCCATGATTAATGTCTTACATTTTTACAATATATTTCTCAGAACCAAAATACCAACATTGATATATTGCTATTAACTAAAGTTCAAACTTCAGAGAGATTTAATTTGCTTTTCCATTAATATTCTTTTTCTGCTCCAAGATCCAATCCAATAAACCACATTACATTTACTTCTTTCGTTTTTGACTTTATAGGCTTCTGTAAGGTTTGTATTTTTTTCAAAGCTCATACGCAACATCCAGGGTATTCATAAAGATTTGAGGGCTACCCCATCCAAAATTCTCCCCTGTCTGAGTTGAATGGCCTGCTCCAGTCCCCAAGGAATCTTGAACATCCCTCCAAGATCATACACATTAAATTCTGTCATACTCATTAATTTTCTTTTCTGTCTCCAAAACTGGTTCTAATTAGGTAACTCTGAAATAAGTGAGTTCTTAGAATTATTAGCCTATTTTGTTTCTTCATATCATGATACCCCTGGAGCCATTTGCAAGCACATTAATATAAAAACACAATAAACTAAATAGATAATAAATATTGAACATTGCGGTAACAGAACCAAGGGATAAAACTATATAAAATATTTATGCATACATCTTTATACATGGTAATGAAATCACTGAATGCTGAGAGGAAAGGTACAAACCTCACCAGCAGAGGCTCAGACCCAACTAAAAAAATTTCCATTTAAGATTAATTAGGTCATTAAACGATTTCATGACCACATTCCAATGTCATAGAAGATATCAGTGAAACCTGGTTATTGGATATGCTAGCTAGAGATAACCCAGCAGAGCAAACAACGCTTATCACTTTTCAGTGAATGACAAACATTAATGCCAATCATTGAGAGGTCTTAGTTGAGAATTCTAAAATATTCTTTCAAAAAGACAGTTCTCTAGGAACCATTTTATTGATTAGGGATTTTGGAAAAATCTTTCCAGAACAGTACACATCTGACCAGTGGCCTTTTCCGCACTCGTCTATAACTGAGGAAAGGAAGGCTCACAGAGGAAGAAACTTGATCGGGGTCATAGATACAGCCAGTCAGTGGTGGCACAGCACTTCACTGAAACTGACTAATGTCATTCCCCACTTCTGACTAAGGAGAAAACCCAGACTCAGTTTACCATCACTACCCGCAAAATCATATTATTATAGGGGAAGCTTCTAAATCAAAAGGCTTATTTCACATAGGTAAGGGTTTTGTTTGTGCTTAGCACAAGTGGGAACAGCTAAATGTTCGAGATTTTATTTTATTTTATTTTATTTTATTTTATTTAGTTGTAGAATAGTGTTGAAAGACAGAAGTCTGCCTGTTTCTAAATTGTGGTGACACCTACTTGGTTACGTGCTTCTGGGTGATGGATTTGAAGTGTGTCCGCTGAGCTAAGCTGGGACTGTTTTCCAGGATTCCCTTCCCTGCACAATTCCTGGGGTGGGGTGGGGGAGGGGTGAACCCAAAGCTGTATTTTGCGCGAGATTTGAAAGGCAGAAGTGAAGCCCCAGCCGTGTTCCTGCGGGAGGCTGAGCCCCCCCCCTGGTTCACCCCTGGCACCAGGGGCCCCACAGCCCCTTCCGCTCCTGCCACACCTACTGGGTCAGCTCCTCGGCTGTTCAGCCCGGTTGCCCCGCGGCCAGCACGCCCTTCCTCTGCGGGGACGCTTGGAACCAGTGAAAGATCAATGCAGGTTCCAGCCTGTTCTCAGCGTCCCAACTCGGCTGGTTCCGGTTACACTTTGTTCACGAGTTTCCTAATTACACCCATTTTTTCCTTCCAGACTATACTGCCTGTGAACTTGGGCCACCAGTGTCAGATAAACATCAAGGTCACAAAGATTGCTTAGCCCCCACACTTGTGTAAGGGCAAATACGCCTAATAATTTCCTTATTGTGACATAGCCCGTGGGTCCTCTTTTTTTGATCAAATCCTAATGATCCATACAAACTCGAGGCGTTTACAAATAGAAAGGAGAAACATAGATTTATAAAAACCTTCTATCTGCCAGTTTGGAGGCTGCCTGGTTCTTGGATTGCTGAATGGAAAGTCTGTTAGATCAGCCAAGCAAACAAAACAAACGGATATTCCTAATTGGAAGGAAAACTTCACCAAAATTTGTCCATAGTAACAGCAAAAGAGCCAGGGATGATATATTGGTTTCAAAGATACTAAAACAACTAAAAACAATCTTCAACCAACCAAAGAGCAAAGCGTATTTAAACACCTACAAAAAATAAAGAATGCCAATGCTAGTATTCAGTGGTCAATTTAATTTTTAAGGGTTTTACACTGGATTTTCTTTTTATCTAATTCAAGATATGAATATAAATATAACTTTTAAATGACTCTTCCTTAATTATCACACAATCTCAATTTCAGAGAGCACCATTAAAATTCTTTTAAATGCAGCTGAAGAAGAAACTATATCAAGCTATTCCTTGTCTGTGTAGATAGCAGGAGAACTAGCCAAGCTGTGTGCCCATTTCTCAGATTTCTACCTATTTCTCAGAATGACAGACCAGAGAAGATCTCTTTGGGTTGGGTGACCTGCTTACAGGGGAGCTGAGTCTGTCAATACGTTCTATAAATGTTTCTACTGTGAACAAAAATTGCCATTGAAAACCAATTGCCCAGTGATGCCGGTTTCTAAACTTGGAACACATAACAAGTCCACTGGCTATAAAGCAGATGGCTTTCAAGCATATTAATTCAACTGATGGAGTGTTGCTATTTGGAAGCTTTCTTTGATATGTGAAATAGAGAATGATGTGACTTTTTAGTCACATGTTGACACATAAAATGTACCAGCTAAATAGCTGCTTTCTTTGATGTGTCAAAATGATAAGTTATCTTTAAGACTGTAACTGTTTACTTCTAAGTATATCCAACAGGGTGGATGGAATAGAGGTTAGTATGAAGGGAATCAATTGTTGAGGGCCAATTAAGCCAAACTTAAAAGGAGAAACAAAATAAATATATCACTTGACTTTGTAGGAAAATCTATCAAATGTACTGCTGGTGACTATACAAAGATAAGTTATTGATATAGCTTATATTTGCCTCTGCATTTAAAAAGAGGATTGATCATAAGAAATATGGGCAAGGTGTTTACTGAACAAAAACCCACGTCCCTTTCTGTTAGGAATTATCCGTGTTTGGCATTCTATCTGCTTAGTGGCTAGAGCTGTGCATTTGGGAGTTGACTCCACCTTAAGAAAGCCTTCTGAACTTTACACACTCACCTTTTTTTTTTTTTAGTCGTCTTGCTCTTTAAACTAAATTTTCTTGACCATTTAAAAACCAAGAAATAGAAAAATGAATGAATTGAGTGTTTAGTTACAAACAGGAAGACTAAAGAGATTGCGGCATAAGCCCCCCAAATTTCCTTCTCCCTGGCAAAATGAAATGCCAGATGCTTTGCTTATCCCATCACAAGTGTGTCGGGCATTGTGAAGGGCCTGAGACCTTTCTCTTCTTGCACGATTACAAGTTAGTCTGCCACAGATTCGTAGACGTGATGGGAGACATGAGACGCCTGGTACCGAAACAAGGGAGTTGATTGCTCACAGTGCGGCGGAAAGCATGAGCCGCTAGTGGTCTTGCTAGTGCTTCTTGTTCTCCAAATCCCAGGGGGTGACACAGAAAAGCCTAGGCAGATGCTGTGTATGCAGTGTGTTTGCATCACAGCGGAGGGGCTTGTGCTAAGGAAACTCCAATCTTTGATAAAACAGGCTACGAGCAAAACTTATCAGTTTCACCAGAGGTGAAATTATCGCTATCATCCAAGACTGTTTGCTCTGCAAATATATTTGGAAATACAGTTTGGAAGAAAGATTGTCAGTGCTTCAGTTCACATGCTATACAGAATGATGAAAAACCCATGGGGAATTATCTTCCCCCAAATGATTATACTATACTTAGTTCAACATCTTCATAATAATGAGGAATAGGCATCTGCCTAAGCTTAACCTCAAAACCTGAAATGATAAAGATAAGAAGTATTCTGTCTAGCAGGATTGAATGAAATCAAAGCTAATTTATTGAGTTTCCAATTACACATGACATTGTATCAGGACTATGTCAAGCAAATTACCTGTTTAAAAAGAAATGTTTTGTTTCTTAACTGCCTTACATCTGTCAAGAGTAAAGTTCTAAGAATGTGTTGATTCACATTGCTATGAGACCAAAATTCTGCCTTAAAAACCAAGGCCACTAGGCAGATTTAAAGTTGGAACAGAGAAGTAAGATACGTAGATGATAGGTAGATAGATGGGTGGATAGATATATAGATAAAAATTTTGGTTTTGTTTTTGTTTGAACAACTTGACTTTCCGGGGAGATATCTGTGGATTATAGGAGTCCATCCCTGACTGTGGTTTTCATATCGGTTGTTATTTTTTTTAAATACTAGGTTTTTGGCCTCTTTATGTCATCTAATTTATCTGTAGATAAAATAGTGGTTAAAAGTCCAATAATTGTGGACATTTTATAGATTCTAGAGGTAATACATTTTAAAATTTCATAAATATAGATGAAAATATGGAATCCAATATCCACACTCCTTCGGCTTAAAAAGCAGCAGCAGAGCTGAGAGCCAGAGAGCCTCTGAGGCTGCCAGAATTCAAGGTTGCAGAGGGGGAAGCCTTCCACCTAAGGGTGGCACATTCAGGTCAAAATGAATGAGAATACGGTAAGAAGAAAGAGTCACAATCCCTGTATATTAAGAGCTGAACAAGAAAGAGGGTGGAATTTTTCTCTCCACGCAATGCCAAGTCATTTGTCCTGGATCTCCCCGCTAAGCAAAGTGAAGAGCCCATCAACAAATGGATTCAGAGGCATCTCATTCCATTTTACTTCTGACGGCATGTCCTTATTTGGCAATTCTGCCAGGTTTTTAGCCCCTCAAGTTAACATCTAAAATCTCTCTGTAAATAGGACAATTACTCAGAATTTGGCTGTCATATACAGTTCCCTCTGTATTTGATCATTTCACTGTTGACTCTCCAAAAGTCTATGTGTGAATAAAGAAAGCAACTATACCTTGTATCTACTAAGCTGCAAAGAAAGGAAGACTATGAAATTTTGTCTTGTAACTGATTCAAGCTGAGTAAAAGCTTACATTTTAAAGTGACATACATTTTTAGAGTTGAAATATTCTTTATTTATAAGATTTATTTATTTTTATTTATTTTTGAGAGAGAGAGAGAGAGAGAGAGAGAGAAAGACCGAGCACTAGTGGGGGGAGGGTCAAAGAGAGAGGGAGACACAGAATCCAAAAGCAGGTTCCAGGCTCTGAGCTGTCAGCACAGAGCCCGAGGCGAGGCTCGAACTCGTGAGCCACGAGATCATGACCTAAGCCGAAGTCAGACACTTATCCGACTGAGCCACGCAGGTGCCCCTATTTATAAGACTTATACATATACATGTGTAAGATTTCCAATGAACAAAACTCACATTGTGTGTGTGTGTATAAAAGTAATGGCCTAAAGTCACTGAAAGCAAAGTCATGACGTAAATTAAAATCTAACAATTATTTTTATTTCTACTGGGTTCCTAAAAAGTAAAAGATCACCTTACCTCAGAGTCTCATACACATATATATCCATTCCTTAGTAAAAAGTAAATGAAAGGCAACTAATATACCGGAAAGAATTTGACCATTAGAAAAGAAGGAGAAAATGCCTTATTTGGTTGTAAAATCTTCTAGCAAACATGTTATATTTCAATCGTTTCAATGATGCTTTTGTGAAGCTTCATGCTGCTGAAGGAAAAAAAAAATTGCCTCCAGCTCAGAATATGCAAAGTTCCTAGAGTTGGCAAGGTCTAGGCAACCTAGTGATTGACAGCTGGGAGAATCTTCATGATTGGCAGGAGGCAGTGATGCCCTCCAGGGGGATTGTTTACATGCCGACACTAAAAAAGATGCCAGCCTCTCTCTCCTACTCCTTTTTCCAAAATCTTTTATTAGTAAGCTTCTCCTGCTGTTCTACCTGAGCCATTAAACACATTAAACCCTCCTTCTTTTTCCAGAAAGGAGAAAATCATATTTTACGTAAAACAGGAGGACCTGAAAAACTGGACCACAGTGACATGTCAGAAGGCCAGGTCAAATTCCCCAGGTTAAAAAAAAAAGTTGAAAAGACTTTCTTTTATTCCTTATTTTTGAAAAGGTACAAAATATTCTATATCTCCCCTATAATTGGGATTCCCCAATATACAATGGATCTTGGATATGGTTGGTGGTCAAGAGAAGAAAGATCTAAAACATTCTTCTAATCCCAATTCTCTTTCCGAATAAAAGTACACATTTTCATGTGAAACATATTCACCTCCTCCATCCTTTGTTTTCTAAAATAAAAGTATTTGGAAAATAGGATCAACACCAGATTCCAACCATGCTGGCCTTCTTTCCTTCCTCGAACATTCTACTAAAGTTACTCTTTTGTGTGCAACAGTTGCATTTTTTTGTCAGGAATGCTCTTATCTCAAATCTTCACATGGCAAACACTTAGTCATTTAATATGTTCTCACGTCATGAATAAATGGATAAAATAGGGAATAAACATGCCTTAGCAAAGAGAATTAGAGGTTTCTCAGATATTTCTTCTGTTTCTGGAAAATTAAAACGATCTTCCCCTTTCTCCCAGGCAAGGGATGGTTACGCGTCTTCAATATTTTATTGAATTAATGTCTAGATTTCCCTCAATGTTGTCTGTAGCTAAAGAGAATGGTCATTTAGAAGTTAAGTGACTTGCCACCAGATCTGTTCTAATTCTAAATAGACATGATGGAGCAAAATATTCAAGGGACGGAGGAAAAGAGTGCACTCAGTAAGCTAACACTGCTTGCAAAATAAAGTGAAGGAACATCTCCAACCCGAGAGTAGTTAGGAACGTCTCTCTTGCTCAATGCCAAGAGCTAGTATATATCATCTCTGGCAGTTGACGTTTGACCTTGAGAAATGGCAATGGAGGAAACGAGATTCCACAATCTGAAGAACAAAGCCTCTGCAATTTATACTGGTGAATAAATGGAAAAGGGAATTAGAGAACTCCTCTCCTCTGTACCACCTACAACACTTGGTCAAGAGAAGTGCCCCCACGGATCACCCTGCTGGTGTCCCCTAGTCCTTACTCCTGAATAAAATACTCTTGACTGAGAAATGTAAAGCAGGAAGTTGGATCCGGGGGCTTTACCTATGGGCAATGGGTAGAATTCCCCAAAAGAAAAGTAAAGCTTTGGCGATAAAGATGGGAAAAAGGAGAAAATCTTTCTCAAAGAGAGATGTAGAAATCAGGCCAGCATGAGCATTCCAGAACATCTGAACATAAAAATGGCTTTCTGGGCGCTAGTAATGGAATATTTGGTGTGCAGCTTAAAAAGTTTCCCCCTGGGGGCCCTTGGATGATTCAGTTGGTGGAGCGTCGACTCTTAGTCTTGGCCCAAGTCATGATCCGAGGGTCGTGGAATCGAGCCCTGCCTGGAGCTCCGCTTTGTGTGTGTGGAGTGTGTATAAGATTCTCTCTCCTTCTGCCCCTTTCTCTCACTCATACTCTCTGTCTCTCAGCAGACCCTGAAGATAGGAAATGGCCAGATTAAAGAATTCTTTGTTCTTTGTTTGTGGGCAAACAGCAATCAAGTGAGTGATCCCTTATGGAGGGCAGAGAACAGGAAAGGAACAGATGGTGCTTGGGAAGAGCCATGCCACACATGATGGCGGCCAAGAAACAACCGTCTCTTCCTTTCCTAATGTCATAGAGGGAGGCCTTCCCTGATATGAGAGAAGAAAACACACGTGGGCCCCAAGTGCTGCCACATCACACGCTTCACAGTTTGAGATTTCCATTGGGCATCGGCCATCATACAAATGTGCTACCAAAGTCTCATCACTTTGGTGCGACAGGCACGCCAATGGTGTCACACTACAGGCTACTATGTTGTCAGTGTGCCATTGGCTCAAATGTTCACTGAAACTTACTGCTTTAAATCATTCTTAGAAAAACGTTTGACGTCAGCTCGTTCATTTCATTTCGGGGGGATGCTGATGAAATCTCTTGGTTTTCGCACAGTAGTGGAGGTTTAAAAATAATAAGGGGAGATTTAAAAATAATAAAGGGACTAACAGATAAGGTCATTGAACCAATTAATGAACACCCACATCGATGAAACAGATTTACAGGGAAGTAAATATATTTTTCATAAAATGACTCAGTAGGGTATTCATTAAAAGGCCAAGATCTTTTAAAATATGAGCACATTCCCCCAAGTCAACACATCCAACTTTTTGAAAACATTTCTCTTTTTCAAGAGAGATATGTTTCTGTAAATAGCGAAATCCCAGCCTTGCCAAAGACTGTTCATTTGGTGCCCAGAACATTCTGAGATCATTCCCGCACTTCCAGGCACTCCTGCCATCAGGTGATTCTGCGTACTGCCATTTGCCTGACCTTCTTAAAACACGGCATCTGTCCTGCTATTCTTCTGGCCAACACAGTCTTGTGGTTTTTCAGCGCTCATTAAACTTAGGTCCAGTTACTGTTTCTGGTGCTTACACACCAGCATAGTTTTCTAGTTTTCGATCGTTGCACGACAAATAATCCCAAACCTATGTGACTTCAAACAATGCTCATTTTAACATCTCTCCTGGTTTCTGGAACTCAGGAACTCAGGAGGGGTCCTGGCATAGAGTCTCCCATGAGGCTGCAGTCAGAGGGAGGCTGGAGCTGGAACCTTGGGAAGGAAGCAAGAAGGAAAAAAGGAGGCGTCGCTCCGACTCCGTGTTGCCACCAAATTTTCTCCATGGGGTCCCTCCACAGGTGCTCCTCTGGGCTTCCTTACATCCCGGTAGCCTGGAGGCGCTCAGATTGCAGGCATGGCAGTTTAGGGCTCTGATGTGATTGCTCCAGAGAAGTAGGCAGAAGCTGTGTGTAACCTGGGCTGGAAAATAACACTGCATCACCTCTACTGTATGCGTGCGGGCAACCAGTCACCGACGCTGGCCCCGGATGAAAGGAGGTGATGCAGACCTCACCACTTACGTGGGGAGTCTCAGCGTCACATTGGGTCTCCACAAGAGTATGTGGAACTGGAGATATCAGTGGCCATCTTGGAAAATGCCATATGCTGTACCTACTCTGATTTGAACGTAATTATTCAGCCTAGATGATGTTTTCATTTGGTTTCTACCTATGTCTTCATTTCTCCCTACTTCACCAAATATACTCTTCGATATTTTGGGTTACTGTTCATAAAATAAGCGTTCTGTCATGGTGAATGGAGCATAATTCCTTGCTCCATTGATACTGTGTCTATCCATGTGACTAACAGCCAATGAAAAATTAGTGGGTGTGACTTAAACAGAGACTTCAGTGTGAAAGTGTGCGTCTTAAACTGCAGTGGTCAGCCCTAAAGCCTTTGCTTCCTGGTACCGGAGGCCCTGTTAGCCTGAGCCCCGGAATGAACAAGAATACAAGAGTAGCAGTTATTTTAAATTCAACATGAGTCGACACTTCACATAATCAAGGACGACAATGTTTTTTATGCTTTCACTTTTTTGTTACTCTTATTGAATTCAATTTTTATATAATAATAGAAACCAATTTTAAGGTAAGAGTATGCGGAATTTTGGCAAATGCATTCACACATGTCTACACCATTCTAATTACGATACAGAACAAGAAATATTCTTTTTTTTTTTTCCCCACTTCTTTGTTTATTGGGAAGCAGACACAGGGCATATGGCAAGGTAAGAAGCAGCCTGATGCTTACTGGTAAGCTCCAGCTTGGTCCTCCACCTTTTTGGTGTAATTCCCTGATTCCTCCAGGAAAGAGCAGTTTTGATTTCCACCATCATTATTTAGTTTGCTGTGCTACAAGTTTATATAAATGGAAACATATGGCATGTTTTTCATTTGTTCGCTTCTCTTACGTATGGTAATGTTTTGATGTTCATGCATGTTGTAGTGTGTATTCATAGTTCATTTATTTTTATTACTGAGTAGCTATTACTCTAGGCATATGTAAGACATCATTTGTTAACCCATTTACCTAAAGATGAGTGCTTAAGTTGTATCCAGTCTGGACTATCATAGGATAAAGCTGATATGAATATCAAAGTACATGTCCTTTTGTGGGCAAAATTTTTTATTTTTCTTAGGTAAGTATCTAGTAGTGAAATTGATACGTCATAGAATAGACATATGAATAAATTTAAATTTATTCACACACTGTCAAGCTCCTTCAACTGGTTGTACCTTTCTTTACTTCCAACATCAACGTATGGGAGGCCCAATTGTTCTGCGTCCTCATCAACACTTGGCATATACAGTCTACTTAATTTTAGCCATGACAGCAAGTGAAAGTAGCGACGATAATATTTCAATATTAGTCATATCCAAAAATATGTTTCAAAAATACTTTTCGCAAATACAATCTACCATGCACACTGAAAATAGAGATATTTTAATTAAGCCAACTTAGCACAAAATACAGATTATTGATTTTAGGTCTTCTAATTTATCTATATTTACATGCCTTTGAATATATTTTGAAAAGGATTATAGGGGTACCTGGCTCAGCCAGTTGAGTGCCTGACTCCTGATTTCGGCTCAGGTCACGATCTCATGGTTTGTGAGTTCGAGCCCCACATCGGGCTCTGCGCTCACAGTGTGGAACCTGCTTGGGAATCTCTCTCTCTCTCTCTCTCTCTCTCTCTCTCTCTCTCTCTCTCTTTCTGCCCCTCTCCCACTCACACTGTGTCTCTCCCTCACTCAAATAAATAATCTTAAAAAAATAATAATGAAAAAGATTATGTACCAACATTTTTGAAAAAAAAAAGAGAGATTGGCAAAACACACACACGTGTTTGACTGCGGATTTCTAAAAATCTGATTGTCGTATTCTGACTTTAGAAATGATTTTAATTTATGCTTCTTAGTACTTCAGTGATCATTTCAAAAGAGGTGTAGGGATTATTTTTTATGGACAAACTATAAGATATGGTAATAATCTTAAAATTCCAAAGTTTGACACATTTTCTAACCAGGTCAAGAAAATTACATTCTTCTTAGTTCAGTTAGTGCCTTTCAGACTAACATGACTCATCAAATTGTGTTCTGAGAAAATAGGGAATGTGAAAATTTGAGGCCAAAATTCATGATGTTACTTTGATCGCATGATTATGTGATCCCAAAAGACCACAGAAAATCTTACTTAAAAATGAATGGTGAGGAGCGCCTGGGTGGCTCCATTGGTTAAGCATCCAACTCTTGATTTCAGCTCAGGTCGTGATTTCACAGTCACGGGACTGAGCCTGGAATGGGGATCCACGCTGGGTTGGAGTCTACTTGGGATTCTCACTCTGCCTCTCCCTCTGCCCCTCCCCAGCTTGCATGCATTCTCTCTTTCTTCCTTTCTCTCTCTCTCTCTCTCTCTCTCTCAAAAAAAAGACAAAAAAACAGAAAAGAATATCGATAGTGAAAGGTAGCTGTGGAAGAAGAGCGGTCTCAGCTTGAGTGCATTTGTTTTTATTTTTAAACATCTGGCTATTGTTTTAAGGAATTCTAATTATCAAGAATATTTTTGAAAGCTTAATACAGTGTTAGACTAAGGAAGAATACGCTAAACTCAAGATAGACGTTGATGTTTGTGTTACCCGCCCACATAGTCAAGGAAGCAAATGACGAAAAGGTAATTTACCTGTAATCGGTTCAATATCTCAGTCTGCTCAGTGGAGCAACCCAAATGACAAACTGAAAATCTATTACAGCTGTGGCTGATATTATCCAAAGACGAGTCTGTATAGCGTAACTTTGAGAAAAGACATTCAACGACTAGAATCAATCATCAATCATCATATTAGCAGAATTTCATTACCCTGTCAGCCGAGGAGCTGTGGATAAAATGCATTTGATGAATCGTAACGAAAGATAACCTCTTTGCTAAGAAAGTAATTATAAGCACAATTCTATGTCAAAGAAAAAAATAAATTTAACATTTACTTATCAAAGCTACTTTACAGTACAATTGCTTTTCAAATTGATCATGTTAGTATTAGCACAACACTAACTTTGTTTTACTGTCTAAAATATTCCTTACAAATCTCATAGACCCTAGGAAAAAACGTAAATACATAAATATATGTAAAATCCTTATTCAAGTACTTTGGTAATAAAAGACATAAAATTAGTAAAGCAAGGTAACTATGCTTTGTACTTCTATGGATGGTCAACTAAAGTCAAAATATGCTACCGCTGTTGAATGCCGCCATCCGTGGAAAAATCTAGCACCTTTTGTGATTCCCAGTCACCCCATGTCCTTGCTTTGGACTCAACTGAACCATGAGCTTTGTTGTAGAAAGATTTTGGTGTGAGTGTCCTTGATCTTTGTGTATTGTATCTTTTCCCGCATAACTCAGCAATCTCAAACTTTCCATCAAACTGAGGCCATACCATTTTGGCTTTGTTTGAGTCTAATATGTAGTGGAGCATTTATTTATTTATTTGACAATTAATCTCTAGCTAGCTTTACGAGTGTTTTTATCAGGAGCAGGTCTTTTAGTAGATTAGTTACAAAGCTGCATAGGGTTCTTGTGGTCAACTTTTGACTGTTTTTGTCATAAGCATCTTTAAGTTTAATCCAATGATTCTGCAGAACAAGACAGTTTGGGGAGTTCTTTTTAGGAACATACATATTGTGTGGTAGCAGCCATGTCTCCAGGCACACATAGCTAGTCATTTTTTAGGTGTTTCTACCATTCCTAATGTAGAAGAGAAAAGGAATCTATATTTAAATATTTCTGTCCTTGCTGTAGCCTCACAAACTATTTGCACAAGCACACACACACACACACACACAGATACACACACACACACACCACTAGTTATATTCACTCTACCAATGAGCATGATGATGATATAAAATTCCTGAATGCCATAAAGTACATTAAAATAATTTAGTGATAAATTCAGCAGCATGGTAGGTCCTTGTATAACTATGGGAGGGCATATTCACTGGGTATTTTCATTCTCAGAACAGACACAAATAATATGCACAAAATTGTTCAGTGTAATCGTATGAAGCAGTTGGAATTGTTGTCAAGACAGGACAGGAAATATCACAAGAGTTTGGATAAGGAAGATCACTGTGGATCCAAGTACGAGGTCAAACCGTATTAAGTACAATCTAGAGTGGCTGAAGAAACTGGAGAAAACAGAAACATACCCATATTCCTGAGCACCAACTTTACTTAACGGTAATTTAAAACTTTAATGTTATCATTGTGAAATGTGGTGATGTGTGCAAGTCAATTTTTTCAACATGCATGGATGATTTAGGAGAATTGTCTGTGGCAGGACAATTCAGGCTCACTCCATCACTCTTTCGATCTCCTTATTTCAGTTTTTAATTAGTGAAGTGTCAAACAGAAAATTAAGAAAGTATTATTCTATTTTTTTTATATTAAACAGAATTTATTGTCACATTGGTTTCCATACAACACCCAGTGCTCATCCCAACAGGTGCCCTCCTCCACGCCCATCACCCACTTTCCCCTCCCCCCACCCCCATCAACCTAATATAAATATCCATTCATGCATCATCCATATTGAATATTTTGCCTTATCTGCTTTGAATCACTTTAGATGACCATTAAGGAGGTAATGCCTCATTTGTAATCCCACTATGATATCAAACCATGCCTCTCTCTTCAGAGAGGACTCATCTTTCTAAAGATAGTATACATACTTTCTGCCCATGTGTTCATGCTTTTCAGCCATGAACAGATAGCCTTAAACAATGTGTAGTATTGCTTTCAGTATTCCACCAGTTCTCATACAAGAGATCACTTTATATAATATCATGCAGCTAGTTTTATTTCCATTCACTGTATATTTTTAAGTATTCAGATCTATCTTTAGATCACTCATTTCAATAGCTATGAAACATTCTATTCTATGAATATGCCAAAATAATTTTCTCTTCGTTGCCTTTGATAGACATTTTTCTCTATTGCAAGGAAGGCTTCTAAGAACTTTTACTGACATGTCTCCTTGGTTGCACACGTGCAAAAATATCTCCACTTTATTCCTGGAAGTAGAAATGTCAAGTAGTGGGTCACACACAGCTTCAATGGACGTTACCAAATTGTAATGCATGCCGGTGACAGCAGCGGTGACAACCCCTGATGCCATTCACCAAATACATCTGTCTCTAGGTGGGACCGATACGCCTGATTCTGGACAATGAGTAGTGAACAGAAGAGTGGTTGCTTTTTGCTGTTTTTAAGGGTATGAAGTTATTTTGCATTGTATTTCACTTTTATTTTCTGTGATTGCAGATAAAGAAGTTATGTATTTCTTCATTTGTTTATTGACCATTAGGGCTTCTTTGCATGAAACTTTCATCTTCAACACATTTATACCATGGCCAGTTTTTCTACTGCATTGGTTAGTCACATCTTACATTCTGGGCACATATCAACTAACATGCCACAAATGACCAGTGTTTTCTCTTAGTCTGCATCTTATCTTTCCCTATGTCTTCCTTCATAAAGAATATTTTTTTAAAATTTATTTTGAGGGAGAGTTTGAGAAGGGCAGGGGTGGGGGGGAGGGAATCTGAAGCCGACTCTGCACTGTCAATGCAGAGCCCGAAATGTGGCTCGAACTCACAAACTGTGAGATCATGACCTGAGCTGAAATCAACAGTATGGCACTTAACCAACTGAGCCACCCAGGCACCTCGGGAATATTTTTAAACTTAATGTATTTAAACATATTAACTTCTCGTTTTATGATTTATAACTCTTTGTATGTTTAAAGTACATTTTCTTACCTCCTAAATGTAGTCTCATAATTTTGTTTTTATTCTTGTTCTGAGTGTTTCAGGAGAGGGAAAATTTTTAATTTGGGATATGGAATACTAAACTTTTTTCAAAATTAATTAGACCCACAGTCAGAGACACATAGAAAATTCATTTTATACAGTAAATTTATCTTTTTAAGTTTATTCTTCTAGTCATCTCTACACCCAGGGTAGGGCTTGAACTCACAACTCTGAGATCAAGAGTTGCATGTTGTTTTGACTGAGCCAGTTAGGCACCCTGGGTAGATTCATTTCTTAAAAACTATCCAACACTGGTAAATCACAATATATTTTAAATATCTGAGGATACTCTGCCCTTTATGACACCAGTGCTAAAATATTTTGAATAGTGTGAAACCACCTTTCAATTGCTTAGAAAAGAAATTGTCTTAATTTCAGGTTTCCTAAAATTAAAATAAATAGTTCAGGGCAGAATAGAGTGAGCAAAATAACATTTTATTGCTTTTAGTGGTGCTATCCGGCTAGAAGCACATGCAATGAAGGTTATTTTGTGCAATGTTAAAATCAATACTTAAGGTATCTAAAGAATGAATAAAATTGGAACTTCTGTGACCAGTAAGGCCAACTGAATAATTCAGATCAACTTTTTAAAAAGTATTATTTTTTTGAAACCTTCCTAAAACTAGCAACCATTAAGTAAATAGTTACCAGGCCAAAGCCTAGAAGAAGAAAAGAGCAAGGAAAGACAAAAGCCAAAACTCAAAAGATGTTTCTTTTTTGCCCTGACGATGTTTTTTAATTATGAGAGAAAAAACCTGAGACATAAATGAACTGTGGTGACATGTAAGACCAAGGTGAAAATCTCAGCATTCAGAATTCACCTGGGATTTGAAACGTTTGGGTTGGATTTGTAATTAATCTCTTTCCTTGGTTCACGGATTCCAAAGATGAGGTTTTAGGGTATAAGTGCGAACTGCGATTGAACTAGCCCTCTCTCAAATTGGAAATACAGCTTTGATTCATCTGGGTGGTCAGGAATTTCCAAGCGCTGAACTTGGAGTGAAGTGTTGGGGTGGGGATAGGGTGGGAAATGCATTTCCGTAGACAACTATCCATTGCCTAGAACAAGAGTTCGCAAACCACAGCTCTCTGGTCAAATCCAGCCCACCACCTGCTTCTCTAAGTAAAGTTTTATTGAACACAGCTACACCCATCTGCATACACTTATCTGTGGCTACTTTAGCTCTAGAACGATTGACCTAACTACTCCCATCATGGACAGTATTGCCCACAAAGCCTAAAATATTTACTATCTAGCTCTTTATAGAAAGTTTGCCCATGTCTGGTCTAGAGAACATCCTTCTAGGTGACCTTATTCTGATTCTTTGGGAGTTATTTTACCATAATGTGAGTTGCAAATAATTGGAATAGATACACAATAATTCTTGCCTGGAGATGTGCAAAGGACAGACTCAAGTGATTTCTTCCTCCCCAACTGTAGCAGAAGCTAGTTTTATCTCCAGTTGCAATATTCCTGATCTATAAACATGTTCTTTGGATTTCTCTTTGAGCAAATTTAACATATTTCCACCCTCCTAATTAATGAGTTAACCAAAATGCTTAACACATGTTCATTATTATATGTGCGTGAAAGTCATGGTTGAAAATTATTCTTTAACAGTGCTTTTCGATTGAATTGTCAATATTTGAGGTTGGGCTACCTAGTTGTGTAATCAAGGCTGTCTTACAGAGCACACGTTAACTTGTTGGGTTTTTTTAATGTTTATTTATTTTGGAGAGAGAGAGAGACAGAGCATGATTTGGGGAGGAGCAGAGAGAGAGGGAGACAGAATCCGAAGCAAGCTCCGGGCTCTGAGCTGTCAGCACAGACCCCCACACGGGGCTCGAAATCACGAACTTCGAGAGCGTGACCTGAGCCCAAGTCCGACGCTTAACCGACTGAGCCACCCGGGCACCCCAGCACACATTAACTTATTAATGAAATAGGGAGGACATTTGGTTTCTTTAGACCACTTTTCTGTGGTCGTGGCATGTTACATGCAGTTTCCAATTGGATGTCAGACTTCGGCAGGAAAATAAAAAACAAAATCAGATCCTCTCAGATCTGATAGATTGAGATACACGAACTATATGGCTCCACACATGGATAGTTTTGCTGTTTGCAGTACAGCCATATGCTTGTCTCCAAAAACCATGGGAAAACTGTTCAGTGTATTTCACGTGGTTTCCATCGAAAAGAAAATTTGGTGTGTTTAGAGTTGTATGTACTGCATTCTTCAGTCTAGTTTTGAAGGACTCTCTTTCCGTGAGGGCTAAGTCTTACACCCGAGTTCTATACACCTGATCATTAAAATCATTTTGTAGTGATTTGTTCTGTCTGCATACTTTGTCTCCGTCTGTGTGGGCTGCCACAACAAACTACCGTAGCGGGGTGGTTTAAGCAAGACATTTAGCCCTCACAGTTCTGGAGGCTGAGGAGTCCAAGATCAAGGTGCCAACCTGGTTCAGTTCTTAGTGAGGGCCCTCTTCCCGGCTTGCAGACGGCTGCCTTTTGGCCGTGTCTTCGCACAGTGGTGGGAGAGAGAGAAAGCGCTGGTCTCTCTTCCTTTTTTTATAAGGGCAAATATTAATATCACCAGGGCCCCACCCTGTGAGTCTTCTAAATTTCATTACCTCCCAGAGGCTCCGTCCCCACGCACATTACATTACACTGGGGATTAGGACTTCATTATGTGGATTTGGATAAGGCACACACTTTCAGCCCATAACACGTTTCAAAATGTGTTTCTCCTATGCAACTCGGATGTTTTGGTGCTGGGTTCTAAAGGAAACGATATGCTGAAATAGGTGACAGTAACTGAACTGCATATGAAGATATATATATATGAATATATATAGGTGACAATAATTATATATATATATGTGTGTGTGTGTGACAATACTTGAACTATTTATGAATGTAACTATAAACTACTCAGATGTAACCCACTGAACACAAACCAAAGGCATTCCCATCTTTGTCTGCCCTTGGCTGAATCCCAACAGCACCTGAACTACCCAACCTAAGGAGAAATGTGACCGCGAGGAAAGCAAAATAGAAGAATCGGCAGACTTAAGGAAATTGCCATTACAATATTTTACTTTCTTAAGGCACTGTTGCGGCCCGCAATGGGGTATGTAATACAATGTCCCTCTCTCCACTCTGGGCTCATTCATCTTGTGCCTCTGCTAGCTGAAGGCTTCTACCCTGTTGAAATATATGCAAATAATGACCGATGGCTTGAGAAAGATGACGTTTCAAATGTCATCACATCTTAATGTGATTACAGGACGAAGAGGCACAGGAAACGACCAAGACCAAGATCTATTTGATCTTGCCTTATGGCTTTTAAAATGTAAAACAATGCTCTAAATGAAAAAGTTCTCATTTTGCAACTGCATGAAGTTCAGTCCCCAAAAGAATAATCCATCTTTTCCCAAAAGGACAAGAAATCCAACCTCCTCAGATACAAGAATAAAGCCTGTTATCAATAATACGTGGGAAATCAAATTTTAAAGCCCTCTATGAAATTGCAGCACAGAGTGGTTTCGAGGACCCAATTTCAGGTTTAAGCAAAGGATTAAATAAAACCAAACTTAAGGTTTTATTCTAAAGAATAAAGATTGATCTGCTTCCTATGCATAGGCCTAACCGTTCCTGTGAATCGTTCTGAGTACGGTTTCCATGAGACAGTGTTGGCGACACTTGTTGCAAATCCGTGAGATCACTGCTGCTTCGCAAGGCTTCGCCTGGGAATGGGTGTATCAGCAGAATCCCGCTTCACGGTTTCTCATCACCAAAGCCACTCCCGATGAGGAGTGTATATTTCCTCACTGCAAAGAGCATGTATCTATTTGACATCTTGAATTGCTCAATTTTCTAGTGATTTACAGAGACAGATGGCCCACTGTTCTGGTGACCACCACTGAATTTAGATACATTCTCCACATAAAAAAGATTTTGTGTCTGTTTTCTTAAAAGTATAGGAATTAATGTTTCAAATGAAGATCTCGTGTTCAGTAGGAAAAGTGCAAGGCCTGCAGAATCTCTGAGACTATTCTCAATCAACACATATTTATTAAATTAGAAAGAGCACTCTGGCCAGCGTGAGTATTGATCTCGAAAAGAAGTCTTGTGCAACCTACCTTTTTAAATATATGTGCTTTCAAGTATGTTATATCATTATGCACCGTAAGTATTAAAAAGCTTAATCCTATAAAATGAGCTTAATCATATAAAAACCTTCCAGATGAAGTAACGATATTTGACATACACATTACTTTGGCCTTCCTCCCAAACCCCAGCAAGTAACAGTAAAAATATAGTAATTTTAAAAGCCTTGACATAGAATTTTATATATTTTACAAAAGGAGATGATAAAAGGTACAAATTCAAGTTTTAAAATAAAGCAATAAACAATAAAATAAAATAAACAAATCACTGGGATAAAAAGTACAGCAGAAGGAATATAGTCAATAATATTGTGTAACATCACATGGGGATAGATGGTAACTACATTTATTGTGTTGAGCGTCGTGTAATGTAAACGATTATCAAATCACTATGCTGTGCACTTGAAACTAATATAACATTGTATGTCAACTATACCTCAATTAAAGAATCAAATAATATTTATATTTTTTCCAAGTTATCTGATTGCTAGTATATCATTGTTTATCGTAATCTGTTAGTACACTATGTATTTCTGTGGTTATCTGTTGTATTGTTCTCTCTTTCATTTCTCCTTTGGCTTTGTGAGACTTCCCTCTTTTTTTTCTTAGTTATTGTAGTGAAAGCATTGCCACTTCTGTTTATTTCGGGGAGAAAACTGGTCATTATTTTCAATGTTACTATTTATTCCGGCCTCTATTTGATTTCTTTCTGATTTTTCTTTGTTGTCTCCTTCATCTACTAAATCTCAACTAAGTTGCTTTTTCTAGTTCCTTGTGATGTAATGCTAAGTTGTTTATTTGAACTTTTTTTTCCTTAATACAAGCATTTACAGCATCGACTTCACTCTAAATTTACTTTTGCTGTACCCCATAGGTTTTAGAATATTGTCTTTTCTTTTTCTTTGGTTTTGACACATATTTTGATTTGCTGTTTGATTTCTTATTTGGCCCATTGCTTGTGCAGCATTGCATTGTTTAATATTTACATATTAAATATTTACATTGTAAAAAAAAGAATCAGATATGTATTTATATTGTATATTAATAACATATAATATATACTTGTGTAATATATTAATTATGTAAGTAATTAATTGTATTATTCATATTATATATAATTTTAAAAGCCACAAAGATAATTGGAGAGAAAACTACAGCAACAAAATGTTGGACATTGAAAAGTACAAGGACTAGGGTCACATGACTTAACAACTAAAAGAAATTAAATCTGGGCTGGCAGTGTAAGAAGTCAATGAAAAAAACCCTGATTTATAGTGCGAAGTTCCAAAATGACTAAGAAATTCGAGGCATGAGGAGTTTACATAAAAGGAAAAAGCAGAGACTAACACTCTATGGGTGGCTTAAAAATATTTTTTAAGGAACAGCTAGGTTCTTAAGTGTTGCTTTTTCTATAGAGGCAAAAGGTTGATCAATAGCAAAATATAAAACTTAAGTAAAAATAATTCCTTCTGGGGCACCTGGGTGGCTGTCAGTTGAGCGTCTGACTTTGGCTCAGGTCATGATCTCGTTGTCCGTGAGTTCGAGCCCCGTGTCAGGCTCTGTACTGAGAGCTCAGAGCCTTGGAGCCTGCTTTGGATTCTGTATCTCTCTCTCTCTCTCTCTCTCTCTCTGCCCCTCCCCTGCTCATGTTCTGTCTCTCTCTGTCTCTCAAAAATAAATAAACATTTAAAAAAGTTTTTTTAAATAATTCCTTCTGAAGAGTGAAAAATGTGGATGAACTTAGTAAACCTTGTAAATCTAAATGCTATCTATAAAACTGGTAAAAACAAAAGTTTTAAATGTAAAAGATAAAAATTGCTATACCGAGGCCCTCATCTAGGGTCAAGAATAGGTACTAACACCTCACTGCTGGTAGGCGTTGGGTGCATTTTGCCTTCATCAGAGGTAGAAAGGGAATCATGGTTGAGGCAGCACCAGATTCCATCGAGGTGCTTCGGTCAAGCAAGAGACTAGGTACACAGGTGAGATTGTGTCTTCCCTAACTGCGCTCAAGAGTAATAGTGAGTGTCTTGCCTTCAATTTTCACCATCACAGGTCAAGTGGGGGTCCCAGGAACCCATCTCTTCTTATTCCTGACAACCCTCAGCTTCACCACTATAACCTGCCTTGAATCTGCTTGGATGCGTCTTCGTAACTGGACATTTCTCTTTGTGACATTTGCTCCAAGCTCCCAAACTTCCAAACCACTTTTCCTCTCCTGGATTCTGAGATTCCACAAAGTTCTAGACATCGCCTGTACCTAGGACTTCTCTTGTCTCTCCCCAACTCCTAAAGCTTTTCAACTATGACCTCTGGAATTAGTGATCCACTGTCAACAGAATAGTGTATCTTTAATCTATTCTCTAAATGTTCTCTTCACTTTACACAAATCCTGGATCTGTTCTAAAGACACTGGTTCCTCTGTTGCCCTCTCAAGTAGCGACCATTTTCTTTCTCCCAAGGCTCATCACCAGTCTCAGATCATTCTCTCTCCCTCCTCCCTGGAATCTCTCAGCTTGGATGCTGACATCTGATCTTACCATCCACGGTTCTCATTGTTATTGCTTTCTATTGACTCCCATTACCCCTTCTCATTCCCCAATGTTATTGGTTCCTGGAACCTTGTCATTCCTTCCAATAGGAAAACTGTATATGTGAATGTACATTGTCCTTCCAACAGTTTCTCTTCGTTTCTTGAATTTTTCTTGTCTGATGATGCAATGCTTTTATCTGGCACCCTACCTCAGCAACTCACTTCTAAGATTTTAGTCTAGATTTCGTTGCTATGAAAAGTTGCAATTCCTCTGTAGGCTCACTACCCTCTATTCCCTTTTCCCTCTCTCACCATGATCTCACTTGACAAAACCAGACACCTGGATAGACACAACTTTACTCCTATTTCCTGCCAGAACCCGTGCAGCTGTGTGCCCGAAAACAAAAACAAATAAAAAAAAATAAAGAAAAACATACCTGCATTAAGTGGTTTCCTTTTAAACCCATGAGCACAAAACTCTGTGAGTGCTTAATGCTATAATCACGCCTTACACCTCTCATCGCTGCACTCTCCCACTCTCCTCGAATAGCGGATATTTTTCTCCTTTCTCTTTAAGCCCGTGTCCTCCCCCTCCCTCTCACTTTCAGTTGATAGTTGTATTAGTCAGCTCCGACTGCCATAACAACATTCCATAGCCTGGATGGCTTAAACAGCAGACATTTATTTCCCACGGTTGTGGCGGCTGGGAAGTGTAAGATTCAGATGACAGCAAAGTAGATTTTATTGTGAGTTCTCTTCTCTTGGCTTGTTAGGAAGCCACCATGTCACTGTGTTTTCACATGACCTCTTCTTGACCGTGTGTGGAGAGAAGCCACTGATCCTACCATACTAGGACCAGCCCTTATGACCTTATTAACTTTAATTACCTCCTAAATGCCCTATCTCCGAATACCATCCCATTGGGGGTTAGGTAGGGCTCCAACATATGAATTTCAGGGACACAAACGTTCAATCAATAAAGAGAACTCTGATTCCAACTTCAATAAGGAAACAGAAACATTCACATATTTCCACCACCTCTTCTGCCCACTGACCAGCATCTGTCCCTCTCAATCCGCCTTCTAATCTGTTACCGCAGAAGAACTATCCACATTCCTATCTAATGCCAATTTCTACCCTCATGCGCTGCACCCATATTTTCTTGTATATTCAAGGGTATGGTATCGGATCAGCAAGTCTCTGTTCTCAATCCTATCTAATCCAATGTTTTCCCACTCTACGGGTTCATTCCCATCAGCAGGCAAACAACCTGCGTGTTTTCTCGTTTGAAGAAAAACTTATCCTGACCAAGCACCCCTTACAATTCTTTTGTCTTCTGCAGCAAACGTATCCATAATGACCTACATTTACTGTCTCCAATTCCTCTTTTCCTTTTCTCTTGTTAACTCCAACCAGGTTTTCATCTACCTCATGTCACTGAAATTGCTCTCATAGAAGTTCCCAAGATCCTCCACATGTCTAGACCTGGATCTTTGGATCTCTTTCCTGAACTCCTGAAACATATATTTAGCTGTTGACTCAGCATCACTTGTGTTCCTATAGGCAGCTCATACTGAACATGTACTAAATTGTACACTAACTGCTCCTGATCCTACTTAATGGCAATTCTTCCATTCTCTCAAGCCAAAACCATTTGGGGCCATCTTGACTCCCCTTCTCCTACATCTGACATTCAATCCAAAAGGAGATTCTGTTGACTCAACCTTGCAAACATATCCAGAATTCCCAGCGCATCCACTCCTCCCGGTCTGCACTTTGCCATTATTCTTTCTTATCTGGATCGCTGCCAGAGATTTCTAACAAGTCTCCCTGCGGTTACCTGGCCAACCATTCACATTCGCATTTCAATCTATTCAGAAGTCACAGGGATTCCGATACAACCTAAGTCAGGTTATGGCCTTGCTCTGGTCAAAACCCAGCGATGGTTCCCAATGTCCTGGAACACAAAAACACCGTACTGACAATCACATACAAGAGATTGTGCGCCTGTGAGCTTTCTGACCTCATCTCTCCACTGATCCCTTACTGGCCGCTCCATCAAAGACAAGCGGCATGCTTTACCTGTACCTCTGCCTGGACGAATCTTCCCTAATATTTGCTTGCCTGACCTCATCAGCTACTTTACACCCTTCCTCGATATCACCTGCAAAGAAGTCCCTGCCTGTCCATGTTACCTAATTTCCCATCCTGAAACCCCCTCTCCATAGCACCCACAATCCTTTATCCTGCTCTATTTCTTCTTTATCCGTTGACATTCATCTCTTCTTAAGATACCACATAATGAACTTATGTGCCCCCATCCTTTACTTATTTGATAACCTTGCCATTTACTCTCTCCTCCCTCTCCCGGTGTGTATGTTCTACAAAGCAGACATTCTGCTCTTGTTCAACAATATCTTCAAATGCCTAGAGCAGTGGCTGGCACATAGTGAACCCTCAAAACATAATTTGTGAAAGCATAAATTAATATCGCGATGTGGTAAGCTCATAAAATTTTAAAACGCTCACATGGATAATTGAATAAACCGAACTGGGGATTTCAACGAATTAGAGGTTTGGGAATATGTGAGTTGAATATAGGAGGCATGGGATAGAAATGTGCCCCATTTCCAGAGCAAATAGGAAATAAAATGGGCTCAGCAAGGCAGGTGGGAACATGGATAAAATCCACAACTCCAAAGCCTCACATAATGTTCAAATATCTGGTCGCCACGTAGCCCCCACCAACTGAGCCACCAAGGCAAAATAATTAAGCTAAGAATCTAAAATTCTCTGGAAATGGCTCCATTGATTCCTTGCTGGTTAATCATTTTTAACTTCTAATTTTTTTTAAATTAAGCATTAAATGACAGGTTTAGTTGAACGCTTCATAGCTACAATTTTGTGTTAAAGAACAATCACCACAAATTTAATATTTTAGGTTTATGTAATTTTTAAAAGAATTTTGCCTGTTGCAGTAACAAATTAATTTTTTATTTCAATTTAAAGTAGCTAAATGAATAATTGTTTTAGACTGATAATTTTAACTCTAAATCCCACTAGGTTAAAAAAAATAGATCTTAAAAAAAACATAGAATCATCCAAGGCATAAGATTTCCCAGAGTTACTTTTGTACATGGGGATTTTATTTTTATTTTGGGTAAGGAAATTGATGCTTTTAAAATGAGAAGCAAATCCATTAAAATTATAGATTGTTTTTACAAATTAAAATATATTGAATTATTTTGTAAATTTGCCTTTAATGTGGTCATTAAAATGAATTGGGTTTATCAGGAGAAAAATGAGATATGTAGTTCAACTTAAAAAACTCAATGATGAATCGAAGCTTTAGAGCTTCTCATTTGACATTTAAGAAATGATTATTAATTTTTAAGGTAAAGTGTCTCTGAACCAATCTTTTCTGTGCACAAAAACATCCACAGTTTATGAAAAATGTCACCATGACACAAATGAGTTCATCAAAAAGTTGTTGATGTTATTTTGAAGGTTTTTTTAAGTTTATTTATTTATTTATTTCGAGAGAGTGTGTGTGTGGACAAGCAGGTGAGAGATAGACAGGGAGGGAGAGAGAGAATCCCAAGCAGACTTCACACTGTCAAGGCAGAGCCTGATGCAGGGCTTGATCTCAGGAACCTTGAGATCATGAACTGAACCAAAATCAAGAGTCAGAGGGGTGCCTGGGTGGCTCAGTCGGTTAAGCAATCGACTTCGGCTCAGGTCATGATCTCACAGTCCGTGAGTTCCAGCCCGGAGTGGGGCTCTGTGCTGACCGCTCAGAGCCTGGAGCCCGTTTCAGATTCTGTGCCTCCCTCTCTCTCTGACCCTCTCCTGTTCATGCTCTGTCTCTCTATGTCTCAAAAATAAATAAATATTAATTTTTTTTAAGAGTCAGAGGATTAACCAACTAAGGCACCCAGGCACCTAGAGTGATGTTATTTTGAAGAAGCAAGGAAGGGAAAGAGTGAAAATGAGGGGCTGATATTGGGGGAAGAAAGTGAGTCTTACAGGTGAAGAACTGGAACGAACATTACTTGTCCCACATGTACTCAGCCCAACAATGTGAGCTGCAATGGACAGGTATCCTGCACGCTGTCAGCTGTCCGCCTCACGTACCTGCCACATTTCTCCATTTTGCTGGCCAGGAATTGTTTGCAAAGTCTTAAGAGCTCACCATGAAACTCGGGGTGCCTGGGTGACTCCGTCTGTTGAGCTTCTGACTTTGGCTTAGGTCACAATCTCACGGTTTGTGGGTTCAAGCCCTGTGTCAGGCTCTGTTCTGACAGCTCAGAGCCTGGAGCCTGCTTTTAGGATTCTGTGTGTGTGTGTGTGTGTGTGTGTGTGTACCCCTACCACACTCACACTCTGTCTCTCTCTCTCTCAAAAATAAATAAACATTACAAAATAAAAATTAAAAATAAGACCTCACCACGAAACTCAAAACTTATAGACTATAATACCGCCAGGGGCTAACATCAACTAGTTAGAGGATGTAAACCAATAAATAAATGTCCCCCCAACCTCCTACCTATCCCTAGAATAAGTCCTAAGAGACTCCAGCATACAGGGTGCTAACTGGCTTAACGCAGCATTCTATACCAGTATTTCCTTCTATCATATCTTACTTTTTCCTGCCTTCTTGGATCACATCCTAAGTAAACAACTTGCACCTAAGTCCTGTCTCCAGCTGGACTTCTAAGGAAAGGCAAAGCAAAGACAATATACCAACAGACTCTCAAAAAGACTTCCAACTTCCACCCAAGCTGAGGTAACAGTGACTGGATTTACACACCTACTAAACATAACCAAAAACTGGACAAGAAGCAAGGACTTTCAGGATCTTGAACATCAAACAACGAGAGACAGTGACCACTAACAGATTAGAAATAAACAAAGGGAATTATTCAATCACCCTAGTAGACTGCCTGAAGACATTTTCCACAACAAGGGAAGGCAACCCAGGTGGAGCCTGGTGATGTCCCTGAACTGAGAAGGTAAAGCTGGATTGTGTGTGTGTGCGTGTGTGTGTGTGTGTGCACGTGTTGAGGGAAGCATGGCAGGTAGAGTTTGCGGGGATGCATATCATAAAGGGAGCTGCAACAAGAATCAGAGAAGCCTGCAGAGCATCCCTCTTGAGAATTCGGCTGAGTACTGAGCAGCACTCTTGGAAAACTAGCCAAGAAGCAGAAAAAAATTCCTTAAAAAATAGAAATCAGTGATTCTCAGAGCTCACGAAAAGCTGGGAATACCTACTATTCCCCATAACCAATGTGGAAGATTTCATACTGCACAAGACGTTGGATAGAGCACACATTAGTGAGGACAATTAGTGGCAGCCTAAATGCTGCTCTAATCTAGCCAGCCTAACAAAGCAGAAAAACGAAATCTGAGGGGCACCTGGGTGGCTCAGTTGGCTGAGTATCTGACTCTTGATTTCGGCTCAAGTCATGATCCCAGGATCATGGGATCAAGCGCCGTGTCAGGCTCTGTGCTGAGCGTGGAGCCTGCTTAAGATTCTCTCTCTCTTTCTCTCTCTCTCTTTCCTTCTGTCTCTCCCCAGCTTGTGTGGTCTCTCTCTCTCTCTCTAAAAAAGAAAAATAAATTTAAAAAAAAAACTGAAATGATCAACTATTTCCAAGTAACTTAAAGAATTCTGGAAGCAAAGCTTGGGAATATTGATAGGACTACAAAATATATCTGGTGCTCAACAAAGAAAAGTGAAGTGACATCCAACCACAGATGACCATGCACACAAGGGCAGGAAGATAAGAGCCAACATGAGGAAGAAAATAAACTAATAGAAATAGGCACAAAAATGACACTGTTGATAGAGTTAGTAGATAGAAAACATTAAAAGAGTTCTTATAATTATGTTCAGTAAGTTTCGAAAAAGGCAGGAAGGATGGGGCATATTAAATAGAGACATGGAAAATACGAAAAAAAGAACCAGATAGAATTTCTAAAGTGAAAGTCACAGCATCTGAAATATATGCACACACACACACACACACACACACACACACACGCATACTCAAAGGAGTTTAAATGAATTAGACATTGCCCAAGAAAAGATTAGTGTGCTTCAAGATATAGCGGTTGACACTGTCCAAAATGAAACAGAAACACTCAAAGCAGAGATAAACAGACACTAGAAAGCTGGGGCCTGAGAGATGTGTACCTTAACTTCTCAGAAGAGAGGAGCAAAAAGAAAGGCATACAGATATAAATTAGCACAAAGAAGGATGCCAATATCAGTAGACATTAGGGAAATGCAAAGTAAAACCCCACTAAGGTACGGCTACACACCTAGGGGAATGGCTAAAATTGCAATGACTGGCTCTTTACCAAGTCCCAGCATGGTTGCGGAGCAAGTGGAATTCTCAGATGCTGCTGTTGGGAATATAAAATGGCACAACCACTTTGGAAAACCGTCGTTACTTCTTATGAAGTTAAACATACCTACATGACCTGGTCATACCACTTTTAGATATTTACCCAGGAGGCATGAAAGCATGGATGCCTGTAAAAAGTCATATATAAGTGTTCATAGCACTGTTCTTCATCATCCCCTGACACTGAAACAACCCAAATGAATGGTCATCCTCAGGTGAGTGTATTAACAGAGTGTGGTATAATCCATATGATGGAATCCTATTCGGTAATAGCAAGGAATGGATTATTGATACATACAATATGGATCAATCTCAAAACAAATATGTTGAGTGAAAGAATTCCCCCAACCACCATCACACATAAAAAAGGTACATAATATGATTCCATACATATAAAGTTAAAAATTGAAACTAATATATAGAGACATAAAAATATCAGTGTTTGCCTATAGATGAAGGGGTAGGGGAACAGGTAGAGGTGGGAAAAAGTATCATGGGGCATGAGGATATTTTTTGTGTGAAAGATGCATTCACTATCTTAATTGTGGTAATGATGTAACGTGGATATACACACGACAAAACCTTATCGAATTGTCCACTGTAATAAACTATGAGTAGTTTATTATATGTCTATTATGTTTTAAAAGGCTGTTTACAGTTAAACGGGAATAATAATAAGGAATAAAGTAAGGAATTAATATCCAGAATATGGAAAGAACTTCTACAATTCAACAACAAAGCAAACAACCTGATTTCAAAATGGGTAAAGGACCTGAATAGACATTTCTCCAAAGAAGGCATACAAATGTCAATAAAGACATAAAAAAGATGTTGAACATCGATAATCATTAGGGAAATGCAAATCAAGCCATAAGATACCGCTTCACGTCTACTGTTAATAAAAAAAGAAAAAAGAAAAAAAAAACAAACGTTACAAGGATATGGAGAAATTGGAACCATGCATTGAAGCGGGGTATGTAAACTATTGCAGAACGGTGGCTCCTCAAAACATGAAACAGAAATACCATAAGGTCTAGCAATTACCCTTCTGGGTACATACTCAAAAGAATTGAAATCAGGGATATGAAGAGCAATCCACAAGTGCTAAACTGTGGAAGCAATCCAAGTGTCCACTGATGACTGAATGAAGAAACGTGGTACATACATATAATGGAATCTTATGCAGCCTTCAAAGAGAATGAGATGCTGACATGCTACGACATGGATGAGCCTTGAAAACATTCTGCTAAATGAAACAAGCCAGTTAATGAAGAAAAAATACCAGTGTTTGAGTCCAGTGAGTTTGACCTCTGTGAGCCTTCAAATTCACAGAGAGAAAGTAGACACCAGAGGCTGGAGGGAGCAGGGGAATGAAGAATTATTGTTGAATAAGTACAGAATTTCAGTTTTGCAAGATGAAGAACGTTCTGGATGTGGAATTGGTGATGGTTGTCCAACAGCGTGTATGTCCTTAATGTCCTCAACTATACACTTAAAAATGGTTGCAGTGGTGAATTTTATGTTATGTATATTTTACCACAATTTTTTAAAAGCTGTTTAGGGAGAGGAGTCAACATGGCAGAGAAGTAGGGAGACCCAAAGTTCCCTCATCCCTCAAACACAGCAGTATTGAGGCCAGAAGACTTGGAATTCCAGGAGTCCAGGCTGTAAAGTGACAGAAACATCTCCTGGGGCCCACGGGGACAACTTTGTAGCGCCATAGGTGTGTGATTATGAACTGGGAGAGATAAAATGGGCATTGTAGGCATGGAGGGGAGGGGAGTCCCTACCCTTCTCAAGCTGTTCCAAAAATTAAAAATGGAAGGAAAGCTTCTGGACTCATTCTATGAAGCCAGCATCACCTCGATTCCCAAACCCGAGACCCCACGAAAAAGGAGAAGTACAGGCCAATATCCCTGATGAACATGGGTGCAAAATTTCTCAACAAGATACTAGCAAATCGGATTCAACAGTACGTCCAAAGAATAATTCACCACAATCAAGTGGGATTCATTCCTGGGCTGCAGGGCTGGTTCAATATTTGCAAATGTAATACATCACATTAATAGAAGAAAGGATAAGAACCATACGAACCTGTCAATAGATACAGAAAAAAACATTTGACAAAATACACAATCCTTTCTTAATAAAAACCCTCAAGAAAGTAGGGATAGAAGGAACATACCTTAACATCATAAAAGCCATATATGAAAAGCCCACAGCTAATATCATCCTCAATGGGGAAAAACTGAGAGCTTTCCTCCTGAGATCAGGAACATGACAGGGGATTTCTACTGTCACCACTGTTGTTTAACATAGTGTTGGAAGTCCTAGCCTCAGCAATCAGAAAACAAAATGAAATAAAGGCATCCGCGTTGGCAAAGAAGAAGTCAAACTTTCACTTTTCACAGATGACATGATAATCTACATGGGAAACCCGAAAGACTCCTCCAAAAAGCTCCTAGAACTGATACATGAATTCAGCAAAGTTGCAGGATACAAAATCAATGTACAGAAATCGGTTGCATTTTTACACACCAATAATGAAGCAACAGCAAGAGAAATAAAGAAACTGAGCCCATTCACAACTGCGCCAAGAATCATAAAATACCTAGGAATAAACGTAACCAAAGATGTGAAAGATCTGTATGCTGAAAACTCTAGAAAACTTATGAAGGAAATTGAAGAAGACACAAAGAAATGGAAAAACATTCCATGCTCATGGACTGGAAGAACAAATATTGTTAAAATGTCAATACTACCCAAAGCAATCTACACATTCAATGCAATCCTAATCAAAATTGCACTAACATTCTCAAAGCTGGAACAAACAACCCTAAAATTTGTATGGAACCACAAAAGACCCTGAATAGCCAGAGTTATGTTGAAAAAGAAAACCAAAGATGTAGGCATCACAATCCTGGATTTTAGCCTCTACTACAAAGCTGTAATCATCAAGGCAGTATGGTACAAGCATAATAGACCAATGGAATAGAATAGAGAACCCGTAATTGGACCCACAAATGTATGGCCAACTAATCTTTGAAAAATCTTTTTCCAATGGAAAAAAGACAGTCTTTTTAGCAAATGGTGCTGGGAGAACTGGACAGCAACATGCAGAAGAATGAAACTGGACCACTTTCTTATACAATGCACAAAAATAAAATCAAAATGGATGAAAGACCTAAATGTGAGAGAGGAAACCATCAAAACCCTAGAGGAGAAAACAGGTAACAACCTCTTTGACCTCAGCTGCAGTAATTTCTTGCTCAACACATCTCCAAAGGCAAAAGAATTAAAAACAAAAATGAATTATTGGGACCTCATCAAGATAAAAAGCTTCTGCACTGCAAAGGAAACAATCAACAAAACTAAATAGCAACCAACAGAATAGGAGGAGATAGTTGCAAATGACATATTGGATAAAGGGTTAGTATCCAAAATCTATAAAGAACTTACCAAACTCAACACCCAAAAAACAATCCAGTGAAGAAATGGGCACAAGACATGAATAGACACTTTTCCAAAGAAGACATCCAGATGGCCAACAGACACGTGAAAAGATGCTCAACGTCACTCATCACCAGGGAAATACAAATCAAAACCACACTGAGATACCACCTCACACTGGTCAGAGTGGCTAAAATGAACAACTCAGGAAACTACAGATGCCGGCGAGGATGTGGAGAAAAGGGAACCGTCTTGCACTATTGATGGAATGCAAACTGGTGCAGCCACTCTGGAAAACAGCGTGGAGGCTCCTCAAAAAAAAAAAAAAAAATGAAAAATAAAACTACCCTATGACCCAGCAATAGCACTACTAGGAATTTATCCAAAAGATACAGGAGTGCTGAGTCATAGGGACACATGTACCCCAATGTTTATAACAGCACCTTCAACAATAGCCAAATGATGGAAAGAGCTCAAATGTCCATCAACTGATGAATGGATAAAGAAGATATGGTTTATATACACAACGGAATACCACTTGGCAATGAGAAAGAATGAAATCGTCCCATTTGCAACAACGTGGATGAAACTGGAAGGTATTACCCTGAATGAAATAAGTCAATCAGAGAAAGACAGATACCTGTTTTCACTCATATGTGGAAACTGAGAAACTTCACAGAAGACCATGGGGGAAGGGAAGGGGAAAAAATAGTTTCAGAGAGGGAGGCAAACCATAAGAGACTCTTAAATACAAAGAGCAAACTGAGGGTTGATGGGGGCGGCGAAGAAGGGGGGAAATGGGTGATGGGCATTGAGGAGGGCACTTGTTGGGATGAGCATTGGGTGGTGTATGTAAGCGATGAATCACGGGAATCTACCCCCAAAACCAAGAGCATCCTGTATACACTGTATGTCAGCGAACTTGACAATAAATTATATAAAAAATTAAAAAAAATAAAAGATAGCACTTTGCCTTAAATAAATAAATAATAAATAACTAGAAAACGAAAAAAGCCTCCAAAACATACTCTTAAATGAAAAGAACAAAGTTAAGAACAGTGTATATAACATGTCCGCTTGCATTTTTAAAAAGCACAGACGCACACATACACACGCCGATGATTTTCAGCAGTAGCCTCTGGAAGGGCGCACAGTAAACAGCAGCGGTGGTTGTTTCCGGCTGGAAACTTCAGGGACTTGGGGACAGGTGTGGGAAAGAGACTGATGTTTCACTGTACCTACATACTTAGACCCTTTTTGAAACGTCGTGTCATGTGCTTGGATTACCTACTTAAAACAAAGTCAGAATTAAAGAAAAAAAAAAAAAGGCTGTTCAAAAATAAGGAAGAAAAATACAGTTAGGGCCATTGTCAAGTTGTTACCTATGTCGCTGATATCGTTAAGAATGGGAGAAAGTAGAAGGTGACCCTCAGAAAGAGTCACTGCATGAGGGATGTGAGCTAGTGTTCAGAAGGTAATTGCATCAGAGTGCCGTAGGGAACTCTGTGGTGTATTCTCTCACAACTGCATGGGATTCCAGAAGCAAAGTCATGGCCACCCACAGGCCCAGGAGCAAGGCTGGGAATAAATGTAAAACAAACATTTCCATATTTTTCTCTATTCCCAACAAATCCCGAGATTCTGTTGGTCCTCGCCTGTAGGAAATGTTGACACCAAAGGCAGCAAGAGGGAGATTTATATTATATTTGCTAGTATCTGGGTTCCCACACTATCCAGCTGCATAATGCACATCAAAATAATTTCCTAATGAGCCTTGATCATTTTTGTCTCTCCACGCTGCCTGTTTTCCATAGCCTCTGTCTGAAGCTTCTATGATGACAGATCTAGTCGTGAATTAAAACTCTGGGTAGGACTCACTCTTAGTTCCTCTGTGCTTTTCTGGAAGACGTTTCCGATTTTATTCTGTTAAGTTTCTTAGCAGTAAAAATTTGGAAACTAATTAATTTCGGATCTATCAAAAGCATCTACCTTTCAGTCACCATATTTATTTTTACCTTCTATGAAAGTTTTATTCCTCCCTAAGGCATCTTTCTTTGAATGATCTCACATCCAACAGAACTTTATTTGTCCCACTTACTGCCTCTTACCTTTCCTCAGAGCCAGTACCCCTCAAAATTTCCCAGGCTTGCCCCCTAAGAGCGCGGACCCTTCTTTTTGCACAGTAGCATTTATGTCATCTTGGAAATTACCAACTCAATGGCTGAAATATCCTCTAGTAATTTTCTTGATGTCTCTTCCTATATCTGTCCAGTTGTATGATTGTTCAGCCAATGAAATCTCTCAATTGTCATTTTGACCTCCTTACCCGCAGCTTTTGGAAGGGGGTTTTTAATGATTTTCATGATTACCAATCAATAACATTTACTGAGTACCCATCATCTGCCAGGCTCTATTCCAAGCACTATGCCTATATTAATTCTATCAATCCACTCAACAATCACCATGGAAATAGATACAATTACTAGCCTCATTTTCTAGGTTAGCATACCAAGAAATAGAGAAGTTAAACACACCAGACTACTCCACAGTTTGATTCTCATAAGTCCTTTAAAAACATAGTCCTAATAACCAGCAACATATCCCATACCCTCCCTCCCCCTCCCCCACATCCCCTTTAAGCCCCTCTTTTAAAGCAATTAGGGCAAAGGATATATTCTTTTTTGTTATTGTTGTTCCTAGAAATCTCCAAAAGATATCTTTTCTTCACTTACGTCCTGGTAATCCTGCAGCGGCTGTCTAACATTTTTAAAGGATTTTTTTAATGTGTTTGTTTGAAACATCTTGTAATCTTTCTTCTGATAGATGGCTTTCCACTGCTGCTCAGACAATGTAATTCCTACAGGAAGAGAACTCTGGTCATTACATGTCTTTAGGGATTTAGGAGAGGAGGCACTCTGAATCTATGATTCATTCTTTCAGAATTTTTCTCTCTCTCTCCGTCTAGGTGGTGACCTCAGCATCACCAGGTCCTTTATGCTTTCACGTAAATAAATGAAATGACTCAGGCCCCATAATAAGTGTTGGTCAGAGCTTAAGTTTCTCCTAATTATCTCTAGCTCCGAGCTCTGAGAACTGCCTCTCTTGATTTTTCCAGTTCCCTTTGATCTTTCCTCCAGTAGCCGTACCTTCCCTCTACCCCATGATGACCTAAAGTCATACAGTCTCTTTTCATCTTGATTTCCAGCAAACGCTACCCTCAGAAGGCAATTTTAAGGAACAGGCTTTCATTGAAGATTCAAGAAGTTAACACCAGTATGTTATGTAGAAACCTAAGAGAACCTAAAACTTAAAATTGAGTATTACTTATCTCTTTAACAGCCTCTCAACCACTCCCACTGCGGGGGATTTTTCACTTCCAGAACCGCTACACCTCTAGACCACTCACTCATTCCCTTTCTCAATAACTGCCAAAGTAAGCTCAAATGCTGTCCCTGCGTGTTAGGCAAGGCAACATGTAGTTATCAAAATTTTTGCTAAAATTAATAATGAGAATTTTCGACCTATTTAAACTAAAAATCAATGATTACATGTGTGGGGAGAGGGGGATTTTGGCTCAGATAAGGTTGAAAATTGCTTAAAGATACAAAGATCCCTCCCCTGGAAGACGTCTGCCAGCCTTTGCTGTGCCATTGTGAGCTCTGTTCGGTAGGGAGATCTTGTAGGAACAGTACCACTCAGCACGCAATTGGGATACTCTCTTTTTAAGTTTCTTTACCTAGAAGTTTCTTCCAGGTGGTCACTGTGTTTAGATCTTCAGAACTTCAAGGACAATGCCTGATACACGGTGGGTCCTCAATAAATCTTGGATAAATCTAAAAAATATATAATGAATGAATAAATGAATGACAGAAGAAAGAATCTGAGTTTCCTGTAACCCACTTCTGTTTTAGATTTATTGGTTCCCTTTAAGAATTATGGATTTTACGCAGGAGAATTATGATTATTGTCTGGTAAGATAACTGGGCCATCCCTCTCCAGTTTGAAAAGGAGATGGCCTCTAAAAAAAAAAAAAAAATAGATATATATATATATATATATATATATATATATATATATATATATCGCGAAAGCATCATGCTTCCAACTGGCATTATGTGACCCTCCACTTAATGCAAATCTAAGTTGAAATAGAGGATATTTAGTTACAGAAAGGAAAGAATGAAGGATATTTGACTATGGAAGAGAAAGCAATAACTTCCACAAACTGAGACATGGAGAACAAAACAAGCCATCTGACTACACACGTTGCCTCTCAGGTCCTCTTGGGATCGAGGGGCTAAGACTGTTAGTATAAACGCAGGATCCTCAAGCCCAAAGGGAGATTTCTTCTGGTAACAAAGTTAATTGGTAGCGTCTGCCCATGATCGCCGGCCTGCTTACGGATGTATTTACCACAGAACCATGAAGTCATATCCAGATCTGCTTGTTTTTCTCCTCACAAGAGAAACGTATAGATATGCAACCAATTAACTGATGTTATTACACGCAGCTAAGATGAGGGCTTCCTCCTGTACGCATTGACATTTGCCAACAAGGTAGATCGGTCTCAGCCCCTTACAAGCTCCCCCTCAGAGAGGGGGAAAAATATTCAAAGTTTCGGTCTTATCTTTCCTAATCCAAATCACCATAAACACTCACCACGACACTCATCGTTTAGGCCAATTGTATATAATAAAATATTTGTTTCGCGAAAGAAAAGAGACTATGGCACGTCGTGAGGACGTTGTGTCTACTTAAGTGTCTGTTGTGGCTAAGTACTACATGTGATCAAATGTGTTAATGACTGAAAAGAATGCACACAACTCCAAGTCCTTCTTCTTCCATTTGATGGAGGACCAGTAGACGCCAAAGGGAGAATGATACTAGACCCAGGGCTAAATCTCAGCTGACTCCATCCAGTGTCTACCGCACACTTTATAACACAGTGCAAAAACAGCTGTAGAAGAAAGGCAAATTGTAATAGATGCTTAGACAACAATGAGAAAACGCAACGTACTGAAAGATTACTAAGACAATAATTTTCCAAAAAGCTTCAGTTTTTCTATGAAGGTATTCAAAAAAATTGATGAGGAGTGGAGGTCACGCAAGCATGGATATTGTTTGAGTTTTCTGGGGGTTGAGAGCCCCAGAAACCAACTTCAATGCCAATTACTGCTGAACCCGGTAGGAAATGAAGTTACCAATTTCTTTTAGAAGTCGAAGAAACTAAATGTAGATAGAGAAGGTGAATTGATCACATTTTCCTCGATTGTCATGATAATCCAGATGGACAATACATAAACGTTCAATAGATTTCATTTATTGATTCATTTTGATTGATAGATGGACAGATAGGTAGGTAGGTAGGTAGATAGATAGATCTCAATGAGAAAATTCAAAAAAAAAAGTGGAAGGTGGATGTTGGCCAACTTAAAGAACAAGATAAAATCATAAAGTAGATTCTTAGAAATGTATGGGACACCTGGGTGGCTCAGTCAGTTAAGTGTCCAACTTCGGCTCAGGTCATGATCTCACAGTTCGTGAATTCGAGTCCCACATCGGGCTCTGTGCTGACAGTTCAGAGCCTGGAGCCTTCTTTGGATTCTGTGTCTCCCTCTCCCCTGCTCACACCCTGTCTGTCTCTCTCTCTCTCAAAAATAAAAACAAACATTAAATTTTTTTTAAATAAATTTAATTCATAAAATTGGTTAAACATTGTAAAGTCTTACTTACAATGAACAATCTTGCAGTTTTGATACTGATGTATCACACGTACTGGTATCATTAAAGGTTGGGTGCTTTCTCCCAAATATATTTTCTTGCTAAAATGAAGTCATTGAGAGACTACGCCAATATACGGAAGATTTTATAAGAACACAAGTGTATCTTTTGTTTGGGGAAATGATTTGGGGGAAAAGTTCTTATCTTATACTCAGGTATACATTACAAATACGAAACTAAACAAAATGCCTTAGCTCCCTATGTTTTGGAGAATATTTTGTTAGGAACCATGATACAAGTGAGCCATATTTCCCAAAGCATTGAAAAGCAAACGGAAGAAGTAATTATGATGTGTTAGGCAACTTGATAAAGTCTGCATTTGAAGGTTTATTGGGTCATAGTCAACACAAATTGGAAGAATTAGAGCCCGAGGGTAGGAAAATCAATTGAAAACCAACTGCACCAGTCCAAGATGAATCGTACAAAAGCCTAAACTAGGAGAGTGAGAAGAAAGAAAAAAACTAAATGATTAAGTTTAATTCAAAGACTTCAAAGGCAGCAATAATTAGGCAGATAACTTATGCGAAATATTTGAAGAGCAAGGTCTAATATGCATCTGATTATTCTAGCCCAGGACATTGACAGATTCTGTTTTTAATAAGAAGAGAGAAACTTCTGTAATAACTTATTGCCACCTCTATGAGAGCCAGGAATTGATTGTTGGGATCTGTCACATCCCGGGAAAAATTAGTTTTTTATAGTGAAAACTGGGTAAGGGGGATTTATGGATAGACTCAAAACTTCTCCTTTAAAAGCAGTTGTGGGGGCGCCTGGGTGGCTCAGAGGATTAAGCGACTGACTCTTGATTTTGGCTCAGGTCATGGTCTCATGGTGTGGTTGGGGAGACTGAGCCCAGCAGGGGACTCTGTGCTAACAGCATGGAGCCTGCTTGGGAATCTCTCTCTGTGTCTTTCCCTCCCGTTCTCAAAATAAATAAATAGACATTTGAAAAATAGCCATGCAAAAGTTGAACTCTGAAAGAAATTTTACGCACGTTTTTCCAGGTCTAATTTACATTTAGCGAAGCTCACTGTTTTTCCAAATGTGCCCTGCAAAGAGTTTCGAAGAACATGACGAGTCACATAGTTTCTGATAAAACTGAAATACAGATCATTTCCATTTCTCCACAAAGGCCTTTTGCATCACTTTTCAATCAGTCCCTTCCCCCATTTTGGCCCTTGGTGACTGACAACGTGATTCTGTCCCTACAGTTTTGGCCTTTTCTAAACTGTCATCTAAATGAAATGACAAGCCATGTAGCTTTTGTGCCATTTTTCCTTAGCCTTGGTGATCTCGACCAGCTTCCTGTGGCCGCAGGAATGGTAACTAATCCGTTCAGCAGCTGATAGATATTTGAGCTATTTCCAACTTTTGGCAATTATGAAAAAATCTGCTGTAAACATTCATATACAGGACTTTTTACAGACATAGCTTTTCATTTCTTTTGAATAAACACCTAGGACTGAAATTGCTGGATGGATCATATGGTAAAGACATGTTCACCTTACCAGAAACTACAAGATATTTTTTCTACATATTGAAATGTTTCATAACCTGATTCTAAAATTACAAAGCCTCTGAAAGTGAATGTAGGAGAAAGTCTATAGGACTTCAGGTTAAGGAAAGACTTCTTTTAGATAGATGAGGAGAAACACTATCCTTTTGAAAAACATATAAATTGGAATCAGTCAAAATAGAACTTTCATTCTTTGAAAGACACTGCTAAGAAAATGAAAAGACCAGCCACAGACTGGGAGAAAATACTTGCAAAACATCTATCTGATAAGGGATGTGTATCCAAATTATATAAAAAATTCTTATCGCTCAATAATAAGAAGCAGGCCAAATAAAACTTAGGCAGAAGATTTTAATAAACACTCATTGGAGAAAAGATCAGATGGTAAAAAAGGACATGAAAAGATGTTCCACATCATTGATCACTAGGGAAATGCAAGTTAAAACCGTGATTAAGTACTGATATACACCTGTTAGAATGCCTAAATTAAAAAAAAAACAAAGTGCAGGTGTAGATAAAAAGCAAATGGAACGTTCATAAAGCTTCTCGGCCTCTTTATATTTTGTCTCTAATGGCAGATTGATTCTTGCGAGAGAAGAATAGTCTTCTTTTGAGAGACAGGATATTTTCCTCTATAATATTGCCTAGGAGTCTTTTGGAATCAAGCAGACAAAATTCTTCCATTTTTAACAGGCTTGTTTTGCATAAGACACTTCTCTGAAGACCCATTAATTATAATAAATCTATGTTGGAAATCAAGGTTCTCCTAAGTACTGCTATAATAGATATGTTCAGTTTGAGAGGCAGAGACAGAAAGAGAGGGAAGGAAGAAGGAAGAGAGAGGGAAGGGATAAGGCAGAGAAGGAGGGAAGGAGAAGAAACAGACCGTGTTCTAATCCAGAGGCTTTAATAGCATAGAGCTACATGTGCATATTGGGATTTTGAATCTGTGGTTGTGAACCAACCCAATACTACAGGGAAATTTTTAAAATGTTAAACTACTTTACTGCTATAGACGGGCTTATGTTCAGAATAATACCCTTTGACACTTCCTTTTTTTTCCATTTAACTTTTATACAACAAATCTTTGGGCTACAGGTTACATTTTCATTGTATCTCCTCAGTGCACTGGCCAATAAATAAGTACATGCACAAAAAGGCAAAACTAGGGTCCCTTTAATATGTGGTATATCAGACCCTAAAAGTACCAAAGAGCTCTGATTTAAAAAAAAAATTCTATACACCTAACCCACATCAAAATAGACGTTTCTGCCTGAATGGAAAATTTGGCAAGAGTTGTTTGGGCATTTATGTAACCTTCCATTTGCTTTACCTACATATGTCCCCACTGATACCTACTGCCGGGCTAAGCAGAATTTAGATCTGGAATTTGCAGAGTCAGTACTAAAGCGCAGAAAGTGAGCAGCAGGTTCAGTTGCTGGTAAAGACCCAGGTCACAAGGGTGGGTGGGGGCAGCCAGGGGTCAAGGAAATTCAGAGCCAAGTGGGGCAGACGCCACGGTCAAGAACTAGAGCCAAGATGTCATCAGGAGCTCAGGATGCATCCACAAGGACACAAGACAGGCAACAGTATCTAGAAAGATCAAATTTTGCAGCGTGCTCTAGGAAACTTTTATAGGTTAACGTGACTGAACGAACTCCTCTAACATCATAAAGATACCATCTTGACGATAAAACCCTAGGCTTGCCGAATATCTTTCTGTTATTGTTTTGGCTGTTTATAATGATTATTATCTCTATCAAGAGCACAACGATACAGCTCATTTTATATCTTCATCACTCCTTTCTTCAACCGGATCATGGTAAACTCTTGAGATTCAAGTCATATTTACTTTTGCACATCTCGTCTGGACATGTGGGCACATTACAAGATTAGATAACTGATAAAATACTTGTTGACTGAACTTTTTTCACTCATAACTAGAAAAGTGATGCTATTTATATGCCAAAGAAGAAGCACAACTATGTGCAAAACATATAGTTTGGATTCTGGCATTTTTCACTAAGAATCTTGGGAATCACCTACGTTTGATGAGCCCCAGTTGCTACATCTGCAAAATACAAACAAACAGTACTTTTCCTCCCTGAACATCAAAACCTAGGCCAAAATGTTATCCGATAGCCACAAAAATGAAACAGACTTCTAGAACACTAGAAGAGATCTACATTAGTTGTTGGGGGAATTGGATTCGAGGTCCTGAACCTTCCACAATGGAGCTGTGTCTCTGTAGAAAATACAGCATGCATTTAAAGGCAATTCCACTGCCAGAGACTGGGGGGGGTGGGGGTGGGGACAGCATCAGAACGGACAGCACCATGAATCCCACCCATTTCAGTGCGATGCCTAACAAATTGCTCTCCATTACTGTGAGGCCCTAGACCTTGGGCCTCCTTTACCTTAATTCTACAACTTACATGAAAATGGACAAACTGCACTGGTGACATATGAGAGTTTACAATGGCTCAGAAAGAAATTGTTGGAAGAAGGAGCACATATAGAAAGATCAGATTCGTTGGTAAAGGAACCCGATTTCACATTCCACTTTCATGACGACGTGTTGGTCTAAACACATTTCTTCTTCCTAAAGAAATTTCCTTTTGAATCACCAACAAAAGATGGCACGTCAACATGCAAATGGAATGAAATAAAGACATTGCATAGGGACATGTACTATCCATGGCCAGGAAGGTGAAGAATCTCTGGATGGTACCAAGTGGATATCACTCATCACTAAACTTGAGGCAAGCAAAGTTACCCTAAAGATTAAGTGTAATGTATTTTTTCAATAAAATAGCCCAAAGCTCAGGGTCGATAGAAGAGATGACAAGGACGTCATGTGGAAGATTGCAGAGTAAGTTCAAGAATGGTCCCGTTCCGCAAACTGGTGCCGCCGCTCTGGAAAACAGTGTGGACGTTCCTCAAAAATTCAAAGCAGAACTACCCTATGACCCAGCCATAGCACTACTAGGAGTTTACCCAAGGGATACAGGAGTGCTGATTCATAGGGGCACAGATACCGCAGTGTTTTAGCCCTTTCGACAGTAGCCAAATTATGGAAAGAGCCTACATATCCATCAACCGACGAATGGATAAAGAAGATGTGGTTTATATATGCAATGGAATACTACTCGGCAATGAGAAAGAATGAAATCATGCCATTTGCAGCAACGTGGGTGGAACTGGAAGGTATTATGCTAAGTGAAATAAGTCAGTCAGAAAAGGACAGATATCAGATGTTTTCACTCATACGTGGATCTTGAGAAACTTCACAGAAGTCCATGGGGGAAGGCAAGGGGGGCAATAGTTACACACAGAGAGGGAGGGAGGCAAACCACAAGAGACTCTTAAACACAGAGAACTGAGGGTGGGGGAGGGAGGGGAGAGAGGAAAATGGGTGATGGGCATTGAGGGCAGCACTTGTTGGGATGAGCACTGGGTGGTTGTATGTAAGCCAACTGACAATAAATTCTATGTAAAAAAAATTATCCCGTTCCCAAATGCACCTGACCAGAGCATTTCCACCAGGCGTGGATGTGGCTTGGGCTGGCTGCTAAGAAAAGTGGGAATTCTGCCAAAGCAGACCTCGGTTATTGGTGTTAGGAGAGAAAGAAAAGATAAACGGTTCTCCAGCTAACTTCCAGCCACAACACACACGCAGGGTAAAATGACTCAGCACAGCAATACCATCCCCAGAAACTTTCATTTCCAAAGTAAATCCTTCCTTATACTCTTTCCACGGGAAACTAAAATTCCAGCCGGAAGCAAACACCCCTAATATCCTATCATCAGAAGACAAACGTTTGTTTGGTTTAGAACGTAGACACCAGGAGAAGACTGGTGAAGAACTCTGACGACTGTCCCATAGCCAGGAAAGCAAAATGGCTTCTCCAAGCATTACTGTTTGGTTTTCCTACAGTAAAGAAAAAATATAATGATACAAATAATGGTAATAATAATAGTAATAATAATAATGTTTTAAATAAAAACAAAGAAAACAACACAGAGCAAAAAATCCACGTGTTGGTATTGCTAACACATGCCTCTAGCAAAGCAAATTGATTTCCTACAGAGCTAAGGTAAACATATTCACCTGTTGACACAGGTACATGACTCAGCTCAGAGCTTTTGAAAGAATCCGTGTCAGCTGCAAAATATGGATCCACACCATCAATTCTAAGAATTGGCACTGGTGTTAGATAATGTGACATTGGAGGACATTCGCTATCCTGACAAGAAGCTCAAACAAAGACAATAATCGCCTTTCTGTAATGACACGGTTAACATAGGAAAATAGAAAGAATGTTAGTATTCTCAGTGGAAATTGAAACCATATTGCATCCATAAATCAAGAGCAGAATACTATGACAAATGAATCAAAAAAAAATCAGGGGAATTTTTAAAATGTGACTGCTGACATTTTAAAGCATTCAGTCTTAGCCATGGAATACACGGTGGATGCGGACATTTTTTTTTCTTTCTTTTCCAATAGAAAATGCGTTGCACTGTATTAAAAAATCTACCCACCTGCACGTGCTCTCCTCCCAAGGAAAGTTGGATGACAGTAACAACGAACAAAAAATAAGTTAGTATTTTGAACAAATATAATACATAAAAGCAAACTTTTTTCTTTAAATACTAATACAATTGGAACTTTCTTGCAAACGTTCCCAAGAATAAAGAAATGAATGGAGGAAAAGTAACCATAGAGACAAAAAGGATAAAATGCTGTATGGGAGTAAAGTATAACATTATATTGATAAGTTTGTGAATACACATTTTTTTTTTTGGAAAATATAAACGACCAACCTCACCTAACAAAAGATTCAGAAAGCCTGAGTCAAAAACAGGGGCACCAGATGCCGTAAGACTTCACCAGTAGGTTTTAGCAAAGCGTCGATTTTGTGTGTGTGTTTATTCCAGAGCAGATAAACACATGACCCATCAAATTTTTTTTTTTAAACATTTATTTATTTTTGAGACAGAGAGAAACAGAACATGAATGGCAGAGGGTCAGAGAGAGAGGGAGACACAGAATCTGAAACAGGCTCCAGGCTCTGAGCTGTCAGCAAAGAGCCCGACACGGGGCTCGAACTCACAGACCGCGAGATCGTGACCTGAGCTGAAGTCCGCCACTTAACCGACTGAGCCACCCAGGTGCCCCTCAAATATTTTTTATAAAGTTGCTATGACTCTAATATCCAAGGAACAAAGATGGCATAAAAACTATGACAGATAGGGTCATCTGTGTGACTCGGTTGAGTGTCCTACTCTTGATTTCGTCTCAGGTCATGATCCCAGGGTTGTAGGATCAAGCCCCACGTTGGGCTCCATGCTGAGTGTGGAGCCTGCCTGGGATTCTCTCTCCCTCTACCCTTCTCCCCCCATTTGCAAGCACTTGTGCGCTCTCTCTCTGTCTCTCTAAAAAAATATAATAGATCAATATCACTTGCATATGGATGAGTCATTAATATCCTAAAATTATTAGCTCATAAGTTCCAACAGAAGTAGAAAAATACTTTATCAAGAAAAAGTTGTTCATTTGTTCAAAGAATATAAGGATGGTTCAATATTGAGAAATAGAATGATGTAACTTATTGCACATTAATAGAGAATGCTAAAATAAGGCATTTAATAACATTAAGCATTCATTACAAACCAATACCTCACACTTATCATTTCTATTGTTAACTAATGTGCTGTAAGTCCTTGTCAATGCTATTTGTTAACAAAAATAGGTTAGATGTATAAATATTGAAGTGATACACAAAAACTATCTACCTGGAAAGCCAAAAAGCATGAGGTGGAAAATATGAGAACAGCAAGCTTGTACAATGTTGTCAGATTTTTTAAAGAAAATATATAAAAATCAATAGCACTTAAGTAATAATGATCAATTATAGCATATTAAAATTGTTTGTAAATATTATATAAGGTTAGCGCTAACATGAAATACAGCCAAAAGGTAAAAAAAAAAAAAAAAAAAAAAAAAAAAAAGATAAAATAAAATACAAAAGGAGGTTGAATAAGCAAAAGGATAGATTTTGTACAATGGAAAGACTCAATGTTATAACGATTGAATTTGCCAAGTATTTGTACATATTCAGTGTGGGTTCCATCAAAATTGCTGCTGTATTTTCTGGAAGTATTTTTATCTTTTTTTGTTCTAGAGTTCACCTCCAGTAAGAAATGATTGGCATAAACAATAAAACACTGATTTTAAAAAGTCATTTAAAAGCTCATAGCCAGGGGCACCCGTGTGGCTCAGTCAGTTAAGCATCTGACTCTTGGTTTTGGCTCAGGTCATGATCTCACGGCTGGTGGATTGGAGGCCAACATCGGGCTCCCTGCTGACGGCACAGAGCCTGCTTGGGATTCTCCCTTTGTCCCTCTCTCTTCCTCTCCTGTGGTTTCTCTCTCTCAAAATAAATATCTCAACTTAAAAAAAGAATGTAAAAGCTCCTGTCGCATCATGGCACGTCCCTCTTGAAATACTCCAAAGGCTGGTTTTTGTTTAAATCCATGGTAAAGAAGACCCTAGCTTCCCATCCATCTTCTGCATTTTCATCCCGGTGCTGCTGTGCAATCACACAACACTGCCACGTGAGCTCCTGTAGGACGCAGAATAATGAGTCCCCAGATATGTTCCTACCCTCATCCCTGGAACCTATCAATGTGTTTGATTATGTGACAAAGGGGATTAAGACTGCAGTTGGAATTTAGGTTGTTAATCAGCTGACCTCTTCCAAAGCGTCCTGTCTAAATCGACAGCCTTTTGACACTCCACCTTATTTCGTTTCCGGAAGTTGGTACAAATTGTGATTGTATTTCATCCTTGTTTGTTATCATCATCCCTCTTCACTAAGTTCCACGTAAGGGCCTTATCTGTCTTGCTCCATGCTATATCCCCGATTCTTCATGCTGTGCTTAAAACATATGTAAAACTGAGTAAATAAATGAATATACAAGGAACACACAGTAGTAAAATCATATGATAATGGCACACAAAAGTCTGTAGAAATCAACAGGCAAGATAAGAGCCCAGAGACAGCAGGACAGATTTATGAATCTCCAGGATACAATAAAAATTTTACTTTAAAACTGTGAGTAAAAAATGCACTCGCTAATATATTGGGTACAGAATAACTATCCTTTAAAAGTATTATACGCTCTTGCTATGCTCTAGATGGATTTAAGACTTAAATGTAAAAACAAAAGAATACTTTTATAGCTTTAGAATAAAAAAGGCCTTTTTCATTATTTTCTTAACGTGTATTTATTTTTGAGACAGAGAGAGAGACAGAGAGACAGAGAGAGAGAGACAGACAGAGTGCGAGCCAGGGAGGGGCAGAGACAGAGGGAGACACAGAGTCTGAAGCAGGCTCCAGGCTCTGAGCTGTCAGCACAGAGCCCCCCAACGGGGCTCAAACTCACAGGCCATGACATCATGACCTGAGCCGAAGTTGGACGCCTAACCGACCGAGCTACCCAGGTACCCTTAAAAAATAATCACATGAAACTCAGAAACAATTAAGAGAAAAGGTTAATACATTTGAGAATCTAATAACTTAAATGCTCAAACAGCAAATAGGCCCCTAAGCCAAACTGGCAAATACCAGAAAGAAAATTTAAAAGCAGTGGAAAACATTTTTGCGATGCATTTTACAGACGTTACAATAAGAAAATATTGAAAAAGCCTACAAATTAGTAAAAACATGTACTAATAGTCTTAGGTTCAAAAATGGAAAAGAACAGGAGCAAACAATTTATAGACTTTCTAGTAAACCTGAGAAGACAAGGAAAAACAATTCATAGAATTGACCAACAAGGAAATAATAAGATGCTAACCCTTAAACAATAATCAAATAAATGCAGCTAAGAACAAGGAGGTAGTTGTCATGCACCAGACTGACAAATATCAAAATAGTTTATACCCAGTTAAATGTGGGAAAGCCCAAGCCCTCACCACCATGTAAAGAGGGTCATTTCGTACAAAACACTTCACAGTACTTCTCATGCCTTTCAAAAACAAGGAATGTTTTTAACCATACTAACACGTTGATTTTTTGCTCTGTGTTGTTTTATTTGTTTTTATTTAAAACATTATTTATTTACTTACTTATTTACTTACTTATTTACTTATTTATTTTTTACCGTGGGAAAACCAGACAGTAATGCTTGGAGAAGCCATTTTGTTTTCCTGGCTATGGGACAGTCGTCAGAGTTCTTCACCAGTCTTCTCCTGGTGTCTCCGTTCTAAACCAAACAAACGTTTGTCTTCTGATGATAGGATATTAGGGGTGTTTGCTTCCGGCTGGAATTTTAGTTTCCCGTGGAAAGAGTATAAGGAAGGATTTACTTTGGAAATGAAAGTTTCTGGGGATGGTATTGCTGTGCTGAGTCATTTTACCCTGCGTGTGTGTTGTGGCTGGAAGTTAGCTGGAGAACCGTTTATCTTTTCTTTCTCTCCTAACACCAATAACCGAGGTCTGCTTTGGCAGAATTCCCACTTTTCTTAGCAGCCAGCCCAAGCCACATCCACGCCTGGTGGAAATGCTCTGGTCAGGTGCATTTGGGAACGGGATAATTTTTTTTACATAGAATTTATTGTCAGTTGGCTTACATACAACCACCCAGTGCTCATCCCAACAAGTGCTGCCCTCAATGCCCATCACCCATTTTCCTCTCTCCCCTCCCTCCCCCACCCTCAGTTCTCTGTGTTTAAGAGTCTCTTGTGGTTTGCCTCCCTCCCTCTCTGTGTGTAACTATTGCCCCCTTGCCTTCCCCCATGGACTTCTGTGAAGTTTCTCAAGATCCACGTATGAGTGAAAACATCTGATATCTGTCCTTTTCTGACTGACTTATTTCACTTAGCATAATACCTTCCAGTTCCACCCACGTTGCTGCAAATGGCATGATTTCATTCTTTCTCATTGCCGAGTAGTATTCCATTGCATATATAAACCACATCTTCTTTATCCATTCGTCGGTTGATGGATATGTAGGCTCTTTCCATAATTTGGCTACTGTCGAAAGGGCTAAAACACTGCGGTATCTGTGCCCCTATGAATCAGCACTCCTGTATCCCTTGGGTAAACTCCTAGTAGTGCTATGGCTGGGTCATAGGGTAGTTCTGCTTTGAATTTTTGAGGAACGTCCACACTGTTTTCCAGAGCGGCGGCACCAGTTTGCGGAACGGGACCATTCTTGAACTTACTCTGCAATCTTCCACATGACGTCCTTGTCATCTCTTCTATCGACCCTGAGCTTTGGGCTATTTTATTCAAAAAATACATTACACTTAATCTTTAGGGTAACTTTGCTTGCCTCAAGTTTAGTGATGAGTGATATCCACTTGGTACCATCCAGAGATTCTTCACCTTCCTGGCCATGGATAGCACATGTCCCTATGCAATGTCTTTATTTCATTCCATTTGCATGTTGACGTGCCATCTTTTGTTGGTGATTCAAAAGGAAATTTCTTTAGGAAGAAGAAATGTGTTTAGACCAACACGTCGTCATGAAAGTGGAATGTGAAATCGGGTTCTTTTACCAAGGAATCTGATCTTTCTATATGTGCTCCTTCTTCCAACAATTTCTTTCTGAGCCATTGTAAACTCTCATATGTCACCAGTGCAGTTTGTCCATTTTCATGTAAGTTGTAGAATTAAGGTAAAGGAGGCCCAAGGTCTAGGGCCCCACAGTAATGGAGAGCAATTTGTTAGGCATCGCACTGAAATGGGTGGGATTCACGTACTGTCCGTTCTGATGCTGTCCCCACCCCCACCCCCCCAACCCCCCAGTCTCTGGCAGTGGAATTGCCTTTAAACGCATGCTGTATTTTCTACAGAGACACAGCTCTATTGTGGAAGGTTCAGGACCTCGAATCCAATTCCCCCAACAACTAATGTAGATCTCTTCTAGTGTTCGAGAAGCCTGTTTCATTTTTGTGGCTATCGGATAACATTTTGGCCTAGGTTTTGATGTTCAGGGAGGAAAAGTACTGTTTGTTTGTATTTTGCAGATGTGGCAACTGGGGCTCATCAAATGTAGGCGATTCCCAAGATACTTAGTGAAAAATGCCAGAATCCAAACTATATGTTTTGCACGTAGTTGTGCTTCTTCGGCATATAAATAGCATCACTTTTCTAGTTATGAGTGAAAAAAGTTCAGTCAACAAGCATTTTATCAGGTATCTAATCTTGTAATGTGCCCATGTGTCCAGACGAGATGTGCAAAAGTAAATATGACTTGAATCTCAAGAGTTTACCATGATCCGGTTGAAGAAAGGAGTGATGAAGATATAAAATGAGCTGTATCGTTGTGCTCTTGATAGAGATAATAATCATTATAAACAGCCAAAACAATAACAAAGATATTCGGCAAGCCTAGGGTTTTATCGTCAAGATGGTATCTTTATGATGTTAGAGGAGTTCCTTCAGGCTTGTTAACCTACATAGATAGATCTCTACTGGTTATAGCTTATAGGATTAGTTTATGAAAATTCTGAAAGAATGTGTAATATTTAGTTTAGAAACCATTAGGAAGAGTATTCTAGGCAAAGATATTAAGGGGGAAAACAGCTCCCAAAGAAATGTTTGTGAAATACACAACAGATTGCAGAAGCAAAAACTCACAGAGCCAGACGTGAGTAATAAAGAGACAATAGTGAACAAGGCTGGCTTGTCCAAGATTGGACTCTGCCTCTTGAAAGTGACAGAGAGGCAATAAAGAATTCCAAGTAGACAAATGACATGGTTGCATTAATCATTTTTGAACATTCTTTCTAACTCAAATTCTATGACTCTATAACCCTATAGTTCTAAATTTCTTAATAATGGAGAGGTTAAATTTGGCATTTGGTTTAAGGTATATAGATTCTACAATAGTGTTAATAACAGTGTATTAAATAAAAAAATGTTAATCATTTTATAATGTAAGATTAATTCCATACACATGATTTCATCAGACCGCTCTGGAGTGCTGTTTTCACTTTCACGTTCCAGGAAAAATGTTGTTAATCTGACAATATTTACAAAGTGTCCAGTGTTATAGGAATGATTTAGTAAACCATATCTGGGGAAGAAAGTACTTTCTGTCTTCAAATTTTAAACAGCTGTCATATGAAAGAAAAAACGACGTAAGGGATGTAACTTTAAAGCCTGTAAATTTAAGATATATTTGTTATGCGTGAGCAACTTATAGGAAGCAAAATTCCAGTTTAGTCTACAAAAACAGAACGTGACAAAGCTTAAGATTTTCAGGGGGAGTAAATTACCTTCTGACATACAACCTCAAGCAGAGGTTAAAAACACTCTCTTCTTCAGGAAGTAGTGCTGCCTTCTAGATAAGACATAAAGAAGGAACTTGCCCTCTCACCATAAAAACAAAACAAAACAACCATGCGCTCTTGTCGTAGAAAAATGGAGTCGACATGTGAAAAAGTTGAGTTTAGACGCCTATATTTGCCTTTTGTATATATATGTGAAAACTTCTTAAAATAATGGAAATACTCCATTTTTCCAAGCATGTGCTCTTTCATGGTAGTTTTGAAATAAATACAATAAATGCATTGCTGTCAGATTAATTCTCTTTTTATTTATTTTTTTAAGTGTGTATTTTATTTTTGAGAGAGAGAAAGAGAGTGAGTGGGAGTGCATGAGCAGGGGAGGGGCAGAGAGAAAGGGGATTCGAAGCAGACTTTACACTGACAGCAGAAGGCCTGATGTGGGGCTCGAACTCATGGATCCATGAGATCATGACCTGAGCCGAAGTCAGACATTCCACTGACTGAGTCACCCAGGCGCTCCTAATTCTCTTTTTAAACATTTTGCTTGGTGCTTCAGATTCTGTGTCTCCCTCTCTCTCTGCCCCTCCCCCGTTCATGCTCTGTCTCTCTCTGTCTCAAAAATAAATAAATATTAAAAAAAAATTTTAAAAATCGGGGCACCTGGGTGGCTTAGTCGGTTAAGCATCCAACCTTGGCTCAGGTCATAGTATCACGGTCTGTGAGTTCGAGCCCCGCGTCGGGCTCTGTGCTGACAGCTCAGAGCCTGGAACCTGCTTCGGATTCTGTGTCTCCCTTTCTCTCTGCCTCTCCCCTGTTCATGTTCTGTCTCTCTCTGTCTCAAAAATAAATAAACATTAAAAAAAATTAAATATTTTGCTTGGAAAACTGCATTGATGTGAATAGAAATAAAATCTACAAATGCTTTGTATTACTAGGAAATAAGGGGAAAGGACCAAGAAATCCAAAATCAATATATTGCATGATTATCAATGGAGGACATGATACTGATGATAACAATTAAATAATTGGTATTACACACTTCCAAATTACTTTAACAATGATAATGAGAGATATCAATAGGTTTTAGAAATTCTACCAAAGTGAGCCTTTGAAACCTTATGTTCCTTAATTATGCTTACTGACGTTTTCTTTGCACTTAGAATTTTCACTCACTTCTCAGTTAATTTTTTGTCATGATTCTCTAATGAACCACCTTTTAAGGTGGAGAACAGTGTAACAGGAGAAGAATAACTTACAATTCAATTTATTATACATAATGAGTTACAGTATCATAAATCATTTCCCAAGGCTAATGATACCAAGCTAAACTCTCTTAACCCTAGTTAGACATATTCACAAAATATTCCCATCCCTTTTACATTTCCTGAGCTGCACCAACTATGGATTTTATGCTCTAAGTTGAGAAAGGATTAATAAATACTGAGCACCCACATGGGTTCAAGGTATGTCATATATTTTGATATGGTTTATCTATAAACCAAGAAAATGTATTCAGGTGCACTTTACTTGTATTTATGTAATTCACTTGAAAAATTCTTTTATTTAAGTTTATTTATTTATTTTGAGAGAGAGAGAGAGAGCAGGTGAGGAGTGGTGGGGCTCATACTCACCAACCATGAGATTGAGACCTGAGCAGAAATCAAGAGTCAGGCACTTAACTAAGCCATCCAGGAACCCCTGTAAATTTCTTATACAGTCCTCACGGAAAAGATGAAGAAATGCGCTAAGAATGGTAATATTGTTGGGCAAATGTAATTACCTATCTAAAGGTAATTATTGATTTAATGTGAAGATAAATTCCTTATGGCTTCTTCTCAGTCATGGCTGTGTATTTTGAAAGATAGCTTTTTTTTTTTGGCAGGGGTGGGGGAGCGTAAGCGGGAGAGGGTCAGATAGAGAGCGATAGAGGATCTGAAGCAGGGTCTGTACTAACAGGCTGACAGCAGCAAGCCCGATGTGGGGCTCGAACTCACAAACTGCAAGATCATGACCTGAGCCGAGGTAGGGCATTCAATCGACTGAGCCACCCCGGCACCCCAAAGGTAGCTTTGATTTAAATATTGTTATGCTTATGGAATTCCAAGATGGTGGGAGGTACAAAGAATAGCCAATATAATAGATAGCAAGATGATCTGAATTTATTGAATAACATAAACTTGGAAAAGATATAAATACCCATGCCTAGATTTTTGTCTGCATATGACAGGGGTACAGGAATTTTAATTATAAAAAGTGAATGTGCAAAAGTCTCAGTGGATTCAAGTCCCAAAGAGCTTGAAAACTGAACAGCTAAAGTACCCTTGAATTTTATTTAACTGAATCCAAAGTCTTTATTTGATTTTCTACAAGCTCGTTATGAATCAACGGAGTGATAGAGCTGACCAAAATGTTAATGGCATCCTGAAATGCATTTGTAAAAATATTGTGCACAGAATACAGGAACTCAGAACAAGTGAAGCCCTCGTCTGCATTGTTCAGACGGTTTGAGATGCTTGTTCTACATGGGTGCCTCTCTTAGAGGAACATTGAGAAACTGGAATGCATCTAGAAGATAAAGATGTGCAAAGCACTACGTATGTATTAAGAGACTGATGAACTGAGAACATTTATCTTAAAAGGAAAACACTTGGCATGTCTATTTAAGTCCCCCGAGAACCAGAGTCAAGATGGAATTGGATATACGAGAGATTTATTGGAAAATGTCTAGAAGAATAAAGACGGAGAGACCAGGAGTAGGTAGGAAGAGTCTTAAGACTATGATTCAGCCTTGACACCTGGGAAGGACAGAAGAAAGAAAGAATTATATAGGAAGAGCCTCAGTACAGCATGCAGTTCTAGAAAGGTCTTGGCCAGACCTATGGGAAGTCCCTAAGCCAAACTTGCCTCTTAACAAATCCTCTATAGGCAGAAGTGGCTTCATTCCAGTATGGCAGGTGTGTTCAGTCATTGGGTAGGAGCAGTCTGGAGAAAGCACGCCCTCTCATCAGTGACCCAGTGAATCCCAAGGTGCGGCCATTGGAGACTGTCAACCAGATAAGATCTTGCAGCAGGTGCTTCAGAGGCACACTTCCATGGCCGCTACACTTGGGAAGGCATAATAGCTATTTTTAGTTTTACCAAAAAGCTTTAAAACGAACAAAGGTCTAGGTTTCTTCTGCATGACATCGAAGCACAGAAGTAGAACAAAGAGATAAATAGGACACTCAGATGTATATTACATATAGCATATAAAACATAATTTTTAATAATTAGAGCTCAGAAAGGGAATGAACAGTTTCATGAGATAATGAATCAGAAGTTAGACCAGAAGATCTGTTAAGCTCCTTCTCAATCCTGAAGTCTAATAAGATTTAGGAATAAAGACAGTAAGGATAGGAGAAACTCAATTAAGGAGTATGATTTGTTCAAACGAGCCTGGATTCAGAAGCATTGATTTTTTCTTTTATAATAATGGCACATCTTTCATTTTGGTAGAAAACTGTAAGAAATATACTGAAAATCCACTGCGTCTTATTAGTGTGAACTGATTCTCTCCCTGCGATTAGAACCAGAGAACTGTAAGCTGGGATGTAAATCATAACCCTTCTGATCCCTGATGTCCTGAAAACTATTAATAATATTTGTCTTCCCTTTAGTTATTTCCTAAAAAAAAACAGTCTACTTTCCTTGTCGATACAGCTTATGTCCCTGCAAAAGAGTTCTCTAGATTTCAGTCACGTGATAGCTTCTGCTTCCTTTGGGGGATAAAAAATTAAAAAGCTTTCGTGCTGTGTATTTTCTCAGCCTAATCGCAGAGTTAAGTAAGCTACCATGGAGTCCTGAACTTGAGAATTGAAAATCTGGCAACCAGCCCAGAGCCGGTTTCCAAAAAGAAGCAGCTATCCTGGGCCCGTACAAAGGAGATGGTTGCCCCAGCAACAGTTTCTGATAAAAGAAAATATGGCCAACAGGTACACGTCCAGATTGCTCCAGAAAGAGGAAAATGGCTCGGCTGCTGCAGCGCCCACGACTAAGGAGCCCTTTAGCAAATCTCGGCTTTTAAAATCGAATCCCTTCATTTCCAATTGCAGACATTTTCCGTGTAACCTAGATCAAGGTCATGATCAATGTATTTCAGAATTCGGCCTTTTGTGGTGATTACTGAGAATGAATGTGCCTCCCAACGTAAACGCAGCCGCCACAAATGATTGCCAAGACACATCAGCTAACTCAAAAGGCCACTTTCCAAACAGATTTGCTCAAAATAAGCATTGATTTGTTTTTTTATCCAGTCTTTAATTAAATTCTCTGAGTATGCCCCGGTTTCTTTTTTATTATTGCACAGAACTATGACTTTCATGTGAAACCTTCAAACTGCTCAGAGCTTTCATTATTTTAGTTTACATAATGATTTGCAATTTATGCTGTCGTATTTTTTTTTATAAAAGACTAAACATTGCTCAGTGTCCTGTTCTTTTCGCTGAATATTTCCTGATAGAATATTTTGCAGAAATAACCTTAGAGATTTTTGTCAGAGGCCCTAAAATGGTTGTGGTCAGTAATACCGTTTCTTTGATTTGATTTTATGTTTTTTTTTTTTAAGTTCATTTATTTTGAGAGAGAGGGGAAAAAAAAACACGAGTGGGGGAGGGGCAGAGAAAGGGAGAGACAGAAATCCCAAGTAGGCTCAACACCACCAGTGCAGACCCCGCTGATGTGAGGCTCGATCTCACAAATCGTGAGATCATGACAGGAGCCGAGATCACGAGTCAGATGCTGCACCCACCGAGGCACCCAGCCACCCCTGATTCCTTGATTTTAAAGCATTTTTCCTGAAAAGCCTGCAAAGCTTGCTTACTGGAGAATCAGATTCCCTAAATGTACACTTCAGATTGATCTATGTATAGATTTACTATAATTTCTTAGTATAGACCCGGGTATTCACTCCTATAGCAATCAGAATCTCAGTAAGAAGGGCACACATAAGCCACTGCTCAGTGAACCGGTTTGTAATATATGTCCTTTCGCTCTGCACTCCCTCCCTTAAATAGCCAGTTTTATTTCCAAAGTTCTATGACATAAGGAAAGAGACCCATATTCTTTTAGGACATCCAGGTCCTGGTGCTCATGTTTCTATTAGCTTATGAAATGGCATTAGTAGGGCTCTTAGTCTCTTGACGTTTTGGAGACAGCACGATGCACTCCATGCAAATGACCTCTACAATCCCTGGCTGTGATGTTCCAGGAAAGTAAGCTCACATTGTACTGTGAGCACAGAACAAGGTTCCATTTGGACCTATCCATTAAATTTTGATTCAGGTTTCTTTATCAAGTTTTCTTTACAATTGTTTTCCTGCATAAACACTCCACCTTTTCCTCAGCAGATTAAATCACGACCAGCTTTAAAATTCTACGTAAACGGTTCATTTTATACACTGAATGAAGAACTCCAGTCGACCCTATTCAGGGGCATTTAATGCTTTTTGATCTGGCTGTTACTTGGATTGGAGTATGAAATCCCTGGGACAAATCTAAAAACGCACAGAAAGAATGTATCGATTGCCTCTTAAAAATGTGGAATAGCAAAGGGTAGGATAGAGCAAAAATAAACATAAATAGTTATTCTTGACAAGGGGGCATACTAGGGTGATTTCAGGGTTTTTCATGACTAACTTGAAGGGTCCTCGAATACAGTGTTTCTAAAGTCTGAACAGAAACATTTTAAAGGAAAAAAATATGAATCCATTCACTTGCTATTGATTTGCAGTACTTTGATCAGACCATGTTTATAATGTGTAAATGTGTATAAATATAAAACTAGGTATAAACATCTTATGTTCAGAGGACGTAGTTATAGAAACAAACCTACAATTTCAAGAGGAACCCAAACTAGAAAGCCAATAAAATTAAAATTAATCTTGTTAATTTAATGTGGTGAATCATCTTGTGTAGAAACTTGACGTTTGAAATTTGAATAATGTACTACTATCCCATCATGGTTTTAAAAGCATCTGGCATGCTTACGCTACCCTGGCCATCTGCTAATTCAGTTCACCTACCATTTTTCTCTACTCGTGTGAAAGCTGTATTTGCATAGCGCTTCATGACATCACTTGGCCTTTACTTCTGGGAAACCATGGTGTATTTTCATGGCCTATTGTCTTTGGTTTGTTTTTGTTTGTGTTTTTTTGGTTTTTGGGGGTTTTTGTGCTGGCTGATGACCATCATAGATGTGATCGGTGCCAGTGCGATCCAAACCTCAACAAAACATGAAGGGCAGTTCTCGAGCAGTCATCCATGTGACCCAACCTATGCTCATATGATCCAACATTAGTTTTTTTTTTTTTCTCTGTAATCATAAAATTAAAAACAGAAAATCTGGAAATCACTGTAGAATATTCACAAAACCCCAGCTGGATAGATAGAAGCCTACTGTGTGATTATGTCCAAAGTAAGTTACGCCTTTCTTGGTTTCCAAGGTAAATATTCCCATACCCCAATCTCTTCACATCCTTGCGCTGTTGACTGAATCAGCAAGCAGTCCCCCTCTATTCTCCCCTTCTGGCCTCCCCCTGAGGGTCTGAGAAGAGCCAAATTCTCATTTTTGCAGACTCCTAGGTAGGGATAGCAACATGATGCTCTTGTTGACCAATGCAATGGGATTTGGATTTGCTGGGAATGTGTCTTGCTTTCCTGATAGAAGTGATGGATGTGAATGAGAAATTGTTTTTACACCCTCCTCCTCCTTGGTTCTGCCAGGATAAGGACTTCTTTAAGGAAAAAATTCCTGGAGATACCTCAGACATCTCATAGCCATGATGGGCCAAGACATTAAGTGCGGCAGAGGAGAAAAATAAAGAGATTCTGTGTCCTTGGTGATTTGTAGGGTTTTTAGATTTCTTGTTAGGTAAACAACATATGCCCATATGTTTTAAGCCACTGTTAATCTGCAGTTCTATGTCTCACACCCAGAAGCACCTCTGCTCCAGAGATACTATATCACCTTCCAAATCCCCCAATTTTGTATTAGATGAAAAATAATCATAGGGCATGGTGTTGGAAACCTGATGAAATATACCCTATTTATTCCATGGGGTGTTTCACATGACATTTTATGTTTTATGTTTCAAAAGTTTATGTTGCATTTGCTAGTTTTCTTGGTCCCGATATTACTTACTTGTACTAGTGTATAATGTTGATAGTAACTTGCAGTAGGAAAAATGGCCCTTTTTTGCAGAAGTTGTTGGAATGGTTTGTCATTTGTCCAGTCCCTGCATACACTTCCACCCCAACCCATAGAACTTTCTATTGTATCTTGACACGGTAATTACACAATTGCCTTCTCTCATGTCTCAGGTGTGACAAACTCTCTTCTTCCTGGGCTTTGCATATGCTGTTCCTCTACCTGGAGTGCTCCTTCTGATCCGCTCCTCCTACCCCTCCATCACCTCCAATTTAGCCTTCAGATCTAACCTGAAGATTTACTTCCTCCAGGAACCTTCCCAAAACCCTGCATCTAAACCAGGTCTTTTGGTGTAACTCACAAAAGCCGTGTTCCTTTCCTCCTGAGCGCTTGTATCACCACGAAAGTCACATTGGTTACTGTATGTGAGTGTCAGACTCGCCCACCAGACTCTTGACTTGAAACCTGTTGGTTTTTTGCTCATGAATGCATCACTATACTCAGTACAGTGTTGGGTATCTGCTAGGCACAGAGCAAGTATTTGTTAAATAAATGTGTAACTCAATGAATGAATAAATAGGACAAATGGAAAACCATGGGAGTAAATTAATGATATTTCAAAAGCAGTAGGTATTGAAAACTGATAGCCTCTACTGGTCACCAGAAATCTTTATTTCTGTGTGTGCATATTAGCACTACTAAGTTTCAGATCCGTTACATGGATACATGCATTTTTATTCGTTTGGCAATCCAGTGTGAGTGCCGTGGCAATTCAGCAAGGCACATAAATGAAATTATGATTCTGTACCTGAATGTACAGAAAATTAGGTTCTCTGTGAAGCATGTTAACTTGTCTATTACTTACCAATTAAATTTATTTTCTTCGTGCTGTCCTTTGCTACAACTAACCATGTTTACTTTAGATGCATCAGTGTCACCGGCAGGGATTGTTTTAGAGGTCGTATGCTTTACAAAATAAAAACTAAATATCCTACCTAATATAATTTAAATGCCACAGGAAATTTTATTTCTGTTGAGAGTCTGAATCCCATGAAAAGAATGAAGATTTTAAAATTTACAGTTACCAGTGCAAAGAATTCTCACTGAAAATTCTTTTGTAAATTTCTTCAATGTGACTCTTTCTTCCAGTATACCAGTTTGCAGTCTTAAATGAAAGTCAAATATATCATTGTTGAACTTGTCCCTTTTACAGATAACTCTGAGACCCTTTACCTAATTCTTGGAATGAAAAGAACATTGTGATTACTTCTTCTAATCTCTTTTTAATATAAAAATCAGGAAGGATAAGAGGTAAACTAAAAATTGAAGAACAGAAAAGTTAAGATGTAAAGTTGAAAGAGTAATGCTTGCAAACTATATATTTTTAAAATTAGCAGTTTATGTTTTATTCAATATTAAGCTACACGTGTAGGGAGATAATTCAAATGGATGTGAAGAAAATATTTGGCATAATAATTGGCACAGGAAAACAGAACACAGTTGTTTTATTTTTTATTTTATTTATTTACTTACTTACTACTTACTTATTTACTTCTATGTCTCCACATAAATTTGCCACTGGCTTAGTTTTTGTGACATAAATTAAGGCCATATTTAAGGACCACATACTGAAAGCTAATAAATCTCCTTTTCATTTCATAATTGTAAACTTTTTTCTGTTTGTCCTGATTTTAAAGACCATCCAACTGGCTGGGTATTTTTGTTGTAAAAGCAACCCATTATTCAACACTGGTCAGATATCCCCATATTAATAAAGTTAGTTCCTGTCAATATAGCACTAAATTATCAAATTGTATAAAAAGTAACTCCTGCCACCCAGGAAATAGAACTGATCCATCAAAATAAATAACCACTAACTCAGATTAAGTCAACTGTACATATTGACTCGGTAGAAAGTGGAACCGTTAGGACATGTTATCTTACAAGATGATGTAGTGGTGGAGGTGATTGAAGGATGTACCCTTGAGAACATGGGTGTTATGAGCTTTATTATAGAAAAAAAATAATAGGTTTTAAGAAAGCTGGATTTAATATGAAAAGCATGGGGATTACGAGCTGGATAATGGGGGGGAAAGAATTCATATTTATTCCAACTCAGTTGCAGACCAACCATCTCATTGGCATTTTACTGCCATTAAAGGGCAGGTGCATCTGTGGTGGAATAAAAACACATCATTTTAAGAAATTAAAACAAAGCTCATGTGTCTGGAGGGGAGAGTCGGGGAAAGGGAAAGGCATTAGATTAGGAGAGCAAGAACAGCAGACTCCAGAAATTTCAGGGCTTTGTTAGGCCCTGATGTGGCTCTCATGATGCTTAAAATAATAGGGTGTCATTGAAAGGATTTAAACAGGTGAGGGACCCAATCAAATGCATTTATAAGAGATTATCTGTGCAATTACCATGCTGTTCAACAGTTGCACTTTTAGGCATCTGATTCCAGAGAAATGGATATTTCGGTTCACACAAAAACCTGTACCTGGACATTAATTGCGGATGTATTTGAAATAGCCAGAAACTGAAAACAGCACAAATGGCCCTCAAATCGTGAAGGGTTAAACAAACTCTGGTCCATCCATATCATGGAATACCGTAGAGTACTATTCAACAACAATAACAAGAAATGAACTCTTGATACAAGTAGTAACTCGGGTGAATCTCAAGGAAATGATGCTAAATGAAAGAGCCAGTCTCAAGAGGTTACACACTATATGATTCCATTTACATGATTTTATTAAAATGACAAAATTATGGACATGACAACAGATTAGTGGCTGCTGAGGTTTAGGAACAAGGGAGAAGTGGGTAAGGAAAAGAAGTGGGTGGTTATAAAAGAGCAAAGATAAGGATTGTGTGGTGATGGAACTGTTCAGCATCATGAATATGATGGTGGGTGAGAAACCTACAGATGTAAGGTTGCAGAGAACTAGACACACACACACACACACACACACACTCACACACACTAGTTGAAGTAAAACTGGGAAAATCTGAATAATACTGGTGGATTGTATCAATGTCAATATACTGGTTCTGATATTGTACTATAGTTTTTCAAGTTTCGTAAATTACCATTAGTGGAAACTGGATAAATGGTGGGTGGGGTCCCTCTGTATTATTTCTTACAATGGCATGTGAGTCTACAGTTATCTCAAAAAATAGCTTATCAAAGGTTAGAGTGATTGCAATGGCAAGAACGGGTGCTGGGAGAGTTGCTGGAGGACTTTTCATTTGCTCAGGATTCTCTACATCTCATGCTCGTTTCAGTTTCCCTGAAACTGCTAAGATTAGCATGTACCAATCTCAGACTTGTGACTCTGTATTTTCTGTTCTGTGTACCTGTCTTAGCTCCCTAATAAGATATAGGGAACTTCTAAAGGCCAGGCCCTGTGTCTGATAAAACAATATAACTCCTATGACGGCCAGCTTCAGGCCTTAGATGTTGTCAGTTCTGTATTTTTAAAGGAATTGCTCTATGTATGTGTACATACTAGGCGTCCACAGCCCTTCATAACAACAAGGCTTGGCTATAATTAGCTGTACAGAAAAATCTATCCCGATCCTTTATTATACCTTTGTTATATAATAAACTGGTAAACATAAGTAAGTGAAAATAAATAAATTAATTGATTGATTGGTTAAAATTACAGAAAAGACGAAGGCTATTCTTCTTGCTGTTAGGTTTGAATAATGTTCACTGGGCTGCCAATTGAAGTGTTTATTTGGATCATAGTTCATTGACCCTAAAGTTAAAAGGGTATCTTGGAGGGGCGCCTGGGTGGCTCAGTCAGTTGAGTGACCAACTCTTGGTTTTGGCTCAGGTCATGATCTCACGGTTCGTGGGTTCCAGCCCTACACTGGGCTCTGTGCTGACGGTGCAGAGCCTGCTTGAGATTCTCTCTCTCCCTCTCTCTGCCCCTCCCATGTGTTCTCTCTCTCTCTCTCTCAAAATAAAGAAATAAACTTTAAATAAAAGTGTCTTGGAAAGCCCCCATCATCTCTCTCTCTCTCATTTTTACAGAGAAGAAAGGTCACGTGGCCTTCCCAAAGACCCACAGGCCAAATGCAGCTGAGAAGCAGACAGTGACTAGGTAACACAAGAGGTGATTGATTTTGAAGAGCATCGGGTTAGGAGAAACTCATCTCAGCAAGGGATTAAAGTTGTTTCTCGCTGGCTAAAAGCAGATCGCTGAGTTGGCATCTCCTGAGCAAGACTGTATATATTTATCAGCAGATAATTGCTAGGTTTCACAGTGTCTGAGGACCTCTGTACAAAGCCTTGAGAAAACCAGAGAAACCAAAGAAATCATTGCATTTCCCACGTACTTGAGTGACGGTCAGTTCACCTCTTGAAAACCTATTCTGAGAGAAAATGTATAGCAACAATAAAATTTCTACTTTATAATTATAAGCAATTTTCTTATTTTAGCATAAAGGAGATTTGAGAGATGCAATGTCACAAATGCTTCAGGAAACTAAGAAAACCAGCACAGAATTGTTACAGAAATAGTAAAAGACAGTATCAGAATACAGAGGGGTATTGTTACGTAGATAAATGGTTTTCATCAAAGTGCATACTAGAATCACTTAAGGGTTTTAAAAATATCAGTGTCCATCCCCCAAATTGAATCAGAATATTTGGCTTGGATCTTAGCCTTGTTATTTATCATTTGATTATTATTATTATTATTATTATCATTATTATTAAAGCACCTTAGGGGTTTCTGATGTTCACACAGGTCTGAGAACCACTGACATAAACCAAAGGTATGATTATACATTCAAAATATCCCATTATGTCCAGAAAAACACTTTGTTCTATGCATCTTTCTCTAATTTTTCTGAAGTAATAGACTTCCTGTAGATCAAATTTCATGAGTTATTACCTCTAGTCGTTGCCTGGAATTCCAGAATCAAGATGGAAAAAAGTAGGTATCAATCCACAATTGTTATTTGGTGCAAGGCAAGGAAATGATTACAAATATAAATATTCCAACAAAGGCTGTATTATCAAAGGCACGAAGAGAAAAATAAACCCAGCCCTCATTTTTTTTCTGCTCATGGTTCTGGACCCCAAACTGAATGAATCCTTTCAAGTGGACCTGGTTCAAAGGTGATAACATAGTCTTAAGACTAGACATCATCTTGACCTTCTTCTTTTGAAGACTATTTAAGAGGGTACTAAAACCCTAAATGTGTTTTCCAGGGAAAATAAATTATATAAACTATTCTAGAACTCTTTCATGACATCCCCAGATAATATTACAAAGAGCACTCTATCAAATAGTACCTTGAGTAAGTACTTGCCTCCAAATGGGGGAAGGGACCAAACCTTTGAAACAAAAGAATGCATCAGCATCATGGCACGGTGAGGCCATAACCAAAGAACCAGAACACTCCCGAGATAGAAGGAAAAATGACATCTTTGAATCACTGGATACCAGATGCATTCTGAGTATCACCAACTTTCTGGGATGTAAAATGGACTTATGCCCTGGGGAATGATGGCCAGGGCTTGTCATGTTTTCCTTCTATGCTGTTTGGGAAAGCTTTGAGGTATAAGAAAATGGAAGTAGTCTGAATATGCTTGATGGCAATAAAATGAGAAAAAGCTTAGAAATCTGTTATACCTTTGATATGTCTGCATTTCTCCTCAGAAGCATGAGTCACAGTTAAAAGTTAATTCATTCAGTATCTCTTGAATCCCAAATAAGTCCTTCGGGAGTATGGGAAATAAGAAGATCATTTACAAAGATTTGGTGACCTTAAATAGCTCACGTTCTAACGAAGAAATGAGACTAATGATTGCAGAGGTATCTGTCTGATTAAACGCTGGATGTCGAGAGGATTCCAGGTGTTCAGCAGCAGTGGAATGAGGAGGTAGAAACCATGAAAAATGCACGAGTCTCAAAACTAGCCCACCCATTCCTTGTGATGTCACTTTCCCCGGAGTAATGCCAGTCAGTGGTACACAGTTCAACTTCATGGCAGAGACGTCTCTATACCAGAAGCTAACGATGGAACAGAAACTTGGCCTATATTGCATGGGTTCTCTCGACAAAATGCTGGATAGCGGGATTCAAAAACAAAGTCCCACGTGTTAGTTCATCTTTACGGGCTGGAAGTCAAGCCACGGAATCTGGTCCTATGCCTTGTCCAAAAAAGTCTACCTTTCAATTGCCTTGCACTCTTATCACCATCAATTTGGAAGAGTCTCCCGCTCTAGTTGTCCAGGATGCAGACTACTATGGAGACCCAAGCAGTAAGACCTAAACATCTTTTTAAGTAGTAAGAAATGCCCTTGAGAAAGACAACGGGGTTTTAAAGTCTTTATTATTATAACACCAGATTCATGAGAAGCCACACAAGAGCCCTGGATATGGATCAAGACCTGGAGAGCCAGGCAATGAATGGTTAAGGGTCTGATAACTTATCAAACTAGCAAAGACTTCTAAAAAAATTGTATTCAATCCACCGTTGGCAACAATTCAGGAGAAAAAGCAATAGCTTCTTAAGCTATCACCAGAAGTTTGGCAAGATCCATCAAAATGCTAATGCCCATACCTTTGACCAGAAATTCTGTTCCTGGAAACAGAATCCTAAGAAAGTCTTGAGAAAACAATGAGCAAATGTCTGAAGATGACTGTGGAATTTTACCCATCTTGATCTATATGTGATGTTCATAAAACCTTGGTTTGTGAGCATAATTCGTTCCAGAAACTTGCTTGTAATCCAAAACACTTGTATATCAAAGCAAATTTCCCCATAAGAAATAATGGAAACGCAGATGATTCATTCTACAACCCAAATATATTCACATAAAAATAATCATAGTACTGTAATATAATACAAAATAATAAAGAAAATACAAAGTAAAATAAACAAATGAACCTACACTTACCTTTGAAAACCTTCGTGGCAGGTGCGAGGTAGACAAGAGAGAGGAGGGTTATTGTGTAGGACGACTTTCACTATCACTAATGGGATCACTGCCATCTATTGAAATCTGCTTGGGGGCCATCATATACGATTGCACGAATGTTGACTAAAGTACAGTACTAATAAACTCTTATCATATACTGTATTTAATGTCACTGGCAATAAGGCATCAGAGGAAAGGGTCTATACCTACAGGCAGCCTGATCTAGAATGAAGCAAAGCATTCCTAAGCTCACTCTTGTATGGAAAAGCAAAGGACTGTCCATAGGTGCTTTGAAGTGACAAATAATACACCCATGCCAGTTGTGGGCACCTTCCAGTGTTCTAAAAAAATCACTGATTTCTGCCAAACACCGCAACCTTAGATTGAGCATCTGAGCATAGGAGACAATCACTCACAATCCTGCAGTGAGAGAGAGAGAGAGAGAGAGAACCATTGGCTCAGTTGTGATCATGTGACTTTTGGCATCACATACTATTTGTACTGCAAGACATAATCATTTATCAAGTTAAAAATTGTTAGAAATATTTGCTCTTCTTGTAGAACACTCACAGAACAAGTTACTTGCAATCCAAGGTTTTACTGTACTTTAACGCCCATCAGGAGGACATGAGTTATATAAATTACGAGAAGGAGAACAGAATCTTAGGTAACCAGTTAAAAGCATGTTTGTAATTTGGAGCTCTTGTATACATGCGAAGATGTAAATGACACTTTTTGTGATCAAGTTATGCTGACAAAGAACAGAATGCATAGTAAAATTTCATTTTTAGTTCATTAATGTATATACACAGAAAATCTCCAGCGAGCATAAAATTAAATATTTAAGAATATATAATAAATGATTAGCAATAATTATCATCGGGCATGCATTTCACCTTGCGATATTTTACACCCGTCAGTCCACATTTCTAGTTTTACATCTTTTATTTTATATTTCTATATTTTCTGAAAATTTTTAATAATGACACAGTATTTTATTGTGATAAAATTAAAAAAGATTTAATTCTGTTTGTTTTTTTTTTTTAACTCTTAAGTTAACAGGCTTTAGTAGTGTGTGGTTGTCAGGGGTCAAGAACAAGAAAAACGTCAAGAATCCCGGGTGCCATGTTGGCTAGGAACCGGCAACCAGATAGTGGGGTCATGAATTTTATAGTAAAGCAAAGGCTGCCAGCCTTGACCAGGGGTTACATACATTCTGGGGAGAAGCTAAATATTAAAGTACTTTCCACAAGTGAGGTACGTTTAGTAATCATCTAGCTTTACCTGAATTATGCCTTATTCTACTTGCTCTCCCTGTAACTTTTGACACTGTTAATCATACCCTTCTTCCAGAAGTCCGTTCTTCCTTAACTTTCAATTCATCACACTCTCCTGCAGAGTGAAAAGGTAACTCCAGTGTCTGAATTTTTTTTTAGATTCTTCCCTGGTTCCTTTTTGTTTTCAAAAATATGTGAAAATAAATATTCCCTAGAATTTTCTCCTTAACCTATGTGTTATTTTATTTGATTTTTTTTTTGCACTGTTCCTGAATAATCTACTTCACTGAATCTACTTCACATTCGGTTTCATGAGCTTTTCAGTAGCTTTGTCCCCCGACTTTAGGATCCAGACCAACATCTCGGTTTTGAGCTCCTATCCCACATACACATCTGCTCTTTGGACATTTCCAATTACATGGCCCACAGACTCTTAAACCAAAGTAAATACATTACCCACCTACACCCTCACACATGCACACACACAAACACACACACTCCACCCACACGTTATGTTTCTATGTTTTCTTATTGATGAACAATACTGTCATCAACCTCTCCAAATACGAGACTTCAGAGTCCACCTCAAATTTTTCTCCCTTACTATTTCACAAAGTCCTATAAATTCTACCTCCTAAATATCTCACCCATTTGTTCTCTGCTTTCCACCTCCACTGCCACTGCCTTGGTGGAGACTTTCTTTATACTTATTTGTTCTAAGAACCCTTAAATGGCCTCCAACCCTTCCGCGAAAATAGGCTTTCTCCCGAGATACATATCGAATCATGTCATTCCCCTGTTTAAATTCGTCATGGGCTCCTTGCTAACTTCACTTTGTCATGACCTTTTCTTACCTTTTCAGACTCACCTACCCTTCTTTCCACAAATAACGTCGTGCCCTTAATGTCCCCTAAAAGTATTGGACTTCCAATGCTTCCATACATCTTTTATGCCATCTACTTTCACGATTGAACTTGTCAGGGGCCCGTGGAGCCCCTAGAAAGTTAACCATGAGCGCTCTACATAGGCACCATTCTGTATCAAGGGAGTTATTATTTGGGAAGCTTGAAATGACATAAGCAGGTGGGGAACCAGAATTCTTTTCAAGAAAGAACAAGATCAGTGTAATTAAGGAAGCCCATGACAAAGCGATATTGCCCATAAGGAAGGGGAAAGAAAAGAGGCAAATAGACGAGGTTAATTTGTGGTCAGGATACTTCAAAGAAAGAAGAAATAAGGTTCAGAAAATAAACATTGGCTAGTAGTTCAGACTTGAGACCAGAAATTGACAGTCGGTGTTGGCAAGGCACTTTTATTTGGAAGCTGGGTCCTTTCAAGAAAATGAGGAGGGGCGCGTGGGTGTCTCAGTCAGTTAACCATCAGACTCTTGATTTCGGCTCAGGTCATGATCTCACAGTTCCCAAGATGGAGCCCTGTGTCTGGCTCAGTGCTGCCAGTGCAGAGCCTGCTTGGGATTCTCTCTGCGTCTCTCTCTGTCTCTGTCTCTGTCTCTCTCTCTCTCAAAATAAATAAATAATAAACTTTAAACCTATTTTTAAAAAAGAAAATGAGGAAAAGACAAGTGTAATCGCAGAACACAGGCTGGGGGCACTGGAACCCTTGTAATCACCCTCCATTGGTTAATGCCACCAGTCTCTTTGGCCATGGTTGACTGAGTCAAGTGTAGAGACACGTGACCCACGCTCTCTCTTAGGAATGTATAAAGTGGAGCGGGGAACCACCAGAGACAAGTAGCAGTGTGAGTAGGGTTCCATGGTGGCAAGAGTCTGTCAGCCTTCTGATTCCCCCCAAAACAACCATGGTTTTCCTCCTTTTGCACGTTTGGTTTGGACCGTCCAGAGTATGTCACCGTATTTCCTTTTTGAGAAGAATATGCTCAAAGTTCTGCCAATTATTTGGGAACAAAAGAATTTATGTCCAGTATGATTTCTCACGCTTGACATTTAGATTTCAAACAACAACAAAATAAATCTGGACCCCAAGAATATGTTGATTTCCAGGGTTCATGGAAAGTGCCTGCTGACTTGGGTGACTATAGGCTGACTGCTCTCCTGGTTGGTGTTGTGGCCTCTGGCTGGGATCATGCAACTTGATTCCTGTATTACAAAAACACTCAACAGAGAGGGGCAGATACCAGTGACGAGTAGCATTTAATTAAGAACAAGATGTGCCTTCAGTGAAGCTATTGTCCAAGCATTCCCCTTGAGAGGATCCCTCAGGAAGAAATGTTTCCTACACACCCTATCGCTTGGGGCTAACGGACAGGTCAATAGTCTTGAAGTCTGCTTTCCAGAAGGTAAGTCATTAAAGTGCAATGTTGGAAGAATTGTGGCAGGATTATCCTACTGAGAGAAGTAGCCATACCATCGTAGCAATTAAAGTCATTCCAGAAGAGCCATGTTCAAATTGACTTGCTCAGCACAGGCGGACAGGAAAATCAGAACTGAGATAAACCAAGGTTATAACCAAGAAGCGACGCTCTGTGACACATCCAAAGACTGGGGTGAAAACAGGAAAGAAAGTATAAGATAAGGGCAGGGGTCAGCATACAAGACACCGAGGCTGACTCAGGATGAAGAGTGGGAAAGTATTGGAACAATCTCTTTGTTCCGCCAACCCACAAGTTCATTACTCTATGACAGCATTCACTATACTGCCTTGGAGATGTCCCTTGCCACACAAAGCTTAATTCACAGAAGAGAGAGACTGCAGGTTCCTCTCTGGTCCCCAGCACTTGACAGAGTACCTGCCACAGGGGAGAACCTAAGTGGTTGCTAAAAGCCTGTTAAATGAACTGGGACATTAACATACTATTTGGAGCGCAGAATAGCATTTTAATCTAATCTAGGAAACTGTGCAAGAGAATAGCAGAAGCAATACATTTAAATAAAGGTTTTCTAAAAGTGCAAATAGACTGCCTTTGTAACACATTCGTTTTCAGATTGTAAATAATTGCCTTGTTCTTCAGAGAAACTTTCAAATTATATTGATGCCAGAAATAGGAGCAAGAGGAGAGGGGAGAAAATCCACCTTGCTTGTAACAAATTAAAGCATGCGTTTTCTTCTTGTGGCAAGTTCCCTGATGCTCCCCGCTTGTTTATGATCGGCTAATGAAGTGTTTGTTAATCTTTTACCATAGCAGGGACTGGTCACAATCTGCTTAACAAAGGACACCTTTGCCTTCACACCTAGTAAAATAGTTGCCTTGCATGACCCGAACACTGCGAACCGTATATACATTTTTAAAAACAGCCCCTTCGTGGCGTGGTCCTAACGTAAGATGTTCCTGTGTCTCTTAAAGAACTGTTTATTTGAAAATATCAACTCCAGCTTTGAAATCTCAGAATGCAGAATCAAAATCTGTAGAAAGGGAAAAAAAGCAGAGTAAATCGAATTGCATTAAGGCTTGTCCATGATCAAAATACGAGCCTAACTTCTCGCAGAGATGATCCTCACTGAAAAGAACAACAAATTAGATAGAAACAAGATAAGCATGTAACGTTGCTTGTTTATCAGTGTCTCTAATATTTATAGAAAGATAATAAAAAGAAGTGTCAAAGGAATTGCTATGTGTGATAAAGCCTTCCCGCTTCCTAAATATATACAAAAGCTTTAGCACTTAGTGAATTAGGCAAAGCCCAGAGTTGCATTCTACTCATGAAAAATTTCGAAATAAGAGAACACGAAGCCTTTGAAGGGGCTTAATTTAAATGTTTTAATATTCCATTTGTTTCCTCTCCTCAGGATTTCAATGTTCAGAAAGGACATTAGTATTACTGCAGAACTTTGGAGACACGATAGCATAGGGAAAAGCATGGCTTTGGACGAGCTAGAATCCAAATGAAGGCCAACTCTGCTACCTTGAGCAGGCTACGTAATCCACTCGAGTCGCAGTCCCCTCTGTCGTGGACAGGATCAATGACCTCTGCCTCAATGAGTTAACATAAGGAATGGGGCACATGGGATAAGATGTGGCATTCCTAGTACAAGGTAAGTGCTGGAGGAGTTTACCTGTTTGGGGATCCCTACTGCTTTTGTTTTGTTTTTTAATGCATGAAGGTTTAGAATATAAAGACACAGCACACAGAGTTGGAGAGGAAAGACAAATATGAATTACAAAATAGAAGAAAACCAATATGCTGAGGTCAACATGTGACGTGTGGGTGAAACCCTGTGTTTGTTTCTGAGGGCGTTGCCATGGTTTGGGGTCAGCCATCCGCAACCCCCCCACCCCCCCACCCCCACCCCCCCACCCCCGCAACAGTCCTCTCAGCCCTTTGGCATTGAGAAAATGATCACTGAGTTCCTGGAATTTATGGTTTGATGAGTCTGATAAAACCTTGCTGCATTATCGCTCTTTCATGTCTCATCACCTCTGCAAAGTAAGAAAACCCTGATGGAAATAAGAGCTGGAATAATTTGGGGAAAATAGCCTTTCATCCACCGTCCTTTGGACTAAATTCGGAGTTTGTTTTCACATATATCACCTTAGACAAGCTCCTCTAGAGACTGAAAATATTATTTTCAATTTGTTTGAAACTGCTTAGCATTAGCTGCCCTCCTTTTAGCTGTGATTTCTGCGCCTTTACGTTGGGACCTAAGGTTTTCAAACATCTGGAAAATGTGGTGTCGGAATAAACAATACAGCAAGAGTATCTGTCCGATTCCACTAATCCCAACATCTTGACCCGAAATTTATAAATGAAATGGAAGAAAGGTAGAAAGGCAAGAGAAGAAAAAAAGAAATGTTCTCTTGTTCCTGCTCAGAGGAGCAGTAATGGGTTATGAACCCTTTCAGAGTCATGGAGCAGAGAGAAAAATGGTTGCCTTGGTAACAAGGCGGTCCAATCAGCTGCATACTCTCTCCCCAGAGCATCTAATTTATTCAGCAAATGCAGGCTAGAACAGGTGGCTAACCTAAATGATGCCAAAAAGCTTTAGCTCTCAAACATACCCACCCTCCAAATTTTCTTATACACAAAGTTTCATTCTTGTCCCTCATAAAGGAAGACTTAATGAGGTCCATTTCAGTGGGAAACATGACACGTTCGTAGGCAAAAGAGCCCTCTGCGTTTGTCACTTTTGAATCTTGTGACAAGAAGAAAGATATGCGATTTTAAGAAATGACTGTTACTGACAGCTTAATTCTACCAGTCACTTTGAAAGTGGAGGGCATCCTAACTCCTATTATAAAACTCCATGACTTGTATTTTAATAAATCTAATATTATTGTGAGCTCCAATAGCAAGAGAGTTTATTCCTAGATTTCACAATTCTTGCTTTAGATAACAAACAGTCACGGAAGTTTCCAGTGCCTGAAGCCTTCCAGAAAATCATACCAAGCTACTTAAAGCTCCATTTATGATCGGGTTAAGCAATCCTAGTAGCCATACCTAAAGTTAGAAAGGAAAAATCTGGAAAACTAACGTTAAGGCATAAACTTTTTTTTTTTATATCATATAAGGATTTTTTTGTGATCCGGCCCATTTTCCACTTTGAACTTCTGTCGATGGCAGATCAACAGAACTCCTCACATCTCTGCCCTCTGCGTTTGCTGTTGTCTCTGTCTTAGAATGTCCTTCCAGCGCTGGGCTCCCAGCTCAACGTTTATCCATCCTCCAAGGCAAAAATAAAGCATTTTATTTTAAAAGCTTTTCCTCACGTTCCCGGGAGAAATCACAAGGATCCCTCTCTGTTCCCTCTGCAAGGGATCCCATTGTTGCTACGTCTGCCTTCTTCACCCGATTGAATCCCCCAAGCCTTAAACGTAGGGACTGTGTTCTATTCAGTTCTCATCTCCAGAGTAGCCCCTGGCTCTTAGTGCAAAATCATAAATATTTGGTAAAAGAACAAATGGATGAATGAATGAATAAGTGAGATTGTAAATTATTGACACAAAAACTGCACAAGCCAAAAACGTGACAAAATATTTTCAGAAATTAAAATTAAAATGTCACCAATTTAGACAAAGTGTAATCCAGGGTGCTTGTCTGAGTAAAGAATCTCAGTAAGAATCTGAGTAAAAAATCTCAGATCTGTTTTGTCACTGAGCTGAACCTTTGCTTCAAATAAAGTGTAACTTGCAGCTCCTGTCTTTCAACTTGAAAGTCAGTTCATCACATAGGCTGCTGATCCTGTGGGTTCCTCCCCCTCCCTCCCCCGCCCGCTCTGAAAACATCTCTACCCAGCCCCAGGCTTCCAAGAGCACAGCTCAGAAATACTGGGCTGGACTTATTACGCATTCAGTGTTGCCTCCCGACTTCTCAGTACATGGTAATCACATAAGCAAGTGTTGGTTGAAAATGACATTTAAAATAGGAGACACCATTAGAGAGGAAGTTCAGGTCTTGGCGTTTCTCTATTATTGATCTGCTTTTGAAGTCTTCCAATTGTCACCGAAGGTGACCCTTGCCGCCTGAGGATGTTTCCTTGGCAACAGGGATGACTGCTTCCAGCCTGTGAGAAAAGGCATCTCTGTTTGTTTGATACTCAACTACCACCCAGAGATGCTATGTGGCTTCAAAGAAACCGAGAACCCCACATTTTTAAGTACGAGATGGGCTCTCCAGTTCATGGGCTGCATATTACTCTGGAAAACAAGAGGTGGTGATAATTATCTGGCAATGGTTTCCTCGGCTCATGAAAAGAACACATCCTCTATACTGATGCATTTTCATTCTCCTTCCCTAATTATTCCATACGCCTGCCTATGCACACATGTGCACACACACACACACACACACACACAAATACAAACCCATCTTTCGCTTTCTTTCTTTCTTTCTTTCTTTCTTTCTTTCTTTCTTTCTTTTCTATATTTAAAACCTTTTGCTTGTTATAGTTCTCTGCTTTCTGTGTGGTCTCTGTTTTACCTCTTTCCTGTTTCTAATAGCAGCTTCTTTGTGCATCTCAGCTTCTAATACCTACCAAATTATAAATCAGAGTTAAATGTCAACCTATTGTGGCCCAAACAATCTTGCTGAGAGCAACTGATGGTCGATCAGCTCTCATAGCCCCATATTATCATAAGATGAAATGGAAAACTGAAATAGACCTTGAAATTAGTGTTGTTTATGATCAACCCACCTTTAATTCACATTGCTCATATATTCTTTTAAATGGTATGGTAACATTTTATTTGTCATGCTTTGGGCCTCCCGAAAGCAATTTGGAAACATTTGTCTTGCAATCAATGAAACTTTCTAATGCTTGTTTCATACAATTGCATAATCATGCCATGAGAATTCTAGAAAAGCAGCGTGTCAGACATACCTTCATATTAGTGGAATTATTTTGCCTGGATTGTGTACTCACAAAAGGGGGGAGATTAATGAGGTTGTATAGAATCGTGCGGGAAATAATTCTTCCCGAAAGATGCTTCCAAATATTTTTGTGCTAATTTCAGTAGGTAAGTAACTAAATAAAGTAGATTTGTAGACGGGATAATGGCATAGTAAAAGGTTCAGACTCAGAGCCCGCATTTTTCTGCGTAAAATGTACAGAATGCTAAGTATGAACAGTAAAAGTATATCTCCTTTCATGTCCACAGTATCCAAGGAAAATACCAATTTGAAAATATCATTCAACAGGTAGTGTTATAAATCCATCGATTCAAAACATGTTTTATTTTAATTTTTTTACTTATTTTAAGACAGAGAGAGACAGAGCATGAGTAGGGGTGGGGGGCAGAGAGAGAGAGAGAGAGAGAATTTGAAGCAGGCTCCAGGCTCTGAGCTGTGAGCACAGAGCCGGACGCAGGGCTTGAACTCACAAACTGTGAGATCGTGACCCGAGCCGAAGTCGGACGCCTAACTGACTGAGCCACCCAGGTGCCCCAAAACATGTTTTATTTTAATAAAGTTACTAATTGTGCCTCCAATGAAACTTAGAAGTAATGCAATTCCTTATTTTACATATGAGAAAATGAACACCAAGGGGGAAAGAAAGCCTATACAAATTGGTCTCAGACCTTGGATGGATATCAGAAAGTCTTTTGATTGCTTTTTGCTTACCACATAAAATGTTCACTATAAAATTCTTGAAGATGAGAATTGCATGTTGTCTTTACGGTTAAGTATTCCATTTTACAGCACAATGCTCAACTTTCAACATCTCTAATACATTATTTATGCATGTGATATTCTGTTAAGAATGCTTCTACTAAAAATAACAGAAAACACCATTTAGGTTGACTTAATAGATATTGGTTTATTCTTCTGACATGACAAGGGTCTCAAGGGAAGCAACTGGCATTGGTTTCGCCATGGTTGTTTCAGCATGGCAGGACGAGCATGCCTAAATTCCCCTGGTGTTCCCTCACGTCTGCCTCCTCTGGTCACAAAGTAACAATGCATCCTTTCAGCATCCCGTTCTGCCTTCAAGAAAGAATGGAGAAGGAGCCATGCCAGACATGTCTTTCCCTTATATGAAGTAAACAAAATATTTCCTAGACCTCTTTGCACAGATCACAGTGCCCAGAACTAATCAATATGGCCACTCTCCTGGCAAGGGAGCCTGGGAATGTAAAAACTTGGTTTTTCCAACTGTTAGAGTTAACAGACAAGTGGACTTGGAAAAAGTCAGGGTGAGGTACAAAAGATTACATGCTTATTTCTGGATTGATAGATGACAGATAGATGATTGATAAATAGACAGATGAGAAAGAGAGAGAGAGAGAGAGAGAGATGACATAGAAATCATGAAAGAAACAAAAATAAATACCAAGAAAGATATTAAGAAAGAAAGTAGGGAAAACATGTCCCACTGCGATCTTTTCTTTTAAGTTTATTTATTTATTTTGAGAGAATGTGTGCATATGCACGCATGCACAGGCGAAAGAAGGCAGAGAGAGAGGGAGAGAGAGGATCCCAAGAAGACTCCGTGCTGTCAGCACACAGCCCAACACAGAGTTCAATCTTTTGAGCCACGAGACCATGACCTGAGCCAAGATCGAGGCAGATGCTAAACCGACTGAGCCACCCAGGTGCCCCACCACTACAATCTTAACATAGAAAAAGAGGGTATCCAAACTGAGAAAAAGAGAGGATAGAAATGTTTTCCAAATGCCTTCCATGGTGGGATCCCAGATACATGTCGCTAGTTACCAAAGCAGGCCAACAGAGAGGATACCGCAAGTTCAGGAGACATTAAGAATCTGTATATTTTGCTAGTTGTCGGTCAAGAGTAAACATCAGAGAAATTATTGCTAAGAAACTTAATCACTTATAAGCATGAAATTTAAAATCACTGCCCTGGGGGAGGGGGGGGGACGCCTGGGCAGCTCAGTCGGTTAAGTGTCCCACTTCAGCTCAGGTCGTGGTCTCGCGGTTTGTGAGTTCAAGCCCCACCTTGGGCTCTGTGCTGACAGCTCAGAGCCTGGAACTTGCTTCGGATTCTGTGTCTCCCTCTCTCTCTGCTCCTCCCCTGCTCACTCTCTGTCTCTCAGTAAATAAATAAATAAATAAATAAATAAACAAACAAACAAAAACATTAAAAAATAATAATAAAAATCACCATACTGTGTGAATAGTGTAAGAATATTTTTGCATAGTCGTCTTAACACAGAATTTAGAAGAACAATATCGTAGCAAACAATTTGCTGTCTGATTTTAAAGCCATTACCACATATTATGAAGGTACATGTGAACATTTGTAGGAGCTCTGCCTTTGCCTTTGGGTCATCGTAGTCCAATATGAAAAACAAGTGGGCCAGATGAATGTTTAAGGTATGAAGTCAGTAAATTCAAGCTCTAGGTCACCCTTGCCCTTTCACTTTTCTGGTAACAAGTGTGGAAGTTTATGCTACGTCTTTATCCGTGGTCCCTGCTAGAAGGCAAGCCCCGCGGTAAAGGCTGTGCTCATCTTGTTTGTATCTCCCGAGCGTTTCCAACACTGCCTGCACAGTACTGTCGGCCAAAAAACAGCTGTTGCTTTCATAGGTGAAAACGAGTCCTTCCATTTACCTACCAGGCAAGTATTCTACTCTGAGTGGCATTCAGTAGATTTTGCAAGCTTCCCTTCCAACAGGAGATTTACAGCAATATAATGAAATATTAGATCCTTGTTGAGAAAATAGCTCATTGATCCAGAGGATTGGACTATAAATGTCTTGAGAGTGAGAACCCCCTGCTTATCTTTTTGCCTCTGTTGCCAAGCCCAGTGCCTGGCACATAATAAATGTTTATAAAATGAGTTGCTGAGCAGCTTTTATAGTGAGTGATTACTAAAGTGGTAGCAATAGATATTTGGGTTCAAACCTTAAAATAAAACTGAGTTGACATGTTTCCAACGAACATCTGACCCCTGAACTTTCTTCTTAAGAACATCATTCAAGCTCAACCGTGTTGATCTTTCTAACCAGAAGGCTAATATAAATCTGAGAGGAAATTCATAAGACCCAAGGCAGCGTTAAGCACACACTCACACACGCATGCACAGGTACACGTGTCACATAGCTTTTTTTTTTTTTTTTTCCAAATCACCGTGGGCTTAAAAAACAAATTGCTCTCAAAGAGAAAAGAAGAGCACAACTCAGAACTCTTGTGGGCTTGTCTGTAAGAACATAGAACAAAATAACCTTGTGGAGAGTGAGACTCTACCAAATCGTGTTGGTTACTTTCTATCTATGCAATTGCAAACGCAACCTGTAACAAGTATAAACGAAGAGAATGTATCTCTCTGTGGCTGGAAATTGAAAGCATTGCTTTATTGCGATTAACCCCTTGTTGTTGCTGTTGTTGTTGTTGTTGTTATTGTTGCTGTTGTTGTTGCTGCGAGGAACCCAACCAGCCTTAAAGCAGACTCCCGTTAACAAACACTGTGGTGTGCACCATTCCACAATACGGCAGAAGGTAAAGTAATGTAGGTGTTCTCAACAAATCGAATGTTGCATTTATGAAAATACTTCTAAAACAGGCTCAACTCTTTCCATTGTGATGGTTTTACTGTTACATGCAAGCATAGCTAAGTGAGCGCGATCATACCTTAATATCCTGTGGGTGGGAATGTATACATTTTCTTAAATGTATACTTTCTCCAACTCTTACTGATGTCAGCACAGCCACAACAAGTTCAGAATCCTTCTCCCATAACTGCAAGCACAGATATGTTTAGTTTAAGCATTTTATCCCACGGAATGAAAAGGAACACCACCACCACCACCAAAAAAAAAAAAAAAAAAAAAAAAAAAAGATCCAAAGCAAAACATACAAACAAAAGACAGAAATAAATCCGTTGGAAAACAGAAGACTGAAGCGTTAATTGAACATTACCTTTTTCTCATAGGGAGGAAGATGCATCATGGCCATTGCTATCTTTTCTCACTGTGCTGATTTAAAAACCCCCAGCTGAGAAGGCAGCTGTGCAGAGCAAGGAACTGGTGAGCTCAGCAGGAGCCCTGTATCCTAATGCTACTCCCAGAAATTCATGCTCGCTTTCAGTGGCTGTGTTGTCGTTAGTAATGCCAGAAATGTGAAATGCTGTCCTCTTTTCTGCACCGTGGTACAAAGATCACAGTGGTAGTGTCTTTAAAGACTTCAAAAGCCTGCATCTCCCCGTTTTTATCGTTGTTTATTTTCAACATAGCCTCCAAAGACCAGGCGTTGGCTCCCTTTCAAGGTTTTTAAAATTCTGGAGACTTTCATTAATCATAAGGTTAATGGAATAGATGGCAAAACAGACATAAAAGTTGGAGCATATGGGAGAGGGAATGGTAACGTTGCTTTTCCTCCCTCCCATGCCAAATTAAAAAAAAAAGAGAGAGAGAGAGAGAGAGACTTCACTGGCATAGGCATTTTTTCCTAGATTGCAACAATGAAATCCTTATCTTCAAAAGATAAAAAGTACTACCTTGCATGCCTCTGACAAAGGCAGCAATACAAAATTAACTTCAACCTAAAATAAAGCTACATTTCTTAAAAGCCCTGGAAAATGGAATTAATTTATTTTCTCATTCCCCATAGTGGCATTAAAAACATTTGATGAAGTACTCTGGAAATGACTTGAAAAATAATTACAGGGAAAGTACCGGGCAACATAATGGCTGCAGCCCCTACTGCAGGACATGATTGATGTCACAACATTGTCGTAAGTGAATAAAACGCATTGTATTCACAGGGAGGATTTCTGGGAGGCATAGCCTTCAAAATCAGGGGAAATAAAATGTTTATGCTTCTGAAGGCATAGACATTAAATATGTATCTTATATAATATATTGTGAAGGTATAAATGTTAAATATATATATAAACCTATACGTGCTTCATGCATAAAATTACATTTATATGTATGAAATACACATGCATTCCCGTATGTATATGCAGGGACATTAGGATTCAGTATTTAAAGTGACATGTACCAGAAATGCCTCAACACTTAAAATAATTATGAAAACATTTAAAATAAAACCTGAACAGCAATTTAAAACATATGCTTCCTTGGGTACATTTCCTTTTTTTTACCTGAAGCTACAACCAGATACAAAAGTCAGCACAAAAGAACTGATAAAGGGGAAGATGCTCTAAGCCGTTTGAGGGGTTTTCTTCTATTTATATTCAGTTAATTTTGTAAGTCCACTTGGGGAGAGACAAAGAGCTGAAATATCAACATTTAAATTTTTTTTCTTTACCTATGGATTATGTGATTCAATAAGCATTTGTGAAGGCACACTTGGTGTCTAGGATTTTGCCATGTTAACCGAAACCAAGGTGACAAAAACAAAAAGTCGAATGCGTGGATCGCTGAAGTACGTTCTTTTCTCAGGAAGCGTCTTTCTCTTGATTTTCAAATGGTGTTCCCAGGAACAATATTTGGGAAAATCACAAACTAATACATTCTTCACTGCTGCAAACCAAATGACCACAAGTTTAGCAGCTTAAAGTGAAACACTGTTGTCTTATTTGGGGAATTTAAACTCACTAACTTTGTAAAGAAGCATACAACTCAAAAATGTTGCCTTGGCCTCTTGTTGCAGATTGATAGTAATTTCCTTTTTTGTGCTCGTTCGTTCATTCATTCATTCATTCATTCACAGTATCTATTGTTGTGATTTCTGCCAAGAGTTGCAATTTTTGCCCTGAAGAAACTATTCAAGTATTTTGTCTACGAATACACTGTTTCTAAAAATATCAAATATTTAGTTTTAGTCTCAACACATATGAAAGGTGGACCAAAGATGCTACTCTGTATAGGAAAATAACAAGATGCAAGATGGGAAATTAAGTAGATAATATTCTAGGAATGCAGTTTTCCCCATTTTTCCAAATAATGATGGGTAGATTGAAGAATTCGATTTGATAGTAGAATCAAATTTGGAAGCATGGAATGATGTATGAAAATAAGAAGGGCATGGTAACAAGTACAAAGGAAGAATACTGACCAATTGGATCATATATAATTTTTGATATGCTAAAAATTGTTTTTAGACTAGACTAAAAAAATTATTTTCAGCTTATTACTTGAAGATATAATATAGATTCAATAAGAAATGTAAGGTTTAGGGGCACCTGGGTGGGTCAGTCAGTTGAGAGTCTGGCTTCGGCTCAGGTCATGATCTCGCGGTTTGTGAGTTTAAGCCCCACGTTGGGCTCTGTGCTGGCAGCTCAGAGCCTGGAACCTGCTTCTGATTCTGTGTCTTCTTCTATCTCTGCCCCTCTCCCTGCTTGCAGTCTGCCTCTCTCTCCCTCTCAAAAATAAACAAGCATTAAAAAATTTTTTTTAAGAAATGTAAGGCCTATGCGGCACCTGGGTGGCTCAGTCGGTTAAGCATCCGACTCTTGATTTCAGCTTAGGTCATGATCTCACAGTCATGAGATTGAGACCCATGTCAGGATCCATGTTGGGTGTGGAGCCTGCTTAAGATACTCTCTCTCCCTCTCCTTCTTCCCCTCCCCCATACAAGCATCCTCTCTCTCTCTCTCTCTCTCTCTCTCTCTCTCTAATGGTAACAGAGAGAGATCGAAAGAAAAACGAGCACAAACTGATGCTAACAGACATCTCTGGGAGCCTATTCAAAAAAAGGAAAAAATACTATATATATAATGCTGCTCAGCATATCACATCACAGAATTGAAGAAGTGGAAAACCGAAGTGTCCAACAATAAGTCAGTATTTTCAGAAAGTGAAAATCACCCCTACGAGCCGACAGTTAGTACTAGGCTATCATAAACAGCATACATGAAACATCAACACTCATCGGGACGACATGGCGGTGACAGAGTCTGAGACGACAGAGGCAAGGACACTCAGCAACCACAGAACATAACTAAACAACCCCCTTTGTACTAGTTATTTACCTCTGACATCCAGCGTTGTTTCGATTTCCTGACCTCCTAGAAAGAATCGCCAACGTAGCCAATTCCTGAATTGCCACTGAATTCTGACCGTATCCAATTCAGAAATGGCCTACCTCTTCTTTAAGCCCTGCTTCGAATCACCCCAAAGAAGCCCGCATCCTTTAATAGACCTTTGCCAAAATTGTCTGCTGAGACTTCTACAGTTCCTCTGGAGACAACTCTCCCTTACGGTGGTGAGCTAAATAACCTTTTTTTGCTGTACTCAGATGTGTTATGGTCTTTGGCTGGTGGGTTTCAACAAGTGAAACTGGGACCACCTGTTACATTGAGACTAGTACGGCCATTCTAATGATGGCGTATAAAATGGTAAAGCATAATTATAACTACATGAAAAATGTATAAAAAAATATAGCAGGTACAGCACTGGGTTTATCAATACTTTTCCTCCCAATAATTTCTTGCTTATTTTCTTCTCTATTTTCCTGTCTTAACGTTGAGTAAATTATATTTCTAATAAAACTCATTTTGTTGAACACAGGCAAACTGTGTCTTCATCCATTTGAGCTACTGTAGCAAAAATACCATAGACTAGATGGCTCAGAAACAACAGAAATGTATTTCTCCCCATCTTGGAGGTTGAGAAGTCCAAGATCAAAGCACTGGCAGGTTCGGTGTCTGATGAGATCTCACCTCCTAGAGCAAGAGAGCTCTCTGGAGTCTCATTTATAAGGGCATTAATAGCGTTCATGAGGGTGCTCTCAAAGGCCTCCCTCCAAATGCCCTCATATTGGGGATTAGGTTTCAAAATGTGAATTTTTAAGGGATATGAACATCCAGTCGATACCAGGGAAGAAAACAAAATCCCCTCAGTTAGACGGGAGAGTTTATATATGCATCTTATACACTTGTTTTTTTTTTTCTCCTTGATTTATTCAGTAAGAAATAAATGTGCACGTAATCTATTAATTGATATCTATTACTTACTGATTTGATGGTCTTAAGTTGATAAACTTGATTGATTCGTTCATGTACATAATTAGTTGACTAATTGATACATGTAACGAGTTCATTTATATGCACTGGACATTATTTGATATACATAACAATGCAATGATTCCTTCCCTTGTATGTTCATTAATTTATTTCGTGTGTTCATTCAATTATTATTTCATCAAATGTATGTTGAACCTCTTTATTTGTCCAGACCCAGGGCTAGGTGTCAGTGAGACAGAGTTGAATGTTATTAACTGCCTGTGAGACAGGAGCTCACTCTATGGTGGAGAGGTAGAGAGAACAAATATATTATCAAACAGAGGGATGATGCTCTATTCTCATACAGAAGATGCTATGGGAGCAGAGTCATGGGGACCCTTACTTCCTTCGGCGGTAGGAGGTAGGAGTGTTCGGGGATGACTTTAAGGAGGAGATGAGGTTTACCGGGAGTCTTGAATAACAAGTATGTGTTTGTCAGGCAAAGGAGATAAGGAACAGTATTCTAAGCTGTGTAATTAGAAAATGGATAAGGTATAGAGATGGACAAAGAAGGTTCAACTGCAGTAACCACATAAACCATTCCCCTAGTCTGGAACTTAATGGGAGGTACAAACTGGGACAGGAGAGTTTGCTTGCATCCACAGAGAGTCTTCAGATAAATTAGGCAACAAACTTTCAGTTCTGAGGCAATCACTCCAAGGACCCTTGTATTAATTACATATTAAGTCAGATCTCCCGTGTGACAAACCGTTATTAAGTAGAAAATGGTCACTGGTGGCAATATCTTTCTTGACCCAAGGGAGATTCATGCACAAAGAGTCAGCTGGAAAGTTTAGATGAGAACTTTCTGATCTAACCCAGTTGTCCTATGAAGACAGAATCCATCTATCAGGATCGCCTTCCCACTCCTACAAAGAGATTTCTTTAAAAAAAAAATGTTCACTTAATTACTTTGAGAGAAAGAGAGAGAGCATGAGCTGGAGAGGGGCAGAGAGAGAGGGAGAGAAAGAATCCCAAGCAGGCTCCATGACCAGCAGAGAACCAGACACGGGGCTCTAGCTCCTGACCTTGAGATCACAACCTGTGCCAAAGTCAAGAGTCAGAAGCCAAACTAAGTGAGCCACTCAGGCGTCCTGAAAGAGATTTCTGACACACTGCTACATTTTTGTATTCTCTGAACTCAGAGTAGGCCCCAAAATGATAAAAAGTAGGAGGAAACTCTTCTTTGAAAATTCACTAGCTAAAAAAAAAAAAAAAGGAAAAAAGAAGATCAGTCAGATTTTCATAGAGAAAACTTATGCAAAGTTTCAAAGGCATAAAAATGCAGAATACAGAGAAGGATATTTTTCAAACTTCAAATCGGGTCTGGAAATGTTGCAGGGATGGTTACATATGGCAGGCAAACAGAACACATGCCAAAAAAGGCAAAATGAGTGTGAGAACATGTGAAGATTGATCTGTGCATGTGAGGGAACATTAGCAAAAGAAAATATCTATATACGAAATGGGCCACATTTGTAGGGGAAAAAAGAGTCCAATAGAGGGAGACGTTCTGAACGTTACATGAGTGAGAGGAACCAGACAAATTACAGCTTGACATTTTAAAGTCAGACTCTATTTGATTTTTATTTCCCCCTCTGAGTTTAAATAACGCTCTTTGATTTCTTTATCTAGAATCACCTCTTTCTTCCCTTCCCATCCATTACCATCATGTGAAAAAAGCCTGTTCCTGTTGTAGGGTTAAAATGCAGACACATTTAGGAGTAATCAGAAGGCAGAACCAAACATTTATTCTGTCCTATTGCATGTTAAGGACGCATCTTTTTTTTTTTTCTTATTAATGGTTGGAGAGTCAGCACTAATTTGGGTGGAAATCACATGAAAATGCAATAGATTAACTCATGTGTTAAGGAATTCTCTTTGAAATACAGTCCATATAGAAAAGTATTATTATTCTGAAAAAGCAGAAGGCCTAACATACTTTATGTCTAGTTTCAACACTCCTGTTTCCAGAGATAACTCTGTTAACATGTATTAACCCAGGACAAAAGTATTTTCACAACATTTTAATATCATCTTTCCTATTTGAAAGCAAAAGCTTATCTTGTGACTTGGTTTTAATGTTACATACAATATATGCAACTGGACTATGTAAAGTTGCGTAACAAATCACCCTCAAATTTAGTGTTTTAAAACAGCAAACACTTATTATATCACAATTTCTGTGGGTCAGACACCCTGGGTACAGTTTAGCTGGCTCACGGTGTCTCACAAGCCTGCCATCCTGCCAAGACTTGACTGATAGCAGACATGCTTCCTTGGCAATGACTGATTTGGCTTCTGTTTCTTCAGGGTTTCCTCTTCCAGAATCTCATATAACTGAATCATAAAGTGCATAGCACTCTAACACTGGCTTCTTTCATTTACTGTATTCGTTTAAGAGTCGCCTATGTCTTCACATGGCTTGACAGTACATTCCTTTTATTGGTGAATAGTATTCCACTGTATGGATGTACCACAATCTGTTTCTCCATTCATCATTTGAAAGACATACTGACTCGTTCCAGGTTTTGTCCATTATGAATAGAACCCCTAAGGACATTCATGTGCAGGTGTTAAGGCTTTTGTGTGGGCATAAGTTCTCAGGTCAACTGGGTCAATATCTAGAAGTACAAAATGGTGGGTTATAAGGTAAGTCGAGGTTTGGCTTTATGTCAGCTTTTGAATCAATGATGTATATGTATGCTGAGTTATACAAACTTTTAGCATGATGTGCTTTATGCAGTTTTTATCACTACCCCCCCCCCCAAATGCTTTCTAGTGAACCATAAGAAAGTTGGGAGAGAATAAGGTCAATCATTACTGTAAGTAGCATTTCTTATGTTGAATTCTACCAGGGAGGGGAGTCGTGGAGGAGAAAGATTTCATCGTAAATAGAAAACATCAGTTAGGTTGTAAATATGAAAGGAGTATTTGAGGAAGTAGCTGTCAGGAATGACAGGATGTGTTTCATATCTGAATTTGGGTTTTAAAATGCAGCCTGGGAAGGAAATAGCAGAGAGTCTATAAAAAAAAAAAATCAGTCCCGGGAAAAGAATGATGTATGAGAAGAGAGAGACACAAAGTAAATAACCAGGGAGATAAAGAGCAGAATGAGGAAAACATGACAGTCATCATGATGACTGAGGAGGTGAGCTTTAGAATCATTAGAAGGGAAAGAAAAATAAAATAAGATGGAAACAGAGAGGGAGGCAAACCATAAGAGACTCTAAACTACAGAGAACAAACTGAGGGTTGCTGGAGGGCAGGGGTGGGGCGATGGGCTAAATGGGTGATAGACATCAAGGAGGGCACTTGTCGGGATGAGCACTGGGTGTTGCGTGTAAGTGATGAATCACTACATTCTACTCCTATATGTTAACTGACTTGTATTTAAATAAAATCTTGGGGGGCGCCTGGGTGGCGCAGTCGGTTAAGCGTCCGACTTCAGCCAGGTCACGATCTCGCGGTCCGTGAGTTCGAGCCCCGCGTCAGGCTCTGGGCTGATGGCTCGGAGCCTGGAGCCTGTTTCCGATTCTGTGTCTCCCTCTCTCTCTGCCCCTCCCCCGTTCATGCTCTGTCTCTCTCTGTCCCAAAAATAAAAAAAAAAAAAAAAGTTGAAAAAAAAAATTAAAAAAATAAATAAATAAATAAATAAATAAATAAAATCTTGGGAGAAGTTAAAAAAAAAAAAAGGATGCGGATTTTGGTGTGACGTACCTCCTTGATCTCCAGCCTAATAGCAATCTCACTTTCTTTGATTGACAGGAGACTTCACTGAGTATTTTTAAGAACGGTTCTTCCCTGTGCCTTAACCCCTTTTGATGCCAATGGCTTTTATAGGCATGTTTAACAAGTGTTCCCTGAATCGCCTCGCCCTCCGCCCACAACCACTTCTCGTATAGGTAGGGACTTACTATAAAAGTCGTAAATGTAATAAAAAATGAAAAGCGTCCAAAAAGTTGTTCCACAAGCCAATCTTGATGCAGAAATGTGATGCGTAGAATAATTTACTGTAGCTTCTGAAACGTCCCTTCTAAGAGCATGCGAGTGAATGGTGAATGGATATGTGGGCCCTTAAATAATCAAATGATCATATAAGCAAATAGGGCACAGAGATGCTTTGTCACCAAATGCTGTATCACTGCTGTCACCATCTCACGCAGGAAAATACATGCCTTCCTGGGTCTTGTTTCTACCTTTGGAGCAAGGGAAGCTCCTGGCTCGCTCCTTTTGAACTCCGAAATAATGGTAGGACTATTTGCTTCTTATAAGGGGTTCTGATAGCCAGGAGGGCAAATTAAGATGCTCATAATGGATGCATGATTAAGATTTTTTTTTAAATACATATGTCCCTTCTAAACTTCTATAATATTCTCATGAGGCGTGGTTTCTGTTTTCAGTTAGCCTCCCTGAAACACGATCCGAAGTCTCAATTTTCACCAATATTTCTTCAGAACTCTGAAATACGAAGAACCAAAATCATCAGCTGCAAAATATATGCATAGTTGAGGTAACTCGTAATTCTAGCATTGAAAAAAATATAACGAACCATTTAATTTCATTTATAATCTTCTAATTAAGTAGCAATAACCTTTTTTTTAAGGATGAGTCAGTGTGTTCTGTTTTAACTATTTTTCTACGTCCACCATTTCTATTCTAGGATTATCTATATAGAAAATGTGGGAGTCAAAACCTAGGTTTAGTCCTTTTGTAATGGCTGTCTTATGATATATCCCTGATATATTTCTATTGACTCGTCATCGTTTCTTGATTTCTACTCTATTGGCTTCATATTCAAAAGGCTTACAAAGTTATCATTGATAGGAGAGACAGAAAAGCATATATACTTTAAATAACCAAACGATATAAGAAGCTGAGTCTAAGGTAGTTCTCCATTTCACTGGGCAGTGAAAATCAGTGGGACATTAAGCAGGCAGCATTCACTGCATTAGCAAGGCGGGACTGTTCTCTCATTAGGCAGCGACACTAGATCATGTAAGACAGGACCGCAGACTTGCAGGGACCCTCAGTAGAAACTCATCAATATTTTCAAAACACATCACATTCTTCTTGCGCTCCTTTGAGATACATTAGCAACCTTATGAGGTCCTCTGTTCTGAATTATCTCCCTGTCTTAATCCTTGACCTACTAATGTCTCAAAATGCATTAAGGCAACAATTAGTTCCTTCTCTTTATGCTGATCGGGCATTTGGCATTCTCAAAAGCCTAATACAACTCATTTTTCTTCTCCTGCTTGGTGTGATAAGGTTTTTATTTTAAGTAAGTGAGTATAAATTGCAGCACGATGTCAAGCAACTTAAGTGAGAAGACTATGGGATAAAGGAAGCAGCGAGAAGAAAATATGGAATCAGGTGAATGTTGATGAGTCAAAATAATGCCATGTTACACCTATTAAATAGAACAATTAAATAGAACGACTTCTAACCATTTTGTTTTCTGTTTGAGAAACTGAAGTCTACAGTTTGCTTTATTTTCACTATTTTTCTTTCCTTCAGCTGCTTTTCCAGCAAATAAGTTCCCTAATTCTTGCCACCACCCAAAAGCCCCTTTTATACTTTCGTGCGAGTCCTACATAGTGGTAGCTGATACGACTTCCCACCAGAACTGTGGTTACTAATGACATGAATTTTCTTGATGGATTTGTGCTCATACCAAGTAGAAAGTGATTGATTGTCAAAAATGAGATGTTTACTGATTCAGCTGAACAACTAAAGCCTAGAACGAAAGGTAGCAACCAAGCATTTCCCCTTTAAAAGTGAGCTATTGGATCGTCCATGGATTACTTGACAAGGTTAGGGCCCCACAGAGTTCTGCCTGTACCATGGAACCTGTAGGGAGGGGGGGATTGAGGTCATCAGCTTGGATAGGGTTGCCAGTGAAGAGGGAAGTGGGAAGGTAGCCAGTCAAGGGACCACCAAGGAGCTTGACCCATGTCTCTGGGAGTTTGCAGATGTGGTTTGATTCAGCAGTGATATTTGAAATAGTTCGCAGCTGTCATCCACTGCTGCTGACAGATGTTGGAGTAGGATCCTAGAGCCCGGTGGTCCTACAAAATACCTTTCAGCTACTGGGTGGTGGGAAGGTGAGCGGAGTTATGGAGAAAGGGGAACTGGGCAGGGGCCATTGACCTGACTGAAGAATTCAGGGTTATATACCAAAGCTAGAGGCATATTTTCACATGTGAACCATTCTAAGGCTCTAGCACTGACAAAACATCAGCCTTGATGAATACCTGATTTGTCTGGGCAAAATAGAAGGTCAAGAGAATCTGAGGCTATTGACCTTAGCCAATAGCAAAGAGAGGGACAGAGACAGACTTATACCCAGACACACACAGAAAGAGAGAGAGAGAGAGAGAAGAGAGAGAGAGAGCTGAATCTAGAATGAGAAATATTTTCACACGAGCCAGGCAGAAAGAAGCATTAATTTTCAATCTTGGAATTTGATTATTACTCCGGTCTAGACGTTTTAATGACCGAAGTGAGACTGTTCTCTGGAGTTTTATTTGAGGTCTTTATTAACGAAGTGTAATTGAATAAAACTCTGAGGCAAACCTGAGAGTCACCCAGGGGCAAGGAGAGAACTACCCCACAGTCCGAATAAAAAGGTTAGTGGCAGGAAAAATAAAGTTTATATTCTATTCAGATCTCAACATTCACTCGGTAAAAAAAAATGACAACAGCAAGATGTTCCTCTGAGCGTCCCCTGCCCTTTGGACAGGGCTGGGCTTGTCTGATCAACTGGCAGGAGGGGTCAAGGGCACTCATTTAGCATGATGGTTTGTTGTGATATATTTGGTTGGTTTGGGCTTTGTTTGGGGTCAGCACCAGAGAAGAAAAGGGTACAGAAAACCAGAACTGCTCCAAGATCAGTTGCCTGTGCTCCTGACTGAGGCTTTAGGAAAACCCTTCTGCAGGAGCAAGAGAATCTTGTTTTCACAAAAGTCCACCTGAGAAGGGGGGCAGCTGTAGCACTAGCTGTAACCCTCTGAACATGAGGGGGGTGTCCCTCCTGATATATACACTGTCATGGGCTTTGTAGAGTGAAGATTCCAAGAGATTAGCACATCAGAACCTCAGACCTCATACTTTGGGGAGTGTAGGACATGAATTGGTGTCTCAGACTCGGGGCAGTCCCAGCAGACCCTGGCACCTGTGCAGTGTCACCCATGTGACAGGAAGCCAGGGTGACAGAACAAAGAGAAAGTGAACCCACAGGACAGGCGACATCAGCAGTCACTACACTTATGGGCCCAGGGACCCCCTCAGCACTCTTATTTTATTATACACTATCAAAAATCTCATTCATTGATATCACTACTGTCTCAGTCAGCTCAGGATGCTGTAACAAAATATCACACACTGAATGCCTTAAACAATAGACCCTTATCTCTCATAACTATGAAGGCCGAGAAGTCCAAGATCAAAGTGCCAATTAATTTCGTTTCAGATGAGAGGGCTCTTGCTGGCTTGTGAACAGCACCCTTTTTACTGTGTCCTCACAAAAATGACAGCCAGGGAAAGAGACAGAGAGGGGGAGAGACAGAGAGAGAAAGAGAGCGAGAGAGATGTCTACAGTCCTTCAAATAATAGCCTCAGTGTCTCTGTCTATCTCTGTCTTTGCGATTGGCTTAGGTCAAAGGCATCAGACTCTGTTGACCTCCTATTCTGCCCAGATAAATCAGGTGCTAATTGAGACTGAACTTTCGTCAGCGGCAGAATCTAAAAATGGTTCACATTTGAAAATACTTCCCTACCGTTGGGACATAGCCCTGAGATCTCTAGTCAAGTCACGGGCCCCTGCTCCAGCCCCCTCCCACAGGGGCTCTCACTTGTCCACCATGCAGAGCACAGTCTGGTCTCTTCCTCTTCTTCTAAAGGCTCCAAATCGATCACAGAGACCCCATCCCCACACCTCATCCAAACTTCATCTAACTTTGTCTGTTGGATGTTCTTTAAGGTAGAACGAGTGTTCCGTGAACAAGCAACCAGTTCAGCTCGTCACTCAAACCATTGTATAAGTGGGTTTTTCTTTTTCCCTCAGATACCATCACACGGCGTCACCAGCATATCAAAAAGACATATCCTCATCAAGAGTAGATGTATTCAAATGAATAATTTTCCAGCTTCATCAAAGACATGCTCAAGCGAAACTAGCATTTTGTTTATCCTGTGAGTGGGTGGCAGAGAAGAACAGTACGGCTGCTAGGACGTTTTGGTGCCACTGCCTTGGCTCACGCTAAGTTCCATAAGTTTCACACTCCATTGCTTCTGCACCTGCAGTGAAACAGACATATTACATCTATTTCCCTATCGCTGCGGAAGTCGTGTTTGACCTTTCGGTCCTTCTGAGAGAGTGTTGAGAAACCCAAAGGATCCGTATACGACATTTGGGATCTCTTGGACTAGATTATAGAGGTGTCAAGGGGGACAAATTAAGTGGCTTATAGGAGGGAAAGATGGCATCCCGGTATCATGAGGCGAATTGGCAGAAGCAAAGTCACACAGCTGTAAGCGACGAAGCCAGCACTGGAACCCAGGCACCCTGGCTGCAGGGATCGTCCCGAATCTTTCACACCACATTACATCCATGATGAATTTCTCCATTTATTGTCTTGTGAGCCTTAGTTAAAGCTACACAAGCATCATCTTCCACCCTGAGAATTTTGTCAACACCCTACCAAAAAAGCAGAGAAAGACAAAGGGTGTCGAATAAGATTATTATACTGCTATAAAGCATAGAATAAAATGCCTGTCCTGTGAGCCCTGTTTATAAATGCATTCAAGTAGAGAACTCGGTTCTTCAGGAGAGAATTTGTGCTGTTACAGCCACAGTCTCTGTCACCAGCTTAGTGACACCGTCTTACGAGAGTGTAATGTCCACCAAATGACAGGAAATGCACAGAAAGGCAGACTGGGTTTCTTGAAGAGCAGATTTCTAAAAGAGTTGATTGCTTTGTTTTATCAGAAAGCATCCTCCCATGCCTGGAAGTGACAGTGTGTCGAGCAGAGTTGTGCCATTTGTAAGCGGCAGAATCGCGTCCTTCCCGACGGCGGCCACTAAAACAAAAATCTCTCTCTCACCTCTCTTTTTTATAAAGGAAAACAAGAAGAAATCTAGAGCAATTTAGTACCAGGAATAGAAAATAGTGTAAAGATGTGGGGGCGGAGTGGGGGCGGGGGCACAGTGGCAGTAGGTTTTGAACCCAGGAGGTGCTTGGGATCAAGGTATTAACACTTAGCTGACGAAATGTTGCAAAAAACAGTCTGCTTTGCCTAATGATCATGCAGCTTGGGTTGTCAGCACCGTTTGGGCCTGAAAATATTCCCTGCTGGTTGGATATGAAAGATGTGAGTAACAGAAAGGAAGCTTTCAAGGCAAAAACAATGACGGTTATGTGTAAAGAATGCATCAAATACCAAGGGTACAAAAAAGTAAGGTACAAAGGTACAAAGAAGTACCCTTCTATGTAAGGGTACTTACAAAGTAAGAAATATCTCTAAGTAAGACTTTTAGAGAACATGTTCGGTCTACAGGATGAAACAAAAGTCAACTCTGAGTATCATATATATATATATATATACATATATATATGTTTATATACATACATACATATATATGTATACATATATATGTATGTATGTATTTATTATATAATAGGGAACAATCTAATATAACCCAAAGCTTAAGAGATAACATAAAAAGATGGATATCCATTATTTAAAATGTCTTTTAAACTTACTGTGTAAATGTTATTTCTTACTCCAATTTCTCTCAGCCGTCTGATTATTAAAAATTTAGAAGAGCCATATAATATATTTGATTAGATTTATAAGTACTGACGTGATGCCCTGCTAATACATTTGCCCTACAGTTTGGGAGCTATTGATGATGTCTGGTATATAGTTATTTGTGAGAATTTGTTAAAACATGGTACATAATGATTTTTGATGTCACTATCCACTTTCGCTCCCTAAAATAATTTTTACTTACTAAAAATGGACTGTATCAAGACACAGCGTGGGTCAACAGCATTATTTGCTTAAACAGAATTCAAACCATTTTCAGTACCACTGTGATTCTGTTTGACAGGTTTTGTAGAGTTGTTTCCTAAAGCAGTATTTGCTGTGTTTCTAAATGTAGAAGAAGAGATCAACAAGGGTCTATAATCCTTCAATAAGTTCAATGGCTTGTGTTAGGGTCAGTGTCTGTGTCTTTCAGAATGAGCCATTTTGCCTGACACAAAAGCAGTAACTGTTATACATCATGTATATGTGTCATAAGTAAGTTTGTGCCGTGACATAGGCACGTAGCTGGGCACGTCTCCTTCTATGAAACAGGTGTAGCTATGAAATTCTGTGATGTTCACAAAAGTAAAAAAAAAAAAGAATTATTTTTTATTAATGTCGTTTATTTCAGAGCAATGTTTTAATAAACCTCTATGCTTTATTTTCTCCCATGCGTGCAGATTAACTCTAGAACTCTTATATATCAACTAGACTAAGTGTCAGACAATGCTTTCCAAAAGACAGTGAAAGAATTGAAGGTGATACTCAAACGAACAGATGATACACGGACACTAAGTAAGGTCCTATTTAAACAGTGGCAAACAAAATGGAACTGGACTTTCTACTCTTCGTTCGGCACGTATGATAAACTGATGAAAATGATTGGTATTCAGTGCAAATGTGGAAGAGAAAAGAAGCACTGATGAGTTTCTCAGTGCGCTCTTTATGCAATCTTTATGTTGTTCCAATAGTCCAAAACTCAAAATAGTTTTGTATTGACACCCACGAAAGGGGGAAAGGAACAGTTTTGCTTTCTCCTGGGATGTTTAGAAACAATGCTTACGCAGCTACACTCAAGAATAAACCTGTCAATCAAATTAAGAGGAGAAAAGAGGATCGCTCCCTCACCTGCTAATTGCAGAATTAAGCTAATTTATACAATATAACACTAAATGCCTCCGGCTGCCCCTCTTGCTTCTTCCACTGCCTTCTTCCTTCCAAGTACAAGAATCGGCTTCCCGTAATAACATACGTGCGCACAAAACACAATGTTTATCCTCCCACAGCCTATAACTTAGCGAATAAGTTTACACTCGACAGACCATTAGTTTCCCATACGACAAGCTTTAAAGATACACTCCTGTTATCATTTCAACAAGTTCTTTCTTAGAGCCTGCTACAGGCTTGGTATTGTCAGAGACACCAATCCTGATATTTCTGGCCAGGAACTTTCCACTTTTCTGACAAGGTCTGTCTCGGGGAGACCTGAGATTCATGACATCACGAGAATTAGCTGGCATTATTAGGACAGGTACAGGTGTATCACACTCTCATTGTTAAAATGGTAACAAATTCAAAGGAGAAATGGTGTTTGCTTTCTTTTTTCTTTTTTTTTTTTTCTGCTAGATAGGCAAGTCCATGTTAGCTCTTATTTTAATTTTTTTTTTTAACTTTTATTTCTTTTCGAGAGACAGAAAGACAGAGCGTGAGCGGGGAAAGGGCAGAAAGAGAGGAAGACACAGAATCCGAAACAGGCTCCAGGCTCCGAGCTGCCGGCACAGCTGAGATCATGACCTGAGCTGAAGTTGGGCGCTAACCCACGGACCCACCCAGGCGTCCCCCGTGTTAGATCTTTACAGACCTTTTATCTGTCTGATAAAAGTTCTACCTTTGATCAACCAACTACTAAAGAAGCAGCGGTACCACCACCCACTTCCTATCATTAGAGGTAGCACATTTCAAAATGGCAATTAAAGTCCTTCCAGTTAGGACACCCGAGTGGCTCAGTTGGTTGAGCGTCTGACTTGGTTTTGGTTTGGTCATGATCCCGGGGTCCTGGGATCGAGCCCCGCATCAGGCTCCGTGCTTAAGACTCTCTCTCTCTCTCTTTCTCTCTGCACTTCTCCCCATCTTGTGCATTCTCTCTCTCTCTCTCTCTCTCTCTCTCCCCCCCCCCAAAAATAAAAAATAAATAAAGTCCTTCTGATCACTACTATCTAAAATCTGAAATGGATGGTATCATTCTACACTGTTAAAATATTTCTCCTAGCATGATTAGAAAGCCTTTCATTTTAGTAGAAAATTTCCCCCGTTGAGTATTTCTGTGGCCCAAAACTGCACATTTCAGGGAGATAAAACCTATCTGCCACGTTCTCTGGCTTTGACTTCTCTATCCCAGTACAAAGAAGGGAAAAAAAAATACACAAGATCCAGGATCTCCATCTACCTTTCAGATTCTGTTACTTCTTTCATGTGAAAATTCAAAATGTCTAAAAATATACATTCTAGGCAGGGCTTTAACCAGTACATCATGTAAAATTCGGCATAGGACAGAACATTGAAGAATAAAAAGATCCATTTTGTTCTCTAAAATATTTTTTTTTAATTTTTTATGTTTATTTTTGAGAGAAAGAGGGCATAAATAGGGAGGGGAAGAGAGAGGGAGACACAGAATCCGAAGCAGGCTCCAGGCTCTGAGCTGTCAGGACAGAGCCCGACAGGGGGCTCGAACTCACAAACCAGGAGATCATGACCTGAGCCGAAATCGGACGCCTAACCAACTGAGAGCCGCCCAGGCATCTCAATCTCTAAAATAATTTTTAAAGGATAAACATTTTGATCTAAGAAAATTGAAGCAAACTAATATAAATTCCTATCCATCTGATTTGGGAGTAATCTACATAAGCAAGAGGATGATTAACTTTGAGAACTACCTTGGGTTAAAACATTACTATTTTTTCAAACCTGTACTTACTTTTCCTGGAGAAAGTGTAGAGAAAGATCCTGTGAAAAATGTTAGAAAGTTATCCTTACAGAATAGAAACGTAGCTTCTGCCAATATTGGGGCCAAGACTTTGGTACTTTCTTTCTACCCAAACAAACAAAATACATTACTCTTACAGACTGAATGTTTGTGTTTTCCCAAAATCCGTACATTGGACCCTATCCTCATACGTGACGGTATTAAGAGGAACAGCCTTCAGGGGTTACGATTCAATAAGGTCATGAGTTTGGAAGCTCCACGAAGGGGAAGAGTGCCCTTGTATGAGTCACAAGAGAGGTTGCTTCACTTTCCAGTCTCTGGCTTATGAAGATACACTGGGAAGTCATCTGTCTGCAACCTTGAAGAGTGCCCTCACTGGAATCTGACCATGTGACGACCTTAGTTCGGACTCCCAGCCTCCAGAACTGTAAGAAATACATTTCTGTTGTTTATAAGTTCCCCCAACCACCACCCCCAGTCTGTGATTGCTATTGTTGTCACAGCACCTCAAGCTAAGACAGTTACCTTAAGAGATATTCATTCATGCATACGTTGCTTTGTCCAAAACTATTTAGAGGGCACCTACTATGAATATCATGCAGCCGGTTTGTTCATCACTAGTTATATTGGGATCCTTCTGACTATACTATTCAGTGAACCAGGATACTGTAGACTTGATCCACTCATGATGCCAACCTCTCAATGAGAAACTCATTGTTTTCTGCAGCAGGGTTGATACCCTTAAATGACTTTTTGTTTTGTTTTGTTTTTGAAAAATGATACACATCACTGTGCTCACATTTTGTGGCCAAAAGAAGGCACTTGGCCATGCCTGACCTTAAAGGTCAGGGGAGTGTAATCCTCTAGGGGGTCAGGAATTAAGAGGAACTAGGAATATTGGTATGCAAGAGTGATGTTTGTCAGGAAACTCAAATTTAGCCAGCCCCGCCAAAAGATACTTTGGCAATTGATTATTTTCCATCAAACACTTCATAATGCGCAGTTTAATTGTCAGAGAGCATGTCATGTACTCCTGTCTATTTCCCAAAGTGTTGGACAGATATTGGGAACTGAAAATTACCAGAAAAATTAAGTAATTACTGAGCAAATAAGTAAAGAACATTTCATTGTCATCTGGGCACGCAATTGCTACAAGGAGATGAGGTTTTCTCTAACAAAGAATAACAGGAACAACATGAGGTCAAGTTGTGCTAACCAAGGTTGGCTGCATGCCTAGGTTGAGTACACGAAACATATGGAGTGAATTGAGGGGTGAAATCCTGTCTCTCCAAAAGAAAGTCTGCCCTTGCCCTGTTGGGACACCTTTCCCCTTCCTACGGCACCTGAAATTCCCATTCCTAGCTAGCAGATTTATGCCTCTTTCTCCAAACTTTAAAAGCTAAGGGGATTGCCTTGAAAAGGACAGTGTTACCTATCACACAGGGCCGTTGTATTGAATTTTTGTATAATGATGAAGTTACTAAAAAGAAACAAAAATGCAAGCTTTGGCTATGTGAACAGACATTGTATAATCAGAATTAGGAAGACAACAGGCCCACTTCTCAATGCTAACCAGGCCCCATCTAGAATAGTGTGCTTGGGGAACTCTGCATTTAAGAAAACTGTCAATACACTAAAGCTTATTGAAAGATGAAAAATGGGGAATCTATGTTGTAAAAGTTATGAAGGCAGCCTTTAAATTTTGAGCATTTTTATGCCCAAAAGGCCTGGAGCCATCATCTTCTAGGTCATATGGTCTGTCTCAGACAGTCTGGGATGCTATAACAAACTAACTTAGATTAGTTGGCTTAAACAACAGGTATTAATTTTTTAAAGTTCTGGAGGCTGAGAAGTACGACATGCTGATTAATCAGGATCCTGGTGAAAGATTTGCACATTGCCACCTTTTCACTGCGTGGTCACATGTCCCAGAAAGCACTAGTCTCTTTCCTTTCCCTAAGGGTACTAATCCCATCATGGCAGATCCAATCTCATGACCTCATCCGAAGTTAATTACTTTCCAAAGGCCTTACCTCCTAACACCATCCCATTAGGGGTAGGGTTTCAACTTACGAAATTCTGGGGAGACACAACCATTGCATCCATAATATGGCCCGATACCTTTTTTCTGGGGCAAAACAACAGCTCTGTAACCCAGCCAACTTTCACCCATTAGCAACTGTTTCAGTGGGATCAAACTCAGAGCAGCTGAGGACACAACAACCCACCACAGGAGTATGTTCAGGTCAAGAATTAAGAACCTGACTACCGATTTGTTTGAAGCTGAAACCTAGTACCGATTTCAACCAAAACAGAATATCAGAGTTCAATCTTTTTTGCTTTTTAAGTTTGTTTATTTATTTTGAGAGGGAAAGTACACAGAGGAGGGACAGCGAGAGAGGGAGACAGAGAATTCCAAGTAGACTCTGAGCTGTCAGCACAGAGCCTGATATGGGGCTCGATCTCAAGACCCGTGAGATCATGACTTGAGCCCAGATCAAGAATCAGATGCTTAACCAGCTGAGCCACCCAGGCACCCCCGAGGTTTGATCTTAATATACATGCTTCAGTAGTGATGTGCCAACACTAATTCCTTGTTTTTGACATGGCTTTCATTTTCATAATTCTGAAAAGCAGACATTACAGGCAAATTGAAATTGTAAAAGAGCAAATTGTGTTTGACTATGTCATCACCCTATATACACAGGCCAGACTAGAGTGTTCCCTTTATGTATAAGATGCTAGTTTTCTGCTAAGCACCGAATTGATAATGAATGGAGGAAATGCCATGTCAGATTTGTAAAATCACTATCTTTATAAGTGAAAAGAAGTGCTTACATCTAAAGTGCCCAGAAACAGAGGAACATGCAAATAAATGTTAATACCTCAATTTAATGGACTATCATTCCACATTTAAAATAATTACGATGACTAGGAATCAGTATTCTATAATGTTAAGATTAATGGCATACTTTGTAAAATGATGGCACATTAACTACAATGATGTTTGCATATGTAAAATTATTAGAAGGGAATTTAGATTAAAACAATTACATTGAGACAGTGGATATTTTAATTAAAGGAAATTGAATGTTTTAATCTAGTTCTGAGTTTCACTCATTCACTTAAAAGCCATCATGCTGGATTTGAGAAACACTAAGAAACAATCGCTTTTCTCGGAGCACTGAAAGGTCTCTGTAAGTAAAGACAAAAAGATGAATAAAAGCAGGCATTTACAGTACAGTTTGGTAAGAACAATGATAGAAACAGACATGGCCGGTGTCCTAAGAGAACCTACAAGAGACACCTAACCTAGTCTGGTGTGAGATGGGTAGAGAAGACAGGGAGAAGACTTCACAGAAGTCAAGATGCCTGGGATTGAAGTCTTAAGGAAGAATTAGGAGCTACCCAGGATGAGACACGGCAGTGGGGATGAATAATGTTGGGGTAAGTGGCAATCACAAGCAGAGACTTAAAGGGACAGTTGTATGTGTTCAGCACACTTGGGACTCAGAGTGGGAAAGGGCAGAGGAAGTATCAAGTGTGAGGAGAAGCTGGCAGGCACCTGACCACAAAGAGCTCTCAGAGCTTGTCATTCTTCTAGGGATATAGGGACTCATCCCAAACAGAAATCAAATCTACAAAAGGCATCCTGATGTACCATGGAAAGTGATTTTAGACTTGCAGTAGTTCAAGAGGGAAATCATAAGAGCCTGAATGAAGCCAGCAGCAGTGAGGATAGAGACAAAGAGCCCAAGGCAGTAACACTGTGGATAAGTGGAGCTTAAGAAGAGGCCGAATTTGGGGGTGAGAAAAAAGTGCATCCAGAATGATCCCCGGTGGAGGCTTCAGTCAACTTGACTCCTCAAGGTGGGAAGTACAAGAGATGCAGGGTAGGGTGGAGACGAGTTCTGTTTGGGTTTGTTATAGGTCGGTGACCATTAAAGTGGCAGGATAGATGATCTAAAGTGCAGGGAATGATCAACAGTTTGAGAGCCGTTGGCATATAGAAGATGTTTGAAGACATAACAAAAGATAAGATCTCTCAAGGAAGTTTGGTTGTGCTAAGAAGGACATCAGCACATCTTGGAGGAGCTCTACCATTTAAAGACAGAGTAGAGGGAGAAAGGTCCATGGGAGACTGGGAAGGAGCGACCATAGAAGTAGAAGGAGAAACTGGAGAAGGAGCTTTATTGATTAATCAAATAAAGACAGATTGTCAAAATTGAGGGATGGAAAACAGGGACAAATACAGCAAAGAAGATATTGTAAAATGCTTGTTGGCCTCGGAACCAAGAGAACGTGGAAGCAGCCACAGGTAGTTCACCAGAGTGGTGCGACAGAAGCCAGTGCTCAGGGGATCCCAGGATAAATAAGGGGACAGGAGGAAATGGGAAGTAGGAAGGGCGACAGTGATCAATATTCTCATAAACTTAGACGTGAAACAAAAAGAGACAAAGCGGCGAGGCAGAGGAGTGATGGATGACACTGGGTGAAGAAATAGGAAAAGAGTAGCATAATCAGATTTACTTGCCAGTTAAAAGGGAAACTGTTTAACATATCTTACAACCATTCCCTTTTCTCTACCCTCAGTGACTCAGTCTTACATCAACTTTCTTCATTTGAGGCCAGGATTATGATAACGAGCCTCCGTTCCCCTCTTGTGCATTAAATGGCTATAGAGGGACATCTGTTTGGATTTCTTTCTCTATGTATGTTTTGTAAAGATGAGAGACTGTTGAGAAGGTGAAGTGTCGGGGGTGGGGGTGGGGGTGGCGGAAATCCAAACACTGAAGCATGGAAAGACTAAACATTCTAGAAAAGGGGGACAACAGACAGGGGGAATCTGTAGCAGAGGCAAATAATTCACTTCAAAGGAAGGACATTTCTATCTCTGAGCGAAAGCAAAGTGTGCAAGGACGGGTACAGATATAGATAGGCTTACTGGGAGGGGAGGAATAACAAAAGTTGAAAACTTCTCCTTTTTTTCTGTATTTAATTTCTTTGTCAAGCAGCAAGTATTTAGTCTTTATTGATGGATGCTTACTTAGGGCATGGCCCTGTAATCAAAAGGTTTAGTCTGGTGGTTGAAGGAAAACCTCAACAAAGCACTACCCAGCATGGAATCTACTGTCACCAAGGCATCAGTCGAACCAAGAGCTGTAAGACGGCATTTATGGCTGGATTGATCAAGGGTATCCTTGAAATGGAATCCTTAAATCATTTGTGAAAATTATTTAAAAGAAAATATGGTAAATGGAGAAACTATTATTTTTTTCTATTTCACAAACTTTTGTCTTATTATTAATTCATTTTCAAGTTAGTTAACAGAGAGTGTAGTCTTGGCTTCAGGAATAGTACCTAGTGATTCATCTCTTGCATAAGACACCCAGTGCTCATCCCAAAAAGTGCCCTCCTTAATGTCTGCCACCCATTTACCCCTACTACTCCATCTCCATCCCACTGCCAGCAACCCTCAGTTTTTTCTCTGTATTCAAGAGTCTCTTATGATCTGCCTCCCTCTCTGTTTTTATCTTGTTTTTCCTTCCCTTCCCCTAAGATCATTTGTTGAGTTTCTCAAATTCCACATACGAGTGATATATGATATCTGTCTTTCTCTCACTGACTTATTTCACTTAGCATAATACCCTCCAGTTCCATCCACATTGTTGCAAGTGGAAAGATTTCATTCTTCTTTATCACTGAGCAGTATTCCATTGTATATATATACCACATCTTCTTTATCCATTCACTCATTGATGGACCTTTGGACTCTTTCCACAGTTTGGCTATTGCTGATAGCACTGCTATAAACAATGGGTGCATGTCCCCCTTCAAATAAGCATTTTTGTATCCTCTGGATAAATTCCTACTATCGCAATTGCTGGGTCATAGGGTAGTTCTATTTTTAATTTTTTGAGGACCCTCCATACTGTTTTCCACAGTGGCTGCACCAGTTTGCATTCCCGTCCATAGTGCAAGAGTGTTCCTCTGTCTCCACATCCTCACCCGTATCTGTGGTGTCCTGAGTTGTTAATTTTAGCCATTCTGACAGGTGTGAGGTGGTCTTTCGTTGTGGTATTGATTTGTATTTCCCTGATGATGAGTGATGTTGAGCATCTTTTCATGGGTCTGTTAGCCATCTGGATGTCTTCTTTGGAAAAGTGTCTATTCATGTCTTTTGCCCATTTCTTCACTAGATTATTTGGGTTTTGGATGTTGAGTTTGGTAAGTTCTTTATAGATCTTGGATACTAACTCTTTATCTGATATATCACTTGCAAATATCTTCTCCCATTCTGTGGGGTGCCTTTTAGTTTGGTTAATTGTTTCCTTTGCCGTGCAAAAGCTTTTTATCTTGATTCAGTCCCAAATGTTCATAATATTAACTAATATGCAGGAAACAATCCAGCCTATGATTCCCAAAGATCACACTTAATTATTATCTGGACCCAGGGTCAGTGGAGTTGAAGGGAACAAGAACAGGAAAAGCACAAACTGACAATAGAACTGTGTGAGAGATGGCACGTGGAGGAGGGGACAGAGCTCCAGGGAATGCCTCCCAGGACCTGTCACCTGTAGACACCATCTTTGGTGGGTGACCCAGAGGCTGGTTCTGGTCCATTCATATGCATCCAGGATCCTTCTCACCTGCTGGGATTCATCCTCCTCTGTTTCTCACCTCTCCCTCCCTATTCTCACAGTGTCTATAACCTAACTCATTTCCCTGAGTTTAGGCAGAACTGGTAATTAGACAAAAATTTACCCAATTGGCACAAGCCTCCATCAAAGGAAAAAAGCCTCCCTCCCTCCAGAGGAAGCAATAGGTCAGAACTTCTTGGCTCAGAGTAATAGACGGGTTTAAAAGAACTGAGAGTGAAGAATAGAGCATCCAGTTAGTGAGATTATCTAAAGGTAATAAAAAAGAAAAACAGATACAAGTATACCAGCCAAATCTGGGTTGCAGAGAAAGATGTAAAAGATAGTGAAGTTGTGCCGATGTTCTCATCTTGATAAGGAAGGACAATAGCTATTTTCTCAATGAAAAAAAAAATCCAAAACAGGATTTCATTATATTCTAAACACAAATTGAAAGAATTCTAAATTATAAAAAAAAAATCCAAAATTGAGTCACCAGACACAGACAAGATAGTAAATTACAAAGAAAAAGCAAACAGGGCGCCTGGGTGGCTCCGTCAGTTAAGCATCAAACTCCTGGTTTCAGCTCAGGTCATGATGTCATGGATCATGAGCCTGAGCCCTGCGTCGGGCTCCGTGCTGACAGTGGAGTCTGCTTGTGATTCTCTCTCTCCCTCTCTCTCTCTCTCTGCCCCTCCACCACTTGCTCTTGCTGTCTTCCAAAATAAATTTTAAAATTTTTTTTAAAAAGAAAGAAAAGCAAATAAGGGATTTAGAATAGAAAATAATAGAAGAAAATATCTCATTTACAATAGCGACATAAAGAAAGCATAAGTTACCTAATAAAGAATAAACCTAGCGGCACCTGGGTGGCTCAGTCGGTTGAGCGTCCGACTTCGGTTCAGGTCATGATCTCGCAGCTTGTGAGTTCAAGCCCCGTGTCGGGCTCTGTGCTGGCAGCTCAGAGCCTGGAGCCTGTTTCGGATTCTGTGTCTCCCTCTCTCTCTGCCCCTCCCCTGTTCATGCTCTGTCTCCCTCTGTCTCAAAAATAAATAAACGTTAAAATAAAAAAAATTTTTTAAAAAGAATAAACCTAATAAGGCTTATGCAATAGTTCTGTGAGGAAAATGTAAAAACTCTGCAGAGATACATAACAGAAGACATCAATAAATAAAAACAAATATTGTGTTCTCATAGAGGAAGACTAAATATTTTAAATGACTCAATTATCCCAAAATTTATTGATCCACTTAATATTCCTGCGACAATGCTACAAAAAGAAGGTTTAAAAAAATCAACAACCTAATTGTAAAGTTTATAGTAGAAAACAATATGTAGGAATACACATAAAATTTCTGATTAGAAAAAATGGTAATAAAGATAAACCACATGGGGCGCCTGGGTGGCTCAGTCGGTTAAGCGTCCGACTTCGGCTCAGGTCATGATCTCACGGTCCGTGAGTTCGAGCCCTGTGTCAGGCTCTGTGCTGACAGCTCAGAGCCTGGAGCCTGTTTCAGATTCTGTGTCCCCCTCTCTCTCTCTGCCCCTCCCCCATTCATGCATTGTCTCTCTCTGTCTCAAAAATAAATAAACATTTAAAAAAAAAAAAAAGCTAAGCCACAATTACCAAGTAGTAAAATAGCAATGAAAACACTTCAGTACTGGAGACCAAACAAACAGATCAAGGTATAGAGTAGAGAATTCAGAAATATCTCCAAATCGAAAAAAAAAAAAAAAAAAAAAAAAAAAGTAAAAGTAAAATTGTGAAAGGATTTACTTGTAGGAAGAATGAGTAAGCATACTTTCCGAATGCTTCTACTAAGTACAGTTAAAAACCATGGACATTATCTATAAAACAAACATTAGAAGAATTTGAAATGTGCAGGGTGGAAGACGGAAGGCTATGAACCCCAGAACATGAGAAATCACTCAGTGGTGAGTTCCTTGGATTTCTTTTTGCCTAATACGTTCCAGACTCGGAGCTGACGAAGCCAAAGCTGGCAAGCTGACAATCTGGCAACACTAATGGATCCAGATGAAAAATAAATAAATAAATAAATAGCCTGATCTCTAGCCAAAAGACAAGGAAAGGGGAAGCTAGTGGGACAGAAACTTTTAGACAAGAAGCACTCTACTCCATCCAAATACCACACCAAAACAGTCTTTGACCCCACGCCACCTGCTTCAGTGGGGACTAACGTGAAAAATACAGACTTCCACCCTGTCTAGGCTATAACAAGAGTCTTGCCCGTGACTGGTGTAGGGGAGTAACATGGGCAGGTCAGTCGTTCACCCGCCACTGGCAATAAGAAGCCACCACGATGCCTCTGTGAGAGTGTGGTATCAGCAGGATCCTGGGGACAGTCAAGACTTTCGCCACTATCCAACAGTAATGAGGCCACCCCACTGCTCTGTGGGGTCAGAAGTGACCACACAGGCAGTGGTAATGAGTTACTCCCAACCTTCCCGGCCAGGGAGCCGGGAAGTCAATGAAGACTTTCTGGGGAAGCCAGCTGTAACAAAGACCCCCAGTACCAACATGACAGAGATACTGGAATTATCTGAGGAAGACTTTAGACCAGACTTCAATAAGCAATTATCAGCTCATTTGAAACGAGGGAAAAACAGGAAGCATCAGCAAAAAAAATAAAATTTACAGAGAAGAACTAAATAGATTTTTTTTTATTTCTTTTAATTGCTGTACAGTTAACACGTAGGTTATACTAGTTTCAGGGGTACAGTATAGTAATTCAACAATTCTGTACATTACTCAGTGCCCATCAAGATAAGTGTACTTTTAATCCCTTTCATTCAGATAGGAATCTCACAACAGAACAATACGATAACTGGAATAAAAATCTCAGTGAGTGGACTCGACAGCAGAATGAATGGGACAGAGGAAAGAATCAATGAACTTGAAGATAAATCTATGTAATTTGTCAAATCTGTACAAAAGGAGAGAAAAAGTAGATTGAAAAAATTTACCGAATCTCAGGGACCTATGGGTCTATATAACAAAAGATCTAGCCTGCATGACATTTGAGTCCTTGAAATAACAGCTTAAATTTTCTAATCTGGCAAAAGATATAAATGAGTAGATTCAAAAAGCTGAATGAACCATAAAGTACACCCAAAGAAGTCCATACCAAGATACATCATGGTCAAACTTCTAAAAATTAAAGACAAATACAGAGGCAGAGCAGTGATCAGACCTAGTACAATCTCAGATCCAACCGCATTTTTCCAACAGTGTTCTTTGGTTCTCCTTTATCCTCAAGCTCATGGAAAGATGGGTTCAACACTTCCAGGTCTCCATCCTCTCTCTTGATGCCCTTTTTTTTTAATTGAGAGCATTTTTTTTCTCAAAAGCTACCAGTAAATCTTCTGTTGTATTTCATTTAGCCAAATTTGGTTATATGCCCATATCTAAACTAATCCCTATGCAAAAGAATGCCTTCTTCCTATTGGCTGTAGCCTGGATTTCCAAAACCAAGTTCCATGGCAAAGGCAGACATTTCTTCACTAGATTAAAAATTAACTCCCATCCTGGTGCTCTTCTGCAGTAAATCCCTCCCAGTTTCCCAGAAAACATGGTGACTTCTGTCAATTAAATATCAGTCAAGTCCTATCCTCGTGCTCATGGATGAGGCCAAGTTAATAAAGTCTGTCTCAAGTTCACCCTCTTCTTTTTCAAATAACTTGTGCAAATCAATTATTTTTCCTGTAACTAAAATCCCCAGCATCGGGAATCGACCCCCCAAACCAAGAGCATACTGTGCACACTGTATGTTAGCCAATTTGACAATGAATTATATTAAAATTTTTAAAAAATAATAAAATAAAATGAAAAAATACAATTTTTTAATCTGAAAAAAAAAAACCAGAAAACAAAAACCAAACCAAAACAAAACAAAATTCCCAACCTCTACTATGTAATATCTCTGAGAGTAAGAATTTCAACCCAAGAGGGAAAGGCAGCAGTGAGTTTCAATGGTTTACAAAGCCCATGGTCCTTCATTCACTTTTCTCCTTTAATTTGAGTATTTTTTAATAACTTTTTCCTACTGAGCAGGTTTCATCCTATAGACTACCTACAAATAAGTTTAGAAAATAAAGTGCCCCAAACATCTCATGAAAGCCTATGCAGAAGGAGGTCTCCAATAGCCTGATATACTTCTAAGAAGACGAGGAATCCAGACTCCAAGCCTTGGTCTAGCCCATGCACACATTCTGCTCCCAGAATCAGTTCATTCTGGGATCCTGTACATGAAAAGTCATTCCCTGCCCTCCCCCTACCCCCAATCTTATTGACTAAAGAAGAAACCAAGCCTTGGAGAAATTATGACTTCCTAATATTATATAACTGGTAAGTTTTCAATTCATAACCAGCTAGTCTAACTTTAAATTCACCATATATCTAAGATTTTTAATTAGCTGATGACATCATTCACCAAGACAATTTTAATTCAAAATTGTTATAGTATGTCATAGAGAATATTTTTAAAATACACCCCCTCTATTTTATTTCTTCCTTAATGCAAGTAATTAAAAAATAGATGTGCCTTCTGTGAAGAGGCCACTGTCCCATGTAGACACATGGCTGAAGAGAAACATGGCTTCTGGTTCTCATTCAACATGGTGGTTCACAAATTAACCATCAGAGGGCCCCAAAATATGAGCTTGTGCAAGCAATGTAATTAACACAGTCAGCTAAATAACGTATGAGAAAGTTTGTGACTTCTCTCTTAGAGTCTGTCCTGAGGATACAAAGAGATCTTTGGGAATTGCTCTAAAAGTCATGTGTCAAACGATTTCAAGGAGTTTGTCCGGCTTTAATGTCCACTAAGAATAATAGACATTTCTGACACAAGAAAACTTTTTGAATTTATCAGTTAGTGTCAATGATATCAGTTGTCTGGCTCCAAATGGAAAGATGAATTCTAGTAACTCTGCTATTGAATCTCTGTGTTCCTTTGAACATCTTCCTCTATGTTGGCTCGACATTTTAAGCAGCAAATTACAGACATTTTCTACCATACTGTCACATTAGTGGCACCAGATATTCGTTCTGTTCCCCAGAGCCTTGCAAAGCTGGGTGCCTGTCACAGCAAAAAGTCTCTTTGCTGGGCCCCTAGCCAATGGCAAGGGAAACTTCCTGAAGTGTTTGCTAATGAACTACTATTGCAACTCATGCCAGCAAGAAAGGCCTAACGAAAATATTGAAGTATTAATTAAATGCAATCTAAAATCTCTTATGAATTTTATGCGTAGAGAAATAACACTGCTGTAGGTTCTGTGATAAAAGTGTGGTATATACAGACCAACTAAATACAACCTAAGTTTCTCCTTCCGGTGTATCCACATATCTAGATTGATCTCAACAAACTATAGACTGTAATGACAGCCAGTGAAGAATTTAACAGAGCTTTATGGCGAGCTGCGGAACTCTCTGCCTGGATTCAGGGTGACAAACTATCTGTATTTCCCGTAGCCACCTTTAATGAGTCTAGAAGGAAATATAGCTTCCATAGCAGCCAAGCTGTTAAAGTGAATAATAAGTGGGAAAGTTCATAAATTCAGTAAATATTACCTGTTATGGAAAAAAAAACACCTGGCTTTTGACAAATTTAAGAGTGTTCCTGGAGGTTTGTCAGTCAGCAATTATTTATTGAGCACTTACTGTGTACGGACAATGTTCCTGGCACAGGGAACACAGAAGAAAACAAACTAGTGAGCATATCTATCCTTCAGAAATTTATACCCTCAGGGGTGTGAGGAGAGTGGCAGCTAATATACCCAGAAACCAATAAATAAATCTGATACTCTCAGACACTACACAGAACTATGCTTAAAGATAATATCCTACAGACGTGGAGTAGTCAGAAAGATACTTTCCAAAGGCTGACAGCTATGTTAAGAGGGGAAATTCATGATGGTGGAGGGACTGATAAATTTCCCAAGAGAAAACAAGTGCAGAGACAATTTCCAAAACTGGAGTGACCTTCCGAATATTTTTATCGTTGTTGATTTAGTCTCACATCAACATCCCCCCACACCCTGGATATGAAGTGCTTTCATATAGGAATTGAGCCAGTTTTTGCGGGAACCCTGAGACATGCATATTTCCCTGTTTTTTGCCCATGAGAGAACAGAAGCTGAACGGTGACGTTTAGCAACTTTGTCAAGGTCACATCGCCAATACAGCACAGCATGATTTTAAACACAGTCTTATTCATCTCAAATCTTATGTAACACATTATCTAGTGTGTTAAGAAAGCTCCAGTGTGCTAAGAAAACCCTGAAACACTTGTAAGACTTCTTGAAATTATTATTCAGGATAATAAATATGTCCTTTGGTATTGTGATCAAAGAAAGAAAAACTAAGGTTGTGGTTTCCTTAAGAAACCAGGTGTTACAGCTGAGTGCCTGGGCTAAGGAGGAGTATAGAATATTCTTGAGTATAGAATAGCTGAGGTAGTTGACATTTCATTGCATGTGTCACCTGTGGAAAGACAGTTTGGATTCTCTCTGCGGAGGCTAAAGAGATAATAATTAAGAAGAAAGCGGTGCAGAAATTAAAATTTCAGATGACAAGAGAACATCATGCATCCAAAGAACATGGGAACCATTTGGATCATCTCAAGTTCAGAATCATCCACAAAGGTATCCTTCAGTGTTGGAGGTAATCAACATTTTATTCAATGTAGCAGAATTACTGAGCACTTACATTTTGTTTTCTTTCTCTGGGGCTTACAACCATAGAGATGGGACTGAGAAAACAGAAAAGAAAAAAAAAATGAGGAGGTAGAAAACAATTCAAACACATAGAAAACTGTCATTAGTATGGCAAGGTTGTACTGCTCCCGTGGTATCATTTTGGTTCCATGCAATTTTTTTTTTCTGATTTGTTGTTTAGACATTAATCTAAGGCAAGTACATAGAAGATACAACCTCTCCTGTCAATTCGCCATCTCTGAAGCCAACCTACCCATCTAACTGTGAAACCCCAAAATGTCCTTATCTTTCATGTGAAATCAGATTATGACTGTAAAATCACAGTGCCAAAGAGGAATCCCATACTTCAGAATCTAAAGGTCCATTTTGATTTTGAATTTAAATCAAATAAAAATGAAAATTTAGTTCCCCAGTCATACTAAATTTAGTCAAACTGAATTTTCATTTGTCCATATTTCAAAAGCTCAGTCCCCACAGGTAGTTGGTTCATAGCTCTTGCATTGGACAGGACAGAATAGTACGTTTCCACATCATAGAAAGTTCTACGGGACATGACTGGACCAGATGGCGTTTGTGCAATGACAAAAATCTCACATCCTCTCTATCCTGTCTCTCACATGCCACATGTTTTTCACTCCAAAAAATCTCCTTGCCCCACATCTCATTCTGGTCTAATTTTGATGTGTTATCTTTAATCTCTATGCCATATTAGTCATAGCATAAAAAGTTTGGATATAGATGTGAATTTAATTGCGTTTGTTCCAATACCATTATTTTATACATGAGGAATTGCCTGCTTGTTGTAGTACAATGTATCCATTAACTTAATAAATATTTAGTTAGTGCCTATATATTCTAAACACTTAGGACAGACCAAACTCTGACCCTCCTGGAGCTTAAAATCGAATGCAGAACAGACAATAAAAAGAAAACAAAAAAATGCATAAGGCTAGGAAGGAAGATAATGCAGGACAAAGGGACAGAGGGAGGGGATGAGGGCAAAAAGGAGGGGAGTGGAAAGAGTGGCTATAGCTGCTCCAGGGAAGGAAGACAGAGAGAGCTTCTCTGCAAAAGTGACAATTGAAACAAGACCTGAAAATGTAGAAGGACAAGCCATATGAAGGTCTAGGGTAAGAGCATTCCCAACACAGGAAACAGCAAGCATAAAGTCCACGGATTGGAATAAACTTGATGTGTCCAAGAAGAACAAATAAGGGTAAAGAGTAGTCAAGGACCAGATCCGATAGGGCCATGTATTCACTATCTACTGCTGTGCAACATTTAACTCAAGACTTAGTAGATTGAAACAGCATTTATTATTATCTCACAGTTGCTGTGGGTCAGAAATCTGGGTGCTGCTGGGCTGGATCCTCTGCTTCAGAAGCTGTCACAGGCTGCAATTCAGATGTTGGCCAGAGCTGGGTCCTCTGAAGTCTCAAGAAGGACCCACGTCAAGTTCATTTACACAGTTGGTGCCAAGATTCAGTTTCTTGTGGGCTTCACAGATGTGGTTGTACGGGTACAGATGGTTGTCAGTGTTTCTGTTGTTGACCCTCATGGTCTCAAGGCTGGCTGGGAGCTGCCCCACTTCCCAGCCTCTCGAGAGAGCATCAGATCATATATCGCTGGCCTAAGAAAAGTAGTTCTTGGCCATCAGGCTACCCTTATGGAAGTCACAGTCTTGTGTAATCTAATTATAGAAGTCAGGCCCCATTACTTTTGCCTTCTAGTTCTAGTCGTCTAAGCAAATGACCAGGTCTAGCCAACACACGAGGGGAAGAAGTTACATAAGAGCGTGAATAGCAATGGGCAGCCATGATTGAAGGACATTTTAGAAGTTGCCCAACACAGATCTTATGAACCATGGTAAGGATCTGGAATTTTATGTTAGGAATGATTGGGAGGTACTGGGGAGCTTTATCCGGGAAACTGATACAATCTGATCGTGAGTTCAGGACTGGTTGTTACATGGAGAATAGAAGTAGCAGGCCAACTGTGGAAATAAGGACAAGATAAGAAGCTATTGCAACTGCTCATGTGAAAACGTGACTGAGCTAAGAAGATAGTGAAATATTAACAAATTTGTGATCTGCTTTAAAGATAGATCCTACTGTATTTGCTGATGGGTTGGCCATGGAGAGGGAGAGAAAGATATAGGGACTCTCACAAGAAAGCTTGAAATAGATAGACGGTTCCCACAGAAAGATTTCCCTAGATAATCTTCCAAGAGATACACCTCATGTTTCCTTGCACATTCTCTTTTCTTTCTCCCACATCTCTTTTAACACGTATCTGATGATGAAAGTCACTTCCTAGTGATGATGTTTAGAAAAATCTAGAACGTCCACACTTTTCATATGCTGCAATGGAAGTCACAGTTTAAGACCTGTAGGGAAAATGGAAACACAAGAAACAAAAAGAAAAAACAGATGGTCCCTGACTTGTGATGGTTCAGCTCATGAATTTCTGACTTAAGGATAGTGAGAAAGTAATATACATCAGTAGAAAGCATACTTAGAAATTTGCATTTGGGTCTTTTCTCGGGCCAGCAAAATGTGATCTGATACTCTCTCTTGATATGCTAGGTAGTGAGGCAGCTCCCAGTCAGCCTCATGACCATGAGGGTCAACGATAGATACACTGACAACCATCTGTACCCATACGACCATTCTGATTTTTACTTTCAGCACAGTAGTCAATAAATTACATGAGAGAGTCAACATTTTACTATAAAATAGCCTTTGTGTTAGATGATTTTGCCCACATGTAGGCTCATGAGGAAATGTTCTGTGCATGTTCAAGTTATGATGTTTGGTAGGTTGGGTGTATTTAATGCATTATGACTTAACGATATTTTCAACTCATAATGGGCTTATGAAGACAATCCCATCGTAAGTCAAGGAAGATCTGTAGTCGTTGTTATTTATTACTAAAAATGTGATACAATCTTTCTAAGTTTGTGCCCCAGTTTTTTATATTCACCAGTAGATTTAGCATGCTTCTTCATTCCCATTTTCTTTAAAAAATGGAAATATTTTGATTCTCTTAAGGAAAAAAAACAAGCTAATAAAGACAGACAAGGAATTGCTTTCTCAAGAATATTTAGAGGATGATTATACATTTTTAATAGTTCGACTTCAATAACAAATGGCTGTATTCTGTAATAACGCAGCATGGATATTAGCTCTCCCAGGGAGATTCTGGCATACAACACCTAACCTCCCAAAACCCGCCAAGAAGAACCCAACAGATTAAAGAGGGTAATGGATATATTTCATGGGCCTGTATGATCCACTCGATGTATTGTCTGGGGCCAACCCTGTGTAGCCAAATACCAAACAAATGAAACTTAAATAGGTCATAGTTAATACTAAACAATATAGTTTTTCTTCCTTGGGTGTAATAATTAACCCAGATTGCTTCATGACTAAAGCAAATGATACGGCCTCTGCCCTCAGCAGAGTAAGATTTCACTTGGGAATTGGCTCACTTTCACTTCATGCTCCTTTCTTTGATCTCTCCCACCCACTCTCTATACACAAGGTCTTATCTTGGGTTTGTGTTCTTTTTTGGAAATAGAATCCCCCAAAGACAGTTAAGAACCACAGGAAGAAATACCCTATAGAGCCAGCCTGAGCTTCTCCCATCACTCATCCTTAATGTCCCCAGACAGGTAACCTTGGCAGATACCTAAAAGCATGATGTCCTCCATTTTATGCAAAACATGTGCGCTCATTCAATCTCTGTGACAATTCCTTTGTGTATTCCACTACAAGTGAAATTTAACCCAATAGCAAGGGAACACAGTTTTCCTGACTTGTATATTCTACCCCTTCAGAAAAAATCTGAGACTACTTGTCATAATCATTTCTGCTGGTTTCATTTTTTCCCAGGGTAGAGAGAGAAAGAACGAAGGAAAGGGAGAGAGAAGCAGGGAGAGAGGGAGGGAGACAGAGCAAGAGAGGGTGAAGAAGAAGTAGAAGGAGGAGGAGGAACAGGAGAAGAAGGAGAGGAAGAACAAAGGAGAAGAAGAAGATGGGGAGAGGAAAATGGAGAATATAGAAGAACAGGTTGGAACATTGAAGTAGAGAAGGGAACAGTGACCCCAGATTTAGTCTTAAGGGGCCCATGGTGAGTCGCCTTTTCAGCTGAAAATGTGCCAGCAGCGGAACTATATACATGTATGTTTCATCCCGGGATGTAGCTATGGACAAGTTGCTCAAACACGAAGCGATTAGGGAACATGCCTAACTCATGTTAGGTGCAAGAAAAACCCAACCTGAACAATAACTCAGGCTTCCAGACTGTTCCTAAGGTACTCACAGAGACCTAGAGCTTTTGTAAAGGCGCTATTTCAAAGTTACGGCCTTCGCATCAATGAACCCAGGACTCCTCAAACGATAAGCATCATTCTTTTTAAACCAACTCCTTCAGAAAATATATCGTATTCCTTTAATTTTTTACTGTCAACAGACACGCCAAGGGACCAGCTTCTCTACACTGGCTTCAACCTCACTGTTCTCAAATCCACCCTTCACACCAAGTCAGCTTGAATATACACTTTTTTTCTGTCGTACATTAAAACCCTTTTCTTCCCATTTCCTGTGTTTCTATTTGCCTCTTCCGCCACTTTTTCACAGGGACCTAAAAACTTATGTTTCCTAATCTAACCTCATATCTTCCCACTGCCCTAACATTGCATAGTCTCTTCCTTTTGTCCATATGCCATTCTACACACGATCTTCCTCGCAAAGGTCCACTCATACTTCAAGACGCAGGCCAAATGTCATCACTCAACCTGACCTTCTTTCATACCTGCACTGACATTGAACATATGTCTGTCGCATTATTTTATAATCAGTGATTTGTATATCTAGCTTTCTCACTATATCATAAACTCTTCATGGGAAAGAATGGACCTTAATTCATCCCCAATGCCTAGTCTCACTGCCTAGCCCTTGGTTGATAGCCAATACATTTTTGTAAATGAAATAATGCACTGTGATATTTAATGATAACAATAGCTTGTATTTATCGAGAACTTACAGCATTATAGGTACCCCTATAAGCTCTTTTCCTGATTTAATTAATCTAATGGTCATATCAAGCTTATGAAGTAGGAGGTATTATTATCCCCATATTACAGATAAAGAAACTGAAGAACGAAGTTAAATTGCCCAAGGCCACAAAGCTAGGAAATAAAAAAAGATGGGATCTGAACCTATGCTTTCTTAACCACTGGGAAACTTGCTGACTATAGTTTAGGGGTCAGTAAACTTTTTCTTACAGAACCACATAATAAATAGTTTGGGTTTTGCGGGACAAATGTAACTATTCACCTTTGCTGTTATGGCAGGAAAATGGGTGTAGACAATCTGTAAATGAATGAGTGTGGCTGCGTTCCAATAATACTTTATTTATAAAAATGGACAGTGGCCGGATTTTGCAGAAGGCATGTGGCTTCTTGACCCTTACTGTAGACTCTGCCCTGTGTATCCCAATATTTAATGATATTGACACACTTGACACACCCGGATGGCACATTCAAGTACTTGACTACTAAAAATAGACCCACCAGGTCTATCGTAGAAAAGTAAGAGACATTCCTTATCAGCCGAAGAGAACATAGTTGCAAATGCTAAAGTCCTTTCCTGCAACGTCGGCTTGGGTTTAGCGGCCAAGGAGGGGGCTCCAGAACAACGGTGCTGCTCGGCCTCCAATGGCTACATGCCTGGAAGATAAATTAGGATGGATGTCAAGAAAATGTCTTAGTCTGTTGCCCACGCACTCAGCAATGGCTTCTCTCAGAACTACATGCAAATTTCCAGGCCAGGTTGGCTGGGGCCGAAGCCCACCGGTCACAAAGCAAAACAAACGTAAAGATCTGTAAAAATGAATAATATACATTTACTACGTGTATACTCTGCAGATGGAAGGGGAATGGCTGCGGGCGGCAGCCCTACCCAACCCAATCTTCAGATTCCTGAGGAAAAGGAACCAACCCTGTCGTCTCTTTATAACCCATGCGACGTAGCTGCTACACAGCCGGTGCTCCTTGCCCAGTGTTTGAGGGAGCCTACTCTGCTTCCCACCTTCTAGAGCTGTGCTGCCGATTGACATGCGCTGGCTTGCACCACTGTCAGCTCACCCCTCACAGACTCTGGGCATCTGAAACCCCTGATATTTTTATGCCCGAGGCCCAGCCCCTGCTTGTCCTTCGTTAAACCCAATCGGGGTCCTTTAAGCGGCTACCCCTGTATCCGAGGATTTCTGAACGAACTGCCGGGCTGCGTCTCTGCATTTTTGCACGTCTACCTCCCGAACTGATTGGATCGGATCAGCCTGCGGCCTGCCTTGTCCCCCCTCACAGGTTCCCTGTCTCCCGGATCACCCACCCTTGCGACCGGACTGTCACTCACCTCCTTGTTCCTCCAGTTTGCCGTGAATCCCTTCTCTCTGGACTCTCAGCCTTTTTGCTCGCTTTCCTGATTTGCCTTGTGTCGTTTCTTCTGGGCGTGGTTTTTTTTATAAGCCTTCTGACAGCCAGGCTTTCTCATCTCAGCCTGGCTGCCCCCTTCCTACGGGATCCCTCGGGGGCATTTGCCATTCATCAGTTTTGGACAGGAGAGAAGAACCCCTGTTGCCTTTCTGCAGCCTCCTATCTAGTAGGTGTGGTTCAATGTCCCACCTGCCACGCTCCATGGCATCTGCACCTTGTTCTGTGCTGCAAAACCGCCTGTACGAGTGGAGGACTCTTCAAAGGGCTTTTAAAATGTATTATTGTTATTTCGATCTTGTCACTTCCTGTGCAAATTCTAACCAAGAAAAAAACTAGTCAGGTTCACTGAATGTTTAAGAAAACCAGTGGCTCATGATGCAATTAAAAATAAAAAAAAATACATGGGGCGCCTGGGTGGCTCAGTCAGTTAAGCTTCCGACTTCAGCTCAGGTCATGATCTCATGGTTCACGGGTTCGAGCCCCGCACCCGCCTCTGTGCTGACAGCTCAGAGCCTGGAGCCTGGAGCCTTCTTCAGAGTCTCTGTCTCCCTCTCTCTCTGCCCCTCCCTTGCTCACGCTCTGTCTCTCTCTCAAAAACTAAATAAACATGTAAAAAGTAAAAATAAAGAAATACCTCACTGTTTGCTGTTGCTCAGAATTTGCCTACAAGGGCAGGAAAAAAAATGACATTTTTTTATTGTTTACATTTTTTTTTTTTCTGTAAGAAGCACCGATGAAAGGGCTTTAATGACCCACTAAACGAAGAATTGGTTCAGGTACTTGTTTGTACCTTGAGGACAAGCTTCCGGAAGTTCCAATTTTATGCTCTCCCCAAAATGAACTCAAATAGGAGTCTTCGCTGATATTATTTTATCTATTTTTTGTTTGTAACACAATCCAAAAGAGATGAGAGTACATTTGTCCTCAGTTAATTTTCACATCGCTCCGGAAAATACCCAATATTGTGTTTCTTTGTGCGTTGTTCAAAGGCTGCTATGGTGGTTTGGAGGAGACAAAAGGCATCCCCTAGTGAACACGGCTGTTCCTCTAGGGGAAACTTCTACCCATCTAATAGCTATTTTAAGCTGTTGAAGATGCATTACCGCAGGCTGCAATTACTCCATGAATTCCAATTTGAACTGAAGTCTCATCTCTCAAGGGTGTAATCCTAGGGTCACATTTCCTTTTCCAGGCAAAGTAAACCATCTCTTTGGCGATGAAGGTCCAGTGCAAGAAATATCAGACAATCAAAGTTGCTCTTCATTTTTAAGTAAATAAAATTATCTTTAAAAACTAAGCAATCTGAAATTCACCAAAACAGTAACCTACAGTGATAAAAAGAGCAAATCAGCCCCCCCACACATACACACACCCACAATCAGTAATTATGGTCACATGTTGAATAACGATCACGTTTAACTAAGGAAGATCCTTTAAGCATATCTATGTGGTGCTGAAAGAAATCTTACGGAAATCTATCTATGATCTTTAAAACTTCAAACGGGCTTTTATAAATCAATAACGCCATGTCTTCATGCAGCAATTATCATTTACTGTAGTCGTCTTCTTCCAAAATTAATGTTCCAAGTGCCTTGATGTCTTTTTCAATCGAGTGGACAGACGCTCCAGACTTGAGATGCCCTCTCAGCTTTTTGGTCTTTCCCCGTGGTCTTCATCCGGTTCCAAGGAGACCACAAAAGCCCCTGACTCTGCATGTGACCCATCCAATAGTGTGAATATTCACGAGCCCAGAGGGCATGCACATTAAGCACAGTCGGGCATCTTGTTTGGATTTGGTTCCCAAGTGAAACAGCCAACTTAACAGGTTTCCAGAAAAGCATCTCCTCTGTTTAAATGTCCTTCTCTTGTCTTCTTTCTCTTCCACTATAACAGAGGTTGATCAGTTTTGCTAAAGAGAAAGCTAAACAAGCTCTCGAAAATAAGGTATCAAAAATTATCACCTTTACAAAGATGATACAACTGACCTGTGTAGAAACAGATTTTCGCCCGTGGCTCTGGACTGTGAAGATTTATTCATTTGGATCTTCTCTTATGCTCCAGACCTTTGTGACAGTGTTTACCTGGATGGCGCCATTTTTTTCCCCCCAAACCCTGAGCCACCACTTAAGGTCAGGTGACCAACCTGGTCTACTGCACCACCTTCTAACTGGCCTCCCAAACCCTAGTCTTGCCCCCTCTTTCACGTAGTAACCCATCCTCAGTCATGATGAGAATTCCAAACTGTCTAACCAGTTGATGGGGTCTTTCCCATTCTAGCCCCTCATCACGCTGGCGGCCACATCACTCCTTACTCCCTGCTTTGTAACCCAAGCCCTAGAAATACTGCGATTCCTTTTGTTTCTAGAACATATCGCATTCTCTTCCCCATAGGTTTACAAGGATTGTGCCCCAGTCTGACTAAATACCCCTGCCTCTCCTCGTTTCTGGGCCAAGCCCTTTTACACCTTTGAGAATGGAGCATAATTTTCATTTCCTCCCCTGTGATGTTCTAGGTCTTTCTTCCTTACCTAACGGCCCAAAAATTCTCTACTGTGAGTACTAGAGATGTATTTTTATATCACATTTTACATGATGGGCTTAATCCTCTCTTCCTTCCGTGAGAGCAATGCCCTATCTATCTTGCACACTGTCATAATACCAACACACAGGCTAGTATTTACAGAAGGAATGACTGCTTGAGCAGCTGGGTGAAAAAAATGGAAGGATAGAATGGCTGGATGAATAGATTTTTTTTTTTTTTTTAATGTGTGGAGTTAGGATGACCATCTGAGAAAGCAGCAGAGACAGAACTTGTAACGGCATCTTTGAAAACATTAACACATCTTTCAAAACATCCCACTGATGTCCATGCACATGGCTTTGATACGGGGACATACTTATTCCAAATAAAAAAAAAAGTTTATAATCTCATTTATATAATCAAGTTTTAAAGAAATGACTTAAAAATATTTAGGTATTCATTTGGGGCATATGACAGTGACTGAGCTAGTACCTGATGATAATTAGATAACATTTACTGTTTCTTTCCTTAAGGAATCTACAGGCTAGGGATGTGTTATACCATGAACTTTTTAAAGAAAAAAAAAGTCTTTGTAAAGCAAAAACATTAAGTCATAATAGTTCTGCATTTGCCTTTCTTTTTTAATTTTTTTAATGTTTATTTTTGAGAGAGAGGGAGACAGAGTGCAAGTGGCAGAGGGGCAGAGAGAGAGGGAGACACAGAATCCAAAAGCAGGCTCCGGGCTCTTAGCTGTCAGCACAGAGCTCGACCTGGTGCTCGAACCTACGACCTGTGAGATCATGGTCTGAGCCGAAGTCGGATGCTCAACCGACTGAGCCACCCAGGCGCCCCATGCATTTGTCTTTAAAACACACTTTTTATTCATCACTTTTTTAATGTTTTAAAGAATGCTGAAAACGGTTTTGGCTGGAAAAACGCATGAAGTTTCACATTTAAATTTAAAGAGATTTCTGATTTGTCAAATATTCGATCATGAATTCTACAAAAATTAAGAATGGTAAATCTATACGAGGAAAAGAGCAAAACAAACAAGGAGGGGGGAGACTTGAGAACTGGGACTTAGGACAAATGAGCCGGGGACACTGAGTAAAATATTCCAATATGGAAGCCAGGACCCAGAGGAAGTAGCCCTGCCATTGGGGGTAATGGATAGACGGGGCTTTCCGATGATGAGGAGAAGGCTTAGGTTTCCCAAAATAACGCAAGGAATAGTGAGCACTGGAGAGAATCCACACAGAGCCAGACCGCCTGGAAGCACCTGACCAGCGAGAACAGGTGATTTCAAGAGCGCTGAAGGGATGGTCACAAAAATGTGCTCGTAGCAGAAAGAGTAAGGAGTGTGAGAAGTGCTGCACTTGGGGACTTCATGCAGGCCACACGGGAGCCAGTGCATTTGTGATCGGCAGTGTTGATGGCAGAATGAAAGATGAGCCCGAGAACTTGTTCTTCGTGTGACCTGCTACAAAGCAGAACACGGTGTGAGAGGAATGGAATCTGCATCCAACTAGCGGCCTCAGCTAAACCTTCCTTTTCCTCTCTGTTCTCCCCTCACGCCGCCGTCCTTCCTGAACGGGTCACACGCCCTCCCACGTGCTCATACAGCGACTGGGTGAACGTCTACACTTGCTCTGCTTTACCTAGTCGTATGCTGGCAAACGATTAGCAACCCACTCTTGTTGGGGAAAATGCGGAGATGCGCCGACGCGCACAATTGTAGTACAGTCTCTACTGATGCAAAGGGATGTGTAGTGCACAGTTTACGAAAAGAATGAAATACACAAGGCTCTTTGTTGTACATACGACACAGCCAACTTATCCTCCCGGAACACTCAGGCTGATGATTGCTGAACTCTTGCCCGTTCCGCCAAACTATGATTGCAACTGAACCGTGCTTTCGCAAAATTAGACTCTGAATAAACGCTTGATTGCTTCCCAATTCAGAAGTTGCTCACGGCATTGACAAACTCCTATAGTTCTGACATAAATCTTACTCGATATTTCCATTGATCTCAATGAGAAGGACAAAAGGGGGGAAAAGTGAAGATGTACTGACAACTTCACTCATTCATCGATGACATGGGGACTTATTTGCCAGATAGTTTTCAAACACGTGAAGGATAGCTCCTCACGTTTTTGTGCTATTGGTAACGTAACGGCTGAAGACATGACACACATTTAAATTTAATCTGCGTTATTGCCACCGTCTCTATCACTTTCTTAAGTCTAGGTAACCAGCAAAACAATACATAAATCCAAGCCAGGGGAAGCGAGATGGGCGAGAAGTATTTGCCAGCTTCTGTGGTATAAATACTTCTGTCGCAACCAATTTCAGGCTCCAATGTAATGTCACTGACACAGAGATCAGAAGGCATGCGCGGCAGCACACCCCTGCATGAGCTCTATATGCAGGCAGGGCTAACAGACAGAAAGAACCTCTAGAGTGTAAGGAACAGTAAAATAATTAGGAAGTGATGAGCGTGTATTAGCTTTGTTTTTAATATAGGTTATTTAATAGTAAGTTTATATAATCTAATGTTTGGCAATGCCTGTGTTTAGCAACGAGGTGGCAAGGCTTCCAGAATTAGCAACTGGCTCTCTTGAGCCAGTGTGAGCCCAGCCACTCCAGCGCACGGGTGGATAATTCTTCCTTGATCATATATCCCCTTTCTTACTAATTGTCACAAGCATCACGCTACGTAATGGCTGTTTACTTGTTTGTGTTCTCCCGAATATCAGAGAATTGGGGATGAGACCTTCCTTCTCTTTGTCACAGCTCCCTGCTGTGCCTGGAATGTCATGGAAGCTCAGGAGATGTTCAGTGGACACGTGATGAGTACATGAACTGCTCAGGAATTGCCGGTTGTTGGCCTGGAAGCTGGGGAAACACTGTTGCAAACGTCTCACAGTCTTTGCTTGTGACTTTCATTCATCCTCCACTGGGCTTAACAAAGGCCACTCTTGTGGTCTTCCTTCCCTTTAGAGGAAGTTCATACAGGTAGCAGTTAGCCACTTTCCATACATTGCTAACTTCTGGAGCTAACCTCAGAATGTCATATTAAAACAGAAAGGAACACTGAACAATGTAAGCCAGGGAAGTTTCTCACACTTGTTATTCTTTGGACCCACCCACTCTTAGTAAATCGTTATAGAATATGCTATAGTGGTCTGCCCAACACCCCTCCCCCCCGCGGCCCCAGTCCACCCAGGACTAAACCTTGGCGGTCAAAGGTTCTCAGCAGAGTTTCTCTCCAGAAACTGTCCTTGCCTGAAGAAAGCTACCTGGCCCAAGATCACTCCTCTCCCCCTGTGCCAGCCTATAAGAAATGACTGGTGACTTCAGGGTCACGTGGACCTGCTCTCTTGCTTTGATCTGGGACATCTTTACGGGGCCATCCCTGCTCCAGTGCTCTCTGGGGCACCCGCCGAGACTTCTCATGCGATGGCAGTGTGGCCTTCAACTCTTACCTCTGCCCAGTTCTGCTTCCTTCACTCCTCGACCAACTTATAAACACAAAACTCCACCTCAGCGTCTGTTCCTTGGAGATCCCATGGTTGTGCAGCCCTCAAGATTGTCTAATGCTCATCAATGCACACATTTTAATAAAATCTCATGCCAAAAGATGCACATTGTGAAAAATATTGAAATAAAAACCTGGAGCATAACATTAATGAACAGAACAGATCATCCATCGGACTAATATTTGCAATTGCCTTAATAGAACCGTCTCAGTTCTAAAACCGTGATTTCACATGTATCTTTATCGAAATAAAACTATACGTTCACTTAAATATTCCATTTTCTCATGACTACTGACTCTGTTTTCCAATACAGAAGTCTTTCCGTGTAAAAGGTATTTCAAGGCTTGCATGAAAGAGAACATTCTAATCCAAATAACAGAGTATTTAATCATTTGCATTATCAATGCAGGATCAGGAAGTCGGAGGTAAGCTGAAAGCAGGCATACAATAAGAACTTGCTTAGCTAATAAGAACAATCATTAAAAGGTGAAAAATGACCTTAATTTCTAAAAAGGAAGGGTATTAGCTAACTCCTGAATTACGCATAGGGAGCTCCACACACAGAAAATATGGCCTAACAGTCACCTCTCTCAGGTGAAAAGTATGTCGTGTGGCATGGGTCCTTCATTTAAACAAAAGACAAAGCTAAAATGCATCCTCCTGAAATTCCACCCCAATTAGCCATATCTGAATACTAAAAGACCACATGCTGTAAAGCAATTAAACGTGTTATGTTTACACAGGCACTTAACACATAAGAAGAGCAGAGGACAGGGGACCTGCAACCTAGTTATTTTTTGTCATGACCCCATGGACATTTCAACAGTTTTGCACTCTCGAGGCACTAACTGACAATAATTCAACATTTAGATAAGAGTCATTTATTCAATTAATATCCACCCCTCTCAAAAATGGTTAAAAGAAATGCGCTGAAATTTTTACAGATAGGAGAACTTGCATCAAGGCCAAATGTAAAATGTTAATATCCCGAGGTAAATTTAAGATACTCTGAGGGATTTAAGATAACGTTTCTGATTTTTTTCTTTTTTTTTTTTTTGTCACCCTTGGCACGAATTACTAAAATACGCTCTTTCAAATTGCCTTTGACAGCTTTCACCTATGGCTTTCGCACTTATCTGAATGACTTTTTGTTTTCACTCCACAAAAACAATTTTATTAGCCCAGTAAGCGAAGACCCCGTCCCTTTCCACCCCCAGCCCCCTCGAAAGGATAGGGTTGAGTAAAGGAGAAAGAAACCTGCGGTGGAAATGCGTCCTAACCCTCGCAAGGTTAGACTGAAGGCAGGGACAGGGGCTGTGCAGATAGGTGGCCAGAGGTGGGGGGAGGGGGGTCTCAGACCAGGATGGCCGCAGAAGAGGGAGAGGAGGATGGGGAGGGCAATGGATCTATTGAAGACCCAGGAAAAACAAAGGGGGCTGGGGCTATGGAGCCAAAGGATGTGGGAAGCGCGAGGCTGGAGCCCAAAAGCGGGGTCCGTTCTGCGGCGGGCCGGTCCCTTGGCTCCCCTTCTTCATCACCTGCTTGCCCCGGAGTTTCTCCCTCCTGTTCCGCGTCTCCAGGGCCGCTATGAACAGGCTGCTTGCAGACGGGGCAGGTCTTCCGGGTCTGGGTGAGCCAGGGGTCCACACAGCGGCTGTGATAAGCATGGGCACAGGGAAGGACCCTCAGCTTGTCTCCGTCCTCATACTCGTCCAGGCAGATGGCACAGACCTCATACCGGTCTCCCCTCTGATAGTCGTGTGTAGGAACCCGCTTCAGTTGCTCTTTGGTCAGTCGATTCCGCTGGAGATGTTTCTGGTGCTGGATGAAACGAACTATCAGCCCTGCTGCCACGGCCAAAATCAGCAGTCCCACCACCCCTGTGAAAGGGATGAGGCAATAGCCCAGGAGGAAGTTATTGTCTGGGACCAGGAGCACTTGCGCTCCCTTCTCATAGACGTACAGAGCACGCAGGTACCTGGAGCTCCTTTCCCCAACAAACACAGACGGGATCCAGATCTGCTGCTGGACCTCCTCGCTGCTCCACACCATAGTCAGCAGTTCATTGGAATTTACATTGTGTACCACAGCGGCCCCATACCCAGCCTTCTGAACGTTCAGGACCTTGAGGTCGAAGTTGCAGTCGTATCTTCGGAGAAGTGCAACGAAGACCGATCCGTTGGCCGCGACCGGGGGTGGCGGGGCAATGGGCATGCAGGCGTTGGCGGGCTGGGCCTCCACAAGTAACCCGTCAAGTCCCTCGTGGCTCAAGGCAGCCCCAAAGAGAGCTGGCAGGTCTGCAAAGTCCATGCTGTTACTGCGGCCTGAAGTGGCTCGAATGAGCCCCCGGATGGGGGCCGCTCCCCACAGCACGGTGGCTCCCAGCATGGGAAGCAGGAAGGCCGCGGGGTGCATGGCGGCGGGAGGCGAGACTAGAGGAGACCTAGTCTGGTAGCAGGTGCAGAAGAGGGGCTCTGTGTCCTCTCTCTGCCCTTCCTTCAGCGTCCCCGGAGTCCAAACATGCCCGGGTCCCACCTTCCCAGCTACACGGGGGCGTGAGGCAGGAGCCTCACCTTGGGGAGCGAGATACTCAACCAGTTCGGCGAAACTAGGACACTAAAAGCATTCTTTTCTACTCTAAGGATAAAACAAGGAAAGGGGGCAAAGGCGAGCACAGGCTACAGGAAAACTTCCAGAAGAGGAGGAGAGCTCAAGGAAGTGGAACTTCCAGCCAAGTAGGCGTCTTCCTATTTCCGGGAAAATGGCCTCTTTTAAAGAAAAGTCAGGCCCCTTCCGGCGTGGGGGCCGGCTCTCCAAATGAAGGACTTCCGGTGCTCGGCTCCTCCCTTTGGCAGCTGCAGCTGTGGTTACTTCAGGTCTCGCGAGAGTGCTCGCCGCGTTTCCATCCCACCCGCTGAAGGCTGGGTGTGCCTCTCGTGAGACCTTTTAACCGTGGCTTGCCTGGCGCCCCCAGTCTCACTTTGAGGCAGGCCAAAGCAAAAAATGCGTAGCCGACTGTTACTTTCAACGTCGATTTTAAGACCGATGAATCCAATTTGAGAATGCACGTCAGTATCTACGAGTGTCAGGTCCTCTGTTGGCCTACGTGGTAAACAAGTGTGTGAAATCTGAGACAATTCACAAATAAATGCCACCGTATGATGCAAATAACCAAGAATCGTCTATGTGTAAAAGAACTTAACAGTTTAAGAATTTTATCCCAGTAACTCAACACAGTCTTTGAAACTGGTAAGTTTCTACTTCCGTTTCAGAGACAGTATAGATGTGTCCCTAAAATCTCCCTAAAATCTTACTTCTTCTGAGGACCAGTGTAGGCTAGAGGTTAACCTGTTGGGTGTTTGGATGATAAATGTTTCTAAACTGTTATAGAGGCCTGGAGAATATGTTATGGAACTGGATCCCTAAAACCAAAGAAATAAATAGATTATAAGATTGTGGGAAACCAAGACAGATTCTTTCTTGTGAGCCCATTTACAAATATCCATTGGTTCTCAGACTTTACATTTCCATACAGCTGCCCTTTCTGTCTTTAAGTGCTATCCCCAGAAGTCAAAACTTAGATTAGAAAAGGAAATTATAGGCCACTTTAAATAAAGATGTGCCTGATTGGCCGAGTCAGAAATGGAAAGGTTTTATTCTGAGTACACTGCCCAAGTCGTCCCTCCAGACTTGGGTGGCCACCTTCTCACATGACAGGATTATCCTGCCATATTTGTACATTGGTTCCATTGGCCAAAATCTTCTTTCGGACTTGTTTCATCTTTATTTTCTGTGTCTTCTGTCTTCTGTGTCTTATTTTCCCTGTGTCTTCCAATGTGGGAGTATAATGGGTTATTACAGGCCATTCATCCTGCTTCGACTTAATCTCTCTCGGGTGAAGCACAAAACAATAAGCTCTAAGTACACCTACATCTGAAGACGGATGCTATACCATTCCTTCAGAATGTTTAAAATGGGGCAGAGGAGAGGACACAGCAGCCCCAAACTGGTCCTATTGGCATTAGCTACTCACTGACCTTAGCCTAAAAAGATGGAAAGTACTGAGAAGTTTTCTCCAGACTGAGTTAGCAGTGAGCTGTGCTGATCCACAGACACCCACGGGGAAGCAGACGTGATGTTTCCCCTTAACCTCAAGCCAAAGAAAAGTGACTTGAGAAATTCAAGGCCTAGAGGAAAGGAGAGGGCAGTGCATTGGGTCAAGCTGCGTTTCCACACCCAGAGAAGTTTCTCAAAATCCAAACATGGATCTTGCCACGGGAAACCTTTAAAAAGAAATTGCCTGGAGGGTTCTGTCCGAAAGGGCAGAGGGACAGCACGACAGGATGGACACTGGAAGCGACCTAAAGGCCAGAAGAGCCGTCACAGATGGCCAGCCCAGGAAAGGTACCGGCCTCATCAGGTGAGCAGCAGAGAGAAGATTCAGGAGAAAAATATTGCCGAGAAATACACCAAAACACTCACCGGGTAAGAGGAAAGGGGTCAGTTTGGGATAATTTGCCGAGCCATACCAGAAGGTTACCACACTGGCCACTTGTGATTACTCCCCCTGAGGCCAATCCTAGAGAAGTCAAGAGCAGAACCTAACTGGAGCAGGAGGGAAGCAAAGACAAGAGAAGCCAGCAGGACCCGCCCCCAAATACCCGGAAATTCAAGTCTGAATTAGAACCCAGCTGGGGGAGGAGAGTCTATGTAATGAGTCTGGGATTTCATACTACATCAGACTACACTAGAAGGATGCAACTGTCATTCTGGACTGAATACTTAAAGTGATCCAAGGCCCGGATGCGTTCAGGTTTTTCTAGTTCTGGAGTTTATCAATTTGGAAACCTTCTCCAATAAAAACAAAACAAAACAAAATTGTGGTTTCAAAATCAGAAACAGAGCCTTAGAGAGGCCTATGCAAGCAGAGGGCCATGAAACATTCTCCCAGCTCAGGGGAGCAAGAATCGTCTCTATTGTCTCTAGTACAAGGATTTTGTCCCAGAAATAAAGTTGCTGTGGAGGAAATCTTTTTACCATAAAATTTGTGTTAGATATATATTTTATACACACACATATTTTATAGGTAATATACATTATCTCTAGAGATGTACTTAATTATGTACACACAAATATGTAATTTGAAAATAACTATCAAGTTAAGTTAAATACAAATTCATTAGCTTAACCTATTAAGATTTCTTCATTTTGTAGTTAGGTACTCCAGATAAAATCCTCACTGGTTGTCACAGATGACTGGTAATTGTCTCAATCCAGAATGTTTAGTTTGTAATGGCTATCAAAACTATCTGCCTTTGATTGCTCACTGTTCTTCCTATGCCTGGACATATTTTTAAGGAACTCTGTACAATCAGCAGCTTCCTAATCTATCTTTAACTTTCCCAGAAGAATCCAAAGCTACCCTCCCCCTCCCTTAGTTAGTAACGGCCTCTGAGAAAACTTAGACAAAAGGAAATGTTTAATGTCGAACAATAAGGTCCCTTGATATGGGATCAGACTATCTGGGGTCCTGTATAAGCCTTCAAATCCATATTGTGTCCTTCCAGTGGGAGAAAACAGTCAGTCAATTCAGCCACAGAAAAAGAGTGAAGTCGTTGATGGGCATTGCATTATCTAAACAATTGGTGATTATATAGGTTTTTCTCGATTTTCAACTCGTTCTCCATACAGCAGATAGACACAAGATTATTTTACTGAAATAGAATCATTAATCACTCCTGCTTGCAAATATAAATGATATCTAAGAGCTAAAAAAAAAAAAGATATTAAATGTGAAATATTCCAACATCCCAACTACCCTATGCTCCTATCCACGTCTCTTTGTAGGTACCCATGGCGTCTTCCCCATCCTTCCTCACTGGGTTCTTTTGGGTAAGATTCTTTATTTTCCAGCTTGTAAGGGATAATTTACATTTAGATTGTGGAGCCATTAGAGAGAAGGAGAAAAAGAAAAAGTAGAAGGAGCTGAAGCAGGGTCTAGGCTCCTGACCTTGTCATTCTAATGCTCCCAGTCGAGACCTACTCCACACCTGTGTGTTACATCCCCATCCTTTCGTGCCCCCTCAAGGTCATTGCTAGATCTGGCTCTAGCCATTGTCAATCTCTCTAGCCATTCTCCCTCTCTGTTCAGAGTCATCATTTTCCCCTCTTTAATGGATCAGTCTGTTAGCCTATAAACATTCCTCCCAGGATTAAATATGAACAGATGAATAGATAATTGAAGGGGAGATAGATAAAATAAAAGCTCCCTTTTGACCTCGCTCTCCTTCCCAACTGTTGCTCCCCTTTCTCTTTCTTCCCTTTTAGCAAAACTCCTTGAAAAGGGCCTTCTATAACTCGCTTTCTCCAAGTTTTCCCTTTCTGTTGAACATTCTTGAGTCATGATTTGTCTCCTTCATTCCACTGAAACTGCTCTTCTCTAGCTCGCTAGTGATCGCCAAATCACTGAACCCAGTGATCATCTTTCAGTTTTCATCAGATTTGACCTATCAGAAGCATTAACCCATCTGATTATAGAAAATGCTGGTTTAAGAAAATGCTTTCTTCCCTGGGGCTCCGAACCGGTACTTTCACCTGCTTTCTCCCTATCTCTCTGGCTCGTCTTTCTTTTCTCTTTTATATTCCTTTTTTCACTCCATGTCTAAACGTTGCAATGCCCCAAGCTCAGTCTTGGTACTTCTTCCCTATGCTATCTGTATTCACTCCCTTAGGGATTTCACACAGTTCCATGGCATGAAATACCACCTCTGTTCTCCCAACTGCTATCTCCTGCTCAGACGCCTTTTCAAAATCCAGACCCAAACCCATGCTGCCTACCTGACCTGTCCATCTGAGTATATAATCGGAATCTCAGACTGAATACATCCCAGGCTGAATTCTTGGTATTTGTCCCTAAACCAACTCATCCTTAATCTGTGCTGTCATAAATAATAATGACTCCATTCTCTCTCTCTCTCTCTCTCTCTCTCTCTCTCTCTCTCTCTCTCTCCCTCTCCTCTCTCAACTCCCAAACTGTCTACCAAAATAATCCCATTGGTGCTACCTTCCAAATATATTCTTGCTATTTCATATTACCCCCTTATCATCACCCCAGTCCAAAACACCATTGTTTCCTAAACTACTGTAAAAGTCTCTAGTGTTTCCTTTCTCAGTTCAGAGTCTGTTAAAACATAATAAGATAGTGTCACCCCTTTACTCAGAAATGGCTTCCATTTCATGCAGAAAAAAAACAGAAAATCTGTCTATTACATGTAAAGTCACGCGCATTCTCTGATCCATTTTCTTACTAACCTTCCCTTCTACTCTCTCCGTCAGTCACAAAGGCCTCCTTCCCCATCCTTGGACGTGCCAGAATTACTCTGCACACAGATTTTTTTTGTACTTGATCTTTCCTCAAACTGGAATGCCTTCTTCTCGTATATTTTCATGGCTTGATTTTTTTTTTTTCTCTACAGTTTCTATTCAAAATCCGCTTCTCAGCAAGAACTCCACTGGCCACCACTCCCTCCAACAGACATTGTAGACTCACTGACCCTGTTGCTGGTTCTTATTATTTATCCCTCTTTCTCACGTATAACTATATAACTGTATTATAGATTTTGCTTGCATGTCTTTGTTATTGCCTCATTGTCCCATTAGAACGAATAGTGCAGGATCATGAGAACAGGACTGCTTTTCTGTTTTATCCACCAATATAGCTTTATCATTCATCAAGTTGCTTAAAAGGTTGTGTATGCTCAACAAATATCTGATGTGGGGCGCCTGGGTGGCTCAGTAGGTTAAGCGTCTGACTTCAGCTCAGGTCATGATCTCACGGTTTGTGAGTTTGAGCCCCGCGTCGGGCTCTGTGCTGACAGCTCGGAGCCTGGAGCCTGCTTCGGATTCTGTCTCCCTCTCTCTGCTGCTCCCCGACTTGCTCGCTCTCGCTCTCTCTCTCCTGTCTCTCAAAAAAAGTGAATAAACATTTAAAAATTTTTTAAAAAACAAATATCTTTTGTTATTTTTTGGGTTGAGAGGAGATTTGAGTGGAGATTGGGATGGAAGTTGAGACTGATTTGGGGTTGGAGGTTGAGGGATACAGAGAAGCTACAGGATATAGGAGATATTGGTAGAGAAAAGAGTGAAGGAGAGGATTTTAAGATGTGCTACTGCAATTTACAAATTAATTCCCTCTAACATTTTAATATCAACTTGACCTCTTTTAAGTAATTTTTAGGACTGGACTGCATTTCTGTTCATGGGATCTATGCAGATAGCATGCCACTTAAGACCAGGCTTTTTAATGCAATAAAATCAAATTGCAAGCGTTTACTTCTGTGTATATCATCAAAAGAAATATAAGTTTCCCCTTGTTGCAAAGCTCAATTCTTTTTGACCTCTGTGCAACCTTAACGAGGATTTCAGCTCCTTCACCAGTTTCTGGAAGAAATCCAACTGCACCCAGAATATGGTAAAACTGGGGTAGAATTGTTGAAGGTTTGTTTCAACAGGATCCCTAGGATTCCACTAAAAAGAAATCTTCCTTGAACTGCCTCTTGTCTTCAGTGCTTGCTTTCCACCTGCAGAAATTTGCTGCCGCTCTCTCGTGGCCCCTGCACCACGGCATCCCCTCCGGCTTTCCCCCTCTTTTATTAGGGCAAGGAGCCCTCTTCGTCCCCCCAGACTTGGACTTGGATAGTGTCTGTGCAGCAAACTTGATCTTCCCCTGCAATGAATATCTTTAAGAGCTGCTAAAAATATATTTTCTTCATATTTGTACACTAAGAATGGAACAAAAAAGTCAGAAAAATTATTCACTGAAAAAAAACCCAAAAAACCAGGGGTGTCTGGGTGGCTCAGTGAATTCAAAGTCCGACTCAGTTTCGGTTCACATCATGATTGATCCCAGGGTCGTGGGATCAAGCCCTGCGTTAGGGTTCTCTCTATCTCTCTCTCTCTCTCCCTCTGCCCTTCTCCCAGCTCTCAGTCTCTCTCTGTCTCCCCACCCCCTCTCTTTCTAAAAATAATAATAGTAATAAGTTTTTAAAGAGAGAGAGACATCAACTTCTTCTAAAGTCAACAATGATTTTAACTGTTTGTGAGCTACATTGGCAAAGTATATAAATTTCAGAAGCCATCACAAAAACACTTAAACTAACTTTTTTTTTTTACTCTGATTAAATTGGATTTAGAAGCTTGGCACTGAAACCCCCAAAGTTTGGAACTTATAGGAATGTATTAGGTTGCTCGGGATTTTTGTAACTAATGTAAAATTCATTAAAATGGCATTATTCACAGGATGAGAATGCACTGAAGGATTAAATTAAAACATAGGTTTATTTTTAGGAACAGCCCATCATAGGAAAAAACACATGTTGTTCCTCAGCCTAAAACTTAATTTAATGTGCAAAAACTAAGTAAATGTCATTTATTGTTATGAGGAACCACCCCTGGGAATATGCAATGTTTATTTACTTAAAAATTTATTTTCCTTAAATTCATGAAAGCTACAAACCTGAAATTGTAGTATCTAGGTAGAAGCAAAATTAGCTAATGTTTGCTAATAATAACCAAACTAACAGGTTGCAGCTCACAGTAATTGTTTTTCAGCAAAGAAAGAAATGGAAATATAGAACATTACAGATGATTTCTTAATTAAATGGTATGATATTATTTGCTCTATATTAATCGTATTCCCAACTCAGTCACCCCACTTTAAAACTACAAACAAATCCTTCTAATTCTTTCTTTGACTCAGGAGTTGTCAGTCTGGGACTTCAGAATCATTTGGTCTGCTCTGTGGTCTTTTATGGTATATTTCATGTATAGTTTCTAAAATAATAGTAATTTAGGGCGCCTGGGTGGCTCAGTCAGTTACGCGTCCGACTTCAGCTCAGGTCATGATCTCACAGTCCGTGAGTTCGAGCCCCGCGTCGGGCTCTGTGCTGACAGCTCAGAGCCTGGAGGCTGCTTCGGATTCTGTGACTCCCTCTCTCTCTGACCCTCCCCTGCTCATGCTCTGCCTCTCTCTGTCTCAAAAATAAATTAAAAAAAAAACATTAAAATAATAGTAGTTTATTGTCCATAACTTAGAGACAGTATAGTTTATACCCTTAAGGTTCTTAAATCTTAAAGTAACTTGGAAAAAAAAAAAATGAAGACACGTTCGACAAAATTCACGTATTCAGGCCACATGTCAAAAACTTCCATGAAGGAACCATACAGGATTCAAAGCCCATAAGCTAAAATGTGTCCCCCTGCCCTCCCTTTGCCAAATCTCAGCCTAGAACAAGAACACTTATGTCATGAGTATGACTTTTAATTTGAATTTAAGAGCCCCCAATTCGATAAAATGGATAACAAATATGAGCAGAAATGGTTTATCAGGAAGTAACAAGGTTGATCCCCAAATGAGTGACGGTCTGCAAAGTGGAGCCTCCACGTCCATGAAAGCCCTGAGCCAAAATGAACCCGGTTGACCCCAAAAAAAAAAGCTTAACTCATGAATATAACGTAAGTATCGAAACTAGTACAAGGAAGTCTCACTTGGCAACCCTGAACGCGACAGAAAATCTGTTAACCACAAATTTGTCACTCAGAAACCCAGATGTCCGTTAGTGGTAATAAGATGGTTGTGTCTGTACATTTGCACCTTCACATAGCGAGTGGCTGGGTGACAGACAGACGTGCTACTGAACCATGTGGCCTTCCTCCGACTTTTGCCCATTTTCATACTTCCTTCAACTCTCCCAGCAGTGCGATTTCGCTGCCCTTCCTCAACCTTGCCTAAGTAGACCGACCGGGGTGTCTCCTCCACTTTATATGGAGATCTGACCAGCAGAAGCATCAGAGAAATCACTCACAGGTGTACTAAGAGAACATTTTAGTGTTTGGGGAGGAATATCGGAACTACGGGGACACAGAAAGCCCTAAGTGTGCAGTAAACAGGTACTTACAGTAGTGACACTGGCAGGAACCTAAACAGCTTAAGCAAAACCAGAAATCTATCGGTTCGTGGAATTGAATGAAACACCAGATGAACAGATCAACGACAAATACGTGAAATAAGAACATGGGAGTGCGGGTGGTAATTCCACAGGCTTCTTCAGCGCGGGGTGATCCCTGCTCCTGATTTCTGCCTCTCCTTTGTCCTTCCCTGCAGGCTGACTGCCTTCACACCGCACGAGACACGGCCCCCGACAGCTCCTGAGTTCGGCTTCTTTCTGCTCAGTCCCCACTACAGGTTTAAGGCACAGACCTCCAACGCCAACTCTGAATGACAGCGATTGCTGTACCAACTCTGGCTGGGATGACCCCGAGATTTTCCTGCCATCTCATTAAAGACTTCTGGGGCACGTGCGACCTATATTTTACATCATTACCCTTATTTGATTCTTGTGCTAGTTAATATAAAGACAAGATCTATTCTTATATATTGGATTTTACTCATGTTTTATGCCCTTTGGCATAAATCAAATGGAATCAAATGTTTGATTATAAGTTGAATGTTTCAAATCTTGTTACCTTCACATAGAGATAAATAATATCATATTATTTGTTTTTCTATAATATTGTATTTTCTATTTTTATGTAATAATATAATACGGATTTACTTTTTTTTTAGTGTTTATTATTGAAAGAGAGAGAGCAGGGGAGGGACAGAGATTTGAAGCAGGCTCTGTTCTGGCCGCAGAGAGCCTGATGTGGGGCTCCAACTCACTAACCATGAGATCATGACCTGGACCAAAGTCAGAGGCTTAACCAACCAAGCCACCCAGGGGCCTAATATGGATTTACTTTTTAACTAAAAAGCTTATTTAGAGAATGTGAGATTTCAGCATCCCTTAATGTTTCTTTTTTCTCTCATTGCCAATAAAGAAGTCATTAAAAGTAAAGAGAAGATCATTTTTTTCAGTTTATATGTTCAATAGTAAAATAGACTTTGTACTGTACCCAAGATCTGGTTTCCTTTTTTTGTTGATGAGTCTCAAGTGAAATTTAAGTCAATGGGACCTTTGGAGATTGGGGTTGAAGTTAATGTTGACTTGGTGTTGGTGTTGACTTGGTTGTATTCTGGAACTTCTGTATTCTAACGAAGCTATGCTGGTAATCATAATCACGAGAAGAATTATATTCATGTGATTTAAGTCAACAAATACACTCTTCAAGCTTACTCTTCAAGGCCTCCCCACCTTGAATTTCCTACTCACTTCTTGGTGATCTAACTTTGCAGAAAACCATCAAGGAGCCTATCAATCATTACATGTCCACGTCTAGAATTTTCATTTCTAGGGAAAAATAATGCAGATTTCTGACTACTCTTAAGGGAATCACTTTATTAGTTTCTCTACTAATTTTTCTTAAATAAAAAATTACAAGAGGGAGGAAAGAAAATAGACTAAAATATCCAAGCTTTGTTTGGTATTAAGCTTCTAAAAGATTCATTCATGTTGTATATGTTTATAGGAGGATAATTCAATCAAGGTCATAGATATCTCAATAAATTGTGCTTTGAAAGTTGCATAGTCTCAAATCATATGAGAAACTGATTACCTACCAGACTCCCAAAGGGTCAAAGAGCACATGTGGAGACCACAAACGGAGCGGGCATCTTGTCATTGCTTCTCACCTCAGACAGGAGGATGGTTTTACTGCTACAGAAAAAGAAACCTACTGGCCAAACACAGATAGATTCAAGAACATGCATCTTTTTATAATGCACACATGTGTTTTCTTTTCCAGTTCTATCTACTTCCCTCCTACCTGAATACAGCTCCATAATTTTTATGGGAACATAGACACATTTCATGGGAAATGATGGAAATAAATCAACAATTTTTTTAAATCAACAACTTTTCAAAGGACATCAAAAATGGTACCTCTCAGTGGTTTCTTTTGTTTTTGTTTTTCTTGTTTTTAAGTTTTAGCTGTACTAAGGTATGACTGACAAAAGTGTAAAATACTTAAAGTATACATCATGGTGATTCAACATTTATATATATGCCATATATATATAATATATAATAATATATTATAATATTATAATATATACAATAATACAATATATAATACAATAATATAATATATTACTATATATTATATACAATATATTATGTATATATAATATACAATGTATATGTATATGTAATGTGTAATATGTAATGTATAATGTATATACAATATATAATGTACAATGTATATATTATATATAATATACAATATAATACAATACAATACAATACAAATATATATATATGTGGTAAAAAGATTCTTCCAACCAGTTAACACATCTGTTACGTCGTGTTCCATTTTTTTTCTGGAAATACTAATGGGTAAGAGCTCTGGCCAATCAACCTTACTTGGCTGGTACTCTCCACTTGCTCTGAGTCAAGTCAAAAGAACGCATGTGTTAGGCATCTTTCGGGTAGAAATAGCAAAGAGATCCCCACTTTTAGGAGAATCTGTCAGCTGAAAACAAAACCTTCATAGGTGCCCAAAGATCATCGTATGGATTTTCTCTCTAGTGGAATACATTTCAACATTCTTCTGAAAGACAAAAAGGATTTTCCAGATTTGTTATTAAATTGTTTTTATAATTTTATCTTTTTAGTGTTTATTTAGTTTGAGAGAGAGAGAAAGCAAGCAGGGGAGGGGCAGAGAGAGAGGGAGAGAATCCCAAGCAGGCTTCTCGATGTCAGCCCAGAGCCCTCGTGGGACTCGATCTCATGAACTGTGAGATCATGACCTGAGCCAAAATCGAGTGTCCGATCCTTAACCGACTGAGCCACCCAGGCGCCCTGTCATAAAATTCTGTTTTAATGAAACATTATTCTGAAAGATCAAAGTTTTGCCCAAGACGTTATTACAAAATCAACTCGTGAAAATGTTATGGCAACAGCAATGCCAATGAATGTACCACGATGACTCGGGAAAAGATACAATCAATTCCTATTTTGAATGCCTGTTTTGAAATGCAAATTTTGTTCTGCCGCAATTAACGTGTTGGGGTAAAATTTGAGCACAGCAAGAATCTTGAATTTCATCTTGTGGTTTGCTTGTGGTTTCATCTGCAAGAAGCCCTAGGTGAACGTGGCAAATACAACTAAGCTAAACTGAGCTGAGTAGAAATACAGCAGACTCATCAACAAGAGCATTTATCAGCTACCTCAGTCCACTCACACGTTAGGAGTCACGCCCGTCCACATGGGATGTCAACCTTCCCGTGACTCCAGAGTCACTGCTCTCCCACCACGTCATGACACGCAAGCTGTAGCAAGCCCACAAGCAAACTTCAGATTAAAGAGCCATATTTATTGTCTTTATGTATTGTATATGCATTTCTGTATTTCTTAATCCTTTAGGATATACAAGAGTATGCTACCTGCTTTATTCAGTTGCCATCCTTTTACGTGTCAATGACAAAGGTTTTGAGTGTTAAACACCTAAGCCTGCTTTTGCCCACACACTCTTTTAGTTTACATGATTCTGCATACCAGGGTGACTTTTAAGAACATGAATGCCATGTTACAGCAGAACTGACTGTACTTGGGGGCACCTGGGTGGCTCGGTCGGTTAAGCATCTGACTCTTGGTTTTGGCTCAGGTCATGATCTCGTGATTTCTTGGGTTCCAGCCCCATGTTGGGCTCTGTGCTGACAGTGTGCAGCCTGCTTGGGATTCTTTCTGCCTCTCTCTGCCCCTCTTCCACTCATACTGTCTCTGTCTCTCCAAATAAATTAACTTAAAAAAAAAAAAAAGAACTGGTTGTACCTGTACTTTTCATAAGGAAGGAAAGTTTAACAAGATAAAAAAAATCGGACGACCCAACAACATGCTATAGACCACTCACTTATCTGACTAAGAGATCTTGTTCTATGATGATCATATGAAAATTAGATCCATAGCTTGAGCCCAGACACATGTTACAGCAAGACTCAAATGTAGCCCTAAATGTCATTGTGTTTTTCACGATCGAGGTAAGTCTTGTGCTTTCCCGAAGAACCTCCTTGAGAAAGAATTTGTACTACAAACATCAGGATAGGAGCAGAAGGGTGGATTGGTGAAAACAAAGGCTTAAAATCAATTTAAGGCCGCTAAAATGAAATGAAATGGCTTGATTCACATTTGATCACTGACCAAAACAGAGCCATTTGCAAATAGCCCATTCTCATATATTTGCAGAATTCAGTGCCCCAAATCACATTGTATGCAACACAGCACTGTTAAAGGACTTAGGCATTGGAACTGCTTCTATCACTGTAATGTTTTGGGAAGTGGGGGCAGTTTGTTTTTGTTTTGTATTCTTTGCCTCTTTATCTTGGGTACAAGAGAAAAAAAAAACCTGGCAAACTAAACAACTAGTCTATTTCTTGTCTTGCTGAGAACTTAGTGTTTTGGTTTGAATTTACAAGGCAATGGTTTACTATTACGGTAGGACAAAATTTGGGTTTGTGAACAAAATCTATCAGAAGCCAGTGATACAGCCACTCTAAAAGCTAATTATGTTTTTATCTTTGTTTGAGTGGGGCGGTGTAGTGCTTTTCAAAATACATTAAATTTTGTTCTAACTGTCAGAATATGGCAGAAAAAAAGAAAAATGCCAACATGCCTATCAGTTGAGATTGTCGTTAAACCTTTAGAAGAAAAATGTTTCCATCTTCCAATTTGCTCCCTTCCTATTAGAAAGAAGGGTGGACTAGACAACGAGAAGTAAAGGGAAAGTTTCATCTTCTCTGCCGGTTCCATCGACTAGGATAAGACTGGGTTTTCCGGAAAGAATTATCAGAATCCATTATATGTGCCTGCTTTCTTCTCCAAGCCTTAGGCATCCAGGTCTTCAGTTTGTATTAGGTCTCACTCACATGGTCTTGTTCTGAGCAGAGCAGACCTATCACCCATTTGCCTTTGCATTTGCCCCGGACTGTGGATTGAGTTACAATGTGTGTTGAAGCAAACTCCTCGTACCAATAGGCCACCAGTATACGACACCCATTCCAGTTGGATCAACACCAGCGATCTCCTCCCTAAGTCCTCCCCCTCCAGACTCAGTCTGGGTTTTCCTGTGACTAGAAACCTCTCTTGATTTCCAACGTCTTTCTTGAAGACCTTGTCATTCACTAGACCAAAGTACCCGGTCATGCCACCACAGCCCCCACCACCACCAATGACTAGGATCTGTCTCCTTGTTTTCCACAAGCAAAAATTAAGTAATCGTGAATGAAGCAGGAAAAGAAGAAAATACGACTATTTCCAAGAAGTCATCACATTTTGTAGGATCACATTAAAGGCCTAAACCTTGGAGATCTGATGACGAACTGATAGAGTTCATTCAGAAATCCAAAACAATATGACGCTCCAAAGTGGGCTCAGTAAGTTACAGAAGCTGTAAAGAAGAGACCAAAAGGTGTACATAAGCTACGCATCAAAGCGTTTTGAACAGGCAACAAGCCTAGCCAGCAGTCCCAGAATAATATAGTCCATTGTCAGGATCTTTCTTGTGTTGGTGAAAAACAACAGACTAATTTAGCCTCTCACCAGGAAACACTGCAATACATCAAACTAAAGCCCTGTGTTCTGATGCAAGTTTCCTGATCAGAATTTGACTTCCCTTACGGGCTGACCCATAGAAGCCCATAGAAGGTACTGGTGCTGAGGTTTTGAGTACTCTGGTTCCTAGGACAGTTACAGCCTCCCTGGAAAATGTATAAATTTGCATTCTATGTCCATACGTCAGCCTCAGGGTCAATTAATATGAGCCTGAGCCTTAGAGATAGAAGATTGTCAACTGCCTGACAAAACCAAGCTTCCAAGTCTGTAGGCCTAGGCACCTTAATGACTCTCTAGGGTAATGCCTCCCTGGCAGGTATTAGCAAAAAAGAGTGCAGACATAAAGTTGTTTGAATGCGTGAGTTGTTTCTTATTGAGATTTCTAAATTCCAACCAGCTCATTCGTAGGATCCATATTGCCCTTGACTCACCTGACTTTGTACAGGAAGGGCCATTTGAATTTTCTGCTGTATAGACATCTAATTATTACCATTACCACCATCACCATGTTTGAGTTCTCAGTCACCTGTATCTTCTGAAATCAAATATAAATATATTTGTTGATATAACAGAAATGTATTCCTACTTGAGAATGTCCCCTGCAACAGGGTTGGTTCTCGCTTCTTCACCTGACCCCAACCCTCCTCTTTTGGTAAAATTCTACAAAGGATGCCCATACAGGAATAAATGGCATTTGTCTTCTTTTTGGGGGGGAGGGTGACATCAGCAGAAGAGGGGCAGAGGGCGAGAAGAAGGAAATCTTGAGCAGGATCCATGCCCAGCACGGAGCCCTGTGCGGGGCTCAATCCCACGACACTGAGATCGTGACCTGAGCCAAAATCAAGAGTTCGATGCGAAACCAACTGAGCCATCCAGGTGTCCCTAAATAGTGTTAAGACAAAATTCTCAAAGATGTGTTGCCCACCTGCCTGTAGCCCTTTCTAGGTGGAAAAATATTGACTCTACTAATCATAATGTGTACCCCATTAGTGTCTGTAGAATAGTACCTATAGAACATTATAAACATGACAAATAACTTAAATGGGAAGGTCAAGTTCATTAAGCATGATAACTGTGGCAATGGAATACACTCTAAGTATTTCAGACTCAAGTTCCTCCCAAGGGGCTGGTGATTATCCTCAGCCTGCTAGAGATAACAAAAATGTTCCGGAACAGCCTGGAAGTTTTCAGTGTATCCCTTATTACACTAGTCCTGTGACTATCTACCACTTGCTTCAGGAAGTTTATTAAAAAGTCTTAGACATACTAATATACCTGATTAAAAATTACTTTTTAGAAGGGAATATTTACCCACAAACTTTAATGGAAGGCTTTGCTTCTCTCTAACATGATCACTCAATGTTAGCTTTGGTTTTACCAACCTGTTTCTAAAACCCAAATAATTCCTGTTCCTTTATTTCATTCTCTTTCCTATTAAGGTTTTCTCACACCCAATCAAGTTTCCCCTTTGGGATTAGCATCCCTTTTACAGAACAGACACAGTACTGGGCTGTCTATAATGGTAAAAAGAAGTAAAAAGTTAAACCATGCCTTCAGTGACCTTCCAGTACACAGGGATATCAGGCAGAGTCATATAAAACAATTCTATCTCGAAAGAGGAAATAAGTCAGTGCCAGGAGATTAGTAATACATAAAATGTATCTGTAGTAGAAGAGATAGATTATTTTCAAGTAGAAAGGCACTTAAATTTTCTTGGAAAAGAAAAGTTTGATTTGCAACTCAAAGGATGTGTAGGTTTTAGATGAACAAAGATAAAGGCGAAGGAATAGTGGGGGCAAAGGGGAGGTTGAGTGGGGTGGCAGGGAAATGGGATATGTCAGACATGTACGAGATGTGGCAAAAATGACTGCCAGAATCCATTTGTTGGTAGCCCCCTCGTGAATTCTCTGATTTTGGCAACATACCAACTCTGACACAGACACAGATTCATGCATTGCCAAAAAAGACTCCATTCTTCCCAAATGCATTGCTGAGCAAGGTAAAGTTAGCTGGAGATTTTGTAGGGAAGATAGGGAGTGAGGCATAGTGGTTTCCGTGATATAATCATGACTAGACCTCTATTCAAATGGTTTCTTCTCTGGGAAATTTTACTGCCAGAGAAGCCAAGATTCTTTCTTCCTCAGACTGTACCCCTGGGGGTCTGCCTTATGGCACCTTTTTCTCTGTCTTTTCTTTGTTATGTAGAGGAACTTCCCTCTTTCTCTTGCTATCTGAGTGTCTTCCTAAGGATCACTTCTCCCTTTGGGGAGGACTCACCAAGACCTCATCTTCAAACACTGTGCCATTCTGCTTTCAGATGCTAAAAAAATGGATTTCCCCTGTGTATCCCCATTAAGTAGGAAGGGAAAGCATTTACTTAGTGGAAGCATGAAAAGGAAGAATGGAAAGTCAGATTTCGGCCAAAAGGTAGAGCGTTCTTGGAATTCAAACACTACTCGGGACCCTTCTGAAATGGATAAGCAGGGTCACGTGATGAAAAGAGTGTTTTGTGGAAATTAATTCATGGGCTGGGGCCAGCTTCATGGGTATGCTGCCTGTGCTATCAGCCTCATAGGTCCTGGGCCCAGAGAGCCCCACACATGCTCTAATGCCCTGTTCTTGCCAGGTTAAAATTCTTTATTATTTCTGAACTGGGGGCGCAATGCTTTTTCATTTCACACTGGGTCCCTCATACATGTAGCTCTTTCTGCCAGAGATAGGCTGATAGCCAGCCTCTAGCAAAACACCTGGTGCCTATAGTTACATATTTGCTAAATGAAAGAACTATATTTTTTCAATACATTGTGCGCAGGAAATTGAAAAGGGAACAGAATGCAGAGGTGTTTTGCAGATGTCCCAGTAGAGGGTAATGTGTGCTGAGAGGAGGCCACATAGAACACAGGTCCAGGTAGAGACCTGAGTATCAGACCCAGGCTCGAAGGTAAATGTCTCACTATAATCCAGGTCGGCTTTCTGAGCTTTGATTTCTCACGGGTAGCTAGGATGACCTCCAGACTCACTGGGGACTTTTCTCTTCTTCTTCTTCTTTTTTTTTTTAAGTTTATTTATTCATCGAGAGACAGAGAGAGAGAGAGAGAGAGAGGGAGGGAGAGAGAGCAAGTGGGGAGGGGCAGAGAGAGAGGGATACAGAGAGAATCCCAAGCAGGCTCCATGCTGTCAGCACAGAGCCTGACGTGGGACTCGATCCCACAAACCCATGAGATTATGACCTGAGCCAAAAACCAAGTCAGACGCGTAACCAACTGAGCCACCCAGGTGCTCCTAGGAACTATTCTAAGGAGTATACTTGATGGAAAGGATAACTGTGGAAGATATTGTAAAAAAAAAATAAATTATTATATATATATATATATATATATATATATATATATATATATATAATATGTGTGTGTGTGTGTGTGTGTGTGTGTGTATAGTCACTTAAAAATATACAGAATTGGAGAAATAAAGAGGTGAGGCTCACAGAAAGAAGCAAGAAGCCGAATTTGCCATGAGAAAATAAATCAAGTTTGGCGATCGGGTCAAGTCCTACCTAATGAGCAGCTGACCCAATCCAAGAAGTGTCCAGCAGAAAAAAGGCACTCAATAAACTGTTTCTGGAACCAAATGTTCTTTTCTTCAAACGTTTAAACAAAAGCTGTAGTTACAGCTTCTGGTCACAGTTAACCACATGCTTTCTTTCTCCATTTATAAACCCCCCAGCAATCTATTATTTATTGTTTGGGCTTATTTAGAAGCAGCTCACTAGAATGTCATTTGTGAAGAGATATTCGATGCTCAAGAGGATTTGTGAGCCTTTTTAAAGGATATTTATTGTTAGAATTCATGGGGCAACGGGGTGCCAAACCTATAAACACCCCAGACCTCCAGTCTAAACTTAGCGTCAGGTCTTTCCATCTCAAAGCGGCCTTGAAGTTGGCGAAGTGTCCGCCTCTGCCTTGAGTCTTGATTCACGTCCAAAGTAATAAATATTAATATATATTCAGCAAAATTTTACCGTAGAGGAGATATTGAATTCGGTCTGTGGGGTTGGAGCCATAGGCCTTATTAAAGCAACCGAAATACCAACGTTGGTACCTACTCCAAGTGAAGTTCTCTGCCCCTGTTAAATGCACAGTTGACAGCAGAAACCCAAATGCAAACATACGGTTCCTAGCCTGGCTATTGAATCAAATCCTGACACCCCCATGTTTGGTTCATCTCAAAATACACATTCACAACTGCTAATATATTGTCGATATCACCGGTCTACCGACTATGCTCCATAACTGGTTTGGAAACCGGCAGTAAGTTTTACTACAAACATTTTAATCTGTCGCTATCATTATTTATTACAGTGAAAGTTATTAGCTTCATACAATCAGATCAAACCTCAAAAGTACAAGAACATCCAGAGTCTCTTAAGCCCCCAAATAGGAAGTGTCCCAAGTAGCCAATTATCATGTTTTCTGTGTGCCAGTGAAATGCCATTTCCAATAAAAAAAAAAAAAAATACCCAAACTCTGTTTATTCCAGATCACGAATCCAGTATTAAATATCAGCCCATCTGTGCATTATGATATTGTTTGTATATTTCTAATGAGCAGCACTGCTTTACTCACCTATTTATGCCCGTGTCTGGTCATTCCGTTATTAACTTCATTTCCAAAATATTCTCTGTGTTGGTACCATTTCAAAATGTCCTAACTAATGCTACTTGCTTCTGCATCTTCCTCATTAAAATGAATAGAGACGTGAGGTTCAAGATCAGGACTAGAGAAGGCAATTTGGCAGATAATTTTCCCCAAATGGCAATTTCTTTTGCCTGTCAATGTAAAAGAGACCTTGCTCTTCCTCCCACATTATCCTTCCCCTTTTGCGGGCCACAGCGTCCTGTGCACTTATAAAGAAGTCATACATAACTTTGGTTTTTCTTGGCAACATTACCTTCTGTGACCATTCCATTCTCAGGAATGAAACCTGGTTTGGTCGATCTCTCTCTCCTTTCAAGTAACTGGGAAAATATTTAGAAGCCAAGAATCGGTGAGTACGGCCACAAACATGATGAGCTTAGAAGGGCCAGGGGGCTTTCTAACCTCTGCTTCTGTCACTTTCCGGTCACTAATGATTGCAATCACTTTAAGAAAGGAACACGCTTGTATTCAACAGGTAGGTGAAAGCTTACATTTTACTGCGCTGGAAAGGAACAGCGCCAGTGCCTTAACTCGCGGGAGAGAGATTACTACGCGCGCCCATATACGTATGGTGCCAGGTTCCATCACTCTAGCATAAAACGAAACGCACCCATCACAAAGGAGCTAATTTAGAAAATTATGCACCCCCCCCCCCCAAACCTGGCTGGTTTTGGCAAAAGCCAGCCCTCAGAACGAATACACCGTTCGACTGGAACCCAGATAAATGGACCTGGTCTTATGGCATTCGCTACTGTGATACCCGTCCCCGAGGCCCCCTGGTCATCACAAGCTGCATCAGCGTCACTGTGCTCAGAACAACCTGCTTCATCATGGGAATCGCCAGGCTCGTCAAGCTCTCCATAGGCCGCGACTGAAAAGAATATTCTATATGCTCCATTCTGAATTCACATGCCCCAATGGACAACAATATGATTCAGTGTTCCATGCACCACTGCAAGTGTGAGGCCATTAAACAACAAAACCTTAGTGAAGCAGAAAACAGATGGCCTTTAATCTCAGCTCCCGGGGCCAATAGGATGTTTGATCTCCAGAGTGGGGGAGGCACCCCAGAGGACACAAAGCAATTGATGGGACTGGAAAGAGAAGAGCACGAGAACATCTAGTTTTAGTTTTATCTCGACCCTTGAAAATTCTGTTACCTTCAAAAATTCTTTTTGTAACGTACACAGTAATACATGCATTATATATACATATATATGTATATAATAACTATATATGTATATGTACATACATGTATGTGCAGGCTATAGATGTGCATGACGGTTAGGTTTGGGGCCCATGCCCACGGCATAAGAGTCCGAGGGCAAACGTCGACCCAAACCTCTTTTCCCATCAAAATTCAAGATGTTTGCAAACCCGCTCCCACCACAATATTTCAGGGCACTTAGGCACATTTGGGGGGAGGCATTCTGTGCCAATTGTTTTTTTTGTTTGTTTGTTTCTTGGTTTTTTTCCCAGAGCAGTTCTCAGGGAGACTATGTCAGGTTAGAAAAGAACGACACTCCCAGCTTCGCACAGGATTTTGAACTGGCAAATAAGAACAAAAATGGAGCCGTGTGAAAGCAGTTAGTGGACGACTGTATCAAGAGGAAGGTACGACGGAAGAGGGAGGGAGAGCAAATTCAACCTCTGGGTCATTGTAACCAGAGAAAAAATATGTTGCTATCAAGCTGATATCAATAGTACCAGGAATCTACCAGATTAATGTGGGACACAGACACAGCCAAGGTGTATCAGCGGATGATTCAAACAAGCAAAACAACCACACACACACACACACACACAGACCAGGTCAAAATCAGCACAAATATCCTAACCTAGACATCCTTTTCAGGGCCGCTCAACACTAGCCTACGTACAGGGCTATCAGAATATCACGCCCTCGTTCCCCGCAGCACTCGTAGGGGGTCCACGTTGACGTTATTAGGCCCATCACCTGTGACTCATTTTCCAGTAATATCCGTTCAGATAAAAAAAAAAAAAAATGTGGTCAGATTCAGAAGAAATTTCAAGTGCAATTAAAAGATATTTGAGCCTGTTGGCCCCCAGTCACATTCTTAGACACGGGGCATTTCTTGGTGAATACTGACGGAGGTTCATCAACATGTGACAGAGTCACATCTTAGAGAGCAGCCATGAAGCTTGAAGAAATGTCATTTTAAAAATGTGTTTTGCTCTACTGTGTCATTCTGTACTCTGTGATGCGAGGCTGGTGTACGTATTATTGATTTTTGTCATAATTAGGCCACATGCAACCCTAGAGTTTTGTCATCTCACGTCATCATTGTTTTTTAGTTCAAATTCAAGTCAGTTAACATACAGTGTATTCTTGCTTTCGGGACACTTGAACATTTCTTCATGATCTAAACCAGGGGGTTGACAAACCAACCTGCAAGCCAATGCTGTTCTGCCACCGGTGTTCATATGGCCTGCAAAGGAAGAATGGTTTTTACATTTTTTAAAGTTTATTTATGAATTTTAAGAAAGAGAGAGCGAGAGAGTTCACGTGCGAGCAGGGGAGGGGCAGAGAGAGAAGGACATGAGAATCCGAAGCAGGCTCTGCACGGTCCGCACGGAGCCCAACGCGGGGCTTGATCCCGTGAATCGTGAGATCATGACCTGAGTCGAAATCAAGAGTCGGAGGTTTAACCGACTGAGCCACCCAGGTGCCCCAGTTTTTACATGTTTAAATGGCTTGGGGAAGAAAAAGCAAAAGAAAAGTATGTTATGATGTGTAAAAACTATATAAAATTAAAATTGGCCAGGGCCCATTAATAAAGTTTTATTCGACACAGTTGTGCCCTGTACTTTGCACAATATCTATGAATTCTTTCACATTACAACAGCTGAGCTGAATTCCTGTAATACAGACTGATGGCCCCCAAGCCTAAAATATTTACTCCTTGGCTTCTTACTGAAAAAGCCTGCTGACCCCCAGACTAAGTGGACTGAAATCTGAGATCATGATTTTTCACCTCTTATTTCAAGTCTGGCTGCACCGTCCTTTTTAAAGCCTATTTGAGTCTTTTAATAATTTTTCAAAGGAGATATATTCAGAATGGCTTTCCTGTGATCAGGCGGGAAAAGTAAGGTAGATTTATCTTATATATCTAGATCTATTCTAATTGCCCATGTGGGTCATTTGTTCTAATGCCCGCCATTACTTTAATTAATCTTAGTGGGTAATTAGGATGCTAATTTATCCCACAATTGTGACCCTGCAGCACTTTATCTGATACGTCCACGAATGTACCTGAGCCAGACCTGCTGATTTAAGTCTTATCCAAATGAGCTTAAGGACATGTTAAAATAGAATTAGATTGGCAGAGGAGATATTTTGCCCCCCTCTGAACACTGGTGCGTCTGTCTCCCTTTTCCAAAATAGTATTCACAGGGGCACCTGGGTGGCTCAGTCAGTTAAGCCTCTGACTTCGACTCAGGTCACGATCTCGCGGTCCGTGAGTTCGAGCCCCGCGTCGGGCTCTGTGCTGACAGCTCAGAGCCTGGAGCCTGCTTCGGATTCTGTGTCTCCCTCTCTCTCTTCCTCTCTTCTGCTCACACTCTGTCTGTCTCTCAAAAAATAAATAAACATTAAAACAATAGTATTCACACAAGGGCTGGGAAGTCCTAGATCAAGGGCACCTTCAGAAATACTAATAGCATGAAATTATTCCAGAAAAAAACATGGCTCTTCACTTTGCACATTACCTAAGGGGACAGCAGACTGTCACACAGCAACTCTATCTTCTTAAAAAAAAAAAAAAAAATCACAAGGGACAAAAAATGGCAACAAAACAAACAAGATGCGATTAAACATGTAGCATAGATGTGGGATTTGTGTCTTTCCTCTTTATGATTTCCGTCTCGCCTTTGATTTTTCCCTTCCTGGAATGTCCTCTTCTCTTTCTCTCCCAGCCAAGTGCTGCTTCAGGCCAGAGCTCACGTCACTGCCATAAAGATGTCTTTTCTCTGTCATACCGAAGCACACTGCATATGTCCCTATGAAAACACTTGTCACAGGATATTTCAGCTACTTTTTGCTGTGTTGCCTTTTTAATTTTTCTGTATCTTTAGTTGGATGATTAGCTTTTTAGAAGAGGACCCATGTGTTCTCAATATCAGCCCAGTGTCAGGTGCATAAGTGCTCAGTAAAAAGCAGTCAAAGTGTTGGGGCGCCTGGGTGGCTCCGTCGGTTTAGCGTCCGACTTCGGCTCGGGTCATGATCTCATGGTCTGTGGGTTCGAGCCCCAGGTCGGGCTCTGTGCTGACAGCTCAGAGTCTGGAGCCCGCTTTGGATTCTGTGTCTCCCTTTCTCTGTGCCCCTCCCCTGCTCATGCTCTGTGTCTCTCTGTCTCAAAAATAAAAAAAATAAAATAAAATAAAAACATTAAAAAAAGTAGTCAAAGCGATTTAACTTTTTTCTCTTTTACACTCTTAAATATTTCTTTCCATGATCAGCCATTCCTCATTATCATTCCCACTGGTGACACATTGATTCGACCCTACACAAGGCAAATATTCAGGCATAAAATGGAAAAACTGATGTGTTTCAATGAAGTAATTTATCATTAAAAGATGAAAATTCTACTTATAGACCCACAGTGGTTAATTGTGAGAGGAAAACCATCGTGTTCTTTCTCTCTGCCCACCCACGTCTCAAACCCCTGCTCGAAGTAAACACCTTGGTAGGAAAGCCCGAGACATCCGTGGCCCTTTCAGATACCACCTAGCGCTGCTTAGGAATGACAATGACCTCTCTCCTAGGTGCTATGTATCTGGGGAGAGGCTGTGCCCGCCCACCACAGAGGCGAGACTGTCGGCTCCCAGCCCCACACAGCCAGCGGAAGCTGAGAAGACCCTTCTCCTAAGCCCTTGACTCTCTAGGGAGTAGCACAGGATTTGAGGACGGAATGTAGACTGCTGGCCATCGTGGCTGTGTCTACACTGCTCCGGCCAGGTGACTCCGGCTGCAGTTCCAAATCCCAGAGTTGTGGCTCCTCCTGGTTCCTGGCCATTTTTCAGATCCAGACTTCCAGCCTTTCTCTGATTCCCTAGCAGTATTTGTCCAAAAAATTCCTGAGGTGACAGGTGCTGCCTTCTCTGGCTTACAAAAACAGTCCTGACCGATAGAGGTGGTATGAGACAAGGCTATGCAGGCTAAACTCGAGTCGAGCCGAGTACGGGAAAATGCCAATATATTTAGAGAAGGATAATAATAACAATTAATTTTTAATAGTTATTATTTATTATTTTGTATTTTATTATTATAGTTTATATATAGTAACCCTTTACTACGTGGCATTTAATCCTCACAAAAACCTTTTTTTTTTTTTTTTTTTTGAGAGAGAGAGAGAGCTCAAGGGAGCAAAGGGCAGGGAGAGAGAGATCGGGAGGGACAGAGAGAGAGAGAGAGAATCAGGGATCACCAGAAGTGGGGTTCATGTTTACCCGAAGTGGGACGTGTGCTCACCCAACGTGGAGTACGAGTGCACCTAACGTGGAGCTCGAGCTCGCCTACTGTAGAACTTGAACTCACAAACCGCGAGATCATGACCTGAGCCAACGTCAGATGCCTAACAACCGAGCCACCCGGGTACCCTAATCCTCACCAAAACCCTTCGACGTGAAGTAATTCCCATCATTGTCATCTTCCGTGGATAAGAAAATGAAAGCCAAGCAGAGAAAGGATAAATCAGTGGTGTAGGGTCATATGGCTCATAAGTGATGGAGGTTGGCTCCCAATCTACACAATCTGTCTTTATACTATTCATTCTTAATAATAATAATAATAATAACATAATAATAAATATAACTATTATTATGAATACCTGAAATTTATTATGCATTTACCATGTATAAGCACTGATAATTTATTCTTCACCATCTTAAATACTTTATGAAGTCCCTTCAAATCTTATAAGATATAATCCTTGTTTTACAGATAAGAACCATGAAAAATAATAAGATTAATTGACTGGCCCAGTTTAGTAATTGGCAGAACCAAGGTCTGAGTCCAACCAGCCCCCACCCATGCACACCCCCCGGCCATGAGGGACTCCCAGACAGCTTTGCCACTGCGAAGACGCAAGCTCGAAACCTACCCTTGCACGAACTAGCTACGTAACTTTGAATGTAATTTAGTTTCTTCACCTGTGAAATGGAAATCTCATTAACAACTAACATAACTTACAAGGTGTTTGTTTATGGAAGAACAATACGATGAGATTTTCAAGTGTTTTGAAAACTGCGATTGGTGTATACAGTTGTCGGATTTATTGTGACCCGTTCGTTTAGAACCCTGGAAAGCGTCGCCACGCTGTTTACTGTTGTTGGGTCGGGAGTACCAAAAAGATGCGTATGCATGGCGAGACCTATTTATGAAACATCACTGAGTGCATTTTAGAGAGCTAGAACATTCCAGAATGCCTCATAAAGCTCTCACAACAAAGAATTATCCTGCACAGAAAGTCAATAGTGCCAAGTATGAGAATCCCTGGGTAAGCTCTTACATTGTTGTCATGTAGAACTTTGTTCCAAAAGAGATTTTTGGCTGAGAACAGTGCATTTCTGTTTTGCTCTGTGCTTTTTTTCCTGAAATGGCATCTGGAGATTTTAAAGGACACACAGCCACTTGAGCTGCATGCAGATAATTGCGAATTACCCAACATAATTGCTTTTATGCAGGACCTCTTGCCCAAATGACTAGATACACACGCTATAGATGAATCGCTTGATACACGATGTCAAATTTCAATCAGGCAAATTGAAAGGAAATTCAAGTGGGAAAATTATTGTGTCTTTCTGAGACATTAGAACAAACACCAAAATATTTCCTAATGACTCCAAGATGAAGGCTGGGGGGGGGGGTGGGGGGGAGGGAGTCAGGTGAAGGGAGAGGAATGAAACTATTTCCCAACGTTACCCCTGAAAAGCAAGAGAGGGAAAGTAAAGCTCGCTCAGTCAATGCTAAGATCCCACTCCTAACCCAAGAGCAACCGCTTTTGCTCCAACCCCCATTTTTTTCTCTCAGTACACACATTACAAATGATCAACACTGCGACTGAAACTCAAGAGTGTGCATCACACTGACTTCCTCTTCTCAGCCCTACACGGGATACAGAACTGCTGTTGAGATACTGATGATGCCACCGCTGTCCTTGGTCCCGAGTCACAGTTTCTCCATCCTCGTCCCCAGAGATAGGATTGGCCCCAAGGCCCGTTTCAGCCCTGATGTGTGCTAATGTCCGCAACTACTTAGACCATTAGCAGTTACCTACTAAGGCTAGGTTCCCAGAGGAGTTTCTGAGTATACATAGGATCAGCCCACAGTTCACTGGGTACCCATACTTCCGCTAAAAACATACAAAAGCAAAATAATTCTTCCATGTCTTAAAACCTGTAACTACGTCATGTAAATGTCAAGGTAAGCATCAACATAATGTGGAAGTTATGTCGGAGATGGACATTGCATGATTAACCTCCTCATTATCCATCTATAGCATATCATATTGTATACCTATAAGATGGGTTAAAATATCTTGAAGCCTTTCCTAAAAGAAGAACATGATATTCTCTTAAAGCAGTTAAATACTGACACTAACAAAATTTGTAATAGGAAAGATAGAGTATCATACAATATCTTAAATTTTATTTATTTGGAAATGTGGTTGTTAAAAAAAATTTATTTCTTTTTTCTAAAGACGCTGCCAGCTTTATTGTCTGATATTAGCTTTCATGTAACTATTTCCTAGGTCTGTGGAATCATTCTGTAGAATAACATGAAAATTAGTAATGGGGGCTCCTTGCAGAAGACTACCACCTTCCAAGCCTGGCTCTGACATTTCTTAGCTATGTGATCTTGGACTTTCCTTAATCTTCTCCATCTTAATTCTTGCATCTGCGAACTTGGGATAATAATAGCAATTCCTAGGTTGTCATGAGGATCCAGTGATTTGTGAAAAGTGATGAGAACCATGCCAGGCACATAGGATTTAATCATATAGTAGTCGTTGTAGTAGTGGTAACAGCATTATTACTATTCACATTAGCATTTATATTTTCCATTCCAGACACCTTTCCTTGCTGCCAGACCTTTGCCTCTGCCGCTAATACCTCTTATAAGATCATGCCCTTCAGACATTGTTGTCCATATCTAGTGAATGCTATAGGAATCGCTGTCTCTCCCATGTTGGTTTCAACCAACATGGATATGGGCTCTTTTTCATTCCCTACTTACAAGGGAAAATAGGTGACAAATTTCAATAGGTTATGCTGGAGGTCAGAGACCATAGATGGGGGTACGGAGTAGGAGGGACAATTTATGGCTCAGAGACCGGGAAGCCTCCTTCACTTGAACAGTGATATCACTGCTCCCATTACACATCCAACATTCCCTTCACTGGATCTACTCCAGTGGATCAACTCTACTCTGGATCTACTCCAGACATCTTCATGCTTTAGAGTCTCGTATCAGACTCACTCCTAATCCCTAAGTAAAGAGATGCTTCTCACCTCACCTCTGTTTTACGTCCTTCTCTCCATTCCGTCTTTCAAAATGACTGGCAACAGAACATTAAGTGCCCATAGGTAGCCTGGTAGTGGAACGGCCTAACCCTATAAACTCAAAAACATAGGTAACATTTCCTGTTTAAACTACCACTCTCCGAATCTAGAATAGATTCAGATAAAACTGGCAAGATGGGTCAATTTAGAAGAAAGAAACACTTCACTTTCAAACTCTTGCTACTTGGTATCCAAGTCCGTTCAGGACACACAAAAAAATTGAAATAATTCACATTGGTCTGTTATCTGAACTTACTGCTGGAACTCTCACTATCTCACCTTAGAAACTGAATAGAGTTTATTTATTTTTTTTCATTTGAAACTGAATAGATTTTAATAGCAAGGGATAAATGCATCATAATAATAGAATAGTTTAAAAGTTGGTATATTTCCTTGAATCTGGATTTTTCATTCCTAGCTATGTTCTCTTCATTAAGGTAGACTATACAAATTCACTTAATGAAGCTCGTATGCTGTAATATACAACTCTAGAAAAAAAAAAAAAAAGAGCACACCAGGAGGGAGAGAGAAAAGGAGAGGAAATATAAAAAAGAATAGGCCCCTAATGCTTGTTGTCTTTGGTTAAATGAGCATCATTTTGAATCGCTACTTCCTTGTGAATAAAAAGCTAAAAGTAATCAAATATGATATGTCATAATATATGCTCCCATTCTTTCAAATGCTTGTATTTCCTTCATGTCCTTAGAGAATAAAGATTGAAAACAACATCTGAAGCCAAAAAAAAATCGTTAGTTAAAAAATCTTTCTCGTTGATTTTATTTTTCGGATTATATGTTTCCGCAGGCTCTACCAAAATTAAGGTTTGGATTTACGCCATGTTTTGGATTCTTTCAGTGCAATTACAAAACTACGTCGATCTAAGAATGAATATGGAAGAGCCCCATTTTGTTGAAATTAGCTAAAACACACACCATTTAAATATTTTTTAATAATTCTTTCCAGTAGTTAAATCATAGAACTAATGTATATTCATGTGTGCATGAGCCATGGGACAAGGCTAATCAGTAGTACCAGCAGAAACCATGGCCATCGCAAACCTTCTGCTCTCCTCTGAGCCAAGTGATGCTTAGGACTCAGCCCCTTGAGTAAGTGGGAGGATTGGGCAGCTTAAAGATAGTGAGTCAGATGGGAAATAAGGATTCACATCCCTGGGAAGGAGCACAAACCATGTAGAACAGATGCCCACACAGATGGAGGAATAGGGGACGGCCAGTGACCAAAGTATCCAAGGGGCTTTGGGGTCTCTTGGACACAGCAAGCTAATTGAACACAACATTAGAAAAATAAGCAACAGAGTAGAAGCGTAACACCTGTGCAACCGTAGACAGTTCATTTAACCCACACAATCCCATTTCTCACTAGTTCAGTAAGGAAGGTACACTAGATAAACTGTGACCCTCTTCTGAATTATAAAATTCAACAATCCTGTACAAAGCACTTCCTTTTACTCATTGGTGCAGAAAAGCTGTCAACTATATTGGTTAGTAGAGGAAAATGGTGAAATAAAAGATAAAAAAATCATCTATAATGAGCTTTGATTGTCATCGTAGGGGGGCATTGATGGCAATAACTTCCTATTATGTTTTAATGACACTGTATTGTGAATTAACAATTTCATGCCAAGGATGAATTGGAAAAAGATAATAGGCAACCCAGAAACAAATGAGGAAGAGAAACTAAAAAGAATAAGCAAATCTATCTTTGCATAGCAGCCTTCTCATAAGTCATTATAAAAATCCATCAAATATGAGCTGCTTTATCTTGAGCCACTGACCTTTAAATGTTTTTAAACATTTATTTATTTTTGAAAGACAGAGAGAGACAGAGCACAAGGAGAGGAGGGGCAGAGAGAGAGGGAGACACAGATTCGGAAGCAGGCTCCCGGCTCTGAGCTGTCAGCCCAGAACCCCAAGTGGGGCTCAAACCCACAAACCATGAGATCATGACCTGAGCCGAAGTCGGATGCCTAACTGACTGAGCCACCCAGGCGCCCCAAGCCATTGACCTTTAGATGTTGCCCATTCTGTGTTGATAAAAATTCATTCATTTATAAATAAGCCAGTATTTCTTGAAGCATTCTGCCATTATTGCTTCATTAGCAATGAAGTGGAAATGAAGACAGTTGCTAAAAGGGTTTCATGTAAAAAGAAATACATAATGTTTTCTAAGTTCCCACAAATTCAATCGAAAGGTATAGTTTCAAGATCATAAAGGAAAGCTAGATGACATCAATTTAGGCCAATGAAAATTATTAGTATCATATCCATTTCTTTGAACTCCATTTATTATGTAACCAATATGTTATTAGTCTACTGATCTTCTGTCCTGAGGTCACAGAATGTGTTTGAGTTTGTGCCATTTAAAGAACGGAGGTTGGTCTTTCCACTTTCAGAAAGGTTCCTGTAGAATTATTTGTTCTCTGAGTCTCCATTTGTTACCAATTCTTGAAAACAAGTTAGATTATGTCAGCTGTTGGTTTTCATTGGCTGTAACCAAACAAGTCATATAGAATGTGGGCTCCTTGTGGTACACTGCGATAAAAAAATAATTGCCTTTTGCTTCTTACTTTGTAGTAGAAATGCACACGTTATTAATTGAACTACTTTGACATTGTACTTTACGTTACTTAAACTGTTATCATTTTGGCACACGGCCTTCTCCTGAGCTGGCTGCAAATGTGTTACGTGCAAGCCGTAGGTGCTAACAAAATTCATTTTCTGGAAGGAATGAAAGCACACGCAATACGTCATCGTTTCTTTACTGGTATTAGAGCCCGAGACGCATACCTGAGTGAGGGAAGGGAAGAAGGGCCAGGTGTAAGGCAAATAATTTCCTGGAAGCTCAGAGGGCTTCTTTCAAAATGTAAGGAAAAGGGCGAAAGTTCTGAGGAGACAAATACATTTCAACCAGGTCATTTTCTTCTGTTCTTTCTTCGGTGTCTGGATGACTTCACTAACAACTTTGTTTTTCTTGATCGGTTCCTTAGGATGCCTGCAGTGTTAACTTTATAGGTACTTGAAGCAAAATGTTCAGAGTTTCATAGAATTCTGCAAAATTTCATTTTACTTTGTCACCAAACAAGTGTCTACTGTGCATAGTTAGACCCCGAAAAGTCTTTCCAAATATCCTTCTCTGACTTTGCTCCCAGAGAAAAAAGTGTCACGGTAGACGAAGCAGAAAAAGAAAAATCCTTTTGAAAATTCTTCAAACGCCAAACACCGCTGACAAGTTTCATCTAAAGGTAAAGAAAAATAATTGGAGGCATAATACGTCAGTTTCTCCGATCCCGCTTCTATTTAGCAAAGTCCTTTCCCCTCTGGTGCTACCAAAGGAGAAAACTCCATTCAGTATTTGTTGATGCTGGATACACTGGTGGGAGCTGATCAGAAGCCTTTCATGAATATCTTGAGTGTCAGATTGTTTTTAAGACAGTGCTGGTCACCAACGGAAAGAGGCCGATGAGGGCTCCTGGGTTTCTCTCCTGCAATGCTACAATCACCAGACTGTTAACACTGAAAGAAGCTTCGGATTGAATTCAGCTCTGCATACAAGAAGGCAAAAATAGTCACACATCCATTCACACGTACAGTTGTGTACCTGCGCTGCAAACCAAATCAAGTCTTTGACCTTAAAGGCGCACAGACCCCCCCTTTGCCTAGCGCGTTCATTCCAAGAAGATGTGACAATATCCTAGCAAGAGGATTCAGTGAACGAGCGAGGCAGAATCAAACTGCGAGAGCATCCACACACAGCTGCCAAGGACACGATGGGACTCCTCAGCCTACACCACTATCCGGCACATCGGTCAGGCTCCCTAGATTCTTACACCTCGTTCGCTTAAGAATGCTCATCACTGCATAATATTCCTATCAAAATTCCAATGGCATTTTTTTTTACAGAAATAAAAAAAAACACACAATCTTAAAATTTGTGTTGAACCACAAAAGACCCTGAATAGCCAAATCAGTCCTGGGGGGGCGGGGTGGAGAACAGAGCTGAAAGCATCACATTTCCTGTTTTCAATATATACTCCAAACCTAGAGCGATCAAAACAGTATGGTGCTGCCATAAAAATCGACACATGGGCCAATAGAACAGAATTAAGACCCAAGACATGAACCTCTGCATATACAGTCAACAATATTTGACAAATAAACCAAGAATACTCGGTAGGGAAAGGGTGGTCTCTTCAATGAATGGTGTTGGGAAAACTGGACAACCACAGGCAGAAAAGTGAAAAGGGACGCCTATCTTTCACCACTCACAAAAAATAATTCATAATGGAGTAAAGACTAAACACAGGACCTGACACCATAAAACCCCTAGAAGAAAATCAGGAGGAAAGTTCGTCGACCTTGATCTTGTCAATGATTTTTAGATATGACACCAAAAGTACAACCAACAAAGGAAAACAATAAGTAAGTGGAATTATGTCAAGCTAAAAAGCTTCTGCGCTGCAAAAGGAACAATCAATAAAACGAAAAGGCAACTACAGGGTAGGACAAGCAAACCATGTATCTGATAAGGGGTTAATACGCCAAAAATATAAAGAACTCATACAACTCAGTAGAAAAAAAAAATTTAAAAATCCAGTGTAAAAATGGGCAGCACTAAGTAAACATTTGTATCCAAAGAATGACCAGCAGGTACATGAAAAGATGCTCCACACCTATAATTATCAGGACAATGCAAATCAAAACCACAATGAGATATCATCTCACACCTGTTAGAATGGCTGACATCCAAAGACAAGCAGTAACAAGTGTTGGCAAAGATGTGGGGAAAACCCTGAGCACTGTTGGTGGGAATGTAAACTGATGCAGCCACTCTGCAAAACAGTATGGGAGTTTCTCAAAAACCTTAAAAATAAAACTACTATCTCATGCAGCCATCCCATTCATGGGTACTTATCCAAAGGAAATGCAAACAGGCTATCCAAGAGGTATCCGCACTCCCATGTTTATTGCAGAACTATTCACAAAAGTCAAGGTACAGATACAAAATAAGTGTCCATCGACGTATTCATGGATAAAGAAAATGTGCGATATATGTCTATGTATATATGTGTGTATATATATATATATATATATACACACATACATATATACACACACATATATACACAATGGGCTATCATTCATCTATGAGAAAGAAGGAAATCCTGTCATTTGTGACAACATGGATGGACCTTGAAGGCATTATCCTAAACAAAATAAGTCAGATAGAGAAAGACAAATACTATATGGTAACCCTTACATGTGGAATCTCAAAAGCTGATTTCATAGAAATAAAGTGAAATAGTGGTCACCAGGGATTGGGGGTTATGGGGGGCGGGCAGGAATGGGGAGATATTGGTGAAAGGGTACAAATTTCTAGTTATAAGATGAATAAGTTCTGGGGATCTAATGCACAGCATTGTGATTACAGTTAATGATATACCATATTATATACTTAAATGTTGCTAAGAGAGTGATTTTAAATGTCCTCACCACAAAAGAGGAATGGTAATTATGTGATGTAATGTCTATGTTAGCTAACACTACAATGGCAATCACATTACAATAGATAATTATATTAAATCAACACATTATACCCCTTAAACTTACACAGGGTTATATGTCAATTATATTTCAATAGAGCTGGAAAAAATATTTCAAGCCAGCTCACATATTTTGAACATAATTATTTCTCCAACATCTACTATGCAAATTTTTAAACTTGCTAATATTGATGAGGAAAAAAGTTAGGGAGCATACTTTTATTCAGCCATCTCTGGAGACATCAGGCTTTGATTGGTTTTTCAAATGCTAACCAACTATTTCCGGAGTATGTATTTGTGGTTAGAATACTACAAATGTTAATTAATTGACCCGAGGGATAGAATATAGCCTGTAAGTGTTTGTATATGTCTCACTGACTATGCCAAAGTATTTCAAAATAAATCACATTCAGTATAGTCATTTCCAGAGATTCAGAATGAATCCCTCACTCAGCACACGTTATGGATTCTCTGGACATTGCCCTATATCTGATCTGAGAGATGTGAATTAAGGGTCACTGAATTAGTCCCCTTTCCCCCAAAATCCACCACCCAATTACTGTAAATGCCACAGAGGAATAATCAAAAAACACTCCTTGAATTGAATTGAATTGAATTGAACTGAATTGACTTAGAAAGAACAGAGGAATTGAACTGAATTGAATTGAATTGAATTGAATTGAATTGATTTAGGAAGAACAGAGTCTCTCACACTTCTTTAGGCTGGAACTCCAAAAGAGCCAACGACCCTTATGAAGGGTGAAGATAGCCCTTATCCCAGGGCTCAGGCTTTCCTTTAAACAAGATTTCAGTTTTAGAAAATGCCATCAAATATTTTATGATTTTAAAGCTCTGAAGCTTTAAAGAAGAAATACCATGTATTTTTTTCTGCCTTATTTTTTTCTCTGCTCCTCCTTTAAAAAAATGTTTTAAAAAAAATTGCCAGGATTCTGCTAAGAAAAAAAAATGTTTTCCAAGGAGAAAAAAACTATTCACATTTGATAGCTCTTGCTGTAAGGATGTTCAAGAATCTGGAACAACCTCCCTCCAAAGCTCATTGACTTTTACTGCTGGCAGACAATTGGATGGTGACAGGTCCTTAGTATTTAGCTTTGTGGGACATTTCTGCTCGGCTCCCAAACTACGTGACTCCTGGGAAACCTGCCAAACTTGAATGTTTCCTGCCAGATCTAATCAATTTTACAACCAACCTCTTCTTAGTTGGAGCTGTATTTCTCATACCTGACTATTGAGAAGGGCAGTGGTGGAAGACAGAAGCTTCTTTAGTTGCTCACCATCAGAAGGAAAAGAGATTAAATTCACCTCATCCTCTTGGTATTTAGCAGCAAAAGCAATTTAATTTCAAAATCAACATTCGCAGTGCATGGTGTTTAGTGTTACTGTCGATATTCAGATATGAGACAGGGATCACCTAACAGTGCTATACAAATCGGTAACCACGCTGCCTGTTTATGCCAACACTAGCTTCTTTCCTACCTTGCTTGAAAAGATCACCTTTAACCCTACTTCAGCTCACATCATTCTCTATACAGAACACGAGCATTAAATAACAATAATAAATGAAGCTGTAGTCAGATTGTTCATGTACGCTCATCTCTCCCACAAGCACACAATTTTTTTTAAACCAAAAGGTTCACAATTGTACCCTTAGCACTTCGCACTGTGCCTGGCATGTTGTCATACCCTTGACGGGTCCAGGAGACTTTGAACATCACACATTTATTCCTATCCCTGCTAAACAAGTTCTGACTCCAACAGATTTACCCCGGGACTCCTTAGGTCCTAAGGATATAGTATCCAAGCAATGGGATAAATTCCTCACCAGCAGGAAAAAAAGTTGCTTCTCTCAGAGAAGATGAGCAGAAGAAAAGGGTTGGGTTTTTCCAATGGCCTGTATGGAAATGGCAAGAACACGCCTAGGTAGACTAGAAATGGCATGAGTTTGCAGCCAGGTTAAGAAAGGTGCCTGGCAATTTGGAGCAAGTAGGTCAATAAGAGGAGGAATGACACCAAGACAGGCTTCACTAAATGTCACATAATGTTTTCTGTTGGTTCTGGCATTTAGGTACCTTCAGGAAGAATGTGAAAGCAAACAAAATAAAGAACCAAAACAAAGACCCTGCTGTACCTTGTCTCCAATGTCATCGGGTTTCTAGATGTTGATCCCAATGACCAAGAGGAGTGTGGTGCCAATATTGACCTGTATTCCCAGAGGAAGGGTAAATGTGCAGCGATCAAAACCTCTACACGACAGACATACTCCCTGCCTGTGGTTGGGTTGGTGGATGCTGAAAAGCTAAAGCCCACAGACTTGGTAGGTGTGAACAAAGGCTCCTATCTGATCCTGGAGACCCTGCCTACAGAGTCTGACTCACGGGTAAAGGCCATGGAGGTGTATGAGAGACCCACAGAACAATACAGTGACATTGGGGGCCTGGGCACCTGCTCCCTGGTCTCACGCTGGTTACAGTTCATAATAAAGGAGGGCTTCGGGTCCCGGGGGGTGCACACACACACACACACACACACAAAATAAAAACAAAAACAAAAACAAAAACAAAACAACGGCAAGTGAAAAATGTAACAAAATAAGATTCTCCTGATCTAAATAGAAAATGTGAATCACTAGAGTTAATCCAGGACAATTTTCTTAACTCTGCCACTATTTGAATGCTAGATTAGCTACTAGCCAGCCAATTAATTATGCTACACATGTGAAATATGATAGATGACAGATGATAGATAGATAGATAGATAGATAGATAGACAGACAGACATATAGGCAGATAGATAATCTACCATGACTCCAAAACGCATGGTGGAGTCTAGAGAGTATTATCCTGAGTGAAATAAGTCAGTCACAGAAAGACAAACACCATATGAGTTTACTCATATGTGGAATTTAAGAAACAGAACAAATGAGCTAAGGGGAAAAGAGAGAGAGAGACAAACCAAAAAAAAAAAAAAAAAACAAAACAAAAAACAACAGACTCTTAATTATAGAGAACAAACTGGTGGTTACAGGAGGGGACGTGGGTGGGGGATTAAGGAGCGCACTTGCGGTAATGAGCACTGGGTGTTGTATACAAGTGTTGAATATTGTACACCTGGAAGTAATATTACACTGTCTGTTAACTAACTGGAATTTGAAGAACAAGTTAAAATTTTAAAACAATCATTACGTGGACCACACGAGAACAGTTGCTTGAAATTAAGCACTTGAATGGATCATGAACAAGGTAACAAGCAACATCCAGCTGTGACGCGGAGACCTGATTTCATAGTTTGCTCTCAAGTGGCTTCCCTTTCAGTTCTTACCCGTCACAGGAATGAGATGAAAAGACGAAGGCTGACCCCTGGTAGCCTAATTTTGATGTGCTCAAAGTCCAGAGAAGGAAAGAAAGCACAATAGTAAGAGGACAGAAAAAGAGGCGCATACCCAATCAAAAGAAGCTGTTTGATTCGAAGACCTGAGAGTTAGCATTTAAAGACATTGACTGTTTGAAAAATCACTTCCCATTCAAGGCATTAGTACGTGATTTTCATTAATGTGCCGAGACCTAAGCATTGTGGCCATGACAACTAAGAGGATGGGAATGAACCTTCCCTAAACCATTGCGGCTTCAGAGTATAGAGTTAGTTGTCAGATAAAATTCAGGACTCAGCTAATTTAGTTTTTATGTTTTATTTTTTTTTTTTAGAGACAGAAAGAGAGAGGGCACAAGTGGGAGAGAGGGACAGAGAGAGAGAGAGATTGAATCTTAAGCGGGTTCCACGCTGACCCCAGAGCCCATCACGGGGCTCAGTCCCACGACCCTGGGATCATGAGTCTAAACCAATAGTACTGATGCTCAACCCACTGAGCCACCCAGGTGCCCTGGACACTCAGTTGATTTTGAATTGCAGGTAAATAATGATTTTTTAGGATAAGTCTATCCTAAATATTTCATGGAGTATTCCTATGCTAAGAAATTATTTGTCATGTATCTAAAATTCAAGTTTTACCGTGCACTCCATGTTTTCATTTGCTAAATCAAGTAACCCTACCTCTGTGCCAAGCTGTACCTGCATTTCTAAGCACAACAAAAATATCACGTAGCTTGTCACAAAATTACAGTCAAATGCTCAAATTCTGACGGATATTCAGAGGTCAGTATGTTTTCCCGTCATTTGGAGCAAAAACCGAACCAGGAACAGGGCCTGTATTTTAAATTCATAACCACAAAGAATATTTTAAAAAAGCAAACTCAGGATTCTTCTCTCCCTCCAGTACCTGAAGTCCTGGCCATGCGGTTTCCCTGGCTTTTCCCAGTGGGACAGCAATGAGGCATGAACTTGCTTCATATAATTCTAAGGCAGGGAACACGATGAGGAATGTGGGGTATTCGCCTGAGTGCAGAATTTAAGGGAAGGGACCAAAAAACTCAGTTGTCAAACTAAATACCTTTTTAATGAATCATTTTTAATGAAAGTCAATAGAAAAATTTCATGATGAATAAAGTATCAGAAATTTAAGTGAACGACAGAATCCGGCCTCACATGTTAATGATTTGGCCCCCCACTTGCCTCCCCCTGATCCCAGCCCTGGTTCTTAACCTTCAAGACACTGACAGTCGCCCATGTCTACCTCGAAGCTCTTCTTGGCTGTTCTGTTGATCGCGTTCTCTGCTCAGTGTCTGCGTTCCAGCTACATGTGTCGTTACTTTTGCAAGTTGCACTGAGATTCCCTGGAACCAGCCTGGGCCACCCGTACATCGTCAGGCTTTGCAGTTGCCCAGCGGGGCCTCATCTAACGGGACCCCATTTTCACTGTAGCCGGTACAGAGGAGGACAGTTTATTTGTGTTCTAATCTGTGCTCTACGGATAAGCACTGATCCCAGTGTGTTTAACGTCGAGTCTTAAGTTGTGATGCGAGTTTCACCTTTCGGCCAGAAAGTGCTGTCTTTCAATGTGCAAATACGGGCTGTCTGCTTACCCGCATGCCAAATGCAGATAGATCTGCTTTCCGCATGGTAGTGTCGACCACATAAACAGCTGTGCAAAGCGACATCATGCAAAGTGATCTTATGAATCAAGGCGAAGAATTACGATTGCTCCATAGCTTTAAAAAATTGTTGGCAAGATATTAAAAGTTTCTGGGGCGCCTGGGTGGCTCAGTCGGTTGAGCGTCCATCTTGGGGCTCAGGTCATGATCTCGCGGTTGGTGGGTTGGAGCCCCGTGTTGGGCTCTGTGCTGACAGCTCAGAGCCTGGAGCCTGCTTCGGATTCTGTGTCTCCCTTTCTCTCTGCCCTTCCCCCGCTCGTGCTCTGTCTCTCAAAAATAAATAAATATTTTAAAAAATTTTAAGACATTAAGACTTCCTTACTGTTGGTTATACCTGTATAGAAATGAAAAAAGAGAATAAAATTAATTTATTTAAAAACTGAATTTAATACGTCAGAAACATGGAAAATGAAATTTTTTTTCATTTCTTTGTTTAAAGAGAAAAAGTTACCGTGAGTAGTCTGAACAGCGTTTGCTTTGTCCTCGTCAGATGATCTACAATACAGAGTATTTTTCTGGTTTCTGCGAACTGTCGTTCTCTGTTCTGTTTGCATCTGCTTGCAACATTTTTTCCTTTACGCTTTTAAATGTTGTGAGATAGCGCCGAGAGTTCCTCTAACTCTGAAATTTTTGCTGGTGTCACTTCCTCTGAGACCTCACCTGCTTTCCTCATTTGGATGGGTACGTTCTCCACCACTAAGTCACTCTGGCCACTCCAGTTACTCTGGAGGCTCTCCACTGGTGAGGCATCAATGGTCCCACGGTCAGCCGGTCCTATACCTGCGCGGAACTCGCCATGGGAATTTCACTCTCAACATTATCGCTCTGTGTTTCGTCACTGAGCTTTCATCTTTGTGGGCCAATTTCCTCTACCCGCTATCTAGCTTTGTGAAATGTCATGTGGACGTATTCCTGAAGTCAAAGAGCGACACAACTACTACATCTTGGCTCCTGGTGTGTGCACCAAATAGCCGATGGCCAGTGGCCAGTCATCAACAGGCTCTGGAAGAAGGGACGTGGTCGGACACCGACCATGACATCCGTCGGTTGTGTATGCAGAGAGTTGTGAACTGCAGAGCAGGCAGTGAAGTTTCTACACTATGCGATCGCACACAGTTAATAGACTGTGGTAACTGAAACTCAAACCACACTGTAGTATTTAACTAGACTGTGGTACCTGAAATTCATGCATATTGGAACTATGCAAAGTAAGGACTGCCCATATTCTAATCTCTCTCTTAATACTCCTTCTAGAATTAAAATAGAATTGTCCAGGGGCGCCTGGGTGGCGCAGTCAGTTAAGCGTCCGACTTCAGCCAGGTCATGATCTCGCGGTCCGTGAGTTCGAGCCCCGCGTCAGGCTCTGGGCTGATGGCTCGGAGCCTGGAGCCTGTTTCCGATTCTGTGTCTCCCTCTCTCTCTCTCTGCCCCTCCCCCGTTCATGCTCTGTCTCTCTCTGTCCCAAAAATAAATAAAAAACGTTGAAAAAAAATTAAAAAAAAAATAGAATTGTCTGGATATAAGCCAAGTTACATCGCTGAATTTAGCAGGCTTTTCTCCTATTCCCAATCAAAATATGTTTTCCACGAAGTATATTTTCTAAGTTTCTCCACCACTTTCTTTGGAAATGATACATTCTCATCAGCTTGTCCCTACTAACATACTCATAGAGAAGGATAAAGGGGATTCCCAGGGCCCTGTCTCGCTCCCAGACAACATGTGCAGATTACTGTCCAACCTCTCAGCAACTAGGCTGAGACCATCCCCATTCCAACCTCCTTGCACGACGGGGCCCGAGAATTTCCGAGTCTCCCCTGAAGTGAGGATTCTGCACAAGAACCATCTACGAAGCAGACACAGCTGCTGCGCCTTGAAGTCAGTACGAAGAGCCTCACACCTGCCTGCCTGCGGTCTTCTGCGGTGTTAGCAGCAGAGGTTTCTAAAGGTTCAGTCCCTGGGGCACCGAGCGCCAAGAAGCGGCGACAGAGACAGCAGTAGATTTCCACTGGAAGAGACCCATGTCTGGATGCAGCACACGAGCTTGGTTATTTGGCACTCCTGGAAATTATATAAGCAGCCCTACATCCCATAGTAAATCCCTTTCTGCTTTAACTAGCTAGACTGGAAATTATTATCTGCAACAAGCATCCTGAGACACACAGGTGTTCATTTGCGGACTGGCTCGAATGATGCTACATAGACAACTAACTGCTCTCTTTCCTGGGTGGATTTTCCAGAGATAAAAACAATTTAAGTGAGAGGCCAATTATCTCAGACAACAAAGAAAAATTTGTTCTACCCCAATCCAGGGAACTATATATATATATATATATATATATATATATATATTCTAACTTTAGTTCATCAAACTTCTTTTTTTAATTTTTTTTTAATGTCTATTTATTTTTGAGAGAGAAAGCAAGTGGGGGAGGGGCAGAGAGCGAGGGAGACACAGAATCTGAAGGAGGCCCTAGGCTCCGAGCTGTCAGCACAGAGCCTGACTCGGGGCTCGAACCCACCAACTGGGAGGTCATGACCTGAGCTGAAGTCGGGCGCTTAACGACGGAGCTACCTAGGGGCCCTTCATCAAACTTCTAAAACTTAAATCACTGACCCAGAAAATTCAGACATCTTTAAGTTCAAAGGTGTTTTGGTTTTCCTATTTGACTAAAAATTGTCTTCCTAGGGGCACGTGGGTGGCTCTCTCGGTTGAACGTCTAATTTCAGCTCTGGTCCTGGTCTCACAGTTCATGAGTTTGAGCCCCACATGGGGCTCTGTGCCGACAGCTCAGAGCCTGGAGCCTCCTTAGGACACTGTGTTTTCCTCTGTCTCTGCCCCTCCCTGCTTGTGCTCTGTCTCTCTCTCTCTCTCTCTCTCAAAAATAAATAAACTTTAATTTTTTTTAATTGGTTTCCTGAACACCTAGATTTCCATTTCCTACCATGATGATTCCCTCTTAATACTAGGACCCGTATCTTCTGCTTGTTGCTTACTATACAAAGCAAGCAACTCAAAACAAGGAATGGAGGTGGAAAAGACAACAGTAAGAAACTGGCTAAGGGGCACCCGGGTGGCTCAGTCAGTTGGGTGACCGGCTTGGGCTCAGGTCATGATTTCACGGTCCATGAGTTCCGTTCCCACGTCGAGCTCTGTGCTGACAGCTTGGAGCCTGCTTCGGATTCTGTGTCTCCCTCTCTGTCTCTCTCTTCCCTTCCCCACTCATGTGTGCACTCTCTCTGTCTCTCTCTCAAAAGTGAATAAACATTAAATTTAAAAAAAGTTAAAAAGAAAAGAAAAGAAACTGGCTGGCCATAATTAGTTCCACAAGAGAAGATAATACATAAATAAATTTCTTTAAAAACGTCATGGAGACCTTTACCTCCAGTAAAAGCTTAGGTGTATTTTTTTAGTCTAGAATATCAAAAGCGTCTTAGTCTTCACCATTCTCCCCATGGCCACGTTAACTAGTGCTTAAAATCAGAGTTAACCAATAGAAAGACCTACAATTTTATCTAAGTTTTTTTTTATTTATTTTTTAACGTTTATTTATTTTTGAGACAGAGCATGAACGGGGGAGGGTCAGAGAGAGAGAGAGACGCAGAATCTGAAACAGGCTCCAGGCTCTGAGCGGTCAGCACACAGCCCGATGCGGGGCTCAAACTCACGGGCCACGAGATCATGACCTGAGCTGAAGTCTGACGCTTAACCGACTGAAGCCCCCCAGGCGCCCCATTATCCAAGTTTTGATACCGATTACCTCCGTGCATTTAGGTCAGTCATTGAACCCCGAATCTCAATTTCTCAATGTACAAAATGAGGACTATTGATAAATGGCTCCCAAGGTTTCTTTCAGTGCTAACTTGGTTTGTTTCCATGATGCTGAATGTAAGATTTATATGAGCCAGAGCCAAAAAAAAATGTCATCGGGACTATGAACTTGTATGCCCGTCCATGAGAGAGAAAATAGATACCATAAGGACAGAAGCATTCAGTTCTCTACAGGATTTCTACTAATAGTATAGTTCATTCTGCATTATAAATTTAATCACGTTCTCTTTATCAAAAGCATGTGTTCAGTTAAATGAGTTATTTTCAACTACTATTTGTTGGGTAATCGCTAGCTCTCGAACATTGTCAACACTCTATGCGTATGAAGTCATTTGTCACAACCCTATGGGGCATTGTCCATTTTTTACAGACGAAGCAACCAGAATAGAGAAAGTTGATGCAAGAAACAGAATTTCTGAGGAGAAAGTCTGGGACCTACCCCTCACAGTGAGACTCCAGAGTCCACGTGTTTAACGCCAACCCAAGATTCTTTATTCCTCACTAATGATAATGTATGAAATAATATAGAAACAAGTAAAATAAAAATTGTAGGTATGTGTAAAACTTCTTAAAGATCTTTGGCATGAAAGGCTAACATCTGTCACACGCTTTAGAATATAAGCTTTCTTTTTCCCTTTGAGACCCTAAAAGAAGATGTAAGATGACTTAGTCGAATCAGATAATTTCTGACATTCCTCTTAGCTTTAAATGTCTTTAGGCTGAGAGCCCTTAATAGCCTTTCTTTACTTATTAATTTCCAGATTCTGTGGCTCCCTTCCTGTTAGAAAACACTTCCCGTCTGACAAATTACCTTCTCATCTCGTCTTCATCTTACAGCCGCTATGGTGACCAAGAGAAGCTTTTCCTTCATACAATGACAATCTTTAAACCCCCAAGTGACGTCTAATCAACCCTCTCCTTATACGTTACCTATTTGCCTGGAGCAGAGATGACACAGTGGTAAAAACCACCCACGGCAAGCAACAAGACAGAAGGAGTGTGGCACCCTCACACCATAGGGCTCTCAATATGGCAGCACCAGACTCCCTTCCTTGGACCCTACGTGACGAAACAGTGAGTTCCATCTCGCTGAAGCCACCATAATTTGAGATTTTTCTGCCACATGCAGTATAATTTAGCCTTAACTATACACAAATATTTACATATGTTTTTTAAATATTTGAGTAGTAGAAACTTTTGTGCTTCAGAGTAATAACGTACCTTGATGATATTTCCAGTACAAGAAATATAAAACTACTTCATTCTTTTTAATGGCTGCATCTGTTCAATTAAAAAACCATGTAGAGAATGAACCACGTGCGCCCATTCAATGTTTTGTTTTGTTTTGTTTTGTTTTAACCATTCCTCATTCCAGAAGGTTATTTCCCAGCTTAGGCCATTATGAACAAAAGCCCCAGTCAACATCCTTGACCATGCCTCTTTCTACACCTAGGAAAGCGTTTCACCAGCCGCCAGTCTGTCCTGTAACTTCTGAGTCCAAAAACATTCACGTTTTCATTCCTCATAGAAGCTCCAAGTTCCTAGTTCCTAAACAACTTCCTAGTTCATTCTCCAACCGGAGGTATGCCGCTTACAGGTAGAAGTGATGTGTATCAGTCAAATCTGCCATTTTTAAATTGGATGGCCCCCAAAGCTTGTCTTTTAAAGACTAAAACTTCCCTGTACCTTTTCTTTTACTGTGTGGCAATGTTTTCATACTTTCCGTTGTCAAGGTAGCTCACACCAATGTATCAACATCCTTTCAAACTATGCCAGCCAAAACTGTTCATATTACCACAAATCAAGAGTTGACAGCCTTTTTTTAAGAAGGTTCAGAGAGTAAACATTTTAGATTTTGTGGGCTAGATGATGTCTGTTACAACTGATCACCTCTGCTACCAGAGCACAAAGGGAGCCCTAGACAACATACAAAAAAATGAACGTCTACGTCCCAATAGAAGTTTATTGGAAAAAACAGGTAGTTGGCTAGATTTGACTCATGGGCTGTGGCTCGTTATAAATTATAGTCTTACTGTAATTTACCTTGATCCAAAAAACAGAACGGATAGCGAGGAATTAGGTGTGCCTAGGGGGAAACGAGATTTAATATACAGCCTACCATACTGTGGCTGCGCACTGAATGTTTATTAAATAATAAATGGGACAGTTATGTATGAAGTCTGGGAGTAGTCCTACACCTAACAGAAAAGGAGAATACGTCTGAAAAAAAATACCGCAGGAGAAAAAATTAGTAAGAGAATATCTTCTCAGTGTTCTCACTAAGATGCAAGAATAGATGTGTTATATAAAACTGAAGTGGGAATTCATAGAAGAAAATATGTTGAGATGAACACAAAGATGAAGAGGAAGCTGGTTAAAGAACTCAAAATGCAATCACAAAATGTAGGTCTACTTTCAAGGCAATAAGGCACAAAAGGGGATTTATCCGATCACAGAATTCTGCATTTTGTGATTACGGTTGAGGTTGATCCTTTTCTTCCTAAGTGAACATTTCCTTCTGGTTTCCCAAAGATTAATATGGACTCAGAAAAGCTTAAAGTGAGTGCCTACCATATGCCAGACACAGGAATAAGGAACTCTCCGTCATTGTATCGTTGAATTGCGACAACCAGATGAATTCTGGAGGGTGTTTTCTCCATTGACCGAATCACAACATGAGAGCTGAGGGGAGTTCAGAGAATTGTCACAAAGCAAGTGTACTACTTAGAGTGGTGCTCACTGCTCCAAAAAAAAAAAAAAAAAAAAAAAGGACTCAAAACCCTTTTGATGCATATTAAAAACCATTTTATATTCTCCCATGCTTTTGTAAGTTGACTGGCAGGTTCCCCTGCCTCCCATGATCATTACTGAGGCTACAATTGTCTGAGGACTTGACTGAGCCGGCACTTTCACCTGCTGCAAATTTGCCCTGGCTCTTGCGTGGGAGGTGAGCTGACGCTCTCAACCAGAAAGACACAGTTCTTCTCCTTGTGGAGTCTCTATGCTGCATGAGCTTCTCCCAGTAGGGCACCTGGGTCCCAAGTAACAGAAAGTGAAAGGTGCTAGACCTCTCGCAGCCTGAGCTAGAACATCTTTTCCATTGCATTCTGTAATTCAAAGCCAGCCGAGACTAACACAGATTCAAGAGAGGACAGAGAAAGTCTACCTCTTGAGATAAGGAGTGACAAATGTGTACCAAGGACAAAGAAATTATTGGTGGCCATCTTTGGAGAGAACTATCACACAATAATCCATAATACTATATAAGCAAGAAATAAACATAATACAAATTCCCACTTAAATGACAATCCGAAGTGAAAGGTTCCTGGCCATCAGGCAGCTTCCCTCCGTGCAATAATTCAGGCACCAAAGCCGATCACAATTGACAGGCTCACAATCATTTTTACCCAACAAAAGGAGGAAAGGAAAAAAAGACATGGAGAAGGCACCCCACTGCTTAAAAGCCTCAGAGGAAGTGATATACATCACTTCCAATGACTACCCATAATCAGGAAGCACGTAACCATAACCAAATATGTTCAGGGTTAAGAAATACTCTTAGTCACTGACCAGAGAGCCATTCCATACATTTTGCTTTCCTCCCCTCAAAAAACCAGCCTGGCTAATCATCTTTGCCAACACTAGTGAGGGCAAAAGCCTCAGCCAGAGCCTAGATCTACATCATTCTAGAACATTCTCTCTCCATTATGCCTAGAAGAAAGAGGGATGCCTACTGTAAAAGACTTTGAGGGAAGAGAATAGGTAAACTAAGTAAAAAATACACTATCATAATTATTGCAGTTATGATATACATTAAGTACTATGGGAGAAGAATCTGGCATTAAAAACAAATAGACAGTGGCTGAGATGAGGTTAGAGAAATAAGAAGGCAGATGGGGAAAAGACATTATATGTGATCATGGAAAACCATGGAAAGATTTTAATAAAAGAATGACACGACAAGACTGCAGAAATATCACCCTGTCCACATTATCCAACATAGAGATTGAACAATGGGTCCTCAATTGTACCTTAAATTCTTTTATCAGAACAAAGTCATGTATCTGGGGGATAAGATCTTCTCATGAAAAGGATTTAAATTATCTCTAGTGTTGACATCTTGTATATCATTTCCATTTCTCTTAGAACCTGTCTCTGTTATTCTTTCCGGTAGAGACATCATTCTTCTTAGTAGAAAAGGCAGAAGAAAATCAGACTTGAAAAGTGTTTTTGTGCTTGTATGTGTGTGCGTATGTGTGTGTGTGTATGTATGTTTATGAAAAGACAGCTTGTTCTTTTTGTTTCAGACATAGCTTTCTATATCTTTTTAAATATCCATCGCATTTTTTAACATTAATTCGAACTGAAAGGACCAAGTAAGGTATCACAAAGCCCTTGAGGTAGGTTTGGAAGAAGAAGCTAATGGGCTGATAAGGAATGAAGGGCACACAACCATAAAATTCCACATCATCTCTTTGGAAAGAGTGGGGAAGTTAATTATGGGAGGCAATGGGGATGAAACTAACCTTATCATGGTAGTCATTTCACAGTATATACATGTATCAAATCATCACTTTGCATACCTTACACCTACATATTTTACACGTCAATGATACCTCAATAAAGCTGAAAAAATGCAGAAGCGCTAAAGACTTTGTGGAGAGTCATCTTATCCGAGCTGTGTTTTAAGAAGGTAACTGGAGTATGATTTGGAAAAATATGAGAATTAAAATGAAAATACTGTCTTAGTCGTTTGGGTGCTATAACAGAATACAATAGAGTGGGTGGCTTATAAACAAAAGCAATTTATTTCTCCTATTTCTGGAAGGAAGGCCAAGATCAAGACTCTGACAGATTCAGTCTCTGGTGAGAGCCCACTTCGTGGTTCATAAATGGCATCTTCTCACTGCCTTGTCACATGGTGGAAAGGGTGACGTAGCTCTCAGAAGCTACTTTTACAAGGATATGAATCCAATTTATGAGGGTTCTGGCCTCATGATGTAATCAGTCCCTCATGATGTAATCACCTCCTAATACACTGGGAAGTAGATTTTGACATGACCTAATTAGGGAGACACAAGCATCGGTAGTAGGCACGTAGACCGCCCAGTGACGAATTTATTAGTTACGTAGATAAGAGATACGCAAGAAGGGCTGGACGAAGCAGTGGCAGAGAAGAAGAGTGAGAAAAATCTGATCACTACAAAAGTTGGGGAAATGGAAATCGACAGTGGGGTCTCCACTCAATGAAACTCAAAGAACGGTAAGGCCGGGAATCCCGATAGACACGCTGGCGTTAGGAAGGTTTAGGACGCAATTGCTCTTAGCTATTTGAAATAGAGGCTTCGACACGGTATCAGTATAAAATATCAAGAAAAGGTTACAAATTCACAACTGGTGACCACAAAAGAGATTATGGTTACAGACATTTGAGAGCAGGAATAGCTGGTCCTGGCTACTGAGAGTAGTTTCCTAGCTACTGATTCCTAGAAACTGGAATTTCTACCTTCTAAGCACTACCTTCTAAGCACGAGTTAATAAAATTTCCCACATACATGGAATTTATCTGCTTGAGATTTTAGGTATAGGCAGCGTGTGTATGTGTGTGTGTGTGTGTGTGTGTGTGTGTGTGTGTGTGCGTGTGTGTGTTTATGAGTCTAGGTTGGTGAATGTGTAGGCATGCACATACACACACATACACATTTGCATTCCTGGCTGATGTAAGAAAAGAAACTAATCAGAAATAAAGACTGTAAAAATTATTGACTCAAAACTTTCCAACTTACTGGTTTAGTACCCCGGAACCCTCAGCACAATAACAGCCGAATTGTTCACAGCGAGGGGTATATTTTATTTCACAGTAAAAATTACCACCTAACGATTTTTTTCTAGTGCTATCGCTTGACATTCACTTGTGCTCCCAAGAATTACCGCACAGCAGAAAAAGCACATAGTTAACTTTTTCTATCCCACAGTCACAAATTCCTACAGATCAAAGCTCTGACTACTGAGTGAAAAGTAACATTTGGACATGATCATAAAACTAAACTCCTGTAAACTCTTATGAAATTTGAACTTAATAAAAGTCACATGAAATAATCCCCTGCATATAGAAACCTGCTGATTTACATTTTAATGAAAATGGAGAGCAAAACTTAGAAAAAATAAACTTTTAAAAGCCTATGAAAATAAATTCACTTCAGAACCCAGGTCTGGAGTTCTGAAAGTTCTTCTGGTCTTTGAAAACACACACCCTCAGAAATTCTTCTGAGACCTAGAATTCGTAGACGTACTTCGTTCTGCCTATCCCTACCCCTTATCTCTCTTTTTTTAATCCTAATTTACAACACTTGTCAAGCCCAGATAGGATGAAAGTAATGTAAACAGGCAGCTCTGGGCAGATTTTGTCGTAAAAATAGAAACTAAAGGCTTGGAGCTGTATCTGAATCTCGTTTGCTTGGCAGTGATGTAGATGTTCAGGCAAGACAAACTTTCACTGGAAGGTATGGCTATAAATAAAAATGTTCCAAAGAGAAAGTAACAAAATGGCATCTCTTCCCCTGTGAGCCACCAGTGGGCCTGGATCCTTTCCTCCTCTCTGTTAATCAGACTCAAGTTGGGCTTCCGAATCGCTAGATGAAAGGCATTTAATAAGTCCTAGTTATAACCTGGAGCAAATCCCCTCACTATTAAGATGAACTGACCCATTTTGTAAGTAATCAGGAATTTAAGGAATTTAATTTAAAAGTAGAGGAATTTAATTTTTTTTTTAATGTTTATTTATTCCCAACAGAAAGAGAGACAGAGCGCGAGCAAGGGAGGAGCAGAGAGAGAGGGAGGCACAGAATCCGAAGCAGGCTTCGGGCTCTGAGCTGTCAGCACAGAGCCCCACACGGGGCTTGAACTCACAAACTGTGAGATCGTGACCTGAGCGGAAGACAGCAGCTTAACCAACTGAGCTACCCAGGGATCTCCCCCCTCTTTTTTTTAATGTTTGTTCTTCAAAAGTGAAGGAATTGAAAGGCAATTCATTTTTTTTTTAATTCATTTATTCAGTTGGGGAGAGAACAAGAATACAAGTGGGGGAGGGGCAGAGAGAAAGGGGGAGAAAAAATCCCAAGCAGGCTCCACACCATCAGCCCAAAGCCTGACGCAGGTCTCGAAGCCACGAACTGTGAGATCATGACCTGAGTCAAAGTCTGATGCTCAATCAACTGAGCCACCTAGGTGCCCCAAAGGCCAATTCAGTCAGTAGTTGGTGCAATGAAGGACTTGGGGATCAAAAAAGAACCTTCTATTGGCCCAGGACCCATGTCTGTCAACTCTAGCTCACAAGTTACCGGCCTCTAGCACCTTGGCCTCCTCCCCTATGGCAATAATCATTTCAACCCATTTTTATTGGGATAAAAAATCTTTTAGATAACTTATCTGCCAAGTGATTTTTAGGGGCATCCTTGGCTAAACGAAGTTCTAAATCATGAAGAATGAATAACATTTTCTCTCTTTCTGGGGAAGAAGACCCTTTTTTTCAACTGAAAATGTACGTGATCCATACGTTTTAAGAACTAGAAAGCTGAACAATGACGGACGGTGACAGAAGAAAAAAGTGATATCAGAGGTTGATGGCAGATTAAGGCAGCAGAGTCAGGATGTGACCCCAAACTCCCATTATCTAGATAAACAGCACATTGAACTAGCCGGTTGCAGATGAGGAAGTTGACTGAGAAAGAGACACCCTGCTTTGGCTTTCAGCCTGGGAACTCTGGTGCAAGCGGTCGGAAACCAGCCTCCTCACCCAAAGCTGCCTTCCCAGCCTTGCAAAAGCTACGGTCCCCTCCACCCCTTTTATGAGAATTAACATCTCCTGTCCTTTGTTTAAATACAGAAATATGTGCAAATATAGGTCCTTCTTCATTTTAGGAATATAAATAATGTACTTAATGAAATGCTTCAAACTACGCACACTATGCTCAGATAGTGTTCTTCGTCGTTCTATGAAGGTCTTCTAATATTGAGAGGTCAGTGGGTGTGGCCTTCCAGATGATTACAGGTGCTAATTTAAGGAACTGCAATGCCACTTCAAGTTACCAGGAAAGCTAGATTGGATACAAATTGTCAACCATAAGTTCTGACTGGGGAGCCAGCCCCACAGACCCTGATTTCCTGGCCACACGGCTAACGGAATTCCCATCTCACCAAAAAACAAATCAGATGCCATCACATACCCACTTTTACACTTTCTTTGATATGTATTTATTTATTTTGAGAGAGACTGAGAGAGCATGAGCAGGAGAGAGGCAGAGACAGAGGGAGAGAGAGAAACCCTAACAGGCTCCACGCTGTCAGCGCTGAAGGCCGATGCGGGGCTCGATCTCACGAACAGTGAGATCATGACTTGAGCTGAAATCGAGAGTCGAACCATTAACCGACTGAGCCACCCAGGCACTCCAACTTTTATGTTTGTTTGTTTTTTTTTAATAGAAGTATAGTTGACATGTAATATTATATTAGTTTCAGGTATACAACACAGTGATTTGACAATTGTATCTGTTACGATATACTCACCACAACAATTTTGGTTATTATCTGTCACCAGAAAGCTATTACGATATTTTGAGTATATTTTTTATGCTGTACTTTTCATCCCCATGACTTATTTACCTTAGAACTGCAAATCTTTAAAGCTCAATCCCCTTCATCTATTTTGACTTGCCCCTCTGGCAACCACGAGTTTGTCTTTAAATTTATGAGACTGTTTCTCCTACTGTTGTTTGTTTTGTTTGGCTTTTGCTTTTCAGATTCCACCTATCAGTGAAATCATACGGTACTTGCTGTTCTCTGTCTGATTTATTTCACTTAGCATGACGCCCCCTAGGTTCATCCACGCGGTCACACATGGCAGGATTTCATTCTTTTTTAGGGCTGAGTAATATTCCATTGCCACATTTCTTTCTTTTGTTTTGTTTTTGCTTTTTTGTTTTCCTTTCTTATTGAAGTGTAGTGGACACATCATGTTACGTTAGTTTCTGATGTGCACAAGAGTGATCTGACAAGTCTATGTGTTATGCTACACTCACAACAAGTGTAGCCACCATCCGTGACCACACAACCCTGTTACAGTACCGCGGACTATGTTCCCTCTGCCGTGTCTTTTATCCCCATGACATACTCATTCCATAACTGGAATCCTGTATCTCCCCCTTCCCTTTCATCCAATTTGCCCATCCCCCTACGCCCTTCCCCTCTGGTAACCATCAGTTGGTTTTCTTATACCACATCTTCTTTATGTGTTTATCTCTTGATGGATACGTAGGCTGCTTCCGTACCTACCAACTTTTACGTCTCCATCTCCTTCCTGTTGCCTTAAGGACGAATTCCAAACTTGGCATTCTATATGCAATTCTTCACAGCTGACCCCAACTTGCCATTTCCACCTCACCTCCCAAAAGTCCCATCTTTCTCACAAAATCTCGGCTCCAACTAAAATGACCCTCTCCTTCCATTCATAACTTCACCTGTCCTATCATCGCTACTGGGAATAAAATAGACTTCTTCGTTCCTTGTGGCAGAACACGCGCTCCTTTGTCATGTCCCTGCTCAGAGTTCGTATCTTTCATCGAGACCGCCCCAATGACTCTCGGCAAAAATAGTTAGTCTATCCTCTACTCCCACGATATCTTTCTATAGCATAGTACAAAGCTGAAACAGGATTTACATATCCTAACGTTCAGAGTCTAGGATTTCTCCATTTACCATGTACAAAGCATTGTGCTGGATACAAAAGGAATACCAGGATAAGAAAGACACAATTCCTGTCCTTAAGATGCCAAAAGGCTGGTACATAAGGTGCTATTAATTGTAGGCATAATGAGAATCCCCCAAAATGTAATCAATACATTATTGGAGTCCAGTGATGAATAGAATTATATCTTACTGTAATCATATAAAACTTACAAGAAGACCTTCAATTTGAGGTGAGCCAGGAAGCTTAAGTAAAACTAGTCAAGGAGAATTGGGTTAAGGGAGAGGAGGAGACGTGTCTGGGAAAAGTAGACGAGGGGGAAGATAAGGCAGAAAACTTTCTGAGGTCTTCCTCGGCCATGGTCGTGCAGTCTTAAGAAATTTGTCTCATTTCCATAGCAGCCAGAAACCTTTAAAAGCTTTGAAGCGAGGAAATCTCAGGATCAGAGCCTCCCTAAATTTAGGAAAAGGTCCCTGTGAAACTTTCAGGGATTAAGAAATTATCTGTGCCAACTTTCAAAGGCAGAAGACATATTATGAGCACTGATTTATATTGTTTGATTCAAACTAGTTTGTAGCTAACAAGAATAATTATCCCCAAATGATTCCACAAGCTGATTCAGCAGAGGTAATATTAAGTACAAAATTAAATACTTTAATTGTACTCTTTGGCCCTTAAAAGTAGATAAAATAACATATGTGCATGTTTGAATTAAGATAAACAGAGAAAGAGGCTGTTGAGATGTCGGCATAATTAAAAAACTGGTTAAGTAAAACGAATTAATCAAACCAATTAACACTAAGTTATTGAAGCAACTGGTACTATGAAACTTTTGTTTTTAAGATTTTGTTTTGTTTTCTTTTCTTTTCAACTGGAAATCATGGGTAGGGAGTCTCTTCAAGCTCGTGGTGTTAGAAAGACAGTCAGATGCAAAACAAATATACCTCCAAATTTCTGCTTTAACTATTACACCCTTAAGTTAAATATTGATATTCAAAATAATGATTCCAAATAATATTTTTGTAAGTTTTATTATGCAGAAGTTAACATGGCAATTTGTTCTAATACATCTTTAAAAAAATTCTCTGCTCAGAAGGGCAAAGTAATGACTTTTGAATCCAATGGGAAAGCGAATCTTCAGCTAGAAAAGCAAAGATTAGGCAGATGGACTTTATCAAAAAAGAAATAGAGGCCTGAAAGGATGATGAAGACTTCTCTGTAAACAGGAAACACTTTAATTTTGCAACTCTTAAGCCGATAATTTTACCGTTACCCAGTAACATACATTTAGTCACAGGGCTATGGAAAATGATTTTTTTCATTCAATTAATTGCCCTTCCAGCCTTGACCAGCCTATTTTTAACAGTAACCCCAGCTGCTTATGTTCATGATCAACCTAGAAATAAACCTAGTGCTATATCAGTTCTTTGAGTTATAAATATTGGCTCCTGCTATCTACAAGGGAAAAGTAATTGTATTAAATCATTGGCACTAAAGAGGACAAGCCTAAAAATTCTACTCATTTTCCCCCTGAACTCCAGGAACACCTGTCAATCCTAACCCAGGGTTAAACTAGAAAACTTAGAAGTTAGCAAAAAATGTATGACTTCACCTCCACTGAATTTCCTCTGGTTAAGAAGGAAGAATAACCGTTAAGGGAAATAACCATTTGCCTCCTAAAGGCATGACTTCTCAGCCATTAACTCAGCATGTCAGTAACTGGGGAAAGCGTTCGTAGAAAGTTATCTAAGGAGATCTATGTATGCATTCACGCTTAGACACATAAAAACCGTAGAGACAGGCACCAAACCACATACCCAGAAAGTTAAAGAAGTCACGCACAACTGAAATGGCCGAAAATACAGAATTTAATAGTGTGACTGTAAGTTTTGTTAGAACGACATTAGTTGGATCTATCATACCAAGATCCCCATCAAAACGATTTCCAAGTGGAAACATGGAAATCATGAAATCATGTAGACGCGGCAAGATGACTGAGAGCCAAACGAGAAGTACTGAGTGTATTATGCACGCAGCACTAAGAAAGCCTATTTTCAATGATCGATAATACGAATATTATTACAATGAATATTACAGTGTGGTTCTGGTGTTTTTGGCCTCTTCCCCAACAATGTCAAGGTCTTCCCCTGGAACGAGAGAGTGTCATCTCGGTGAGATCTTTCCACAGAGCCTGCCAGCCCTCTACTTCATTGCTTGTTTGTATATCTTTCTCTCCTTCACACCGAATTGATCGCTTCCTTCTATTTAACCGATATACCGAATGCATGCTGTTATTATCTGTCAGAATTGCTCAAAATCCAATTTTTAAAGTATACGCCTTCTGCCTCAACCACTGGTGGTGTTTGCTTTCTCTCTCGGTTTCTCTTGACCCTACTTTTTTTGCTTCTAATTGCAACAATTAGAAAATCTGTGCAACGCCAGAGCCACGAGAGGTACCACACTCCTGAGCAACTCCCTTGGAATGCAAATGTGTTTTGCGAAGTGTTCTGCCCTGACTGTCAAAGAAAGAATTCTGTATTTTTTTCCTAACTTCAGAAGCATAAAATAGATATCCTTTGAGGGTAACTTAAAATATCTTTCCAATGGTCAGAAAACTTTTCGTCTCTCATTGTGTCCTATCTCAAGTCACAGAAGTGGCTGAAGTTATAACCTAGTCCTTAGGATGTATTTTCAAAATTCCAAGTCTCCCAAGTGTAGATAGAAGATTGAAATGTTTTCCTTGGGGAAGGGACTATATTTGTTCCTGTAGCAAATACCTGTTACATAACAAATAGAACATCATCGTCTGTTCCACGCAGATTACCAACACACTTTTGTTGAACAACGATTACACACTGCAGAAGGTAAGATCTGTGCTCTTAAAAAGCTGGTAACCTGTTTGTAAAGATAAGAAACAAATTCAAAAAAGATAAACAGTATGAATGCCAAATGAGGAGCGTCAAGCTTTATATGTTCAGAGCCCTTGACAAAGTATTCTCATATCCTTTATCATGTTTAATTCACACACGTTAACCTCAGAAGATTGGCGGCTCTATAATAAAAAAGTTAGCAAGGTCCACAGACGTGAAATTAGTCGCTCGAAGACATAGTTAATAAGTGGCAAAGCTGGAATTATTTCTAAGTTCTTTCTTTGCTAAATACAGAGTTCTTTCCACTGTATCTCTCTACCAGTTAGGGTCTAGTGAGGGAAATAGAGACAATGCCAAAAAGTTCCATAGAAGGAATTTGACCTGGAGTTACTGATTGTAAGAGCTTAAAGGTCAACTGGAAAAGGTGAGGCATGCCTGAGATTAGCAACAGCCAGCAAGCCTTTAAGTCTGGAAGGACACAGAGATGGTGTAATGATGTTGCCACCACCCAGTGGTGTAGCCCAGGGCTGTCTGGAAAGAACTAGACCTAGTGAGAGATGCCTGTTAGGGCTGAGACGATGATGAATGGGCTTCGTGGAGGAAGCTGGAATCTGAGAAGTCACCACCTGAAGCGTGTGGCAGAGAAGGCAGAGGGAATACAAAGAAAATAAAACAGTAGAAGCAAAGAATGAAAACCTAGTGAGGTTATTTCCAAGCAGTTAACCTGATACAACACAGAGGGAACATTCCGGGGAAATCGGATCAGGAGTTCTTAGGACATCTTAGTGATTAAGCCATTCATACTCAAACTGGTCCTCAGACACCTCTCACCAAAGCTTACATGATTTGAGCTATCTCAGGAATTCCCTTGCCACTTATGTTTTCCTGAGTGATCTCTTCACTTCTCTTGGATTTAAATTTTATCTTATAAAGGTAATCCTAAATTTCATACTCCAGCCTGATTTCTCCTCTGGGCACCAGGATCTGGAGGGAGTGACAGTATTTTGAAATAAGAGGAGAAGAGATACTATTCTAGGGATGTGGTGGGGAATTTAAAGTCAAAGAAGAAAATAAAAACTAGGGCAACAAAACAATTATGGATGCTGGACAGTATAAACAATCTTTCATAGACTTCTAAATGATGCTAAATATTATGAGAAAAATTAAAAGGGGGAGAAAATAATAAATGGAAACCTACATGTCTTAGATTGGTCAGAGGGGCAAGGAAGGTCTTTTGGAAACTAAACTGAACCTGAGAGATGAGAAGGGGCAGATTCCAAAAGAACTCTGTTTGGACAAAGGCAAGAAGAGAGAGTCAGCTGAAAAATAAACATATTTCAGACAGAAATGCCACACGTATGAAGGCTCCAAGATGAGAAGTCTCATGGTAGGCTTATAGGACCAAAATAGGTCCCGTGTTCAAAGAACCCTGTGGCACATGGTGAGGTTGCAGAGATAGGCAGGGGTGAAATGGTGAGGTTCGCCACCATCTCTAGGCCCATTTATAGCTTGGATCTCAATGGCCCTTCACCATCTACCTCAATCTTTCCTCTATGGGTTGATCTATCATTACACCCACACACCCAATGCTATAACTCTAGATCTTTTCTTCCTCTTGGCTGGAACATTTTCTTCTCTTATCTGCCCTTTCTGTACCTTGTAGTCTGTCATTTTCATGCCCCACACCAAACAGCAAGAAGAGGCAGTTGGTCTGTTCTCTGATGCCTCCAGTATAATACTCTGTTCATACCTCTATTTTAATGCGTGCAGCAACGGACACGCAATTTATCTTCTCTATGCTACTAGACTATGATAGCCTGTAGTCCCTTAACCATACATTATTCATTTTCCTATCCTCAACGCTTAGTCTTGGCAAATATCAGTAAGTGTTCCTCGAAGAATGGGAATATTTGGAGGCAAGAGATCAATATTAACAAGCTACTATATTGCACGTTTCGACAGATGTAAGGTGTATGGATTCCATCAAAAAGAATAATAATCATCAATTCCATCTTTTAAAATCTCTGCGTACAGGCTGAAATAATTTGCATTTCTCCGAGAAAGAGAAACTTGTATAAGAGGGTCTTGTACATTTTCTCGGCTACTACCTCAACAAAACTAACGATTCTTTTAAGCCATTCTGAATCTTTGAAATATTGACATAATGTCTTCTGTTTCCTGCATTTGATTCCTGCTCTCTGTTCCCCATTTTCATAGTTCTTCACATACCTTCATTATTTGGATGATATTCCGCAAACAAGGAAAGCTGAGACGGTAAAGTAGACAGACACAGGCTATATAGACAAAAGGCAAGTCTAACTACTTCCTCCATCCTTGGCAAACTGTATGAAAAAGCAAGGCCTTTATCACCATCCAGTTCCACCAAAATACTAGCATTAGAGGGTTTCTTTAATTCTATAGTATATCCCTCTATCCGCGACGGGTAGAGCTAGCAACTGACCTGACCACTGGAAAATGGAGAATCCTTAAATGTCAGTTTGGATGGAATTCGGAAACATGGGAGAACGCAAGCCAAGAGCAATGTTGCTGAAAGGGTCATGCCAGGCACCCATGAAAGAGGAGCTATGTGGGTCCTTAACACAGCCAAGGCTCAAGAGTGAAAATGAGTAAAGGAAATCTCCTTGAAAATGGAGCGAAGGGGGAGCTTCCCTGAAGGGGGAGCTCTCGCACAAGTACCACTAGGTGCAGTCAGCACAACCAGTAGGAAGAAGGAAGATAATTCTTATCTTTAGGAGGGAGGACACTTTTCACATAGGAATTTTATCTCCTGCTTTCAAGAAGAAGGAAGGTCTCTTCTTGTGTCAGCAATAACACGCCAACCACGGCTTGCAGCCAATGAGAAACTGCCATAGCCTCAAACTCTTGTTCTTCTCCAAGGAACTTTTGTTCAAAACAGCCCTCCCTAGGGGCTCCCGGTGGCTCAGATGATTAAGCATCTGACTCTTGGTTTCAGCTCAAGTCACGATCTCATGGTTCTTGAGTTCAAGCCCTGCATCGGGCTCTGCATTGACAGCACGGAACCTGCTTAGGATTTTGTCTCTCTCTCACTCTGCCCTTCCTCTGCGCTCTCTCTCTCTCTCTCTCTCTCTCTCTCTCTCTCAAAAATAAATAAATAAACCTTAGAACAAACAAAAAAGCCCTCCCTAATTTCTTCCTGAAACCTAATAAAAGCCGATCTTCCTTTTTTGTCTCTTTGGATTTGCCTGTGGTTTGCAATAGTTTGCTTGTCCCAGATTGCAATTCCTCTGCTATTCCCCAATAAACTCATTTTGCTAGTAAAATAACTGGCTATTGTATTTTTAAGGTTGATACAGGCTTTCCTTGGATGGTAACAAGGCATCTACAGACATTGGCTGGGTTTCCATGCCCTCATTCCCCAGTGTTGGTCACAGACAATGCAGGATACCCCAACGCTGACTGAACTCTCCTAATTGGCCACCAGGTATGGTCCTCACACCCAAAGACCCACAAATCTTTGGCAAGGCTAAATCCCATCAAACTCATTCCTACTCCCAAGAAGCCAGGACACTTTCACCTAATCTCTCAGCAAGTCAAAGTCAAGATTTTATTTTATTTTTTTCCTTTCCAACTGGTTGTGATGACAAAATCTGTATCTTGCCACCTTCTGGGCCTTCTGGGATGTTCCCTATTGATTCTCAAGAGCATTTCCTCTCACAGCAATATCAAGGTCTTATAGACATTTACTGATTCTCTTTCACACATTCCTGGTACAACAATCACAACTCCACTCCCGGCAAAGTAGAAATGTCCTTGGTCACAGGAAGGGACCCATACAAACAAGTACTGAAGAAAAAAGCACAATGATTAATAGATAACATTTCAAAAGATTATGTCCCTGTGTATGGAAGTTCTCAGCCTTATTACCCACCCTGAAAGTGGAGATAATATCAGCTTTCTCTACTTCATGAGATCACTGTGACAGTCACAAGAAATAATGGTTGAAAATATGTAAATGGAGTCTCATCGTAGGCAGGGATTTGGTTCATAAAGAACACAATAAAAACCCTATTTTTTTTTAATTACCCTTGAAAATTTCTTCACTTGTCCATAAAGGATAGCATACAAGTTTTGTGCCTAAAACTCTGTGCCATCATTCTTAGGCATACTAAATGTTGAGAACCACTGAGCTAGATGGAAAAAGAAAACAAAAGGAAAATCTATATGCAGATTTTCAGACATTCAACCCATGTTGTATTTAAGAAAACTATCAAGCCACAGACAATGACCAAGAAAAGGATGAAAATTTTACATGCTCTTTTTTGCCTACCCGGCTTAGTCCCACTGGGTTAATATTAAGCCACTATAATATCCATAGACTGGCAGAGGAGGGAGATTTGTAAAGATTTCAAAAACAAATAAAGAAACAGTACTGCAGTCCATTGCTTTCTAGCATGGCCACAAATATCAGGGAGACACCTCCGCAAAGCCTTAACACAATGTGACAAAGGAGTCAGCTCACAGTGTAGCATTATGACATAACGCCCAGTGACTGGGCTTAGACCAAGCTCATAAGCCAATAAATATCAATGCTCCTCTCTGAAAGAGCCCAAACCAAGGGTCTGCCATCAACAGGCAAGCCAGTCCTCTCGCCCTGAGCTACACCTCTCACTATGTGAAGACATTGGCCCCAGCCGTTCAACAACTTCTTACTCTTAGGATCTAATTTTCTTTAAGACTCAGACACCAATAACTCACTTCTCACTTCTCAACTCAGTGCCAGGCCAATGGTGACAGCCCATAGGAGCTCCTAGCAGTGTGGACACAGCTGGCAGGCATTTTCCTCTAATCACAACCACCTGACACAGAAGACTTATGGAGTTTTCTAGTGCCTTTTATCTGGAATACTTTAGATGAGTGTAGGAGAGCTGAAAGTTAAAACCTTCTTAGAAATTCCACTTTAAAGCACTGGCCAGACCTTTTAGAACTGGAGTTAACTCTTTTCATATCAGTGGGAAAATAGGATGATACATGCCCTACATTTAGCAATCACTGCCGCTCTGCCATGACATGTAAACAAAGATCCATTGTTCCGAAACCAGTGTGCTCGCTTTACCTTAAGGTAAAAACCTGTTCACTGTGGATCTAATGGCCATTAGTAATATGGTTCTTCCAGATCTCACAGCTCAGAATTTTATCTTAACCAGTATGGGAAGGATGTAAGCTCTGAAGATCAAGAAATACTACCTACACATACCAAAACATAAATGGCTAAGAGTTTAGAGACATGGGGCAAGGAAGGTGGATGTTGCTTCAAGTCACACAAAGAGGTAAAGAAATAAAGAGGTAAGGAAACCTTTGTGATACTAGAACTGTTCTGTGTCTTGATTTGAGTAGAGGCTACCCAACTCTATGTGTGTGATAAAATCACATAGAGCTTTATATACATGCAACTGAATGTATGTAAAACTAGTGAAATCTGTGTTTTGAATTGTTTTTTGAATTGGCCTATTGTCAGTTTTCTAGTCTTGATATTGTCTATAGTATGCGGGACATTACCACGAGGGTAACTGGATGAAGGATGCAGGGAAACTACATTCTAACCCCTAGAGGTCTTTATTTTTGCTAATTAGTAGGCATGGTTTACCATATTCAAATTAATTGCTACAATATCAGAAACTATATGAATAGCCATTTAATTTCATTAGCAGAAATGCTTAAGACTTATCGCACTTTCTGCCCAAAGGTATAGCAAATAATAAATCTGGTAGATGTAAAAGCTTTAAACTTCATGCCTGAGTGACTTTTAGTCCGGTAATGTCCGACACCGGTTATTCTCCAAGAGTGGTTTCTGAGCTATCAGTATTAGGAATCTTGTTAGCAATGCAAATTATCTGTCCCTCCTCAGGCCTACTCCTGAAGGACAGAGGAAGGGCAGGAATCTGTGTTTTAACAACAAAGTCTCCAGATTATTTTGATGCACATGAAGGTTTGAGAACCACCACTGTGCACTTTCCATTGCTATAAGACATCTGGCAAACGTTCATATTGAAAAAGAGAAACCAAACAAACATGCAACACTAACTTCTGGCGTAGGTTACATTTTAACATCTGGCCCTCTCTGTCTCTATTGCGCCTCCCTCCGCAATCTTGAATTCCTGATCCTCCCTGAAGACTGAATCCCATCGGGCCAGTGCATAGAATTCCAACTTTCTCATTCTAGAATAATTCCTAGAGGCTCCATGAAAAAAATTGAAGGTAGACCACGTCTGATTCCCTGGCATCTGATTTCATTCAGTTAATGTTTGAAAACCAGTGTCTTGGCGATGGGAAGTGTTCTTCACATCCTTACATTATAACCTTCCCAATAAATATTCATTGATTATACGTTTCATGCATCCCTGTTTGACTCTAGAATTTCTAAAGAAAACTGTTCATTGTCAAGCCTAATGGTGTATTCTGGCATGGGTAATTCAACTCAAATAATCTCAATGTTGTTTCTGCTGAAACCAGACTCTAGCACGGCTGCTTTGTTTTGTGTTGTTTTTAATGATTATTTGCTTATTTGAGAGACAGCCGATTTTCTTCTTAATTGTATTCTTCTTGGGCTCATATCAGCATGGGTTCACAGGGCCAGGAATGGGTATCGTTAGCCTACAACATTCTGAGTGACATTAACAAGAAAAGACAGCACTAAAATTGGCTACAATTGATCCCAAAAATATATTTCCGTATGTTCATTTTAGCCAGTGTCCCACAGCAGGGAAGTCACCCGGTCATTTGCTTCAACCCACCCCCGTGTTGATAACAGATGTGTAATTGTCCCAGATGCTCTAATGTTAATGACTTAAAATCACATGTACTTAGACTGGTAAAATGTAAGCCTTTAAAATGTAGGGCTTTGAGAGAAGAAATTGAATAAGAATGGCCGTGGGCCCAAACTCATCCCTGTAGTTACTCAAAGAGCTATACTGTCTTTCCAATGTAATCTCAAGATATCTCAACAGAACTAGAAAAGTAACTCATAGTTACAAAATTCAGATCTTAGAACTATGCATTGAGAAACACTTGAAATTATAGTAGATATCTGTCTGTAGTGTAAAATAAACCACCACCACTTTGAAGGCAAAAATTAGGGTAAAATGGTGATGAATGGGAACAAGAATTTCATTCTCCAACATGGTGGTAGGCTTCAGGTAAATGATACCTGAGCTTAATCGATTTAAGAATTTATTTTCATTTTTTATTACAAAATCAATATTTGCCCTTTGAGAAAAAAATTAAATTAAGAAAACCAGAAAATAAAATTAAGCCAAAATAAATAAATAAATAAATATGACCCCCCCCATAAAATCCCCCCCAAAAGGAAAGTAAGAATGTTCCTGCTCTGTCTTTCACAGGTTACATGCCCCCTGTGAGAAAATGTTAGACCATGAGGGAGGGCAGGCTGCATAGCAATTTAGACAGAGAGATGCAGTTCTTGTTATAATAAAATTCCTTTGCCACAAAGCATCACAGCAAAACAAATACAGGAACTCAAATAGAACAATAAAAATAATATGAGGTCACTGAGTCCTGTTATTTATAACAGCAGAAATTTGTGTTTGTTATGAGAAAAGCAGTCATGGGCACAGAAGGAAGGGTGCTCGGGGCATGCGTGTTCCTTCGTCCATTCCAAAAATATGTACTACATGCCTTTGAAGTGCCGGGGATATAACAGTAACCAAGATATAAACTCCCTGCTCTCAGAGATATTACAAGCTAATAGGAGAGCCCAGAGGTAGATTTACCCTGGAACTAAGGAAGCAAAGCTTTAGGGCTTTGGGTCTTTGCGAGAGACCTTGTACCTCATCGTGCACTCATGAGTTTGAGTTATTTTTGCAAGGGTCAGTAAAATTGTGTCATCTGCAGACCCCCACAAAATCTGGACTCAGCCTGGATTAGATAGATAATAAGCAAGTGACAGTAGAAGATAATTTCAAGCACTGACAAGTGCTGTGCAAGAAATAGAAGAAGTTGATTTGATAGAGAGTGAGAGCACTATTTTAATATGGGGGATCAGAGGAGGATTTGAACTAAGACCTAAATGAAAATGCTTTAGAGGGATCTGAATGAAAAGTTTTTAAACACTACTTCAGACTGAGTTTATTGACATATCTAACATGCATTAGATAATATTGACTCTTGCAGCACAGTGATATTAAATTTAGAGAGATTAATTGTAACTTTGCAAAAGTTTGGCCTTAATCATATTTTGTCTTCCACAGGTACGTTCCGTAGAATTCACGAGAACTGATCATGTTTATGACTTCCAGATTTTGTAATAAATGTATTACTATTTGTTCGAGTTATTTTTTTTTAATTTTTTAAATGTTTTTATTTATTTTTGAAGGAGAGAGAGACAGAGCGTGAGCGGGGGAGGAGCAGAGAGAGAGGGAGACATAGAATTTGAAGCAGGCTCCAGGCTCTAAGCTGTCAGCACAGAGCCCGAGGCGGGGCTCGAACTCACGAACTGTGAGATCATGACCTGAGCCGAAGTTGGACGCTTAACCGACTGAGCCACCCAGGCGCCCTCTGTTCTAGTTATTTTTATTATGATATTTCGTGGCTCTTCTCCACGAAACATTTGAAAGTGCTTTCAAAAGCAATAAATAAAATATATATTGTATATATTATATTCTAGCAAGTCTAGGGAACTAAATCATTCTGAATTAAAATATAATGTGTACATTTGTATGTGTGTCTACTTCTGGATTTATAAGTGTCTTCATTATTCATTATTGTCTACATGGGGAAAATAAATAAAAAATGTATCGAAAGTGAAGAGTAGAATTAATATCCATAAAATCTTTAAATGACTTTTGTGTCTTGTGCTGTAAATGCAGTAATCAAGAAATAGGAAATAGGTTCTAGACACTGTTTTTCAGCCCTAATAGCAATATAAAAATATTAGCTGTGGTATTTCATTTTCATACTCATCAAGTAGTATTCTTTATATCTTTTCATTTTAAGAATTAGAGTTATGTTACTATAAGCTCTATGTTAGTGGTCTTTTTTCACGATGTTTTCTCCAGCATAAAATGCTTACAGTACAACAGCTATACTTCTGAGTTCTGAGTTCAAAAGTAAATACTATTAAGATATTTCTTACCTAATGCTAACTTTCAAATCAGCCCATTTCAAGATCGGCTCCATGGAGAACATTTTTATGTTGCTATAATTTATTATTCAAAAACTAGCTTCCATCAGACTCACACCTAACTCCAAAATGACAATTCCATTATAATAATGAGTAGCATATCGATGTTGCAATGAATATGTCCAGAGTTGAAAAAGGAGAAAAATTTAAAATAAAAAGAGAAAGAGAAAGAATCACAGGAAGAAAGGAGAGGAAAGGGATTAATAGAGAGATGGAACTTCACAGGAAAGGAAAAGCTCAGGTTTGAGGAGACATCAGCTCTCAGACTTTCTTTGTATTTTCTTCTGTTGATGAGCCAAACTCTACTCTCTGTTTACTTAAGTGGTCAACTCCAGTGCTGGGGCCTCAAATTCACCCCTGAGGTCAATGCAAGTCTTGTGTCTTTTCATTTCCTTTTGCCCTACCCAACAGCTACTTTCCCACAGTCTCTTCTTGCAAAGCAACCAAGTCCCCGGTCTACAATTAAGCATGTGGACTCCTCCAAGTCTTAGAATTTCTATGTCATGAATTCTGTATGACTCCTCAGAATCAATTCTACACCCTGCTTCCCTTGAAGGCATCTCTGTTTAATTAAAATAATGGTCCAAGAGTACTAGTGTTGACACTATATTCCTCCAAATACAATAATTATATGTTGAAAAAACTTGATAGAACAGAGTATCTCTATAAGATAAACAATAGTGTGATAGTGTTACTCCCTCATCAACAGATCTATATAGTCTCCATATAAGAAGGGAGACTTTACCATATAAAAATTCTAGTTACCATAATATTTCATATCATAATTCCAGATAGTCTATAGTTATATGAGTTCTCTATATATTAAAATAGAGAGAGAGAATGTGTCAACTCTGTTTAAAGTTGGAAGTGCTGGTAACTGGATTTTATTGACCTAGGTGCTCAGAGAAACAAAGGAGTACATTACCAAACAGGAAAAACTTAGAGGAGCAAAGAAAGAAATTTGTTCATTGGAGTTGAGAAAAAGAATTCGGTTGTTAATGTATGAGGAGAGAGATACAAAAAGAATCAACTTAGCACATTAGAGTTGAATGAATTTTTTGACACGCAGGAAAAACTTATCCTGAACAGAGATAATGCCTCCGATTAAAAGCGACCAAAAAAGTTGACTTGTTTCATGCCTTAAGAATCAGATCTCTGTGGGTAACTCTGGCCTCTTCCTATGTAAGGTGTGGTCCACGGACCAGCAGCACTACCATCAACAGGGAGCTTGTTAGAAGTGAGGAATCTTGGGGCACACCCCACACCTACTGGGTCAGAACTGGTATGTATTTTAACAAGATACCCAAGTGATTTATACAGTTAAAGATCCCGCAATCTCAATAATAAATAGACCGGTACATGCACAAATGGGTTGTGAATGTATTTGGCTAAGTAATAGTTAATATGACTTCATAACTGGGATCTGCCATATTATTGATTTCTAGTAACCACTGAACAGAAATTACTTGTATAACATACTTTAGATATATCATGAAAATTACATAATTCAATGGGCTTGATATTATATAATAAGAAAACCATGTGAGCTAACAAAGGTCATTTATGAATTAATGTGTACATCTGAAATCTAGAACACAGAAAGAGAAAGAGTAGAAAAAATAAAGCTTTTGTTTCGCAAATGAATTCTGGATCTGGATAAGAAACGATTGGTGTTACTAGAGAAGATGTTGACATTTTAACATACAAAGGTGAATTCTCAGCTCCTAAAGACACCTCTGAACATACGGCAATATAATTATTATACACTTAAATGCCAAAAGTTAGCCCTTTTGTTTTTTAACAGAGGTTATCTAATTGCAAAGACCTTTTTGTGGTGTTTTAGACTACAGCTGCATCAATTCCAAATCCAGTCCTCCTAGATTCCTTTCTAGATAATTTCATTTGTTCCAGTAGATCTCACCCATTTTTTTTCTTATTCCTATATTTTATCTAAAAGCTAACAATCCACTTAGAGCTCAAAATGTTAAGGGAAAGCCAATAGAAATAAGAACCAATACTGTAAAATGGTGTCACCTCTGTGAAGAAGCATTTGCTCAAGAAATTAAAAACAGAGTTACTGTATGATCCAACAATACCACTTCCAGAATTAAAAAGAGGTAAAAGCAAGATCCCAAAGAAGTATGTATATGCCCATGTTTATAGCATCGTTATTCACAATAGCCAAAAGATGGAAATAACCCAAGTGTTCATCGAAAGATGAATGAATAAATAGAATGTAATATACACATACAATGGAATATTATTCAGGCTTAAAGAGGAAGGAATTTCTGACACATGTTATAATATGGGTGAACCTAGAGGACATTATGCTAAGTGAAATAAGCTAGTCACAGAAAAAGACAAAGACTCCGTGATTCTACTTATATGAGGTAACTGAAGTAGTCAAATTCTTAGAGAGAGAAACTGGGAGGGGATTTCCGGGGGTTGCAGGAAGGGAAAATAGAGAGTTCTTGTTTGATGGGCACAGAGCTTCAGTTTTGCAAGATGAAGAAGTTCTGACGATTAGTTGTACTACAATGTGAATGAACGCTACTGAATTTCACATGTAAAAATACTTAAGATGGGGAGTGCCTGGGTGGCTCCGTCGATTAAGGGTCCAACTCTTGGTTTTGACTCAAGTCATTATCTCAAAGCTTCGGGGGTTCGAGCCCCACACGTTGGGCTCTGTGCTGGTAGCTCGCGAGCTGCTTGGGATTCTCTCTCTCTCCCTCTCTCTCTGCCCCTCCCCGACTCACACTGTCTCTGTCTCTCTCAAAATAAATAAATGAACTTAAAAAAAAAAAGAAAAGAAAAAAAAACGATACAGAGGACATCATACTCAGGTGTTTATTGCAGCATTATTCACAACGGTAAAATACTAGAAGAGTATGATTAAAGTTCATCACTAAGAGAAGGGCTGAGTACTTTATGATACATCCACACCACAGAATAATAGGAAGACACCAACTTACGGTTAATCAGTTGATTTGGAAGAAGTTCCACGAAGTATAACTGAGTGAAGAAAGTGACATGGAGAACATCATGCATGTAATTTATCACATTTTGAAACGCAAGCTATCAATAATTTTAACAATCATCATCGTCATCATCACATACATTACTGAACTCTCACTGTATACCAGGTACTTTTTTAAGCACATGGCACAGAAAAATTCACTTCGTCTTCACAATATCCCTGTTAACCTCACTTCACAAATAAGGAAACGGAGTCACTGAGAGGTTAGAAAGCGTCTCTAAGGTCCCACGGCAAGCACCAGCAAATTCAAGAATTTGACCTCCAGAAGCCTGTCTTCCAGTGTATGGATGTGTGGATGTGTCTTTCTCTGTGTGATTCCAGATGAAAAATGTGGAATGATGTGGAATGATGTGGAAGCGGCTGATGATGTGAGTTATGTGACGTTGAGTCAGGAATGCTAATGTAGGTTAAAAGGGAAGGAACGGAGGGGTTGAAGAAAAGGAAAAAGAGAGAGCGAAAACCATACATAATATGACCACATTTATGTACTTAAGCAACATCACCTATGTGTAAGGGGAAATGGTAAAATTTTTTTAAAATGACAAATTTATGTTTTGTTTCTTGAAACCTCAGCAATGCTATTTATGAAAACGCAATTTGAAATGATCAGACAATATGATAGACAGATTTCTATAATCACATCCGTTTTCTCTATTTGAATAATTAAACGGACATCAGATATTTGTGCCAGTTTACATACGCCTTTTACCTTGTTTCAAAAGACTGTGATTAGTAGTTTCAGTGCTTTCAAAAATAATAGCGAATATGAATCTATGGTTGATGGAGTGATAATAGGTGTTTGGGGACCTAACACCTATAGATGAAGTGATAATAGGTGTTTGGGCAGGCTGGGGTGGGGAACAACATGCTTCTTGGTCAAACCAGTATGGAGGGAGGATACAGGGTTAAAGACCTTTAAATAGATCATTTGTACCTCAACTCACTCTGTTATCACTTAATATGCTAATGTTTTTACCAATCTCCAAAAGGGACTATGAACTATGCTTCACTTTTTATCCTTCTTTAGCTAGAGGACCCACCCCTTTTATTTTTAATACCATGCCTGTTAAACATTGTCCAAAAAAAAAAACGATTCCACGAAGCAGAATCTAGGAGCCAATTACCTATAATATAGCTTTTCGTAACCTTCAAAACTGCTGAAAAAACTATCTGCTGGAAGGAGGGAATGGGACGGATAAATGGACAGTACACACAGGTTTTACTTCTTGGTTTTTTTTGTTTTTTTAGTTCACCAAGTCATGTTTCTACATTTGCTATTTTTCCATGCACAATATATTGATAGCAAAAAAACAAATTTGATTTCAGCCAAAATCATTTATCTTGTTGAAAATAAGGGGTTTGCTCACACAATAAGTCAATGTATTGTCCAATAATATTATAGTACCTAATTCCCAGATACGAACTTCCTATGATTTACAAACTGGCCTGTCTAAAGCTATTTTTCTGTTAATGTCCATTTTCTGTCCTTTTACTGTGTCAAAAGTTTTGTCATCAAGCCTTAGTAGCCTACTTCAAAGTAATGAAAAAGTCCCACAGTAAATCAACTAAAACCCCTATAACTGTTCTAGTCCCATCATTATCACTTAGGTAATAGTCAATCCTTCAAATTTGCATGAGATTTACCCAATAAGTATCTATGTTTAAGGCATTTCAGTAGGGGCATGGGGATCCTAAAACAGATAATACCCTATATTTCCCTTAAGGAGTTTATAATCTACTAAAGGAAGCAAAAAATCTATACAGTGACTGATATATGTTTAAGGAAGTAGGTATTAAACAAGAAGAGAGAGGAAAAAAATATTGTATAACTTGGTCAAAGAGATCATTTTTTTTCTACTAAGGAGCTGCCTTTCTTGGAGGGTAGACAACCCCACTGCAGGCAATACAAATGTGTTAAGGAATCTTCTCTTAAAAGGCTGCTATCGAGGCACTTCCTAAAGCCTACAGCCCACTCTTGAGAGAAGCATGGATATTCTTGTTCTTTCCATTTCATTGGGTTTTTGGGAGGATCCAATAAGAAACAGATGTGAAAGAATTTTAGAGATTTCCTGAGTATAAGAGGATTTTATGGTTAAAACTAAAGATTGCACTTGTTTCGTGATTTGTAACAATCACCAGAGCTCCATGACAGAGACTCCCACTTGTCCTTCGAAATCTGTCTTCCCTTCTTCTCTGCACGTGCCCGCTGAGCCTCATCGGTAGTTCTAAGTGGCACCACGTGTTGAAGTTCTACTTCCGGGCCTCATTCTCAATGTCATGGGCACACCTCATCCACAGTCTCTTCTCCTTAGTGCCCTGGAATCCTCTGAAACCAGCTTTGCCCCACGGAGATGATGACACGAGGGGATGATGGGATAATGGAATGAGAACAAATCTGGACCCCTAAATAAGGAACGGTGTGGAGGGCAGCAACTGGCCCAACCAGGCCTGTTGTGTGAGCGATACATAAACGGGAACTACTGAGTTATACTATACAGCAAGAGTTCTACTACCTGAGTTTTCGCCCCAGGTTGGCCACTGCTTAACTGGGTGATCTCAGATGAGTTGCCATTTCCCAATTTCTAAACTGAGAGCATCTGGCTAGATCAGTTTTTAACAACTGTGATTCACAGAACTCCAATTATCACATTTTTAAAATTATTTCAGAGGGCAGTTTTGGTGGAAGAAGGAAGGATGGGGGCATCCAAGAAAGTATTCGAGCAAAGAATTCTGCAATTAAAAGTATTTATAGAGAACCAAGGCTATAAAATCCTGAAAAAATATTCACATTCTGAAATGCTATGCTTGCAGGTGTTCAACATTGTTTCTCGTTAGTGACCATGGATTTCTTCCTTGAAACACCTGTGTGCTTTTCCTCATTTGTCCTTTGTGATTAGTGACACATATTTCATAAGTGATCTAAGTTAGTCATAGAACCCATGATTATAAAATGTAATTTTCTTTTTGCAAATTAACTAGGCTATCCAGGGATCTAAGATATGATCTTGACCTCATTAATATTGTACTTGAACCAACTTAGCTAAAAAAGTAGTAAGACCTATCTTAATGCATTTAATGAGTTCGTCAAAATCTGTTTGGTGTCTCTTATTGTTTGTTTTGGAAGAATCCCGAATGAGTGACAAAACTAATTGTCCCACCATGTTTTAATGGTTTTTTGATGCAATACTCCATCCCATGTCTCCTATAATGGTGCCCATTACACGTCATTCTGCTATATCGGCAAAGTCTTTCGACCCATTGATAGTCAAAATCTGATCAATGTGGATACCCAAGATTGCTTTCAAGACATAACGTTTCTTGGGGTCCAAATTTCATTCTTCTTGATTATACAATATAACACTCACTCGTAACTTATGTCTAAGACTCAGTCTTCACACTCATACACTTCCTATGATTTTATTGTTAGAACTAAAGATTATGCTTGTTTCATAATATGTAAGGAGAAAATCTTATTTTTAACAACTTCTCAATACTCACTCTATCTTTAGACATTCTCAATTATCCTTCAGTATATTTATTGTTAAAAATCTAAACCAGGATTGACAACAAAGCTCAACCAAAACTGGGAGCTCAAACTCCCAAAGCATTCCAAGCCAATATCATGGGATTTAATCCTTAATGATATACTGTTTTGTACCCAATTGTTATTCTAAAGAGTCACAATAAAAAATACCTACAAAAGGAATGGTGTTCCCTTATGTCATGAATTAAATGTCATGGCATTTCATGTTCTTTAGAACAGTGAATAATATTTATATCAGTTGTCATAACTTGTAGCCACAAGTTTCAGAAAAGTCCGTTAACAGCCGATTAATTCAGATTAATTATTTTCTCAGGAAGCCGGGAGTCTGAAAGTAGCCGCGGTAGCATTGGTTGGACAATGGAGTCGGGGTTGGCTTCTTTGGACTGCACACTGTTCTCATCCTGGGGGCAAGAAGGATAAGTCGACAGCAGGCATCACGTCCTTGTTCAGCTTAGAACCGGTTAGAAGAGTCCGTGACATCGACATGTGATCTTCCAAGATAAGCTTAAGTTTCCCATAAGACCTACTGCAGGCATGTGTATCTCTTCGGGAGAACCATGGCAAAGGACCGTCCCAGCCTGGCCAAAAATGCAGGCAGCTACTGTTGCCTCAGCAATTGAGGCAACTGTGCCTCCAGTTAGGTTTTCTTTTCTTTTTTTTTTTTTTTAATGTGTATTTATTTACTTTGATAGAGAAAGAGAGCACAAGCAGGGAGGGGCAGAGAGAGAGGGAGAGAGAGCATCCCAAGCAGGCTCCACTGTCGGCACGGAGCCCAACACAGGGCTCAGTCTCAGGAACCTCGAGATCATGACCTGAGCTGAAATCAAGAGTCTGACACTTAACCGACTGAGCACCCCCCACCCCAGGGAGGGGTGGGGGGCATTTAGGTTTTCTACAGGCATCTTTACGCACGTCTTCTTTTTACTGCTCATGTTCTGTTCTTACCATGAAACGTAGCCTTTCAGAAACTCTGTAGCAAACAGAATTCTAAAAGGTAACAAGGTGCCTTCCTCTAAATAGCCTGGGTGTCACTCCCGGGATGAGACTGGGAATCAGGTGACCGAGGGACTCCGAAGAGAGTCTCTGCACTGGCCTGATCTCATGTGAGCCCTTTGGGAGGGGTTGGGCCTTCCTGAAGTCACACAGATCCCAAATCTGGGGGTCTGCACGTGACAGAGAATCTCCCGTGTTGGCTTGAAAAGGGGACCCAGTGCCAGAACTCTGAGCTGGGCTTTCTTTGAAAGTGCCGAGTTTGTGGAACTCTGTTATACAGCTAATCTCCACCAGCAAGTTCTTCACACCTCGAGAGGAAGAAACCTCTGCGTGTATGTGTGTGTCAGGGTACATGCGCGTGTGCACCCATAGGCACACGCATGCGCTCGTCCGTAAATAGGGCTCAGTAGAAATTCAGCAGCAAATCTGCCCCCAATTTTGCTCAACTCCACACTGCAGGTCGCTGAGCCCACCACCACAGCCCCACATCATAACCCTCATCAGGAAGGACAAAGCCAGCACACAGAATGGTAGTGACACAGACGTGTTAGGTGAGCCGCGCATTATACTCGTGAGCCCCAGGGCCAGCGACACGGAAAGAATTCTGACATGGACAGATTTCCAGGGGACTGACCAGGGGGTTTGAAGGACACATCTGGCAAAGAAGGTGAGTCCAGGAGTTAGAAAAACCCAGATCCAAGAAGAAATGAAAGGGAAAACTCATTATTTCCTCCTGCAACTGAAGAAGACAGATAACAGACACCAAAAGAGAGAGAGAGAGAGGAAGTGGAAAGTGGATGAAGAGGTTCAGGGGATACAGGGGCGCCTGGGTGGCTCAGTCGGTTGGGCATCCGACTTCAGCTCAGGTCATGATCTTGAGGTCCGTGAGTTCGAGCCCCGCGTCGGGCTTTGTGTTGACAGCTCGGAGCCTGGAGCCTGCTTCAGATTCTGTGTCTCCCTCTCGCTCTCTTTTCCTCCCCTGCTCATGCTCTGTCTGTCTCTGTCTCAAAAATAAACGTTATAAAAAAAATTAAAAACAAGAAGTTCAGGGGATACAAATCCTGATGTGTGTGTGTGTGTGTGTGTGTGTGTGTGTGTGTGTACAAGGAACCACTGAACTACTCTGAAGTTTTGTCTGTCGCCATTCCTGAGGGAACCACGAAAGGTCTGATCCTGACTATGGCAGGCACAGAGGTGTCCCAGAACTTGGCCATTGTCAGTCCTCGGTGGCCAAGGTCTTGGTTGGGGAGGGGGTTGGAGAGGCCCTGGACGTGTGTGAGAGGTGGAAGAATGCAGCCCAACTCAACCCAAGCATCTGAGGGAGGCTGTTCCGAGGTCAGGCTCCAAGGAGCAAATCCCCAACACCAGGCCCAAAAAGACCATGTTCTTCTCAGCCAAAACCAGGAGCAACAGGTTGCTCAAGGAAAAAGCGCTGCCTCCAGACTTCCTGTCCCCTGAGACTTTGGGTGGTGTAGCTTCTGTATCTCAGGCTGCCATGGATGTACCTGGATTTTAACATCTTTCTGAAAACTATGATATTGCCCGCCCCCCCCCCATTTGGGGAAAAGTAGGGCTTAAAAAATGTTGAATGCTGCAGGATATGCAGATAAAGAGGCGTTTCCAAGTTAGAAAAAGAAATCTAGATTTTATTTTCCTGATAAATCTAGATTGATTTATTTAAAAAGAAATCAACTCACTTCTCATATTTTTAATGAGTCCTTTGTTGCATTATCAGCCCACATCAAATTGTTGCTGACATCATAAATACAGGATTGCGGGTAGAGCTTCTCTGATCCTATGCCCAGTAGTTTCTAACTTGAGTGTGGGCCCATCGTTTCTCATGACAATAGTGGAGGTTCGATCGTGGTGCTTATTGCTTTGAACTTGTGTTTGCTTTGTATGGTTTGGAAGACTGGAGTCTTAGCCCAGAGGAAATATGTTTGTCAGTTCATTATTACCATGAAGTCTCAAATCTCAAAACTCACCTTCTTTTGCTATTCTCTGGACAATACAGAGAGCATGGCTTCGGAAAGCAAGATCTTCAAGGACAGTAAAGAGAAAAGGAATAAGCCAAAGAAATGCCTGTGAGAGAAGGACTAAGGTTTCTAGAAAATCTAGAACAGGAAGCTACTTTATCACTGCCTTCTCCTTCCAAGTCGCTCCTTAATTAATGGAAAGTAAGTTATGATACTTCCCTTTTTATTTCCCCCCAAATCTGTAATTTTGAAGGGTCCTTACTGCAATTAAGTCTCTTTGGTCTGTAGGTTGTCCCATGATACTAACATGAAATGTTATAAAGCTCCTCCCATATTCAAGTAACTTACGAAACTATTACACATGATCGGGACGTAGTTCATTTCCCGAAAGCCTCCCCGTCATATACGGTCATGTAGCTCAGCACCCTGATTTTGCTCTCCTTCATAGCAAACATAAACCTGTCCATTCATAGCTTAAACTTGTCTATGGTGTACAATTTTACCTTCAGTCACCATAGCTCTTAGTAGTTTCTAAGACTATCCCCTAGATGATATGCCTTGGGGTATAGTGAAACTGAATTGCTTAAACAGCTTTGGCCACGTGCTGTGTACTTTTTTGCTTTTTTGGAAAGTGGGGAAGAGTATTAAGCTTATCCCAGAGTGACAGTAAACTCTTCAAAATTACACTGTCAAGTTAGTCTCTTTATTTGTTATGCATCATTTTACCAAAATAGTACGAACTGGAGACCACATAGTCCTAGGAAGGCTCCAAATGTATTGTGAAGTGTACTTTGAGAATGGTAATGAAGCTCCGGGGGAAAGTTTTATTGTTCATAGCACACAATAAACCATTCGTGACGCCATTGCACAGATTTCTCCGGGAATGGTACGAGATGATATAGATTTCCTTCTGGGGGGATCACGGATGTATAACATTACATTTTTTTTTAATTTTTTTTTTAACATTTATTTATTTTTGAGACAGAGAGAGACAGAGCATGAACGGGGGAGGGGCAGAGAGAGAGGGAGACACAGAATCGGAAGCAGGCTCCAGGCTCTGAGCCATCAGCCCAGAGCCCGACGCGGGGCTCAAACTCACGGACCGTGAGATCGTGACCTGAGCTGAAGTGGGAGGCTCAACCGACTGAGCCACCCAGGAGCCCCACATTACATTTTTTTTAAAGTACCGGCATGTGGGAAGATTCTGAACCTTTTCAGTGAAGCCATTTTTCCTGTCTGAGAAAACACTGCTGACATCCTGCTCCTGGGCTGGCTTCAGTGGTCTAGTGTTACGCAAACTTCACGGAACCCATGAGTGTGAGAATTGCCCGGAAGAACAAGTCAATGGTGTCTCCAGGGTCACCATCACCACTACCTGCCAGATGGTGATCCCCACCTCCACCTGCTTGGGTTAGGCTTCCCTTGCCTCCAGCTGCCAGAACGCCACAGGTATGACTTGTCCACCCAAAAGAAAACATCTTCAAAGATTTCCCCAACGTACCTGGGGGGAGGAATGAGCTGCGAGCAGCAAAAAGATCGGTAGAACTTGAATCCCTTACTTCTGTCCTTGCTCTAAGCGCTTTATTTCCCGAGACAGTCTTCATGGGTCCACGGACTCTTCAGAGAACCTCTAACCTCCATCTCTCACCTTGTTTCCTGCTCTGGCTCATTACAACCATTAATGTAGAAAGTGGGTAAAGGAGAATTGTACAGAATACCACGGTGTGAAATAGAATTTGCTGATCCTTGCTACAGGTTGAAAACCTATTGTAAACAAAATGCCAAAACAGTTAAGAGTCTGTGAAAGTCCCCAGTTGAAAGGCAAAGAGTAAATGTAAGAAGAAGCAAAATAATACTTTGTGTGGAGGGACTTTGGGCTTCAGAAAGGGGAAAATGGAGGTTATTACCCATTCGGCGTTTGGGCTGTACTGCGGGGCCTGTTATGTCTTTTTGGCCTGTATTCCGCATTTCAGGGGACACATGGAGAAATTTAACAGACTGCAATAGCAGGACAGATATCCAAATTGTCCTGTGAATGTCAACACAGATTTGAGAGTAAATTCCAGGCCTTTATTTTCTAATGAAAAAGTACTCTTTGGGACAACGCATGTACAAGTAGAACATGGAATAATTTCCCAACTACCGCTAAGCCTGCTTAGACTCGTTACGACAACAATTTCTCTCCTGCCACGGATTTACCCACCTTTTGATTTTCTAGGGGGACTCTCAGCAAAATGACTAAAATCAAATATATTCTAATACGATGCTTTGAGATAAAAGCACCACCAAAGTCTCAGGGGACAGGAAGTCTGGAGGCAGCGCTTGTTCCTGGAGCAACAGGCCCTTCCTGGTTTTGGCCGAGAAGAACACGGTCTTCTTGGGCCTGGTGTTGGGGATTTGCTCCTTGGAGCCTGACCTCGGAACAGCCTCCCTCAGATGCTTGGGTTGAGTTGGGCTGCATTCCTCCACCTCTCACACACGTCCAGGGCCTCTCCAACCCCCTCCCCAACCAAGACCTCTTTTTTAGTGATATTGCCCTAAAGTTTGCAATATCCGTTTACAACTCAGTCCACTTTCAAACAGCACTACACCTCTTTCTAGGTAGTACAGCTATGTGATAACGACAGAATATTCCTTCCTCCTTACCATTTCTTGTATCATCGCTATCATTCATTTCCCTTATACATAAACTATTACCATCAAATATGTTGTGGCTATTGTTATTCAGAACAAACTGTTCCCTGTTAGGTCCATTAAGAATAAGAAAAATGAAATTTTGTTTTGTCTTTACTCAATCCTTCTCTAATATTCTTCCTTTTTTTATATATGGACCCAAATTTCTGGCCTCTGCCATTACTTTCCCTGGGAATAATTTTTTCAGCATATAGCAGGCAGTTTATAAACAAACAAACAAAAAAAAAACATACTTTCAGGGGTGAGAACCTCCTATAAATTGAAAATTAATCTCTGAAAACCAAACAAGGGAACAGAAATACATAAACATTTGATGGAGATCAACTATTCAATTGTCTCTCACTATAATGAGAGATTGAATTTGTCTCAGCTCCTTTTTATTCTTCATTTTTCTCTTAAAGGCCATGTGGTTCTTTTACCTACAAGTTAGAGAAAGGCCTAACCCAACAGTGTCTAAAATGGAATGGTAATGGGAAGCCGTATCCCTTAGGAGGTTTGCAAGATAATCAACTGAGACATGAGGGGGGAAAAAATGAAAACATCTATTGGTGTTTGTTTTTATTTAAAAATAAAGAATTCAACATTTACTAACATTGAATATACAAAATGACCTAGCACATGAACAAACAGTGAGTAAAGAGATCTGTGTTGGATTCTTCACAAATATTTTACTGATGAGGTACACGTTACAAGAAACAGGCACGACTAGATCGAACTCCAAAACTCCAAACCAGAGAGATGTTCGTAAGTGGAGTCATCCCCTCCCTCCTGCATGGATTAGACAGCATCCCACATGAACTCTCACAGGCGTGGGAGAAAGCAGCCCATATTTCACAGTGCTCCAGAGGAAAATTCCAGACACTTTGTTTAACGCATTTAGCTGCTTTCCAAGCCTCAATGTCGAGACAATTTTTGAATTGTTTGGAAAAGATAAAAGCATTTGATTTTTTTTTTCTGCTGTGATGTGGCATTGTTCTTGATCCCATTACTGTGATTCTTGTTCTAATATCCTTCATAATGTTTCTTTAAAAACATTACTTCCCTTTCTATTCTATTCGTTATTAAAGTAAATAATAGAAAAAAATCATGCTAAAATGTTCACAATTATCTTGAAAAATATTTTCAAAAGTATTCATAACAACAGAACCTTATTGGATGCAATTTATGGGGTCCTGGCTGTGAGGAGTGTTGGAACACTCAAAAAGATAATGTATCCCTAATTTTCGAAAGAAAGAAAGAAAGAAAGAAAGAAAGAAAGAAAGAAAGAAGAAAGAAAGAAAAGAAAAAAGAGAAAGAGAAAGAGAAGAGAAAGAGAAAGAAGGGGACAGAGGAAGGAAGGAAGGAAGGAAGGAAGGAAGGAAGGAAGAAGGAAGGAAAGAAGGAGGAAAGAAAGAAGGAAGGTATTGTATGGCTGTTTTCTAGATCTTTGGCCTCCTTTTTAAAGATTTATCCTACTACACACTCAAAAACTATGTTTCAAGAAACATTTATTGAACATTTTACTACATGATAGGTAGGCATCATGGAGGAAATGGTATAAATATGTACACAATTCAAATCCTCCCTTCCTAGAGATAAAAAATCTGGTGTTTTGAGCTATTGTGAATTCTTCTATTCTAGCCATTTGGGGGAAATTCCCTAACCCCCATAGCCTTTCAGAAAACCAATCAATATCTTCATGGCGACAAGTTTACCATGCATAGTCACAAACTTATACTTTCTACTTGGTTTGTGCGATTGTGCTGCTCTAATTATGACACAGATGCTTCCTGTGGATACATGGTTGAAAATGTCTAAAGTAGTCAGAGACCATAAACTTTTCTCTTTATTTTTACAACATCTCTTGTGAGGTATAAAATAGGTATCAGCAGAAGTTAGAGCACTCTGATGACTCTAAATAAATCCAGGATTAAAAAAAAAAATCACTGTGCTTACAAGCTATTTTCATGGTTCCTTTTTTTAGCTCCACAATATGAAGGAAGAAAACTATTTTGAAAAGAAGGATGAGTTTCCTTCGTGGTAGAACACAGGGGTCAACGGCCTAGAAAGGCTCATTCCAACTCTTCATTCTACTAGATCTGAATTGATCCTGCTCTCCAGTGGCCATCTCCACCTTTTAGGGAGTGTGGAAAGATCAAGAGAGAGGAAAGTAGAGGCGAAAAAAAGAAGGCATGGGGGCTGGGAGAAGAAAGGGAGGTATCTTCTAGAGGAATCAGCCCTTAGAGATGGAAACCCAGAATTCCAACAGTGCCCTACACTCTCTGTTCCCTAATTCTTCCCATCCGAGCAATCGGCATCCTTTAAGCCACTGTTTAGAGATCCCTAACAGTTCTCTGCAAGCTTTCCCCAGCCCTGTTCATCTTAAAACTCTCCTCCCGTTCCTCAGATAAGAATCAGCTGGAGATGTCAGCGTCTACAGGATTTATATGCTTAACTTGTTTTAGCATTGGACATGAGATCCAAGGAGGTGACAATCATAGCATACCAAAAAGCGAGTGTGTTTATTCCTAATGGCTTTCATGTTGTTGACTGTAGGATGTATTTACCATGGACAGCATGGGAAGCAGTGACTGTTCTATCACAAATAAAATTTTCTGGGATATAGTAAGACCAATTTAGATTTAACATCTTGGTTGGTTGGTTGATTTTTTTTTTAATTCCTATTTAGGTAACATTAGTGGGTATTCTTAAAAGGAAAAAAAAATCAGCAAGCTAAAACAAAATTAAATGGAGGAAAAAGACACCAACAGATATTCCAGAATACATCTGTGTTTAATTTTTTAACATTGTGTATTACCATTTATTCTTCTAGTATGCATTTAGTGCTCCCTGAGATTACAATGCTATTCCTCCCCCTCTCAGCAAACCATTTTGCCAGATAGATGATAGCTGATAGATGATAGATAGATAGATAGATACATAGATGATAGATCAATCCATCTTGGGCAATGAGAATCAGCTGAGGAAGTTTGTATCTACAGGATATCTATATCATCTATATCTATCTATCTAATATACATGTATGTATACATATGTGTATATATATATACATATATATATCAGCATATATATTGTATAAATGATACATTTGATATATATAATAAAATAAACCATATATATCATATGTAAGCTATTTCAGTTCCTACCCATAAAGATATTGACATCTGTACCCAGATTTTCCCTTCTCTTGTGTCCCAATGACAGTTTCCCACACTCACCTATGAATTACTCTCTGCCGTGTTCTAAATCCCACATTATCCTAGGGACATCACTCATTTCTAGATCTCTCTTTCCACCCCTTTACTCTCTATTACCTTTATACCATTAGCATTTAAATGCTGCACACAGTGTCTTCTGTCTTGAAAATGAGTTAACTCCTTCCTCCTCACATGCCCCATAGCAATCACCATTTACGTTCTCCTCCCACTCAAGAATGGGGCTCCTTCTAAGAGTTGTCAGTCCACACCGCTTCCATTTTGTTAATCCTTATGCATTCCTAATCTTTCCAGAATCCTCTCCCTTTGCCATGCCATTGAAACATCTCCCACTTCTAAGCAGCACTTGGCAATTGTTGACCACTCACTTCCTTCCTTTAAAAAAAATAAAGTTTTCTTCCTGGGGCTTCTGGGTTTCCAAGCTATTCAAGGTTGTGTTCCCTCTCAACATACTTCTCAGTCTGTTACTGAAGTTCATTGTCTTCTTCTTTCAGCTACCTGCAAGGGTGCCAGTGCTCCCAGATGCTCTTAACCCCATCTTCCCTTCTTTCTCTTGTTCTCTTGACAACCTCGTTCATTCTTGCCTCTCCATTATTGTCTCCGTGCTAATGGATATACCTCCCTATTTCTCCTTCTGCTTGCAGTTCAGAAAATATTAAAAACCCAGGAAACACACCCAAAAGAAGAATAAAAGATTATTCGACACACCATAGTTGTGGTCCCAAAGTTGGAATTTTTTTTTTTTTTTCAAAACATTGTAGCAACTAAAAGTGCATTACAGACTTTGGTTGGAAGGTCTTGACAGAAGCAGCATTCTCACAGAATTTGTTTCTGAAGTTGGAGGTTGAGATATCACCAAAGTACCCATTATATGTGTATTAATACGACAGAGTTCTCTGACACATTTCCCATGTAGACTAAAATAATAGACTAAATAAACTCAGCATAATCTAATAGTCCACGTTCCAATATCATCAATTGTCCCAAAAGTTACCTAAAGAGCAATTATTTACAGTAAAGGATCCAGTCCAAGATCACATATTGCATTAATTTCTATGTCTCTTCAGTCTCCTTCAATCTGAAACAGTTCTTCAGTCTTTCCTTGTCGGTCAAGACACTGAAATTATTGGGTAGTACAGACAAGTTATTTTCCAGAATGCCACTCCAGTGGGGATGGTCCAACATGGTCCTTCATGAACACTCAGGTTGTATGATATTGTGTCTTTAGGGAGTCCGTTCGGGCAGTACATAATGTCAGCCTGTCCTAGAGACAGAAGAATCTTGAAGTCAACAACTGATGAGTCCGGAAAAAGGGTAGACGGAAATATCTTGTACTATTCCTACTTTACTGTAAGTTTGAAATTATTTCAAAAGAAAACAATTTTTAAAAATGGAGAATGGGGAATGGGTGATTCAGATGACAATGACCATAAGTTGATAAAGACTCAACCTGGATGATAAATGTGTACATGTACATTATCTAGCTTCTCTACTTTTGTCTCTGTTTCAATTTTCCATAAAAAAAGAAGTTCAATTTTAACTTCTGCCGTCATTAAGATGGCATTCCAATTTACGAAATAAGCACAGGATTTCCAACCCAAAGGACCTAAAGTGAAAATTTAACCCGATTCCATAACTTTTCAGTGAGACTAGAGAAAAGGTGACTTTTCCATGTTTCTTAATTTCATACCTAAAGATATTGATGAAAGTGGTATCATGTAGACCAGCGCATAAAATAGGAAATTCAGCAAGACCTGACTGTGCGTAAAGCTTTCTCCGAGGGTTCAAGAGTCGTGAGACGAACTGTGCTGCAGAGACTTTGAAACCATGCACATGTTAGAGCATGTGGGGCAAACATTTTGAATATCACCTACAAAAATGGCAGAGTAGGGAGCATAGCACAAAAACTGTTAATTCCTAAAAACACGTATTTCTGAATCAGCTTTTAAAAGATGATGAGTGTGGGGGGTGCCTGTGTGGCTCAGTCAGCTGGGCGTCCAACTTCGGCTCAGGTCATGATCTCACAGCTTGTGAGTTCGAGCCCTGCATTAGGCTTTGTGCCGACAGCCCAGAGCCTGGAGCCTGCTTCGGATTCTGTGTCTCCCACTCTCTCTGCCTCTCTGCCACTCAGGCTCTGTCTCTCTCTCTCTCTCTTTCAAAAATAAGTAAATATTAAAAATTTTTTAATAAAATAAAATAAAAGATGATGAGTTTGGGGTGCCTGGGTGGTTCAGTCAGTTGAGCATCTGACTCTTGATTTGGGCTCAGGTCGTGATCCCACGGTCATGGGATAGAGCCCCATGCCGTGCTCTGTGCTGAGCATAGAGCCTGCTTGGGATTCTCTCTCTCTCTCCCTCTGCCCCTCACCCCTGCTCATGCTCTCTCTCTCTGCCTTTCTCTCTCTAAAAAATTTTTTAAAAAATTTAAAAGGATGATGACTTTGGTTTGCACTTTGAGAGACATTTATTTTAAGGGGAAAGGCGCCTTGCAAGGGCATTGCACATGTTCACGTGTATTCCCTGCTTGAACATCTCACACGTTCATATCAATACAGGTCCATGAAGTGGACTGAATGGTGAACGCCACAAAGGTATAGCTATTTCGTAATCCCCAGACACTGGGAATATTGCTTTATATATCAAAAGACTGAATATTTATTGTTCATGTGTAAAAAGGGGTGATTGAATTAAAGACTTTGAAAGGAAGAGGGTATCCTGGTCTGTTCCAGTGGACCTCAAATGCAGTCCTGTGTGTATCCTTATCACAAGAGACAGAAGAGGTGTGGACGCTAACAAAACTATTGTTTCTCGACTCGCAACACTTCTGACACCAAATGTGTAGGGATCTTCCCCCCACACCAACTGATTTTCCAACTCTTTAGACACCGAGCGTCCTATAATTTAATTCAATGCTGACACTAATTACCCAGAGTCAGCATCAGACTCTGCAGGTTTCAGGGCTCAGTCCCACAGGACTGCCCTCCGTTCAGATGCCAGTTGCAAGTAATAGGTCCCCAGGTCCCCACTCTTCTGTCCGACTTGGCCGTGAAGTCACAACCCCAATTCAGGTTCCGTGATTGCTGGAACAGCTCTCAAAATTCAGGGAATCATTTACTTACGTTCACCAGTTTATTTTAAAGGTTACAGATGAAGAGGTGTGTAGGGTGAGGTCCAGAAGAGTGCCAAGCTCAGGAGCTCCTGTCTCCATGGAGGTGGGGCGTGCTACCTTCCCAGCATGTGGATGGGTCCACCAACCTGCAAGCTCTCCAAACCCTGGAGTTCTTAACTCACTTTCCTACCCTTCCATCCTTCCTGGAGGATAGAAGATAGAGCTAAAAGTTCCAAGCTTCTAATCACGGCTTGGTCTCTTTGGTGACCCAAAGAGGGCCCATTCCAGGAGCCCTCCAAGAGTAACCTTATTATAGCAAAAGATGCTTCTATCACCCAGAAAACGCCAAGGGATTTAGGGGCTTTATGTCTGATACTCCTGCCAGTTCTATCCCTCAGGAAATTACAAGAGTCTTAGAGGCATTATGTCAGAAACGAGAGGCAAGGACCAAATATATATTGTTTATTATGTCACAGAAATAGACACACAGAGGAGAGAGACACACACAAGAGGTGAAGACAGAGCACCTGACTCTTGATTTGGGCACAGGTCACGACCTGTGCCCAATTCAGAGCTTCTGGTTCTCGAGCCTTCAGACTCCAGGACTTAATACAGTGGCTTCTCCACCCCTTCTCAGGATTTGAGCCTCAGACTGGAATTTACGCCCCTGGCAAATGTGGTTTTCCAACTTGCAGATGGCATAACATGGGCCTTCTCGGGCTCCATAGTCATGTGGGCCAAGTCCCATAATAAACCTCCTCTTGTATATCTAAATCGAGAGATAGAGTGAGATAAAGAGATAAAGATAGAAGTACAAGCAGAGATAGAGAGAGAGAGACCCTATTGGCTCTATTTCTGGAGAACCCAGACTAAGACAGACACCTGGTTTATCACAATCTGTTACATGGCCCTAAGAAACTAAAACAATATCTTATTCTTCAAAAAGTCTTCTCTTAAATTTAATCCACTATACAACATGCTATTAGAATTAAAGAAAATTAGTGTATTCAATCACAAAATTAGACTTTAAGAGGAATCCTTCGAGATTTTATTTGCATGGAGCGAAAGCAGAAGGCCTTGGAGATTTCCATATTCATGCTAACACTGTAAGAAAGCTTTTATTATTTGCAGTCTGTGTCTCAATGTGGGGGAAGGAGTGAAGGCTTAACATCCTCAGGTAAAACACAACATTTAATTAAACCCTTATGACCCAGGGGCACCGGGGCGGCTCAGTCAGCTAAGCATCTGACACTTGGTTTGGGTTCAGGTCATGATCCTGTGGTTCATGGGTCTGAGTCTCACATTGGGTTCTGTGCTGACAGCACGGAGCCTGCTTGGTATTCTCTGTGTCCCTCTCTCTGCCCCTCCCCTGCTCTCTCTGTCTCTCTCTCTCTCTCTCTCTTTCTCTCAAAATACATAAATAAACTTTAAAGAAACAAAAAGCCTTATGATCCGTGCAACGATTGAAGCCTTGTTCTATCACTGCTGATACAATGGAAACTGTTAAAGCGGTTCTAGGACCTTCTGCAACTCAGGATGAAGTTTGATGTCAGTTTTGAACCAGGACTACCTCTATACCTTACAGTACCAGTGAAAAATAAAAATACAGGGCTTCTTATTCAGAAGTCATTACGAATATCAAGACAGCATGACATTAATCCAAGGACAGGGTCCTTCTAAGCATGGGGTCCAGTGTGGCTGCACAAACTCCCGTGAAAACAGCCCTGCGTGGAAATACTATCCAGTTCAGACTTCAGCCCAAGAAGAGAGCGTATCTCAATAAAAACCGTAAGAGATTACTCTTCCTGAAAAAAAAGGCAGTGGAATAAACTCCCCCCCCCCCACCCCGCCTCAGTATGGCAGAGACTCAGGGACAGAACACAGGCAGCCTGCAGAAGACACAGAGCGACTCAGAGTGGAATGAGAGGGAAGGAGTCACAGCATCTCCCAAATAATTAGACAGGGTGATAGGAAATAACTGAAATGGGAACTAGACCTGTATATGAGCATCAGAGGAAGGCAAGACCTCCACATCGACAGATATATTCACTAGTAAGCTAAAAAAGCTTTTATACACACATATAGATGTATAATATATATGCATACACAAACTAATATACACTTACAAATATGTATTAGAATATAATAATGTTATTTTCATACAATATGTTGATTTGTATATGCTGATATTTACTAATATCTTAGTAAGAATAACATATATACTTTTATAATATATATGTTGAATAATATATATACTTTTATAATATATGTGTTATATAATATGTATACTTTCATAATATATATGTTATATATGTTATATAATATGTATACTTTTATAATATATGTTATATAATATGTATACTTTTATGATATATATGTTATATATGTTATATAATATGTATGCTTTTGTAATATATATGTTATAAATGTTATATAATATGTATACTTTTGTAATATATATGTTATAATAATGAAAGACCCGATGAGAAGCATTAAAGGAAGCATTCAAACCAATGAACTCGTTTTTTAAAAGTTTTTGTTTTAATTCCAGTTGGTTAATGTACAGTGATATATTAGTTTCAGGTGTACAATACAGTGATTCAACACTTGCATCCATCACCCAGTGTTCATCACAAGTGTACCCTTTAATCCCCATCACCTCTTTCACCACCCCCCCACCCATCTCCCCTCTGGGAACCATCAGTTAGTTAAGAGTCTGTTTCTTGGTTTCTCTCTCTCTCTTTTTTTCCCTTTTGCTCATTTGTTTTTTAAATTCTGCATATGAGTGAAATCATGCAGTATTTGTCTTTCTCTATCCATGTCATTGCAAATGACAAGATTTCATTCTTTCTTATGAGTGAATACTATTCCATTGTGTGTGGGTATATATATGTGTGAGTGTATATATATATACATATATATACATATATGTATATATATGTGTGTGTACATATATACATACATATATACATACATATATACATACATATATGTATATATATATGTGTGTGTACATATATGTGGGTATATATATATATATATACCTCTTCTTTATCCATTCTTCTATTGATGGACACTTGAGCTGTTTCCATATCTGGGCTACTGTAAATAATGGTGTAAACAAAGGATGCATGTATCCTTTTGAATGAGTGTTATTGTATTCTTTGGGTAAATACCCAGTAGTACGATTGTTGGATCATAGGGTTTTATCTTTAACTTTTTGAGGAACCTCCATACTGTTTTCCATATTGACTGCACCAGTTTGCATTCCCATCAACAGTGAGCAAGGGTTCCTTTTTTTCCACATCTTCACCAACACCTGTCTTTTCTTATACTGTTGATTTAAGCCATTCTGACAGGTGTGAGGTGACATCTCATTGTAGTTTTTATTTGCATTTCCCTGGTGATAAGTGATGAAGAGCATCTTTTCATGTGTCTGTTGGCCATCTGTATACCTTCTTTTCAAACCAATAAATTCTAACATAGCCCAAGAACAGAGAAACAGTGAGAGAAATACATACTCAGGGCCTGAAAAAACTTGTAGAACATGAGAAACAAAATTGTAAGAGAAATCAGAATGAAAAATTTTATGCCATATCCAACTGAGGGTTTTCACTAATTCTTTAATTAGGAAGCAAATGGAATGTGTTATGACGCGCAGTAATATTTTAATGTTTGTATAAAATGAGGCTTACATTAACTTTCTAGTAAAATGATTGTAAATTATTTTACATGGTGTAATTCAGTCATCCTGCAACCAAGCTTGCAGTCATCTTCAAAACACCACAACAAGTCCAAAGGGGAAAAATATATATATAGGTACAGTTACAGAGAACACTCTAAGTGCTCCACACGTTCTGCCATCAAAATGAACAAATCCAAGGTCCTTTATAGAATACTATTATGAGCAAAAGCTTGTTTCCATCTTAGCACTGCATATATTTCACTAAGTTCAAGGAATGAGGAGTCAGACATGCACCTCGCCTCAGAGACCTTATGCTTCAGGAACCAAACCAAATACAGATGTAATAAAAAAAAAAAAAAAGGAAGGCAAGAAATCCCAATGGACTCCAAAGTTCGGAAGTCAGAAAAAAAATCTAAACAGTTCTGGAACTCAAAATTGTCCATTTCCTCATTCCCACCCTAGTGTTATTGGTTGCCTATAGTCTTTTGTCTGCCACCATATCAATAACTGTCATGGCTCAAAGTCCCCTGGCTCACCACAGCCCAGTTACCTTTTCAGTAATTGTAATTCTGTTACCCTTAAATCTCTCAAAGGAAATCATCGTTCTAAGGGCCAATGCTGACCAAACCCTCTCCTAATCCCTCGCATGAATTATCTCATTTAATACACTTAATATCTCACCTAAGACATGTGTGAGGGAGGTATCTTTACGTTCATGTTTTATACTTGAATAAACCGAGGTGAGGGGAGTTTAAGAACTTTGCCCAGAGTCACAAGGTAATGTAGGTAAAGGAGTCAAGATTCACATTCCACCAGTATCTGTGTGCAGCCTCCGCTTTTATTCACTCTGCTAAGTGGCCTCCAAATTATGGTCAGCAAACTCCCTGATACGTGAAATATTGTGCCGTAGAAAGAAACTCGCCAGAGTAACAATTACCTTTAGAACTGGATGCAACATACACCAGATCCCGTATGAGTGCTGGAGCTTGCATTCTTGATATAGCTTCTTTTGGCCCCTCCTTATCCTCTCTTTTATGGATCTCATATAATTCCCTCCTCATGCAAATCTGGCCTCAAGATCTAGGTTGTTCTTCCACTGAGTCATAGGGTTTGGGGGGATCTTATGGTAAAAACTTGATTATACAATTTTTCCCAAGATTTACTCAAAGCATTGGATCTTTACCAATGAAAGAATTGCTTCATCCAGTATGCTGTTCTCCCTGGGAGAGGAAATATGGAGACAGAAATTTTAGTCACATAGGGCTGCATCTTTTTTTTTTTTTTCCTGGTAGAAAGAACACTTTGTTCTATCTGCTTTGGTGCTGTATCCCCAATACCCAGCCCCCACTACCCCCTCCCCGGCTGTAGATTGGAGAATATAAACATGAACCCTTGTGGTAGGTTGGCAAGAAAGGGAATGGTTAACTTAGTCCAAACTGAAAATACATTCCCCTATTGTGTAGAAAGATGTAAAGGTATGTAACGCTCTTAAGTACTCCTGGTCTGAAGGATTCTGGCATGATTACTATCTCACCTGTTATCACCTAGATTACATTTAACATGTATATCTGTTCTTAAAAAGAAGGTATGTAAAAAACAGTTGCCTAATAGTAAATGATCACATGAACTCAAATACATACACAAGCAGTGACAACATAGATTCGGACCGGAGTACATGTGCTTTTCCCAAATAAGAGTGAAGACAATGGAGGTTGATTGTTTGAAGTTTCGATATACTGGAGAATCTGTTCCAAGAATGGGATACGACCTTGGATCTCACCTAGAAACCGGCACTATGCATTTACAAACCAGAAAACTGGGTACTTGTATAACTAAAACTATCCAAAGACTGTAAAAAGTAAACCAATATACAATATGCTCAGCAAATCTACGAGCTAACTATCCTTTGTCCTGTAATTAGATCGCTGTTCTTAAGACAGAAGTCCCAAACATCTCAGATGTCTTTTCTCCAGTATCTTTACATAAATGCCTGCTGTCATTCAGCTTTCTCATAACCTTCATCATTTTTATGTTTTCTGACTTTTTTTTTATTTTGACCATCACCTTAGGCTATTCCTTAAAATATTGCAACTCCTCATATTTCAAACTCCTCTAATTAAAGATGTCCTATCTCCTGACACCACATCCCAAAGCAAACCAATACAGACATCCATGCACACATATACCAAGGTACTGAAGAATGAAAACGAGTCCCCCAGGCCAATCAACTGCAATACACATACACTTTAGTACAAATATTTTCACATTCTAGTTCAGTGTTCTGCTCTCTGAGCCATATTACTTCAGCAGGACATCTAGTACATTGTTTCTGATCAGCAATTGCCAAATGTTTAACTACCAGTAAAAACAGCTTTGTGCCCAACCTGAACGATACCCGGATCAAAGCAAAACTGTTCCCAAACACAACATCATTGTTCCATCTATTGTTCCCAAATCCTCAGCCTTTCTTGGTGGGCTTAGTCACTTTTTTTTTATCACAGCCATTGCTCCCCCAATAAGAATAGCAATCCTGACTAAAGCAAATCACAATGTTACCGTTCTAGAAAGAAGGGCTTCAATGTAGGCAACTACTGGGGCCAGCGTCACTTGCCAGGTGAAAACGCAGCATAGTGTCATGGGATTTCCCAAACAAAGACATGTTTAGCTCTCTCTTGAAACAGAGAGTTCGATGTGACTCGTTAGATAGTTATTAAAATGTACCACCCATCTTCATTTCCTCTGCCGTCATCAAGCCACCTCTATCTGGAATTAGCAGTATTCACTTGACCTCCAAACCATCAGTTTATTCACTGAAATAAATGCAATTGAAGGCGTGTGCAAATGGTATGCTCTTACTTTGGATGTTGACATACATGCTTTATTCTAGTGACCGTGCTGTCCTCGTGACAGCGAGCCAAAAGGGGTATTTTGAGCAGAAAATGATTTGATATTCATAGAACGATGAAGCCAGAAGGGCCTCAATTCTGAATTTGATAGAATAGACAACTGAGGTCGAGAGAAGTTCGGAGACTCTCTTAGGTCATCCCAATCAGACTAATATGGGAAACTGAGGCCCCCAGAGTCCACGTATGTGCCTCATTCTTCAAAATGTGCTGTTTCTTACGCACCATCAACATCCTATAGCCACGACCTCCAACTGGTCAAAAGACCTCAAATGACTCCACATGGGAGTGTTGGCTTTTATTCTAATTATTGACTATTTACGTTATTTATATTGATTAACAAAGACAGGAAGTATTCTCATAGCTCTTGGGAGCTTATCTATTTTTAAGCACAAAACACACGAACAAGGAGAAAATTCTTATTACGGGCTAAATAGAATTATTAGTCCCATTCATAAACAGCATTTCTCACATAGACAAGAGCAACCAGAACACTTAGTAATGGATTGGCCCTTACAAAATTAATTTAAGATACGCAAAAAGCTGTTCTTTCACTGTTAATCATCAAGATGCCAGAGTAGTAAATGCATGAAACATCTTTCCATTCCATTATTATTTAGGAAGCAACAAATAAATATTAATGGAGTGTTTATAGGGGTTAGGCAGTATTACAGGAAGCATGGCATGACACAGTGGTTCTCAATCTTAGGCGAATATTTGAAACATCTGGAGGAACTTTTTAAAATCTCAATAGCCACGCTATAGCGAAGACTTGTTATTAAAAAACAACAAAAAAAAAATCTCTGGAGCTGGAACAAAGGCATTGACATTTGTAAAGCTCCCCAGAAAATTCCAGTCTACGGCTAAATCTGAAAATCACTGAAACAGAATAACAGAAGCTTTATATTCAATATATATGTCATCGGATCCTGTGTCTGTCTCTTGCTTTCTAAACTTGGGCCAGTTTCTTTATCACTCTGTGCATCAGTTTCTTATTCTGTAAAATGATGATGATGAGGACGATGACACCTACCTCCTATGTTGTTTAGTGGCTCGGTGGTGATATATGTAAATCTACATAGCACGTGACAAAGGACAGGGAGTCAGTGAATATTAGATATTAGTTTACGAGGAGGATCTGTCTCTATTCATGGCGGCATAGCTCGCATCAAACTAAACCTCCTATAAATAACAATCATAAACTCTAGACAAACAGAGCAAAGCAACTGTTTGCAGGCATCGGTGTACAATCCAAAGCAGGCAGAAACAAGAAAATCTAGTCCTTGAGGGGAAGCACCCCAGGCGAGCTCCATAATTAGTTGGCTTTTCCCCTGAGGACATTCTCAGGGCTTCTTGCAGCGCAGGGCGAGAAGAGAAATCAACCAGGAAAGAGCATCCTATTGTGGAGAGGACACAAAGGGCGGAACGGGACGGCCAACGGTGCGGGAAATTGGCGGAAAAATTCCAAAGAGTCGGGAAACACAGAAGGGATGCCCCCCAATCTGCCTGCAAATACCCTCAGTTTGGCCTACATCTAAACCGTCCATGCTTAATGGTGAGAATCTGAGGCACCAGGCAGAATGCAGCGGCTGGAAGAATAAAGAAGCGAGAAAATATCTCCGCGACTATCTCGTAGTGGAGAGTTTATAGTTCCAGTGTGGCCAGGTTAGTGGGGCTTACTAGTTACCTTCCCTTTTTATTGGATCTCTGAAGGACCACACCTTAGGGGTAAGAATCACGCATCACGACTAAGATCTATGGCACAGAACTAAGGATAAGACCAAACAGACCACCCCCACGCACAAACCCCCAAAGCAAACCTCCAAAAGATCAGAAGATTACGCTAGGAAATTATAAGCCATGTATTCACCTTTCGGAACAAAATTTAACACTCTTTTTTTTTTTTAATGTTTACATTTATTTTTGAGAAAGAGAGAGTGCAAGAGGGGAAGGGGCAGAGAGAGGAGGACAGAGATCCTAAGAGGACTCCTCGGTGACAGCAGCGAGCCCCACATGGGGGGCTCAGAGAACCGCGAGATCATGACCTCAGCCAAAGTCAGATGCTCAACCAACTGAGCCACCCAGGTGCCCCCAGATTTAACACTCTTTAGAATAACATAACATAACCCGGAAGGTTTATCATCCAAAATATTCAGTCTCCCACAGCCAGACGTAATACAACATTAGAAAATATGCCCCAATGAATAGGAAAAAAAATTAATTAATAGAAATAGACCCGCATATAACTTAGATGCTGAAATTAACGAAAACGTTGAAACAGTTAAGAGAATTCGACTAAAGAATTTAGAAAAAAAGGTAGACCAAATAGATGAACGGCTCTAGAATCTCAGCTGGGAAGTTGAAAACAAAAACAAACAAAAACATGGAAATTACATTACGTAACTGAACATACGATACCAAAAATAAAGTTTATTAAATTGGCTTACCTGCAGACTAGGCCTACCAAAAAAAAAAAAAAAAAAAAAGTTAATTAACTCAAAGGCAGAAAAACAGAAAAAAGAAAAAAAGAAGAAGAAATACACATACTAGTAATTGAAGACAGGTGGGGCAATATTTTATTATATGACATATATGTAACTGAAGTCCCAGAAGGAAATGTGGAGACAGAAGAAATACTTGAAGAGAAAATAGTTAAAACATTTCCAAACTAAAAAAATAAAAAATAAAAAAAATAACTAACATCAACAGACCCCAAAACATTGCGAATCTTCAACAGGGCAAACACAAAGATAAACATACCTAGGTACCTTATGTTCAAACTGGTGAAAACCAATTATTAAAAGGAAAAACATTAAAAGCAATCAGAGGGAAAAAAAAAAACGCATTACATTCAGGGCAACAGCAACACGAACGATGACTGATTTCTCACGCACAAAAAAGATATATACAAGGTAGAAGATAATGAAATATTACCCTGAAAATGCCACATGAAAAATTTCTCAGCTGTTTTTTTTTTTAAGTTTATTTATTTGTTTTGAGAGAGAGAGAAAGAGAGCACTCACATGGGAGCACACAGGTGGGGGAGGGGCGGAGACAGAAGGAGAGAGAAAGAATCCCAAGCGGACTCTGCCCTGTCAGCCCTGTCCGCCCAGTGCGGGGCTTGAACTCATGAACCTCATGACCTGAGTCAAAATCAAGAGTCGGGCACTTAACCCGCTGAGCCACCCAGGCACCCCTCTCAGCTGTTAATGCTGCACCAGCAACTATATCCTTTAGAAAATGGAGGCAAGGCAAAACCATTTCAAACAAAAACTGAGAGAATTTATTGCAAGCAAAACCTCACGACAAGAAAAGCTAAAGGGAGTTCTTGACGCTGAGAGTTCCATTCTCAAGTGGAAACACAGATCTGCAGGAAGGAATCAAGAGCACAAGAAATGGTACGTATGCAGGTAAATATAAATAACTACTTTTCCTAAAATAACTACTTTTCGAATTGACCCTTTGAAATGAAAAAAAAAAAATTACACAGATTTTGAGCTTTAAAATATAGAGAGAAGTAAAATATATGGCCCTATGAAAGTATCTGGAAAGAGTGGTAAATGGAATTATACAACTCTAATATTCTTACCTTATATAGATGGCAGTAAACATTTAAGTTAGCATCTGTTAAGTTAAAGACTTATCTCTCAATGCCTGTAGCAAGCAATGAAAAAAATAAAACATGTCAGTAGCTACTACTGTAAATAGAAGCAAAGGAGTAGATGAAGCCCTCACCATTTCACCACCCACCCTTCACTTCAAGACTCCCCCAAATGGACTGACACCTGCAGGTGGGAAGGCAGCGATAACGAATTCCCTGGGGAAATCTGGGACTGGCTGGAACTGTTCTGCGTTCTGAGATTTCACTTCTTGCAATCCCAGAACAGAGGCTTAAAAGAGAAATGACATTTAATGGAAATATTCTGTTACATTTCTTATACTGTCGAGCGTATAGACTGATATTTAACACTTGCTTGTATGTGTCTGCGTTTGTACGGGACAGAAAATTGTCCGGAAAGATGTGTACAAAACTATTCAACAACACATCCGAGAAATTGGGTTAGGGAAGCAGGGGGTAAAGGACCTAGACTCTATACTTCATACACTCCTGGGGCTTTGCCCATGTTTGTTTTGACGCAAAAGATGGAAAACAGATGTGAAACAGTGTTCAAGAATTCAACAAGCCAGCTTCTCGACTCACTAGCTCTCTGACCTTGAGTAGGCTACTTGACCTCTGTGGGTTTCCCCAGCCGTATACGTAATGGAGATAACCAGTGTACCTAATTTAAGAGCTTGTTATGAGGATTAAAAAAGTGTAATTCTCTTCTGCTTAACGTGGCCCTAAAGACCTAATTCATTAGGATGTGAAAAAGCCAACCTGAGCGTGTGCAATATTTATGAACCATCTCAAGCATTCTGTATCCCAACACATTATTTTTGAGGTAACTGTATGAAAATTAAGACCATGTGAGGTAAAGCCTATTTTAAAAATGTCCACATCAGTTCAGGTTAAGTTTTGCCACCAAATTAATTAGAAAAAGATAACCGTTAGTTTCCAACAGTTTTTATGTTTCGGAATTTCAGACGGAGGACTGACACAAGAGGGGGCAAATAAGGGTCAAATGGTTGGTTGGTCCATTGGTTGGTTGTTGCTCTTGGCGTGGCTAACAGCCGGAAACAGGCTGAACGATCACATCTCATGGCAGGGCACGCGCACGTTGCGTGAAATGAAGGGCATAGTCATTCCCTGTCTGTAAATTTGTATTCTTTTTCCCTCAGTCAAGCTGTAGTTAAGTTCTCGTATATTCAATGTTCAAAGAACATGAATCCATTGTGTTGGCACAGAGTTAATTCTTGGCCTAACTTCCGCAACCACCGGGTCCTAGAAATCAGGAAAGCGTTCACGTATTGAGGAAAGATTAAGAACATTAATCGTGTACGTTTCTGTTATTTTATTTTTAATTTGTTTCCTGGTCTCCTTTTCTCTTTCCCACCCCCAGAAAGGAGAGCATTTCCATGGACTGCGCTGAACTGACCCGGTTCAGGTAAACAGGATCAAACGGAAGGATGCTCAAACCTCTAATGCAAACAGTTCTCATGATTTAACTTACAAAGAAGAACAATGTTGGTAGCAGTTGGGTTCCAAGGCAAACACAGCCATCCTCCCCTGGCTTCCCTCTCTGAAACCTTCTTCTTGCCACGCCTCTTATCTACGGTTGCCAACACCATCATTGCCAACATCTGTTGCCAACACCATCATTTTGCCCACCAGCTGCCCAGAGTCCTCTGTGTTCACATTAAAAAAAAAAAAATCTCTTTCTAATTCTTACCTTGACTCCTTTTAAGAGCTTTTATCTGGTTGAAGTAATTCGTATCTAGCCTGATCAGAGAAGACACTCACAAAACTTCCTGGAAATAATCAGCGAATTTAAAATAATTCTCCACTCAAAATAATCTTTGCAACTCATAGAGGAGTATTCCTGAATTATTTGCTTATTCCCTGCCACCCCAATATAGCCCATGCTGTTCCCATACATATACTCACACTGTGCCTATAAAACAGAACGAAATAAGTATAGTCATTCTTTTGGGAGATTACAATGGCTGGCTCAACAAACCACAAGTCACAAATAGGAGGTAAAGAGAGCCTTTCAGACTGTATTTCTGGCAAACAACTTGAGCCAGTATCCAAAAAAGTACCTCTAGTCTGGTATTCCCTGCTAAAATTATCTCAAATAATAAATGTAGAGGAAGCTACCAAATCGATTTATTTTCACCCAATGTAGGGGTTTGGACCAATTTCTTCATCACTCTACAATCAATCACAGCCCCCATGCAGATGTCCAACTTTGCCATTATCCTAGCTAAGTGGTTCAGTTAATACATTCTCGAATCAATATTTTAGTCACAAACCACCACCTCAGGCTTTTATGACCTTATTTTATTTCCCTCCGTTGTTATCAACGTTTCCTGGTAAGTTTCACAATTCCCCAGAGTTTGAACTTGCCTAAACAGTTATTCCATTATTAATTGCTCACATGAGTAGAGAGACTCACTCTCCACTAAAAAATCTAAACGGACAAATAGTGAAAGTTAGGAACTAAAGTTGATTTTATAAGATATTAAACACGTTGCCATGTAGTAGACATTTAGTAAATATTTTATGAATGAATGAATGAAATAATGAGCAAATTAACTGCAACTATTTCTAAGCTGCAACGTGAAGGATTGATGTTTTAGAGAGATTACACCTTTTTCATACCTGAGCATTATCATCTACTTCAAAAATATCCCTCTGGTTTTTCTTTATACTCGTGAATATGTTGCAGTTTTAAATTAGGCAGCAGGAAATGACTTCTCCATTTGTTCAAAAACCCTGGTCAGACAGAACTTACATTCTACAAACTGCATGGTCAGGCTTTCTCAGAATCACACATCCGTTCTGGGCACCCAGATGCCAAGGCAGTGAGCTTAACCCTCGAAATCAAGCTTTATTCTTGTACCTGGTCCCACACAGCTCAGACCTTGGGCTGAGAGCCTGATCCTTCTTTCCTAACTTTTGGCCAAGATTATTGATCTTTTCTTCATAGGCTCTGAGCTCTTGGTTCTCCAGGCTTCTCCTCTAGGTTTCGGACCCCTACTCCCTGACTTCCGTGTTTTTAACCTGCCTAGATGCATCCACCAACTCCTCTGGACCAGAAATCTTGACCTCGTCTGAATTCCAAAACCAACATGTCCATCCTACTGTGTCCTATTGCCGTTCCCGTTTAGTATTCTAGAAGGAGAACCAGAGAAAATGCATTCCTAGTATAAAGGGAGTTCCTAAAACAGCCTTTATCTTACCTACAGCCCAGTTTCAACCCTCACCACAGTCTCTCAGTCTTCCCCGAGCTTTGCTTTCTTAGCTTAGTGAGCCACTCGTTTGGTTTCATCTGGCCCCCACCAGCCTGCTTTATTTCCCTGCAACAACTTTGTCCTCCTTGAACTGGTATATCCGTGAAAAAATGATGGTAACGATGATGACGATGACAAAACGAACGAACAAAACCAAAAGAAACCAGAACTTATTTTTTCCTTGGATCAAAACACCCCCTACCTATGAACTCCATGGGAGAACGCCATGGGAAACACGGATCTGGGCACCATTCAGAAGGGATCTTGGGTGTGAAAAGTCATAACAATGCCTCTGCTGACAAAGAGGAGAGTCTCTGAGCAGGTGTAATTGTCACCTACTCACCTAATCTTATGCATATGCTGCACCTCAGGGCAAATGAAAACATTTCCCAGTCCAGGTGCATGATTCACAAAAAGATACCCAGGCTGGGTGTTTGATGCCCCACAAATAGATCCAATCCTAGCAAACGGAGTCCCGGCTACCCTGCTGTGCACCAAACAAAGTGCTTCCTAATCATAGTTTAACTGTGTTACGGTATTCGGAAATCCAGACTCCAATAAGATAATGTTGTTCTTAAGGACAACGAAGGTTCTAGAATATGTTTGTGCATGGAACAGACCTCCTGAGCCCTTCGGCTCCTTTATCTCTGATTACTAATGGCTCCTCGTGGTAGACTATTTTTGGAAAAGGCACAACAATTGTTCCATATGTAATGCAGAAAAAATGGTGAGTTGTTGGTTTAAAATTTTCATTGTTCCTGTTTTGTTCATCCCATTGCTAACAAAAAACAGCCACGGCTGCAAAACAGCTTGGAAGATGCAGACAGACACACAGGGATAAAACGTGCATGTTGTGGGTTTTGACCTGTGTCTAACTGAGCATTTCCAGATGTGAAAGGGAGTAGATAGACTGCAGACAAATCCCAGGGACCTGCTTGACTTTACATGCTTACAGTTGCTGTGGATTTTTCCCCTTGAACTAGAAAAAACCTTCATCAGTGAGAAGTAGGAGGTTGAAGGAAGTGTCGTAAAAATCCTAGATAAGTGACTTCAAGTTTTTTTTTAATTTTATAGTTTTCCAAACTGCTTGGAGCATCCCTCCTTTTCACATAAGGCAGACAGAAGTCTTTTCCATCCACATCTTTAAAAATAAAGTTTAGGGGTGCCCGGGTGGCTCAGTCAGATAAGCGTCTGACTCTTGATTTCAGCTCAGGTCATGATCTCACTGTTCGGGGACTGAACCGTGCGTCTCCACTGAGCGCACAGAGCCTGTTGGGCTTCTCTCTCTCCCTCCTCTCTCTTCTCTTCCCCCGCTCGCATGTGTATACTCGCTCGCTCTCGAAATAAATAAATAAAATTTTTAAAAAATTATTAACAATTTAAAAAAAATAAAGTTTACAAACTGATGAGAGAAGAGAGAAAACACTTATTTGATAAATCAGAAGTCCTATGACAAGTGGAACCACTCTAACGGAAGGTACTATTTAGCTCTATTTCATATGCCGAATTAGAACATGTAAATGTCTTGTCCTCCGCACACAACCATGGCTGGGAGGAAGTTGCTTTCAGAGTTCGGCTCCCATTCCATTACTTTGAAGGGTCTCAAGACAAAGCGGCCCACGTGACCCATTGTAAACTGCCGAGGGAAATACAGGAGTCAAAATTCACCCTTGGATTTTGAGAGCCATGATTATAACGGGCTGAGAAAGTCTTCCCTAGAAAATGGGTCAGTGATTGAGAGAAGGAAAGACTCTCAAATCACACATCATGATTAATGTTGAAGCATACGTTTTATATATAAGTTATCACTTAATTATATAAATAATTACCATTTTTACTGCTTCCATGATCAGTCTCCACATCCTCATGCACTAACACCCACACTCTGTTTCCTGACAATGATAGGTTTTTCTTTCTTTCCGCAAAGCAACTTAATCTTTACATGTTTCAAATTCACACTGTTTATCCCACTTCTATGAGCTCATGAGAATATTATTCAGCCTTTCTGCTCCAAATGATATGAGAGAGAGGAAAAGACTAGACCGAGAAACCATTAAAAGGAAAATACAAGCCAAAGCAAATACCCAAGGGAAAAAAAAATCAAATATTCATGCTTGAAATGATTGAAAACGGAAACGAAATTGGACACTGGCAAAAATTCCCCAGTAAAAATTATTCCTGAAGTGTCCCAACGTAAAAGGCTTTCACTTGTAGTCAAAATTCATTTAGGTTCAAAAGAGTACAGGAATCTTTTGGGGGGTGATGACAATGTTTTATAAATTGGTTGTGATGGTGTTCTTACAGGCGTATTCAGCTGTCAATATTCATCAAATTGTACACTTTAAATGGATGCAGTTTATTGCACATAAAGTACACCTCAATAAAGCTGACTACAAAACAGAAAGCAAAACATTTATTTATGGTGCTTGTATGAGAGTTAAATGTACTGCAAATAAATGATCTATGAACAATGATAAGCTTTCACATTTCCAAAAAAGCTATTGCTTTGAAAGTACTCTTATACTACAGTTTGTCTCCATAAGAGGTTTTCAACATTATAATTTATAATAAATATGAAGGTTCACAAACATAAGACAAAGTGGACATTTGGGGCGCCTGGGTGGCTCGGTCGATTAAGCGTCCGACTTCGGCTCAGGTCATGATCTCGCGGTCCGTGGGTTCGAGCCCCGCGTCGGGCTCTGTGCTGACCGCTCAGAGCCTGGATCCTGTTTCAGATTCTGTGTCTCCCTCTCTCTGTGACCCTCCCCTGTTCATGCTCTGTCTCTCTCTGTCTCAAAAATAAATAAACGTTAAAAAAAATTTTTTTTTGAAAAATAAGACAAAGTGGACATTCAATTTTTTTTTTAAATTTTTTTAACTTGCCTCACAGCTTGGAGCTCTGCCCTGTTAATGATGAAAAAGTTGAGATGTTTCCGATTTTACGGTAGAATATAGAGTCTGTGAATTGGTAGATAGGAATCTGAAATACGGTATCTGTCAAGAACTATGAAAGACCTGAGAATTCACCCTAGTTGCAAGCTAACAAGTTAGCCCATTTCATGGATTCTAGTGGAAGACACGAGTCTCCTGAATCAGACAAAAGGACAATTTATTACTGACAGCAGTAGCGGTAGTCAGAGTATCAGTATTTTGGTGCCAGCTCCCAGACCCCTAATGCAAATGGGCAGGATGACATCTGCACACACAGTGGGTTGTGTTATAGCAGAGGGATCCTGAATCTGAGGACCCTGAATCTTTTGTAACAGGCAGTAAACATTCCCGACTTTTCCTCCAGAGACAATACCTAGATCTTGCAAAGCTGTTCACAACACAAGTACCCATGCAAAGATAGTCCAGACCACAGGGCAGTCGAGTGTTCACTCACGAGGTGTGCAGAAATACTAAACGTCTGTGGAGAATTGTCTCTCAATAATAACAGTTCTAGTGTTAGAGGAAATACTTCAAGAGACCTTGAATTCTTTAAGTAAAATTACAACTCATCTTTTAAAAACCTCTAGCTCTCGAGATCCACTTTTTATATTAATAGGCTTATTAAAATTGTGTACCCATGTACTCAGTTGGAGTCAGAATACCAAAAACAGCACAACAATATGTGTATTAACGAATAATCTGAAAACAGACAGAGCAAGGATCATCCCGTGTGAGACACACACTGAACTTCCTTGTTAGCCACCTGTACCATCAATGACAAACCCAACTGTTAATACTTCCTTCAGATGATAAGCTGCTGGTCCATGAAATTCATTTCTTATTCACCAAGGTAAGAGAGGTAGAAATTAATCAGGTCTTCAAAATGGCTGCTCATAATCATAAAATCTGTTTCACTACTACGTTAAAGGAGCCAAAATTGGGGAGCTCTCTTTGGCATCCATCCTGCCACTATTTATAAATGAGAGGCCACTATATTCCGTTTGAAAATAATTATGCCTCCCATCAGATCAACAACTGAACCCGGAAATCTGTACATCATCCTAGATTCCAATTTCTCTTATGTAAACACCCGCCCAGCTTTATTTAATAAGTAGTTACTATATCGGCTTGGGGACAGAGATCGTGCCTTTTATTTGAGCATCCCTCCACTTGCCACTAGACCAGACACATGGTAGGTACGCAATAAAAGTTTGTGGAATGAATAGATTCGCTTCTTTATCAATAGCAAAAAAAAAAATGCACAGAGATAGAAAAAAGAAATTTTCTTAACAAATGTGTTCTTGCTACTAAATAACTATAGACATTTTCACATCACTGATGACACAAGTATATATTGTCCTTAATGGTAACCTCAAAACCCATTTTAAAATGGCAAAATTTCTTCTCTGGCCCTTGGGTAGACCATCTGACTGCACTTCCCTGTTTAGACCTTAGTGTTTCAGAAAAGAAAGCACTCTCATTTCAATGCACAGCAAATGAAATGATCCACAGGACGGACGGAGCTATGGAGGAACCCTGAGATCTGAGCTGTGGGGCTCTGGCGGTAGTCTTGGCCCAGCCAATTTGACACTATGAAGTTGAATCTCAAATTGGAAAGGCACATTCAGTAGAACGTATTTGTGTTTATTTAGAGTTATTTTGCTTGTAACCAGGCGGTTATCCTCAAAATACGCAGCTTCTGTTGGGCGGGATACAAGGAGAAAAATCGAACAGAGTCATCTCTAGATCTCATGGAGAAAATCTGAAGAGCAAGTCCTCCCTCTTAAAAAGTGTATACGATGAAAACATGTTTCCGTGAAAGGATGAGATCCAGGCATATTTTGACAATTTAACCGTTTTAATATACTGTAACAGTTTTCTCAAACATAAATACTGCATTTGCTACCCAATGGGGCAGTGACTTGAGAGAGCTTTTGGTAACCTCTTCGTACAGAATTAACCTTAGGGACTAGAGTGCCTACACAAGGAGTCTTTCTGCTTTCTCCTGACTACAAAGCTTACTCTAGAGCAAGAAACAATGTTTTCAGGATATGGGTAAATCAAGACCCACCCAAAAAATAACTTCATAAATTTATATTTAAAGTTAACCTGAAACGCCTATACCTCATGGTACTCAATTCGCTTCTTGAGTGATAACGTTCATCCTGTGAAGTGTAAATTGTAGAATGTTTACAGTTCCAATAAGGAAAAAAAATGAAATACAATTAGAAGTGGTAACTGCAGAAAACTTATTCAGAAAGCTAACTATACTCACGGTTTGAATCCTACTATCTTAGTCGGCTCAGCCTTCAGGACCAACCACAAGCTGGAATGTAAAGAACAAGGCATTTCTTTCTCACAGGTCTGAAGCCTGAAATGCAAGATCAGGGTCTCTGACTGATGTGGCTTCTGGTGAGAGCCTTTTTCTTGGCTTGCAGACTGTGCCTTCTTGCTGTGCATGCAGAACGTGGGGAGAAAGGGAAAGAGAGAGTGAGTAAACTCTCTAGTGTCTAATTTTATAAGGACACTAATACCCTAATACCTAATCCCCACCCTAATACCTCATTTAACTTTAATTGCTTCCCAGAGTCCCTGTCTCTACATATAGTCACATCGTAGGTCAGGGATTCAACCTATCAATTTTAAGGGGACACATTTCAGTCCCCAGCACGTATCATGAAGTGTTTGTAAATTTATTTTTCAAGTTTTGATGCATTTTTTAAAATATGAATGCGGTTCTTATATTTTTAAGTCATGCAAGTGTTATGTAAACAAATGCTCATTCTGAAAATTTTTGATGGAATAACTTTTCAGTCTATGCACCCTCGTTGCACATCCCTTAGAAAGTCCTAGAGTTATTAGAATGTCTGTCATATGCAGAATCACTTTTTCTTTTTTTAATTTTTTAATGTTTATTTATTTTTGAGAGAGACAGAGACAGAGAGAGACAGAGTGGGAGCAGGGAAGGGGCAGAGAGAAAGGGAGACACAGAATCCAAAGAAGGTTCCAGGCTCTGAGCTGTCAGCACACAGACGGTTGTGGGGCTTGAACTCACGGACTGCAAGATCGTGATCTGAGCTGAAGCTGGACACTTAACCGACTGAGCCACCCAGGCACCCCCAGAATCACTTTTTCAATAGAGCCCCCCAGAGCGAAGTGCCCTGTGTTAGAAGATAGTGACTCACCTGTCGCTGGAAGGTTGTAAACAGGTACTTGACTGTGATTTGGGAGGAAGGTTACGAAAGAAATTCAAAGTTTGAAGGAATGGCTGAGAGTATGAGTTTTAAGGAGGTCTATTCTTACTTTACTGTATGTGATTCTAACCCATAATTATCTCGAAGTTATCACACACACACACACACACACACACACACACACACATTTTTACTTCACTGAAACCCACTTTCAACTAAGGATTCTGCTTCTTCTCTTAAGTGGGTATTGGAGCTGTGTTTTCTCTCAGACCTCAGGGTCACGAGTCCTGAAGGACATTGCAATGTCCTTCTGACTAACCAAAGCCACGTTCAGACAAATGGTTGTTCTCTTTTTTGTAAGCTTGACCCTTTGAGCAGCTGGTTATAACTCTCTCTTCTTTCTACGGCTGAGCAATAGCCATCTAGTACAGACTTAGTCTTCTTTTCATCTCAAGCCCACCATCATGCTAGGAAACTCCAATATTCCACGGATGCATCATCAACACCTTGGCCAACGTTGATACCCAATGATCCTTGCCCTCACTCCACCTCAAGTGCCAATTTCCAAGTCATACCAAGAATTTGCTCATCATTACAAACTGTACTCCAGTTAATTCCTCAATAGCATACACACACACGCACACACACACACACACCACTTTAACCTCTTCTCTTGCCAACTGCCTTGTTGTAATACCTCTGCTTCTTCCTGCCTCAAGACCTACCATCCAATAACACCTGCACTTCATTTACACCCGCTTCCTCAATTGTCCACACTCTCCAACAGTATAGTCATTGCCACCTCCCTCCCTCATTTCTACCCCCAGCTCCTGACTCCACATTTCATCTAATCTCTTTCTACTCATCCTTAAGGCTTCATCTGAAATGCTGCTTTCTTAGTAAGGGTTATCCTGACTCCTAGCTACGGGAAGTCCCTTCCCCCCCCTCCCCCCGTTAAGCTATCTTATAAGTTCTGTTTACTTTCCTTCGCTTCCCTTCAAATACAATGATCGTCATATTGCAATTATGTCGTTGTAGATTCAAAAATGGGAGGTCTGTTTTATCCAAATTGTAAATCGATTGAGGGCAGAAGCTATGGCTGTTATTCTCGACCATATGTCAACTAGCATTATGCCTGGCACGTAGAAAGTATTCAAGAAATATGCCTAGAGTAACACAAATGCACAAATCTCTTCCAGTGGATCACTCTCTGTATTAAACAAGCAATATTGAGGGGCGCCTGGGTGGCTCAGTCGGTTGAGCAACCGACTTCGGCCCAGGTCATGATCTCACGGTTCGTGAGTTCGAGCCCCGCGTCGGGCTCTGTGCTGACAGCTCGGAGCCCGGAGCCTGCTTCAGATTCGGGGTCTCCCTCTCTCTCTGCCCCTCCCCCATGCGTGCTCTGTCTCAGAACTACATAAACATTAAAAAAATAATGATAATAAAAACAATAAACAAGCAATATTGAATCAAAAAGGTTTTTTGGGGTTTTCTTTGCAACCTGACAACAAAACTAACTGCAATCGCTTTTTGAAAAATACACTATCTTTACAGACAACCTCTTCCTGATTTGTAGAGTAGAAACGTCTCCATTCTTGGCGTTTCATTGGCTGAGTGAGGTGACCTGCTGAGAGGCTCACTGCTTCCGTAGCAGAGAATGTAAAAAGTGGCAGGACCAAGAAGAAAGAAAGAAAGAAAGAAAGAAAGAAAGAAAGAAAGAAAGAAAAGAAAGAAAGAAAATATGGAGGGGAAGGACAAAGGGCCCTTGCTACTCAAAGACGCCAAGAATAAATTTGCAATCAGAGGCTGTGTAACATAGGAGAGAGGGAAGAGGCTCTAGGTTTATCATAAGGAGCAAAATTCTTTATTTTTTTATTTTTCTTTAATATACGAAATTTATTGTCAAATTGGTTTCTGTACAACACCCAGTGCTCATGCCAAAAGATGCCCTCTTCAATACCCATCGCCCACCCCCCATCAACCCTCAGTTTGTTCTCAGTTAAGAACGAAATTCTTTAAAGATGGCTACATGAATAGTCAGCGCTCAAAAATGGTAGCAATGCCAACACTTGCTTCTCGTTCAGGCTACGTGCCTACAGAATCATTTCTCCAGGCGGGGAAGATAGAGGAATCTTATTTCTCTATCTTCCAGTGTATCTCTCACCCAATCCCTGATTCCTCAAAGGGGTTAACCCTGTACCCGACAACACACTACAAATCACTTTCACAGCATTGTCAATAGATACCTCCATTTCATTCTTGGTGGTGGTCTGAAAAAAAAAAAAAAGGAAGGAAGGAAAAAAGAAGAAGGGGGAAAAAAAGAAAAGCTCAAAGTATTAACAATTCATTAAAAAAAAAAAAAACAATTAATACCAATGTCCGTGGAAAAATAAATGACAGAAATCACCACAGCAATGCGTTTCTTCCTTATCCCTTCAACTGACCGGGGCCCAACCGAGATATGTGAACAACCTGGGCAGCCATATACTTTGATACACCTTTGCTAGGTAAATACATCTTCAATATTTATTTAGAGAAGAGGCTGAGAATTGCATGGGGTGGGACCAGGGAACGCAGAAGGGGGCAGGAAACAGGCATGACTTCAAGGATGCTCAACAGCACGGCCATTGCCGTGAGCATTTCAGCTCTGGCCCTGAAGTTGTGCGTCCTACACAGAAGCCCTGTGAGTCATAGGATTCCCTCCTCGCTTCTCCCCGCGGATCAGCCTATTTCTATGGGATCTCGGCCCCACCCCCAAAGTGGTTTAAGGAATCCTTCACTTACAGACAGTGCTCTCTTTGAAAGCAGCCATGATAATTTTTTATCCAATTTTACACACAGAGAAACTGGAGTTCACAGGCCCATATAATTTTCGGAAACAGCTGGGTCTACATCTTGTCGAGTAATAGAACAAAAAAAAAAAAAAATCACAACGTACAATCCTATGGAAGTATGGACTGGCACAGGCCAAAGAGCTGAATGATTTAAATGAGTTGTCGCTGTTGTTTTAATCAGTCACTGAAGGCCTTCTTCATTCAGTCACTTTGGCAAGAGTCAAGCACAACTTTTGAAACTACAACTCATTGCACAAATGTAAGTATCACTGCTGTTCTCTTGGCGAAGAAGGTTACAAGTAAATCTCCTGAAATCCCAGGTGTAAAGAAATCTTCTCACAAGATCCGCTCGTATAAAATGAAATCAATGGACTCAGGCATCTGATTTCTTTGTATTTACTTAGAGCAACAGACAAGAAGAAAACTAGGCTTTGGATTTATTTATATTAAGCCTCCGCCACAGGGAGGCAAAAGAGTAAGGAATACAATGTAATTTGATGGTGGGTGTATTTGCAAGCAACATAGTCCAAAAAAGAAAGACTATGCTGACCAACTCTCACAGTTTACTTTTTAAAGTTGCGGGGAAAAGAGATGGCAAAACTTTCTATTTTGGTAAATTTTTGTTCTAAAAAAAAAATCAAATTAAAAATAACAATATCCAATCATCTCTAAATGAGTCCGACTAAAAACACTGCCAAAGGACTTATAACGTTTTTTAAAAGCCTTATTCTCGCGATTCCTTCCTTGGCCCTGGAAATAATGGTTTCAAATGACTGAGTCGCTGTTTGACTCCTTCACTGCCTTTCTACACGTACATTTTGAAATGCTTCCTTATGGGAAAGCCATCGCATGGTTAGCTTTCATCATTTATGAAATCTCTCTACTTCCTGCATCTCAAACTGGCATGTTCTGTTTCCAGCAACAGGGGAAGCGTTCCAATAAGGAAAATTCCTTGCTAAAAGACATGTTTAAAACATAGCTGAATGTGTTTTTAAAATACATAACTGCGTTCCCAAGGGAGAAAGGGAAGTCAGATGCCAGAAACAAGGGAAAGAGTGAAAGGCGGACCTGGAGACTCGTGAGCTGCCCCAGGGGCGGCCCTAAGTGGGGCAGAACACTAGTGTTTAGTCATTAGTAGAATACCCCTAATGACATCCGCATTTGTACCTACCGTAATCTTCACATAGCTGCAAGCATTTGACTAATCTATTACGTCTTCAAGTGAGGATGAAGTCACGAAGGAAATATCCATTGTCTTAGAATCGGGGCACTGTATTTTCGAAGCACGCATGTGCAGAGCCTACGGTATCGACCATTGCTGTTTCCGAACGGAAAAGAAGGAGTCGCAAAAATAGTTCATCGAATCATATGACATGGCTGATACTGGCAGAGAAAGGCGTCCGGTCCACGACTGAAGTCGAGCAGGAAGGAGACAGGCCAGAATGTGGGCCACCCTGGTGCGGTCCGAGGTCCCGCCACCTCCCGGACCACCAGCTGGTTCACACTTCCAAAAATGATCACCTCCTGCTCTGTCTGTGACGCTGACAGTTTCTACATCTTTGTCTGCTTTGAGTTGTTATATAAGTCCTGGTTCCGTTCCGTAAGCTTGCGGAGTGCCAGGCCCCAGAAAGGAAGTCAGGGGAGAGGCTAAAAATTCCTTCCATATTTATTTGTGTGGAATCTTCATTTTTCAAGTATATACCAGATGTAAAGAAGTTTTCTTGCTCTAGTGCCATCTGTCATCTTTGAGTTAGGATCAATTCACATGATATCCTTTAAAAAAAAAAGGTAGTAAGAGGGCCAGGTTTTATATCTTTTCTCTGTTATAACTAATCGTGTTTAACTTCTCAACCTATGGTTTCCTTGTCTATAAAGTGGAACTTAGGCCATGCCTAGCTACAGAAGCTCATGGTAAAGATCAAATAAAATAAAGTCTGTCGAGTGTTTTGAAGTGCCAAGGTACTGCCTTATGATCAGGGAAATTCATACAGCCAGGTTGGAATATCATGGTGGTAGAAAAACCAGAGAGAACGCCAGAGTGGGCCAAAGTGAGGAATTCCAGTTTGATTCCAAAAGGAATATTTATTTAGGACGTACAAAAGGGTTTGATGAAGCCACAAACGCAGCCACCATACTTAAGGATAACGACAGGCACTTTCTTCGATGCGTATCTAAGGATATTCTTAGAAAATATTCCCGAGATCCAACACTCGCCCAGGTTTACAGGCAGAGCAACATCACCCGTGGCGCTGACGTTTGCCGCGAGGTTCTATGGCAGCCAGATACCTCTCAGTACACCTGTACTTCCTCTACCCCATGGAGAGAAAAAAGGAGAGTCAACTCAAGCCTTTCATGTGGGCAGGCCCCGAGCCAAGACCTTTAGGGTCTTATGATGACTTGCAAAATTCTTTTTCATTTTTTAAAAATAACATATTGTCAAGTTAGCTAACACACAGCGTATACGGTGTAGTCTTGGCTTCAGGAGTAGATTCCCAGGATTCATCCCTTACATACAACATCCAGGGCTCATCCCAACAAGAGCCCTCTGCAATGCCCATCCCCCCCTCTCCCGCATCCCCCCCATCCACCCTCCGTTTGTTCTCTGTATTTAAGAGTCTCATGGTTTTATTGAAATATTTCCCCACTAGCAATCACCTGAACAAATATTTCCCATATTGAAAAGAAAATTGAGTGGCTATTGCAGTCCCGTCTTTCTTACTGTGCGTGACAGGCCTGGAACTTGCTCGGGAATATTTCTCCACACGAACTTTGGCATCCAAATGTAATTTTTCAATTCTGAGTGACACACACACACACACACACATCCACTCTTCTCTTTGTGACAGTCTTACCTGACGCTCTGGGAAAAATGGGTGACGATCTCCTTGTAAGCTCTTAGGCAGGAAAGACATAGTGGCCGCAAACTTTTTAAAAACTAACCCCACGTGTACTTCCAACGATAGGTAAAATGCAGTTGGTGCAGCCAAACATATTTTTGCTGGACCAACTACGGAATATAAATTTACTTCGGGCTCCTGGGTGACTCAGTCGGTTGGGCTTCCGACTTCAGCCCATGTCATGATCTCACAGTTCCTGAGTTCAAGCCCCGCATCGGGCTCTGTGCTGATAGCTCGGAGCCTGGAGCCTGCTTCGGATTCTGTGTCTCTCTCTCTCTCTCTGCCCCTCCCCCACTCGTGCTCTGTCTTCTCTCTCTTCTCTCAAAAATACATACACGTTAAAAAATTTTTTTCTTATACATGTATTTCAAAGATCACGGTTGAAAAGATCAGAGAATTGTGGAACCAAACAGAACTAAATGAACTACAATTCCAAGGGCAGAGAGCTTCCCTGAGGTGATCTGTCTCTCACGGACTGTTTTCTTCATTCACAGATCCTAGGCACAGTCTGAAGGCCAGACCCGGTCCATGTACAAGGACCACAGGAGGGACAGAAACCAGCCAAGCTATTGGCATCCATGCAAAGGACCACAGCGACTTGGAAATGAAAATCTCCCCAAATGCTCAGCCAAGTTTCTTCATGGTACTGTTGCTGACTTCCAAGGCTGAGCTCCAGGCTGAGAAGCTTCTGGAAGGTAAACTAAGATCTCCAGTAATTACCATAGTAACTGGGAGAGACTGGCTCAGAATCAGGGCTGGTGTCCCCAGGATGTTCCCCAAGTTTGGAAATACGTAGTGCGTGGCAAGACGCAAAAGTTGTCTCTCGGGGGTCTCAGTCAAAAGTGCAGGAGAGACAGGCCCAAGGAAAAAAGACAGAACTAGAGAACTAAAGCGAAACCAAACCGGAACTAAAACCTCTATGGTCCTGATCCAGTTTAGTCCCTACAGACTGAGCTGACCACCTCCTCCCCCTCATCGGCCTCACAGGGAAAAGCACAGCCCTGTCTGCTGGAAGTAGAATCACGCAAGAGCTCCGACTCTGGCTTCGTACATAATACCTGGCATCTGATAACAAATTACTAACATGGAAAGAGACAGAAAAACATGAGCAATAAGCAAATGGAACAAATGATACAAGTGGGTATGAAAATAAAGTGGATATTGCTGTTAGCATCCAAAGAGTTTGGTAAAATAATCAATAGGTTTAAAAAATTGGAAGAAAATATGGACAAAAGTGATGAAAGGATGTGACATTTGATGAAACATAAGAATCCATTAAAAAATATATATTCTAAGACTGAAAACTACAATACCCAAAACCAAGACTTCATTGGATAAACACAGCAGAAGATTCATTAAATGGTCCCAAAGACAGATGAGTATAAAATATTCGACTAAGGCACAAGAGAATAAAATAATACACATTATCAATCACGTGCAGGTCATAGCGCAAGACCCTACATCCTTATTATTAGAATTAACTGAAGACAAAGAAGGAGGAGGAGAAGGATGAGGGGTGGGGGGAGGGGGGAAGAAGAAGAAAGGGAATAAAAGACCAGGGCAGAAAAAAATATATAAGGAAAACACGATCAAGAATTTTCCAAAATTCTTAAAGCAACCTTCATATTCAAGAATCTCAGCTAGCCCCAAAATACAAAAGAAAATCATAACCAGGCATATCACAAACCGCTAAAGACAAAAGATTCGCCCTGATTCTGATAGGATAGTCAGTATGCCATAATCTTAATTTTAAACCCAAGTAGAATGTGCTATGAATTATTTTTTAATACTGCTTAAAGGGAAATTAACTTCCATAACTTCAAAACAAGACCAAGTGAGAGACACATAAACGTGTTTATTGTCTGAAGCTTTGAGCTTCTTTTCAAAGTAATAGAAACCATTTGTTTCCAATTGTCCTATAATCGAGATAAAACCAATTTCCAGAAGAACCTCCATGCCTGATCAATATGAGTAAATTGGAAAGTGATTCCAAAGAAGCAATTAGGAATGTTAGCTCTTAACTCTTCCTTCATGCATTTGCTTTAGAAAGCTTGGCTGAAAGGTGCCTGGGTCGCTCCGTCAGAAGAGCCCGATTCTTGATTTTAACTCAGGTCATGATCTCATGATTCCTGAGATGGAGCCCTGTGTTGGCTGCTGCTCTGAGAGCACAATGCCTGCTCGGGATTTTCTCTCTCCCTCTCTCTCTGCCCCTCCCCTGTGCTTGCTCGCTCTCCCTCAAAATAAATAAATAAACATTAAAAAAAAAAAAAAAACAACCATGGCTGAGGTCGTTCAGGACACTGGAATCACGGGAATTAGACAAACTGAAGGTGGAATCAGAGGTAAAGAGTCGACATTTGTTGAGCCCTTAGTAGGTGCTGGGCATTATTTTAAACTCTTTCCGAGATCATCATGCATGAGAAGTGAGCTTCACATAGATCATACGTGGATATGGAAATGAGCTCATTCATAACCTGAACTTCCATAGTGTAAACTGTTCCAGACAGTCTGATGTTTTCAGTTCTGCTTCCACTCCTTTTTCGTCCTATTTAGGGGTAAACACACATTCTAGCTGTTGGTTTCTGGGTTTTGTCTGGAGGGTCACAGGTCCCAGTGGGATCACCCTGGGCTCCCACTGAGTTCTTTCTCACAGACCAAGCCTGGTCTCCTCTCTGCCCCGCCCCCCCCAAAACCCTCCTCTCAGAAACTTCCAGCCCCTCTCCCTTCCTCACATTACACCACCCCCTCCCCAACCACAAGCGGGCTGTGACATGGGATATCGTGCCCTGGCTTTTCTCTTCCCATCTAGCACACATATCCATTTCCTCCTGAATTGTTTTCTGCTAATCACTTCGGGAAACAGGAACAATTAAAATCATAAACATGAAGGATTTTAAGAACCCATGATATTCCTGTTGCAGAATTTCCTGAACCACTCTTTTCTCTGCATCTGAAATTATAAGTCAGCTCAGTTGGGATTCTGCTCCCCACCATCCATCACTGAATTTCCTTCTAGGCCATATCCTTTGATTAAATTAAGCCCTGCCCATGTCATGAAAACATCTGGTGTCTCAGCTCTCAGCGCTCAGTTCACAATTTGGAGGTCCCCCAGAAGACTTCTCCTCTCCGGTTCTACAAGCTATTTCCTCCATAATGTGGAAATCTCCAAGGTGAATGATCCATCAGCATTCAGTCCTTCCCATTCCCTGTCCCCTTGGAGGACAAAGAAAAGACAACATTTGGAACTAAAAGGTTCTCAAAATTTTGTTTAGCCTCTTCAGACGGACTCACGGACCATCTACCATTAACTAGACCTACGCAAGAAAAAATCGTGCCATCAGTAAGCCATTCCTAATTTTCAAACAAACTATGCCCATCTCTCCCCACCTCACCAAGTTGAGTCGTTATCTGTCCAAGCTAGACACATAGGAATTATCTTTTCCTCTTTCTTTATCGTTTTCCTTTGATATCTGGTGGTTATTGATTCCATGATAAGTTTTACAGAGTCACTCTTTCCTTATGACTCAGTCTTCTTTTTTTTTTTTTTTTTTTTTTTTTTTTCTTGCTGAAGGTATGTATTTGCTCATTATATGTAGTCATTCTGGAAACATCTTGGAAGAGGCCAGTTGGTGTTTGAAAGATTTACTTTCTGCACTGCTCTCTAATCTTAAGGATGTTAAGGATTGCTCCTTCTGTTGTTTCAGGTTAATATTTATTTGTCATGTCTTAAAGAATTTTAAGAGAATTTTACTTCCCGTAAGATAGAGGTTTTTCAGCATTTCCTGCTGAACTTTTTCTAAACACAATTAAATAGGAAAAGCAGGATTAATTTACGCACACCTTCCTCCACTCTTGCTGCTTTGATTTGTATCATTTTAGTGCCAAAAGCAAGTGCATGGAGTAGAGTTAGCAGCTAGCAGCTCTCAGCGCTACCTACCTGCTCTCCCCATTCCTACGTCTACCTAAAGAGCACATGACTCCCATTGCTGGGAGATGTCAAGACTCGGAAAGGAAGTTGAAAATTATGTAAGAAATGAGCTGAATGACCTCCATTTCCTTGTCTATGGAGTAAATAATTTGCGATTTTCTGAAACTGGGAGCGTATCTTAGAGTTCAAGCAAGCTTGGCAGCGAATGGTCCTAAGGCTCATAAAAATGTGTACACGGGGTTTTACAGACACCGAATCAAATAACTAAAATGAAGCAAAACCAAAACAGAGCCAACACGTGTCTGCTCACAGCATACGGTACCCCAGTCCCAGAACTGCACACACAGTGGTCTATCTTCTACCATGTACTATAAATTCTGTAACGTTAAATAGTTCAGTGGTTAGGCAGGTTGTTTGAGTTGCCTTTATTGACTTTTAGAATATCTCTACGCTCAATTTTGACCACTTCAAAGAAAGATATAGGTTATGGGTTGTGTCCTGGAACTCCAGAACAACCCAGGACCTAGCAAGGACATTGTCCATCGTGTCTCATCTTTTGCATGTTCCTAAGAAGGTTGGGACGGGCACTCAGACAGTAAAAACACTATGAGGATGGAGGTGGGACGGGCAGAAACACACACTCTGGCATGGGGAAAAGAAAAAAGCTAAACTGGAAGATCTTAGCAGTCCACAGATCATTGGGAGTAAGAGGAAATCGGCTCAGACATACACCAACTTTTCCATTTTTATTTCCCTTTCTAGTAAAACATTAACTGATTATCCAAAGCCCCCCCCCCACCCCCCGTGCCCAACAGTTAGTGGAAGGAGGAGTCCCAACTAGGATAAGAACATGAGGCCATTAAGTCCACTGCCCACTGGACGTGTGCCTAGCTCACAAACCCTCACCACTAGGATCCTCTGGGTGCACTCGTGATCTCCTACTTTTTTTTTTTTCCTCAAAACATTTACCAGAATAAACTTTTAAAAAATAAGCCATATAATAAAGCACTTTCACTCCTCTCCTCAAATCACCCAGTGGAACTCAATATCACAAAGAGAAAAAGCCAAGGTCCTTATGGTAGCCTCCAGGGTCATCCACCATCAGAGGAGCCTACACCTTCACTTAACCCTTCCTCTGACCCTAACACCAGTCATCTCAGATCTTGCCTCCCCCAGGACCCCTTTGTCACTCCATTCCAACCATGTGGGGCTCCCTTCTGCCTCAGTGCCTTTACACTCTTCATTTTCCTGCTATTCCCCCAGATGTTGCTGTGACTTGTTCTCTCCCTTCCTTTAAGTCAAATATTACCTTCCCAGTGAGGCCTTGCTGACCATCTTATCTAAACTTAGAAAATATGATTCCCCAAACTCCTTATCTCCTCCATCCAACTCTGCTTTTCCTACATCTTCCTTATCACATTCTTACATCTTGTAGAATATGATTTTTTTGTCTCCTTCGCCAGAATGTAAGTTCTACAAAGCGAAGAGGTTTTCTCCTTTCGCTCACTGCTGAATGCCTGCATCAAAAATAATGCTTAGTACACAGAAAGACTCAAGAACTATTTATAAAACAAATGGGTAAAACAGAGAGACAATCAACACTTTCTTCACACTTCGTGTCGTCACTGACTGGCTTTCTTATCTTAGACAGGTAACTGATATCTTACCTAACTAACTAGCTTTCTGACTTTAACGAAGTAATTACTCTGAGCCATTGTTTTCTCATTTGAAGATAAATGTTAGTCCCTATGGGAATCACCGGAGATAATATATTATAAAAGCACTCCAAAAAGTATTAAATGCTGTATAACTTAAAGTTGTGATTAGAAAACTTACTGATCTAGTTAGCAACTTCTCATAAATGAACAATAGAGCTCATCCAAAAGAAATAACATATATCTGTATATAAATAAATACAGATACCATATCTATATCTGTACCTATCTACATTCATGTATCTGTACATCTATGTATTGTATCTATCTATATGGAGAGAGAGAGAGACTTCATCCATGATGAAGTTGGAGAATAGATTTGTGTAATGACCATTGTTCGCCCAATTAGGAAGTTAATAAAGAAATGGAAAGAAATGAAATAAAACAAGTACAAAGCACAATACTATACTTAATTAAGGTTCTCTCTTTTAATTTAGTGACTGCAATTATTATGGCTTCCTGTTGTAAAACAAATTATTTGGCAGAACGCAAGTTCCTTGGGGACCAGGAATTTTGAAACGTTCATCAGTATATCCCCTGGGTCTAATAGAGAGTTGTTTGCTCAATGCTTGAGCAAATGAGTAACTAGCAGAAGCAACGAAAAACTGCAGCAGAAAAACAGGGCAATTGCACAATAAGGACTGGCTGGGACCAGAAGTTGAATTGCATATCAAAAGGCCGTCTCTTTCTTGACTTGTGACGTTAAGGATGAGTGGGCATTTTTGAAAAGGTACATGATGTTTCCGTTGCAGTTGAGCACAAGTCACCATGGGCTCAGGGTGTTCTAGACACAGAAAGCCAAGAGTGGGTGGGAGAGAAGTGGGGAGGGGTGGGGGGCAGTAATAAACCATCAGGGTGCTTCATAATTACGGTTTGATCCAGCAAATCCTAAGGGTTGGTATTTCATTGCCTACTTAATCATATAAAAATCCTCACGGGCATTCGACCTGACCTGCTCAACCTGAACTTTAAGTCACAAAAGAGAAAAGGGGGGGGGGGGGGAGGGTTGTAGAATGAGAAACTTCATATGGCTGCCTTTAAAAATAAAACCAAACAAAAATAAAGACTACTTAAAATTCACCTACCAATATTGACATTTCTAAAACAAAACAAAACAAAACAACTCAGCTTTAAAGCGACGGGATAGAGGGCAGAAGTGAGACCAGTATTCTCTTTTGATCTTTGCACGGCCCCAACTTTATTTTAATAATGTGTCCAAAGACTGATTCAACCTCTCTCTCACTTTAATAAAGGTTCACTAGTGGATTAGGAGAGATTTGAAACTGAGCCCAGCGGAGTCAGCAGAGACAAGTTCCAAACAGCCACTCAGCGCATTCTGAAAAGTACCGAGCTAGCAACCTGGAAAGGATCCACCAGTAAAATTTGGTTGTACTTGTGGATGTGGAGCCCCACTGGACTGACAAAACGTCCACTTCTAGATGGGCACGAGGGGCAGCGGTACCCGAAATGAACAAAGCAAAGATCATTGTGCTCAATGGGAGTCCATTCCAACATTAACACGGCCCATCAGCATGGAAAATAACAAAGGGGAAGACTGACAGTCCAGCGTATGTTATGATGATGACAAGAAGCATGAAGGCCATCTATAGACCGGGAAGAGAGAACTCACCAAGAGCCCAACCCTGCTGGCATGCTCATCTCAGACATCTAGCCTCCACAACTGTGAGAAATAAACCTTTGTTGTTGAAGCCACCCAATCTGTAATTTGTTGAATCGGCCCACGCTCAGGCAGATAGATACGTGGACAGACGGACAGACGGACAGACGGACAGACAAATTTTTTTTCCAGGCATGCCTCTTTACCCCCAAACACTTCAGAGTGTACTTCCCAGGTGAAGGCATATTCCCTCACGTGACCACTGTACAGTTAATCAACTTCCTAAGTTTAGACCCATACGACAGTTTTACAGAACCTGCCAACTCTAATCTAATTTTGTTGGTCGACCTCATAATGTCTTTATGGCGATTTTTCCCTCCAGGTCAGAACTGGGGCGCCTTCGTTGTTGTTGCTTACGTATTACGCCAAGTCTTTGGTGAACGCACGGACATCCCTTGTCAGGACGTGTAAGAACAGCCCTTGTAATCTCTCCCATATCTACCCTCTGTTTCATTCTTGTCCCTCCTTTTTGTCACAGGACTCGAACAGAGAAGGCAATGATGACCTTAGACCCAGGCAAACTGGGCTCCCGTCTGAGTTCCTGTGCTTCAAGGGATCTTAAGCTCCCTGTGCATTCCACGAAATTCTCTAAGACTCCCTGCTCCCACCCCTCTGGTGCTGGGGCCTGGCTGCGCAGGTTCCCTGAGCTTGGATGGGGGCCAGCATGCGATCGGTCTTCATCTGGACCCTTTAGCGTTCTCTCCAACCCTCTACCTTGTGCTGGGGAGCAGGTTGGGGGACCCGATGCCCTGAAGAGCTTCCAGACTTGTGCCTGTGGGGTCCTCCAGGGGCTGGGGCCCTCTGGGGCCCTGGGGCTGGGCTCCAGTTCCAGAAAAGCAGCCTGGCAAGATGCTTGATTCTGCTGACGGGCCCAGGATTGTTTCCATGGGGTGGCGTGAGACCGGGCTGCTGGAGTGGCGCTAACACCCTGAGACTGATGATCCTCATTCGCTTGGATAGGGGAAGAGCTCAGGACCCTGCGCCCCAACAGCCCACAGCCGACCCCCGAGTCTGAGCTGCATCTGTGGTCTCTTGCATCCTCGGCCACCCATCGTGCCCCCTGGGGATGCTGCCTGTGGCCTACAGCACCCGAAATAGCAAGTGTCATTTACCCTGTGCATCCCCCTCCCCCACTGCTGGCACCCCATCCCTCTGCAGGCTCGCACCGCATGTGATACCGTCCTCGGAGGTGACCCCACCTCTCTCCTCCAAGGGCTTTCGACACTGTTGCTCTGCAACATCATTAGGCCTTTCCCTTCACGTCCGCTCTTGCCTCCGTTGACGTGGTGACTTTGTGCTCTCCCATATGAAGCTGAGTCAAACAAGGGTCAGGGATTCCTCGCATGAATAGGATCACTGTTCTGGCTCTACCTACAGATCCCTCCCCTCCCCACCACACTGGTGACGGTGAGCAGAAACCAGGGGTGCAGTCGACGCTGAAAAAGATCACATTTTAGGAATGCTGTGATTATAGCCTGAGAAGTTCAAGGGAAGAGGCAGATGGAAACTGTGTTGTTCTATATTTATGCCATGAAATTCCGAACGATAAATTTAACATGCCCATAAAATAAATTATTGCTCACGTTTCCCTGTATACTCTGTGCATTTGTGGTCACCTTCAAAGAAGCCCAGGCACGACAGTTGAAAGCCATCGGAAGCTACTCACAGGACAGCAAAATGGATGGTGCAGCACCATGAATAACGATGTAACCAGCACGAAACAAATGGCATTAGGGCCTTTCGGAGCCCAGAACAGCTGCATTGTTTCAATCCAGACAGGTTCTGACGAGCTACAGGACTTGAATAATAACAGTGTCGTTACCTTTTTCTCACAGTGGGAGATGTGAAATTACTCGGTAACAGCACATTTGACAACAAAGAATATGAAGCGGTGATTCCTGCACCTAAACCGAAAGAAACGATACCTGAATAGTATGAAGAATCAAGGGCTCCGATCAGGCAATGAACAAATACGCTGGCGTCTCTTCTCAATCATTCTATATCGTTAACGATAAATCAACGTGCTTCATAAGTGTTCGTGAATTTTTCAAAGTATTTTTCAATGAAGATGATTCTATACACAAGAGCTCCACCAAAAAAAAATTTTTTTAGGCGGCATCCCACACGCTCTAGGGGCGGCCTTGAAGCCAGAGGTGGGGTGTAGGCAACCATTACGTCCCAGGCCTAAAAAGCACATCACAGAGGATAATATCACAGTGATGACTCTGAGTTTTTCTTCTTTTCAGTTTATTTTACTGATTTATGTAATGTTTATTTGTTTTTGACAAAGAGAGACACAGAGCGCAACCAGAGAGGGGCAGGGAGAGAGGGAGACACAGAACCCAAAGGAGGCTCCAGGCTCTGAGCCGTCAGCCCAGAGCCCGAGGGGGAGCTCAACCCCACAAACCGTGAGATGGTGACCTGAGCTGAAGTCGGATGCTTAACCCACTGAGCCACCCAGGTACCCCAACTCCGAGTTTTTCTGATGGCTTGGCCAATTTCCACTTCTTTTTAAGAATCACGGGAGATAGAAAAATTACAATGGAAGCATTTGCCTGCCACGAAGTCTTAGGTTTCTGTAGGAGACGGAAATGCCAGTTGAAGCTTGAGGCCAACACAGGAGGGACTCTGGCTTCAGCTTCAAAGGCCACATTAAATTCTCCTTGACCAAAGAAGAAAGAATAGGGGAAATATGGCTTTGCAGTTGTCCAACTTGAGGAAATCGCATATGAGGGACAGGCTACCAATCTCACTAGAGAATGAAATGTGCGTTATAACATTACAGCAAGCTAAGGACTATAAGTACAATCGCCATGAAAAAGGTTTCCCTGGCAATGTCTAGGGAATCACAGTGGTTTTATTCACCATTAAAGCAAAACTTGGAGAAGTCCATCCGGTCGAGTGCTAGTTCCCGCCCGTTGGCAACTGCCTCCTTTTCCCTCCACTCCATTTGCATCTACACAGATGACATATTCCTTGGGCACAGAGTCCACTGAAATGAGAAGTCAGCCGAAGGCAGGATGACTCTTCCTCACCCACAACAACCCTTGCACACTCAGAAATGCTAGCCTGTACATGGATTCTTCCACCATTGGCTTCAAGTTACGCCCTTCTTTGCTTGGTCACAATTACGCCAGTTAGTATCTCCACTCATTTCCCCGAAGAGTGGAGAGAAATGCACAACCCCAGAGCAGCAGGTATGTGACCCAACTGCTACTTCCTTTCTTTCAGAGTCCTTTGCCAAGATCGGACTACACTAGCTGTGTTCCTATCCCCTCGGGAAAAATCCCAGGAGCAAAGAAGATCAACTTTGCAACAGAACTCTAATCTCAGCCATGACTGGGAGCCACAAATAATTCCCCCCGAAAGGTATATGCAATGATTCCAACATTTAGAAAAGCCCCGTGGTGTTATCTTTCCTTTATTTAGTAAAGCCTACTCTCCTCGAGGGTTACTAATCTCTTTAGGTCTGTCCCTACGTTGGTGGTGAAAACCTGACAGATGATGCGACTGCTTTGGGCACACTTCAGACACGACAGAGCGAAGAAAAAAATTAAAGAAAATTAGGAGTATGGGGCAAGGAAACTGTTGGTGGGAGAGAGGAAAAGTAAAACTAGAAGAAAAAGAGAAGCATCTGATAGGAGGCTATGGGGCATCACCAGCAATGGCCCATCCATCAGTTAGAGGCCACTGAGGCATGGTTATCTGCAAGGCATCACACACACACACACACACACACACACACACACACATATAACACATATACATATATAAATGTAATATGTATATAATGAGAGGGGTTATGTCTATGTATTTAAAGGTACAGGCTGTGTCGTGAAATTGAATTCGCTAAAGAGGACTGCCTGTCTTGCTCAACACATACGTGAAATGTCAAGTCCAATTGTTACGAATGAGTACTATTTTCCCCTCTTGCTTTTCATCATCCCCCCTTTAAATAACAGTGCAGTCTGTGATGCAATGAAACTGAAGCCTGAGATCCCCTAGCACAATATCCATTGTTCCAGCAATTTGAGTACAATAATAATTGTGCCAAATGTCGCAACACAGACGCCACACAGGAGACTCTGAATGCAGCGTTGCCGTTTGGCCTTCGCAAAAGCTTCAGTACACGAGCTTTCCTTGCTTCCATCATTTTTCTGAAATTTGTAATAGCTGCCATTTAGTGAGTGTTTATGACGCCCCAGCATATTGTAAGGTACTTTAAATGTAGTAATTTATGAAAACTTTGCGACAGTCCTACTCTCACTTTGCAGACGAAGAGACCCAAGTGTCACAGCTCGTAAATGATGAAGCGCAGGGTGTATTCAAAGAGACTTTTGAACTCTCAGACACCTGAAAACATTAAATAAATCAGCATTATCTAGAAAAAAAAACCTGACTTCTTGATTTGCTTCTATTTACAACCTCAGCAATTAATGTCGTTCATCCACGAAACAACTTCTCCACTCTCCTGATTTTTAGAGTACTCTGTCCCCCTGTGTAGGGGCCAAAGGCAGGCCACCCCAAGATGGGCCACCTTGGCATAACATTGTTTTGAATTAAAAACCATCAAAACCCAGTGGATGCAGGAAAAGCTCTTAACCTGCCCCTAAACTAACTGCCTGCTTTCACCAGGAAGAGAGCTCTTAACAGAGACTTCCCTCTACCTAAGAAACTGATTTGCATAATAGGCCAAACTTTGCTTTCCAAACACCTCCTCTCTCACTTCCCCACTAAACACCTTTCTCTGATTTGTATCCTTAGACTTCCACCCCTCCCTTAGCTCACATAGGCTTTGTGTTGCCTCACTGCCTTTGGAATTTCCATGTCTGTGTGGATTTCCCCGTGTGGACTCTGTCTCATGTCAATTTGATTCTTAGTTCAGCTAGAAGGACGTTGAAAGGCAGAGTGAATTCTTCTTCCCTGACACCTGGATCTGGAAAAAGCTGCATATCCGTCCAGGAAGTAAATAACTTGCAGAATCTATTCACACTGTCACAGATAACTTCGTGATTGTTAAGAATCCACAATATCCTCAGAACTGGGCAGAATGGAAAAGAATTTGTTTTTCCTGTGCCATCTTCTAAAAAAGACAGAGTGCCCCAAAGAAAAATCAGCAAAATTTTCTTCCACATGTGTCAGGTGGCAAATCAAACACTGAGGTATGTCTATCTCGACATGCGGTGTTTCATTTTTCATCTTGGACCCCAAAACGAAAGCCAGCAGAAGAGACCATTCCCTAAGCCAAGTAGCCCCATGCTACTTTTATAGAGGGGCGGGTGGGGGGTGGGGTGCCGTATCTAATCAATTCTGGGAAACATAATGGAAACTAATCCCACAAAATGGTACCTCTGGGTCAGCATCACTTTTCCATCTCACAATCTTTAATTACCTAGGTAACTCATGCTTTTATAATATAATTATGTGCTAATGTCACATTTGCGCACAAACTTCACCCAGGCAGTAAAATGGGCATAAATCAATTATAGCAGCCTGAAAAACCAAAGACCTAGCTCTTAGGTAACTACCCCTATGCTTATGTAGAAACGTTTCCCCTCCCTTTTCAGTTTGTCTCCAAGGCTAATAGTCTACGTCCAAAAAAAATGGACCATCCCGTCATTTCCATGCCCGTTGTTATTGCTAAGGAGAGCTCTAAGTCTGCACAGTAGTGTTCAAATAAATGTGGAAATATTTCAACATTAATAATCAACCTTTGGTAGGGTTTTGAGTTTGCGAAGCACTGCTTCCCATGTTCTTCTCCAACACAACCCTCCAGACAACACTGTGAAAGTTCAAGCCACGTGATCACCAACACTTTCCGCATATGAAAATTCAGAGCTGAGAGAGAGGAGACAACAGACGACATTGGTCAAGGGCTAGGAGATCCCAACCTTAAGACCCAAACCCAGGTTCTCTGAGGCTGAAATGATTAGCAAAATCCACTTTGCCACGAATCGGTCCATACTCACACAAATTTTATTAAACAGAAGTGCGGAAAATATTCCAAGGGCGGACTGTAAGTGTTCCCCTGAGATACTTTCTATATAAATCCAAGCTACCCCACAGCTTACCATCACATAAAAGACAAAAGCGCCAAACCAGACTCGAGACGAAAACCAACAGAGCTGTTTTTACTGGCCACATGTATAAAAGGCAAGAGGAGGAAAAAAGGCAGATCAAATGACAAAGAACTTTCTAAATCTGTCGCTTAGTAACATATTGCCAAATTCTTGGTGTTTTTATCCCAAGAAGTTTAAATTCTGCTTTCCACTATTGAAGGCTTCATACCTTCTGTCTGTCTGTCTCTCTCTCCCTCTCTCTCCTACCTTTTTTGGGCATGATGGGAGAATGATCGTCTTGTTGATTACCATATATATATATACATATATATATATATGTATATATATATATATGTGTGTATATATATGTATATATATATATATATATATAATTCAGAAGAGTAAAGAGAACTGTTTTCTTTGACATTTTCTGTTTTCCTCCTATTTTTACCAATTTTCGAGGGATGACATCGTCTCATGAAGACGCAGAGCCCTGCAGAGCCAGATAAAACACAAAGGACATGACTTCTGCCTGGAGAGATGCATATACACACACAAAAACCCACCCGGAGCTTCTTCCCTCTCTGTATCTGCATTTCAAGCCACCTATAAAACATTTGTGGGCGGCTGGCTGTTCACTCCAAAACCATATTTAACCTCCTGAAGTCACATTTAGCTGACAGAGCTTTGGCGTCTGTTGCCTAGAAAACAGATCAATATACTCTCTATTTTGAAGGGCATCAAACTCTCCCCGTCAGGAGCCGGAAGGCTGTGGGGCCAGAGGCAGCCGGCAGGGATCAAGCTTCCCTGAGCTGGCCCCCCTCCCCAACCCTGATGGAACAGAACTTTTCTGAGGCTCCCTCCCCCTCCCCCACCGCCCCCCCCCACACTGCTCCCCTGGCAGAGGCCGGAGATGGGGTGCTTTTGCTGGGTAGTCAGAAATCATCAACCTGACCAAGAAATCATGGCCAAAGTCCAAACATATCACAGTTTACGGGTGGTCAGAGCAATCCCAGCAGTACCCCCCATGGTTAAAGCTCTGGGGGTTCTGAAATGTCAGCAGGTAGAACCCTTCAGCAACTGCTCACTCCTGTGCCATCTAAATCCTCGAACACACCGTCGGGCAAGATTACAGGAGATTCTCCCCTGCCAGAGTATGTGCTTCCGAAACAGTAATAATAAACTGTTCAAATAATAAACACGGAGGCGTCTGGGTGGCTTAGCCGGTTAAGCGTGGGACTTCAGCTCAGGTCACGATCTTACTGTTCCTGAGTTCAAGCCCCACATAGGGCTGTCTCTCTCTCTCAAATATAAATAAAGATTGAAAAAAAAAAGAAAACTAGTGCTCGCTTTGGCAGCACATACACTAAAAAGTTAAAAGTAAAATAATAAACAGACATCTTATCAGAAAAAAATAAGATGCTTAAAACTCACCTCTAACTCAACATTCTTCCTAGTTATAGCTGTATCTCGAATAGCACGTACAAATGAAAAGTATCTTGCTTCTGTTTAAATGGAGGCATTGCAATCCAAGACCGAGATGCTTCCACGTACCGCCAAAAAAATGAACTCCAGTTGATTTTAAAGGATCTCGCTGTGAAATCTGAGTAGATTTCGTCAGGGCCTTCGGATGTGTTTCTAAGTTGCGTGTCCCAAAGGCCATGCCATACACAACCATGAGTAAAATGACCATGTGTGAGGAAAATGTACAATCATCGCACACTGTTAGGGACTGAATTGTGTCCCCCAAACGTCGTATGTTAAAGCCCTAACCCTTGGTTCCTCAGAATGTGACTATATTTAGACACAGGGACTTTAAAAAAGTAAGGAGAAATGGGGTCATATGGGTGCTTCCTAATCCCATCTGACTGGTGTCCTTAAAAGAGGAGATTAGTACCCAGACACCCGTGGAGGAAAGATCGTGTGAAACACAGAGAGGAGGAGGCCATCTACACGCCGAGGAGAGAGGCCTCAGAAGAAACTTCGCTGACGACGCCTTGATCTCAAGTATCTAGCATCTAAAAATGTGGAAAAATTAAATTCTGTTGTTTAAGCCACTCTGTTTGTGGCATTTGTTAAGGCAGCCCTGACAAATTAATAGCATACACTGGAATCTGAATCTTTTTCTTAGAGTGAACATGCTGTCTCAATTCTAGAAACTTCTTCAGTAGAGTTGAAAAGCAATCCAACAAACTAAATTTCTCATATAAATAAAACACACCACATCCCACTTCTAATTCATCAAAAATGCTCTAGAACTTACCTTCAAACACCATTTAGTACCTCACCACACCCATTGCTGCAATACTAATCCAAGCCATTATCTCTCACCTAGATTATAAACTCTCTATGGCTCTGATATAGTCCCCCCAAAAACATACTCAAAACACATGACCCTTTGAAAACATGTCAGATCACATCAGGCTTCTGTCCAATACCCTGCAATGACTCCCTAATTCCTTCCAAGGAAAAGCCAAAGCCCCTGTAAATGGTCACCATGACCTACTTGAGGTGACCCCAATTAGAGTTCTCCCTCATGCCCGTGATCTAGCACAGTGGATGCCCTCAGCCACACTTTTGCTCTAACTTCTCCACAGGAAGCCTCTCCTCCGGGTATCTGCAGAACTAAATCCCTCACCTCCTTCAACTTTTTGCTCAGACTACCTGGGTTCCATGAAGCCTTCCCAGACCACCCTATTCAAAATTAGAACTACTTTTGTCTTCTCTCCTCCACTATCCTACTCTACTGTTTCCCCTTTCTATAGGTTTAGTGTCTTCTGCAATATCATAGACATTACTAATGGAATTAGTTCATTTGGTTCACTCATATATTTCAAATTCCCTGAAACCATGCCTGATCCATAGTAGGGGCTCAATAAATATTTGATTAATGAATGTTGAATGAACGATTAATTAGATATAGAAGCTAGAATTTTCTTTTCAAGCTCTATAACTTTTCAAACATTCTCCAATTGAGACACCCTTACCAATACAATCCATTGTGAATGTTAAAAATTTCCTTTTTTGTTTTTTACTTGCATTCTTCATATTGATTTACTTCTCCAAGAAAATCCTGAAAGGAATAAAAGAAATTTCAATCGTTGTCTTTCCACTGGACTTTTTGGGAAGACAAAATGGACAATAGGCCCCTAAAGCATGTGAACTTAAAATTTTTCAGGGACGCCTGGGCTAAGTCTGTTAAGTGTCCAACTCTTGATTTTGGCTCAGGTCGTGATCTCATGGTTCGTGAGATCAAGCCCCCAGCGGGGCTCTGTGCTGACAGTGTGGAGCCTGTTTGGGAGTCTCTCTCTGCCCCTGCCCCGCTCAAACACGACCGCTCTTTTGTGCTCGCTCTCTCAAAACAGACCAAATTAAGCTTTTTTTTTTTTTTTTTTTCTATTGTGCATGAATCCTTGTGTATGTGTATGTGCATGCGTCGCTTGAATGGTCTCATAAGTTGTGACAGCAAGTCAGGGAAAGACAAGTGAGAGATCCAAATTTCAACTGGATATCATCTCAAACATCCATCAAATATATAAAGTATTAATACTATAAAAGAAAACAAAATCACATCAAGATTTAAAAGATTTTATCACTTAATAGAATTTACACTTTTAAATACCTTGAGATTCCATCAAGTTCAATGGTCTGAAGAAACTGAAGGAAAATATGTTTATAGACCTTATGAGCCAAAGAAACGTAAAGTTCCATCAAGTGATCAACCTGGATCGAATCTAAAGACTTCTGTGAATCAAGAGAAGAATTAGGGCATGGATATACGACTTGACGCCAGAGGTGTAGGCTCTAGGACCAAAGAGACCTACCCTTTTGAAGTTTTAAAGCCCATGACATAAGAAATGTAACATAGGGTCCCATGGGCCACTTGTAGGAAGGAAAGGTTTGCAGGTATTAACTGGAAAACATGAATTTTAACAACGTGAATTTGAAAATACCAGTATTACTATAAAAACATGAAAAGAGGAGTAAAATAGCAGTCCTCAGACTTGAGCCCGCAGCAAATTTACATGAGGGCTTGCTATAATACAGATTTCTGGGCCTCGCCTCTGGTCTCCCATTCAGTAAGTCCTGGGTACAGCTGCAGAATCTGCATTTCTGATAAGCTCCCGGGTGATGTTGATGCTACTGGTCCAGGGATCACACTTTGAGAACCGGCGGAATAAGCAATTAAGATAGTTTTGTGTTCAATTAACTTGGAAAATGGGAATCATAAATTGTCTTGAGTTGTGAAGGAAAAGGTACCTGTTGTTGGTACCTGTTTGTAAAGGCGGCCTTCTCTACTCCCATAAAGGAGTATTCCTCTACAAAGGATGTTCCAAATTCCCAAGCCCGTTGGGTAAAGGCCATCACCTCCCTTGAGGGTAGGAAGGCATCCATGCCAACACCTTCCCCTTTCCTATTGCTGAGGCATCCTCTTTACAAAGTGGCTGCTGAACAGGACATGTGTTAGAAGTAAACCGTGGCGAACAGGTTCCTGGCTGGTTGCAGAGAGTCAGATTCTAGCAACATTCCTGGTTTGAGACAAAACATTCCGGTCCTTACTGGATGATTCCCATCCTAGAAGAGATGTTGGCCCAGAGAAAGCTACGCTGGAGGTGTTCAGAGGCAAAAGAAGCCGGCTTCGGGCCCCTGAAATTCTGGCTGCTTTGCATGTGGGGGGGGCTTGGGACCCTGGTCCTGTATGGCTACAGCTGGCTGTCCATCTGTGTGGCCTCAGTGCAATTTGTGGATAGGGTAATGGGGCAATAGGAAGGCCAAACCTAAGTGACTCTGTTTTCTTTCTTCTTCTTCTTCTTCTTCTTCTTCTTCTTCTTCTTCTTCTCCTTCCTTCTTTTTTTTTTTTTTTTTTTTTTTTTTTTCTCCAGCTACCGATGGTTGACAAAGAGATTAAGGGCAGAAAATTGTAGACTTCCCTTTCAATCCGAGCAGCAATGCATACAGAGAAAAAGGTATTTTATGACAACTACAGATAGCTATCAGATAATCATACTCACTTAACTTGAACAATGAGCCTGCCATATTTACTATGGGATTCCCAAGTAGTTGCCCTTCCTTGCTTGTCCTTCTTAGGTCCTTCTTTTCTTCTAATAAAGTTTATTGTTTAGCGTTAAGGAAGGAAGGAAATACGAAATACTGAGATTTATATTATTTACTCTCTAAGTAAATTTTTAATTAAAAAAATTAATCTAATATTCTGTTTAGTAGCTAATATTTTGGGGAAGTAGAAAAACAAAGAATATCATTACCATAATCCTGGAAAAATTATGAGGCATATTCCAATAATTTACTTCTTTTATAGGTAATCTAGCTTCTGTGTAAAGCTTGATTTTTTTTTTAAGATAAACATGCCTGGTAATCAATCTCTGAATTAAGCAGAGAATAATGAGCTTCTGTGTCTACAAAAGGTGCTCAACCAAGTCTTCAACATAAGCAAGGGTTTTCCAAGGAAATAGTTATGAAAATAAGAGCCAGTGCTGAAAAAATGGCCAGCCAGATTACTGAAGGCGACCCTGATCTCAGATAGCTTTTGTATTGTCCTATTCTGTGTTGTCCGTTTTTAATTTAGCCAACACGGGATTCTGGAAATGGCAGGGATAGCCCTCACGCTGAATCACGGATTAATCCATCTGACCACAAAGGACCCGAGGGTGAGAGACATTTGCCGCCTTGCTCAGAGTGACACAGCAGGTTTGTATAACAGCCAGAGCTCTGAACTCCTATCTAGGTTCCTTCCTGAATTTGCAAAGTATGTCCCATTCCTGAGGATAGATAACCCGTGAATGTTTGCCGCTGTAGAACCTGCCTCTCAACCACCTCGGTAACCAGCTCTTTCCTCATTAAGAGAAAAGTGGGCTGGAGGAAGAGCATGGAAGGAAGATTTCTACCAGTCTGTCTCCAGTTCCCAGGGCAGAAAAGCCTGTATTGTTTTATCATTATTTTCTAGATTTCCAGGCAATAGGTTATAAACTTGATAACGTCAGTGTGCCTTATATTTCAGTAATATCCATGATCCCTCTGTTCCTTTCACCTTTCAAATTGAGTCTTTTCCAGCTACAAACCAAGCGAAATGCCTGAAGCTCTGATCTACCCATACGGCGGGGGGCAGAGGCATATTCCCAGGCAAATTCCCAGCATTTCCATCCAGAGGCGCTGCCAAATGAACATTTAGGGCAGCTCTGAGAGAAAGAGGAGGTCCCAGAAGTACACTCTGCACGCTGAATGGAAAGTTGTGAGAGAAACTCAGCATGCAGCTAGGCGTACAACCTTGGCCTTTCTCCACAAAGCCGTCTTCTCACCTCGCTCTCAGTGCAGAAACCTACAGCTGCCTGTGGGTTCTTTGTGCGAACCTCGGTCTATTTCTTCTCACCCCAAATCAGCTAGTGTTCCAAGATGAAGCCAGAGTCCTTGACCCCCAGTCCACATCAGGTGGCTCATCTGTCCCTCCTGGGAACTGTCCAAGAAGGGAGGCCGGTCTGTGTCACCTCCTACTTAACTCTAGAAGGCTCCATCAGGTCCTTGGTCCCAGAGGGCACCTGGTGACCGGGGTCAGAAATACACGTATCATTCCTTTCTCCTCTCTGTGTCCTTATGGACTAAGAAGTCCTTCCTTTCTTTCATGCGTCTCCGTCATGATCTCCAAGAAGCAGAGGCAAAGACAGCCTTAGACACTGGAGGGATTTTGGGGGGCTGGAAGAAAGGGAGACACTTTGGAAGGATAAAGAGAAGGGGAGAGAGACCAGGGCCATTTTGGCAAGTCCTCAGCCTGAGCTGCAGTTCTCATACCGGAGAAAGACGCGGGCTTTGGGATTTGGTAGGAGGAAGCTCAGCCTACAGCGAGCTCTGAGAACACCTTTTTCCAGCTGACAGTGAGCCCCCCAGGGCAGGGCTTATCCATTAAAAGACACCTACCTTCTGCAGGAATGAACTGCTTCCCCAACCTCCTTCCTGCCGCAGATTTTCTTGAAGGGATTGTGAGCACCACAGCTCACGGCACCACACGCATGCATCTTCTACCTTGTTATTTGGTTAGCTCTGGAATAAAGATCCCCCACGTGAAAGGAAGCAATTCTGCATCTCGAGGAGGAAATAGCATGAACAGTATATGATGCAGGCATACTGGCAGTGCTTTTTAATTTTGCGGCTGAGAAAATGACTCTTGTTGTGAAATAAGAATATCATATTTCTTTCTCACAATTCTTGTATTTTAGGGATAAATGGGGGCTTTAGAAATAGCTGAGTCAGTTTATATATGAGGTCCGATTTCATTTAAACAAGCTTTCTCTCCTACCTCTTAGCCCGTATGTTCTGGAGCAGGGTCCTGATTCTCTCTTCCAGATCCTTTACCCAGACACCAGATATCGAGGTGGTGTGGTCTGATGGTCCAGATAGGCTACCCAGAGGAATTCTAGGGCTGGACTTATGTGGCCACCATTTTAGCAAAGGCTCATATATGGCTTTGATATCTAGTGGATCATTCTGGGTCTCACTTAAATGACCCTCCCTCATAGAATTCTCCATAACTATGCGTATTTTTTTGAGACAAACTGGACTTATCTTTGTCCTGTCTTGCAAATGCTCAGGACACTGTCCCTTCTCTTCCCCTCCTTTTGGAATTAAAATCTACCCTCGTATTGTTCCCCTCTGCATTGCTCTGAGAACAGCTCATATTGGCTCGAGTGCTGCATTTTTTACATAGCCTAGAGTATATATGTTTTCCAAGTACTTTGATCCTCTAAACTGGGCTGCAGTGTTTTTTTTTTTCAAAGCTCGGCAACCTGATTCAAATTGCCTAGAAAGCTTTGAATAGTGGCTTGTTTCTAAGGCACTCTAACACTAAATATGTTCAATACTCCATAATGAACACTGGAAAGCCTGTTCTTGCTTTTTTTGGCACAGGATAACTGGAACAATCAGATCATGTATTCAGTTGGCATTGCATCAGAACAGATCTGCTTCTTTAGCCTAGAAAGAAAAGAGGAATATCATACTAATTGACCTGAAAGCTAGAACATGTGTTCGTTTCCTGCATTCGATAGCATTCTCATTGTTAATGTAGAGGTCCAGACACCTATTCATAGAATACTACATTTCAGAACAAGGACAAGTCATGACAAAAACCCCCTATCCCTTACTCACGTATCTACTCGTCCAGTTTAGTCTAACATAGCTACTGAACTTTGAACTATGCTCTTTCTTCCTCCAACTTTCACTTGTTCCTGAAGATTTTTAGGTCGTTCAAAAACTGGTGAGTACTTTCTAGTTACTAGTATTTTAGCTTATATTATAATGTAAGTTCCGTGAGAGTCAGGACTTGGCTTTGTTTATTACTGTTCCTTCCATACTATGGAGAAGTGCTACTTAGCGCCAGAAAACTCATCATCATCATTCCCAGGAGTGACTGCGGTTTGGAGAGCAATCCTAGTCAGATGATACTAGATAATGATAGCTAGCATGTTAATTGAGGGTTTATTATATTGATAGCTTCTCATATCTTTATACACAATATATATATTGTATATAATATATATATGTACATATACATATATATGTATATATATATATACAATTTATATACACAATATATATATATAGATATATAGATATATAGATATATAGATATACACAATTGATTCTCATTATCCACAGTTCTTAGATTCTATAAAGTCACCACAAACACCAAATTAGCAAATACTGAACCACGGCTCCTGGAGGAAATAGGGCTTTAAGTTCCTTCAAGCATCGGCTCACATTTTCATCAACTGGTCAACACACAACCTTGTTTCTGTTTAATATATGTCATTGATTCAGGGGTGCCTGCGTGCCTCAGTCTGTGAAGCGTCCAACTCTTGATTTCGACTCAGGTCATGATTTCACTGTTAGCGAGTTCAAGCCCCTCACCAGGCTCTGTGCCGACAGCACAGGGCCTGCTTGGGATTCTCTCTCTTCTCTCTCTCTCTTCCCCTCCCTCTCCTTCTCATTCTCCTTCAAAAATAAATAAATAAACATTAATACATATGTATATATATATATGTATGTATGTATGTATATATCATTGATTCATTAACATTAAACTCAGCCCACAGCACTGTAAACAAAGTATATTTAACATGTTTTTTTTTTTTCTCCTTAAGGCATATTGCAGCCTCCTTGCACTTAGGAAAGACTTTAGCACTACACTTGGGGACCATTCTAAATAACAAAGTCACCCAAAGCAGCACAGAAGTGTGAAAAATGTGGCATTAAGTATATCGAGAAAAGGATACTTTACATCATGAAAGTTAAAACAAGAAGCCAGAGGGTCACTCTGTCCAAACTCACTGGGAACACGGGTACCAGGTGATCCAAAGGTTCTTCCACTCTGTGCATGTCTGCAAATGGCCACAAAGGTACCATGAGTATTGATGTGGAGGTGACAAATTTGAGCAAGTGGGAAAATTCACGAACACGGAATCCACAAATAATGAGGACTGACTCCACAGGTAAACACACACATACATTTAAATACATGTACACGTGCGTGAGAGCTATGCGTATCTACTTCCTTCCAAAGAGCACAGGCTTCCAGGGTTGCCCCAGCGCTGAAGGCAGTCTCATCTTCACTGGTCGATTCCTGAATGATTTCCTCATGGAGAAGCATCCTGTTATGCTGGAAATACATCAACACAAGATTCGAGAGACTTTGAATTACTGCCTGAATTCTCACATATACTGTTGGACAAGTCGCAGACTTCTAATCCTCAGATCGCTTGCTTTCTGCGAAACTGAGGCCAGAGCACCCTTTGGTCATTATAAACTCACCGAATTGTGGCTACACATACAGGTTCTCTAGACTAAGTTCAGATCCTAATGCTGCCATTCACGAGCTCTGTGAACCTAAATAATTTGGCCTCCTTCAGCTTTCACATCCTCATCTATAAAATAAGGATAATGGTAGTGCTTACATCCTTCAGTTTTTATGAGGAATAAATTGCATAAATGGGTGCAGTAGCCGACACTGAAACAGCCCATACGTGTCAGAGATTCATAATAAAAACAATAACAGTAAGACTCCTGCCTTGGGGAGTAGAGCGGTTCAGAACATCGTCTCTCTCAGACAAGTCTTGGTTGAACAGCATAAAGATCTCTAGATTTCTCGTTTTTCTGTTTCTGTGGCTTCTCAATCCACCCGTTGGATACATTTTCTTTAAATATATTGGTACATTTAATTAACTCAGAGAGTTGAGTCTCACTAGCTTAGGAGTCATTTTTCCCTTAATGAGCATCAATGCAATCTCTGGTCCCTTATAACCCGGTTTTACAGTGTATTGAGAGGGCCTGCTCATTTAAGGCCACATTCTTCAGAGACTAATCATAGTTCCCAGTGTTAGTTATATGCTCTGACTGGAGAATTTCTGTGGTTTCTCTGAGTACATACATAATGCTATGATTAGATCTCAGTTATATGTGTACCAAATATCCACATATAGATCTTTTAAAAAGGTCTAAAAAGAGATAAATCAACTAAGGAAAATGATGGACCAGGCTTTCACCACTAAAAACTGAATAAAAATGTTAAACACACCCATTACTTTACAGACAAAGGCAGGTGAAAATGCATTGTGTCATTATGGGCCTTTATTCAGTATCTGATTTCTATAAAGATTTAAACACCTGTATAGCAACCACGAGCAAGCAAAAATTAGAATGTTGGTAATAAACTGAGCCCCATACCCCTGAGCCCCTTCCCACTCAACAAGACCGCGAAATATGCAAAAGGTTAATATAAATTATCCTCTTATAAAGATCAGGAAAACAAATTTGATGATCAGTAACTTGTCTGAAGTTATAATGAGGTAAACAAACATTCAGTGATAAGGGAAACAGAGGGTAATACAGGGAAATTCATTCCCAGAACTTGTTGGACAAACCATAAGAGAGCAGTCCAGAGGGTTATGAGAGAAATAGGGCTTTAAATAAGAGGAGGGCAAGTCTCCATAATGGGTAACGTATGTTATTACTTCACAGTGTATGTATTTATTTCCCAAATTATAACCATGTGGAAAGACAGCAGAGCCAGGAAAACACTGGGCTTTGAATCGAAAAACCTGGGTTTAAGTATCTGCTATTACTCACTAATCAAATGTGAGACTGGGAATGAGTCAGAAAAATGTTAAAATGTATCAGTTAGAATTCAGCTGCCAGTAGAAGTTTAAGCAATTACCTCACAGATGATGAAACCAGAAGGAAGTAGTTCCAAATTTGGCAACAAAGGTAACGAAGTGATCCTCAGAGAACTAGGTTCATTTCTTTTTCCTATCCTTCCTTCTACCTTTTAAGATCCTTTCTCTATTTTCCATCATCCTAAATAGGATGGCCTTTAGGCCTTGGGTGTTTTGTCTCATAATCCTAACAAAGATGGCTGCCATAGGTCCAACTATCATTTTCCCACATAACCACCTTCAGGGCAGGAAGATAGAAAGGACAGAACCAAGGAGCTCTCCTCTTGCATTTGACGTTTTCCTGGGAAAGCAAAATCTTTCCTAGAGGCTCCCAAGTGGAATTCTAACATCTCATTGGCCAGAACACATCATTCTGTCACATGGTTATCTTCGCAGCAAGGGTAATCATTTTTCAATCCTCAAGAACTTCTCAAGGAAGCAGGGAGAATGATTCAATTGCTTGATACTCAAGTAACAGTGCCCATCAAAGATACATCTTTTCATAAGTGTGATTTAATTGTGTTAATTTATGTAATTATGTTAATTTGCGATCTATACATGTATACATACAGTCACATAAAATAATTGGGATCCTTCTGCCCTTCTGGCAGTTTAGTGGAACAAAGCAGATACGATCAAAGGGAGCTTTCTACCTTTGATCACACAGAAAGAATGCGGTATTTTAAGATTATTTTAAAACTGAACTTGCTAACAAAAAAATTACTCTTAAATGTGCCTTAGACTGGGGCGCCTGGGTGGCTCAGTCGGTTAAGCGTCCGACTTCAGCTCAGGTCACGATCTCACTGTCCGCAAGCTCGAGCCCCGCGTCGGGCTCTGGGCTGATGGCTCGGAGCCTGGAGCCTGCTTCCGATTCTGTGTCTCCTCTCTCTCTGCCCCTCCCCCATTCATGCTCTGTCTCTCTCTGTCTCAAAAATAAATAAACGTTAAAAAAAAAAAATTAAAAAAAATGTGCCTTAGACTTTGTACCTGTGTTTAAAAATAATAAAACTACAAATGTAATAATCATAATTTTAGTCTTACAGGTCTTCACAGAATTTGTAACAGTCACTGGAGTTTTACTAAACCTGCAATTAAAGCCATTTTTAGCTTTATTGTTAAAACTGGTCACATTTTTTCATTGTTACTTTTAAAATTTGTTAGGGGAAATGGATAACCCTTAACCAAAGTAATTTGGGGTGTAACCTGAACTTTTTCTCATTCCAACTCAGACTGCTTGTGGCGGTGAAGGAAATTAATGCAAACTGTCAAAAAGGTACACAGCTAATGAGCTCAATTTCTTCTTGGAATGAGTAAAATTCTCTTCTTCCAAAAGGGAAAAATTATACACCTCTGCCAGGAGTCATAGTGGTATTCAATACCACAACAGGGATTAGCCTAAATAGTGACTAAAGAACATTTGTAAAGAAATATGAGACCCAAAAAGAAAACACAAGAAGATGAGTAAAGACAAATTGTTAGTTGTATGAAACATCTAAGAAATACATAAGAAGAAAACACAACAACCGAACAAAGTAATTCGGGGACAACGAGTGCCATATTCCTCAGGGATCAATGACAATGCTTCTAAAACATCTAATACATTCTAGGATTCAAGAACAGGAAGTAAGTACAGGTTAGATGAAGCAGTGGCTGACAGTGGTTAACAATTAATGGTCACACACAAATATCGATTTATTTATACCTTGCAGTCCACCTTCGTCTTTTAAGATAATATATTATAATGTTGCTCTAAAGAGTGGCTTATTTTTGTTGTTGGCTTTTAAAGGAGAAATGTAAGTTAAGCATTAAAAAAAAAAAAATCTTCCTAACACTCCACACCTACTTGAAAAGAGGAGGTTTCCATGAGAAGAGGGAAAAGTTCCCAATGTATTCCCTTTTGTACCTCCAGCACGGAACACACAACAGCACTCGGTAAATGTGGGTAACTGAGGGAATGCCCTTGAAATCAGGAAATGCAGCTGCACTGTGCTTGAAGGCAAATTGATGGCAGTAAACCTTCCCTGCTAGGACTGGAGATATTAACATGTAATAACACTGCAGATATCTCAGTACTCCAGGAAAGGGGCCAAAGATGTGGCATCATAAGGATCCATTTCTCCAGGGAACAGTCACAGCTCTTTACTCAACGTTTAGTAGCCATTTACTGAGCAACTGACTCACCTGGTATTTTCGGGATCATCATATGGAAAATTCATGGACACTTTTCCCTTAAACTTGGACGTAACTCACCCCTTAACTCTCAAGAGGAATCAACTGCGCCCTCCCCCTCCACCTCCATGTACACAGAATTTACAAGACAGGGAGTCTCCCTGCCACCTTCCTATTTCTCTTCCAAATCACACCTCCCCAACCTGGAAATAAAAACAGCTTAGCCTCATCAAGTTCTTCGTCACATCCCTGCCTCCCTCTGTTAGCGGTTAGCTGCCATCTTTCTTTTCTACCTCTACTCCCAAAAGCACGGTGTATGACATCCATGTCTGATGACAGACGATTGATCTTGTACCTGGTATCGAACACTTAATACCCTTGATCTCTTCCACCGCAAAGATTTTTCTCTCTGAACCCAACTTAGCCACCCCATTTCATGACAACCATAGGGCTTTGTCTTTGCCTCAAAATCTTTGACTTTAATTTGCCTTTGGTTTCCACCACCCCTAGGCGTGAACTTCTTCACTGTTCGGCCCTAGATTTTAGAACCTAGTTTAAACTCTCATCTTGGCTCACAGAGCTCTCTGCAATCCATCCACTGCCTGTTCACCTGCTCCTCTTTCTTCCTTCTTCACGTACGCAAGTAGGCTTTCTTCTTTGCAGGCATCGCAAAAGACTTGCGTTTCCCACGTAGCTTCAAACTTCTTAGGTGGTGGTGTACCTTCCACCCTGCTTTTTCTCCTTTGGTTTACTCCTGCTCAGTCCCCCAAAACCTCTCTGAAAGCAAGTATTGCTGTTAGAACCCTTTCTGTGCCCCACCTGCCGCGTCTCGTTTATTTGTTCTTCCTCCAGATTCCCAGAACATCCTTTGTAAAACTCTAGCCTACAGGTCCTAAGGCAGGGAGCTGGATTTGCTCCCGTATGTAACTGTAACACCTAAGGTGATGTTAGGAAGACAGCTGCTAGTTCAAGCCTTGAGGATGCTTTCCACAAACTGTTGAGAACCGACTCTACAGAAACTGGAAAATAGCACTTAGGTCCACATTTCAATTTTTCCTACAACAGCTTTCTGTTAGTCTGCCAATACCTTTAGCTATTATTCTCCTCTGGATAGAGATTACCTTGTATTCTCTTACGGAAGATAAACACTGCGTTGTTACCGCACCCGTGATGACAGACAATATTTAAAAGTTGAATAAAGTGGATCAAATAAAGCTGAGCTTTCAAGCTGAAAGAGGGAAGGGAAAATGGGAGCAAGCAAACATTCCTATAAGCCTTAAAAGTCCACAAACATAATTATTTCTGTTTCTGGGGGTGGGAAGCGTTCTGCAAACTATCAGGAGGCTCACCACTCGGTTAACATTTTAGTTATCGATCAATTATTCAAAACAAGAAATTTTATCTTGGTGTCTTTTTCACATAAGAAGCAAAACAGGTCTTCAGAATTATCATATGATGATAATATGAGAAAAAAAAGAATTTATCAACATCATCCAACCCACATGTAACTATGTTGCTTTTAAACAGATGTGACCCACAGATATGGGTGACTCTTACCATGGAAACATCAGTACTTTAAAGGAGAATTCTAGGTAGTACATGCAACATGTAGAGTCCTCTCTGCGTCCGGGACCCCCTTTGCAATCACCACCAGTATGCCGGTGGTCAAAAGATTAGAGTTGTAACTTAATCTGCACCATTAACAGTGGAATCCCACGTTAGCTAATTAACCTTCTGGGTGTCGGTTTCCTCACTGGTAAAATGAGAAGCGATTAGATGAGTCACTTTTCAAACATGTTGTTAATGGACAGAACTCCCTTCTTCTCCCCAAAGGAAACCTTACTGAGAATTCTAATACAGAAAAATCTAAAACATAACAGCTTTGGTAGAGGCACGATGAAGCTTCAGCCTTCTTCGCCTTCTGCCTCCACGCACACCCAGAGCTCTGAGACCAGCAGTGGAAAAACTCATAGCCCAGGATGACCTTTTGGGTCTTTTCCAATAACGCGGGCAGGTCCTTGGGTGGTCTGGTAAGTAAGGATAAAACCGGGGCAGGTCTGCTAAGCTGAGCACCCACCTTAGTCACCTTAGAAAATAGCACATTTTTCCTCCCTCTAACTCACGAAGAAGAATGGCAGATTTGTCGGGAAGTGGCCTGGGAGGAATCTGTCTCCATCTCCCCGACTATGACGTCGACTCCTTGCAAGGCATTTCTGACGGCTCACCTGCCCTGCTCCTCCAAAATCTCCCCACCGTGGCCTGAACCCAGGTAACTTCATCCTTTTCCACCCCCAGGCTCTCAACACCTGCAGCAGATGACTCAGATTCAAGAAACCCGGGTTATTGGCACCTGGGGGGTCTCAGATTCCTCAAGGACAATGGGAGGAACCTTACAACAAGTGACCCCAGGGGCCCTTTAGGACCTGAATTTTCTAAATCTCCTTCTCGGTCTTGTTCAGTTAAAATAACCCAGGCTTGGCTTTTGCTCTCACCCACATCCAAAGGTCCAATGCAGATGATACTCAATTTCCTTCACTCTCAATCCCTAAGAAAGCGTGAGAAAGCGGTTTTCAAAACGAGCTCTAAAGTTGGCTCATTTTAACTCTTTGGGGAAAAAAAAAGAGAGAGACAGACAGACAGAAAACTTTACTTGGCTGCTTCTAGCACTTGTTTCAAAATTTGCAAAGGAATGTTCACAGAGCAATTACAGCTGAAAGAAGCTACTAGCCCACAAAATGCCCCCAGTCAGCCGCTGGTGCCACAGGGATCACTATTATTCTTCCACCCTGGGATTCGCTTGTAAAACCCTCACACACACAAATAAACAAATGCCAGAGAGCCGCACACAGAGCTCCCTCTGAGCTCCAGGAATTATCATTTCCGAGATCTTATCTGTCCACCGTCTAAATGTTTATCTGTTCCTCCGACGTGTGGGCAAACCAGGCATGTGCTTTACAAGCCTGTGTTTTAAAAGTAAGAAGCCAAGCGTGGGCTCCGGGGGCCCTAGGTGATCTCCATCCGGCCTCACCGCAGGCCTTCATCCCACGCAGCTTCTCTGGCTCCTTCGAAACCATCTCTGCGTCCAGAGGAAACAGAGACGAGAAGACGGTGAACATCAGATCCTAGACTTCCTGTTCTAGGGAGTTTTTAGTGGTGCCCACTTAGTTAGTAAACAGGTAGGGAGGCGGGCACTCTGCCGCTGAGATGATGAAATAACAGATTCTTACTCCCTGACTTCCCCTTGCTAAAGTGGTGGCTCACCGCGGACTCCTGCGGTGTCCCCGAGGGCATGGGGGAAGGGCCTGCTTGTCAATAATGCGGGAGCCCAGAAGCCCCGGAAATGTGCGCTTGGGGCCAATGTGAAGTGGGGGGGAGGGGAGGGAGTGTGGGATAAGTCACGCGGTAGGTGTATCAGATAAAGGAGCTTTCTCGGAACCTCTGTTCTGCTAAGGATTTTCATGACGTTCCCCAAGCTGACTTTTCTCCTACCTTCCGGGTAGATTTCATACTTAGAAATCCTGAAACAGGAAGGGTAACGAACGCGGGCCTTTCTGTAAAACGGCAGGGGAGGGGGGGCAGAATAAAAGGAAACAGGAGAGCTTTGATCAAGAGTGTGTGTGTGTGTGTGTGTGTGTGCGAGTATGTGTATGTAAAAGTGAGCATGTGTATGAAAGTGTGTGTGAACGTGTGAGTGGATGAGTGTGCCCCTGTGGGTGCATGTGGGCGTGTAGGAGTATGTGTGTGTGTGCACCTGTGTGTATCTGAGCAGGTACCTATACGTGCGTGTGTGTTTCGGGTCGTCTTTATTATTATTCCTTTTGTTCTAAAATGTGTATGTCTCCCTAATTGCCCCCACTGTACTGATAATAATTTCAAGGCCAGGGTCTTTTTCCTTTGACATTTCATTTCCAATCCTTTTATGTCAACATTAAGGTAAAATGTCATTTTACACATCAATTTTCCAGCACTTCGAGGAATCGATGGCTTTATAGAACACAGTCACCGACCACTGAATTTAACCCTTTCGCCAAAACTTTAGCTTTTAGATTAAACACTTCACGTATTGCAAACTTCTTTTACTTCTTTAGTAAAACATACAAGCAAACGTTCCTGATAGCTAGAGATCATAATCACGAGCGAGTATTTTCTCATGCTGTAACCTAATCAGCTCCCCATGGGCCAAGATGCATAGGCGGGTGAGTTTCTACACAGCAAAGTGGTTCAGGTTTCCTTTCACCCAGACCTGGCAATAGCTCTTGGCCACCATCGCAGCCTGCCGTTCTCGGTCAGCCTGCAGGAATCATCGTGTCCACTGTGGGTCTGACACCACCCCTGTACCCCTCCACAGGGCCTTATTTTAGTTTATTTTGCATTGCTTCACTTTATTCGACTTCTGTCCTCTCCTCTGAGCTTCTTCCCCTGCCCTCCTGTTCTTTCGGCTTTGGGGCTGGCTCTCATCTCGGAACATGCTGTCTGGTTCTGCTCAGGTAAGTGACATATATTGAGGTACGTGGGTCATCCGTTCTCTTTTTTTCTCTTTATCCTGGTTCGTTTCGCTGTTGGAAAGGCTTTCTCCTCCTCCCTCGACACCTTCCAACGGCAGGTTTGGTGCCATCGTGAGAAGGGAAGATTGCTCCCCAAATGCCCTCCAGGGGATCCAGACTGCAGTGGTTTCCAAATAAGAGATAAGGAGCTGGCAGTTGGAGAACTTGGGGCTGGAGGCTCTTTCCTGAAAAATTCCCTAACTATAGGGGCACTTGGGTGGCTCAACTGGTAAACCATTCGACTCTTGATTTCAGTTTAAGTCAGGATCTCATCAGTTTATGGGATCGAGCCCCGTGTCGGGCTCTGCACTGACAGCACTGAGCCTGCTTGGAATTCTCTCTCTCCCTCTCTCTCTGCCCCTCCCTGGCTCGTGCTCTCTCTCTCTCTCAAAATAAATGAACATTAAAAAAATACACTAACTACAAAAAGAGATGGAATAGGCACATTTGAGGATCAATTACAATTTTTGCTCTAAAAATGAAATGCCTAATATGAAATATAAGACGTGCACTCAGCCAAATACATGCTATTGAACCTTGAAAGTTGCAACTGGTCCCCAAACTGGTAACCCTCGAGTGAGCAATGATGTACACAGAGTCCGTTCTCCAATGGTCTCTCGTTTGAGGACCAGATGGAATTCACCTCCCTGGTTAGAGACTGCCATCTTTTCCCCCAACCCCACACAAGTTGTAAGTCTTCCTTTAAGGAAGGAACAGTCCAGGGCTATAGCAGCCTTCTTTACCCTCCACAACCCTCAAGCAACCAAAACTGTGCTTGACAAGTTTGTTAAACATGGACAAAAGTGCCAAGTTTTCATTGGCTTATTCAAATGTCCAAGATACCTTCTTAGGGAAATGTTAGTTTCAATTACATTTGAATTGAACTTTAGGGTGGGGGAGGGGGGCGTGCCTCTATGAGTCGTTCATTCATTTCCACATTTCAGTTCCTTCAAATGCTAAACAGACACAAGGGTGGCTCTGTTTCCCTAGATTATCATCAGGTATGCCTAAGAAAGAAGCTGAACAACTTGGGAGAAGTATTAGTATATGAGAATGCCTTTCAAGGAGTTAATTTTCAAAGAACTTTAATGAATATCACCACCCACCACCTCTTTTCTCCACCCCCCCCCCCCCAAGGCCATCACTTAAGTAATTCTTTCATGGAAAGTGAACGTATTCTCATCCCTGGATGAGTCTAGAAGCATTTGCCGTAGCCTGCTAGGTGCCAGGCACAGCTGTCTGTAATCATCCACACCCTCACCCTGCTGGTGTGGTGCACTTTCCCCCGGAAAACGCACAGACGTTTTCAGCTCAACTGCTAAAGAAACAACTACATTTCATTTCACCCTCGAAGGTAATGCTGCTTTACCAGAAAAAAGAAAGGAAGAAAATCAGCTTGCCTCACCTACGATCATACCAGAAGGCACGGCTGAATACTTCAGCTACTGGTTCGACCATTATGAAGTGGGCAGGAACTTGACCACCAACGCTGGCATTGTCTTGTTATCACAACAGTGCCCGTCGGATGGAAAGCTGTCGGGCTTTGACTTTGAAAGACAAGCACCTTCTACAAGGTGAGAAATATGTCCACGTGATCCATACCACGAAACAATCTTACATGAACACTTAGTACAGGTGTCTAATTGTGAAGGGCTTATCATAAAGGAGAAATTACAGATTCCTTCCGGAGTCCGTGACCAAGACAAAGCTTTCTCACCAACCAGGCTCTGAGCCACAAAAGTTGGGTTGTTCAATCCAATTTCAATTATCTACTCTATTAGTTTGGTAAGGGAGCTGTAGCAAAGCACCACCAACTGGGTAGCTTAAAACGATGGAGATTTATTGTCTCACAAGTCTGGAGACAAACTTCAAGATCAAGGTGTTGGCAGAGTTGGTTTCTTCTAAGACAATGAGAAAATATCTGTTCCACACGCCTTTTCCTAATTTCTTTTGTTTGCTGGCAATCTTTGGTGTTGTTGGCTTATAGAAGCCTCGCCCCAATCTCTGCCTTAATCTTCTCATGGCCTTCTCTCTGTATTTGTGTCTCTGTGACCACATTGCCCACTTTTTATGGGCACACCAGTCATAAAGGGTTAGCATCTGCCCACATGACCTACATCTTGCTAATTACATCTGCAAAGATTATTTCCAAATGAGATCACATTCTGAACTTCTGAGGGTTAGGGTTTCGACGCATGAATTGTAGAAGGATAGAACTCAATCCCTAACATCTGCTCTAGGGGGCAGTGGTGCAAACCATGGTGGAAACCTATCTGTCAGCTAGCCACTGACGGTGTGAACTCGCCACACAGTAACTTTGATCTAAAATCAATGAGTTTATTATATTACATACTTAGAATTCAGCCTCATTTCATCTAAAGATGAAAACACACGCCAAACACATGTGCAAATCTCCCTCCTCTTACATCCACCATAATCCTGCATCGGTCAATACGGTTGGACATCTTAGACAAAAGACTCAGGAGTGTCCACATGGCATTGAACACACGTTTGTCCACCAGGACAGAGACAAATAAGAAAGGGTTTGCACACAGGACTTTGAGTATGGTATTTCCTTTCATCGTACATACGAAATACGGGTCCGCCGAGGGTACAATCCTTAGATGAAAAACATTCTTAAAATACGATTTTGAATTCCAAATAACATAAGCAAACATACTCTCTTCCAGGAGGTGGAGCTTAATCCCTCCACTCTGCTGAGCGTGTGTTGAACTTCGTGACTCATTTCCAAAGAAAGAAAAAAAAAAATACCAACTTTACAGAGTAGAAACTTGGTAAGCCTGATCCTAGCCAAATGGTCAAGTTAACATCACCGATGACAAATCACGTGGGCATCATGTAACCTCTGATACTTCGTGACGATAAGGGGAGTTCCTTTCTGTGGTTTTCTGCCCCCCCCCTCTACAACCCAGTCTAATCATGAGAAAAACATCAGACGAACCCAAATTGAGGAACGCTCTATAAAATAACGGACCAACACTCTTCAAAGCTGTCAAGTTAATGAAAAACAAGAAACGACAGGGAAAACTGTCACAGAGCAGAGAGAACTAAGGAGACATAATAATCTAGCATAGCATCGTATCCTGGCTGAGATCCTGGAGCAGAAAGGAGACTTTAGGGAAAGACTGGAGGAATCTGCGTGCAGTCTGGAATTTAGTTAATAGGAATATAGCAATGCTCGTTACTTAGTTTAACAAATACGCCAGAGCAGTGGAAGATAATAGGAGGGGGAAGTGAAGTTGGGGGGAAGGGTATATATGAGACTGTACTATTTTTGTAACTTTTCTGTAAACCGCAAATCAGCCCAAAATAAAAAGTTGACTACAAAAACACATATGTGTCAATATGTGTCATCATGAAGCAGAACATCATGCCTTATTTCCTACAATACTCATGCAGCCTAATATAAAACCATATTTAAAACCCTATATGTAACACACGGCCTGAAACGTAATACATACTTCAAACTTGAACAAAAAGTAATAGAATGCTGGGACACCCGGGGGGCTCGGTCGGTTAAGCATCCAACTCTTGATTTCAGCTCAGGTCATGATCTCACCATTGGTGAAATTGACCCCCACCTCAGACCCTGCGCTGACAGCCCAGAGCCTGCTTGAGATTGTCTCTCCCTCTCTCTCTCTCTGCCCCACCCCGGCTCTCTCGGTCTCTCTGTCTCTCTCTGTCTCTCTCCTCCCTCTCTCAAAAGAAATTAAAAAGGAAAAAGCATGAAAAAGGAAAGTAATGGAATGCTGTTATTTGTTTACCTTATTAAGTCTTAAAAAGTTTCTCGCGTCCCAGAATGTTAAAGGGCCCTGAACCATGTCACATAGGATTTTTCATGGCACTACTCCCTGCTCGTAAAGCTGAAGCTCTTCTCAAGATTTTTCAAAGGGTATGTTCTATCACATGTCAACATTATTCATTCTGAAACAAACGAAAACCATCCTGGTGGGTTTTTAAGTGTGGTTTTCTGCCCCAGATCCTGAGAGGATCCCCCACTGAATGACTTATCAGCTCTGGGAATGGGAACAAGCATCAGAGTTTACATGTGTTTTCTCTTGAATCTCTGGGAGTCAGTTTTCTCATAGTTGTTCAGAATTTAAAGCTCTAGTTGTTTAGATTTAGTAGAACATTTTGTTTACACATATGCAAAGAACACTAAATAAAAATAATTTATTTCAAAGTTCATGGAATTTTTAAAAGAAAGCAAGCAGACATCCACTGTAAAGTCATTGTGGCAACAATTAACATAGCATCCCGCTCGGACCAGAGGGAAACGTAGTTTTTATGTCGAAGAAATGTAGCGACAAAAGCCCTTCTTGGCTAAGCTACCCTATTGCCTGTACCATTACAACATACTTTGAAAAATCTTTCGAGATCGTTTCCACGGGCATTCTAGCCTTTCCTAACCATTCCCGTTGCCCGTTTGGAACCTTGAACTTCCTTCCTGCAACCCACGTCTTCATCCACACCGGTTAACAAAGGAGAAAGGTGCCGGGGTGGCTCAGTCAGCTAAGCGTCTGAGTCTTGATTTCGGCTCAGGTCATGATCTCACAGTTCATGGGATCGAGCCCGGTGCCGGGCTCTGAGATGACAACGCAGAGCCTGCTGGGGAGTCTCTCTCCTCCCTCTCTCTGCCCCTCCCCCACTCGTGCTCTCCGTCTCTCTCTCAAAAATAAATAAACAAAGGGGCGCCTGGGTGGCGCAGTCGGTTAAGCGTCCGACTTCAGCCAGGTCACGATCTCGCGGTCCGTGAGTTCGAGCCCCGCGTCAGGCTCTGGGCCGATGGCTTAGAGCCTGGAGCCTGCTTCCGATTCTGTGTCTCCCTCTCTCTCTGCCCCTCCCCCGTTCATGCTCTGTCTCTCTCTGTCCCAAAAATAAATAAAAAAAAAACGAAAAAAAAAAAAAAAAAAAAAAAAAAAAAAAATAAATAAATAAACATGAAAAACAGTATAACTAAAAAAATAAAAGTTAAATTAAAGAAACAAAGTAGCAAGAGAGCTCTCTTGCACGCCCTTTCCAACACTGGTTTACGTAGAAGCGCCTTAACTGAATAAGGCACTTCTGACCTAGACAAAAATAACGCGCGTTATGGTTCTAGATGTCCCCCTTCCTTCCCAATCAGTATCACCCACACACTTCGATACCCTGGGTATCTCCTGTGTTCCTCCTCACAAAATATCATTTGGGAAAGCAAATATTCGAAAGCACGTTCCTGCTCCATAGCCCTTCACTCATACGATGTCCCTGGAAACACTTCAACACAGACTTCAAACTATTTATCCATGTTACCAGGACCTGCAAACGTTACAGGGTCCAATATAACTGTCTTCTTCCTCCTTCCCCACTACACATCCAACAAATAATTGTTTGTTGAGCACTAACTCTGTTTGAGATTCCATCAACACATAAATGCTAGCGTATAAAAATGGTCAACTTCCTGTTTTCACAGAATTAGGTTTCTTCTCAGAATTCCCTAGGTCTGTGGTAGGCAGACGCATGCCCCTCGCTCCCCCAAGGGTGTCCATGCCCGGACCCTCACAATTTGTGAATGTTTTAGGTTACGTGGCAAGAAGGAATTTTTTTTTATGTTTTTTTTTTATTTATTTATTTTTGAGACAGAGAGAGACAGAGCATGGATAGGGGAGGGGCAGAGAGAGAAAGAGACAAAATCCAGAGCAGGCTCCAGGCTCCGAGCTGTCAGCACAGAGCCCGACGCAGGGCTCGAACTCACAGACCGTGAGATCATGACCTGAGCCGAAGTCGGATGCTCAACCCACTGAGCCACCCAGGCGCCCCTCATGGCAAGAGGGAATTAATATTGCAGGTGAAATGAACATTACTAATCACCTGACCTCAAGATAAAGAGAATATCCTGAATTATCCAGGTGGGCCCAATGTAATCATAAAAGTCCTTAAGTGGGGGAAGAGGGAGGTAGGAAGGTCAAAAACAGATGGCAGTAAGATAAAGACTCAACCAGCTATCACTGGCTTTGAAAGTAGAGGAAGGGGCCATGAACCAAGGGATGCAGACAGCCTCTAGAAGCTGGAAAAGCGAGGAAACAGATTCTCCTCTGGAACTTTCAAGAAAGAACGGGCCCTGCCAACACCTTGCTTTTAGCCCAGTGAGAACCATTCCAGACTTTTGAATTCCAGGGCTGCACGGTAATTAATCTGTGTCATTTTCAGCCACTAAGTTTGTGGTGATTTGCTGTGGAAGTGTTAGAAAATGGATAGACACTAATTATAATCATTATAAAGTTCTATGTTATTCACGGAATTATCTTTTTTTCCTCCAAAATTGATCATTGTATGTTCATCTTTTTTTTTTTTTTTTTAACGTTTATTTACTTTTGAGACAGAGAGAGACAGAGGATGAACGGGGGAGGGTCAGAGAGAGAGAGGGAGACACAGAATCTGAAACAGGCTCCAGGCTCTGACCTGTCAGCACAGAGCCCGATGCGGGGCTTGAACTCACGAGCTGTGAGATCATGACCTGAGCCGAAGTCGGACGCTTAACCGACTGAGCCACCCAGGCGCCCCCATTGTATGTTCATCTTGACTCTTTCCTTTCATGCTGGTCATTTTCCTTAACTGTCTCAGATCCTTTGTTTCCTATTTATATTCAGAAATACAGCCTAACAGTGTCAGACCGTGTAGTTCTTTCTCCCCACCGGTCCTCTCCCCTGACGAACAGGACTGAATCCTAGCCCTACACACGTGGCCAAGAAGTAGCAATGGAAAAACCCTCCTTAGAACGCATGCGTGCCTACCCACCATCGTTGTGGTAGAATATCCACAAAAATGACCACCAACAATCTCCACTTTCCATGTGCATGAATGCTGAGTTAGTCAGAGTTCTCCAGAGAAACAGAACCAATAGGGTGTGGGTGTGGGTGTGGGTGCGTGTGGGGGGAGCGGAGGCGAGAGTGATTTATTCTAAGAATTGGCTCACACAATTATGGAGGTTGTGAAATCCCAAGATCTGTAGCTGCCAAGCCAGAGACCCAGAGGGGCTGATGCGTAGTTCTGGTCCAAGTTCAAAGTCTTGAGCTGCAGGAGAGCAAAAGCTATGAGATCCAGCCCCAGATCCAGCAGGCTCAAGACCCAGGAAGTGCTGATGTGTCGGTCTGAGTCCAAAGATCAGAAAAGGCCAATCCAGCTCAGTCGTCAGGAAGGAGGAGTTACCTCTTACCCATACTTTTTGTTCAGTTCAGGCCTTCAACTGATTAGATGAGACCCACCTATATTAGGGAAGGCAACCTCCTTTACTCGGTTGACAAATTCGAATGGTGATCTTATTCAGAAACACCCTCATATATATATCCAGAGTAATGTTCGGCCAAATGTCTGGTACCCTTGGCCCAGTCGAGTTGATGTATCAAATTAACAGTCACGTATACCATTCCTCCCATCAAATTGTCTCCTTCTCCTCTCCTTTAACCTGGCCTAGCCCTGCGACTCGCTTTGACCAATGGAACAAGGTCAAAGGGATGCTGTGTGATGTAAGGGACCTTACCTCTCCCATCCGGTTACCCTCATAAAATCCATGATGGCTACCCTCCTAAAGAATCTTGGACTAAGCTATAGAATGGTAGGAGACAGTGTAATGAGAAAGAGTCCAAGGAGGCCCAAAACGATTTCGAACGCTTGAACGGAAGCATCAGATGTGGGAGGGAAGCCATCTTGGATGTTTTGCCCCCAGCAAAACGTAATTCAGTGAGCAACCCAGCCAATACCACGTCAAGGAGAAAGCCACCCAGCAGAAGCCACCAACCCAGAGATTCCTGAAGAAAAATAAATAAAATGCTTTAACCCACTAAGTTTTTAGGGTCTCTTTTATTCAGTAATAGACAATGAATATCTACATAAGACATGTCTAGACGAGACAAGCCTCCCGTCTTGCATGTCAGCTCTCGCCTAGGAGTGATGGCTGAACATACTCCACCAGTTTTCTGGGCGAACAATCTCATTCTGGTTTTATTCTGGGCAACACTTGGCTGCTGCTGAGAAGTCATGCTACACGATTAAGAGTGGAAATGCCCTGGGGCGCCTGGGTGGCTCGGTGGGTTAAGCGTCCGACTTCCGCCCAGGTCATGATCTCACGGTTCCTGAGTTTGAGCCCCGCGTCAGGCTCCATGCTGACCGCTTGGAGCCTGCTTCCAGATTATCTCTCACTCTCTCTCTCTTTCTTTCTCTCTCTCTTTCTCTGCCCCTACCCTATTCATGCTCTGTCTCTCTCCCTCTCAAAAATAAATTAAAAAAAAAAAAAATCAACGAGAAAAAGAGTGGAAATGCCCTGAGCAAGGGTGACTGAAGGCCCCTGGCCTCACGCCCTCAATGCGACGTCTCCCCAGTAGCTTTGCCTTCTCCTTTTCTCCTCATATTTGTAGACTCCAGACCTGTATCAGTAAGAATTATTTTTACCTCCACCATAGCCTTCTCTGTACGTGTTCTGGACAGTAACATCCTCTGCTCTCTCTCATCCATCAAAATGGTCTCTCTGTCTTCCATAAATGTCCCCAAATCACTGACCAACTTAGGGCTCTTTGTCCCCTTCAGAATACTTACGGATGTACTGCTATTGTATTTATTTAACGTTATTCCAGTGGAACTAGGGCGAATGCGAACTTATGTACATGATGTGTTTAGGTCTACCTTCCTGAACCAGAATGAAAATATTTTTTTAATGTTTATTTGTTCTTGAGAGACAGAGAGACAGAGAGAGAGAGAGAGGGAGACACAGAATCTGAAGCAGGCTCCAGGCTCTGAGAGGTCAGCACAGAGCCCGACACGGGGCTCAAACTCACAAACCACAAGATCATGACCTGAGCTGAAGTCGGACGCTCAACCGACTGAGCCACCCAGGCGCCCCCTGTTGAATGTTACTTTTATCTTTGTTTAAGTAATAACACCTGTCTTTTTTTTTTTTTTTAATGTTTATTTTATCTTTTGAGAGAGAGACAGCGTGCGCACGAGCAGGGGAGGGGCAGAGAGAGAGGGAGACACAGAATCTGAAGCAGGCTCCAGGCTCCAAGATGTCAGCTCAGAGCCCGACGTGGGGCTCAAACTCGCGAACTGTGACATCACGACCTGCGCTGAAGTCGGATGCTTAACCGACCAAACCACCCAGGCGCCCCTGGAATGAAAACATTTTAGAATAATAACAACAACAACAACAACAATGCCAATAGCTCATACTGGTGAAGGTGTGGTAAAACTTTAAAAGGTAAAGTAAAGTTTAAAAAGTAAAACTTTAGAGGTTAACCTCTAAATAGGGTTAACAGGATTGCCAACTGATAAGGCCATTTTATCACATATATGAACGTAAATAACCAAGGTGCCTAACTCACCTATCCTGCATTCTCTAGGAATGGACCTAAAAAGGTAAAACCTTAGGCCTCTGAAACCTTGTCTCTGTTACAGGATCTTGCCTACTGTACCAATGGGGGCGGCACCATAGCAGCCCCCTGCCCAAGCCAGGCTGGGATTCAGGCAGCTCCCCAGAACCGTTTCTACTGAAATTAAATCCAGTCCCTTGTTACTGGCACAAACACAGAAGTTCAGGGAGGCTGTGTTACCCCTGGGGAGGAATAAAAGCCAACCTCTGAATGCATGAAACGAGGCTGACAGCTGAACCCCAGAACGAAGTATAGTCAGAGAAAACCCCGAGGGCATCTTAGTCCCTGATCCCAGCCATCCAGAAGCACTTTTCTCTCCTTCCTGTTCTTCTATATAGACAACAGTTTACATCTAATAAATCCCCCTTTTATTTCTAAGCTAATTAGTGACACTTGAAAACAAATAGGTTCTAAATAATATTTGCTTCCAAAGTCATTACATAGAGGTTTATAAATTTTCACCCACTAATTTCCCTTGTAGAATTTCTCCTAGGAAAACAGTCAAAACCCAGAAAGAATCTACGTGCGTGAAAAAATGCATTACATTTGTCTCGTTTGTAACAACAAAAACAAAACATAGGAAGAGTCTAGGTAGCCAGTTACATGGAGACTGTTAAGCAAATGACAATATTTTCGTACCCGATACATTTAAGAATGACATGCGTCCATCGATTATGATGAATATTTACTTTGTTTCCAGATTTTTTGCTATTAGAAATATCAGCAACATTCATAACGACCAGCTTTTCGAAAGTGAGGGTAAACTTTAAACACAACAGGATTATAGCTATTCCAAAAAACATGCACTGGAAAAAAAAGTCTAGAAAGAAATAAACCAAAATTGCTGTGTGAATAACACATCCGAAAGCTTCTGGCACCGTTTTACGTTGGACAGCAAACAATCATTGGAAAATTCTTAGGAAATTAATAGCTACCAACTGCAGAAGTGAAGAGTATGGATGCCCCTTTCTGTCTTGCCACCGTCGCAAGTACAGGAAGTTGAGGGGAGATTTTGTCCAGAGAGTGTTATAAATATTAGATTCCAATTTCTTGAATTCTTAATCACCATGGCAAGATACAAATCGCGGGCAGTTCACTGCTCTTTGGCGTCCAGTTAACCTCCCGTGCTTTGCTGAACCAACATGCAAATTGAGATCACTACTGGACAAGGTTTATGCTACCCATGCCATCGTTGTTCTTTAATCATGCAGTTAACCACCTAGGGTGACCAGGTTTTCAGTGTCCCCATAACCATTCCATTGGGGTAATTACATGTTCTCCGGTGTCATTTTTAAATAGCTTTTCAGTAGAAGCAGAAATTCAGCAACTTAAGCTAGTTTTCTTTCACCATGAGCTTGCACAGCTGAATAAAATCTTCACTTGGTCCGAGTATTAGTAACTTCTCAATTATCCAAAGCTCAGTAATTATTTAATATTAGTGCAGCATGTTTATCATTGCATTAAGAAAGAAGAAAGAGAAAAAAAAAATGAATCCCCACCCAATAATTAATACTTGTGACTCATTTCCCCAGAACAGACTACAAAGGAAAATGCTACCCGATTTTTCAGGAGACTCAAATTGCCGCTCTAGAATTATTAAGGTGGTTATTACAAGTTAATTGAATAGCAGTTGATTATATAAAGGAACACTTGGTCTTTTCAGAGTGCAAGGATTAATTCAGCAAGCAGCTACGTATTGAGGTAGCTTTTTTCTTTTTTTTTTTTTTTACTCAAGTCAGTGAATACATATCTATCTAGTACTTATTATATGCCATTTATCTACTAGAGATCCAGAGAGGATAACACCCGAGTTTTCTGCCCGAGATAGAGCTGATTCTCTCCCATCTTCTGATTTCTCCCTTTGCATTCAAGGTCTCACATAAACTAATACTCACACACTGTTTTGTAATGGAGCCCAGGGCACCTGTTCTGGGACCATGTCCCTCGACAGATCAGAAACACGTTTGTGGACCTAGCAACCTGAGAAACACCTCTGATGCCTCTGGGAGGCTTTTCTCTTCTTAAGGGGCCAAAAGACAAAATTACTTCAGCCTCGGGCTGCACAGTGCCATGTTCACCCAGAGTTAGTCTGCCCACAGAGTCTAGTCAAGCAGAAAGTGACTAGAGTGTGGACAGCTTCCTGGAGCACCAACTCTTTCCTTCTGTTCTCCTGTCAGTTTCATATTATGTTACATCATCAAGAAAAGACTGCATCGCGGCGCCTCGGTGGCTCAGTCAATTAAGGGTCCGACTTCAGCCCAGGTCATGATGTCACGGTTCATGAGTGCGAGTCCTGCGTCAGGCTTTCTGCAGTCAGCACAGAGCTGCTTCAGATCCTCTGCCCCCCCCCCGCCCATCCCCCACTCAAACTCTCTCTCTCTCTCTCTCTCTTTCTCTCTCAAAAATAAACATTTAAAAAAAGAAAAAAAATGTTTCATCTTCTTCTAAAATAATTGTATCTTTCTCTCTCCCAAAGAAATGGGTGTGTCTAATCAATTTCTCATCTGTGTCAACTAGGTTGGAGTATTGAACTGGGGTAAACTTGAAAAACTCCAAGTGAGAGCAAAAGGAGAAGGTCATATATAACTAACGGCCAATTATAGAAAAATACATACTAGGGGCTCCTGGGTGGCTCAGTTGGCTAAGTGTCCGACTTCGGCTCAGGTCATGATCTCACAGTTGATGGGTTCGAGTCCCGTGTCGGGCTCTGTGCTGACAGCTCAGAGCCTGGAGCCTGCTTCGGATTGTGTGCGTGTGTGTCTCTCTCTCTGCCTTTCTTCCACTCGTGCTCTGTCTCTCAAAAATAAAAATGTTAAAAAAAAGAGAGAGAGAGAGACAAATGCATACTAAAATTTGTAACCTTATGTTTATCAAATGTGATGAAAGTTTTCAATTCAAAGACCAAACATGTTTTTACACGGTGCACACGATGTTGTCTGTTACTCCTTCTCTAGAGACAATGGAAATTGGGAGTAATTTCCCAATTACTGGTAGACAATTTCCCAATTGCTGGTAGACATCACCACCACCACAAGTAAAGAACTAGCCTCAGAATAATGCCGACGGGGTCCAGATGTGGAGGGACAGGATCCCAGTGACAACATTTGCATTCCTGTCTCATCACAGCAAGTAAGTGAAAGGAAGCAGGGCGGAGAAAGAAGTCGCAGCCTTTTCATAACCTAATCTCGTAGTCCTGGAAGGGACAACCCATCACTTTTTCCCGTATTCTGCTCCTTAGAGGCAAGTCGCTAAATCCAGTGAGGGGATCGCCCAAGGGTGTGGATGCCCCGAGACGGGAATCTTTGGGGGCCAGTTCAGAAGCTGCCTGAAGAGAAAGAAGAAGCACACGGAGCTCATTGAGCTGATTGGTTCTGGAAGAAGAGGAACACTTCTTTCATCAGAATTGAGCAGGATAGGAAGATATGGGTGCAGATCGAAGCAGATTGTTATCATTGGTGGTGACGTGCATTAGGTACAACGACATCTTTTTTTTTTTTAATCTCTGTGACGAATGAGGCAAAGCCATCTGCCGAAGGAGGGGATGTGATGGCTTGAGATCAAGAGGAAGGTACGAAAGATGAGCCTCGGTGAAGAGGAAAGGTCACCTGCTAAAGAAATAACGGTAGAACTACCAGGCGATGCCAACTGGAAGTTTAAAATAACCTGCAAGTAGAAAACTAGTCGAGCTCCGTTGTGTGATTTTCTCCACCAACGTTCAGCTGCCAGAGGACTAGCTCAGAAAAAGTGGCAAAAGATAGATGCCAGCTTGGAGGTAGGAAAAACTTTTCATCCATGTGCGAGTGCAGCCAAGAAATAATGGTGTGAATTACACTCATTCGTATTTCTCTCCGTCTGATTCTTCAAACCCACCCTTGCCCGGCAGGTATCTTTCGACTCATCAGGCCAACAGATTAAATAGCCTGGTGGGTGAGCTTTTGATACGGCTCTTCCTAACCTGTGGCACATGCTAATTTCCTGGCTTTATTCCTCCCTGCGCCCTATATCGCTACTCAGTGGGCAAAACTCTCCAGGACTTCAAAGAAGATCTGTAACATGGAAAAGACCCAGGGGCTCCGTCAGCACATCACAGGTAAATATTGATAATGATGGTCTTCAAAAGTATTTTGTTACATCTTCCCTCCCCAAACTGTGTAAATCTAGCCAACATTCTGGTACGAACCCTATACCGCTTATGAAATAATAGGCTTCTGTGTATTTCTGAGATACATAGAATTGGGTTGATTGGGTTCAAATTCCTCAAAAAGACAAGTCACGTAAGTGTAGTGAAAACAGCACCCCTCGCCACCGATTGATTGCACGCTGGGTTAGTCAGCTTGGGCGGCCATTACAGGATACCATAGACTGAGTGGCTTAAACAACCGAGATTTATTTTTCATGGTTCTGGAAGCTGGAAGTCCCAGGTCAGAGCGTTAGCATGGTCGGGTTCTGGTGAGAGCCCTCTTCCTGATTTATATATGGCTTCCTTTTCATTGTGTCCTCACATAGCAGAGAGAGAATGAGAGAGACAGAGAGAAAGAGAAAGAAAGACACAGAGAGAGCAATTGGTATTTCCTCTAAAAGAACACTATCCTATTGGATCAGTTCCCCACTCTTAAGACCTCACCTAACCTTAATTAATTCTTTACTCCAAACATGGTCACACTGGGGATTAGAGCCTTAACATATGAATGGGGGTGAAGAGTACACAAATATTCAGTCCATAATAACGTTCCTGCTGTGACGACCAACTCCTCCCGGTTGGCCTAGGACTTTCCTGGTTTTAGCACTGAAAGTGCTGGGAAATCTCTCAGTCCTGGGAAAACTAGGATGCTTGGTCACCCCAGTGTATCTGCCAACCCTCTCAGGAGGGGTCCTGGGTCAAGGCTGCCCCTGAGAGAATTCCTACAGCTGATCTTGTGGTAACTTCCGATTCTCGGCACCACTCAAGCCACGACTCTTTCCTGACAACCCTGGCCCCTTAGGCAAAGCTGACAGGCTGTCCCAGAAAGAAGTCATCTCTCAGATTATCACTGTGTTTAGTTCAGGGTAAATCAAACCCATCAACAGAGATTTATTGGATGCTTATTATTTCCACAGTCCAGGACCAGCCATGGCTGGGGCCATCGAAGTATTAAAAGAGTATTCCTGTCTTCCAGGAACTTATTTGTGACTAGGACAAATATTTGGGGGATAAAAAGTTCACATTGGTAATAAAACTAATATGACAAGACAAGCATGAAAAAACTCAGAAAAAAAGGCAGAATATGATTTGTTGCAAACATGCTCTTGGAAAAATAGTAGCTTTTAGAGTCCGGAAGTTTGGGGGTTTTTTAGTTTTTGTGTTTTACAACATAAAGGTCGTATTGCTAATGACCAGTTACCACTGGTTGAGCAAAGCAGTGGAGAAGAATGGGTGTCACTTTAGACAACTTTTTAAGGTTGAACACTGTGAACACAGGCCTCCCAGCAAGACACAACGGGTTCCGACGTCATTGCTACTGCAGATTACTCGTTGGAAAATGTCAAAACGTCCTTTTCCTCACCTGAGAAATTGGGATATCCTACCTCTACTTTAGAGCTGGCAAGAGAACTCCATGAAATGGGGTTCATAATCACTTAACACATTATCTAGCACACGTCCGGGCCTCAAAACACAGTTGCTATTGTGATTTGTTTAACTGTCAATACTGTGATGGCAGGTGTTATTTCCTCTTCTGTCCGCATGTCACAGTTGCCCTAATCTGGAAAGTCTGGCACAGTTCAGCCTTTACATTAAGTCACAAACGCGGCTTCATTGTCCCCGTGGATTTAAAAGGAGCAGAGGAGTTTTGCACGTTCTTGGTCTGATGGCACGTTCATTCAAAATGCTCTTCATGTTGAAACTGCCCAGTTAAGGCCACGCGGAATACAAAACTTAGTGTGACCAGCAATGCGTTTACAGTCAATCCACGTTTATGAACTTGTCTTACCCCTTTTGCTACTGTGTTGGTCACCTGTTGCCGTGTAACAGATTATCCCCCAAATGTACCAACGTAAAGCAACACACAGTTGTAACCTCAGAGCTTCTGCGAGCCAGGGGGACGCAAGCATGGCTGCACTTCCGCTCATTTCCGGGTCTCTCGCGGGCTGCAGTCAAGGTGTACCCGAGCTGTGGCTATCTGATGGCTCAGACAGAACGTGACAAGTCTGCTTCCAAGCCCCTGTGATCGCTTCCGGGATTTGGTTCCTCACAAGCGGTTGACGCGAGGATCTCGGTTCCTCGACGCTATTCGTTGGAGGTCACCCTCATTTCCTCGTCACGCTGGCCTCTCCATCATGGCTGCTCGCTTCATCAATGTGCTCAAGCCAAGAAGGCAACCAAGAGAGCCTCTGGCAACATGGAATTCGCAATTCTTTGTAACCTAACCTGAGAAGAGGCATCCTCTCACCTTTCCTGTGTGTGTTGGTTAGAAGCAGATGACTAGGCTCAGCTCAGGCTCAAGAGGAGAGAAAACAGGAGGCCATGAACCCAGGAGCGATGATCCCTTATGGGCCATCGGCGAAACCTGCCTACCACAGCTGTCTCTCGGAGGCGCTCAGTCATGACCAGACAGCAACAACGGTGAGTTAGGTGATAACCTGATTCTGTCAGACAACCTGAGACACGGGGTCATAGGAACAACTGAGGCAGGCCTTCTTGCTGGAGGTGGCTGCCCCCTTGGCTTATCGTATGCGTCAGAACTAGACCACTTTGGTGCATCTGAAACCATTCTCTGCTTCTTTAACATCATATTGTAGCTAAGCGAAATAAGTCAGTCAGACAAAGACAACTATATGATTTCACCCATTTGTGGAATTTAAGAAACAAGACAGATGAACAGAGGGGAAGGGAAGGAAAAAGAAGATAAAAGCAGAAAGGGAGGCAAACCATTGTTCTCTTAAATACAGAGAACAAACTGAGGGTTGCTGGGGGGGAAGGCCAGTGGGGGGGATGGGCTAAGTGGGTGATGGGCATTGAGGAGGGCACTTGTTGGGACGAGCACTGGGTGTTACACGTAAGTGATGAGTCACTAAATTCTATTCCTGAGGGGCGCCTGGGTGGCTCAGTCGGTTAAGCGTCCGACTTCGGCTCAGGTCATGATCTCACGGTCCGTGAGTTCGAGCCCCGCGTCGGGCTCTGTGCTGACAGCTCAGAGCCTGGAGCCTGTTTCAGATTCTGTGTCTCCCTCTCTCTCTCTCTCTGTCCCTCCCCCATTCATGCTCTGTCTCTCTCTGTCTCAAAAATAAATAAACGTTAAAAAAAATTTTTTTTTAAATTCTATTCCTAAAATCATGATTACATTATATGTTAATTAACTTGGATTTCATTTTTTAAATTAAATTATAAATAAATAAATAAATAAATAAATAATAAACAAAATCATATTATAAACTTTCTTGCATAATTTGAGTAAAGTTGAGTTTGCCTGGTCTGAATCTTAATAATATGAGGAGTATCACAATCAGAAGCACCCACGATCAAGAAGAGAACATGCTTCTAGAAACCGCTGAAAACTTGCCCCAAGTCACAGAAGGCAAATAAAACTGTTTCTTGCAGATTCTGGGCCAACTGACTTAACCTGCGAACCTGTTTCCTTTCATAAACAGAAGTGCGGTACCAGATAATCTCTCGGGCTCTTTCCACCTCCAAAATGGTGCCAAGATTTCACGACCTAGTGTTCCTCAAAACCTGCTGTGGGTCGAGAAGCCTTTCCCCAAACCCAGGAGCCACTCACCACGGAAGGTACAGCCCTGAAAGGGACCGCAGAGGACGACTTACGACTTGCGATTCAAGGTTTTCCAAAGCTTCACCTGCAAAGCCACGTTCGATTTTGTCCTTCCTCTTGCCACGTAGGAGGCTAATGAAAATCGTCAAAGCCTTTCAAAGCTTGAATGAGCATCTGGTACCAACGGGGTCACATCAAACATTGAGAAAGATTTGAGTGTGGAAGGGAGCGAGGGGAAGGCTGGCAGGTATTTGCCGGTAGAAACTGGCACTGACCCAGCGAGGCATCCCCTGCTCTGTCCCAAGAGGACTTACAGGCTGGCGTGAGCCAGGAGTGGGTACACGGTGAATACTTGTTGACCAAAAGAATGAGAAAAGTGTCTTATTTGCTGTGCGCTAGACACGAGATCTGTTGTCTTTCAGGTGCATAGCCACGAGTCACCAAGTATGTACGAGAAGCACATATCTGTTGACATACGCCAATGTCCATTGACTGCCCCAACTGAGAAATGCACGCAAACAAACATGGAAGAGAAGGAACACGTCGTCTGCAGTAAGTGGCCCAGTGAATTTGGAATCAGAACACAGAGAATAATAGTAGGAGATTTGATGTTATTTGGGCTACCACGTCTGGAATAGAGGCAGTGGCACCGGTTGGGGTCCTTAGCACTTGAGGTTTCTTGGCCCAAACTCACTTTCTTTGGGTAGCACTTAGATGGGAAACACCCCGTCTGCCCCCGATTCTCCTTTTATCCAAGCTTCCAAATGGGTTCAACGTCTCTGATGAAAGAATGCTCTCACTAGGTCGAAGGGTCCTAAGAGCTATCTTGTCTTTTTAAAGAATTGTTTGTATGGTCTTATTTTAATCCCACGCAACTGATCTGAGAAGTTAACTCTCGTTGGGAAATCTTTTTTTTTTTTTTTTTTGGAATGTTTATTTATTTTTGAAGGAGAGAGAGACAGAGCCTGAGCAGGGGAGGAGCAGAGAGAAAGGGAGACACAGACTCCAAAGTGGGCTCCAGGCTCTGAGCTGTCAGCACGGAGCCCAGTGCGGGGCCTGAACTCACGAGCCATGAGATCACGACCTGAGCCACAGTCATCCGACTGCTTAACTGACCGAGCCACCCAGGCGCCCTCCATTGAGAAATCTTTTTACCTCAAAATTCCAGGAGAACGGAAAGCAACAGTCCCCAAATACTAACACCTCCGCACCTACTGTGACCTAAATGTGGGGGCAAGACTGCATTCTTTCATGAGCCACAACACCATACCACAGCAATCAAAGCACACACACCCTCTAATAGATCCTTCTACAAGCTTCTAGAACATCTCATTGCTCCATCCGGCAGCAAGCGTGTAAAGCAGGCAACGATACGATCTTCAGGCATGTAACGTACAAAATGACATGTTTCGCGGGGCCACGTGACCAAACGATCCCTTATCTGAGGTTCTCCAGAATGGGAAAAATACCCATTCTGGAGAATGGAGAGGGTAGAAATGTATTTTCCTCTCCACTTCAATCATACCTCTACCTATGCTTCCATGCACATAAGCAGTAACAGCTAATGTAAAGGGGATATTGTAATAAAATGTCCACAGCACATCTTCGTGGTCTGTAAAATTATAGAAAACCGTCTCTTGTCCCCCTGTTGGGAGCAGATGCAGGCCTGGGGACAATTACGCAGAGTGTATTGAAGTCACCTGCTGCAAATCTCCTAATGGCAGCTTGGCCGGGGGCCAAGCTCTAAGTCAAGCCTCAGGGAATTCAAATTCAAAAGTCAGCTACATTAGCGGTAGAGATGCGGCGTGGAGCAGAGATCGCCTTTCGTGATTTATGGCAGCCAATGCTCTCAGTCCATTTAAAGGATCATCCAGTTGAGTTTGCTTCTTCGGGGAGCCGTCCGGCCTAAAACGAGAAACATCTGAACCGGGAGTTACCAGAAAGGAGAGGCCTGATGAAAACTTGAATTATGGGGAAAGCGCAAAATTTTTCTTACAAACAGATCTTCAGACACCGCAGAATCTGCAAAACAAGCTGCATCTCCAGCCTCCCATATCTAACTTGTGACTGATGGGTCCATTACTACTGTATTTTTTAAATGACTACAAAGACATTAAACGGCTAAGTGAAAAGTAATCATTTAGTGTTAAGAATAAACATATGATTTAACATCTTAATCTTGGTGGTGCTTATAATCTACGAGAAAGCTTCCTCGCAGAGAGAACACCAAATCTTCGTCCTCTCTCACCCAGGCGAATTTTCACTAAGACTTACGACCTTAGGGATTCTCCCTGCTTTTCCCCCAACGTATGCCTTTGATGTCCTTTTATCTCAACTGAAGAGACACGAAGGAATCAGTAAGTCTTTTTAAAATATTTATGTTCTTTAATACTCAATGCAGATTTAGCAAAAGAAAAAAAGAAGAAAAAAAAAAAGAAGGAGTGACGGTTCTATTTGGAATAAAGCGGTTTAGAAAAAAAATATTATTTCTGGAAAAATAAATCTATCTATGCCTGTGTTTCCTTACTAACATATTTGCTAGGAAAAAAAACAATACCATGAATTTCAAATCCATTTCCCACTCGAGTCTTCATTTTTATATTTTATTGCATTCCGCAGGGGTTTTGCAACCAGCTATATCAAGAGTTTCCAAAAGGAATGTAAACAGTGACTCGGGCTAGAATGCATGAATACGACTGGGAGCAAAAATCTCTACTGAGCTATCCCAAGATGAATGGCTGTGCTACATTTCAAATCTCTGCCAAGTTCTTTCTGGCAAGCACATCAGGAAATGAAATCTACCTACCAGAAAGGAACTAGGGAGACTCTCCCACCTTGAAGAAGACACCAACTCCATCCTTATAATAACCTAAGCAGTATAGCTATCACTTTGTGTGTGTGTGTGTGTGTGTGTGTGTGTGTGTGTGTGTGTATAAAATGAGACAACATTTTGAGATATTATCCAATCCAAGTTGGTTGTTTTTGTTTTTGTTTTTGTTTTTTTTTTCTGGATCTGTGGCCTGATAGCCCTCCCCCAGGTCAGGCCCTTTCTTTAAGGATCTGGGAAGCGGAGATTGGCCCACATTTTGCAGCTGCAAGTCGATCGGGACCCCGTTTCTAACTTATATCAGGTTCAACCTACTGCATACCTGAAATGTCTATGATTCACCATGAGGATTCATCAGACTTCTCTAAAAGAGGGTTATTATGATCAGAGAGAACATGACCTGTACTATGTAGTTATTAAGTTATTATTCTGTCTATAGAAACAGAAGGTAAACAAATAATATAAGTATGTTACATTATGTAACACAGTTCATCTAAAGTGCATATTAGACGTTTGTGCTCTCAACCAAAAACTAACACCAGGAGCAATTTTTATTTCATTAAAAAGAAAAACCGAAGAGAAGATATTTAATCTGAGACCTCAGAAAAGGTTTTTATTTCTGAAGCCCCAGAGTGATAAGGAAGCTATGCTGTTAATTACTTCATTTTTTTTTTAAGTTCATTTTATTTATTTATTTTCAGGAAGAAAAAGAGAGAGGCAGAGAGAGAGGGAGAGAGAGAATCCCACTCAGGCTCTATGCTGTCAGCACAAAGCCCGACGTGGGGCTCGAACCCACAAATCGTGAGATCGTGACCTGAGCCGAAACCAAGAGTCAGATGCTTAACCAGCTGAGCCACCCAGGCACCCTTAACTACTTCGTTTCTAATCCTAACATTCTGCTGTGAGTCCTTGGCACACAAAATGGTTCAGAATAAAGAGGCGAGTGGGGGGAGGGACAGAGGGCAGGAGTGTGGCAAGGGTCATGTTTAAGAGGCGGACAGGCAGGAGCAAATGTCTCGGGCAGAGTTAGTGGGCTGCACCAGCCAGCTCTCCCTGAGACAGAAAGTGTGGACCTGGGACCTGCCTGTGGGTCTTCAGCCCCGACCCTGTCCTGGCGCGTCCTTAGACAAATACCCATTCGGTAACCTCCACCGACCCTCACGTTCTACAACTCAGACGGATTGGTGCAGAGCCCCGAGGGTCCTGGTGTTCACAAAGCCCCGGAGGAGGATTTGGGTTGACTCCCAGTGAAGGACACACACCAGACACTCATGACACTGGGAGGTTTTCTTTTTCTCATTGCGACAGAAAGAAGGAGGTAAAAACAGTGAAGTTCTCTCAATCCCGAGAGGATCGGCTGCGGTGAGAAGGATCACAGATCAGCAATTTGGGGAGAACTGCAAATCAGCAGGCGTCTTTCTCACAAGCAAAATTTAATAAAAAATTATTTATGAAAGAGTAAGACCGCTACTTGGATAGAAGCCGTTCCATCCAAACCTTAACGTGTCACATGTCAACTACTCAACTTTTACCGCCTTCACCCTCCAAAAAAAGGGGCTTCTTCCTTCAGTGAGAAAATTGAGGCAACTTGCCTTCATTAACTAGACAATATTCCACTCCCCAATCACCACCGGCACTGCCGTCAGACTTAGCTGTCTCTATGGTTATTCTCACTTCCCTCCTACAAGAGGCAAAGCGATGGGCACAAATCTCGCTGAACGTACCTGTGCATCCCATCCCTCCCACACCTCCACGGGCAGGGCCCTGGTCTACACCTTCCTCTACTTCATCTTTCCTAGTTCCTTTCCATCAACATTGACGTGTTCAACTTCCCCCATCCTATAGAGCTAAAGATGTTATGAGAACAATTTTCAACATACCAATGACCCAAAACCAGAGAAACAATTGGAAGGAAAAATAGGCTACAACACCTCCAATGAACAGCAACGACAAAAGTGGTGAGCAAGTGGGTTGGACCTCAAACTTTGGCTGATGTAATACGAAAATGTATTAAAATATACTTAAAATAGTTGACATCCCCCATTTTTTTTGTACTGTTGGTTTAAATGCTTGCAAAGGATAGAATTTCTAGCATCGTATTTAAATTTTGAAATTTTAAAACGCAACTGTTAATTAATTTATTTTTAATGTAATTCTTTCACTTATTTAAGTTTATTTATTTTGAGAGAGAGAGAGAGAGAGCCAGCAGGGGCGGGTCAAAGAGAAAGGGGAACAGAGGGTCCCAAGTAGGCTCCATGCTGTCAACACAGAGCCCGACGTGGAGCTCGAACTCACGAACTGTGAGATCATGACTTGAGCCAGAGTCAGGCACTTAACTGATTAAGCTACCCAGGCGTCCCCAAAACTGTTCATTTAAATAACAGAGCAACATGATCCCTGCCATCAGCCATTTTAAAACTACATAAATAAGCTCTTTCGTGAAAGTCACAAACTGTACGTGATTTCCTTTCTCTTTGAGACCATTTTTATTTTACTTCCCCACATAATTTACCTTAAGGTGATATATTTTTCCATTTGAATATGGTTTATTGATCATTCAATCATAGGTGATCAACACATAGATAGATAATTTTAAATTTATGTAGTATTTAAGTTACTGAAGTTAAAATTTGGGAAACAGAGGTTTCAGGAACCAATAATATTATTTATTAGTCCACAAAGGATCAAGACAACACAGCACATATAAGTTTTGGTAATTAATAAGCAATAAAAAGTAAAGCTTTTTGGAAATGCATTTTTTTTTTTAGTAAGAGGGATAGGCTCCAGGTTTTGGAGCCTGGATTAAAAGAGACTTCTCTGACATCAATATGGTATTTTGAGTCCAGTTAGTTTGGCCTTCCTAAAGTGTTTTCATCGTGAACAAGCTTGCATAATAAGAACTGGCAGATGAGAGGGCCACACTATTCTTTATAAGCAGCAGAAATGAGATTGGGAGAGGAGAGGTAGGAAGGAGAACCACCCAGCACCTTCAAGGGCATGGTCTGAGGCTGATCACTTTCCAAGAAAGATAATATATGGAAGTTGAGGATCCGGAATCTCGATCCGTTTAAAAACTGCATACCCAGCTTGAATATCACTAGGTAAGATTATTACTTACCAATGGCACAACTAACCGTCCTTCACCTCTGTTTCTTGTGTTTCCTATGCTAGGCTCCGTGGAAAGAGGAAACAATTCACAGCCCAAACAAACGCTTTCCCCTATTGGTGGAAATAGAGTAAATTGTACTGGTGAGGCTGTTTACCAGTTGCTATGACATTTTCCCAGGATTCGACCCACAATGTGAGACCTTCAGAGACATGATATTTAAAAGGTCACATCTTTAGTTCACTCATGGGCACGCTCCTGGCCAGTGTTGCTGAAAGCAAACCTGAATGTAAATATTAAGATGCTCATGTCAAAGGTGTCTTCCGTACAGGGAGGACAACTCTTTGGGGCAGGAAAAGCAGGACAATCGAGGCATCATTTGAGGACACTGTCACATGGTTTAGAATTACAGGGGACAAATGAAGACTCATGACTGCTCACTCACAGTACAGGGAGCAGTGGAAGTTACATGCAGAGGCAAGAATTGAAAAGATGGCCCCGAAATATCTTAAACAGTCTCTGTCCTCCCCTGGAATCTAGGACAGGGGTCAAGAACACACAGACAGCCATTGCTTCAATTCAAGAGAACTATATGAAGGGTCACAATCTGGGGCAAGTGGCCTCAGTCAAAATCTGCAGACAACTCATGCTGTCTCATGTTTCACAAAAAGATGCTATGAGCAATTGGAAATTAAAACCCTGTTTTCTTTCCCAAATATCCATTCAAGAACCATTTGGAAACTTTCTTAAAATTCAGATTATTGGCTCAACCTAAGACCAACTGAAACATAACTTGGGGGGGGGGGTGGCAAATAAAAATGTGGACCTACAAGATGTCTAGCTCATGAGTTCTAGACATTTTTTTCAATGTTTATTTATTTTTGAGAGAGAGAGAGAGAGAGAGAGAGAGAGGAGCGCAAGCAGGGGAGGGGCAGAGAGAGAGGGAGACAGAGAATCTGAAACAGGCCAAGGTTCTGAGCTGTCAGCACAGAGTCTGACGTGGGGTTCAAACTTGGCAATGGCGAGATCATGACCTGAGCCAAAGTCAGACGCTTAACTGACTGAGCCACCCAGGCGCCCCAGGAGTTCTAGACATTTTTATTGTGCTACTGTTATTACTTTTATAGTATATACATACATATATATCACGTGTGTGTGTGTGTGTGTGTGTGTGTGTATCATCGTGGTACTAATGTTGTAGCATGAAAAAAATAGAAAAATGTAAAGGATAAAAATTTTTTTTAAGTATAAACCCTAGTATTTTCTTCCTACACCCAAACAGATCATCTGACTCCTCCACACCCAATCTTGTGTATACATTCCACTTTGGAGACCATCCACTTTTAGGCAAGGACAGAGATCAACATAAAAATGGGACGAAATCTCTAAGAGAAGTCTCTAATGAGGAGCGGGTGGCCAACGGTAGAAGAAATACTTTAAATGGAGGTTATTGTTTATACTTCTTTTTAACAGCTTCCCTCTGTCTATCAATTATTTCAGTCGTATTTACAGCCTTCTCACACATCTGGATAGCCTTTTAACTCACTGTGAAAAAGTAGTACTTACTAAAAATTGACAAAAAGCATAAAAGAGCTATCCTCTTAGAAATTGATGGGAAAGCGGACTCTGGTGGATTACCTAAGAGAAAAGCATTGGGTGGAGATCCTGATCCTTACAGGTCAGGCTAATACTTTTGAGATAGTAAATAATGTTTCTTTGCCTCCAGTGTTGTCTCCTTTCCTTTCCAAAACTCTGGGCACCTTCCCGCATCCGCCTCTATTTACAAACAGCTCTGTTTGCGTGAGTTCATACAGCTCAGAACTTTCGGTTTCCCAAAGCCTGATTCCAAAAATCGAAACAAAGTTTCTTCCGAATGTATGCTAAGGGCAGCGCAACCTGAAAGAAGGAAATCCCTGCAGGAACACGCCTGAAAAAGAAAGGATTTCTGGCCTGAAAAAGAAAAGATTTCTTTCCAAGGACCAGAAAACAATTCTAGGCTAGGGAAATGCAGACCGTAAGGGAAATAATGAGTCAGGGATCCCCAACGAAAGGATATGAGAGACCACACGAGCAGGAAGAAAGGAGGCAAGGGGCTTTGCTTGAGTCCTAGAAGTCTTAGTGGGGCTGAGCAACCCACCTTCTGTAGATTCTACAGCCCTCACTTGGGGAGCACAGTCTGTGCCCTGGGACAAGGCTGCTGTCCTTCCTGCAAAACCTCACTTCGACAGCAGCCAGTTCACCTGTGATGACACCCAGCAGGAGGGATACTCCAGCCTGCGGCAAAACTTTGCTCACCTTGTGTCTGTGAACCTGAAATCGCCTACTGGTAAGGAAGCTGCCCTGTGGAAGGTGCTCCGTGACCCCTGCAGCTGAGACGGGTTCACTGGGCTGCAGGGGTCTGCTCACAGGCGCCCTGCCTGCCTGCCTTCCTTCTCTTACACAGTGGGCAAAAGATTCCCAATCGATTTGAAATTTTAAAATACATCAACCAGTAATTCCAACCCTCCCCTTCTTCCCACTGAATCCTCATTGCCACCCAAAACAATGCTAGGGAGAAAACGAAATCTTGTAGAGCGATGTAAACAATTTTGGAAATCATACAATTCAAATTATGTCATATGTCTGTGCCCGTATTGAATAAGCCCAGACACCAGTATAACTTGGTAATGCAGAAGCAAGAAAACTGGGAGTTGCCCACTGCGATAGTTGATTTTATGGGTCAACTTGCAGACTGTGTTTGGATGAGATTAACATCTACACAGACTTTGGGGAAAGTAGATTGACGTCCATAGCATGGGTGGGCCTCATCCAATCAGCTGAAGGCCTGAATGAATAAAACAGAGTAGTCTCTCCAAACAAAAGTAAATGCTCTAGTAGGATATCTTTGGGCTGCCACTGCACTGTTGGCTCCCCTGGGTCCTGAGCCTACCAATCCACATTGTAGATTTCGGACTTCCCAGCCTCTACAATTACATGAGCCATTTCTTAAATCTTTTTAGATAGATGATAATAGATAGATGATAGATAGATGATGATAGATAGATAGATAGATAGATAAATTATTGGTTCTGTTTCACTAGAGAACCCTAACACCCAGACTCCCTTTTCTGCCATCCAAGTCTCTAAAATCTATCTCCAGTTTGGGTATAATAAAAAAATGTATATTTAATCTTTGTCTCCTTTCCTGGTAGAGCTCCTAAAAACCCATGGATCTCCTGAGGGATAGGGATGTCTTTTTTTATCCATAACAAGCCCCTTTTCAACCATACCTGGGTTTATGCCAACGAGACAACTCTTGGCAGGGGCCCTAGATAGCTCCAAATGGAGACTGATCCCTGAAGGAACCAAGCACGGATTCGAGTGTGAGAACTTTCACTACCTCCAGGGAAAGGAGTGGGGCTTGGGGATTGACTTCAATTACCAACAGTCAATGATTTAATCAATCGTTCCCATGCAGTGAAACTTGGATACATAAAAGCACTCCTCCAATGAGGGTAAAGAAGCTTCTGGGTTGGGGAACGCGTGCCAGGAAGGTGGTGTATCCTGACTCCATGGGAGCAGGGGCTCCTGTACTTCAGATTCTTCTAGACCTCGCACTGTGTACCTCTCCACCTACTGTATCCTTTATAATAACTCTGGTAGTGAGTATAGCACTTCCCTGAGTTCTGTGAGTGCTTCCAGCAAATTATCAAAGCAGAAGACGCATCGTGGACTCCCCCAAAGTTGTCATCAGCCAGGCAAGAGTGCAGGTAGCCTGGAGACCCCACACAGTGCTGCTGTCTGGAGTAGAGCGGTCTTGTGGAACGGAGTCCTTAATCTGTAGGGTCTGTGTGACCTCTGGGCAGACTTGAACCGAACTGTTGGGACACCCAGGGGGTGTCGGAGAACCGGCTGGCGCTAGGAAAAAATGTACCCGCGCGCGGTCCGACTCTGCCACCCCTCTCCATGTCCGCTGATGCCTTTCTAGCTCAGTCCGTTCCCATCTCCCTCCGGGATCCCCTCCACACGGCCTCCTCAGTGGCCTTGTGGCTTCCTCTGTTCCTGCCAGGCAGTTAATAATCCACCAGCAGAATGGGTTTCTAAAAACATAGATCACAATATGTCGCTCATCGCCTAAAATTCTTCATGGCTTTCGCCCCCCCCCCCCCCCCCCCCCCCGCCGGGTGGCTCAGTCAGTTAAGCATCCGACTCTTGGCTTTGTCTCAGGTCATGATCTCACAGTTCGTGGGTTCAAGCCCCACAGCAGGCTCTTTGCTGACAGTGCGGAGCCTGCTTGGGATTCTCTGTCTCCCTCTCCCTCTCTCTCTCTCTCCCTCTCTGCCCCTCCCCCACTCATGCTGTTCTCTGTCTCTCTCAAAATAAATAAATCAACTGAAAAACAAAATCTTCATGGCTCCCTGTCACACTTCGAATAAAACCCTGTCACCTCATTCTGGCTTTCAAGGCCCCTTGTGATTGGCCTCCGACTATTTATCAAACCTTATCACATACCACACCCCCTCACTCAAGTCCTTTCCATGTGGCCTTCCTTCGGGTTTTCTGTTTATCAAATCCACCAATCTTTTGCTTGCCTTGGGGATTTATACTTACTTCTTCCTTGTCCTGACATGTTCCAACCCTCTTCTAAACAGGGCAATCTGAGCTCTTATAATCTGAGCTCAGGGCATATCTGAGAATCTAGCTCAGATATGCCTTCCGAGATCACGCGAACAGGGATAGAAATTCACCGTCACAGCAGGCTATTCTAATTTTCTGCATTCCTTATCAGCATCTGACACCTTTCGTATTTGTTTATCTGTTTATTGTCCGACTACACCCATGAGACGGTAAGCTCCACGAGATAGTAAGTTCCAGGAGAAACGGGGCCTTGTCTGTCTCATCCATCACTCCCTCCCCGGTGCCCCAAACAGGATCTGACCCGCTTGGCCAACTGATGAACACTTGAAGACTGAGTAGCTGAAGAAAACCTTCACACAAGGGGTAAAAGACCAGGGGCTTACCGATTTCTGAGCCCACGTACCAGAGAACAACAACCACTCAGCTAATTACGTGCGGGAGCATCTGACCGGCGACAGGGACTCATGTTGGGAATAGAACTATTTCAAGGATTTGCCCCCGTGAAAAGGGCTGTTTATTAGAGCATCAGCAATATAAACAAGTTCTAGAAAACCAAACAGCAGGGCCGGCACCAAACAAGGTCACTGGCAAGTTTCCTTGCTGAGTCCAGTGCGTTGACACTGTTCCCATGAAAACCATTCATTCGGCAAAGGCAGTCGGGCCTCCTGTCTCCTTGGGCACTAATTGCTCTGCTTGGTTAGACAATTTAGGGAAAAGGCACCACTCTCAACACAGCATCAGGGAGGAGAGAAAAGAGGGTCTGGCTTTTCAAAAGTACAACGTGTTCTAGTGAAAAAAAAAAAAAAAAAGAACACAGAGAAAGTAATCCCAAGGCAGGACGATGGTCCCAAATGGGAATGCATGAATGCCCCACCTGGGCCAGGAAGGAGCCCCAGGACCGTGGCCTCTGCGTTCTCCAGGAAGCGCAGGCTGGCTGCAGCTCCAGTGGGAAGCCGAGAAGCACCACCTTTCCGGAACCTTGCGTTTGAAATGGTTACGGTTTCTCCCTAAACAGACAGACCCCAGCCACCGTCCAGTAGGTCTGCTTGTGATTGTTTAAAAGCAAAGGTGGGGGCGCCCGGGTGGCACAGTCGGTTGAGCGTCCAACTTCGGCTCAGGTCATGATCTCAGGTCCGTGAGTCCGAGCCCCGCGTCGGGCTCTGTGCTGACAGCTCGGAGCCTGGAGCCTGCTTGGGATTCTGTCTCCCTCTTTCTCTGCCCCTCCCGTGCTTCTGCTCTATCTCCCCCTCTCAAAAAAGAAATAATTTTAAAAACTAAATACATAAAAGCAAAGATAGAACTCGGTGTTCACTGTTATTCAAAAGGTCGATTTCCGTACAAACGTGGTCAGCAGATCGTGCTGACAACTAACTCGGCATATTTTTTTCTCTGCCATAAATTAAACCACCTCACAAGGGACATCTCAAATCTCCAAAGGGAGACCCGTGTACAACGTCTAGTTACAGACTTTCACTGCTTTTTTTTTTTTTTTTAATGTTTTGTTTGTTTGTTTGTTTCGTTTTGTGTTTTAAGTAGGCTCCACCGACCCCCCCGGGGTGGAGCCCAATACAGGACTGGAACTCACAACCCTGAGAGCAAGACTTGAGCTCTCAGCTGACTGAACAGGAGTCAGACACTCAACCGACTGAGCCAGCCAGGCACCCCGCCCCCAACCCTAGTTAAAGACGTTTAAATAACCATAGCTCTGTATGCAGGAATTCCACTACCAGAAATTTACCCTGAAAGGAAACAGTAAGGAATGCAGACAAGGATTTGTTCTTAGGAATGTTCAAAATCTTAAAACATTATAAACAACCAAAATGCCTATCAATAAGGAAGCCGTAAGGAAAATTACTGAATGGGATTCGGATGGAATGTTATATAGTCGTTAAAAATTACATTTATAGGGAACTTTTTTTTTTTTCAACGTTTTTTATTTATTTTTGGGACAGAGAGAGACAGAGCATGAACGGGGAGGGGCAGAGAGAGAGGGAGACACAGAATCAGAAACAGGCTCCAGGCTCCGAGCCATCAGCCCAGAGCCTGACGCGGGGCTCGAACTCACGGAACGCGAGATCGTGACCTGGCTGAAGTCGGACGCTTAACCGACTGCGCCACCCAGGCGCGCCTATAGGGAAATTTTCAAAGCGCACATGTGCTCTAAAAAATTCCACCATGCTTCCAAAAGGGTTACAGAAACACTGGTTAATCCCAAAGAATTTCTGGATATCCTCATATCCTTTCTTACTTTTTTTTTTTTTTTTTTTTTTGAAATCAGAGACGTTGACACGCCATGGTGTTAAAACAGGAGAAGTTGGTTGGAGAGGACTATAATCCTTGTGTAAATCTCTATCCACACAAAAAACAAACTCTCCTGTCCTGAGAAGAGAGGAAGTATGGTCAAGTCAGGGTTCTGAATGTTTTCTTGCTGATTCTACTCTTTCAAACAATTTCTTGAGCAGCTGCTAGGCAGCTGTTTCAGCCTCCTGAGATAGGTAGAGAGGAAAGAAATGAAAAGCAACGCATCAAGACTCCACAGAGGCTTCTACGCCATCCAGACTGCAGGTAGAGTTACGCTATTTGACATTATGGAGACCGTCGTATTAATTTCTGCAGAGAGAGAGCCACCTTGTTGGGTAGATGTTAGGTAAGCCTACCTGACGGTTGGCCCTCCAAGGCCTCTGGGTTTGTCAGTCAGGCTGACCTAAATTTCCTTGCCTGTGGAAGAGGAATTGGGGGCAGAGGCTCAGTTAGGAGCCACACGATGAGAGATTAAAAGCCTAGAAGATGGCGGACTCTGAGGGAGACAGAAAGATCTGTGCATCAGTTTCCCAAAAAGCCACCAGGCACATCTGCTGCTCAAGCAAAGTGTAGCTTATTAACTTTCCATAGTAACAGTACTTGACAAAACAAGACCTGACAGAGCGTAGCGGTGTCTCAAAATGGAGAAACTGTGAAAACACACGTATGGAGTTTTGAGACCTGGGTCATCTGCAGGCGGGTCTTCCAAGGCAGGGAACCGGGTGGGGTTGGCCAGAACTCAGAACCTAACAGCTGTGGCTTGATGGGGACAGTGAGGTGGAGATTTTGAAGAGGGCCCCGAAGAGCAAGCTCCTCGGTGATCCACAGTCCTGTCTTCCAGGAGCAAGTGTCTTCTGGACCGAGCAGCGTAGATTTCTGTTACTGTGTTTTGCTTTGTTTTGTTTTGTTTTGCTTGTTTTGTTGAATGGTCATCCGTGTCGTTTCACACACAGCCAGGAAGCTATCCCTGACTCCAGGTAACAAGAGGACAGGAAAGTAGGCTCGGTCCCAGTATTGTTTAACACAGAGACAGGAAATGAGATCGCTCTCCGTCCTTAGCAAGAGGGATCGTGATTACCGGTCGCGTAATGGACGCCCTCTCCTGCCGTCTCCCCGGAGATCTTTGGTGAAACCTACGTTGCTCACGAAGGCTTTGTGGAGGGCTTTCTTTGGTGGCTACAAGGAAATGTGGTGCCCCATTTCCAGGTTGGTGTGGTCATCCAAGATGGCCTGTTGAGCCCTTGCTTTCATGGGGAGGAAGACCACGTTCTTCCCTCACCCTGTGTACAGTGCCCACCAAGATGCCCAGCATCTGTAGTCAATAGTGAGCACCAGAGAGGAAACACGAAGGGGGTGCTAAGCATCTGAGAAATGAGAGGAGCCCAGCCATGCAAAGGAAGTGATGCCGGGCTTCAAAGTACCAAGGGAGGGCCACAAGAACTTAAATCATCCTTGCTAACAGGCATAGATGAAGAGGAAGAGAAAGACAGCCAGGTAAGAATAAGCAGCCTCTGCCCCTCTGGCCACAGGACCTTTCCAATGCACTGAAGACACTCTGCTGGAGAAATAAGAATGCTTGAGGAATGACGAGAGGGCTCTAGAAACCAAGCAAAGGGGTATAAACTGAGAGTTTCTGAATAACAGTGGAGAGATAAGAGGATCTTTTTTTAAGACAGCAAGTCTAGCTAAAGGATTTAGCTTGGAAGGGACAGGAAAGAGGAACAAGCCAATGAGAAGGCTGTCCCATGAGGTAAATCAGTCTCAGAGCATTCACAAAGCCCCTGGAAGAAGGAGAATAGCTACACAACACGAACCACGGGCCAACAAGCTGCAGAACTTGAAGCCGACCACACATGAATGATCAGACGTGAAGAAGAGTCAAGGAGAAGTCCAAAGCGCCGAGCTTCTTGATCGGGAGAAGGGTGTTGCCTTTGAGAATCAGGAGCACGAGATGCGAGAGGGAAACAGGGAAGGACACGGAGAGCGTGGGCAGGCCGGATTCTGCACGCATGCGGAGATCTGAGTCATACCTCTGGAAGGCAGCTAGAAGTAGGAAGGGTGATGCTTTGGTCACATGACAGAAGAGAGACTGGAACAACCGCTACCTCTCAAGCGCACCTCCCAGAACAGGTGGGGTGCTACCTGGTCACGATGGCAGGAAGGGCAGGTAGGCGTCGTCCTCTCCCAGGACAAGACTGGCTGTCCGCAAACATGCACACTTGAAGGGCGTGTGAAAGCATTTCTGTTCTTTTCCCAAGGACACCCTTCAGTCTCCGCATGAGCGAGGGGGGTGCCCAACTCACTCCCACTCTTTTTATCCTGATCTACCCACAAGGCCCAGCGTGTCCCCACACGTGTTACCAGGCTGGGCCTCGGAGGCCCATGTCCTTGGTTCTATTCTAGAGGAAGCTCTTCTCTGAGTTGCTGTTCCCCTCTGTCTCCCACAGGAGTAGACAGAGGTCTTCCAGATTCTTCTGAGCGCGGCAGCCGTAACACAACCCAAAACCATTCTCTGGCCAATTTTGTAGGATTCTCAACATAATTCCATGTTTTCTTGTGATTTCAACATACCCTCTTCTTCACCAGTGGCAAGCAGGAGAGAGGGGAAAGTATGAGAAGACGGGACTGGGATTTTTTTTTTCCATTGATGAAAAAATTATTGCCTGAAATGACTTAATTTTGGTGCTAAGGCACTTAGGGGTGTCTTCAACGCCATTCTGTAAGGAAGAAAGCATTTCGGAAAGCCAGAGGGGGAGAAAAAGGAGAATCAGCAGAGTGGAGGAAGAAAACTGGTCAGGGGAAGATAATGTCAGGAAGCAGATTATTGGAGGAGTAACTTGAGCCGGAGCCCTGGAGACCGAAGGCAGGTGAAAAGTCACCAGACTTGACAAAAGAGCAGAGAGGGGCCCGTATGTTACGTTTGACTCAAATCGCCCAAAACCATCCCCTCTGAGCCTGTACTTTCTGGACCAGGCTGGCCCAACCTGTAATAAATAATCATATGTCAGACTTCCCAGATTTCATTGGTTAACTCAAGAAAGCAGAAGAACATTTTATGTGAGTAATAAAATCGTGGGTTTGGTGGCACTCGTGATAATTTGTAAAACCACATGTTTTCACACCCACACAGAAAATTCTCTTTTAAGAAACCCTAGGGGCGCCTGGGCGGCTCAGTCGGTTGAGCGTCCGACTTCGGCTCAGGTCACGATCTCGCGGTCCGTGAGTTCGAGCCCCGCGTCAGGCTCTGTGCTGACAGCTCAGAGCCTGGAGCCTGTTTCAGATTCTGTGTCTCCCTCTCTCTCTCTGATCCTCCCCCGTTCGTGCTCTGTCTCTCTCTGTCTCAAAAATAAATAAAACGTTAAGAAAAAAAAAATTAAAAAAAAAAAAAAAAAAAAGAAACCCTTGCCAGTTCTCTGCCCTCTGTCACAAAGTGACTCCAGGCCGGGTTTCTTAAGACTGTATATTTGTGTCTGCATTTCTGGAATAGTACTGAGAATGCATCTACACAAAGCGTCTTCTCAAACAGATGTACTGATGGTAATTAGTCCACACCCTGAGCATCCCTGCTGTTCTCTAACTTAGTGTCCTTTTTCAGAAAACTAAGCCACATCCCTTGGCTGGTATTTGTTTTTTAAACCAAGCTCAGGTTCCGGCATCCTTTTTTAAGGCACTGAAATTTCATGCAAGGATCCATACCACATGCTTTGAACTTCATCCATCTGACATGATAAATGTTCTCAACCCTCCTGCTCATGGATGCTTTCATTTGCAGAGGGATCCATACAGTTTACAACGGGTCATGATTTTAGGCATTGCCATGATATTAATCTATTTTTTTTTACTAGACATCCAACGCTAAGGAATATTTAATTAATATTTAATTAATTAATACTTTCCATGTTGAATCCCACAGCCAAACAAATCAGATTTATAAGATGATACTGTCTAGTTTAATAAACCCTACATTCAATCTAACCTGTAAAAGGTTTTACAAGTCGTTAGCCATCCCCAGTAAAATAGCTATTTGCTCCACAGCATCATGGCCTAAATGACTTACTTCCATTGGGCTAAGCAGTCTCATATAGACACTAATTTTTAACAGATCCATTCCAAGTTCAATAATGCAAATGAATGAATCAAACCAAAGCAATATTTGTGTGGGTATTATTCAGGGTTCTCCGGAGAAACCGAACCAGTAGGATATGTATATACAAATATATACATACGCATATACACATATATGCATATGTACATACGTATTCAGTATATAGGAAGTTTTTAAGAGATTTATTTCAAGCAATTGGCTTACATGATTGTAAAGGCTGGCGAGTCTGAAAACCATAGGGCAGGTGACAGACTAGAAACTCAGGCAGGATTTCTATGTTACAGTCTCGAGGTGTAACTTCTTCTTCATCTAAGAAACCTCAGTTTTTGCTCTTAAGGTCTTCAACTAATTGGATAAAACCCATCCATATTATCAAGGGTAATTCCCTTAAAGTCAGTTAATTGTAGATATCAACCACATGCACAAAATACTTTCACAGCAGAATTCCATTAAATAACTGGTTACTATAGCCTAGGCAAGTTGACACATAAAACTAACTGTCACAGTGTGGCCATACTTACGGGTTCACAATATCATTATAGGTCCAGGATCAACAGAGACCGTATCAGATGAGAAAGAATGTTACCAAAACATGGAAGCCGTGACTCCTGCTTTGCAGGAGAAGATCATCTAATGACAGAAACTGACAATCATAAACTATTGCATAAATACACATAAACTATAACCACACAGCCACAGAGAGAGACATCCCTGTGGAGACAAAACCCAAGACCGGTGAATTCATTGATATTAGTCCTCTATACACTTTTATTGCCAAAGCCAATTATTACTTGTTTTAATCAAACCATACCACATTAATGAAAGGCATTATTTACCTTACCGAAAAAGCCTCAAATTATACAGATTTTAATTTTATCCAGGATATGTAGCAGTTTTCTGTTGTCAAAGTACAAGATTATTTTTTAACTTCACGGTACTACATAAAATAATTATAAAGCAAATTCTGATTCATCAGCTTGCTGAATGTTTCCCCAATGGTTTTGCCATATCAAAGTTCTATAATTAAGGAAATTAAAAAAAAAAAAAAGAATAAGGAAGTTGCTAGAATTACTACAATCACTTTTATTCTAGCTGCCATATTTCTTCTGCATCCTAGCTTCACTTCCTTTTTATTCCCTCACATTTTAAAAAAGAAACTACCCTTAGAAAAGAGAGCTATCAAAATCAAATCTCTTATTTTGAGCTTTGTGATGGTTAATCTTATGTGTCAATGTGGCTAGGCTCCATTGCCCAGTTGTGTGGTCAAACACCAGTCTCAGTGTTGGTGAAGGTATTTACAGATGTGATTAACATTTAAATTAATATACTTTTTTTTTTTCATTTAGTTGAGAGAGGGGAGGAGGGGCCGAGAGAGAGGGAGATGGAACCCCAAGCAGGTTCTGCCCTGTCCGTGCAGAACCTGATATGGGGCTCAGACTCACAAACCATGAGATCGTGACCTGACCCGAAGTCAAGAGTCAGACGCTTAACCAACTGAACCATTCAGGCACCCCAATATTTAAATCAATGTACTTTGAGCAATGCAGTTTACTCACCATAAATTGATGGGCCACATCCAATCAGTTGACCTTAAGAGCAAAGACCGAGGTTTCCTCAGGGGAAAAAAAAAAAAAATTCTCCTAAAACTTTAACATAGAAATCCTGCCTGCCTTCTGGCATGATGCCCTGTGGACTCAAGACTGACACATCAACTTTTACCTGAATTTCCAGCCTACAAGTCTACCCTACTAATTTAGGTATTGCCTGCCCCAGAATCATGTGAGCCAATTCTAATCAATCAACCAACCAATCAATTAATAAATATAAGTGATAGATAGATACATAGATGATAGATAGATAGCTAGATATGTATTTAGGCATATATGTATGTGTTTATGTATATGTGTGTATATATATTGTTTCTCTGAATACAAAACTTCTTTAGATTTCTAATAAATATTTAAGACCAGAAATACAACTTATTGTAATGAAGAAGTCTTAGTTTATATACTTTGTTTTTTACCATAAATTGCATAATGTATCTCGGAGGCATTAAGTATCTTCAGTTTTAACCTGAAAGGTTTGTGATGTATGTTTGTTTGTGTTTTTTTTTTTTTAAACTTCCTTTTGTCCCTTCAGGGACCCACATACCTGCTCATTCATAGGCTGCAGCTGGCAAGACTGGATACACTCTTCCTCCTTCTAGACACCTGCCTTCTCATTGCCCAAGGTGTCGAGGCAATGGATACGGTGAGTCCAACCAGATGCCAGGGTTCCACATGGAAGCCGCATGCCTCTGCCTGAGCAGCATCAGAACTCGGGTGGTACAACTAGGAAGCCAAAACATTATGGTAACTCGGGGTCGTCTACTGCGACTGCTAAGGATCGTTCTCTTATTAGGCTATCTTAGCGTCCGCTCCTGGGACGCCATTCAGTCAACAGGCATTCGCCTCATTAGCGATCTGAGAATCGCCGTGGAGAGGACGGGGGAAGAGCAGGGCAGACCTTTAATGATGTGCACATTGGTCTCTTATGAGACTTCTTTATTGATAAGGTTTTGCTGAAATGGGTAAGATTTTCCCTGTTGCTAAGGCAACCTGCCTGCAGGAATAGCTGATCTATACACCTCGTTCTGGAAAGTGGTCTTGCAATTTACTAAAGGGAAAAAGAAATGTTGCTAAAGACTCATCTCAGAGAGGAAAAGAAACAGAATATACAAAAAGGAAAAAAAGATAATGGGTGAGGAAGGGGGTGTTGGGTTTGAAGACTGGGGTTAAACATGTTATCTTGCCAGAAAGAAACAAACACTATGAGGAATACAAAAGTATATGTCTTATGCAATCTTTACCCCTTTCTCCTCCCCATGCTGGTCAGATTTCTCACCACCTTCCCTCACTCTCTCCTCCCCGGTTCCCTAGACTCCTTGTTCCTCTGGCACATCATTTAGCTGCTATCTCAAGTCTGCGTTTGCTGTTCCCTGCCTGGAAAGCTCCCACCCTGGATGTGAGCGTGACTCCCTATCTCATATCCCACAGGCCCCCTTAGCAGAAAATCTGTCCCTGGCCACCAGGTCTCAGATAGCCTCCCATCATCCCCACCGTCGTCTGTCTCTTTCACTTTACCCTACTTTATTCTTCTTCACAGCATTTGTCCCCAAATAATATGAAATATGCATTGATTTCTTCATTCGCAGCCTCCTGTGCTGCAATACAAGCTTGAGAGCAGATTATAAATGTCTTTCTCCCTGCTCTGTCATCGGCACCACGAAGACTGTTTTGTTCCCTCTATAGCAAATTCTTCGCTAATAAATCAAGTTGTGCCCCCCATCTTTAAAAACCCAGTTAGGGAGGTAAAACTAAGTCCTATAAAATGCGTGTAAAAGGCTACTGTGGCAGATGATAACAAGGCAAAACCAAACCCAAAGGCAGTGGCAAGGGGAGACCGGGTAAGTTAGAAGAGGAAAAAAAAAGAAAGAAAAGCATTATCGGGAACAGCCACCGCTGGAGAACTCTCTCGAAAACAGCGCTGGCATCATGTCACTCCTGAGCCAGAGACTGTCTAGCTCCTAGCAGGAGCTAGAAGCCTGTAAAGTACATTTCACAGGCTCCTTTGCCAGCAGGGCTCCAGTGGGGGTCCTGCCAAAGGAGACTTTCACGGGAGAGTAGAGGGAGGGAAAAGAGAAGGGACCTTTCCTCCTCAGGCAGAAGCAGTAGGTATCAGCTCCTATGGTCCCTGCAATACACCTGCTCTAGGTTGTATTGTTCAGCAACAGATCACCAGAGGGAGCCTGGGGCAGATGGGCCGGGGGCTACAGGGCTGACAACAGTCCCCTGGAGCCCTTATCTCTGAAAACGCCCTCCCTCTTCCGCTCTTGCATCCTTCCCAACAATTTGATGATCTAACTCCCCGTTTTAAACACCTCTATGCCGGAAATACCCTAAGTGGTTTTTACTTTCTTGGTTCGGTCCAAGCTGAAAACCACCTACTTCTTGTGCTATCCATTCCAGCCTTCTTTAAGTCATCATCTCAATTAAATATGAATGTAATTCATATCATGTTCTTTCATTCATATTCTAAATTGTGAAGTTTCTCTAGCGGAGAAGAAGGCTGCACCATAATCATTCTCAAGAAAGCCCACTCAGAGTGCTCTGGCCACCATTCATCTAAATAAATGTATAGGGGTGCCTGGGAGGCTCAGTCAGTTGAGCGTCCGACTCTTGATTTTGGCTCCGGTCGTGATCTCATGATTGGTGAGTTTGAGCCCCGCATTGGGCTCCCTGTTGACAGCTCAGAGACCGTTTGGGATTTTCTGTCTCCCTCTCTCTGCCCCTCCCCTGCGTATGCTCTCTCTCTGTGTCTCGAAATAAATGTAAAAAAAATTAAGTAAATGTCTAAACCTTCAACTTACGTAAGGCTCAGATTGTACCCTATGATTTTGCACTTGATTCCATACATTCTCATATCTTACTCCATAGTTTTTCTTAAATAAAAACTTCCATTCTCCGATTAAACTGTAAGTTCCTAGAGGCAAGCCTTATAGTTTTTCCTTTTATCTCTGGTATTGGCAATGTCGGGTATTTTGTCCGTACCCAGAAAACAAATATGGATTCGTTTTCCTCAAAAGAGATCAAAGAAAGGATAGTCTCCACATCCCTTCAGTACAGAAGGACAATGATTTGGTCACAGTCATAAATTATATTGTCCCATGGGTCAAACAGTCATAAACCACCTTAAACTATAGTAATAATTACTATAGTGATTAGTAAAACATAGTCAACGTTTGCTTATGTTTTATCTGTTATTTTCCACCAGACACAGAGTTATGATGTGATCTCAGCGATCAGTCTCTTGCTATGTTTTCTCCCCCCGCCTCCCGGAGGAAATTGCTCTGTATGTAGCAATAGATTCAGTGTGTCTATGGAACGAGGTGAGTTCCGGATCCTTCCGCTTAGCCATCTTAAGCCAGAACCCTTCGGTCCCTTATCATCATTAAAGGAATTATTTTCTGAATGTACAGTCGATTCTAATATATAGTCAATTCAATCCAACTGATTTGGACAAAAAAGGTAAGAAATCTTTTCAGAAAGAAAGAATCAAGAAAGAACAAAAATGTACTGCCGTGAACCAGATACCCTCTGAAATTTTTGAAATAAACGGTCACAGCATCATCTTTTACCCACCAACGAAAGACCAGCTAACTTAAGAAGTAGAAGATAAGGCCTGGGAATTTGGAATCACCAACAATTCTACCCTGTATAAAAAGCAGAGAGAGAGAAAGGAGGCTTATATCAGAAAGCACCTTCCAGCACCTCGTATAGGATTCCAACCGGAACTGATCTGTCGATATCTTTTTATTACTAATAAAATCCCCGATAAGCTACTAATTTGGAACCGGGGGAGTAAGCAGGTAAGGAACTGAGAAGTAAAGTTTTTATGTTTAGATTCCGGAGAATATTAGGATCGGGTTTTTAGATGAGGTGTCCACGCTTCGTTTCTTTGGTTAAGTCACAGCCAGGCTGCTCTTTCAACACTGATGCATGTCTGTGGCTCTGACTTGGCTGTCCTGAGCAAATTAGGTAGTCCTTATTATGATAAATGACATTATTCAGCATCGTTAGCTGCTAACAACAGCAAATTGGCTATTAAAGCAGAAAAGGGATTTAGTCAAGGATAATAGGTAGCTCTCAGAATCTTCAGCGGAGTCAGAGAATAGGTTTATGGCTTGGCTGTGTGACCAGGCACATAACTTAAGTTACACCACCCAATGGCCCAAAAGCCGCTGACATTTTCCCAAGGCCAAGGCCCTGACCCAGCAGCTCCTACCTGTGAGGCCAGCCACCCTCTCCGCCCTAGCTCCCTCAGTGGCCAGCATGAAAACCACCTGCAAAACCCCCGCTTCTTGTGGTTATTCTCTCTAAATCCAAGTCTAGCCCAAGGGCATCTCCTCTGTGTAGTCTGGGTCACATGTTTTTGCTAATTAAGCAAAGGATATGGTCATGCCAGGCCATCCTGGACCCAAAGGAAAAAGTAAAAATCTATAATGCTGATCTCGTCTTTATTTGAAACGGTCCGGTATATAAGAGACTCATAAATGCGGAGAACAAACTGAGGGTTCCTGGAGGGGTTTGGGGGGGGGGGATGGGCTAACTGAGGAAGGGGCACTAAGGAATCTACTCCCAAAATCATTGTTGCACGATACGCTAACGAATGCGGATGTGAATTTTAAAAAATAAATACAAAATTAAAAAAAAAAAACAACTAAAGCAGTCTAGTATCGATATTTGAAATTGCAATTTTTTTTTTTTAATATTGTACCAAAACGTTATCTTGAGGCTTTCTCGGCCTTAGCGCCATCTTCTTGGAAACCTCTGTGCCGTGAGAGCCAAGCGGAGGGAGAAGCGAATGTGCAGGTCGGGGCATAAAAGAAGAGGAGGCAGAGGTCCAAGGGAACCACTAGCTCATGCACCTGTGGAGCCACAGGAACAGAAATAAGGAAAGCCAGAGGCCAGGGACACTGGTACCAATTGTTGAACTGCCTGCCTACCTTCTAGAGCTTAATTCAATGGATCTAGAACATCCATTGCCATCTGATCACAACGACCACCTTTGAGAGACCAAAACAGTCCCTTTCGGTCCTTGGCTCTGGACTTGTGACTTTCGGGACTAATTGGATTTTCATTTGTGGCTGAATGTAACACGTGTACAATAAACCTTCTCCTTTGCCGTCTTAGCTGAAAAATAAATAAATAAAATGCTACCTTGATTACTGGTTTTTCTTTTTAGTGGTCCCTTAACTTTTTCCCCTCAGGCGAGTGCCTCACTCTCCTCACCTTGGAAAGTGAGCTTCTGGATAAAAGTCCAGCTTCTGAACTGAAAGGTGACAGCGAACAAAGACGGATGGCCCCCAACGATATCCAGGCTCTAATCCTCAGAACCTGAGAACGGGTCACCTGACGTGGCCAAAGGGACTTTGCAGATGTGACTAAGATCTTGAGATGGGAAAATTACCCTGGACTATTTAGGCAGGCCTTATCTAATCAGAAGAATCTTTATGGGAGGAAGGCTTGAGGGTCAGAGCAAGAAAGAAGGGGACGTAATTAAAAAAAAAAAAAAAAGCAAAGGGACAGAGAGAAACATTTGGGCACTCTATGTGGCTGGCTTTCAAGTTGGAGCATGACACCTCAAGCTAAAGAACAAAGGAAACTTCTAGAAGTTACAAAAGGCAAGGAAATAGACTCTAAAGACTTGAGAAGGAATGCACCCTCTCTGCCACCTTGATTTCATCTCAGAGACTGATCTTGGATTTCAGACCTCCAGAACTATAAGTTTATAGATTTGTGTATTTCAAGCCATCGAATTTGTGGTGATTTTTTTAATAACAACAATAAAAAACTAATACAGGTGGGAAATTCTTCAGGTACTAGAAGAGTATGCAGAGTGGGCAGAACTGAAGATTTTTCTTTTTCATCCTATGCTTTCATCTTTTTATTCAAACTCCAATCCTGATATACTGCTGTGGTTTTCCTAGTCAGGCTACAGATAAACAGGATTTGTCAAGTGAAATGATGAGTTTTCTGCTTGGCTTCTGAGCACCAAGCACCTTAAATCATCTTGTGCATATACGGTCCATTTCCCTGGGTTGATTTTCAGTTGCTGGAGAGGGGAGGTTTTGTCTCAACTGTTTTCCAAATATTCAGGACCAAAACACGGAATCCGAGCCTCAGTTTCCTCCCAAGACAAACAACGGCAACAAAATGGCAGAGTAGGCTTTCTACTGCTTTCTACCGGAAAACGATGGCTTTGTGTCCCTATTAAAAATGGAACAACAAAACCAACTCTAACTGCTCATCTAGTGTTTTGTTTACCATGAGAAACTAAAACATTGTAATACTATAAAAGATAATTGTCCTGTTCCTTAGGAAAAAACGTCGCATTCTTCACCCCAGGATACATAGAGTTCACTGTGCTTTCGGCAACTAACCGAAGGCTACGTTCCTGCGTTTGAAAGAAAAAGACGGTGTCTAATGTAAATACAGATCATATTCCAACAGTTCATTTGTTGGTCCCTCACTTGGAATTCACATTATCGGAGTAACAATATGATGGGTAACATGTCACAATTACTGTAATCTCCTTCTAACAACACAGAGAGCGTTTGATCTTTGTAGGAGTTGGTGCATGGGTTCCATCTCAGTGAAAGAGCGGGTTTGTCCAGAAGATAATCGCAAGAGCACCTAGCATGATGCGGGGTAAAGAAGGAAACAGTTTTCGTGATAAAGCGGGCCGAGGGAGGTGAAGCCAGGTGCAGGGCTGCGTGAGGGAAAGCCTCTCTGCGTGTAGAGATAAGGATGGACACAGGAAAGGAAAATATCTTCTGGGGACAAAATTTTAATCAAGATGAATATAGTTCACTAACGCCTCGGGTGTGGGTGGGTTATTCGGGGGAGTGTGGAAGAGGAGGAGAGCAGGTTTTACGTGGTGCATCGAACCTGGCAAAGGCAAAAGCAGAGATGTGGAGATCCCTACACCCCAGCTCACATTCTTCTATAGCGATCTTCAGTGGGAAGAAATGAGAGCCTCAGTTCTGGGCTCCAGATCGCACCGGAAGTCGCTTCTCATCCATGAGGCCTCAGCTCGCAGACATAACGTGGTTAACTAATCTCAAGTTATTCCTTTGTTTCTATGGTCTCAGGTAAAGACCCTCATCTGGGAGGCGGGGGGGGAATACACCTAAACCAGCGTCACTCTATGAGAAAAGACTCTTAAAGACACGTGCGTGCGTGCGCACGTACACACACACACACACACACACGCACGCACGCATACACACAGCATCTTTTCAATGTATAATTTTGAACTGTTTGTCCTGGGGCACAACTCCATAGAACACAACCCCAGAGATCAAAAAGCTAACCGTGGCCCCCGATGTCGTACAGAGGTGGCCCTGAAGAGCTATTTATTTTGTCTTGAGGAAATAGCCATATTGTGGGGGAAAGTGGCAAGTAAACAAAAACTTGAAAATGATTACAGCCCCAGCCAGTCCTCAGTCAGGAAAATACAGGGCTGCAAGGCTCCCGGGGGGGCTGGACTGTGTCTTGAGACGTAAGTGTTCTCATGCCCCCCCACCCACTACCCCCGTCGCAACCCAATTCATCAACAGATCTTGTTGATTTCACCTTTGAACCTTGCCCCAATTGCAGCGACTTCTCTTCTCCACTACACTGCCAAATCCAAGCCATCATCATCTGACACCTAGACCAGTGACTTCCAAACTTTTGGATCATACCTGCATCAATAAAATAGTTTCGAACACATACACACCCATTATGTACGTAGATTTATTTATAAATAATATTCGTATGGAGGCATTCGTATATTATGCATTATATAATATAGAAATAGAAGGTTTTAAAAAAAAATTGCAATATATGCACACACACACACACACACACACACGTATATGCACACACACATCTAATATTTTCTTTCTCCAGTCGAAGAGGTTATTATCCTGTAGGCTCCCTGGGCTACGTGAGCTGTGCCTTGAAGCCACTGGCCTAGCTTACTACGATTCCCTCATAATTGATTTCCTGACTTCTACGCTTGTTTCCTACAATCCAGCTCCTACAGAAAAATTAAATTCAATCATGCCACTCCTCTCCTTAAAACTTTCCGATGGCTTTTCCTTGTACTTAAAACCTAAATTTCTTCCCCTGACCTACCTACACAACAGTCCATGATCTAGACCCTTGTTCTAAGGTCTTCTCTGAACTTCTCTACATGATCTTTTGTCACATAGACCTGTTTTCATCCCCCAACATGCCCAGCCCATGCCCACCTTGGGCCCTTTGAATCAATTCTTCTCTCTGCCTAGAATGCTGTCTTCTAGGTTTTCACAAACCAAACTTTTTTCTATTCATGCGGACCTCACATAAGTGGCCCCTCTTAAAAATGACTGTCTCTAGCACCCTCAAGAAAGAAGTTGATGGTGGTCACAAGTCAGCCCTTTATCCTGAGGCAATTCTCAGCCTGGCACTTGCTTGCTACATGACGTCCATCTGTGGGTGTAAGTTCATACGTGTTTGTGTATTGTCAAATATGAGTAGAGAGCTTAGCCGTTGCATTGACTGTGGTGTTTGACTCATAGTAAGCCCTCAGTAAATATTTGCTGAATAAATTGACAAGGTAATTCATTAATAGAAATTTGGTGAATTCTTGATTTGCAGTCAGTTGAATCATGCAAAGTACAGTTTCATTAAAACTATTTTTACTTATGTTAGAATTCCTTCTTGCAAGCAACCTATGAGAAAGAAAAAAAAAGTAGGTGGCTTTATAGAAATAGCCTGACAAGAGCTCAGATTTCTCTGAGACACCTACGAGCAAAGGAGTGTGAAGCTAACAAGAGAATCACAGATTTCCAAAAATAAACATTCCTTTAAAAATAGGCAACCCGCCATGCTTTGTAACGGGAGCTCTAAAACCCCATTACTGAGCCCTTTCTAGGAAACCTTAGTGATCTGCCTATTATTCAACAGTCTCTAATTGGCCATGTTCTTAAAGGGCCTTAAATAAATAACAGGTCTTATCTGATCTGAATTGCATCCAAACGTTGTCATTTGAAGGAGATAACACTCTAGTGAAAGATATCACATTGGGAAAAGAATGTTGAACTATTCTCTGCTACTCAACAAGAGATTTGAGAGAAAAAAGTTAACTCATATGTGCCTGTTAAAAAGCATTAAATTTTCAGAGAGGTAGCTTCATAGAATGCTAATATCCACACGGTTAAAATAAATGGTCAAAGCCATAAATATTCCGAGAGCGTCCAATGTCTGACTCTGCTATTATTTTTCAGACAGAATTCCCATTCAAAAACACAAATTGCGCATGGTACGAAGTAAAAGAGAAAACGTAACACATAATCAGCTCTAGGCAAAATTGTGTATAGGCAGAATTTGAGATCCATTTCCCGAACTTAATTTACACACAGAAACACACATGCAAATGCACATGCCTCATCCAATAATAACAATAAAAAAATTGGGGTAAGTGTTTGATAGCATTTATTAGCATTTTGATATGAATTTACATCAGTGTCCTAACTCTCCCAGAAATATTTGTGTCTCTCTTTTTTTACAGTTAGAAGAAATGATTTTGTCTCTCTGACGAAAGCATTTTGATATCGAACACGGGGTTGAGGAAGTTGTTTGGGACTTAGAACCCCATCTCTTTCCTTAAAACCACACCCCCGAGTAGCCATTTACTTGTTCTAAGTGTGGCATTTCGGATAGACAGCTCTACTCAACCAGAAGAGTTTTGCCCTCATCATCCAGTTGGATGGAGCCATTGACAAAAACAGACTCGGGAACTTCCAGCCATCCTCTCGAAACACAAACACACCCACACCCTCACCAACCTTCTTTTGACTAACAGCTCAGATAATGCTGCCGAATCCAGTATCAATTTCTTAATTATTCGCTCTGACTATGCTTCCGTGAAAACAAAGACATTTTCATCCCCCTTGCTTTCTCACATTTTCCTTCAAAAGAAAGATCCTGTCAGAAACTATTATGACTTGTTAGAAATCCAGTGCCTTTTAGCAAGCTAGGTGCTACTCAGAGCACAGCCTAGGAAGAGCTTCTTATGCAAGGAACTGGCATCTTAAAGAAGCAGCCTTGACTGAACAGAGTAGATAAGAAAAGAAACAGAATGTCGAAATAGCATGGAAATGATGCATAGCCTGCCTCACACAATCTACTAGCTGCCCCCGGCTCCCACTGCCTTCCTGTTGCACAGAACTGCGTGCAGCCCAGGTCTACAAATGGGCTATTACAGGCCTACCGAGGAGCTTCTGTCTTTAGCAGGGGAATCTGCTCGTTATTTTTGTTTTTGTAATTTCAGCACCCACCCCAGTGCCTGCTGCAGTGGCAATGGCTGAGGGTTGGACAATGATGAGGGATGGACAAAGGAACGGATGGAAGCTGATTGGTCCAGGAATCTGGCTGAGCCAATCAGAGCCTAATCCTGAAATTTTAGAATTTGAAACTGCATACCATTGTTCCTTTCTACATAGCACAGCTGCAAGATGCAGACCAAGAGCTTCCGGGGACCTGTGTGGTCACCGTGAGGAAGAAGCCAGTCTGAGTGAATGAAGCCAATACGGGGAGTAACTGAAATGAGAAATGGGAAGAAAGAGCCCTGGTGGGTTTGTATCCCACCTGTGTCCACACCCCTGCCTTCCTGTAGCTGTGCAAGCCTTCCAGGGAATCCCCCTTTCTTCCTAAGGGATGGTTGAATTCAACACCTATAGTTTGCCATCAGGATTCTAAAAACCCTAGAGAGTGTCATTTGCTGACAGGACAGGGGCTAAAGACCTTCAAGGCTATTCTTTGAAAGATTTTCTGGAATTCACATTTTCTACTCTCTAGCATCCGACACACTCCAAAACCCACTAACTTCATATCTCTTCAGCACTTCTCTCCCATTCTCTTAAACTCCATTTAAGCCTCTTGTCATCCGTGAAACTTTGACCAACATTCTAGCCCACACTGGTCTTTCCACTCTCTGAAAGTCTCTAGTATTTAGAATTTAAACCACAGAATTTAATTCATGGTTATATATTGTATTATTGACTTTTCCCCCAAAAAGCTCTTGCCTTCTCCAAAGACCAGTAAGATACAGTTCTTTGGTCAACAGTTTCCAAATCCAACCACATGTTAAAATCACCTAGGGCACTTTTTGAAAGGCTTCTAAAAAGAAATGCAGATTTTAGTCCTCATGTTGGATTTATTGACTAAGATAAATGGGGAGTGAAGTCCGGGAGAATATCAAGTTAACAAGCTCCCCAGATGATTGTTACATAACTAAACTTGTACAGCACCACAGAATCATGCTGGGAACATGCTCAAGAAGGAGATATATATATATATATATATATATATATATATATATACATATATATATATACACATATATATATATGTGTATATATATATATAACTATATATATATAACTATATGTATAACTATATATATAAGATTATATATATATATATATATATATATATATATATATATATATAATGAACAGAATCTTCTAATCTGTCCCATTGATCTTGCTTGGAAGTAATGGTAGATGCTACAGAAACAGGAACACAGATAGCATAAATCTAAGCAACTGGAACTCTGACATAGTCATTCCTTACATAGTTAGAATTAAATTCTTTACGCATGCAGGGTAAAGGGATGGATAAACATGTAATCAAATAAGCACAGTAAAATGTTAATGCACAATCTAGGTGTGGACATACAGATAGTTACTTTCAAATTTATGTTAAAAATTTTTCATAATACAATGTTGACAAATGAAAAAAAAAAAATGTCTACCTGTCCAGAAACATCTGACCCACCCAGATTTAGTTTCCCTGGATTATATTCCTCTTCCTTCCTTTATTACTCTAATTCTTAATTATGGTCACACATAACAAAAAAAAAAAATCTTGAAAAAAGAAGCATTTGTCATCAAGAATATGTCTCTTGGATGTGAGCTTAGCTGCTTACTTTACGAAGAAAATATTTTAATCCCACAAAGCATCAGCTTTGACACTGGGGCCATATATGCTGCTTTAGATTCTTTTTATGACAGTCAATCTACATAAAGTAATTCCACATAAAGGTGCAAAATGTTTAAGTATTTTGAAGAGTTCAATAAAAGAGATGACAAAGTAAAGAATATATGAATTATTCAAGTTGTTCAGTACTATTTTAGTATTAACGTCCCCCAAAAGTGATAAACTATGACAACAGTAGATACATTTTGATAGATAATTAAATTTAATAAGATATAAGTACTTATAAATTGATCCAAGACTGAATATTTTCCATTGCCAGGTCAATAAGTATCTCCCATGGGCCAAAAAAGGCCAGTGCCAAGAATGAGCAATCTATCGAAACGGATAACTATTACATGATATCAGATAAGTACTGTATAATATCTGATTCGCTTGGAGTGCTGTTTAAAAACCAGTGAGAGAAGATGTGAAGAGGTTCTTTGGAGAGTCTATCATATGCCTGTGGATTTATACTGTCTTGATTATATTTATGGGTAGATCATATTAATGACCATAGTCTGACCATAGTGAGGAACCAAATATGTACTCCCAACTGAAATGTTAGTGATCGTATTTTTCAACCTCACTTACAAGGTGGTTCGAACAAAAATGTACATATGCCTGCAAGTTTCCACCCTAGAATGACTCCAACACTCCTTTTCCTCACTAAATAATCACCAACGGGGTACTTTCCCGCCAACGAACTAAGTTATTTGCTGTTCCACAAACACATCTTGCACTTTCTGGTCCCCATGCATTTAATTTTATTGCCCCTCCCTACCTGATACTCCAACAATCCTCCCTACCTTCACCTCCACGAGCACTTTCTGTACCCATCCAAAGGATTGGTTCCTCCCAGACCTCCTCACTCCAGAGTCACTTCTTCCCCTCCTGGATTTCTCTGATGCATATGCTGTGCCATATTGGGAACGGATGAAAATCTCTCTCTTACATTTCTTTTTTTTTTTCTTTTTTTTTTTAATATGTATTTACTTTTGGGACACAGAGAGACAGAGTGCAAATAGGGGAGGGGCAGAGAGAGAGGAAGACACAGAATCCGAAGCGAGCTCCAGGCTCCAAGCTCCGAGCTGTCAGCACAGAGTCTGATGCGGGGCTCAGGCTCGAACCCACGAAGCGTGGGATCATGACCTGGGCCGAAGTCGGACGCTTCACCGACTGAGCCACTCAGACGCCCCAATCTCTCTTATATTTTCTAAGTCATCACTTAGGATTCATCTTGCCGGTTGTTTTGAATCTTTCGGTGAAGACTTCGATGTTTCCTTGTAAGCCCCACGATGTCAGCACTGAAGGGAAGACAGCAAGGCACGCCTGTTGCTTGGTTAGTTATGCATGTATTCATTTATGGAAGAAGGAATAGAAAAGAGAGAGACGTAAAAAAATAAAAAGTGGGGCGCCTGGGTGGCTCAGTCGGTTAAGCGTCCGACTTCAGCTCAGGTCACAATCTCGTGGTCCGCGAGTTCGAGCCCCGCGTCGGGCTCTGGGCTGAGGGCTCAGAGCCTGGAGCCTGCTTCTGATTCTGTGTCTCCCTCTCTCTCTGCCCCTCCCCCGTTCATGCTCTGTCTCTCTCTGTCTCAAAAATAAATAAACGTTAAAAAAATAAAAAATAAATTTAAAAAAATAAAAAGCTAACTTTGATTAAGTGTTTACTATCTCCCGGGTCCTTACTCTTCATGCTACCATTTGCAAATTATATCGTTTAATCCTCTCAGTATCTTAGGTTATCCTATACCTTTAGCTGTCTTCATTTTACAAAAGGAGTCATGTTCTCTAAGGAAAATCTGCTTCTCTGCACCACTGAGCTCTCCCCTATCCCATTCACCCCCAGGGTTGACTTCAGCCTTGCCCAGGGTTTCTGTTGAATTCTAACAGTTCTGTCCTACCTGAAAATCTGGTTCAACTGAAAATAGTCTTATCAGCCTTGTTTCTAAGCCATGGGGCAAACACAAGTAGCTTGTCCTACCTGTTCCCACTGAAAGATCTGTGGCCAGGAACCATAAAAAATATCAATGTTAATAGGAAGGCAAACACATTCTACTTTTAAGAGAAAAAAATGTCAGAGCATATATCATATTTTGCATTAGGCAAAATACTTTGACTTAACTAAAACCAATTTTCAGGATAACCTCAACTAAAAAAAAAAAAGCAAGCATTTATTTGATGGACAAATATTTGATGGACAAAGCATTTATTTGTGTATGTCAGAAACTCCAATGCAATCACAAGTTCTGCGAGGAACTTAAACTGTCCTAATCAGCATAATAATAATCATTAACTATTTCCATCTTTTTTTTTAATTTTTTTTTTTTAACGTTTATTTATTTTTGAGACAGAGAGAGACAGAGCACGAACGGGGGAGGGGCAGAGAGAGAGGGAGACACAGAATCAGAAGCAGGCTCCAGGCTCTGAGCCCTCAGCCCAGAGCCCGACGCGGGGCTCCAACTCACGGACGGCGAGATCGTGACCTGAGCCAAAGTCGGACGCCCAACCGACTGACCCACCCAGGCGCCCCATCTACTTCCATCTTAAAACAAAGCTAGTCTAAGCTCTAGAAAGCCACGCGAGAAAGCAAAAACTCAACTGTAGTCATAAATACACGGCTACGAGAAGAGCCTGTACAAAACTAAGCCGAATTAAATGAATTGCTCTCTCCAGCTCTCCTTTAGGGGATATCCTAGGACATTCATAACTTATAAGAAAATTAATTACGAAACCAATGCATCCAGGAGTTGCCCAATATTCACATAAAAATTAACATTAACAATGATACTGTTCCCTTCTACGGCACCTGCCCCTGGCTGTCCCAGTTAATTAAGGCTTACACAGTGGCTTTAGCCTTGGGCAATACTTTGAATCACATACCCTACCCATGTCCTCCGTGCCCAGAGAGCTGTGCTGACAGTTTTATTTCCCTGATGAACTGAAGTGATGAACCAAAGAATGCAAAGCAAGCAGTCCTCACCCGGTCCTTTCCCCTATGGTTTGTCCTCCGGTGAAGATGTAACTACTATCTCTTGCTGTCTCAAAAGAAATTAAGAACCAGTAAGAGGATGGTGGCTGACAGGAATATTTGTTGAAGTGACGACTCAAAGAGAAGTTTTGAGAAGAATTTCTGAGCCAAGTTTGTTTACGCTTAAATTATGCATTATGTTGTTCCAATGTCTGAGATGGCTTAACTGATTGCAAAGCTGCATAAGAAAGGAAGGCAGGAGGAAGGGAAGGGAAGGGAAGGGAAGGGAAGGGAAGGGAAGGGAAGGGAAGGGAAGGGAAGGGAAGAAGGGCCACAGAGCAGAAATTGCTGATGACCCAGATTCTCAGACTTTGTTCTTTCATGGTTGTAGACAGCACATCCGGGCAGCAGGCCTCTGAAGCCAAGTCTATCTTTAAAATATAAGAGAAAGGCAGAAAAGATCACGTCTGCAACAGAACCTAAAAATAAAAAAGGGAGTTAAGGGGGAGAGACGGATCAACCACATACCTAAGAGGAACCAAGTTAGACATGCTGTGTAGACAGGGCGCCAACGAGGCTAGCATGATTTCCAATTCTATTCGAGAGGATCAAATGATAACCCAGGTAAACTGATCCATAACGGCCTCAGCTAGGTTATTGCCAAGTACCGTGAACTGACTTAAATCAGTCTGACCGCCCAGCTGTTACCAGGCTCTTTCAGCTAAAGCCAGGTAGTACTCGCGATAATCATTAGTGCTATTTTACCAACATTCAAATATCCCCCTCTGGGGCACAAGGTAGAGTTATGCTTCATGGTACTCACTTGGGGAGTCATGGGACCAACTCTAGATGGTGAGTTACTGGCAGCCTTTTAATAACCAGCATGACGCCTGCCAGGACTCTTACACGAATGTGCCACAAGCGGTCATGTGCCATCGGCCTGGGTTCACTTGCTTTGAAAACAACTCACGGCACCACTGCAAAGTTATTTCCTGCATCCAGGTTTTCAGAGATTTGAACTAGCAAATAAAGAAAGGGTCGGTTCAGGGCCCCTGGTGGGCTCAGTCGGGTAAACGTGCAACTTCAGCTCCAGTCATGATCTCACCGGTTGTGAGTTCGAGCGCCGCGTCTGACAGCTCAGAGCCCGGAGCCTGCTTCAGGTTCTGTGTGTCCCCCCCACCCCCCCCCCCCCGGTCTGCCCCTCCTCCACTCGCACTCTGTCTCTCTCTCTCTCAAAAATAAACAGTAAAAAAAAATCTTTAAAGAAAGTGTTGGTTCCCCGTTATGATATTTCAAAAGCTAACTATTCACCCTAAAATGTAAATTCTGACGAAGGTCTTTCAACTGCCTCTAGGGTATAGATTAAGATTAATGTTAACACAGATTCATCACATTTTTTTGTACACTAGAAAACATCACAAGTTACAGATCTCGTGAGATCTAGTGAAAGAACCAGTGAGGATGAGTTTGTCAGGATATCAAACTCCAGAACTATTCCAAAGACAAACAAACAAAAATCCTAGCAGCCCGTACGGCCTAGCTGGGTAGAAAGAGTCGTGGAGGACAAAGGACGATTTTTCAAGCTACTGTGGTTGCTTGGCAATGTCCACGTGTGATTCTAGTTCACCAAGCAAGCTCCTATCATTTGGGCCCCTCACTTACCAATGCGTGGCAGAAGAGAGCGTCCAGAGAACTAAGTGATGCCAGTTATCCTACTAGATAAATATTAAAATTCTAAATTCTAAATTGCCATCCTAGATTTTAAATCCGTATATCGTGAGGTTAGTACTAGTGTGGTAGGCTCATTAATGCGCCCTTCCTCTCACCAAAGACACCCTGGTCCTAATCCCAGAACCTGTGAATATACGCCCTTACATGGCAAAAGAGATTTTGCAGATGTGGCTAAAGACCTTGAGATGGAGAGATGATCTTGGATTATCTGGTGGGTGAGGGTAATCACAATGGCCCTGACAAGAGGGAGCCAAGCCAGGGGGACAAGGGTCAGAGTATGAGCTGTGATGATGAAAGCAGAGGTCAGATGGTCAGAGAGGATTAGAGGTTCTGCAAGGCTGGATTTAGAGATGGAGGGAGGGGTCATGAGCCAAGGAATGTAGACGGCCTCTGGAAGTTGAAAAAGACTAGGGAAGAAATGGTCCCCAAGAGGCTCTCGCAAGAGCTACTAGCCCTGCAGACAGCTTGGCTTTAGCCCAGGGAGACTGATTTTGGACTTTTGACATCCAGACTGTAAGTTAATAAAGTTGTACATTTTTCAGCAGCTAAGTTGGTGATGATTTGTTACAGCAGCCGTAAGAAACTAATACAGTCACTATGATTTATCTTACAGTCTGATCACCTCTAGATGAACTGAAAAATTAGATTTCTGAAAGATGAAAACTGATTTGTGGGGCCGTGATGTTTATCTTTCCTCTCTCTCTCACCCATCATGATCATCTTCATTGCCTGAAAACAACAGAATATGGGATTCATTCTAGAATCGTATTCGTTCCTTTGAGCGCTCAGATCTAATGAAAGCACACATCATTTCCATGGAGAAATTACCGATAACAGAAAAGAAGCCTAGAATTTTAAACACTAACCAACTCAGGTTACAGGTTACAACACATTCCATTCAGTAAACTTCCTCAACGTCACCCCTAGTATAGTATTTCTGTGCCTAATCACTCTGACGTGAGATTCAACCAGCTCAGTGGTCTACTTGCCCAGCCCATTATAAGGGGTGAAGGCACAGATTTGAAAGGGGTAGGAAGGATGGATGGTAAAAGAGTTCTAATATTAGCAGAAAGAAGAGAGAGGAAGGTCACAACCTGACAACATGTCTGAGACGTAAAAACTCCTTTGAAAGAAAAAGGAAAGAAAAAAGGAAAAACCAGAACCCAGGATTTGGGAATTAAAAAAAAAAAAAAAAAGCAGCTGCCCGGAGCCATTTCATGAAGGATTGACTGTATCTAGACACCTCAGCAGAAGCCCTGGGCACATAAAATGTATTAAGTCACAGTGCATATCTGGAGTTTCTTGCGATTAGCCTGAGTAATCAGTAGAACATTCCATTGTGGTTTTTACAAAATGCTTAATAAGGCAAAGAAGTATGTTCTATAGTTGTAAAGATAATTAAGTGTATGTTTTAATGCTTATCTGGGTAAGACCCTTTACTAATTCACTTAATAGGAAGCCTCCCATTTCACAACAATGGCAAAGAAAAGAAGTGTTAACATATTAGTAAATTAAGCCCATGCTAATTAGTAATAACGAGGAATCAGAAGCCCTTTTACTCACGCTGCCTTTTTTTTTTTTTTTTCTCTCTCTCTGGGTTTACAGAGATTGAGGAAATCCTAACAGCAAAGACAAGAACCTCCTCGATTTATCATGTCCTTTGTGGTTTTGCCAATACCCCACAGGAGATGATTTGAGAGAGCAACTTCGCAGGCAGTGTTTCACTCGTCCTACAATTTGGAGACTCTCCCTGGCAAGCTCCATAAAAGAGGTCCAATCGGATCCCGCCCAAGAAAGAGGCAAGAAGGGTGCAACGAAAGGCGTTTCTCTCATCAGCTCTCATTTCCCGGGGCTCTCAGAAGCCTGGAGCCTCGAAGCAAGTCCTGAAGACAGCATGCAAATGGCAGGCGTCATCAACAGTCACGTTTTAAAAAGTCACTTTAAAACGTTCAGCCCTACGCATAACTCCCTTTTCCAAAAGAAGGCGGAGCCAATTTCTATGGCCCTCCCGGTTAGCAGATGACCCAAGCTCTCTAAAATGAGAAGATGGGAGTCATATTCTTGGCACAGATGGGTCTCCACCACCCGCAGCCCTGAGTTTCCTTGGGTGAGGATTAAGTCCACGAATTAGATAGGTAACCGTCACTTTGCATATCAGAGAAATGGGTGCGTTAGGCGAGTGCCTTATACCCGGCCCTCCACTCCCAGGTCTCCAAGAAGGCACTGGGTCACAGAGGGTATAGTCATAAACCAGAGTGAAAAGACCTGTCAGATCACCTGCGGCCGGCCCCAAGCTTGGACCCTCACCATCCAGCTTCTCATCTTCAGGCTTCAGACACTATCTCGAGGTAAACACGAAGCGAGAAAGAATGCTACGTGCCCCCCAAGCTGCAGACTCAGAGAAGAACAGGAGGGAAAATCAGGTATCAACTTTGTGGGCAGGTTTGCGGGGATTTTATGACATCCCTTCTACGCAGGCTTAGCGACTCTTCACCTGCAGGTCGTTCTCCAAGGTGATGCCGTAGGGCCCCTTCTGCGTCGGTTCATTTGGCCCGCTATCCAATCTTGGAGGGTTCTTCTGATCACGGGAGAAGACGCCAGTGGATACGCTCCACATAGCCCTTGACCTCAAGTAGCAGAGAAATTGAAGAGGAAGGAGGAAATTACAATAAAATGTGGAATGTGCCCTGACATGAGTAGTATGGGGTCCCATGGAAGGTTTTGGAGGGTGTGCATCAAAGTGAGCTGAGAAGGGTAGGTGGGAGTTATCAGCTGAAGGTGGACGTGGGGGATGGGAGATCTTACTGGACGAGGAAATGCTGGGAGCAAAGAGCTAGTGATGAGAAGGTGAGCTGGGCGTTGGCACAAGGGAAAGAGGCTCCCATCCGTTCCCCTCAGAGGTCATCCTCGAACATTCCAAGCTGACTCAAAAAGGGATGAGGGGTGGGGCGCCGGGGTGGCTCAGTCAGTTAAGCGTCCGACTTTCCCTCAGGTCATGATCTCGCGGTTCGTGAGCTCGAGCCCCCAGCCAGGGACCGTGCTGACAGCTCAGAGCCTGGAGCCTGCTTCGGATTCTGGGTTTCCCTCTCTCTCTGCCCCTCCTCTGCTCATTCTCTGTCTCAAAAATAGATAAAAGACATTAAAAAATAATTTTTTTTTAAAAGACCAACGGGTCTATGAAGGGCTCTAGGTATGCCAGCCTCATCAGCATGGTTTCATGCAGAAAGAAACCTTTGGCTGCAGCACTATGGATGTGGCAAACCAGAGAAAAGAAGACTTCATGGAAGGTTCTGGAATCTCTCAGAGAGGATCCTCATGACACCAGAGAGGGATACATACCCTGGGGAGCATGATGACCTCTCCAGAATTAGGCTCAGTGGTGGAAGGTCTGGTGCCTGACATCCCTACCGAATCTAGTGATAAATGAATTTCCTTGGCCTGCACCGTGATCATTTTTAATGAACATACAGTCTTTTTTTTTTTAATGTTTTATTTATTGTTGAGATAGAAAGAGACAGAGCATGAGCAGGGGAGGGGCAGAGAGAAAGGGAGACACAGAATCTGAAGCAGGCTCCGGGCTCTGAGCTGTCAGCACAGAGCCCGACGCGGGGCTCAAACTCACGGACTGCGAGATCGTGACCCGAGCCGAAGTCGGACGCCCAACCGACTGAGCCATCCAGGTGCCCCGTATACGTGTCTTTTTAAAGGAGAGCTTGCCCTCTCCACCGCTCCCTATTTTCCTAAAGTCGACCCAAGTTACACATTTAGGTTAACCGTAGGCTTGTGAGCCACTGAAAAAAATATGAAACTTTTTTTTACATTTAATATACAACATTATCATCACCCTTTTGGGCATTTGGGACACCAAGATGCAAACGACTGTATCATGTACCAGGCAAGCATTTGGGGTTCCACGAAGCACAAAATAGTATTCCTATTCCCATGGAGGATCCCTTTTTTTGGAGAAGGTGTAAAAAGGTAATCAGCAAACAATTTGGAGAGACATTTCACCAGTGAAGGTGTACGTAGTAAAGAGGCTCGTTCTTAGTCATTAGGGAAAACCAAATCAAAACCCACTAGAAAGGCTATCGTCAAAAAGGCCACAACAAGAGGCGGATGCGGGAAAACTGGAATCCTCACACATTGCTGGTAGGTTGTAACACGACGCAGCCACTTTGGGAAACAGTTCGGCTGCTTCTGAAAAAATTAAGCATGAAGTTACCAGAGGACCCAGCGATTCACCCTCCGGAAATTTTATTCCAGAGACATAAAAGCATACATCCGCGTGAATGTCCACAGCAGCATCATTCATAATAACGAACATCATGGAAATAATCCAAAGGACCATCAACTGGTAAATGGATAAACAAAATGAGACATCCACATGGTGGGACTCCCTTCCACAACGTGAAGGAAGTATTAATACATACCACGACACGCATGAACCTCAGAAGCCTACGAAGTGAACGGCGCCAGTCACAAAAGACCACATATTGTGTGATTCCATTTACATGCAAAGTCCAGAAAAAACAAATCTATGGAGAAAGAAAGCTCTCTGGTGCCTGGGGTTGGAGATAGGACAAGAGAGGGACGCCAGAGAGCCACATAAGATCTTTCTGGCATACTAAAAACGTTCCAAACTTGGATTGTGCTGATGGTCACACAACTCTGCAAATTTACTAAAAATCATTTAATTGTACGTAATAAGTGAATTTTATGGAATATGAATTATAGTCCCCATCAAGCTGCTTTTAAAAAGAAAGTCACATATTATGAAATACGGTAAATGTCAACTTGATGGTTTAAAAAATTGGCCTCCAGGGGCGCCTGGGTGGCTCAGTCGGCTAAGTGTCTAACTTCGGCTCAGGTCATGATCTCACGGCTGGTGGGTTTGAGCCCCGCGTCGGGCTGTGTGCTGACAGCTCGGAGCCTGGAGCCTGCTTCACATTCCGTATCTTCCTCTCTCTCTCTGCCCCTCCCCTGCTCACACTCTGTGTCTGTCTCTCTCAAAAATAAATAAACATTAAAAAAAAATTTTTTTAATTGGCCTCCAAACTTAAGGTCATATCTGTACCCCTCTCATCAAAACTATGTGTTCATCTTCAATATATACGCATTTATTTCTTTACAAATAATAAAATGAATATATTAACACATTATGTGGAACATACAATACACCCCAAAAGTAAAACTAAAAGGAGATTTAAAACACACAAACAGGTAATATTTTAATACAAAATTATTGACTTCATCACAAGGTCCTTATGAATAAAGGGATCTAGGGGTTAAAATTACTGAACAAAAGGAATTCTAGAGTAATAGACATCTGAATGTGGAAGGCTGCCAAAATCGACTAGGGATTCTGTCATGGACAAGACCACCCACGCATAATAAACCCTCCGAATATTCATCGATTTGAAAATCATGTCCAGCGTAAGGCTGTGTTTGCGCGGTGAACAATGGAACATCCATCAAAATAAACCCAGCTGTTCTGAGGCCGGCAAACATTCAGGGACATGGCACTGCAGACGTTGTTGATAATAAATGTCAAAGAGGAGAGTTCAAAAGAAGAGGACAGGGTAAGAAAAGTTGGAGAAAGATTTTCTCTGAAGACGAAGCTTCCTACACGATGCGACCTTTTGCTTCCGGGTAAGAAGGATTTTGTCGCGTCACTCGACTGTGGCCAAAGAGTTACTAATAAAGACAGTGCCAGGTACATGTGGACCTACAACAGCTATTGCATCTTTAGACGGGTTTGTTACATCCGTTGGTGTTTACCCTTAACCTTGTTCTCTGTGGTTTCACATTGCAAAAATAATGATTTCTGTTGATTTGGATGTTTGCAATCTGACACTTGCAGGGAGCTACAAAAAATAAGTGTATATAACCAAGACAGAGGATTCTTACCAGTTGTAAGAGACAAAGTTGGACAAGGAATGTAGAGCCGGATCCTAAAGGACCTTAAAGCAAACTTTTGGAGTTTGGACTGTTTCTTTGTCACCACCATAGAGGCCACTGTTTTGGAGCACGGGCGAATCTGAACAGCGTGGCTTTTGCAAGAATTCGCAGACTGCCACACACAGGATGGGGAGAGATGGGAGGTAGGGTTCTAACTGGTTAGGATTCTAACAATCCAAAGCCCAGGGCAGGATGGGATTGAGGGTCTAGACCAAGATGGTGGCAGTGAGAAGAGAGAAAACAGTCAAACGAGAAGATTGTCTGATAGTTGATGGTGATATAGGGGTCACTCAGTCTTGGGGCCAAAAACTCTCCAACACCAGGCCAGAGGGCAAGTTCAACTGAAGTGCACAAAAATAATCTATAAGCTAATCTCCACTGGGCTTCTTTGGGTTAGATGCATGGCCTGAGACGTTTGGAAACAGGTCCAAGACCAAGAGCTGCTCTACCATTTTTAGCCCAAAAAGCATCTGTGTCTCTTGTCCTGTTTTGTTGCTTCTCAATGGAACTCTCAAAGAGGCAGAGGAAAGGACTGAGGACGTGTGATCGATTTTGTTTTTAAGTAGTAAATAAAAGCATCTCATTTTGGAAAGGGAGATTTCCTCTCCATCCAAATTAGAGGCATTTTGTAAGGAGGACTCAAGCGAGAATTAAAAGACCCACAAAATCCTCATCCAGTGATTTGAACTTGAATGTGTTGTCATTTATGATGGTGTTCAGCCACTCTGGGAGAAACAAGGTTGTGTTACTTCCAGGAGCCTGATATCTACACGTTCTTTACATGCAAGGAGGCCATAGCCAAGTGACCAATTAAACACAATAACCCCCTGTTATTGTTTTAGCTTCAAAACAAAAAAGCTATTTTCCCATTAGCTTTTGTGTCCTATTGTCGCTATGGAGTTACTCTGGGAGAAATGTAACAGGAAGTCTGTCCTAATAATCTGTTTTCTTTCTTGCCTACATAAAAACTCAAAAGTTTGAATTTTGTTGGTGAATCAAAGTGAAAAACGAAACAAACAAACAAACAAACAAAGATAATGTTTTCTATACTACCTGATAATAAAATTCAGAATTTTAGGGGCACCTGGGTGGCTCGGTTGGTTAAGTGTCCGACTTCAGCTCAGGTCACGATTTCACAGTTCGTGGGTTCAAGCCCCGCATCAGGCTCTGTGCCGACAGCGCAGGGCCTGGAGCCTGCTTCCGATTCTGTGTCTCCCTCTCTCTCTCTCTGCTGCTTCCCCACTTGCACTCAGTCTCTCTCTCTCTCTCTCTCTCTCTCTCTCTCTCAAATAAATAAACATTAAAATAAATAAATAAATAAATAAATCAAAATTTAATATAGAATTGTCTTCCAGACCTATTCTCTCACTTTCCAACATCTCTGTATTTCAAGATTGGTTAATGGCGATGGTCAGTCAGGCAAACTGTAGACCTTGGCTTCCTTCATGGAAGTAGTCATAGTTCCAGACATGTGGTTTCCTATACAGTCCCATCCTGAAGATTACAACCACAAAAGTCATCTTCTTCTTCCACTTCCCTTGTGGAATCTACTCTTTGTGGGTCTAAAACAGCAACATTTTTCTGCTCTAAAGATCACAAGCAGAAATGTCATCTTCTGGTTATTAATCAGGTCATGATGTAGTTTCCCTGGTTTGGAATGAGCAAAGCATCCCTTTTCAGACAATCTATAACCTCTACTGCTGCAAGAAAATGGAAGCATTTGGTATACGGTCAGGTGAAGTCAATGTTTGTTCAATGTTTCTGATGACAACAAAATAGAAAATCTTGGCAGGCAAGTCTGTCTATCATCATTATTCTAGACTATTTCAAGACAGGAAATTAAACTCAAACCTTGAAACTGTCTTTCCCGACAGGAGAGTCAGCCATCTTCTTTCTTGAATATTCTCCCTTCTAATCTTAGTGAGGAGTTTATGGAATACCTCTTTCTGGCAATATGATAACCAAGGAGAAATCTGGAAACTCTGAAAAGCAAGCCAATCCCAAAGTGGCTGCATTCTTAGGGTTGTGTGTTAAACTCTGAGGATGCAATAAACTTTAGGGTTGTTCAGTCTGGAATCTAATAGGAGACCCTTTACCTAAAGCCAGACCCCAAAGGGAACCAAGAAATACATCACACACAAAAGGAAACCAAAACCAAAATGAAACAAAACAAAAAAACTACATACCTATTCATGTTGGATGAATGAAACAGAGATCTCGTTTAAGATTTTGTAATTACAGTCTGGCCCTTACGTGGGTTTTCAGTCTAAATGTACGTTGCCCATGTGATCAGAAACATCTCAAAAGAAAACTAGATTACAGTAACCTCAATTTTACTGCAAGCAGAAGCAAGCTATATGCTCTCTGAAGGATCTCTAATTCAAACCAAATCTCAAATTGCCACTAATAAATCTCCAAGGAAAATGGGAAGTTTTCATTCCAATTTCAGGAAACACAAATGGAGCAGGTACCATAAGAGAATCAGTAAAAATAACAAATCGCTGAAATAGACATACAAACTTTTATATATTGGAGTTATTAGATACAATATAATAACTATACTTAATAGTTTGTAGAGGACATTTTTTTCAAGTGGTCTTCATGCCCAGCACGGAGCCAAACGTGGGGCCTGAACTCACAATCCTGAGATCGAGACGCTGAGCTCAAGGACTGAGACACCCAGGTGCCCCAAGAGGACATTTTTTAAAAGAAGCTTTCAAATGTGATCAAGGAAGACACAAAATTTAAAAAGAACACAACTTTTTAAAGCAAAAAGTGTGGTGATTGAAGTAAAAACTCAATAAACATGAATATTTGACAATATCAAGGAGGATATGCTGGGAAATGTCCTTATTTTGGAGAGAAGCATGCTAATTTCTGAATCGAGACTCATGGTATCTGCAACTTATTTTTAAGAGGTTTTAAAAAGAGGGACAAATGGAAAGACAGATCAGTGGATGGATGGATGGATGGATGGATGGATGGACGGATGGCTGGATGGAGGCAGTGGGATGGCTAAAGAGATGGAGAGAGGGACACAGGCATGGGATGGCTGGATGGAAAAAGCAAATATAAGGAGAAGTTAACAATTTATTGACTCTAGTTGGGTGGATAGATAGGTATCTATCAAAGTATTCTTTCACCTCTTCAGTATCTTGGAGTTTTTCGTAATAAAAGTTGTAAGTAAAAGTAATCTGTCTGAATAGAACAAAGACCCCCTTCTCACTCCCAGAGTCTCGACTTCCGAAATTCCCCATGCTTTTCCTTCTTGTTTTTCCCTGATGCTGTCCTATTCTCTTCCCAGACAACAGTTTCCTACCTCCTCAGTGGGCACTTAGGGAAAGCTGCTCTTTGTGGAGAAACAGAACTCAACTGTCTAAGATAAAACTTGTCCTCGGGCGCCTGGGTGGCTCAGTGGGTTCAGCGTCCCACTTTAGCTCAGGTCGTGATCTCACGGTTCGTGGGTTCGAGCCCCGCGCCGGGCTCTGTGCTGACGGCTCGGAGCCTGGAGCCGGCTTCTGATTCTGTCTCTCCCTCTCTCTCTGCCCCTCCCCTGCTTGCAGTCGGCATCTCTCCCTCCCTCAAAAATAAGTTAACATTGAAATCACTTAAAAAAAAGTTTACTAATCATCAACCACGATTATTATTGAAATGGAGACTCCCTTTTGTATCTGTAGCCATCTGAAATTTCCACGATGCTCCTCCTTCACTCTTTAGTGTTGAGTCTCCAACTGAGCCACTCTTCCCCTCCTTTTGAGAAAGCATGTGTGTGGGGGGGGCACCTGAGTGGCTCAGTCAGTTAAGCAGCTGACTGGCTCAGGTCATAATCTCAAGGTTTGTGAGTTCGAGCCCCACGTTAGGCCTGCTTCCATCAGCACAGAGCCTGCTTCGGATCCTCTGTCCCCATGTCTCTCTCTCTCTCTCAAAAAAAAATTAAAAAAAAAAAAAGAGACACAGAGAGAGAGAGGAGGCACATGTTCATGTACACACACGCAAACACACACACTTCCCCCCCTGCACCGAACCAAAGCGCAGGTGGACCTACGAGAGTTGAACAGAGACGCGATGAAGCAGACCACCGAGGTACACAAAGACGGGATCCTTGGAAGGACCTGAGCATTCGCTGACCTCCCCCCCGGGAAAAGTAAAGGAAGATCGTGGCATTCTCAGACACTCGCGTCATTAAGTGGGTGTAAAATTGAAACCAAAGTGAAATATTCCTTTTCATGTTGAAAGCAGTTCGCGTAAGTAGTCTGTGTGCCTTGGCTGCTTCTGCTGCACATTATTAAGGGATTTAGAAGATTAATTTTCGGGGCACCTGGGTGGCTCAGTCGGTTAAGCGGCCGACTTCGGCTCGCGTCATGATCTTGCGGTCCGTGAGTTCGAGCCCCGCGTCGGGCTCTGTGCAGACAGCTCGGAGCCTGGAGCCTGTTTCAGATTCTGTGTCTCCCTCTCTCTCTGCCCCTCCCCTGCTCATGCTCTGTCTCTCTCTCTCTGTCTCAGAAATAAATACACGTTAAAAAAATATAAAAATAAAGATTAATTTTTGTTTCAGAGGCCACTATGCTAGCATGAAGCAAATAAGCCCAGTGCCTCAGAGAGAAGCCGATGGCTGCTGGGCAGGGGAAGGGAGCCCAATCATCCCGCTTTGCACGGACCCCGTGATGGCCCACATCCTCTTCGCTGCAGTGTGCGGCGTGCAGTGAGTCTCTTCAACTCACCAACTATGAGGAGAGAACCCTCAGCAGGAAGCGAAAGTCTCAACGTGGCGGACCCGTAATCTCATCTAGAGTGACAACTGCCACGTTCCTAAACCACAAGTATTCATTTCCACAATTCGCGATCATCTGCCCTGTGCGTGCCAGAGCATTCTAGACAAGAGCCCATGGTAGCAGGCTGGTCTCCTGCCCCACAGCCTGTTCCACTAAAACCAGACCCGTAATCAAATGCTAAGAAAATACATGCCCTCAAACCCTGAAACAGAACTGTGAATGCAAAGTATCTGGAAGCCGTGTTCTCCCGAAGCGGCTACACACGGGTAAATCTAGTTTGCATATGGAAATGAAGGTAAATCTAGTTTGCACATGGAAATGAAGGTTGCTTTGCTTCCCTGCACAACATTATCCGGAAACAAAGGTTAGCATCCTCTGACTCTGCGTTCCACCTCTGGACAGAAGACTGTCAGTGACAGTGACTGACAGAAGCTCTGCTCAGGCACAGGGAGGGAGAGGGTGGGGGAGACGGAGGTCTGGGGGTTTAGGAACAAAGGGTTTAGAGCAGGCGCAAGCAGACCTTTTGTGTAAAGAGCCAGATAGTAAAAGCACAGGCTCTGGGGACCACTGGTCTCTCTTGCATCTACTCAGCTCTGCCAGTGCGATGTGACAGCAGCCAGAGACAGTCTGTAAAGGAAGGGCCATGGCCGTGTTAGGATAAAACCGTATTTATCGACAGACACGGCGATGTGACCCTTAGAGCATTTTTTTACCTATCACAGAATAGCGATCACGTTTCTTCACCGTTCAAAAATATAAAACCCTTCTTTGCTCACCAGCCATACAGTGCCGGGCAGAAGGCCGGACTTGGCCCACAGGCTGTGGTTTGTCGACTTCTGATTTAGAGCCCGGATTTTCAAACATGGGCACCATCAAAATCCGCTGGAGAATGAGATGAAACACGGATCCTTGGGCCCCCCCTCCAGAGTTTCTGCTCCCAAAGGACAGGACCGAGGCTGACCATTGGCACTCACAAGTACCGGGGGATGCCGAGGCTGGCAAGATCTAAACAGAGACCTGTGGTCTAGAAACGAGGGGAGCGAGGAGAAGGGAAAAAAGAAATGTCCACGATGGCCAGGATAGATCAGCAAGAGCCACTTTGAGGTCATACAGGGAAAGCTTATATAAATTTTACATACAAATTAGGAGACAGAAACGGACATAATTGAGTTTCAATCCTCTCTGCCTGGAAAGTTCTACTCTCCTATATCTATAGGAGCAACCCCTTCACTCCCTTCAAATCTGCTCAGATACCTTCTCTGCAAACGCTCTTCGCCCAGTAGCCCATTAGCATTGTGTATTAATCCTGGCCCACTCACCACGCCTACCCCCAGACCTCCTCCCTTATTTCTCAGCCAGTCACCGCTAATAAACCATATAACTGACCTCCATATTATTTATTATCTGTCTTGCCCTTACCACGCTCCCCCCCTCCCCATGCTCCTATATCCCTAGAATATAAGCTTCTTCAGGGCATGGAAAACAGATGAGTATGTGCCATGGGCTCAATGGTTGTCTCCACAAGACTCATATGGTGAAACCGAATCCCCAGTGTGATGGCATTAGGAGGTGGGGCTGTTGGGAGGTGGTTAGGTCATGAGATGAAACACTCATGAATGGCATTAGGACCCCAGAGGGCTCCCCAGCTCCTTCTACCCTGTAAGGACATAGCAAGAAGTCAGTAACAGTGTCTATAAGCTGAAAGCAGTCTGCAAGCCAGGAGAGGACCTCATCGATCAGACCCCAACTACGCCAGCACCCTGATTCCAGATTTCCAGCCTCTGGAACTGGGAAAAATAAATTTTTATTTTTTATAAACCATCCAGTCTATGGCACTTTGTTACAGTTCATCAAACAGACTAAGATAGTCTATCGGCAACCCAAGTTTCAAGAAATATGCCTGGCGCTTTCATGAGCACTTAAATATTCTTGAATGAATGGATGTATAAGTGATACGACTCTCTTTGGGTCTAAGATAAGGAGGACATGAAGATAGTCAGATACTTCCAAGAACTTTGATACAACTTTTAACTTGTTCGTGGTGCATCATAGAGATCATAAAAAGAACTTGAATATGCGTCACTCTGTAAACATTAATCTTGGAACCGCAAGTTCAGTCTCAAGCATTACAATTAAGGACGATGGGATGCCTGGGTGGCTCAGTCGGCTGAGCGTCCAACTTCAGCTCAGGTCACGATCTCACTCACTCCGTGAGTGCAAGCCCCGCGACGGGCTCTGTGCTGACAGCTAGGAGCCTGTAGCTCACTTCAGATTCTGTGTCTCCCCCTCTCTCTGCCCCTCCCCTGCTCATGCTCTGTCTCTCTCTGTCTCAAAAATAAATAAAAACATTAAAAAATTAAAAAAAAAAAAAAGGATTAAAGAGACCCTAGGCAGCCCTCTCATTCGACCACTCCCGGGTGCAGAAGTTAAAGGACCTTATCATTGTCCTTAACTCCAATCCAACTAAAAATCCCAGTTCCAAGGGTCTCACTCATGAGCACCACCGCCTTAGTCTGCTAAGGCTACCGTAACAAAATACCATAGACTGGGGCTCACACAGCAGAAATTTACTTCTCACAGTTCTGGAGGCTGGAGGTCCAACATCAGGCACCAGCACGGCCGGGTTCTGGGGAGAGCTCTCTTCCTGCCTTGCAGACAGCTGCCTTCTTGCCGTGTCCTCACAGGTGTCTCTTCATAGAAAAACACTAATCCTATCATGAGATCCCCACCCTCAGGCCCTCCCCTCGCCCTAATTATATCTCCCAGGAGTACTAACTCAGTTAACACTAGTGAAGTTTACACTCCATTGATCCTACCACTTTTCAATGCCCTCCTCCTCCCTGTTGTCCTCATTTCCCTACCTACACTGTTCAAACTCTGTAGTCTTACATTTAAAGCATCCCCTTACATATACTAGTCAACCACGAGAAGCTCCCTCCACCACCCTGTGAGGTCAAGGCTATTATTACGAGCCCCATTTTATAGGTAAGAACATCGAGGCACAAGGGAAAGGGCCAAGATTCTAGGCCAGACTCCAGAACCCCCACTGCTGCTTGTTTCGTTAAAGTTTACTCACCTGGTGTTTTCCTGCAGGTAGTTTATTAGTATTTACACTAAAGAGGTGGTTTAACCAACGCTGCCTCATGGTAGCGGCCTGCAGAAATAGTTGCCCGTCGTGAACTGTTTGTTACCAGTCCGTAACGAGGTCAGTTCAGAAATCGAGAGTCGGCGTTTGGAAAGATCACTTGCTAGAGTCATTCAGTGTCTGTTGACTCCAGCCATAAAATCTGGTGCTTGCCCTCTGAGCCTCATTTGTAATCTCATTTTTCTGGTAGGTTATTTTAAGTTTATATTACAGAAGTGAAAGTCCAGGAGGGATTTGGAAATTAAAAACAAACAGACAAAAACAAAATATTCTTTCCCCCCCGCCCCCGACGGGTCATTCTGAAGCACCGGTTTGAGTGACTAAAAGTGCAAGTTTATTTATTCCAGTATGTTCCAGATTCCGATCTTATTAAAAGAGAAAATCTCTCCTATGCGATTATTGGTTATGAGCCGACTGTGACTGTTCGAATGAAATGGCACAGATGACCTTAATTAACATGGAACCTCAACCCAAAGCCTTCTTATGTAAAAAGGTATTAAATGTGACTCCCAATTTTTTCCCAACCCTTCACATCCCCCTTCACGTCACCTGACTATGTGAATGATTATCATACGGCAATATTTTCAATGTCACGAAAAATAAAATTTTGGCCTTTTTTGCCCATTCTGCCGTACACACTATGCTTTTTTCTCATTACTGAAATTTGAGACTACTAATTAGAACAAATCAATAGTACATGGTCTCGTAATTTCACTTAGATCAGGGCTTCTCAGGATTACCTGGAGGGCTCATTGAAACACAAATTTCTTCCTCCACCCTGTGTAAAGAATCTGATTCAGTAGGGCTGGGATAGGGCCTATGAATTTGCATTTCCAACAAGCTCCCACGTGGTGCTGAGCCTGGATATGCCGACCATATTTTCAGGAAGCACCAAAAACCCCAGATCGCTTTGGGAATTCAGCCAAAATACTACTTTGCTCAATTATTTGTGTATGGGAAATATTTTCAAATCTAATTCACCAACGTAAAGACATTTTTAAACAGATTCAGACTAAAATCCAAGATATCTGAGAAATGCCGGCTCTTAAAAATGACTTACGCAAATGATAAACTTGATAAACTTGACATACTTCTCAGCACGTACCATTTTACACATTGTAGGCGTTTCACAAATGTTTGCAGAAAAGAAAGGAAACCAGGAGTGACGGAAAGTAAGGGGCCTGACTCGGTTCAGCAAAATGATTGTGAATGGAAGCGCTGGGACTTGGGATCGTGCGTGCTTTAATCTGTTCTAGAATAATAACCATGTTTCAGTAAAACTAAACTGTACTTGGCCAGATATTGTATTCCCTTAATTTGATCCCTCCCTCAATTCAAAAATATTACCAAGGAATCTCAATTGTTGTTTTTTTTTTATTTTTTTTTTAATGTTTATTTATTTTTGAGAGAAAGACAGAGCACCAGCGGGGGAGGAGCAGAGAGAGAGGGAGACACAGATTCTGAAACAGGTTCCAGGCTTTGAGCTGTCAGCACAGAGCCAGACGCGGGGCTTGAACTCACTAACCGCGAGATCATGACCTGAGCCGAAGCCGAAACTCAATCGACTGAGCCGCCCAGGCGCCCCTCGATTGTTTAAAATGTCACAGAACGGGGGGCACCTGGGTGGCTCAGTCAGGTAAGCATCCGACTCAGGTCAGATCTCATAGTCCACGAGTTTGAGCCCCACGTCGGGCTCTGTGCTGACCGCTCAGAGCCTGGAGCCTGCTTCAGATTCTGTGCCTCCCTCTCTCTCTCTGCCCCTCTCCTGCTCTCTCTCTTTCTCTCTCAAAAATAAATAAACACAAAAAAAAGAAAAGAAAAAGAAATGTAATAACAAACTGCTATCCTTTGATCTTTCCATTCCTTGGTGTCCTGTTCATTCTGGTTGGCAGTGAATGTGTTTTATAGACTGATAAAGAGTTTCATTCACTCAGCCATTTTTCTATCAGCTCCCATAAAAATTAATGGAAACTCTTAAAAAGACAAAAACAGCTCAAAGCTCAAGACACCAACTTTTTATTTTATTTTATTTTATTTTATTTTATTTTATTTTATGTTTTTTTATGTGAGAGAGAGACAGTGACTGGTGGAGTGGCAGAGAGAGAGGGAGAGAGAGAGTTCCAAGCAGGCTCTGTGATGCCAGTAAAGAGCCCGATGTGGGGCTTGAACTCACAAAACCGTGAGATCATGACCTGAGCCAAAACCAAGAGTCGGACACTCAACTGACTGAGCCACCCAGGCGCCCCAAGACATTAATTTATTCTAAAGGGACTTTTGGCTGCTGGTTGCCTTATATATGGTGGTGACCCTGGATTCAAACGCCTGGAATATTGGGGGAAAAGTAATCGCACCTTCCAGTACCTCGTATTGTTTGCAGCAGGTAGATCTGTTCCCTCAGTCCAAGGAAAGATTTCATTAAAAACAGCTTGCATTGTATAAACGTAAATGAATAGCACTTCCTTCAGAGTTGATTTGCGTTAGCACGGAAGCATGAAATAAAATATTCATGGTGCCTTTTGTGCAGGCAACACGCATGAGCTTTTAATCAAACACGCTGTAGGACAGGGAACCCATGAGTTCAAACACAGATCATGGGGCCCTACTCCAGAATTTCTGAGCCCAAAGGACTGGGATGAATCTGACCACACGCATTTCTCACTTGGGGAATTTCAAGTTTAGATAATTTTTACATGTCACAAAATAGTATTCACATTTTTTAACCATCTAAAAATATAAAAACCATTCTTTGCCCACCAGCCATGCAATATTAGGCAACAGACCAAACTTGGCCCACGCAAGGACCATAGTTTGCAGACTTTTGACTTAGAGCATTGATTTTCAGACTTGAATACTATCAAAATCACCTGGGGGAGGAGAAAATACTTCATCTAATAGGAGAATTGGCACAAACCCAGTAGGTAAAAACTACACAAGCAACCAAGTCTTCCACGTTAATTGATTTAAAGTCCTCCTGGGAACTGGTTTCTCTCAGAGGTAACCTGACGCCTTTCCTAAGGAACTACCCCAATTCTGACTGTTTCACACCAGTATGCGCACCGCCTTCAAATGGCAACGTCAACCTCGAGTGCTGCTGGTCGCCAGTTGGCTTCTCATTCTTCACCTCAACTCAACTGCCACAGCTGTTTGCTAGGAATTCTCCTGCCTTTCCATCTACAAGGTTCTTAAAAAACACAATTAGAACAAACACGACTCCTTGAAGGTGGGTTTGTTTTGCTTTGGTGAGGTTTGGGGCGGGTTGTCTTACAGTCTCCTGTTTTCCTGAGCCATCCTGATTTCTGCTCGGTGTCATTCAGGTGACAATATTTACTACTCTAGGATCTTTCAGTGGCGCTTCTGGCAGTTTGGTTTCGGAAGTCACACAGGTGACAAAACACTGGATCCCTACCCCGTCCTTATATGTGCAGTTCAGTCTCTGACTCAGTTTCTAGGGGTAGGCATCGTCTTGTCAACCTCCCAAATAGATGTGGTGAAGTCTTCTGGATCAGTCCAATTCATCAGTTCATTGTTAGGGTATATTCAACCCAGCCAGCTGGTATCCTTATTGCCTTTACGACTCGGTGATATGCAAAATGCTTCTTAGTTAAATATTTTACCTTAGACTATTTCAGATTTATCACTAGTCCAAGGCCTCTGTTACAATCCGTCAGCAACATCTTGCATGTCTGTGCAACTAAATAAACACGTACTTTATGCTAATACAGGGTCAACTTAATGGACTGCCTCCCATCAGCCATCTGTGCTGGATTGCCATCATTCTTCCTGACATCTATGAGTTACAACTCAGCCAAGGGTTCTAGCAATAAATCCAAGAGGTGATTTTTCCATATTTTATTGCCTATAAATTTTATGAAAAAGAAAATTGAGGCCTGGAGAATTTAACTAATTAGCACAATGGAACCATAGTTGCAAGAATTACAACCCAGTTCTGCTTATTTGATTAAAGCAAAGATCCAGATCAAATATTCAGCCAGAGTCCCCCCCCCACCCCAAACAGGGAGGAGTGGAAATATATTATAGACTTGGAAAGAGGGGGAAAAATTATACATATATGCATATATCTGTATACACATGTATATAGATATACATATTTATGTATATGTATAATGTAGTATAATATATTTCATATTTAATTATAAATAGTATGAACCAAAATATAAGAAAAGAAAAAATTGAAATGTAAAAAATAATCATGCATATTTCAAGGAATACAGGAAAAGGAAAGAAATTACATTCTATATGAGAATGCGGCAGAAATGTTCCCTAAAAGGAGGAAAAACTAAGAGTAAGAAATTAGCCATATATTGGTCACATTTATACAATGACCTTTAGACTTTTAAAAATTCAACCCCATTTTTTGTTTTCACCGCAAGATGGTATGTGTCCCAGAGTACGTACTCAATAAACGTTTGTTGAATTGAATTTAAATTAGTTTGGCAACATAATTTCTTTTTCATAGTGCTCCAAAGGAAAAATCATTAAATGGATTTTTTTTTTTAATCCTGCCTTTCATAAACGTCTCTATATGCTGTCCCAGTTGAGGATTTTTCTGTTTTGCTTCTTGTCCGCGCTAACTCCCTTCTTTGCTCTCGTATTAAAATTCCAAGGTAGAGAGACCTGTCAAGTCCCTACTATCAAATCTCAAAGAATTCAGCAAACAGGCTAAGTGTCGAAGCTAACTGGTTTCTTTAAGGAGTCAGCTGAACCCCAACTTTGGCTGGCCTTGTTCCATGTTAACTACCCCAGGCAGAGAGAACAGAATTTTTGTGTGGGTTTCAATTCTCTGTTTGTGTTTGTCTAGAGTTTGCAAATACCTTTCACGTTATTATAAAGAAGAGAAGTTTGGGGAGGACTTTAGAACTCCAGTTGGAAATCAATGTAATCAGATCTTTCGCTGCTAGTAGGCTTCAAGATTCATTTAAGATCCTATCAACCTTTAGAATTGTTTCTAATGCAGTCTTCAATTTCCATGAAGAGTTTACATCAGTAAAGTCCAACTGCATAAACTCGCCACTTTTCCAAATAAAGGTTGTGGTCTCAAAAGGCTTAGAATATATCTTAGAATTCATACTCGCCTACAATTCATAAAATTATACTGAGCAACAGAATTTCACATTTGCAAAAGATTTCCTTTATCCTTATTCTTTAGACGCGTCACATGATCAGGTTAGGGGGAGGGTAGCTAACCAGATAACTTTCCCATCTAGTGTGATTTCCCATTTATTTAAATGCGTAGCACTCTTTTCCTTTGCTACACATATGTGCATTATAATTAAAGCTTAGGATGGGTCGGAAAGGCCATCTGGTCCCACCTTCTAAATTTTCTGATGAGAAAACTGAGGCCTAGAGAGATTGAAATCCTCTCCTGAGGGAAGGAAAATTCGAGCCAGAATTAGAAACAAAATCTAATGACCCCCAGATGATTCTTCCCTCCACTATAACGTCATATCATTTTTCTGCACCGTCTTTTAACTTCTTGTTTACCTGTGTCTCATCTTGCCAACTGGACTGTCTTTAGTTTAGTTCCTACACTATTCAGTCAGCATCATCTCTGTTCAAGGCATTGTCTTAGATGTGGAAGCAGAAGATAAATTACACCTGCCCTTCCCCTCCCCGCCCCCCCAACTGTTAGTCTCCTATGGTGATTAACAATGAAGAAAATCAGGACTGAATACTGATGTTTGTTCATTCACCAAAAGGGTATTGAACACCGGTCCTTACCAGGCACCATTTTAGGTACAACGGTGAATTGAAATAATCAATTTCCTGCTCTCGTAGCGATTATATTTATTTGGGAGGAGAGGCAGAAAAATGAACAAATAAATATATCATTGGTGAAAAGTGCTATAAAGACAAACACGGGAAGAGGAACAAAAATAACGGGGGCACCGTTACAGATGGGCCGGAAAGGTCTTGCTCATAAAGTGACCTTTGAACCAAGACCTGAACTAAGTGAGACCAGCCCAGCTGCTGGGCCATTTCCACCGGGCCCATCAGACGTGCTGCAAGTTGGGAATGAAAAAGTGTGAGTATAGGATTCTAGAAAATGAGACCCCTTTGGTTTGGTGCTAGGTTCGGTCTTTTTAAATTACTGTTACTGAGATGAAATTCACATAACACAGAATGAGCTATGAAACGTGTACGCTTGGTATTTAGTACACTTGACAGGTGTGCACTTGACCGGGGTTTAGTACATTCACAATGTTGTGCCACCACGCCCCCCATCTCTAAAACACTGTCATCTCCCCGGAAGGAAACCCCGTACCTGGTAGCCGTCACTCTCCATTTCTACCAGCCCCCGGTAACCACCGATCTGCTTTGTGTTTCTATAAATGTGATCTATGCTGGGTATTTCATACAAATGGAATCATGCAGCATGTGAAACCTTGTATTTTGGGCTTCTTTCAGTTAACATGCTATCAAAGTTCATCCGCATTGTGACTGTGTTCGTTCCTAGCACGTCATTTGTTTCATGGCTGAATAATATTCCGCTGTTTGTCTAAAGCCCTTTTGGTGGATTCATCCCTAGGTCACCATTGGGCTGTTGCCACCTTTGACAGTTGTGAGTAACGCTTCTGTGAAAATCGGTGTAAACAGGTGTTTGAGGACCTGTTTTCAAATTTCTTTTTAATCTCCCTTCTTCATCCATTCCTGAATCCATTCCTGAATCCATTCTTAATCCATTCCTGAGCAAAGTCATGCTCAGAACTTTGAAAAATGTGTACAATGACTCCGCAGTGATAAAAGGCTAAATATATTTTGACCCCTTCGGTGAGGGCCCGGCACAGAAGAAACCCTCTCAATAAATAGCAGTTGTGGGGCGCCTGGGTGGCTCAGTCGGTTGAGCTTCCGACATCGGGTCAGGTCATGATCTCGAGGTCCGTGAGTTCGAGCCCAGCGTCGGGCTCTGTGCTGACAGCTCAGAGCCTGGAGCCCGCTTCCGATTCTGTGTCTCCCTCTCTCTGCCCCTTCCCCACTCAGGCTTGGTCTCTCTCTGTCAAAAATAAATAAAAACCTCAGAAAAAAATAAATAGCAGTAGCTATTATTATTATTCATAAAAACAACACAGTGCTAAATAGCACAGGGTTGAATGTAAACTCCGTAGAGAATTATTCCAATCTGGGCAGGGGTGAGTTGGGGAGGAGATCTAGCCTGCCCCTACAACTCTTCATCTACCTCAGACACTTCCCAGGGATTGGAGACATCGGCTGGAATTTTTCTCAGCATTCACGTAGTTTATCTGCCATCCTGTGAAATATTCCCAAGTCGCCAGGGGACTTGCTCTGGGTTTTGCCCTGAAGTTACACACACTCTGTGGTGAAAAGCAAATGGAATGAGATGGTTGTGTTTCTCCTTGTGTAACTTGGCTTCCACTGACTCTCTGATTTGTTTACTTAACACACAACTGCTGACATCATTGCCTGAAACAATATCAAGCAGGTCTGATCCCAACTCGTTTGCACCCAAAGTCAACGCTATTTACATGAATTGTGACAACAAAAATTCCATTTTTATCCAGAGCCAAACACCTGCTCAAATAATCACTCGAAGATCATTTGAAGTCTTTGGATTTGCAAGACGTGCTGAGCGGGAATTTAGGAGACCTTGAGATATCCCTAGTCTTTCGCGACTTGTTTTGTGACTTCAAAGGGTACACCACTGGCAAAACTCTGCTGCCCCATCACATTAAGGTTATTTTCTCTGACCCTGTGTATCTCATTAAAAGTTGCAAGACTTACCCTGTATTTGCGTTTACTGAATCTGGTCACTTCGGTCAAAATGGTTATGCGTTGTACAAGTGACCGCTTAACTAAGACCATATTTCAATTTCTGATATCAGTTCTGCCTTCTTGTTTTAAATCTCAGCTAAAGGATCCCCTTCATGTGTTACAACATTAATCAGGTGAGTGAAAGGGTTTCCATAACTAGGCTAACTGCCATTTGCAGTTCACGGCCAATGCTAATTTAACGTCCTCGTGGAAGTGACAGTTTTAAGAAAGACGTGTCTTCCTTCAGCAAACAAAACAGTTCTCTTCACAATAAACGAGATCCTGTTCACATATTTGCACTTAGGGCTCCTTCACCGACAGAATCAAATTCTGGTTTTCGTCGCTGTGTCGTTGTCCCCCTTCTCAATGCATCAGATTACAAAGGGAAGCTTTCTGAAAATTCTCCACAAGTGTTGAAAAAGAAGGACAGCGACAAGAGGCCTCCGCTCGCTCGGAGCCGAGGGGCCCCAGTGAGTTAGCATCACAGCTTAGGCCAAACTCCAAACAAAATAAATACCATTATAAGCGAAATTTACCTACAGGAAACACATTTCCCAACCTTGAGAATTTGTTGCCATTGACTCAGTAAACTATACCCTGCAGACCAGCACAAGGTCTCCGAGACACCGGGTCTCTGATGCTACCATTTTCACCTTCCAACTAGAAGGTCTTCAGGAGCCAGGATTTGTACCTCTGGTGCCTGGCGATTGTTGTTGTGTTTCTGAATAAATATGGAAACGAGTAGGGGCTCGCTTCACGCTGGCTGCTGAGCAAATAACGTTCAATAAATTTCCCTTCCTGGAACTTGAAAACTCAAGGAACGAGCAGCGATGGTATTGTCGACACCATCAGAAGTATTTTAATCCTTTGTTTGCAATTATTGAAAAGGTTATTCTGGAAAACAAACGAACAAACAAACAATAATTTTGTACAAAAGCGCCATTTTCATTTAGGCTCCGGAAGCGGTGTCTATGGTCAAAAAGGTTGGCGGTGCCTCAAGAGGGGAACGAGTAAATAAATGATACCCGGTGTTCTCTAAAAACAGTTCGACATGGGGAGCGCCTGGGTGGCTCAGTCGGTTGAGCGTCCGACTTTGGCTCAGGTCATGATCTTGCCGTTTGTGAGTTCAAGCCCCGCATCAGGCTCTGTGCTGATGGCTCAGAGGCTGGAGCTTGCTTCCGATTCTGTGTCTCCCTCTCTCTCTGCCCCTTCCCTGCTCATGCTCTGTCTCTCTCTGTCTCAAAAATAAATAAAAACATTAAGGAAAAAAAAAAATTTTTAAATAAAAAAAAAAAAAAAACAGTTCGACATGCCCTGAGAAGGCATGACTTCCAGAACATACTGTTAAGTGTAAAATAAGTGTAATGAGTATCAGCCTGCACAGTATTAAGCCGTGTCCCCCGGGGTGTGGACATCTCAAGCAAGGGAGGAAGGTTTGTATTGTCTCAGATGTCTCCAGGGGTGAGGACATCTCAACCAAGGGAGGAAAGTTTATATTGTCACAGCTACGCCTCACTGGAATCCACGGTGGATTGTCTGCCCCACCCTCCAGCCCAGCGAGGGAACAGGGCGGTGAACATCTTGCTGGAGTCCCCCGGGAGCAGTTATCTGCGAGATTCTGGGCCTCGTCCCCGTGATGACAACTTCTACATGGGAGGATCCCCCAAAGAGTATGTTCTTCCAGGGAACAGTTTACTCCAGGTAGATCCCTAGAGTCATAACAAAAGAGGACTCCTCTGCGACAAGACCTAGCTGCAGACAAACAGCTCAGAGTTTTCAGACTCGGGTACAAGGGCCCCCCGGGGGCTCAGTCGGTTAAGCGACAGACTGTTGATTTCGGCTCTGGTCATGATGTCACAGTTCGTGAGCTTGAGGCCCTGCATCGGGCTTTGTACTGACAGCGTGGAGCCTGCTTGGGATTCTCTTTCTCTCCCTCTCTCTCTCTCTCTCTCTCTCAAAGTAAATAAATAAATTTGATTTGTTAAAAAAAAAAAAAAGAAAAAGAAAAAAGAAGTGTGCAACAGACTTCAGAGAAACCCGGGAGCAGTGGCAGAAGTGAGGGCCACAGAAGTGGGGGGGGGTCTCAGAAGCCGGATCTTAGTATTAAAGAAGCAGCAGTGCCAGTGGGGACGTCAGCGCAGTGGCTCAAGCCACCAACTGGCTGCTCAGCTAAGATCTCAGCAAATTTGCCACAGGGCAATGGTGGGTTCTTTGAAATACCCGGAGCTGCAAGGCTGGTGTAGATGTGGAGATTGAGCCTGAGAGGAGTCCAAGGAGATGTCACGAGGCTTTGTCTGCAGTGAGCAAGAGCCTCCCTGGGGACGACCAGGGACTGGCCAGGTGCCAGGCAATGGGACTCTTTGCTGCCCACAGTCACGGAGGTGACGGGAGTCTTCAGGATCACCCCGGGGGTGGATATCTAAGGAATGAGGTGTTTGGGTTTCCTCCTCTTCCCTCAACTAGATTTGGCACAAAGCAACATGAAGGTGATGAAGGCTTCCAGAATAAAATCAGCCTGAGAACGGCATTGCCCAAGGCTACATTGGGGGAACTCGAAGGATGTATCAGAGAGGATAAAGGGCATTATTAGCAACAAGCTGACTATGTGACCATCCCAGTGTTTATCGAAGGCAAGAACTTGGCAAGGGGATTCATGTGAGAGACCGAGAGATTCATGTTTACTGAAAGAAACTGTTGCTAGAACAAATAAACATATCGAGAAATTTCTCATGACTGATACAATCCATTCTTTCCCATTTCCATGATTTGATGAAAGTGTATGATGGTTGTCCTATACATGTGACCATAATTACATTTTATTTCATCTGAATCCTATTCCTACCATCCTAAATGTGCCCCAGGCCACCCCTTAGTAGTTTAGAGAGGTTTAGGACCACTCAAGAATATTCACTAGAGCTTTCTTTTGTTCTGTGATGAATTCAAGCTTTTAAGAATAAATTATATATAAGTTTTCTTTCCCTTAATATGCCATTTATAACTAAAGAGTATATATAATCCATTTGGGAAATATATTGCTATCCAGGCTTATATTATTTTAATATACTAGTATTATATAATCTATTATATTATATTATTATATATTATATATATTTATATGTTATATTATACTGTATAGTATACTATACTATAGTATAATAGTATAGTATAGTATAATAGTATACTAGTATAGTATAATAGTATAGTATAATACTATAGTATTATATTATATTATACACTAGTATACTATTATACTATATAATATATAGTATATATATATTATATACTATATATATATAGTATATATATATATATACTATATATATATAGTATATATATATACTATAGTATATAATATATATATTATAGTATATATATATATACTATACTATATATATATACTATAATATATATATATAGTATAGTATAATATAATATAGTATATTATTTCTATATAATATATAGAAATATATTGCTGTCAATATAGAAATATATTGTTTTAATATACTATTCTAATATATAATATAATATAATAACAAACTATTTTAATATGCAATACTATTATATTAATAATATAGTATATTACATATACTGTGTAATATTATGCTATATTATATTATGTATATTATTATAACATATTACATTACATTATATTATATTATACTATATTATATTATGTATATTATTATAACATATTATGTTATATTATATTATATTATATTATAATGTTAAAATTGTACTCTAGTTTGAAGTCGTGTCTTAATACGCATCTTCTTCCTTAATACATATCTTACTAGATGCAGGTCGGGCATGGGGGAGACCCAGAGATAGAGTGGACTTCAAAAATCAATAAGGTTGACATGATACACTCAAATCTATGGGTGAGATCGGTCCCACAAACTGTTACATTTATCCCACGCATTTCTCAATATTACATTAAGTGACACACAACATTTCAGAAAGCTCCCATAAAAACCCAAAATGAGAGCTTCTTTTGAGAAAAATTCTGGAAACTCTGAGCCCGCGTTCTCTCATGGCAACCATCTACTTGAGCTGAGGAGCAGACAACCCTTGAACAATTTGCCAGTCTCCACTTGGCCCTACACGGCTCGACAGACCCCTGAGTTTGCAACCTCCAGGTTCCCCATTCCTGAGTTTGGCATCTCTGGGCTAGAGGACAAAGCAGCCTTAGGGAGCAAGGAAAGGTGAGGGACAGGGCAGCAGCCATGTTGGGGGGGGGGGCATTGAGAATGAGAGTCAAAAGTTCTGTATACCATACACAAACGTTGTGTGAGCACATGATTGCACAGCTTAGTAGGACACCAGAATGTTCTGCCCAGTGTAAAAGACTGGGTGGGGCTTTACCCTGACATCTGCAGACGTAAAGAACAAAAAAAGAGGGGAGGTAGGCACTCCTCATAACAACATAACCAAGGAAAACATCAAGTGTCTTGTGTGTAAAAGGAAAAGAAACTGACCCATGAATGACCTTGAGCATAATTTAAGCTTTTCTTTATGATCTGGTCATCTTTATGCGCCTCGGACGCTGCATACCGTAGTGTAGGATGCTTTCACATGTTCTTGAGAAACATTGGCAGAGATGTTTTAGATTCACTTTTAATTCTTCTGGTTTTATCACTTCAATATACTTCTTTTACTCTTTTTATGGAGGTACAATCGACAGGCAACATTATGTTAGCTTCAGGCGGACAACATAATGACTCAACATTTGTCTATGTTGTGAAGTGATCACCACAAGATGACTAGTTAACATCTGTCACCAGACATAACTACAGAATTTTTTTCTTGTGATGATAACTTGCATATTTTTTTAATTTTTTTACATGGTTTTTGAGAGAGAGAGAGAGCACGCATGTGAGTGGGGGAGGGGAAGAGAGAGAGAAAGAGAGAGAGAAAGAGAATCTCAAGCAGGCTCCACACTCACCACAAAGCCCTACACAGGGCTCAATCCCATGAACCCTGAGATCATGACCTCAGCCGAAATCAAGAGTCAGACGCTTTACCGACTGGGCCACCCAGGTGCCCCATACCTATATTTAATTGGGGAAAGAAAAGGAGTTCCCAACACCCGTGGTGCCAAGGGGGCACCAAAACAAACCAAAACAAAAAGCGAACTGTCACTGCTGGTAATGTGCATAAGCGTGGCCACCGAAGTGCATCACTTTGTCACTGTGGATGATTTTAGCTCCAAATATCTACTCACACGGGATGTTTCCCCCAGTTTACGAGTGATCCAAGATACACGTATTTTTCTCAATAGCTAGAGAATTTATAATAAAAGCAACTTCGGAAGGTCCAATCTTATCTCCATTCTTAGTTCTATCCTGGTGTTACGGAAAAAATGTAAGTTGGTTCTTCCAGAAACGACCATTAATATAGCAATAATTCTCACACTCTGTGATCTCAGGAGAACAGAAAGCGATGGTAACGATGTCACTCTTCTTACACTGCACTGATGTCAACCGCCCCTTTCATACGGTCACTGATGCTACATGATTACTCCCCATTTCTTTAGCGTGTCCACCTACCTCTCTACACCTATACACCTGTAACATACATACACAGACATGCTCACCACTGTCGGTCACGTGTTTGCCCACATGTAAACTGAATCTAAATTCGAAGTCAGAATCTGCAATGTCTCAGCCCAATTTTTCTTTTCTTTTTCTATCCCTAATAGATGAGACGTATCAACTTCACCCTTCACCCTTCACCCTTCACGCACATCAACTTCACTCATTATCTATAAACAACAGCCCCTCCCAAACCACATTCGTACTTCTCTAGGAACGCTGCCCTTTTAGAGGTCTGATTAACTAGACAAACAGGAACTCCGGCCATATTTCCAACATGAAAAATAGCCGTTTGTTTGAAATTATGTGTTTTTTCCTTCCTAGTGAAAACTGGATATAACTTATGACGACCAAGGCATAATCCCTCAAGGCAATAATTGAGAAACGTTTTTCTTATTCTGAAAAACCTCACTCTGAAATTTCTTCTTTTGAAAAATCTAGCCATCTTGAACACAGATATGCATGCAGAAGTAAGCCAGGCATTATTGTGGAAAAATCCGGATTATTAAATCAGAAAGTATTCCCGACTTTGTATTCAGGGAGCCAGCTGCTTGCTGAGGACTCACCACGCGTGTTTCTGCCCAGTAGTCATTGCTTCGCCCTTGCAATAATGCACACAAGAGAAAAAATCACTCTCGAATAAAATGGCAATCAGTCAAGAACAAGTAAGGCTTTGAGACGGATTTGAACTAAAGACACTAGACATAAATCCACAAAAAGCCAACAATATCGAAATATGTGGATGCTGTCAAACCCCCGTTTGAGACTGAGATTTCTCTTCAGTAAAAATAATAATAATAATAATAATAAATAGCGGGTATGGAAGCAGCAATTACGAAGGACCTGGCACTATTAACCCCATTAATCCCCACAGGAACCTCCCAGGGCAGATGCTATTACCATCCCCATTTTACAGATGAGGTCAAGGTCAAGGGTAAGTAACTCAACCAGGATTATCAACAGTCAGCGTCAGAACCGCACCTCCAACCCGACAAGTGAGACCCCGGGGTCTGTCATCCGCCCCCTGCACATCTGCTTTCACAAGCAAGAGAAATGAATCTTGTCTTTTCACCCGATGGCATGGCTTTTTGGAAGGACTTGGCAATATTAAACTAGGGGATGCATGTAGTACCTTTCTTAAAAACGCTTCCGGTCTTATGTCCGTGGCTTTATATTTTGTGTTCAGGCAAGCTTTCCTCCTCTGGTATATAAGCACGTGAGCTGAGTATCTAGGACAGGCCTTACCATCAGGCAAAAAGGACAGTCTTCCTTTCAGTGGGATGCGAGGAGGTCCACTTTCCAAAAATATCTCTCCCGGCTACTGATCACACTGCCTAAAATTGCATCCCCAGAAAACGTGTGGAAATGGCCACACAGTGACAGTGTAATGTGAGCGTGTCTTCAACGAATTTTCTTCCATCCCAGGGATTCCGTAGCCAAGGGCATCGGGGGGATGATGGGACGCCGTTGCGGCAATGACAGGTCATGGGTGGTGTTTCAATCGCCACCCCCTCCCCCCCTGGGAAGGGGGAAATTTGCATCCCAGAGTGATGCAGGGGGCCAAGCGCATGACGCACAGCACTGAACAGATGACATCCACGGTATTAGTCGCGCATGCACGCAGCCCCGGGGAAGGAGGGCATCGCCCACGCAGGGCACACAGGAGTTGCTCCCGGGAGCAGAGTGAACACGCAGAGGCTGTGGGAGGCTGGTTTTGTAGTAACAAGGGGGGTGAGGTGGCTCTCCCTCCTCCCCCTGTAACAGGATGTGATGGGCTTATTTGAATATATCCGTGGACTGGCGGGGAACAGAAGCCTGCCACGCGGACACAAGCGGGGCCACGATAATGGCACTGACTGGCCCGTGCGCCTTGTCCACGGGAACGGAGAGGGGAGGGAAACACGTTGTCGGGCCCTTCCAGACGCTCCCAATTTCCCCCAGATGTGGAGGCAACACATAATACTGACCTTGAGTTTAAACCTTACACCCCAGATGGACGAGTATGGGGGGCGATGGAAGAAGGAGGAGAAAAAGTGGAGAGTTTAGGGCCTTGAAATGGCAAGACCAGGTGATTGGAAGAGTGGGCTGGAGGCAAACCTTAGGCAAGACATCTCAACGGCTTTCCATTTGGACAGTGAAATAAAGTTTCCGTTTTAAACAAATATTTCCCGGTAGAAATACATGAATCAGTGAGCAAATTTGAAGAAAACACGGAGTCAACAAGTCCACGTGTCCTATGAACACAGCAAAATTATGACGTTTATATGTGAGTGGCTGAAAGAACACTTTGAATCAGAGAAGGTTTTAATCCACGTGTGTATGCAAACATATAAATTTGTTGCATCCGTGTCTATCCTGATCGATCTCAAATCTCCTGAAGTCCGACAGAATAGCCTTTTTTTTTAAAAAACTGAAAATACCTTAAAATGTCTGTTCTTTATTTTTTGTGGGCTACACTGTTAATTCACAAAGATAGTACCAAGATTAAATCTCTGTTTCACAAAAGAATGCTTTTCCCTGAGAATTAGCATCGTAGATGATCAAACATGTTCACTCTACGGTCACGTCTAGAAATGCAACAGTGTGGGAAAATAATAGGCTTTATTCCTCACGGTAAGGAGAAGTCTGTGGCTCAGGAGTCTGAGGCCCCGTCCAGAGATTAAAGAGCTCTTCCCCCAAAACTTCCTGTAACCCCTTCCTCTCGAGATTTCGGCCCCTCGCTCTTCTATTGGGTGACACCATCATCACACGATTAGAAACATCCAGATAATCCCGCCTTGGCGCCCACATTTCATCTCAGGACTTTGTCAGGTAAAGCCAGATGTGCGGTGGTGAAAAGATTAGTCTGGATCAAGGGGGCCCAGCAACAGGCTTGCCCCTTACTGTGAGGAACGCCCAGACTCTTGCCAAAGATAGAGCCGAGACTGGCGACAAAACCCAGCGTTCAGAGAATTTGGCAAATTTCAACCAGTCTAGACAAGTAGGCAGTGTTAAGATGTATAGGATGGAATAAAAATAACAGGGACGTCTGTATAGGTACGAGGGGCAGGGGAATCTAGATAACCAGCGAAATTCAGAAATTCTACAGACAGCCTCTGCGGAGATTTTAGGAAGCTGGTATAGGCTGCTGGCTGAGATCGTGCCCCTGGCACTGGCCTCAACCACAGGACTCCCAGTCTGCGAGAGGACCGCCAAGATCTAGGTAGAGTCTCAATTCTGGAGGAGCACGGCTTAAGAGGGCATAGGTTCTGGAATATGCTGCTGATCCTCTACCCCAGTGGGTCCATGGGGGAACTCGGCCTCAGGACCAAGGCCACAGAGCAATTATTAACCTCAGTGTTGAGCTAAGGCTTCCTAAGCCCCCAGAGGGGACTGAGGTCAGGAAATAGCCCTCTATCCTGGAGGCAAATACGAATCTTAGCGTGGAAGTGAAGCAACACTGTTGAACATTTCGCAATTTAAGCCTAGAAATCATTCAGATATAGACAACAAAGCACAAAGCCTAGGAATATTTTTTTTTAAGTATCAGACTGGAAGAAATCAGATACATGCCTATGACATATATTTTCAGAGATAGACACTCTCTAACTGCAGAGAATAATGCTAATTATTTGAAGTCCTGTAAGACCTCGCTACTCAATGTGTGGAGCAAAGGCCAGCAGCATGGACGTCTCTTGGAATCTTTTTAGAAAATGCAGTGCCTTTGCCCCGGTCCAGACCTACTGAATCAGAATCTGCAATTTAACAAGAGCTCCAGGCAAATCATTCGCATATGAGGTTTGGGAAATATTCTGAGATATATACTAGTGTGTTTCTCTTTTCAGCGTCCGATAACGAAAATTTAGGGGCACCTGGATGGCTCGGTCAGTTAAGTGTCTGACTCTTGATTTCAGCTCAGGTCACAATACCAGGGTTGTGGGATCAAGCCCCCAGTTGGGCTCTGCACTGAGCCCGAAGCCTGCTTAAGATTTCTCTCTCTCCCTCTACCCCTCCCTTGCTTTCACGCATGCACATGCCCTCTCTCCCTCTAAAATGAACTAAAAACAAATAATAATAATGAACATTTAGAAAATTACATTTCTTAGGCAGAAAATTCTCCATCAGAGTTACTGCAAGTTATCCTTAAATATACTTGTTAATTGGTGAAGTTAAATATGCTAAGAAACCACATCCTATCTCCACCCTCCACCTCTACCATTTCAAAAAGGCAAAAAGTGTTTTATACTCAGCAAACCTATTATCAGAGACCCAAGGAATGGTACATGTTGCAAGAGTGCACGTGTTCCCACATGTTCAGGAACCCCGCAGAAGGTCTGGGCGGAAGTTGAAAGCTTGAGCATCTACGGCAAATGCATATATGGCCGCGTGTTTTGCTACATAAGTCACAAAGTTTATTTATTATTTATTATTTATTTATTGTGAGAGAGAGAGAGAGAGAGAGAAAGCACGAGCAGGGGAGGGGCAGAGAGGGATGGAGAGAGAGAATCCCAAGCAGACTCTGTGCTGTCAGTGCAGAGCCTGACACAGGGCTCAATCTCATGAACCGTGAGCTCGTGACCTGAGTCGAAATCAAGAGTCAGACGCTTAACCAACTGAACCACCCAGGCACCCCAAAGATCTTTGATTTCTGACCTTGTCTACTGACTGAGAGCTCAGGTGGGTTATCAGCTTCTTCCTCATTTGATCTGCTAGTTCTCAGTTGGGATGCTCTTTCCTGGCCCCTGTCAGTTTTCGGGCATCTGCCCTATCTACAACTGTGGCCTCAGGACCTTGGCCTTCCCACATCCTCAGCGATAACGCAAGACTCTCTTCTAACACTTCCATAAATTCAAATTGTCTCCAGGAACAAGGCACGTATAAAAAAGGAGCTCAATTTCAAATTACCGTTAGGCTCCACTCATCAAAAGTGTGACTCATAAGCAACATTTTGGCCTCCTCTTACCTTTGAAAGTGGTGATGGGTTAGAGCCGGCATGAAATCTCTCATGAGCATGCACTTTCTCTTGCTTTAGAGAATCAGGAGATGGAAAAAATTGGAAGAATTTGATTCGAGTACCAGGAGGCCCTTGTATGAGTGAACCTGAGCTACGGAGTATGGATGGTTAGGCAGCCAACAAAGTGGTGACCTCTAAAAAAAAGTAACCAAGATTTCATCTAGCACCTGAAAGTTATAGACCACTGATCTAGATGTTTCCTTGAAGACCGCTATTATAAGACAATATCAATCCAGCTAAGTAACGTGACCAGCCAGAATTTTTCCTTAAAACCAGATGCCAGGTTAAATGAAGAAACTACCAACATGAGTGTTTTGTTCCATGAAATAATCTATGTACTTTACAACCGTATATAGGTTGTTTTCACCGTATTAAAAAATTTGATCGTTGAACACACTGGAGTAGAATAGCAGGATTTTTTAGAATGCAACATAAGTGAAGCATCTTTTGGTATGACTTAGGTAAATGAAGAATAGTAAGGACTTTTTTTCTAATTATGTCTAATTATGTCTCATTATTGACATATAATGGAGACATAGGTATTTGCTCAGGTATAGAATGCTAGTGCCTGCTAAAACTGATGGCAATTATGAACACATTTTTTTCCATTAAGGAAAAAAAGGTAACATGGTTCACAAAAAGAAGATCTATAAGAGAATCATGTGTGTTTCCACTGGAAGTTTACTAAATCACTATGCACATCATATTAAAAAAAGATAATATTTATGTTACTTTACTGTAGGGGCCTTGCCAGAATAAGCTTACTCTCTACTTAATAACTTTAAGGTATTAACTTTAACTTAATAACGTTAATGGACTGATTATAGACTTGGTGTGTAAACTCCTAGTGCCTTGTTTTAACAAATGATAAAGCTCTCCAATAATTATTAGTTGTCTTTAGAGAGACCTAGAGAATTAGGTAAGAAAACACCAGCTCCTCTAACCAGCCTGTAGCAGCTCACTCAACAACCTCCTATGGGACCTTCAGAAAAAGGCTGAAACTCAGATTCTGAAACAGATGTCAAATTTCCAGAACTCACGAAGAAACCAACAATCAATTACTTGGTCCAAAGAATATTAAGCAAATAAAGGTCTTTCTTTTTGCTTTTGTTTTCTCCAAATTTAAATTGAAAACCAGTATTTTTGGCGAGATCATAGAGTGATCTTGGACATCGGTTCAGTTACTACCCAATCCCATTTGAAGACTATTGGGGATCCACTGGAATCTGTTCAGAGATAGGAAGCTTAGTGATTCAATTCCACTGAACATCTCCATAAAATAATAATGCTTGCCTTGAATCTGTGATTCGCAGATGTTTTTCATTTATAATATTTGAATTAAGACAAGCATTTACATCCTTCCTTTTCCAAATGCGATTTACATTTTAAATTCGTTAATAAGATAATAAATGACGTTGCTACCAAATACAGGGTTGGCCATATTAATTGAGAGAGTCAAAACTGGCCAGGCATGACACCGTTTCAGTGGTTCCAGGACGATCTTCCCTAATAATACTATCCTGCCCACCCAAAGTCACCTGACTCTCCCCCTAATCACTATTTCTCTTCTGCCTGACCATTTATCTGAAATGGGACAATTGAGAGTCATTTTTACTTAAAAACTTCGTCTCATTTTAAAAGGCAAATAGGTCTGAGAGAGGACGTTCGAACTCATATTATGTAAATCATTTACATCTCGACAAATATTCTTAAGATGCTTACTAAGTGTGAGGCAACATTCAAAGCACTAGAGACAAGGAAAGGGGAAGGAATGTCCCTGCCCTCAAGTTACTCAGTCTAGTGGGGAAGAATCACATGCCCGTGAGTCAATGTAATGTAAGTTTGTGTTGGCTATGAAGGAGCTGTCTGCCAGAAACAAAGGGACCTCATGAGTTGTTACACTCCAGTCTTCTTGAGTCAGAAATGCTTCAGAATGACTGACAGCTGGAGAATAAGTAGAAACCTACAGACACTGAGTGATAGGGGGTGGTGAAGGCAAGAAACACACGGAGGCAGGGACTGTGAAGGCACAGAAATCTACGCACATTTAAGGACAGAGCGGTGAAAACAGGTGAATTTAAAGAAGTCCAGTAAACCTGGAGTTTGGGGAACATTTTGAGAAATAGGAAGAGACATAATGGCACATTTTCTTTGATCCCTTACTAGGTTCCAGGTCCTGTGCTTGAGATCCGTTACGTCACTTGATCTCGGTGACAACCCCATGAGTTAGGTGATGTTATTATTCCCATTTTACAGATAAGGAGGATACAGCACTGAGAAGTTAAGTAGCTTGCCCAAGGTCGCTGTGCTCATAAAGTCTCAGAGGTCGCTGAGCTCATAAAGTCTCAGAGACAAGCTTCAAACCTGGGGGTCTGCCAGCATCTTCTAAATGTAGGTTGCAAGAGAGGGAGGGTCGAGAAGCATAAAGTCATTGGAGGTCTTCAGAGAGATTGCAGGTGATCAGAACAGTGTGCCGAGCCCAGGTGCAAAGAAGTTCACCCACCTGTGCTTTATTTGAAGTCTAACCTACAAGGTCGAGTCAAAATGAGGGATAACTTAGAGAAAATGAAGCGCTTCCTCCTTTCTGCTCATTTGGGCAGCATCTACTTCCAAAAAGGCACCACCCAGAGCTATTCAGGAGCAGAGTTAATCGCCTCCCTACCCATGGCTTGGAAGGACTTCGCCCCATGTCTTATGAAACAAAACCTATGGCCATTAGGGCCAGAACTCACTGTCCTCAAAGGGAATGGTAGAGCCCAATCACTATCTCACATCTCCGGTCATCAGTCAACACCCAACTGTCAGCTATCATGGGCCTTCTCTTGCTTCAACACCATCACTCTCAGAATGCATTCTGCTTCCTTGCCCCAGACTTTGCTTGCCTTCCCCCCCACCTCCCAAACTCTGCCGTTACGTGCCCTGGAATCACAGCATCGTAGCAAGAAAATTCCTTTTTACTCTCACCCCTCGTCTTGGGGCACCCTTCCATGTCCTTGCCTTAACTGAAGCATCTGAGCACATGATATGGTATATCCACAGAATGAATGTGAAGACCAAAGCAGACTTAATCCATAACAGATGCTTCTGCTTCCAAAGATAAATTGATCATAAAAATCAGGGGAAGGGGAAGGATGAAATTGCCCCAATCTTGACTGTCCCCTGTTCCAGAGGGAAATGCCAATCTTCGTGGTACATCCATTTAATGAGCACTTATGTACTAGGCACGGCACTAAACATGACCTTCAACTCTCACCACAAGCCCCTGAGACAGGAATATTCTCTGGGTCTCAGATGACCATGCCGAGACTCCAAAAAGTTAAATTTGTCCCCAGGTCACAGAGCCACCTGAGTACAGGGTTGGGACTCCAATGGCTTCACCTGCCATGTCTTCCTGTTACATTTTGCTGCATCGTTTAGGTAGGACCGCCGGGCCAGAGCTTAAGACCCTAGCCTTTTTAAGGAATAGAAGTATATCACGTATGTTCATGGAGTACATCACGAGCCAGTTTTTTCTAGGTCTTATTGAAAATAGTCACAGCAACTCCATTGTTGTTATTATTTCCTTTTTTTTTTTTTTTTCCCAAGGAGGTAAGTAAGCCTCACGATGTCAACGGCGTTACTCAAGATGACAGTATAATCCACAAACCCCAGATTTTAACCCAGTGTCTTTGCAATCGTGTGACAATTACAGTATCAAAGCGAAGCCCCAAAGAAAGGCTTTGCAAAACTCTCCCCGTCCTTCCACCTTCCATCAGAACTGCTGAATCAAAGTCATGGCTGGCGGCCTGGGATGTTTGTATTTCAACATGCAAGAAGATATTACGTAGCCAGGTTGTATGGCATTTAGGAGCCACAGCCCTGCCCTCCGGGTCGGAGTTTCTGGTGGAGAGACATTCAAGATGCTCTTTTAATAAGCATTCTACATCAAAAACTATTTCGAATTATCTTGGATCCTGAACATAGCCTCCTATCCTTCCCGGATCCAGATAAATGGAGGCGGGGAGGAGACGAGTAAAAGACAGGTAAGTTCAAGTAAACTATCTGTCTTCCTGAACACATGGATAAGAAGGGTTATGCAGAGTCAGAAGGAAGTGTATTTAAGAACTACACACTTAAAGGAAGGTGGAGGGGGACAAAATGGGTGAAGGGAAGTAAAAGGTACAGGCTTCCCGTCTGGAAATGAATGAAGCACAAAAGAGAACTACACATTTAAGATGTACGTAAGTTTTATAGTTCTGGTCCAGTATGAGCATTTACGTCAAGGGAAGGAAATAAGGAGGGAAAGAGGCAGGCAAGGAGCGAGGGAGGGAAGACGGGGACATTATCACTTTAGAATTTAATTAGCTGGGCAAAAAAAAAAAAAAAAAAAAGGGTAGAAAACTTGACGGGAAAGACAAAATGCGGAGGAAACAGAATAAGGAAGAGAGGAAACAAAAGAGACAAAGTTATAATGAGGTTCGGACTAGCATCTGAAATGTAACCAGCTCTTTTTCTGATGTACTCTAATTAGCTTGTCTTCGAATTGTGTTATTTGGGGTTTTGTTGCTTTTACGGGTGTGTGTTTTATTTTGAAGACATAGGCTTTGCTCTGAATGTCAAGGCAATTTCAGCTCCTGCAGGAGAAGGCAGCTGAATACGTAGCAAGCAAAATATAGTCTCCATTATACTCAGCTAAAAAAAAAAAAAAAAAAAAAAAAGGAAAAGAAAAAGAAAGAAAGAAAAAGAACCCTCCGGGGAATTTGCATACTAGTCAGACTTTGGTGGCTACAGTGGGTGGTTCCGGCTGAGAGGCAGCTCTATTCTTAGATGTCTGAGCAGGAGGATGGAACTCGGTCACTGCTGCTATAGGACCTTTAGTTAGTTCTTTTAATGGGGTACACCTGTCAGGTCAAATTTCCCCAAATTGCGTAAAAGACGATTGTAATCAGATATGTCATCCTGTTTTTTTACGGTGAATCTCAAAACAGGGCTGTTTCTGTCGGTAAAGTACTAAAGCTGTGGCCTTTCCCTTTCCTTAATGAGTGTTGTTTTTTTTTTTTTTTTTTAAGGAGGAAGAATTTTTTTTTTTTTCCTCCCCATTCTTTTTGCCAATAAAATTTTATTACAAGTGAATATATTTTCCTCAAGGTAAAAAAATAAATAAATAAATAAATAAGATGCCTTTTTCCTTTCAGTAACAACATGATGGGGCTGGCTTTCCAGTTGTGTGACCCTTAAATACAATCTAAGCAACATGAAGGATTAATTTATTCTGTCCTAAGGCAAGTCTTTGGTGCCTATTCCAACATATTTTGTACTTCAATACATTTGTAGCTTAAAAGCCCCAAAGAGGGGCGCCTGGGTGGCCCAGTCGGTTGAGCATCCGACTTCGGCTCAGGTCATGATCTCACAGTTTGGGGGTTCGAGCCCCGCATCGGGCTCTGTGCTGACAGCTTGCTCGGAGCCTGCAGCCTGCTTCAGATTCTGTGGCTCCTTCTCGCTCTCTGCCCCTCCCCCGCTTATGCTCTGTCTGTCTCTCAAAAATAAATAAATGTTAAAAAAATTAAAAAAAAAAAAAAGCCCAAAAGACAGTGAGGCTTCCAATAATAAGCCTTTCCTACCAGGGATGGGAGCTCAGTCTTTAAAAAAAATTTTAAAAATTTATCAGAATATTTATGTAAGTGTTATAAAATAGATTTCTTTAGTTTTAAATTCTTTTAATGTTTATTTATTTATTTTTGAGAGAGACAGAGCACAAGTGGGGGAGGGACAGAGAGAGAGGGGGACAGAATCCAAAGCAGGCTCCAGGCTCTGAGCTGGCAGCACAGAGCCCAACACAGGGTTCGAGCCCATGAACTGTGAGATCATGACTTGAGCCGAAGTCGGATGCTTAACTGACTGAGCCACCCAGGCTCCCCAAAAATAGATTGCTTTTTTATGTTTTCATTTACGTTTCTACACCCACGGCTTCAGGAAAGCCTGCAGCCTAACAGGCTTTACTTTCATTATCTGGAACTCTGACTCAGAATTAGGAAAAGATGAGAAGTTCCCCAAACAGCACTTTTATTGAGGCCCCTTTACCCACACTCTCTTAAATCCTGGGCCACCTAAGCAAAAACATATGTGAAGAGAGCAAATGAGCACATTCTCTAAATGATTCTAAATGGGTGCCCAACGCTTCATCGTTTTGTCATTTGACCATCGAACACGTTGAATTAGCTCCTGGGGGAGCTAAAGCAAAAGGCTTGGATCCATTATATGAGGCCCAATTAATTTATAAATGAGTGATATTACAAGCGAACTTTCTGGACTCAGAGAGCAGCTCAGGAGAAACATAAAACCGCCCTTTACCGGGAGAAAAATGAGGAACACGTGTGATATTTGGACCTTAAAAAATATGAAGGTCAAGTGTCCATGAGATGGAGATAGATGATATTGGTGTTTGATGGATTGTTTCGGTGTGCACAGTCACACTGAGTGTTCTTTTTAAAGATTCTAGTTGTTTTTCAAAAAGATACTCTGGGAATTTACTTAAGTATGTATATGAATAGAAGAATACAGATGGAGAAAGAAAATTGCTCTTCATAAAATGAAGACTGAGAAAGACTCAGAAATGTATGAAAACAATGGTTTCGGAAGGTGGCTCAGTTGGTTGAAGGTCACACTCGGGCTCAGGTCTTGATCTCCGGGTCTGTGAGTTCGAGCCCCGCGTCGGGCTCTGTGCTGACGGCTCAGAGCCTGGAGCCCGCTTCGGATCCTGTGTCTCCCTCTCTCTCTGCCCCTCCCCAACTCGTGCTCTGTCTCTCTCTGTCTGTCAAAAATAAAGGTTAAAAAAATTTAAAAATACATAAAAAATAAAACAATGGTTTCTGGGACTTTGAGATTTCATACATTAATAAGAAAAATCTCTATCATTAAGAGGGCATGAAACATACAGGCTCAGGGTAAGGAATAGTTTCTGTTGTTATCGTTGTTTTTAAACCAAAGGCATGTGTCTTCACGAAAAACTCCCTGCGTGGCCCTTTTCACTTTTCCATTAGCAGAGAGGGTAAAAGATAAAAATAAATCAATAATAATAATAACAATAACACCCTGGCTAAATAGCAGCCCCTGAACTAAATGCTTAAAATATTAACTACTTGGCAGGCCAAAAACAGTGTCGCTATAAATGAAGCAAATCTTGTCTCCTTTTATGAGGATGCATATAAGAGCTCATGTGACTAATATCACAACTGGTTAGCGATAGCATTTTTTGGTATATTCTTAAAATTATCTTCTGAGCATTCAGCTTTCCATATGGAGAAAATTAGTTACAAAGTAACGATCAAAATTACCCCACGGTTACTCTCAAAAAGCAGACTAGAAATCAAAAGAATGAAGATTAACCTCATCAATTTTGAGACAAGTTCGTCACCAAAATAGTAAATTTCACAAACAGCAAATTTTTCCCCATAAAATCTGAGTCCCCACTTGACTCAAATCGGCTGTGTGTCACAGCCTTCTGTCTGTAAAGGAGTGTCCCAAAGCCAACTCTGACAGTGGACATTAAGTGGTACGTTGGGTGAAGCCTTCAATGAAGATGCCTTGATGTTTCATGTGAGGAAGATTAAGGATTTCGGATGCCCTATGAAAACAAACTTTGCGTAGCTGCTGGCACTTCCCAACTTACCCAATTCAGGCAGCTGAATGTCTAGATCTTGCCAGCACCCAAGTTGACCACCAATCCCCTGTTGTACGCTAGACCCTGGGTCTTGACCCCACTGAAAGATAGGGGACTGTCCAAGAATGGGGAGTGGTGTTCCTGTATCATGACCATGTGTGACCTCTGCCTCAATGGGCAGTCCCAGGCTGAAGACGGTCTTCTAGGGCTGAGGCCAGGTAGGGCCACTCCGGGATGCCTGGTGCTCCCCAGCTCTTGGGATTTGGCTCCGTTCCCATCATGCAGAGTCAGTGTCAGCTACTAGATAGGACCTTCAGGGTGGAGGGACATAGCTGGTAACCTCGGACTAGTTCATTTTGGTTCCTGTGTTTCCTCTTTGCAGTATGCACATAGGTCCCCAACAGGTATTAGACCCTGGAACCCTTCGTTCTTCAGAGGAGACGCTGGACTCATGGGAGCTAGCGGGCCAAGTAGGTGGTGAGGCCCGAACAGTGCTGACTTGACTGCAAAGCACAGCCTGGGTATTGCATTCCCTTCATTTTGTATTGTTCACGAGGAGGGAACAATCTAGGTTAATCCAAATTTAACATGGATTGCCCAATTGTTCCCTTCCTGGCTGGGCCAAATACTCCCACACATACGACACTTTCTGCTGAATATCTGATTTCAGACTACATCTTAGGTTTTCTTAAGAATGGTAAAATTTGATGTCATGAGCCATAGTTAGGTTAAAAGTCGGATTCAAATATTTTGGTGAGCACATTCATGATGGTCTTTAATCGCTTGCACACAGTTTGAGTAGAGTCAGAAAAGAGAAAAAAAAATGCATACTTGGTTCAGATTTTAATTCTATACGTTACCCAACACACCTAAGTGTAAGAAAACTGAGAAAAAATGTCTCCTTAGTTTCACTTATCCCTGAACAGTGATTTATTGTAATAAACACTAATTCAGGAGGCTGATTTGATTATTCTAATCACCAAAAAACCTAGCGAATTTTTTAATTAAAAAAGGGGATGAAAAGACAGTGACTATATAACATATTGCTTCCACCGATGACATTTATCTGTAAGAAATGCACAGTATTTAATATTAGTAACCGTATAAATGTCCCCCAAGGTTCACTGAATCTGTGATCTCCCCACCACCCCCTACCAACCTGCCCCAAGCTATTTTATATATGCCCGGACACCTTGTAACAACCTGGGCATTCCTCTGCTTTTTTTCCTACCTAAAACAGTTGCTTGGTGGTTAAGGTGTTTACGTCTTTCTTGTATGCTGTGCTCTCAAGCATTAAGAATTCAAATTCATTTCACTATAGAAACAAGAACCAAAAGTCCCCAAAGGCGATCATAGGCATGAATTGAACCCAAGAGGTATAATATTTGCCCAGTATTCGGTTTCACCATTTCTTCTTCCAGAATTATCCTCTGACAACATCTTAGGTGTGGTACACACGACAGATCACTCAGAAGTTAACTGGGGCCAATTTCTTTAACCCACAGGGACAGCACCAGGTTCGTCTGTATCTGCTGTATCACTTAAGTCTCTTTGAGAATTAATAATCCCCGTGTACTGGCCCTTCACAAGTTCCATAGAAATTTTTCTATGGTAGGGTGTGAAATCATATTTGTTACTCTGATTAATTACCACCCAATGCCACTCCTTGCCAAAACCTGTTGTTTAACTGATTCAATCATGAGAAAGCTTTCTGTGACTAGGGTTAAGTTCATTTTTAAGGGGTTTACATCTGAGATTTAGCTTCTAGAATCCAGTTGGAAAAGACCCAAATTACTACCAAGAGATTCAAGAGACAATTCCTTATTTTCTTGTGTTACAGATGGATGAGCACACTCTAAAAGTCACTGCTTCTGCCAGTTCTCCAAGCCTTTCCCCATGTACAGAATATATGGAATCAGAACAAGCTTTGGGGGAGAAATCAAGGATGAAGTTGAAGTCACATACGTTGGTGGCTATCTATCCATCCTATAACATTATTACCAGGCATATATACAAATTACTAAATATTTCCGAAGTGACAAGGGTCTTTCCTTAGAGATCATAAAGCCTTCACCCTCTTGTAGGTAACACAGGGAGACGTGGAGGTTAAGAGACTGAAAAGTCATACAAGACAGTAGTGGCAAAACCAACAGAGGAATCCGGTCACCATGAACTCCTGTTCCACACTTGGCTTTCACAGAGCTGCTATCTCACTGCCTCCTCACAGCCCTTGGGTCCTCTGTCCAGGCTTTGTCATGAATATGATAAAGAAAGGGCTAAAATAAAATGATCATCAGTGTTTTCACAACGTACATAATATATGATATTTTTCCATAGGATCTTCTAATTCTCTTTCCCAGCCTTCAAGATCAACTCTGCTCACGGCTTCTTGTTTTATTCAAAAACACTTGTTCTGGGGGCACTTGGGTGGCTCTGTCAGTTGACTGTCCATCCCTTGATTTGGGCTCAGGTCACGATCTCATGGTTTGTGGGATGGAGCCCCAAGTCGTGCTCTGCACTGACAGCGTGGAGTCTGCTTGGGATTCTGTCTCTCCCTCCCTCTCCGCCCCTCCCCTGCTCATGCTCTGTCTCTCAAAATAAATAAACTTAATATATATATATTGATAAATAAACTTAATAAACTTTATATATATATATATATATACACACACACACACACACACATTTGTTCTAAGTAAATTAATAACATCCATGTTATAAGGTATATATCCAGAGTCACTTTTTAGTTTAGCCTCTCCAAGATAATTTAGTGACACTGATCCACCAGCTAATTTTTTAAACAGATAATGTTCACCAAAGTGAGAACATACCGCTTTATACTTCTATCCAAATACCTCCAGGAAAATGCCCAAGAGCGCGCTCTATTCTCTACTGAGGTAATAACCAAGGAGGAAGGGGCCATAAAAGAAAACCAATAGTCCTCATTACTTCTTTTTAATTGTTTAACTTTATTACTGTTGCACCATTTATACAATTACATATAATTTCAATGCATCCATTGTACATTTTTTTTGTTTTTTTTTTATTTTTATTTTTTTTTCCATTTTCCAATGAGCGGTGTGTTGGTGCCTGTGACACAGAATGGAAGAGAAACCAGAACTGCGATGAACGCAGACTTTTTTTTTTTTTTTTTTTTCATTTCCACTGACCAATAAACAGAACTACAGGTGCACCCAACCACGGACATGCATTAACTCGTCATGAGAAATCTAGGGAGGCTAAGTAGGATGAGAGAATGTTTGTTACTCCCAAAAATACCTGGGGAGGAAGAATGGAGTCTTGGCATCGAGATACGTGTGGACAGGCTAAGAGGGCTGTCTGAAAGTTGGCATTCATCCACAACATTAAAAAAATATCAAAATAAGAAAAGCTGTAAATTAAAAAGAAAAACACAGAAAATACTGCTTCCCGAAAGATCTGATTGCCTTGGCCTAGGCCCTGTGGGCAGAATCAAACGCATCACTCCCGACCCCCTTGCAGAAGACAAGATATTCGGATCTTAGCGGCGGAGTGCCTGTGACAGCAGTTCAGGTACAAAAATTGTACTGTACTTTCAGACATTGATCTTTAAAATCCAGGACTGATTGGTAAAGTTGACTGAAGGTATATTAGATATTTCCCCACAAAAATACTATTTGGATTCTCCCCACCCCCTCCCTCCCTCGATGGGACAACATCCTTTTTTTTTTTTTCTTTAATCTTGGGCAATACATATCATTACTTCGGATTTGAAACGAGTTAGTATAGGAGAGAGAGAGAGACAGAGAGAGAGAGAGACACAGAGAGAGAGAGACAGGCGGTGGAAGCAGACTCGGTTTCCATAGGCTGTCCTTGTTACTCCTTGACTGCTACGGTTTGCTCGGAGCTGGCGGGCGCCTCGGCCGCCTTGACCTCGTCCGCGGGGGCTGCGGGGGCCTGGGCCTTGGCCGTGGAACTGGGTGCTTCCGTGGCTGCGGGGCTCTCCTTGGACGACGGCGCAGCCTCGGTGCTGCTGGGTTTTGAGTCTGAAGCCGGGGCCCCGTCACTTTTCGTCTCCTGCGCGGCAGGAGCTGCGGGAGCCTCAGTCTTGGTGGGTTCCCCGGCCTCCTTGCCCTTGTCGTCGGCCTTGGCCTCCGCGGGCGCCTCGGGCTCCGCGGCCTTGGGGGCGTCGCCGGCCGCGGCCGCGGCCGCGGACTCGGGCTCGGCGGCCTTCGGGGGCTCGGGCTTGCCCTCGGCCGCCGCCTCCGTCTGCTCGGGCTCCGCCTTCGGGGCGTCTTCCTTGGCCGCGGCCGTGTCTTTGTCGCCTTCCTTGTCTTCGGGCTTGCCGGCCGCGTCCTGGCCATCCTTGTCCGGCTTCTCCTCCTTGCCCTCCTTCACCTCTGTGGTCTCGGCGGCCGCCTGGGCCTCGTTCTCCTTCGGGGTTCCCTCCTCTTCGGTGCCTGCACCCTCGGCCTTCTTGTCTTTGTCCTTGGCCTTCTCATCATTCACATTGTACCCCTTCTTCTTCTTGCTCAGCTTGCCTCCCATCTTGGAGTTCTGTAACACAGCACAACACGACACAACACAGAAGCGTTACTGGTGGCTCCTGAGGGAATGGCTTTGCGCACCTCCCCACCCCTGACCTGGCGGGCTGAAATCCTAACCCCGCGCCCTGAGACGATGGCACCAGGAGGTGGGGCTTCTGCGAGGCGATTAGGACCCGAAGGTGGGGCCCTCGCGGGTGGGACTGCAGACGGGACCCCCACGTGGCTCCCCAGCCTTTTCCCCACGTGAGGAGCAGCCAGGGGACCAATCACGACCAGTCAGAAGCGGGCTTTCCCGTCACCACACCTGCCTGCACCCCCACCTGGGACTTCCCAGCCTGCACAACTCTGAGAAAGAACCTTCTATTTACAAGCCACCGGGTCTGACTGTTTAGCAGCCAGCATGGACCAAGATGCTTCTCAGTAGGAAAACTAAAAAAAGCTTCCGTTTACAAAGGAAACAGCTCCGGACGCTACTGAACTGTGCACTTTATTCCTTCTTAAGTTTATTTATTTATTTTGAGAGAGACAGTGAAAGCGTGAGCAGTGGAGGGGCAGAGAGAGAGGGAGAGGGAAAATCCCTCCCCGTCAGGGCAGAGCCCAGCCCCGTCTGGAGGTTACGCACAAACCATGAGATCGTGACCTGAGCCAGATGAAGAGTCCCACACTTAACCGCCTGAGCCCTCCCCCCCCAAGCGCCCCAGAACTGTACCCTTTAAGACAGGTTACTGCAGTCAATTTCATATTTTGCCACAGTTAAAAATGACAAAAAAGTGAATCTGAAAAAGAGCCCAGTTAGAGAGTGTCTGGTTGCAGCAAGTAGAGGAAATAATAAACTGAGATCAAAGAATCCGTGATGAAACGCTAAGCGTGTCCATCGAAAAGAGAAGGGGCGCAGTATTTGTTTCTTGTCTGCTTTCCGACGTCCAACGCAAACACTAGTGAACGCTTGTGTACAAAATGGCAGAGGCAGCCAATTTATCTTATTTTAATTTGTTTCTAACGTGTATTTATCATTGAGAGACAGACACAGAATCGGAAGCAGGCTCCAGGCTCTGAGCTGGCAGCACAGAGCCGGACCTGGGGCTCGAACTCCAGCTCACAAACCGGGAGATCGTGACCTGAGCCGAAGTCCGACCCTTAACCGACTGAACGCCCCCCCGCCCCCCCCCCCCCCCCCCCCCCCCCCCCCGGGCGCCCCCAGAGGCAGCCATTTTAGATCCATAGTGCAGCCCGGAAGAGGCTCCATAATCTTAAAATACTTGCCAGAGAAATGGCACAGCTGTAATCAAGCACAAATGACAAATTCCTAGAAAAGAATCTCAAACTACCAACTCTTCTCCAACGAAGCTATTCAGCTACATGCTCATATCGGCACACACATCTCCAAAGACAAGCAGCATGTGGCCTTTCTGATTATCGAGCGGGACCCTTGGTTAAAGGAAAACTACCACCCAAGAAATGAAAAGCCTACGTAGTGTCTCTAATTATATTTGCTTTGTCAGTTGTTCCAGACTTGTATTCATTGCTTTTCCAGGTATTTTTGGCTTACATACTTCCATAGCAATATGAAAATGGCCTTCATTATCAATTATCATAATCAATAACCTGATTAGAATTCCAACTAACTCAATGGTCATTAACAGGCTTTTTCACTCCGAGTGAAGTCCCCAACTTCCTAGAGGCTTTTGATTCTGGCCTCAGAGGCTGTGATTGTATTTGAAACCTCAATTTTTCTTCCGTAGTACGAAAGCAAATCCAAATAAATAATAAATTATAAATTTATAAATAAATTCAGTCTAGAACCATTGCCAGAAATAAGCGGGCATGCTATTTTTTTTCAAGTGCATGTTTATGCCATCATATATCAGTGGGAACCCACTGACCTGTTGCTCTTTAGAGGAAATTTGGTTGCTTTTCCTTGATGAAGCATGGAAAAGATTGAATGTACATGTATTCTTCAGTCCTCACCATTAAGAAAAGTCCAGGAGAGAGAAGGCCTTGCCCTGGGCACCAGCGGAGGCAGAATTAGAACATTCTTGTTGCCCAGTCACCTTTTTTTTTTTTTTTTTGTCATTAATGTCATCCATTTAGAACAGAAAATTTTATTCCTTACACTTCTTGGAATCGTAATTCATGACCGTGAAATAATCTACATTTATCTTATTTCAAAGCAGGGTGTTGGGTAAGAGAGTGCTATGCTTTGGTCAAAATTCATCTCTGTCTGCTCATTTCCATTCTATATGTGAATTTCCTGTCTGGAATGCATTTAATGGTTGAAGGAGGGAAAAAGCAATAAGCTGAAAGATGACTAAAATAATGTTCCTAGTCTGAAGGAAGGGCTTCATTATGTTATGAAAGAAAGAATTTATCTTATGTAGCTTTAAAAAAAAAAAAAAAAAGAATGGCTTTTGGTCATGATCCACTTCGGATATCCAATGGGATCTATTTGACTTAATTTTTGGTTATTTCTCCCTCAGAAGTGGGGGCAAACATATAGGGTAAAAATACAATTAAACCCACTCTAATCTCCTAAACAACCACAAAGCAATAAGTGAAAACATAAAGAGACAAGTTGGACCAGGGTCTTAAGTCGTCGTTTACAACTCTTTCATTGAGTTCTCAATTAGCCAGTACGCAGGAATGTCAAAATAATTTCAGCTCTGATATTTCAAGATCTATTCTGGTTCATTAGGTTAGAGCTAAGAAACGGAAAACCTGACAGGCCTGCCTTTTCTATATATTCTCCAATTCTATCATAGAAACCTATACGCCAATTTAGAAGTCACGGAATAGAAGACAAAGTGGAAATGTGGTGTGCATTCTGCACTTAACATAGGGGTGCCTCTTTTTGACATACACAGCATGAAATTCTATATAGCTATCCCCAGAGGCTTAAAGCTATGTTGGTCTACAAACCTAAAATCTGTGTTACTAAAATTGGTTTTCTGAAACACAGGGCCACTTTCTATTCTTTAAACCCAGCTGTGATTCATTTCTGGGCAGGAAATGAATGTACATAATCAAGTTGTAAGAAAGTCTCCAACCCTATTTGTTTTTCAAACACAAAGTTAATAAATGCCCCTACATTTTGCTAATTTTCTTACATTAGTTATAGTGGGGTATCAGAGGGAGGCTTATAGAATCCACCAGAACCCTGGAAAAGCAGGGAAGTCTGGTTATTTCCCAAGACCACAGGGGTGAAAACCTTGCATATGCCGAGGGGTAAATTAAAATTACAGTTTAAAATCTAACGGTTTCCTGCGTGTCGAGCACAATCCTAATCCTAAACACATTACGAGATTATTTTATTTAACCTTCTCAATAGTACCACAATGTAGTAAGTATACCATTAGTATCCTCTTACCCATATGGAAATTCTAACTAACGGAGGTCATGGGGCAGGACTAGAAGCAAAAGCCAAATCCAGCATGTAAGGTGAGAAGGCACCATCCAAGAGGTCAGAGGGAAGTTCATGAGCAAGCTTCTCACAGGACAGAGCTCATCTCAGGAATGTTACCCACCCTGGGTCACAAGGTTGGTGCCGACGTGGGGTGACTCAGAACTCAAGATGTTGTCAAGATAATGATGAAATTCTGAACTTCAGATACTCTCTGCCCATAAACTTTTCATCACCCCATTTGTCAGTGGAGCTTTGTATCAGTATCCTTAAAAAAATAAGGAGAGCAGTGGGTATGCGTTTTAATTACTTCTCTCATAGTTTTCATTCTAATTTTGAGAGAAATCAGTTGCTGTAGCAAGTTGTGAGTTGAAACATCTAAGCTATAAAAAAAAAAAAGCAGTTAAAATCAAAAATCAGCAGCAAATAATCCCCCCTGGAAATGATTTAAACCTCAATCTGAGCTACAGTGAAGGCTAAGCCTACCTTTGCATTTCTCCACATCTGGAACATTTACTAGCCATTAAAAACTCAGACCAATGCTGATGCACTGAACTGACCTCATAGTGTGGATACAATAACCAGACACTTAAGTTGATCTCTTACCAGAGTTGTCCTTTAAAATTACAAGACAATTCGATGTCACCGGGGCCAAAACTACACGCTAACGGCTTCAACGTGGCATAGAAAATAACTAGCGGCCAACAACAACCGAAGAGACTGCACTGTGTTAAATCTGGAAAATCCTGTACAAGAATTATTTCACGGAGTGCCCGCATGTTGCGTCATGGGTGACTCCTAAGATGTTGCTAATGAATCCCAACTCCTCAGCACACCTGCCCTGAATCCTTGCAAGTCACTTAACCTCATTGTCCTTCCATTTCCTCTACAGAAAAAAAAAAAAACAAAAAACAAAAACGTCCACCTTCGGGGAATTTCGTGTGAAGCATCGGTATAACGTTTGACATTTCATGGGCCTGCAAGAAACATTAAATTCCCTTCCCCGTCACTTAATTTTGCGATTCCTAGCTAGGTCTGTGCTTGTAAACCCCACGAGAACAGTAGAACATGGGCTCCACACACACAGGCACAGTAATCAAAAGACGATTTAACAATATTTTGAAACGTCACCAAGAAGATTTTTGGGACGTGCGTTTCAAGCTTGCTCTTGCCGACCGGGTGGATGCGGAAAAGAAGTTGGTGCACCTATCTGTTGTCATCATGTTGCTGAGAGTAAATTTGTCTACTCTTTGGATGTGAATGTTCTATGCACTTAAGATTCTCAAGAGGTTACAAGTCTTTTTAAAAACATCAACAGTCTGTGATAGCAAGAAACTATTTTCTAGACAGAAGTAAAAATTATAGACCGGTCACCAAATCTAATGACTCGTAATTTGAGCTGGGTACCAGAGCGACCACGGAAGAAATATTATTTCATCTTCCTACCATCTATTCATCATTTGTTCCAAGGAAACAAGGGAAAATTCCGTTTCGGTCATCGGGATGAAGGCAGAACCCAAATTCTGCAGCTAAAATTCATTTATTGCCTATAATACACGTGGAAGGCCAAAAACCTGATCGACGCCTTAGTGCAGCTAATAAGCTAAACAAATTGCTTAGGAGGGAAGGTCACACTGTCAAATGCCCCCTTTTTTCCCAGCATTCTGTGGAGGACTTTTTTTCTTTTACCAAGTACCAACACTTTCATACTTTTAAGGTCCTAACATGGTGTTTGAAATCTCCCACAGCTGTCCTGTGACTTACTCCCCCAATAAAAGCAAACCTCTCTCTAGTTAACTAATCCCACGTGGCTATAAACAAAAATTCCAGAGAATTCAAGTTCTGCTTGTTGGTGAAAAGAGGAGAGAAAGGGTCACTCTAGCACGGTTCGCTGATCAAAGCAACTGACACGTTTCTTTGTTGGCAGCTAATGACTTTTCCTAATAAATGACCGTGTATACTCATGAACTTCCATGAAAATTCCAAAGGTGTGTTTCTCTAACGTCTTCAAGCAGATGAAGGCACGTGAAAGAACAACTCCCTAGCTAGGCAGGCAAGGTAAGATGATGGGTTCAGGCCTCAGAAATAGGTACATGAAGTAAAGTAATAAATGGCCTAAAAATTAGATTGTAATTCTTTCTCCAAACATCCTGTTGAATCTTGAAGCTGACAAGCCCTTTTTTTATATAAAACAAAATCCTGCTTACAAGCTCATGTTCAACTATGAAGTTGAAGACTATACATATCTATAAAGAAAAGAAATGTGACCCCATATATCGCCACTATAGCAAACCTTAAAAAAATGATTCTGACTCTTGACAGCTTAAATTTTACATAAAAAAAAAAAAATTTGTTTGGGGGATTAAGGGCAAGAAATAATTTGAAAGGTTATGTTGTAGTCAACATACTCTAATAGAGATGATCTCCCCTACAAGGTTCTCCCAAGTCTTTGTTCCTTTCACTCCAGAGAGCCTATCAGGGAACGTGGAAGATGCTTCTTAGCCATTCAAATCACCTAAGTCATGTTTATTTTGTACACACAACCCTCAGGGCACACCGGGTCAAAATCACCTCTGTACAGAGCTGAATTATCACTTAATTTCATTAAGTAACAATTCTTACAAACGCTAATATGATCAGCGCGTCCAGAACTTTCCTGATGGGCACTTACATTTTTTTCTTACCTTAAAACAAACCAGTCTACCATCAGCATAGCCTCCTAGCCTCCTGAGTTAAAATCTGGTCTTTCATTTTGAGACAATGAAGGCAGAAGGGCTGAGGACAAAATGTCACTTAGAAAAAGGTTAAGTGAGTTATAAATCTTTTAAGACGCGTCAAAAACAAGCCCCCTCGCACTCAGTATGAAAGTTTACTAAAAATGGCAAGCACACAGAGTGCTGGTCCCAGCTGTCAATAATTTGCTTAAGAGTCTGAGCAAATCACCTTCCCCTCTGGGTCTCAAATTTCCTATTCAGTAAAATGAAGATATTTAAAGTTCGTGCTCTTGGTGGGGAAGGTGGAAATGTGTGCATATATTTTATGAAGGCTTGTGACACTAACAAAATGCTATGTGTGTGAAAAATGGGTTATGATCAGTGCTATGGTCGGAATGCTTGTGTCCTCCCCCAAATTCGTAAGGTGAAAGCTCATCTCTGAGGTGACAGTATTAGGAAGCAGGACCTTTGGGAGGTCCTGGGCATGGAGCCTTCATGAATGGGATAGGTGCCCTTATAAGAGACCCCACAGAGCGCTTCAGCCCCTCCCACCGCGTGAGGACAGAGGAAGAAGTCGGCACTAGGCCCCAGAGCCCAATTATGCTACACCCTGACCTTGGAATTTTATTGCCTCCAGGGCCGTGAGAAATAAATTCCTGTTGTTTATAAGTCACCCAGTCTATGATACTTTCTTATAGCAGCTTGAACAGATGAAAGCCATCAGTAAAGCTCTATATTCCTGCTAATTATTATCATAAAAACTTACACACCACCTTGCACCCTGAAGACTGACATCCAGTTGGTTTCCTGCTATACTTGGATTTCTTTGTAGATATAATTAATGTACGATAAATGTTCAGTACCTTCAACACACGTGAAACTTGTTAAAAGTTAGAAATAAAAACTTACAAAACAACATCCAAGTATTGACCAAAAAACATTTTCTGATGTTTTCAATTACACTTAGGATATGTTTTCAGAATAATGCGTCAGCTCCATTAAGTAATGAGTGGGGGCAGAACTGAACCCTGAAAACACTTCGGACGAAGACGTAACTGTCAGAAAAATTACGCTTCGTTAGTTTTGCTCATGCAGAACTATTTCATCGCGTTGTGTTTATAGAAGACACTCAGTTGTTTCCCTTGACCTACTTGTGATGGGTCATCTTGGTGGTGACCCTTGGTGGTCCTGCTGGCCAAGACGTGCCCTATGCCAAACTCTAAGAAGAAGCACTTCCTAGAAACAATCAAACGCTAACCATCTCCCCTTTTATGCAATGCTAAAAATATTTTAAAACTATCTTTTCAATAGAATTTAAGTCAATCTATGGAAGATCCATCACAGGCCCCTGAAGCTAACATGACTTGCAGTTGAGTGTTGGTTGAGGAAAACCATGTGGGAAGACTTCTTAGGTTCAATTTGCTACAACAATATATCCACCTAAAACTCAAAAGCAAAAGTCAGTGACTTAAATAGAACAATAGTGACATAGAAGGATTACTAAGCCTCAGAAGCCAAATTAAAACAATTTCCTTGTCCCATCCTATATCCTGTGAGAATCATTTAAATATATAAGTTAAGGGCTCCTGGCTGGCTCAGTTGGTAGAGCATGGGACTCTTGATCTCAGGGTCTTGAGTTCAAGTCCCATGATGGGTATAGAGTTTACTTAAATAAATTATATATATATAATATAACATATGTATATTATATATATATAATATATGTGATAATAATATATTATGTATATTAAATTTATATAAATATACATATATATTTAAATTCAGTTAGTTATGGAAGACTATTTAAGTAACCAGTTTCCTGCATATAAAAAAAAGCATTTATAAAACAGAAACTTGCACCAGGTGGAAATTATTCTCTTGCCACCACCATGGGGAAAAAAAGTAACTTGAATTTTATGGAAAAGGGTAGAATTCTTGAGACAGAATAAATATTAAGATAGTCCAGTACCACAAAAGTGGTCTGAATATTGCTAAAGTTGAAGGTTGTAGCTGAGGACTCATTCTCTTTTCCTTCAGACTTGAGAAGTCTGAAGAGCTTAACACACAAACACTTACAATCACTTACACCACTTACTTGGGGTAGAACCATTTTTGTTTTGTGTTTGAGCACAGAAATATGGGATATTTCTTTCAAGGAAAAAAAATTCAATTTGTTTATAAAGGTCTGTATTTTTTCTGAATTTTCTTATGTGTTCAGAACCTCATTAAACAGTTTTATCTAAGAAATCTCTCATGAATTGTTTTTTTAAATTTTTTTAATGTTTTTATTATTATTTTTATTTTATTTTATTTTTTTTGAGACAGAGAGAGACAGAGCATGCGCAGGGGAGGGGCAGAGCGAGAGGGAGACAGAATCGGAAGCAGGCTCCAGGCTCTGAGCTGTCAGCACGGAGCCTGACACGGGGCTCGAACTCACGGACTGTGAGATCATGACCTGAGCCGAAGTCGGACGCTTAACCGACTGAGCGCCCCAGGCGCCCCAGGTGTTGTTTTGTTTTGTTTTACTTTTTTAGTCAAGCAGGAATTCATTTCTACATTTATTGTCAGGGACAAATGACACAAAACAAAATTAGGACGGACGCATCAACTTTTTACAAAGCTACAGAAAGCAACATTTTACAAGACTTTGTTGGGAGTTTGTAAGTTGAGAAAGAGTTCAGGCCAGTTACAGGTTTTAAATGCCAACTTTGCTTTGGGAGGTCATGGTCAGCACGAGGTCATGGTGACTTGAAAACAGTAAGGGCAAAGATTCACTATGTTCACATAAAAGAGAGAGCAAGGGCAAGAGTGAGGAGAATGAGATCAGAGAGGAAGTTTCTTATTTTGAATCAAGTCTCTCCGCCCTCGCTCTACCACTTCTGAAAATCTACTCCTCCATTGGATCCAATCTTTATCTGCATCTTTTTTACTCATGGAAACCGCAGCCAGCTTTTCTAGCAAGATACCTTCCGGGCACCCAAGAATGAGAGTATCTAGCTGTGTAAGGTTTCTACCTGGACTCCACGGTGAGTGGCATTTTGAATCAGGGAGCCCATGAAAATAGTTTCTCTGTTCTCCAACGCTCAGAAAGGGGCTCAGTTTGGGTGCGTGGAGCCCTTGAGCTGACTTGCTGCTCAGTCCTCCCCATAGACAGAAGACATTCTCCCTCTTCTAGAACTGAGGCTCTCAAATCCTCTGGCTCCTACCACACGAAAACACAGGTCCTGACCCCCTGCCTTTGGTTTTAGCAAAAAAAAAAAAAAAAAAAAACTAGCAATGTTTTAAAACATAGGAAGGCACAGCCTTAGTTACCTGGATAGAATCTAATCGATATTTTCGCCATTATGGAAGTTGTTCCTATAGTCACCGTAGGGTTTCCGGGAGCTCTCATTTACCCTTTCCTTTCTTCAGACCCTGAACTAAAACACTTACTAAAGAGTCTGGTTGGGTGCAGATGAGAGAGGAAAGGAGAAATGTTGGGTCAAAAGGGGTTCTGAGTAAGAGAAGCAAAGAAGCACTGTCACGACCGACTTTGAGATTTCAGTCCTTTGAGGCCACCGATTGTCGCTCGTCCCCCACTCCCTCCAAATAGCTTTCAAGAACCCGTCTGCATCTTGGTAGCGAGCAAAATTACTGGCCATTAAGTATTAGTATTTATCTTAGCCCACGTATTGAATTTTCGATGTCTCGATTTGCACAGGGCCGCCCCTTACAATTGTCGAATCTTCGTTTCAGTAATCCTCGGTTGGTCAGTATCCATTAGCGTCGCCCCAGTCTTTGGAACAAAACTGCAAGCCCCAGTTACAGCAGTGTCGCTCTTCAGAAAATGCAGCCTTGCATAATGACATAGTTTCCGGGCATTCGCTACCCCCAAACCCCGGGGGATTACATGCACTGTGTTCTCTCTCCAACCACTACATACTCCACAATGTCACCCACTTGCATTTCTTACTAATATGTTCGCGTTTTTGTCACTACGTCAGTGAACACCACCACAAGTCTGTGACAGGGAAAATCACTGGTATACTTAACTGGTATATACAACCAGACCACACCAAACCCAAAAAAAAAAAAAAAGACTAATATAGAATTTCTCCCATATGATCTAAAAGTGACTATATTTACAACTTCACATGCTATTCCTATTTATGTCTTCTTTCTCTGTGCTAATAATATCTAGGCACCTCCTATACAAGACGTACAAAGGTCCCATCCATTGCCAAGATTTTTATTCTGAAAATGCAAATCTGGATTAATTAACCATTTCATCTCCAACCAGGAGAACCGAGGGTTTTTTTTTTGTTGTTTTGTTTTAATTTTTTTTTTTAACGTTGATTTATTTTTGAGACAGAGAGAGACAGAGCATGAATGGGGGAGGGTCAGAGAGAGGGAGACACAGAATCTGAAACAGGCTCCGGGCTCTGAGCTGTCAGCACAGGGGCCCGATGCGGGGCTCGAACTCAGGGACCGCGAGATCGTGACCTGAGCCGAAGTCGGCGCTCGACCGACTGAGCCACCCAGGCACTCCGAGAACCGAGTTTTTAAGGATGACATCAACCAGATTACAATGAGGATGACTCCACGCACGTAGCAAAACGCAACACGAATGAATATGCCACGGCAGGTGTCACAGGCTGGGGCGTTATTCCCGGTTTGATTGCTGCTTCATGATATGATCAAGACCAAGTAGAGTCTCCTTTTGATTCCGTTTCCATTTCAGAATCAGAAGAAAATACATCTGCTTCACACAAATGCTGAGAACGAATCAGTGCTTCCTGCCACGGTTAAATGTGTGGCCAGAGTATATTAACGGTACTCTTGAACAAGTAATTATCACTCTGAATTCAGGGCTGCAAAGCTCCCACAGATTTATAAGCAACGCAATCCATGATTGATTTTAAGGTAACCTGCAAAGTTAGAACTCATGAATTGTATCTGCAGACAAACTCTTCACCAGACCAACTGGGTTTATAATTACTGTGGCCTAAAAAAATACCCGAGTTACTGGTTAGCTGAAGCAAATATTAGGGTAAGAGAAAAGGGGGCGAAATTACCTTTAAGAAAGAATTTACAAGAGCACCGGGGTGGCTTAGTCGGTTAAGCATCAAGATTCCATGATTTCAGCTCAGGTCATGATCTCCCTGTTCCAGAAGGGGCCTCACACTGGGGCAGAGCCTGCTTGGGATTCTCTCTCCCTCCCTCCCTCCCCACTGCTCATGTGTGTGCGCTCTCTCTCTCTCTCTCAAAATAAATAAACAAACATTAAAGAAAAAGAATTTATAAAGAATGAAGAAACACGACATATTCAAAAACTATATTCGATAAGAACAGATACGCCCCAATATGCAGTGGGGCGCCTGGGTGGCTCAGTTGGTTGAGCATCCGACTTTGGCTCAGGTCATGATCTCCCAGTTCATGGGTTTAAGGCTCGCATGGGGCTCTCTGCTGTCAGCACAGGGCCCGCTTCGGATCTTCTGTCCCCGCCTCTCTCTGCCCCTCCCCTGCTCACACTTTCTCTCTCAAAAATAAATAAAACATTAACAAAAAAAAAAAACTTAAAAAAGAATCCAACATGCAGAGTGGCCTCGAGAACTTCAAATGTTCAGAAATTATTCTAGAAGAGACAATCTTAATAAGAAAAGAACTGTTTTGAGGTGGGTTCAAGTAGGAGCCATGCACAGAGATAAGTGGACCGAAAAACCTCCTCTCGTCTAGCAGGAGAGAGACGACATACAGAGACAATTAAAATGAGAGTAAGCTAAGTGTTACAAGAGGGTGAAAAACCATACTTTTCCCAGAAGAGATAACCTTTAGTTGGAGTAAGGGCATCAGGAAAGTTTGATAGAGGAGATGGGGTCTGAGATGGTAGAAATATCAAAAGTATTTATACACATAGTACTTACTCTTACTGTATATTGACTCATTAACGGTCTCATCCATCCTATGGAGAAAGAATTCTTATTACTACCCCCACTTTGCCCTGAGGAAACCAAGGCGTGTTGTGGGTCAATAGCTCACCTAAGATCGTACAACTATTCCTCTGGAGGTGTTGGTGTGAACCCAAGCACGCCGGCACTTACAAGAGGTCTCGACCGTCATGATAACCTCCCCGGACAGATAGCTACGCTATCTATAGATGAAGACAAGAAAGCAGAAAGTCCAGTTAAGATTGTAAGAAAACCCTCTTGACATTGAGGAGACAGGTGAGGATGTATCTACCTGGAGAGAGGGATGATGGAATATAAATCTATAAGGCTGTCTAATAGAATGTCTGTATTCAAATGGCAGAAAGTAGGAAAGCAGCTCTTAGAGGAGTCGCAACGGGGAAAAACGTATACGTCTCAGAAGGCGAAGGAAGAGAGGGTTTCAGGAAGCAGTTTGGCGGGTCTGCATGCTGCTGCAAAAAGGCCAAGAGGGAAATTGTGTGACTCGATCTGGGGATAAGTTGCCCACTACTGACTCTGGAGTGACTCGGGTGGAGGAATGAAGATACACGTCTCTCAGGAAGGGCTCACAGAGCATAAGAGGAGCCAGGAGAGTTATCCACAATGGTCAACAGAAAAGAGCGTTGCTACAGTAAAGGCAAAAGCCAAGACGAGAATTTGGAATGTTGTCAAGACAGAGTTTGTAAGGGTTTGGAAGAAGAGAAAATACACATGGGAAGAGAGGAAGAGACAAAGAAGGAAGAAAGAAATGAAAGGAGAAACAGGAAGGAGAAATCACTGATTATTCAAGGTTCCGGAAGACTCGCTCAGAAAGTAAGTCAAAATTGGGCTTGGTAAAGCTTACTTACTATACAGATGGGGAGGGAGAGAAAGGAGTGAGGGCAAGTCCAAGGCCAGTGGCGTGCCCAGACTCAGCATCCACATCCCTCTCTTTCAAGTGAATACGGTCAACTCCGACTTATTCCGGAACAAAGATTCACTACGATCTCAACAGGATCTCTCTGAAGGGCATGTTAACTCATGAGCATTTGAAATAGTTGTTTATCTTTTAGTATTCTAGGTCTTTATTTTTCTAGTTATTTACCGTATCACTTAGCTTCTTTCATATTACAACACTTAGGATTTCTCAAGCACACAGAGAAAAAAGGACAACCATTTAATCAATTAAAGTGTTAAAGGATGAACACAGTGACCAATAAACCTGGAGAGGTCTTATCGGAAAACAATTTGATGTGCACAAGTTAAAGCAAATAGGTTCATCACATTATATATAAAAGGCTTGGAAATGAGGGAAGGCACATTTGGTCTCTAGACCCTTATTCTCAATGTAAATATAAAAAAGGCATTCAGTCTTAAGAACTACTTTGCTACACTTATTCTTTCCTGATCATGCAATCTGGTCTTGGTCTTTAATTAAGCCATCCATCTGTATGATCCTTGCTTAGCCCTTGTATATTCTGTTGTATCGTGCAGGGAGCTTTAACAGTAACACAGCTCTAGTCTTACTGGAGCATTGACCTAAAGCCCTTCTTCAAATTTCTTCAACACGTATCTGAAAACTCAAGAGCAAAGGTTTTGTTTCACGGTTGTGAATCCACGATGGGTGCTCCATAAATAAACAAGGCAGACTTACTCCACACTGACAAATGCAATTTTCAAATTATAAACTTATAAAATGAAAGAACCAGGAGTATAAATTTGGCTACATAAGCTCAGCTTTTCCACAGCGGTAGAAATAAGTCTGCTAAATTACAACTGAAATCCCCATTCCATTAAATGAGACATGGCCAAGTTCCAGAGATCATCCACGGTGGCGAATTCTACAGCATTAGGGCCCATCACGTAATTAAGAGGAGGACGCACAAATCACTGCGAGACTTTTGAAGTTACTAAATGCATATTGTGGAAACCAATTTTTCAAAGTATATCTCCAGTTGACTCTACAACTTTTAACCATACAACTGAATTTATGTGCTGCTATAAATATGACAGAGGACATTAAGCATGGCTTTGAATAGGAGGTTGACCGAATGCAGACCTTATGCAGAGGGTTTTTTTTTTTTCCCCCTCCCGTTTAAAACATCCTGCCACACACAGCAGACCATCAGAAAACATGTATTATTCATTCTCGTCAATAGCCTAATATGCTTTCCTTCAGAGTCTGCTGTGCATTTGCATCATTATTTATGTGCACTTAAGAAGTGGTCCTTTCAAGAGTCTTGGCTGCGACATTCTAACATTTGACTCCATACGAATCACCTGTTCTTTTCGCCAATAAAGCTAGTAAGTGAACCACAACCAACCCACGAAATGCAAGCTAAGATCACTCCTGAACCACTCCTCCCGTCCACTACCGACCTGGGAAACTAATATGTCCTATGACTGCCACTAACTGAAAGCTCTCGAGACAGAATTAAACAAAGCCCAGGGAAAAACAAAACAGAACAGAACAAAACAAAACAACAACTTCCAGAAGCTGAGATATTCTGGGGGCTTACTGGTCAACTAGACAGATCATCCTAGGCTTGGGGCCGTAACAGATGCGCTCAATGCAGTCCCCTGGACAAAGTCTGACTAGTAGCCAGGGAGAAGGGAGGAGACCCGGCGGTGCAGGGAAAAACCCCAGTTTTATTTCCAGTATTTTCTATATCTAATCACGAAGGGCTGGGTCACACGTTTTATGACCACTTAAAATTGCCACATATTGACATTTTAATGTACCTTGTTGTTCTGGCACCAATAGCAAATGTAGTGGTATTTCCAGTCCTGCTGCTATCTCATAGTTTAATCATTTTCAAAGAAAACCGTTATATATATTTTGAGAGAGTGTGTGTGTGCCCGCACGTGAGCGGAGCAGAGAGGGAGACACAGAATCTGAAGCAGGCTTCAGGCTCCCAGCTGTCAGCACCGAGCCCGACATGGGGCTTGAACTCACGCACCACGAGATCACGACCTGAGCCAAAACGGGATGCTCAACCAACTAAGCCAGGCAGGCGCCCCTACAGGTCCTTGATTTTTTAAGCAAAGCATTTGCCCTTTTTTCCCCCCTTGGTGCCATGCTTAGCGCAAAACAAAGAAGAGTTTCGGAAACATGGGCTGAATGAAGGAAGAACACATCGAATCCACAGGCAAACAGTAAAAGCTGTCTCTTTTCAAGAGGCTACCGCAATGGCGAGCTTAAATAACACAAGGTCACCTTTGATGTCACTCGTAACGCGGCCCCCCACTCTTACAGGTGGAGTAGATCTCTCAATATTTCTCATCCAAGCATTCCCTCTCCACACTTGCCTTCTTCAAGTTTGAGTCTCTTGGCCACTTAATGAGGCATTGAATAATAAGAAAACATTGAAGGTCTGAGTCCTGGAGTGCTGTGGAATTGAAAAACATAACTGAGGGGTATTTGTTCCCAACCAGGAACTCCTAAAGCAAGACTACGCCTTTTATCTCCACGCCCGCTATGGTAAAAATTCAATCCGTATCTCCTCACGGAATGAATGAATAGGAACGATTTCTAACTGAAACAACTGGAATTCAGGACCAACTTGCCCCTCGTGTCGACGTCATTCAAAATCTTTTTATTTGGTGAAATTGAAAAACAACGTGTCGAATAGTGGTGAAATTTGAGAACAGCGGAATCCCGCGAGGACCTTGTTAATGATGCAGACCAAGGGGTCTTTTTCCAGATTAACTCATGGCTCTAGCGTGGGTCCTAAGCATCGTATTTCTTAAGAAGCTAACGTGGTACAACTGAAGCCGGTGGCTCAGAGGACACTCACTGAGGAGTTTGCAGCCACATGGGAGTCGGCGAATGGTTTTGCCTCATCGATAAAAACTGAAACGTGAAAATTCCAAAGACCGGTATGATTATTAGGAGCCATGAAGCAGAAAACAGGCATAGAAGAACACCTAGCTGGGTCTAACCCCGAGGTAAGGGGGGACAGAACAGGGTGGCGTCAGCCCCAATAAAATCTCATCACCTACGGGGCCATCTTTGAGTTCTCTTTGCTGTCAGAATCACAAATACATTAGCATTATCGCGACTTCTCTCCCTCCCAGAACCTCTCCAGCAGCCATATCCCACCCCCACCTCCCTACCCCCCCTGCTCTCCCCCCCAGCCCCATCATTAGTGCCACTGTTTAGCCACAGAAGGGGCACCACGCGAGCAGTCTGCAGAGAAGAGGAAGGTTCCAGACCGAAGAGCAGTGTTATCAGCTGCAGAGAAGCCCCCCCCCCCCCCCACCGCACCTACATCAGGCCTTAGGTGGTCCTTTGTTACTGCAGCAACTTTTCACACTGGGGGGACACACAGTAGGGCTCTGTAAACTCCCTTCTTACAGAACCAAAGCTTCAATTGTTGCTCTGGGTTTATAACTCTCCCTGAGACAATATGCTTTTCCGGGAGCATCCATTTTATAGAATTAGACAACAGATTTTCCTCTTCTACTTCAAATGGAGCTTTGACGGCTGGCCAGTGAGTTTTGAGCCCCCATCCAATATACCCTGTGGGGAGAAAGCACTTGGGCAATGGGGTCAGCAGGCCAAGTTCGGCTGTGTGAACTTGGGCGGGGAAGTTCACCTCAGCAAACTCGGTCTCACCTACAAAAGAACAAAAGGCGGGGGGGGGGGGAGCTAGGAGCGAGGTTGTTAATAGCATTAACTGCAGTACTTGCACGAGAGAGCAAAGTTCAGCTCAGGACACACAGTAGGTATTCAGGAAATTTTCATTCACCTTTCTTTACCTCGTGAAAGAGAACACCACAGGCCCAAAATGGAGTCATGTATGCTAGGCCAAGTCACCAAACCAGGGCTCAAGACCTAACCTACCTGCAGCTTCAACCTCCCCTTAGAAATGGAGGCTTACCCGGGCCAGTAAGGAATGTTCTCATCCGTGCTAATGAAGTAATCTGTCACATGGGCCCCCTCTATGCCCCTGAGGAAGATGAAGTCATCCACAAAACAGGAGCCCTTCTCTGCCCACTAAAGGAAGAGGACCTTGACCGAAACAATCTTTTCTTTTCTTTTGCTGGTAACATCCTTGCCCTACTGGCCTTCCTACAAAAACCTTCCATTTTGTACAATTCCTGGGAGCTCCCCTCTACTGGCTAGATGGGACGCTGCCTGATTCACGAATGGGTTGATAAAGCCAATTAGATCTCTAAACTTTACTCGATTAGACTTGTGTTTAACAACCTGAAACCTTTTCTCAGCCCTGTTAGTAGGTAACTGGTGGTGACCTTGAATTTCAAGATTAGGTAAAATAGAGGGCGAATAAGTTACTGTATTCAAAACAGGCAAACAAATGGAAATTGATTCAATTATGATCAAAAATAATCATTTTCCTTCACATTTAAATCCTAAAGCCTGCAATACTCATCATATAATGAGTAGGTTTTAAGAGCAAGTGAATGTTACTAAATGTGCAAAATCTTACAATGATAAGAACAGAGACCTCGTGTTGACAAAAGATGAATGCCAACAGGGAACACCAAATGACTAAGGGAGCCCAGTACGTATGGGAGAAAGTGCCAGGAAAAAAAAAAAAAATCGAACGGGAGAATGTGTCTTAAAATGTGCCTGAAAGCAACTTTGGGAAAGAGTATTTTCCAACTACATATCCACCTCCCTTGTTTTAGGTAGATCGGGAGGTTGTGGCAAAGGGCCATGCACAATACTCAGTTTTGCCCATCTTACCTGTTTGGAGTTCAGTAAAAGTTTTAAAATGGAAATATCGATAGTCCCTTTTCCTAGGAATATTTTATTGTCCATGTATAAAATAATACATTCAAACACAGAGTACAAGAAAGAGTTACCAGAAATCTTTCCTGGCTGTTAGTATAAAACTCAGGCAAGAAGTCGGCCATTTCTCTATTTTTTTTTTTCCTATAGGCTTAGAAAAAGCAAGTTAAGAAAATAGATTACCCAAATCCGTGAGCAGTTTTCTTGGAATCAGGGAGCCACCAGGGAACGAGACATTGGATTCCAGGCCACACGAGTATCATCACAGTTGGGACTCGCCTGCTGACCAAGTGCTAAATATCAATCTAGCACGTGAACTTAAAACCAAGCACCTATTTAATGCGTCAGCAGTGTCCCTCTTGAGGGGTTCAAGCCATGCAAAACTCACCCCACTCTCCTTAGAAAAGGAACTAACATCATTAATTGCACATGATCGCGTGAACTGGAATCAACAACGTTCTGTTCAACTTGGGTTTCAATCTCTTTATGGCTGACGTGGAGAACAAAGGTAAAAGAAATGTAGAACAATTAAACTTCCTTACAACTTGCAACATTGACAAGGACTTGGGACCGGCAGAGTGACCTTCCTGCAGGAACTCAGGTGCCTGGAGGTCAACACTTGGTAAGGGCAAAGGGCAACCTTTGCTTGACATGAGCCTGAACTCCAGGATCCTGTACGGTTTCTTTAACATAATCCCATTTGGAAGCTTCCTTTATCTCTATCCCCTCAAGATATATGTTAGCAACTGGCCCACTGATACACATCTGAAGTGTCTCATGACTAAGGTTTTACTAGGCAATAGTAAATGACTCCTCAAGGTCCTGGAAAAAATTCCCTAGAGACTTAAACTATCCCTAACCCCTTCCTTCCCAGCTTGAAAGTGTATAATCAGTCACTCCTCACAACTTTTTCTGCCCACGGATCCTGTCCCCATGCTTTAACATCACCTTCGTGGCACTGAAGACATCTCAAGAAATCTTTCCTGTTTGCTCCCAGACCCCCAACATTTCACATCAATGGTCACTACTAGAGATTTATGTTAAACAAGCCGCTTTTTAATTCCCCAAGGCTTGGTCATTTCGTTTGTGCTCTTAAGTGACTACCACTGTATCCCTTAGGTCTATAACTTTTGGTCTTTGCACAGATGTACAATAATCATGTGTGGATTGGATTAGATTGTATTGAGGACTCAAATCCACTTTCACGTTTCTTTCGGAAACGCCACAAATGTCCAGGCACTGTCCCTGGTTGCCTCGGAACTCCCATCCATAGGTCCGTCAAAGTCTAGACCCCAGGAAGATTACACCTTGTCAATTGGTCAAAGGTAGCAAGCAGATAAATAGTAGCTTGGGGGGGGCTGGATTCTGACAGTGTGGCTTAGGCAATTTTAACAAGTATACTACGATAAAAAGTCAATTATTTGGCAAGAGTTAGAGGAGAAAATACATAGTCAGCGGCCCACATCTTTCCTAATGAGGCTTTCTAGGCTCTCCTAGGGATGTCTTTCAAAGTTCTGGTGCACCATCTGAGATGCAGAACAGGGCGGGTTGTTAAGGCAAGGGTGGGAAGTCAGGCTGCTATCAGACAACTGATGATTCACTCAGTCTGACACAAATTCCTTCTGACGAACAGACCAAGGATCCTGTCTACACTCAACCCAAGTCTCCTATGTGGGTGTCTGGAGTTCCCCGTCTATAAGCCTACTCTGGTCTGGAGGACGGTGCTAAACAGAATGCACCATTGGCGGAGTGCGTCTTAAGCAATCTTTAGTTTTGACAGACGTGTTCGAGGAGAGGGGTACTGTCTTAATGAGAAAGTCAAAGGCACACATATTGTCCACTTCAAACAGAAGGTGGGGACGATAGAGAAGACGTATTTAACGTGACAAAATCGACCCGATTTCACAAGCTGGCAAAACTCAGCCTCGGTCAAGATTCTGAGAGTTCCACTACTCCTTCCTGTCACCAACCTTGCAGCCCCACAACTTCTGAACCTGTAACACGGAGAGCAGCGGGTTACAAGTCACATTTCCTGACTGACACTAGGCATGGGCGTGGGGTGAGGGATTAGAAAACACAGAGCAGCCTTGCACCGCCACGGTAACAGTCACCAGGTTCCAGGTGACTGTTAGGTATAAGGAAAATACAGAAGAAACGCTGGGAAGGGAATATTCACCTCTGACTCACGAGTCGGTTTCAATGGAGAAAATCCCAGCAGACTTACGACAGTATTAAGTGGGCAGATTAGTTTACTATGTCAAGAACGCGAGACCCAAAATTGATTCAGTTGAATCCAAGGGAAAGAGAATCTTTGTTAGGATGGCTTCCCCTAGCCCTGGTGACCGGACACTTGTCCCTCACATCTCTGGACCTGCAACGTTTTTCTGTAAAACAAAGGGACTGAGCCAGTTCGTCTCTAAAACGTGAGACGTCTAAGACACTAATTCGGTAAATACCAAGAGAGAAAAAATTTTCGTGTCCGGAATTACCGACGTGTTCGGAGCAATGGGTCCAAATAAATAAACATGTAAGTAGGAGCACTGCAGGTTAGAATAAATTACCGTGTACAACTTAAAAAAAAAAAAAAATCAAAGCTATGCCGTCAGTCAGTTGGAAGACAGTGAATTAAAATTTCCTAAGACCACCCATAAAAGAGGAGGCACCCATTAAAATAAAGACCAGTCGTCAGAACACCGTTACTTTATTTTAATGTCAACTGATGGACCGGTCAACGTGGCATATATGAAACAAAGACGTCCGGCATAGATGGTGTGTTAAGCTTTATCCACTCCACTTTTATATTGGAACTCTCATCTAATTTAAGCCTCAAATGTCTTAGGAATCAGTACCAGGCACGACATATAGGAGAAAGTCATGATTCTGGATCACGTGACTCGCACTCTGTGACAACTCGGATGTGGGATTTGCAATTCTTCATCAAATGAAACTCTGAGAAATAATTGTAGTTCTTCAAAACTGTCACTGAGCTCTTCACTATTCACTGAAGATTCATGGCAATGAACTCCCATTGAATTGAATGTTTTTATCAAACTACTTCATTTAACTGATTCACACAGATTTATTCCACTTGTAACGTAGCTCTGAAAGGTAGACTATGCTGAGATCCAAACCATCCTCTATGGCAGGCACAACGGACTCTTTATTTAGAATTAGCAGAACTTGACTGTGATGTGTGATTACAGCGGACTCTCGGGATTCCCCAAACCCAGCCTTTCCGCTCCTCCAGTCACCGGAACTTTAAGAGAACTTTCGCACCAGGAGAAAATATTTTCTTTCCTATAAGTCATGAAGAGAGCCAAAGGTCAAACAGATACATAATAGCACTCAAAGGCAATGAGCGTGCAGGTGCTCAAGGTGTATCCTGAACCATGCAATGCCTGCGATGAAAAGGAACACACAAAAGGTGAATTACAATTATTTTAGCAAACATTTGCTCTGTCTCTTACAAATCAATGAGAACCAACAGCTAGAAAGAACAGAGAATCTGCTTATGATTCTCCTACAAATTAATTACGCTCACTGGTCATAATCGGCACTTATTTGCACACAAGATACTAAAGTCCTCTTGGTGTGTTCTTCTAGAAGAGATTGCCCTTAAAATCATCTAGTTGAAATTACTAAAAACTGTCCACTGCAGGACGAATACAGATTTGAACAGATTGTAAAACTACCAACAAGCCAACTCCACCTTACAAAGCTTTTCCATGATAGCTGTGTACGTCGGCATTATACAAAAAAAAAAAAACACTAGACAAAGTAACTAAGTTGAAGGATTTTTCTGTTCCTAAAGACTCCTGAGGTGGTCTTCTTACCGCCTGGGAGTAAAATGCATGCAAATCTGCCAACAGGGTGAGGACCCACGACTCCTCTCATCCACAGATTCCAGTCTATACCAGTGTGGCTATCAGGATACACCCTGATGGTGATCAGAGCAACTCAGAAGTCTGTTTGCTGGTCAAGGTACTCTGTGACTTAGGGGTTGACGTGGAAACGACAGATGATGTTGAGACATTTGGAAGGATCTTGGTAACTCAGAATCCCATCAAGACTACACACAGGAAAATAAAATAGAGAACAAAACGGGGACTCCAATTTCACCCTTTTCATTTGTCCTCTCAGAACGGTCATCACACTTATAAAAGATCGTTCTAGAGATAAGGTCAAGTTTAAGAACAAAATCAGCTACGTATTTTTCGAGGTCTGGAAACAAAGGGGAATAATTCACTACTTTCACAATTTTGTCAGATGATTTTACTTGTGGGCTTAAAAGCAGAAATTCTAGGGGCGCCTGGGTGGCTCAGTCGGTTAAGCGTCCGACTTTGGTCATGATCTCACGGCTCATGAGTTCGAGCCCCCCGTCGGGCTCTGTGCTGACAGCTCAGAGCCTGGAGCCTGTTTCAGATTCTGTGTCTCTTCCTCTCTCTCTGACCCTCCCCCGTTCATGCTCTGTCTCTCTCTCTGTCTCAAAAGTAAATAAACGTTAAAAAAAATTTTTTTTTAAAAATCAGAAATTCTAAAATTCACCTTTCTTCTAGAGCAAGGGCCAGCAAATGGGGCCACCCGCTTGCTTTTTCAAATAAAGTTTCATTAGAACACAGCCATGCCCATGGAGGAGGGCACTTGTTGGGATGAGCACTGGGTGTTGTATAGAAGTCAATTTGGCAATAAATTATATTAAAGAAAGAAAGATAAAAATAAAGAGACCTTCCATTTCTCACACATGACAAAAAGAAGAGTAGGAAATAAGGTGTTGGAAGCCGATGGTGTCAGATCTAAAGAGGATCCTTTAATGCTCATGCTATCACCATGCTGGACGGGTTAGGGACTTCTGACTAGTCGCTTAGTCTTGAAGGGCCAAAGTCTTCTAATTTTCAAAATAAAGACGGTATATCCTCGTCTGGCGGCCGCATCCGGCGGTTTTTTGTTTGGTTATTTTTGTTCGTTCATTTTAAAAATGCCAATGAGCTACTTCGCATGGATAACATTAAGACAAACTATAAAGTTATATAGAATAAAGTTATATATATGTATACATAAATGGCTATTTTCAAAACAAAAAACAAAAAAACACAGCCATGCCCATTCATTGTCGCACCCCCTCTGTTCTCAGGCTGCAAAAGCAGACTTGAGTAGTCGTGACAGAAATCACACGGCTGGCAGAGCCTAAAATGTTTGCTCTCTGGTCCCTTGAGGAAAAGTTGGCAGATTCCGGTCTAATCTAGTCTTAGATGAACATATTTAGCCAGTGCGAACAAGATAGTCCTTTTTTTTTTTTTAATTTTTAAATTTTGTTTTTAAGTTTTTAGAAATGTAAAAAAAATTTCTTTTTAATTCTTTGAGAGCAAAGGGACTTGGGTTGTTAGCAACAGCACAGCTCTTACCAAGTCAAAATCTCCTGACAAGTCGACTTCTCAGGAGTCATGGTACTGAGGCACAAAATCCAGAGCAGAACCAATAAATGCGCTTGGTTTCCAAGCCAGGGATCTAATCCCTTTCTGCCCCATGGCCGGGAGTGAACTGCCGAACCTCGGCAAGCCTGCTTTTCATAAGCATAAAATGGGGATAATAACACCTTGATGTGAGAAAAGATTTATTCAGAGGATCTTTTAATGATGAAATGAGACAACGAGGACCTCAGTGCTTTTCTTGAGCTGGCGGCATAGTCTTGTGTGCCCTTCAGATTATATCACACCTAGCCTTTTCTGAAGTTAAAATGTTCATCTTTGTGATGCGTCCATTATATCAAACAACAGTCCAACGGTAAAAATGAAGCTAAAATAAAAACACACCTATTGCTTCCCTCTAATTTTCCACACACCTGTCTTTCTCACCTTTAAGCCTCAACCTAAGTTCCTCTCTTCTGTCCGTGACTTCCTTCAAATGCTCATGGAGGCATCACCTTTGGTCCTCGTCAACTCAGCTGTCTTGCTTTTCCTGAGAGATTCACCCACGTGCACAGTCTCAAGAGCCTTCTGGAATGCTAAGGTTCCTTTGTCTAGTGTCTACAGCTTACCGACTATTATTTCCTGAGCTACAGACTCGAGCACGCTGTGGTATACCACTGACCCAACACGGACATCCCTTGAGTACTTCAAACTCAAGATTTCCCCAAGTGAGCTCCTTACCACCTTTCCCACCTACCTGAATCTACTCCTTTTCTGTGTTCCCATCCAAGAGACTAAAACCATCCACCCACCCCCCACTGCCATGGCAGAAATATGGGGGGTTTTGTGGACCAACGCACACGACCACTATCACAACCGCTCTGGTATCCAATTACTTGTGTCCTTCTCCTATGTAAAATAAGTTCAACTCCTCTACTAAGTGCTGGCAAACAAAATATGATCTAAAGTGTTGTACGTGCTTCTGAAGAAAGAGAGCTTGGCATTCCAGCCGCCATTTTGAACCACGAGGGCAGAAATCAACACTGAGAATGGAAGCTGAAAGACAGGACCCTGGTATCTTGAAAACACCACCGAACTACCACATCAGCCCTGGAGCCCATCGTTGGAATTTTATGTAAAAGAAAATTAAACTTCTCTCTCATTTAAGCCATTATAATTTTAAATTTTCTGTTTTATCTATACAAAAAAAAAAAAATCTAATTCCAAGAGTAAATTTCTCAAACCCACTCCTTAAGTGCCAAAAATTCAGGTTAAAAATATCTCAACACATTTGGCAATAAATTATTCATAAGACTCCCTCCTCCCCAGGACCATCTCTTAAACACATACATTTCTTAACAATTAGTGGTCAGAGTCTGGAATCACCCGAAAATAGCAAGCCTGCTCAATGAATTCACTCTGAAAAATAAATAGTAACAAAAATTAGGTTGATTCTTAATACTTACTGTAAAGTCAGTGCAGCTAAAAACAGACAAGTGAATCAAAAATACATCTCCTATAAAATACAAAGTTTCTATACAGAACAAAGTGACTTTTTATAGTCAAGTGGAACAAAAACCATCACATGGAAATTGGTGTATTTTAGTATGGATGGACCAAAGCACACCAGCAAGGGTCTTAGCAATAAGTAAAAGTAAAAGAGAACCCTTAAAAAACACATGCAAATGAGAAGCCTTAGGGATGGTCCAAAAAGAAAAAAAAAAAAAAGAGAGAGAGAGCTCAAGTTGTGGGTTTCAGAAAAATTAAGGAAATAGGAAGGCACAAAGCCGGCAAAGAGGCAGAAATGTTAGCATGGGGGAAAAAAAGAGCCATTTATAGAAAACATGAGAAAGTCTACACTGAAGGTTTAAAAAGGTGAAGCAGCTGTGTGTCAAGTGATTTTTAAGTAGGGGTTAAAAAAAATGCTGGTGGGGGATGGGGAGGTGGGGGACAGCGTGGGGCTCCTGGGTGGCTCAGTCAGTTAAGCGTCCGGACTCTTGATTTGGGCCCAGGTCGTGATCTCACGGTTGTGGGATTGAGCCCACATCTGACTCCCAGCTCATCTGGCTCCCAGCTAGGAGCCTGCTTAGGATTCCCTCTCTGGCCCTCCCCCCCAGCTCTCATTCTCAAAAGAAAGAAAGAAACACAAAAGAAAATGCTGGCAACTGCCTTACCACTGACCGAACAGGACTGAAAAGGTCTCACGGATCTAGTGACTGAATTTGGCTCTTCAAATTCCAGGCCGATTAATCACATCTATCTAGACTTTTGGCCAGTGCCGCAGCTCAGGGGGGAGCGACCATGCAAAAGACCCCCAACACCGCAACCCAAGGAGATTAAAACTCCGACTTGCGGCCAGGCACACAGTAAGGGAGGAGCTTCTTACCTTTGGATTTGCTTCCGGCTGGAAAACCAGGCTTTGCCAGAGGGACGGCCGTGCCTCACCCAGGTCAGACCCACCCACCAGGAGGTTAGGCAATGCGAGACCAGGGACAAAGGACAGGCCCTGCGGACGTGGGACAAAGGTGTCAGCTCTCAAAGGCCCTGTAAAGTCTGCAAGGTTGAGATCTCAAGGAAAGAAAAATAAAGCCTCCAAAATTCAAAAGAGAGAGCTTAACGAATAAGTACGTAACTACTGCTATAGACTGAATGCTGATGCGCCCCACCAAATTCCCATGTTGGAACCGAACCCTCAGGGTGACGGTATGCAGGGGCAGGGCCTTTGTGAGGTACGTGGGTGTTGGGTCATACGGGGGAAGCCTTGATGAAGGGAATCAGTGCTCTTTGCCAAAAGGCCCCAGAGAGTCCCCCCCCCGCCCCCCACCGTGGGAGACAATGGTAAGAACACAGTCCCCTACCAACCAGGAAGAGGGCTCTCACCAGACACCCCATCTGTTGGTACCTTGATCCTGGACTTCCCCAGCGTCAAAGCTGAGTGAAATTAATATTTAGTGTTTAAGCCACTCACTCTAGGGTATTTTGTTAGGGCTGCCTGAACAGGCGAAGACAAATGTTCACAGTAATAGTTACGCCATCAAGCCTCCACAGATCGACACACACAGATTTATAGCTCATGCAAAGCGTATTTAATTTGAGGTGTGAACATGTTTAAAGTTTCATACGATGTGGTATAGGCCCTCCGTAATTAAGAGATGCTGGGACTTGTGCAATGGTGGTGTGTGATTAGAAAAAAAGGTAATCGAGGAGCCCTAACACCGTACATAAAAGCACTCTGAAAGCTATAAAAAAGGCACAATTGCAACGCGGCGTGTATTTTTACCAAGATGGGAGGGTGTTGAGCCGTCCAGTGCCCCCTTGTTTAATGGTAGGCAACCATAAACACGCTCGTTGTAGGAAGCCGTGCCGTACTATGGGCTGGAAGTAGCTCACGTCCCACAGTGGAAAACACATTGCCTCCTTCCTTCTGAGTTTGAAAGGACACCTCAGTGACAGAGCTTGGTCGACGTCTCAGCTTGGTTTTATTCATCCTCAAGTGTACGCAACGAGAATGTTCAGCCAGGGAATAAACATCGCACTGTCCGTGCGGTAACGATCACCCAAACACCGCCATATCCCACGGTCACATTCAACTGCCTCCGGAGCAGATATTGTTTAACGATTCCGCTTACGTGACCCTTCCCCCCATGTAGATTCACACCGCGGGAGGCCACTATAGAATTAATGCCACAGATGCACCGGAAGTTCAACGCTTTGTCGCCTTACCACACACAGCAACAGCACATGATAAAAAAAAAAAAATAAATAATAATAATAATAAGCTTAATAATAATAAGCTTAAGTATGGTATGGCTGGGGTGTCTGGGTGATTCAGGCGGTTGGGCATCCAACTCTTGATTTTGGCTCAGGTCATGACCTCACAGTCATGAGATTGAGCCCCCAGTTGGGCTCTGCACTGAGTGTGGACCCTGCTTGGGATTTTATCTCTCTCTCTCCCTCTGCACTCCCCCCATCCCCACTTGCACACACACTCTCTCTCAAAAGAAATAGGTAAATAAAATATGGCATCATTGTTTTCACTTCAACGGATTCAGTTCACAACAGAGGCTGCTCTCACAGGCACAATTATCGGTCATTGTCTCCAGGTAACAAACACGAGATACGAACGTGGTCTTTTCATCCCACGAGTTTACAAACAGTGGCTAAATTTGTGTGTGTGTCAGAGAGACTGTTGCGTTTATAGCTGAGGTGAGAATTCTAGCCCTAGGACTGCACACAACCATCTAAAAGATATTTACCAGAATATTATTTTCATTTATTTTTAGTGAGTTCAACATCCAAGGTGGCGTTTAAACTCATGACCCCAAGATCAAGGCTCATGTGCTCTACTGACTGAGCCAGCCAGGCGCCCCATATTTACCAGAATATTAACCAGCATGAAACCATCCGTTCACTCCCCCAGGTCTGGAATATCTCAGATCGGTTTGAACAGAAATAATCACAAGCAACTGAGAACAAGACACAGGCAGACCCATGACCCCGGGGTACTAGCCAGCCCATGCCTAAGAAAGCTCCACGGTGGCCCAGATGCAGAGATTCACAATTTCTCTGATCACTAATGCCCTTGCCCCAGGAAACAGTGGGGCACTGTTAAAGAGACCACAAAAATGCTAAATATTTTCCAAATCCTCTGCAGCACATTTATCCCTTGATTCTTTTAACACAAAGTCTACCAATTCTTTTAAGTTAAATCTGGGACATATGACGTGCCAGAGGATTTAGACAGCCATTCTCACATACTCTGTCCCTGCCGCTGTCTTATACGGAAAGAGATACAATTTCTTAAAGTTGACTGAGGAGTTATTCCACCAAAGGCCAGCTTAAGTGCTGGGCCAGGAACTTTAGAGGCCACGTCAAAGTTGATTCCCAACCACAGGTACCTTTTGAAGAAGGAACACTCCAGATAAGAGTTACAACTGACAAACCAAAGCATATGGAACACACATCCAGTGGGCAGTCCGGTATTCAACGGACTTCTTCCGTCGTTGAATTGAAGACACAGTAACATTTAGGTTTTTTAATCCTCTGCACCAAATAAAAACATTATCATCACTCAGCCATACGTACGAAGTCAGGATCCACATCTTTCAGAGTGCCAATGGACTCTATTCAGTCCGAGGGGCTCTGGGTCAAAGCCTCTCAGATTCGTGTTCAGAACTTTAATCCGAGGAAGAACCCAACACTCACTGAAATGACTTTCATAAGGTGATACAAGATGACTGATAGAAGATTAGGTGCTTCTCCTCAACGGTCACAGCCAGAGTTCAGATCTCCAGAGATCCAGAGGGAGCAAGAATGCAATGTTGAAAAAGATCTCTCATACTTACCTGGCAGGGGAGACACCATGATCAGGAAAAAGATCTCTCATGGAAGGGTTTGCAAAGCAAATTGGGGAAATGGCCAATTGGGGAATGAGGCCCCTCTTTCTCACTGGCCCCCTACTGCCATCACGGGGGCTCAGTTTTCAACCTAGTTTTCAGGGTTGTCGTGGCCCCTGTGATCTAGAATTTCCAGCTTCCCAAAGGTCTTTTATGGGGAGGGCTCTATTCTTGTCAACACAATGGAGAACGTCCTCTGAAGAGCTGAAGCCAATTCTCAAAGCTGGGACAAGTTGTGGCCATCATTTCTGGCTGAAAGACCCTCTCCAAATACCTTTGAGTACAATGGGACTCTACTATGAAGCCCTCTCCAAGAATTCTAGAAAGATTTTAGAAAACCTGTATCCCCTTCCTTTTTTAAAAGACTCTTCTTGACATTTATTTCTCTATCCACACATTTCACTGATACAATTCAACCTATCCTAATTCACTACACTTCCCAGTTTTACGTTTTGACTCTACGAAAGCAAACACACAAGCTTGAGCATCATACGCCCATCACTCTGAATCCTGCCGCTTCCAAATAATCCATCCTGATGCTGGCTGAGCTACCCTACACAATTAATTTCTCTCCTTTTTTTTCCTTCCCTCACCCTTTTCTTTATTTTTGTCTTTCCCACCCCAGCAAGTTTTCTCTGTGTTTTTCTAATAGTAAAGACTGAGGAGATTCTCTACCTAGAGAGAGAAAGAAAGAGAAAAAAGTGACGTAACTTTCTGTGCAGTGCCTAGTAATTTCTAAAAGCCTATAAAATTACAGTTTTTTTATCATCAATCTCAGAATTCCATACATTAAATCGCTGAGGTGAGAATGTTTACCAAAACAATGGAATTACTCATAGAGGCAAAGTGGTATTTATAGATTTGTATAGATGTATACACAAAACATCATATATCTAACATTTAAATGTAGCACTTATGCAATGTCTCTTAACAATGAGAATAGAATAGGGAGGCCAGACGGTATTAATGGAAAAACTCCAGGGAGAAGAAATAGCATCAACAATGACAAAAGACGCTTTATCTTCAAAGTGAGAGCAAAACACAATGTTTTGAAAACTAAAGTTTAACTGTAAAATAACTTTAGCATTTTTTAAATATTAAATGTGAAAAAAACTTAACAAAATGAATCTGATAGCCACCACAGGGGAAAATGTCTTATTTCAACATTGGCACTTAAGTATGTTTGAAAAAAACTGTAATTAAGGTACCTTCAATGTACTTCGGCGCAAAAATATATCCAATGACGTATTTCCACTAAGCTGTACTTAGGTTAAAATCTCACTTTAGGATCTGACGGTGCATTCGATCGTAGTGTCTGTGCAGGTAACTCGGAGTCCTTCTACCTTGACTTCCCACCTCCCTAAAATAGGGGTTGAAGAGGCAAGCCCCAGGATTCGATGTCGGACCCCCGCGTGGCAAGAGTTACTAACTACAACACAGGTCCCCAGGTATTCGTGGATAATGTACTCCCAAGCCAGAATGTGTTCTCCCAACATGACGACCCTCTTACATTTTATTCACATTGAAAGCTCAGTACAATTTTCACCTATACACACAAAGCAAACAGTCGCGACAGCTCTACCAAATGTGCTCTGAAGTTAAAGCAGATGACTCATAAGCATAAATCCAATTATATATTATCACGAATTAAATTACTAGTTAAACACACACACACACACACACACACACACACGATGATGGACCAACCTTCCACCTAATTATTCTGTCCTGCAGACCCTGGGAATGTGTAATGTACATATTCTCAATCTTTTTTAATGTTGATTTATTTTTGAGAGAGAGAGAGAGAGAGAGAGAGAGAGAGAGAGAGACAGAGTGTGAGTGGGGGAGGGGCAGAAAGAGAGGGAGACACAGAACCGCAAGCAGGCTCCAGGCTCCGAGCTGTCAGCACAGAGCCTGACACGGGGCTCGAACCCACAAGCTGTGAGATCATGACCTGAGCCGAAGTTGGACGCTTAACTGACTGAGCCACCCAGGCGCCCCAGTAATGTACATATGCTTATCAAGAAGGCATATATTGGCAATATTTAACATGTAGATTCCCACAGAGTAGGAACCGATATTCTACTATTTGAGAACCTCAAATTTCAATTAGAAATCTTGAACCCTGTTTTTACAGTTTATGGTGTCAATATATATTTGCAAAGAACGAACTCTAGCTGATTTCGCATCGTCCCCAGCACATACTGCACTGGAGAATAGGTGCCTGATGAACGTTCTGGCAAGAGCTCTACTGCTTGGTTTTCGGTTGGCAGTAGATGAATATTCCTTGAAGAGATACAAGGTGCAGGACGCTGGAAACAGAGCCAGGCAGAGAACGCCTGGGGGCTGGTAGCACAAAGCTGCCATAAGCCAATAAGGGAGATAGTTAAGAGTTACAGAGTCACACACCAAATAATTACAATTTGTCAAAAATGCTCTAAGGAAATGAAGATCTAGATAAGACAGGGAAGGGAATGATGGAAAAGACCACCCCTTCCTTCTTTTTTCTTTTTTTTAGTTTTTTAAAATATAATTTATTGTCAAATTGGCCTCCATACCACACCAGGGCTCATCCCAACAAGTGCCCTCCTCCCTGCCCACACTCACTTTCCCCTCTCCCTCACCCCCATCTGCCCTTAGTTTGTTCTCAGTCCTTAGGAGTCTCTTAGGGTTTGCCTCCCTCCTTCTCTGTAACTTTTTATTTTATTTTTTATTTTTTAAAATTTACAGCCAAATTAGTTAGCATCTAGTGCAACAATGATTTCAGGAGCAGATTCCTTAGTGCCCCTCACCCATTTAGCCCATCCCCCCTCCCCCAACCCCTCCAGCAACCCTCAGTTTGTTCTCCATATTTAAGAGTCTCTTCTGTTTTGTCCCCCTCCCTGGTTTTATGTTATTTTTTGTTTCCCTTCCCTTATGTTCATCTGTTTTGTCTCTCAAAGTCCTCATAGGAGTGAAGTCATATGATTTTTGTCTTTCTCTGACTGACGAATTTTGCGTAGCATCATACCCTCCCAGTTCCATCCACGTAGTTGCAAATGGCAAGATTCCATTCTTTTTGATTGCCGAGTAATACTCCGTTGTGTATATATACCACATCTTCTTTATCCATTCATCCATCCATGGACATTTGGGCTCTTTCCATACTTTGGCTACTGTTGATCGTGCTGCCATAAACATGGGGGTGCGTGTGCCCCTTCGAAACAGCACACCTGTATCCCGTGGATAAATGACTAGTGGTGCAATTGCTGGGTCGTAGGGTAGTTCTAGTTTTAGTTTTTTGAGGCACCTCCATCCTGTTTTCCAGAGTGGCTGCACCACCTTGCATTCCCACCACCCCTTCCTTCTTCAGGTGTGTTCCCTGCCTGGCTGATCCTTACAATAACGAGAAGCAGACCTCCTTCATGTCAAATTAGACACAAAAGGAATGGAAGCAAAGAAGGTTGGAGGAACTGGATCCAGCCAATGTGGACATAAATAAGGTGTGAAATGAGGATTTAAGTCCAGGTGCATCTATCATGACACCCTTTCATGATGCAGTCACAGGGACCAGGAGAGGGGGTGCCTGGGACACCAGTGGCCCTCAGGGGGTTCACAGGCACAGCGATGGCTGCCCCACTTCCGGGATAAACCTATGAGAGCCTCGGAATCTAGCTCATTGCCAACGACGGCAGCTAATGTACGGCACTTACTTAAAGAAGTCAAATTAAAGTTACCCAAATCGGAAGCAGCAAAGTTTTTCTACCGACTAGGAAAGCACGGAATATAGACCAAGAAGGGCGAAGTCACACTGGCCGCATGATCTCTTACTTATTTCTCTGTGTCAAAATTCCATCATTTGTACAATGGGATGACAACAGTACCTCCCTCGTTAGGCTGCTCTACCTTAGAATGTCAGTCTTTGTAAGGCTTGGCACATGCTACCTCCTGTGTTCCGTAGGCTTCATTTTATTATACTGTAATCAAAAGAGATTATAAAATGTTGCAAAATAACCACTGAAAAAATGAATCGTGGGGCGCCTGGCTGGCTCAGTTGGTTAAGCATCCGACTTTGGCTCAGGTCAGATCTCACAGGTCGTGGGTTCGAGCCCTGCCTCAGAGCCTGGAGCCTGCGTCGGATTCCGTGTCTCCCGCTCTCTCCGGCCCTCGCCCGCTCTGGTTGCCAGTAAAACGGATTCTGAACAAGTACCAATTCACAGATTCAGGGGGAACCCAGACTAAAACAGTTTTGTCTCCCTGATTGAAGGTTGTATTTTCAACCATAAAAGGACATTATAAGATGCAAATATGCCACACATATCTGCAATCCTAACAGGGCCTTAATGAGGATCAGCCTTGCGTCGCAAGGCCTTGGAAGGGAGACAAATGAAGCTATAATTTAGATGGATAGCCTGGGCTGTCTTAACATGCCCTTCGGGACACCAATGCCCATCCCAAGAGGCGTGTGGGGTCAACAGCTATCACCAAATATACGGCCTTCTGTTACATGTACCAACACTGACCTATCTATGTGGACCCTGAATTTGGTGGCTTCAAAAATCGTTTATCAAGAGAAAATGAGAGGACTTATCATGCATGCCATACCTTCTTCCGGAAAGAGCTAAAGGCAATGTGTGATATTCAGACAAGTATCGATGGGTTACCCGGGTAAGGGGTTGCATGGTTTTATCCACCAACACATTTGTATATTCTGTTGGATGAAGCCAACTTCACTGGCTTCTTTTAAAAAAAAATTTTTTTTTAAGTTTATTTTTGAAGAGAGAATGGGCACAAGTGGGGTAAGGGCAGAGAGAGAGAGGGAGAGAGAGAGAATCCCAAGCAGGCTCCACAACGTCAGTTATGGCACCCGACGCAGGGCTCAAATGGACAAACCGTGCGATCATGACCTGAGCTGAAACCAAGAGTCAGACACGTAACTGACTGAGCCACCCAGGTTCCTCTTCCTCGGCTTCTTCTATGGCTAAGAGAGCAAGCACCAAACCCAGTCCTCCTTTCCTAGGCATTTATCAGAACTGGACAGTCCTCATTTCAGCGGAAACATACTTAAAAGTTTACCAAAGATAACCGAAGTCCAACAGAAAGCTGGTGATGAAGAGTTTACGCTCCAACAGAAATTTCCACATACTCTTCGAGAAGTCACTGTCACAGCAATATTTGAATGCAGTTCATAATGAGTCACGTTTCCATCGCAATATCGTGTATGCCACACTTCAGATATTCATCAGAAATGGCCAACAGTTCCTGGTGCTAGAAAAGAGGATGACAAACTGGAGACAGTGTGAGGCAGGCAGAGAGATGGCAGGGGCGAAGAGGAAAAGGTGAGCCGAGGTCGGATAGGAAATGGCTGTGACTCCCCGCCGGCACATTCCGAGGAGACCACGTGGGGCCCAGGCAGGCATTTTTAACTCCTCGCTTTCAAGGGTGCCATAGAAACCCCTGACCACAGAGCATCAAATGCTCAACACAGAATCTTAAAAGGTTTCTGCGCACCGTTCTGAAGCCTGACATTCATGTCCATTAACACCTAACCACACGTTTCATCAAATAAACATCAAATTATTCCCAAGAGAAACATCGGTAGGTGTTAGTTGAAAGGGAAAGATGGGAGGCTCCAGCGTCTTCGGTTGCTTTGAAGTTTTATTTTGGCTTCCATAAAAACCTGGAGAGCCAGCTAGGTAAATCAAGTTGTTTGAAAACAGTGATCACTTTTCCTGTATAAGAAAGTTGGAACATGGAGAAGAACCAAATGAATGTTAAGATTTTATGGAGAAGGAAAAGTCCGGTGCTGTTATTTAAAAAAAAAAAAAAAAAAAAAAAAGATTTCAATAAAGAGAAAAAAGAAAGGCACCTAGACCATAGAATACGTATAATCACAAAAAAATTTTAAGTCAAAAACCAAATAAAGTGTCAACGGAAGCACCCAACTGCAAAGACAAGGACCCCCCACAAATAAGCATTTACGTAACTGAACAGTCTCTTCTCACACACACATCGTGTTGTGCATGGGTTTGGAGACACGCATGCTGACTTTAGAAAGTAACACCAGGGGACACCTCGCAAGAGTTAAGTGACAGAATCCTCACTGAAATACTTCCTTCCCCCAGGTCCACACCTGTGACGTCCGCAAGTTCAACCACAGGCTTCGGCAGTTTTCCTTCTCCATAACGAAAGCTATCCAAGTCACCAATGTTAAGACCTTTAGTTTTAATTCAGAAAACCCTTCCAGATGAGCTCACGGAAGGTTCTTCGTGTCCGTAATCAGACAGCCTTATCAGTCTTTGTTACAACACTTCCGATGCAGAATACTTGGGTGTTTACTGCAGTGTGGGCTGGGAGATTCCATGAACAAACTTTCAAGGTACACAGAAAAATTTCAGCTTTTGAAGATTTCAGGGGAACTACATGTAACACAGCAGTTTTTCTGATTCACAGAATTGTGATTTATTTATATCAAGATGGGGTGTTACGGATTTTTCTTAAAATATGATCTAATTAAAAGTATGCATTATTCACCACATTTGAACTACTACTCAACTTTTACATATCGGAGTCTGTGAAGACTTAATATAAATCTTTAATTCCTATTATTTTTTTTTTTTAATAATGACATGAAAATTAAACCTGTAAGACAGAATCTATTTCAGAGTATATTCAGGAGTCATAAGAAGTCATTTTTGCTTTTCTTCCCCAAGGCAGAATAATCCCAAGGATTAATACATTGATTCACATGGAGGAAATACTCTGGACCACCTACTGTCTGAAGCTCTAGGAAAACCACAAGTAAGCAGACAGGGCTCCCACGTCCTGTGAAGTTGAGAAATAATCACTTGTCAATCAGCCATTAGAGATTACAAGGTAGTAAAAATCAGACTGGAAACTAAAGGCTCGAGGAATGAGAAAATAATTGGTTACCAACCTACGTTTGGTTGCCCTACGTTTGTTAAGATATAAAAAAAAAAAAAAAAAATCACGTTCAAGAGTCTCAGCTACTTCTGTAAACTATTGGCAACTTAGGAGTCAAGAGAAAGCAACACATTAGGGCAAAAGGGCCTAGATATGGAGGGAAATATCATTCTTATAACAAAACATTAACGGAAAAATGATCTGATGTGAACAGCACTGCAAACTTACCCAATCCACGAAGAAACTCTGGAAATTAACATTTTCCAAAGTAGATGTTATCAAAACAAAAGGTTTTCTTTGTGTAGAGATACCCCTTTTCATCATATGCCACATGTAATTTCAGAGTCATTTTCGATGCGGTCCCCCCCCCCCCCCAACTTGTGTTCCTAGAGATCACATCTCTCTCTGGAACGAAGGACAAACAGCACTTATACTCTGGATTCAAGAAGTTAGCATCACCAGAATACAGATTTGCTGGGTCCTACGAACCAGCGTGAGTTTTTCTTAGAATCTTGAACGTGGGAGCAACAGTAGTCCTTCCCTCATTCTCTCAAGAGGACTATCCTGTCCCTGCTGCAAGGCTGGCAGGAGAGGGCACCTGCTGGGGACATTTCCCCAAGAGGTCCTTCAGTGACCGTATGCTAGAGATATAAAGTATATTCTTCCTGTGTTTTAAGAACTATTTTTGGAAGGCTTTTCCTTCCATTTTTAATCCTTAAAGTACTTTGTTTTTGATGGGAATGTAAGATATCTGAACGTCTTCTCTATCTGGTAATTAAGAACTTTAAATGAAACAAAATCAATCCCGAAATTCATATTCTCAAAAGTGATAGTCACATAACTCGTTAAATGGTAACCAATTGAGCCCAGAATATCTCACGTGGTGTGGTCAGGTGAAGGAGGTGGGTCAAGTGACATACAGTAGGACAGAGAAAGGACAGAAGTAATGACCGAGGGGTGCCTGGGTGGCTCAGTCAAGTTAAGCGTCCGACTTTTGATTTTGGCTCAAGTCATGATCCCAGGGTTCATGGGTTCAAGGCCCACATTGGGCTGTGCTGACAGCACATTCTCATTCTCATTCTCTCTCTCTCTCTCTCTCTCTCTCTCTCTCATAAATAAATAAATAAATAAATAAATAAATAAATAAATAAATATTTTTTTAAAAAGTAATGATTCATCCGTGTAGTTAATTTAATGGCTATCTTCTGGCCAGTGTCTCTACCCCCCACATCTACAGACCAACACTTGTCTCATTCTAATTACTGGTGCACCTCTTTGCCTTCATCAACTGTGAGCTCCTTAAAGGAAGGAAACCGGTCTTTGCATCTCCCAGCTCATCCAATAAACAAACATTAATCCTGCAAGAGTTTAATGTGGTTTTGCCTTTTCCCACGTTGCATTTGACAGAGCTGAAAAATCCCACACGGGCTGCTCATCTGGACTGCCGTTAAAAAGCTTGGTCTTGGGGCGCCTGGGTGGCTCAGTCGGTTGAGTGTCCGGCCTCCACTCAGGTCACGGTCTCACGGTTTGGGAGTTCGAGCCCCACGTTGGGCTCTGTGTCCGTAGCCTGCTTCGGATTCTGTGTGTGTCTCTCTCTCCTTCTGCCCCTCCCCCACTCCTGCTGTCTCTCTCTCTCTCTCTCTCTCTCTCTCTCTCTCTCTCTCCTTCAAAAATAAACAGCCATTAAAAAAAAATTAAATAAAGGATAAATTCATCGCAAAAGCATTAGCTATATCTTTTAGCTGCATTGTTTTCTTCTTTTTTTTTACTTCTGGCTGCAAATATGTGAGGGTACATCATGTGCATCTGCCCCAGTAACATATTTATAAAACAGAAATAGGACAATCTTCACAACTGAAGAGGGGGAGGCGAGGCCTATACCCACAACAGCAGAAGACTGAGGGCCACATGCATGTTCCCTGGAGTTCAAAGACTTGATGGAATCCAAACATCTACAGCACTACTGCTGACTTCCTTCACGCGGGTCACACATCAGAGGGTTTAAGAAAAAATACAGGATGAAAAATATCATCTAGTAAACTGCTTGGAAATACACATCAAAAGGCGTATCGATCATCCAGTCTGTGTCGTGAATTCCTGCCCCACCATCCCTACGCTGTCATTCCAGCTAATTACATATTCCAAGGACAGAACCTGCAACCTGGCCTGGGCTTCCCAAGAGAACGTGAAGTTAGGGAGACTTAACAGTGTGCATCAGATAAAAAAGTACCCGCAAAGAGTTGGCCCTGCTCTTTCTGGTCTGCTAACCGATTTAAATCAAACTGGCTCGACCCTATGAGCTAGAGCTGTCCTCTCCCTTTCCCTGATGGCTGGCTCCTTTAGATGGACAAGGAGTGCCGTTCTGTACGCAGGGGTGAGGGGCGTTACGGGGAGGAGCTCACAGCTGCAGACAATGCTGCTGGCTGATCCATAACCTGAATTTATTTAAAATGAGACCATTTTTGGGGCACCTGGGTGGCTCAGTGGGTTAAGCATCCGACTCTGGATTTCAGCTCAGGTCATGATCTCAGGGTCATGGGATCCAGCCCTGCGATGGGCTCCACACTGAGCTTGGAACTTGCTTCTGATTCTTTCTCTCTCTCTCTCTCTCTCCCTCCCTCTCCCTCTCTCTGCCCCTCCGCTGCATGCATACGAGCTCGCGCGCTCTCTCTCTCTCTCTCAAAAACATAAGTTTAAAATGAGATAATTTCAAGATGAAATACTGATCTCATAGTATAAGTATTAAGTGTTTAGGGTGTAAATCATGTAGGTGATACGTCTCCTCTCCCAGCTCAGCTCACAAATGTAGGCAACAAAGACAGTCATCAACTCAACGGTAACTACACTTTTAATATGTTAGAAAAAAACCTATTACAATAAAAATTTTGCAAGTAAAATATCAATATCTAGGAACATTTTTAGAATGAGCAAATTGTATTGTCAGATAGTTGCCTGAAACCCTGCATCATTGTTCCCTAAATACAGTTTGCTTTGGAAATCCATTTTGCGTCGTTATAAAAAACTACAAACGTTGTCTTTTAATTTAGTGAGAGTCCCATGAAGAAGAGTCAGTTTTAGGAAACTAGACACAGATCCGTGAGAGATCTCAGACTTGACAGGAGGGTTTTTAACTCTCTAACCATCTCAGTTCAAAGTAAAGCATGACGCTCAGGGAGGAGACAGTGACAGTTGAACGCTGGCCATCGAGGAGTGTATGAAATGAGGAGAGAGGGGGAGTAAATCACAAATGCTGTCTTAATTGTGTACCCCCAACCCCTAAAGGAAACACCATGATGTTGGCTAAAGGTTCTTTGCCAGCTGGTTCCTGGACGTGAAGGTAAAATAAATTAACATTCTGGCATATGCCTTATGGCCCTGAAACATGCCCGTCTGTGCATCCGGCCCTTTACTGGACCACAGGTTCTGAGCTAGAAACTGACATCCAATGATGAATGAAGCAAGTTCCTGGCTTGGCGGAATGCACGCGTTAGAATGAGTGGTTACAGCACAGAACCAGGGCTAAACTCATTTTTATTTGTTATCATCAACTAATGTGTAAAGATTTAAAACTGCACGCTCCTCTGGGGGCCTAACACATGACACTTCCCAAAGGCGGTTATGAAAATGGATTAGTCAAGCTGTTCAATAATGATGGATCCACTGCAAACCCTCGATATTCAGTGACTTGGAGGAAGGGATGAGAAATGTACCTGTAATGAGCCCCAGCTTCCACTCACTGTGGTTTATTTCTGAAAAGATTCCATAACAGAATACTATTTGTTTCCCACAAATAACACAGTTTCATTCTTCCTCGGAGGCTCTACCTAGGGAGGAAGCTTAGATGCATAAGCCATTAGGACTAATTATTCGTAATGTCTCAGGGCTTTAGAACAATTACTACTAAAGTTACTGCCTGGAAACAGAATAATTACACTAATTGGAGTTCATCAGATATTCATCTTCATAGTAAGCACAACAGATGAGGGGAAATTTACAGTGTCCATAAATGGAAGTCATTTCAACTACCAAAGGTGATTTTCAGAAGACACGGGCCCTCCATATAATGTACGGTAGGCAACCTCGTCCACTGCACAAATGCGGAGGGCTAGGTTATGTATCAGAACTGTCACAGAGCACTGGTATGGGTCAACAAAACCAGTACACTCCCGCCTTCTGGTCTTTTCATCTAGAGGGGTGGAAACATGAAATAATGCCCTCAGTTTTGATAAATGCAAAAATACAAAAATGCTAAGGGCTGCAAGAGGTGTGGGGACAGACAGGAAAGGCATCTCTGTGAAAGTGGTAACTGAAGACTACTTGGGCGGTGGGAGAAAGTATATTCCAGGCAGAAGGAACAGCAGGCCAGGGCCTGCACACAGCACTAAGAGAACGGAAAGGCGGGCCATGTGGCTGGAGAACAGAGGGTAGATGAGAGAGGACGAAGGAGTTTAAACGGGAAACTAGGGCAGGAACTTGCAGATCAGTAGGATTTTCATATTTTATTGTCGGTGGACCAGAAAATCATGATATAAAGTCTTAGGCAGAGGGATGTCATGCTCAGATATACAAGAGTATTAGGGCGGTAATCAAGGAGAGGGATAGAAGCTTCTATGAGGTTCATGGCTTAGAGTAGAGGGCGATGAACATAGTGAGATAACGACAAGGTACACCGGTCACCAGAAAGAGCCCAGTTTTCCAGAATGAGTGGAAAAAGGTGATGCTGACCAAGAAAGTGAGCCACTAAATGCAAACCGTGGACATTAGCTTGAAAATAAATGTTGCATAGGGACGCCTGCGTGGCTCAGTTGGTTAAGTGGCCAACTTCGGCTCAGGTCATGATCTCGCAGTCCGTGAGTTCGAGCCCTGCATCGGGCTCTGTGCTGACAGCTCAGAATCTGGAGCCTGCTTCTGTTTCTGTGTCTCCCTCTCTCTCTGCCCCTCCCCCATTCGCACTCTGTCTCTCTCTCTGCCTTTCAAAAATGAATACATGTTAAAAAAAATTTAAAAAAAAGAAAATAGATGTTCCGTATTAAAATTAAAAATTCTATTACTTACAGCAATTTTATGCAGAAAGTAATTTACCACTTATAATCCTTTATAAAAATATTAAATAGTACCAACTCTCAATTATTTTAGGACCTGTGGTTTATCTGGTGTAGTAAAACTGAACTGTTATACTCAATTTAGTGGTGGATCAACGAGGTAATATTTTATTGCTGCCGTTAACACAACATGACGTGACCTGAAAGTTGAAACAGAAAAGGCGGTAGTTGAACTACTTGATGGGACACCCTCAAAAGTTGCAAAATTGGTTTTTTAGAAAGAGTCTCTCAAAAGCGTTAAGCATAGGCATATACCCACAGGCACATGTGTTGAAAATGCCCCTCAAGAAAATCCCTTAAGTATCACTACTTGTTTTATTGCTTGGAGAGACCCCGAAATGTATTAGGCTTGATGTCTGCAGTCATCAAAGATGTCATATGATTCCTGACACTTGCTACTTTCCATTCCCCAGCGTCCCACTATAAGGCAAACTTTCCAGCAAAACTCTAATGGCCCCGCCCACACTTGCCTTTGTTAAAACTCCCATCTCCTAAGGTCTCCATCCATCAAAACCTGCCCCTTGGTGACACTGTGTGTGGTGAATTCCTACCAATAAGCTTTGATGCTAGTGGGGGATTTTCAACTAGCCTAGGCATCCCGTCTACTCTTTCGTCTAGAACAAGGTCTCTGCCATTGCCACTGTTGGTAGATTTTATAAAGTGGGGGGGGGGGGGGGGGTAGATCATGGGAGGGGCAGAGGGAGAGAGAGTCCCAACCAGGCTCCGTGCTCAGCCTGGAGCCTGATGAGGAGCTTGATCCCACAATGCTGGGCTCAGGACCTGAGCCAAAATCGAGAGTTGGATGCTCAACTGACAGAGCCACCCAGGCGCCCTCAGGATTGGCAGATTTTAAAGAGGGCCTTCGGAAAATAACTCTGTCTTCACCTACTCGACACTAGCTAGTTCTTCACACCGTACTCACTAAGTAAATCTTTCTCTCACTCCCTTTGTTCACGGTCTTGTAATATTTGGGTATGTGGCTACCCAAATGGGAAAGCCTTCGGGCAGAGGGAAAGAAACAGAATATAATGCTAGAATGAAAACCGGGCTTCACCACGTATTGATGCTTACTGGTGGACGGCAACTGCCTAGAGACTGTGTTGAGAGGAATTCCAAGGCCTCTCGTACCCGTGTCCGTCATGAGTACAACAGAGGGAATAGTACCTGCACGCACTCTTGGCCATCCCCCGTACAAGGGAGCCACAGAAACCTGACTCTGAATCTCATACCAGGCTTGATCGTTTCCAGTGATGTGAATCCTGGGGAAATTAACTTCTCTGCATCTCATATCAAATGGAGGCACTTATGTTTGCCCCACGTGGATTGGTGGGGACCAAGCCAGGGGCTCAAGTACCATTGATTCTCTCCACTCTCTTCTTGGGGGCAGGGACAAGTGAAAAACCTTTTTGCCCAGGACTTTCCAAAGTTCCTCACTATAAACCACCTTTCCTAACATCAAGCATGAGTTGTTAGGGGACGAGTTGTGTTCCCACAAAATGCACACGTTAAAGCCCTGACCTCCAGTACCTGAAAACGTGACTATGTTCGGAGACGGGGCCCTTAAAGGGGTCATTATATGAAAATGAGGCCATTAGGGTGGACCTTGTGCTTACAGATCAGGAAGAGACGTCAGGGATGGCTGTGTGCACAGATACGAGACCACATGAGGACACAGCAAGAAGGTGGCTGGCTATCTGCAAGCCAAGGAGAGACTTCAGAAGTAACCAAACATGCCTTCGAGCCTCCATAGTTGGTCTTATCCTTCGAGCCTCCATAGTTACGAGAAAATCAATTTCTGTTGTTAAAGCCATGGAGTCCGCGGTATTGTGTAATGGCAGCCCGAGCAGACCAAGACGGGAACAAGGCATTGGTGTCTTCCACCGCTTCTATTACTACACATTTGTTTCCCCACCTGTCCTGTCCCTTCTCTTCCTCCTCTCATGCACTATTCCCCTCCCCCCGACACTAGGAGGAAGCAGCGGGGCTCAAGGACAAGAGGTCACTGACCGTTGACCTACAAGACAGTTTCGCGTACTTTTTGTACAAGGGGAATCCAGACACTCCCAGAAACAGAAAGGAGTGGTGTTCCCCTCTCTCCAACCAGAAACATGGCTGCCAAACGACCGTACAGAAACTCCAAGTACAGTCATGGCCTCCTTTTCGGAAGCACTTTACAAACTGCAAGATTTAACAAGTTAACGCCACTGCCCACAAGTGCCACCCCCACGCCCTCAAGATTGGACTGTTTAATTAGGTAGGGAGATAGTTCAATATGTTCTCAGTATCAGATTTAGATGCAAATGCCAATTAAACCTCGCACTAACCACGGTGCCTTCCGGTGTTCTAAAACATTTGTGTCAGCAGTTGGGTCATTTCTCTGCCAGGTAAACTATGCAAACAGTGGCTAACATGCCAGGGCCTGCTGGGTTTGCCACGCTCCGTGCAGCTGATGCGAACACTGTCTAAATGCCCTAAGGGTTTGGGTTGGGTTTTACAGATCTATCTCCCCCAGGTTACACCCTCTTCCAATAGGAATCATGCCCTGCTCAAAACTGGCTTGAGCTTTTTTGACTCCCCTTAGAAACAGCAGCAACATTTTTTTGCAATATTACATCATTCTGGACTCCTTTGCCCTTTATCTGAGATTCTTGGCTACCTCACTAGGCCGAAAGCCCAGCCAATGGGGATCAATACAAGCAAGGGGACTGCAAATAGTAGTTCCTGGACTGAAGAAGGCAAGTTAAAGGGGAGGCACGAGTCCATTTGTCCTGATTTGCCAACCGCTCCCTTGAACGATTACCTGTTCTCCTTAACCCTGTTGTAGTATTTGTTGCTGGAAGCAAGGATACAGTCAGAGACTGTGTTACTATTCGCTGCACTAAAGTTCAAAGTGCACCAAAGTGATAGCTTGTAAGCAGGAAGGGATCATCAACAGGGTTGTTTCGGTGACGGGGGGGGGGGCAATGTGAAGCCTACTGACATTTAGATACACTTTTTTTAAAAAAAATCACCTTTTGTTACATCCGCTGCACCCAGAATTAGTAGAAAGTTGAATGTGAGATCTTAGCAATATTCAAGAGAACTCTTTTCCCACTGAGTTTATTCCACTTAAAACTACCACTCTTACCTTAGTGAAATCATGGGTTATAATTCCACTGTATAGTTACTTCTCTCTTCGTGGTGGCCAGTTGGGGTCTCCTAAGATGACCACCACCCAGGAGACTTTAGGACAGATGAAATCAAACCTAAGCTCTCTGCCTGATAGAAACAAAACTAGTTAGAATCAAAAGGGTGAAAGGGAATGGAGCGAGCCAAGTTTTTGACTCTTGCACCCAGGAGACCTTCAGCGAGACTTTCCGTTCATTAGTCAGCCATTGGATTGGATGAGGGAGAAGAGGAACATTCAGATGTGAGTCACATGAAGAAACACACACCTGGGAAACCATTCCTAATCACGTATTAACAACCCGGTGGCGAATATTGCTACAAACACCTGTTACTATTTGTCCGAAAACCAAACACTGGAAATTCTAGAACGAGGTTTCCAAAGTCCAGTTGGGTGAGCCCTGGGAATTCAAGTCTTGAGGTCTCAACAAAAGATCACCAGGGTTACTGAGGAAACCCTGGGTGCTTCAGTAAACCTCCAGTCAACAGGGTGTTATTCACTGAGGTTAGGAGATCACGAGAAGCCCCAGGAGCTATTGTCACCACCAATTGCTGAGATTCTTTCTTTTTTTCCTTAGGAAAATGGGTCATTCAGAGATTCCAGACCACCTTACTTAACCATATTATGTCTTCAGTAAATTCCCAAGTGGTCCCGTCACCTTATCCTACCTTCCTGATGAAATAAATGCAGGATAAAGGAGGAAAGAAAGCGATCTCCCCCCTTCCCACCTACAGATCACGGATTTCTCTAGATTGTTCTTTCCCATAATCATCTCAAATATGCCTGAGACAAATACAGACGCTGTTAATCTGTACTGACACAGCTGAGAACATAGGTAAAGGTCAAAGACAGCAAACATTCCTCCAGCCCCTACTGTTTTCAGGACAAGCTCAGAGAAGCTTATGACAGTACAAAGACACAAGACCTTTCTTCTAAACATCCTTAAGAAATAGTGATGTTCTTACAGTTGCTACCTGGTTGCTGTTGCTTTCCTTTTTGATACATTATTTCCCCCAATTAGATTTGTTACTGCTTAACTTGGCTGTTGAATTAGTCTCTGTGGCAATGGTGGTTTAAAGACCTGTCAACAGGTAATCAAAATCACTTTGCCAAGCAACCCAGGAAACTTGTAATTTAGAAAGCTCAACCAGGAAAGGCTGTTCTCTACCATCTATCTCTTCATAACCTTCAAGAAGAAATTTTAATTTGGATTTATTTGAGGACCAGGTTTCTGACCTACAGAACTGTAAGAATTAAAAGCCGTCGAAAAACTGTGGAGTCACTTATTTACTGCAGGCTCCCCTGGAGAAACATAAACTCATCAGGCTCATTCTCCACTTACTGAAATGTCCAAATAGATCATTTTAAATATGAAATGAAAACCGTATCTCGCCAAAACTAAGCTTACTGGTTTCTCCGCGTGCAAACGCACATACACCATTTACACTGCTCAAATAAGTTTTCAAGTCTGGCCAAAGTGTTTTCACAACCTCAGTACTTAATTACATTCCACTTTCAATGACTGCTGCAGAAACTTGCCGCGCTTTGAAATCCTCTAAATCGGCCCAAACACTGTTAATGGTGATTCTAAAGAAAAAAGATGAAACCTCCTGCTTTATGCAGCTCTCAAACCAATAAGCCAGATAACACTAGTAATCAGCATGAAGGCTGCTGTCCATCCGTTCTCCACAGCACTGCTCCCTGGAGCTTCCAAGAGACTCCTGAGTGAGTCTTCCTAGCGCACAATGCTTGACTGTTCCACTCGCTCTGCAGCCCCCAAATTAGTGCAGAGCCAACTGGCTTTCTCCTCAAAGGAAACAAAATACCCCCAACCCTGCACCACTGCTCATTTCAGGAGGAAAACGCAGATACGACACCAACATTTCATTTTATGAGTAAAGTTCTTTTAATGCATGCCATAAATGCTTTGGCATGTGAAGGAAGTCACGTCCCATAATGCAAGAAGAGAGAGAAGTTGAGGGGGAAAGATGGCACGTGGAGAAAGCAGGGGTACCTGAAGACAAGGGGCTCACGTGGTCTGTCGAAGGCGGAAGAGGTTCCTTCTGCAGAGGAGGGGAGCGAGGGCAGCAGCGAGAGACATACAGGATGCAGAGCACATTTTCACAAAATGGCACCAGGTTAAAAGCATGGCAGGAATTTAAGTTGCAGACATTGAGTAAGAGTTTGACTCAATTCCACATAAGGAAGAGGCGGCAGGAGTGAGGCTTTATTGGGAAATAACCTGGTTTTCCACTCGGCCACTAACCAGCTCATGAGACCTTGAGTAAGCCACTGACTTTTCTAAGATCCTCTCGAGTTCCAAAATAAGTGTGTTTGGTCATGAGCTTTCAAACCTTCTGTTGGAATGACACAAGTTATTTACAGAAGACTGAGGTTGTGGTCAGGATGGTATTTAAAAGCAGCCACCAATTTTCTGTAAATGAATCCTGCCTGGAGGCAGAATGAAAATGGGTTGGCAACGTTAGGACTTGAGTTTGTCTCTAATCAGGCAACCGACAACACAGCAGGAAGGGGGTCGAGTAGCATCGCTGATTAGTACCACGAAGGTAGGATTACAGGTAAGGCATCTGAGTGATTACTTTCACTTGTGAAGGGCAATGAGGAAAGTGAAGGGGCCAACCAAAGCCACATTCATTTAGAGCCCTCATTAGGGCCAGTTGCCATCCCCCTCCCCCTCCTCCCCCTTCCCCACCCCCTCGAAAAGGATGGCTTGAGGATATCAGTCCATATTCACTAGGATAAGAAGCACTTCTAATCTACAGATCGCTTAAGGCATTACTGATTAAAACATTTATTCCACATTGTATCTCTATGATAAACAACTTTTCATTGAAGAACTTAGTACAACTCTCTCTATATGAACACTGAAGATATTAATATGTTGGAAGGCTACCCATGTTATCCCATGTCCATTGGACATAAGATAAAATGGCCAAGGCTTATGGGAAATACAGTGTAGTGCTGGACAGCAGAACAGGGTCATCAGACGTGGATTTGGAATATAGGACTTCCTATTAGCTCTATAATCTTTTTTCTTTTTTAATGTTTATTTATTTTTGAGAGAGAGCATGAGTGGGAGAGAGGGGAGAGAGGGGGACAGAGGATCCGAAGCGGGCCCCGCACTGACAGCAGAGAGCCCCATTCAGGGCTCGAACTCATGAACTGTGACATAGGACCGGCACCGAAAATCGGCTGTTCAACCGACTGAGCCACCCAGGTGTCCCTAGCTCTGCAATCTTATGTGTATGATTCAACCCTCCACTTTTCATTTATTCATAGGCAAAATGCATCCTACAATTTGTCTGAGGGGATAAAATTCAGTTAGAGTATAGGATGTACAAGAAATATTCACAAATGTTCAATCTCATCCTGTAGCGTCTCTAAATTAAACCAAAACAAATCAAAACAAGCCTTCACAGAGGCAAGTTTTCAAAAGCTACAACACCCATATCCAAAACCTCTTGGTAAAGTAAAATATAATTTCCCTCCTAAATCCGTAAGATTCAAAAAGCTGTTAAAAAAAAAAAAAAAAAAAAAAAAGCTATTTAGAAAAGGATTTAACCAAAATGGAAATGACTTTACCTTCACCCAACAGCAAAACTCAGTCTCCAGAAGGTAAAACACAAATCACCTTGGGCAGATCTCTGAATTAAATGCCTAAAAGGTTCAAACTGAATCTAGGACCGACCCATCAAACCCAAATATCTGAAACTCCAAAGAACTTCCTTTTTTGTTTTTAAGAAGCCAGGCTGACTAAGGTGTCTACGGGGATAATTACATAATTTGGTCAACAGGTAACAATACCTTTACAGTCCCGCATAATTGAAGCTTCGGTTTTACTCCTGGCAACGGGGTGGTGGGGATGTGGTTAAGTGTATACCTTAGAATTTTAAATATCGAGATTGGTTTATACTAATCTTAGTACCAATGATTAAGACGCTCCTTTCAACTGCAAACGAAGGCGTCTTGATTCAGGACACAACAAAACCGCGTGCCTTCAGGAATCTGAATGAATTATGTCTATTCCCCAGGTGATAGTTTTGCCCTGATCTGAACATATCAAAAGAGTAAGCCTTTCTCTGAAGGTCTCTGAAATCCCAAGGACTTTCTTTCCCCCCCCCCCCCCCATTTTAATACCAGTTGTGGAGGCTGGGGTTGTGTTGATTTACCCACTCTGGGCTTTTGAAACCAGTTAAGTGTCCTGGCAACATGTTCAAGGTATCATAGCTATACCTGGAGGATGTTTCTTTTTTTTTTTTTTTTTTTTAACGTTTATTTATTTTTGAGACAGAGAGAGACACAGCATGAACGGGGGAGGGGCAGAGAGAGAGGGAAACACAGAATCGGAAGCAGGCTCCAGGCTCTGAGCCATCAGCCCAGAGCCCGACGCGGGGCTCAAACTCATGGACCGCGAGATCGTGACCTGAGCCGAAGTCGGACGCTTAACCGACTGAGCCACCCAGGCGCCCCAACCTGGAGGATGTTTCTAAACCACGTATTTCTGTGTTCTACCAACTCCTGTCCAAGGCGCCACCGTCAGCTTGTTTTGCGATGATGGCCTCTTTGAAACAAGCGTGTAAGTCACTAACACAGGGCATGAAGTAAAGAAACCTGGTTCTTTCACCACTTTATGGTGAATGTGCTTTACAAAGACTTGCAGAAGCGCCTCGGTGGCTGAGTTGGTTAAGTGCCCGACTCTTGATTTCAGCTCAGGTCATGACCTCACAGTTCCTGAGTTCGAGCCACGCTGGGGCTGTGCAATGACAGTGTGGAGCCTGCTTGAGATTCTCTCTCTCTCTCTCTCTCTCTCTCTCTCTCTCTCTCTCACTGCCTTCCTCCCCCACTCATGCTATCTAAATAAATAAATAAAACGGATTTTAAAAAAAGACATGCAGAATATGTGAGGCCGTGTTGTAAGTGTCTGACAATTTCACTTAATCCTTACAAAAACTCTAGATTGTAATCCCCACTTTAGAGATTGAGGCACAGAAGCGAAGCAATTTGCCAAAGGCCACACAGCTCGTAAAACGGTTGAGGCAAGATTCTTCAGCCAGGGAATCTGGCCCCGAAGTCCAAATCTACCACACCTCGCCCTCCAAATCATGCTTTTCTAAATACCATAGTCCCTACACAAGGTACAAACAATGGCTGAAATCTATTTATTTCAAAGAGAAGTTTAAAAAACACACCAGTGAAACCCAGTCCTTTCTAAAATGAAGGGGAAAAGTCAATCCAGAAACAAGTTCACAAAATGTTTAAGTGATAAGAAGGAAATATTGTGTAAATGCTCTGCCTGCCCCACTAAACACCATTTTTCTCTATTATCTTGAGAGGTTTCCTTATGCCCTGGGCCCCTGTTTGTGCTTGCAGATGGTTTCTATTTCTAAATCTCTAAAGCTTTCAGGAATTTATTCCTAGACTTTGAAACCTGCCCACTTGCAAACCTCCCCTCACCAACGGCCTTGGCAAGTCAAAAAACTCTCTACTGCCTTTGGAAAGCCTGATTTTTAAAGCTATTTAAGTTCTCAGGTTGCAGAAGAAGGAAAAGGCACTATGAGTCTCTGTGTCCATGCCACCCCATTCCCGACTTCCAGAGGGAAAGACAGAATGCGGTTTAATCAATGTCAAGGCTTGTGTCTTCTCATATTTACACTTTAACTGTATCCTGGTAAGAATTTGATTCTATGTGGTCACCTCTTACTCTTGATAAGGTTCGCTGGACAATTTTCTCATAGGACACTTACCTAGATGTCTGTCTTTAATAGTGGTGTAGGGAACGGTATTTAGGAAAAACCTTCCTTTGGCTGGCTGGGAGCTTCTGTGGTTTTAGAACTACCCCTGTATTTTCTCAAAAGAATTTAAATGCCACCTCTTGAGTTATATAAGCAGCCATGGGAAATTCAATGAGCGTGGCTACCCTGGCTTAATTCAATCCACTTTGGGGCAAATTCCCAGGGTCTCATTAAATCTCAAATATGTACATGTATGAAGACAGTAGCTGGGAATTATGATATTTGAGCAAGTTTGAAATTGAAATATCCAATTTCTAACTGAATACACTGAACCCCTCAGGTCTTGATTAATCAGCATGGAACAAAAATACAGCTCAATATACAGAAATTAATTAGGGATGTTAATTAACTGTGTTGAAACTGCAGACTGAGAGGTCAAGAAGCCACAAAGAGCCAGCCACCGTGCCTGTGCGCTTTTCAGACTTACGTGTGGCCCTTATTGTGGCAAGAAAAATAAGAATTATTATCCCAATTTCACAGTTGAAGAAAGTGAAATTCAGAGAGGCTTGAATAATTTGCCCCCAGTGGTTTAACCAGTGTCTAGAGATTTTTCAAACCCAGTTACTTTCCGCTGTGTCTTAGGAAGCCTCCCCAAAATGCACTATTTTCTCTTAATAAATAAATAAATAAATAAATAAATAACAATTCTGACTATTCACAACCTCAAAGCTATCTCCTGATTATGTATCTACCATAATTAAGCCAAAGAGTAAAGTTCATGTTGTATGGGGTTATCTACAGAACTGGGATAAATGGAAAGGATCCAGTTGAGTCGAGAAAACTTGATGAGATGAGAGATTCTGCACCCAATTTCCCAAGAACTTCAACTTGTCTATATACTCAGTTTTCCCTTAACAGTTACCTGGCTTCCAGTTCACCAGCTAAAACGATCATGAAGAAGATGTTAACCTTTTGATAAAGAAAGTGTAAAATGAGCAGGTCAACTACATGGAAGAAAGAGGAAGGCCCAAGCGAATCAGAGCATTTCTTTCAACAGAATCAGACACCAAAAGCAATTACTTCTGACACACAAGAGTTGACAGGCCTTTGGGGGATATTTTTCAAAACCAAATTGTACAAGAGATCAGAAAAAGAAGACAGAACAAGTTTACAAATCCTTTATTTAGTAAGCATTGTTTATTACAACTTTTAATGTTCACTAATGCTCCTTGTGAGTTCTTAAGCCTATAAATGAACATCTTAACTTAAGATGTTCAATGCAATCCATTAGTTTTACCCTGCTAGGCACTGGGAATGGGCTTCTTCGGACACTAGCTAGGCTCCCCCTTTTACCTACGTATTTAGAAAGACCAAAAATGGATCATTTTCCAAACGTCAGTATGAAGCACTGTACAATAACTAAACTAGTTTAGTTTCATATCATTAATAAGATTTTATTTTATAGCACGTGTACATATATATACATATGTGTATATGTGTATGTGTGTGTATATGCGTATACACATGTGCATATACCGGACACCTCAACTGCTTTAAAAATTAGGTTTGGATTTTGCAAGTTTTTGCAAAACGACAGTGAATAACACAGGCATCCATTTTACAGTGACCAAATCTCCCCCAAACGTAGTAAGTTTTTCATACTCTCCTTATCGTGACCGTGGAATAAAAACGGTTTTTAAATTGTTCTTAGTGTGAATTTGTTTTCAAAAACACAAAAGCCAAAGAGAACAAACACATCACATCTTAGACTATAACATGGTTTGTTCTGGTAAATCCAGTAAGATTAGAAAGATGCCTCCAAGGACAGAGTGGAAGCCCTCAGGGCTCTCGCAGTGGACATTCAAATTAGGGTGACCCAGCAGGAGAGAAGGTTCTCCCCAGCATGCATAATGAGAGGATGAGCAAAGTTAAAGACAAAAATGCCACTGTCTGATATGGTTATTGTTGGCGCATTTTGTCCAAAGGCCCATTAGCTCCTTTTCTCCACCTGCTAAGGACTGCCAAAAAAACTAGCCGGATAAAAGAATAAGGTAACTGATTATTTTTTCAAATTCAGCTTAAAAATGATCTCGCTGAAAAACCCATGACTCACTGAATTGGGGGCATACTGGAATACACTTGCTATCAAATCCCATCTATATTCTAACTCACCTCTCCCTCAAAAACATAACCTTAAGGAAAAAAGAAAAGGAAAAAAAAAAAAAAAAGATAGCCCTCTAAACCATAATAAGCCGCTCAATACTAAAGACTAGAGACAGAGTACCAGGCCTATCAAGCACACACCCTCATCTATTAAACGTGGTCAATATCAATATCCTTTTATTAAAAGGAACAAAAGAGAAGACTTCCATTTTCCTGCCACATGCTGTCCTATCAGGGTGTACTAAGAATACTTAAACATAAATTCTTTTAAGTATAACGGGCTATTGCAAAAATACAGTATTTAGTTATTTTATATCCATAAGTCACCTTTTGGATGGTAGAATAAAGAAGCCCAAAAAGAAATCTAAATGACCATAATCTGGTTATTACATCATCCTTAAGAAAATCAGCACCTAAGGTATATGTATCATGGCTTCTGCTGGAAATTGACCAAAAAAAAAAAAAAAAAAAAAAAAAGGAAGCGTTATGAATTCAATCGACCATCTTCACCCCTGCAGCCCCAGTAGCCTTCTTCCTTCTTCCTGCCCTATCAGTGATCTGCATCTCTGTGGGGTTGGCCTTTTGGGGTCCCTAGTAAAACAATGAGGCAGGAATCAAGAGAAAACACAGGGTTAGGATTCTGACAAGGTAACCATTTTCTCTGCCTTGGGTTTTGTAGGCCATCTTGTTCCTATAAACGCCAGAATGTCTTAATTTCTCCCAAGTAGTGACACTAGGGGCAGATAGCCACTGTTAGTTTTGAGGCCAATGTCCCTTAATGAAAGGACCAGCAGCAAAAATCTGTCAAATGGTTAATTGATGCAAATCGAGGGCCACCATCACTGCGGTGCAATATGTTGCAGAAAAGAGAACAATGGACAGTACTAGAAAGGAAAAGAGCAGTATTCGGTCATTAGAACATTTAATCCACAGTTTGCTCTCATCACCAAGGATAATCTTTACTTTTCGTCAACTGAGATCGCTAAGAAAGCAAAAGATGAAAGATAACCTGGAAAAGAAGAAACATACACACAGAGGGGATAAAAGAAAAACTGTCATTTGGGTCCAAGGATTTCACGCAACATTTAGGGCAAACGCCTTTGTTCCTCGGCTTCGGAAGGGAGTGGGTGGGTGGGTGATGGAGAGATCAGATGGGGCTGCCGGGGCCCTCCACACCCTGCTCTCCGGCGCATGCGCGAGGCCAAGACAAAGGAATAGGTAATTACAGTCCCGATTCATTCATTTTGCCCGCAGTACCAAGGATCTGCTAGCCCTGGCTGGAATCCCGGGGAGGCCGATCCACACCCCTACAGCAAAACGACCACCTCGATGCTACTGTTGGATTTTAACCCGCGAGGTAGTGGCCTCGAGGGAGATCGAGGTGTGTCAACCCCGTTCAAAGGCACTAAAATTGCACCCCTGAGCGCTGTGCTGATTTCAGCAGGGTGAAAATTACACAGGCACAGGCTGTCCAAGGAGTTCGTTTCAAGGCGGAAATGTCTCTGGGGAAGCAGATAAGGAGCTCAGCCGAGCATTCGATGAATATTCATGAAAGAATGCGGTTTGTAGCCGCGCGCTGTGTGTGCGGTCGCATCCAGGGACTCCGCAGTTTTTTTTTTATTTGTCGGGGGAGGGGGAGGGGGGGCGTGGGGACGGAGACAGGAACCGGGCGTCGGGTTTCAGCGTTAGCGCTTTCGGCAAGACCTGCTGAACCCCAAACCTCGGCTCACAGCGCAGCCGGGCCGTGGGGGGACCGCGCGCTGTCAGGTCCGCGCTCACACTCTCCCGGCCCGGGCCGCGAGGGTGGAGGCGAGGCGCCCCGGGCATCTCTGCACCGAAGCCTCGCAAAAATATAAAATGCTCCGAGATGGCCCACAGGTTAGCGGGAAGGCAGTTCGGCCACGTCCGAGGCGGGGGGGGCTTTGATCCGCTCAGAGGTGCTTCGGCGGGCACGTTGTCGTGTGAACCTCGCATTCCTTGGCCACCGCAGGCCAGGATTCAGGAGTCCCCCGGGGTCAAAGAAACCCATTTGCTGAACCAAAGAGCCACCTCCTTCCTTGGGATCACACCAGATCCCCGTGTTCTTTCTCCCCCTACTCCCGCCCCACCCCACCCCCACCCTCCATCTTTCGCTGCTGCGCCCCTCTCTCCCAGCGCTCCCTCCCGGGCTGCGACTGGTTCCGATGACAGATACGCTCCCTTCCGCCCCACAAAACCGTCTCCTCGGGACTCGGTGCGTTCAGAGGGTTTCCCATTAGGCAATTTCCTCCTTCACGAGCAGCTGGCTCCCGCTCGCTACCCACCCCGCATCTCCCGTCTACCAGACTCGCCACCCCCGCACCTTCCCACCCCGCGAGAGGCTGAAGCCACCCACTTCGGGGGGCCCCCCCATCACCCCACAGCCCCGAAGTGCGACGGGAACCTCGCGGAGGGTCCCCCGCGTTGGGCGCCGTCTAACGAGGCCCGCGGCGCCCCACGCCCCCGGCCGCGGCGCCGAGAGAACAAAGGGCCTCGAGGTGGGGCGGGGGCGAACGGAGGCCCCCGGGCTGCCGGCGCCCCGGGTCCGCGGGGGCGGCGGGGCCGCCGGGGCGCGCCTCCTTACCGGCTCTGGGTGCCTGTGCCGGCCCTGGGTGAGCGCGGTGCCGCCGAGGGGCCCGGGTCGCAGGCGTCGTCCGGCCGGTGCCTGGCCGCTGGCGGAGGCTCTCTCCCCGGCTCGACGGCGGAGCCCGGAGCGAGGAGCGAGTTGGAGCGCTGCCGCCGCCGCCGTCGCCGCTGCCGCTACTGCCGCCGCCGCCGCCGCTGCAGCCTCTGCATTTCTCGCGCTCGCGCTCCCCCTCCCCTTCCTGCCCAGCGCCCTCCCCCGGCGCGTCCGCCCGCCCAGCCTCCCTCCTCCCGCGTACCCCGCCCGCCTCCCTCCCCTCCCTTCCCCTCCATCCCGGGCCCCGCCCGCCTCCCCTCACCTCCCCTCCACCCCGTCCCCTCCCCGCGTCCCGGTGGTCCCCTTTCCCCTTCTCCTCCCCTCCATCCCGCTGTCCCTCCCGCCAGTCTCCATCTGCCCTGCACGCGGGCTTCCCACTCCCTCCCCACCTCCCTCACCCTACCCTACCCTCCTCTCCTTTGCCGCGCCCCCCCCCCAACTACCACACCCCGCGCCGCCTCCCCTCCCCCGCCGCGCCGGGGCTGTCTGCGGGCACCTCTCTCTCTCTTCTCCTCTTTTCTCTCTCTCGGTCTCTCTCAGTCCTTTGGAATGGGTGGATAGGAAGTGCTCGGGCTCTCGCTCAGACTTCAGGGGCTGCGTGGCGGTGGTGAATGACGCCCCCTGCCACCTGCTACCCTTCTCAGCACCCCAATCCCGCTCGCGCGCGACGTCCGCCTGGGATTCCGATACCTGGACGGGCAGTGAGGTTGGGGGTGACCTGCCGAACCCCCTCAGCCCATCGAGACAGAGGTCCTCGGGGTTGAGGGAGGCTGCCAACGGCAGGCAAGTCCGGGCGGCGCCCCCCCCCCCCCCCCCCCCGAGGACCGGGCGCGCTGGGCGAGGCGGCTCCTTCGCACGCTGGGCTGAGCCCGGAGCTCCGCGGCTGGGGACTAGCGACGCCGCCGAGGTCCGCCTTGGGGGGGGTTGGGCAGCGTCGTCCCTGCGACCGTGCTCTCGGGACTTGGGAGAGGAAGGAGAAAGGACAAGAGCCCGAGGGAAGGAACCGTCGGTGTTTCCTGTCTGTTCTTTAAAAGAGGCAACCAGTTCTCGGGAAGACTGGGTTAGCGGAGGCAACCGGTGCAGTGCTGCCTAGAAGCGCACAGGTCAAAGCCACGGCCAAGCCGTGTCGGGGTGCCCTGAGGCACCGCCACTTTCACACCGGGACATAAAATAACCACCAGCGTGGGGAGGTATGCCCACCTTGCTTATCTGTTGGCCAGAAGCAAATGCAAAACATAACGGGACAACGCTTGCAACCGCAGCTCTTTCATTAGACAAAAGCCAATTTTACCTTCCCGCAACCATCCGAACCTTTGGAATTTTATTTGCGGCATTTTGGCGCCCTCTGGCTGTGCTCGGATTGCTTTCACGTTTGCCCGCCTCCCGGTAGAGCGAAGGATGGAGCTGGGAGTTGTCCTTGAAGGTGGATCTGCCCTCCTGACCCGCGCCTGGATTTGGGGGTTGGGTTGTCCTCCAAAATCGAGGCGACAAAATGCAACCATATCTTCAAAGGGAGGACGCCAAAGGCAAGTGCATCTGCATTCAACTGGGGAAAGGTAAGTCCGGGTAACAAGGAAAAAACTTGTTAGAACTTAACTATATTTAAATTAAGCAGGGTGTCAATATCAACCCAATTCTATAGGTCGCTGGAGGCTATGCAGGTAACCGCTAGACAACCGTACTGCACAGGTAGTTACGGTTCATACGCGGCCACAACAGATAAAACGCGTGCAAGCTGGAAATGTTCGCATTTTAACCAAAGGGCGGTAAGAAAAAGTGGCGATTTTGTTTCTAAGTGGTTTTTTTTCCTTGCTTTCCTTTTTTTTCTTTTTCTTTTTTTCTTTTTTCTTTTTTTTTTTTTTTCTTGCCATTGAAGTGAAATAGCAAAGAAGTAACTATAGTTCAAGAACGGGGTGGAGCGGATTACAACTAGGGTTGCCTCCAAAGCATTTTATATATTTGAACATTTATGTTCAATAATTGAGTATGTTCAACCTCTGCCCCTTATTCCAGAACATCATCTGTGAGGCCGTATGCAGGGTTTCTCAACCTCCTGTTTGAGATGGGTAATTTTTTGTTTTGGATGGGGGACAGGGCTGTCCTGTGCTCTATTGGATGTTTAGCATTATTGCTGGCCTCTACCCACTAGTTACCAGTAGTGAGTGCACACACGCACACACACACACACACACCCTCTACCACCACCACCAACATACCATCAGTTGTGACAACCAAAAATGTCTCCAGATGTCTCCAAACGTCCCCTGGGAGGCAAAAGTCACTCCAGGTTGAAAACTGTGTGGCCATCGAATTTCAAGTCCTCTTAAGCAAGCCTCTAAGTTTTCACTTTATCGAATCCGATGAGCACTTGCATTTTACACTCAAGGCATTTGCTGAATGTATTTGTTAAGACATCTGAATAGTTATTTCATTAACATTCAGTTTTAACTCTGTGATCTTTCAGACATGTAAATAAGTCATCTGAAAATTAGTAAATATATGTTCCTATTGTGTTTGCATGAGAGGCCTCTGAATGTTACCTTCTTTCTGTTTTCTCTTTTTCCAATTTTTCCCAAAATAGACAACGCAGAAAATAACATTTGTTACCGTCAGTGCTTCTAGCTAAATTTTCATGATGGGAAAAAACAAGCCTTTCAAAGGTGCGATTGGAGAAAAGATCACAGGTTGCCATAGAAATGGGAGGCAAAGGGGCACCTGGGTGGCTCAGTGGGTTAAGCATCTGACTCTTGAATTAAGCTCAGGTCATGATCTCACTGTACATGGGATGGAGCCCCGAGTCGGGCTCTGTGCTGACGAGTAGAGCCTGCTTGGGATTCTCTCTCCCTCTCCCTCTGTCCCTCCTCCCCTTGTGCATGCTGTCTCTCAAAATAAATAAATGAACATTAAAAGAAAAAAAAAAAGAAACAGGAGGCAAAAACGTACGCCAATGAGACTTTGGGTCTCCTCAATTTTGTCTTCCATTAAATCCAATTTGTTGATGTTTTTAGTTTGATTTTTAGTTGTTCATCTCCCATCTTAACATTTTTAGGGTGCGTGCACTTGAAAACGTTTTCAAAACACACGCTTCAGGAAGCTCTGGAGTTTAGAAAACTCTTGTGGATGTCACTCGCTGCTTCGATTATAAACGAATGGATTTGGAGGCATATGTTAAAAGCACGTTTTATGACAAATTTAATTACCTGCCAGCATTACACTCGTGAAAACCAGCTTTACTCTCCAAATGGAGTGAATATCTTTTTAATAAACAAAGCTGAACTTCCCGGGGTTGTAAAATGAATCCTAGTGTCGTTTTCAATTGCCTGCATAATTTGCTTCAGTGAAGCATCGCCTGCATCATGAAATTACTCATCCAAAAGATAAATTATTCAGCGACAACTGATTTTTCCTAAAAGACTTACCAAAGAATTGCTTGCAGTGTAATGGACGCATTGCCACCGAAATTACTAGTCCGTTTCCAAGAGCCTCAATGCGAGCTCAGCTTTTTCAACTGTATCTAGTGTGTCAATTGAGGCATCTCCGATTGATTAGTATACAGACCTCATCTCACCTCCAAACCTCACCCACAGCTCCTCGCCCTGGACCCCCAAATCTCCACCTCCCCAGGCCTGACATCGTCCTCGCTTCCCCTTCCTTTTCTCTGGAATAGTAAAAAGGATTAAGGTCCCAAATACGATGTGAACCCAGATGAGTGAAGCAAAAGCATGCTGACAGCCAGGCCTGTCACACCAGCCGCCTTTGCTTGACATCTTTTTGGCTAGCTCCTGTCCAAGGCCACGTGTTAACCCAGAGCCTTGGAGGAGAACCACGCGGAGAATTCGATAAATTCAGCTCTGCTCATTAAGCTATTGAACAGATAACCGAATTGCGGCAGGTGTTCACAAGGCCTGATCTACAAATTCCAGGCCAAAGGCCAGACAGAGCCAGATCCCATATGACATATGAAAGTGTTACAGCTTCCCCCCACCCTGAAGTATATTTGTGACTTAAAAAAAAAAAATGAATGCTTACTTATTTTTGGGAGAGAGACAGAGAGAGAGCACAAGCCGGGGAGGGCAGAGAGAGAGGGAGACACAGAATCCGAAGCAGGCTCCAGGCTCCGAGCTGTCAGCACCGAGCCCAAAGGCGGAGCTCGAACTCACGAACTGTGAGATCGTGACCCGAGCTGGAGTCGGACGCTTAACCGACCGAGCCACCCAGGCGCCCCAGTGTCGTTATGATTTTCGATCAAAGGAAAATATTGAAATCAGTACATTTATTTCGTCTTTCTCCCTGCCTCACTTCCCCCAGCCTGCGATTATCACCACCTCAGCATTCACAGATCCAAGTGAAAAGACTTCCTTTGTTCCAATCGGTGGCTCTCAGGCAGGTACTCTTTGACTTCCCAGAGCACAGCCTGCAACACCTAGAAGCATTTGGGGAAAGAAGATAGAAGTGGGGGGGGGGGAGTGCTACTGGCATCTAATGGGTAAAAATGAGCATTGCTGCTAAGCATCCTGCAGCACACGCAGAACAGCCCTGCAGTCAGCAATTATCCAGTCTAAAATGCCCATAATAATGAGGTTGAGAAACCTTGGTGTAAAAGCGCATGAAGTCGGGAAAGATTTGTTTTGAGAGCACGTGCTGCCAGGGGAAGTGCCTCTTGCCGTGTGTGTGGTTCAGGGTGTCTCGCAGGCAGTGGGTCTGGAGCTGTAAAATTCTGCTCTTAGCAGGGGCCCTGAGCCCTTCACCGACCCCCTTCCTTGACTATGACATGAGTCTGAGCGGTGACTTCAAGAGCGGAGCCAAAGATTGACATCAGGGATTTTTGAATTCCACCCTCTGTTACTACCTGCCGAGTAACTGGAAGAGAAACAGCTTAGCCTCCCTTCCCAATTTCAGTTTCCTCTTTGTGTCCTGTAAAACGATAGCCGGGAAACCTGAGCAACCCTGGATGTGCTAACAAAGCATGGGACTCCGAGTGGAAGGAGCAAGCCGGCCTCGGCAAGACGCTAGGAACATGTTTGCCCAGGAGAAAAAGCAGGGCAAAACAACAACAGCAAAAAACAATCTCATACTCTGCCCGAACAGTTCCCCTTTTCAACTCCCTTCTCCCTTTCTTTCACTGTAATTTCCGCACCTCCCCGTCCCCCCGCCACATTGGCCCCCAAATACTTTTCTACTCACCAGCATTTTCTATTAAGGAAATACATCAAACCAACGATAAAGGGTGTGTGCCTCACTCACCAGCGAGGGCTTTTTCTAGCCGGTGCCTACCCGTTCCTATAGCCTTGAGGCCTGGGATTAAACACAGGGACCTCGAGTCTTAGGAAAACAGCCCTTAATTCTTTGGCTGCCCTTCCGCCCAAATCGCCTGTTAAACCCTTCAAAGAACAAGTTGCTTTTAAATGACATAAAGAATGTCGTGGAACAATTATTCGCATGGCTCCACTTTTGAATAAATGAGACTGAAGAGGTTCTGGTGTTAAATAACACGAGCTTGAAGTCTCGCCCATTCCTTGTTGCTACCTGCCTTTACTCTCAGATCAGCCCCTACCGGTAATTAAAATATTTTTGCTTTAACTTCGAAGCCAGGAATGGTGCCCAAAATAAATTGCTAAGTGCAACAGTAAATTGCCAAACAGAATGCAGAGGACGAACATTTTTTTGTTATAAATTAATTAAGGGATGCTGCCTCCCCTGCCTCTCCAAGCACAAATGCTGCCCAAATTCCAATATCTAGCCAACTCTGCTCTTTGGATACACACCCTAAGACCCCCAAATAGACGCCATGACCCTCCCGTGTCTGAAGCCCAGGAATCTCCTACTCAGATAAGGTCAGCTCCATGTCAGAAAGAATGATTTCAGAGCCAGAGTATTTGGCACAAAGCATCATGGTCCCCATCTGAAAGCATCCAAAAGGACTGGGAACAAAAAAGGAAATTTCATTGTAATCGAAATATTCATTTGATCAAAACCGAACACAAGGAAGGGTGTGAAAGATGCCAAGAACTACTTCTCAGGTGCCAAAGCAAGTTGCTGACTAGCACCTGTGGGGTTGTGCATTATGGTAGAAATAAATACATGGGGAAATGTCCACGGGGTTTTAGCCCAGACTGTTACCAGTGGCTGTCATCGGGAATTGGTGTCATTCCAGAGGTGGGGTGGGGGGCTGCTTGGCTCTCTGACACCATGTTATCAAGTTCTATGTTGAATGAATATTTTTGCAATGACCGCTCATTATTTTGGGACTCAGAATATATAATTTTGACCAGTGCTCGAGAGACCTGTTCTGGTCTAAGAAATCACCACTTGGAGACTGCCTTCCCATCAGCTTTCCTGCTGTATGCTTTCTAACCCCATACTGCTGCTGCTTGAACCTTCCTGTTTCTTACCTTTACATTGGTGGCCTAATTGACATGAAGCATGTGCCCTGGCACATTCTTAATAGCCCTGGCACTCTGCTTTCAGCTGCTGGACCAGGTGTCTGGGCGACCTCACCCCAGCCCACCTCTAGGGCAAAAAACCCCTCTCCCCAGCTTTTGAGGTGATTGTAGAAAGATGTTCGCCTACAGTTCACCTCCACTGTGCCATCCACATATTAACTTACTTTGGGAGTTGATGGACCGATGATCACACGCAAAGCTCTGTTTTCTATATAATGTGTTTTCCTAAATGTCTTTCTTGGTATATCTGAGTGATTTTCTACTCAACAGCATTGCTGCGGATTCAAAAATCACCTTAGGCATCATATCTTCTACTGGAGACCAGTTCTCTTCCTTTCTGTTTTTTATTCCCAATAATGCTGCGGTGACAGCTTTCAACACATGGTTCTCATATTTTGAAGTATTTTCCCAATTTACATTTCTAGAAATGGGATCCATCAATCACTGCTATGCTGATGTTTATGGTTTTGCCCTCCACATCCACGAGATTAAACAAAATCAGTGCAAACAAAATAAACTAAGAGAACTCATTTCCCCAGAGATCTGACCCCAACACATTCTACAACTTCTCAGAGGTGCCAATGTCTTTAAGTTGCATATATTTAATTACGGACCGGATCAGACTTTTTTTTTTTTTTTTTTTTCCAGTGCTGATTCACTGTATGGGTTTCACTTGATGTCATAGTCTGTCTCCTATGAAAAAGGGTTAATATCAGTTCTACTGACAAAAGTCTTCTGTTCATCCCTTTGTCACTTTTTAATGGGAAAGTTGGTTCCATTCGTCGACGTTCTCTTCGAACCTGTTGAACTCTGCGGGACTAACGCGAGCAGCACATCTTAGTGGCTCTGCAGACAAGCTTGATTTTTAGATACTAATGGTTTCAAGTCCCAACTGCCTCTGCTTTCTGGGTTTTAGCACAGATCTTCATCTCTTTTAGCCTTAGTCTTTTCATCTGGGAAATGGAAATATTTCCAGTTGCACCGGGTTGTGCTGAAGTTTATACAAGAAACTTTATTTTTTAATGTTTATTTATTATTATTTTTAATATGAAATTTCTTGTCAAATTGGTTTCCAGACAACACCCAGTGCTCATCCCAACAGGTGCCCTCCTCAATGCCCATCACCCACTTTCCCCTCCCTCCCATCCCCCGCCCCCCCCCCCCCCCATCAATCCTCGGTTTATTCTCAGTGTTTAAGAGTCTTTTATGGTTTGCCTCCCTTCCTCTCTAACTTTTTGTTTTCCCTTCCCCTCCACTGTGGACTTCCGTTAAGTTTCTCAGGATCCACACAAGAGTGAAAACATATGGTATCTGTCTTTCTCTGGCTGACTTACTTCACTTAGCATAACACTCTCCAGTTCCATCCCCATGGCGACAAAAGGCCAGATTGCATTCTTTCTCATCGCCAAGTAGTATTCCGTTGCATATACAAACCACAACTTCTTTATACAAGAGACTTTAAATCCCTCAGGCAGTTCATAAAACACACTCAGAAAAATGTGTTCTAAAGGGGCTGATTTTATAGCGCCACCAAGAGGGCCATCAAGGAAGGGATAAAAAACAGGAGTCAACAGGATGGGAGGGCACACGTCCCTGGAATGGGAAAACCTGTGGCACACGGTCTGTTGCTTTGTTTGCACGAGAAACTTAGCTCGAAGCTTCCTGGCAGCCAAGAAAAGAAGGTCAAGACGCCATGAACTATTAACTCTCCTCTAATAAAGGAAAGGTTTCCAGGGTGTGCGGAGCGACAGATGTTCCCAGCAAACGTTTCAGAGGAATGGATCGACGTATCCCGCGACGGAAAGGCTCGTGGATTGTGTAAAGGACAATTTTGCAATAACGACGTTTACTGGAAACACAGACATTTTCTCATGAGGTCATTTATAACGTCAACCAGCAAACGCCACGAGCCATCAAATCCTAACTCTGGAAAGGAAGCTCGTGAGTTTTACAATTCATATCATACTTCTAGATCTGGAAAGCTATTATAATTATACAGCGATTTTACGAGAAGGGAATAATAAGGTGGTGCAGGCAGACCATTTGGGCTGGAGCCTAGGGTGAGATTTTTCCACGCGGGCGGCGCCAGGAGGGAAGCTGCGGGACGCCTTTCCGTGGTCCGCGTAGACTATCCCCCGGGAGAGAAGGCCTACTGAAAACACACGGCCACCCCTCCCCCAGACTCTGCTGGCAACCTCTCCCCGGGAGTCTGAAGCAGAGGTTTTGAACACGGAGACCCTAGAGTCCCAGGGGATTGGGGGACAGCCATCACGCAATTCTTCACCCCTCTCGCTAGCTGCTTCTGCATTTTGGTGTGAACTTTAAACACACACTGTGGCGCCAAAATTGACTTCTCCCAAATTGCATTGCCAGAAAAGTAATAAATATTTATATTCTGGGGCGCCTGGGTGGCTCAGTCAGCTAAGCGTCATACTCTTGGTTTGAGCTCAGGTCATGATCTCGCGGTCTGTGGGTTCAAGCCCCGCATCGGGCTCTGTGCTGACTGCTCAGAGCCTGGAGCCTGTTTCGGATTCTGTGTCTCCCTCTCTCTCTCTCTGCCCCTCCCCTGCTCAAGCTTTGTCTCTCTCTGTCTCAAAAATAAATAAATGTTAAAAAAAATAAAATAAAATAAAATAAATAAATACAACCAAGAAATATTTATATTCTAAGGTTTCATCTTCCTTTTTTAGACTTAGCTTGCATTTTGACCCAGGCAAAGGGGTCTCCCATGTCCACCAAAGGGGGCGCCTTGGGATTCTGGCAGAGGACGTGCCACATCTTGTTGGCAGCTGCTTAGAATGTGCTCAGGGGCCTGCAAAGTGTCAACCAGAAGCCCCCGAGGCCAAAAGTGCTGAGGGTGGGAGGCGCAACCAAGAGATTTTTGAGAGCAGTTGTTCCCCATCAACCAGCTGGATGGACTCTAAGCTTTAAAAAACGGCCCCGGGGAAATAGTGGGAGACGCAGGTTGGAAGGGGGTGGGCCCGATGTCCAGCTGTGCAGGCCCCCCTTCCGGGATGGGACCAGCGGCAGAACCCAGCGGAGGGCGGAGAAACAGCCAACACAACCGTCCTCGGATTGGCCTAAACACATATAACTAGCGATGTAAAAAATTTTAAATATGCCCCACAGCATCAAGCTGCGTTTCATACTGTATTTCTTCAAGTTGTTATTAACTAATCATCTCAAAGTTATGGATACTTTTCTAAGAGAAATTAAAGAGGAAGCTTAAACAAAGAGTTCCTGCCTTCAGAAACACACACTACAATGGAGAAACTTACAAGGTAAGGCAGGAATCTGCAAACTTTACTTCTGAAAGGGCCAAATAGTGACCATTTCAGGTGTCGCAAGCGGGGAGGCTTCTGTTGCCACCACAGACCCCTGCCGTGGTCTCGGACAGCAGCCATAATTTGAAAACAAACGGACATGGCTGTGTTCCAATAAAGCTTTATTTGTAAAACCACGTGGCAGGTCAGCTTTGACGAAGGGGGGGAGGGGGCTGCAGTTCACCCACCCCTGCTAAATTCAAACCCCTAGGCTGTAGTAAAGTAAATTTGAAGCTTCCTTTCGAAAATTTAAAAATTTCACATGCATTCTTTTATTTGCCTTGAAATATTATTCGGGAGCAACGAATAAATAAATGCAAGCAACAAAAAGGCGTGCTGAATTTTTTTCTTCACACGCTGTATGCAGAGTTTCATGTGAATATTCGATATTCTCAAATCATTTATCTTTCTTTTTCACTATGATAAACTACATTCTCGAAATCCATTCGGATGTTTTTTTCATCGACTCAAAACATTTATGACCGACACATAAGGGGATGAAAATTTGCATTTAATCCTGATTTCCATTAAAAGGGGCTTACAGTCTCTTCGGAGGTTTATTGTATTTAATCTCATTAACTTCACATTGTCCCAGAAATTGAAATATAGCTTGACATATTTGCCAGTCTGGTCTGGAATTACCTCCTTGTGGGGAAGCAAAATGGGGGAAAGAAAGCGAATGCAGTCAGCCATCCAGCAGAGAAGGGAAATAATACATTTAAGTGAAAATAAAATATTAAGCATAAAAAATACTGACTTAGTGCAGGACATTTTTCTGAAAGGAACGTTTTAAAATATTATACAATAAAAAATAACTTTTCCTTCATGATATGAGATATCAGATGAACTCCAGTTAAATAAAATAGATGTAGGGGTGCCTGGGAGGCTCAGTCGGTTAAGCGGCCAACTTCAGCTCAGGTCATGATCTCGTGGTTCATGAGTTCAAGCCCCACGTCGGGCTCTGTGCTGACAGCTCAGAGCCTGGAGCCTGCTTCGGATTCTATATTTCCCTCTCTCTCTGCCCCTCCCCTGCTCGTGCTCTGTCTCTCTCTCTCTTTCCCAAAAATAGACATTTAAAAACAAGTAAAAAAATAAAATAATAAAATAAAATAAAAGATCCACTTTCACTTATCTGAGATTCACTCCTAGAGACTACAGTTTGCCATTTTGAGCCTGAGTTTAATTCTTACTTTATAATTAAATGTTGAGAACTGTTCAAAGTCTAGTTTAAATGTACCATGCAGCAACGTGTTGAGGTTCTGTCTTTTTAAATCATCCTTCACATTTAGAGCTGGAGGGAACCAAGTTGCCCAAGGATGTACAGTCAATGCCACGTCCTGCCTCCAGGATGGACATCACTAATAAGTCAATATCAACCAATCACAGAATTGTTTCCAGGGCCAAAACATTATTCGTAGTACTATACCCAGATACCACTGCCAATTAGATCTCACCCCAAGGCTGACATGTAACTTTCACTTCCAAGATAGTCCAATCCTGATTTTACAAATTTGGAGACCATAAGGTTAACAAATCTTCCCAGGTTCTAAACAGGATTCTCTTCAATGTAACGCCCTTTCTGCTTCTGTTTTACAAATCCCCTATCACCCAGGGACCAGGGCGGGGTGGGCGTTGCCATGATGACAATATGAATTCATACGCAAATTAATCATATTTATCAAGCACCTACTAAATAAACTATCCTTAGTGCTGGGAATTCAGCCATAAACAAGGCAGACAAGGTTCTCCTGGGCACCAGAGATAGAAACCAAACTTTTGAGAGCGTTACTGTGATGGGAAACAGAAACGCAGCCTTAGCAGGAGAGAATTGGGGCTAAGAAAAGCCTTCTATTGGAAGCCATTGAACTTGGGTATATATACAGAAGGAGACATACAAGGGGAAGGCAGACTTTGAGAATGTAGGAGAAAGAGGGGGTAATGATAGATGCCAAGTCCCTGAGTCCTTCAGAAGCAAGGAAGAGCTGACCTTTATAGCAGCAGGGAGGCGTGGCTCGCAGATTAACATATAGGAAAGATGAGCTTTACACGTAGGTAGGATATTCTGTTAACACGTAAGAAAGGTTGACCACAGGGGCGCCTGGGTGGCTCAGTCAATTAAGCATCTGACTCTTGATCTCAGCTCAGGTCATGATCTCATCGTTTGTGAGTTCGATCTCTCTCAAAATTAAAAAAAGAAAAGAAAAGAAAAAGAAAAAAAACCCACCACCGCCAACAGCAACAAAAAAATACATTTAAAAAAAAAGGCATCTAAAAATGAATAAATAAATAAAGGTTGACCACGTTTCCAAAGTTTAACTTATATACAATCCTTTGTATATAAGGATTATATATACAATCCGTCTGCTCTAACACATAAAGTCCGGGAGGGCGGGGATTCTTTTCCATCTCGTTCGCGGTTGTAAGCTCAGTACCCAGAACAGGGTTTGGTACACGTTAGGGGCTCAAAAATACTTACTAAGGGAAAAGTACTGCAGAGGGCTAGCGCAGCCGAGCCTGGTTTTCCAAATGACCACAAGGTGGCAGGCTCGTTCAAGAAAACAGTGTCACCTAGCTGGCTAACTTTTAGAGCAAAATCAATGCTAACACCAGAGAAGTGGTGACTTTTTGAAGAACTTTCTAATAAACTGGAAAACAAATTATAGTGCTGGGATGTGTATGTACTAACTTCTCTTGTGACAGACAAGACTCGATGCAACCATAAGAAGGGAAATAAAATGTAAAGATTGGTTAAGTACCCAAGAGTCTAAGACATGCTTCTGGTGGGGTGAAATTATTTCCCCTTCAAACAATAACACTTACTGCCTCTCCGCTATTTCTTGCCTTTGGCAAGTCTGAGTCACACAATGAAAGTAAAACACTAGAGGATCCCTAAGGTGAACCAGAAGACTCTTTGAGACCACCTAAGCTGTCTGAAATCTGAATTTTAGAACCTGAATATTTGTGCAAATAACATTAGATCAGCCCTTATGGAAAGAAATCTCTTGGTGTTACTCTTTGTGGTAATATCTTAACATTTTATTTTTCTTTCCCAACTACCCCCTGGAATGATATCATTCAAGTAAAATTTAATTCTTTTTCTGTTTATTTATTTATTTTTTTTTAGAAACAACATCTTTTTTTTTTTTAATTTTTTTCAATGTTTATTTATTTTTGAGAGGTAGAGAGAGACAGAGCATGAGCAGGGGAGGAGCAGAGAGAGAGGGAGACACAGAACCCGAACCAGGCTCCAGGCTCCGAGATGTCACCACAGAGCCCGATGTAGGGCTCGAACTCACGAATGGTGAGATCATGACCTGAGCTGAAGTCGGACACTTAACCGACTGAGCCACCCAGGTGCCCCCTTTCTCTGTTTAAAAAGTGGGAAACGGGGTTCGATTCTGACATGTCTGCACAATTAAATCCTTGACATTGTGGGGGTTTTTCCGGTTTTGCTGATTTTGTTTTGTCTGTAGTAGATGGTATTATTCAAAATATTTGCTGGCCTCCCTGGTAAAGGATTGTATTTGCTCACCCACTGATATCAGACAAGCCACATGATTTGAGACACCCCTCCATGGAATACAGTAAAATCTCCCTGACTCATGAAGGCCAGGCGTAATCACGTTTCTTGCTTTGGCCCCTGAATTGAGGAGAGAAGTAACAAGCATTGCTTCTAACCGGAAGTTTTAAGAACCAGCTCACGGTTCACCATCTCTCCTGCCCCTTCACCTGAGACCCCCCACTTTTCACCCAACTGCTGCTGCACCGTTTGGACCCCTGTTGTGCAGCCTCATCATGGACCTGCTGTGTGGGTGAGGAATAAATGTGTGTTGTCATAGGTCGTTGAGATCTGGGGGCTGTGTTTCCCTGCGGCACAACTCATGCAGCCTGAGTTGACTGACACGGTATCTTATATGGAGGTTGTAAGAATAAGTGAACTAATACTTCTGTAATACTTAGTCCCATGGATGGCATATGTTAAGCAATGGAAAATATTAAGTTATTAATATAATTGATCTTCATTCATTCATTCATTTTACCTGCCAGGTTCACGATAAAACACATTTGGGCTTCCTCTAATCTGCATTATAAGATGTTGGCATCATTGAGAAGTTTAAGATGAGATTTAGAGTCCAGCAGAGAGGCTAAGATCTCTCCTACATGGAAAGCAATGGAACGTATGGATGATTAAGTGCCATGCATGGGATGGCATCCAAAGTCAAGAATATTTATTGAACAATTAGTGTTAATTTCCCTGACACCCTGCTCTGTCTTTTAGCCTCTATTACACCGCAGGTACACATTTCCTCAACTGCTAAATACAACCAATGAAAGAAATTACTTAACCTAAACTATTCTAATTTTTGAATTCCATTCCATTAAATAACTTTGGGCTCTCCACTTATGACAGTGAGCTCCTGGCGTCAAGGGAAGAAAAGTGCTGGGGTGCCTGGGTGGCTCAATCCCACTTCAACTTAGGTCACAATCTCACAAGTTCGTGAGTTTGAGCTCTCCACAGGGCTCTCGCTGCTGTCAGCGTAGAGCCCACTTCAGATCCTCTGTCCCCCTGTCTCCCCCTTCCCCACTTGCGCTCTCTCTCTCTTTCTCAAAAGTAAAACAAAAACAAAAACAAAACAAAAAAAATCATTAAAAAAAAAAAGGAAACAGCACACTTCCCCACATGTCTTGGGTCAGAGGAACAAAGCAAAGCCTCTTTAGTGCCAAATTAAGGTTATTTTTATATCCCCTTTATATCTCCTGAAAGAATACATTCTCATATCCCAAACAATGCGAACTTCCGTTCATAATGGTGACAACTTAGCGGTCTTAATACAGTTTGGAATGGTTGCCAGGTAACAGCCAACTTCCTGAGTGATGTAGCTTCTGACCTGTAGTTCCTGCCGAGTCTCTCAACCCAGATCAAGCATCACAGACCCCACTCCATCAGACAATTCACAGCAATTCTTCTATTATTGGTCTCTTTAATTGAAAAGAAAATGGTTTAAAAAGTGTTTTTATTGTTTATTTGTTTTTGAGAGAGAGAGAGGGAGACACAGAATCCGAAGCAGGCTCCAGGCTCCGAGCTGTCAGCACAGAGCCCAGCGTGGGGCTCAAACTCATGAACCATGAGATCATGACCTGAGCCTACGTCAGACACTTAACCGACTGAGCCACCCAGGCGCCCCGACGCCAGAGGTTCAAAACCAAGGCATCATTGTGGCCACAGTCTCTGGAGGCTCTGAGGGAGAATTCATCGCCTCTTCCAGTTTTGGGCAGCTGTCACCTCTTTTTGGCATCTCTCCTGTTTGTGTCTCTTATAAGGACACTTGTCATTGGATTTAGAACCCATTGGATTGGGGCACCTGGGTGGCTCAGTCAGTTGGGCATCCGACTTCGGCTCAGGTCATGATCTCACAGTCCGTGGGTTCGAGCCCCGCGTCGGGCTCTGTGCTGACAGCTCAGAGCCTGGAGCCTGTTTCGGATTCTGTGTCTCCCTCTCTCTCTGCCCCTCCCCTGCTCATGATCTGTCTCTCTCTGTCTCAAAAGTAAATAGAAACAATAAAAAAAAAAATTTTTTTTAAATGAACCCATTGGATTAATTCAAGATGAGCTCCCCATCTCAAAAATCCATAACTTAATGTATATACAGCGTCCCCTTTTCCAAATAAGGTAACAGTCACGTGTTCCAGGGAGTAGAATGTGAACAAACCTTTTTCGAGAACCGTCATATGGCTCACCACAGAGATACCATCCAAAACCAACAAACTAAGTTAAATAGTCAAAAGATATAACTAATTCAAAGGTTGGGAAGACAAGACAAGGCCAACTGAAAGACACACAGCAAATAAAAATATGAGCAAGAATGTGTGGGGTCTAGACTCTCAAAATGCACAAAATAGGAGAACACAAATCGTGGAAACGTGCAATGTCCATTTTGTATAGGATATTGTAGCCCCTTTGCAATAATACCTGCGAGAAAGGAACCAAATATGAAAAAAAAAATCAAACAATTAAATATTTGTAAAATAAATCCTGGAAAGAAGGGATAAAAAGTTGGAACGTGAACAGGACAAAGCCTGGAAGATAAAATCATCTGGCCCAGCAGCCAAAGGCTCTCAACAGAGTCTCTGGTGTCGGCTTTCCTTTGGCTCACAGGGTTCTAGCAAAGTTAAGGGTGTATCTCAGGGGGTTGGGATTATCACTGGTGTGAGATCATGTGTCTGGAGACCCCAGCCCAGTCCCCCACCGTTCCACGTTCAAGGCTACAGTGTTGGGCTGTGTGGAGTATACAGGGCAGTGTCGGCCTCTCCAAAGACAATTGGAGCAAATCTCTGCTTGTCTTTTGCCTCTTTCAGGTGACTTACTGACTTTGTAATAGGGAAGCAATCCACCTACATGATTTTCGGCCTCTTCTGCCTCTGAACTGCTGAGTCGAAAGTTCCGTGAACTCCCTTCTCGTGAGTGAGCGTTGGAAGGCAGTGTCCCGGGATGTTTTGGAATCCTTCCTCCGAGGGCCTGAACGTGAGCACATTCCCATCTGTCTGGAAGGATTCACGCTGGTTCTGCGCCAGGCAATGCGTTTAGGTCCTGTGGTCCCCAAGACTCTCTGAGGTCTGACATTCCCCCGTGCCCTCCACAGCAAGCAGAGGCCAGCAGGCAGCGAGTTCTGTGAGCCTCGAGGGCAGACTGTCCCTCGGAGTTAGTCTCTCCTCACTGCGACAATGGGTCCAGCATCCCAATTTCAAAGAAATGTCAGTGTCATACCAACGGTGGCAACTTTCAGGGGCGAAGTATGCACGTCGTCCTCAACTTACGTCTTGTCTTTTGTATTAAATTATTTTTTCTTTTATGAACTGATGGAGATGGTCGTTAATTTTTAATGAATTTATCGTTGACGCCATTATCTGGAAGCTTCTTTTGTAATCAGCAGTCTCTTTTCAGCCTCCGTTTCACTCTGTGGCTTGTTTGTAAGATCTAAAGGTCTGGGAATCTCTGCAATAGCTTTACCATCGCTTTGGAGAAGCCTTGAGAACTCTCCAAATCTGTGTCTCGTACACAACAATCCTTAGTGGAATCACCTGACTTTGCCACCCTGCAGTCTTCCGGGAAGCTACAAAGCAAGGAAGTGAGGCCAGGGCCTTCATCCCTAACCCACGTGTGGACCGGGATGACAAACGATGTACAGGGCAGTTGGACAGATAAAGTCACAGGCAGGACATCTTTAGGCAGAGCGGTAAGAAAGTGGCCTTTACCTGGGGACCTGCTCTTTCCTCTCCCCTCCCCACTCCCCACGTGTCAGACTCTCGCTGAGTGAATTCATATTCTTATCCTGCTTTAAAAATTCTTTAGTCATGGGGCACCTGGGTGGCTGAGTCGGTTGGGCCTCCGACTTTGCTCAGGTCACGATCTCACGGTTCGTAAGTTCAAGCCCTGCATTAGGCAGTCTGCTGTCAGCACAGAGCCCACTTTGGATCCTCTGTCCCCCTCTCTCTCTGCCCCTTCCCCACTCATGCTCTCTCTCTGTCTCTCTCAAAATAAATAAACGTTAACAAATAAATAAAAATAACACCTTTCACGAGAATCTCAGTTTTAAAGCTTCACTATAGTTGCATTTTCAGCATTTTAGTTTTCTAGACGTATATCATGCTACCAACCACAGTTCAAAATCCCTGCTGTGTGGTAATTTCCTTCTGTGCCTATTTAATTACATCTTTCTTCTCTCTTCTCCCCTCCTTCCTGAAACGACAAAGAGGGAATGTGTAGAAAATGTCATGTGAACAATCTGAGGATTATGCATATACACAATTTGGTCATGTATTGCAGCGAGCTTTAGTTGGGGAAAAGAAACAAAAAAACAAACAAAACAAAACAAAATATGGACCCACTTGAGAGAACAATGAATTTGTTAAAATACATTCCTGGATTTCTGGGAAGTGATCAAACAGGAGAACCTTGTATGACATGGAAAATCCACTAGGGGGCACTGCAGTCAAAGCACACCGGGAATGACCGCAAACCTTCAATTCACTTGGGGTAAACTCAGGTCGTTTCATTAATATTGCCCAAAGTGAATTGTTTTCACAAGATGAGAGCCCACTCTTTTTACTTTTGCTCGAAGGAAGAAAAAAAATCATTTTCTGGCAGCAGAAGTCAAAAGTAGCTGACTGGGCGTCCAGAATTGGCCCTATACTGAGGTCAACATACACGTGTTCAGGAAACCTGAACCCGCATGAGAACGTGAACCAAGAAGGTCAGGCCAGAGATAACATTCGGGTCCAGGAGATGGCCTGCTGGCTCGTTCTGCTTGCTAAAATGTCCTCTGCCCTCCCCCCCTACTCTCCCCTCACCCTACCCCTGCTGATTGTCATAGGCAAGAACATTTAGGTGTCTCAGAAGCTTTAAAATAAGATTCAGGAGGGGAAGGCATTTAATTTCATCATACATCTGATGTCACCAGCTGACTCCAGCTGAGCGAGGGATCTCCAGAGGGTAGTGGTCGCTGTGCCAGGAAGGTCAAAAGGGGGCCTTCTTTGTGGCTGTATCACATGGACAGAAAGAAGCATGGAGTAGAGGATAAGAGGCCAGCAATGCATGTTCTTAGCCATTTTTTAAAAAAAACATTGATGGGGCACCCGGGTGGCTCAGTCGGTTAAGCGGCTGAGTCTTGATTTCGGCTCAAGTCGTTACCTCACTATTGTGAGATCGAGCCCCGCAGTGGGGCTCCGTGCTAGGCATGTAGCTTGATCAAGATTCTCTCTCTCTCCCTCTCCCTCTCCCTCTGCTCCCCCCCCAGCTTGTACTGCCCCTCAAAAAAATTAATTGAAAAAAGAAATAAACATTTGAATTTTTCATTAAACTAACTCCATTTCTAAAAAGCATTTGGTTGATTTGCTAAACATACATTTCTTAGACTAAGAGTTGGAGGACTGAGGACAGTGGCGGCAGGCGGAAAGGGTACAAAGGGGGCCCCCAGGAATGAAAACTCAGCAAAGGCACCTTAAGGATACTTACAGCACAGTTCAGGCCCCCACAGCGCTGTCCTGACTGAGCTCCCTGCCTGCCCTACAAGGCTACGAGTAAGAGACCTTACCCACACAAAGCAGTTGCCAGTGGCCAGGTCACCGAGGGAAAATTATTATTATTATTATTTTTTTTTTACTTGGTCAGTGTTGCAGTTTGAATTGCGTTCCCCCCAAAATAGGCTGACGTCCAATCCCCCTACGTGTGAATGCGCCCTTGTTTGGAAAGGTCTTTGCAGGGGTGTTCAAGTGAAAATGAGATTCTGAGGGTGGGCCCTAATCCAGTGTGTCTGTTGTCCTTAAAAGAAAAGGTGATTTCAACCCCTGGACACACCCGGGATGCCAGAGACTTTGATCAGGGTGATAGGTCAGCACGCCAAGGAACCCCCAGCTTTGCCGACCGCCAACAGGAGAGAAGGATGGACCAGATTCCCCCACAGAGCCCTGTTCACACCCTGACTTCGGATTTCCGGTGTCCAGAATTGTGAGAAGATACAATACTGTTGTTTTAAACCACCCATGCCGTGGCACTCTGTTACTGCATCTCTAGGAAATTATGTAATTATTTCTGGCCAAATTCAGAAACTGTAGGATAGGGGATTTCAGGAGTGGCAACGAGGAGATACTTAACTGACTAAGCATTAAGGTTTTAAAGAATTACTCATTTTCTCTGTTAATCCTTATAATGGAAAAATTACGAAAATATAACCATAGAATAAACATGACCTTCCTACAAGATGAATGACATATACACGTCATGGCCCTTGTAGTCTGCAGGGGAAATACGCCACGTGGCCAAGGCTGAGGGGTCCCCACTGGTGATCCAGAAAGACAAAGATATGATGGATAAGAAGGAAGTGACGGTGGCAGCAAAGAGCACAGGGAGAGCACGCGGAGCACGAGGTTGTCAAAGAAAGTGCGACAGATACGCAGGGGACCTGTGTGTCCCAAGTTGAGGCAGTCAGGGGTCTGGTGGGGAACAGTTGTGTGGTTCTGAAGAACAGTGGTTTCCTCAAATGATGGTGGGATTTGGGAAGGAGAACAAGCAAGTCAAATGCAATAATAGTTCACAGTTACCAACTTATGCTGGAAACATGCCAGTGCTGTTTATGGATCTGTTCATCTCCTTATGGCCCAATGCTATAAGAAATCCTTTACCCGCATCTTATAGAAGACCTAACGACCCTAGAAATATTCGATAAGTTGGCCAAAGTCACGCCAATGAGTGAGCATAAAGCCAAAACTGGAATTCATGTCATTGGCTATTACAGCCAAGGTCTTAACACTATATAGGTACACATACACACACACTCACATTCACATTCAAACACATACACCCACGTCTTAACTGAATTGGAGAGGTGGGGGACAGCAGTCACCAGATCACATAAGAGACAGCAAGGCAGAAAGGGAGAGGAATCACAAAATGCCCAGGACTCAACAGAGAGGGCATATTGTTCAAAAGGAAGATCAATGGATTGCAAGTGACCATGGACCACTAGCATACTGCCGAATCCCCAACCCATGGGGAAAGTGGAAAAGCAGATTAATCTGGAGAAAGCCATTTTTTAGCGAGGGTTAGCATCCTTTGAAGACTCTTGAGGACACAGAAGGGATCACCGACAATGGAACAAGGACCCTGCACAGCCCAGTGGAAGGAGTCGGCATTGGAACAGAAGAGGAGTCTGGAATCCGTGGGAAAGACCCGCAGAGCAATATGGTGCATGACTATGAAAAAGATACAGATTACCCGAGGGGCAGGGACTTGGGTGATCCCTGGAGACGACAGAATGACAGCCAGGATGGGACTCGCCAGCCTCCAGGACCCACAGAGGCCGGGGTTGTTTCTGTCCTCTGAGCTGCCAGGGCTGTGGTCAGCTGGTCGACACCCTCGGCAGAACGGCGACCTTTGGGACCACAGAGATGGTGGAGGACGAAGGAGTTCAGCTTCACCCGGCTGACTGCCCAGCACTGCCAGTCTCGCAGGAGAAGAATTAGCTGGTCTAGGAGGCTTCCTCTGGCATGACGGAGGGAAGGTGAAATAATCTGCCTGATAGACATTCCTCTTTCCCACTGGAAAATCTGAAACAGAAAACAGTTTGCCCTGAGTGTGGCTGTACCTTCTGCTCATCTGGAAGGGGTGGCAGAGGGACTCACTCAAAAAAGCAAGCCTTATAGTGTTTATGATGATGAAGAACACCCAAAACTGAAGTGCCATATTCTGGCCCCCAGGTAAAGTCGAAGACACGTGGCAGTCACGTGATGGATCTCAGGATTCCTGGTTACAGGCTCTTTTTCTAATCTGCTGGGCATAATTCTATTTGGAAATGATCTCAACCAGCCACAAACTGGACGTCATAGGCTTTCTCAACCGTCTTGCACCTCTGCCATCTCTGACCCCCCGCCAGACCAGACCAGGGGGAAATAGCTTTTGAGTGTGTTTTTAAGATTCCAGGAAAACACTTTAAAAAAAAATCTCCTTTGAAAATGCATTTGAACTAATGCTTTTCTGCAACAATTTAGCTCTCCTCGATGGCTCTTGCAAGCTGAGAACAGCCCAGAACTTCAGCCATGACAGTTGCCCCCACTCTTTCCTCTTCCTTCTCTCTCTCTCTCTCTCTCTCTCTCTCTCTCTCTCTCTCTGTTTTGGGTTTTTTGTTTGTTTGTTTGCTTGTTTGTTTTTATTAAGGAAAGTGTTAAATATGCACAACAGCATGGAGGGAAAAGCAATGAAGCCCCATGTGTCCATCACCCAGCTTCAACAAATATCAGCTTCTTTGGGCCACTGTATTCAATAGACATGTTCCCAAAAATAATAATAATAAGGGGAAAATGCATTAAATGTTGCACACAAAATTTGGAGCACATTCCGCACTTCCTTCGTATTCCCTCCTACACTGGAAGCCAGACTGAGATAGTTCTCAGCACGAATGACATACAATCTGTTTTTTGCAGACTCTCCCCAGATTCTGAATTTCAATTACATTTCAGGGATATCATTGGGTTATAGGAAGTAGGAGCCTCCTTAAAAAGGAATTTATCTCATTTTCACTCACTCTTCCAAATGCAACTCTAAAACAAAAGTGATGATTTACGCCGCCAAGCTCACAATTTACTTGTTGGGGATTTAGCCACATTGAGCAAATTCCAGTAAGAAGCTTAAGGACTTTCCCAGCGAAAGCAATGGTGGGGTGGCGGTGGGACCCAGGGAAGACACGTGGTACAAACAGCCCTGGATTTCCAAAAGCTGCAGTCAGGTCGTGCAAATTCAGTTTCAGACCTGCTGCAACACGGCCCACCCAAGATCATTCTCGTGTGAGTCAACGGAGACTATTCTAGAGGGAGTCAGAACTGTCCACCACTCGAGGAAGGAAGAGACGGGCGTCTGTAAAAAGTTTCTCAAAAGTAGCTTGTGATTCCTCTCCCTCCCCCCCCCATCTCTCCCTCCCTCCCTCCCTTCCTTTCTTTCCTCCCTCCCTGCTTTCCTCCATCCCTCCTTCTTTCTTTTTCTTTAATAAGAGCATATGCCTTATGAAGAAAAAGAGAACATGTCACTTGCCAAGATCTTCTGTTTTCTGTCAGCAGGGGAAAGGGAAAGGAAAAATATGAGCAGTGGGTACCAATAATGGCCCAAGGTCATGTTGCCTATCACCAGAGTCATCTGACACCTCCATCGTGGGATTTGATGAACTCAAATGATTGCCCCCCAAATACTGACAAAGTCTATGAAAGAGCAAACAATACATTTGGCATAAATAGATCAGGGCCCAATGTCTTGGCCAGAGGCATCTCCACGTCTACAGGTATGACTCCCAGACACAAAATGCTTAAGGCAGATACGTGTCTACCATGAACACAGTCCCACAGAAGAGGGCAGAGCAATTACACACACACACACACACACACACACACACACATACATACACGATACACAACAGAAATGAGGAGACCCATTTTCTTGGGGCTTAAATGCCCCGGTAGGCCCCTTGCCAAGAGTCAAACATTCTGGAATGGAAGAGTTTCCTCAAGGGCCCCAGAGATGGCCTTCATCCTCTTCAGACAACTTTCCCCATCCTTGACCCTTGCAAAAGAGATAGGGAAAAGAACACCCTCCAGAGTTGGTGGCCTGAGTTCCATCTCTACTCCATCGGGGATGGGCAAGGACTTTAAGTTTTAGGACCTCGCTTACTTCGGTTCTAACATGGGGAGGAAGGGGCCAGCTGGTTTCTGAAGGTCTAGAGGTCGCTCTTTAGTGAACTGTGAACTATGTGAACCACAAATACAGTTGGGCTCAGCACCCGCCAGTGTGGACTCAGACCTTAGCTCCACCCAAGCCGTGTGGCCACGGAAATGTCTCTTGATTTCTTTGGTAACTTAGAGGATTGCTTATGTCACAGGTTCTTGCGAGGACTGAATTCCTTAAGCATATGTGAAGTTCGTGATTTGTGGACTATGTAAGGCTCGTACCCTGTCTCTAAAATGCTGTGACTTCAAACACCAAGGAATCTGGGACGTTTGCCTCTCTGGACCACAACTAGATAATTTAGTCCAAGATATTTCTCGCCCTAACTTATTACTCATTGGAGCATAAGAAATACACAAAGCTGGGTCAGTACTGCTGGAAAATACTCATGAGATAGACCATATTGCACACTTCATGTTTTACGTGAGTTATTTTACATATTTTTTTCCTTATTTGTTCCAAGTCACTTAGACATAAAAGAAATGGTATAGGTTAAACCAAGCTGGGAAAGTGAAGTCTTCACAAAGTTTATATTGCTAATGAAATTAAGGTTTCCAGCAGATCAAGAACAAATGACTGAGTTTAACAAAATATTTCCTTTGATCTTAAGATTTTTTTTTTTTTAACTTCAAAGAATAACCAGCAGGATCATGCAGGCAATACCGACCCCTTTCCCTGCAATGAGGGGCTCTTGGTCAAAGAACTTGCAAGGGTCTGCTTCAGAACTGTGGGTGGCCCTGACCCGGCCAGGGGAAAATAAGTGAACAGAAGATGTGGGGTTGAGGCTTGGTCCGCCATTTACCCACATCCCATGAGAAAGTCATTTGACCTCAGTCCCCATGCTCTCTTCTGTGAAACGAGACAGTAATACCTAACTCATTAACTCACAAGTGTGATACAAAGATAATGTTGGGTCTTTGGATTCACCAAATTCTAAAATAGGATTAAGAAACAAAACCCCAGAGGGATCCTACAGCAGTTTCCTTTCTTCCCCCGGGAGTACCTTTCCACCATTGTATGTCTCGTACTTAGTAGTAAGTAAATAGGTTCTCCATCATTCTTTGCTGGATGAGTGAAGGGCCAGATGAAGACAGTGGTGAGGGCTGGGCCCAGGGACTCTGGGGGACTTAGACTTGTTCTTCCCTCCTCTTGGATCAGCCCATTCATTCTGCCACTGCAGCCATGGTTCAACTTAATTCTAGGTGTGATGACAACAGCACAGAAGTGCTTAATTCTAGGTGTGGTGAACTAGCAGAGAGGGAGGGAGCGATGGAAAAGGTGGGGGAGAGAGAGGGGGCCACCCAGCAGCAACCAAGGAAGGATAGCTTTGGGGGTGGAGGGAGATTTCCTGTGACACCTGGGGATGGGGGGCCACTCTGTCCCCTATTCAACGTGTCGCGTGCTGACATGGGCAAGTGATTTTCAGCATTATCCTCTTAAACCCGTGTTTACTTCTGACTGAGTAGATGAACCATTCATATATCTCCAAGTTTCCGTCAGCCTGGAAGGACAAACACCTACTTACCAGTGATACAGCTTCAAGTCAGCCTGAATTCTTAGTCACAAAAGAGGGTCTGCAAGATGGGGAAACCCAGATGTTGACTCCATGATGAGGACATAATGAATAATTAGAGTAAAACTTGAAGAATGTGCCTTGCAGCCTTTCATAGATGTTTTTCAAGTCTCCCTATTCTTGGAGCTTGTCATTCCCCTAATACCTTGGGACAAACTTTATCGATCAGAAACAGAAAATAAAGGGCAGAAGCCGAAAGACAGAACTTTGCTGTCAGCTCTAGGCTGGGGCAGGGACAGAGAGCCCTGTGGCGTCTCCTTCTAGGTATTTCAACATCGGCGCCCCCATGGCTTAGACGGTGCTGGTTTCCTAATCCATGTCTGCTGTGACTCAGCCCTTGGTAGTGGAGTGACTCAGTAGGCTAGCACAGTCCGGTACTCTGGGTGGAGAAGACCCACTCAAAGATATGCCATTAGTTAAGATATGTGAGGCTGCAAATCACAGGACACCCACGTTAATGTGGCTTTAAGCATAAGGACTTGTGTCCATCTCATGTAACAAGAAGTCCAAAGGTTCTGGAACTAGGCAGCCGTGTCTGCAATGCTCTCGGTTCTAGCAAGGTGGGGTGGTGCGGTGACGAGGGGCACAGCCTCCGTCCTTGGTTTCCCTGGGTTCAAGTCTCAGCTTTGGTGCTATCTGGTGGTGGAATTTCTGGCAAGTTACTACACTTCTCTGAGTCTCGGTTCCCACCTTTGTAGAATTGGAGAGAACAACGGTACATCCCCTTCAGGGTTGTTGTTAGCATTAAGTTAGTTAGTATATGTAAACTGCGTAGCCAGGGCCTGGCTCATAATAAGCACTGTATACATGTTAGTTACCACTTTCTTTATAGTAACATCATCCTCGCCTTTGCCGCCAACAGGCTTCCCAAGGCACCAAACTTCACGCTGCCCAAGACAACGTGCAGGATGGGAAGGAAAGTGTGGGGGCTGGACAGGGCAGGGCATGAAAAGGACATGAGCTTCCTACTAACTCTTTCCCTTTTAGCAGGAATAAAAGTCTTTCCCAAAGAGCTTCATCCTTTAACACCGGAGCCTGCGGGTCAGGACGGGGCCACATGGTGAGTGTGGCAATACCTGGCAAAGAGGACTGAATTGGCACGGGTTCGATTCTTTGCGCTATCTAACATGGTAGCCACTAGCCACGTGAAGGAATCTAGAGTTAAATTAAAATTGATGAAAACTGGCAATTCAGTTGTTCAGCCACATGGGCCACATTTCAAGTGCTCAATAGCCAAAGCCACTGGTCTCCGTAACAGATACAGACCGTTTCCACCCCCACAGAAAGTTCTGTTGGACAGTGCTGGGACCAGAGTTTGTGTGTTGGGGACTAACTCTCCCTGGACAAAATCAAGGCTGTGTTCACAAGGAAGAAGTGGAGGTGGCTGTTGGGTTGATAATCAACAAGAAAAGAGGAACAGGAAGGAAGATCAGCACAGACGCTCATGAGATTGGAACTATGGGTGTGAGCGTGATAGCTGGGGAGGTTCAGGAAGCCTCATTGGACTTCAAGTTTACCACGCTGGCCTTTCTGCTCCCTGGGATCTCTTACACACAGGAGGCCAGCCATTTGACTGTGGTAGAAATTGGAATTATCAGGAAGGATTTGTTAGACCCCCCACCCCCATCACTGTAGTTTCAGTTGCTGAAAGACAAAAACGAACCTCCAGGCTGCATACATCCTGGACCCCAACCTAGCGTTACAACAGGGGTCTACAAATCACCATGCTAATCTTGGCTATTTTTGTGATTGTCACGTAGAATGGGGTAATACCAACCATTTTCCACTTTATAGAATCACTATGAGGCACAACAGATAACATGGCAAAGCCCCCAGGAAAATCCAACCACTCTACCTACAACAGGATCATTGCTGACTTACTCTGGGGACTGGAAGAGCAATAAAATCCTCGGACCTCCTCTAACTGTTGGAGACAGTGTCATTTGACTGTAGCAGGAATGCAGCAAGAGAAATAATAATAACTAATGTGCACTTATGCTTAACTATATGCCAGGCATTTGCCTAAGGTCAGGAAGTGGCAGAATGAGATTCGTGCCCAGATATTACACTACCAAAGCCCAGGAGCTCTGCCACACTTCCTTTCCAGAATTCCATATGACTAAGCTCTTGGGAGATCAGTTGGAGCAATGGTTCTCAAATTCCAACATGCAGCATTCAGAATCATTTGGAAAACTTGTTAAAACACAGATCTCCAGGTCAGCACTGGTTTGGAGCAGGTTCCTCCCATCAGCGCAAAAGAGCCAATTGCGGGCATCTTTTCCTAACTCCGTGTTCAATAACGTCACGTTGGTAGCCTCAAATCAGTCATAGTGGGAGAATTTAAATCACAAGAATCAGCAAACTCTGGAGCATTTTTCCCCCCACTGGATAGCTAGTTGTTGTACCTTTACCAGCACACCATTGGCTGGTCTCCATCCCCAGAGTCTCTAATACAGTAAATCTCGAATGGGGCCTGAGAATTTACATTTCTAACTAATTTCCAGGTGATACTGATTCTGTTGTCCAGGGACCACACTTTAAGAACTGCTTGGAAAAGCATTTCAGGGAGCCCTGAAATGGAGAACATATTCATATCCTAAGTCATCATTGGCAAGAAGAATGCTTATGGTCTCATCAAGGAACGTTGGCTGTAGATGATCCTGTATCAGATTGGTACTAATAAGAGCTGCTGGTTACAGAGTGTTGACTGTAGGCAGCTATGTCTTAGTCATCTCATGCATGAATGCATTGGATCCTCCTAAAATGTTAGACAGCATGTTGTAGTATTACAGTTGAGGCCAAAGCACAGAATATTCAAATGACTGCTGAAGGTTGTACAGGGGGCTGGTAGAGTTGTTGAGGCAGTGACTTGGGCTTTGTGGCTCCAGAGCCCGTGACTTTAACCTCTAAACCACAAATCACAGAAGAGACCTGACTGTTGCTCTGCCAAATATAAATCTACTAACAGTTCCCTAAAAAGAAAGAAAGAAGAAGAAAGAAAGAAAGAAAGAAAGAAAGAAAGAAAGAAAGAAAAGAAAAGAAAAGAAAAAGAAAGAAAAAACAGCTTCAAAGAATAGACACACAAAGGGGAATTTGAATTTGTTTTTCCCAACTAGACTTTCCTGACTTAAAAGAAAATGGATAGACAGCAAAACTGAAAGGCAACTGACAGAATGGGAGAAGATATTTGCAAATAACATATCAGACAAAGGGTTAGTATCCAAAATCTATAACGCGCTTATCAAACTCAACACCCAAAAAACAAATAATCCAGTGAAGAAATGGGCAAAAGACATGAATAGACACTTCTCCAAAGAAGATATCCAGATGGCCAACCGACACATGAAAAAATGCTCCACATCATTCATCATCATGGAAATACAAATCAAAACCACACTGAGATACCACCTCACACCAATCAAAGTGGCTGACATTAACAACTCAGGCAACGACAGATATTGGCGAGGATGTGGACAAAGAGGATCTCTTTTACATTGTTGGTGGGAATGCAAACTGGTGCAGCCACTCTGGAAATCAGTGTGGAGGTTCCCCAAAAAATTAAAAATAGAACTACCCAACAATTGCACTACTAGGTATTTATCCAAGGGATACAGGTGTGCTGTTTCAAAGGGACACATGCACCTCAATGTTTATAGCAACTCTACAACAATAGCCAAAGTATGGAAAGAGCCCAAATGTCCATCGATGGATGACTGGATAAAGAAGATGTACACCCAATGGAGTGTTACTTGGCAATCAAAAAGAATGAAATCTTTCCGTTTGCTACTACGTGGATGGAACTAGAGGGTATTATGGTAAGCGAAATTAGTCAGTCAGAGAAAGAAAAATATCATATAACTTCACTCATATGATGACTTTAAGACACAGAACAGATGAACACAAGGGAAGGGAAGCAAAAATAATATAAAAACAGGGAAGGAGACAAAACATAAGAGACTCTTAAATTTAGAAAACAAACAGAGGGTTGCTGGAGGGATTGTGGGAGGGGGATGGGCTAAAGGGGGATGGCCTAAATGGGTCAGGGGCATTAAGGAATCTACTCCTGAAATCATTGTTGCACTAGATGCTACTTTGATGTAAATTTAAAAAATAAATTAAATTAAAAAAAAGAAAATGGATAGAGAAGTTTTCATTCCTCACATTGTCCTTCCACCGATATCATGTGCGGACTGTACCCCCAGGTAATGAGAAAGTCATTCTCCTAGTTCGGGGGTCAAGAAAATTGTGTAAAGGACAGGAGAGTGAACACTTCAGGCTTGGCAGGCCATAGAGTCTCTGTTGCCACTGCTCCAACTCTGCCCTTGTAGTTTGAAAGCAGCCACAGGAAGGATGTAAGAATGAGTTGACTGTCCCAATAAAAGTTTGCTTATACAGGCGCCTGGGTGGCTCCGTTGGTTGGGCGGCCGACTTGAGCTCAGGTCACGATCTCACAGTCTGTGGGTTTGAGCCCCGCGTCAGGCTCTGTGCTCGCAGCTCAGAGCCTGGAGCCTGCTTCCAATTCTGTGTCTCCCTCTCTCTCTGCCCCTCCCCTGCTTGCTCTCTCTCTCTCTCTCTCTCTCTCACTCAAATAATAAACATTTAAAACAATTTTAAAAAAACCCTTTGCTTATTAAAAAAAAATGGGCATTGGGTCCTATTCAGTTACGCGCTGGAATTTTATGACCTGTCCTAAATTCATCTAGAAGTCACTCCTCGTTCCTAAACAAGTTGGAATTATACCTTCACTAAATTGAGCAGAATTGTACAAAAGCGAAACAAAACAAAAAACAAGCAAACAAAAAACCACCAGTATAATAACTTGATAGATACCAATGGAAATATCCTCAGAAGACAATCTATTTCTCTGGTTCTGATTTGATTATAGAAGCTCTTCCTTGCTTTTAGATTATCATCATAGGCTCAGTGGGCTGGAAAATCATGCTACAAAGATAAATGTCCACACATCCAAAGCTTAGCTTAGCTTTAGTCATCTTGGTCAAGAGGGAAATGAGACAAATGGAGGAATATGACCTCATTTGACCACTTCGTATACATTATGACTGGCTCGGAATCAATTTATGGTGTAGCTTATAAGTCAACAATGTAGTCCTGCTTCTAGAAGATAGAATGTTGATTCCATTTTATAATCCAACACCACTGCCCAGGAGTGTGGTGATGGTCTGTAAGGGATTTGAAAATAAGGTGTCCTAGATTCATCTTCTCCTTAACACGGAGATTGCCACCATCTTGGTAAATGCTTCCAAGATAGATAGAGCTGAACTACTGGCAAATAACGTGCAGATGTGACATTCGACCAGAGTAACGGATTATCTTCGGAGGAGATTTTCCATTGGTATTTATCAAGTTATTATTCAGATATACTGGTGGCTTTTTGTTTGCTTGCGTGTTTTTTGTTGTTGTTGTTTTGTTTCGTTTTTGTTATTTGTAGCATTCTGCCTAAATTTAATGAAGGTATAGTTTCAACTGGTTATTTAGGAATAAGGAGTGACTTCCAGATGAATTTAGGACAGGTCATCAAATTACAGGATATAACTGAATAGGGCCCAATGCCTGTTTTTTTTGTAAGTAAATTTTTTTCCTAGTCCCTAACCTGTTCTTCTTGCCTCCAGGCTTCGTTGCTTCTGATTAGCTTTCACGATGCACATCCTTAGTCCTTTTGCACTCATGAGCAAGAACCTCTCTGGACAACCATTGCACACTGACTTAAGGTCAAACTCCTCAGTCTAACATCCAGGACCTGGGATGACCTAGGCTCATTTTTCTCTCTCCCAGTGTATCTTAACATATCCAGTTTCCATTCCCACATCATCATGTCTTAAGGAAGGAAGTTCCAAGGGCTTAGACAAGTGTTTCAACTAAAACAACAAAACCACATAGCCATGGGAGAACCACAGTCACGGCCAAGAGAAAGACAAAGCTGGAGGCAGCAAGAAAATCAAGAAATCAAAGACAGGAACAAGAACAAAGCTTCAGAAATAAAGCAAGAGAATATGACATTTCCCCTTGTCTACGGTATCTGATGCTTGGTGTCTGGACAGATCTGGGGCTGATGCCCTAGGTCCGTGCTTTCCAAACTTACTTTCCAGAATGTCCGAGTGCACATCTCAAGACCCAGGAAAAGGGCCAGGGAATCTTAATTTTAATAAATATTTAGGATACTTCTTATGATTGTTCGAGTTGGTCAAATGCTGCTTCACGTTAAAATCACCTGCAGGCCACGTAGAGAAAGCACATGGGGAGGCCACATGGAGGTGCGCTGGCCGACAGCCCGGCTAAGATTCCAGCCAACGGCCAGGCTCAACTGCCAGGCATGCGTGTGAAGATACATCCAGATGACCCCCAACCCCAGGCTCCAGGACACCCTGTTTGAGGCTCCAGACATTGTGGAACAGAGACAAGGCACCCCCGTCTTTCCCTGTCTGAATTCCTGACCAACAGAATCCAGAGTCCGATAAAAATGGTCTTTTTATTTTTTTCAAACGATCATCTGGAGAGCTTTTAAAAAATGCTGTAGCTTAGGTCCTGTCCCCAAGACATCCTGATTTTTTTTAGTCTGGAGTAGGATCTGGAATTAATTTTCCCCCTACTTTTTGCCATAAAAATTTTGAATGTCAAGAAGAGTTGAATAAATAATAAATGGAAATCTGTGGATTCATCACAATTGTGAATATTTTGCAATATGATAGATAGATAGATAATAGATAGATAGATAGATAGATAGATTGATAGATAGATAGATAGAGCTGAACTATTGGAAAATAATGCACAGACATGACATTTGACCTCTAAGTACTTAAGCATGGAACTATCCAAAAATAAGAGCATTGTCTTACATAAACACAGTATCATTTTCATGTCTAAGACAATAACAATTCCTTAACAGCCAGTCCATATTTAAATCTCCTCAGTGGGCTCAAAAATCTCTTCCTTTGCTTTTTTTTTTTTTTAATAAGAATCCAATCAATTTCATACATTTCATTTGCATATTAAGGTACCTTGGTCTACTGTTCTCCCTTTTAGTTATTTATTTCTTAAGTCAGACTGACTTTAAAACAACCAGGCCAGTGGTCTTGTGGAATCGTCTACAATATTCTGGTCTGAACGTCTCTTCTTGATGTCATTTCACTTATACGTGTCTATTCCCAGCAGGTTATAAACTGAAATCTGAGTCCATAGAAACTAGATTTGGACCAAACCTTTGGGACAAGGACAGTTCATGAGAGATGTACGCTTTATATCACACGAGGTGGCGCACAATGTCAGGTTTTCATACTCTTAGTGACACTGACTTTGAACCTTTGATTAAGGGCATGACCACCTTACCTCTCCATTAAAACACTTTTTACCACCTCTTTGAAATTAGCAATGAATCTGTGAGGTGATATCCAGGCACATGAATGACCTGTTCTCCCAACAAAATTTCATCTAGTACTTTTAGCGTGCATTGATGCCTCTGGCCTGGATGAACTCTTCAGTTGAGAGTTGCAAAATGGTATTTTTTCCTCTCATTTTTGTATTAAGGCATAATTCACATAAGATAAAAATTCATCTTTTTGAGGGGTGCCTGGGTGGCTCAGTCAGTTGAGCGTCCGGCTTCAGCTCAGGTCATGATCCCATGGTTCGTGGGTTCCAGTCCCGTGTTGGGCTCTGTGCTGACATCTCAGAGCCTGGAGGCTGCTTCTGATTCTGTGTCTCCCTCTCTCTCTGCCCTTCCCCTGCTCAAGCTCTGTCTCTCTCTGTCTCTCAAAAATAAATAAATGTAAAAAAAAACCACTTAAAAAATTCATCTTTTTTTTCTGTATAGTTTTGCAATTCTTGACAAGTGTATATACACTAATCTGTAACTACCACAATCATTAAGATAATAAATAGTTCCCCTGCCCCCCCCCCCACCACCAAATTCACCCACATCAAGGATTATGGTCAGCGCCTCCTCAACTGTATCTCTCGGTGCCCACTAATGTATGCTTTGTCCCTTTAGATTTCCTTTTTCCAGAGTGTCATATACAGGGGATCATACATTGTGTAGCTTTATTGGTGAGTGGGGGGAGGTGCAGAGAGAGACAGAATCCCAAGAAGGCCTTGCAGAGTCAGTGCAGAACCCAACGCAAGGCTCAAACTCAAGAAACTGTGAGATCGTGACCTGAGCCAAAACCAAGAGTCGGATGCTTAACTAACTGAACCACCCAGGTGCCCCAACAGTAGGATTTCTGAGCTATTTTCTAACTGTATATGTAACTATATAAGAAACTGCCAAGTTCTTTTCCACAGTAGCCAGTACCCTCTTACATACCCCCCACAATGCAGGAGAGTCAAATGGTCACTGTTTAAGGACTGTCATTCTTTAAATTTCATGGGTGTTCTCCCATGGGGGGGAAAAAAGCATTGTCTCATCCACTTGAGATGGATTACAGTTCTTATTATTAAAACAGAGCAAATGCTAATTATTTTCACGTAATTATCAATTTTCAGGGTAAAGAGCTCTGACAGTCACTTCCAGGGATGGCAAGTGAGGGTTTTGTTTTTTTTTTTTTTCCTTCCTCTGTTTCTCTCCTCTCTTTCTTCTCCGTACTACGGACTTACGAATTTTTATTTATTCCATAGTTTACATCAATACCATTTATCATTCTTTTTAATTCTCAAAGTGCCCCAAATTTGCCTAATGGGAATGCTGTCAAGTTGCTCTTAGGACCTTTTGATATGACTTCATTAATTTCAGATACTTCTTCACTTTCTGGAACGAGAAGATTCCCACTCTTACCTTGAACTTTCCTTGAACCAGGCCTGGAATCAGGCATTTCTCCAAGATGACTGGTTCCTTTAAGTGATCCTTAGAAACCACGTCTCGACAGCAGACATCTCATGGTTTTAAGTTCTTTCCATGGGAATACACACACACACACACACACACACACACACTTTAAATCAAGAACTAAGATATATGCATGCATATAAATCATGAGTTCATACCAATATTTCCCATTAAAGTTTGATCTTCTTAACTTCTTTGACTTTTTAACTCGTGCCTTCTTTTTCTTACCCCAAAAATCTTGATTCTTAATAAAATAAAAACTAATGAAATAAAACTAATAAAATAAAAACCAATTTGGTTTATCTCCTACTACAAATAAGATCGTGTCAAAATCACAATGCCCATATTACTACCACTAATAATAAAACTGCTGAAGGAAGTCTAAGACTGTTTTGCAGTTTCCTTCTGTCCTTACATGTTTCCCATTAGGGATGTCCAACAGGAGTACTCAGTTCAAAAATCTCTTGAAATAATTCTTTCTCTGTGTGATTATGTTTCTAACTCGGTGTACATTTAAGTGCATTTGTTCCCATTTGTTTTGAAATTTAGGGTCTGGCCTTCATACATTTTACAAGCTCTCCAGAAGATTCCAGCCATGGTTTGAGAGGCACTGACCTGATTGCTCTCTCCCCTCCTTCCCTCCCCTTGAAATGGCTTCTCTTCCATTTCCTTTTATTGAAACTCCATCCTTTCTCTAAGGCTCACCTCTCCCATCCACAACCCTCCCCATGATCCCGTCAGTCAAGAATAACATCTCCTTCCTCTGGACTCCAATACCCTCGGACCATTCCCCATAGAATTTTAAATGTTCTACTCTGGGGGCGCCTGGGTGGGCTCAGTCGTTTCAGCATCTGACTTCGGCTCAGTTCATGATCTCATGGTTCATGGGATTGAGCCCCGAGTCAGGCTCTGTGCTGACAGCTCGGAGCCTGGAGCCTGTTTCGGATTCTGTGTCTCCCTCGCTCTCTGTCCCTCCCCAACTCACGCTCTGTTTCTCTCTGTCTCAAAAATAAACAAACATAAAAAAAAAAAATTTTAATGTTCTACTTTGTATTACAGTCCGTGTCAAAGATCTGCATACTTTTGCTGCAAGAGTCCAGATAGTAAATATTTTAGGCTCTGTAAGTCATTCACATCTCTGTCACATACTGTTTTTCTTCTTTATAATTCGTCACATTCTGAGGAAGCACAGCTGACAAAAAGAGCGGTACCTTGAGACCTCGCCCTTCAATAGTTTGCCATCACCTTCCTATGTCATCTTGTCATTCGAGTGCCTTGGGGGCAGGAAAAGACGTACTTGTCCCTTACCGGCCCCACTTACAGCAGAGCACGTGGGAAGGGGTGCTCACCAAATATTTACTAAATTCATGAATATACGATATTGTGATATGGCTTACTTACAAGAACCCGTTATTAACCCAGAAAATTGAGGTATTCAGAATAAAAACACTATGTATAAACACAGAGCATCGGTCACAGACAGTCCTCTAGATGATAACACCCCACGTGTTCGGTCACTTGCCAAGCCTCCTTCAGTAGTATGTGGATGCTGACCATCATGGGTGTGAACGTTCTTGGGACTACACACAAGGGTCAGAGAGAGAAAGAGAGAGAGAGAGAGAGAGAGACAGAGCGTTAATGGCTAGAAATGCACAGGAACAAACAAGATAGCGGAGGTGAGGGTAGTTCAACTTCCCTCCTCGTGACCAGAAAGTGGGTCCCAGTGCCTGTGACAATACTACCCCCTGCCCGGGAGAAGATGCCGACAAGATTAAGATGGGAGCTCTGGTTTCTCGGAGTCTGATTCCGTTTTCATGTGTGTCTGGAGGGAGGGAAAAGACGCATCGTTCCCATCCATCTCGGAGGCGCTCTGAGTCTGTTAAGACTGAGGGAAACAGAGCAAGGCAGGATTACTGCTCTGGAAGTGTGAGTAAGGTGCTGATCTCCTCCTGGCCCACCTTCCTGTAACATCTCCCCGGTCTGCACCTTAGTGCCTGATGCTAATTTTACTAGGAGGGAGGAAAAAATGGAAATGCTTTTTTATTTTTTTATTTCATTTTGTTTTATTGTAATATGAAATGTATTGTCAAAGTGGTTTCCATACAACACCCAGTGCTCATCCCAACAGGTGCCCTCCTCAATGCCCATCACCCACCCCCCCCTTCCCTCCCACCCCAACCCTCAGTTTATTCTGTTTTTAAGAGTCTCTTATGGTTGGGAAATGCTTTTTTTTTTTAATGAGTTTTCTTATGTTTCAGGAGATTTACACTGAGACTAAATTTCTGCCTCTGATCAGAACCCTGGTGTCCGGGGTGATGTTACTTCCTACCGCTGGGACCTCCACCCTAAGCGACTCACATCTCACATTAAAGAGTAGATGGGGGCGGCTGGGGGGGGGGGTCGGTCAGTTAAACATCCGACTCTTGGTTTCGGCTCAAGTCATGATCTTGCAGTTCGTGAGACTGAGCCCCACCCTCATCAGGCTCTGCATTGACAGCATAGAGCCTGCTTCAGATTCTTTCTCTCTGACTCTCCCCTGCTCTCTCTTTCTCTCTCTCAAAATAAATTAATAAATACATTTTTTTTTAAGTAGATGCCTTTGCGACTGCTGCCAAAGCATTTAAGAGCCCATTTGAAGCGTGGTTATTCTACGAAAATTTATATCCATATGTAGTTGGGATGAAATTTATATCCATATGTGAAATCCATTCAAAACAAAGGTGCTTTAAAATAACACTGTTTGAAGTCAGGCTTCCGTGCCTTCCCTCGCCCTGCTATTTCTTAGGCCGTAGGTTGCCGTAAATTCAAAGGCCATTTAAACAAAACAGTTTCTCTGAATAGCCTCTACCTGGTCAAGAGTAGCTTGTGACAAAAACTAGAGACGTGCTGATGCCTTTTAAGCACAACCAAGCCAAACATCTGAACTATTTCTGCCGCCTCTTAAAAATTAAGATGTAACACATTGGTGATATTTGTTGACATTTGTTATACTTTTGACGAACAATTAGTCTGCAAGACTATTAACAGGAAATTCCATGCGTGAGATAAGCAGCTGTTCGTGCAAAGCTTCATCCAGATCATGGGACCAAAATCTTCTTTATGCAACTACTGTTTCCTGAATAGTCAGCATTCCTTTATATATCCAAAAGGAAATGCTTGGAAAATAACTTTTCTGGCTAATTTTGACCGTTGCATTTTCGTCAGGGGGAAAATCACTTTGCTGCTTCATCTGGCTTCTTACACTTGCCGTTTGTAACATGTGAGCATTTAATAGTGTCCTGAACCACCATATACATTTCAAAGAGTAGGCATCGATTAGTGACCAAGTGCCGTCATTTCTAGGCTGTAATGAAGAATGACAAGGTCAGTCTTCACCCCGATTGCACAACATTCAATAGTGCATGATTATTTCGTTCTTGAAGCGAAAACCGACAGCCTGGCATCTCATGGGACACACTCTTGTTTTTAAAAAATACGTATCTCTTCCATTTTCGAGCTACTAAAACACTGAATGTAAAATTCACACTGCAACATTTATTTAGTATCCTCTAAATTGCTAGGAAGACATGTCCAAAAGACTGAGAGGAAAATGAGTGGTAAATAACTAGTTAGGTTACGATGCCATCACGGAAATGATGGCAGCTCTGTGTACATTCTAGAAAGGCAAGACATTCCTCACTGCGGGGCAAGAGTTTTATCAAGGATTCACTCACAAACCATCCATCAATCACCGAAACCTAAATACCATTCACATCTGCCTCTCCCTTTTTATCCCAACTGCCTCGCGTCCTCCTCTTTTCTCCCCCGTAATGGACAAAAAAGGAAACGCAGAAAGGCCTTGGGTTTATTTTAAAGTAAAAGCAGAAGACCATAATTTTATCCCCATCAGTAAAATATTTCCGAGCAGGCCTTCTCACTCTGTGCACGTTTATTTATAAATGACACACATGTACTACTTTGAAGTAGAGTATTAAATAGCAGCAGTTTAGCGTCTTTCTTTTTCCAGATTAAAGACTACCTCTGCACCCAGTTTGATTCTACTATTTTCTTGCGTACATTTTGAGGTACGAGCATCCCCTGCAGATTGTGAGACCACTGCTCAAAAGGGCCTCCAGAGCAAACGTGCTGAAATAATATCAGATCACAATTACGACCCCGTCTAACGTCCCGCAATCACGGTCTTTAGCTTTTACTTGAACATAAACCCAAGGCTCTTCCGGGTATTCTTTTCAGCCCATTAGGGCTTCGGCTCTGGTTATAAAGATAAACAGGTATCTGCTCAGATAAACAGACCCTACACTTCCATCTCATCGACAGTCCCCGCCTCTCGAGCCCTTTGCTCCAGTCTTGCCGAATTTTTGGCGGCGAAGGAGTTAAGACAGAAAATGCACAGCCTACTCATGGTGGTTCTTGACGGCCAGATGCCACGCTGGTCTCCAGTGGAGAACACCCCTTAAGGCTGAACTGGCCAGAAGTCTGAACCACAACTTCCCAAGAGAATTAAGCGTCCTTTTTAGGGGTGCCTGGGTGGCTCAGTCAGTCAAGTGTTCAACTCTTGATTTCAGCTCAGGTCACGATCTCATGGGTTGTGTGTTCGGATTCCCGCTCTCTGTCTCTCTCTCTGCCCCTCCCCTGCTCACGCTCTCTCACTATCTCAAAATAAATAAATAAACTTAAAAAACAAAAAGCTGAAGTGTTTTTGTTTTTTTTAGCGAAGATGGTCAAAGAGCACAAATGTCCAGTTATCAGATAACGAAGTTACGGGGATGTAACGTGCGGCACAGTGACTCGAGTCAACGGTACTGTGTTGTGTATTTGAAAGCTGATAAAAGAGGGAATCTTAAAAGCGCTCGTCAGAAAAGAAAAGAAAAAAATTACGCAGAAAAGAAAAAAAATTGTGACTATGTATGCTGATGAATACCAACTAAACTTACGGAGGTCATCATTTGGAATATGTATAAATATCAGATCGTTATGCTGTACACCCGAAATTAATACAATATTATATGTCAACTATATCTCTTATTTACTAGAAACAAATATAAAATGATAATAATAATGAAAAAAAGAAGTGTCCCTTTTAAAACATTTTTTAAATCCTGGAATGCGAGGTAAGTCCTGTTACATGACAAATAGGAAATGGGGCCGGGTACCTTCTAACTGGCTCCAACTTTGATAAGCTACAAATCCAAAAGGTAACCCAGATATGCACCCCAAGAGCCTCACGGCTCCACGTCATTCACATTAGTTCATAGAATCGACTTGGACTCGTTATCCCCAAGCCCCCTAGCCTAGCCACCGCTTCGGCAGTCAAGTTCCCCACCCGTGGGATCACCGTCAACCCTGCCTCCCATGCAGCAAACCCAACGCCTATGGTCGATGTGTCTGCCCATGTCCATTTACGAACACTTCCCCTCCCTAGAGAAGTCTCTTAAATCCAGCCCTTCTCCTCTGCCATTCATGAATCCAGGCCTCCAGCATTTCTCCCTGAGTAATTACAATGTCTCCGGTTCGGTGCACCGACCTCCAGGGGCTCTGCTGACCAGTTATCTTCTTTAAAAACAAACAAAAAAATCAGTTTATAACGTTTTTCTCAACTAAAACTTTTTGTTAAGTTTATTTATTTTCAGAGAGAGTGGACGCACGTGAGTGCGGGAGGGGCAGAGAGAGAGAGAGAGACAGAGGGAGAGAGGGAGAGAGAGAATCCCAAGGAGGCTCTGCACCATCGGCGTGCCAATGTGGGGCTCGAACACACAAACCCTGAGACCATGACCTGAGCTGAAACCAAGAGTTGGTTGCTTAACCCACTGAGCCACCCAGGAGCCCCCAGTTAAAAACTTTTATTACTACTCTCAGTAAAGGCTGTCCCCAAACCCTTTTGTTCACACACTTTCCTTGTCCTGATTTTAGTGATGGTTACATACACACATACGTTTAACAACCATGTGTTAAAACCCAGAGATCCATACGCCAATAAAAAGTCAATTTTACTGCTTGTAAATTTAAAAATTAAATTTTAGAAAAGTATGAGAGAAAAACTAAAAATAAATCCTTTTAATACGTTTGCCCACTCCCAATGGGATTACCTTTTATATCTTCTGAGCACATGCACACCGTTGGAGGCTCACAGCATTGAATTCAGACGATTCAGACGGTCATTTCGGCTGCCTTTGAACAAACAGCAGGAAAATCCTCAAATCACTGGAGGTCCTTTTCCTCTCGTTTTGTAACGGCTACTCCTTCACTTGCAAGGTACGGAAACATCGACAATAAATATGGATCGGTGTGTATAACCACTAAATCATAGAAGGCTATTTGTGTTATTCTTCTAGAACACATAATGGGTCTAAATTCACATTTGTGTTGGGGCACCTGGGTGGCTCAGTCGGTTAAGCGTCCGACTTGGGCTCAGGTCATGATCTCACGGTTGGTGAGTTTGAGTCCCATGTCGGGCTCTGTGCTGACAGTTCAGAGCCTGGATCCTGCTTCGGATTCTGTGTCTCCCTCTCTCTCTGCCCCTCCCCTGCTCGCACTCTGTCTCTATCTCTCAAAAATAAATAAACATTGAAAAAAAAAAAAAGAGAAAGAGACACTTAACTGACTAAGCCACCCAGGTGCCCCTAAAACTTTCCCTTTAATGCCGAGAACCCAGGAAAGTCTCCGAGACTTGTCACATCATGAGAAAGTATATCCTCATGATAGACAAGCGAGGGACCAAAGAAATTTTCCCTCTGGTCATCTCTCTGTTCTCTAAGTAGAGGTGTTGCAGTTAGGGGTGGAGAGCCTTCGGCTGCCTCTGGCTTTTGTTCTCTGTAGAAGGCCCTCGCAGAAAATTCTCCGCTACAGGTGAAACAAATAAAACTTTTTTTTTTTTTAACGTTTATTTATTTTTGAGACAGAGAGAGATAGAGCATGATCGGGGGAGGGTCAGAGAGAGAGGGAGACACAGAATCTGAAACAGGCTCCAGGTTCTGAGCTGTCAGCACAGAGCCCGATGCGGGGCTCGAACCCACGAACTGCGAGATCGTGACCCGAGCTGAAGTCGGACGCTTAGCCGACTGAGCCACCCAGGCGCCCCACAAACAAAACTTTTAATTGAAACTTTTACCTTCAAATCTGCCACAAGCTCTCAGAAATTTGGGCCCAGCCTCTCCCTTCCCTTCCTTTCCCAGCCTTCCACCTCTAGGATCCTCTGCTCAGCCACACGGAGTGTTCCCTTCGCCCCTTATGCTCCCGGCCTGTAGAATGGGGAAGACAGGGGGAGAATTCTCTTTTTCACCCCTGAAGACCCTGTTAAAGTCACCTCCTTCTGTGACAAGTTTCAAACACTTGCAGGCAGGGCTACTTACATCTTTTCCCAATTTTTCACAAGACGGTACAAATCTCTACAGCTTAGATGCGAACACTTATCTGTTTCCATCAATATCCAATTGGCCAATTAAGAAAATCCGCTATTCGCACATTGCTCTAAAGTTCACGCGGAGGGTGGAATCGCGTTTGTGTAAGAAAACACTAGATGCCCCGTAGGGGTAGAAGGTGACCCTGAGGGTGTAATTTAGAAGCAAATTACAGAAAAAAATAGTTAAGCCGCTCTGCCTAATTAGTGACAGAGAGCTGGGTGAATGGTATGAGCGAGGTGGGGGAGAGCCAAGAAGGGAGGCAGAGGAAGAGAGAAGAAAGGAGAAGGGAGGAGGAAGAATGGAATTAGAGCCGGTGGAAATGCTCAAGAAACATTCTGAAGGCTAGGGGAGTCTGTTATTCAATTTTAAATTAATTGCTCTATGGCTCTGCAATGTAACCTTCCTTGTCATCGACTCACCGGCAGAAATCTATCACATGCAGCCGCATCATGTGCGTTGTATTTTAGTGGGAGGAGCAAGTAATCAAGGGTTATGTCCCATGTGTGGGTTGAATCCAAGGAAAAGATCAAGGACTGGTTAGCAGTAAGACATAGAGAGGAGGACGAAAATTCAGCAGAAGCTAGAAGCTGAAAACATAAGTGGCTGGGAGTATGACACCAGGCATGTGCAGAAGTTTTGGAGACAGCATTGAACATCCCGTTGTCTGGCGGGAGGGAGTTTGAGGAAAGCTGACCTTGATCTAAGGCTGTGTGTGGGTAGCCCAGCTGATCCCTGGCATATTCAGATCCACGACCCAGTGCATCTGGAATCTTTGATATTTGAGAGTAGAAACTCCTCGAGGACAGGAAAATACAATAGTCCTTTGCTCCAAGCAGAGCAAAGTGCCTGCTTCATAATGGGTGAGGAAGGACGATACAAATATGAACTAATTGCTAGGTACTGAAATGCCACTTGTCCTAGCTTGTGGTCTAAGACGCTGTAATTGCTAATCGAAACGATCATCTAAAGGCACTCCAGGTACTTCTATTTATTATACAAAAATATACACATTATATATTATACAATAATTATTATATTATATATTATAATATATAATAATTATTATAATAATTATATTATATAATTATTATTATATATTATATTATATTATATTATATTATATTATATTATATTATATTATATATAATAATTATTATATATAATAATATATAATATAATTATTACAATAATTATATTACATATTATGCACTAATAATATCATGTTATTATATTTATATTGTTATATTTATTTTTCTCCGGGATTAAAGCACTCCACATTCTTTGGTGGTATCGAGCAGCGTGTCAACCCCTTGAGGCCACTATCGGTCTTCAGTGTAATAATAATAAAGATTCTGAAGATGTTCAGGCCCCACGTTCCCGAAGATACTGGGTTCTATAGGAACTGTTAGGGGCCGAACTGTGTCGTCCTCCCCAGATTCACGCGTTGAGGTTCTAGCCCCCAGTACCTCAGAATGCGACAGCATTTGGAGACAGGGTCCTTAAAGAGGTCATCCAAGTGACCCAAGGTCATATGGCTGGGCCCCAATCCAACCTTACTGGTACCCTTACAAGAAGAGGAAATGAGGACACAGACGTGCACGTGCACAGAGGAGAAGCCACTCGAGGACATCTCGAAAAGGTAGGCATCTGCAAGCCAAGGGGAGAGGGAGGCCTCAGAAGAAAGCAGATGTGCCAACACCTTGATCTTGGACGTTCAGCTTCCAGAACCGTGAGAAAATAAATTTCTGTGGTTTACACCAGCCAGTCTGTGCTAGTTTTTTATGTCGGGCCTAGAAAACAAACTACAGGGACCGTGTTTTCCAGACTAAAACTTAGGACACATGGCCTGACAAATACCAATGGTTTACAGTCAGCTGACCGGCTAGAATACCCTGTATTTGAAATCCAGCCACACCTCATCCATAGTGTTACTTCCAAATAGGGCTTGGCTTAATCCTAGAAAAATACTTTCACTCAGTTCTCTATAAAATCTTTTCAAAGGACGCTCAGTTGCGTCCGACGTTCAGTTGGAAAGCCACAGGGTCCCCATTCGGAAACTGAAGTTTTACCACCACGCATCATTTTGACGTCATTTAAAAACCAAACCAAATGCAAGTTAGAGAGAATTAAGGGCAGAAATCCGTGGGCTTTTTGCCCTCCACATGTGAGGTAGACTAAATTATTACACGGGCACCCTGTTCTATATTTAAGAGAGAGGAAATCCAAGACCACTGAATGCCTTCAAGAAGACAAATCCTCTAAAACGGCAGCCTAGGCCAGCATTTGCAGACTCTTAGGCCGAGAAGCTACATAATTAGAAAACACCTGGGGGGTGGGGATGGGAAGGAATTATTTTAAAGGAAATATGTTTTAAGATTGAAATCAAAGAATGAATTGGAATCTGGCCGTGGCTGTCGATGCCGTGCGTATTAAACACAATGCCTGTTTTCTCCCTTAGAGCTAGAATTAAAAAAAAAAAAAAAATCAAAGCTTTTATTTTTTAATACATGCTACACAAAAATGCTAACATATATGTTGAAAAACCCGTTGGGGATCCAAAAAAAAAAAAAAAAAAAATGAAGCCTGTGGAATCCTTGTCAAATACAAGCCAGGTGTGAATTTTGTTTTTTCCCTTTTTCCTTTTGCCAGAAAGCTTCAGACTCACAGACCTCACATTGTTAACTGTGCATTTCCATTTTCTCCACAGGTTAGAGAAAGACAGCTGAGTAGAAAGGAAAATTAAATTATGACTATTACTGGAAGAAAGGCAATTACTTGGCTCCTGGGGTAAGATGAAAAAGTGGAACCAAATTGCAAAGTTACTTCATTCACAACAACCAGTGGAGAAAGTAAGAAAAAAGCAAAACAGCATAGCTAGAGAAAAATAAATTGTATCAACTGTCCGTTAAAAAATGAGGAGGGAAAACCCATATTAAATCCTTGGAAAATGTTGCCTAGAAAAAGCTGTGTGTTTCCAAAGATAGGGAGGTGGCTGTTAGCCTCATATCCCCAGAAACATTACTGACACAAAAAGATGAGCAGGTCAAGGTCAGGAGAAAATCTCCCGAAGTTCTCCCCACTTTATTATTATTTTTTAAATGTTTTATTTATTTTTGACTAAGAGAGGGAGAGAGAGAGAGAGAGAGCATGAGTAGAGGAGGGTCAGGGACAGAGCGGGACAGAGGATCCAAAGCAGGCTCTGGGCTCCGGGATCTGGGCTCTGGGCTCCCAGCTCCACGCCGACAGCAGTGAGCCCCCTGTAGGGCTCGAACTCACGAACTGTGAGATCATGACCTGATCCAAAGTCAGACACTCAACAAACTGAGCCACCCAGGGGCCCTTTCCCCACTTTAAAGGGAAGCAGCCTAAGGGGGTAGCTATGTAGCCTAAGGGACAGGATTGGAATGTCTTCCTGAAATAGAAGTTTCAACCCATCTGCCCACTGACTCACCCACCAGGACTGTTAAGGGAAAAGAGATTGTACGTGAAAGCCCGTAATAGTCTCTATTAACAGCTAGGGGTTTCTAAGGATGAGGGACAAAAAGAGAAAAGAAATAAGACAAAATGCACGGCTTTTTTGTAAATCGAATAATTTTACAATTCAGTTCTACGTTGTCATCCTACCCCAGAAGTCAAACAATTGTGGGGGACGGACACAAGGCTGCAACGAAGCCTCATTTAAAATCCTTGACCTCTCGGGCCGCCCCGTGGCTGTGGGTTAAGTGTCTGACTCTTGGTCGCGGCTCAGATCACGGACACGCCAGTTTGCGAGTTCGAGCCCCGCGTGCGGCTCTGTGCTGACCCTGCAGAGAGCTTGGGATTCTCTGTCTCTCTGCCCCTCCCCCGCTTGCCCTCTCTGTCGCTCTCTCAAAATAAATAGATAAACTCAAAAAAATTAAAACAAATAAATAAATAAAATCCTTAACCTCTCTTCAGATCAAAATTGCCATCACAATTTACGTTACATTTACAAGATTGCCATTTACAATTTACATTGCCTGGGTGACCATGGACAGGTTACTCAACATCTCTTAGCATCAGTTTCCTCATCTGTAAAATGAGAATTATTACGACAGCTACATATAAAGATAAAATGAGTTAATATACATAAAGCCCTTAGAAAAGTGCTGGGCATATAGTAAACACCATACTAATTTCGACTCTAATTATTATTGTTCCTTTTATTGCCGAAGTCCGTAAGCCTCCCTTCTCTTTTCCCTCTCGGCTAGGACAGGTGTGGGTGGGCCCATTAAGGACCAGGGATCGTCTAAGATACTGGTGATTTTTTTTAAATCAAAAGATTCAATGCCGGGTTTAATGAAGCTCTCAGTCCACCGGGAGAGGAGGTGGGGGGCAAACATAAAAACACATGACCCGCCCAAGCCCCAGGGACTCCCCCAGCCTGTCCACAGCAGAGTAATCACAGCCCTCAGGAGATATATCTGAGAGAGCCCGACTGCCCACACCGGTCCGTCAGCTCTGTGAAGATACAGGAGAATCCCCACTCTTCTTTCAGTGGCCACTTGTGTTTTGGTCATCCTTAAATACTCTGTTTATGACCTTCCAGCTCTTCCTTCTCCGATGTCATGCATGAAAATCACCACCCTGAGCCAGCCCCTTCTTGTCATACCGCTTGCACAACTTGCCATTGGGGCAGGGTACATCAAAGCACCACAAAACTCATCTCTTAAGCTCTTGCATTACAGACATAAGCCCCCTGACAACATGTACCCGTGTTCTCGTCCTTCATTCCTCTTGAGTTAACGCAGCAATCCAACACGTGTATATTTCACATCCTATGGTGTTCTTAATCTTTTTATTCCTTCTTCCCCATTCCTGTGATCCTTAAGAACGAAGAATGGAAAAACAGCTCAGAAGCAGCATCGTGACGTGTGACTGCGCTAATTGTGCCCCATTTTGTGAACAAAGCCCCAAGAGTTGTGCAGTCCACAACCTGAACAATCCCATGCAGCAGCTCCACCAGCATGAGTTCTAATGGAATGAGTCCGTGGCACCCGGGGAGCATGGTGCGCAGTGTTCAAGTGTAGTTGAGAAGGTCAAGGAAAGCTGTGCAAAACAAGTAATTGACCTGGGCCTTGAAGCATGAGTAGGGGTTTTCTACTCTTCCAAAGGTCTGGGGAGGGTGTTGTAGGGAGAAGAGTGTGTGGTAAGTCATGGAAGCATAAAACAGTGCAACATCCTATCACTGCAAGATTAGCAAGGGCCGGGGAGTGCCTACAGCGAGGAGATAACGGAAGCAATGGCTGGAGGTAAAGCTGAAGACATAGTCACGTGGGGACTTTCATGCTATACCACTGCATCTGAGAGTATGGGGAACCTGGGGCGGGGAGGATCTAGGACCCATGTCCTTGGTTGTTGCAGAGAGCAAGATGGAGTCACTCATGCTAAGCAGGGGCCTGTGTCAAGCAATGACGCAAGCAGTTAAGAACCCTGCAGCCATGAGATATCGCCCAGACCAGCATCAGCTGACACCCCAGAACTGATAAGAAGCAGAAGCCGAGGAGGTCTGCCCAAGACTGAGGAAATCCCTTTAAAAAGGGAGGATTTTTACAGCAAACTGTCAGACTCTTCAGACACGTCCCCTTCTATGCCTGACCACTTAAAAAAGCCAGATGCCGCCAAAGGCTTTGCCGGATTGATCTCCAAACAGAACCGAGATCCTTCAGTGCATGAACATAACAGGCTGTAAGTGCCCAGAGCTGACCCAGACCGGACCGAGGCCTGATTTCAACTGTACCCCCGTAGACTGACTTTGTGTTTGGTTCATTGACATCCTACCCGCTCTGTTATCTTGTTTGTTGTGGGGTCTGTCTTATGTTCTGCTTTGTGCGCCTTGTAAAAAGCCAAGTTAATCACGTGGTGAAATGTCATTGAGTTTGGCATCCTGAACCTGCCTTATAATCATGTTAACCTTGCTTTATGACTGAACAAAGCTGACAGACACTGTGGAAAGACACAACTCGTGTGTGCCTTCACAGCATGTTATACACGATCAGATTTGTGCTTTAGAAAGACCACTAGAGCAGTGGAGAGCCCAGACTACAGCAGGGCTAGACTGATCTGAGCGATCATTCAAAAGGTCTCTTCCTAGTCTGAGAACAAAAGCTGAATGTCAATGCTAATGAATGCAGAGCTTCCAGAAACATTTAAGAAACACAAAAGACAAGACATGTTGACTAACTGGAATAGAGAGTGAGTGGATGGAGACTAGGATAGAACGAAAGATGGCACTTTGTACCAGTTTGAAAGTAGAAGGACAGCAGGTCTGAAAGGGTTGAAATAGGTTGAATTCAATGAACCCATGAGCTGTGTGGATAAATATATGAGTCACCAGTTGGAAATGTGGGTCTGGAGTTCAAGAGAGAGATTTGAGTTCTATTTCAAAGTCGTGAGAGATGACAGCACGTGAAAATGAGAAGTGGAGGGGCACCTAGGTGGCTCAGTTGGTTGGGTGTCCAACTCTTGATTTTGGCTCAGGTCATGATCTCATGGTTCATGGGATCGAGCCCTACATAGGGCTTTGTGCTGGCAGCACACAGAGGGAGATTCTCTCCTTCTCTCTCTGCCTTTCCCCCATTCTCTCTCTCCCTCTTTCTCTCTCTCTCTCGAAATAAATAAATAAACTTAAAAAAAAAATAGGAAGTGAAAATAGCTAGTGTGGGTTATTGTTCAGGGACTTGGTAAAGGAAAACAGACAAAATGCAAGTTTGAGGAGGGTTGTTTTGTTTTTTTTTTCCTAATGGGGCTTGAAAATATTAGTGGATGTGAGAGATTGAAGAATGAGAAACAGAGTATCACTGAAACCAGATCAGGAAGAGTGTTGAAGAGCACGGTTGCAGGAGTCCATACAGAAGGGGGATTTCACTAAACAGTGCCTCCTCAGCAGCTGGGCAACACAATAGGCATCATTCTTGTCCTCTTAGAGCTTAAAATCTGCTGGGGTGGCAGGCATGAATCAAACACTTGTAGAAATCAATGTAAAACTGCAACTGTGATAGACCCCCTGAAGATTTACAGGGTGCAGCAAGAGTTTATAATAAAAAGACTAGACCTACTAAGGTACCGGTGAAGCCTTCCTTGCCAAGCTAACACAAGTCAGACATACAGCTTGATGAAGAGATGTGACTCCAACCCACAAGTCAGAGTCAACTAAAGGAGAGACAGGAGGAGGATTCAGTATGTGCAAAGAACGCTGCAAAATTGGGGAGTATTTGAAGAGCCTGGATGAAAAGACAGACAGTGTGGCAGAGCAGAGAGTGTGGGGTAGAGTGTGGTAGAAGATGGAGCTAGAGTTGTAAGTAGGACCAGACCAAGTAGAACCTTGTAGGACATGTCTGGCCATCTTAATTCATAAAAAACTAGGAAGCCATTGAAAAAAGTTAAGGACAGCTGGGGGCACAGGTCATAATGATAATATTTGTATTTCACAAAGGTGACTTTAACTGTAGCCCAGAGAATGGGTGAGAGGTGTCAGGGGAGGGGACAAGGTAGACCCATTTCTGTAATCCTGGGAAGAAATGTCTACAGCTTGGGAAAGATGGTTGTGACAGAAATTGAGAGAGTAGATAATTTCAAAACATCTTTATGAAGTGAAATTCCATAAGATAAGGTCAAAGAGTGTTGAGGCTGCTTCATAGATTTCCAGTCTACACAGACTGGGTGGATGGCTGAAGTGAAGTACACTGAAAGTGGGCTGTGTTTGGAGGAACAATCATGAGTTTCACATAGATACAGTGATTTTTCATGTGTCTCTGAGGCATTCAAGAGTAGATACCAAGTAGACTGCTGGACATGTGGGCCTAGATCTTGAAGGACACGTCAAACTATAGAGTAGGCATCAGTAGACTAAGACTGTTGATGGCTAGAATATGGAGGACCAGATAAGCTGGGCCTAAGACGGCATCATGAGGAGCTCAAACCTTCAGTGGATAGATGGAAGATGGTGAAACTAAGAGAGGAAAGGAATGGCCAGAAAGATAAGAAGAAAACTAAGATTAATTCATGGTACAGAAAATAAGAGGTGAGACAGGTCCAGAAAGAGGAAATATTCAAGAATGTTGCTAAGAAGAAAGACAAGATTACAAATCTCTGTTGACACAGAGGTCAAGCAAAAACTGTCTCCATGTGGTAATGGAGCCAGAAATCACACTGGGGCAGGTTGAAGAATGAGCAGGAGAAGGACAAAATGGAGGCAGTAAATATAGACAGTTCCACCAAGGACTTGGGCTGAGTCATCGACTGGGAATGAAAGGGACAGAAGCGGAAAAGGTGCCTTGAGGAGAGAAGGGAAGTTTAGACCAGCAGCTGAGAGTTATTAAAGAGACAGATGGCTTCAAACCAGTAACAAAATAGGGGAGACAGACTTCCATTAATTTGAAGTGGCACCAGTTTGCCTGGGTGGGCAATTCTCTCTAGCTATCATAGTCTGAACTTAGTTGAGAAATACCAAATTGTGGTCAAAAAAGAAAAAGAACAAAGAAAAACAACAACACCAACGAGACAATGAAGTTGAGAGGCTTGAGAGAAAGAAGCTCAAATTGTCCCTGGAGCCCAGGCTCCATATGGAAGGAATTGTGGTTCTCAGGAGGCTGATCATTTCACTGAAAATGAATGAGTCCAGGGATTAGGGACCTCGGTAGAGACGAAAGGCATGTTTAGGGGAAATGCCGCGGGTTCTTGGGAAGCAGAAGTGGTAGGTGAAGCAGATGTTCTCAGTGTCCCCCAGTATCTTTGCAACAATCCTGATTTCTATGCTCTCTGCTCTGGCCAGACCGTTTGACTTGCTTTTGGCTCAGTGCCTTCTCAGGCTAGAAACACCAAGTCATTGATGTCCCCTGGAAGCAACCTCAGCCAAAGACTAATGGGAGTCAGTGAATAACTACCCAGCTCCTTTACCTTTCCCCAGATGAGATAATTTCTTTCCCTTTCTTGTCCTTGTCCTCCAACTCTCCTACTGGGAGTAGTTCCCCATAAGCGACTTGTGCTGGAATCTCTTTTCAGGGTCAGCTTCTTGTGAGACTAAACCCAAAACGGTAGGCTATTGCTGTCGAAGTTTTCAGAGGTGACACTGTTTGGGGGTAAAAGGGTGCAAGATATGCCAGTGAAAGAGGGTTGCCGGAATGCTGTGGAGGTGAATGCTATTGATTCTAAGATCAGAGAGGCTTAGAGGCCACCATGTTTGGGGTTATCTACGCAATGTCAAATTGTCATTGATGGCCACCTAGAAGAGACCCTGAACCAAGCACCATAGTTATCCATAATGTGGGAGAGAGGACGGAAGGCCGGAGATAACAGTGATCCATGGCAGCGTAGGGTAGGTTTTGGTAGATACCATGACCCAAAACAAAGAGGATTTTTAGCCAAAAGAAATGGACCAATTACCTAGGCACAGAAAAGGAGATGGAGGGCAACGTTGACCTTCTCTCTCCTAGATTCAAGATGCATAGACTGTAGGGGAAGGAGCAGTCCCCACTGGAGGGGACCTAATTCAAGGAAAACAGCGTCCGCGTGGGAGGATGACAGATTAGTCTACAACAGGTTGAAGAAATGGAGAAAGTCTGTACAATGGACAGGTCGGGAGGTTCCGGGTAGTACAAGAGGGAACAAGTGAAAGAAGATGAACTTGAGAAGGCTATGATTTAGAAGGAGAAACATCAACTGGAGGTTGTACACTTTGAGCAGTGACTTGGAGTCAAACTCTCCAACCACCTTCCAAGGCTGGATCCTGGGAATCTGAGGCCCATGGTCACGCAGCCCACATGAGTAGATCTGGTGAAACTGAACCAGACAGTCTGGCTCTTGAGGCCACTGGGCGCTATTCTGTGCTGTCCCTGAGGTTCGGGGCTCCAAGGACTCTCTCAAAGGCAGGGACAGGAATTTGTACTTGTATTACACAATACTTAAAAAAATAGGGCACAAAACATGATTGTGTGGGAATACACAACATAACGAAACAATAAAAAATTACCATGCCCATGTTCTGGCACCATCATGGTCATCTTTCTCTTTTAAAAAGATTCAGGTCTTTTTTTACTGCCGTTTCTATCAAAGTAAACAGCATTAGCATCCGGCAGACTGACATTAAAAGGCTTATTATTATCTGTCCTGGATTCATTTTTAAAAGGAATCTGCTATGTAGCAATTTCTGGTTTAGTCCGTGTTCTTTGATGCGCTACAGAAGTTAGTGCAGAATAGCTTAATCTAATAATCTCCTGCCTAGAGGAAATAAAACTCTGGAGGGAAAATATGGGGTGAGTCATGTGGTATGCCCTGTGAGGCCCGGCACAGATTCCCCCCTTCCAGAATGAAAGCTTACTTCCTTAGCTTCTGTCAGTGCCGCAGGCCCCAAACCGGCCATGTGTCGCCCTCTGTGGGGATTGCTGCGGCCGGAAGGAGTTTCTCCACTCAAGGTTGCCTCTCCATCTTGAGATGTCCACATCTAGTGACAGATCTCGGGAATATAAAGGCCGAGCCCTTTGCCTCCAGACGAATCCACTTGGTAGCACCATCTTGGTTTCAGAGCTCCTCAAGGGTCAGCCGAGGTCTTTGTCATCACAGCTCAACCTCCCTCACTTAATCTTGCCCCCCTCTCCCTCCCTTCTACAGGTGTCCATCTCAAAAACACTCCTGAATAAACATCCTGTATTTAATCTCCATCACAGAGTTCTGACGTAGTTCCTGCAAGAGTAAAACTTCCAGAAAACTGATGTGATACCCTGACACTGCCTTGCAGAAAATATAACACCATTTGCTGGGTATTGAAAAGGGGAAGGCAAAGAGCTTGTGCTAACCCCCGTGGACTTGGGACTGAATCCTCACCTTGTATTTTCTCAGGGAAAGAAATATCCCGGAGAATATCGAGATGAGATACGAGGCGAATTCATGGAATGAAGATTCAGGTGAGATAGGTTCTGGTCTCCATCCTGACAGGATAGACAACCTCATCTTCTTGGGCTTGATTTTACTCATCTAGGTGGATGACCCAGAGCCACCTGGTTCAATTAGTAAGGTAACCCTCGTCGCCATTTTTTGAGCAGATACCAGATTCTAACATCCTGAAATTCTAAGAGGTTGTACATGCACTTCTCAGAAGACTGAAACACCAAATCAAATAGAACTATTTCAGGTGGAGAATTTAAAGAGATGTATTAAGGTATAAAATCCAGACTCTTATTGGCAGTCTCTGGTTTGTCAACAAATTGTGTTATAAATGTTTGTAATTCAAAATTAAGAGTGTGGAAGCAACTGGAAGCAAGAGTGTGAATGGAGGTGAGTTCAGTTCAGTAAAAATAGATGTGTGTGTCAATCCCTAGGCCAGACCCCAAGGGTACCAGCTCTTGTTCCTTGAGAGGCTACGAGTTCGCAGTGGGAGATCTCATAGGTCAAAGCACAAAAGCCTACTCAACTCATATATGGTTCTAGATATCTCTGACCATTGTTTCCGACACCTGGTTTGTTACTTAGGAAAAAGCACATTCTTAATTAGGACTTAGGATATCAGAACCACATCTCTCTCCCACACTTGCAGCATCTTCTAGGTACTTCCAGAAAGTTTGCTTAATGGAAACCATTACCCAACATGTTTATTACTGTACAAGATAAAAAGGAGTAACCTTAGAATTATTTTCCAAATCATGATCAACAGTGTTAAAGAGGTGTCGCCCAAGGGTCCCATGGCAAAATAAGTTAGGGAAACAGAAAGTTATAGCAGGGGTGTTTGCTGGAGAACTACTTAAATGTCTCAGTATGTTATGTCTTCTATATCTTAAAAGGTGAAAAATGATAAGAAATAGTTTCTAAAATTCTCTGACTACAGGACCATTTTGTGCTCAGTATTCGTCTTGAAGTTAGGGTAGCACAACCACCCTGATCTTCCCAGGGTTGGGTGAGGTTCCTAGTATGCGTAATTTTAGGACTCAAACTCAGATGGTTCTGGGAAAACCAAGACAAGTTGGCCAACTTCCCTAAAAAGGCCCTAAGCGCAGCCTGGAAGCTGTTGCTCAAGATCAATAACGTTGGGGATTCTTGGAATCGAGAATTATTGTCTCCATGAAGAATTATTGTCTCCATGAAGGCAGAGAAAGGCTGCATTTGCTACTACATCCCTGCTACCCTATCTTCACTGCCAGTTTCTGTGTGTGGGCTGGTCTTTCATCAAGTGTCTCTAAATTGGAATAGGTTGCGGTGCCTCCACTTACCATGTCTTATAATACTGATGAGTCTACATGAGAAGGAAATCCGTATTTTTCCTCCAGATCAACTGAGTTGTAAAAAATCTTTGATCTACCCAAAGTTCAGAAAGAAGAATGCTAGAGTCAAGAAATCAATGTTAAATTAGAAGAATTCTGGGGCGCCTGGGTGGCTCAGTCAGTTGAGTGTCCGACTTCAACTCAGGTCGTGATCTCACGGTTTGTGAGTTCGAGCCCCGCGTCAGGCTCTGTGCTGACAGCTCGGAGCCTGGAGCCTGCTTCCGATTCTGTGTCTCCCTCTCTCTCTGCCCCTCCCCCCCGCTCATGCTCTGTCTCTGTCTCTCTCTCTCTGTCAAAAATAAACATTTAAAAAAAATTAGAAGAATTCTTTATTTCCCCAGTTAACTTCTATCTATCATAATGACTGAAGAATCTAGAAGACAGGGCCAAAGTAGGTAATAACTCTGTCTCAACCAGCTCATAATTGACCTCTACACCCCTCTTGGCCTCAGAAAGTGTCCCACTGTAAACTGGAGAGGGATTCCTTCCCACAGCAGTCCTTCCCACCCCCCTGTATGTGTCATGTCGTCATGTCTGGCATATCCCATTTGAATCCATTTGCACCAAGGACATCCCTAAATTGCTACTGCCATCCTCAAATAGGAGATTTTTAACACAGTGTGTAGATTTCATGAGCCACAGGCCCGCAGTTCTTTCACCTGGGCGCCTGGGTGCCCGCGTCTGTGAGTGTATGCGAGCACACACCATCTTGAGAGGAACTTGGGTTCTGTGCACTTTACATTCAGGACCCAGGACAAAGCCACTCAAAAGGTGGGTGTGCAGTCAGTGTCTTCTGAAGTGAGGACAGCTACATGCTTCATTCTTGGGCTTGCAGTAACGGATGACTTCACAGATGTTTACAGGATCTTGTAGCTAGCTCCCAAAAATAGATTCAAATGGGGAACCGTAGACAGATTACGCTGGATCAGTGTATCCTGTGCTTCCTGTCTGCCAGCCCATACAGAAGTCCTTTAGTGGCTCTGAGGGTCCTAGGAAGGCAGAGGAAACTCTTTGTGAAATATCTCCCCAAATGAGTCATTCTATCAGGAGCACTGACCTCCTGCTACTTCGCTTTTTCAAAAGTCTACCTCCTAAAGTCGCCTTATCTGGTTTCCAAAGCATTTACGTAGAAGATTCCATCCCCCTAGCAGATTCTTGTGCGGGTCTGCAACCAGCCTTGGTCAGAGCAAGGAGAGGCCCTTGGGCTGTGCTCCTGGGGCTTTCTCCCAAAGAGGGGAGGACTCGGTCTAAGGGACAGACTCAGAGGCAAACGTATCCTAGAGAAAGTACGAAGCACCATCATTCATGAGGTCACGACACAGAACCTGTTGGAAGCATTTCACCATCTGCTTGTTTTTATTTCCCTAAGCTGTGAGAAATGAAAAGGTAAGACAACAATGGGCACTCCATTAGTCGAAATAAGTAACATTTTACATATATTGACCGTAGGCTTTTGGCAAGTGATATTTTACATATATTGACCGTAGGCTTTCAGCAAGTGATATTTTACATATACTGACCATTGTCCCATTAGCCAAAAGGACATAAATACACACAGACTGGGAACAAGCTTCACTTTATTTCCACTTAAATGTGTAACGCAAACCATTCCCATTGCTGTCATTACAGTCATCTGACTCCCAGGAGGTGCTTCTAAAGCCATCCCTGGGCATCAGGTTTACGAATAAGTCATTAGTCATAACTCATGTGTCCCAAAAAATATGACAACTTAAAATAGGGTTTGGAAGAACGTTTACCTAAAGAATGAAAATGAGGAAAAAGCAGCATCTCACAGATGTGTTTACTAATCTGACGGTTTCTCTTTAATGGCATCATTGACTCGATCCCTAATTCACTGTAAGACTTTGCTTATTTCCCTTGCTAAAGGGGCAGCATGAAAGAGTGGTTTTTTTCAGCAGAATGCTTTGGGATATATATTCAAAGATAATACACAACACGTACCCACACAGTCATTGTAGTCTCCACAATAATGCAAAATAGATTTGCGTGGGTATTTCATGTGCTGCTTGTGAAACTGGCTTTTTTGGTTAGCATTTCAAAAACACATTTCAGCTCATATTTATATTCATATGGTTTTATGATGAGGAAATGAATACTGTCTATGTGGAAAGATTCTCTACACTGGCCAAAATAAATTGTTTTAACGTTCAAAAGAAAAGGGTGACATATTTTTCATTTTTGCCCCCAGGTTCGATGAAAATTAAAAGCAGACTTTACAAGCAGATACTATGAATTCATAACGGGGGCAACAGCATTCACAATGAAAAAAAACCCCTTGGGAAGCTCTTTGCACTTTCAAACAATGGTTTTGGGTGGAATTCATTTTTCTGCACATCAAATGTTTAAGAACAGCTGTTTTTTGTTTTGGGGTTTGTTTTTTTTTCCTGAAAGACTCTTGTTCTCCCCAAATTTCCTGGCATTCGTAGTGGCCTTTGCCCATGCCAATAAGGAAATGCACCACTCATTTCTCAATGTGTTCATTTACTAAAAATTTCATAAATTTCGTGTCTGTCATTACTGCTACCTGATGATACAATGCTAAACCCTCATATCCTGGAGTAAGGAACAATACCCTAAAATACCTCTTTTTATGATTCTCCAGTAGAGCACTTAACAGGGTTGGGATAATTTCTCTTTAAGTGAATGAGAGACAATTTCCTTTTCTGTTAAACTGCTTAACCGTCGCCTCGGTAACATGTTTAGACAGGTAAAAGGTGAGGCCCTATGTTCTAGAATGTCATCCTTCTTTCTTATGGCTGTTCGTCTTTCTCTGCATTTAAGCCTATAGGTTAAAAGCCTTGAATAAACCTGTCACAAGATCTTTTCAAGGCTTTGAATTTCAAGAGTTTGCTTTGGTGGCTCCTTGCTTTGGGCTCTTAAAAATCTAAGCCTTTTTATAACCAGATGTGGTTCTTAAGAGTAACACGCTAAAAACGAGAACAAAACCTGGCCCCAGCCGGGAGGTTTGGAAAGTCATGTTAAGAGGTCAAAGGCTTCAAGTTCAAATTACAAAACAAGATAATTTACATACACTTACTGCACTGAAAAGTGTTTCATATAATGCGGCGAATTAAAGAGAAGGAAATTAGAGATGGTTGTCCGTTATCAGTTAAGTTTCTGCTGCACAACCAGTTATCTCAAAATGTGGTGTCGTCACATCTCAATTCTTTTTTTAGCTAACTATTGTGTGAGTCAGTAATCTGGATTGGGCTCAGCTGGGCGATCCTCCTGTGTTCTCTGTTCTGGTCACTGTATCTGTGATCAGTTGCTGGCTGTGTGGTCAGTTGGCGGGCCCTCTGGCAGCTGGCTCATGCTTCTTGGCCTCACTCATGTATCTCACAGTTGGCTAGGTGTGGACTGAGGCACTCTGGTTGTTTTCCACATGGCATTTCACCTTGCTGGTGGCTAGCCCAGTCTGGCAGAGAGAGAGAGAGAGCACGTGCGCGCACAAAAGCTGTAAGGCCTCCTGGGGCTTAGGCTAACTGACACAGATCATTTCCCCTGCGTTCTATCGATCAATGAAAGTCCCAATCCAGCCCAGATTCAAGGAATGGAGGAAAAAAACTCCGTATCTTAATAGAAGGATCTTCACTGTCACATTGCGAGGGCACGGATGTAGAGAGGGACAGAATGTGTGGCCATTTTTATCATCTATCACAGTATCAGATTGCTTGTTTGAGCCTAAGAAGAAGCAGCAGGACGTAGAATGTTGAGGGGGCTATGGTTGGAACCATTAAACTGCACTTGACTTTAGGCAAGATAGGGAACCCATTCTTGCTTTCATTTCTCTTTCTTTTTTTTCTTTTTTAAATTTACATCCAAGTTAGTTGGCATATAGTGCAACAATGATTTCAGGAGTAGATTCCTTAATGCCCCGGACCCATTTAGCCCACCCCCCCTCTCACAACCCCTCCAGTAGCCCTCTGTTTGTTCTCCATATTTAAGAGTCTCTTCTGTTTTGTCCCCCTCCCTGGTTTTATATTATTTTTGCTTTCCTTCCCTTGTGTTCATCTGTTTTGTCTCTTAAAGTCCTCATAGGAGTGAAGTCATATGATATTTGTCTTTCTCTGACTGACTAATTTCACTTAGCATAATACCCTCTAGTTCCATCCACATAGTTGCAAATGGCAAGATTTCATTCTTTCTGATTGCCAAGTAATACTCCATTGAATATATATACCACACCTTCTTTATCCATTCATCCATCGATGGACATTTGGGCTCTTTCCGTACTTTGGCTACTGTTGATAGTGCTGCTATAAACATGGCGGTGCATGTGCCCCTTCGAAACAGCACACCTGTATCCCTTGGATAAGTATCTAGTAGTGCAATTGCTGGGTCATAGGGTAGTTCTATTTTTAGTTTTCTGAGGAACTTCCATCCTGTTTTCCAGAGTGGCTGCACCAGCTTGCATTCCCACCAACAATGCAAAAGAGATCCTCTTTCTCCGCATCCTCACCAACATCTGTTGTTGCCTGAGTTGCTAATGGTAGCCATTCTGACAGGTGTGAGGTGGCATCCCATTGTGGTTTTGATTTGTTGGGTGATGTTGAGCTTTTTTTCATGTGTCATTTGGCCATCTGGATGTCTTCTTTGGAGAAGTGTGTATTCACGTCTTTTGCCCATTTCTTCACTGGATTATTTGGTTTTTTGGGTGTTGAGTTTGATAAGTGCTTTATAGATTCTGAATACTAGCCCTTTATCTGCTGTGTCATTTGCAAATATCTTCTCCCATTTCATCGGTTGCCTTTTAGTTTTGCTGATTGTTTCCTTCGCTGTGCAGAAGGTTTTTATTTTGATGAGGTCCCAGTAGTTCATTTTTGCTTTTGTTTCCCTTGCCTCTGGAGACATGTTGAATAAGAAGTTGCTGTGGGCAAGATCAAAGATGTTTTTGCCTGCTTTCTCCTTGAGGATTTTGATGGCTTCTTGTCTTACATTGAGGTCTTTCATCCATTTTGAGTTTCTTTTTGTGTCTGGTGTAAGAAAGCGGTCCAGGTTCATTCTTTTGCATGTCGCTGTCCAGCTTTCCCAGCACCACTTGCCGAAGAGACAGTTGTTATTCCATTGGATATTCTTTCCTGCTTTGTCAAAGATGAGTCGGCCATACGTTTGTGGGTCCATTTCTGGGTTCTTTATTCTGTTGCATTGATCTGAGTGTCTGCTCCTGTGCCAGTACCATACTGGTTTTTTTTGTTTTTGTTTTTTTTTTGTTTTTTTTTTTAACGTTTATTTTATTTTTGAGACAGAGAGAGACAGAGCATGAATGGGGGAGGGTCAGAGAGAGAGGGAGACACAGAATCTGAAACAGGCTCCAGGCTCTGAGCTGTCAGCACAGAGCCCGACGCGGGGCTCGAACTCACGGACCGCAAGATCATGACCTGAGCCGAAGTCGGCCGTTTAACCGACTGAGCCACCCAGGCGCCCCAGTACCATACTGTTTTGATGATGACTGCTTTGTCATACAGCTTGAAGTCCATACATTTCCTTCTCTAAGTAGAAGCAGTCCTGCTGGTAGCTTTCATTCATGGCTCCTGCACAAATAAACTTCTAAAGGATCCAACTCTATACAACCGAGCAGGCAGAGCCTTTGTGTGTGTGGAAAGTGGTGCCTCAACTTTGGTTTAACACAGCAAAGCCTTTTCCTGGATGGAGGACTGAAAGAATGAGGAGCTTGGGGTGACTGCAAGGCTTTAGCCTGGGTCCCTGGAAGGCTGACATTGTCATTGACTGAGACGGGAAGGATTGTGGGTAAATCAGCGTGTTTTTTGTTTTTTTGTTTTTTGTTTTTTTAGTTTATTTATTTATTTAAAGAAAGAGAGAGAGAGAGCACAAGCAGGGTAAGGGGAGAGAGACAGGGGATGGAGAGAATCCCAGGTAGGCTCTACACTGTCAGCACAGAGCCTGGAGGCAGGGCCTGAATTTATGAACCATTAGTTCATGACCTGAGCTGAAACCAAGAGTTGGATGGTTAACCGACTGAGCCACCCAGGTGCCCAGTAAAGCAGGTTTGAGGTGAGTCTAGAAAGTCAGTTTTAAACTCCTTACATTTGAAATCTCAATTAAACACTCATGTGGAAATGCCAAGTAGGCAACTGAACACATGGGTCTGGAGTTGGGGACAGCATTATAGGCTGAAGGTTTAAATCTGGGAACCATCAACCTTTAGAAGGTACTAAATCATGAGGCTAGATGATGCCACAAGAGAGTGATACGGGTAGAGATGAGAGCTTTCAAGGACGCAACTGAGTGGGTCCAATCTAACAAGTCAGGGAGAAAAGAGGAAACCAGCAATGAAGGCTGGGTAGGGAGGAAAGTGAGAAGAAAGTCACCATCCTGGAAGCCAAAGAAGAAAGCCACAGAAAAGGAGAGGCCCCTATATAAAATGCCACTGATAGGTGAGCCACATGAGAACCGAGTATTAACTGGGGTCTAGGAGTGCAGAGGTGCTTGGAGAAGTCTTGGCGGACAACATGGAGTCTTGGTGGAACGAGGACTTGACTAGCAAATTTTCTAGAATGGAGGGAGGAGAGAGATTGGAGATAGCAAGAGTGGACAGCCATCATAAGGACTTTTGCTGGAAAAGAAAATGGAAATGGGGTGACAGTTTGTAGGGTGCAGGTGTAGAGTCTAAATATGATGTAGAAACCAGCTGATGGAAAACTTGACGAGTAGAAGAAAAAAGAAAGCACCCCTGAAGCATATCCATGACCGCTGAGAGAAGGTGGGTTCTTGTGCCCAAGGGGAGGTGCTGGCATTTGATAGGGACACAATCGACTGAGCCACCCAGGTGCCCCAGAACTTCATTCCTTTTTACGATTGAAGGATATCTCACTGAATGAATATGCCACACTCTGTTCCCATTCGTTCCGTTCATTCATGGGCAAAGCTATTTCCACTTTTTGGCTACTGTAAATAGCACGGCTGTGAACATTCGTGTACAGGCGTTTGTTTGAGTGCCTGTTTTCAATGGTTTGGAGTACACACCCGAGAGCAGGCTTGCTAGGTCACGTGCCTGCAGTTCTGACAGCACAAAACAAGACTTTAGAGAATTCGATTTTCTGCTACTTCCCTCGACGACCATCTCCTAAAGTCAAGGACCAGGTTTCACGGCTCTTTGAGTGCTTGGCTTTCAGGAGCAGGAGAACAGAAGGTACAAACTATTAGTGTTGCTCTCTCCTCAGTGTTTTTTTTCAATCATTTAAAACATGGAAAAGCCCCTAGGTGGCACAAAACAAAGGAGCACCAGCTCAGCTCTCAGGCGGTGTGAGACCGGCCTCTTACCTACGCCGTCCAGCACTGCCCTGTCCTGTCCTTGAGAGTGTTATAATGTTAGAACAAACTTCGGTTTCATTTCCATGAAAGGGATGAACATGTACATGTTTATAGAAAATATACCTGCCGGGGGGTCTGGGAGTCTCAGTCGGTTAAGCATCCGACTTCGGCTCAGGTCATGATCTCGCAGTTTGTGAGTTCGAGCCCCGCGTCGGGCTCTGTGCTGACAGCTCAGACCTTGGAGCCTGCTTCGGATTCTGTGTCTCCCTCTCTCTCTCTGCCCCCCACCCCGGCCCCCCACTCATACTCTGTATATCTCTCTCTCAAAAGTAAATAAACATTTTTGAAAAAAAATTTTACAAGAAAGAAAATAAACCTGGAAATGCTTCCCAGGAATGCTGGCATCTGGATCATAAAGGGTAAATGCATATGACAATAGATGATCACAGAAGCTGTTAGGACATCCCTTGACTCGAAGGCCTAGAAATAGAAATAATAGGAGAGGAAAAACATACATGCAACTCAGAGAGCTTCATGAATGAAGGGAAGAAACCAGCGACCCCGAGTGGAGAGGTAGGGCTGAGTCCCAGGGGGACAGAACAGAGGGAGGAAGAAGTCTGTTAGACATGAAAATCCGGGGGCAGTTTTGACAGGCAGGCCAGGCCTACAGGGGAGCCAGAGGAACAGCGGCCAGGACAAAATGGCTCCAGGAGAGACAGACTTGCTGAACGTCCCAGACACCGGGGAGCGGATACCAGACAGTTGAGCTGAAAATAAGAGAACGGTATGACTTTTTTCTCTAGCTTTTACAGTCTTGGCCCTGAGTGAGATCCAGAAGAATAACACACCCATTGGCCCGAAAGAGATTTCAGAAAGGAGCGTCTTAATAACATACTTTTGTTTTTGTTTTCTGCAAACCTCCTGATGCCAACTCCCAGCCTCTCCTGGCAGTTCCCTGAAACAACAGTCTGGTCGCCAAGACTTTCGAGAACTTGCTGTGGACGTGAAATCCCTCCTCTTTAATTTAAGGCCACGCCCGCTCATTTGGTCCTCCACAAAACTGCTTGAAAACTGACACACATTCCCCACATGAAGATCTTTCATTTGTCTGAAGATGGTCATCAAGCCCCCTTCTGCCTGCTGTCCTCTGGACCACATAACCCCAAGCCCTGTGACCCTTTCCCATGGAACTAATTGTCATCCTTGACAACACTTTTGTGACTTTAGTTTCTTCACATCATTTTTTTTAACAGCGCAAACAAACAAATACCCCCCACCACCGCCACCAAATGTGTTTTCTAGACAAGTGTGGACTACAGAGGAACACTTAAAGGAAGAATACGCAAGGGAGAAGGATTCCCTAAACCATTCTTGTTTTATTTCTGGCATCTTAGTGTCATGCTGGCTTTTTCCCACAAGACGACTCCACTTCTGAAAAATATTCATTTAGTAAACTGAGTCCACTCCACCCAGGTCATTTTGCCACTAACCTTGCAATCATCCCAACAAGAACAACCAAAATGGCGGCATCTAACCTTGTTGCCTTGTTCTAGAGCTCACAGCAGCCCTAAGTGGTAGGTCTGTCATTATCCACGCTTGACAGCAAAGGACACGGACTGGGAGAGGTTCAGGAACTTGCCTGAGATGATCCCGTTCATGCGTGGTGAAGTCTGCCCTGTAATACAGCAGCTGGATCCCGGGGGTTCCCATCTTGAGATATATCCAATGCTGTTTTCCCTTCTTAGTATCTATCTGTGGATCATAATTGATGCTAGGCTTTTTCATACCTATTTACTCAATTCATATTCTTTAGTAAATTGTTCCTTCGACAACTCTTTTCCGATTCATCAAGGTCATCTTCAAGTTTACACTTGCTGTCAGTCTCGAGAACCGGCAATTCCCTCTAACTCAGTAACAGCTGAGTGTGTTTGCATTATCTTCTTTCCTAATACGGAAGCTTAAGAGTTGAACTGTTAGACTATAGGTAGTAAAAGCCATGAGAGCCAACATCGTGTTTCAGGCACTGTTGTAGGCATGTCGCATACCTTCACCGAAGACCTAAAAGGTGGACGCCATTGTTCCTTCCAGTGTTACAAACTGAGGCACAGAAAGGCTACGTGACTTGCCCATGGTCACTCAGCTAAAAGTTTGCCTACATCTTTACAAGTAGCCTTAGATTTAAAAAATACTCTACAGGGGCGCCTGGGTGGCTCAGTCGGTTGAGCGGCCGACTTCGGCTCAGGTCACGATCTTGCGGTCCGTGAGTTCGGGCCCCGCGTCGGGCTCTGTGCTGACAGCTCAGAGCCTGGAGCCTGTTTCCGATTCTGTGTCTCCCTCTCTCTGACCCTCCCCCATTCATGCTCTGTCTCTCTCTGTCTCAAAAATAAATAAACGTTAAAAAAAATTTAAAACATAAAATAAAATAAAATAAAATAAAATAAAATAAAATAAAATAAAATAAAAATAAAAAATACTCTACAGGGGCGCCTGGGTGGCTCAGTCGATTGAGCATCTGACTTCGGCTCAGGTCATCATCTCATGGTTCATGAGTTGGAGCCCCATGTCTCTGTGCTGACAGCTCAGAGCCTGGAACTTTCTTTGAATTCTGTGTCTCCCTCTCTGTCTTTCTGCCCCTTCCCCCCTTGCACTCTCAATCTCTCTCAAAACTAAATAAAGAAGCATTTAAAAAAATACTCTCCATATATCTTGCTGCCAATTCACTTTTAAACAATCTTTTTCTAACCAGGAGTTTTAGGGCAAAAAAAAAAATTGGATCTTTACTAGATGGTTTTTATCCATCTTTCTAATGGTAATTTAGGTTTCTAGCTTTTTGCTGTTAGAAAAACAAGTTTCTCTAAAACACTGTTTATTTTTCATTGTGAGAGAGTGATGAGGGCTATGTACAATATGGTGCCATTTGCATATCTTAACCTATGTCGAACAATGTTTCACATTGTTTCAGGGGACATGTACCTGTGGTAAAGGAGGAAAACCAGCGAGTGCATCCCACAGGAAGCTTCAAGCACGTTTGTTATTTTTTCCTTAGGCTTGGTGATGGTAATATGCAGCCGATTTTTGCATTATTCTCCATGTCTTTCTGAACGTTTGAAATTTTCATAATTTTTAAAAAAGAAGAGAAGAAGGAAATTAAGTATGAACAAGTATAATACTTCATATACCTATAATAGGAAAGCTTGCTGATCAGGATGTCTGATTTCTCGACCTTGTGCTGCAACAGACCAGCAGTTGAAATTGAGCAAGCTGCTTGATCCGGGCCTCTTTCCTCAGCTACAGAAGCAAAGCATTTCGCTAGAACAGGAATTGACAAACGATGGCCACCTGTTTTTGTAAATAAAGCTTTATTGGAATATACCCACACCCATTTGTTTATATACAGTCTGTGGCTGCTTTGGTTCTACAATGGCAGAGTTGAACAGGTACAACAAAGACAGGATGGCCTGCAAAGTTAAAATATTCCCCGTCCGAGGCCTTACATTCGTAGACCTTCGCAGTAGAAAGTCAGCTTCCTTCCACACTAATATTTGAGCATCCCAGACTTTTACACCAATGGTGGATTGTGGACACCAGTCTTAGGCACAGCAAATCACTTTAAATAAGGATGGAAATACAGAGAAGATCGAAGAAACTTTAGGACCTTGAAGTCATACAGCAAAACGACCCACTACTGTTCTGGGAGCATACAGGCACAGATATCTTACCCTAAATGGGATGCAAGGTAAGTCCATAGGTTCCAAGCACAGACTGTAAGGGCTCTGACGTAGCATGAGTGATGAGATTACAATACAGTCCATAAATGGTTATGCTTTGTGGGTTTTACAGGGATGTTCTAGCATATCGGTACTTAATCTTTTCATAAAATTTCTCATGTGAATTGAAGACTCACTCCTCTATTCAAAGCAATTCAGCCACTAACAGAGCAATACAAAATGGTGGTCAAGATCAAGAATTCAAGAGTCAGATAGCAAGGACTAGAATTCTGGTATACGCCTTTCTTTTACACCTTGGCAATTTATGTAATCTCACTAAACCTCCGTGTCATCATCTGTGAAATGGGACCATGCTAGTATGTAGCTCATTGGGTTGCTGTGGCAGCTAAAATGATATAATTCATGGTACAGTATTTAGCATAATGCTGCATAACTGCTAGCCATTGTTAACTGGATATGCTTAGGACACAATACAAATTCTGCAATGGGTTTTAAGGCATAGCTTCTAGTATCTGCCTTCGGGACTAATGAAAGACATGGGGGGAAAGTGGAAGGCGGTTTCAACACATCTGTAGCAGGTGGAACATATGAAGCAAGGTCTCCTTGAGGTGGCCATATGGCAATAGCAACCAAGAGGCACAAAAGAAAACCATCTCGGTGCCACTCCATAAGGAAGCCCACCATTAGACTGTCCCTGACTGTTCCATCAAGAGAAACACAAGGACGCCTTCCTGCCTTCACATGTTTAACGCAAAGTCGTGACATTGACATATAGCCAATTAGTGAGTCGTTGGGATGAAAACAAGCATCAGCAGATGACATCACACAAAGTGTCTATTTTGGGTGAGTTACTTACCTGCCATAGACCTTCATTTCCTCACCGGATATCACTCTCCACCAAACATATCATACAAGCCGCATACGTACAATAACCCCCCCTTATCTGGGGGGACATATTCCAAGCCCCCCAGTGGGTGCCTGAAACCGTGGATAGTACCAAACCCTACCCGTGCTATGTTATTTCCTACGCATACAAACCTATGATAGAGTTTAACTCACAAATTAGGCACAGGAAGAGATTAACAACTATAATAATAAAGTCCAACAATTATAATAATACACTGTAATACAAGTTATGTAAATGAGGATTCTCTCTCTTTCTCGCAAAATATCTTCTAATGTATTCAGAATTCTTCTTGCAATAATGAGAAATGATAAAACACCTGCATGATGAGATGACTGAGGTGAATGATGTAGGCCCTGTCACATAGTCAGGCTACTATCGACCTTCTGAGGATCATCGGCTTCCAGACCAAGGTTGACCATGGGTAACCGAAACCAAGGAAAGCGAAATCACAAATAAGGGTGGGGGTGGGGTGGGGAGGACTGCTGGAGATTAGAGTCTTCTACTAGTCACATTAAAGAAAGTAAAAAGAGGTAGGTAAAATTAGTTTTAAAAACATACTTCAGTTAGCCCATTATAACCAAAGTAATATTTCAGCATGTAATTAATACAAAAATATACTAATGACATTTTTACATTCTTTTTTTTCCGCCAAATCTTCCAGCTTGGTGTGCATTTGACAGTTTCTACACATCTCACTTAAGAATACTGCACTCTCAGGGCACCTGGGTGGTTCAGTTGCTTGAGCGGCCAACTCTGGCTCAGATCATGATCTCATGGTTCATGAGTTCAAGGCCCACAATAGGCTTCTGGTTGCTGTCGGCACAGAGCCTGCTTCAGATCCTCTTTCCCCCTCTCTCCTTGCCCTTCTCCCATTCACGAGCTCTCTCAAAAATAAATAAAAATTAAAAAATAACATAAATGCATTAAGCACTATCAAAAATTGTGAAAACCAGCAAACAAACAAAAAGAATACTGCAGTCTCAATAGCCATGTGACCAGTGACTGCCATATTGGACCCTGTTGGTCTAGGACACACTCAGCTCTTAGAAAACCATTGATCCTGGGGTGCCTGGGTGGCTCAGTCAGTTAAGCATCTGATTTCGGCTCAGGTCATGATCTCCCAGTCTCTGAGTTGGAGCCCTGTGTCAGACTCTGTGCTGACAGCTCAGAGCCTGGAGCCTGCTTCCGATTCTGTGTCTCCCTGCCTCTGCCCCTCCCCTGTTCACTCTCTGTCTCTCTCTCAGTAAATAAATAAATAAATATCAAAAAAAATTTTTTTAAAGAAAACCATCAATCCTAAAACAGCACTTTAGCAATGGGAACAATGGCACGGATGAAATCTACATGCCGTCAGTCCGTGTATGAAGATTTAAACCACACCAGTAAATGATATTTTATCTTGGCATATAATAAAAGAGTGGGAATTCAAGCTTAGAGCCCAGAATGACATCTGTCAGAAGGCAGGTCCCATAAAAAGCCATCAAGAAAGGCTAATATCAGATCAATAAATGTAACTTTCAGGTGAAAAAATTGAGTTTGTTCTCCTTAAAGAAAGGGTTATTAGGTTTTCTTTCATTTCTTTCATAAGCATTTTGTAATTTAACAAGAACCAGAATTTTTAAACAAAAAACAAGAATGTTTATAGCAGCTCTATTCTTAACAACCAAAACCAGATATTCTGAAACAACCCAAATGTATTTCAGCGTGTGGATGGTTAAGCCACGCTATGGAATACAACTCAGCAACGAAAAAGAAGGATCACTTGAGACATGCAACGATTTGGATAGTTCTGAAGGGAAATGGGCTGAGTGAGAAAAGTCCATGTCTAGAAAACTGCGTACTGTATGGTTCCTCATACACATTTTCAAAAGAACAAAATAATGGAGATGGAGGACAGATTAGTGGTTGCCACGGGGTAGGGGTTGATGGAGAAGTTGGGTGTGAGTACAAAGGGTGGCATGAGAAAGTCTTGTGATAAGGGCACGCTTTGACATTTGGTCTGTGCTTGTGCCAACACGAATATACATAGGTGATAAAATCGCGTAGACCCTTATACACACGCGTGCGCACACACACACAATGAGTAATTGTAAAGCTGGTAAAAACTGAAGAAACCTCTCTGGGTTGTACCAATGCCAATGTCCTGATTTTGATGGTTACGTAAGATGCAACCATTGAAGGAGACCACGTGAAGAGTCCATGAGATCTCCCTCTCCATTTGTGGGGTTTTTTTTCCCACAACTTCCTATCCGTGATTACTTTTTTTTTTTTAAAGTACATCCAACAAAAGAGAAAGAAAGATCCTTAGGAAAAGAAAGCAGCAGCCGGTTGGCAACACCAGGCCCTACAAACAGCAGCTGCAGTAGAAAAATCCAAGAACCGGGTTCTCAGAAGCCCAGGGAAAAAGGAGAGGTGTGCCAACATCCCTTTCTTAAATCCAGAAATCGACACAAGGGAACACGGAGAGAAATCACTGGTTTTGTGCAAACCAAGCCAATTCTGATCCCAGACCCTTCTGTCTTCCAGCTACAGGCGTTTACTGCCTTCCAAATCCACAGAGTATGCTTTATGGCCTCGAAGAGCCAAGTTGTACACATCTCATCACATGATGATGTAGCATCTAATTTTGAAAACCCACAAGAAAGTCATGGCAGGCAGGGGCAGCTAAGAAACCCCTACAATGTGCTTGTTTTTCTGTTTTCATTAAAATTACAACGTACAATTAAATTGCTCCTTTTCAGACACTCTGTTCTTTCAGAATATGTGTTAAAACTATTCTTTTCCTAATGGTGGATAGAAACCGAATGGGAGGCTTAGAATGGGAGTAACTAAGCCTTCAAAAAAAAAAAAAAAATGAAAGAAAAGAAAAGGGAAAAAAAGAAAAGAAGAAGAAAACCAACGTAACCCCCAAAACTACACAAGTAACGCATTTTGCATTTTTTGATCTGTGCACTTTCTACCCACAAGAGGGCTTCCTTTATTCCCAGCAGTAAAAACCAGCAGAAGAGTCTTTAATTTGGACGTTACAAACATCTCACAAAGGAAAAAGAACTGAAAACCAAATGCCCCCTCTAAATACCAACACTTGAATGACGATACAGTTTTGTAAAATGTGGAATTTATTGCAGGACTTCTGTGATATATACTTCAAAGCTCAGTTTCCTATTTTTAAATTTGGCATTCTACCTGATGGAAACGAGCCAACCACTTATAAGGCATTTTCGTGATTTCATTTCCCAGTTGGTGAATGAAGTAGGGCCAAGTGCCGTCTTTATTTTTGTTAGTTTTATTGTTAACATATAGAGCTCAGCATGTTGCTTGGGCTTGCAGTCAATGGCTCCTTATTCATTATTTAAGATAATTCTGGCACGCTAGAAAATGAATTTCCCTAAGTATACCCCCCCACTCCCGCGCCAAACTCTACTTACAGATTTCCGTCCATTGGGTTGTACAGCAAATGTTTGGGAAGAAAGACTCTTATTCTTCTTGAGATGTAACCCAAGGTTTTAGAACAAAAGAGGTAGAGACCAGGTTTTGGAATATTGGAAGAGGGCCCTCTGGACAGGATGTAGACTTTGCAGCATATTCTTGTTTTCAGGATTTGCTCATTTGCCCTCAGCCCTGCCTAGGGCTGCCCTCACTGCATATTTGGTGCTCCTAAAATTTAGGTCCTATTCTTCTACTATTTGACCTTTGCTGACGGTTAGTAGAGCTAGAACACAGTACCCCATGAAGCCGGAAGTTGCTATTATTCATGGAGTCCTTGCCCCTTTTATAGAAATTTCCACATTCTATTAAAGTTTTGAAAAGCATATGCAAAAGAGAGCACTTTTTTTTTTTTTTTTTTTTTTTGGTAGTCCTCAGTCCCAAGGTTTTCTGGTGAACCAACCTGAAGGAAGTTTCCATCAAATTCTTTCATTTTTTAAACTAGAAGATACAGTCGAAACCCCAAATCAATGAATATTCTCCACTTACATCTTTTTGGAGAGGAACCTGGGATTAACTGTCCCTGCCCCCGTGTTCACTTCTTTATGAGAAACGTGCAGCACCTGGAACTTTCTCTGTCTCTGCTCTGCCTCCCAATTGCAAGAGAAAGGAAGGCATGAGGCGGAATGAGACAGAGGGTGGGGTGAGGCTTGCCTGGAGGTGCTGGTTTGTTTCCAACACTGTCCCCATCTTATCAGCTGTGAACTAAGGTGATCCCATGGGCTTCTGGGAAACATGACCACGCTTTGCTCTGGGGAAGCATGGTCAGATTAAAACATACAATTGCTGAAAATAAAACCTGGGCAGAGGACACCCAACCAGGATTCTTGAGCTCTAGGTCTGAAGTCCTCATCAGTCATCACATGGCTCTGGTACCTGACCTCTTTGCCATGTGGCTGCTCCGTGCTTTGTGAAATAAAGCCACCATATAAAATCTTGCCTGTATAATTTCTAAAGCTCATCTCAGTACTAACCTCAACCTAAGACTCAGTTTATGCTAAGCACAGCCCAACAATGACTGGACCTTCTGAGAAACAGAGTCCCGAAGCCAAATTCTCTTGCCATGTGATTAAAAGGAATAGTTTGCATGAAGACTGATCCGAGAACCTCGGCTAGAATTCACAGGGTGTGATTTTTTTTTTTTTAAGCATAAGCATATGACTAGCATAAATTTGCCAGGCGAGCCCCAGAAGGTACAAAGTTTGAGAGATGAGCCTCCAAAGAACGAACGTCTAGTGTTTGATATTTCCAAGGGAACGTTCGAGTTTCCCAACCGAGTCCAGTCCCGTATAAGTGAGAAAGGTTGGCGTTTAATTTTCGGCCTGGCCTGGCCTGGCTTTCGTGGGGATTCGATGAGCATGTTTGTTTTATGCGTTCCTGTGCGTAATTTCTCAGAGCCCTGTTGACTCTACCTCGAAAGAAAAAGCAGCAACCATTTAAGCACCGGCTGCAGGAATGCTGAACCCTGGATGAGCCACACTTGACGCATAAAATGAGATCACTGTGGGGCAGTGCTGGGATGTTGTGAGGTTGCTGTTGTTGGGGGCACGGGCCTCCCTGGCCTTGTCCTCTTGGTCAGGCCAGGCCCTGCATGCTGGGAAGCCAGGGTAGTGGGCATATCAATTAGTTTGTTCTGGACTGCTCGCTTTTCTTCTGCAAAATCTACAAGCAGCACGGGCCCATTGGGCCCTTCAAATAGCAGACTCTCAGCATTGGAATGTCCTCAAGGTCATCCGAGGGACCACATGACAGGCTGGTGCAGGACCTCAAAATTTTCCTGGAAGGTATTTAGATGGAGAAAGTACTTTGTATTTCCTCCAAGAGCTCTCGACTTGGCAAAAGAGATGGCCATTTTTGTTCTGAGGGGTTCTTAAACAGGCACGGGAAGGTGAAACGACCCGCCAAAGATGACAGAAAATCTGCTAGAAATTCAAGTGTTTTTACCTTTTCACGTAGTTTATTTAAAAAATAAAGGGATCTGGTTTCTGTGCAGTACACTGTGGTTCGTCATGTTTACGAGATTTATTTTCTTACTTGATCGAGAGTTTGCCGGGGATGGGGAAGAGGAGGCTTAGGGAATTTATAAAACTCTACTTGAACAGTTAGGGGTATTAATTCTCATGAAGAGAAATATTTATTTAAAGAGTCGATTCATTATATTATAACCTTGTGAATAAACAGACCAAGGGCCTGAGTATGGAGAGGAAGTACATGGAATTAGTAATGAAAAGAGGGGCCGACAGTTACTAAACGCCTAGTGTTGAGAGGCATTATTTCATTTGGCTCATCCAGCTAAATGCTGTATCTCTGTTTCATGGATGTGGAAACTGAGGCCTGGACACAGGAAGCAAACTACTTTGAGTTCGTACAGTTAATAACATGATAGATCAAGGATCAGAACCTAGGCTAGTTCAAGGAATGACTCTTTCTTACTTCATATTCTATCGTAGAAAGAAAATGGGGCTTAGACATTGGGGGCTGGGGGAAGGGGGGCTGGTCAGAGTTTTAAACCCAGTTCTGTGACTGGTTAATTGTATGGCCTTTGGACATGTCTCTTGATTGATCTGGGCCTGTTTCCTCGTAGATTAAGGTGCTTAAATTCAGGCAAGGTGCAGGTTTTTGGATAAACACATTTTTATTCTGCCCACTTTGGTGATGCAAACCAACCTACGATGTTTTAGCCGTTTCAGAGAACCTGTCCCTCCCCACCCTTCCACCACCCTCCACTCCTGTGTCTGCTGGAGGGAGAGGAGTCCATGGAGCCCTGGGATCTGGTCGGGAACAAATTAAGACCTAATGGGGAGCAAGTGTGCTTGGATAGAAATGGGCTTTATCATGCTTAATTCTTTCTTTCTTTCTTTCTTTCTTTCTTTCTTTCTTTCTTTCTTTCTTTCTCTCTTTTTGTAAAAATGTTTATTTGTTTATTTTGAGAGAGAGAGAGCACATGAGTATGGCAGAGGCAGAGAGAGAGAGAGAGAAAGAGAAAGAGAGAGAATCCCAAGCAGGCTCCATGCTGTCAGCACTGATCCTGATGTGGGGCTCGATCTCATAAACCGTGAGATCATGACCGGAGCTGAGATCAAGAGTCAGAGGCTTAACCGACTGAGCCGCTCAGGCGCCCTTTAATTCTTTTCTTTAAATGTTTATTTATTTTGAGAGAGAGAGAGAGAGAGTGTGTGTGTGTGTGTGTGTGTGTGTGCAAATGAGAGAGGGGCAGAGAGGGAGAGAGAGAGAAAATCCCAAGCAGGCTCTACACTCAGCACCAAGCTCAATTCGGGACTTGATCTCACAACCATGATATCATGACCTGAGCCAAACTCAAGAGTCAGACGCTTAACCAACTGAGCCACCCAGGTGCCCTTATCATACTGATCTTTAACATCGTTCACTGATTAATTAATTGAGACATAATTTAAATACCATGACATGCGCACATTTTTATGGTTCAATGGAACTTGACAATGACATCCACACGTGTCACCCATCGCCCAATCAAGTTTAAAAAGCCTCCCAAGACCCCAGAAAGTTCTCTTTGTCCTCCTTCTAGTCAACTGTGCCCCTTCCTTACCCAGGAAGACAACCACTGCTCTGATTTCCATCACCACGGTTACATTGTCCTGTTCTTGAACTTCATGTATGTGGAATCGCATATGTGAAGCCATTTCCAATGCTACAGGCACATCTATGCCTCCAGGAGGTAAATGGCAAATTATTTTCCTAATGACTATGGATTCAGGGGTGCCAGGTCTATCAGGGGGGAGAGCGAAGGCCAAAGCGGGGTACCAATAATTGTTCCTTATTTCCAGGAAGCTGACAAATTTTTTGAAAACAGGATCTGGTTGTTTTTTCATAGGGTCTAACAAAACAACGCACCTATTATCTTCCCACTTCATACTTATTTAATGAAGGGATACTTTTACACCCTCTGCATTCATTCATTCATTTAGTCATACATTCATTCATTCAATAAAAAATTTATTAGTGTCCAACCGTACGTGCCTGAGACAATCCGGGGGTGGGATCAGCTACAAACGAGATGTATAGTGTGTGTCCACTGGAGCTTGCGTTCTAGCTGGGAGACAAGGAATAAATGCCCTGCAGTGCAACATAGAGGGTCCTTTGTGAAGGGTGTAGGTGCCATGAAGAAATGAACCAGGGTAATGGCGGGGAGTAGCTGCCTCACACAATACGGGGTTAGTAGGCACCTTCGAGTCATACTTGACCTCCTGCCAGTTGCAAAATGCAGGATTCACATTGCTCTACCGGCTTGCAGAATGAACTAGGATTTCATTACCCGTGCCTTTATTTATCCATCGCCGACTACGCACCAGGCACGGTCAACCCAGCTCTGGAAGGTCCTTGCTTTAAAAGGGTCTGTATTATTCTCTCCATTGTCATCGTATGCTGAAAAAACTGAATGCATCTAATCCATATTTTAATAAGTGTTCATGAGTCATGTCTCAGGCTGCTTTGAACGGGGGTCACTAGGCAGCTTTTAGCGAGGTGTAAAAACCCCGCTCTGCTGGGCAAAGGCGAAGACTTTCTTCTTTCCTCCAACATGTCAGACACCTCCAGGGTCTCTCGGTCAGTTTACTGTCAGAGGCTTAGCAAAATAAACTGTATGCTAGAGGACTTACTTCTGGGATTTTGAGAGTTCCTCGAAAACACAGCATAAAGTGTCTCAAGCTAATAAAATCAACACTCCACCCCCAATACTCTATCTCTCTCTCACTGTTTCTCTCTCTCTCTCTCTCTCTCTCTCTCTGAAGCTTAACCACTGTAGCAACTACTGGACAAAAGGTTTCAGATGTGTTCCACAGATGAATGAGTGTTTGATATCACGGGACAGGACAGAGCCAGAACAATTGAGTCCTCGTTGGCCAAAACTTTCCCACTAATGTGTATCAGAAATGTGCAGGCTCTGATTGCAGAAGAAGTAAACAGGACATAATGAGTTTTCAATAAATACTGCTGAGCCAGACTCCAAGTCTGTTTGCAGAGGCTTACGTGACACACAGAGCCAGGCAGGGGACTTAAGGACAGACAGGTACAGGGAGTTGAAGTTTGTGAATGGAAACAGGTGCACAAGGATGGGCTGTGACCACCATGCAAAGGGCAAGGAGGTGAGACTTTTCTTATGGGAAGGACCCAAGACCCCATAACGTCTTTGTGGGAAATACCCATTTTATTATCAGAAGAATCAGGGTGTTATGGGGAGAGAGAACTGGGGAGGTTTGAAACTCATTTTTTCTGTTTAGTTTTGTTTTTAAAAATAAAATAAAACATGGGGCGCCTGGGTGGCTCAGTCAGTTAGGTGTCTGCCTTTGATTCAGGAAATGATCTCATGGTCCGTGGGTTCAGGCCCCGCATCAGGCTCTGTGCTGACAGCTCGGAGCCTGGACCCTCCTTCAGATTCTGTGTCTCCCTCTCTCTGCCCCTCCCCTGCTCATGCTTTGTCTCTATCTCTCAAGAATAAATAAACATTAAAAAAATTTTAATTAAAAAATAAAATAAAATAAAATAAAATAAAATAAAATAAAATAAAACAGGGGTCGCTGGGCGGCTCAGTCAGTTAAGCATCTAACTTTGGCTCAGGTCATAATCTCGCAGTTCGTGGGTTTGGGCCTACGCTGACAGCTCAGAGCCTGCTTGGGATTCTCTTTCTCTCTCTGCCCCTCCCTCACTCGCGCTTTCTCTCTCTCTCTCAAAATAAATAAATAAACTTGAAAACAAAACAAAACAAAACAAAACAAAACAAGAAACCCGAAGTTGAGAATGGTAAAGAACCTAAAATCCCACACCCGGTCGGATCAGAATTTGACCCCAGGTCGTTTTCTAAGTCATTTTGTCCCTTCAACCAGAAGGTACAACCAAGTGGAACACATTTCGTGTCAAGACATGTTTTTAAGATGCTTGTGTTCTCATAGACTGAAGCTGGTTTGAAGAACTTCTTTCCAATTTTAGCCAGAAACAAATCAATTTTCATGTACGTTAGAACTTGTTTTCACTTAGACTGTTTTAAAAACGTGGAAGGCTGAGCAACTGAGGGAAAGAGAGAAAGGCTCTAGTCCCAGATGAAACTTGAAGACCCCTCCCCTAAAGCCTGGACAAGCGGCAGAACAGACTGACCTGGGAGCCCTTGGGCAGCCTTTCCGTTTCCTGAGTATTAACTCTCCACTAACGAGTTAATAAAGTAATCAACAAAGGGCTGACGCATTTGGAATACAGTCAAACATGTTTCCTTAACCCTTTGATGTCCTGGGTCATGTTCCCCAGAAGCAGGGCCTGAGACCAAGATACAGGTACTTGGGGTTTAGTGTGTGTGTGTGTGGGGGGGGGGGGGGGTCCTCTTTAGGAAAATGTGGAAGGGAATGTACGTATTCGTTTGCTAAAGCCGCTGTAACCAAATACCATAGCCAGGGGTGCTTAAACAACAGAAATTTATTTTCTCACAGTTCTGGAGGCAGGAGGCCTAAGATCAAGACGTTGGCAGGGTTGGGTTCTAGTGAGGCCTCTATGTTGCAGACAGCCTCCCTCTTGCCGCCCCTTCACGGGGTCGTTTCTCCATGTACGGGTTTCCCTGGGGTCTCTCTGTGTCCCAGTTTCCTCTTCTTCCTCTTCCTCTTCCAGTCAGATTGGATTAGGGCCCATTCTAACGGCCTCATTTAACTTAATTATCTCATCAAAGGCCCGAGCTCCAAATGGAGTCCCATTCTGAGGACTAGGGGTTAAGGCTTCAGTGGATAAAAATGAGAAGACAATTCAGTGCATTAGGGGAAGGGAGAGAAGAGGAACAAGAAAGAGGAAGGAGGGGAGACAGAAGTTGGTCTCTGGGAAAGCCTAGTCTCAGCCTGGCCCATGGGCTGAGGGGCCATTGGTACCATCCATCAAACCACGGAGTGGTCCCACCTTGAAGTGAGGGGTCTGGGTCTTTCTGTGACCATAGAAATGTGTCTGGTGGAGAGAAGGGGGAGGGCGTGGGAGGGGGCGGTCTTCAAGCCTCTGCCTTTGCATCTCCAGGCAAGACAACTCCTGGGAACCAAGAGCGCTTTTCTGGAGAGAGCCAAGCAGCTGTCAGGTTCTGTCCACTCGAGCACTCAGCAGCTGGGGGACGGCGTCCCCAGACTAAGAGGGGCCAGGCACGGCACCAACATCACCTTCAACATAGGTCTTCAAGGGGCCCTCTGTTTAGTATGGAGACTTACCAGTCTTCCATCTTCGTTGGCTCAAGCCCACCCTTCCAGATTCGACACGGGACATGGGGGTGCTGCAGGGCGAGGGAATGGGAAGGTCTGACCTGTTCCTTCCGTCAGCACACGGCACCGCAATGGACCCAGTTTCCCAGGCCTGACTCCTTGACTTCCGGTCAACTGCTAAACCGAACCGCTCCACTTCTCCCTTTGTTTTCAATCCATCTTCTCTCCATTCTTGCGGCCATTGCTCCGGATCAGGGCACCATTATTTCTCACCCCTATCGCTAAAGAGTTTCTTCTCAGGTCTCTCCGCCTCTACCTAAACCCTAACCGATTCTCCACAGCAGCCAAATACAAGCAATTCACTTCCCTGCTCAACCCTCTAATGATGCTCTCCCTGCACTAGAGAGAGTCCATCTTTAACGTGACTCCCACAGCCTTCCTTCCCTCTCGAGGCTGCTGCCTCCTGCCTCAAACCATCCCCCCCCCCCCTCTGTTCTCAACATCCCAACTACATTTCACTTCTTTTTGTCCGTGGACTTGAAACATCCTTTCCTGGCAGACTGTTTATCCTGAGTTCCGCTGACCCCTACCACCCCCCCCCCCCCACCTGGCCATCAGACACAGTGCATGCAACACGTCTTGCCTGGCCTCCTGATTGAGTGGGTTGCCTTTGCTACATGTGCCTTTGCTCTGGCACCAACCACACTTCATTGCCACGGCCGTGTAATGGTCCAACTCCCTTCCCAGATGACCAGCCCTCGGAAGGCAGGCTGGGAACCTATCTCGTTAGACCTCGTTCCCCCGACTTTGCTCTGCTACTTTCCGGTGCGTGAAATGGGGCCACCGTAACCTTCACGTGGGTCTGTTTTCTTATGGGCAAACTACGAATAATATACACAATGTTCTTCATAGTCTGGAGGATTAAACGATCGCCTGTGTGCATAGGGGCTGGTGCTTAGAGCAGCGTTTGGCGCGTAGTAAGCACGTGTTGGGTTGATTGATTATTTCCATTGCTAGTAGACTTGGGGGGCACAGCAGGGGTACCGGGATCTCGAGCACCCAGCAGAGTGCCCAGCACGTAAGATAAGGAAATCTGCAGGTGCTAGAAGGGGCCTGGCAGCCAGATGGGATTAACATCACCTTCATCGTTTCTCCTGATAGTTTCGCAGCCAGTGAAACCAGAGGCACGTGTGATCCCAGTTTCGGCCTTATCTCTGACTTCGCTGGCCTCCAAGGCAAATATTTAATGTTAGTTTATAGTTGACACTAACAGCTTACGTTAATATGAGATAAGAGCAACTCAACAAAACCCTTCTCATCAGAAGAGGTGATTAGGTTACAGCGAACCGTAACAGGGACACCTGAAGTTAATCATTTCGCAGCGTAAAAATGCAACATGGGAATTTTGGCTAATTCTCACGAAATCCTTGCTCACCCGGCTGTTTTGTCGAATAAAGTGCAGCCAGCAGGAGACTGGGCCATCTCACTGCGCCTTTTCCTGTGGCCCCAGGGAGTTCATCCGTCAGTCCATCCCGCTCCAGCCGCCCGTGACCATTCTTGCACATCGCGTCAACTCAGACCCACGCCGGTTTCTGCTTACTCACCAGACCGCTGGCTTCCGTGGAGGGGGCGGCTTCCCACAGAACCACCTCGACCTTCTTTGGGACTCCTCCCCCTTCCTCCTCCCCTCCACCCAGCCCACTCTGCTGCACAGAACTCACCGACATACCCTTGGCCAAGGTGCCAGCAGATGAGGGAAACGTCTTTCATGCAGAACGTGTCTGGGCCCATAAACCCCCAGCTAAAACATTTTAGAGTTGGATACCGAACCGTCTCCTTTCCATCAATGCCAAGGCAAGAGTAACCAGAACAAGAATGGCTTCTTCAAGGCAACTCTGTATGCTTCACATTTTCTCAGCAGTGTTTCTGTGTGTGTCATTTCTTTCTCCACCTTCCATCGCTCTCTTCTCTCCTCTGGTTTTGTTGTTTTTCTCGTTCTTGTTTTCTTTTTTCTTTCTTTCCTTCTTTTTCTTCCTTTTTTCCTTTTTTTTAATTTTTTTTTTAACATTTTATTTATTTTTGAGACAGAGAGAGACAGAACATGAATGGGGGAGGGGCAGAGAGAGAGAGGGAGACACAGAATCGGAAGCAGGCTCCAGGCTCCGAGCCATCAGCTCAGAGCCCAACACGGGGCTCGAACTCACGGACCGCGAGATCGTGACCTGAGCTGAAGTCGGACGCTTAACCGACTGAGCCACCCAGGCGCCCCTCTTTCTTTTTTTTAATAACATAGTCTGGTCTATCTGCTCGAGTTCCGATCTCATTTCCTGTCTCCTCACTAAGGTTTACGGTCTATTTGAACACCTAGCCAGAATTTGGTGGAAAGGCATAAAACGGGGGAAGGAAACAGACCCCGCTAGGTAAGAGCTGCCTACCCAGAGAATACTGTTCCGGAGAGTTCTGCCATTCATCCAACGCTCATGGACACAGGAACATGAGTCATCAATGAGACACTGTTGCCACCCGCCCTTCTCCCCCAAGCCTCCCTAAATAAAAAAAATTAAAAAAAAAAAAAAAAAAAAAAAAGAGGAAATGACCTCTGACTCTGGGATGTATGAACAAGAGTTCCACACATGGCACAAAGCATGAGAACTTCTGCCGCGGACTTCCGCCCTGGTTATAGGATGCTGGTCTCATGTTTGGATTTCAAACCTCGAATCTAAAGCAAATGTCACTTGAAGTATGATTTGTAGGGAGCAACATAAAGGCTGATTCAGGGGGAAAAACAAAGGCCAGATAGTACTCCTGTTACAGGACTTCTGCGATTTTAAAAATAATTATAATTTTTAAAGGGATATTTGGCCATGGAAAGAATGAAAATAACAAGAGCGGTAATTGCCTTTAAGATGCATAAAGCAATATTTTGGAAGAAAAAAGGTCAATCAGCCACATCGGTCAGTAAAGCCGAAACGAGGCATAGTTAAGCATGCTCAAAGAAAAGTTTGATTAAAAACTGCCCCCCCCCCAAGAAAAATCCCTCTCTAATTATGAGATAGGAAAGAAGATTCTTAGGCAACTCTGACAATGGAGGTTAGAAACTTGTTAACCCTTTAAGGGATCCTGGGTGGCTCAGTCGGTTAAGTGGCCGACTTGGGTTCAGGTCATGATTTTCCAGCTTGTGGGTTCAACCCTGGAGCCTGCTTCGGATTCTGTCTCTCTCTCTCTCTCTCTCTCTGCCCCTCCCCTGCTTGCACTCTGTCTCTCTCTCTCAAAACTAAGTCAACATTAAAATAAATAAATAAATAAATAAATAAACATTAAAAAAAATTTAAGAAAGAAACTTGTTATTTGATAATCATTCGCTGTGTTCCTCCCAGATCTTTCGGGGCCATGTGAGCGAATGTTCATGGTGTCACCAACCTTCTTCTTACTCCACTCTGATGTAGCCTGTCAAGGGAAAAGGATCTTGGAGTATTTCTTCTCCAAGCTGTGACCCCCAGGATGCCAAATGAGACATATTAAAAACTTCTTCAGCATCTCTAAAGTCATCCTGTGAAAAAACTACAATTTGAGGCAAATTGAAAATCAAAAGGACTAGCAAGGATTAGAGAGTTTAGTCAATAGCTATACAACCCCTCCATGGTTAAAAAACTACTTTTCTGTCTCCTTTTATCCCACCAGCAATGTAGGCGGAATTCATTTTCGATGGTTATTCGGCGCATGTTAGTATTCAGAAGAAACACTCTGACTCCCGTTTATTTTTCTGGTCTTCTCTGCTGAGGGGACTCCCTGGAAGGAGGGCGCCTCCAAAGCTCAGGGGACAATCTCGGCTTTGGCACCTGCCATTCTCACCGCCTCCCTCGCAGACTTTTCTGGAACCGGCAGCAAGTAAACTGGCATTTGCTCTGCTTGTGTCCTAAGGAAAATGAGAACCTGTTTCAGAGCACAAGAAGTAAATCCCCCCAAAACAAACCCTTTAAAAGGAAGAAGTGTGTGTGCCTCGGTTATAGGCCACGGACGGCGAAAAGGCATATCCATGCATGATCTGGCAGTTCACGGGGGTTTTGAAATTCTCACCAGGGAGGGCAGGCTCAGCAAACCAATTAACTAATTAAACCAATTAACCCAATGTGTAATTAACCTTGAGAACAGAGGTGTCAACAGAAGCACCACAAAGGAGTTACCCTCCTCCTGAAATTGCCCGGTGGTTTTAAGCCTTTTCGTTTTCTGTCTTAAAGGCATATCCACAGAGGAAAAACACCCTCTGACCATAGGATTAGCGGCCAAGCAGTATCGCCTACAGAGAGGATGGACTCAATGGCAGGGTTTCCCACCCCAGTCCATTATCTGTAAATAAATATACTGGAGTTTTGGAAGACACGATCCATGAAACACTGGCCAATTCATGGTCATTTCTTTTGAGGACACGCATGGCCATATTAAGAAGGTGGAAAGAGCTAGGAATTTTCAAAACAGATCCACACTGGGGAAACGGCCAGGCACCTGGTAATTCAAACAACTGAGTCTAGAACGGAAACCAAGAAAGGGAAAATCAAATGTCTGTACAGGCACGAGCTGTACCCAGAAGTCCCTGAGAAAGAGGAGCTTGTTATGACTGTACGAATACCTCGCTCCGTGCAGTTCTGACGCGCGGAAATTCATCGTTGCCAGAACAATAAATTAACACCTTGTCATAATTACCTTTAAGTTGCTCGCCTTATAAAATTCCGGCTTTCAAGTAGCTTCAGGATTGTTATTGAGAATTCGCTACGTGAAAGATACTGGGCTAAGCCTGTTCCTTTAGCTAGCTTACATTTAGGGGTGGTGCGCAATTCACTCAGAAAAGAAAATAACAAAAAATTACATGTTAAACGGCAAATAGATGATACGGACTCTCTGGTCAAATACCTCATGATAGAGTGAGGCAGACTAAGACTTCGACCACTACTTACAGCCCTTACCATTCCGCGCAACCAAAATCATGATGGAGAGGTTCACACAGTCAAATCATTACCAAGGGAAGTGAAAGCCACAGCATTAGGAAATGTGAAGCTTATCGGGAAAATAAATATGTATGTGAAATCTCATACTGGATTTTCCTGTTCCTCTTTCATAAAAGGCGCAGTTCTCGACGTTGACCTTGAGCAAGATCAAAGCTCACCTGTGCTAAGTCAGCACACATATTCTAATCCTTCAGTAAAAAGATACACTTGTGAACGGTAGCACTCAGCCAAGCTCACGGACTGTGCACATAATCAGGAATTTAAAGAGCGATTTAAAACTAGGCAAGGGTGTTTAAGGAGTCGTGTTTCATTCACTAGACCAAGGGTCCCGTTCCTGCCCCAAGTGCAGAGCAAGCATCTGGGATCATTTCAAGCAACCTGTCTGGGCCTGTGTTTCCTCATCTGAAAAAAAAAAAATGAAGGGGTTTTGGAACAGAAAATCTCTATGAACCCCCTCATGATTCAAATATATTAGGGTTTTTTCCCCCCACCAATAGAGAACGACACTCTCCAATGGCACACACTTCCGCTCCTGACTTTTTGGATCAACCAGAACACTGAAAGTTTGGTACGAAAAGACTTCTCAAGATAAAGAGATAGTGTTTCCTCAAGGATAATTGCCGGTCTTGTGGAAATTTTAGCCAGGGACCTTATCACATAAAGAAACCGCCCAGTTCCAGACCCGAGGCTGAGCCCAGGAAAGTCAAACCCAAAGCCCCATGGGAATTTAGAATTACACGGTTGTGGGTCTAGTTGAGAGTAAAGAATGTGAATTTGTTTTTCAGAGATTCTCCAAGACCATACGAGCTGGGGGACAGTGCTCTTTAAATATATAATGGAAGAAAACAAACTTCATCTCCACAAGGCTCTGTACTCCCAAGTGAGAGGCCCGTCCCCACACAGCATGCTCTTCTGTATCTCTTCCTTGCATCTGAAACCAGCCATTGTCTATAATAGCCTGAGCCCTGGGGATGGACGGTGGTAGTAGGAGGCTGAATTCCACTTCTAAGCAAGGGGCTTCAACACGAATAAAATGGATTCTATTCCATCCACCCCCAGGCAAATTAAGGATATTAGTACCGACAAGGCGTGAATTCGTTAATAACCGTACATTCGATAGACTTGATGCATTAAATGTAAGTTGCTCGAATGTTTTCTACATTCCGCTGGAAGAGCTCTGAGGCAGTCAAGAAAGAAATGAAAAGGGAACTGCAAGACAAATAGCACTTAGATGTGTAGAAGCATGGCTCAGGCTATCCATGCTGCTGTAACAAATGTCATTGGGTGGCTTATAAACAACAGAACATTGCTCACAATTATGGAGGCTGGGAAATCCAAGATGGAGTCGCTGACAGATTTAGTATCTGGTGAGAGCCTGTCTCCTGGTTCGGTGCATAGATGGCCTCGTTCCTGCTGTGTCCTCATATGGCAGAAATGGGAGAAAGAGCTGTCTGGGTCTCTTTTGTAAGGACGCTAATTTTATTCATAATTTATCCACCCTCGGGACCTGAGGGACTACCAAACACCCCACTTCCTATATTATGATTTCAGCATATGAATTTGGGGGAGAGGAGGGCATAAACACTAAGTTCACGTACAAACGTGCACATTTCAAATCCTATTTCTCAGGTGCCTGGGCGGCTCAGTCGGTTAAGCGTCGGACCTCGGCTCCAATCAGGATCTGCGGTTTGCAAGTTCGAGCCCCGCGTCGGGCTCTGTACTGACAGCTCAGGGCCTGGAGCCTGCTTCGGATTCTGTGTCCCCCTCTCTCTCTGCCCCTCCCCAACTCATGCCCTGTCTCTCAAAAATAAATAAATGTTTAAAAAAAAACTCTTTTAATGTTATTTCTGTTGGACTCATATTAATTCCCTAAACAATGACTTCTTGAACGGTCGCTGAGTGCCTGCTTAGGTCTGGAAATACGGATAGACTTGGGGATAAGTAAGTCAGCCACAGTTCATACGTTCAGGGTTGTTATAAACTACAATTGTATGAAGATATTTGACTAATTAATATAAGACTTCAGGGGTGCCTGAGTGGCTCAGTCAGATAAGTGTCCAACTCTTGGTGTTGGCTCAGGTCATGATCTCACCCAGTTCATGGGTTCAAGCCCCCCATGGGGCTCCATGCTGACAATTCACATGGTATTCTCTCTCTCTCCCCCTTTCTCTCTCTCTCTGCCCCTCTCTGTATATATATATATATATATGTATATATATATATATATATATATATATGGCTTCAGTATATAATGCCACAATAAACTTGACTTTATTATACTCTGTGAATTATTTGGGGAGTATGTTGTTTCTTTTAAACAATGAATGCCAGGAAACCCAGATGAATTTGGTAACATATTCAAGCATACTATAATGTACACAAGTTTTGACAACCATTTATAAGACAGATGGCAACCTATTTTTTAGGATCCTGAGCATTCAAGATGCCACAGCCTAGTAGGATCAATGTTGAATATTTACCATTAGAAAATGAAATGATGGTAATAGTTTTAAAGACATGACATAGTTCTAATTTGTTTGCATCTGACAGACCTAAAGAAATGTTAACAAGTTTGTTTATGAAGGACCCCAGATAATACTTTCTCCGAGAGAGGGAATATAGAAACAGAAACTAGAAAGGAAACGTTCAGAGCCTTCTGCAAGTAGGGAGTCTCTAGGCTGGAATCTCATCCCCCCCCAAACTGACCGGCCACACAAAAGAGGTCAAACTACTTCCTGGGGGCAGTCCAGAAGCTTGAGAAAATTCCCAGAATTTCTGAACATTAAAGCAGAGGCTTCCCAGAGGAGGCACGGCTGTCTCCCTGCCTGCCACCGTGACTTTACCTTCGGCTTTCCTCTTTGGCACCGCTTCCTTCCATGGGACTCAACTTTATCATACACTTACTTACGTGAGCTGAAATAAACATCTGACGTTGCAACGTAAAAAGTTGGAAGCTGGGATACCGTGAATCTCCCTCCCCACCTAAAACATGGCATGGAGCTAACAGCCCTGACACGTACCGACATCCTCACATGTGACCCCTCCTGTTATGCATTTTGGCCCGAACTGTGATCTACTCACCTCTCTCCCCCTCCACACGTACCCTGGAATGGATTTGTTAGAAATAACGGAGATTAGGAAAGTTCCCTTTAGCCTCTGCAGATTGACTTTAGGGATAAAACTAAAAGAGCGTGTTAGTAATTCATCATCTCCAAGCCAGGACAGGCTCAATGAGTGAAACATAAGATGGGATGGGACGGTTGCACTTTAGATTTTCGGACTAGATTAACTTTCTGAAAGCTAAGGCCTGTTTTCTCCTCAATGATATGCAGCCCTCTCCCTGGCAGTTGGTGCAATGTAGCTCAAGCTGCGTCTAGACTCGACCCCAAATGTCACAGAAACTTCCAGAGAAAGTCTGCAGACAGTGCCATTGTGTATTTGAATATTTGCTACAATACTGTTTTCGATGATAACACACACACACACACATACGCACACACTGTTAGAGCATCTCATAACTTAAGTTTTTTTTCTGAATAGAAATAAATTTCTGGAAATTTCTCTCAGAGGGGAATCTGTCTTCTGCACAAGATGCATCGCATATACTGACTGGTTAAGCAGTTTCCTTGAAAAGAACCCCTTTTATTCATAGGATTTGAGAACTAGCATAAGTGAAAACACTGGTAAACAAAGCTTGAAATAATTTTTCTTCCATATAATCTCTTTTAAATGGACCTTTTGATTTATGGATAGAGTAATCATAATGTAAACTCGGCTCAGGAGAGAACATATGTAAATGATTAGGGACTATCGGGGATGTCTTCACGGTCTATTAACTCTGATGTATGATATGCTCATGGTAGCTGCTAAACTGGGGGGATATTTCTGCTTCTGAGTCGCTATTTGCATCAACTCACCCCACTTCATCCGTGGAGCTTAGGCACCGAAACCGAAATGGAAAACACAGTGAAAAACTGATATTACAGCAACATGTCACCTTGCCCAAGGGAAGGGAATCTTGGGGGGCCACAGTTACTTCCCTAATTGTTAGGGAAATGCTGGCTTGCTTTCATTTCTCTTCCTCTGTAATTAAAAAAATAAAATCTACAACCATTCGGTCTTTACAGACCAAGGGAAGATTTTTGTAGCCAAAATGCAAACTTCCCGGAGCTTCTAAAGGCTCTCCCACGCTTAAGTCAATCAGCGTAAGTAGGTCTCTTCAAAAAAAAAAAAAAATAGTATGGCTTTGTGATAAGTTAATATGGTTATCTAGCACAGAATATGATTGTTTCTCCATTGAGAAGTAATTAAAAGCAAGTTTTTTCTAAAATGAATAAGCAAAAACTACGAACTTGTACCATTAAAGTATTGACTCTAAGTAAGGAAGATACACTGGAACTAATTTGAATTGCTGCAGCTTTTTAAGATGTTTAAAATTCTTTATACTTATCATTCCTATATCCTCTCATGTATGGCGTCACTGGTGCTAATTCAACTGAGACATAAAAGGTTTGTCCAAAGTGTAAGCTAAGCACAGAGAAGGAATGGTTTTCTTGTGGTATCTTTCTCTCTCTCTCTCTCTCTCTCTCTGTCTCTTTTTTTTTTTTTTTTTAACATCAAAGGGTGAGGCAAGGACTGGTTTTATTTTAAAAAATTTTGCAAAATATTTGAGGAAACACTTGTGAACAGGAAAAATCAACAATTGGGAAATTAAAACTATAAAAAAGGGGGAAGAGAAAGAATTCACAGTGACCTGGGTGGAAAAACCTTCTCGAAAGAGTTTCAACACTTCTAGTCTCCCATCAAGGAAAAATTCTGAGCGATTGACTGAAGTGTTGAAGTGTCCCCGAAGAGAAAATGTGATAAGAGAGTTCATCATAAATATCAGTAAACAGGTGTCAGTTCCTTGGTAACCAGCAGGGCAGGGGTTGGGGAGATTTATGTTTGGTGCTGAAATGGGAACTATATCCCATCGCATATGAAGCTTGCTTCGTCTGAACTTAGATTGGTGCTCTCCATTTGGAATTAAGTGGACAGAGACACGTCTGATAGTCTTTCAAAAATGAGATTCTCAACTACCCACCACTCACCCCTCCGTCCACTGCCTTCAGGTTTAGGGCAGAAGGGTGACTTTGCTAATTCCCCAATTCTCCATGGTGGTCCTTGGCTGTGAATTCGGAATGAGCTTACCCCCCACCCCCACCCCGCCCCGCCCCGTTTCTCATTCCCTTCCCCCGAAGGTTGTTTGCCAGCTTGTGTGGTTCACATGGGCTAGCACAGCACTCAGGTGCCATGGGTGGGGTTTATTCCACTCTCCCACTCTTGAAAGAGGCAAAGTAACTCAGTGCCCTCACCTCCTGTCCTTTCCATTGTCAGCGCGTCCCTAAGCCCCAACGTAGGGATGGATGGAATTGCATGCTCAGGATTAAAAAACAAGGAGACATCTTTCCATTTCTATCTCTTTCTTTCACCAGCCAGTTTATTAATAAGTTAACATCTACACGATATTTACCACTGGAATACCTAGCCATTCTATAGAGAAAAAGTCCCCATGTCACGAAAGTAATTTGACCTAGAATCAGGCGGTGAACACACAGGGCTTCTCCGCTAGGGAGTAGCAGACACAGCTTTCAGCCATGGTGAAAAGTTACCACCTTGTACAACTGTTCTAGGAAGAAACTCTCACTCTGAGATGTTGATGTGTGATTGTCGACACCAGACTCAGTGGCTTTTTACCCCAGATGAACTGTTTCACCAGCAACCATGGACTGTATTCACACTGGTAGTCACGTTGTTCTATTTGTCATAACCATTGTTTCCCTGGATAAATGTAAATTGCACACTAGGCACATTATTGAGCCTTCCATTTAAAGGAATACTCTGGCAAATCCTTTGGCAAAGAAATGACCTTTTTTTTTTTTTTGATAAACTCATGCCCAAGGCGCCTGCGTGGCTCAGTCAGTTAAGCATCCGGCTCTTGATTTCAGCTCATGGCTTAGGTCATGATCCCAGGGTCATGGGATCGAGCCCTGTGTCGGGCTCTATGCTGGACCCTGCTTGAGATTCTCTTTCTCTCCCTCTGCCCCTCTCCCCTGCTTGTGCTCTCTCTCTCTCTCTCTCTCTCTAAAAAGTAAAATTTAAAAAAATAAACGAAATAATAATAAAATAAAATGAAATAAAATTTAAAATCATGCCCTTCTCGTGTCTGTTTTGTAAGTCTGTTGTTTCAAGTTACTATGTTTACTGAAAGTAGGACTTGCGTATTGGTTACATGCATTTTCTCTCATCAGTCCAATGCCTCACTGCTCTTTATTTCCTGTGCTGAGAGTGAGTAGACCTCATGGTGATACAAAACGTATGCCAACAACTATTTTTTTTAACGTTTATTTTTATTTTTGAGGGCTGAGGGCAGAGAGAGAGAGAGAGAGAGAGAGGGGGAGGGAGAGAGAACCCAAAGCAGACTCCGTGCCGTCAGTGCAAAGCCCAACATGGGGCTCGATCGCACAAACCATGAGATCGTGACCTAAGCCAAAGTCAGCTGCTCAGCCGAGTGCGCCACCCAGGCGCCCCACGTATGCCAACGACTATTAAAGAGAAACCAGTTAAGAATAAATTCTGCCACCATTTAGGCAACTCCTCATGTAAGACATCGGCAAGTAACAATCAGAGACGATGTGTAATTGTTCCAAGGTAGAGATGATTAACTGGTGATCATCTGATTATCTGGCTTTGATTCCCAGTGCATACGAAAAGTCTCTAAACGTCGGATCACACCTCAAAACTATACATACGTGATAATAACAGCACCTCTCACATGGAGCTGTTAAGAAAACGTAGCAGACGATGAATACGGTACGTTTAGCACAGTACCTGGCACGTAGCGAACACTGAGTCAGTGCTGGCTAGCGTTACCAGCAGAAAGACCTAGGCATTTAAAAAAACAAAAAAAAAATTAGAAAATACTCCAAAATGGCTCCACCGGGGACACTGGGAGCCCCCATAACGTTTATCAGGGCAGCCCCAGCACCTTCCCTGTAAGGCCTTTCCCCCTTTGCCAGCTGCAGCAGAGAGTTGAGCGGAACGAGAAGTTTCTGGTAGCTTCGAACAAAAGCTGCCAGCGGTCGCGGGGCCTCCATTCCTCCCGTCCTCCTTGGCTTCCATCCACATTGTGCCAAGCAGAGCATCAACAGGATGTGGAGTCATCTTCCGTGGTCCCAGCTGGCTTTGATTGTGCTACGAAGATTTGGCTACTGCGGATGCTAGATTGAAAGCGTGTCTCAACTTCACCTCTCCAATGCAATGTTGTTTATGTTTGCCCGGTTCTTCCCCCTCCCCTTGGGTCATTTAAAGATCATGCCAAATGCCTTGTTTCTTTTAGCTGGATAGAGTCTTCATGCGAGATGTTGGAGAACAGTTACTCTCAGGGACATTTTACAGATCTGGAAGACAGTTCTCATAGCTACACAGCCTTCGCCTTTCCAAAGTCTGGCTCCGCACAGAGTAAACGCGAGCTTTCTAAAATCTAAGCCAGATCATGCTACTCCTCTGTTCCAAACCACTCACTGCCTTTGTCTCAGAGTGAAAACCAAAGTGCTCAGATGGCGGACAAGTCCTTAGATGACACTACAGAATCTCCACATGCCCCACCCCGTCTTCCTTTACTCTCCCCCTTGCTTGTCTTTGAATAGCCCCAAACATGTTCTTTACCTCAGGGCCTTTGCACGCACTGTTGCCTCTGCCTGGAATGCTCCTTGCCCCCAATATCTGCTCAGCTCAGTTCCCTGCTTCCTTCTTTTCTCAACCCAAATGTTACCTTATCAGGCAGGTCTTCTACAACTCTATATAAAATAAAACTCTTCCTCTCACCCCTCTTTATTTTCTTACTCTGCATTCATCACTACCTTAGGTATTCTACATTTATTGATTTGAGAGGTGGGGCGGGCTCCTGCACTAAAATGTGAAGTCGATAAGACAACCATTTTGTCGGCCACCGTGTCACCAGCATGTAGACGCCTGAAAGCACCGAGTAGGTGTCCAAACAATGGTTATTGAATGTGGAAAGAACCACTTCGCAAGGGATTCCACAGCAAGTGACCAGCCTACTTCTTGTTCATAGCTTTCTGATATTTTTTCCTTCTGTACTTCCCGCGCATGACTCCAAGTTTCCTTTTTCATCAATATCCTGGGATATGCTCTATCATTCCCTGCTCCCCGACTCTTTTTTGTGATAATCTATATAACACTGTTGAACAAATTGTACGAACCCATCCTCTAGCTTCAAAAGTGTAAATCAAAATGTATCCCAGAGCTGAACTTAGAAGAAAACACTCTTTCAAGCCCAATTTAGCCCACTATCTTTGCCTCATAAGGCTTCAGACCGCCCCCCCCCCCATAACAATGGATGTATTGTTTGCACTTTTGATAATCCTGGTGCACCCAGGTAGCAGCCTTTCTTTGGATTTTGCCTCAGCATTTTGATAGTGTGCTAGAAAGATGAGGTGAAATGTGCTTCAAGCAAGGTGCATTAACTGTCCACATATGGCAAAGCCTGTCGGTATAACTCCCAAGAAGTTGGAGGTTTGAATTGAATTATATCATCTTTCCTTGTTCCTTCTTAAAAGCATTGACAGGGTGCCCGAGTGGCTCAGTCAGTTGAGCACCTGACTCTCGATTTCAGCTCAGGTCATGATCTCACTGTTGGTGAGTTCAAGCCCCACATTGAGGCTTTGCACTGGCTGTGTGGAGCCTGCTTGGGATTCTCTCTCTCTCTGCCTTTCCCCAACTTGTGCTCAGTGCTCTCTCTCTCTCTCTCTCTTTCTCTTTCAAAATAAAATAAATAAACATTTAAAAAAAAAAGGCATTGACAAGGCATAGGGTCTGTGGCCAATACAGAATTTAAATTGCTAGGGAAAAAAATGAGAGAACTGGAGGAAAGGTTGACAGGGTTCCATTGTTAAAGGAAGGAATGCTGACGGAGACAAACATTTGCCCTCACCTCAACTTTCGAGTAATAATAAAAAGAACCTTCTCAGGAAGAATGATAACAATGAGAACACAGAAATCTCAAAGAAATCAAACTAATAGAATTTTTATGGTCTTAATTCACAAACAAGCTAGAAAATTCTAGACGTAACACACACCAATTCTCTTCTACTCTTTCTATTAACAAGACTGCCTTATTCTGGGGCGCCTGGGTGGCTCAGTCGGTGGGGCATCCAACTCTTGATTTCAGCTCAGGTCATGATCCCAGGGTCATGGGATTGAGCCCCACACCTGGGTCCACGCTGACCATGGAGCTTCGTTGAGATTCTCTATCTCCCTCTGCCCCTCTCCGTGCTCGTGCGCGCTCTCTCTCTCTGTAAAATAAAAAGTAAAAAAAATAAATAAATAAATAAATAAATAAATAAAAGACCGCCTCCTTCTCCTAGAACTTCCCCTGCCTCGGGGAGGAGATAAAGAAGGGAGAAGACATGGGGCGCCTGGGTGGCTCAGTTGGTTAAGCGTCCGACTTCAGCTCAAGTCATGATCTCACAGTCCGTGAATTCGAGCCCCACGTCGGGCTCTGTGCTGACAGCTCAGAGCCTGGAGCCTGCTGCCGATTCTGTGTCTCCCTCCCTCTCTGCCCCTTCCCCGCTCATGCTCTCTCTCTGTCTCAAAAATAAATAAAAACATTTAAAAAAAAAATGTTAAAAAAAAAAAAAAAAGAAGGGAGAAGACACTAACTCCCTTCAGCCCCTCCAGGTGCTTGTTCACTGGGTTCCTGACTCCCCACCTGGCTTCCAACCTGACTCTATCCCCTACTAGGCTTGTGTCCTTGGTCAGCTTCTCTCTGCTTGATAGAAATCATAGTAATAGCGTCCGCTTCTAAGGAGCGGGGGGAGGATTTCAGGAGTTAGTAAATGCAAAGCACACAGAATGTTGATCGCACCCTGGGAGTGACCAATGGGTGGCAGCCCGTGGTCCCAGGAGCTGAGGGATTTCTTTGCTTCTTACTCCTAAGTTCAAGGTCAAGGATTTGGTATCCAAGTTGACTCTAAAGGGACCAAAGCATTCTCTCCTCCTAACTTCAGCTCCGCGGCCCTCACCCAGAGGCGGGGCCACCCGACCGCCGTCTGGACCACGGGTGGCTCTGCTCAAATGGCACGTCTCCTCTGGCACCAGCAATGCGTCGGGAGGTTGATGCCAGGCATCCAAGCAGCCCCAGAACGGACAGCCAGGCTGAGTGTCTGCAAAAGCCACAGTATGAGGCTAGACGATGTGTTTGTATAGGTTGCTAAACGTTACTCCACAGAGTCTTGCTTAAAACCCTACATCTGTAATATTGTACAACACGATGCACGCTGCCCTAGGGGATGAAAACACAAAGGGGTGGGGGGGAATGCCTTCTCGGGAGGAGAGGAAGAAACGGTGTGCGGTTCCGGTCACATCTTTACGGAAAGACCCCACGCACCACGGCAACCACGCAGCCCAGGAGAGAAGGGGAAGCGAGCTGTCTTGAGTACTGGGAGATGCCAAGGCACGTACGAGGAATGTTACGCAAGTTACTCGATCATCCCGACAACTGCGTGAATTAGCCATCGTTAGCTCCACTATAGCAATGAGGAATCTGACAATGTTCAAGGACATAAAGTAAATGTATGACAAAGCAACCCTGACTTTCTTAGCACCGCTGTCGCACTCACTATACAAACACCAGGTCCCCCTGGGAGGGTTAGTGCTACCTGGGTCTGCATGTGACGGTCAGAATTTTACCACGTTGAAGATATCCACATCCTAACCCGGAGAGTCTATGAATATGCTATATTACATGGCAAAGGGAAATCAAAATAAGGGACGTCAAACAAAGGGGGTCATAAACTGACTTGGAAATGAGGAGATTATCCTGGATGATTATCTGGATGGGTTCAGTGCAATCACAAATGTCTTTGTAAGTGAAGAGGGAGACAAAGGGCCAGAGTCAGAGAAAAAGATATGACGCGAGAAGCACAAATAGAGAGATCTGAAGATGTTCGACTGCTATCTTTGAAGATGGAGGAGGTGACCGCACATCCGCCTCTCGGAGGATGAAAAAAGGAAAGGGAACAGACTCTTCCCTGGAGTTACCCGAAGTAACAGTGCCCATCAACACCTTGATTTAGCTCAGTAAGACCCACGGTCAGACTCCCGTCTTCCAGAACTGTAAGATAGTAAATAGGTAAAACCAGGAACGATGAGGGGTTTCAGGACGATTCAGTGTATCCTTCCAAGTGGTGTTTGTAGGGATATTTATCAATGCCACGGACACAGGGGGAATCCAACTCAAGCAGATAGTTCCTTCAAGTTGTTTGACCATGATCACATTTCTAGACTTTGACGTGACAGCAATGGTAAAACAGATGAATAAAACTGCAGCTAAGACAAACAATGAGAGGAAGAAGGAGCCTGGAGAATCTTGAATTCAGAAAATAAGCTTCGTTGCATTCTCAGAGATAAATCCCGTGGGCAGACGGGAGACCCGCCCAGTGTGAAAGTAGCTTAGGAAATTGGATTTGGTCCATGTGTCCACAGAGAGAACATTCGCAGGTAGCAAGTATATCATATCCAGAAACGTTTTGCCCTAAACCTTCTTTACGGGCTCCCGAAACAAGTTGGTGCCTGAAGAATAAGGAAGGTGATGGGCATTACAAGTGCCTTCAGGGGAGTTTTCCTTCAGCCAAGAGAGAAGTGAGCAATACACATCATCTCAGAGAAGGGAAAAGCAAACCTGCTGAGCAGGAGAGTGTGCTGCATCTTGAACTGATACCTTGACCCTGTGCTGCCCAGTGCAGCAGCCAGTAGCCACATGCGGCTTTCCAAATGCAAATTTGAATTTATTACAAGCAAATGACCCTCAAAACTCAATTCCTCAGTCACACTTGCCACATTTCAAGTGCTCGATAGTCACATGAGGCTAGTGGCTACCCTCTGGGACAGAGGAGCTATGCATTTCCCTCACTGCAGACGGCTGCCCTAGATCTGTGCAGTTCCAATATGGCGGCCACTAGCCATAGGTGGCTCTTTACGTTTGTATCAATTAAAATTAGAAACTCTGGGGGCGCCCAGTTGGCTCAGTTGGCTGAGTGTCCAAGTCTTAATTTCGTTTTAGGTCATGATCCAGGGTCATGGGATAGAGCCCCACGTCAGGCTTCACACTGAGCGTGAAGACTGCTTAAGATTCTCTCTCTCCCTCAGGCTCTCTCCCCTGTTTGTGTGCTCTCTCTCTCTAAAATAAAATACAGTAGATAGATAGATAGATGATAGATAGATAGATAGATAGGTAGCAGACAGCACTTGTAGCCCACATCTGTGCACCAAATATCCTGACATACAATTCTGTGGAGGTCCAGACACAGGGACACAGAGAAGACAGACAGACAGACGTGTGCGCGCACACACACACAGAACTCTTGCTACGTGTGACAGATTGTTTCCACATTATAAGCACATACCTTTGCAAAGCCCACTGATTCTGTACCAACATCACGGCCCATGGCCATTGAGGTTGCACAAAGCATCCCACTCCAGAAGATGCTAATTGGGGAGCTGGATTAATAGGACCTAGGTGATACCTTTTGCTAAGCTGGTCTTCCTCTCCTCCCTGAAAAATCCTTCATTAGACTCACTTTTGGGGGGGTTTAAATGACCGAAATAGATAGACGGTTTCCAGACAGGTAAGAATGTTCTCCTGGAGAAGGCAAGAAGATCCTGGATTTTACTTCATTGGTTGTCACATTAACTCGGATTTATTAACCACATTTATATAGAACTTATTGTGGTTTGGGGAAGCACAGGGGTCAGCGTGGGGGGAGGTCAGTAACATACTTCCTATAAAACGCAGATCCTGTGGCAACAGAAGAAGGCCCCGGGTGGAATTCATAAAATCTCTAGGCCAGCAGCGTTAACTAGTCCAAACCCCCACCAGATGGATACGGGAATCCCCACATCATTCCCAAAATGTAGTTCTCTAGACTCTGCACGAACACTGCAAAAGATCCATTTTATTTTGTTAATTCAAACTGCCAGGGATCGGAACAGATCTGTCCCTTCAGTGTCTCCCCCTACATTTGTGTACGGGACACATACAGACGAAGACACATGCTTCTATGCTCAGTGTCTCTTAATCCCTAACCGCCAGCTGGAGCACAGACTCATCCTTTGGTTGGATTTATGCAGTTATGACAATTTTTCAGCCTCTCCCTCCCACGACTATAGGATAAACCTCCCCTCCGTATACTGCACGATTCTAGAGAATAGTTCAAGTTTCTCTCTGCTGCCACTTTTCAAAAGCTTGGGTTGTAAAAGTAAACATACGGAGCATTTCTATAGCGGCAATGACCGTAATTTGTATATTGGAAGCCAACTCTTGTCATTTGAGATAGCCTCAAGGGCCAAAACCCTGACAGAAGTAAAGCTGATGAGGGGAAATCCACAGCTCTAGTTCGGCCTTTTCTGAGCCCTAGAGTAGGATGTTTGCGTCTCCTCCCAAGTTTGGCAAACTTGTACAAGCTGGTGCAGAGCGCCTTTCCGACTACGTGGATGATGTGCATTTCAAACATACCCAGTGTTGAAAGCACGCTGGCTTTCCTTGGAAAAACAATGATGAAGAGACGGTGAACTAAAACGCCCTTGCTTTCAAAGGAAGCACATCATCCATAGTATCTCTATAATATTGAGTTTTTTCAACGAAGAAAATGCAAGAATTTGGGATGTATCGAAGCTGGTGTTAAATCACAATGAGACTTCATCTGAAACTCCAGAAATTTATAATTTTTTAAACTTCTAAATCGAGTAAGAGCATGGGCTCCCTGAGTGTTAACAGATAGACTAGGACCTAATATTTTTAAAGATTTATCCTTTAAATAAAGAGGCATTATGTATTTAGTGACAGCTACTTTCAAGAGAAATGAACAACCACCCATGGATCGTTCTGTTTCAAATGATTAACGGTTATGGAGACATTTGGGGACTGTTTTGATTGAGGTCCAGTGATTTTTCATGACAGTCGGCTTTTTATTTACGTGATTAGTCACAAACCGTTTTCATACTTTGAAGGTGGAAATGGAAAGACCAAGAATCTTAGTTAAAAGATTCAACACTACATTTCCTTGATTGGTTTTTGCATTTTGTTCTCCCTGATGGCTGGGGCAACACATTCCTCATTTTCCTAATTCTTTTCTAAGCTTCCTGCTCCTACTCTCCCTCATTCATTTGCCTCTCCCCTCTCCCTTCCCCTTCACTCTCCTCCCCCTCCTTGCTCTTAGCCCTCTCTCACAACTAAACACCCTGGTTATGGTCCCTGGCCTTATAAAAGTCGCTGATGTCCAATCCGTGAAAGAGCCATGTGTCAGTCCAGCTCAAGGACTCAGCCACTTCAAGAGACCACTAGTGAATCATATCCCCAGGTGCCGGCTGCAGGCTCTTCCAAGAGGGGCTCATGGGTGTTCCACCACCTGCCAAGAGCCAGAAGCGTTTGGTTCTCCACTCTGCTCTCAAATCTTAGCTCTGTCCTTCTAGGTGTTTCCATCAGAGTGATTTAAATGCAAATCGCTTACCTTCATTCTTCTGTGAAAAGAGGACAAAAACCAGTTTGAGATCCCAGAGGCACCCTCTGTCTTCTGATTCATTTCCATTTTTAAAACATTAGCCTGAAACATTAAACGTTTGATCCAAAAATTCAGGTATAGGGAGTCCAAGGAACTGGTCTCAGGAGGTCGGTTTTCAGGCCACATATTATGCTTACCCTAGAAAATATGAGATGTTGTGCTAATGAATTCACTCCGGGAGGAGATGCGAGGGCAAGAGAGAAGTTCTCCCTTGTAAGTCCCATTGGGACTTGGTCCCCAGCTCCTGCACTTTTCTGAGGCACAGGTCTTCTCATCATTTAATCATACCAAGGAGAGACCTCACAATGCACATCTGGAGAGTCTCACACCTGAATCCTCCAGACTGGTTGTTTGCTGTGTCTCCTGGACGATTGGGGGTTACAAAAAGTGTTAGCCTTGAAACCTTACATCTGCACAGTGCATGACAGTTTTCAAAGGGATCTCAAAGATGTGATCTTATTGGACTTTTACAAGGTCCCGTGGCTTGCCAGTGGCAGAGCAATACTACTTCTGAAATAAAACCTCAGCCCTGCAGACGAAGAGGGCACACATTTTCTGTATAAATTTATACAGACCTATTTATATTCTGTCTTATCGTGGAAAATTTATGGAGCCTCAAGAACAAAGAAAGAATTCCTCAGACATTTAGGCTGGAAAAACAAGTTCTTTCCAAGAGGAAAAAAAAAAAATCACTTTAACCTCAGACTTCTTCCCAATGGTCAATACCAGAAGCCAGTGGATGATATTTACAAAGTCACACGGGAGAGTGCGATTCTCGAATTTCATATCCAGCCAAACTGTCCTTGAAGTATAAAAGCGACGTACATCTTCAGACATGCGAGAACCTGGGAAATACAGCATCCGCGTGACATTTTCAACAAAGACCACTCAAATATCCCAGTACAACCAGTATTGCACTCCAACTGAATCTAAGAGTCAGACAGCTACTCACTGTGTGACCTTGGTCAAGTTATTTAACCTCTCTGTGACTCAGTTTTCTCATCTGTATGGGAGAGTGTCAACCTCAGAAAACTGTTACACGAATTAAATGAGATACTACAAGAAAAGTGTTTATCATAATGTTTGGCACTTCATAAGCACTAAATAAATACTATTTATCATCATCATCATCGTTAGCAAAAGGTAACAGTATAGGCTAAATTGAAGCAACAATGGGATTATATTTCACTTAAAAAAATTTTAAGTTTATTTATTTATTTTGAGACAGTAAGAGAGAGAGAGTGAGCAGGGGAGGGGCAGAGAGAGACGAAGAGAGAGAGAGAATCCCAAGCAGGCTCTGCACCATCAGCACGGAGACTAACGTGGGGCTTGAACTCATGAACCCTAAGACTATGACCTGAGCCAAAACCGAGTTGGGTGCCTAACCAACAAAACAGAATATAAATGCTATGAATCCTGTCAATGTATAAAAATACATAACCAACAAAAATGGAGGCTTGAGGGGCACCAGGGTGGCTCAGTCGGTTCAGTGTCCAACTTCACCTCAGGTCATGATCTCGCGGTTCATGGATTCGAGCCCCGTGTCAGGCTCTGTGCTGACGGCTCAGAGCCTGGAGCCTGCTTCGGATTCTGTCTCCCTCTCTCTCTGCCCCTCCCCTCATGCTCTGTCTCTCTCTCAAAAATAAATAAAACATTTAAAAATATTTAATTTTTTTTTTTTTACCTGGGAGGGTTAAGAGAAGAAAAAGAAGAGAGGAAGTGTACATTTACTAATTTCCTCATTGTTCGCAGCAGGAGGGAAAATAAATAAAATCATATGGGTTACAATAAAGTTTAATCACCTATAAGCTTATTTTTTAATCTTCTTTACAAAGTTCTTAAAGCACTAATTTCCAAAGTTTGGTAATTCAGTTAAAATCAGTATTTTTTTAATTTTATATTATTATTATTATTATTATTATTATTTTGAGAGAGAGAGAGAGAGGAATCCCAAGCAGACTCCACATTTGGCATGGAGCTGGACACAGGGCTCGATCCCGTGACCATGAGCTCATGACCCGAGCCAAAATCAAGAATTGGATGCTAAACCGAGTCACCCAGGCACCCCCCAAATTCAGTATTTTTTCTGTTAAATTCAAAAATTAAATTGTTTTTCACATTGAGCATTGAGCATATGATCCCCATTTTGTAAACAAATCTTGTATGGCATAGAGGTATTTGAAATGATATGATTTTATTCCAGACGGTAGCTTTTAGAGTTTTGAGAGTTTTTTTTTTTTTTTTTTACTTTCGTCTTTAGACTTTCTAATGGCTTGAATTTTTATCGTACACATCTATCACTTTAACAAAAACAGTAAACTTAATTTTAAATAACTAACATGCTTTCATTTTCATGCATGAAGTTTTTTACTTGAGGCCCAAAAAAGTATTCATTCAGCTATAAACACACGAAGTTCAATTCCACTGACTTCCAACAGGACAAGAGTTTGGCCGGGAAATAGTGCACTCGTTTTTTAAAAATATTTGTTTTTCTGCTGTCGTTGTAATTGAGAAATTACCTACCAACAAATCCAATCTTTTAGAACATAGAGAAAGCCCAAGCTGTCATGAAGAATGTGACATTTGCTTCGCTGTGATAATTGTTGCACTCTCATACTTGTTTGTTTGTTTGCGTAAAGTTTATTTATTCATTTTGAGAGAGAGAGAGAGAGAGCGTGCACGAGCAGAGGAGGGGCAGAGAGAGAGAGCGAGAGAGAGAATCTCAAGCAGGCTCTGTGAGGACAGCGCGGAGTCAGAGGCAGGGCTCGATCCCACGAACCGTGAGATCATGACCTGAGCTGAAATCAAGAGTTGGACGTTCAACCGACTGAGCCAACCAGGCGCCCCTTAAAAAAGGTTTTTAAAGAGAACTCCTAAGCAGCAAGCAGATAAAGAAGTTTCTTAAGCCCTTTGAGTATGGCAGCTGTGAGCTAGGACGGACAGGGTTTGCTCAGGTCCACGCTTCTCAAGCCTGGCTGCATTTAGGACTTACTCCAAGAGCTTGTTAACTACACTGACGCGATGCTGCAGTGTTCAGAGGGAGTATACTGATGTGTGTCATTTACTCTGAAATGTGGCACGAGATAAATAACTACGGGGCTAGACGTGTGAGAAGGCAGGGATAGAAAGATGTTAACCGTAGAAGCTAGGTGTGGAGTGTACATGTGTTCACCCTAAAATTCTTTTATTTATTTATTTATTGCATGTTTGGACCTTTCCATCACAAATGTTGGGGAAAAAAGAAATATTAGGAAACGTAGCATGCTTGCATGAAGAAGGGAAATGATGGACCGCAAAGTACAGCGGAAACCATTGAAGACTGAATTAGTAAATTAGATTCGGGAACTGTCCCCAGGGGGGAGAAACCAACAAACAACAAACAAACGGGAAAGAAGAGAGATTTAAAAAACATGAAATGATGAGATGCACGGGATGGTGGCAAGTATGAGGAATCCCAGAAAGATAGATAAATGAAAATCCCGAAAAAGATCTACGTGAAAAAATCAAGGAGATTTGAAAAACACGGATGAAAACACCACCCCCCGCGGACGCCGGTTTCGCTCTGCCCGCCTTCCCTCGTCAGTAAAATCGGAGGTGCTGAGGCACCGGACTGTTTCATGCTCCCTCTGTTTCTTCACTGCGACGTCCCGGGTGAGAGCTGCTAGCCGCAAAGAGGGAGGGAGGCTGGGACATCAACACGCTTTAGAAACCAACAGGTTTGGGGGCGCCTGGGTGACTCAGTTAAGGGTCCGACCCTCGATTTCGGCTCAGGTCAGGATTTGTGAGATCAAGTCCCAGGTCAGGCTCTGCACTGATGGCAAGGAGCTTGCTTCAGATTCTCTCTCGCTCGCTGCCCTTCCCTCGCTCATGTGTGTGCTCTCTCTCTCTCTCTCTCTCTCGCTCTCTCTCAAATAAACTTAAAAAACATAAAAAGCCTTTTTTTTTAAAACCTTAGACAAACGAGAGGTAATGTCTAAGTGCAACATAAAGTCGGTGCAAGCTGAGCGGATCAGTATGATGTGAAACCCCAGAAAAAAGACCGACAAAAACCGCGTCTTGCACGGGTTGCTTGGACGGGTAACAAATGGGAAAGGAAACGGTCGCGTTGGTTTAGCTCAGTGTGTCTCAAATGGCAGCTTTTCTCTGGATATGTTCCTGTGGGTAGCGGGAGAGAGTTTCTTTTGCTGGCACTGTGGGCTCAAAGGGACTCTTCCCACCGTGCTGCGCAGTCACCTCCCAAGACTGTCAGCTGTCACCTCTAGGCCCAGCCAAGCTGCCCCGTGGTCCTCACACTATATAAATCATAAGGCTTTCACGACAGCGGATACAACAATTTGAGGAACCCCCTTCCAAGTGGGGTAAATGGATGCCCCCAGTGGCTTGGGAAGAGCCCATTGATCTTGTGACATTGGCCCTAAAACAAAACATGAGTTTGGATGAGTTAACAGCATTGCTCTCATCAGGGATGTATCTAAACTTATCCTGCTGAGTACAATCGTCCAAGGACTTCACGCATACGCTTTGTTAATGGATTCTAAGTGTTTGGTCTTCTGATGGGCAAAAAAAGAACCCACACTCGTATGCTTACTGAATTCTGCCAACCTCAGGGTTCTGAGACGTCGCACGCCGCATCTGTGAGCAGCCCATGTGCTGTGTATCTGGCCCGAATTTTTCACATACGCGTAGGTTTATTATAAATCTTACAGTGCCATGAAACAGAAACATTAATAACATCAACTCACATCAGAATACGTGCTCTTAGGGGCACCTGGGTGGCTCAGTCGGTTGAGCGTCCGACTTAGGCTCAGGTCATGATCTCGGGGTCCGTGGGTTCGAGCCCCGCGTCGGGCTCTTGACAGCTCAGAGCCTGGAGCCTGCTTCCGATTCTGTGTCTCCCTCGCTCTCTCGGCCCCTCCCCTTCTCATGCTCTGCCTCTCTCTCTCTCTCACTCTCTCTCAAAAACAAATAAAAACATTAAAAAAATATAAGAATACATGCTCTTACTCTCTCATTTCCTTTCTTTTACTAGAACACTACTCGCTCTACATTTCGTTAGATGTTCCAAACCATGAAATCACATATTTGAACAGTTAACGTGTGCTGAATACCGGCATTTCTGCTCTTTTAACTATAAGAATAACTTCCTTTCAAGAAGTGCAACACCGTTCATGTATATACATGTGTCTCTTCTCGCTTACTCACTACACATTGGACAATAAACATCAGCATTCCTTTTAAATCCTAAGCAAACGCTGAGGGGGAAACATACCTCACTGGCTGGCAAGCGATTTTCCTTTCCTAGCAGCCGGCTTTCCAATTTCCCAACCAGATTTCTGCCCAACAAGCACACAAATACACCTTGTTCCCCTTTGTGGGAAAGGAAGTTGAACAAAGCTTGGGTAACTTCACGCCGCCCGGGAAAATGGCGGCAGAATCGTGACTGTGCTTTGCTCTGATGCTGCCTCCTAGGGGTTTTGTTCATGGGAACACCAGGCCTGGCCTGGCCGGTGCCGGAGGAGGGAGTAGACTCCACGAGACAAGCTCGGGGACCCAGGCACTCAGGGACACCATCCCGTCTCCTCCTGCCCCCGCTCCCAGAAAAAACAAAACAACACAAAAACACCTCCAAAGAGAAGAACACCCCATGTGGGAGAGCTGTCAGAAAGAGGAAGGTGAGCAAAGAAACAAAAAAAGGAGGAGCCTGTTGAAAACATCCGACAGCCTCGTGAGGCAATGATTATTTTTTTTTTAATTATTTTTTTTTAACGTTTATTTTTTTTTGAGACAGAGAGAGACAGAGCATGAACGGGGGAGGGTCAGAGAGAGAGGGAGACACAGAATCGGAAACAGGCTCCAGGCTCTGAGCTGTCGGCACAGAGCCCGACGCGGGGCTCGAACTCACGGACCGTGAGATCATGACCTGAGCCGAAGTCGGACGCTCAACCGACCAAGCCACCCAGGCGCCCCGAGGCAATGATTATTAAATTCAGCTTCTTGCTTTACTGAAACGGGCTGGTTCTATCAAGACCACTGTTGCAACAGAGTTCCGTGTGTTCGAGTCTGCGAGAGGCGAACAAGAGCGTGCAGGCCTGTGGATTTCCGGTCGTGCTCGGTTTTGTCTTGTTCACTCTTCTGAGGTAACCATTTCACTTCCGAATGAAGCTGAAATTCCTCCGGGCTGGTCCAGAGCAGGTTAGTAGAAGTATTTTGCAATGTGGCATCTTCTAGAAGCATGGGGCTTTACAAGAAGATGACTCACGTTCAGCCACAGGCGACTCACGTTCCTGTTCTTAATTGACCCCCTATTACACACGGGGATTTGAAAAATGGGAAGAGTTCGGAAGACTTGGTTGCACCTCAGAATCAAAGAGAGAGGCTGTCTTCCGACCAACTGGACCCATCCCACGGCTTCTGAGTGTCACCGAACGGACAAAATAAAATTTTCTTTTTGTCACAGGCAGAGACATATACCCAGGGAGTTCTTTATCCAAAGTTAAAAGATTTCTTTCACCAGAAACAACCCCTGCCTCATCCCAAGCCAACCCGCGCCAGTTACCTCATGATATATATTTTTTAATTCAACGCAAATCATCGTGATATTGACAGACAGGCTGATTGACATAACTTAAGCTGCCTTACTTGCAAGAAACAGAAAAGAATTCCTTTTGAGGAACTACACGTTGAAAAGGGAACACAGCCCTTTGTTTGGTCTAACGCCAAGGGGAATTCGACGTAAAATGGATGTTGAGCCGACAGCTCTATTAACCTCAGAAAATTTTGCACAAAGTGGCTTGGCGTTCCGCGGAGGCCAGGAAGATCCGGGAAGGAAGGCTTGGTTTCCTCTTTCTGCTGATTCAGAGTCCTGCTCCAGGCTCAGAAGAAAGATCTTATCATGGCCCTTAGAAAAAGCTTCATTGTTACCGTGGTCCTCGTTTCCTCGGTGCGCGGAAAGAAAAAGAAATAATATGTAAAGTTCACTCCTGCTTGTCAGCTGTTTGCAGCCAAGAGTTCATTCCTTACCAACATTTTCTGAACCTGTGCGAATATTTCAAAGGATTAAAGGCTGACTCAGGTTGTCTCAAGGATCGGGACTCCCCCAGTAAAATTCTCGTCTCCCAATTACCCAGCACCATCGGCTGTAGCGGTATTCACAAGTTCTCAAATAATGTAGGACTTCTATACTACTTATCGCTTCTGCCGATAAAATCAGACATTAAACAGGTTCTACTAAGTGAGGCAAAGCTTTCTTTCATTCGGTGTCCTTATATGAACATTGCTGATTTCCAGTCTGATTGGATTAGAAGCCGAGAACATGGCCTCCGACACTTACTTTTTTGGGAATTGATTTCAGTTCTCTTTGTGGTCAGTTACATGATTGGATGCTGTTAAGTGCCCAGAGCCATAAGAGAACATACATTTTCGGTAGGATATAAAGTCCTATACATAACTCTATTATGTTGAGGGTGTTCATAAGTTTTTTCAAACTCTATTCCTCCATATTTTTTTTGATCTGCTTGGTCTATTAACCTCTGAAAGAGATATATTGAAATCCCCCAGAACAATGTTTTTGTTTGTTTTTACGTTTTCTTGATCTATCGATGTATTTTTACTTTGTATATTCAGCTTTCATGCTTAATGGTTAGCCATTTGGTTAAATGACATGGGGGTTATCACATGTAAAGACAGCACTATTTTCTCTGAATTATTTTGGACAAAACCTGAAAAAAAATGCAAGTAAAACAAGTTTTTCATACTTCAAACAAATGTTGCTATGCTGGAACTAAAATTAAACAGTACTTAAAAAACCGAGAAATAGGAAAAAATTAAGAATTGCTCTGTTAAGGAGATGGATTATTAATTATTCTCTAAATTCTCTAAACAACTTCAATTTGAGAATAAAGTAGGTGTGCCTGGCTCCTGTCTCTGGGCAGCAATTAATTCCATTCAGAACGACCCATATCTAGTCATCTGTATTGTTTTTCTGAAGATGAGGAGTCATCAAAAATGCTCAGTGAGTTGGAGGAAGAAGAAACACATGAAATTCTTTGGCTTCTTCTCAGTGACCTCTTTCCTGCTTCAGGGAACAGCATGACTTAGGTTCAAAGAGGTTGGAGCAAACTGATACATTTTTGTAAATGTGAGAAATAGGAAGTTGAGAAAGACTTAATAGACTAGAAGCTACAAGGCAGTCCCTCAACCGATCTTGGTAAATCAACACTGCTTTGCGTTTGGACTTGACTTTTTGAGGAATCAAATAATGTCTGCGTCAATCCCAAGCAACAGAAGAATGTTGTCAGTAGAGGAATTCAGTCAGTATATGGCCATGGCTTCTCCTGTCCTTGAGGAAAAGAACCTAACTATTTCCAATATTCTACTGCCCTGGAAATGGCCATAGGTGCTCTTCTCTCTGTTGTTGACATAGGCAGGGACAATCAAGGCAATTCTGTCCGTAAATGGCCCTTTGTCATTTTTAGTGACAGCTGGAGGTCTTTAGAAACTTCTCTCAGAGGGTGCAGCAGGATGTCAAAGGAATTGCAACTTTTAGCAGGACTCTCAGAGTGCCAAGTTCAACACATGGTTGAAAGATGTTTAGTCCCTAATCAAGCAAATGGGACCAAGATGCTCCGAGAGTCTGCAGAGGGTGCCCGGTCTATAACCCAAGAAGGAGCTGTCTACATTTCTCCAAAAAGTAGAGAGGCAGCTTTTTTATATGTTTAACTGCACACCAAATAGGAAGGATCTAGACACAGATCACCTAGCGAGGAAAAACACAGAAAAGAAAGAAATTATTGCTCAGACAATGGTAGTATAATTCTATTTGCCCTTACCGACACCTAGAGCAAGGGAAAGAACGGCCTCCAACCTTCCATATAACAAGAGGTTTTATTTAACTACGTGAAACTTTAGTGTGTAAAGGCAAATTTTTCCTTTGATGAAGTAAAGGTAATTACCAATTCCTTTCTAACCATTTCCCTCTATATTTGACACTCCATCTCCTTCCAAAACTGCAAAAAGGTAGAAAAAAAAATTGTGGGTAGTTGCCGATTCTGGAGAAGAAGGAACTCTCCCCGGCAAAGTGAAGAGAGTACCATCCGCGGTCACTGTTGATGGGACAAGTCAACTTCTGACCCACCAGACGGGCCACAGAACTGGAGGAGGTGGTGATTCTGTCATATGTGTGTGTGTGTTTTTCATTTAAATTAAACTGTGCCTTCCCGAGCCAAGCCAGGATCCAGAGTGTTCAGAGAAAGTAGAACTTCATGGGATATTTTGAGTCCAAACAGAAACAGGAAATTCCATTGACCTCTGGAGAGAGAACAAGTTCCCTTGAGAAGTTCTCACTTCGTTTTCCGTATTGAATGAGTTCTGGATAGTTCGAATGACATCCTGAACCACACGCAAACAATCCCAACATCTCCCTAGTGTTGAGTAAAGTTCAAACAGCCCAAAATTGTTTTAAAACGTGGCATGTATCGAACTGCAAATGAGCAAAGTTAAATGCTGAAGTCACAGAAAAGATGAAAGTGGTTATTCATATTATTTATGAAAACTTGCCTACCGGAACAATTCAAACATTGAAACATTTTATTAGGTATAATACCTTAAAGTCTCTTATTCAAATAAATACGCTGTAAGTCACAGGAGGTGGTACTTGATGGCAATAAGAACTGTAAATCATCTGGCTCAGTTAATTACCTATCACTTACCAGAATGTAAATGAGGAAAGGAGAGAAGAGAAATAACATCTACGTAGCTCTTTCCATATGCCTACATTCAGCTGGGTTTTTTAGGTCACTTCTGTTGTTGAAGTCTCATAACGTTTTGATAAAGAAATAAAATATTTATCACTTTCAAAAATGTTACAGTTAAGAGAATCGAAGCTGAGAGATGTTAATAGCTTTACACACAGCTAAGAAGAATCTGGTTTTGAATCCAGGCTGGTCTGATTCCAAATCCGGCCAGGCTAGTGTCCATCTAATACTTGAAGGAGGAAAAGAATACGAAGAGAATAGAGCAGCGCTGTCCAATAAAAATAGAATGTGCGGCAAACCAAGAAACAAACAAACCAAGTTAACAGTTCTCTTAACTTTAGAGAACAAACTGATGGTTGCCAGAGAGGGGGTGGGTTGGGGGGGATGGGTGAAATAGCTGATGGGGATTAAGAGTACACTTACCATGGGGGCGCCTGGGTGGCTCAGTTGGTTAAGCTTCTGACTTCGGCTCAGGTCATGATCTCACGGTCTGTGAGACCTGCGTTGGGCTCTGTGTTGACAGCTCACAGCCTGGAGCCTGCTTCGGATTCTGTGTCTCCTTCTTTCTTTGCCCTTCCCCTGCTCTCTCTCTCTCTCTCAAAAATAAACATTAAAAAATTAAAGAAAAAAAAAGAGTACACTTACGATGAGCCCTAAGTAATGTATAGAATTGTTGAATCACTATATTGTATGCCTGAAACTAACGAAGCACGTTTGTTAACTATACTGGGCTTAAAATTAAAAACTTAATAAAAATTTTTAAAAAATAGAATGTGAGACACATGTAATTTAATTTTTTTGTAGCCACATTAATAAGGTAAAAAGAAGCAAGTGAAATTAATTTTAGAAATGTATTTTGTTTACCCCAATGTATCCAAAAATGCTACCATTTCAACATGTAATCAGTATGCCAATTATTTCCGAGACAATTTATGACACAAGTTACATTCTTTTTTCATCCTAGGACTTTGAAATCCAGTATATATTTTTACGTTTATAACTCATCCTAATTTGGACTAACCACATTTTAAGTGTTCAACAGCCACATGTGGCTAGTGACTATCATAGTGAACGGCACCACCCTGGAACATGGATTTCTTAACAGATTTATACCATTCAGAAATTTGATCATTATAAATTTTGTCTTCATATAAGTGGCTTATTAAAATATTGATCAAGATAAGTTTCTCAAAAAGCGTTAAGCCTAGAGTTACAACATGGCCCAGCAATCTCACTTGTAGGCATATACCCAAGAGAAAAGAAATAAATGAAAACGTTTCAGAGAGAAATGAAACCATATATCTCCCCCGAAATTTGTACCCAAATGTTCACACCAGCATTATTCAAAATAGTCAAAAAGTAGAAATGACACAAATGTCTATCAACTGATCAATGGGTAAGTAAAATGTGTTATGCCCATAGAATGGAATATCATTTAGCAATAAAAAGGAATAAAGTGCTGACATATACCATAACATCAGCAAACCTTAAAAGTATTACACTAAGTGAAAGAAGCCAATCACCAAAAAGCACATATTATATGATTCCATTTATATGAAATATTCAGAATAGACAAATCAATAAAGACTGAAAGTTGGTTAGTGGATACCTAGGGCTGGGAAGGTTGGGACGACATGGGGAGTGACTGCTCATGGGGACAGAGTTTCTTTTGGGAGTGATGAAAATGTCTAACAGTGATCGTGGTGATGGTTGTAGATATAAGAAAACACTGACTTGTACAATTTAAATAGGCAAATTGTGTATATGCTAATTATATCCCAATGAAGTTGTCATATAAAAGAAAGAAATAACTTACCTGAACTCTCAAAAAATATTGAGCAAGGCAAAAGCTTAAATAGAACTTTCTAAGTAGATATTTATGTGTTCATCAATAATCATTAGGTGTGTTGGTTCTAAAACTACCAGCTCTCCTACCTGTACTGATGTGATTCTATATTCCTAGTCTTATCTTCGAGGAAAGGACCCATTCAGCCAATCCCTAGGGTGAAATAGCTTGGAGTCAAGCACTTCATTAAATGATCATTAAATGATCGAGATAGGGTCCCTGCCCAATAGCGCTTGTGGTCTAGAGAAGTTGTCGTGAGAGAAACAAACAAATATAAGCCACTGGGAATAGACATATAATGGAGAGTCTATATAGAGACTCACAGGATGCTCTTAGGAAAATAAGATAAATGAAGCATTTCCTAGATCTACCAGTGCACGGCACTGATTAAAGCGAAGCATTGATTAAAATAATTGGTCATGGCTTTTTAAAAAACGTTTTGAATGTTTATTTTTGAGAGAGAGCGCGTGTGCGTGCACGCAAGTGGGGGAGGGGCAGCTAGCGAGGGAGACATAGAATCCAAAGCAGGCTCCAGACTCTGAGCTGACAGCACAGAGCCCGATGTGGGGCTCGAACTCACAAACCGGGAGATCATGACCTGACCCAAACTCGGACATGGAACCAAGTGAGCCACCCAGGTGCCCCTGTCATGGCTTATTTTTAGTGACATTATACTAAGTCATGGGGACCTCATTTTTTTAACCACTCTTATGAACAAATCACATCAAATTTTCTTTTCTTAGAATTTTGCCAAGATTCCTCATCGTGCTCATTGTTTCAATGGATTCTAGATTCCAACTAATCCCACATTTTAAAAATAGGGAAAAGGTTTAGCAACTCCAGTCTTGGGAATTTTGCTCGTTTCCCGATGATTCCTCAAGGAAGGGAGTCTGGTAAACAAAAGCTGTCAAAATCCAACCCGACACATGTTCATCAGGAAACATGTTCACAAATGTTTTTAGCAGTGTTCTCCATAAAGGAAACAACACAAGCATCTATCAACAGTGCAACTATTAAAAGGCCTCGTCATTGGCTTACCAGACCATGGCACCCTACCCGGTGGAAATACTGGATCAGGTTACACGCATCCATGTGGCTGAATGTTTCAAAAGCAACATTGATCCAAAGAAACAAATTATTCATGTAAAATTCAAAAATAGGCAAAATTAAAAATACTATTGGTTGATATTATGGTTATAGCCGCACACACACACACACACACACACGCACACCACAATAAAAACAAGGATGTCATTACACAAAATTCAAGACAGCGGTTATGGGGGATGCAAAGCGGGGGAAAGACCCATGATCTAATTGGAGCACACAGCCACTTCTGGGGTACTGGTGATGTTTTCATTTCTCAGCATAGATGTTTGCTTTTGTTTAAACGGTACACGGACGTTTTCACATACTGCTTGTATATCTTACAGTGTTTTAAATCACAAAACAAACCACAGCAAAACACCAGCAATGGTGCTGGCAAAGCAGGTTTTTATGGGCATCGATCATTTCATGCCCATGTTATTCCGGTTTATGAATCCGTAATAGATCCCACATTAACTGGCTTCTGAAATGCGATGGTACTTAACGTATATAGATTCCTTTGTCTGCGAGGAGCTTTAGAATCTGGCAGGATATCTGAGATAGAAGATTCCTGGAACCTCAGGAGGGCCGCCTGGGCAGGAGCATGGGCCTCCCACCACCCCCCCCACCCCCCCCATCTGGCTTATGGCCTGGTCCGACCACCCCTGGTGAAAGCGAGGTCAGGGAAGCAAGGGAAATATGTGTACCGAGGCCTGATACCTTCATTTATTAAATCTTTATCCTTGGACATCAAAAACTCCTGAAAATAGGGAGTGGGGGTCATAATAGCCTCTTGGGCAAACAATAATGGAAGAGGCCCTGCTCTGCCTACTCATGATGCTCACAGATCGCACTTGGAGACACCTGCCTGGAGAGAGGCCCAGAAGAAACTTTGGCACAGGAGTTGTCTTTGCATTTAGTCAGCTGGTTCCTCTAAAGTGCACTAAAAGCTACGAGATGCGAAGGAATGGATAGTTGCTGCTGACTCAAAGCCTCTTTTTCTCCCAGCCAGACAGAGTCTAAGTGCCGATTGCAGTCAGTTCTAAACACAGACGCAAACACACCAGTTTATGTCTCCAGAAATATTCGGGTTTCTATTCTGCAAGAAGTCATAGTTTTACTTGTTAGCTCTCCACGGAGGGAAGAAGGATAGCAGAAGCTTTTAAACGGAGCCACAGTAACTCATTCCCCCAAAAGGACATATTAGACAAAAAGATAGCAAAAAAAAAAAAAAAAAAAAAAAAAACGATTTCAGGGACTCTCTATTGTTTTCGAATAAAATTAAGGGATAGTTTCTAAATTCAAGTTTGCACAGGTATGCATGTCCGTGGTCTCCAAAGGTCAGCGTCCTGAGATGGCTGTCCCAGGATGAATTCACAACTCAGTGGCCTTGTTGAATGTGGGGCTCTCTGCCCATTCCACTGAGGCTGCCTGAATTTGCTCAGCATCCCTTCATTTCTGCTGGAATCTGGGACTGGCCCCAAGGCCAGGATGGGGTTAACAGAGGGGCAGTGGAAACCTTTGGTCCTGCTTCTCTAGTCCTTCTCCTGCAAGGCCAGCCACTGGTTATCACCGCCAGAGAACTGCCCCCCTCACATTCCCCTTCTCACCCCATGGCTTCTTTGCATCTTGCACAAAAGATCCAAAATAATTTGAATCTGTCTTATTTTCCTCAAACTATTGATTCTCAACAAAAATGCATCAGGGTCGGGATAGAATATGACACCCATGCCCATCAATAGAGATCATTAGAGGACACATTCAACTAAATTACCCACTCCAGATTCTGATAGGTATGGTCTTCAGACTGAGTGGTTGGGAGCAAAAAAGGAATTCGATTGTTGTTTTTTTTTTTTGTTTTTTTTAATGTGATTTTTGCCTCAATCTTTGGGCTAGCTACGTAGTCATGATTTTCACCCGTATTCGACTTTTTCGTATCCCGTACATGGGTAGTTCTTAGGTCTGTCTGCACATTAGAATTGCCCAGACAGATTCTTAAAAAATAAAGACCACCTCCCTGGCCTTGTCCTGATATCCTGATCGAGTTGGTCTGTGGCAGGGGCTCAGGTCCTGCCCTTTTCAAAAGTTCTCCAGATGTTTTCGAAAGCATAGCCAGGGTTGGAAAGCATGAGGTAGAGGCCAAGTGAAAATGGGGGAAGATCAAAGGGAGCCATAAACCAGAGATGTTACTCAAGATGTTTATCTATTCATGTTTAAGTTTGGGAAGAGAAAGACGGGAAGAAGGGGCACCTCACTGAACGTCAAAACGGTCATTTTGGAGCTTGCACCTGTGTGAAGCGCTGAAGTGACATTTGATCCCACCGTGCACTTAGCACCTGTAGGACCTCGGACGGAGCCAGCCAATGCGGGGTGTCTGGGGAACCAATGAACACGAAGAAGTGTTGCCGACCAGAGTTAGGAGATCCCTTCCCTCTCCCAGCATGGCAGACACAGAATAATGATTAAGCTTTGCAGTCCAGTCTGGATTGCAGTCTAAGTTCTGGTTTTTAGCCACCCTGGCCTTGAGTACACTACCTATTCTTATCTGTAAAACTGAGATCTTGAGGGCACCTATCTCCTAGGGCTCTCGTGAGACAGCCCCAGGCGCATAGCAAATGCCCAGTTAACAGTGGCGTATTCATGCAGACAGAGTCAAAGTCCTGCCTTGCCACACGGTTCCTCAATGCAGAATCCAGGATCGTGAATGAGAGAACGCCAAGGAGAAGAGGTAACTGACGCCTAGAACAAATGTTTTCTGATGGTTAGGGAACAGGACTCTATTTATACATTCATTGATAATATTCAACCAACATGAACTCAGCATCTATGCTAAGGGTTCCCTTGTGATGCTAATATTATCCTAGCTTCTCAGTTGTCCATGTGGGTTGCTGTAACAAAAATACCAGAGACTGAGTGGCTTCAACAACAGACATTGATTTCTCACAGTTCTGGAGGCTGGGAAATCCGGGAGCAAGATGCCGGCAGATTCAGCGTCTGGTGAGAGCCCCGTTGTCTGATTGCGTCGACGTCGCCCCTCTGTGCTCTCACTGGTGGAAGAAAGCGAGGGAGTCCTCTGTGGTCTCTTTTATCAGGGTACCATCCCATTCATGAGGCTTCTACCCTCACTACCTGAGCACCTCCGAAAGGCCCCACTTCCTAAAACAATCACATGGAAGGTTAAGATTTCAACATACACGGTTTGGGGAGGGTACACAAACATTCAGTCCCTAACACACAGCCGTGTTACAGATAAGGAAGTGGGCGTGGTTATGGAGTCGCAAACATTGAGCTGGAATCTGGACCCAGATCTTCTCACTCCCAGGCTGCCTTCCCTTTCTTGGTGAGCTCACCCGTCCTCGTGGCTTTCGATATCATCGACAGGCTTAAGTGGTCCAAACAAACATCTCCAGCTCAGACTTCTCTGAACTTTCAACTTTGGGATACTGAATATTTTGAGCTGTGATCAAAAACAGCAAATACAGGGACAGGCTTTCTCTGAACACCCCTTATCCACCGAAAGACGGCTCTTCCAAAAGGAAGTTCCCCGCTGGGAGTTTCATCAACCAGGAAGGATCGACTCTTATCACAGGAGAGGAGACTGGGAGCCTAGGAGATACCACACCCAGCAAACTCTGTCACAAACGGTCATACCTCCCATCCCTGCTTCTAAGGGCCCTTTCCTCTTTCCTAAAGATCCTTCACTCCTCCCCTAAGAAGCCTATACACCCCCCTTCCCTGATTAAAATGGTATTTAGGCCTGAATTCTAAAGCCATCTCTTCGAGTTACTCATTTTCACTCAGTTTCTCCCGTGTATCCAAGAGGTACACATGTCAATAGACTTGGTTTGTTTTTTTCCTCTTGTTAATCTGCCTTTTATTCCAGGGGGAACTCAGCCAAGAGCGGGGTACTCAGGAGGGTAGAGGGAAGATTATTTTCCCTCTCGTACGGTGGTGACTCCATTCTTACAATTTGTTGCACGGGCAAAACTCTGAGTCCACCCTGGCCCTTCTCCCACACCTCACATCTAATTGGCCAATACATCCTGTCACTCTGCCCAAACATACACACAGAATCTGATGGCCATCCCTCCCCCCCATCGCCACCTTCCCGGTTAAAGTCACCACCACCTCTTGCCTGTGTGTGACCACACTGCCCTCTCAGGGTTTCAGGCTCCCAGCCCCGTCACCCCACGACATCTGTTCAACCCCGAAGTCAGAGCGATCTTATTAAAATATGTTAGGTCCCATCTTCCTCTGGTCAACACTGCCCAACAGCTCCCCACCTCGTCTCATGACCTATACCCGATCTGTACGTGCCCACCCTGCCCCTGTCTGTCTTCCTCTCTAATCCTGCTCTTTCACTCACGCCCCTCTTGCACACTTGCCTTGACTGTGCCGGCACTCTCCCACCTTCTCTCCTTCCTTCTGTCTGCCGTGCTGTTCCCCATACCCTCCTGGCTTGCTCCCTTTCTCCTTTAAGGTCTTCACTCAAAAGTTAATGTCACCCTGTTCAGTGGGACTTCTCCTGTCTAAATTTACAATTGGCGCATAAGGATTATCTTGAGCCAGAGGCAACTGAGATAAAGCAGACAGAGAGAGAGAGCTCTCTGCCTCCCCCATCCACCAAAAAGCAGGGCATAAATTTGCCTGGTGCAGGTGTTCCCCCCACCCCCACCCTGTTCCTGTACCAGGAAGAGGAGAACAATCCTAATGACCGGAGACACATCAAGATTGATCTGCATAAACAAATTTTACCCAATAACCTTTCTCTACCATTAGCTTTCCCCATATACTTCCTAGTCACCTGCCCGCAATTTATTGGCTCTAAGAGCCCAAACCCCCTTCCCTTTGTTCTTTGTCGCTTCCCCACCGTGTATCCCCTTTTGTCAAAATGGTACGCAAGCCCTTGAGCCTAACCACTCGTTCAGATTTTTCACTTCTTTTCTGTGAAGCTCCCGTGCATGTAAAATTAAAAACCTTAAAATGCGTCTGCCTCTTCTTCTGTTAATCAGTCTTCTGCCTGTTTAGTTCACAGACCCCAGGCACTGAACCTACAGGAAAAGCGTTTTCTTCCCCCACAGTCACTTCTAAGGTACCATACATTTTCTTATTGATCTTGCTTGTGGTATCTCTCCTTGCACTAGAATGTAAGTTCTATGAAGGCAGAGATCTTTGCCTGTTTTGATTACTACTGTCTCTTTAGCACCCAGAATATTGCCCAGCACATAATATAGGCTTAATAAATATTGGTTGAATGAATAAATGGAGTACTTTCCCCTACAAACAGCACCTAGGAAGGCAGCCAAGTGAAAACTCTAGAATTCTAATATTAAGTGAGAGATGTTACAGTCGTAAAAATATTCTTGATCACTGATGTGAGTAGTTAAGACGGCAAAAGTATGGGAAGTAATTCAGAACACTGGAGTGGAAGCCAACGTGGCTATTTCTATTCTTGGTATCATGCGACCGGGCAGGGCCTCAGGATTCTTGGGACATCGGGGGCGGGAAGGGTAATAACTGACATTTTCAGTAGGAAAAATGGTCTCTAAAAAGGAAGAATTAAAAAAAAAACAATTGTATACCAAGGAATTTATCAGAGAATAATTTGGCCATTCAGTTAAACTCAAAGGATGAAATGAGAAAATGGAAATGCAACCTGGTCTCGGATGAAGTTCAAGATGTATTTGGGCCAGGGGCGCCTGGGTGGCTCAGTCGGTTGAGCGTCCGACTTCGGCCCAGGTCATGATCTCACAGCTTTGTGAGTTCGAGCCCCGCGTCAGGTTCTGTGCTGACGGCTCGGAGCCTGGAGCCTGCTTTGGATTCTGTGTGTCCCTCTCTCTCTGCCCCTAACCCACTCGCATTCTGTCTCTGTCTCTCTCAAAAATAAATAAACGTTAAAAAAATTTTTTTAAAAAGATGTATTTGGGCCAAAGTGTCATCTACCATTGTTAGGGGAATTCCCACAAGCTGCAGAAGCTGGGGCTCTGGCCAGTAAGGGATTATCTCCAGGAAAGTGTTCCCTGAGTGCTTTCCAACCACACCCACTACTACTCAGTGCCCTCCGTAAACCCCAAATGCCGCCTTTTATTGGTGCCAGTTTTCATATTTTTGAAAAACGCTTTTGCCAGGCAGCTTAGAAACAAGGGAGAAACAGACTTCGGGGGAGGAGCCCCCCCCCCATCTGCTTCCTCCAAAACTGTGAAACACTGACACCTGGCCTGACTTTCAGGCAGAAGCTCCAGGATTTTTCTGTTTCAAAACAAAGCAGAGCAGACTTAGCTCCTGGCTGCTTATAAATCTCGCCAGTGACTCTTACAAGAGAATAGGCGTATAATGGTTCTTGGCGTCGTCTTTTCTCACATTTACACTTTTCTTCATGCGGAGGAAATGATCTGCGATACAGAATATATCGGTTTGCGTTTCCCCACTCAGGACGTTACCTAGAATCTCATCTCTGCTTGGACTTCCTGTTGTAGCTCAGGTACACTATGTTACGGAGGTTGAGATTCAGGAAGCATAACCTTCCATTTTCTCCTCTCTCTTTCCCATTTGCTTCTTCCTCTCAGCTGGGAGTCTCATTCCAATCAAAGTGCCCGAACAACCAGTTTAGCAAGTTTTTTGTTTGTTTGTTTGTTTCCCTTTGGGGACTCCTGGCCGCCCAGCAGTGCTGATCTAGGAGATCAGCTGAGGCAAGGACTTTTTATCTTGTGGCTCCCGGTGGGAAGTTTTTTGGGACAAACAGAGACTCGGAATAACAGGGGAGGTTGTGTGCAGATTGGCAAAATCCGCTGGACGACCCTCAGAGTTTTCAACACGCCTGTTACTTGTCTGCCTTCATTACAGTAGCTTTCGCCTGGCTCAGTGTGGGGACAGCCTGTTTGCAAAGGTGAAACGTGACCCCGTAACCAATTCTCTGGTGAGTATGAAAACTTTCACCGCCCCCCCCCCACCCCCGCACTGGGTTTAGCAGGAGGTTTCTGCTAAATTTAATTGAACTAAATAAACTAATCTAACCCTACTCAATGGCTGACAAATATAATATAAACCACCCAGGACAATGGTATCACTTTGATATGGTAAAACAACCAATTTCTCTAGCTTTTTCTGCTTATCATTTCACTTAACTAGTTCAGAATTGCCGATATTATAAACTTCCTTTTTGGTTACGCTTTTTGGGGGCTCACATCTGCGACAGAGGTGAATATTTAAATATATCATTTAAAAGTGTATCTTACCCTGCTCGTGTGAGTTATTTCCTTTTATTCAAGTGTTTAAAGGAACACACTCCCAAATATGTTACTATGAGCAACGTTATTTTTATCATTATTTTTAACATCATCGACATCATTCTTTTTCATAGTTTCTTTTTTTTAAGTTTATTTATTTATGTTGAAAGAGACAGAGACAGCGTGAATCTGGGAGAGGCAGAGAGAGAGAGAGAGAGAGAGAGGAGACAGAGAATCTCATATAGGCTCCAAGCACTGTCATTGTGGAGCCGAAGGGGGTCTCAAACCCACAAGACCCAGAAGTCACGACCTGAGCCTAAACCAAGAGTCGATGCTTAACCGATGCAGGCACCCCGGCATCATTCTTTTATTCATAAATGTTTTACATCCCCAGCATACATAGAAACTTTTAATTTAGTGTTTGTGAAGGTTATTGATAGGCACCTAGAATTCTAGAAGACACACAAAGTTAAGTTCCAGTTTTCAATGTAAGGAGTAGAGAGGTGGGTACCATATTTCAGGAGGGTCATGCTTGGATCATTGGTAGACTTGAAGAGAGAGAGTTTTTCACAGAAATGTTTCTTTCTTTTCTTTCTTTTTTTTTTTTTTTTTTGGTTAATTTTGAGAGAGCGAGCAAGTGGGGGAGGGGCAGAGAGAGAGGGAAAGAGAGAGAATCCCGATGCAGGGCTTGAACTCACAAACTATGAGATCATGACCTGAGTGGAAATCAAGAGCCAGATGCCTAACCTCCTGAATCATGCAGTCACTCCAGAAATGTTTCTTACATCAGGAAATTCCAGAGGGTTCTTTCAGAGCAGGAATCACCACCGATGAGGGAGATAAACACCACTTCCTGATTGAACTCCACCTGCCATAAAGTGACCACTGACATGAGAGACTTGCTCCCCGGATGCTGCATGGCTGCTTGTCATGTTTCCAGAACAGTATGCTCTTCTCCAGTTACCCCTGAAGCTGAAGGCGCAGGAAGGCAGGCGCTGACATCTGTGAACACTCAGGACATTCTCTCAAATACCAGGTGAAGCCATCCAGAGGGCTTATCCTTTTCCATAAGCATAAGACGAGCATGAGCATAGCTCCAAAATTTTCGCATAGATTTACCCAAAATCTAATCATTTTGAACACATGGAAAAATTCCTCGGTAAAGCCTGTTTTAAAACATTTCAACCTGCTTCTGCCAAACAAGTAAGAAAATACGTCGAAGCGGTTCTCAGGGAAACTAAGAGAGAGCAATTACATTAAAATTCCTCCTGAAGCAGGGAAACTAAGAGAGAGCAATTATATTAAAATTCCTCCTGAAGCATATTTAGGTTCTTTACGCAAAGCTTTCCTATCTTTGTTTTCATGGTCAGGAAACAATAGAAAGGGGCCATAGAAGGATTTTTGTAGCTGGGTTTCCCGCGGGGGGGCCCAGGGATGACCTCATTTACGTATCAGGTCGATTTGAAAATCAAAAAGATGCCTTGCCCCAACAGGGCCTGCCATCTGGTTGTTAAGCCAGCCCTCCACCACTGTCCTTATTGTTCATGTTTTGATTTCATCTGTATTCATTTGGTGCCAAGGCAGAACCCTGTGGTTAGGTCGCATAGGACAATACGATTAAGGTATCTAACACTGATAGAGCAATTCGCTCCGAGCCAAGTTCTGCCAGATTCTTTTCAGCGCCTTTGGCCTGTGTAATCGGGGTCTATCCTCTTTGCAACCTAAGAAGTAAGTATTGCTAATGCCATCCCCATTTTACAGAGGAGAAAACTGAAGCAAAAGAAGGAGAAATGACTTGCCCAAACCCTCAGGGTGTGAATGTCACAGCCAGCCTCTGAGCCACCCCCTTTTCACTTAGGGCGACATACCCAGAAAAGCATAAGGGGAAGGAACAGAAGTCTTCCTATTTGATTTTCAAACTTTCAGATATTCTACATATTCAACCTTTCACTTATAAAAACTTACTACATCTTCATATTCCCTGGGTTGTCCCAGGGAGTAACATACCATCCCACTTCAGCTAAAGAATTGTCATTTCAGAAAAAAAGGTTTCGAACTGACGTTAGTGATCTATTCCACTCAAATACATTGCTCAACAACGTACTTTGCCTTCGATGCTCAGTGTGGGAGAATAAAACGTCAGTTTCACGCAAAAGTAGAATTCATTCACGCACAGTTTTATGAAATTCCAGAAATGGAAAGTATGCCAGCATGAGTTGCAAAACTCCTGGTGTGTTTAAGGAAAAATACAAGTTGTTTCCACTGTTGGGAAATAATCGACTTTAGTTAATAAACACAACAGTGTATGTAAGGCTTGATCACCGCCCGGCTTTCTGGGGAAAAATCCCTACAAAGCGTTTTGTTACCTTTCCTTTTCTCTTCAGACGGAAAATTCTACTTCCTCAGTATTTCTAGTGTAACTTTCGCATCCTGACAGTACAATCAGCAGCCTTATAGTCCAATATCAAGTGGTGACAGGACTTTTTCACGTCCCAGAGAAAAAGAGTCCAGCACTTTCTGCGTGAAAAGTTGCTTTGAAGGACCCGTGCTATTTCACGCAGATGCATGAAGTTTAACGTTCACGTCTCCTTGAGCCAGGAAGCACTAAACTTAAAACAGAATTTTTATCTATAGGTTTTAGATCTGATAAGGTGTTCGGTTTTCCCACGCCTTCACAGCTGCCTTGTTTCCAGTAACACTGCTGTGCAGGTTTCCACAAGAATCCCAAAGCTTTGAAACAAAACTTGGCCTCCGCATGGCGGCCGTGAACTGCAGCGTGAGGTCATGCTATTGTTGACAGCGGTTACTTCCGCAAATAGGAATTTGTATTCGACCTTGTTCTGCATTGTTCTTCAAAGGTCAACAAAACGTGCGGTGAGCATTTTTTTTTGAACTGTCATCGTTCAAACACGTTATTCAAATCCACTCATTCATTTGTAAGCTCCTTGAGGGCAAGAACCAGTTTTGCTCTGCCCCTGGTCTTTGTATCCTTCCTGGACTCAGCCATAGACGCTAATTAAAAATGCACGCACGCACACACGTATACAAATGTTTACAGTTGAAGTGATCAGAGTAAATTAAATAGACCCCTCTCATTATGATGGAATGGAAGGGAGCTCAAAGGGAGGAGACCGAGCACTTAGAAGATCATTGGATCACTCCAGGCAAGTACTGTAGGAGCCAGGGTTTGGGAAAAGTAGCCACGGAGTTTAACCAGACACTCCAGCTCCAGAGCCACTTTGTTATCCTGCCTTAGCTTGGGCAACACGCCTAGGAAATTACAATCAATGAGAAAACAAGTTACCATGCTTAATTTTTAGATCTTCTCAATTTTTTACGTATTCTGTTCTAAAGTTGGACGAAAGTTTATTAAGCTTTGTTGTTTTATTCTCTTACGTGTCTTCTTGAGTAATTTATCATCCCACTTCACCTGAAGGTTTTCAATTTGGGAAACATAAAACAAATAAAAAGCAGCGATTTACCCCGTTAGTAGTCTATTCCAATTAAAGTGTCCTAGGGAAATGCTGAGGAGGTACAATGGATGGGATGAGGGGTTGGCTGGAAGAGGGGTATAAAAGAGAGAGAGATACAGAAACACAGGGAAAGAGACAGAAAGGGAGGATGACAATTTCACCTTCTCTGTTTTGAGAAATAGGACCCAAATATGGCGGCCCCATTACCGAGACCAGGAAGGCTGGAGAAAATCCTTCCAAGTCAACTATTACAAGGACCTGCTTCTCCTTTCCCATAAGATTGGCCATGATTGTTGGGGTCAGCTCTTCAGTTGATGCCACTGGCGTTATATTTTATCACTGTGTGGAGTTTTTTCGCTCCAGATATTTCCGAAATGCTCCAAACAGTCCTGATCAAGCTAAAAAAAACATAATGTGTTACACAGCAAACTGAGATATGTCGTAACAACCTAGACCACCTCTCACAGAGCTGTTTGCTTGCTGTCATTGCTAAGAAATATTGTGGATGACCCAACTGATCAACCTGCCATACTGAAGTCTGACGATTAACTCAAAATCATAAGCCTTAATCCTAACAGTTTTGAATTCGAGATGGCATACCGCCTTTTCTATGTTAGTATGTTAGTGCATCTTTTTTTTGTAATGTTTATTTATTTTTGAGAGAGAGAGAGAGACAGAGCGTGAGCAGAGGAGGGGCAGAGAGAGAGGGAGTCACAGAATCTGAAGCAGGCTCCAGGCTCTGGACTGCCAGCACAGAGCCAGATGCAAGGCTCCAACTCATGAACCGCGAGATCGTGACCTGAGCCGAAGTTGGACATTTAACCAACTGAGCTACCCAGGTGCCCGTATGTTACTGCATCTTTAATTCGAGCTCATAAGAGTTCAGCTTTCACACAGAGCTGCAAAATTAGCTAACTAAATAAGTGTTCAAGATAAAGCAGTAACCTGATCCTCAATAGAATTTTCCATGATGAGCCTGCTTTGAAATGGCTGCAAGACCATCCATCTGATACCAAGTTCTGCCCAAGAATCTCTCTGGTTTTAAAAATACCAGCACTTACAAATGTTTGTTTATCTACCACCAGTTTGAGATGCCCATATTTCAACTTCTACATCCTCACAGAACAGAAAGAAAAATCTTCTCTTTCCCACATGAGTCCACACTTCTTAGAACGTGACTGCTTCTTTCTGCAGCCAAAACAAACTCTGGTTCCAAAGGAGAGTATGGCCTTTTGGGCTTGTTCCCACCCCTATTTATTTGAAGACATAAAATGTGTATCTGGTACTTTGCTTTGAGCCTTAGTGAACACCTATACATCATGGGTCCGCTGGAAATCTGTGCTCACGGCGTGTCATGAAAGGTGTGTGCAGATGGGCCAGCAAGGAGCTGCTGTGCACACGCATATTACACAGTCTCTTCTCCACTGTTCTTGCAGATTCCATTTACAAAACACAAGTTCAAAGACAAATTTCTTTCAGAACTTCAGGATGACGACCACAGAACATCTAATCAAGCAATGATGCCCTTCTGAGCATGGGGCTCTGAGGGACCGCACAGGTCACACATGCCCAGGAAGCTGGCCCTGGGACAATATGGATATAGAAGTCGGGGGATACATGAAAGGCTCACTCCAGAAATGTAACGGTATTGAGAAGACAAGTGTCATCCATCTTGCCCAAGTCACAAGTCTCCCACGTCTACCAAAACAGCATATGGATTCCAGAAGATGATACTAACTGAAGTGGGAATGGAAAGAAATAACACGTGACCCAAAGACCAAGTTCTAGGGGCGCCTGGGTGGCTCAGTCGGTTAAGCGTCCGACTTCAGCTCATGTCATGCTCTCACACTCTGTGAGTTCGAGCCCCACGTCGGGCTCTGTGCTGACGGCTCAGAGCCTGGAGCCTGCTTTGGATTCTGTGTCTCCCTCTCTCTCTGCCCCTGCCCTGCTCATGCTCTGTCTCTGTCTCAAAAATAAATAAAAACATTTTTTAAAATGTTTTAAAAAAAAAAAAAAGACCAAGTTCTAGCTATGTGTTGTAACATACTACCTAAAATACGTGGCTTCAAACCATTTTATTGGTCCCTGGGTCACCATGTGGAGGGCCATTTATTGACATGAAACTTGCTCCTTGTATGGTTACATGATCCAGAAATAAAATTCTATTGTGTTTGAGTCATATATACATGTGCATATGCATATGTATATGTATATGTGTATATGTGTGCATGTATATATATGCATATGTATATGTATATATACATGTATATGTATATGTGTGTATGTGTATATATACAATGAGAGAGAAAGAGAAGGAGAGGAATTTGGGCAAGATTTGGCTGGGACATTCTTCAGTCCCTTATGGCACTGACCAGGGTCACTAGGTGGGATTCAGCTGCCACAGAATTGGACTGGATGGTTTCTCAGATACCTGGGACTTTTCCACATGGCTCCAGCAGCATAGCCGGACTTCCTCCAGGGCAGCTTGGGGCTCTAAGAGCAAGTGTTCCAAGCGCCAGGAAGAGCAAGCTGTCAGTTTCTTAGGGCCTGGGCTTGAAAACTGGCACAGCATCACAGTTTCAATACCTTATTGGCCGGAGCAATCACAGAGCCTGCCCAGATTCAAGAGAGGCAACGTCAACCCGCCTCCTGATGGGCGGAAAATCTGCAGCCTTCTTTAATCTGCCACACGCCCCTTAGCGAAGATTATGTGTACGTATACCGTGAAAAACCCTTACTTTAATCGCAATGAACAGATCACTGGGAATTTCCCCAAATCTGTTTCCCAGGCAAGGGTTTGTGAATGAAGGGACTCAACGTATCTTCCGATCAGCCTTGGCCTTGTCCCTTTGAGCTCGTTTCATTGTATGCCATACATATATTTATTTTTTATAGTTCTTTCCATACTTGCAGGCATAACTGCTCAATAATTATAATATCCTAAAGCACCTTGCCTTCTACATCTTTTGTAATACCTCTCAGAATATAACCTACTCTGTTACAAGAGCAAGGGGTCAACAAATCTGACTTCTGATTAACAATGTAGCTCCCCCCCCCACCCCCAAACGATGTGAAGCCGATTTTAAAATTATTTCTCCCGTATATCTGAAGTTTTTCTGGGTATTTCTAGGATGCTATCTATAACTTTTTGCCTGCCTGTGTGAAGAAAAATTGTGCTTCCCCCTGAAAACCTGTGTATGTTCTTTGCGCCCTGTGGGCCTGCCTCTGCCCTGCTTCCGGGTGGTCCATCATACCTCAGTGGCTCAGGACTCACTGTTTCCTGAATCTGATGTCTTGCATCCAGTTCTGGAAATTTCCCTCTTGCTTTCTTTTCTTTTCTTTTTTAATAAAGAAGTTCCTTTATTCATCTTGAGACAGAGAGACAGAAACAGAGAAAGAATTCCAAGCAGCGCAGAGCCCAACACAGGGCTGGAACTCTCGAACCATGAGATCGTGACCCGAGCCAAGATCAAGAGTGGATGCTTAACCAACGGACTGAGTCACCGAGGCGCCACTCCCTGTTGTTTCTTGAATATGAACTCTTCCCTACTCCCTTTTATCTCTTCTTGAGATTCTATTACAGGTAACTTAGACCTTCCTGCCCCATACTCCAGGCCATTTTGTCCTCTACTTGTCTTTCTGTAGTACGTTCCGGGTGAATGCCACAGATGAATTTTGCAGCTCCTAGATTCACGGTGAGACCCTGTCAAAACAGCTCCTTTGGCCTGTCTTTTGAGATGTTTAAAGTCTTTTGTTTTAATTTCTAGAAATGTTACTCTTTTTCAGACATGCCTGGTCTTCTTGATATGGTATATTACGTTTTTCTTTCCCGTTTCCTATTTACGCGTTTATTTTTGGTCTTTAATCAGTTGACACATATTCTCTGGTCTCTAGACGACCGTTCTAGAGTTCTTGGCCGTTCCCTCTGCTGCTGACATCTATTCACGTGGAGTCCTCCCCTGTGGGCTGTGGGATTCACAATAGTGAACTCATGTTCAGTGGGGATTTGCCTGGGGGAATCCGATGCTGCATGAGCCGGGGGCACATTCCTCCTCCTGAGTTACCGAAGCACTTGCTATCTCGGAAGTTCAATGGGGTATCACCAGCCTGAGACTACTTCTTATGTTAATTTTTTCGCTTCGGGAGCCCCTGACCATGCAGGTGGTATAAATTCAACCCCAAATCCACGGGACCATAACGCTGTGGTCACAATTCCTTAGGAGATTCCAGAGATTTTATTGTAGTGAACTTTGGCATTCTAACCATTTAATTTTTTTTTTTTTTTTGAGAGAGACAGAGAGACAGAGAGAGAGCATGAGTGGGGAACAGGGAGAGAGAGAGAGAGAGAGAGAGAGAGAGAATCCCAAGCAGTCCCCATGCTGTCAGCAAGGGCCTGACATGGGACTCAATCTCATCATCATGACCTGAGCGGAAATCAAGAGTCAGATGCTCAACCGCTTGAACTACCCAGGCGCCCCCAACCATGTTAAGTGTGCAGTTCGGTGGCATTTAGTACAACCATCATCACTGGTTCTCGAACATTCTCATCACCCCAAAAGGAAACCCGGTGCCTACCGTCCCCTCCTCCCGGCCCCTGGTAACCACTAACCTGCCCAGTCCAAGACAGAAAAATCCCCTTGTCGTTGCTTTTGGCTGTGGGAGCAAATTGTTTTCAGGTTCTCAGCTTTATGTGGGGGGTCTTGTTTCCTTCTCCTCTCTTGCTGGTCCGGAGACTCGTCTCTGTCCAGGCTGTTGGTGGAAACCCTTTAGACTGAAAGTCATTCTTAGTATAAATACTGAATTCTGGGCTCTGAGCAGGTATTTGTGAATAACCCAGACAAAAATCCCTACCCTCACGGAACTGACTTTCTAGAAGGAAGGAGGCAGAAAACAATAACCAAATTATAAAGGAAGTTAAAGGTGGGGGAGGAGCAACGCGGGGACAGTAGAGGATTAACAGAGAAATTGGAGGGGGGCAGGAGTGCGTGAATCAGGGAGCTTTGGGGGGCCACTGTGAGAATCAGGGCCTTGGTTTCGAGAGAAATGAAGACACTGGAGACTTTTGTTGAGGAGTACAATGTGTGACTGACATTTGAAGAGGTTCATTGTGGCTGGTGTGTTGAGATGAGACCACAAGGACGCCAGAGAGAGACCTGTCACCACACCACTGCAATAATCCCACGAGTGACGGAGGCTGGACCAGGGAGTCATAGCAGCAGATTGGTAAGAAGTGGCTGGATTTTCAAGTTATGTGGAAAACGGAGCCCACAGGGTCTCCTAACAGATTGGTTTTATTACGGGAGAGAGTCATCAAGAATGGTGCGGTAGGCAGAGCAATGGCCCCACAAAGACGTCTGTGTCCTAGGGCAGGGGTTAGAGGGAGAGTGAAATCCATGAAAGGGATTAGGAAGTGCAGAGTTCGAGGTATAAAACAAATAAGTTATGGGGATGTAAAGTATACCATAGAGACTATAGTCAATACTATTACAATAACTTTGTATGATAACAGATGGTATCTCGACTTCTTGTGGGGATCATTTCGTAATGTATCAAAATGCTGAATCGCTATGGTATCCACCTGAAACTAACAGGATACTGTATGTCAATTATACTTCAATAACAAAATGAATTACTTAAAAAAAAAAAAAAAAAAAAGATGCCTATGTCCCAATCCCTGAACCTGTGAATATGTTGAGTGACTTACATGCTTACATGACACAAGGAAATGAATTAAGGTTTTAGATGGAATTAAGGTTGCTAACCAAATGACCTTCAAATCAAGGCACCTGGGTGGCTTAGTCGTGTTAAGTGTTCGACTTCAGCTCAGGTAATGATCTCATGGTTTGTGTGATCAAGCCCCATGTCAGGCTCTGCACTGCCTCCCCCCACCCCGCCCCCCCGCTCAAAAATAAATAAATAAATAAACATTTAGAAAAAAATCAGGAGATTATCCTAGATTATCTGGCTGGACCAAATATAATCCTACGAGGAAAAACCAGAGAGACGGCAGCTTGGGAAAGACTCCACTCAACGATGTTGACTCTGAAGGTGGAGAAAAGGGGCCACGTGCCCAGAAACGCAGACGGCCTCCTGCAACTGGGAAAAGCAAGGAAACAGATTCTCTTCTAGAGCCTCCAGAAGGAGCATAGCCCTGCCAAAGCCTGGATTTTAGCTGGGTGACACCCATGTTGGACTTCTAATCTCAAAAACATAAGACGATAAATCTGCATTGTTCTAAGTCACAACGTTTGTGGTAATTTGTTACAGCAGCGATTGGAAGCTAATACAGAGGGCGTCGAAGTTTTGTACCAAGCAAGTGGAAGGATGAAGCTGTCATCGGGTGACATGGGGAAGGGGTAGGCAGAGGAAGTTCGGGGGCAAGAATCCTCAGTTCCATTTTAAATACATTCTATTCCTGGAGAGACTCTGGCATACACCCGCACCAGGAGACATTTACGTGCCTGTTCATAACTGCATGAGAGTAAAACCTTGGCCCATCCCAAGTGTCCACGATGGGAGAATGAATGAATATTACACGGCCGTGAAGTGAATGAACTACGTTTGGAAACAGTATAAACGAATTTGAGTAATATGTTTTAGGGAGTGATACGCTTTTGGGGCGCCTGGGTGGCTCAGTCGGTTAAGCGTCCGACTTCAGCTCAGATCACTATCTCACGGTTCGTGAGTTCGAGCCCCGCGTCGGACTCACCGATGTCAGCACGGAGCCTGCTTTGGATCCTCTGTCCCTCTCTCTCTCTGCCCCTCCCCCACTTGCACTCTCTCTGTCTCTCTCAAAATAAACAAATAAAGTGTAAAAAATAAAAGAGTATTATTCTTTTGTGTGCATCAAATAATAAGTGATGCTTTAATAGTCTCCTAATTGATTGCTAAAAGGCTACATTCCTCCCCTCAGGGCGCCCTGTCACCAGGCATGGCTACAGAATTCTGGACTCACCAGTCCGGGTTTCGGTTCCTTCTATGATTTGGGGCCCCAGAGGATTTTACTGTCTCAAGAGCTCACTTACACAATTTAAAAGGATGTGTTTTTGAAACTTTGTCTGGCGTTTCTAGGTATGTAACACTGGGAGGATTTTCTAATTATCTAGCCCCCTTGAAAAGCCTATTAACAACTCCCAGACCTTACACCTTAACCAATAAATGAGAATTTCTGGGTCAGAGCCCAAAGCATCTCTATGTTTTTAAAGCTCCATGGGTGGCTACGAAGCAAAATTTCTACAGCAGGCAGTCAATAAATCGCTGATTGATTCGTTGGGGGAGGAGGGAGTCTGTCCTACCTAGAACCTGAACTACAGTCTTTCTTGGGCTTGAGACGACTTGAGCACGTCTGGGGCCAACCCACCAGATACCTGTTGCGCCAAGGGCTAACGGGCTCCAGGGAGATAACACAGTCCAGAGGAAGAAAGAACTGGGCACAAGATTAATTCCGAGTAGACTTCAGGGTCTGTGAGCTGGCTTCACATGGGTTAAAGGAATCAGACATATCAAGTTCAAATCCTCTATGATCTTGGCTTCTGCTTACCGCTCTGAGCCTCAGTTTCCTCACTTGGAAAATGGTGACATTTATGGTATCTATCTTTGGGGGCTTCTGTGAACACTGAATGAGGCCATGTTTGGAGAGTTATTCCCCTAAGTGCCTGGAGCACAGTAGGTGCTCGGGAAGCATTAACTATAAGTGAATGGAAATCGCCCTTTCTCTAAGACCTCCGGTCGTCCGCTTGCTGTTGGGGTAGACTGCAAGGAGAAAGAGAGTGAGGGGGGATGGAGGGGGCCACCCGTAGTGGCCGAGCCCATCACCTCTGGCACTTCCAGGAGACAGGAGTGCCTGGCAGACACCTAGGTGATCCTCTGCGAAAACCGTTCAGGGGTCTAGCGGAGGCCTCATCGCAGAAGCGAGAACAGCAATGATCAAGAGGCATAAGGAAATTCTCCAACAGGTTTGCTTCGAATCCCAGTGTGGGTACCATCTTGCCAGCCATAAGGAAGAGTCTTGATCCTGGGGGGCCCGGGTGGCTCAGCCGGTCAAAAGTCCAGCTTCAGCTCGGGTCACGATCTCGTGGTCCGTGGGTCCGGGCCCCGCGTCGGGCTCTGTGCTGACAGTTCAGTGGCTCGAGCCTGCTTGGGATTCTGTGTCTTCCTCTCTCTCTCTCTCTGCCCCTCCCCCACTCATGCCCTATCTCCCTCTCTCTCTCTCTCTCTCTCTCTCAAAAATAAATAAACAGTAAAAAAGCAAAACAAAACCACAACAAAAAAGAAGAGGCTTGATCCTGAAACCAATAGTATTTCAAACACTGCTATTCCAGAGGAGAGGAGCTTAGTGAATGGGACCCACCTTGAAGCTCCATATGCTCCTAAATCCAGTGGCCTGCTGGTAAACCCACCCTCAAAAATCAAAAATGTTTAAAGCCCTCATTTCTAGCATTTGTCAGTCTCCACGGTGTAAATTCTCCCACCACAGCCAATACCAGCAGGATATACTCAGCGGCTTCTCACTTCGTCCAGCACAACATTGCTTCTTCATTCTCCAAACGGCAGGGCCCCCAAAAGGCGGCTGACACCCCGCAGCACTTAAGTGATCATGCTGTCCCTGGAGAAGGGACATTTCTACATACGACTTAGCTCATCTGTGTCCTGACACTGCCATGCACATAATGTATTCTCTCGTCCTGACCGGCACATGTATAACCACGGAGCAGGTAAATACTGTAATGCCGTAATTCATAAATAATCTGCACATCGGCCTGTCTTGTAAACTGTTTGATGGAACTTTGTCCTCCTCCTTCATCACAGCCTTCGCGTCTTCGGGGGAAACCACATGTTTAAGGTGCTCCCGGGAAAATGGCTTACGGTGTTGTCAAGTTGGAGAGCACTTGTGGCACGGGGTTCCAGCAGTGGGGGTCATACTTGAAAACCCAAACTGTATAGGGAAGTCAGTCAGAGGACTTGTCACCAAATGTTACATAGAACAAACAATTCAGTAAAACGACACGGCCCGGAAATGCGGAAATTATGGAAAACAGCCATCGGCGCGTGCCAGGATCCCACAGTTGGCAGTGAAAACACAGATTCCTGGGCCCCGTCCCCTGAGCTTCCGAATCAGTGGGGCTGGGGCCCGAGAATGCGCATTTCTAACAAGTTCCCAGACATTATTCTCGTGTTGCGCTTTGCTCAACTATCCAGTCTATGTTTGCCAAACAGACAGCAGTCAACATTTTAGAAGCTGTCCTCGGACTGGAACAAGACTTCTGGAAGACTGTTAACACAAGCATGAAGTCTCCCGTGAAATTTCGTCTAGGAGTTTCAAGGTTATGAATCTGGTTGGTTAGCTTCCTACTTAGTAGCAGTCATTCTGGTTTCGGCCTCAGCAAACAGAAGACACAAGTTGCTTGGGGTTGCACAGCAAAGAGTGAGAGAACAGAGCCTCCAACATGGAGCTTTCTCCTGTCTGCCTCCCTCCGGGGCCCAGAGCACAAGGGTGTACAAGACACACGCTTGGAACTGTGTGAAATCGTGGAAGGGAAGGAGGGGCACGCAATCCTGGGAGGATGAATCTTCCAGGCTGTCAGCGGGGTCAGAGTGGGGCTCTCGCATTTCTGCATTATTTAGCCACACTCTGAAATTCCAGCCTCCCTTTTCCTCCAAAGAAGTTGCTCTATGTACAAAGGTGGTTCGTTTCATAGCTTATGCCCAGGAGAGACTAAAAAAAAACCACCCCAAATGTTATTTTTAACAGTTGATGTAAGCAGGATGTGAAGGTCATTGTTTTAAAATCACATCTCCCAACAGAGAAAAATAATCTTAATTGAAGTGTTTTGTTTTGTTTTGTTTTGTCCTGGTGTCACTCACAATACTCCTTTTCTAACTAGCCTAGAAACTGCTGGTTTCATCCTTAGTATTTTCTGAGTTGTTTGTTTTTTTTTTAATACCCTTGAAGTGAATTCAGATCCACCAAATGCTTTTGAATTTTACACATATTAGTCATGATTGTCAAGCAGGGTCCCCCCCGCCTCCCCAGGCTGGTTTCAAGGTCATTTTGCAAACACCACCCACTGGGCCCCCAACAGGGACACCTCAGCCGGTTGGAGCCGGCTGGACCTAAGCCCTGTCTGTAAATGTTATAAACCGCATTCTCTCCTGACATTATCTTGCCCAGCTAGCCAGATGTCACAGGCCCGGTTGTTTGTTATGCTTGCTTTTACTTTTCCCCTGCTAGTCTGATAGCTTTTAGGGTCAACGATCAACAGGCATTTTAGAAGTGAGATGTGTTCAACGGCCTTAGGGGTGAATGACCCATTTAAGGGGACTTAGCTCAGCGGCTCAACCCCGACGCATCACTGACTTATGGGCCTCGGGGTGAGCGGTCCCTTGGGGGCCGCATGGCGGGAGATGGGCCTTCGGGTCCTCTTTTTAGCCTCTGCTTAATGAAAAGCAGGTCCTCTTTGTAAAAACTTGGCTGTTCTAGACCTTGGGATTTTAGGTAACAACTAATATTGCTGAAAACTGCTATTATTCTGTTTGCCGAATCTGTCAGATGGGGTGCTAAGCATTCGTTGGGACCTTGGAAGGTACCTACAATTGTTTCCATTGTATATGTAGGAAGCAACTTGGAGTCGCTGGGTAACCTGCCGGGACCAAGTGGCAGCCAGTTCTATTGTCTCCAAGCAGTAGTAGCCGATGCTCATTGTCTTAGTCAGATCCAGCTGCCCTAACAAAAAGCCATCGACCAGGTGGCTTCAACAACAGACATTCCTTTCTCACTTCTGGAGGCTGGGAAGTCCACGAGCGAGGCATCGGCTGATCTGTGTCTGGCGAGACCCGCCTCTCTGGTTTGTAGACTACCACGTTCTTGCTGTGCCCGAACTTGGCAGAGAGAAAAGCACAAGACAAAAAATTCCGGTGTCTCTGCCTCTTCTGATAAGGACACGAATCCATCACGGGGCTCCTACCTTTGGGAGCTCATCTAAACCCGATGAGCCGCCAAAGGCCCCACTTCCTAAGAGAAGCACCCTGGGGGTTAGGACATGACAGTGTGAATTTTGGAGGACGCACACACTGAGTATTGACTTCTTTATGCTAATCCCTCTAGGTGTATTACTTCTTACAGTCCTCACAAAAGACCTACGAGAATACTGTTGTCATCTCATGGTCCGGATAATGAGATAGCACGGAGAGGTTAAGCAGCCGGCTCCAGGGTCCCCACCAAGCCCCTGAGCCACAGGACCCTCCCACTGAGAACCCCTCCTCCTGGGAGGCCACCATGAATCCGCCCCAGAACTCCCGTATCAGGGGAAAAGGTGCGTCACAGACGAGACAGACGTGGTGAGCTAGTAGCTAGACACTAGGGTTCTAGTTCTAGAACTTTCTCTATTAGACATCCCCCCCCCCCACCACTCTTCTGGGTCTTATTTTGTTTACAAAATAAGGGAGTTAAAAAGAAAATAAATCAAATTAATCTCTCTAAGCCAGCTCTCAGTTTTAATAGCTGTGTCTCTGCTTATGTCCACGCGGTCGGCAAACCCTCCCTCAGGCACTGATGCCAACTGGCACGATGCAGATCTAGCTGCCATCTCAGACTCGTCATGCGCTGAGTTATGCCTTGATAAGGACTCTCTCAAGAGCCTCCCCCCACGTCAGCTTCTGGATTCAGACTCGCTCACCAGAAACACACGGCCACAGTTCCTTCTGGGGTAGGGGAGCCCCCACCCTAGCCCCGCCAAGAGGCTCCACGGGAGACCACACGGCCACGCAGGGTCCCCCGCTCCAAAGGGCCCTCCCTGCACCTGAGTCGATGCTCTGCAGTCACTCTTAAATTCCTAGGAATTGTTGAATAAAGAGACCTGCGTTTCCTTTTTGCCCAGGGCCCTCTGGTCTACACAGCCGGTCCTGCCCCGACTTGTCTACACCACCTGTTCTCCTAGCCCACAGACGCAGTTCTCTCGGTGGGGACCGCTCAGAACAACCTTGTGCCCAGTCTGCCTGTGCCTTGCTTGTCTGTGACACACATTTTCCCCAGATGCTGGAGTTCCGGGGAGGAGGCACGGTGGTCTCCCAAGAAAAGTGGCTCTCAGTGGGAGGGTCCTGGGGCTCAGGGGTTTGGCGTGGGCCCTGGAGCCAGCTGCCTGGACTTGTGTTCCTGCTGTGCACCCATCTCGCTGTGTGCCCTGCAGCAGGCTGCTTAACCTCTCTTTGCTACCGTCTCACCATCTGTACAACGGCAATAACAATATCCTCATGAGGCTGTTGTGAAAACGAACCTCAGTACCATGGGACCTTTTCATCAACAATTATTATTTCTTGTGTCTATAAAAGAACGATGTGGTTGATTTTTTACTCCATTTTTTTCTGTTCTGACCAAAAAAAAAAAAAAAAAAAAAAAAAAAACGTACAAAAGAATGTCACAGGAGTGAATGTTCTGGTTTTCTTCGGAAAGAAGTTGATGAGGCTTCAGGTCATTAGACCAGCTCAGGGACCGGGTGAGATACTAACTAAAGAAATTAGGGTAAAAGCTAATTAAAGTCTTGAAGACACTAGCGAGGGATCAGGTCAGATCGCAAGTTCCAAATCCCGGCGTCCCCGAGGGTTCCGAATCTTCTGGCAACACTACCAGGACATGACAATCCAGGAGAATTCTAATCTTAAAGGGGGGGGGGGGGGAGTCAAGTTTAAATTGAAGAGATTAATCAACATTGGGATTGATGTGAGCTCAAGTATTAATAATTAATAATTAATAATAAGTATTAATAATATTAAAAGCGGTCATACAAATGATGGCTTTCAGATAATGACTAATATCACACGTGCCTCTTTCAAAGTGTCCTGACATAGACCCTTGGGAATAACTTTCAAAAACAAAGCAAGGGAGGGGCACCCGGTGGCTCAGTCGGTGGTGCGTCTGACTCTTGATTTTGGCTCAGGTCATGATCTCACTGTTCATGAGATCGAGTCCCACATCGGACTTTGTGGACAGCACAGAACCTGCTGGGGAGTCTCTCTCTTTCCCTCTCTCTCTGCCCCTCCCCTGCTCACTCTCTTTCTCTCTCTCTCTCTCTCCCTCAAAATAAATAAATAAACTGCATTTAAAAACCACAGCAAAGTAGGGGATAGCGGTGACAGTGGCACAACCTTGTGAATGTACTTAATGCCACTGATTTGTACACTTAAAAATGGTTAAAATGGGGTGTCCGGGTGGCTCGGTCGGTGAAGCGCCTGACTCCGGCTGGGGTCATGATCTCACGGTTGATCAGTTCAAGCCCCGCATCAGGCTCTGTGCTGACAGCTCAGAGCCCGGAACCTGCTTTGGATTCTGTGTCTCCCTCTCTCTCTGCCCCTCCCCCGCTTGCGCTCTGTCTCTCCCTCCCTCTCTCAAAAATAAACATTTAAAAAAATTTTTTAAATGGGTAAAATGGCAAAAAAAAAAAAAAAGTAAAAAAATGTTAAGCCCACTCTTGTCCATACCCCTATAGCACATGCTCCCTCCATTGGAACATCCGACGAGCCCCAGGCATGGTGGTCACACCTATTCTAGTCATGGCAGAATGGTCGGTTATGCCGTCATGAGTGAACGAAACAAATCAAGAAGATAGAAGCGATTGCACTTTGAAACAAACGTTTCCTGCTATTCCTCTCCCAAATTTCTGGATTCATTTTAATCGGAAAGTATCCCAAGACTGCAAGATGAGGGGTTTCCTAAATGTTTACAACCCGCTATTATTCAGCTGTGTCACTCAGGATTTTTCTCAGTGCTGGGCACCCAAAGCAAATCAACAGTGTAAGGAGATTGCCAAGGTCGACAAGCAATTACAAGTGTCACCCGCGCCTTCCAAGTTCGCATTTGTGTGGCTCAAAATCGCTTCGTTTTATTATTTGCTGTTTTTAGTTAACGTCGTCATAAGGCTGAAACTGACATGCCTTTGTGCTCATAAAATGCTGTTTTTGCTCATTTTTTAAAAGCCGAAGTAGGACAGATTAATAGTGAGTTGTCTTGGCTATCCGTTAAATGATGATCTATTTAGCTAAAGAGGAACTAGATGTGCTGAAATCTGCTTCTTTCACCCCTTGGGATCACTGTGCACCCCCAAACTTGAGGTACGACTGCTCCCCAAAAGTGCAGGACAAGCCGCCAGAAGGAAATAGGCAGACTCACTGGGGTGGTTGATGCAGAAAGAGCCAGAAGTCCTGGGATGCCCCAACCGTGCCCGCCGGTCAAGTTGGCAAGTCTCCAAAACTCCATGAACTGGTTTTTAAAAGGGGGATAATAGTATTGTGAATTTAACAACAAATAAGGAAGGAGGTTTAGAATTCAATTTCCATATGGAAAAAAAAGATTCTTTCTCTCCTCCCTCCTTCCTTTCCTTTCTTTCTTTCCTTTTTTCCTTCTTTCCTCCTTCCTTCTTTCCTTCCTTCTTTCTTTCCTTCCTTCCTTTCCTTCTTTCCTCTTTTCTTCCTTCCTTCCTTCTTTCCTTCCTCCTTTCCTTTCCTTTCCTTTCCTTTCCTTTCCTTCTTCCTGGCTGGCACCCTGACCTCAAACTTCCCGACCCCCAGAACTGTGAGAAATAAATTTTCATCATTTGGTATCCTATTACAGCAGCTCCAACCAAGAGGATAGTTTAGAGAAGCACAAAAGTCTCTTTTAACATCAGCTGCTAGAGTCCCAGACTCAGCAAAAGACACACTTCACATGTGGGTGGACTGAGTCCGGACACAGAGCGTGAGAAAAGACAGCCAACGCTGCTTGAGATTAAGGATGCCTACCATCTATAATTTCTTGCCTTTCTCTCTCTTTCTCCCTTTTAAATGTCATGTGGACATTAAACCTTGCTTCCTTTTCTTCCCCTTACTGTCATTGGACTTCTCTAGACCTTGCCTTTCTTCAATTGGAAATAATAATATTTACCTCCCAGAGGTCACCATAAGGGATTAATTGTGACAATGTTCATAAAGCTCTCAGCACACGCGGTGGCACTTGGTAAGGTCTCCGAAAGGCAAGCTATTAAAATTAACTTCCTGCCAATTAATTCCACGAAAATTAGGCACCATGAGATTCCTCCCACCTGCCCAGCTCCTCCCATGCTTCCTCCTACTGCCATTTTCCCTTTTAACTTTGACTCACTTTTCTGACCTGGCTTTACATTTAACCTGTTTGGGAAAGCTCTTCTGGAAACGATCTAGATTGGGTTGCTCATGAGACTGATCTACAGCCATGTCCTACCGTGTCTCTTCTGTAGAACTGTAAACAAAATTACTTGTTTCCTGCTGTCTACTCCCCCTTTCCTTACCCCTACTATAAACTCATGAGGGCAGAGATTAACTCTTCTGAATTATCTTTCCGGTTGTGATCAGGGTGCCTGGCGTTTACATGAGCTTAATCATTATTGGCTGTAAGAGTGAGTGAATGAATGAATGAATTCTCAGTGAGAACTTGACAGTTATGGGAGTCTTCGTCTATGTATGCCTCCCCCACATTCTCCTTCCAGTGGTTTTCAAGGAACGGCATTATTTATTTTCCCACTCAGAGCTGGGATATCTCACGCTGAGCACACAGCAGAACGCTCACCACATTCAACATGCATATTTGTTTCTCCTCAGTCAGCCCAGTGTGTTTTATACTCTTTGTTCTTACAAAAGGTTTTGTAAACTGTTAAAAACAGACACAGGTGAGCAAAGGCAACCTTCCTGTCCTCAGCACAGACTGTGTATCTGGGAGTTCTAGGGGATCGGATGCGCCCTAGCGTGTGTCTACAGGATGTTATGACCCCCAAGCTTCCTCCGGGGATGGGGAATTTCCTCCACTGTCTCTGAGTTTGTTTCATCCGAGTACGACCAAATAATCATCTTAACTTGCAATGGGGGATTTGTCACTGGGTCCAGGTCCTAGGGCTGTAACCAGGTAAGCAGAATGTAAATGACTCAAAGCTATAACCAAAAGCTGACTAAAGCTACATTTTTACCATCAGCCTATGGCCCGGACAAAACAGTGAGCAGATCTCTGCCCCTTTCTGTGTACATGCCTGTGTCTTTTCCCTCTTAGGATTATACTTATTTTTCTACATAGAAATATAGAAATAACATGCTCCATGAATAATCCAGATAATTAGCTTTCCAGAAGTCATCTGCATCCATGAGCTATCCACAAACCCCTGAAGAAGTAGCCCTCCTCTCACTGACACAAAGAAGTTATTTTGAAATCTCGCTAATAGCGGTTGACTAATTTAATCGATAGGTACAGTGGATAACGTAGACATGGTGAAATCCACCTTGAACTAGAAATCATTCAGGTTCACTATCAACATTAATGAAAGCAGATAGAGATAGTCTAGCATCTTAGGGAATTAGATGTGCCAATATAACTGAAGTTTAAAATCCAGTAAGTCTGTTTATCTACCCATACAATGAGAATGCAAATTTAATCAACATAAAGCAACTTGACCATAATTGACACAGGTTGGCTATTATTATAATTGCCATCATTCCAATCGTCACTAAATACCTACAGCTCAAAGGACACAGCCCAAATGAGGAATTTGGCTATTACTCCTTCTAAGTATAGAATGAATTTGCAGCTGCCTTAAGTTTTCAACTAAATAAGTCACTGCCCGTTATTAAATTCCAAATGCTCGAGCTGGTCACAGTGCAGAGTGAGGGAATATTCTAAGTTAGCTGGTTGTGCAATATTTAGCAAAAAGGCACGGATATTTGTGGGGAGGGGTGTGCATAGGTTTCCAAGAACAGCTCAACAAATCAACACTTATGGTATGAAAATAGCCCCCCAAATTGTCAGTGCTTTGTTTCAGTGTAATTTTAATTCTACACATTTAATCCTACAAATATTACCAGTTGATATAAGTGGACACTAAGCCCCTGAAAGGTCACATTTTTAGAAAACGTTCTTGAATTCTCAGTGGAAGTCATGGCCACTTGAGGCATCTTCATTGACCTACATGGTTTGGGTTAATGGCAGCTCAGCCGTGTTTATAGACTGTCGGTCCCAACGGGGAAGAGTCCATCTAGGTTGGAGAGAGGTGTCCCACATTCTAACTTGTATCAGGAGAAGAGAGCAAAGATTTCACCTACGATTCCTGTGATAGTTAGCTTTATATGTCAACTTGACTGGGCCACGGGGTGCCCACATATTTGGTCAGACATTTGGACTGAACCTACAGCATCAGCTTTCCTGTTCTCAGGCCTTCAGACTGGAACTGGAGCTATAGCGTTGGCTCCCCTGGGTCTCTAGCTTACCTGCTGAAGACCTCGGGGCTTCTCAGCCTCCAAAACTGCATGAGTTAATTCCTTAGAAGATCTCTCTGTGTCTCTCTCTCATACGTGTGTGTGTGTGCATGCATGTGTGGACACACACAGTCTACTGCTTCGGTTTCTCTGGAGAACCCTGACTCATACAAGCTCACACCATGCTTATCCTATAAGCAAACAATTGCTCAGCCATGACATGTCCATTCCCTGAGTAGGCCATGTTACTTCTCTCCCTCTGCCTGGGGGCCCTACCCCATCGTCCTGGTCTGACAAACACATACTCGCCCTCCAAGACCCAGCCCAAGTGTAAATTTCTGGAGTCCTTCCACAAGTCCCCCAGCCAGAAATGACTTGCTCCGTCCTTACTTCTGTCAGGCACTGTGTAAGGTCCTCTGTAGTCAAACCGCATGGTTCCATGTATGCCTTCCCTAAAACTCTGGACCGGGAGTGTGCTAGTAAATATTTACAGAGTTCATCACTCAGCACCCCTTTGCATCCCCAGAAGCTAGCACGGAGCTGGAAAATGGTAGAGCCTCAAAATTTCTAGACTGTTCTCATTTATTAGCTAAAGCGGTCCTAGTCAGGGCCAGCGTTGGGCAGGTTCATGAAGAAGACAATTCTTTGGGCAACTCTCTCTATTTTCAGCACTCGTTCTCTCCCTTGAAGCTTTTACTCTTCCCAAGCTCTTCCTGGCAGTAAAACTGATTCAACAATAAGAGTGATAATTCAAAGAATACATTAATGATAAAGCTGGGTAGTGATGGTCAAAATGAGTTTAAAATTAAACGAATTAAACTAAACTTAATTAGTTTCAAGGAGAATACCTGTATAAGGCAATGCTTATGGTAAAGCCACAAGAAGTCTGTAGTGGAATTTCACGTATTTCCTATCACTGCAGTTAAGATGTGGACCCTAAGGTATTTTCACCAGACTACCTCAGGTCATATAAAGCAGGCACCATATTTATGCTATGACGGTAGACCAAGGCCTCCACTTTTCAATTCTGGAAGCACAATCAGTTCTGCAAACCATAGAGCAGAGGAAAAGTATCTCTGCTTAACCAACTCCTTGCGTTAATCAACACTCTCAAATCCATCGGTAAAGCAAATCCACTGAGACCCACAACACGCTGAACCGTTAAAGCCGGTAAGCTTCTCTCTGGTAGAGCCACAAATTTCCGATGCGACCAGCTAGCTGTGTGCCTGTCAAAGTTAGCTGTACTTGTTTCCAAGTTTGTTTGGTTTTTTAAATCTAAATTAGACTTGTTATTTTAATTAAGGATTTAATTAGCTCATTAACTATTATGAAAAGTAACGAAACAGGAGTATAAGAGGAAAGAGTATTCTTTTCAACGGAAACACAGAATACTGTGCAAAGATGGAATGAAATTGAGACAATAACCATTGCTGTCAAAGAAAATAGGGGAGAAAGCCATAAATGACTGGAAGTGAGGGGAGGTCCCAAAAATCCAGAAAGATTGAGGTGCCTGGGTGGCTCAGTTGGTTAAGCGTCTGACTCTTGATTTCAGCTCAGGTTATGATTTCACAGTTCTCGAGTTTGAGCCCCACATCATGTTCTGTGCTGACAGTGCAGAGCTTGCTTGAGATTCTCTCTCTCTCCCTCTCTCCCTGCCCCTCCCCACCTCAAATTAAATAAACTTAAAAAACACCTAGAAGGATTGTGTACTTTGGTTGTCTCACGGTGTCCTTAAATTCTCTCTCCATTATAAGGAGACTCTTAGGTAGTATATTAGGGAATATTATTTACCAAGCAAAATGGCACTATACTCCAATCAGTGGACCTAATCTCAAAACCAAAAAGGTCTTCAACATATCATATATATGTATGTGTGTGTGTGTGTGTGTGTGTGTGTGTGTATACACACATATACATATATTTAAAGTAGAAGAAATTGTGTCAGTTTTTAAAGTGATTCCCTGCCTTAACATACTTCTTCAATTAAATGAACAACCTCTGTTCTCACGGGACAGTCTCAATCGCTATCACGTTGCAAGAGAAGACCTATAAACTCTATAAACTTATCATGAACTCACCACTTATGAGAACTGCTCCCCCAGCATCCGGCTCTCATCTCTGTCTGTTTTTTTCTCACCTTTCTTTCTCATTTTTTCAACCTCCAAAAGGCAGAGAGGACTTGCAGGGACTTTCTGATCACCTTACCCCTCGGACATGATGCCATGTTATTCCAGACCAACAAGGATGCTTTTGGAATTGAGGACCAAGGAAGAGGAAGTAACAGAACCAAATGTCTGAGAAAGACAAGTTGGTTTTTGCAGGAACTGAAGAAAAGGATGAACTAAAGAAGCTGAAAACAAAACAAAACAAAACAAAACAAAACAAAACAAAACAAAACAAAACAAAACCAGGACCCAGGCATCCTGGCCGTAGTTGGAAACTGAGAAAGAGAATAGCTTTATATTTTTAAGTCTCGCTTTCATTTACTCAACTTGGATCAGATATAAATGGATCTCAGATTGACACCACAGGCTTCCTGCAAGCTCTTCAAACTCTTCCTTTCCCTCCAAGTCTGATCAATAAATGACCATACTTCTGATGTGCCCCAATGTTCAAAAATAACACAGGGCCCTGTTAATGAAATGAGGCATAAAAGTCCTTCAGGAGGGCCTTTAAAATGTGGAACCAAACGTGGAATGTTCTTGTCTGAGAAAGGGTGAATTTAGCAGACCGTAGCTTGCCCTCTGGGCCGCAGTGGAAATAAGTAATCCAAGATCAGCTCTCCAGAGCCGTTCATCGTCCGAGTCCTGTCTTCTTACGGGTCTTGGCAACGCTCCCAGGAGTCAGGTAGCGTGCACTATCAGCCCCATTCGTCCAAAGTAAAGTTTGACAATCTTCCCAGTGTCAAATAACCAGGTCCCCAAATTGGAGCCCAGTTAGTTGATAGGAACCAGGACATCAAGCAAGGACAGCCAGAGACCTGCCTCAGATCAACAACTGTCAGACTCCAAGTTCAGAGCCAGTCTGGAAGCCTTTTCTCTCCCTGCTGTGTCTTTTCTTGATGACACGCTTAGCAAAAAGAAAAAAAGTTTCCCCTGAAAGTAATTATCCTTTGTATTTCTTCCTCTTTGAGTATAGTCTTAGATGATATTTAGTACTGCAACGAATTTTTTTTTAATTGCTGTGCAGCATCCATTGTATGAATATATCATAGTTTATCTACTCTCCTATGGATGAACAAACATTTGGGTTGTCTCCAGTTTACAATGTCTATACAACAAATAAACACTCTGTGAACGTGCTTAATATAAGTTTTTTTTTAATAGACCTGTATTGTCATTTTCTTGGGTAAATATCTAGGCTTGGGATTTTTTTTTTTTTTAATGTTTGTTTATTTTTGAAAGAGAGAGACAGAGACAGAGACAGAGACATGCAGGGGAGGGACTGAGAGAGAGGGAGACACAGAATCCGAAGCAGGCTTCAGACTCCGAGCTGTCAGCACAGAGCCCGACGCGGGGCTTGAACTCATTCCTTTCAACAATGTATTAGAGTTCCAGTTACTCCATATTCTTACCCCAACACTTGGTATTGTAGGTTTTTTTTAATTTTAGTCATTGTGTTGAAGGTGTAATGGTGCAACTTTTAAAAGTACCCGTTTTATACCTTATCTGTGGACCTTCTTAACTACCCCAATCTGCCTTAGTTCCAGGCTTTTGTCAATTTATCACCCAAAGCACTGAGTATGGGGGAGAATGGTCCCATTAAAAGATAAACTCCATGAAAACAGGTATTTATGGACCCGGCACATAATAGTAACTTAATAATACTTGTTGAATGACGTGAATGAATAAGTGAATGGTTATGCACGGCTAGACTTACTGAAATAAGGACGCAGGAAGACTGTATCTGTGAGCACATCTGTGCTTCCAGACTCTTCCCTGCCATGCTGCCAGCTGCCTTTCATCTCCTTTCTGGTCCACTGAACGCTTTGCTGCTCTGGTGTGTTTCTATTACATCAAAGGGTGTCTCATGTCTAGCGTAAAGACATTCTTTGTTTCGCTACCCACACTCTCTCTGAACTGAAGTATCCAGGAGGCCCTGAATAAGTACCTCCATCTACCAAGGTCGCATCATCCTCATGTATCAAATGAAGGGGCAAATTTCCCTTGCACCAAGGTATAGTGATCTTGATTCCTTCCTCATCCTATCTAAAGTCACGATTCCCAAGACAGCCTTGCTTGCTTTGCCAGTCTTTCCTTTAACGTTCTACGCATTAGGGACTGGGGCTAGGATTTGCTAAGAAGTTTGGGCACATTGGGAAATTTATGACGGAAAATAAATAAATAACACTGGGGTAGGTGTGGACAAAGGTACATTGTGAACATTTCTGGCTATCAAATAACTTAAACTACTTATGTTTTCCTTTTGAGCTAAGCCCTTCTCTTCTTTGTCAAATTTTGTAATTGAATGAGAGATGCCATCTACTCAATATAAATGAAAATGACTTCTTGTCTTCTACTGAAATGAATGGATATTGTTATTCTTGTGAAAATTCGTGAAATAGTAATAAACCTGACTTTTACACGTTCACAATGTTCCACTTATGACCCACAATTTGTTGCCTAATTCTAACTAGGGCCAAATCCAATGGCCTTAAAAACAACTTTAAATTTGTAAGTCATCAGAAACCATCACGAGGGTTAAGTAAAAAAAAAAAAATGCTCTGGGCTTACATGTTCTAAAGGTAACATGCAACAATAGAAGGGGCATGTGACATTTAAAAACTGTAAGGAAAATGTAATTATATTAATAATGGACATATCCAAATTATCTTAGAGCAGAGGCACCAGATATAAAGAGTCTAGATCTCAGAATCACCTGTGGAGAAGAGCCACCCACCAATAAAGAACACCCATTTCGAACTTTACATGAATAAGAAACGAACTTCTATCATGATTGAGCCATTGTACATTTTGTACAATGTTTTTGTGTTTGTTTGTTATAGCAGCTAGTATTATCCTTTCTAAAACATCATTCCTATTTTAGCCAAAATGCATCACTCTCTGTGGCGGTATTTAATTTCTGATCCTAAAAGCAAGCATTTCAAAACAACCGCCACAAAGCATTCATCAAAAGTAATTGCAAAAAGTGTGTGTATGTGTGTGTGCGCAAGAAAAATGTGCATGTGTGTGTGTGTGTGTATGTAATACAGGAGTATTTATTTTTAACACAATAACTACTTTGTCCTTCCTGTCTAGCCATCTATAAGCTTCCAGAATATTCTGTTGGACCCTCAGATTATTTTAGCAGAACTTAATCTCACTCCTTATTTAATTCTCTGCCATCATCTTTTACCGTATTAATGTTCACGCTAATGATACTTCTAATATGCCGGTCTCACAATTCTTCAATTTCTTCCTTAATAACTTCCATCTCTATTCCATTTAAGATATCCAGTAAGACAAGTAATCACTCGAAGCCATCAACCACCAAAATATACTCTGCATTCTTTGTCTTCTTCCTTTTCCCCATCATCTCGTCCTGAAGATAGTGTGTTCCATTGTTACAAATCCCAACATCATTATCCACATCTATTTTCCAACCATAAATGCCGAGCTTACATCACACCCCAATGACTGTTTCACTAAATGCTAAGGACATAGATATAAGAATGAGATACTCAACATCTGGAGCCACAGGGAATGTCCTCTGAAGGGGAGCAGAGCCGTGTTACACATCCAGTATGAAACAGTATTGGAGAAACGCCTCTCTTCCTTTCCTCCGCCTCTCTTTCCTATCCCACTGGGAAGGGGATGGCTTTAGCCAGATGAACCCAAGACTGGCGTCCTCTCCCCACTCCTGTCCCCATGTAGGGAGGACATCTGGCTCAGAGTCAGAGGCCTACCATCTTTCTGAACACAAGCCTGGAGGCTCATGTCTACGGCTCACTGTCTCCTGTGGTGTGGGGACAGCTCCTGCCCTCTGTGGAATCAGCTTTACTCCAAGTGGGTATGAGATCTAGATTCATGGCTCGGTGTTGATGCAGGTTTAGGGCAGGGCTAGTAGAGTTTATAGAATAACTTTCTGAGTAGTCAGCTTGGATCTAAGCTGTATGCCCTGGCAAAGCGTACTAGAAGTCTTATAGGTAGAGGCAGAAGGTATATGCTAATCTCTGATTCTCAGCTGAGTCCTTGTCTGATCAGAACTCCAGAACAAAGGACGAAGTACAAAATAAAGGCCCTGACTATATGTTCTCAGGGGAGACACAGATATAAAAATCAGTGGGTATTTTAACACACGCGTGTGTGTTAGATACGATAATGACATATGTATTAGCTGTTATGGAAACAAAGAAAAAGAGAACAGGTGAGATAAAACTCCCTCTGTCCAGGGATGAGTGGAGAACAGGAAAGAAGAAAAGATCAAGAAAGTTTCCCGAGGTAAATAATGGCCGTATTGAATCTACGGGACATGAAAAAGTTACCGGGCAGAAAAGGGAAGAAGACTTATCAGGCAGTGGAACAGCATGTGCAAAATCTGGAGTGAAGAGAGATCACAGTACTTCCAGGAATTTTAAGTCCTTTGGACATGACAAGCGTGTTTGGTAGGGAGTTGTTAAAAAAAGAAAAAAAAAAAACCAAGGTGAAGCCACAGGTAGAGACCAATTCACAGAAGTTTTCGGGCGAACTTTTTTCAAGTTTTGATCTTGGATCATTCCTGGGTTGTGGAATCAATTTAGTGGGTCATGACCTTTTTTAAATGGAAAACATCAGGGTCTTTTGCATTTAGGAAACTTAAATCCTGTTTCATAAACTTGGGCAGGGAAGCGGGTGCTTGTGTGTGCACTGGTTCCTTAGGGGACATGTTGTCTTGGCTATAAAGTGACCGCTCTTCTCTAGGGGGTCCCTGTAAAAATGCTTTCTCTCGCCCTTGAAGTGGCCCATCCACCAACAAGTCCTACTTCAAGATACACAGCTGACGATCAGCTTGTTTAATGCCCCATTCGATAGCTTGCTGGCTATCCAGCTAGCTATTTATCATATAAATGTAGCAATCACTATAATCTCCTTGGTAGTTTATATTTTAAAAATACGTTTTGGTCCCTGATTCTGACTGCACTCAGAGAGTACCTTTTGGTCACAGATAGCTGAACATGGCAACAATAATAGTATTTTTTGGTTTCTTTTCATAATTAACAACTAATCAATCAGTATAGAAAGTTGACACAGGAAATTATTTAGTGTTTTACAGAGGCACTTGTCTCGCTTCTAAATTAGAGTGCCTTACAATTGAACACATTTCAATAGCCAAAGATCATCAGGTATTTGAAGAAAGGGGCTCCCAGACAAAAGACAAAGGCTACATACCAACAAATAAAAAAAGCTAAAGAAGAAACAGAGACAATCCTGAAGACAGAATGAAATGTTTAAACTGTAATCAATACCCTTAGGAAGAGAAGAGAAGACATCGATCCAATTTTTTTTTTTTTGTAAGAGAGAGAAAAAGACATCTTGCCAATAATTTTAAAAGATACAATTGGGGAAATATAACTCAGGAAATGAATTGGAAGACAAAGCTTGAAAATATCCCCAAATCAGATTAACGATTCTGAAAAAAACACACGTGCGTAACGAACTGAACAATTTAACAAATGAATGGCAGATGGTGGGAGCCAGGATTCTGCCTGGTGAAGAGGGAGGTTACCCAGGCAAGCAAGGGAAGAAGACTAGAATAATCCATGTGGTACTGATCCGGGTTGTAGACATCATTATGAACTAATGTTTAGCTTACCATAGAAATAAATGGATGCAGGGTGCCTGGACGGCTCGGTCAGTAAAGAGTCCGACTCTCGATTTTGGTGTAGGTCCTAGTCTCCTGGTTCATGGGATCAAGCCTGGCGTTGGGCTCTGCATTGACAGCACGGAGCCTGGTTGGCATTCTTTCTCTCTCCCTCTCTCTTCTCTCTCTTTCTCTCTCTCTCTGCCCCGCCCCCACATGTACACGAGTATATATGCACACTCTCTCTAAATAAATATTTTTTAAAAATGGATACATACAGAAGTGTATACAGATATTTATAGATGTATATACAAGGGTCCGCACAAGCACATGTATTTCCTTGCTCTGTCGGCTGAGAGGGCCACCCGGAAGCAATGACAACCCCATGGCAGTAAGCTCACGTCACATCTAAATCTGGTTTTCTGCTAGCATTCTCTAATGAAAGAAGTCAGGGCCCTTATTAGAGGACAGGCCGGTGCAGGGAATGCACAAGATGAAACTGGAACACCTACTTGAGCCCGCCCTGCCCTCCCCGGAAAGCTCCTTGCTGCCTGTGTGGCACCAGCAGCCTTGAACTCCAAACCCAATTGTCGGTGGCCTTCTAGCATGACCCCACGGGATGACCACAACAGAGGGAGACTTCTCTCCCTTCTGTTTTTATGAGACCAACAAGAAGAGCTCAGCTGCTAGGTGGTTCCCTCTGGTAATCACGGTGCCGTCTCACAACGCATCCTGACGCGACTGTGCCCCGTGGTAAAATACGACAGGAAAGCCATGTCCTTTAGGAAAATAGCCGCACCTGCTTTTAACACCCTTCTGGAGCTCTAGCACGGGTTCATTTAGTCAGGACCAGCATACGATGGCAAGTTCTATCTGTTAATAAGCAAACACTAGGCGCGCCTGGGTGGCTCAGTCGGTTGAGGGGCCGACTTCGGCTCAGGTCATGATCTTGCACTCCGTGAGTTCGAGCCCCGCGTCGGCTTGGTGCTGACAGCTCAGAGCCTGGAGCCTGTTTTGGATTCTGTGTCTCCCTCTCTCTGCCCCTCCCCCGTTCATGCTCTGTCTCTCTCTGTCTCAAAAATAAATAAACGTTAAAAAAAAAAATTTTAAATACGCACACACTAGAAGTGCCTTGGAGGCATATGAGCGGTCTTTTAATAATGTAGGTTAGATTCAAGACAGCCGATCCGTCCCGAACGAGAACATGTCCAAGGGTCTGATCACTTGAAAGAAACTTTGACAATAAAAGGATTAGATTGGGCTTGAACCCTCGGGATTTTTAAAATAGGAAAGAGCACAGCTGCATTGAAATCATCAGAGAGTGCACATTATCCAGCGGCTCTTTTTATAACTGTTTGCACTACAGGTGCAATAAGAGAATGTTAATTTTATCTACTGGGGCATTTCCATTTTGTGTATGTGTGTGTCATGTGACTCCTAAAAGCCTAGCTCGAAAGCCTCAGCGGAGAATTTTTCGGTTTAGGTTAAACTGGAGCAAAATACTTTCGTTCTAGTTCGTTGTGGGGGAGCGGGGCTCTGCTACGTAAAGCCGGAAATTTTCTCGTTAATATTTCCAAGCTCTTTAGTGCTTCCATTTTCAACTGGATTAAAAATAAGAGACACCATCATAGCCCCAACAACGTATTCTTATCAGGGTCAGAGTAATAAGCGACCGGCGTGGCTCCACTGGGATTATTGTATTACGTTCTTAGGAAAACTACCAACCAACACGAACCAGGTGACGTCCAAGTTCGCCGTTAAAAGTAGTATATAGCTGTATTGTGCTGAGGTCAGACCAATCTGGATAAGAAAGAAAAATGCTCCAAAAAAATAAAAGAAAGCATGAAAAGGAAGACAATATTCCCCTTGTTGGCTGGTTCCTTAAACTGGGGCCCATCCAATACGCACACCCCGCTGCTTCCTGCTGGCATATTCCGGGGGTGGGAATCAATCCGCTCTTTGTAGAAATTAAGAAATCGTGCAGGCATTAAAAAGGGAAACACTGAATAGATCTAATGTAGTTGGAGACAAAGGAATGAAGTGATTTGGAGGGAGAGGGCAAGAGGAAGGCTGGTCAGGATCTGGGGTGACCCGTCTCCCATTGGAGGAAGTCAGAGACGAGGTCACTTGAACTGGGGCCTTGAAGTCACACAGGAATCCACCCAGGAGCTCAGAAGTGACTTATGTTTCTAACGCCCTTAATGTTTTATGGCACCAAGCGAATGCAGAGAGCTGATTTCACTTGGGACTGGATTAAAGGGGACTGTATACATCAATGCTAAGGTCATATCTCTCTTAGGCCAGAGGTACAACATTGTTTTAATGACTTAACCTTGAGCCACTTTTGACCGGTAAAGGTTTCACTCCATACCAGAGAATAAAGCTGAGAGGATTTTTTATTTTTTATTTTTAAGCGAAGGGCCAAAGCATCATTTCGCTAAAGCAATAAACCTCAACTGTAAATCATGCCATGCAGTAAGTAGGTCACTGAAAACTGATATCAGATGTAGTCTAGGATTTCAGTTTAGCGAGATTATCTTTTTGTAATTGCTGTTAAAAAAAAACACCTATTTTTACTAAACGTTTGGGGGAATGTTTAAGTGTTTCTAAAGCTATGTTACAGGCGGAAAAGTCTTCTTCCTGTATCAAATATTTATAAAAACCCATCAGTTCACCTTCCTGCTTTAGTAAAACTGTATGCTAAATCGAATTTTATTGACTTTCAAGTTTGTGGGCCACTGCTAATATGGGTTTTCATCAGGCACTCATCTTGTCTTTCCTAGTCCAACTATACCACTGAGTAAGCAAACAATACGTGAAGAGAAACCTCTCTTTATAGAATTCCAGCTAAAGAAGAAGTGATAGGATTAGCATAGATCCATTTCATCCCCCTGTGCACGCCCCGATCTACCCATTGAGTGTAAACAGCTGCAGATATCCCCAAAAAAGGGACAAGCAGATAGATATATCTAGTGAAATATCTATATTTCACTAGATATTTCTAGGGAATATAAGGAATAGAGGGAAATGTTATATGGCACGGTGGAGCCACAATCAGCAAAATCCATCTATGGAAAACTCGATGGGATCAACAACCCAGTTTCTTCCTCAAATAAATTATAAGGAATAAAAAGAGAGAATGATGGAGAGGGAAGGTAGCACAGATTAAGGGACAGTTAAGAGACTGTACCCATTACAAGGTATGTGCTCATTTGCACCCCGATTCCAAAACATCAACGAAAAATAACATGACATATATGAAACTATTGATAATTGACCAGATATTTCATTACAATTAAGCGACCATTGGCATCTCCTTTAGAGGTAATAATAGTATTTTGGTTACAGGAGAGGGAGAGAGTCCTTATTTTTTTGAGATACAGACGAAAACATTTACACATTTTTTACAAGTCAACTCTTATTTGACAAACCCAGTTATTTTCCAGGATTGCTTTCTTCAGGAATTTTCTCTATTCCTATCCACCTTCTGTCCCACCTCTGAGGATCGTCTTCATTCATTTCATAGCTTGCACACGTCTCTATCTTTACACCTACATATTGCATAACAATCTCTTCGTGTAAGTGTCTCTACTTACGAGAGTAGAGCATCATAATAGACTAGACTAAGCACCATAATAAATCATGCCGTAATTGACTTGGTATCCCCGGTGCCTGGCACGTGGTGACTCATTCAATGAATGTAGAAATTATTTATTAAATCCAGTATTTTATTTTCAGTGATCCATGTGTACAACAGCCATGGAGTCTTTCTTTTCCTTTCCTTTCCTTTCCTTTCCTTTCCTTTCCTTTCCAGTTTTATAATTTGTAATTGATAAGTTTAATTGTAATACACTTAAAGCGTACAAAGTGATGATTTGGTATAGCTGTCAAGTTTTGAACTCTTCAATGCAAATACGAAATGGTTTCTGGCTCACAGGCCACAGGACTACCACACCAGCCTATACTATCACTGCGTAGCCATGTCTTCCTCCAAAGAGACAACAAATAATGGTAATAATGGCTAACTCTCACAGCCCAATTCCTCCACACCAGGCTCTGTTTTAAACATTTTTACATGTTTTCAACCATATTTTCTTTTTTTTTTTCAATATATGAAATTTATTGTCAAATTGGTTTCCATACTACACCCATTGCTCATCCCAAAAGGGGCCCTCCTCAATACCCATCACCCACCCTCCCCTCCCTCCCACCACCCATCAATCCTCAGTTTGTTCTCAGTTTTTAGGAGTCTCTTATGCTTTGGCTCTCTCCCACTCTAACCTCTTTTTTTTTTTCCTTCCCCTCCCCCACGGTCAACCATATTTTCATAACAACCAGTGACGTAAGACCTACTGCGATCATCCTCGCTTTTCTTTTTTTATTTCTTTTGAGAAATACAGGAAGCACAAGTGGGAGTGGGGCAGAGAGAGAGGGGGACAGAGGATCCAAAGCAGGCCCTGCACTGACAGAGTCCTATGCAGGGCTTGAAGTCACAAACCGCGAGATGGTGACCTGAACTGAAGTCAGACGCTTAACCAACTGAGCCACTCAGGCGCCCCTCATCTTCGTTTTATAGGCAAGAACCCTGAAGCACAGAGATGTGGGCAGGTTCCCAAGGTCTCATCTTGAAAGGGGCAGACTGGGGTTCATTCCCAGGACATCTGACTCCAAAACATCCTTGCTTGACCATGGTCAGCAGCATCCCTAAGATGACCAGATCCCTGCTAACCTAGTACCAGGGACTTCACAGAAAATAGTAACTGTGAGCATGGCAGTTCCAAGAACCTAACTGATAAATTATCACTCTAACACAGCCAAATAACACACAGAAACAAATGCAAATTTAGGAACATAAATAATCGATATACCATATCAGAATAATTTAGGACTTCCTTCAGGTGTTTAGTTGAGTCAATCAAGTTGCTTCACACTTGAGTCTGGATATTTGCCCAGCTGGTTAAAGAGTGTCTTTTCTAAGGATGAGATCAGAAGTGGCAGTGACCCCCATTCGCAAGGCATCCATCATCTACTAACAAAAACAGTTTCCTGATTTAGCTCTTTCCTTTCCACCTCTTGCCCCCAGATGGGTATGCCTTCTGGTTTGGAATAATATCACAGTGAATCAAGGTTACAAAAACACTGAACATTCCTCCCTTATTTGAGGAATTTGAGGTTGGTCAAAATCATTGTTGAACAAAATATCCGAGATAGAGTTGGATAGAATTTACTTGACCCTTTCATTTTTTTTTTTTCCCAAGGAAGAAACAGTCTAACTGACTCCAAGATTCTAGGCTCTGCCATTACTCAAGCCACAAATACTCCAGTTATCCAATGAGTCAGCGGCCTTCAACCACACTTTAAATAAAGGCCTTCTATCATGATATTTTTCACATGTGTTTTACTCCCAGTGGTGTATCCTATAAATACTAAGCTGTTGAGATTTCTTTTTTTGCAGAGATATGCCCCAACCATAATTTTAAGAGGACTATTGCCTGTTTTTCACTAAGGCTCAAGCAATAAATGTTCTAGTTCATTCCACTAACTGATAACTTGAATACAGACATGCTAGCAACATTCTTTTTCTTTCTATTTTCTTCCTTTCCATTTATTTACTGCGATAAAATATACACATGTAAAATGTACCATTTTGGCCATTTTTAAATGGACGGTTCAATGGCATTAAGTATCTTCACACTGTGGTGCGACCATCCACATCCAATATTTTTTTCATCTTCCCAAACTGAAACTCTATACCCATTAAACGCCAACTCCCCATCCCCCTCCTTAATTTCTAGCACTCACCATTCTACTTTCTGTCTCTATAATTTGCCCTTTGCTTTTTCAATAGTTTTGGTAAATATGGTAATCGTTACAAGGGCAATGGGTTACCAAAGCAAGGAAGGCCTATACCTTTTTATACTTAATTTTCAAGTTTTCAACTTTTGAGTGTTACATTTGTGAGTGATGACCGGTATTGATTCTCTGTTTCAGTGCACTTGTTCTCCAGACTGCCTTAGGTACATTTTTGTGGTTCTTGATAAAAATCAAACATTGGACAGAAAAAGCAAAGAGGTTCTACTTCAGAATACAAGAGTGCTAGAGAAAGAAGTTGTACCATGGGTGTACTGGTGGTTTTTAAGTATATGTATTTTCATAGCATCTCTCTTCATAAATAGTTAAGCATGGATGATCAAGAATGTTCTAAGTTTGAGGCAGTTGATTGATTTCCCATAAAAAGCTTTTACCCCCTTATTTATCAAGTTCTTAAATAAATAACTTCTCCCCTTTCTCAGATGTCTCTGAGCTGACACATCAGAAAACAGGCAAAATGGTGACCCTCTGAAGGAAATAGGGAGAATTAAATAAGTCAAGAATGGACAACCAGTAAAGCAACTTTTCAGCACCCAAGGGCAAATGGTGAGGCAGAAAAAGACTACTTATTGTTCTGCTGTAAAAGCCAAGTGGGCATAATGGGACGTACAGCACGATGAGGTCAGTGTCTGATTCTCGAAAGGCAGAGGTGCGGGTCCAGAAGCTGCAGGAGGCAGGTGCAGAGCTAGTGGAGTCCGAAACACGTGACTTAGAGCCTGACAATTGAATTCCATCAGCAAGAGTCATTTTTTGTTCTCATACCAATAGGGAAAAGTAGGGTTTGGATAGTACAGTCGATCCCTATCCCCTACCCCTCAAATCTCTAATAAAGACATTTAAAACGGGAGGAGGGTGGTGGTTAGTGTGAAATGGGGATGTGGATGTTCAGTGAGTTCTCAAAATAAATAAATACCTTTGTTATCATCAGAGTCTGGTTTTTGAAAACTTCTCTCATCCCTAAATCTCACTGGGTGATATACACTAAGATCTTTTTTATTTTAATTTTTTGTTAATGTTTATTTTTGAGAGACACAGAGACAGAGCTTGAGCGGGGGAGGGGCAGAGAGAGAGGGTGACACCGAATCTGAAACAGGCTCCGGGCTCTGAGCTGTCAGCACAGAGCCCGACGAGGGGCTCGTACCCACGAACCGTGAGATCATCATAACCTGAGCCGAAGTGGGACGCCCAACCAACTGAGCCACCCAGGCGCCCCCACACTAAGATCTCTAAACATCCTTTCTATGCATTTTATTTTATTAAATATATGTGTGTGTGTGTGTGTGTGTGTGTATATATATATGTAAAATACATGAATGTAATTTATACATGGTGTGTGGGGGTGTGAGTATAGAGAAGGTTTTAGAAGTGGATTAACAAACGAACCACTGCTTTGGGGATATTATACTCTTGATAGGCAAAAATGAGAAAGAGAAGTCTCCTTAAGATAAAAGGCCAAACATTGATCATTCAGTGGTCTCACAACCCTTTAATAAGGGGAAAAGATGTCCTAAGAATATTGCTGGGGGGTAATTACAAGGAACTTTCTATAAGAACAGTCTCTGCTCACCATTATCTACCCACTAATTATCCTCCCGGGCAGTGGGGTTTTGCCCAGAGGCCCCTCCATCTAGACCCCCGTTCGCTCTCCTCGGAGGAAAGCATTCATCGTTTCCTTCCAGCCCAGGCCTAAACTATCTTGAATTGTGTTGTGAGGGGCTCCCGACAAGTCCAGAAACCATCACGTGTGTCGTGTGACTTTATCCCTCGAACACAGAGGGCAGCACAGTGTAAGAGCACAGAAAGCCTTTACAGAGCCTTCAAACTCCTTTCCAGGGACAACCCTCAAAAAAAAGCCATTCATCTTGAAAGGTGATCAAAACCCAAAAACGGTTTTATAGGAAATCTATCCTCCAGGAGCACCAAACGCTTGCTGAACTAAAACAGAATCTTGGGGGAAAACCCAGCCACCCACCTAAAAGCGTAAAAGGACGTGATGAGAGGTGAGCAAAGCCCGGAGCCCTTAATCTTTTTAGACACAACAACCGTGAGGCTCACTTCAAACGTGGCCGTTTTTTCTTCCAGGGACCGGACAAAGCCAAACCTGTCTGCCTTCTGGAAGCGTTGCCCCCTTCCTTATCCTAACATCTAAACCTGAACTCGGAGAGAACACAACATCTCCAATCCCAAATTTGTTTCTCAGTTAGATCCAGGTCTCCCTCCAGCTGAGAAGGTCATCATATCCCGATTTAGAACCTATTCTTTCTCAAGCTGCCTGTAAACATCACAACAGACGCAAACCCGCGGCGCAGGTAGTGAGAACATCGCTGCCAAAAATATCACCAGCAGCCCGCGGGCAAACTTCCTTTCCCTGACTTCCTTCTGCGTGTCAAGGTCATGTGCCCGGCTGCCTCCCACCCCACCCAGCACACTGCCGCCTTTTATGGAGTACTGTCCCTCTCGCTCTCCTGCCCAGACTGCTCTGTGTGCCGCTGAGGCTGTGAGCCAGTGACCTGGGCCGACACCAAGCCCTTGTGGTTCAGAGACGACTGTCCATTAGGAGGAGAGAAGAGGTCGCCTGTAATGGAATTCTGCTCGCTGAAGTGTCTCGCTCAGCAAGATGCAGCCAGGATCCGATTCACCACGCAGAGATCAATTGTTACAATAGCTTATTGGAGAACAGAACGTTAACAGCTTTGGGAGGAGGAGAAAATGCGTCCTTTCCCCTGCCCCTGCCCCCCCCGCCACTTATCTGACATAGAATGTTCTGGCTTCTGGATGGAGAGGATGGGGTACAGCCCCGGAATTGCCCCCCCCACACGCCCTGGATGTCCACGAAGCCCCCACCCACCCACCCCCTTCCCGCCTGGGCTGCAAGCCAGAAGGGGATTTATAAGCAACAAAGAACAGATTGTTGCTTTACCTTAGATATCAGATTTTAAGATTTTCCCACCGACTTGAAGCTCTTCAATAGAGAAGTGAAATGTTACCGACTTTCAAAACACCTCTCTTCCTATGTATCTCAGGAAATGAGTAAAGCCAAAGACAGATGGGTCTTTGCATATTTTTAAATATTATTTCTGTCTTGATTGTAAATTCTTGATGGATAGAGACTAAAACTAATCAATCTGCATGGTCCCCAGGGACCTGGTAGCATCCTCTGCACGCATTAGGTTCTGAGTTAATCTTTCTTTCGTTCTTGTTTTTTAAAAGCACATCCTTTTCTTTCCCGTTTTGTTCTCACTTCCTCTTCCTTCAACTGCGTATCTCCCTCCTGTCTCTGCTCTGCTTTCTTCCTTTCTTCCTCTTTGTTCACGTCAACCCGTCTCTTCCCGATTCCTGCCAATTTTTATTTCACGAGGTGCCTGCCTTCTAGAATTAACTCGGGCTTTCAGAATGTAGATCTTGCCAGTCATGACAGGACCAGCAGGTGCATACTGAAGAAACTTATAAAGAAATGAAACTAAGATTCATTCAGGTAAGCTGGGTCTGGTCCTGGAAATCAACACTGGCGAGTGAGAAGGGAAAAATGAAAGAGAAATGGAGGAGAGACACCTGATCACTTCCCCTCAATCCTTTTCTTCTTGACTAATGGGAAGAAGAAGGGACTGGCTTGTTGAAATAACTGACAAATCATACCCAGCTGCAGGAAATGAGCGAGGACGTAATAAAAAAGTCCCTAAAAGAACAACAACAGAAAAAAAAAAAAAAAATAGTCCTATGCCAAACAAAAGTGACCAGCTCTCCAGGAAAAACTCATTCATAAATCGGAAGGAGAACGGTGTTCATCTACTTAACAGAAAAGAAAGAACCTTCTGGGGGTAACCGGCACTACAAAGGCTGCAGCACTGCCGTTGGCCCAAAGACCAGGGAGGGGACCTCTGTGAGATGCCACGGTGGAGAATAAGCCCACTTCTGCCCCTATCCAGGTGCCTTCTGCACACAGCTGGCTGTCAGAAGAGATATCATAATATTCGATAATAAGAAACACAAGTGGCGGGAGGGGGGGGGAGGGGGGGGGGCCCTGGGTGGCTCAAGTCGGTTAACCGGCTGATTCCTGGTTTCGGCTGAGGTCATGATCTCACGGTTTGTGAGTTTGAGCCCCGTGTCCAGCTCTTTGCTGACAGCGTGGAGCTTGCTTGGGATTTTCCCTCTCCAACGCCCCCTCCCCGCCCCTCCCCTGCTCTCTCTCTCTCTCTCTCTCTCTCTCTCTCAATAAATAAATAAACCTAAAAAAAAAAAAAAAAAGTAAGGGTTTCACCAAGGCAACTGCTCTGTATGCTGTTCAAGGAAGAGCATCTATTTCCCTTTCCTTCAGTTATCTCATTGTGTCCCATTTAATTTCCTCATCACGTCTTCACACCCTGGGCAATCGCATGTGTGGGCGACATCAAGGTGTCACAGTGTTAAGGGTTCCTTCTTCCCATCTGCCCATGGGTATCAGCACCACACCTGCATTCATCATAAACCACGACAGAACGCCAGTCCATGCAGACGCTGACGCGCAAAATTCCTTCCAGGAGGTTCGGTTTTGCCTCCCACGGTGACTCCCTCCCAAGAGCCACTGTGGTTCAACTGCAGTACGATCACTACCTCCGACCACATTTAAAACCAGGCCCGGGAGGAGGTAACGAGGTTGAGGTTACGGGGAGAGATGAGAAAAGGAAGAAGGAAGGCAAAGAAAGATCATATATCTCCCTGTCTTCTTGTTTCATATATATACATATATAAAACTAATGAGAAAAAAAAAATATATATATATATATAACAAATGAGAATATAAATAACATGAGGTCCTATTTTGAAATTCATGAATACAAAATTTGGGAGAGTTCAATAAAAACAAAAATTTGGTAACCATATGGTGCTATCCCTCACCGTTTTGTTTTTTCACTTGTTTTATAATTTATTCCTCTGTCGTGTCCAAAATGCCTTGGACCATGGGCCCCATGCCTGGCCTCAAGTCTTGTTCTTCCAGGCAAAACATGAAATTAATGGCTGTTCTCTCTCTCTCTCTCTCTCTCTCTTAAGTCTCTCAACCTGACTCCAATCATGTCAGCTTCACAGATTTTCATACGATGACAACAACTTCCAAAGAACAATTTTTCATGGCAGGAATACGCTTGTATCTATGGTATTTGTGGCATGGGCTGGACTCTTTCCGGCTCTAGTTTCCAGAAGAGTTTTAAAGTAAATCTTAAGAAGAAAGTTAAATATTTTCCAGAGTGAACCCTACGCTGCAGCTGGTGGTTAACTCATACTTTCAAAAAACCAGGTCTTCAAAGAGAAACGAAAGATTTTAGTCCCAAACTACTGTGGCTTTATTTTAGGTAATTGCATTTCAGGCTGGATTAAGCCCATTCATGGATCATTTTTTCCTTCTCAAAATATCAAAGCGCTTTATAGAAATGTACCAATTAAGCTTCATAAATCTTCGTTCTGAAGGTAAAAAAAAAAAAAAAAAATCTTGTTTACAGAAGGACACAACGTCAGCTTTCTGTCCCATGGTTCTCTTTTTTCGTTCTCGTGGTAAAAGCAGAGGGGACAGGTAGCCCCAGAACTGTGCAATGTGTTGGAAAGGTGCCGGATATGACCACTCTTTTCATTAGGAAAGAAGCCAGGCCTGCGTGTTTGTGCCTGGAGAAGAATGATCCAGAAGGTTCCCAAGAGAACCACGGTGGCGGGCAGTCAGAGTTCCAGAGACACTGGACTCCCAGACTGAAGCACAGTCCATTGGGTTCCCTCAAAGCTTTCTTCATTCTTCAGTTCTCCCAATTTCAGTCTGCGCTTTATTATCCATGGCCTTTCTTGCCACTGTGATTCTGGCAGATTCGACATTTTCTTTTAACTCTGAAGTTCAAAAGGTTCTCACGCCCCCCAGTTAGGTGCCATGTATTCACGATAGGGAGTATCTTTTAGAAAACAGATCAATTCTCTTCTCACATTTTCTCTCTTCCCTCTACCCCCGTGTCCTAAAATAATCTCAGTGATCTTCACAATATATCAGTGTCAAAAAAAATAAATATATGCTCTAACGTGGGGGGAGGGAACCGGAGGGTTGCTGTTCAACAGGTAGAAAGTTTCGGTTTTACAGCATGAAGAGGCTCTATGGGTCCACTGCAACATTGTGCGTGCAGTGAGCAACAGTGCACTTACACTTAAAATTTACGAGCAGGGTAGATCTCGTGTTATCTGTTTTTACCTCCACAGAAAAAAAGAAAGAGAGAAATTAACATGAAAGGACCAAAAAAAAAAAAAAAGTTTCCAACAAATGAAAACTTCTCTAAAAAGAACAAATATGTTTAAATGCTTGGGAACCTTGGATAAAGAATCTAAAAGAAACAAAAAAAAAAAAAAAAGGAGGAAACACGAGCACACCCATAAATTGTTTCAACAGCCACCCTGAGAGATTAGGAGCAGGCAGAAAACAAAAGGTCCCTATGAAGGATTTAAGAGATAAATTGCAGCCCTGATCTACAGCTGTGGCGTTGTTACAAAGGGTTCTTTAAATATTTCTGATGGGAATGAAAATGAATTATGACTGACTGGAGGGGGGAAGGAGGATGAGAAAGGGCAGGATGTTGGGTAAATGAAAATGGTAAATTTCTTTGTCAGCCAAGCATACCTGCCCCGAGTCTTCACAGAGGTTGTTTTTTTTTTTTTTCCTTTTAATTTAAGACTTAGAGATTAGTGATCCTTTGCATAATCTGCTTCTCACCTCAGTAGAATCTTGCTCAGAATTGCTTATGTGTTGATCGTCTCCACATTACGTGCATTGTATTTTTAAAGGTACGAAAATGGGATTCTCATTTAATTCATTAAAAGGCAATTCCATCTTCTGACGTGTATAAAAGGCTCTCACGGGTCATCATCTATTGATCATTGACAAGCAATCATTGGACAAGCTTTTATTCAGATCCAAATATGTGCCAGGCCCCGGACTATGGTCTCGGTTTCCTCAACACGGCTGATTTACCTTGTAATTGGAGTCCTTTTTATGCAGATGTAAACGGAGTCAAATCCAGGCTGGGAATAAAATGCTTGAGACACCAGCCCTCGTGACTTCTTTCAGACACCAGCATTGTTAGTCACTTACACTTCTCGAGAACTGTCCAGATCTGCCCTGTATCATTTACTGTTCACAGCAACTCCGGGAAGCAATGAGCATCTGTTATTCTATTCTACAAAAGGGGAAACTGAGGCACCAGCGGCTAAATAACTTAGGCAAGTTCACAGAGGGGGCTCTCCTATCCTGTGCTGCCACTCGCATTCTTGAAGAAAACAGAGGGAAAAGGCTGGATCCACCTTCAAGTAATCCATTTCAAATACTTACATAATTTAAAATTGTTTTAATGTTTGTTTTTGAAACAGAGAGAGAGAGAGAACACGAGTAGGGGAGGAGGAGAGAGAGAGGGAGACACAGAATCCGAAGCAGGCTCCAGGCTCTGAGCGGTCAGCACAGAGCCCGGTGTGGGGCTCGAACCCACGAATGGCAAGATCATGACCTGGGCTGAAGTTAGACGCTTAACCGACTGAGCCAGCCTCATGCCCCCCGATTGAAAAAAATTGTACCGACCATGCCACTATCTGGCATTCAGCTTTTCTGGGTTTTGTTGCTTTGTTTTGTTTTGTTTATTTATTTCTTGAATCTGGCAAAGGAAAAGCAATTTAAAACGCATAAAGTTCTTTCAAAACAAAACGAGACGAAACACCACTAGCAGGATCTATGTGTACAAAACCCACCAGACCAGAACATGCGCAGGGCCAGCTCCGTGGTCACGCTCCCGCGCGTTAATCCAGGGGTCAGCAAGTGTTTTCCATCAAGAGTTAGTCAGGACCATTTTGGGTTTTCTAGGCTCTAAGATCGCAGCTGCAACTGTTCAACTGTCTTTGTAGCTCAAAGCGGCCACAGACAATACCTAAATGAATGGGTGTGGTTGTGTTCCATTAACTTTATTTAAGAAACAGCCCCCCAGGCCTGATTTAAGCCACCCTCTTCCGCCAGTTACTCTCCCTACAGGGTCTCCTTTAAAGTCAAAGTTCTTTTTTTTTTTTTTTTTCTTTTAATGTTTATTTATTTTAGGAGAGAGAGAGAGAGAGAGAGAGAGAGAGAGAGAGAGAGAGAATGAGTGGGAGGAGGGGCAGAGCGGGAGGGAGACACAGAATCCGAAGCAGGCTCCAGGCTCGAAGCTGTCAGCACGGAGCCAACGTGGGGCTTGAACTCATGAACCCCAAGATCATGACCTGAGCCAAAGTCGGATGCTTAACTAACTGAACCACCCAGGCACCCCTAAAATCAAACTTCTTAACCTGGGGTCCTTAGGCTTCAGGCTTTTAAACTCACCATAATTCTTTCAAGATGTTCAAAGAATTCTTTCAACATGTTCTTTTGTGCGGGGATTCTTCTGGGGTGGGATCTATACCTCTCATCAGACCCTCGAAGGTTCTAGGACTCAAGAAAGGTTAAGCCCAAGATCCCAAGCTCCAATATCAGCTGCTGTCTGCAGAGCCAGCCCATGGCCTTCAGTGGGGCTCACTCCCTGCTATGTCTTTCGTTACTTTTCCCTGTGATTTACGAGCACTGGTCTCACTAAACTCTTCCTTGGGTCTCCAAAACATCTTGCACGATTTTGAGTCTCTGAGCTCAGCAAATGCTTTTCCATCCGTTTGGTGTGGACCTTCCATTTAATTCGATTCAATTCATGAATGTCTCCTGATGAAGCCCTTCCTTGCAAGCCAGCCACACAGGTCATCGGGTTGTGAGCCAGTCAGACAAGCAAACATGTAACTGCCCACTCAGTGTGGCAGGGAGAGCGGCAAGTGCTGTCAGAATGCTCAGGGTGGGTGCCTAACCCAGATGTGGGGAGATCAGGAGATGCTTCAAGAAAAGAAATGCTGGTTAAGCTGGGGCCTAAAGAATGCATAGGAACCTAAAACTGGAACCAGAAGTTGGTTGAATGAGGAGATAGAGGGTGGGTAGAAGGGAAGATACATGTGAATGTCTGTAGACAAATGGGTGAATTCGTCAGAACGGGGTACAGGATGGGAAGGACAGAGAATAGACTAGAGACGCGGGAGAGGCTGGACCAAAAGGATCTTGGGTACAGATTGTTTGTGCTGTATTATAAAGACAATGAGAAATCCTGTGTGGTCAGCTGGCCAGCAGCTTTGGCAGAACTGGGACCCGGTTAGAAATGGGATCATGGTGGGGCGCCTGGGTAGCTCAGTTAGTTGAGCATCCGACTTCGGCTCAGGTCATGATCTCACAGTTCATGAGTTCAAGCCCCGCATCAGGCTCTGTGCTGACAGCTCAGAGCCTGGAGCCTGCTTTGGATTCTGTGCTTCCCTCTCTCTTCTATGCCCAGCTCATGCTCACTTGTGCTCTCTCTCTTTCTCTCTCTCTCAGAAATAAAGAAACATTAAAAAAAATTAAAAAAAAAAAAAAAAAAAAGAAATGGGATCATGGGCCAACCCAGAACTACTACGTCGAATCAGCATTGTAACACAGCCCCGGGATTCTGAGGAGCTCTTCATTATCCTGGCTGAAACCTGTTCCCCCACTTCACCTGACAAGCTCCTATCCACCCAGGCTACCAAAAAAACCCTTGGGTAACAATCTCCCAGATCTAGCTCCACGTAGGAGGGGGTTACATCTTGATAAACCTGTAGTAAGCAGAAAATATCCTAAGTCTAAACTGCATTTATTTCTTTAAGTTTATTATTTGTTTCTTTTGAGAGAAAGAGAGAGAGCAAGCAGGGGAGGAACAGAGAGAGAGACAGAGACAGAGAATCCCAAGCAGGCTCCGTGCTGCCAGCACAGAGCCCAGTGAGGGGCTCAATCCCACAGACCAGGAGATCATGACCTGAGCCGAAGTCCAGAGTCAGATGCTCAGCCGACTGAACCACCCAGGTGCCCCCCCCCAAATGTATTTAACGCCCCTAACCTACTGAACATCATAAATGTGCTCGTAGAGAACACTTCCATGAGCCTCCAGTTGGGCAGAATCATCTGACACAAAAACCTACTTTATCATAAAATGCTGACCATCTCATGTAATGTATTGGTTACCGCACTGAAAGTAACGAACAGAAAGGCACAGAAAGGTACAAAAGTTTGTCAGTGTATCAGTTGTTGACCCTGGCGACCGCCTGGCTGACTGGGAGCTGTCCCACTGGCCAGCCTCACGAGACAGGATTGTCCCACATGTTTCCAGCCTGGGAGAAGATCCAAATTCAAAACGTGAAGGACAGTTTCTACCAATTGCATATTGATTTCACGCCACCAGAAAGTCGAAAAACTGCAAAGTCGAACCATCGCGCATTGGGGAACATCTGTGTACAGATTCCCGGCCTCTCCCCGGACCTTCTCATTCTGTAGATCTGTGTTGGAATCAAAGCATCTATTTTTTCAGCAAGTTTCTTTTTCTCTTAACTTTTTTTTTTTTGTTTTAATGTTTATTTATTTTTGAGAGAGAGAGAGAGAGAGAGAGAGAGAGAGAGAGAGAGAGAACACAAGCGGGGGAGGGGCAGAGAGAGAGGGAGACAGAGAATCCAAAGCAGGCTCTGCTCGGTCATCGCAGAGCCTGAAGCAGTGCTCGATCTCACGAACCTTGAGACCATGACCTGAGTCGAAATCAAGAGTCTGGCACTTAACCAACTGAGCCACCCAGGCACCCCAACTTTTTTTTTTTAAGTAGGCTCCATGCCCAAAGTGGGACCTGAACTCGAGACCCTGAGATCAAGCGTCCCATGCTCTCCCGACTGAGCCAATCAGGCATCCCTTCCCAGCAAGTTTTTCAGGATGATTCTTACTTTAAGAACGTTTAGGAAAACACGTGGTCCCCAACTCAGCAAAATGTGTAACAGCTAGGTTTTCATGGCTCTTCAATCTCACCTGCATCACAGTGTTGATAGGTTGTTTTGCAATTATTTCTTTACAATGTCTGTTTTCCTGGGTAGACTCTGAGCTCTTCCCGTCTTATTTTCTTTGGTGTTGCCACACCAAAGCGTCTTAAACTCAGTAAACGCCCAAGTGCCAAGTGCATTCATGAATAACAGCTACCTCCAGATGGCTGCTTCCTGGGAGCCCACTGGGCAGAGCAAAGGTCAAATGCGGCAGCAAAACGCAAGTAGCTTCACTTTTCGAGCAATTTATCAGTGAGGTCTTGTTCTGAATATTCAAATCAAGGTCGGGCCCTTGTTCCTGTTACCAGTTAGAGCTGATGCTCTTAGCTCTAAAGCGGGACCTCTCACTTCCTCTTTTAACAGTTGAGAATCCGGGCGGCCCTTCCCTGCCTTCCCCCTCCCCCCCCCCCCCCCCCCCCCGCCAGCCACCCCTTCCCTCCCTCCAGCCATCGCCCCCCAAAACGTCTCATTTCCCTGGCCTCTCAAGACAGCCAGCGACTGCATTTGACCTTCGGTGACAGCAAATTCCTCTCGCTGACCACAAGCTGCCTGATGGAGCTATTTCCTTTTATTTGTTCTCTGTGGCCTTCTTCGCCGGTTGTCCTCATTTAAGGATTAACTTTCTACAGGAGAAATTAATTGAATTACTGTTCTGTTGTGGGTGAAGGCGGAGGGAAGAAGGTCAGGGGATACAAATATTTTAAACATCCCCTTCAGAATGTCTTATGCCATTGCAAATTATCTATTTTTTCCAGGTATATAAATAGTATGTGTCTATTTTGCTAATGGGGGCCGGGGGGGGGCGGGAGAAAAGTGTAAGGAATATAAATCCTCCCAGGGAGAATGTCATGGTTATATTATTGGTTAATAGGATTTTGTTTTAAATAGTCACATTAGCATTTTCTCATATGTAAATGGTTTTGTCATGTAAGCCCGTGGCAGCTAGAGTCACACAGGCCTGTTCAGTGCTTTTGACTCCTGAAATATGACTGCCTCCCAGGCAGAAAAGTGATGCGAGGGGTACGTGGGGCCAAGACTACCTGGGGCTCCAAGGGAAGGGAGACCCGGAGGCTAAGCTCCCATAAGGAATTCTGGCTTGGCAGTGGAACTCTGTGTGAATCTGTCCCTCCGGCTCTATCTGGCTTGAGGAAGAAATGGAAACCCCACCAGGACAGTATGAAAAATCCAGCTCCCTTCCCAAATGCGTTTGTCCTTGAAACCTGCTAGTACTTCGTTGGAGGTTTTCCAACCGGCTCCCCTCATTAACTAGCCTTAACTCCCCATTGCTTCGGTCTCTGGATGTATTAGGTTAGACAAGTGATGGCTTACTCTGTTTACTTCGACAGGAAGAAAGCTCACAAGGTGATTTATCACTTTAATTAGTCCAAGGGAGAGCTGAGTTTGCCTTGGCAAACTGGGATTCCTTCCCTAAGGGTTTCTAGGAAAAGCCAAAAAAGGGATTTCTTGGGTTTGGGGTTTTCCATGGGCTTCTTTCTTTCTCTTAAATGATTGTGAGTTCATTGCTTTCCTCTTTTAAAGGCCTACCCTCATTACAAAACATTTATCGATGAGGAAGAATACAAAGACGAAAATAGAAAATCATAACTCACCCAACACTTGGCTCCTCTCTCCTGTCTGAGATGTTCTCACTCAGGATTCTGTGCCGAGGTTCACTCCACCCAGTGGTGGGTGTAGCCTATGTTCATGGAGGTTGCTGCAAGACTTAGCTCAGCCCCACAGTTCAGTGGTATCCCCTGGAAAATGAGAAAGCCTGATATATCCTTTGCACTCTGCTCAATTCTGGGGTGGTATAAGCCAGGGTATGAGGCCCTGGCTCCTGCTACTTTTCCCTCCTCTTTTCCCTGGACCTACCCAGTCAGTTCCCACCTTTCCAAATTGGGGAAGCTTGACGAGCACTTTAGAGACTGAGGAAAACCACAGCAGAATCTTCTGTTCCTCTTCTTGGCATCCTAAGCCATTTTGAAGGTAATGGCATGAGGCGGTACCTCTTTGGCTCTTGCCAAGAACTTTTTCCCCTGGTTTTTATTATGTTTTATTCATGCCTTGAGGTAGGAGAGCGATTCTGTGCTTTGAAGTCACTGCTCCATATTTGCCCAGACCAGGTTTTTAAGTCCCTACCGGACTGGTGGTGATTCTCTGCTTTTCCTTTGATTCCGATCATCAACAGTCATGACCTCCCAACGGGCAGAGAGACAGATGTGAAGGAATGGACTGCAAGTTCCAGGAAGGGTCTTTCAGAATAGGGAGAAAGCCTTGGCAGTTACATCCCCCACAGAAAACTGGTAGTCTTAATTCATACAGGATGTAGTTATATTTGATTGCTGAATGAACTGAATAAGCACTTTCATCCCCCATCGCAATAATTCATAGCTTGTCCTACTGTTGCCATATTAAACTCTAAGAATAAGACTTAAAAAGATTCTCTCATGTGAATTGGAGCAAGAATCAGATATAGACAGTTCTATGAAAGGTTAAGTCTTTAAATACAATTTTTTTTTAAAAAATCACCTAATAGTTTTCATCTATCCCAAGTACGGAAGGAGAAATAGAATACAGTTACAATTCTAAGATCTCAGTGAGAATATCCAAAGGCAGCATTACTCGCCCTGGGTGCTAGGTGGTGTCTGGGATGCCCTCCAAAATAGACCCATTCTAGGGATCTCCCTGAAATCATTTCCGATATTGATTTGATTGAATCTACAAATAAACGTTTATTTAGCAGCTACTATGTAACAGGTTCTATGTCTGTGCACTGGAAATGCACAGATAAAAAAGACACAGGCTCTTTCCTTAGAAGATCATAGCCTGCTGGGGGAGAGAGCAGATACATAGCTCATTTCTATTCGTGGCAATACTGTAATTTAATAGAGGCATGAACAGATGCTGAGAGTGTTAGAAGGCTATGGATGTATGCCCTCACTGAAAAACTTATTCAAGAGAGATGTGGTGGTCTTAAAGTGCCAGGCAGAGGGGAAGGTGGGAAATTAAGGCAGAGGACCTAGCATGTTTAAAGGCATGTAGGTGTCAAAAGCTGGCTTAGTCCAGAACCATGAGATGTTCAGTATAACTGGGTCCCTAAGGTTCATGGGTGATTGGGGGAATGGGAAGGAAGACAAAACTAGAATAAGCCTGAAAACCCACTGAAGCATTGTGCTCGTCATCCTAGAGACTCTGAAAGTCATCCTACCAAAAAGGAGAGGGAGCTAATGGGACTGAATTTTCTTTTAGGACATTAATTCTTGTGTTGTGATAAAAATGGCGGCCGTGGGACGAGATCAGTAATTAAAAGATTACCGGTGAGGCTCTAGCAGTTTTCCTGGCAACAAAAACACAAATTTGAGCTAGGGTAACTACAGTGGGGAATGAAGAGGGACAGAATCAGGAGATGTTGCAATAATAACATTTGGGGTTGATGAATATCCCGGTGGGAATGGGGTTGAGTAAAATAAGATTCCATTTTTTTCCCCCTTGAAACGCAGGGTAGCTGGTGGCCATAGTAACTAAGGAGAAACTGAAGGAAGAATGTGTTTGCAAGGGAGAAAGGGGTTATAGAGAAAAGACAATGAACTCAGTTCTGCAAACTGTTGTTCAGGTTGGGGTATCTGTTGAATGATAGAGAGCTGAGAGTTTGGTCTAAGTCTCAGGAGAGATGGGGCCTAAAGATCTGATTTTAGGAATTCCTCATTAGCACATAGGCAATAGTTGAAGGACTTTGGGTGACATTACTCATTTGTGTCACGAATATCTTATCTCTTTCCTACATGCCGCGTGATGGGCTAGCCAGAGCAAAAAGGAAGGAGGAAGAGATTCTAAGGGTAGAATTTCAGAGTGTTAGTATTTAAGGCGTTGGATATTAAACTTCAAGGAGTAAAAAAAAATCAACTAGGGAGCTGGCTAAGAATTGAGATTCTCAGGCCCCACCTTGGTGATCTTGGCGTTATTAACTACCACCCAGGTGATGATGACGCAGGGGGTGCTCAGAGGAACGAGAACTCAGAGTGGCTGGAGGAGAGGGTGTCGCTAAGAGAATGAGAAGAGATAGAGGGAAGAGGAAAGGCAACTTATGAGGTTCCTTTAAGATCTAACCCTGACCTGGGGCGCCTGGGTAGCTCAGTTGGTTGAGTATCCGACTCTTGATTTGGGGCTCAGGTCATGACCTTGCGGCTTGGCAGTTCGAGCCCCGCATGGGATTCTGCACTGACAGTGTGGAGCCTGCTTGGGATTCTGCCCCCCTCTCCCTGCCTCTCCCCTACTTGCTGTCAATCTGTCTCTCAAAAAATATTTCAAAATAAACTTAAAAAAAAAAAATCTAACCTTGAACTTTAGTATACAGTTGACATTGAGAGTTTAATACATATGAAAATATTCACAGGGTTCACACCAGAATTGCCTTTCCCTTTTGACCCATTTGAACCTGAGCTTTACCTACAGGCAAAGCCTTTTCCACACTTACCTTTCTCTAGGTCTTCTGCCTAGTGGCTCCTTTGAGGTTCTATGACGGGGCACCTTCCTGCTTCCTGACATCTGAATTCTAATCTGAATTCTATCTATTCCCTTTAACCTACACCTCTACTGACTGCCGGGACCAATAATGCCCCCTCTTAGCATAGCCCCAGGACCTCCCACACCCGCAAACTCCCTTATGGGTTGCTCATCAAGGTAATTATCATGATCAGACACAGAAGGGGGAAAAATCAGAAGGGACTTGAGAAGTTACCGATCCAAATTTCCTGCCCAGTTCAGCACTCTCTCTGACAATATCCTTGACCGGTGGTCACCCAGCATCTTTCAGTCTATATCCCGGGGCACGGAGACCGCCTGTTCTAATGTTGAACAAGCTTCAACCTTGTCGTGAGCCAAACCCTATGACGATACCGCTCGCTGATCGAGTTCTGGCTTCTGTGTCCACAACAGAGCAGGCCTCACCCAAATCCACAAGACAGCCCTTATATATGAAAGCCTCCATTGTATTTTCTGTTTCAGGTGAAACTTTTCCTGCGGCTTCAGCAACTCTGTATATGATGTGCTTCTGTATATGTTGAGCCTCTTTATTAGTCTACTTGTTTTGTCTGGGAACAAAAGAACTCTTCTGTTTTATTATTTTTTTTTAATGTGTGTTTATTTTTGAGAGAGAGTGGCAGCGCAAGTGGGGGAGGGGCAGCGAGCAAGGGAGACAGAGAATCCGAACAGGCTCAGCGCTGCCAGCGCAAAGCCCAACGTGGGGCTTGAGCCTGCTCGTGACCTGAGCTGAAGTCAGACTCTCGACCGACTGAGCCACCTAGGTGCCCCCAAAAGAATTCTTGATTTAAACACTGCAGTAGTTTCCTATCGCTGCTGTAACAAATTACCACAACTTTAGTGGCTTAAAACAAGATAAATTCAGTGTCTTACGTTTCTGGTCTTTAGAAGCGTAAAATGTGGGGCTCCTGGGTGGCTCAGTCGGTTAGGCGCCCGACTTTGGCCCGGGTCATGGTCTCACAGTTCATGGGTTCGAGCCCCGCATCGGGCTCTGTGCAGACAGCTCGGAGCCTGGGGCCTGCCCTGAATTCCGTGTCTCCCTCTCTCTCTGCCCCTTCCCTACTCACACTCTGTCTCTCTCTGTCTCTCAAAACTAAATAAACATTGAAAAAAAATTCTAGAAGTGTAAAATGAAGCTTGCAGGACTGAAATCAAGATGTCTGCTCTGCTTCTGCCTTTCTCCATTCAGCTTGGGCTGTCTCCCTCTTGTAGAACGATACTTGCGATTACAGGTAAGGCCCACCCACATAATCCAAGATAATCTTCCCATCTCAAAATCGTTCATCACAGACACAAAGTCTCTTTTGCATAAAAGGCAGCAGCAATCAAAGGTTCTGGCAATCAGGGCTTGGATATCTTCGGGGCCATTATTTAGCCCACCAGTGATACCTCAGCCAACGCACTCTTAAGACTGTATTAACTTTTGGGGCGCCTGGGTGGCTTGGTCGGTGAAGCGTCCGACTTCGGCTCAGGTCATGATCTCACGGTCCGTGAGTTCGAGCCCCGCGTCGGGCTCTGTGCTGACAGCTCAGAGCCTGGAGCCTGTTTCAGATTCTGTGTCTCCCTCTCTCTCTGCCCCTCCCCTGTTCATGCTCTGTCTCTCTCTGTCTCAAAAATAAATAAACGTTAAAAAAAAAAATTAAAAAAAAAAAAAAGACTGTATTAACTTTTTCATCAGCCGAATTTTGCCATCGGCCAATACATTCACCCTATTTTTCCTATCAACGACTGTTGTGCTGGGTCTAAACTGTGGGGGTCATAAGGACTGTTTTCTCCTTCCAGGCATGTGGGAGGGCTGGACTGCCTTCTCCCGAGAAGTAGTCATGTGACTTTCTTGACCAAGGTGATGTGTGATGCGTGAGTCTGCTGCACTGGGGGGCTTTAAGGACTAATTAGAGATTTTTCTCTGTCACCGTGCCTAGCAATGTTCAGATGATAGCTTCTCCAACTGTCTGAATTCCAGAGTGAGGAAAACATAAAGCAAAGCTCCCAGATGACCCACTGTGGATATGTAAGGTGAACGAGAAATAAAACCTTGTCATTGAGCCCCTAGAATTTTGGGGTGTGATTTATTACTACTGCATAGTCTAGCCTATCCTGACTGATACAAACTCTTTCTATGGATGAGCCTGTTTTTAAAATCAAAACGGAATTTCTTATTCATTCGCACTCGATTTCATCTTTTCTGTAGTGGCCAAGCCTTCAAGGCTTTCACAATCACTAAGAATCTTGGTCCAATCATGCTTTACAATGGACACTTGACCACTTTAAAATCTGATAAACACTTCTTCTGTGTTTTTATCAAAATTACTGATTTGAAAAAAGTTTATGCAGACAAAGCCACCAGTATCAACCTATGGCAATGCTCCCCAGGTCCACATGGATCCCAAAAAACTATGATAATATAGCACATGTAGACGTATTACCATTCAGCCTGTATTTCCTCATCTTAGCCATAAACCACAGGCTTTATTTATTTATTTTTTTTAACGTTTATTTATTTTTGAGACAGAGAGAGACAGAGCATGAACGGGGGAGGGGCAGAGAGAGAGGGAGACACAGAATCGGAAGCAGGCTCCAGGCTCTGAGCCGTCAGCCCAGAGCCCGATGCGGGGCTCGAACTCACGGACCGTGAGATCGTGACCTGAGCTAAAGTCGGAGGCTTAACCAACTGAGCCACCCAGGCGCCCCAACCACAGGCTTTTCAAAGTCATTAATCCAAAATGTTTTATGTTATTTTCAGAGTAGCTTTCAAAGAAAAAAAAAATTTAATTCGCCAAAGGAGAGCAGGACTATTATTTCTGATTCCGATGTTATTTCTGATATCTGTTGGCTTCCTTGGATTTCCATAAAATATTTGTTAAAAAAATCTAAAAGGATGAGGCAGTTTATTTTTTTATTGTGGGATCAGTTAATCAAAATAAAGCCTCCTTAAATATACATCAGACCATAAGACTGAAGTGTATACTGATTTCTGATAAAATATATATATATATATTTAGTCTTTCATAACAGTATCAAAGAATATAGAGCCTATCATTGTTCCTATTATACTTCTTGAATTTTATTTGTGGGATATATTTACTGATCTGGCCTTCCTCTGCCTTTCCTCTCTTCTTCTCTCTCTCTCTCTCTCTCTCATAGGATATCTGTCATTCGTTTGAGCACAGGGACGCTGAGACAATATATAATGAGAGCCTGAGTCTGCAAGCTCTTTCATCTGTATACTTATTTTCTGAAGTGCATTCCTTCACGAAACCGTGGTCAGCTCCACCCTTCCTAAAATAATACCGTGGCACCTCAAGACCTACCTCATCCCTCCCCCACTACCCTAATTGCACAGAAAAACTACTGTTGTAGTATCTGAGAATAAGGGGCTGTCACGGCCGGCTACATAATTTACGGGGCCCAGTGCAAAATGAAAATCCATGACCTTTCGTTCAAGAAGCGAGGAAAAAGTGCCACTGCAAGCACTGAAATGAAAACCCTTTTTCCTGTTTCCATGTTCTCTCTCTTGACGTGTCATGGTGGTTTTTATTTGCTATTTAGAAATTTTAAATTGTTAGCAGGAACCTTACTGTCCATTTTTATGTTATGCAATAGCAATTTTAAATGAAAATATCAGTGTCTGAGTTGTGCAAAATCACTGAATTTACACAATTCATGTTTTGTTGTTTGTACACGTGTCCTAGGTGTTTCATTCTGACGAGGACAGTAGAAACGGTGCAGAAAACCACAGCATTTCCACTCCCCTTCTGGCTGCACACACATATCCCCCCGTCTCTACCTGTGGTTTACTTCTGAGTAAGGAAGGACTGGATGGGAAAGAAACTATGTGCGGCACTGTCTTTCCCCTTCCTTCTAGATCATCACTTTCGGCATGAAAGTTGGTGAATACGGGGAAGTAGTATGAACAGGAAAGAATATGACAGGGTTCCTGGTGATTTCTTAAAACACCATTGCTTTCATTCTGTATTGAAAACAAGTTTAGATTTGAACAGAACTGAGGCCACATGGGGTTTTCGGTAACCCCCGCACCCATTTGACTCAGTCATAGACTGACACACTTGTTTTGTACTCACGTTGAGTCTCACTGAACTCCCGTGCATTCTGGGTCCTCCAGAATTTTGACCTCATGGGCATTATGGACGCTATTTGCAAATAGGGCAACAAGGAACGGCCGAGAACACCTGTACGGTGAATTTCTCCTCTGCTCACGTGCTCCATTGTCCTGTTGGACTTCACTTCTAGAACACAAGTCCAAAGGTAAGGTTACCAAGAACTTCAACATGGTGGCAGCAGAGATTTAACCAAGCACGGGGCCATTCTGAGCATGGGATCCTCCTGAATACGGGCTCTTCTCAGCATGGAGCCCTGTGAAATGGCACAGGTCACGTGGCCAAGAAGCTGACTCTAGGTATTATTATATGTTGGAGCTCAGTGGCTGTTCATGTATAACAGGTAGGCTGTAAACAGTAAGTAGGAAATTTGGCAGATCCTAAAAGGCTAAGTACAGAATTACCATAGAATCCAGCTATTCCAATTTGAGGTATGTACCCAAAAGAATTAAAAGCAGGGACTCAAACAGATACTTGTATACCAATGTTCACTGCGGCATTACTCACATTAGCCGAAAGGCGGAAACAACCCAGAGGTCCAATGACATATGAATGGATAAACAAATGTGATATATCCAGACAATGAACTATTGTTCGGCCATAAAAAGGAATAAAGTTCTGATATATACTATAGCACAGATAAAACCTTGGATACATTATCTTAAATGAAAGAGAGAGAGAGAGAGAATCGCCATATTCTACACCTGATACGAATTTGACACTGCATGTTAACTAACTGAAACTTAAATAAAACCTTAAAAAAAGAAGAAAACATGATCCTAAATGAAATAAGCCAGCAACAAAAGGAATAACATTTCATGTACGTGAAATATCTAGAACAGGCAAATTTATAAAGACAGAAAATGGAATACAGGTTATCAGGGGCTGGGGGATAATGAACGGAGTTACTGCTTAGTGGTTATAGAGTTTCTGTTTGGGGGGATGAAAATATTTTGGAAGTCGACAATGGTGATGGTTGTACAACATTGGGAATGTACTTTATGGCCCTGAATTATACACTTAAAATGGTTTAAATGGCAAGTGTTATGTGATATATATTTTACCAAATAAAACTTTTTTAAAAAAAATGACTAGGAACAAAAAATAATCTGATTAAAAAATGGGCAGAGGAACCGAATAGACACTTTTCCAAAGAAGACGGACAAATGGTCCATATGTATTCAAAGGTGTTAACATCACTAATCAGCAGGAAAATGCAAATCAAAAACCACAAGATATCACCTTACGCTTGTTAGAATGGCTCTCATCAAAAAGACAAGGGATAACAAGTATATTTGAAGAAAAGAGGAACCCTCGTGCACTGTTGGTGAGAATGTGAACTGGTGCAGCCACTGTGGAAAACAGGAGGGAGGTTCCTCAAAAAATTAAAAATAGAACTACCACATGATCCCGCAATCCCACTTCTATTTACCTACAGGAAATAAAAACACGATGATGAAGAGATATCTGCACCCCCATGTTCATCATACCATTATTTATGATGGCCGAGACACGGAAACAACCTAATGGCACATCAATAGATGAATGGATGGGTAAGATGTGATACACACACACACACACACACACACACAATGGACTATCATTGAGTCATGAGAAAGAAGGAAATCCTGCCACTTGCAACAGCACGGATAGACCTTGAGGGCGTTATGCTAAGTGAAATAAGACAGAGACCAATACAACACGCTAGCGCTTCTAAGTGGAATCTTTAAGGAAAAACATTGCAAACCCCTAGCAACAGAAAAGTGGTTGTCAGGGCCTAGGGGGTGGTGGAAATACAGAGAAGTTGCTATCGGGGTACAAACTTTCAGCTGGAAGATGAGTGAGGTCTGAGGATCTCACACGAAGCATGATGGCTATAGCTGATAAAACTGTATTGTATGAGTGAAATCTACTTAAATGAGTAGAACGTACATGTCTCACAAAAAAAAAAAAAAAAAAGATAAATGTGTGAGGATATATTAATCAACCAAATAATGGGAATCCTTTCACGGTGCATTGAGTAAAGTAGATTACCTTCTATTATGTAGGTGGGTCGTGTCCAATCACTTGAAGGCCTTAATAGAACAAAGCCTGACCTCTTTGAGCAAGAAGGAATTCTGACAACAGACAGCTGTCAGCTTTTTTTTTAAATTTTTTTTTAATGTTTATTTTATTATTTTTGAGACAGAGAGAGACAGAGCATGGACAGGGGAGGGGCAGAGAAAGAGGGAGACACAGAATCGGAAGCAGGCTCCAGGCTCTGAGCCGTCAGCCCAGAGCCCGATGCGGGGCTTGAACTCACGGACCGCGAGATCGTGACCTGAGCCGAAGTCGGACGCTTAACCGACTGAGCCACCCAGGCGCCCCAGCTGTCAGCTTTTAAATTCAGCCTGCCACCCCTCCCTGGGTCCCAGTCTGCCAGCCCAGCCTGCAGATTTTGGACTTGCCTAAATCACCTGAGCCAATTTTCAAAAAATAAATGGGTGTGTTTGCACGTGTGTGTATCTATCCCATTGGTTCTATTTCTACGCTAATGCCCCAGAATGTACAGGAATGTGACGCAGCAGACTTGAAGTAGAAAGATACAACTGTCTTATGGTGAATCCATCACAAGGAAAACATCCCATAAGAGATTTACGAAACCATGGGACCATAGGAATGCGTTGCCGCCATTCCTCAACGGGGAGAGACCCTCAAGTTTTAGTTAGGTGAGCTTTTTCTTCAGTTCTACATGGTCCTAACTCAGAGCTTGGGGGCTCTTTCTTCTCTGAAGCCCTCCTTCCTCGTCAGCCCCCTTCCTGGACAGTCCCGGGACTAACCCTCCTTCCCTCTCACCAACGCAAAGACATCTCTGCAGTGATGTTCCCCTCCCCTCTATCTGCCTTCTTGTCCCTTTCAACTGTGCCGTTCCCATCGGCATCCAAACATGACTTCTCCATCCTAAAATAAGACCTCTCTTTCGTCTTTACTTCCTTCTCTACATACCTCTCCATTTCCCTGCTTCCCTTTATAATAAAACTCCCAGCAAGTCAGTACTGGATGTCATCCCGCCTTCTTCTTCCACTGTTTCAGACTCATTCCAATGAGCTTGATAGAAAATACTGAAAATAGAGGGCCCCAAGGGCCTTGGAGCCCAGGGACCAGCCTTGGACAGCTTACTTCCTTTTTTTTTTTTTTTTTTTAATTTTTAACGTTTATTTAGTTTTGAGAGACAGAGAGTGAGTGGGGCAGAGAGAGAGGGAGACACAGAATCTGAAGCAGGCTCCAGGCATCAGCACAGAGCCCGACATGGGGCTCGAACTCACGAACTGTGAGACTGACCTGAGCTGAAGTCAGACGCTTAAGCAACCAAACGACCCAGGCACCTTACTTCCTTCCTTATTTTAATGAGACACAAACTACTGATTATGTAGGTTTTCTGTTTTGTTGTGCGTTCATGTACAGCTTATCTTCATCAGTGGAAATTCTAAGGATGTTGAGATGAGAGTGAATTCTTACCTAGATTTGCCTTTAAAGGGTTCTAACCTCTGCATGTGCTTAAAATTACTGTTTTCCTTGGGTTTTCCTGGGCCACTTGTAAGGGCTGCCATATAACAAAGTTCCACATGTTGGGTGGCTTAAACAACAGAAATTCATTTTCTCATAATTCTGGAGGCCAAACGTCCAAGATCAAGGTATTGGAAAGCCCGGTTTTTCCTGAAGCCTCCTCTCTCCTTGCCTTGCAGACGGCAGCCATCTTGCTCTGTCCTCAAGTCATGTTTCCTCTGTGTGAGCACGTGCTCCCGGTGTCTCTCTATATGTCCAAATTTATATTTCTTCTAGGAACACCCATCGTATTGAATTAGAGTCCACCCTAATGGTCTCCTTTTAACTTAATAACCCCTTTAGAGCCCTACCTCCAGGTACAGTCACATTCCAAGGTCCGGGAGGTTAGGATTTCAACATATGGATTTTCAGGGGTCCCCATTCTACCCACGACAGGTAGTATAAATTGAAATTCTAAATCAGAGTGATAGTTGCTGATGTTTATGTGCTTCCAGCAGAGTTTCCATTTTTTACCTCACATCGAGGCTTAAATGGCCACGTTTTCTTGTCAGCATCGTTGACAACAGTTGGCAACTTTCGGTGCTGCGTGCTTCTGAGGGTGTAGCCCTTTGAGGATTGCTGCTTTATGCAAGAGTCCCTGCTGTGACTCATGGAAGTTTAGTCCACTATTCCTCTTTGGCACCAGGAATCCCTTTCTGGTGCCTTTTGGCCTTGTCTTCCTTTGGGCCTTTGCGGATATCCCTTACTTTCTTGTGGGCAGATGTATGGACTTTTCAAACAATACACTTTGGGGAGGAATAATTTTCAGTTTACAAAAAAGTTGCAAAAGTCGTACAGAGAATTCCTTTTCTTTTGCTGACATCTCACCTTAGTGCATTGGTCAAAATGAAGAAACCCACGTCGGTACATTGCTATTAACCAAACGTCAGACTTTCTTCAGACTTCACTGGTTCTGCCACCAATGTCCCCTTGACTGTTCCAGGATCCCACCGTACATTGAGCCTCCTTGGTTTGTGACAACTTCTCAATCTTTCATTTTCGATGACTCTGGCGCTTGGAGGAGTACTAGTCACGTATTTTTGGAGAACATCCCTCACCTTGAATCTACGTGAACTCCGAAGGATGCTTATTGTACCACGCCCAGTGGGGTCAAAATGTTCGCGGTGATCCGTGCTGCTATTCAACATGGCGCCGGAAGAGGAAGCGTCTACTCTCTGGTTCTACAGGCTGCCCGGTCCACTGCAAATTAAATTTTTTCCACTTAAGTTTGCCCCGTTTGGTTTCTCTTCTTTAATTCGGAGAGGCCCATAATTCACAACCCACGGTATAAATACATTTCCCCATCACTTTTCCCAACCCACCCCCAACATGCTCTTGACAACATTAAACTGATCCTGTTCTTAACCTATTGAGATTCCTGCAAGACTCGTCACGACCTTCCCCGCTTGCACCATTCCCTGAGCTTAATCAGGCACCAGTGCCACAAGCACAGATAATTTTACTCCTTGCTGGGTATTGCTTTCTGTCTCCATTTCTCTTTGTTCTGGGGCAGTGACCAGAACGGGGGGGCTGGATGTGAGAAGGCAGAAACAGGAGTCCCAACAGAACTCTAGGTCCCGAAGGGAAGGCAGTTGAAGAAGGGGTGGGCCTGTTTCCAACCAAAGGGAGTTTCCAGGGTTAAGCAGGAGGAAACTGTGGGGCAAGTGTGCTTGTCAGCCTCCCAACCCAGGTGAGGGCCAGCCCTGCTGTGGAAACACAGGCACAAATGCCTAACCGAGCGGGAGAGTTGGCCCCACACAATCCGCCCAGGGTAACTCACTGCCGGTTGCGAGCGATACTGCAGACTGAAGGAAATTTGCCCGTTGTTGCCTATAAAAACAGAAGGGAGCTGGGACACCTGGGTGGCTCCGTTGGTTGAACATCCAACTGAGATCAGTCGGTTTCAGCTGAGGTCATGATGTCACAGTTTGTGAGTTCAAGCCCCGCATCGAGCTCTGTGCTGACGGGAGCCTGCTTGGGATTCTCTCTCTCTCTCTCTCTCTCTCTCTCTCTGCCCCTCCCCGACTCATGCTCTCTCTCTCTCAAAATAAATAAATAAACTTAAAAGAAAAACAACAGAAGGAAGCTAATAACATTTTTGAGTACTCACTATGTATCAGGTGCTACATTATGTGTTTCTTATCTTATTCAATCCTTGCATTCCTGAAGACCAGGTGGTAACTTCCCAGCCTCACACCAGCCAAATTGCCAAGGAGAAAGTTGTAGAGCTTGCAAAGTCCAATTATGAGCCAGGGTCTCTTTCTCTGAAGTTCACGGTCTTTCTAGGTTGGGACAGAAGAAAGAGCATAAGTTCAAGAGATGTCATGTTACCGTGTGTCAACACCAGGAAAATGGGCAACTGCTTGTCTTCTGAGAGCCTCAGTTTCCCTGGGAGAATGAGTAGTTTTCCCTGGTAGAATGGACTCAAAACTGGTAGAATGAGTCCTCCCTCGCAGAGTTGATGCAAGCATTAACCGAATTGCCAGCAATGCATTTAGAGCATCTCCCAACACGCTAGCTCTTGCTAATATGCCTTAGCCCTTATTCTTGGTAGCAGTCCCAGGGGTATTGTAACGATTATTAGGCTTAGCCCGTTAACACGCAAGTTTTAGCTAACAATTCTATCGCTCCTTCGTTATCACCCTCTCCTTTAGGCAACAGTGACAGACATCCTTCCGAGGGCTTGAGATACAGCGGGGAAACAGACGAATCCCCTGCTGTCAGGGAGCTGGCATTTTCGGAGAGAAAGGCAGACAGTAAACAAGTTAACCAGGGATCAGCAAATCTTCTCTGAAAGGGACAGAGAGTAAATATTTTAGGCTCTGGGGGCCGCACGGTCTCACCTGCAACTACTCAGCTCCATGGTCCCAAAGCACCCACAGACCGTCTAAACGAAGGGGAGCGGCCGAAACTGCATTTCCAAAACAGGTTCTGTGGCAGCTTTGGCCCCGGGGCTGCAGTTTGCTGACCCCCCCCCCCCAGGGACACAAAGAGACTATCAGATCATTTCAAAGAGTGACAGACGCCCTGAAAAACTAGGCGGGGCAGGATCATACAACATGACAGGTGTGGCACACAGAATGAGTCGGGCAGGTTCGAGGGTGCCTCGAGCTGAGCCCTGAGTGGAGGGGGCAGCCTTGCAGAGTGAATAGGCTGAGTGGAAGGTGAGGGGACATCGAGGGTAAAGGAGACACACGGGCAAAGGCCAGGGGTGGCCTTGGGTGGCCAGCGTGGTGCTGGGCAGGGGAGAGGCAGGAAGGCCGTCCCGCAGGGCTTTGTCAGCCCAAAAGGAGCCGGTATTTGGTGATAACTGTAAAGGAGTCCCTTGTGGGTAGGGGGATGGGTGAAAGAGGTGAAGGGGATTAAGAACACTACCTTCTTTTTTTTTTAAGTTTATTTTATTTTTGAGAGAGAGAAAGAGAGAGAGAACACGCGAGTGAGGGAGAGGCAGAGAGAAGAGAGAGCGAATTCCAAGCAGGCTCTGCACTGCCAGCACGGAGCCGGACGCGGGGCTCGAACTCACCAACCACAAGATCACGACTTGAGCCCAAACCAAGAAACCAATGCTTAACCGACTGAGCCACCCAGGGGCCCCACGAATTATGGAAATGTTGAATCACTATTTTGTCCACCTGAAACTAAGGTAACCCTGTGTGTTAACCACACTGGAATTTCAAAAGAAAATTAAAAAGTAGATAAAATATAAATAAAGAGGTCCCTTGCAGAGTTTTGGTGCAACAGTAGAGTATTGATTTACACTTTAAGATATCACTCTAGGGGCGCCTGGGTGGCTCAGTCAGTTACGCATCCAACTTTGGCTCAGGTCATGATCTCACGGTGTGTGGGTTCCAGCCCCGCGTGGGGCTCTGTGCTGACAGCTCGGAGCCTGGAGCCTGCTTCCGATTCTGTGTCTCCCTCCCTTTCTGCCCCTCCCCCACTTGCTCTGCATCTCTCTCTCTCTCTCTCTCTCTTTCAAATATAAACATTAAAAAAACGTATCGTTCTAGATGCTGTGGAGCAGAGCAATCATTGGTGACACGGACAGTGGGGGGGGGGGGAGGGGAGCTGACGAGGAAGTGTCGATAAGGCGTGGAGACCCCAGGACACAGAATCCCTTGGGTATGCTTTGCTGGGAAGGCCACAGGGGAGCCACTGAAGGACGAGTTGCCTTAAATGACAGATTTAAAGGTGGGGCTCCTGGAGCAGCTGTCTGCCGGCCAGGAGGGTCTGGGAGGGAAGAAGATGGTTCTGGTGGGGCAGGATGACGAGGGAAGGGAAAGACGGAGCCCAGAGAGAACGAGGCGGTGCCCTGGTCTGGTGGCTGCAGGCCGTAAAGCTGCAGGTGGGATGGTGGCTTCCAGAGAGACGACAGAGGAGTCCCCGTTTGGGTGTGTCTGTGATCTCAGGGAGCGGAGGGCCCCCGGGCTGGTTTTCCTGCATCTTCTGTTGATGCCTTCCCTCTGGTACCCAACCGAGACCTGCATCACCACGGATGTGCGGCCTTTCTTCACCGCCCCAACCCCCCCCCGCCACCACACCTGGAGGTTTGTAGTTGCCAGAATCCCTCCATCTCTCGAGGCCGCGATGCTCTGGCTTTCGAGACAACAGTGAGTCACCCGAGTCAACTGAGTAGTTAACAGAGCAAGGGTGCGTGGGGTCTGATCTGGTTACTAAGGAGCTGAGCCTGCAGGGCCATCGAATTTGAACCTGCCCCCCAGCCCCATCCCTGGATCTCCTCTCTCCCTGCCATCTTCCATTGTCTTCCTCCTGCGTTCCCCAAATGCCCTTACCCCTCTTCTGGAGGGCTTCAGTCAATCACAACTCCTGTGTGACGACGTAACTACTACGACAGCCGTGAACATTATTCCTCCTGCTTCCCACAAGCCTCTACCTTCTCAGCACATTCCTCAGGTTCACCTCCTCAGTCAGATGACACAATTTGCAAGGTTTCCCTTATTGAGTCCTGATCCCTGCCCCCCCCCCAAGGGCAAGTGCAATAATTTATGAAATAGTCGATGTAAACAGGGGTGCACTCACAGTGACTCGTGACAACAGATTGCCATGTTGTCAAGAATTAAAAAAAAATTTTTTTAATGTTTATTTTTGAGAGAGAGAGGGAGAGAGAGAGAGAGACTGCATGAGTGGAGGAGGGGCAGAGAGAGAGGGAGACACAGAATCTGAAGCAGGCTCCAGGCTCTGAGCTGTCAGCACAGAGCCCAACGTGGGGTTTGAACTCACGGACAGTGAGATCATGACCTGAGCCAAAGTTAGACGTCCAACGGACTGGGCCACCCAGGTGCCCCTTTCTTCTTCTTATAAGGACACCAGACCTACTGGATTAGGGCCCACCTTAACAACCTCATTTTAACTTAATCACCTTTTGAAAGGCCCTACCTCTAAATACAGTCCTATTCTAGAGTTTTAGGAGCTAGGACTACTAGTTGTGAATGGGGGGGGGGGGGCACAATTCAGCCCATAACGCTCCCCAAGCTTTACTTCGTATCTTAACGTTGCCCTTAAAATTTTGTGTATGCTTCTTATGATAGAAATTTCCAGAGTCATTTCAAAATTATCTTTCAGTATCTCTCTGCAGCTGGTCTATTGATTTCTTTAGAGATCCTGTCTTGCTCATCTTTATTATCTCCTGATACCTGACATCACAGATGCACGATAACATTGTTTGAATAATAAAAAAAAAGAAGAAATGAAATGCTGCTCTTACAGAAAAAAAATGTGTATTTTATTTTTCAAAACGGGAATAGCTTTCTGATCCCATAGGTGTCACCAAAAAATCAGGAAATCTAGAATAGGGTCAAAGAATAATTTCTAATGGTCTTTGTCCTTGTTATCTAGGAATAACATCTGTTAAACATATCTGCTTTTGTCTTTTCTTTTTAACACATTTTAAAATGATTATTTACTTATTTTGAGACAGAGAGAGAGAAAGAGGCAGAGAGAGAGGGAGAGAGGAAAGTCTGAAGCAGGCTCTGCACTGTCAGTCCAGACCCTGATGCGGGGCTTGGCCTCACCAACCGTGAGATTATAACCTGAGTCAAAATCAGGAGTCGGACACTGAACCGGCTAAGCCACCCAGAAGCCCCTGGGTTTGTTTCTTTCAAAGCTCTCTACACAATTCATTTTATCAGCTGGGAAGAGCCAGGTGGCTGTTCCCTAGTATCTAGCCCTTTTCTTCCTCCCAGTTCCTAGTTCTTGGCTGGGTAAATAGAAACCCAGAATAAATATTATATTTCTCAGTATTCCTCGCAGCTGACGGCTAAGTTCTAGTCAACCGCATACGAATAGGTACCCTGTGCGACCGTCCCGGGGAACCCGGGCATGCTGTGTGTCCGCTCTGTCAGTCCTCATCACTCACTGCTTCCTGCTGCCTCAAAAGCCGGGGCTCCCTAACTGCCATGAGCCACGGAGGCGTACTGCAGGGAGTCAGTGTCCCTAAAGACTGGGCAACATCCCAGGCCTCCTGGCTTGGTTTATGAGAGAAAAACAAACTTGTCTGCCTTAAGCCATGGCCAGTTTTAAATGTTTATAACGTGCAGATATAACATGTCATTTCTTTGCCTAGTCATATTTCCGCATCAATAAATATGGGTAGTATGATGGGTTAAAACGGCCACAGACGAGTCCACTCTGGTGGCTCCTCCAAAGGTTAAACGTAGAATTACCATACGACCCGGCAATTTCACCCCTCGTTGAACTGGATTCTGCAAAGGAATTGAAAACAGGTACCTGAGTATTCACGGCAGCACCATTCGCCTTAACGAGAAGGTAGAAACGATGAAAAGACCCGTCAACTGACAAACGGATCAACCGAATGTGGTCTATCCATACAATGGAATATTATTCAATCAGAAAGGTGAATAAAGTACTAAAACACGTGGCAGCATGGATGAACGTTGAAAACACTGTGTTGAGTGACAGAAGCCAGTCACAAAAGCTCTGTGTGGTTCCCCTTTATGTGAAATATTCAGGATAGGCAAATCCATAGAGACAGAGAGCAAATCCGTTGCTGGGGGCTGGGGGTAGACAGGAATCTGAGTGGCTGGTTAATAGGTTTGAGGTTTCCTTTGGGGGTGAAAATGTTCTGGACTAGGGAGGTGCAGGTACCGTGAATATATTAAATGCTACCAAACGCACTGCGCACATGAAACGCTACCGTGCACTTTAAAATGGCGAACAAACCAAAAAACAAACAACGAGGTCACGCGTTCTTTGCAGCTTCTTCCATCAAGAGAGGCCGGAATCTGGGCTGGCCTTAGGTCAGGTTTTGACCAATAAAATGCGGCCCGCACAATGTCGTGTAACTTCTGTGCAAGTTCTCGAAAGGTCTTGCGAATCCTGCCCTCTCCCTGTCACGGTGCGAAGACAGACCACGTGGAGAGAGTGGCCCAGCTGTCCCGGCTGCCTCCCCCCACCAGGTTGCTGCCGTATGTGGACGGCGTGTTTGAGGACCAGCCACAGCTGAGCACCTGTCTGCCTGCAGCTGCCGGAGAGAACCCAGTTGACCTTGAAGTCATGAAGCCCAGTCAAGCCAAGTCAAGCCACGGCGTTGTGGGAAATAATAAGTCATTGTTGTCTGCAGCCACTGAGTTTTAGGTAGCTTGTTGCACAGAAGCAGATCTCTAACCCCGAGGGTGTCTGCTATGCACATTTGTCACAATTTACTCAGCCGGGCTCCTGCCGAGAGGCGCTAAGGTGGTGTCCAGGTTCCTAACTACTGTAAACAACTCTGTCCTGGACATTCTTTTACAAACAACTTTCTGCCCTTATCTGATTTTGCAGAGGATTGGCCCTGGATGTAGCTCCTGAGTCTTACTCCTCCCCCCCCCCCCCCCCCCCCCCCCCCAGTTTCTCTCTTGCGTGCCAGCCTTGAGCTGTTTTCTGTGCTGGTGTTCAAGGCTGCCCTGAAGGTATATAAAACCCCTGTATATATACAAATACTTTGATTTAAATATTTATTACAAAATTCATGGGCCCATGGGAGGTAGAGTGACCCCTCCACGGAGATTTAGAATAAGAACCCTTCGGTATTTGTTTGTTCCGGCAAACGTACGTGAAGAGTCTTCTTAGGGTCCGGGTGCCGGCTCTCCTGTTGGTAGCCGGGACTACCGTCTTCATCCTGCACCCTCGGTGAGTGAAAGTCACTCAAGCATGGCTCGTTAGCCTCATTCAGGTGGCCCCATCCCTCACAATCCTGTGAAAAACACACTGCACCGGCCAGCAGGAGAATCCAGGTGGCTGTCCTCCTGGGACTGAGGTCCAGCCACGGGCTCCAGAGGGTCCCCGAGACATGCCAGCCCTGGACTTCTGGATGACACCTTGTGTGGGAGAGAGGGTCGGAGAGAGCCCCGAAGAGGAGAAATGAAGACTGAATCCACACGGGACTGATCTGGGTCCAGGGTGGCTCCCGTGGATGGCCCAGCTGGCCCCAGACAGTTGCAGGCACCAAAGGAGCACTGAGACCACTTTGAGAAAAGCAGCCCACGTCGAAAGGTGTCTAAAGGTGGCACTTGCCTGGCCCTTAAGGTGATGCTCTTCTAAGGTATTGGCAGGCTCCAGACCGCAAATTGAATTAAGAGGTACTACAAAGGGTATTACAGGGCTTGCTGTATCCTTGGAAGGGCTGGAGGAGTGGGTTTTTAGGTCTCCAAAAACAATTCTGAGAACCACAGCCCAGAATGGGCCTGGTGAGTCGGGGGCCTCCCCGCCTACCCCCGCTAAGGAACCTGCTGCCGCTCCTGCTGGCCGGGTAGTCACTGCCCTCACGGCTGACCACAGATCCACTCAACTCTGTCACAAACAGGGTCACCCCCATTTGCCCTCCAAGCCCCCATTTCCCCCGAGGAGGGGAAACCTCGAGTGGGTGCGTGGGACTGATAGAACTGAAGTCACATGTTTGGAGCAAAAGAAGCTTGAATATTCTCCGTTGGGCTAGAGGGATTCACATCATGAAGGCCCTCTCAGCACGTGATAGGATCATCAGAAGACCCGGGGCAGCTCTAGGTGACAGAGCCCTGCTCATCCAGGTGGCCGAATTCTATCGTTCCACGAATCAATACAGGCCGGTTGGTAGATGGTGGTGAAGACAGTGAAGATTTAGTTTGGGCACGTGAAGGGGGGAGAAGGAAGTCGGGGAGGAAACAATCAACAGGGGTGTGGGAATACGTGGCTGGGACTTCTCAGAGCTTGAGTTACGGACGTGGGATCAATTTCCGAGAAGACCGGAAGTGACGGACCGCGTGCGGCAGCCACGTAAGCGTGGGGAAGAGGAAGTGTGCTCAGGCTTGAGCGTATTTCAGAGACGGAAGGAGAGCAGGGGCCCGTAAAAGTGGCAGCGAAAGCGCTCCAAGAGACGGGGAAGCCGGACAAATGCAGCGCTCTCGAAGCTAGGCAGGACCGGCTACGTAATTTTCAGGGCCCAGGGCAAAACGGAAGAACGGGGCCCCTTGTTCAGAGGTCGGTAAGGAGTTTGAGACATCACAACAGAGTATTAACCCAAGCCCAGGGCCCCTTCTGACCGTCGGGTCCTGTGCGGCTCTCTCTCCAGGCTGCCCGCTCTGGAAGCTGGCCCGGGAGCTGAGAAGTTCGAGAGTTCCAGAGGAGGGGCGACGTCAAGGGAGATGACATTTGAGAACGGGCTGTTGAATTTGGTTATTTCAAGGTCACGGTGATCTTCTCGAGAGTGGAATTGCGGGCAAATATCTGATTGTAAGGGGTTGGAGAGCTGATGGCTCAGAGAGGAAGGCGTAGAAAGTGACAAGGCCGGGGCTTGAAGAGATGGCCCAGGAGTTCAGAGAGCAAGTGGGTTAGGAAACAGCCATGTACTTAAATTTTATTTTAGGGGCGCCTGGGTGACTCAGTCGGTTGAGCGTCTGACTTGGGCTCAGGTCATGATCTCACGGCTCAGGTCATGATCTCACAGAGCCCCACGTCGGGCTCTGTGCTGACGGCTCGGAGCCTGGAGCCTGCTTCGGATTCTGTGTCTCCTTCTCTCTCTGCCCCTAACCCACTCGCATTCTGTGTCTGTCTCTCTCAAAAATAAATAAACATTAAAAATTTTTTTTAATTTATTTTAATATTTATTTATTTTTGAGGCGGGGAGGGGCAGAGAGAGAGGGGGACAGAGGATCCTCAGAGGGCTCTGCGTGGATAGCGGAGAGCCTGAGGAGGGGCTCGACTCATGAACTGTGCGATCGTGACAGGAGCCCAACTCGACTTGACCGACCGAGCCACCCAGGGGCCCCAGAAACAGCCATTTGCAAGTGGAACAGACACAAACACATTTATTGGCTTGAATAACACAACCAGGAAAAACTGAAAAATCAAGAAAGGAGAGTAAGCGAAGACACGAGGTTGGGAAGTGGTAAACATGTTGTGATTAACGGAAAGTCCGCTTCAGAGCCGCTCTGGAACAATGAAAGAGCAGGAAGATACAAAGAAATCAAGGAGAATGGGGGCCGTCACAGTCTCTAAGCAGGCAGAGTATATCATCCTGGAGGGTTTCAAGGAGTTGGATTCCATTCGTTTATCACATTCAACAGAACCAGGACCTCGCACTTTAAAAGGAAACAGATTCATTTGTGAAAACCATCCTCTGCTTCTGTGGGCCGTCAATTTAGAAAGCATTCCCTCTGTAGTCTGGAGCCATGGGGATTTAGTTAGAATCTACTATCCACTGAGTGGCCTGCTTCTGATGAGGTCAATTACATCTTAGCCCAAGTCCATCGTGTTTAGAAAACAAGGAAGAGTAGCAAATTCATTTTTTTTTTTTTGAGTGTCTTATCCCTGCTTGATTTCTGTTGATTCTTTTGTACTTGTTTAGTTCTATTACAGGGTAAAACACTTCACATCATTTCACCGCCAACTTTATTCTTTCTCGGCAAATCTTTCCCAATCATTCTCAGTTTCACATGAAAAGAAAAATCCCTTCAGGGCTTTTGAATTGCAAGTTATGAGAAATAAACACACACACACGCACACACACACAAACATTTGTCTACAAGTTTCAAGAACATGTAAAAACGCCCTTCATTTTTGTTCAGAAAAGCAAATACATTTAATTTTTAAAATATCCAAGATTATAGGTGAACCCAAAGAACACCCGCTGTTTGGTGGAGCATGAAAAACAGGATTTTAGAGTTGTGTCAGTTATTAACTTCTAATTTGTGTGAAAGAACCTTCCTGCACTTTCCCTTTCCATACCTAGTAATTAAACCATTACTCTGACGGGAGCAATTACAGGTGAGTATTTAATAAAAACAAAAGTAATGGAAAAGGTTCTATACACGAAGACACAACCAGATTAGGAACTGGTAGCAGCTACAGAACAACAACAAAGAACTCGATTTGAAATCACCCAGGAAGTTAAGACAACACACTTCAAATAAAATCAAACAAGCACACGGTGGAAAACAAAAACAGAGGGAGATCATATTACTTCATTCATTATAGACCCTACATGATTCTCCCTTTGTGTGGGGAAATGGCCCCCATTGTATTAAAATAAATTTTTCAGCAGTGTGGGTTAATTTTTGCAGCTAAGTAAGAGAATGTAGCCTGAGCTTCTTTGGTGTTTTGTTTTGAAAATGACAATTAGCATGGAGTCTTTGAGAAATAAGGATAATTGAGAAGAATTTTGTCTCCGGAAATGTGCCCATTCTGTCATTAACATTCTTGGGGTGCCTGGGTGGCTCAGTTGGTTAAGCGTCCGACTTCAGCTCAGGTCATAATCTCCAGGTCCGCGAGTTCGAGTCCTGCATCGGGCTCTGTGCTGACAGCTCAGAGCCTGGAGTCTGCTTCAGATTTTGTGTCTCTCTCTGGGCTTCCCTTGCTCATGTTATGTCACTGTCTGAAAAATAAACATTAAAAAACCCCCCCCACACACACACACATTCTTGAGCCTGTCATTTGTTAGAGGTCAAGGTTTAACTGTCTTAGCCTAATCAGCTTTGACCAATGGGTAAGACAGCTTCTTAAAAGGAAGCACATAACTTTAAAAAACTGGTAAGAAGAATAGATATTCTTAGAGATCTATCGATTTAAATTGCTTCCCCTTCTCTGTCCAATTTTGTCTAGGCCCTTGTAAATTTAACATGGTCCTTTTCAACAATGGCTTCCGAATGCTTAAAATAACATGCACTTTGCTGTTTGTTCAACAGTCTTACTGTTGCAGTTCATCTTTATGCCTTTTGGAGAATGTACGTTTATACAGAAAATCTGATGAATTCTGATAACCACAAGGAGTGATTTTCAAACTCAGAATTGCCTACTTGGGTACTTACTAAAATGCCGATTTTTAGGCACCCAGCCCATATATATATGTATGTATATATATATACATACATATATATATATTTTTTTCTTTTGTAACAACTTTCAGGAGATTTTGATAAGGTGGTGTAAACTTTTTTAAAGAAATATAATAATTCAGGGGCGCCTGGGTGGCGCAGTCGGTTAAGCGTCCGACTTCGGCCAGGTCACGATCTTGCGGTCCGTGAGTTCGAGCCCCGCGTCGGGCTCTGGGCTGATGGCTCAGAGCCTGGAGCCTGTTTCCGATTCTGTGTCTCCCTCTCTCTCTGCCCCTCCCCCATTCATGCTCTGTCTCTCTCTGTCCCAAAAATAAATAAAAAACGTTGAAAAAATTAAAAAAAAAAGAATAAAAAAGAAATATAATGATTCAGTAAAATTCAACCCTTATGTATTGGATCTGGCTCACAATTCTTTATATGAGTCACAGTGGGGGTAATTATTAACTATATCTTCTTAATCAACAGGGAAGTGACCTTTAAAAAATTAATAGACTTTATGTTTTTGAGCAGTTTTAGGATTACAGAACAATTGAAAGGGAAGTGTCCCCTCACCGCCCCCCTCCCTCCAGTCTCTGTAATTAACGTGCTGTATTGGTGTGGTACATTTGTTACAATTGAGAAGCCAGTACTGGAAAGTGACTTTGAAAGGACATGGCCAAAGCCGAGCAGGACATTGGTGGCTGGGTTGATGCCGGGAACCCAGCCACACCCACACACTTGCTTGAACAAGCTGCCTGGTAATTTCTCTTGAGAGATGTTCTATACAGATTAACACCAAAATGACTGTTAATTGTTTTACGCCAGCATCTGGGCACAGGTGGCCCCAGGACTTGTTTGAGCACTTTGGCTGGTGCCTGGGATTGTTGGTATTTATCCTGGCCCCATCTTAATTTTGCTGGCAACCCGGGACACAAGCTTCCATGGCTTAGGTGTGTAAACGTGAATCAGGCCACTAGCATAGCACACTGTCACCAATTAATTTACACCCTGACTCTTTCCAAAGGGAAGCGGGGTGGGTATGAGGAGATTTATGCTGAAGCACTGCTCTGAGATTCAGGTTACAGACACACTTGGATTTTCACCTAAGGATTACAGAAGGATGCTACATCCCTTCATTCTCTGAGACAGGCTGGGGATACAAATTTTAAAGCACAGTTCCCTCTGTTAACGAGCTTCAATTCTCCCAACTGAAGAAAGACAGGACACCAGAAAAACAAAACAAAACAAAACCTCAAACAAACCAAAAACAAAACAAAACAAAACAAAAACACAAAAAACAAAAAAAGCAAAAAACAAAAAAACCTTAAGCCATACAGTGTCCTCAACAGTTTTAGGAATAAGGCACACCCCGTGTTGTGTGGCTGGGTAAGTGGCCTGGCATTTCTGGGAAGACTGCCCCTGGAAGATGTGACTTTCTGACTTGAGTTTTAAAGGATGAGTAGCAGTTGGCAGATCCCTTGCAGAGAACTTCGCAAACCACTTGTGGCGAAGAACCAGTCGTTTTTGTTTCCAATTTGCCAGGTACCAATAGGAGAACTCCGCTGTGCCAGGCATGACTCACCACGAATCCGACAATACCAAAGCTCGTTTACACTCGGTTGAGAGAGTCCTCCGGTCATTTGTTTGGCTGTCGAGGCATTTTTAAATGGCTACAAAAGTTCCTAAACCTTTGCTCTCAATTTTTCTACCTGTTACAGACGGGCTTCCGTTTGCAGACCAGCACAGGGCCTGGTGCCTCCGTTTGAGGGCACCTGGAAGCTTATTAGAAATGCCCCACTGAATTCCAACCTGTACTTTAATAAGATTCCCAGGTGGTTCCTGTGCACGCTCAGGTTTAAGGACCTGCCTTAGAGGAAACAACTCCGTATCAGGTGGTTTGATCCTTCACCTCACTTCCCTTTGCCTGTTTCCTTCAGGTCTAGGAAAAGGGTTACATTTTTTTCTGGTGCAACTGGCCATGTCCTCTTCCAGGTAACAAAACTACATTCCCCGGCTGCTAAGGAAAACGTCTGTGAACCCGACTGCAGGACAGAAACTCTACACGGGAAGGCAGCTTCTAGAAATTCTGAGCAGCCTCCGTCCTCCGCTTTGATCTGGCCCAACAGCCGGGGCAGCTCGGCCGACCGCGCTTCCTTCCCCGGGGTCGCTCATCTGCCGAGCTGCATTAATGAGATCCGTGTTGAGCGGGTTCCAGGGTCCGCTGAAGATCAAAGGCACAAAAGAATCCCCCAACCCCTCCTCCCCGGTGACTATTTGGTCTCTATCACCAGAGGGTAGAGTCGACTCCTCCGCCCACGCCTGGATGGGGAGGCGGAGACACCAGAGGGTGCAGCCCGGCCCTCCCGTCCCCTCCCCTGTCCTCTCCTCTCGCCGCCGAGCCGGCGTCCGCCCCAGGCGGGGTGGGCGGGGCCGGACCCTGCCGCAGCGCGGGGCGGGGTTGGCTGAGGGTTGGGCTCCTGGAGGGGCGGGCGAGTGGGCGGGGCCCAGCGCCTGGAGGGGCGGGGCGGGGCGGGGCTGGTGGGCGGGGCGAGTGCTCCTGTCTGCAAATCTCCGCGCTGCGGTGAGCCGGCTGAGTCCAGGCGCCCGAACCCTCACCGCGGCGGCGCTCGCGCTGGGGTAGCTACTCCAGGCACGCTTTGTGGCCGCTGTCCCCCTGTCGCGGCGAGCGCCTCCGGCTGGGGCGCAGGAGGAGGGGGCGCGCTCCCAAGACCCCCGCCGCCCTCCCCCAGCCCGGGGGAAGAATGTGTCACCAGCTGTTCTCCGCTCGCGAGCGCTGCGCGCAGAAGTAAGGAACTTGGAGGCAGGGAGACAAAGGCTGCAGTTGGGACGGATGAGTTAGAGACTTGGGTTTGGGCAAACAAAAGGTGCGAAAGACGAGAAGGGGGTAAGGCGATGGCAGCCGGGGAGCCCCGCGGGCTCGGGTTCCTGGGAATCGCGCCGTGACACGCATGGTTTCCCCGGACCGTCTGCTGGGCTGACTTCCGCGAGCCGGACGCGGGACTCGGGCAAGTTGGGGAGCGCCCTGGAACAATGGACAACTTCTTCCCCGAGGTGAGTGCGCTCGCGCCGGCGACCCTGCCGGGACCTGGCCCCCGCGCCCCGGGAGGGATCTACCCACCGCGCCGCGCGCACGCTCGGGACCCTGTCCTAACTAAGCCCGGGAGGGCAAAACTTTCCGGGAGTCGCCTGAAATCACCCCCGGGGAGTCTCCGGATGAGTAAGCCGAGGCAGGTTTTGTTTTGTCCCGCGCTCCGGGACGTAGCGAAGGTGAGCCTCCTTCCGCGTGGGTGGCTGGCTCACCGGGTGTCCCTGCGGCGCCCCGCGCGAGGTGAGGCGCCCGGCGCCGGGCCGCGGCTGCCGGGGTGCGGGAAGCCCAATCGAATGTTCTACCGGGACGTGCCTTTCTCCAAGAAAGTTCTGGTCTGGTATTTCCTTTGCAAAACGTGCCGGCTTCCTGTGAGAGGGGCACAAACCCTTCCAGAGGAGACGGCTTAATGAAGTGCGAGAAGCGAGGCGAGGGTTTAATCATTCACTGTGTTCTCTGCCTACGGGACCTTTGGAGTCTAGGTGGTAGCGCTCCCCAAGATGTGCTCATTCAGGGTTTGAGATCACTCCAGAGGCAGAGATCAAAAGATCATGTGCTTGTGCTGACGGTCCTTGGCAGATTGTGAATTCGAATTTAAAGAAAATCGTTTAGGGCAAACAATGATTATTTTTAACGTTTAAGCTGATGCCCCTTTTAGGGCCATTGAGGGCGGGACACCACGGTTACTTGAAACCCTTGACTTGAGAACCTTTTTTTTCTTTTTTTTCCCCCCCTCCCTGGGATGGAGAGTTACTGTGGTTTCTTGGCCCCCTCTCCTTTCTTGGTTGTGTTTATTTAATAAATTCTGTTTTAAGTTTGAGGTTTGAAGTGGCTCAAAGTAAACTGAGTTGACTTAAGGGAGTCTGATGTGACTTTCATTGGAAGCCAGGGGACGTTTCGTGAATCCAGGACAGTTTTGGAATCTTCCAGCAAATTAGATTGGTGAGGGCTTGCCCCTGTTCGCTAACTTGCTTTATCCTATTTAATTGGATATAATATTTCAAGTCATTCCTCCTGATGGATGCCTACCTTATTCTTAGACAACTGTATTTAATGGCCAAAGTAATAAATACATTCTTGCCTAACAGCAATATCCACTTTTTTCAAGGTGGCATCTCATATGTGATACCCACATTTGCCGTGAAAAGCAGACTGGAAAGGAATTATCCATTCATATATTTTTTTTTCTTTTAAGGAAATCTGTGGTTGAGACTATAGCATTTTTTTTTTAACCCACAGAGCTTTGTTTTCATGACTGTAAGAAAACACCAGAACTTTTTCCTGGAGTTGCAGGTTAACCAAAGATGGACCAGTGGGCTGTGTTTAATTGCTTTCATCTGTAAGAAAACCTGGGCTCCGCCTGCAGGACACTAATTCGTATTTTTTTTTTTTTTTGATTTTTTGTGTGTTCTGGGTCCCTTGGGAAAGCTCGCAAGCGGTAGGATTTGTATTCGGTTTTGTTGGGGGTTTCAGTCCCGTTGAAGCCGGTTTTTGGACCAAGGAGGGGAGGGGGCTTGTGACCTCCCCCTGGGCAGAACTCTGCCCCCTAGTGCAAGTGGGGGGGAACTGCAGGATAACATGGGACAGCTGTGACCTGCCGGCACTTTCTCTGAAATACTTTTTCCTTACACCATACCTTGGTTAAGTGTAAGGAGACTTGGTTGTTGGATTTTATTTCAGTGATTAATATGAAGCTGGCCTTTGGCGATCATCTAGTCCATCCCCTTCAGTTTTCTGGATGATGGATCTTAGCCTACAGATGTCAAGTCACAAGCCCAAGGTTGAAGAGCTTATTACAGAATCCAGAGCCTTTTTTCTCTGTTGCTGGTGACTCACGTATTTGGGGGAAATTTTCATTTATTTAAAGTTATGTTTTTGGGGCGCTTGGGTGGCTCAGTAGGTTAAGCATCCGACTTCAGCGCAGGTCATGATCTCGTGGTCTGTGAGTTCAAGCCCTGTGTCAGACTCTGTGCTGACAGCTCAGAGCCTGGAGCCTGCTTCGGATTCTGTGTGTGTGTGTGTGTGTGTGTGTGTGTGTGTGTGTGTCTCTCTCTCTCTCTCTCTCTCTCTCTCTCTCCCTCCCCCCGCTCATGCTCACGCTTGCTCTCTCTCTCTCTCTCAAAAATAAAAACATTAAAAAAAACTAAAAAAAGATTTATGCTTTTAATCTTGTGATGTATTTGTAGTACAATATTCTAATCAACATTCAAAGTTCCACCCATAATTGTAGTGACCTTGGGAGGCCATCAAGGCCAGTCAGGGAGGCAACACGGTGCTGTATTAGAGACAAACTCCTAATATAGATCCTGTCTGTCTCTGGTAGTGTCTTCTAACAGGCCATCCTTTTGTTAAATTTCGTGAAATTCTCCAGTGAAGAAAATCATGGGATGTCCTGTCACAGGAGAAACAGTAACCGTGGAAGTGATATGTTTCCAAGGACAGCAAAACCGTACCGACTCATCGCTAAGTAGTGCCCTGGTAACTGGTGTCTTTGCTAACTTTTTCCATTGTGATTTAGGCATAATGACTTGTTGCTTGTTGGACAGCAGTTTGAGGGTAACTAACACTAGCAATTGAGAAAAAAGAAGGGGGGGAACAAGATGTTGCATGTATTAGCTTTATGTGAGCGTGGCCAGACAACAGCAGAGTGGGAGCTTCTTGTGACTAGCAGCTGCTGTTTAGAGCGGGACCAGGATTTCTCAAACCAGGTGCCATGGACATTGTGGCTCCGTTCATTCTTTGCTGTCGGGAGCCAGCCCTGTGCCTTGTAGGATGTTGAACATCACCGGTCTCTACCCAGTAGGTGCTAGCGGAACCCCCAAGTTGTGACAACCGAAATGTTCCCAGACGTTGCTTCATGAGCCACCGGGAGTGAAATCACTCCTAATTGAGAACCACGGAGCCAGCCCGTGGAGCGTTGCCTCGTGGAATTGACTCCTGTGCATGTTGCAAGCACAGCCTTCTGGCCTGCGCTTGCCTGCTTTAAAAAGCCATCAGGGCTTTTACTGCAGGCCAGCGAGATGCCCGTGAGGTTTGTGCCATCGGCTGATGGCTACCGACTTCAGAATGTTCCTCGGGATTGGAGAGGCCGAGGGCCCCACACTCCCCATGCAGTTCCTTCGTGACCTTACATTTTCATGGCTTCTCTCAATTAAATTGTGTGCGCACTTCTGCGAAAACTCGTTTTTTCAGCGTTTGGAGTTAAGCTGTTAAAAAGTTTGGTGTTGGCAGAAACTAAGTTGGGGTATGTCTGTAACCAGAAGCCCTTTTTTTTTTTTTTTTTTTTTTTTTTTAAGCAAACAGAAAAGGCTCAACCAAGTGGCAAGATTATTTTGCAAACATGTTGTTGATATTTTGAAGTGGATGGTGTTTCCATGTCCCTGGGGCCACGTAGGCAGCAGCTAGGGTAGTGGAGGGGCAGCTGAACACATACAGGAGCTGGACTTGTCTATTTTAGGAAAAGGTATGGCCCCCTGGCCATGTAAACAAAAGATCTTTTGAGGATTATTGATGGAAGGTATAGGACTGCTTTGATTTTCAGAATAAATATGTAAAATGTCCGTAAGTGTCATGAATACAAGCATAGAAGGCAGGTTATTAACGTCTTGAGATACATTGTTGGTGAAAATGTCCCAGCTACACCCATTTCTTACTCTCAGGTGGAATCACCTTCCTTGTTTCCACTTAATTTGGGAAGGTGTCTTGGTTTTGATTGTTAACCTAGAGTTCAAATAGCTTTTTAAGCTGGAAGTCATTCTTGAGCCTATTTCTCTCCCCGCTTCTATAGTATTTTTATTTTGTTTTAGGTCTCAGTGATATTTATTGCCTCGAGCAAAAAAAAAAAAAACCAAGACTTATTTTTGGGGGCTCCTTGTTCCGGCAGATCCTGAAGCCGACTCCTCTGACAGCGATAAAATAGAGTCGGGCCGTTTGCTGGGGTCCTCCTTTTTCACAATGGAGTTATAGCGCCTTGCCTTTTCTGCACACTCGGTCAAGGTTTCTGTTGTCAGATACTCATTTTTTGGCCCCTGCCATGTTGGGGACAGCAGAGCCCTGAGAGCAGCTGTAAGCTGGACAGTTGTTACCAGCAGGGAGCCCTGATCTCCCTGGCCTGGCAGGGAGGGGCTGTTCTCCCCATATCTTGTGGCTTGCTGTTCTCACCTCTCAAATCAGGCACGAACCAGCATGGGCGGGGCCTCCACTGTTTAATCAGAGTGGTGGCAAGGGAGGGCAGTGTTTGCTTTTTTAGCTCTGCTGGCTTTAAGTGGGGTCACCTCTAAGGACACTCGCCTTGAATATGCCCTTCCATTGAAATTGATTAAGAAATAGGAGACTTTATTTTTTTAGTTAAAAAAAATTTTTTTTAACGTTTCTTTATTTTTGAGAACGAGTACAAGTCAGGGAGGGGCAGAGAGAGGAGGAGACACAGAATCTGAAGCAGGCTCCAGGCTCTGAGCTGTCAGCACAGAGCCCCACGCGGGGCTCGAACTCCGGAACTGTGAGATCTTGACCTGAGCCGAAGTTGGACACTCAATTTGAAGAGCCACCCAGGAACCCTTGTTTTTTTTCTAATTTTTAAATTTAGTTTTTATTGAAGTGTAATTAATATGCAGTGTTATATTAGTGTCAGGGGTACAATAGAAGGATTCAACAATCCTATGTGTTACTACTCTGCGCTCATCACCGTAAGTGCACTCTTATTCCTCTCTGTTTCTGTGAGGATGCCTTCTTGATGAGTTTCAAAATTTTGCAGAGTAACTACTACGTAACATTTTCATATCATCTGCAGGGAACTGAACGTTCAAAAATGAGCAAACACTGAGTCTCCATTAAGCTTAACAATAGTTCCCCACACCTCAATGCCCCTCTGGGCCAGATGAAAAGCACTTCATCCTTAAAAGTAGAAAAGATGTAGCTGTGGGGAGCCCAGCTGCACCCCTCACCCCTGTGGGATCTTGGGTTTTCTGACCTTCCTGGGCTTTATTTCTGTGGGCATAATAGTGTCAACCTTGCATGATGATTAGAATTTGAGACTTGGCACATGGCAGGTGCACAAGAAGAGATCAGTTACAGTAACTTAGAAAGTAAGAGTCAGGGGCTCTTGATGGTGAATGAAATTCACGAATGCAGCGGGGCAGGGAGATCTTGACCTTAACGCTGTTCCCCAGGATCGTTTCTTGTGCTAGATTGCATTTATTAATTTCCTCCCTTTCAACCTGTACACTTCTGGCAGATTTTGCCTTTCCAGAATTCTGTCTCAAGCGTGTCCATATTGCTTATAAAATCAAGCTCACATTCCTTAGTCTGGTTTTCCAGGCCTTCTGATCTTGCAACTCTGTATTATTTTCCCCATGTGAATTCTACCCTCGAGGATCTCTTACAGGTCCTTCTCCACACCTTTGTGTGTGCTGTGCTCTCTGCTGATCAGATGTCCTGCCTGGCTAGCGCCTTTTTGAAACTATCCCTGACTGGTCTAGTTCACGGTGACCTCCTACCTCTCTTTCTTTCCTCTGAACTTGGCTCTGCCTCTTTCTGCCCTGGTCTTGTTAGGAATTTACCCTGGTTTGCTAGAGGGTTTACCTATCTTTTTCTCCCTTTCAAATGAGTAAACTGAGCCTCAAGAGTTTAAATATCGCACTCATAAGTTTTATCACCTTGTTTCCACTGAGAGGTCCTTATGGATAGGATTCTCTCCTTGTATCGCCTTTATTTTTCCCCCAAGTACTGATCCTTTTATGGTGAGAGGGGTGATGCTTCTAACATTTTTTCCTTGATCGTGAAGCATTTTACAATTCTTTGAGGACAATAATAAATATGGCTGATGTTTATCGAGGGCTTACTGTGTGCCAGGCATGTTCCTGAGTACTGGGCATTCAGCAACTCATGTAATCGATTTGCCAGCTCAAGGAGGAAGTCCCCATAGATGAAGAAAGTGAGACACAGAGAGGTTAAGTACGTGGCCGAGTGTCACACAGTTAGAAAGTGATCGTTAGGATTTGAACACAGACCTTTGTCTCCAGAACCTCTGTACAGATCTTCACTGTCACTCTTTTCTGTCCTGTTGGTGTCATTTGCCTTCTGCTTGTACCGTTGTTTCTGGGCTCTTTGAAAGGCAGTAGGCGGTTCGTAAATGATTTTTGAGTTAAATTGCATGGGGGTTTGGGTTAACAGGTAATCCACACTCCAGAAACCTTGAAACCCAGTAGGAAAATGTTGAATCACGCCATTAATTTTTATCTGCTTTTCTTTTTACTTAAAGAAGACATACACTCTTGTTTCCTTGTACAATGTGGTTTCTAAAGCGGCCGGCCCTGACCCCATGAGGATGGTAGGAAGATTTATGTAACGAGACACTTTGAAAACTAGCGTTGTGAGATGTGTTTATTACAAGAAAGGGTAGGACTCATTTGTTTCCCCAGTTCTAGCTATCCATTATCCCCGTGTTTGCCTTTGAGGTTTTCTGATGGAATCTTCTCTTTCAATTCAGGGTTCTGGCAACTTTCCCAGCGTTTCTGCATATCGGTTGTGTAGTACTTCAGCTTATTAACGCCCATGGCATGATCACTGACCACACGGCCGGACATTTCTAGAGAGCATTCCTTGATTAAAGCAGGAATCTCAGCCTTGCCTAGAGCTTTTCGGAAAATGTGTCCACCAGGTCTAAAGTATGCAACTTGAGTCCCCAATTTAAATCTGGCGTCTCCCGTCACATGACCTCCTGTCACCTGACTCTGCCAGTTACGGGGAAAGGTGTTGGAGTTCTTGTCTGTTGAAATCCAGCCACAGCGAGGGAGTGACACACAGGGGGCTGTAAATTTAATACCTTCACCCACGCTGCAGTATCGTTCTGCAGGATGAAAATCATCTCTGTATAAAAGGATTTTATGTGTGGATTTTTTTTTTTTTAAGTGAGTTATTACAAAGAAAAGGTAGGCAAGGTTGAATGTTTGCACTTTGGGATAGGCTTATTTTTACTACTGGTTGGTCGTTTAGAGTCGTGAAGGTAAAAGACTTGGGAGATGTTGGAAGACTAAACTTTTTTACGTGGGTTCCTACCCAACATTGGGCCCGAAAAGAAATCTGTAATTCTTTTAAATGCCTTTTTTTTTTTTTTTGTCCACTAATAACATTTGAGTAGTACCCACTGACCATGGGATACATGATGGAGATAAGTGGCCTTCTCTCCAAAAGCATGTGTTCGTGAAGTCCATTTCTTGTGTGTTAAAGTTCACTTTAAAAGAAGTTTGTTTGTCCATAGACCACATGCTTGTGTGTAGCTACTGTTAATAAATTCTTGGTGTTACTAACTTCATACATATTTAAATTACATTTAAGGGACTATATTTAGAATTAGGAATGTTCAGGCTTTAAACAACTTTCCTGAACACGGATTTACTACGTCATCAGTAATTGACATCACCATGTCAAAAGTAATGTACTATTTGCCACATCATTGTTAATTTCTTCTTTCCTTAATCTAGCAAAGATAGGTACTAAATTTAGAAAATGCCATAAGCAAGAGACAGAAACTCCCTGAGTCCTGCTTTTTTTTAATGTTTGTTTAATTTTTTAATTTTAATGTTTGTTTAATTTTTGAGAGGGGGCGGGGAGAAGCAGGGGGTGGGGGGGGCACAGAGGCTCTGAAGGGGGCTCTGCGCTGAAAGCAGCGAGCCCGATGCAGGGCTTGAACTCACAAACCGTGAGACCATGACCTGAGCCAAAGTCCGATGCTTGACTGAGCCACCCAGGTGCCCCCCCCAGGTCCTACTGTCAATGTTTTGGAATGTTTGTTTTCCATGCCTCTCTATATATGTTTCTATAAAAGCACATCTATAATGTTTTTCGTTTAAGAGTTGAGAAAAGTTTTAATTGTCGCAAAACTTGCACGTGTCCTTTTCGGGGCCGGGGGCAAGAGTACAAATGCAGACCTCTGTCACATATCTAAGTATTTAAAAGTTCTAAATCAAGCTTACCAACCAGTAAATAAAATGTCTTTGCCTACCTCGACATGAGGTCATGTGTCACGAGGGCACAATCAAACAATTTGTGTAAAGCTGTGTTTTTTCTTGCTGAAAGCAGAATATCAAGGGTAAAAGAGAATAATTACAGTTGCAAATGCCTGGCCATTCTGTTGATAGGCCAGTGATACTCGCATGAGTAATACACCATGTTGTCCGTAATATATTTTCCATAAATCTATTTTTCTTGTCCGTCTTTCAGCAAAATCACTATATGGTTATTGTCAAGATGTTTACAATTTATGTTTTATTGGCATTAACGCCAAAGTAAAAGACCTTCCTTGAGTCATAGTGGTTGTTAGATTTTTAATTGAGTTTGGAAAAGGCCTGCATTGTAAGGCAGGACAGTAGTAATTGGCATTGTCAACAAAGCTCATACAGCACTATTTGTTTTTCTTTTTTTAATTGAAGTATAATTAACATAGTGTTATTGGTTTCAGGTGTGCAGTGTAATAAATCACCAACTCTACCTTGCTCACTACTCATCAAGATCAGTATACTCTTAATCCCTTTTATCTATTTCACTCATACAGCAATATTTAGATTAGAAAAATAATAGGGTTACATGTGATCACTGGTATTGCAGAAAGTACTCAATATTTTCATTATATAAATCCTATCATTAGTACTGTGAATTTTCACTATTCCTTAAACTTTCCAATGCTTTGTATATTATAGAGAAACCATGTTAATTCATTAAAAATCTGTTTTCAATGTTTGTTTGTTTTTGAGAAAGACAGAGTGTGAGCAGGGGAGGGGCAGAGAGGGTGGGAGACACAGAATCCAAAGCAGGCTCCAGGCTCCAAGCTGCCAGCACAGAGCTCAACACGGGGCTTGAACTCACGGACCACGAGATCCTGACCTGAGCTGAAGTCAGACACTTAACCGACTGAGCTACTCAGGCGCCCCTAAAAATCTGTTTTCAGATGAAACTAAACCTTAATGCATCTTGGCCACAAAATTATCTGCATAAAAATGTGTTTGGGGATTATGTGTGTGTGCATATTTTCCTTCTTGGTCTAGTAAATGTTTTTATTTCCATAATGTTCTGTTTTACATATTTTCTTGAAATTTTAGTTTTGTTGTATGTATGCGTCACGTATCGTTTCTGTTTGATGAAATTTTTCTCTAAAATTTTAAGAGCACAGTTTTTTAAAGTGAAACGGCCAAATTCTGTTCGGAGTTTTCAGAAACTTTTGCTGTTATTAATGGTAAACAGTTGTTCACATCGAATAACTGTCATAACTGTACATACAAAAATATTTTCCACCCACAGCCATGATTCATTCTTTGAGGAACTTCTGTTTATTTGCTACATTTTTTTTTTTTTTTTGTCTTTGTGATGTGCAGGGCACGCTGAGGAGCCTACAGCCCAGGGTAGGAGTCCTACCTACGTTTACAGGTCTAAGAATGACCCTGCCTGTTCCTCCTGGGCATGTGTCATCATTTATATCCCCATTTTAGGTTTATGCTTTTCTAGAAAACCGCACATGAACGTTCTTATACCTAGATCATGTACCCTTGTCTATTTCTTGAGGATAATATTTCCTGGGAGTGGAGATGTGTGATCAAAGAGGTTGCACGTGTTTACTTAGATTCTTTGGCAGCAAAAGTTTCATGAGAGGTGTCAGTGCGTCTTCCATTACAGCAAGCTCTGCAGAGATACCCTGTCATGATGTATCCGTGATAGGGATTTTGTGGCTTCTAATTAGAATCTTCATGACGTGCGTTTTTCATAAAGGAGGTTATCACATACTAGATTACTGGGCCCACTGTCAGGCTCTCCTCTGAGCTGCAGTGGAGGAGAGATGTTCTCCGTGAATTAACAAGCTGGGCTGCTGATTCACATCGGGCCCTCAGAAAATCCCTGTGTGGGTGCTGATGTTCACTGAAGGTCAAAGTGCACACAAGGGACCTGGCTTTACTTGCCTGGAAGCCGTTGGCCGTTTGTTTGGGGAATTGTTTATGGATTTTTCTTTTAATTCTCAATCCTTTTGTATTGCAAGTATCCTCGTGTGTTAACCTTGACCCAAGTTACCAGTTGGTTGTTCTAACTAGAGGAATTTAGGCAGCCTACAATAGTATGTGTGTGTGTTGCATTAAAGCTTATTCTTATTGCCTCCACGAAATCTTTCCATGGACTTTGAACTAAGTGTTGAGTGCTAGGTGACAGTAACACTATACCTTTTATAGTGCCTGCCATTGTCATTTAAATGGATTTGCATCAGGGCGCCTGGGGGGCTCAGTCCAGTTCGTGAGTTCCAGCCCCACCTCCGGGCTCTGCGCTGACAGCTCAGAGCCTGGCATCTGCTTCAGATTCTGTCTCCGTCTCTTTCTGACCCTCCCCTGCTCACCCTCTGTCTCTTTCTCTCTCTCTCAAAAATAAACACTAAAAAAAAACTTAGTATAGGTTTGCATCTGCTCATTCCCACGCGTATTTTGTTCTTCTGATGATGTGAGCTAAGCCGTCTTGGGATGTTAAAAAATGCAGCAAGATATTCCTGCCATCCGTCAGTATCTCAGCACGACTGGATGGAAAGGGGATTTCTTTGATGCAAGCTAAGACATCTGGGGCCAATGAAAGTGTCCTTAGCGAGTCCTGAGTTGAGTCCGACATAAGAGTGGCGGCAGTGAGGGAATCTTCCAGGTGAAGGGTGTGATGAGAAGCTAGGGCGGGCAGCTGGCAGTTTCCACCTGCGGGCTTGTCACTCTGTGAGGAGCCGTGTGCCCAGGTCCTGAGGCCATGCATGCCGCCCGGAACGTCAGAGCCCAGAGAGATGGAAAAGCATCCCTCAGATTCTCGCCCTCATCTGTTCTTGGGTCCTGCCTGTTTGGGAGGAATGCTCTGTGAAGATGAGTGCAGTATGGAAGCAAGGGGAGTGTTTTCCCCAGTTATTTCTTGGGCAGGGGCTCTTTCTTCCTGCTGCTTCTTGTTCCCGGTCCTGTGCTTTGCAAACAGAGAGAGTTTCTCGGGCACAGGGGGAAAGAAAAAGAGCCATCCTATGGAAAGGAACTCTCTTTAACTTTGTTAACCTGCCCCCCAGATGAGGGGCCACCTGCTCGCCAGGCACTGGGTTGTCCCCAGCTCCCTGAACTGTCTGCCTGAACTGTCTTCACTTCCTGCCAGTCCCCTGCCAGCCAGCCCCCCCCCACCCCCTTTGCCCTGCCTGCCTCACCCCAATCCCTGATCTTGCTACCTCTTTTGTAATTAAAATAGGAGCTGAGAGCACTTCCTGAGCCCTAGGGAGATGCCCTGCATTCTCCTCACCACCCGGCTGGAGAGCAAAGAATTTCTCCATACACAGATTTTCTTTACAGCTCCTGTTTTTTTATGAAAAATATCCACTTGCCCTTGTTTTTTTCCCACCAAGAATGTGCATAGCGTAGGACTAGTGTTTCACCAACAAGCAGGTAAGCTGTACTTACAAGCCCAAGAGATTTTTTTTTTTTTTGCTTAGTATATAGATAGGAAATCTATGTGTGTGTACACCTGTGTGCATGTGAGGTCCCATGCACGCACATATATGTAACACATGTACGTGGACACGCGTTCCACGTGTATACATATATGCACACACGAGTGTGTTAGATTTAGCCTCGTGGTTCTAGACCGAGGCAGTCACAGCTACTGATGTGGGAAATGAAGTCTCTTACCAAGGCTGTGATGCTACGGGGTTTTTGTCCACAGGTAGTAGATGAATTGTTTGCTGTCCAGAAGTAGTCTCCAGTAGGCAGTATTTCTGAACCGCTTACGGTTTTCTGAGAAGATAAAAAGTTATAAGCCGCCTCCCCACCTTTTCAGGCGTGACTTGCCTTGCTAGGATGGGGTCCTCAAAATACCACCTTATCATGGACCTTGCATTTCCTTAAGATTTTCATTCTTTAGGGATTCTCTCAAAAGTCGGTGCCAAGTTCAAAGATGTGAAGTCTGGGCATACTGTAAATTCTAGCATTCAGCGTTTTAGGTCTTGAGAACCACTGACCTTTGGGATGTTTCTCTTGGTGACCTCGCCTTTCGGCTGTAACGGTTTCCTTCCTGCCCTTGGACAGATCTGTTGGGCTACTGTATTTTACGCTCTAAAACCGTGGTCACTTAAGATTCTCTTTGAGAAGGCCAGCGCATCTTTTCTGTAAATATTGATGGAATATAAATAACAAAATATGAGTAAAGTTGGAATCTCCTGTTGTTTTTCAAAGCCTACGTCAGAAGAAAAGCATCTGCTACAGTGAGCTCTTGGCTGTATAATCAGGACAAGACTCTGCCATACCTTATTCTGGAGACGAAGCAAGCAGGTCAGGGCCTCTTGGCATTTACCGTGGAGGGTAATTTGTGCGTCTGTCTTTTCACCACATAGTTTTTATTGTCTTGTATTTTACCATCATAAAAAAAAGGAAAACACGAGTCAGCAGTTCCGAAAGTGACAATGGGGGGCGAAAACCATTCTAGGGTGGCCCGCCTTTCGCGGACTGCGTGCAATGTTAAGAAAATGTGCTTCTGACGTTGCAAAATCTCTGGAGTTCAGAGGGCTCTTGATGGGAATGTAACTTTATGCTTATTTGCCTGTTATCTTGGTGATATCAAGTAGATTCCTTTTACCATGAGTCACGGAGAACGGTTGCTTTACCCAAGAGCTACGCCAAATGATAGGGTCAGAAATCTAACTTAGGTTTGTGTCACTTGAGTGTCTTAAAGTCGTCGTGGGCTCTTAAGCCTCCACCGGATGCCTAAATGTGAATCTCTGTGGTTGGCACCTGCATTTGAAACAAAGAAACGGGGTATCTTCAGAACAAGAGGCCCCGTGAGGGTTTTCTTTGGTGGTTTGATGAAGTTGAGTAGCTATTTCCTCAAGGAAAGCAGAATTTTGGGAACTTATTTATTTTTAAAGTTTGTTTATTTTTGAGAGACAGAGAGAGCTGGGATCAAGTTGGAGAGGGGCAGAGAGAGAGAATCCCAAGCGGGCTCTGTGCTGTTAGCATGGAGCCCCAAGCGGGGCTCAAACTCACAGACCTAGAGATTGTGACCTGAGCTGGAATCAAGAGTCGGACGCTTAACCGACTAAGCCTTTTACAAGATGATACAGCCTGACTTTATCACAACCCAGTTTAGGACAAAAATGTCTTAAAAAATGTTTTAGCAGTGTTCTCTAATTCAGGTCGATAGTTGCCCAAGACCAAATACGATACATACTTAGGATCTGGTATAACGTGAGATTTGGGTAACGATTTGACTAAATGGAACTCAGCATCATGGCTAAGCCATGAGGCAGTATTTTCAGCCTCTGTGCCGTCTGCGTTTTCTTTTATCCAGTTGAACTAGTGAAACTGTCTTGATCACTTGGCTGGCACTGTATTAAATTCTTTACATGGACTAATGCATTTAATCTGCCCAATAATCTTAGGCGGTTGGTACCATTCTCCTCTCTCTTATGTAAAAGGATAGAGTCTCGAAGACGGTAAGTAATTTGCCCAAGTTCGCAGAGCTGGGCAGTGGTAGAATTGGAATTAGGATCCAAGATCTCTAGCTCTAGGGAACTCAAATTCATTTGGAGGTGATGTCAGTAGTTTGTGTAGGAGGGGAAGATCGGATCTGTGTTGAAATCATTAGGAATGTATATTTGTATCTCCGTAGAGAGCAGACCAGTCAGGTGACACAAGCCCAAGAAGAATTACCTGTTTTTTGCCAGTGACTGGAACAAGGAATTGAAGTTTTCCTATAATCAAACAATAAAAACATAACCCTGATTGTTTCTGTGATGGGCCACCGAACGTTCATCTTGAGTGAGAGCTATTGCAGGGCGTTCTGTTGGGGAGAAGATTCAGAGACTAGTTTCTTTGTTTTTATTGAAAAAAAAAATTTTTAATATTTATTCTTGAGAGAGACCGAGCATGAATGGGGGAGGGGCAGAGAGAGGGAGACACAGAATCCGAAGCAGGCTCCAGGCTCTGAGCCATCAGCACAGAGCCCGATGCGGGGCTCGAACTCACGAACCGTGAGATCATGACCTGAGCCGAAGTCAGACGCTTAACCGACGGAGCCAGCCAGGCGCCCCTCAAAGACTAGTTTCTATAAAATTTGTAGATTTCTGGGGAGAATTTCTACTGAAGAACAAGGTCACGTTGAATTTCCTAAACCATTTTTCTTGGCTTTTGTGTGTTTGCGATCAAGTCCAGATTCCCATGAAGTGATGTTGTGAGAAGGCATGTTTGCTTTGGAGGCAGCACGCAGTTTGGGAATCTTGCTTGTCATCTGCATTGCTGATGGCTTCTGTCTGCCTCGCTGCTGTGAGTGGCCCTCAGCTCTCTGGCCATACTTCGGCATCTGGACCTTTCACATCTCCCTCAGCAGGGATGGATGAAAGGGCCATTTCATTGAAGCTTAGGGATAAATCTTTTTTTTTTTATAAAGACTTTTCTTTTTAGCGCAGTTTTAGGTTCACGGCAAGTGATGAGATTTTAAGAAACCATTTTGGAAACTGACCCTTCTACTGATCGGAGAGTTTTACTTGATGATTAATGGTTTACATTTAAGTGAACCTTGCAAAGCTGTAATTCGCCGAACGTGGAGCTACGTCGGCTGCTAGTGTTTGCCATTCCTAATGAATACAGATTTTATAGTTTAAAGAGAAAAGTGTTAGCATGAAGAAAAAAAGTGCTGGCGTGGTTATATATCAGCAGATATATTCTTTGTCCTAAAGCGTGCAGTCTGAATGTTGCTCGGGCTTTGGTAGATCGTTACGGATGGGATTTGAATTTTATATAGAACGGTGGTTCCCAACTGGACAATTTTGCCTCTCTGGGGACACTTTGCAACGTCTGCAGACGTTTTGGGTCGTGACTGCTGACGTTGGGCGGGCGCTATTGGCATTTAGTGGGTGGAGGTGAGGGTTACCGCTGAACTTCCTGGGATGCACAGTACAGCCCCCCACAACGCAGACTGATTCAGTTCCAATGTCAGTAGTATCAAGGCTGAGACACCCTGATACAGAAGACTGACTTGATTCTGTAAGATTCTACCCTTTTGTGTTTTAGTTTTCTGTTTTTTAAGGAAAATGAGGACCGCTAACACAATTTTCTGTAACATGTTTTAGGAGTATGTGTGAATGAGTATCCGTGTTGCCTTCATCTGATTTTTTAATTATAATATCCAAATTCTATTTATTATGGCTTAGTTACGTTATATATCTAGATTTAAAATTCTGTTTATTCTGAAATTAATTTCTGTGGCATCCATGAAAAATATATTGTATGTCTGTGTATTTATACAGTGGGCTGTAAAGTTATTTTTTCCCAGGCCTTTTTAGCTATGGGCTTCCGTTTGTCCTAAAAGGCAAAGGAACAGACAGTACGACCAATTCCATCACCAAGCACCAGGAGACTGATGTGTAGATTTGACACGGAAGAAGGCTGGAAGGGGCCAGAACTAGAGCTCTGCCCTCCGGTCCTCTCTCTGCCACCATGTGATTATTTTCATTCATTTCTGAGCACTTGGGTCACGGACCCTGATCGTGCTTGAGGCAGCGTCTCGTAAGGGGTGAGCAAACCTTTACCGACAAACTCCACGCCGTCCTTCCTTTTCCGCTTCTCCCTATGCTGATGAGTAAGTGTATGATTTTTCTTTCGGCTTAATTTTCATCTAGCACGTCGTTGCCTCGCAAGCCACAGCAATGAATCACTGAATGCTTGGGGAGGGCGGTAGAAACAGCAGGCCAAACTGCAAAATAAAGGGAAGAATACTAAGTTCACACCCTTCTTGTTCTCACCAAACCTTTGGGCAGGAGGAAAAGTAAGTTGGGTTCATCTTTAAAGTTCCTGGATTCAATCTGTGCTTTAGAAGTGAGGGCTTTTTAAAAATTTTATTTTATTCTTTTATTCTTTTATTTCAGTTCTACTGAGGTATGATGTGGCATATAAAATTGTAAAATATTTATTTATTTTTGTTATTTTTTAATTAATTAGTTTATTTTTTTAACTTTCTTTATTTTTGAGACAGAGAGAGACCGAGCATGAACGGGGGAGGGTCAGAGAGAGAGGGAGACACAGAATCTGAAACAGGCTCCAGGCTCTGAGCTGTCAGCACAGAGCCCGACGCGGGGCTCGAACTCACGGACCGTGAGATCATGACCTGAGCCGAAGTCGGACGCTTAACCAAGACACCCAGGCGCCCCAAAATTGTAAAACATTTAAAGTGGTAGGAGTTCTTCCCATGTTCTTCCTCACCTTTTCTCCCCCACTAGCGGGAAGACCAAACAGGGAAATAATCTGATTTGCTGTTGACTTTGTTGCTTTTTAACGTGGAAGGTGCCATAAACGAGACCTCTTTCTACATGAACGTTAGTGTCCTGCAGGTTTCTGTCTGTCGACCGGGAAAGGACTCCAAATAGGAGAGTTAAATTGTCACAGCAAGAGTCTGTACCACTATCTTTTGGCACAGAGTTCATTTACTAAGTGGATCATTTGTTGGGCGCGAGCTGAGCCTGATTGGGATTAACGACTCTGGACCTGGTTCATGATGGGAATCTGGGCTGGGCGGGTTGGTAACGAGGCTTCAGCGATGACCTCCTTGCCAAGCCTTCGACCTACTACTCAGGGGACTAAGCCATTCAGCTGATACGGGATCTGTGCCAAGTACTGACTCACCCGCTAGGTTAGTTCAGATTACTGATAAGAAACTTGAGTACGATGAGGGATTGCCTTAGAGATCACTGCTTGTTAAAGATCCATGTTGATGGAATTCATGATTCAGTTGTACTGATGGACCTGGCCTGCTGTGAGGCTGAGATAGCTCAGGTTGGCATCTGGCTGTAAGTGGGATTCCTACCCCTGACTCACTGAGACCATGAGGCCAGCGGGGAGGGGTGTTCACCAGAGGATCCCTGGGAAGTACAGCTGATTAACTGACGCAGGTACCTTGGGTTGGGGCGCCTGGGTGGCTCAGTCAGTTAAATGTCCGACTTCAACTCAGGTCACAGTCTCGTGGTTCACGAACTCGAGCCCCGCGTCGGGCTGACGGCTCAGAGCCTGGAGCCTGCTTTGGATTCTGTGTCACCCTCTGTCTCTACCCCTCCCCCGCTCATACTCTGTCTCTCTCTTTCTCTCTCTCTCAAATTTTTTTAAACATTTGTTTATTTTTATCAGTGGTTAAAACAAATGTATTTTAAAAAGGTCCCTTGGATTTATCTAGAAGCCGTGAGCCTCTAAAACTAACAATAACCATAATAGGACATTTATGAGATGCCTATTTGGTGCCATTTGCTGTGCTCATCCCTTCATACGCCTCATCTCATTGAGTCTTTCCCTTGTTAGGAACTATCGTTGATCCCATCTAGGGTTGGACAACCTGTTGCTTCGAGAGGTTAAGCAATCAGTCAGGGCACGCAGCTGGTGCGTGGGGTTCTGCGTTGTCTTGTCCAACTGCAGAGACTGTGTTCATTCCTTCCAAGTTCGCGTCTCAGGAGTTTAGCACTGCTCTCCAGCCCAGGTGGATCACCGGTCCGGAAGACTGGCTGTGGGTTTATCAAATGTTTCTACTTCTCCTGCTGCCGTATGATCCCCCACTAGGCAGCGACTGTATCTCAAGGTTATTTTCATGGTTCGGGGATCTGCTTGAGGATGTGTTTTGTCTGGGACTCTCTCAAATACAGGACCTGTCTAAGCTACAAACTGAGTATTCACAAATAAGATGAAAGCAGTGACTTGGCAGAAATAACGGGTCTGCAGAGTTAACACGGGCCACGCAGACTTCTTCAGATATCGCCGGTCCCAGTGAGGAGAGAGTCCCGAGATGTTGTGGTGGTTTTGCTGGCCACTGTCTGGTACCATCGATCTCCTGACGATGGATCTTAGGTTCCCTCGTGAGCGGGCACTGCGGGCCTCATTGGGAACTCCGGCAGCTCACGAAGCTTCCTTGGGAAGGTTGTCTCAGGTTAGAATCCTTCCGAGAGGCCGTGTGGCCAGCGGGTGGGATCACTGGAGGGGACTGTCTCAGGGTGAGCTTTCTCAGCCTGGCCACGTTCACGCTGGAATGTCAAGGTCTTGGTCACTCTGTCAGGAGCACACAGAAGTTGTTCACGCGCCCTTGTCTTTTCTGACCTTCCTTATTGCCCAAGTCCGTGTTCCCAGGTGCCTGCTTCCTGGGAGGAGCCCAGGCGCGTGGAGTGCGGTATATCGTTTCTCGCCTTAACCGGAATGATAAAAGAGCCTTCAACGTTGAACTACAGCGAGTAACCCGCATTATGGAGGTTATTCCTTCTGCCGTGTCTCTTGCCTCTCCTCGGTTCTCACGCCTCCTCAGCGGCTGTGTCCCCGCGGCCTCCCCCACCTCCCCCAATGTAGGTCAAGGCTTTGCTTTGCCTGTTGAACTTGGAGCTCTGATTTTTTTTTTTCTTTTTGCCAGCCTCATTTTCGAACTTAAATACAGGTATCATCCTCCTGATTTGTCTCTCTCGTTCTGATTCCAGATCTTGTGGTCCCTGCGGCCACACCCAACCCCCACATCACACACCTGCTTCGGCCACTGACGACTGCCCAGGCCTGCTCTCGCTTCTGTGCGTAACCCCTGCCTTCCCCTCTCCCACCCCTCCTCCCCGGTCTCTGACCTGTTGCTGTCCTGGGGTCTCAGGGATGACCGGTCTCCTTTTCCTCCTTCAGCTGGAGTATTCACCCTGCACGTGCAGTTCCTTAAAAAATAACTTCCTTCACAGACCCGCGGAGAAGACACTCTGATACCAGGGCTGAAACTTGCAGTTAATCGTTCCGTCTTGAGTTCCAAGTGGCCGTGCAAGGAGGAGCGAAAATCACAGTTTGAAATGTTCACAAGCGGTTCATGGCACAAAGGCCTGGATTCCTTCCAGAGTTACCAAATGTACACGTCCCTCCTTTATTGCTACAGTCAAAGAAGACTCGATGGCCACTCAGGGTTCGGGCGTTTTAAATCAGCCAGAGTTTTAAGAGCATATTATATCGATAGCGGCGTGTACCCTTTTTGAGTTTTTAACACCTTCCAATTCTGAGTATGAAAATGGTTTTATAACTGGGGGAAAAGCAACGAGTTCTGGTGGAAGCACGGTGAGAAATGTAGGCTCCTTTTTGGTTGAACTTGATGAAAACCAGAGAGAAGATAGGATCAGGGTTTTTTTGGGGTTTTTTTTTTTTTTTAGAAATAAACAGAATTTTGCGTTCAGGCGTTCTGTGGGCAGCTGGCCAGGAAGCGTGCCTATAGCTCAGGAATCATCCCAAACCAACTAATGGAAAAAGTCTGACTTGCTGGCGGCTGAAATTCAATATTGAGGCAACGACACGGGTGTGTGTGTGTGTGTGGGTGTGTGTGTGTGTGCTGATGCTGGGGCAGGATGGCGGTAAAAGACGTTGGAAGCCTTAATCCCTGGCAGCTATAAATAGAGCACTTACTTGGGTGGCTAACATTCGTGCTTTTAAAAAAGGGCTTTATTCTGTCATTTGGTCAGAATTAAGATATGATTCAATAGGTTACGTCCAAGACTGGCCTAAAAACAGACACGGTTTCCGTTCTGATTTGAGCCAGCTTTAATTAAAGAGCACTGCTGCACAAACCCATTAAATAGTTGAGACACTTCCCTTCACAAGCTTCCTTTGAATGGAGGCATTCGACACAAAATAATGCATTTTTTAAACAACCCGTATTGAGGCCCAGACTGTGTGGCCGGCTGTCTGAAAGAGTTGTAGATGCTGGCCCGTAGGGATCAGCAGGTGAGGAGATGAGTGAAACGAGCCAGGTTGTGCGCGTGGGGAGTGGCGAGGATTGTGGTTAGCCAGTGCTCGTGAGCCTGGGAGAATTTAAGACTCGGTGTTGGGGCACCTGGGTGGTCAGTTGGTTGAGCGTCTGACTTTGCCTTAGGTCACGGTCTTGAGGTTCGTGAGTTTGAACCCCACATCGGGCTCTTTGCTGTCAGCACAGAGCCCACGATCCTCTGTTCTCTCTCTCTGCCCCTCCCCTGCTTGCGCGCTCTCAAAAATAATCCATAGGGGCACGTGGTGGCTCAGTTGGTCAAGCGTCTGACTTCAGCTCAGGTCATGATCTCACAGCTCTTGTGAGTTCCAGCCCCGCGTCGGGCTCTGTACTGATGGCTCAGAGCCCAGAGCCTGCTTTGGATTGTGTCCCCCTCTCTCTCTGCCCCTCCCCCACTTGCACTCTGTCTCTCCCTCTTTCTCAAAAATAAGTAAACATTAAAAAAAATAATAATAAAAAAATAAAAAGACTCGGTGTTGCCAGACCTTTCCAAGCAGGCTCACACTCAGCATGGAGGCTGACGCAGGGCTGGATCCCACGAGCCAGGGATCATGATCTGAGCCAAAACCAAGAATTAGTTGCTCAACTGACTGAGCCACCCAGGCGCCCCCAGGCCTTCTTTCTAGTTTTGAAAGAGACCAGATATATAGATTTCTGTGAATTGTCCCAATTTGTAAAACGTTGACAAGTAATGAATGCATGTTGGTTTTTACTGCGTGAGCCAAACCAAACTTGACTGGGGCTTATGCTACACGGTGAAGAAGTGACGCGGCTTAACTTTGGAGCAGAAGGAGGGAATGGAATGACTCTTTGCCTTTGGGTTAGTGTTAGCTGGCTTCCAAAAATATATTTACTGTGTTGTAAAACCGTGTTTGCAAGGGTGGTATCTAGGTTAAATTTCTGCATTTCTAGAATGGATCCCCATTTTATTCAGTGTTGTTGGCTCCTTCTTTATGTTTTACTTGGCTAATCCAGGGAGGCTGGATAGTCTTGTCTTTTAAAGGGGAAAAAGTTTTATTATACAATTTTAAAACTTTACTCTTTTTTTTTTTTTTTTTTTGCAAGGGTGTGAGGTATGGAAGGTTGGATGCCGTTCGAGGGTCCTGCCCTACTTCTCTTGGTCACTTGGTGTTCATTCAGCAAGAATGGAGTGTCCCTTAGAGGGGAAGGTTGTGGAAGCAGGCTTTGAATGCCGTCCTCCTGCTGGCCAGGTGGATGGCCTTGGCAACCTGCGTTCCTCTTCAGTGCCTCATGCCTCCCATTTGTAAAGTGGGTTTGGTCATAACTCTGTAGTCTTAGGGGCACCTGGATGGCTCAGTCGGTTGAACATCTGGCTCTTGGTTTCAGCTCAGGTCATGATCTCCTAGTTTGTGAGTTTGAGCTCCGTGTCAGGCTCCATGCTGACAGTGCAGAGCCTGCTTGGAATTCTCTCTCTCTCTCTCTCTCTCTCTCTGTCTCTGTCTCTGTCTCTCAATAAAGCTAAAAAAAACTCCATAGTTTTAGCTTGGGCTGCCATAATAGAACCCCCCAGACTTGGTTGGGGGGTGGGACTGAAAGAGGCATTTATTTCTCACAGTCCTGGAGGCCAGAAGTCCAAGATCAAGGTGCTGGCAGATTCAGTTTCTGGCGAGGACTCCTTCCCTGTCTTGCAGAGAAGGCTATCTTCTGATTGTGTCCTCACATGGAGGGAAGAGAAAACGCTCTGGTGTCTGTCTCTACATAGAAGGATCAGAGCTTCACCCGTATGACCTAATTAAACCCCCAAATAACACCCGAACGGTTGTTCCCCATTCACCCCCTCCCCCAGCCCGTGGCAACCACCGATGATCCATAGAGTTACCCATTCTGGATATTTCCTGTACATGAAGTTGTACAGTATGTGACCTTTTGTGTCTGACTTCTTTCACTTGGCATGTTTTTTAGTTTCATCTGCTTGGTAGCATAGATGAATGCTTAATTCCATTTTATGGCTGAATAATACTCCAGTGTTGGCTCGGACTTTATATAGAAGTGTATAAAAATATGGTATAAAACTGTCTCCAATGATACATCTCACGTATATAATGTATATATTTCTATATGTTGATTTCTATCCGTCAAGAGGTTCCATTTACAGAGACTGGAATGGATGTATTGTGTTCTTAAGTACAGTATCCTGGTGACTTTAACACGGTTCCTACTTTGGGCCTCTGTTTTCAGTTGTTTAATAACCTTATTTTTTTTAAATTTTTTTTAATGTTCATGTATTGTATTTATTTTAATGTCCATTTTATTTTTTATGTGTATTTTGAGACTGAGACAGAGCGTGAGTGGGGGAGGGGCAGAGGGAGAGGGAGACACAGAATCCGAAGCAGGCTCCAGGCTCTGAGCTGTCAGCACAGAGCCCGAGGCGGGGCTCGAACCCATGGACTGCGAGATTGCGTCCTGAGCCACAGTCGGACGCTTAACCGACTGAGCCATCCAGGTGCCCCTTAACTAATAAATAAGTTTTTATTTTAAATGCTTTATCCATAGCTCACAAGCCAGAGGCCAAAGCATGTTCGGAAAACCTAATTGTGGTTTAATTCACAGGAGCCTGAGGCTCATCTCCCAGTGGTCGATTTGGATTGCTCACGTGTGTGATTTAACACGCACGAATACCCGGTTTTATGTTGATTTCATCCTTTGTCTTAAATGTGTGCCAAGAGATAGGAAGGTTCGGATTTTCCGCTTACAGCCACGTAAGAGAACATTCAGAAGTGACTTTTTTGCTTTAGTTTTAAGTGATTCACCAGTTTTTTGCTCTTTTTATAACCGGGGTAAAGATGAGTTTTTATATTACATTTTTTAAGGAATAAAGCTCAGAAAAAGGAAGTCACATGGACATGCTGTACGCGTTCCCTTCCCTCTCGGCAACTCACACATGGAAATACCAAAGCATTATCTCCCATAATTTTACCATAGTAGTGTTAAAAACCAAGCCTTGGGGCGCCTGGGTGGCTCAGTCGGTTGAGCATCTGACTTCAACTCAGGTCGTGATCTCAGTTTGTGAGTTCAAGCCCCATGTCGGGCTCTCTGCTGACCCCTTGGAGCCTGGAGCCTGTTTCAGATCCTGTGTCTCCCTCTCTCTCTCTCTCTGCCCCTCCTCTGCTCATGTGCTGTTTCTGTGTCTCAGTAAGAAATAAACATTAAAAAAAAAAAAAAAAAAGCAAGCCTTAGGGGAACCTGGATGGCTCAGTCGGTTAAGCATCTGACTTTGGCTCAGGTCATGATCTCACAGTTCATGGGTTCAAGCCCCATGTCGGGCTGCGTGCTGACAGCTCAGAGCCTGGAACCTGCTTCAGATCCTCTGTTTCCTTCTCTCTCCGCCCCTCCCCCGTGCTCTCCTTCTCTCTCAAAAATAAACAATAAAAAAAAAAAAAAAGAAGAAGAAGAAAAGAAAAGCCCCAAAACTTAAGTATACTTTGCCTTTACCCACACTGAAGTTTTCTATTCTATGGATAGTGGGGTTTTTTTTGTTTTTTGTTTTTAAAGAGGGAGAAGCTATCTCCTTCTGTAAATGTTGTTACATGAAAAGCCTGTCGATATTACCTGTGTAATCCTTTGGGATGTGGTGGGAGCCCTTGGATCTTATTTAGGGATGGCTGAAATTGTCCTGTGGTCTTTCTTTTTTCAATAGAGCGCTCTAGATGCAAATGCTCTCACCGGCGATCTGTCAACCGATCGAGGGATCAGTGCTGGTTGGTTTGGTCCTCGCTCTGGCAATTGATACTTTGTCCTTGGTTTTTCCAGTCCTTGTTGTGCTTCCTGCGAGCTCTACTCTTCTGTGTCCTTTGCGGCCTTGTTCTCTGTCTCGCACTTGAGAGGCAGCAGAGTCTAACTACAAGAGCGCGTGCTCTTGCCCTGACCTCTGTTTCCAGTCCGGGCTCCACCACTTAATAAGCTAAGTTACAAAGAGGCAAGCAAACGGAAACGGAGGAAGTCACTTTTGTCGAGGGGCAATCTGAAATCCCGGGTTCTTGAAGGTCGATGGGATTTTTCTGCTTCTGCCCAGTGGCCAGGGGGATCGACAGGAAGGGGGGTGGTCAGGAGACATCCCTGTGAAGAGACCGACAGGATCCACAGCATTCTGGCACCTCTTGGGTACGGGTGATGAGGTTGCCGAACGTCACCTTTCCATCCAGTGGTGGCAGAGACCCTTCAGGACGGGGGTCGGGGAGGAGGAAGGGTGGAGAGATGATGATAAGGTTTTGGCCAGGCTGGCTTGTGTCTTCCAGGCCTTGGTGGTTCACGATTTAAAACTTCCTCTAGGTGCGATGTCAGTGGGCCACTAACACTCTTTAGACCAGTGGCTCTCACTGTAGGTGGCTTCGCTCTGCAGGGGACATTTGGTGATGTTTGCAGATTTTTTTGGCTTATCCCAACTATAACCCCGTGGCTGGGGTTCCGCAGTGAGTAGAGGCCAGGGATGCCGCTGAGCGTCCTGCCATGCGCAGGGACGAGCCTCCACAACAAAGAATGACCTGGCCCCAGATGGCGATGCTGCTGATGTTGGACTGTTCCGGAAGTAAAGGATGCACGTTCCTTTAGTCCCAGGAGTGACCTGCTAGCGTCTCCTTCTAGTTTGTAGCGCTGAGGGGGTTGGGGAAGGACCGCTCCAGACTCTTCCCCTAGTGCCCCACGGGGCACTAGAAGCCTGTTAGTGGCCTTAACAACAGGCAGCAGCTGGAGTGTCCAGGAACAGGTGCCTTTGGGGCCTGTAATGGATACAGGATCCAGGCCCGGTGTGTGAGACACATTGTCACTTCTGTGCAAATGCCAAATATGGGGGATTTCTGTTGCTTCTGACAGGGACTACGATCGAGGGTGTGTCCGTCCTGATCTCTGGGCACTTTCTGTCTTCACTTGGAACAGGAAATCGGACTCCACAACCGTGGGATCGTTCTCCCTCCTCGGATATCCCTTTGCTCGCAAGCTGTTCTCAACTCTCCCCACAGCTCTCGCCCTGGACCCACGCGTTGTCTGCGTGTGGGTCAACGCACAGGACGGTTTGTGGCCAATTGGCATCTTGGAAGTCAGGAATTAAATTTCTTAGTTCCACCTGCAGCAGGGAGCCCATTCTTTTTTTATTTTTATTTTTACTTTAAAAAAAAAATTTTTTTTTTAACGTTTATTTATTTTTGAGACCGAGAGAGACAGCATGAACAGGGGAGGGGCAGAGAGAGGGAGACACAGAATCTGAAACAGGCTCCAGGCTCTGAGCTGTCAGCACAGAGCCCGACGCGGGGCTCGAACTCACGGACCGTGAGATCATGACCTGAGCCGAAGTCGGACGCTTAACCGACCAAGCCACCCAGGCGCCCCAGGGAGCTCATTCTTTAAAGCAAACGAGAGATCGTCAGGTGGTGTCCTGGGAGCCGTAAAATAGAGCTGACAGTGGGTTCCTTCTGAGGTGACACTGTCTTCTGCTTTGGCAGACCCTAGAAGCAGAACTTTCTCGCTTTGTGACACTTGTCCGTCAGCGGATCTGGAACCGGCCTGTTTGCCCTGGCATTCGGGTCATTCCCACAGCCCGGGAAGATTGGCTGTCAAGGAGGCAGCTCTGGGCTCTGACTGCCCAGAGCTGCTGGCCTCAGGGCAGGAGAACATTCCTCTGTTGCCCTCCTTTCCTGTCTCCTGTTGAGAGCAGGGAGACTCCGGCTCCAAGGGCAGCCGCGGTTTGGGAGAAGAGGGTTTCAAGGTCAGTGGGAAGATGATTTATCCTCCGAAGACCACGGTAAGCTTCGCAGAATGAGACCAGACAGATGTGCGTTACGTTGCGTATGCTACGTTCGTTCCTGGAAGCGTTTCCTTCAGAGGGTTGGGAAGCCAAGCTGTGTGCGGTTTGCTTAAAGACGGCCCTACCCATCCCTGGAAAGAGGGAATCAGGCCACTCTCCGCCGCCAACGTGATTCTGTCGGGGTCAGAGACGTACGACTCCACTACTGGAGGTTCTGGTCTGTTCTCACGTAGTTCGTGATTCAGTGCGACACTCACCTCTGTGTTCTCATCCCAGGCTCTGGGTTGCAAATGCTTCAGCTCCAGTCCCACAGATCTACCCTCCCGTTTAAACACACCGTTCCCTTTTGTATTTTCATCGGCACCTCTTGCGTCCTTTGTCCCTCTGCCTTTTGTGACGCCTGTTTTCTGTAGCTACTGGTCTGGTCTCTGATTAGATTAAAGTCTTTGAGAGAAGACTAGCTCTTGTCCATTTTCAGGCTGTTGAACCATTCTGGAAGCCAGGGGCACTGGACTGGGCTATTTTCCTAATATTCGTTCCCTTATTTGATCTCTTAGCTGTCCTGCGGATCTGAATTTATCATTTGCGTTTTGTGACGTAGGGAACTGTAGAGCAGAGAATAAACGTGCCAGGCGAGGCCGAATTAGGTGGAATTAATGAGGATGCACTTGCCCGAGAGCCAGTGACTTCATGGTATATAAATTATACATTAATAGCCCTCTTTTTTAAAAAGAGGACAGAAAAACCCCACCTGTTGTGCCACCTGTTAGCTCTGGAGCTTTGGGCAAGTTCTTTGCTCTGTGCCTGCTTCCTCGCTTCTGTTAGACGGGGGCAGTGTTAGTTGCTGGGGCGTTAGAAATAAACGAGCGTGTGCGAAATGTTTGGCACCTGCCCACGGTCCGTGTGTCTGCTGTTGCTGTCATTCTCCAGGCTGGTGTGGCCACTTGGGGTACTGGGGTCCGGTCTGCTGGATTCTGAGGCTGCCTCAGCATTGAGTTCTGTGTTCTTCTTGGCCCTCGCACGGTGCCTTGTCAGCCAATGGGGCTGAGTCAGTGTGTGTAGAATGAGTCCACGCATTTGGAATCCTGGGTGCTGCTCGTTCTTCAGGTGAAGTGAATTTGCTAAACGATGAGAATGTGCCTCAGGTTCATGAGAGAAATAGAACAGCGGGTCACAAATGTGGAAAATCCTCTCGCGTTCCTTAGCCAGGGCCGAAAAAGCCAACAGCTTCTCAGATCAGCCGTTTTAAAGGTGGGAAATACGGCTTCATGATGGTTTGACTCTAGAAGCTGCCCAGGAGCCAAAGTGCTGGGGGTTGGGAGGGTGGTGGGAATTTCTAGTGTCCTTCCCTCTGTCTAGAGAATGAGTCTGGCCAGCCTTGGGGGCGGGGTGGGCAGAGTGGCATGGGAGGGCTGGACAGGGGGCGTGATCGGGTATGTGGGTTCTGAGATAAGTAGCCCCTGAATGCTCCTTGTTAGAGATTCTAGAAGACAGGAGGTTTTCGTGTATAATGCAGGAGAAGTGTTTTTAGGGTAGAGCTATCACTTGTAATACTGTGTTCCACAATGTGAACCCCAAAATCTGAAATAGGAGTCTTCCTACCTATTTAAATGCTATAGAGGTAATCTTAGGGAAGGGAGTTGGACACAAAAAGGTCAAGGTCATTGTTGATGGGGCAGGGCTGGGAAAAGGTATACACTCCCTGGCAAAGCATCAACGTGAACGGAGTTGATGCTGGAGTCTCCCGTGTCCTTGGATCTTTGTCGGAAGCCCTTCCTTCTGTCCTTGGCCCTTCCTAGCACAGGTGGTTGTGGCCTCCCAGGGAACAGGGAGACCTGGCATCGTGCAAGTTTCTTATTTACATATGATCATACCTCGCTTTATTGCACTTTGCAGGTACTTCAGTTTTTACCGGTTGGAGGTCTTTGGCAACCTCGTGTCGAGCAAATCTGTTGGCACCGTTTTTCTAACAGTATTGGCTCATTCTCTGTCTCTGGGTCACATTGTGGCAATTCTCCAAGTATCTCAAACTTTTTCAAGACTACTACATTCGTTATGGTGATTGGTGACTGGTGATTATGACTGGGCTGTAATCTCAGATGATGATTAGTGTTTGTTCTTTTTGTTTTTGTTTTAGCAATCAAGTGTTTTTCTTTCCTTCCTTCCTTTCTTTCTTTCTTTCTTTCCTTTCTTTCTCTCTCTCTTCCTTTCTTTCTTTCTTTCTTTCTTTCTTTCTTTCTTTCTTTCTTTCTTTCTTTCTTTCTTTCTTTCTTTCTGTCTTTCTGCGTTTCTTTCTGTCTTTCTGTCTTTCTTTCTGTCTTTCTGTCTAGTAGGCTCCATGCCCAGTGTGGGGCTTTTCATGACCCTGAGATCAAGAGTCACACGCTTTACGGACTGAGCCAGACAGGCGCCCCAGCAATAAAGTATTTTTAAGTCAAGTTACATACATTGCTTTTTTGTTTTAGACATAATGGTGTTCCACACCTAATAGAGTATGTACACTGTAGTGTAAACTTTTATATGCACTGGGAAACCAAAAAAAATTCACTTGACTTGCTTTATTGCGGTGGTCTGGAACCGAACCCACAGCATCTCCCTCTGGGCTGTGCCTGTACTGGACAGAAGCTCAGGCAGCAGATGTGGCTGGGCTGGAGAGGTGGGCCAGGCCCTTCCGGAGTGGGCAGTGTCGATGGCAGGCCGCAAGGTGCCTCGGTATTGGTGGTGGAGTAGGGAGCAGGCAGGAGGCACTCGGGACAGGCTGGGTGCGAGTGAGCTCAGCCTGGTTGAGATCTGAGAAGAGTCCAGAGGAGGCCGGAGGGGGAGGCAGGGGCCCGGATGTGCACAGTCCCCATAGGCCTCAGGAGGGATTGTGTCCAAATGAAAAAGGCATTTCAGCAGGGAAGGGATGTGTGTTTAAAAGGGTCACTCTGTCTTCCTGGTGGCACATAGATTGTAAAGTGTCAGGGCTGGGTGTGGGGCCTGATGTGGGGGCCTGGGGTGGGGGGGCGGTGAGAACAGATGGCCTGCTGGGCCTTGTCCCCACGTTTGGAAAGGCCCACTTGCCTCTCGGAGGTGCTCACCTCCCTGCTGGGTGTTGAGGCGAATTTACAAGTTTTTCTGCAGTCTGTCTGTCTTCACATCCCTACACAGCAGGCTCCAGGGTCATTTTTACGGTTGCTAACCTATAGCTCCTGGAAACCCCAATTTGCGCATTTGCCTTACCCTGCCCTCATTACACCGGCAAGACTCTGTCGTCTTTTTGCTCTCCTGTTTAAAAAATCTGGTCGTGGAAGGAGGCGAGGGCAGTTTTGGGTGAAAGCACATACTTTCTACTGCTTGATGCGTAATTAATTGTCTAGCTTTGTTTTAACTCTAAGCCCCATAGTAACTCCGATAATGAGCTGACATGTGCATTTAAGAGTTCAAGAATTTAGAAAGCGTTGCTGTTGAAATCGCTGTGAGTTTTGGATTCGGGTAAACAGATATGTTTTTCTTCTTCCCTTTGGTTAAAAACAAAAAAAGAAAAAAGTCACAGGGCAATTTGTGTACCAAGTTTTCCAGAACTTTTAAATCATCTTATACACGGGGCATGTAGACTACATTCTTAGAGCGATCTTATTACCTCCTTATTTCAGAAGTAGAGAGAAAAAGACTGTTCCGCCCATCTCTCCAGGTAGTGTTGTGCTAAGGTAGGTTCGGGGCGGGGGCAGGCGATATGACGAATGATTCATACATACCCTTGCTGGTTGTCGCTGGGGAACGTGTGTCCGTATGCTCCCTAAAACGGGAGGAAGCAAACAGAAGACCTTGCATTCATGTCTTTGTACATATGCCGCTATCTTGGCTCACAAAATGACAGGTCTGGAGTCTAGAACTGCATCGTCCAGTTCCTTAGCTTCTACGTACAGTTGGGCAGTGGGAGTGTGGCTGTTCCGAACTGAGATGCTCAGTGAGTGTAACATACCTGCTAGACGGGCGCCTGGGTGGCTCAGGCCATTGAGCGTCCGACTTTGGCTCAGGTCATGATCTCCCGGTTCACGGGTTCAGTCCCCACCTCGCCCGGAGTCTGCTTTGGGTTCTCTTTCTCCCTCTCTTTCTGCCCCTCGTCCTCGCTCTCTCTCTCTCTCTCTCTCAAAAACAAATAAACATTAAAAAAAATTTTTTAGATAAAATACCCACTAGAGTTTGTGGGGCGCCTGGGTGGCTCAATCAGTTAAGCATCCAACTTCAGCTCAGGTCATGATCTCACCGTTCATGAGTCTGAGCCTCAAGTTGGGCTCTGTGCTGACAGGTCAGAGCCTGAAGCCTGCTTCGGATTCTGTCTGTCTGTCTGCCTGTCTGTCTCTCTCTCTCAAAAAATAAACATTAAAAAAAAATACCCACTAGAGTTTGAGAATTAGTATGGAAAAAAGAATGTAAACTATCTTCTTAATACATTGTTTGTACAGATTACGTGTTGAGGTGACACTGTATCTATGGGGTTAAATAACATTGCGAAAGGCAATCTTATGTGTCCGTTTTTAATGAAAAAACAAAACAAAACAACGGGGTTGCTAGAAAATGTAAACTTCCACACGTGGCTTGCATCTTTTGTGTTGGGGACATCGGTCTGAAGATGTGCTTACCAGGACGCAAGACAGGCTCCTAGAGACCCGCCGAGCAGCCAGCCGGCAGGGACCTCCTCAAAGTTTTCTCCCTGGAGCCCTTTCAGCTGCTTGTGATGACTGCTGGTACTGTCCCCCCAGGGAGGGCCCCGCCGCTTCCTTTGTGACTTTGCTCAGCAGCTCCAGGGGTCCCTTGCCTGTTTCTCTCCCAGCCTGTAATTGATGACAGCCACAGGACACGCATACTGGGAGGTCATCTCTTTCTTGGCACAAAAAGCTCAAGGAGTTCTTGAGATTAGTGGGGTCTGCAGAGTTTTAGTGACCCTCTTGAGATACCGGATAGCATTTGGGGGGATGCCTGTGAGATTGTTCTGACTACTGTGTCAGCCACGTAGGCGGTTTTGTCCGGGCTACTTTTCTGTGATCCGCTGGGATTTTTTTTTTTTTTTTAATTTTTTCTGTTTGTTAGTTTCGACAAAGACCGTGTGCGCAGGGGAGGGGCAGAGAAAGAGGGAGAGAGAATCCCAGGCGGGCTCCTTGCGGTCAGCGCAGAGCCCGACGTGGGGCTCGATGTCACGAACTGTGAGATTGTGACCTGAGCCGAAATCAAGAGTCAGATGTTTAACCGACTGAGCCACCTGGGCGCCCCTCCAGCTGGGATTTTTGAACAAACCTCCTCAGGAGCTTTTTCTGTCGAGGGAAGAGGTTTGAACCCGTTTGTGTTTGCCCTTCCAAATTGCTAGAGCTCGTAGCCCATGGCAGGGTGGCCCCAGCAACAGCTGGCACTCTGTATTGCCTGTGATTTGGGGCCTTGGAGATAAGTGGTCGCTTCTCTAGATTTCCAGTGTCTGTGGACCAACCTCTGTGGCATCTGTATGGGGAACAAGGGAGTTTGGATGGTACCATCTAAGATGCCTTCCGGTTTGCCTGGTGTCATTAGCAGGGGAGGGCAGCGCGTGGGCATTCTGTGGAAGCCTGTAGGGGGGACTCGTTGCCACTTGAAAAGCTGAGCTGTGGGCTTAAACACTGATTTAATGGGATTTATCCAGGGAAGCTGGTTTCATGCCCTGGGGGAGGCGTTTTGCATTATGTCTTGGGTATGATGATAGAGGAGTATTTGTGGTGGTATCCCGGAGTCCCTAAGTAAATGCTAATAGAGGATGTTTTTTTTAGGTGATGTTTAGCCAGCGGGCTGTGTTATAGGTGCAGTTTTGTGGGGACTTCTAAAATAGCTCTTAAATGACATGTTTTGAAAAATGACTTTCAGCTAATTTCAAAACAAACACTTGGATCGCAGCAGACGTTAATTATTGAGTAAATGAGTACTGCGGGGCCGGGGGGTGGCGGGGTGGGGGGCGGGGGGTGCATGCCAGCATCGTGTAGTAAATTATTCAGGAGCGATGCGTTCCATGTGTGGACAGGGTATGTATGTTAACTAACCTCCTTATTTCCTTCCTCTCTCTCTCTCTCCCTTCCTTCTCTCTCTCGCTCTTCCTTCCTGGTTTTGCTTGACCTAATGGTTTCCCTGCTAGGAGTAGCTATCTTGGATTGGTGGTTTTGAACCCAGTGCTCGTAAGCTGATGTTTTGCTTTGCGTGGGGTTCCAAAGAGAGCCCCAAGCGTTCCCTCGGAGCCAGACCAGGTTTGAGAGTCACCGAAGTGGTGAATTTGGGAGGGGGGAGGGAAGGGAAGGAGCCCTCATTCCTTTGGGTGACCACCTATCCTGCTGAGGACTAGCCTGGCAAAGGGGCGCTTCCTCACCCCCCCTGGGCCCAGAAGCCCCAATGGTGGGGCCTCCAAAGACGCCAGCTGTGCACATCTGGAGCTGGTCCCTGGGCACTGTCCAGGTTTACGAGCTCCACGGGTGTTTGATTCTGCTGTAAAGTCAGAGGTGAGAGCCTCCCTTCTGCACGGTTTTCTGTCTCACGAGGGTTTACTGGAAGTTGGCTTGGCCACTGGTGTTCGTGGCACCTGATGCTTGGGCTTTCTCTCTGCCTGTGGTTCCCTTCCTTCGTGAGCCGGTGGAGTGGAGGATGGGCTCCATTCTTCCAAGAAGGGCAGCCAGGCCAGGGGGACTGGGGGCCGGGGGGTGGTCCGCAGTTGGGCTTGGGAGCAGCATCCTGCCTCAGCTGACCTCCTGCTGGCCCTGCTTAAACCTCCTTCCCGTCCTGCTCTGTTTTATAAGAGGAGCCCCCATGCCTGGGGTTCACCATTGAGAGGTTTTATTGCATGCATGACCTTGCTTCCGGCCATGAGTCAGGCTTTTTACTGGGTGAGGTGGTTGGGGGAGGAGTGCCTGAATTGCGGCTGGAGTGGTTCTAGAAGGCTGGAGCGGGGGTGGGGGGGCTGCTGGACTCCATTCCTAGGAGATGTCTTCTGGTCTCTTGCTGGGAAACCTCTCCTTTGCTGGGATGAGCCTCTTCTTCCCGCTGGTCGGTTGTGGCTGCCTGGGTGTGGAAAGGGGGGCATAGGGCCTTCATTCTGGACCAGACAGGGCCTGGCATCCAGGAGTCAGGGATAAAGCTGAGGAGAAGCCAGGAGAAACAGAGAGGAACATTCCTTTAGCTTCAGGACCCAGGGCTTTGTGTTACCTGCCCTGATGGGATGGGGCCAGATTTGTCCGCGGGCCTCAAACTTTAGCCCACCCTGGCCTGGCTTATTCTCATCTACCCCAGTGGGGGGTCTTAACTGCAGGGCATGCCCCGCCCCCCACTTCTGTCGTCCTATTGATTCTGCTCAAGGACGTCTTGAGAATTTCCAAGTTTTGGAGAGTCTTTTGAACGGAGGCGGGGGCGGGGATTAAAAGTCGATACCTCAAAATGACTTGGCTGCTGTATTGTTTTGTTTCTTGTTTTTGTAAGAACATAGTTGGAAGAAAGTCTGTTGCATTTGTGAAACAATGTTACTTGGCCTACATTTTATTGGTAAGTGGGGAGGTAGTTTTAGTCCTTTGCGGTTTCTAGAGCTTTGCTCGGGAGAGTCTGAGATTTTATTTTCTCTTGGGCCGGACAAAGGTGAATGCCTTCTTTGTTCAGTTGTGTGGGGCTGTTAATAGTTTCTGGACGGAGATTAAGTAGAGCGGGTAAGCCACTTTGCATTGTCTTAGCCTATACTGGCGCTTGGGCTGATTTGCGGAAAATTGCCCTTTCACCTTGGTTTGCACCTGCCTTAGGGGAGTCGGTCCAGTTCATCGCCCACGGGAGGCCTGCTTCCTTTGTCAACAACCCCCTACCCCAAGTGCAGGTTCCGGGTATACATCCCCGGATGAGTCCTTATGGCATCAAGCTTAAGGTTTCTATTTAAACTTTGTCCCCCTTGGACTGCAAGCTTCTAGAAGTAATCTTAGGACTGTGACTCTGGCCCCCCATCATTGTTGCTCACTCAGAGGGTGGCCCCTTCTCTTCGTGGGGAATTTCTGGTTACGCGCTCACCTTCATTGTCGGGTTAGCTGGTTTAATCCCCACAGTGACCTGGGAGCTGGGTTCCTCTTCTGTCGAGGAGGAAATGGAAAGCCACAGAGGTTTAATTTTTTGCAAGCCATGTGGCCAAGATGCAGGAAAGCCAGGATTCCCATTGAAGCAGTTGGACCCCCCTGGATTGAGCCATTGTTGGAAACCACCAAACTCCAGCCCAACCATGAGAAAAACCCCCAACCAAGGAATATTCTACAAAATACCTGACATGCACTCCCCAAAACTGTCAAGGCCATTAAACGGGGGAAAGAACGCGAGCAGGGGAGGGGCAGAGAGAGAATGAGACACAGAATCTGAAGCAGGCTCCAGGCTCTGAGCTGTCAGCACAAAGCCTGAGGCGGGGCCCGAACCCACGGACCACGGGATCATGACCTGAGCTGAAGTTGGACGCTTAACCAACTGAGTCACCGAGGCGCCCCAGAATTGATTTAAAACAACAGTTAAAACCACACATCCCATTCCATTCCACAACTTGTCTGGCTTGTCACACTGTAGGTGCCCTGGTGTCCTCATGCCTCGCTGGTCCTCACGGTCAGGTGCACAGGCCCACGTCCTTGGAAGAGCATCTCCTTCAACTTGTCCTGAATTACCAGTGGCATTGCCGTTGGGTTGTTAGACATGCTGCCTTGTTGTTGTTGAGAGAGAGAGAGAGAGAGAGAGAGAGAGAGAGAGAGAGAGAAAGAGAAAGAGAGAGAATCTCAAGCATGCTTCCCGCCCAGAGCAGAGCCTGAACCAGGGCTCAATCTCACAACCCTGAGATCATGACCTGAGCTGAAATCAAGAGTCAGATTCTTAAGCGACTGAGCCACCTAGGCACCCCATGCTACCTTTCTTAGTAAGTGTCACTCTGTTCCCAGATCTCTGTGGAACCCAAGAAGATATTGAATATGGAGAGAAATGAAAATGCCTTTGGTATAGGAGAGAAATAATTTTATTTAGAGAAAGTCTCAGTATATAGCAAGCAGCACAGATACAGGCACTTACGTGATTTAAAAATGTTTCTGTCGGGGCGCCTGGGTGGCTCAGTCGGTTAAGCGGCCGACTTCAGCTCAGGTCACGATCTCACGGTCCGTGAGTTCGAGCCCCGCGTCGGGCTCTGTGCTGATAGCTCAGAGCCTGGAGCCTGCTTCTGATTCTGTGTCTCCCTCTCTCTCTGCCCCTCCCCCGTTCATGCTGTGTCTCTCTCTATCTCAAAAATAAATAAATGTTAAAAAAAAAATTAAAAAAAAAATAAAACAAATAAAAATAAAAATGTTTCTGTCCTCTTCAGCCCCCACCCTCATCACTCTCCTGGTGGGTGTAGTTTGTATTGATAAGTTATTTTTATTCTCTTCTAATTAAAAAAAAATTTTTTTAATGTTTATTTTTAAGAGAGAGAGAACGTACATGGGGGAGGGGCAGAGAGAAAGAGAGAGGGAGACACAGAATCTGAAGCAGGCTCCAGGCTCTGAGCTGTCAGCACAGAGCCCGATGCAGGGCTTGAACTCAGGAACGGTGAGGTCATGACCTAGACCGAAGCTGGATGCTTAACCAGCTGAGTCACCCAGGCACCCCTTGATAAGTTATTTTTAAGTCTTTTGCAGCTGAAAAGCATCCGAAGTTGTAATTTTGGAGAAAAGGTTGGTTTACATGGTTAAACTAGGCCTGCACGTTCTTAGATTCTCTAGCAAGGCTTTCCAAAGCCAGTTGTTAAAGCAATAGGATGGCTGAAAGCCATCCTAGATGTGACCCGAAGGTGCCTGCAAGGCCCCAGATGTAGGTGCTGCCACGATGGGTCAAAGAGCCCCATGGCTTTGGAGCGTTTCTGTAAGCCATGTCAAGGCCATCTCGTGTCCTCTCGTGCCCTGTGTAACAGACAAGCTGGATGGTCCCCCAGCTAATTCACGTCTGAGTCCACACCTTCTAGGGAGCGTCCAGTGGGGTTTCTCAGACTTTCTACTGAAACCCTCTGCGGTCCATCATCTCTGTGAACAGCACTGTTCTAGCAGATGGTGCGTGCATTTGCTGGGCACTGAGCAGAGCACTCGGGTAGGGTTTTCGATTGAGAGTGAATTAATTAATTCTTCATCCTCCCTGAGGATGTCCAGCCCTGTTCCAGGTGCTGGAGATTCAACAGCAAGTAAAAACCAACCCATTCCTGCCTCCTGTTCATACTCATGACCTAAATCCTGTCCTACCTCAAACAGTCAAAGCACTGAAATGACTATGGTTTTGATGTTCTGGGGAAAGCATATAAAAACCGGTTGTGGTCATCTGCGTAAGTTTCTTGTTGAGTGAATTGCCTTCTGGATGTCTCCCGAAAGTCGTGACATTCATGCGTTTACAAAGATGGCAACTGATACCTCTCTGTGAAAGCTACTCAATGAAAAGCAGTTGTAAACCGAAAAGGCTTTCTTGACGTATGTATGGGGTAAGGGAGGCCGGGGGTGTGGATGGCCGTGGGGTAGTTGGATCCAGGGAGGGAATGAAGTCAGAAGTGATTCCGCCTGGATTTCTGGTTGGCCTTTCTTCCTCTCCTCTTTGATTTGCAACGTAATTCCCATTTCCTAAAATCCACCTTCTGAAGCACACAATTCAGTGGTTTTTAGCATATTCACTAATTACTCGCACAAGTATGGTAGTATATATTAATACTAGCATATACGAATACTTGCACAGCCGTCACTGCTGATTCCAGAAGGTTTTCACCACCCACAAAAATAAAACAAACCCCCAAACCCCCACATGTATTAGCTATCCCTCCCCAATCCCCGTTGCTACCTTCACCCAGCCTTAGGCAGCCAGCCGCCTGCTTTCGACGTCCATGGATTTATCTTCGGGACATTTCACAGAAATGGAATCAGGCAACGTGTGGTCCCTTGTGGCTTCTTCCCCTTGCCACGATGTTTTCAGGCCTCATCCATGTTGTAATGTGATCCTTTGCATCACTGAACGATCTTCCATTGAATGGATGGGGCACACATTGAAAAATCTATTGGGGCGCCTGGGTGGCTCAGTCGGTTGAGCGTCCGACTTCGGCTCAGGTCACGATCTCGCGGTCCGTGGGTTCGCGCCCTGCGTCAGGCTCTGTGCTGACCGCTCAGAGCCTGGAGCCTATTTCAGATTCTGTGTCTCCCTCTCTCTCTGCCCCTCCCCCGTTCATGCTCTGTGTCTCTCTGTCTCAAAAATAAATAAACATTAAAAAAAAAATCTATTCATCAGTTGATGGACTATGAGGGTTATTTCCACTTGGGGGCTATCGTGAATAAGGCCACTGTGGACACTCGTATACAGGTTTTGATGTGTGCACGTATATTTTCATTTTGCTTGGTTATATGCCTCAAGAGTGGGATTCTTGGGTCATATGGAAGCATTATGTTTACCCTTTGGAGGAACTGCCAGTCTGTTTTCCAGAGCAATTGTGCCATTATGCCTTTTGACCAACAGTGTATGTGGGTTCTAGTTTCTCTGAATTCTTGCCAATATATAATCTGCCTTTTCGATTGAGATTATTTAAAAAACAATTTTGGGGGGGGAGCCTGGGGGGCTCAGTCGGTTAAGCATCCGACTTCAGCTCAGGTCAGGATTTCACAGTCCGTGAGTTCGAGCCCCGTGTCGGGCTCTGTGCTGACAGTTCAGAGCCTGGAGCCTGCTTCCAATTCTGTGTCTCCCTTTCCCTGACCCTCTCCCATTCATGCTCTGTCTCTCTCTGTCTCAAAAATAAATAAACATTAAAAAAAGTTAAAAAAAATGTTAATGTTTATTTTTGAGAGAGAGAGAGTGAGAGCCTGGATGCTTGTAAGCCAGCGAGAGCATAAGAGGGGGAGGGGCAGAAAGAGAGGGAGACACAGAATCCGAAGCAGGTCCAGGCTCTGAGCTGTCAGCACAGAGCCCGATGCGGGGCTCGAACTCACGGACCGCGAGATCGTGACCTGAGCTGAAGTCGGATGCTCAACCGACCGAGCCACCCAGGCGCCCCGATTAGATTCTTTTTTTAAGCACCTCTTAATTCAGGAAGTATGATTGTATGAAAAATAACTTTTTTGAAATTTAATAAAATTCTGCAAAGGAATCACTGTGTATGCCGCAGAAGTGAGAGATAGCTGTTTTAAGTTTATTTATTCCCTACTGTGTTCTTGGTTTATTTGTTTTTAGGAAATGCTGGCAAAGTCCTGTTCCAAGTAAGTTGGAGGGGTTTTCTTCCCCCTAAAAATAGATAGCAGCCAGGACAGGATTTCATTAAGATGATCCTATCAGTTTTTATCTGTAGGGTTTTTTTTTTTTTTTTTAATTATTCTGGTCAAGATTAGGAAAGGGCCATAAACTCTAGGGAATAAGTGGTAAAGGATGTCTGGTATTCCATTCCATGAAGAATACAAGCGTCTTGTGATGGTCTCTTATTACCCCTCCTGTTCTGTATCTCCTCCTGTTTCCACTGGAAGGAAGAATGAAATTCAGTTTTAAGTCCCTTAGGGAGGATTTCTCAGTAGTGTTTGAGAGTTCTTAGCACCAGAACAGTTTTCTGCATTTTATAAAATCTACGTGTCCTTTCTTCCATTGGCTACTTTGTCTCTCTTGTCTTGGTCTCCTTGTAATTATTATTTCCTTTGGAAGAGAGTCGATGGGGAAGGTATTAGAAAAGGAAAACTCTCTCTTGGATACGTTGTAAGCTCTTGAGGGCAGCAGCGATTTTGTTTCTGCTGAACCTTTCATGGTGCCTGGTACATGATAGGGGCCTCAAAAGATGTTTATAGGATGAATGGACTTGTGGGTGGGTGGATGGATGGATGGCCTTATGGATTAAGTGACTTATAGATGGATGAATAAATTTCAGGTGTATTAACTGCTTAGCGCTGGTTTGTTTTCTTTGAAACGTGTGTTGGCTGTGTGGTAAACGATTAACTAATAGATGGACTAGTTTGATTTTTGTTCCTTGGATTCTCAGTGTTTGAGATTAGCTTGGCAACTTGCAGATGTCTCATTACCCTCAGATTTAAATGGTTTCTGAGATAATTTCGAGTCGCTGTAGTTTAAAAGAGCAACCGAAAAGCCATTTTAAGGGGGTGCCTGGCTGGCTCAGTCACTAGAGCGTGCAACTCTTAATCCTCAGGGTCATGAATTCTGTCCACGTGTTGAGTATGAGAGATTGCTTAAAAAATAAAATCTTGGGGCACCTGGGTGGCTCAGTTGGGTAAGCGTCCGACTTCGGCTCAGTTCATGATCTCACTGTTCGTGAGTTCGAGCCCCGTGTCAGGCTCTGTGCTGACAGCTCGGATCCTGGAGCCTGCTTGGGATTCTGTGTCTCCCTCTCTCTCTCTGCCCCTCCTTCTCTCTCTCTCTCTCTCTCTCTCTCTCTCTCTCTCTCTCAAAAATATTTAAAAAAATTTTTTTAAATCAAATTAAATCTGGGCGCCTGGGTGGCTCAGTCGGTTGGGTGTCTGACTTCAGCTCAGGTCATGATCTCACAGTCTGTGAATTCGAGCCCCACGTCGGGCTCTGTGCTGACAGCTCGGAGCCTGGAGCCTGCTTTGGATGCTGTGTCTCCCTCTGTCTCTGCCCCTCCCCTGCTCATGCTCTATCTCAAAAATAAATAAAAACATTAAAAAAAATTAAATGAAATTAAAAATTTTTTTAACGTTTTTATTTATTTTTGAGACAGAGAGAGACAGAGCATGAACGAGGGAGAGGCAGAGAGAGAGGGAGACACAGAATCGGAAGCAGGCTCCAGGCTCTGAGCCATCAGCCCAGAGCCCGACGCGGGGCTCGAACTCACGGACTGCGAGATCGTGACCTGAGCCGAAGTCGGACGCTTAACCGACTGAGCCACCCAGGCGCCCCAAATTTAATTAAAAAAAAAGCCATCTTAAGGAATTGTAAAGAAGGTAGAAAAAAAATAGAATATAAAATCAGGGCTGAATCGGTTGGCAAGGTCGGAACCCTGTAACCGTGGAATAAACTCTTGATAGCATCGCATGTTCATAATTGAGGCATCTTGCTCTTCAGCACCATTTGTTCGGTTTTGACTTTGAATCGAGAGTGGGGGGATACCAATGAGCCTTTGTACCTGTATCTGGGGAAGAGTGAGCAAAGGTTAGTTTTTTTCTGGACGGTTTTCTTCTTTTCCTTGCTTTTTACCTCCTGTCATTTGTGTACTTTTCATGTGATCCTCTGCAAGGAAGCTGCCTTCCAGGTAGCCGATGGTGGTAACAGAGTTTGACCCTCTGGGCAGGACAACAGGAAAAAATGTGAGTGCCTCATGATTCTTGGCAGGTGGGGGCATGGGATCCTATCTAAAGACATGGGACGGATTGTCTGTGAACTTTGCATCACGAATGCACACGTTCCTCTCTTTGCAGCCATACTGTTAAAGATGTGTTTGAGTTGTTTGAGACACTACATGTCTGCCTATGGGTCTTAGGCCCATAGGTGAGGCCAGGAAATGATGTTAATAACGACGTGGATGATGTAGCTGAAAGTTACAAGTATAATGTACATACACGTAGCTGGCATACATTTCTTATAAAAATATACAGTACTTCAGCAATATCCTCAACGAGTTGGGTCGGCCTGTCTGTGGAGTTACTTAACCCTTGTGGCAAAATCTTAGGGTTCGGGGGGACGGGGGTGGATTGTGTCTCTGAGTCTGAAGCAGAACGTCAGCAACACGTTTTCCTCTGGAATCCAGTGGCCCATCAGCTCTGGTGGGCACACGATGGTTGTCGGGGTTGCCCAGATGGAAAACGAAAGGCGTCGCCATTCCACAGCCAGCGGTAAAGTGGGACAGACTTGGGGTCCTCAGGCCACACGTTTCCATCATCACGGGCTGTATGCTCACCGTTTCTCTCTTGAGCCCCCCCTTGATTCCCTGGCCCTCCTCAGCAGCCGGTGCAGGGTGGAGCACTGGCCTCGGCCCCTGGTTGAATTCTGCGTCCTTTGGGACATGAGCCTAATGCCACCCGGGTTCCGCTTAGAGCCTGGTTGCGGCGAGCCTCTTCGGAATCTGGTACGGTTGCTCAGAAATGATTGCCAGCCTCAGGTCCGAGCCCCTGCAGTCACGAGGGGAGGCAATGAGCCCGAGATCACTAAGCCCGTGGGCCCCACACTGTGTGTGCTGTGTGGCCAGGGCGTGGGGAGACCGCCCGCCGCTGCGGGGATGCTAGGACACCGTGGTCTCCCCGGCCTCTCCACCGCATTTCCAGGCCCCCTCCTGAGCCACCTCTGGAGGGGAGACGGCATAGACTTCACCTTCCCCGTGTGTTTCTAATCTGCGGGCTCTGCCCCCTCTGCTGTGTCCGTGCCGCGTTTCCCACACTCATTTTGTACACGGGCTTTTGCTCCTCTCTTCATTCTTGTCGGCACCGTCTCCAAGCTTTCTGGCAAGTTTTGTGTTGGGGTTTGACCTCTTTCCTTATGTCTGTCCGGCACTTGGCAGGCTCTCACCGCCCCCTCCCTTCTGTACGCACCTGCTCTAATGTCACCAGAAATTAGATCTGTCCCAGGTCTGTTGCATCTGGGGCTGATCCTACTCTGGGAGGTGGTGGAAATTCTTAGAATGTAGACAATGGAGTCTGCTTTCAATTAGGTCACGGACGATGAGTGGTTTTTAAAAACTCTAATTTGGCTGTGGCTCCAGAACTTTGTATGACTCTGGCTTGGTGGTTTCCAGCTAAGACAGTCCCCTCACCCCCTAGAAGTAATTACCTCGACCAAAATGTCGCGAGTGCCGAGTTGAGGAGCTCGCATTAGCATTTGGTGTGTTATAAAAGCCATGTGTCTTTTAAGGTGGATTGGAATAGAAGGATTAAAAAAAATATGTTGAAGAGTTGTTTCTACTTCCAGTGGAGAAACCATTGACTGTAAAACAGGAGGGATTTCGTTCATATGTGAAATCTAACCCCCACCCCACCCCCCAAAAAAACAACATAGATACAGAGGGGTGTTCAATGGTTTGTGGGGGCAGTGGGGGGAGATGGGAGAAGTAGGTAAAGGAGGTCAAAAGGGGGGCGCCTGGGTGGCTCAGTTGGTTGGGCGTCCGACTTCGGCTCAGGTCATGATCTCACGGTCCGTGAGTTCGAGCCCCGCGTCGGGCTCTGTGCTGACCGCTCAGAGCCTGGAGCCCGTTTCAGATTCTGTGTCTCCCTCTCTCTCTGATCCTCCCCTGTTCATGCTCTGTCTCTCTCTGTCTCAAAAATAAATAAACGTTAAAAAAAAAAATTAAAAAAAAAAAAAAAAAAAAGGAGGTCAAAAGGTACAAACTTCTAGTTAGAGTTAAGTCCTAGGAATGTAACGTACAGCATGGCGACCGTAGTTAATAATACCGTATTGTATATTTGAAAGTTCCTAAGAAAGGAGATTTTCCAAGTTCTCATCACACAAAAAGATTGCAACCATGTATGCCGATGGACATTAACTAGACTTACTGTGTTTATCATTTCATAATATATGCAAATATTGAATCACATACACCTGACGCTAATGTCACATGTCAAATATATCTCCATTTAAAAAAATGGAGAAAAAGTGCCATTTAAGTCCTTGATACTATGATATGTTATCTACATCCAGTTTCTGGAATTCAGTATCGTCAGGAGCAGGGTCCCCTGGCCCCTGCCCTGCCCCCGACTTCGACATTAGACACCTTAGAAGATGCCAGGTTAGAGGGGCACCCAGGTGGCTCAGTCGGTCAAGCATCCGACTCTTGGTTTTTGGCTCAGGTCATGATCCCTGGGTCGTGGGATCAAGCCCCTCGTCAGGGACTGTGCTGGGTGTGGAGCCTGCTTAAGATTCTCTCTCCCCCACCCCCACCCCCCCCCACCCCTCCCCTACTCGTGCTCCTCTCATTCAAAAAAAAAAAAATCATTGCAGGCAAAAGAGCAGAACTTTCCTTTGGCTGCTGCATTTACTACAGATTTAAATAGCCATATTAATGTAGCCGTTACAAAATTATTTGTCCCCTTTGTCTTTAAAAAAAATATCAAATTTCCAAGCACATTGTGATTTTATGGTGTAGGTTCTTAGAGAATCCTGAAGTGTAGCACTTGACACAGTCCAAGTAAGCGCTTACAAGAGAAAAGTAGGTGTGGTGCTCTGTTCTGGGTCTAAGGTTCAGTTGTGTGTTTGGGTAAAGAATGTTCTCTTTTCTGTGAATCTGTAATTAGAACATGCCACACAGCATGGTATTTAAAGCCCATCATCATTATCTCTTTTTAGGGTTGTTTCCCTACCTTATTTTTAAACTTAAGTGTTTTCAGAGTTCAGAAGAGAAAATCATTTTTAAAACCAGAAGAGAAATGCGGTAGTTTTGAAAAGGGTAACAGTAGGTTGAAATCTGTGCTGGCGATTTTATCTTCTTTAGCTTAAAGTAGGGATCAGCAAACTGTGTGTGTGTCAAGGGCCAGGAGGTAACAATTCCAGGCGACTTCGCGTGGCCACGGTCAGGGGGAAAAGCCGGATAAAGTTCCTTGCCCAGGGAGGAGGCACTCCAGGTCGGCAGTTGGCGGGAGATTAAGAATTATCTTCTAGGGTGAGGGGCTAATACCTGAGCACCATGAGACAACGATACACTCTACCCCAGTCTTCTCTTTCGTTTGGGCAAGTCTCCAGTGTGGCCACTTAGCCCCCTTGTTGACATTAGTAGAGAGCAGGGACTTGAATTCAACACAAATCTTAAGAGTTTTCACTCAGCCCTTACCCTGAATCTTTATGGGTGTGTGTGTGTGTGTGTGTGTGTGTGTGTGTGTGTGTGTGTGTGCATGTGTATGTATGTTTCTTGGTCTCTCATTGCCCAATTATAGAGACACGATTAGGTTTTTCCCATTATAGAATGCTTAAGAATGTGCATGTACAATTGGGAAGTATATAGGTTTGGAAATTAACTTTTCCTAATGATTTGAAATCACCAAGATTTAATTGCAGACAATAAAAATTCACCAATGACATGTCCACATTTGAAGGAGCTGTGGTATATCTATACAGCTGCAAGGTTATCCACACGATCCAGCTTTCTAATTGTTCCGTCACCCCCGGGCTCCCTTTTCCCACGTTCATGGTCAGTGTCCCTCCCACAATTAGCTCCGGGCAGCTTTTCCTTTGCTTTCTGTGTCCATGGATTTGCCTTTTCCAGAAATGCCATATAAATGAAACCGTACACTATGAACTGTTTTGTGTGTGGCTTTTTTCACTTAGCATAATGTTTCTGAGATCCGTCCTTATTGATTATTCTGTCAGTGGCTTGCTGTTTTGTTTTGTTTATTACTGAAGAGTTCCATTGCATGGATTTATTACATTTTATTTGTCTCTATACCAGTTGATAGTCATTTGAATGATTTCTAGTATTTGGCCATTAAAAATGCTGCTGCAAATATTTGCATGCACGACTTTTAAAACATTTCTTTCAAGGAGGTAGATCTCTAGGGTGAATTGTTGAAACCTGGGGTAAGATTGTGGTTAGTTTTTTTTTTTTAAGTTTTATTTATTTTTGAGAGAGAGAGAGAGAGAGAGGCAGACGAGGATCTGAAGCAGGCTCCACACCGTCAGCACAGAGCCCGATGCGGGTCTCACGCTCAGAAACTGCGAGATCGTGACCTGACCCAATGTCGACGCTTAACTGCCTGAGCCACCCAGGTGTGCCCCAAGATCGTGTTTAGCTTTTTAAGAAACTTCCAAACCGTTTTCTAAATGGGGGTACCACACATCCTCACTAACACCGATAGTATTTTTTTTAATCCTATCCAGGAAATCGTTTGCTGGTGATGGAAAATGGAACCCCTAGGAACCTCACTTTTGAAGAAGGGATGGTATTACTTGCCTCGTTATCTTACAGGATTGCTCTAGATCAAAGGAGATGGGAACTTTTGAGCAAGTGCTTTGTATGGTAAAAAAATGTTACCGGTGATTGATTATGCGCAGGAAAATTTTTAGCTATTAAACTTGACACATATCCGTCTCAGAGATCAGGATGGAAACTTGTCCAAGTTTTAATAAAATGTGTATGTTATGATCAGACTTTTAAAGACAGTTTTAAACTCCAATTGTGAGCTTTCTCCATATGCTAGGTTGCCATATTGTACATTATCAGCCTTATTTAACAATGACAGGATATAATGACTTGCATATGGTGGGCAAATTTCTCTTCCCCACTCCCAACTTGGATGGTCTGGTAAATGTCTGCTTGTGACTTCATCTTTAAATGCCTGTGGGTGGCCTCTTTACTGGACCTGGGCATATGTGTTCTATTCGAATAGAATGGAAGCAGAACATTCGGGGGCTCAGAGAAACCACCAAGAACAATCTATGGAAAAATACCTACTTTGGTTTTGCTTTGCAGGTCTGATTTCATGAACATTGCCGGTGTAAGCTTTTCCAAGGAACAAAGGGAACGTTTTACATGCATTTCCCTTCCTACCTGTGGCAGACAGCTGCTGTCTATAGGTCTAGTAGAACTGGCCGTGAGCTTCCGATTGGTAGTCTGGGCGGATTTCCTAGAACTTGCTTATGAGCAGCTCTTCACACCTGTTGAAAAAGACCTTTGGACTAAGGAAGGTGAACTGTGTGTTTGATCATGTAGGACTGTGTCAACAGAGGGCTTTATGGTACCTTCACCTGAGAAGGTAGGAGGGACCACCGCAGCCAGTGAAAGAGTCTGCGTGCCGTATAGCCTCTGGAAGTCGGGAGGTTTGTGTTCATCCTTGTGACAATTTATAGGAGTTCGGCAATGTCTCGTGACGAAATCTCTGATTCGTACCAAACAGACAATTTTTAAAAATAATTGTTTTTAATCTTTATTTTTGAGAGGGACAGAGGGTGAGAAGGGGAGGAACAGAGAGAGAGAGACACACACGTGCGCGCGCGCGCGCGCACACACACACACACACACACACACACACACACACACACAAAATCGGAAGCAGGCTCCAGGCTCTGAGCTGTCAGCACAGAGCCTGACACGGGGCTCGAACTCACTAACTGTGAGATCATGACCTGAGCTGAAGTCGGATGCTTGAACAACTGAGCCAGCCGCCCCTGACAGACAATTTTAATAATCGGGCAGCACATGAAATCCATTTTGATGTAAGAAAAAAAAAAATAGTGCAGGTGACAGTTCTAGCAAGCAATGCTTTTGGACTTAGGACTTGGAGGGTGGAGGAACGACTGTGGTTTATGATTTCATGATTGTACCTAATGAGTAAAAGTTCTCACTTTATAGAACTCTGAAAGTTTCCATTTGAATGCGTGTGTGTGTGTGTGTGTGTGTGTGTGTGTGTGTAGGTATCTCAGAGCTTTAAAATGTTGCAGTCTCTGATGTGTAAATTAAATGGGATAAAGACGGGGCGCCTGGGTGCTCAGTCAGTTAACCGTATGACTCATGATCTCAGCTCAGGTCTTGATCTCAGGGTTGTGAGTTCAAGCCCCATGCTGGGCGTGAAGCCTACTTTAAAAAAAAGGGGGGGGGGGACTTGGGTGGCCCAGTTGGTCGCATGTCTGGCTCTCGGTTTTGGCTCAGGTAGTGATCTCAGGGTCCTGGGATCAGGCCCTTTGGTGGTGTGACGCTTACTTGATACTCTCTCTGTCTCCCTCTGCTCCTCTCCCCAACTTGCACATGCATGCTTTCTCTTTCTCTCTAATACACACACACACACACACACACAACACACACACACACACACACACACACACATAAAATGGGGCATCTGGTTGGCTAAGTCAGTAGAGACTACAACTCTTGATCTCAGGATCGTGAGTTCAAGCCCCATGTTAGGTATAGCGATTACTTAGATAAGTAAATCTTAACAAAAATAAAAAGATGGAAACAATAGTTCAGGCACTTGGGAGTCTTTTTCTAGGTCATTACAGATGATGTGGTTTCTGTATGGAGTGATATTTGACAGGACAGTCTTAGAGGATGCCGGGAGTAAATATTCCTTTTCGAAGCAGCTGCCTGCTAATAAATCGGGAGGGACAGGCAGTTGTAAGTGTCATTTTTGGCGTTCCCTGTGTCTCAGCCCGAACCGCCAATCAGAGGTATGTGACTGACGCATGCGGAGATGGGAACTTCTCCCACTTGATGTTGTGTGTGTGCTTTTTTTTTTTTTTAAGTTTATTTATTTTAACATTTATTCACTTTTGAGAGAGTGAGACAGAGCATGAGCGGGGGAGGGGCAGAGAAAGAGGGAGGCACAGAATCCGAAGCGGGCTCCAGGCCCTGAGCAGTCAGCACAGAGCCCGACGTGGGGCTCGAACTCACAAACCGCGAGATCATAACCTGAGCCAGAGTTGGCCGCTTAACCGACTGAGCCACCCAGGCGCCCCATGATGAATTTAATTCTATATTATTTATCCCCTACCAGCTCTATCAAGAAGCCAGTTGTAGTCCCTTAAACTGCCAGCTGAATAAATTATAAGTAACATATTTTAAATATTTCACTTAACATTTGAAATCAAAGCAAATTAAGTAGACCAATAAAATGAGGTTAAAAGTTCTAGAAAAAGCTGTTCGATGTAAGTACCATTTTTTTATTACACAAAGTTTTTTTTAACGTTTATGCATTTTTGAGAGAGAGAGCGTGAGCTTGTGTGCACCAGTTGGGTAGGGGCCGAAGGGGGGCGGGGCAAAGGATCCGAAGTGGGCTCCAAGCTGACAGGAAAGAACCCGAGGTGGGGCTCAGACTCCTGAAGTGTGAGATCATGACCTGAACCAAAGTCAGATGCTTAATCGACTGAGCCACCCGGGGGGCCCTTGTATGTGCCGTTTCGAGTGATAACTTAGGTATAGCATTTCCACGTTAACGCGTTGTGTCCTAAGGGTGTGCTCGTTTACTGTCAATTTTGTTGGGATTGAGGACACTGAACTCAGTTGAAATAACTTCATGCGGTGTGAAAGGTCAGTGTTTCATTCCATCACGTGGGTGTACAGCATAGCGATAATTCTTTACAAATTGACCGGTAACCCCACCCCCCAGTGATTCCTTCAGACTTTTATCACTGGTTCTTAGAAACAAGTGGTTCTCATGTTGTGAAATCAAAGGAAGAGGACATTCATCATTGGAAAGGTAAATACTATGCTTGTTTCATTTGTCCAGTGGGGAAACAAAAGATGGAAATGGAAATAAAATCAACACCAAAAAAAAAAAAAAAAAAAGCCCCGGGGTTAACACTGGGATCTGGAAGTTGCTGTCTTGAACGCTGGAGTTCCTAGCAAACTTGTCACCTGGGGATTGGGTTCTGATCTTTACTAAAACTTTAGTCCCTCCCTTGGAGAGTTCATCTGACACTTAGATCTGGTAGCAGCCGGAAGTCAGTGGGGTGTTCTGATGCCCTCCATGTGGACACGTGTGTGGGGCGTGGCCCTGGGAAGATGGGAGCCAGCAGGTCCCAAAGAGTCTTCATCACCAGGTGCAGCATTGTCACGACCCGGTTAAACTTGTTTCTGGAACCCGACTGCCCGGGTCAAGTGCTCTCTATCTTGTGATGCTGGGCTAGTTGCTACTATGCCTTCAGGCCTTCACTTCTCTGACTTGACTTTGCCAACAGTGGCTGCCTCGGGGGGCGTTCGTGAGGGAAACCGAGATCGTCCACGTAAAGCACTTGTATCTCGGCAGCACGGGGGGTACCGTTTTCTCCTTCCCTTCTCCGCATCCTCTGGTGGGACACCGGGTCATGCTTGGTGTCTAGTGAAGGCTGGGGACGATGCTTCCCGGGGAGCCCTTCTTGTCTGAGAAAAACATTTGCTTCTTAAAACGTTTTTTTTTTTTCCCCGCAAAGGAATGTCGTAGTCAGTAATTTCGAGAGTGGTGATTTGCCACGAAACACAGTCCAAACTCCTAGTTCAATCCTGTGTGTTTTGTTTACAGGGGACACGGGTCTGGCTGAGAGAAAATGGCCAGCATTTTCCGAGTACTGTCAACTCCTGCGCAGAGGGCGTCGTCGTCTTCCGGACAGACTATGGTCAGGTGAGCTCGACCTGCAGCCTTCACGGTGCCCGTGCTCCGCCTCCCGGGGTTGTCTTCCACTAGAGCATGCGTGTTCGCTGCCCCCACCCTCCATACCTTAAAGAGTGGTTTCTAAATGGGAACACCAAATCCCGGAAAGAATGTGTAACATACACCGTCGCGTGTGAGATGCAATCCAATTCTCCAAATGGAACACACACGGTGTTCTAGCCAGTGCAGGGCAGAAAAGCGCTAGGCTTGGCTGATTCTCTCCCCCGGGAATCCCGCCAAAGGATCCAGAAGGACAGGGGTGCAAGCATTTGAGAAAAGTTGCCCAATCATTGATACGTGCATCTTGGTTTCATTTCCACTTTCCCTTAAAATTCTGAGATTCCCGAGAGGGTTGGAAATAACCCGTCTGCCAGTGAGAACGTGGGCTGCTTCTGGTTCCCGGTTCTTTAGTGTAACATGAAGGTTGTAGTATCACTGAAAACAGACAGGTGAATTCAGAAACCGAATATTACATTTGGGCAGTTGTGAAAGGAGGCTGGTGTCTCTATTTTATAAAGGCAACGAATTTGAATGCTACAGAGGGATCCCTTTTTCAGAGGCACATATCAAAATTGAAGACCTCTCCTGGAGGGGTGTTGGCTGGGGGGACGGGCTAGATGGGTGATGGTCATTAAAGGGGAGGGCACTTGTTTGGGATGAGCATCGGGTGTGATGTGTAAGCGACGAATCACTAAATTTTACTCCTGAAACCATTATTACACTACATATTCATTACCTTGGACTTAAAAAAAAAAAAAAAAAAGGAATAGAGGTTGATGTAGTCTTAAGAAGGCTACACTGAATATCCTGAAAATCAGGGCAGAGGGCAACTACTCAGCAAACGACTGTAAAATAGCAAGCAGTGTTATTTGGTAAGTGACAGTAAAAATCGCTGTTAGTTTAATTGTAAAGTAGGAGAGGTGTCATAGTGTTTGTATCCCAAGTTGATGACTTGGATAAAACTAGGTTTTACCCAGTGGTAAACTTCAAAAGAAAAACTTGGAAAAGCGTATGGTTACTTAAGTCAAAACGGAAATGCACTCCTGTTTCATCTGCCTCTGTCAGGTCTTGAATACGGTCTTTGTCCAAAAACAACCTACTTGTTTTACTACTATATTCTAAGTATATCAGTACGACCAAAGGACTCAAAAAAAAAAAAGATTTAAGACCTGAAGAGAGAAGGGGGTCATAACGCCCAGTATTTAAAGCTCACAGGTTCTGAATCTGGTCTGCAAGTTTGTTGAGAACAAAAGCTTCAGGGTCAGTGTTGAGTTGATTAAGGCCAGGGGGCTGCTCGCGTATCGAAACTCCTCAGAGATCGTCCACTTGGTATGTTTCTCATTTCTTGGCTTGATAAACAGCGATGTTCCTGGGCTGTTTTGCGGTTCCTCAGTTTCTTTCTCATCTGAGACTCTTGAATAGTTGCTCAGCATTCGGTGGTAAAGACCTAGCTGTGTTTCGTAGGTGTGGATTGCGGGGAACGGACAGAGACGGCCAATGGATCCCGTGTCTGACGGTCACGGCCAGCGTGGATGCCGTCCTGCTCCCCGGGCTGGTTGCTTTCTCATCACATTCTCGGGTTGTACAGTATGATCTGTAAACTAAGGACAGGCTAAGTGACTTTTGCCCAGCTTTGGGTCAGGCACTGCTTCAGTGTTTCCAATCCTGCGCAGAGCTGGTCTGCCTCTGTCGGTCTTGCCATTATCCTGTCCCTCTTCCCTTCCTACTTCCTCCAGATGAGAATTCCCTTCCTTGTAGCTTCTGTGCCTACTTCTTAAGATGATGTGGAAAAGGAGAACAGTGTTTAAACAGTGCACCTGACTTGATGTAACTCGGTTCGTGAAAGTGTTGTGAAATAGATTTTTAGTAGCATTTTCTTTTTTTATGGACTTATTTTTTGATCCCAAAGATAATTCTTTTTTTTTCTTTTTTTTTACGTTTATTTTATTTTTGAGAGAGACCGATCGACAGAGTGCGAGCGGGGTAGGGGAAGACACAGAATCCAAAGCAGGCTCCAGGCTTCCGGCTGATGGCACAGAGCCAGATGTGGGGCTCCAGCTCTCGAACTGTGAGATCATGACCTGTGCCAAAGGTGGACTCTTAACCGACTGAGCCACCCAGGCGCCCCGTTTCGTGTTTTCTTTATAACTCTTCCCCCACCTCTTTTTAACAAAATTGCAGCAAAAACACGTAACGTTAAATGTAACTATTTTTAAGCGTAGACTTCAGCAGTGTTGCATAGCACTCCGTGAGCAGAGGTGGCATGGGCTGGTCAGGCCAGTAGTTCTGGTCACTGTTGACAGTATTTAGGGATTGTGGGCTTAGAAAGAACTAAACCAGAATAACATGCACTTAAACATGAAAGCAGCTCTCAACTTTGACTTCTAATCTTCCTGCCATCGGGCATCAAATACTTGGTCTTGGATTGTCCACTCTGTCATTCCCAAGTATAATTAGCTTGGAGATTTGTGTAGGAATTACAGGGTTTAAGATACAAGAAGAGTGACACGAGATGGAAGGAATTGGGTTCAGACCAGGATCAAGAATGGAGAGTGGCGGAGGACTTAGTATCTTTCTTTCCTGACCGACTTCTTCCTCTCCTCACATCCCAAGTTTGCTGTGGGACATATGGGTGTGTTCACCAGGGATTAGGGCAAGTTCATGAACTGGTTCTGGTCCCCAGGACAGGAACAGCTACTCCTTAACTGGGCAGGGACAGATTCTGGAAGGAATCAGGGTCAAAGACACAGAGCGTGGCCTTGTCCTGGTCAAGCCTGACTATGGTAACTTTGGAAGGTATTGGCTGAGAGAGAGAGAGAGAGAGAGAGAGAAAGAGAGAGAAAGAGAGGATCCAAAGCAGGCTCTACACGGACAGCAGAGAGCCAAATGCGGGGCTCAGACTCACCAACCAAATGGTGAGATCATGACCTGAGCTGAAGTCGGAGGCTTAACCGACGGAGCCGCCCAGGTGCCCCAGTTTTCTGCATTTTTAAAAACAATTCTAGTGACATTTTTGTTACTGAAACGTGAACTCTCCCAACAGCCTAGGAAACTACTAGTTCGCCCTCTCATACTTCACGGGAATCACCTTGGCGGTCTTCTTCAGATGCACATTCGGATTGACAGGTCTGGGGTGGGGTCTGACAGAGGGCTTTCGGTAAAGGTGGAGAGGGGCGCCTGTGTGGCTCAGTTAGTTAAGCATCTGACGTGGGTCATGATCTCCCCGGTTTGAGCCCCGCGTCGGGCTCTGTGCTGACAGCTCAGAGCCTGGAACCTGCTTTGGATTCTGTGTCTCCCTCTCTCTCTGCCCCTCCTCTGCTCACACTCTGTGTCTCTCTCAAAAATAAATGAACGTTAAAAAAAAAAAAAACAAAAAACAAAAAGCTGGAGAACTTTCCTTTGACTTCCAAAGCTCTTCCCTTCCCTTTGCTCTGTGCCCTCCCTTCCTAGGATCTTTTCACCCCGAGCATGGCCAGGTTGGGCCAACTGCCACAAAATGATGCTCGAGTGGACCGCAAAGCAGTTTCTGAGTCCTGTTTGGTGTGGGAAGCCCAGCAGAACCATGTGTGACTAAAATCCTCAAGTGGGACCTCAGGGACCCTGGGTAGGAGATAATAATAGTGTGTCGTTTTTGGTGAGAGCACCGAAGGGCACGTTCTCTGATTTCATTGAGTCGCTGAGAATTGTGTACGCGTGCTCAGCCTTTTTTTTTTTTTTTTTTTTTTTTGCCAGGGAGATAGTTTTACTGTTAACTTAAAATTCCATTCCACACTAAAATTTAAACTACTGTAGGTTGGTCCAGGGAATAGAGAGGACCAGAATGTTCCCATTTGATTTATAACTTCTGCTCTACTCGCCGGGAAGTATTTGCAGATGGAAAAAGAAATGTGCAAGAGACATGCTAACAGGCTTTGTTGAAACATACGCATAGTTGTGGCCTGTGGAGGACGCATTGCGCATGGGCAGGTTAGCACTTGCCCTGAAAGTTACTTACAAGCATACACTGTTTTATTGCACTTTGTTTTGCTGAGCTTTGCAGTGCTGTGGGTTGTTTTTGGGGGTTTGTTTTTCTTTTTTAGTGTCTTCTTTTGTTTTTTGTTGTTTGTTTTCAGATTGGAGGTTTGTGACAACCCAGCGTCAGCAAGGCTGTTGGTGACGTTTTTCCAACAGCATTTGTTCGCTTTGTGTCTCTGTCACATTTTGGTAATTCTTGCGAGTTTTCAGACTTCTTCATTTTCCTGTTTGTTCTGGTGATCCGTGATTCTGACTCCTTGAAAGCTCAGATGATGGTTACCATTCTTTTAGCAAGTATTTGTACATTCAGGTATGTATGTTATCTTTTAGGCCTGTCGCCTTCTAGATTGTGGTAGTGCAGTCACTTCTTGGCCTGGTGGCTACCACAGTGTAGTGTAAACTTAACTTTTGTGTGCATCGGGAAACCAAAAAATTGATTTGAGTCCCTTTTTTCGCGATGTTCAACGTGCTGTGGTGGTCTGGAACCGAACCTGCGATCTCTCCGAGATATACCTGTACTTCTTGGATGCTAAGCTGCGGACAGAGTCTCAGAAGAACACCCTGGCTTAGCAGGGTACGAGTATGGCTAAAAGATCAACTCTTAGGAAAGCATAGGATGGAAGACAGCCTTGAACAGCCTTGAACACTTCTGGAACATCCACGAGGTGCACAGGCAATCAGTATAGCACCCTCTAGGAGCATTGTAAATTGAGTGATAAGTTCTAAATTAGATTTTTCACTTTGAGAGTAAGCTCTATTATCTTTTCTGAAAAGCACCTAATTTGATTGCTCGGGAAAAAGCTTACAGTGATATAATTTACCTAATTGTGTTTTAAGGGGTAGTTATTTAACTTACCCCAGTAAACTTAATCAAGACGATTACTCTTTGCAGTCATTCTGTTGGGTTTTTTGTTTGCATTGTCTCTCTATGGGGTCTTCAGAAATATTTTCCTGGCTGGGGATTTAATGGCCCCAGTCTACAAATGAATGCCCTCCTCCTCGCCCTTCTCTTTTTATTTGCTTGCAGTAAGTATGATTAGATTTGGGTCTAAAAGTTATTCTTCTCATTTTATTAATTCACAAAAAGGCCATTAGATTGCCTGGTGCTCTCAAGTCGGTCCTCAGCCCCTCAGGAAATTCAGACCTCCTCCGGCCCTGCAGGAGACAACACTACTAAATATTTATAATCACACCTCCCGTTTAAAGCCGTCTCTAACCTTTTTGGTTTGATCTTCTGGTTTTGACTGGTTGGAATTAATACTTTGGGCCCAGTCTTGTGAAACTTGCTAATGGATTAGTGTGGTGATTTTTTTTTTTTTTTTTTTTTGATACATTTTCGGTCCTTTTCACACACTTTCTACCCTGTCCAGCTGCTTTTCTTGGCTGTTTTCCCTTCACTTTGGCCCCCTGGGTGTCTTTGTGTGCTCCTCGAATGTCGTGTGCTGCACACCCTCTCCCTGCGTGCACTCGTGTGTCCTCTCCGCGGTCCTGGGGAGATCTCCCCCAAGCCTGCTGAGCGCCGGAGAATGGACGGCGGGGCGACCCAGCACGTCTCCTGTTGCACAGCACTAAACAGGACCCTGATCCCACACACTGTCGGGTAGATGGCTAAAACTCTGTGATTTCATGTCCAGGGGCAGCAGGTTGGATCTGACTGCTAACGGGAAGTAGTGGATTCTAGATATTTTAACTGAGTTAGAAATCTTGTCTGCAAGGAAGCCCGCGGCCCAGCTGGCCCCCAAGAGCTCGGGAATGCCCTGGATTTCAGCATTCCACAAGGCTTCACGTGCAAAGCCAGCTGTGGGTCGAGGCAGCTGCCTGAGGAAAGAGGCCTCCCTGCCAGCTCCTTTTGTGTGCATGGCAGTTGGTGCGGCCCCCCAGGTGGGGTGGCCCGGCATCCCCACCCCCTTTCCCCGCCCCAGGACCACTCAGATGAGTGGTAGGGGAAGGGGGAGACCAGTTGGGAGACAGTTAGGAAGATGGAGGAAAAGGAATTTGGGGGCAGCATTCATGATGCACAAGCAGTGTCACCAGGGTGCCTTGAGTCTCAGGGCCAAGCTCTGAGACGACAGTACAGATGTTTTCCAGTCCGCCGACTGGACAGAATTCCGATTGAGTTTTCCTGGTGGCTTCCAGCAAAGTTGAACACAATGGTGTTTCTGCAGTCCAGTCAAGAGGCACGGCGTATCCCTAAAACAGTATAGAGCCCTGGCTTTTGGGGTATGACTGCCATCTTAAATTCTGTTGCTCTTGCGTATGTGTGTTTGTTAACAGCTGTGACGAGCTGCGAGATTTGTATTCCCTTTTGGGGTTTCCATTTTCTCCAGGTGTGTAAATGATTTGCTGTGATCCGTTTCTGCCGTGAACATCCAGATTTGAGTGGAAAGAAAAATGAATGGGGGTACGCTTTATTTGGAAACGGAGTTTGGGTTTTCCTCTCCATGTTGAGGGTGTGTTTATCGTGGTAAATATACATAACATAAAATCGACCATCGTAAGTATATTTAAGTGTAGAATTTGGTGGCACTAATTACATTATATGTGAAAGCCTCGCCACTATTTCCAAGACTTTTCTGTCACCCCAAATAGAAAGTCTGTACCCATCAAGCACCAACTCTCTGTGTAATTTATTTTTAAAGGATTTTTTTTTTTAAATTTTTTTTTCAACGTTTTTTATTTATTTTTGGGACAGAGAGAGACAGAGCATGAACGGGGGAGGGGCAGAGAGAGAGGGAGACACAGAATCGGAAACAGGCTCCAGGCTCCGAGCCATCAGCCCAGAGCCTGACGCGGGGCTCGAACGCACGGACCGCGAGATCGTGACCTGGCTGAAGTCGGACGCTTAACCGACTGCGCCACCCAGGCGCCCCTCTGTGTAATTTATTTTTAAACTACTGTCCGGGGGCCCTTGCTTGTGCTGCTTTCAGAAAATAAGAGCACATTAGAAATTCTGGTTTGTATCTTCCTTAATAGACCATGTCAAGAAAAACTTGCCGTAGCCTCCAGGTTCCTAGGGGAGATGCTGACCGCTGCTGAATATCCGCACTAGCCACGTGATGTGCCCGTGTAGATGGATGGTGCTGCCCCAACTCTTCCCTTCTCAAAAGGGAAGTGTCTGCATAGCCATCTAAAAGTAGGGGGAGGGGCACCTGGGTGGCTCCATCGGTTAAGCAAGCGTCTGCTTTTGATTTCAACTCAGGTAATAATCTCACAGTTCGTGAGTTCGAGCCCTGCGGCTCTGTGCTGACAGTGTAGAGCCTGCTTGGGATTCTCTCTCTCCCTCTTTCTTTGCCCTTCCCTCACTCTCTTTCAAAATAAATAAATACATTTTTAAAAAAAAGGGGAGAAAGGGGCACACTGGTGACAAGTAACAGATAATTTTTAAAAATCAGATGTGTTGGCTTCTTTTGTTGAAACTTTAGAATGGGTCCATCTGTTATTCTTGGAAGTCATTTTAATCAAAACAGTGCAGCTGCATTAAAAATACAGCATTGAGCTGGGAAACTCTTAAATTCTCTGTGTGCTTCCCACATTTTGCTACTTCGTCCTGGAAATACCCGTCTCTGAGCTGGCTATTAAACGCCAGTCTGGGGAGTTTCTTAGAAATCTGCACTCCAGAGACTGAACACCGCTGGGACTTTCAGTCCTGCTTTGAAGCCCAAGCAAAATGCACTTTGTCCAAAGTGCTTGGTTTTCAGTGAGAAAATGTTTTTACGCTCTACAGGCCACGTGAGTCTTCCTCTCTAGAACTCTTCCAAGAATTTGGTTTGGCATCTTGTGGCTCAAAGAGGGAAAGTCAAATGTTTCCATTCATTTTCACTCTGGGACTACAGCAAAAAAAAAAAAAAAAAAAAAAAAAAAAAAAAAAGGATCTGCTTGTTTATTAGGGAACCTAGCTCCAGAAAGAAAACACGTGCATGTTTGCTGATCTGCATGGCTCTGTGTTGCAAATTGAACTCACTATTGTAAATTTCAGCATTTTGAAACCTGAGGTTGTTATCGCATGGACGTCCGCATCTGCCCTGAACAACATCTACATTGGAACGGGAAACCATGGGCAGTAAAAAACACGACAGGATGTGCCGGTATTCTGAGGCACATGGGCTGTGTCAAGCGTTGCCAACCTTAGCTTGCTAAGAGGGCACACCATCTGTGTGTTGTTACCTACCATATTCCCAGTACGAGTGAAAAATGCCTTAGTAAGACCTGAGAAGAATCCAGTCTCGGGGGCCTGCCTCCTTGCACCTTTATGTGAATCCAGCTTAAGTAGATTTAGAATCCAGGGTATTTCTGACTCTTTGAGACCGTGGTGTTTTCCCTATCGCCTTTGGACTGGACAGCTGGGCCCCACCCTGCATGGCCCCACCACTGGCTAGGTAGACAGGTGGCTAGGGACTTGGATGCTGTTAGTATTTATTGGCCCCAGTGAGGTTCTAGCTGAATACGTGCGTGCGTGTGCGCGCGCGCGCTCTCTCTCTCTCTCTCTCTCTCTCTCTCTCTCTCTCTGTCTCTCCCTCCCTCTCTGTCTCTCCCTCCCTCTCTGTCTCTCTCCCTCTGCCCCAGAGAATGTGTATAGCCTTTGCCATGGGTCATGACCTTCATTGGCTTCCTATCCTCCTTCGGTGGGTCAAATTCTTGCCTTTTTCCTTTTCTCCTTTGTGGATCTCTCTTGACTTGGGCCGCTCGGTTCCTCTGGAATGAGCCTCTTCTTCCCATCCTTTAGGCTTGGTCTATTTGTAGCCGAGCCTGCCTCTGACCTGCCTGTCCCTCTCATCTTCAGTTGACTTTGGGATTCCAGGCTCTGCTTCTGGGTGGCACACTCTCCTTGTGCCTCTGTGAGCCTGCGGTACGTCCAGACTTTTCCAGCAGCGCTAATGTGCGGGCACGCAGAGAAGGGTTGACATCTCGTGCCATCAGTCCCATTGTTACTTTCAATTTTGTGGTTAGCTTGGCAAATTAAATCGCTTCTACTTGAAGGTTAGCAGGATGCTCTCTTGCATTCCTGGTACCCATGAACTGAACATAACTAACTAATCCCATGTGCTCAGCTCAGACCAGGTTGCATTTTATGACTGGAAGAGGTGAATAGAAAATAGTACATCAAAACTTGATTTTTGGTTGGGGGGGGGGGTGGCGCCTGGGTGGCTCCGTTGGTTAAGCGGCCAACCTTGGCTCACGTCACGATCTCACGGTCTCTGAGTTCAGGCCCCACGTCGGGCTCTGTGCTGACAGCTCAGAGCCTGGAGCCTCCTTCGGATTCTGTGTGTGTGTCTCTCCCTCTCTGCCCCTACCCTGCTTGCTCTCTCTCCATCTCTCAAAAAACATGAATAAATGTTAAAAAAAAATGTTTTTAAACTTTTTTTATTTTGGAGACTTAAATACCATTTGCTTACGATGAGTATCATTTTGTGAAAAATACATGTGAAGATCCTGTTTGGAAAGAAGACAGTTTACAGATTATCTGCAGGAATCAGACATGGCACCCGATAGTACTGGCTGTAATTTCAGCAGAAAAAGCAGAGGCCGTTTGTTAAAACAAATCCAGGTGGTTGTCTGTGTGACTGACGAAGTTGCATTCCATTCCAAAAATTCATTTATAGGCCTGTAATTTGGAACCAGTTTTCCCAGAGACTCTGTGCTGTACATGGGGAGTTGATTGTCCAGTCCGTGTACAAAAAGCCCGGGTACCCACAGTGCACTGGGGCGGTGCAGAAGCCCCCTGTTGCCTGATTCCAATTTTAAACGCGGTTTCAGAGGTCCACCCCAGGATGCCGCTGCGGTGGGATTAGGGGATCACATTCTTCCCGTGATCACCTCCCCGGCAAGTGGTGGGAAAAAGGAGGCACCACGTTTCTTTTTTTAAAAAAAATTTTTAAATGTTTTTATTTATCTTTGAGAGAGAGAGAGAGAGAGCGCACAAGTGGGGGCAGAGAGAGAGAGGGAGACACAGAATCCGAAGCAGGCTCCAGGCTCTGAGCTGTCGGCACAGAGCCCGACACGGGGCTCAAACCCACGAACTGGGAGATCATGACCTGAGGCGACGTGGATGCTTAACTGACTGAGCCACACAGGTGCTCCTTTTCTTTCCTTTTTTTTTTTTAAATGTTTATTTTGAGAGAGCGCATGAGGGGATGCAAGTGAAGGAGGGGCAGAGAGAAAGAGAGAGGGAGAGAGAGAATCCGAAGCAGGCTCCGCACTGAGAGTGCGGAGCCCGCCGTGGGGCTCGATCTCATGAAATCCGAGATCACGACTTGAGCGGAAATCACGAGTCAGATGCTTAACCGGTTGAGCCACCCAGGCACCTCTGGAGGTACCTCCTTTCTAAGCCACTTTCTCCGCAGCAGGGTTGGCATGGAGGATAGGTAAGGGGGGTGGCCTGGTGACCTCTCCCTACCAGGAACCACGCTGGTGCATTCCAGCCACTTGTGCTTCTTGGTCCTCCCAGCTCCCCTGTGGGGAAGGCATCCTCAGCCGCGTGGTAGTGCTTTGGAGGCTGAACGTAGGTGGAGTGACCTGTCCAGACGTCCACACTTGGCCGGTGACGAGGGGTGCAACTGGGGCTTGGGTCCAGAGTTGACCATCTTCCCCGTATGTTACTTCTTGAGGAGCAGACTGAAGTGAGGGGGCTGTGTTCCCACCTGCCGCTTCCCGTCCTGGCTGCTGTGCTGGGGGCGCGTCTCTCTGTGGGCCCCAGGGATGGGGTGCACCCGCGGTCTTCCTCCTCGTCATGACTTCTGAAGCTTTCTGCCGAAGTCACTCTTCAAGATTGGCGGGTTCTCCTGCCCCCTCCCCCACCTCTCCTTTGCGGTGGCTTTTGTTTTGTTTTATTGCTCTAGAGAAATAGAAAGGTCTGGAAAAAACCCACACGTTTGTTTTGATGTTCCATCGTCTTGTGTGCACAATCTTGCTTCCGTGCTGCTGCTTCTGACAAGAGTCCTTCTCAGCCCAGGCCCTGGACGATGAATTCAGCCTCTCAGCTGGGACTCAGGCCGTAGTACACTTTTTAAAAGCTTCTTGGGTGCCTCGTTTAATATGCAGCCAGGTGCAGAACTATTTCACAGACTGAATGAGCATCGTCTCAAAATATTATGGCAAAAGTTGTTGAAAAAGCTTTTTGCAAACTGGGCTTAGAAAATGCTCTCGTAACCCATCATTGCTAGGCCTGGCTTTTCCCCCCGCAAGGCTGCTTTCCTGGACATCGTTGGTGGTTCTGCGAAAGGTCTCTTCTGCCCACACTGTCTTTGACTACAGCCCCTTCTATCTGTCCGTCTTCCTCTCCCTTCAGGGAGTACCTGCTCTTGAGCTTTTCATCTCTTTTCTCTTCCCACCGTCTCACATTGGACACTCCTTTTGAGTGGGACTTTGGGGTTTAAGTGTCGCAAACTTGGGGAGCATCGGGGTGGCTCTGTTGGTTGAGTGTCCGTTGAATTTGGCTCAGGTCGTGATCCAGGTTGTGGGATTGAGCCCTGTGTCAGGCTCCATGGTGAGTGTGGAGCCTGCTTGGGATTCTCTCTCTCACCTTCTCTCTCTCTCTCTCTCTGTCTCAAAACAAACAAAAAAATAATTAAATGCCCCAAACTCTAGTGCAGTGTTTCTCCACGCGTGCGCCTCCCTGACTAGCTGCTTCCTAATCACTTAGTGGCCCTTGTTGCCGATGCAGGTTCCTTGGCCCTTCCCTGGATCCACTTCTGTGAAGATGGCCCTGGGATCTGTGTTTTAACAAGGTTCCCACCTGTTTCTGTTGGCCCTGAAGTTAGGGAACCGCTGACTCTGTGGGTGTACTGATCCGAGATGAATTGGAGAGCCGTTCTCCTTACCTTTCTCTCCCTGTCTGATTTGCTGTTTGCTTCCAAGGGGGCTGGTCCCTGCCCTGTGGGGTAGGGGACTAGGGGGAGGAGCTGTGCTCCTGATGGCGTGACCCTCAGGTTGGGTTCTCTCATTCTCCCCATCTCCCTCACCCACAATCCCACCCCCTTTTCCTTCTGTGTCTGGAACAGAACCCAGTGTTTGGGGACCTTTCCTTCCAGCTGAAGATACAATGAAGGTTTTTCTAATTTGTCAGTGGAGACGTTCCACTGGTAAAGCAGCTTCCTGAAATCCCCCCTCCTGTTTTTTTTTTTTTTAAGGTTTATTTATGAGAGAGAGAGTGTGTGAGAAGGGGAGGGGCAGAGAGAGGGGGAGACACAGAATCCGAAGCAGGCTCCAGGCTCCGAGCCCAACGCAGGGCTTGAACTCATGAACCGTGAGATCATGACCTGAGCCGAAGTCGGACGCTTAACCGACTGAGCCGCCCAGGCGCCCCCTGAAATCCCTTCCTCAAGTTTGAGCACGGAGGCCATCAGTGATGGGCTTGAATTTAAACAACTCAATTGAATTACATTTGTTTCTGAGGAAAGCTGGACCTGTTTCTCTTTCAAGAGAGGGAGGGTCTTGGGGTGTGAAGGAAGGGCAAGGGCCCCGGCGTTCAGAGCAGCCCTGGGTGGGGATGGGTGAAGGCGGTCTCCCCTGGAGGGGGCTTGTTTCCTCATTCCTCGAGCGGTGCACCTGCCATCCTGCCCGGAAAGAGCCCACGGGGCTGGATGAGAGGCATCATAAAGAAGGGTTGGGTAAATCCCAAGCAGCTGCCCCACATTCAGGAGGAAAGGGCGCTTCTGCCCAGCGGATAACTATTCTAGTAACTTCCATCTAAGGAGTGTCGGTTTCTAAAAGCAGCAGTGAAAGCGCGAGCTTCCAGTTTTTATTTCAAACCAATTGCATCGCCCTGTTAAAGGTAGGGAATCGAACTAAGTGGTTAGTTAGGAATTTTGGCTGGGAAGGGACACCCGTGAACTTTCTAAGGTAATGGAAATGCTCAGTGTGTTCTGTGTGGTTCGTCAAGCTGTGTATTTTGCTGTGTGCAAGGTAAACTTTCAGTTTTTAAAAACACCATCTAGCTTTCCTGAAGGCAGCTGTTTGCGTTGAAGTGTGTGCACCAACACGCGGCTGACCTCCAAGCTTGTGTAATTACTCCAGTGTTCAGTGAAGCGGCTGCAGCAAACCCTGGCCGATGCCTGCTGCCTGTTTTTGTATAGCCCACGAGCCTACAAGTTAATGGTTTTAACATTTTTTACTGTTTGGAAACATCAAAAGAATAGTATTTCATGACACGTGAAAGTGACCTGAAATTCACATTTAATGAGGAGGTGTTGGAACACAGCCATCCCCATTCATTGACTGGTCGTGTGAGATTGCCTTCAGACTCCAGCGGCACCCTAGAGGGGTGGAAAAGCTTTTTTGCCCTCTGGTCCTTTGCGGAAGAAGTTTGCTGACCCTGATCTAAAGGATCATTTTCCCCAATTACTTCTGATGTGATATTTGGTGCCAGGGCCTTCTAGTGGCTTCTAGTCCTGGCTATAAATCGGGATGATCCCTTGAGGGGCTGCTCATGGAGATTCCTGGGCCCCTACTCAGGCCCAGTGGTATAGCCTCTCTGGAGGGGGTGCCCAGGAATCCGGATTTGCAACCAGCCGGCAGGAGTCTGTGCTGTGAACCCCAACTAGCAGATCGATTCGTGGTTAAGCCCCATCATTTTGTTTTGCTTGTGAGGTGGAAATGTCTTGCCCACGAGGATAAAGGTCATCAGTGACAAAACCCAGGTTTCCTGCTACCCTGTAGGGCAGCGGCTCTCAGAAGTGAACAGGCCTCCGAACATCAGACTCCCCCTGACCCCTCCCCAGGGAGGGCTTATTAAACCACGGGATCCTGCGTCTCCACTCACAGTTTGATTTGGCAGGTCTCGAGTGGAGCCTGAAAATGTGCATTTCTGACAGGCTTCCGGATGCTGCCGATGCTGCTGGTTTGGGAACCACACTTTGAGAACTGGTTTGTAGGGCTTGTTAGGTTGTATGTATGGATTGCTGCGTTTTTTTTAATCCGTGTTCTAAATGCACCTCATACACAGTCTTCTCTCCAGAACATGTTCTTTAAAAACACGGATGGTCACTCACACAGTCCGTGTACTGTTCTTGACTGCTATAGCCATAAAGGAAGCATTCTTGAAAGGTGTCTTGTCAAAAACGAGACGTCGTCTGGCCATCTTAGTTTTAAATACTAACACCTGTTAACGGTTTAGTCTGTAAGCGGCTATTTGAGGGGGGGGGTGGTGGTCAATGGAGAGCCACTCCCAGGCAGAGCAAAAATAAGAAAGCCAATGTGCTGTGTGTTAATTATATCCCAGCACATTTCCAAAAAGTTTTGCAAAAATGACTTGATGGTGCCTTTACACAACCTTCAGAAGTTACTGTGCAGATTTGGACACCTAATGCCTATTATTTTTTTTATATATAAGTTTATTTTTGAGAGAGAACGAGAGCTAGTGGGGGAGGGGGAGGGAGGGAGGGAATCCCAAGTAGGCTCCATGCTCAGTGCAAACCCAGCGTGGGTCTCAGTCCCACGACTGTAAGATCACGACCTGAGCCGATAACAAGAGTCGGAGACTTAAACCGACTGAGCCATCCGGGTGCCTCCCCGATGCCTTTTCTAATATTGAAGAGCAATTAAATTGTTAACCAGTTGTCATTCCAGGCAAATACATAGCCCTCATTTTCTAAGGGAAATGCCAGAAGCAGAGAGGAAGGAGAGCGATTCTGTATTTAGAAACTGTGGGTAGAACTCCTCAAGCTTTTGACGGTCCGTTTTGGTTTGATATACTACCTTGTGCCATTATCCGTGCCACCCGGGTACAGAGAACATTGGGCTGGTGACCAGGAAGGGGACCGGGACTAAGGTAAGGTAAGCCTGGCGCTCAGTGCAAGATATAAAGAAGCACTCAGTCAGGGTCAGGATGAATTTGCATGCTCCTCCCCTCCCCCTCCCCCCCAGTTGATTGCTCCTTAAATTGTACACCCTGGCCACCTGCCTCCCCCTAGTCCTGGCCCTGATCAGAATCTGGGAGCTTAAGCAAGGCTCTCTAGGACAAGAGGCCCGCTGTAGACTCGAACCTCCCCCTTCCCTTTGCTTTGCTGCAGTGATTCATTGACATGCCTCATTTCCAACGGTCCTTTGATAGTTTTCAAATATCTGTGTCAGTACATTTTAGGGAACTTGTTCAGGATTAAATTACCGCAGTGCGCACTGCAGGGTGTCATGATGGTTTGGAATATTCATAGGAAGTTTTGAGGGGACAGATATCCCCCAAGGGTTTCCTAGATGAAGACTTTAGAGCAGGCTTGTGCAATCCCTTACAAAACTGCAACATTGCATTTACAAATTCAGCACGTGGACCGTATTAGAAGTTCCAAGTGCCTTCGTTTCAGAGGTTCAAGTTGGTCTTCGATCTAGCTGCGGTGGGGGAGTTCCAAATCATTTTTGTAATAATTTTTAAATAATGTAATGGAATTTTTAAGTCTTCCACTAAGGGTAACTGAGTAGCCAGCCCTTGAGAATTCAAGTATTTTTGTCTTCTGGAACGATCTTCTGTTCTGAAATGGATCCACCTTCCTGCCGTGTCGGAGTTCACAGTGGCTTGCTCTAAGCATCTGCTTTTATTCTTGCAGAGGGAGCTAATGACAGATGTTTACGGGGTGATTCTGAGAAACATTCGCTCCCGTGACCGTGGCCTGGAACATATGCTGTCCTCAGTTTCAGGAAGCTTTTGTAACGAAGGACTCAAAAGAGATCAGGCCACTGGGGCATATTGCCAGCAAGCATGCCTTTGTGAAGGGCAAATCCTGTCCGATTAACCTAATTTCCTTCCCCGAGCAGTGATCAACCAGGGACATTAAAATAGCAGATTTTTCCATGTTAGCATTTTTTTTTTCTGACTTAAACAACGTTCGTAATTAAAGTTTGAAGATCATTCACTTAAAAAAATATATTCTTTGTTTTTCCTCCTTACATCGAAGAGGACTTGCCTCAGCAAACAGTACATGGGCCTCGTAAACATTCACTGGAGGTTAGCACTAGTGAGCAGAGACGTCAGCATCCAGATCCACATACTTATTTTGGATGTTTCCGTTTGGGTCGTTCTCCGCGATGGTAGGATGATGTAAATACCATAGAGAAAATAATTCTCGCCTTTTGAGGAAAGTCAGACTCAGAAGTATCCATTATTGGCTCGTTGCTATCTTTGATGGAGACTTTAAAATAGTTTGCAGATGTTACTTTTAGCTAAAAGAGGAAAAGAGACTGCAGCCACATTTGAGCACCTAGGACATGATATGATAGTTAATAACTCTCGCAAGTTTGAGCCGTGGTCTGAAATGAAAAGGAATGGTTTTTCTTTTAACAGCTGTACTGCGGTGTGATTCGCATCCCCAACAGTTCACCTGTTGAGAGTGTACATTTGAGTGGCTTTTAATATATTCACAGATTTGTGTAACTGCCACCACCAGAGTCTGTTTGGGAAACTTGGTTACCCCAAAAAGAAACCTTGTACCCCTTAGCTGTCACCCCTAAACACTCCCATCCCAACCCCCAACCCCAGGCAGTGATTTTCCGTTCCGATGGATCTGCCTGTTCTGGATGTAAGTGAAATCCTGCAAATAATCTTCCGCGACTGACTTCTTCCACGTAGCATGACGTTTTCAAGGTTCATCCGTGTTGCAACGTGTGCACTTCATTCCTTTTTATTGCTGGGTAATTTTCCATCGTATGGTTATGCCACATTTGACTTAAAAGGAATAGTCTTCTAAGGCTTGGTAGAACAGGGGCGCCTGGGTGGCCCAGTTGGTTGAGTGTCAGACTTCGGCTCAGGTCGTGATCTTGTGGCTTGTGAGTTCGAGCCCTGCATTGGGCTCTGTGCTGATAGCTCAGAGCCTGGAGCCTGCTTCAGATTCTGTGTCTCCCTTTCTGTCTTCCCCTCCCCTGCTCACGCACTCTCTCTTCTTCAAAAATAAATAAACGTTAAAAAAAATTTTAAACTTGGTAGAACAGAAAAGTATGAAAGAAAATGAATAGCCAGCTGTATAAGCCCACTTTTTATATGGTTTATAATGGGTCACACAGGTAATATTTCCAAAAGTAAGGATGATATTTTACTGTAAAAAACAGTTTAGACTTTCTCTTAGATGCAATTTTTACTTCTTTTTGAGAGAGAGAGGAAGTGTGAGAATGTGTGTGGGCGGGGCAGAGAGAGGCGGGAGAGAGAGAATCCCACGCCCCATGCTGTCAGCACAGAGCCCAATGTGGGCTCCATCCCACAAACCATGCGGTCATGACCTGAGCTGAAACCAAGAGCTGATGCTTAAGAGTCGCCCAGGTGTCCTTCTTAGATACTATTTCTAATTATGGTCTCACATCTGAAAGCGGGTACTTTTTTTCCAAAGTTCTGGGAAGATCGCAAGATCATTAAGGTTTAGAGAAATGGGTTCTACAGAAGCAGCCCAGGACGTGGGTTATACGGCATGAAGGAGGCCAGTAGGTTAGTGTAAGCGGATGGGATACTTACATCGATAGTGCAGACCAGCTCCTCTCTCCCACTGGGAAAAATGGATGTCAGCTCAGCTAGGAAAGCTGGTGGGGAGGGACATCCTGACCCGGAGGATGTCAAGGACAGCATGGAAGGACAGCAGAGGGATGGCTGGCTTCCTTCGCCTTTGAGAATAAATAGTTGGCCTCTCATCTGTCTGGAAAAGGAATAATGCTATGGATCTTAGAACCGAGGATTTCCAGGGATCGTTTCTTCCAGCCTCTTCTAAGCAGGTGACAGATGGTCACGGATATTTCCTTGCACAGGCGAGACTGTATCGTCGTCCCGACTCAGGAGCACAGCTGAGAATCACTGTAGGTCGCCTTGACATTTGACGATGTCGTAGAAATGGAACAATTTTTAAAAAGAGAAGATGTAACTTTAAAAAGTGACCTGTGATACTGAATTCTGTTTGTAATGGAATTTTGAGATTCTCTCAGTGGTGTCTCAAACCATCCCCGCGTTGTTTGTAGTCCTGCCCCCTGCCGGTCCCCCCAGGGACAGTTTACTGTTGTCCCTCAGCTACTCTCTAGGACTGCCTGGCAAAGGCTTTGGAGGAATTCCTGGAAGGGATGCCAGGGTTCACACAGGTCATTTTACGCCAAGCATTTATTGAGTAATTTGGGGGAAGAAAGGGCGGAGCGGATCACGTCGTTCTGCTGGGTCATTTCGTGTGTTGAGTGGACGTGGCCCCGGATGCTTTGTCCAAGTCGTCTGAGCGCGAAAACAAGCACGGTGGGCACAGAGGGCTTCCCTTGTATGGCTCAGGCCTCATTTCCTTCTGTGTGCTGTCTTCTGCTTGAGGGTAATGAGGGCCAGCCAGTCCCGGCCTGGAGAGTAACCCAAATGAACCGAAAGAGGCAAGGGGCTAACCAGCCGCCATCTGTCGAGGGATTCGTGGCTGGGTTTCACAAAACCCATTAAGAAATTGAATTAATGTCTGGAAGCCAGAGGCAAAATAAATAAATAAATAAATTTATTTATTTATTTATTTATTTATTTATTTATTTATTTATTTATTTTTGGCACCTGCTGCCCAGTAAACCATTGTGAGTGAATGCACTTAGGATAAAACTGAAAATAAGACCCAATGAATGAGTTGATTTTCCCCGTGCGAAGGAGAAGAGAGCTGTTTCTTTACATCCAGTGTTAAGCCAGTGTAGGTAATTGCTCAGTGACAGCACAGGTGTGACCTAGAATCTGTACTTCTCGTTACTTTGTGACTTTTTTTTAAAACCGATGCCCTCGAGCGTACGGCTTTTTTAATGTGGTTGAAATTATTTAAGACTCTGTTCTTACAGGGTTTGTTCACCGTGTCTCTATCTCCGTCTCCGTCCATCCATCCCAACCAATGATGAGCATATCTTTTCTGATTTCCTCAACCAAATTGAGGAATGTCCTAGAAGTAATATCATGTTTGTATGCAATATCACATGTTTGTATATTGATACTTAAAAGTTGGTTTTCTAAGTTGACATTATTTGGTTGGATCTTTCTGGTGCACCCAGTTCAGGAAATAAAAATCACCATCACCGTTCTGCAAATCTGAATAGTCGCAAATAGGTCACTACCTCCCATGGTCCCTGTGAGCCCCCAGATGTGGTGTGGAGGTGCTGGACAAGCCTGACATTTATATCATTCTGTGTGGTTTGTAAAGTATTTTCATTGGATTGATCTTCTTTTGATCCTTAGAACAAACGTGTCACCCAAATCTCTGATTTTTAAAATGTCCTGTAAGAGGATCTTTATTACCACTTCTCTGTTGCATAGACAGAAGCGATTTTGGGGTCCATCAGTGTCTGGGACCTGACTTCCTGGTATAAAAGCTAGGTGGCTGGGGGTGAGATTCATTCCTAAGGGACCATCTCCTCTGGGTTTAAGGACGACTTTTCCTTAAAAAGTGTGAAATCCATGCAGGCGTAAGAAAAAGGTCCCAGAACCTAACAGCTGCTTTTCCATTCTGTCCCTGCAAGACTTCGGGTTCAGTCCCAAGGTAGAAATAAAGTTTTTATGCTGTCTACTGTTTTAATTAAAAGTCATTTTACATGGCAGGAAAAATCCAGGGTGAGTTGTTTTGTTTGTTTTATTTTCTCCCCTAACCCCAGCTTTTTTTAGAGCTTGTTTTAAGGTATCAGTGTTACAGTTAGGTTGTGCTTACCTATAAATGCACAACATTTTCCTCCTCTTTGTCCTTGCCAATATATTTACTTTTTATGGTTCTAAGTAATGCGTACACCCAGCGTGGGGCTCGAACTCACAACCCCGAGATCAAGAGTCGCACGCTCTGCCTGAGCCAGCCAGGCACCCCTCTAAAATTCTTAAAAAAAAAAAAAAAAAAAAAAAAAAAAAAAAGTGAGCAGCTGGGAGTTGGAGTGTTGGGTTTAATGTCAGGTCAATATAAATAAGAAATAGCTGGGTGAATTGGTGGTGTTCGTTGATGAAAGTCCCTTTCCTGTGATTGTCGGGCTAGGCAGAAGGGCTAATACTCCAAGGGCTATCTGTGTAGACCAATTAATTTTTTACTCGCCTAAAAGCATCCCTCTTTGTCTTACAGAAATTCCAGGCCTCCAACTGCCGTTGGGATCAGACTTGCTGAATAAATAGTTTATATGTTCGTCTTCTCGGTTACTTTGTGTGAATAAAGTGTGAGCCATCTGGGCCCCTCTGTGCTTTTATCTCGCTGGCTCTGAAAGAGCCAACTCGGCTTTTGTTTTGAGGTCAAGGCGGATGTACAAGTCTCCATGTTGATTTCTTTGGTGTGGCTGGCATGGATCTTAGCTGCTTTGAGATGTTGAGAAGATTTCAAACCAAGTTGGGGAAGAACAACATAAATTGGTGGGTTGTTTTTTTTTTTTCTTTCCATCGAAGTCGACTAATGCAAATATTTCATGAACAAGTGTCCCCTGGGATAAGTCCATTTATTTAACACCATTTGGATGTTTCTCTAAATTTGTTGTTAATCTTAGGGTTTGGGGGTTTTTTTGTTTTGTTTTGTTTTTGCCAGATGTTTAACTTCTGTCTGGATCCTGCAGCGATGATTTGGTTTCAGCGTATATCAGAGAATGTCAGAACGTGAAATATTTTGGTGTTAATGTATTATGGGAAAGTCCCTCTTCCCAACCACAAAAGTCTGCATCAGTCTCTAAACGTATCGTCCTGATTTGACCTTTTTCTTTGCCACCTTGTGCTCTTACAGATGTACTTTATTCTAGGGGCATGAAGACTGTGTCGTTAATACAAATTTGGTCATAACTGGCTTCTATGTGAATGTGTTGCTCTTAAGATTATGCCAGAAGCGGTCTTGTGAGTGTATTTTTAGTTACCTTTGGAAAAGCCATTTTGTTTAAAAGATGGGTGGGGCAGGGGATAAAATCACTGTTGACCAGCAGTTTGCAGCTTGGGCCGTGGCAATCTGTAAACGCACGTAACGTGCGGATTACGGAGTGATGCTATTTTCAGCTATCAAAATGGGAGGAGAAAAATGCTTTAAAAATAATTCATTCAAATACAGACTGAAAGTGCTGCTTCTCTAGTTGCTATTATTTTAATCTTCCTAAGTGATACTCCTATTTCCAAATGTATTTGAAAAAACTTACATGCCCACGAGGGATGCCGATGCCCTAGGCACAGCTCAAGAGGAGCCTTGATCTGTACCGTCCAGGACTTGTATTTCAACAACGTAACCAGCCGTGGCAACTGGTTCCGGTAATGGTGGTGATGATCCTAGACACCAGCCTGTTGGGTTGTCTGGTGGTGAGACTGGTCCTTCTCTTCGTAGCCGATAGATACCAGCTACTAGTGTTTCTCAAAGACTTGACTAGTCCTAAATGGTGCCAGGAGAAGTGGGTGGTGGGGGCTGGCTAACCCAAGTTTGGGAAAGGCTACGTTATTTTTCAGAAGTTTAAAAAGCACATTTAATCTTACTTTCTACAATAATGTTTGTTTCCTTCCTTCCTTCCTTCCCTCCCTCCCTTCCTCCTTCCTCTTTTCCTTCTTGTCTTCTCTTGTCTTCCCCTCCCCTCCCCTCCCCTCCCCTCCCCTCCCCTCCCCTCCCCTCCCCTCCCCTCCCCTCCCCTCCCCTCCCCTCCCCTCCCCTCCCCTCCCCTCCCCTCCCCTCCCCTCCCCTCCCCTCCCCTCCCCTCCCCTCCCCTCCCCTCCCCTCCCCTCCCCTCCCCTCCCCTCCCCTCCCCTCCCCTCCCCTCCCCTCCCCTCCCCTCCCCTCCCCTCCCCTCCCCTCCCCTCCCCTCCCCTCCCCTCCCCTCCCCTCCCCTCCCCTCCCCTCCCCTCCCCTCCCCTCCCCTCCCCTTCTCTTCTCTTCTCTTCTCTTCTCTTCTCTTCTCTTCTCTTCTCTCCCAAACACCAAGAGAAGCTATTGGTAAAATTAATGCCCATCAACAGGACTTCACTCTGAGAAATGCTGACCCAGATGTTGGTTCCTTTTTTGTGATCGCTACTTTCATTTGGGTTCTCATCAGCATTAATCAGCTAATAGCAACACTGTCTTTAGGATATGAGTCCTGTGGAAGTACCGTTTGGATGCCTTCCTATTTTAAAAAACCTTTAAGGAGTGTGTTTGATTATTGTGTGTCCCTCTTCTTGGGCTCTGAGCTCCATGAGGGCGGAGGCCGGGTTTATTTTGTTCTACATCACCTTGGCACCTTCCAGGACACTGCCACTTAACAAGTGTTCAATAAATAGTGAGTGGATGAAGGAATGAAGACGAGCTGTGTTCTAGACTGTATACATTTCAAGTTCTGTCACCCTGCCACCTGTGTTGAGGGCAATGGTTTATCTTAAGTAGTCTGAAGAGACGTATCTCCTCAATGAAATATGATTTTGGTGATAAAGACAACAGGGTCCCAGCTTGACTGCCACCGACTGAGGAACTCAGGACAGTTACATAACATTAATCATCTGTTTTCTCACCTGTGACACGGTGACAGTTCTACCTTTCAGGGTTGGTTTGAGGAAAGGGGGGGTATATGAGGGTGCTTAGGGATGAGCCAGCATTGTGTATGCTTAGCACCTGTCACGTATTAGAAAGTGTCGTCCAGGGGCGCCTGGGTGGCTCAGTCGGTTAAGCAGCCGACTTCGGCTCAGGTCATGATCTCACGGTCCGTGAGTTCAAGCCCCGCGTCGGGCTCTGTGCTGACAGCCGGAACCTGGAGCCTGTTTCAGATTCTGTGTCTCCCTCTCTCTGACCCTCCCCCATTCATGCTCTGTCTCTCTCTGTCTCAAACATAAATAAACATTAAAAAAATTTATTTTAAAAAAAGAAAGTGTCATCCCAAAGGCACGCCCTGTCCTTTAATGATTCCCCGCCTTTCAGTACCAGCTGGCTCATTACAAACCTGTTGTGCCCACCCAGCTTGTCTCCATCCCATTTTAGTTGCTTTGACAAAAAGAACTGAGAGAATGTCAGCATTGGGAGCTGGTGAGTGACACTCGGGCTGTTCCGTGATGACCAACATCTAAAAGAATTTTTTTATGGTCATGGACTGTCGGGAGCCAGGTGTTAGCCTTTATGCTTGGGTGTGGGAGAGAAGGAAGAAAAGGGATCTGGCGGATTCGTTCTAGAACATACTGTCTCACACCCAGAAATGACTGCCACCCTTCAGTGGTTTCAAGGTGGTTTTCAGTGTTGCGAAAAAGCTTGGTGCGAGCCAGCCTTCATCCAAACCCTCTTTAGTCTTATGACACCTAAATGTAGTAATGTCATAATTAATTCTCCAGGAGCTTGTGTTTTTGTTTGGCCTCATTTCACTTTGACAATAAAAGCAACGATACAACCCAAGCGCACAGTTGCCCACAATCAGTGCATCTGATGTCCCTCCTCACCTGGGTGCTGCAGCTCGGTGGTCCCCAGGCCTTCTGATTCCTGCATCCAGAGATTTCTAGACCGACATAGTTATCCTGTCTCTTACATTGTCAGGTAAGGCCATTGAATAACTCTTGCCATCATTTTAATTTTAAAAGACAGTGTCAACATACTGAAAGTGGGAAGACGTGATCTCAGAATAAAGGATAACTTTTTAAAGGGAGGAAATTAAACTTTATGAAAAACTAGTTCCATTGTCTTTTTTTTAATTATTATTTTTTTTAATGTTTATTTTTGAGAGAGAGAGAGAGTGTGAGTGGGGAAGGGGCAGAGAGAGAGAGAGAGAGAGAGAGAGAGAGACAGATGACGCAGGCTCCAGGCTCTGAACTGTTAGCACAGAGCCTGATGCAGGGCTTGAACCCGTGAGCTGTGAGATCATAACCTGAGCCAAAGTCGGACACTTAACCGACTGAGCCACCCAGGGGCCCCTCATTCCTTTCGTTTAAGGACAAGTTTTGATTATTTTTATACAGCTCGTTAAGGCTTCGGTTACATGTTTTGGTAAGATAATTAAGACAGTTATATTAAAAAAAAAGAAATATGTATCTGGAATCCCTCTGCTTCAGATAAAATTCTTACTGGAAAGCTTACACGTTGTCCAGACTACATAAGCCCCTTCGTGTCTTAACTGGGGTTTTTGTGAAATTTTGAGTTTTGCAGACCTTGACTTAAAAACCGCCGAGAATGATCTAATCAGCATCACGCTGATTCTTAATGTTGCTATGACTTTCACCTTATTTCATAGTTGGGTTGGCCTACTTTTAAGGACAAAAATTAGAATACGGGGTGAAACTGAGAATTAGTGGTGGAATACAGGTTCTCTTGCTTTTCAAAAAACAAACAGAAAAAACCAACCAGCCATTTGGTTCTGGTAGGTTAATTTATTAGCGAAAAGATCAACTGAGTAAGTTTTCTTACTTTGTTTTTTAATATCCCCCTTGGCGTGCTTTCATAACTATGTATTTGCCCTTTTTGATCGTGAATATGGAGGAAGCAAAGAGCCAGTTGGTCAAGTTGCTGGAGAAAGTGTAGTGGGTCGTTGGATATACTCTCGATTTTCAGAAATCTTTGTTCTCTGTTCCACCTACCTCATCAAGGGGCGCTTTGAGAAGGAAAACAAAACAAATTATGTGGAAGTGAAAGGTCTGCGTGAATGTGGGCTTGTGGGCCTGATCGCAGGGCAACGTGTTTCTTCTGTGATTTTCGTAAAGAATTCGGAGCCCGATGGATCAGCCTTGAGCTGGAAAAGGAATCGATCCTTCAGAGAAAAAGAAGTAGATAAAATTGTTTGGAAGAAAATCATTTTCTGATAGTATGATTTGAAGGAATCGTTGTAAGGATGCCCAGGGGAACGAAGATGGAAACAGAAACAGCTCCCCAGGTTTAAAGAGGGGAGTAGGCAACGGAGAATAAGAGAGTGGACGGTGTATTGTGACTACTTCAGAGGCCGATTCGACTGGAGACTCAGGCAAACCCACTTTTCCTGTTGTGCCCACTTTTTCCCTCTCGTGTGTCGGTCGTTTTGGTCTGTTGGGATAAAGTATAATAAAGCTCTATGGGTTCGGTATTTGAAGTTCTTATGCAACCTTGTAATTATTATTTATTGGTGTCCTCGCTTAATCTTCCCAGCCTAACCTGTGCAAACCAGTTTTGAAGCTATTAGTTAGTGAGTTCAGAAGACCTGCAAGCTTTCTGGCTGAGTGTTAAGTCCAGTTGTCGTTGTCTGGGATGTTTCACTTTCTTTACAAAAGAAAATCTGTAATTTTACCCGTCCCTGTATATTTCATGTTTTATACTGGAGTCCAACTCCGTAACATGGATGCGGTTTTAAAATGCTGTTCCATTTTAATTTTGACTTTTAGCAATGGTGGACAAGAGTGACTTTTAAAAATATTTAGGGGCGCCTGGGTGGCTCAGTCCATTAAACGTCTGACTCTTGATTTCGGCTCACGTCATGATCTCATGATTTGTGAGATCGAGCCCTGCATCAATCTCCATGCTGACAGCCTAGAGTCTGCTTGGGATATATATTTTCCCTCTCCCTCTCCCTCTCCCTCTCCCTCTCCCTCTCCCTCTCCCTCTCCCTCTCCCTCTCCCTCTCCCTCTCCCTCTCCCTCTCCCTCTCCCTCTCCCTCTCCCTCTCCCTCTCCCTCTCCCTCTCCCTCTCCCTCTCCCTCTCCCTCTCCCTCTCCCTCTCCCTCTCCCTCTCCCTCTCCCTCTCCCTCTCCCTCTCCCTCTCCCTCTCCCTCTCCCTCTCCCTCTCCCTCTCCCTCTCCCTCTCCCTCTCCCTCTCCCTCTCCCTCTCCCTCTCCCTCTCCCTCTCCCTCTCCCTCTCCCTCTCCCTCTCCCTCTCCCTCTCCCTCTCCCTCTCCCTCTCCCTCTCCCTCTCCCTCTCCCTCTCCCTCTCCCTCTCCCTCTCCCTCTCCCTCTCCCTCTCCCTCTCCCTCTCCCTCTCCCTCTCCCTCTCCCTCTCCCTCTCCCTCTCCCTCTCCCTCTCCCTCTCCCTCTCCCTCTCCCTCTCCCTCTCCCTCTCCCTCTCCCTCTCCCTCTCCCTCTCCCTCTCCCTCTCCCTCTCCCTCTCCCTCTCCCTCTCCCTCTCCCTCTCCCTCTCCCTCTCCCTCTCCCTCTCCCTCTCCCTCTCCCTCTCCCTCTCCCTCTCCCTCTCCCTCTCCCTCTCCCTCTCCCTCTCCCTCTCCCTCTCCCTCTCCCTCTCCCTCTCCCTCTCCCTCTCCCTCTCCCTCTCCCTCTCCCTCTCCCTCTCCCTCTCCCTCTCCCTCTCCCTCTCCCTCTCCCTCTCCCTCTCCCTCTCCCTCTCCCTCTCCCTCCCCTTCTCTCTCCTGCTTACACACACACATGCTTTCTCAAAAAATAAACATTAAAAAAACATTTAAAAAACTAAAAAATATATTTAAAACATTAGATAAGGGAGTTTTAGGACCTGTGGAAACAAATGAAACAAGTATTTTGAACCCGGAAAGTATCGCACACACTGATTTGTCTGCAAGCCTGCACTTCAGCAGCAGCCTGGCATGCTCCGATGGGGCATTTTGGACTCCCAGCCCTGCCTGCTACGTGCTAACCACAGGACCTTCAATAAGGACATTCCGGGTCCTAGTTTTCTTGTTCATAAATTCGGGATTAGAGTAGCACCTGCCCGGAGGGCTGATTGCCAGATGGAACATGGGCATCTGCCAGGTTATACAGATGAGAATTGCAATAATTATACATACATATGTATACGCATATGTGTATAGAGATATTTGTGTATATGTGTATGTAGATGTGCACGTACAGGTTATAAGAATATTGTGAGTGGGTCATTGCCATAGCACTTTATTATTTTTTTTTACATTTGTTTATTTTTGAGAGACAGAGCACGAGTGGGGGAGGGGCAGAGAGGAGGGGAGACACAGAAGCCGAAGCAGGCTCCAGGCTCCGAGCTGTCAGCACAGAGCCCGACGCGGGGCTCGAACCCACGAACCGTGACGTCATGACCTGAGCCGAAATCAAGAGTCAGACGCTTAACCGTCTGAGCCCCCGAGGCGCCCCTGGCGGAGCACTTTCCAAGGTGAGGGTAGGTGTGGGGCACGTTTCTAACTGGAGCACGTGGAAGGTTTTGGGACACGGGGAGGCGGGTGCTGAACCAGGCCAGCTGGGCGTGGTGTCAGCTGGCTGCCAGGGTGGCAGGGAAGGGCCTTGTGGCTGTGTGGCCACGGGCTCGGGGCTGAGAGCACAGAGGTCATGGGAGGAAGCAGGGCGAGCAGAATCAGAACCCACAGCAGGCTTGTTCAAGGAAACAAGCCTTTGACAGTTTCACGATTGAGCCAGTGGGCTGAATCACATCAAGCCGTGCTTGCTTCTCTTGGCCTGTGCTTCTCGGTCCCCTGCACCTGTGCATCGTAACCACATTCTCTGATGCTCCAACAGCCCTGTGACCGGCAGTGGGAGGTGTTTGTGCAGCCTTGGGATAGATTAGGAAGGTTCCGAAAAGTGGACCTGTCCGCGTCAGGTCGCATCACTAAAGTGTCAGGACCATCGTGAGGAGGTGATTTCCCTGGTGAACTTGGTCTGCCCCTGCACCTTTAGTGCGGCACCTTTTAAAGGTACTTTCAAGATCCATTTCTCAGTCTGCCTCTTCCCTTCCCTGGATCTCCGCTCCCTCTCTTGACTGTATCTTCTCAGCCTCTTGCACAGTGCCCAGGCCTGGCGTCAGTACGTTTTGAACAAAAGAGCTTTTGGCAAGAGGCAGGCAGGCCGACTTAAACCCCCCCAGCTCGGTCAGCGCACACATCAGAAAGTACATGTATTTAAACTCCGACAGGCATGGGGACACGTTTTCTAAAGTGTGCACGTACGTGTGAAGGGTTTCCTATGAGGGTCTCTGGCCGAGGGCTGACCGTATACTGTGAAACCAAGAATATACTTGCCGCCTGACTTTCTGTTTGTTATGTAATCCTACCCCCACTGCTAACGATACTCCCGAAAGATTTGTCTCCCAGCTTCTGTGATTGAGGCCTGTTTGTGTAGTTATCAGATACTGTGCTAATCTCAGCGGGAAGTCTCATGGCTGTGCCTAGTTGTGGCCTCATGTGTGCCTCACGTTTAGGGAAAAGCAAAAAACAACAAAACTCCCAAGGCCCCGAGCCTGGAATAAGGAGGCCAGGACAAAGAGATCATCGACTTTATTCTTAGACACGCTTTCAAAAAAGCTTATTAATGAGAAACAGTTTGCAGGAAGAGTTGGCATAGAAGTCAGCTTCCATTGTTAAGAGTTCAAATAGAACGTGGCTTTGTTGAAGGGCAGCCTGAATTCGTTATTAGTGTCTCAGGCCACAAAGCCTCCTCCAGTTTGACGGTCCGTGGAGCTCATGAGACACAGCTATCCTTTCTACCTGGGAGAAAGTTGAAAAATTAACGTTGTTCAAATGAAAGTTAACCTCCGGCCCCGCTGTCTCCTGCTTGCCTGTGCGTGATTTAAAAGGTATTTGCAGGGGCGCCTGGGTGGCTCAGTCGGTTGAGCTTCCGACTTCGGCTCAGGTCCTGATCTCACGGTCTGTGAGTTCGAGCCCCGCGTCGGGCTCTGTGCTGACAGCTCGGAGCCCGGAGCCCGCTTCGGATTCTGTGTCTCCCTCTCTCTCTGACCCTCCCCCGTTCATGCTCTGTCTCAAAAATAAATAAACACTTAAAAAAAAAAAAAAAAGGTATTTGCAGAGGCCAATCTGGTGTTGGTGCAAGGTAAAGAAAGACGTTTTAAGCTGTTTTTCTAAAATCTGGAAAATCTGCTGGACTATCCACCTGGGCAACAGCATCGTTTGCATTATTGATCATTTGCTCTGACCTTTGGTTCGGTGCAGAAATACTGTCTCCGTTTGAATAGGCTTTGCCCAACCCACAAAATGATTACGTGTAATATCTCAGTTCTTCTAACACACCGTGAAAAGACTCAAAACTGAATTCATCTGAAACCGCGTGTTATTTCTGAGTAATCCTTTTTTCTGGGTCGGTCTTCAGGGTTATGTAAGCAGCTTCTAAACATTTGAAATCACTTCCTTTTTATTTCTTAAGTAACGATACCTTCCCTACGTTGAATCTTTCTTTTCCCCCCATATGTTGGTTTTGTTGGTAGCGGCCACTTGAAGTGTCTACACCGTTGGGGGGTTTTTTTGTACCGTGTTGGCAATTATCACCTTTCCTCCGAAGACATAGAAACATTTTTCTTAAATGTCTGTTTATTTGGAGAGAGAGAGAATGAGCAGGCGAGGGGCGGAGAGAAAGGATCCCAAGTAGGTTCCGGGCTGTCAGCACAGCACCCGACATGGGGCTCGAAGTCACACACCATAAGATCATGACCTGAGCCAAGGGATCAAGGGTCGGATGCTTAGTGGACTGAGCCACCCAGGGGCCCCGACATTTTTAACACTCGGCTCAGTTTCCAGTGTGCGAGTAGCAGCTCTGTTCCTCCCAGTAGCAAGGGTTAGAGCATGAAGCGTTTTTTCACAAGGGCTTATCGGAACACAGAAAAATCAGGTGTTGCTGCTGAGAAATACAAAGCAAAGAGCCTCATGGGGCAGGTGTGCTTAAACACTTCCGTGTTATTTCTGTCTTTTTAATTGCTCTGTTACGGGTCATCAGTAGGAAACCTGGCCAGAGACTGTCGGAGCTTGGCGACATTCTGTTCACCCCGTTCTCCTCTCCTCCTTGCATCCGCAGATCTCCCCAACTTTTACCTGGCCGCCCGCACTCCTGCTCTGTTCCTCCCCTTCCTGCTAAACTTGGAATTACAGTGCACAGATAGCCTCTTCGAACTGTAACAAAGTGGCTTGCCAAAATACAGGGCGTGGGAGAACCGAGGCTTGAACCCCGGTTGTATAGACAATGTTCGATGGACAATGTTCGATGTTAATCACTGCTTTGGTATCCAGATCTGAATTCTTGCTCTGAATTCTTGTTCCCCCGAAATGTGCTACTAAGTTACCCAAGCACATAGATCCTGAAACTCTTCTTCCTTGATATTCAGATGGTTGATATTCTACAGCTTCTCAGGGCGCCTGGGTGGCTCCGTCGGTGGAGCGTCCGACTTCGGCTCAGGTCGTGATCTCGCGGTCCGTGAGTTCGAGCCCCGCGTCGGGCTCTGTGCTGACAGCTCGGAGCCTGGGGCCCGCTTCGGATTCTGTGTCTCCCTCTCTCTCAGACCCTCCCCTGCTCATGCTCTCTCTCTGTCAAAAATACATAAACATTGAAAAAAAAATTTTTTTAAATATTCTATAGATTCTTCCTTGTGCGCTGATAGTCCTTGAATTCAGATCCACATCTGTTCATGCTGGCTGTTTCATGGGACCCATTGCCTGAATTCGCTTTCCCCACCCCGTCACACAGGGGTAGGTACATAAGTATAGTATTGGGAGTAATAATGGCATCTGTTAAGCATGGCTGGGTACCACACCACGCTCTTTCTAACCGTGGTCTCATTGTCCTATGAGGCTTCTGCTCAAATTACCTCGTGTTGTCTCAGGCAGGGGCTGTAGCAACGGCTCTCAGATTGTCCTCCGGAGGGGAGACTATGATCTCAGATGCTGTCTAGTGGTTCCTGGTTGTCACCAACCCCACTGTCATCTGAGCTGATTTGCCAAAACCCAGTTCACTGGCCCCACCCCGGACCTCTACCCATCAGAACCACTGGAGGTGGGACCCAGGTGACAGCATCTTCTGGTAATTCTTCACATCCTCCACACAGCTGGAGGATGACCCCCAGGTCTAGCTTCAGCCTGGCCTTTGTTCTGGGTCTTACGCACCGACCCAGGCTCCTCCTTCTGGGGCCGTGCACAGCGCTCTGCATTTCTAACTAGGTATTCAGGGAAATGGCAGAACCCAGTTCGGAAAGCAGAACCCAGGCTGGCTCATTTGACGGAACGTGTGCCCCCCGATCTTGGGGCTGTGAGTTCAAGCCCCACCTTGGGTGTAGAGAGTACTTACAAATAAAAATGTTTATGAAAGAATGAAAAAACAGAAAAGCAGAATAACAGTGCTGATTCTAAGTCACAATGACCGTCACACTAAAACGCTTTATGGGAGAATTAAATGTCACTTCTCAGCTTTCCCGGGACACACTGCCACCCACCGAGGTAGTCACGGTGCCGATGTAGGAAATTGACCGTGTGACTTTCAGTCTGGGTTGCTTACCAGTCTGTACGTTTTGGGGGAAGGATGTTTCTTGTAAAAACCCATTGATCACATGGCTGTTGCTAGATGCTCTCACAATTACTGGTTTTGAAGTAGCAGATTTTTTAAAACAAGTATGAATCCCAAACAGGGGTTCTTAGTTTGAGAGTTAATCCAAAATTGTAGAATTCTCTGCAGACTATCAAAGTTCCTGGGAGTTCTGGTTTTGCCTCATTTCTGCCTGAGTCAGTACTGTATTTGAGAGAAAAATGGAGCCAAATGCACCAGTTGATTCCTTAACATTCACAGTCCTGGTGGAGAGACGGAAAACACCTTGTCGTAGAAAGTTGTATGGAGAGATCTGTTAACGTTGCTCTTAAATTCTCAGTAAACTCTATTTAATGACTTTTGAGGGCTTTAGTAAGTGTTAATAGTTTATCTAGTAATTGCAGACAGATCCTTTTCCATCTTACAGAAAATACTCCCACAGACTTAAAAAAAATATATATCTTATTCTCAGGTCCCTTGCAAGCAAAGAAATTGGATCTCTTGCCTGGCACCTTTTTGCCGGACTTCACGTAAACGTGCCGGCAAAGTTGTGGAAAGTGACAAGACTGTTGGGGAGATCAGAAAGGAAGCCTATAGCAATGGGCATCTACCTGGCATTATGAATGCCCACCGTTCTCTGCACCTGTCTCTTGATGTCACGGGACCTTGCACTTAGAACAGGAAATGGTAGCTGACTGCCATGACTTCGTGCCCAGGCAACGCCAGGACGGCAGCCACGTGCACAGATTTGCCCTTGTAGGAGATGCCAGCCTGACTTATTATGCAGCCCGGTGCTCAGGACCCCTTCACTCTGCCAAAAGGATTCTATTTTTCACTTATTGTTAATGAAATAGAATGTGGTGTTTCAAGATAATCCCAGTCATCTGAAATAATGCCTAATAAAGTGATTTCGAGCACAGGCGTCTAAGACAGACTAAGCGAATGATTGCTGGTGACTTCTCAAGACTTCTGAGTTTTCCACCTAAACCCCAGGTGTAGCTGTGCGTGCCTGTGTTTGCCTGATTTCATTACGCTGGAGATGCCCATGCTCTGTGCATCCCAGTGTCTTCCAGCCGGGGGCATTATAACATTTGGAGACGTGCGGGGTTCTGTCCCCTGGTCACTGAAACTGAGGCCAGACATTTCAGGGTCAGGGTCTGGGCACTAAATACCTGCCCACGAATGACAAAGAACTCTCCTGGCCGAACGCCACAAGTGCACTTTACCTTGAACCGGGCGCTCGTGTGAGACCCCTGGGTTAGTGTTGCAGGTTTTTTTGTTTATTTGTGCGAGAGAATGAGAGAGACCGAACACAAGTTGGGGAGGGGCAGAGAGAGAAGGAGACACAGAATCCAAAGCAGGCTCCAGACTCCGAGCTGTCAGCACAGAACCTGATGCAGGGCTCGAACTCATGGACAAGCGAGATCATGACCTGAGCCAAAGTCGGACGCTTAACCGCCTGAGCCACCCAGGCACCCCAGTGTTGAAGTTTCTTACCCAAGTAGTGTAAAACCAGGAAGGGTTGGATTGGTGGCAAGGTGGCAGACACATCCATGGAGCAGGGCAGTAGGGGAACAGGGGGGTGAGGGGAAGGCACACCCAGAGTGTAGGGAGCACAGGGTCAGTGAGCAGGCTGGTCTGAGCCGAAGGAGACTTGGGCATCCTCAGCCTAATCCTTTGAGCTCTCACTCAGCCGTCTCCCCTGCTCCTGGCCTTCTCTTCTCCAGAATGCCTTGTGGTCAGCCCAGGGCTCCTGGTTTTTGCAGGGTGGGTCCACTTGTGTGCAGGCTGACCATCCCCGTTCCAGAAATGCTCGTTTTACCCCATTTCTGCCTGCGGTTCCATCATACCCCTTTGGTGCCTGCCTTTTAATCAGCAGGGTGGTGGTCGGCAGGGTGTCTGAGGGGGCTCCAGTGGGTGCCATTCAGTATGGGAGGTGGGCCCGGCACACAGCAAGGGGGAGGCTCCTGTGTCTTCCTCTGCCATCTTCTGGACCAAGTGCCTGATTCGAGTATTTGTTCAAGACGAAACAAAACAACTTTTTGTTGTTGTTTTTGAGAGAGGGAGAAAGAGAGAGTGCTTGCAGGGGAGGGGCAGGAGGAGAAGAAGAGAGAATCTTAGCCTTCATGTTCAATGTGGAGCCCCATACAGGGCTCGATCTCAAGACCGTGAGATCATGACCTGAGCCCGTATCAGGAGTTGGACGCTTAACCGACCGAGCCACCCAGGCACCCCCCACCCTCTGCGAAACAGCTTTATTAAGATATAATTCACGCCCCATAGGATTCACCCATTTAAAGTGCACAGTTCAGGGATTTTTAGTATATTCAGAGTTGTGCAGTCATCACCATGGTCCATTTTAGAACATTTTATCACCTCAAACCCGTGAGCAGTCACCCCCAACTCCCCCCGCCCACCCCCCCCCCCAAGCCCTGACAACCACTCATCTACTTTCTGTCTCCGAATTTGCTTATTCTGGACATTGATATAAATGGAATCCTATAACATGTGGTATTCTCTGTCTGACCTTGTTCTGACCTTGGCGTAATGCTTTCAGGGCCCACCCGCGTTGTGGCGTACTATATTCCTTTTTCGGAATTATCTTCCATTGTACAGGCATGCCTCGTGACCTTCATTTGTTCATCTGTCAATGGGCATTTGGGTTGTTTCCACTTTCGGACAAATAGAAATAATGCTGTCAGCATTCACGTACAGCCTTTTGCCTGGACTTGATTTAACCTCTCTTGGGTATACATCTAGGAGTGGAATTGCCGGCACGTATGGTAACGTTAGGTTTCCCCTTGGAGGGAGCGGGCAGACCGCTTCCCAAAGCAGCTGCGTCATTTTCCATTCCGTCGGGCATTGCATTGACTCCCGTCCTCTTGATGGTAGCCTCTATGACTAGCTATCGAGGGAGTAAGATAGCATTAAAACATTACTTAAAAATATAGAGAATGATAAGAATGTGGATGAATTCATTTCTAACGCAAATCTTCGGAGAGAGGGAGCGGACTACTCTGAGTTTGATGCAGCTTCCTCGGTTTTCGGACGCCCGCAAGGTGGGCGGCCGTCCCCTGGTACATTTCCATCATCACGTTCTTCATCAGTCTGCTCGTGTCGTGTGCGTGGGGTCGCTCAGTTGCTGGTTTCCGTCTTCTCCAGGATCTTTGATCTTTGTCCCTGGAAAGCAGATGGAGGCGGAACAACATTGGTAGCTGACGCCTGAGAGCAGGTGTGGGTGTGAGAGTTTGGACGTAAAAGTGGGGAGTGAAGCTTATAGTGTTGGGTCTACATCCCGGGAGGAGGAGCTGCTCTCTGGTGGGAATAGGGACCATTTGGTGGTGGCAGAGACGCTGTAGGGGCCCCTTTGTCTTTATACTGCGTTTTGACTCTGTCACATTCTAAAGCCGAAATGTGAAGGGAGGCAGGCTTATCATACGGATATCGATCACCGGAAAAGAAGGCTCTCCTAACTCCCTTTTTGGGAAAGCTAACAGGAGGAGGATGATATTGACAAAAACATGGCCATGTTTCTCCTCGTGACCTCGGCTCTCAAGATTAAGATTCCAACCAGATTCCCATAAGTTTCTAAAGCTTGGTGACTCTGGCTTTTGGATATCCGGGCCAGATTTCCAGCAGAAGGCATGCCGGGCTTTTATGTCCTTTGTGTTCATAGACATTTGCGGAGAAACAATTTCCTGCTGGCACCTTTTTAGGGAAAGACCAGCAGTATTCTTTTTAGCCCCCTTATTTTGCTCATGGTCCGTATCCTAGCAAGAATATCTTAGTACTTCGTGTTTTATTTTTCATTAAATATAATTTTGTAAAGAGATCTTTTCTGTCTTCACTTAGTAGCCTATTATTTTTTTCAGTCTGTTGTCTTTCAGGCCTTCTGCCTCTTTTTCGTCCGTCCAGTAGTTCCAATAGAGTTCTCTGCCATTTCTAGAGATTTTCTTGGCAGGGGGCTGGGGTGGGGGGTTGGCCCACAGGGGAAGTGTGGGAGCTCATCCATGTTCTGATCTGTTGTGCTGTGTTTCTGGCCTTTCCTATTAGCTGGGTGGTGTTTTCTCCTACTTCTTGGACCATAAGTTCGAGTCCAGCAGACTTCTTTGTACATATGTAGCCAAACTGACTTCTGGCTTCAATCGGGAGTCATTCTGAATCTGGGTTTGTTCACTGCATTCATAAATAACTTGAGTCTCTTCTTATTTGACACTTGGAAATGAGTGGCATGCAAAACACATAATGCTTAAAGTTAAGATTTATAAAAATTATTTAGACTCTTTTTGAACTCTGAGATGGACACGTACTTGGCTCAAAGACCAAGTCTTTTTTCATTTCACTTAAGAACAGCCAAGGAATTACTGTCGTTCAGTTTAAGGCTGTTTCAAAGCAGCCAGTGAATGGAAAACGTTGATTTACAGCTCAGCCTTTGGAGTTCGGTTTTAGATGACCAGTGCAGGGTGCTAAGTATATGATCTCAGCACCATGGAAGGAAGCTGGTGCTCATCACTTTGGCAGACAGTTGGTAAGCAGCTACTGGTGCCAGATGTTTGACGAGGCAAGGAGGACTCAGACATCTTCGCGAGATACAGCCCAGGTCCTCACGGACTGGTCCAGTATGAGGATGATAGTGCATCCATGACTACTGTGGCATCCCCATTTGGTCTCGCCCTCCTCCCCACCAGCCCACCTACAGCCGCAGATCTTCATCATGGGGCCCCAGGAAATCACCGCTTCCACACAGGAGCCTGAAAGTTCTGCCAGTCCTGGTCCCTCGGCAGAGATAAGACAGAGGGTAAGATAGCGTAGTGTGGTTAAGTGACAGGAGAGGTTCTGTCCAAGGTGCTGTGGGAAAGAAGGGCACTCCTGCCAGGCTGGGCGTGGTGGTGGAGGCTTGGAAGACGGGTCATCTGGAGGAATGCAGGACAGATCCCAGGACAGTTCATGGAGTATGGAACATGGTGAGGGGTTGGAAAGAGGGGGCGGGAAACTCTAAGTCGGTCTGTAATCCTGGAGTCAGTTTGGTAGGAGCAGTAGTGGGGGCCCCTCAGGAAAGCATTGTAGGGAATCCACCCACATAAGGAGATTTTTCTTCATCTTGGAAGTGACTGGGAACAAATTGTGAGAATTCCAATCAATGCATGTCACTGGTAACAGTAACACGGCTAACGGTGAAATATTTGAGTTGCTTGCTCAGTACCAAGAGCTGTGCTAAATTCCTTTTGTGCATTATCTTACTCTGATCTCACTACCACTCTGACGTGTAGGTATTATCATCCTTATTTTATAGATGATGAAACTGAGGGCTGGCATGTGGTGTAACCGGAGAAGGTTAAGATTGCTTAGCTGATGGGAAGCAGACTGGGTTCAAAGCCCTCTGGGTCTGTGCTGTTCAGGCTTGTATGGAATCCGCTAAAAGATCCTAGTTGGTCCCAGTTTGGGAAACACCAGTGTAAGAAACCAAAATTTTATCTCTGAAAATTTCTTTGAATTCACAGTTCTCACGGCCAAGAAAACTTATCTTTAAAACTAGTAGAAAACGTTTTTAGTCATTAAAATTAAAACTCCACGTTAAAAAAATGTTTCTTGGACTCTAATTTGAGGACCGTTGGATTCACGCCATGAGATATCGGAGGCAGAGGAACTTATTAGGAAGTAGTTGTAGGGGTTGGATGAAAAATGTGAGGCAGGCAGAGGAAGAGGAGAGCAGATGGGTTCTGGACAGTGTTGATCACCTGACCTAGGACTTGCAGAGAAGACATGGTCAGCAGTAGGGAGGGGTTTTGAGGTTGACTCCAATTTCTAGCTTGGGCAGCAGGTGCCAAAGGTGTCATTCTTGATGAAGAGATGAGGGTAAGTTGTGGAGGTCTGTGTGTGTGTGTGTGTGTGTGTGTGTGTGTGTGTGTGTGTGTGTGTGTGTGTAAGAGGTGCTTTTGAAACGTCAAAATGGTTTGGAATTCTAGGAATGGAGCTTCGATACCAGAATTCAAGTTCATGCTATCAGAGTCTGGGCTTCTGACTTGCAAGAGAGGGACCAAAAGGAACACACAAAATTAGAGCAAGGATCAGGACGTTAGGACCAGGAGTAAGGAGCCTCAGAAGCAAAAGTTGGTGGACCAGTTGTCTCAGGAGCACGGGACCAAGAACCTGGGGTCTGTAGGCTTTTGTCCCATACCTGCCTCTTGCTTTGTGGTTTCTCTGGGCTGAAACTTATCATGCTTATTACAAGTGGATTAGAGGAGAAGCCCCTATACTCCTTCTAATTGCTGGTGACTCTTGGGAGGGTATTATTTCATTTCGTTTTTGTTATTTGGGGAAAATAGCTCTATAATAGTCACTGTTTAAATTAATTGAATCAGTTATATGTATCCAGATATGTTCACTGATAGTGATTTTTGATTGGGCTGATTTTTTGAAAAAACTTTTTTAAATGTTTAGTTTTGAAAGAGAGAGAGAGAAACAGAGCACAAGCAGGGGAGGGGCCGAGAGAGAGGGAGACACAGAATCTGAAGCAGGCTCCAGGCTCTGAGCTGTCAGCACAGAGCCCGACTCGGGGCTCGAACTCCCGAACCGTGAGATCATGGCCTGGGCTGAAGTTGTATGCTTAACCAACTGAACCACCTGGGTGCCCCTGGACTGATTTGTTTTTTTTTAAGGCTAGAAATGTTTTAAGCTTGTAGCAAATAGGAAAAGAGTGATAGAAAAGTATAAAAAACAAAGTGAAAACACCTACAAGCTTGTGATCCATTATTGGAGTTCTGATATATTTTCTTCTAGCCTTTTTGCATATATTTTTATACTTTTTGGTAATGAAACTTTTTGTTTTGAGATCACTGAAGCTCCACATGCATTTGTGAGCAATGATACAGAATGATTCCATATACCCTTTACCTACTCTTTCTCGATGATAACATCTTGCAAAACTCAAGCACAATAGCGCAATGAGGGTCTTGACATAGAGTCGAGATGCAGAACCTTTCCATCAACACGGGGACCCGGCATGTGGCCCCTTTATAGCTACACCCATTACCCTCTTGCCCCCACTCCCTTCACAACTTGTGGCATCCACCAATTTGCCCTTCATTCTCTATAATTTTGTCATTTCAAGAATATTCTGTAAGTGGGATCGTAGCCTGTGTAACCTTCTGGGACTGGCTTTTTCAGCTTTTGCCTTTTACACAAAAAGCTGCTATGAATACTTGTGTGCATGTTTTTGTGCAAATGTAAGTTTTCAGTTATATAGAAGGAATGCCCAAGAATACAGTTGCTTGTGTGTGTGTGTGTATCTGTGGGCACAGAGTTGCTGGTGTGTGTGTGTGTGTGTGTGTGTATCTATGTGCATGCATTTAAAAAAAATAAACATAGCATTATATTATGTGTGTGCCTAGTATAATTTTGTCATAAGTTAGTATGATTGTAATGAAAAAATATTTGGGGCGCCTGGGTGGCCTAGTTGGGTCAGTGGCTGACTTCAGCTCAGGTCATGATCTCATAGTTCATGGGTTCGAGCCCTGCATTGGGCTCTCTACTGTCAGCATAGAGCCTGCTATGGATCCTCTGTCTGCCCTCCCCACCCCCCACACCCTTCCCCTGCTTTAGCATGCACCCGCTCTCTCTCTTTCTCTCTGTCTCAAAAATAAACATCAAAAAATTTTGTATAAAGCCATCTTTTTCTTTCTAAATTCTTCAAACATGGAAAGACTGGCTTAAGGGGCATGACCATCTTGTGATATATACAAGAGAGCTTTCAAGACACTTCCTAGCACAGCTTGGGACCAAGTGTAATTTTTTTTTTCAGGCAGATTTTCCTAAAACTTCTTTTATGAATAAAAAAGCAGTACAGTTTCGCATTTAAAAGAAATCTGTCCATAATTCTGTAAAATCACCATTCCTAAATGTTGCCTATAAGTTCCGATTTCTTCTTTTCCATTTAATTTCCTTAACTCGCAAGCACTACTATGTTCTTTGATGTGTGTGAGCGTGATAGTCATTCCTCCCGACTCTGCCAACTCACTATAACAGTTAACGTTTTTCTCTCAAGTTCACCAGCAGAGATCAGGGGCCAGGGCATCACCTAGACCTTCCAGGCTGGGGGCAGCTGCCCATGCGAACGAGGTAGTTGATTTTGCACCGCTCATCGTGTGGTAGGGCTCTGCTTCTCCACTGGCCGATGTCCTGCCCACAGGTTAGCTTCCTGCTGTTTTACACTTCTCAGATGCTTAAATTTATTTTATTTTTGAGAGAGAGAGAGTGTGTGTGCAAGCAAGCAGGGGAGGGACAGAGAGGAGGAGGACAGAGGCTCTGCACTGACAGTAGAGAGCCTGAAGTGGGGCTCGAGCTCGTGAACCGTGAGATCATGACCTGAGCTGAAGTCCGACTCTCACCTGACTGAGCCACCTAGATGCCATGAGACTACTCAGATTCATAATCCTTCTTGGTCTGCCTGTGAAGTCTCGAGTATCCTCAGTAAGTCTCGTGCTCAGTGACCCGCCGAAGCTTCCTGCCCTTGTTGTGTTGTGTGTCTCATTGCTGATGCTTTTGGTCGTGTGTTATTTGCGCACAGGAAGGCAGGAAGAAACCCTCCAATTTTTATTTAAGTTTGTTTGTTTATTTTGAGGGAAGGGGGAGAGAATCCCAAGCAGGCTCCATACTGTCAGCCCAGAGCCCCACGCAGGGCTCGATCTCACAAACAGTGAGATCCTGAGCTGAGCCTAGATCGTGAGTCAAATGCTTGGGACACCTGGGTGGCTCAGTCAGTTAAGCGTCCGACTTCAGCTCAGGTCATGATCCCTCAGTCTGTGAGTTCGAGCCCCGCGTCCGGCTCTGTGCTGACAGCTCGGAGCCTGGAGCCTGCTTGGGATTCTGTGTCTCCCTTTCTCTCTGCCCCTACCCCGCTCATGCTCTTTCTCTCTCAAGAATAAACATTTAAAAAAAAAAAGACACTTAACCAACTGAGCCACCTAGGCGCCTGGAAACTCTCCCATTAAAAAAGTGTTTTTTTAATTTTGTTTTAGCGAGGGAGAGCATGCACATGAGGAGGGGAGGAGGGACAGAGAGGGAGAGAAGGACACTCCTAAGCAGGCTCCACTGGCAGCAGAGGCTTGATCTCACAACCCTGAGGTCATGACCTGAGCCAAAATCAAGAGTCTGGTGCGTAACCAACTGAGCCCCCCAGGGGCCCCGGGAAGAAACCCCCCACTTTGGGGACAACAGTGATTGTAGTGATTACGCCTGAAGTGATTTAGGCATCGCTTTCCTGCGGGGTTTCTGGAAAGTCGGACTCATTGAATTACATTTTGTAGTGAGCTCTCTTCTCTGTTTCTCTAGAAGAGCGATCACGGGGTCATGTTTGACATCAGCTGTCTGTGATGATGAATAGTAAGTGGAGATGTGTCAACCCCCACCTCAGGTCAGAGGCCAGGCGTCACTGCAGGGCACAGGAGGCCCCCCACACCCTGCCCCCGTCACGCCCCACTCCGCGGGTGCCCTGCACTGTCTTGCCTTTGTCTCTGCTCTTCCCTGGCCGCGGTCTGTCCCACGTGGCTGGTCCCCACCATACCCCGGGAATTTCCTCTGCGCTGGCCCCCACCACACAGTGGAAATGGCTCTTTTTTCTCATTTCTTGGTGATCGGGAGACTCTTTGAACCACAGGCCGTTTATTGTATTCCCAGGGTCACCCTTGTTTTCCCAGGGGCCAGCTCACAGCCTGCCACAAATGGCAACCGAGGGAACTAGAAATGGTAAAGAAGTGAAACATAGCGGAATAAATGCCCAGGGTTCACAGCCAGTCATTGGCAGAGCTGGAATGCAAAATGCTATCCCTGAACTGGTGACCCCCCCAGGTCTGGCTGCACCGTGTGTGCTTTTCCGCAGTCCCAAGGAATCAAATGCTAGCTGTGCTGTGTGCCTTTGGGCAAGTTCCCTAGCTTCTCTGATCCTTTGTGAACTCATCCTCCAAAAGACTGAGCAACAGTGTGGCCTCCTCTGCCTCGGATCACATGAGGGCATATCCTCAGTGTGCCTGGTGCACACGGCCGGCCGTCACTAAGTGCCCTGTGCCTGTGCCCAACCTTTTCCCTTACTCTGGTTTTGACCCAGATGCCATGCACCCTGTGGCGTCAGGCACTGAAAACTTGATGACAATTTAAATGGCTTAATCAGTGGCGCCTGGGTGGCTCAGTCAATTTAGTGTCTGACTCCCGATTTTGGCTCAGGTCATGATCTCATGGTTTATGGGTTCGAGCCCTGCATCACCCAGCATCTAACCAGCGCAGAGCCTGCTGGGGATTCTCTGTCTCCCTCTCCCTCTGCCCCTCCCTCGCTCCCTCTTTCTCTCTCAAAATAAATCACCTGAACATCTAAAACATGGCTTCGTCTCACAAACTATTTGAATCTCTGAAAAAGAAAATCTCAATCTTTCTTTTATCTGTATTTAGTCGTCGGGTATCCAGAAGCTCACCCAGGGCAGATTCTAGTCACCAAACCCTTACGTAAAGATGATTTTCACCCCCTGTGCCGTGTCACTAAAATGCTAAGTCTCTGATGAATGGGAGCTGAACGCAAGGGACCGTGGCCATTTCCTCCCTGCACTCTGGGAGAGTACTTTTACTTTTGATGAGATTTCCGTGGAACTTTCTAGTGGACTTTACATTTTTGTGCCCCGTCTGCTTTCTGCAGGCTCCCACGGCAGCAGCAAAAACAGGAGGCCACTTCCTCTTAGACTCCACAGTGCGCCTAAGGGCATCCGTCGCCACCGAGAGCCTTGAGTCAGAGGGGCTGGCCATGAGAAAGCTCGTTTTTGGTTGCCACGATTGCTCAATTTAGCCACAGGTCAGGAGGCAGAAGTCCTAACCTCTATCATTGATCATCCTTTTAGTCATGAGTTGATGAGTCAATACATGAAAGAAAGTAGGAAACTGAATTAAGAGAGGCACCGCCAGAAGCGAGGTCGAATCCAGAGAAAACCCAAACAAGGCCAACTGGATTTGGGCGAAGGGAATCGAAATAGAAGAAGGTATATGTTGGTTTTTCATCAGATAACGTACAAGTTGAGATTGTCCTGAAGTTTGTAGAACTGAATGTGTACCCCTCCCTTTTGCTCATTGCCTCGTTCACACAGCTAGTCTCCAGGCTCAAGTCTAAGGAGTCTGGGCTCCTCTGTGCAAGGACAATTGATTCATTTCCTTTTAGAACGTTCTCTGTTCTTCCTTGCATTACGCCCCCCTCGTGGGGATAGGTGCCGTTTGTGGAGCCCTTGTTTGTGCCAGTCCCTGTGACTTTTACCTACATTCCTTAGCTTTCGTGATAATTCCGAGTTGGGTATTGCTATTACCGTTCTTACTTTGCAGGTGGAAAAAAATCATGGGCCAGAGCAGGTGCAAGAACCTTGCTCACTTTCCTGACAGGATCGGAAGCCCAGATCCAGCAGAAATGAATCCAGCTGGATCTGCCTCCAGGCGTCTAAGGCCATGTTTTGGTCATTACCCCACCTTGCCTCTCCTTTCATGTTATAATCATTTTGAATTTTTTTTTTTAATGTTTATTTTTGACAGAGAGAGAGACAGAGACAGACAGAGCATGAGTGGGGGAGGGGCAGAGAGAGACGGAGACACAGAATCCAAAGCAGGCTCCAGGCTCTGAGCTGTCAGCACAGAGTCCGACACGGGGCTCGAACTCACAGACCGCGAGATCATGACCTGAGCCGAAGTCAGACGCTCCGCCCGCTGAGCCACGCAGGCGCCCCATGTTATAATCGTTTTGAAAGCGAGGACCACTTACTCTGTGTTTATGCCGTGTTTACTGAGTCCGTGTAGTAGGCCATGGCTGGCACTGGGGAACGAGGTGGGCATGCTCCTTGCCTTCGTGGAGCTTTCAGACCATAGTTCGCAACCCACAACAGACGTGAAATCAGTTTACGGGGTCACAGCCGGCGTTTAAAAGAAACAGAGTAGAAAGGATTGAGGTGCGTCGACCATCGCGACAAGTGTTTTATGAAACTGTGCGTGTGGTAGTTCATGGAATAAAACCTTTTTAACTGTAGGTTGCGGTCAAATGAGTTAAAAGAGACTGACCTGAGGTCCTAGAGTGGGGGACCCACAGGAGGTTTTTGAACACGTGAGATAATAAATAAGCGATTACAGGTTGTCCCGGGAGTTAGAAAGAGAGTACCCACAGCAATAAAGAGGAATCCGACATGGTGCCCTTGACCTCGTCGGCGTCTTCTGAGAGGATCACCTTGGGGCTGAGGCCTCAAGGAAGGTAGCGGGATGCACGTGGCCCCGACACGGGAGGGCCGCCCTGGACGGGGTAGGAACAAGAAAGAGCTGGCCCATGAGCATCTGATCATGATACGGTACAGGTAGATCATATCTGTACGAACACATACAGAACAAGGGAACACAAATATAAGCAAACCCCAATGCCTAGAAACTGTCGTTATTTTCACCCCTACCCTTCTTAGGACAAATAACAAAGAGCCAAAAACGAAATTGCAGAATAGTGTCACGCTCTTTGATGAACCCTATTCAGTGTTTTTCTGTCTTTGCTTCCAAAACGTTTTTATATTTGATGAAAGGTTTTGTTCATAGGCCTTGGCTCGTTCGCATCATTTTTTTTCTAGGATCTGTGTAGACCCCTGGTGGGTTGGCCATTCTAGACCAGGGTATCTCCACCTGGCCCTCTTGACATTTGGCCTGAATAATCCTGTGGTGTTTCTGGCCATCAAAACTGTTTGCAGATAGGGCCGCGTGTTCCGTGGGTGGAGGAGGGGTGCTGAATTCAGAACCACTCTAGCTGAGGGAGCGCCTGGGTGGCTCAGTCAGTTAAAACGTCTGACTTTGGCTCAGGTCATGATCTGGCGGTTCGTGAGTTCGAGCCCCACGTTGTGCTCTGTGCTGTCGGCGTGGAGCTCGCTTCGGATCCTCTGTCTCCCTCTCTCTTCCTCTGCTCATGTTCTCTCTCTCTCTCTCTCTCAAAAATAAACATTAAAAAAAATACTCTAGCGGAAATTCTAGGATGTAGTGAGATGAGGTTCCCCAGATTGAGAACACCCTCTACCCCATCTGCCCATCAGGGGAGGACATGACAGGATTACTCTTTTTCCTTTCTCTTTGATTAGAAAAGCTAAATGTAATGACTGGGGCTTCTAATGACTTGCAATAAGAGAGGTGTGTGTGTGTGTATACATATGCCCACATATACATAACTTTGTGTTATGGAGACTCTTGCATTCACGTGCTGCGAGTTTCCTTGCAATGTAAGTGCTATGCTAAGGTTAAAAGTAGATCGGGATGCCTGGCTGGCTCAGTCAGAAGAGCGTGGGACTCCTGATCTCTGGGTTGTGAGTTTGAGCCCCACGTTGGGTGCAGAGATGACTTCAATAAATAAAACTTTAAAAACTTTTCAAGGTAAAAGTGGATAGTAGCTCAGCTATGTTTTACTTAATTGACTTCAGACCTTGTGATTCTTCGTGTGGAAGCGGACCCAGCGTTAGGCAAGCCTTCTGAGTTGTTTTTCCAATCATGTTGATTGGTTTCCTTTGTTCTCCCATGCTTAATCCAGCCTGTCCTGTGACCCGCGGCTTGTATTTCTATAACAGGAGCTGTTTGTTCTGAGGCTGCATTTTCTCTAAATTGGTTTCCTGTCTATTAATCTTTCCATATTTTGTTCCATTTCTTAACCTTACCACCTTTCTCCTAGTATATGCTCCGTTGGAAGAAGTCCGTTTATTCTGAATTGGATTTTTAGGAATACATTTTGGTATTCTGGCTGTTTGTTCCCAAAAAAATTCCTGTAAAAATAATCCCGTTCTGTAAACCTAGAGTTCTCCTGCTATTTGGGAATAATCTCGTGCAACTAATACCCTCTTAATTGTCGCACGTAGCCGTGCCTTTTGATGCTTCAAGGGACTCTCCTTAAAAATTCTTGACTAAGACTGTGGGTGTCATGAATCCTTTGAAATCTTTCTAGATTAAATCAGGTGTTAATTCGTCCAGTGCACATTAACACACTGAGTGCAGGGGGCGGATCCCATCCCTTACCTCCTTAGGGTAACATCAACGTAGAGACCCTGTCAGTGAGGCTGTCCTCACATATTTAGCATTAAGTAAGCCTTGGTGGTACTTGGTCCCTATACCCTGATTTATGTCTTCATAAAGATTTGGGGTGCCTGGGTGGCTCAGTCGGTTAAGCGTCCAACTTTGGCTCTGGTCATGATCTGGCGGTCTGTGAGTTCGAGCCGCGCGTCGGGCTCTGTGCTGACAGCTCGGAGCCTGGAGCCTGTCTCAGATTCTGTGTCTCCCTCTCTCTCTGACCCTCCCCGCTTCATGCTCTGTCTCTGTCTGTCTCAAAAATAAATAAATGTTAAAAAAAAAAAAAAAAAGATTCATGACCATGTGTGATAGTTACGTGTATATTTGGTTTTATTTTCTTCCCCTTGTTGGAATGTAAGTCATATTCCCAGGGCTTAGACCGCACCAGTAAATATTTGTTCGAATGAATGCATTTCCTTAATTTCTCACCCACTTATTTAGCATCTACCGTGCCCCACGCACCATTCTAGAATCTTTACAGATATTAGCCCATCTCTGAAGGGGTGGTTATCCTTGCCTTTCCTTCACAAATACATTTTCTACATATCCTACTTTTCTGGGAGTAATCAGTGTTTTGAGCAGCTGCAGTTGGCATAAAGTTTTGGTCTTTTTTTTTTTTTTTTTTTTCTGTTCGTCGTCTCTTATTTATGTAGCTATTTGATTTTTTTTTAATGTTGATTTATTTTTGAGAGAGAGAGAGAGAGAGAGAGAGAGAGACATAGAATGTGAGTGGGGGAGGGGCAGAGAGAGAGGGAGACACAGTATCCGAAGCAGGCTCCAGGCTCGGAGCCGTCGACGCAGAGCCCAATGCGGGGCTTGAACCCACAAACCACGGGATCGCAACCTGAGCCGAAATCGGGCGCTTAACTGACTGAGCCACCCAGGCGCCCCTCTTATTTATGTAACTATTACCTGCCATCTTGATTCTGTCTTCTTGAGGCCATGGGAAGGATTGGCCTAGTTCTCTGGATTTTCCCACTGCATGTGTCCCTGTTCTACACACAGCATGCTCCTGAAAACCTGAAGACAAATAAAAGTATGAAGGTGGGAACTCTACAGTGTGTAGCCATTTCTGTCAGTGCCCGTGTGCCCCCCTCTGTATTTTGGCTCACGCATTGTCTTGCTGCTCCCAGGGCATTAAAAAAAGACAATGAAATGTTTACAGATGACATGAGTATTTAGTTTTAGGTATAGAGACACATATATAAACACTTAGTGTCTAAGTATTGTGGGCTGTATATGATTATTTCCAAAAGGCAGACTCCATAGAAATTCAGATGACATGTCCGTATTCTAAAACATTTCTGTCCTCACATTCTGGAATTCTCAGCATACTCAAGCAGCAGGTAGGGCTGTTTCCACCTTGGGAGGGACTTGCCGATGGTGAGTCTTGGGGGAGTTTGAGCGGGAGCCCGTCGCGCCCGCTGTGGTGCCTTGTCGTCTTTCCTGTGGGCACATTTTCCTGGGAACCTGGGGCAGCCACCCCGCCTGCTGTGTGGCCGGAGCTTTGAGCAAGCAGACTGAGAAGAGCCGCCTCCCGTGTGCTCTGGGAGCAGAGAGGGGACACGGGGACTCTTTTCTGCCCTCCTCAGCTGGCTGGGAGCTCACGGGGCCAGACAAGTTCTGCTTCCTCCCCCCACCGTCACAGTCACTGCAGGTGAAGACCCCAGTGCCAGCCCAATGGTTAGTGTTTCCAGAAAACCCGCCTGGATTAGCATCGTTGGCATGAGGCAAAGCTGGGGAAGGGCAGAGGGTTTTTTTTTTTTAGCCGTTCACTTCTGGGATTTTCCAGATTGCCCCAAGACGACTTCTACATTTGACCTAAATCTCTGTTCCTTCAATGTTCCTCCATGAGTTAGGATGGAAAGTCAGTGTCTTAGAAGCATGCCTCCACTCTTGAATGTCCCTGTGCGTTTTCTTTAATACCTGTTATCTTGGCCGTGGCATACCCCACCCTGCACTCCCCACGAGGGCCCCAGGCCTGGCCTGCCCTGTGGGTGCCTCCGTGGCAGGGGGTGAGGTGGGGGTTGGCTTCCTTGCCGGGAGGTGGGGCCGCTGGGGCTGGAGCATCTCCTGGTGGATGTGCCTCCAGGAAGCAGCTGGGGAGAGTGGCTCGTCCTGAGAAAGGATGGTTCCGGTGTCTGCCCTGGCCTCCAGCACTTTCTCAGGACTGGTTTTGACCAACTTTTGTGGTTCGTGTGGCAGAAATGCCACGGCTGAAGTTTTATTTTTTTCTCTAGAAAAAATAAAACATGCCCTTTTTCATGGCTACTGGAAACCATTGGATTGGTACTTTTGCTTTCCTTCGTGTGTCATTCTCTTTTGCAATAACATACTATTTGTTGCCATGTAGGCATCTGGTTGATATTTAAAAATAGAATTCCCCGGTCAGGAAGTTCTGCAGATACTCTTCCAGAAAGTCGTTTTGTGCATGTGCACATGTGAAGTACGTGTGCCTGTGAAGACTGTGCATTTTTCACGTTACTTAGGTCCTTTTTATATATTCATGTCTTTAAAGGATGAGTATTATAAAAGTATAAAATGAATAATTATGGAGTAGACACCATAATCAAATGATTTTGTTATGTACGTGAGTTTATATGTAAAGCTGGCCAAACTTTGATCATCAGACGGGAGCTGACTTAATATGGTTAGTCCTTTTTTTTTTTTTTTTGTAAGATTCTATTTTTAAGTAATCTCTACATCATGGAGCTCGAACTTAAAATCCCAAGATCAAGACTCGCGTCCTCTACCAACTGAGCCAGCCAGCCAGGTGCCCCAACATGGTTAAGTCCTAAATCAAATCAGTGGCACAAAAGCATTTCAGAAATGCATGGAAATTCAGTCATCAGTCTTAAAATATCAGAATTCTGTCATGCACATGCTACCTACCGCGTGTCTGCGGCACTCATCAATGGTGTTTGGAATTTTGAGCAAGATAGACAAACACACCAGTTTTATTTTAAATCTGAGAAGGCGTTTGTTTGCTACATATCCTGGTGGAGAGGAGATAGGGTCCAAGGACATCTTTTTGAACATTCCTGGGAAGGTACGTTCCACTCTTTGAACAAACGTGGAGACTGCCAGGGTGAATTTATGTAACACTTAAATTGAAGAGCTTTTATGATGAAGTTTTGAGATATGCTGTATGATCCCATGGGAAACATTATGCAGGGAAGCCAAATTATTTTCTAAAAGTTTGGTTAGCCAGGGTCCTAACCCTGGGATCCTACCCTACCCAGGGTCCTAACCCTTACTGATGTATGGCAACAGGAGAAATCTGCAGAGAAGCGAACTGTGCATTTATGATTTCTGTGTCCTCCAAGGGATGGCTAGTACTTGAGCTAATAATGTCTTTTAGGAATATCTAATAGCAATTGTCAAATGATTGCTTCCTCTAAAAATAGATAGGCGCACAGAGAAAATGAAAAAGTTCTCTGCAGTGTACTTTTTCTTGGCCAATTCAGGCTCTTGGTGCTAAAACTGGTACTGGGATCGTATTTTAAGGTGGGAGACGTCTGCGGACAGCATTCACCACCGATAACTAAACAACTGAATTCATTCTGCTCCCAGGTGTTCACTTACAAGCAGAGCACAATTACCCACCAGAAGGTCACCGCCATGCACCCCGTGAGCGAAGAGGGCGTCGATGACATGGCCACCTTGACGGAGCTCCACGGGGGCTCCATCATGCACAACTTGTACCGGCGATATAAGAGAAATCAAATATACGTAAGTTCCAACTTTAAGTCTCTGTAAAAATCCCTCAGGTTTGAGTGAATGTTAATTTTTGTTTTCCGAGGGTGTTTTCTGGCCTTTTGAGAACCTCCAGTTAATCGAAGTCAGACTGTGTCTCCGGGTGTTTCGCCAAACTGGAAACGTGGCTCGAGAAATCGTGTTCTCGCGTTTCTTGCCTTGATCGTTACTTTCTATTGGAAAGAGGTGATCTGACCTCTTTTTACGAGCCATTCTGTTCGCGGTCCAGATCGGTGTTAATGAAAGTAGTATTTAGAAATCATTTCAAAAAGTCATTTCCGTGATACGTACTTTTTGGAATTAGAGTACGGAGATTAGTTTAACTGTTCAGGTGAGCCTGCAGATTTTATCTTTTTTTTCATCTGCCTGTTTCCAACTCTTGATAATAAAGGGGCAACTCTTGACACGTGGGTTTTCTTTTCTTCTTGTCAAGTTCAAATTTGTACAGGTTTGTCCCTAAAAACCTCAAGTTTTAGTATTGTAAAAACTCTCGATCTTTTAGTAATTTTTGTTCTTTAGCAGTTACGGTTAATTTTGCCAATATATTTGTGATTTTGATGAGTAGCGTCAGCCTTCACAACAAGCCAGCAGGTGCTAACGGAAACTCAAGACGGGCCTGCGTGGTATCCATGTTCCTCCAGTTTATTTATTTACCCTTAGAAAGGGGGAGGAGGGCTGGGAAAGGAGGAGGAATCTGTTATGTGCAGGTTTACTGCTTAATTTTCCTCTGCTTTTTACATAGCGAGTGTCATGCTTGCCCGATTGACCTGACGTTCGCTGCGTGGTTTTAAACAGCCTGATCTAGAGAAATGCCGTGGTGTTCTTGTTCTCTGACTGGCTGAGCTTGCTTACGCTCAGTCTTCAGATTATAGTAGTTTCCGTATGTTCTTCAGGAAAGGTAACATTGCTACGTGTTTACGTGAATGGCTGCCTGCTCTGTGCTGTCCGAGTGCCGGCAAAGCTCTGTTCGGTCCCCATGTCAAGAATCTCCAGGGGCGCCTGGGTGGCTCAGTCGGTTAAGCGTCCGACTTCAGCTCAGGTCATGATCTCGCAGTTCATGAGTTCAAGCCCCGCGTCAGGCTCTGTGCTGACCGCTCAGAGCCTGGAGACTGTTTCGGATTCTGTGCCTCCCTTTCTCTCTGCCCCTACCCTGTTCATGCTCTGTCTCTCTCTGTCTCAAAAATAAATAAACGTTAAAAAAAAAAAAAGAATCTCCAGGTGACCAGCAAACTCCCTTCTTCCCAGGGAGTAGCCACTACATGTGTCCAGGTCACCACCCCTGTGCCTTTAGGAGTAAGTATTTGACACTGTCCCGTCATAGCAGTTTCCTTGCTTGGTTTGTCAAGGACTTATTTTGTCTTTCTTGAGCCAAGGACATTGCCAGGCACCTGGTAGCTGTGTAATCAATGTTTGCAAAATAAACGCCAGACGTATTAGAAATAACATTCTAGTTGATGAGAAAATGTGAGGCTAGATTTAAAAGTTCTTTATCGGTGTGTGCGTCTTGTAGGTATTTCGGGACTCAAACTCTTCTGTCTTTAGATACGAGGTCTTACTCGACGTTCAATAGTCAGGAAAAATCCAATTGGAAGGGGGAAAAAACTACCAAAGGGGTTTAAAAGGCAGAGTCTTTAAAAAAGTTTTCCTAGGGGCTCCTGGGTGGCTCAGTAGGTTAAGCGTTTGCCTTCGGCTCGGGTCATGATCTCACAGTTCGTGGGTTCGAGCCCCACATCGGGCTCCGTGCTGACGGCTCAGAGCCTGGAACCTGCTTCCGATTCTGTGTCTCCCTCTCTCTCTGCCCCTCCCCAGCTTGCACTCTGGCTCTCTGTCTCTCTCTGAAAACTAAATAAACATTAAAAAAAATTTTTTTAAGTTTTCCTCCCCCTCTTTTCATGATGATGAGGATATTAAACCTGATAGCTGAATTGCCCACTAAAGCCTGTGAATAGGATATTGGCTTTATTCCCTACAATGAACAACTTTTCCTACCCCCCCCGCCTTTTTTTTTTTTTAAGCTTATTTATTTATCTTGAGAGAGCGAGAGACCATAAGGGAGGGGTAGAGAGAGAGAGGGAGAGAGAGAATCCAAAGCGGGTTCCACGCTGTCAGCCCGGAGCCCGACGTGGGGCTCAAACTCACAAACCACGAAGTCGTGATGTGAGCCAAAACCAAGACTCAGACGCTTAACCAGCTGAGCCACCCAGGCGCCCCTTTGTCCTTTGCTCCGAGGGAAAAACACAGGATTTTTGTACGTCAGTTTGCAGGTCATTTCAATTAATACTGCCCTTCTGCGCCTGCCCTGTGAGACTTGGATCATTGTATTATCATGAAGCAGCCACCTTGATTTTCTTTCTTTTTTTTTTTTAATTTTTTTTTTTTTTAACGTTTATTTATTTTTGAGACAGAGAGAGACAGAACATGAACGGGGGAGGGGCAGAGAGAGAGGGAGACACAGAATCAGAAGCAGGCTCCAGGCTCTGAGCCATCAGCCCAGAGCCCGACGCAGGGCTCGAACTCACGGACCGTTGAGATCGTGACCTGAGCTGAAGTCGGATGCTTAACTGACTGAGCCACCCAGGTGCCCCGCCACCTTGATTTTCTTATCACTGAAGCTGTTTGGGGTGGAGACCATACAAGCCAGGCTCTGCCCCATCAAAACAAAACCACCACCTGCCAGAAAAACCACCGCTTTCCTGCCTTTTCTCCCAGCTCTGAGTGATGCCTGGCTGTGTCTTTAAGAGGAAAAAAAAATTACTTGTGCCAGGGGTGCTGTATCTGTTTTCTATTGTTGCCATAAAAAATTGCCATCATTAAAACAGCAGGTGCTGTCCTATGGTTCTGTAGGTCAGTCGTCCGGCTGGGGTCTTGCCAGCCCAAAACCCAGGTGTGGGAAGGTCAGTGATCCTTTCTGGAGGCTCTAGGGGGCGATCTGTCCCCTGCTCCTTCTGGTCCTGTATGCGGTTCCAGGACCGAGGTCCCTGTGGTCTTGCTGGCTGTCAGCCAGGGCTGCTCTTAGCCTCTGCGGGCCCCCTTCTTTCACCTTCAGAGCCAGCAACAGCGGACCCAGCCCCTCACGTGTTTCTACTCTCCCCTCCTTTCTTCTCATTTCTCTCTCTGCAGCCAAGACATCTAGTGTTCAAGGATTCCTGCAGTTAGGGCCACCTGGATCCTCTCCCTATCTCGGCGTTTCCAGCCTGAATCCTGTCCCCACAGCCCTGTGCATACGGCAGAGTCACGGGTCCTGGGGATTCTGCGTGGACGTCTGGGGGGGGGGGAGGGGCACGTTCTTCTGTCTACCATAGGTGGCCTCCTGTGAGTCATGTTGTTGAGAAGGAACCCCCCGTGGGCCTTCTCCGACACTCTGGATCTTGCATTGTTTTTATTTGTTGGCTTTCTCTTCCGAGTGGCAGGTGACACAGGTCGTCGGGGAGCAGACTCCTCTCCAGGTGGGAAGGTCTACTGTCTTGTGTGAAAAAGGACTTAGCTTTTTTCCTCCTTGGGGACCACCCTTACTGCCTGAGGACTTCACCAGACCCCAGTAAGATATTTTTCCCTGCCGTTACCATCCTCCATTAAAATGGGGTAGACAGGGATGCCTAGGTGGCTCAGTCGGTTAAGCATCCAGCTCTTGATTTCCGCTCAGGTCATGATCTCACAGTTTGTGAGTTCGAGCCCCACATTGAGCTCTATGCTGATGGTGCAGAGCCTGCCTGGGTTATTCTCTCTCTCTCTCTCTCTCTCTCTCTCTCTCTCTCTCTCTCTCTCTCAAAATAAACAAATAAACTTAAAAAAATAAAATGGGGTAGACAGCTCTAAAGGGATAAATGCTCAGAGCAGACAAATCCCAGGTGAGCATGCTTTTCTCTACCCACCTTCTCTTGGGCTCTACATTAATAATTTAATCTGTGTGTCAGTTTTTTTTTTTTTAAATGTTTATTGATTTTTGAAAGAGAGAAAGAGAGCGAGCTAGCTGGGGAGGGGCAGAGAGAGGGAGACAGAGAATCTGCAGCAGGCTCCAGGCTCTGAGCTGTCAGCACAGAGCCCGATGCGGGGCTCGAACTCACAGAGCGTGAGATCATTGACCTGAGCCGAAGACGGATGCTGAACCGACTGAGCCACCCGGGCGCCCCCGTGTGTCAGGTTTTTAATTTATGTTTTTTAAAAGGTCAGATGTCATAACCCCCATCTCTGACGGGACTCCTTTAAAATCAAGCGACAAGGGGAAAGTTTCTGGAATGTTGTTACCTTTGGGCCTTTCCCCCATCTTGCTCGTCTGTACTACGAAGTGTTTATAAAGCTCCTGCCTGGAGCTTGGAGCTTGGAGCTTGGCCAAGGGCTCTTGAGGACGGGAACGGAACAGACTTGTCTGTCACTGTGTGGGTCTGCATGACCCTAGCCTCGCCACTCGTCCTTTTGGGACCTGACCCCTGGTTAGGGCAGCTCTGCTCTCGGCATGATTGCCTTGCGCGGGCCCCTTCCTTCGGCCCTAATGCTGGATTGCTTTCCTGGAACTTGAGGTTTCTGGTGCCTAAGGCTCCGCTTCATCTATCCCACCCTCTGGCAACTTCTGAGACAGGAGCCCTGCTTAACGCTACAGCTCCCAGCCTGGGACCTCGTCCCAGACTCCCCCCTCGGCCTCTTTGCCGTGGACTTCCTGCCACAGAGGCTGTCCCCTGATTGCTTCTCCTCGGGAGAGGGTCTGACGAGGGTCCCGCATTCCTCGGTCTCTTCCTGCCACTCATGAGACCGGGTGAGGACAGATACCCGCACTTGTAAGTTCCGAAAGACAGAGGAGAGAGGAGCATGTGTTTATGGGACAAAGAAGAGGTAGGGAGACGTAACCTGCACGTGGGCGAGAAAGCCTGAACTGGTCGTGAGACGCCCTATAGGGTGAGAGGAGGTGACAGGAATGACACTTCAGAGGCAGGGTAAGAGTGGGTCAGAAGGAAAGGCTCGAGGACGCCACACGTGCAGATGGAGAGACGAGACTGAATTCAGTGCGATGGCCTCAGTCGGGGCAAGTCCCTTTGCTTATGGAATCCGGTGTGCTGGGGACCGTCGAGCAGTCAGGTGGGAGGGGCAGGCCGGGGTCAGAATACCCTTAAAGCAGTGAGCCTCAGCCGGGAGACCTGTCCCCAAGGGACATTCGGCACAATCTGGAGGGCATCTCTGGCTGCATAGCGAAGGCAGAGGATGTAACGGTATCTAGCAGGTAGAGGTCAGGGGTGCTGCTGACATCCCACCACAAAGGGTCATCTGGCCTGAGATGTCGGTCCTCCCGAGGTTGAGAGGCCTTGATCGGCTGACAGTCCGTCAGAGCGTCTGGGCTTGGTGGCACCCAGACCACCCCGTCTTTGCCAAAGGGTTTTGAAGAGGGGGTTTCCCCAAGGAAGAACTCAGACGCGTTGATCTCCAAGTGCTGTGATATGGGCCAAGGAGGGCAGGTTGGCAGAGAGAGTGTCGCGAATACGCCGGGACAAAGAGACGGCGGGGGTCTCGCCCGGGGCAGGGCGGGGAGGGTCGGGAGCCAGAGAAGAAGGAGATAGAAGTGTGGGGGAGGAGGGGTGCGTCTTAATGACTCCCAGCCTCGTGAAGCCCCCGTGGCCGTGAGAACTTGGCGCTGAGGGTCCCGGCAGCCCCTCCAGGGGAGGAGCGTGGGGAGAGGACGGGTTGGTTTCGGACGCCTTTCTTAGCGTGTCCTCTGGAGCCTGGCTCGTTTCAGATTGTCGCGTACCCAGTGCCTAAACACGGTGTCGACAAGGGCAGATGAGGTTTTTCTGTCGTGTTGCACGTCAGCCCGGGGTCTGCCAGGCGGGCTCCGTGGTGCGGCAGGTTGGTCTGCAGCCACACGGAAGAGAAGCAAAGGAAGTGCCAGGGTTTGTCGAGCTCTGGGTCAATTGCACGGGGGAGGCTCCTCCCCCGCCTCTAAGGAATGGCTCAAAACCACATCAGGGAGGGAGCCGCAGGGAAGGGCAGGGCTCAACTGCAATTATGGCCTCGGGATGGCTCCAGAGGAAGGGAGGGGGGGACACTCAGCCCGCCTGTCCCCTCGTTGGGCTTGCCTAACCAACAGCACAGATATCAGGATCCGACGAGCCCATTTAGAGAAGCTGGGGCCGGGCCCAAAGACGAACGCTTCTGTAGGCACGAAAGATTGTTTGTAGGCACAAAAGCTAATGTGTTTTGGGGGGTTTCAAAAATACCTCCCCTCTGCTCGGGTGCCGTTCCAGACCGAGTCGGTAAGTGTGGCCTGACCATGTTCCCGAGTGAGCTCGGAAGCCGGCTTCTTCCCGCCCAGCGCAGCGTGTTCACGGTCAGTAGCCGGCTGGGGACTTGGTGACTGCAGCCGGCAGGTGGACGGCGTTCACCGGTGGGGAAGCCCCGGGCCGTCTGTACTGGTGGGACTGGGCGTGGGATGGGGTTGGAAATCCAAGTCCGCGCGTCGTTTCCTTGCATTGAGTTTCCCCAAAGTAGCCTTTTTGGGGTGGGGGGGTGGCTGGGGGGGTGATTCATTTCTGTCCCTTTCCAAAGCCAGTGTCACGTACCCACGTGCCTCTCAGGGACGCAGGGATGGCCTTAAAACCGGATGGTCAGTCCTCCCTCATACCAGGAACGGCTGAACCCAGTGTGGTTTGTCTGAGGCTTTTTTTCACATGAAATCAAAACTGATGTTGCCAGAAGATGATGATCACCCATCTGCCTTGACCGTGTGTATTTTTAAACTTTGCCGAACATTGGTATGCTTGAGTGGCCACTTACGTATCAGCACATGAGGGTGGCGGTTAGGAACGTTGTTTTTATGATGTTTTCTCTTCCTTTCCTGCCTCTCTTTCGAAGGTCAGATTCCTTTGACCAAGGAGGGAATGTTGGCCCGAAGGTGACTCCCATTAAATGGAAGTGTCACTTCTGAATTTCAGAGCTTGACTTCGGCAACGACTGAAGTTTCCGACTAACTTGCCGTCTGGTTTTCAACTAACTTGAATGCTTCACAGTTTGTTTTTAATTGTGAAAAAATGTTTTCAATGGTTTAATTGGATAATGAAAGCAAGCAGTTGTGTTTGTTTTTGTTTTTTGTTTTATTTTGTTTTTTTTTGTGTAGAAGGTAGTGGACTTAGACCGCTGCAACATGGTTAAAACACGAATTGATTTGTGGTCAAATCACGTGCCCCCGATATAGCTACATCGATGTCGCCCTACCCGTGGGCCGGGCTGAGCGCTAACCTCCAAGGACGCAAGAGCACTCTTGTTCACGGTGGTTGCTTCTTGAAAGATTGGATAAATGAGAGATCCCACCTCTCGAAGACCTCACGGTTCCTTGGCGAAGACAGACACAGGCACACCATTGACCACTGCTCAGGGTGCGGTGCGTGTGATAAAAGTACTTTGGAACATCAAGACCGGGCACCCAAAGGAGAAAAGAAGGAAAGGGTCAGAGGAAAATGATTCCCGGGAGAGGCACTAGTTTGGCCGAGAGAGAGAGTGGCCCATTTCTAGCAGAAGATTGCCACGTGCCAGACACGTGAGCCAGTAGGGTGCGTTTGTCCAACTGTGGGAAATCAAGATGCTGAAATCACTGTGGCGGGCAGCTGTCCGGCAAGATGGTCGGGAACAGGTGAGGAAGGGCTCCGTGTATACGTGAACGAGTTTGACTAGATCTGTGAAGACCGCGTGGGACAACTTTAAACAGGAGTTCTGGGGGAGCTCACTCCGCCTGCGAGGTGATGGAGGAGTGCGGGACGTATCCAGTCTAGGAGGAGAAAGTTGACCGGCTAACTCGATGGGAAACGATGGCGTTCCACACCACTCCTGAGAGAGTTTGAGTATGAAGCGTACCGAGAGGAAGAATGCAAGTGTTTGAGAGGGTGGGGGCGGGGGGCCGATAGAGCGAATTTCTGCAGGATGGCTCCTCGATTTCTGGATTAACCATTGGGTTGACTGTGGTGCATTTGTCAAGATGGCACTGAGAAGAAATGGGTGTTTGGGGGGAGCTTAGCCTCGCCCATGTGAGTTGGAGCCAAGGGTCATCCGAGTGAAGATGTCCAGCGGGCCACTGAGTGTGTGGATCTGTGATGTAAAACCGGAGCTGCGTTGAAGGTGAAGGTTGAGGAGGTAAATTGTTGGCATATTGAGCTGTGATGACCAAAAGGGAAGGAAAGAGGAGAAGGGTGTATGGGAAATAAATCTCCTGACGATCCCCACCTCTTAATCGGTTTTCCCGTTAGCAGAGTATGGCAGGGCCCTGACTAGCCGATTTCTCTAACGCATTTCAGGTGATCTGTTCCGTATCCAGCTACGTTCAGGATCACACGGGGAAAAGCAAGTCGTGGTTTTTATCTTCATTAACAAAAACGATAAATACCTCTGATTTATGTAGTACTCTCCCATAGCAGTCAGGTGGGGGTAATCGGAGGATATGTGGTTAGACTGACCAGAAGCGTAGGCCCGGAGGGGTTAAGCAGTGTTCTGGGGCAAGGTGCTCCGGGCTAAGGACTTCTGGGTTCTGATGACCAAACTTTGTCGCATAGACCATTTGTTCCCGTGTTTGAACAGTGCCTTCTTAATGGCAGCATGGATCCCTCCGTATCTCAAAGCATCTGAGGCCCCTGGGTCACTTCTCATTTTCTTCGTCACCCCCAGTCCTTTTGGCAGGAGATGGGATGCCAGGCAGGACACCCTGATGGCCTTTCGAAAATCTTGAGTTGGTGGACTTTGGATTAAAGAAATGCAGTGAGTTTCTTCCAACGTTTTTAAGCAGTATGTGCGACAGCCGTTCCAGATTATTAAAACGGGCAAGGAAATGTATTCTTTGGGGAGTTATGTGGAACTTTTGTGACTAGAAAATTTTGTCATGTGCTTCAAAGTAGAATGGTCTGTTTCTGAACAGCTGTGAAAATGACCAAGCTATTTATTCTTGTGGAATTTGGAATCCAGTATGAGGAGACCAGTCGTAGTCCTGGTCCTGCCTCATGTTTGAGAGTTTCATGTGTCCAGAGTCTGAAACCGCATGGGGTGGTCGTGGCCATTTGTAGAGCAGTGCTGATACCTTTTTATAGAGTGATAAACGCTACGACACGTAACCAGTGTGTGTCACAGCTTTTAGAATTTCTTACCACGTGTGACCTTTGCTTCGCTTGGCACTTAATTTACAGCCAGGCTCTTCTTTGACCCCCTTCGCTTGCCGGTCACCGTTTTTACTAATACTGATGAATCTCTTATCCGTGCAGCCTTTGTTCTAGGGATAAAATTACCCAGGCAGAGTGGTATGTTTAAGGAAGTGGGGGAAAGACAAGAGGTCTTGGGCAGTAATTATTTTTGCTGATCGACCTCTAAGATTCCACCTGACTCGTCCTTCTTTCAATAAGCTGTTAGGAACTATTGCTGTCGTCCCCATGTTGTTTTATACTTCTGTTTTATGGAGGTTCAAATGTGGGCGCGAACGGTGAAAACTCACTAAGTAGCTGGAGCCCCCCCCCCCCCCCCGCCCCCCAGCTTCCATAACTGTCATGAGAATAATTCGTTAGGACTCAAGCTGTTCTCTCACCTTTTGGGAGCGGCTCAGACTGTCTTCTTAAATATCCCAGCAGGTGACCCCCAGAGATGGTGGGATTTGGTGAAGAAGGGTTTTCTAAGCAGGAGACTTGTCCTGTTCAGCAATTCACGTGTCAAGCTTGGAGCTTGGATTGGACATGCCAGACCACGGTGGTGGGAAATCAATGAGGAATGGGACATTTGTGACATCTAAGCAAATGAGGCCAGGGCGGGGGATGGAAGGGAAGGAAGGAGATAGGTTCTGGGGTTCATGGAAAGTGGGGCATATAAACATGGAGGCATTGGTCACGGGTGATGAGCTGGACAGAGTCTGGGATAATTCCCGTCCGGACGTGGGTGAGTGGTGATGCGGGCCACCGCGGGCCCACAGTGTGGGACGCCGGGAACGCGGGGTCCTGTCCTCGATTTCATCCGCTGGCCCTGTGACTACAGGGGCAGCACTTACCTTTCCCTCATCTGTCAGAGGAGGCAGAACGGTGGCCTCTGGCCTGCCCACATCTCGAGGTTACGTTGGAGCAGATGAGGGCCGCGAAGATGTGTCTCCGTGGGTAGGATTGTCTTTGCCCCACAATTACGAAATGTCGGATAAAGTTGTGTTGGAAACATGTGGGCTTAATCGTCATTTAAAATCTGTTGACAAGCCTTTTAAGAAGTGACCTAGGCCATTAGTGAGAAGGTGAAATATAAAACTTGTGCATCCATGTTGGAAGAGCCTGATTAACCCCTGATGCCAAATGGAGGCACTTATATTAGGGAGGCATTTTGAACTCTAAATGAAGTAAGATTTCCTGTCGTCTTAAAAAAAAATTAAAAAATTGAGTTCTCAGTCTATACCAACCAGACACATTTTACGTATTCTTTCCTTGTTTGTTTGTTTTTTGTAAAGAGATTTCAAAACAGTACATGGGGGAGAGATGGGTAATAGAGATTTCAGATGGAGTTTTTTGTTGGTCTAAGTAGTCTCCACACCCAGCGGTGGTTCAATGTAGGTCTTGAACTCAAGACTCTGAGAACGAGACCTGAGCTGAGATCAAGAGTCCGATGCTTAACCAACTGAGCCAGCCAGGTGCCCTGTTAGATTATTGAGTTTAGGCTCAAATTCAGTCTGGCTGTTTGCTATCAATGTCGGTATGTGGGATTCCCATCTGTTGAATGTACTTTCAGCCACAACCTGTGTAGTTATTAATCTCCGAACTTGAATCAGATTATGTCGCCCCTGGAAACCTGCGTGCCTTTCATTCTCTCCCTTACTAAACGGTCTGTAATTTGTCACCAGAATATTTTTCTCAACCTGGGTTGAAATTGGAAGGCGCATATGCCTCTTGTTACTACCCTTAATTCTGTGCTTATTTTCAGATCGCTCCCTGATACTATAAAAAAGAGATTAACGTATTCTATCAGCACCAAAATTCTCGTATCTTTTTAATTTTTAAAATGTTTAGTGGCCATCAAATACACATAAACTTTGTCATCCTGACCATTTGAAAGTGTATAGTTCAGTAGCGTTAAGTATGTGCACATCGTTTTGAATCTTTTAGAATGCTTGCAACTTCTGAAACTGAAACTCTGTTCCCATGAACTTCCACATTCCCCACTCGTCAGCCCACGGCAACTGCCTCTCTCCTTTCTGTTTCTACGAAGTTGACTACTCTAGGTACCTCGTTTCAGTGGAATCCCACGATAGTCGTCCTTCGGTGACTGATTTATTTCACTTAGCGGAACGTCCATGTTGTGTGTGTCAGAGATTTCCTTCCTTTTTTAAGGCTGCATAATACTCCAGTGCATGTGTGTATCACAGTTTGCTTATCCATTCATCCATGGGTGGATGCTTGGGTTGTGACACCTTTTAGCTGCTGGGTAGTATTTTTTATATGCTCTGCAGAATGCAAAGTTTGAAAACCCATTCTTCCCTCAGGAGTACAGCAAAGAGAACAAGAAAGTGCTTGGAGAACATGCATTTAAGGAAAATCTGGAACAGATTCAAGACCTGTTATAAATGTGTGTAGCTTAGCTCTCTTTGCTTAGAGTATTTAACATGGTCTAAACTGTAGGGATTATCTTTCTTTCTCTTTCTTTCTTTCTTTCTTTCTTTCTTTCTTTCTTTCTTTCTTCCTCCCCTCCCCTCCCCTCCCCTCCCCTCCCCTCCCCTCCCCTCCCCTCCCCTCCCCTTCCTCGTAGATTATGTGTTTTATATGCTGGAAGCCTCAACCACAAAGTGGAAGGGGCCCAACAGGAGTGCCTGCATTCTTAGAGTCCTGTTGGAATATAGCCATATGCCAACAGATGCTTGATCTTTTGAAATCGGATGCAGCAATTTTAGCCTTAAGTGCTCTCTCTGCGCCCATCAAGAAGGGTCCTGAACATTGTGGGGACAGAGGAATTCAACCTTTCGTCTGGTTTAATGATACAGATGTGTGCATGGGGTGTGAAGCATTGTCACATAGTTAAGGACACGTAGCTGCCAAGGGGCTCCTCACTTACTTGGATGGTGAAAGCTTTCAGCGGTCGAAACGCACATCGTTTTGAATGTGTGTCTCATCTCCCGCAGTATGTGGTGTGTGCCGTGCACAGTAAAATAAAAGCCTGGCTTGGTGGCTTCCATCGCCTGTACAGCAAAACGATCTGTCTGCAAAGGGCGCAGACCCTCCTAGCACCTTCAGCTGCTCCTCTCGTGGAGGAACCGGAGGAACAGCAGTTTCGGAAGGAGACGCCCTTGAGATTTGGAGCCCCCCTCAACTGGTGCTACGTGGGGTGCGTGGCAAGGTCGAGAGGCCGCAGTGGGAGAAGTAGTCGGGAGCTCCGATCCGGGGCGGGGTTAGTGGACGTAAGACTGTCTGCCTCATTCGGTGCGGGCATCGTTTTCATAGGCTGAGAGACGGAAAAAGGCCAAAAATCCTTAAAAGAGTAAATTAGGTTCACTGACCTGGGTTTGGGAACACAAAGGCACGTGCTATATAGGCTTCCAGAAGTATTCCATCAACATGGGAAAAATCAGGCATTCTTGTGTAAAGGGATGAAAGTCTATTTTTTGTAATATTTATGTGGAACTTCTAATTTCTCAAGAATGTGTAATAAAGAACCACATTTTCTTTTTCTTTATTTTTTTTAAATAAAGTTTACTTATTTATTTTGAGAAAGTGAGCAAGCAGTGGGCGAGGTGGGAGCAGAGAGAGAGAGAGAGAGAGAGAGAGAATGAATTCCAAGCAGGCTCCACACTGCCAGCATGGAACCCGATGCGAGGCTCGAACCCACAAACCGTGAGATCATGACCCGAGCTGAAACCAAGAGTTGGACACTTAACCAGTCAAGCCACCCAGGTGCCCCAGGACCAGTTTTCTCGATGGCAGTTCACTAGATTGAAAGACGAGGGACGTGTTTCCGCATCTTGCTGTGAAAATCAGACACGGAGATCAATATTGTTTCCGGAGAAGTGTGCTCAAGCTGTGTGGCAGTGATTATGCTCGGTGGGGAGGATGTCATGATGCGTTAGTGGGTCTGCCGTGCGTGACCACCGATGGAGTGTTTGCCAGTTCTGCAGACTGCTTTTCTGTTGCACAAATGCTTGTTCAGAGTGCCTGGCTTCCCTTCCCCTCTAGAATCGCTGCGGGTTGGGGGATGGGGATGTCCTAGCTACCAACCACACTGTTCTGAAACACTTTACAGACTTCAATGCGAGTTACTTAAAAGCAGGCCTAAGACCATTTGGAATGTTCCAACTTGATCTGTGCTAACAAGCTTCTAATGCCCTTGGAGTCCCTGCCCCCGTACAAAAACCGTGTCATCCACACTCCCGGGATGAGTGATCTCTTAAGTGATACTGCATGACCATTGGGGTGGCCCAACCAGGAGGGGACAGCGGGCCTACAAGATTGTGACCAAGAGAATCACTTTCAAAGTAAAGCGTTTGTAAAAAGGTTATGATACCCTGAATGAGTAAATCGATACTTTCTTTTTTTTTTTTTTAATTTTTTTTTTTTTTAACATTTATTGATTTTTGAGACAGAGAGAGACAGAGCATGAACGGGGGAGGGGCAGAGAGAGGGAGACACAGAATCCGAAGCAGGCTTCAGGCTCTGAGCCATCAGCACAGAGCCCGACGCGGGGCTCGAACTCACGGACCGCGAGATCACGACCTGAGCCGAAGTCGGCCGCTTAACCGACTGAGCCACCCAGGCGCCCCCGGATCATTCTTTAAAAAGTGTGTTGTTAACGGGTTAATATACTAATATTAATTTAATGCGCAGTTTGATACTGTGTGGCTTTTATATTTTACTTGTAAGTGAGAAAGAGTATTGCAGTGTGTGCCTCCTGAGCTGTTTTAAGAGGGAAGCCTTTAGTGTCTTGATTTCTGCCAACGGAGGAAAAAAGTAAGAATGTATCTCACAGAAAAATGAACAGTTTTGAGATTTCCAGAAGCAAAGTAGTCAGGGCACCTGGCTGGCTCAGTCAGAAGAGCATGTGACTCTTGATCTAGGGGTCATGAGTTTGAGCCCCACATTGGGTGTAGAAAGTACTTAAAAATAAACGAACTTTAAAAAATATGCTTAAAAATAATCATTCCGCTACCAAAAGGTAGAAACAGCTCTGACATTTTAGACAACGTAGTGGAAGGGGCTAAGGCACCCAGAGCCTCGACACCGTCTGCCTGCCCGCTTTATCTCTGCAAACAGTTGACATGAAGGAAGGCACCAGTGCCTGTGGTCAGAGCATTGATGGAAGACATATGGCCTCCTCCAGAGAACCAGGTGGTTCTCTGTTGTCCTTCAGAAGTAGGAGGCTTGGGCACCTGGGTGGCTCACTCAGTTGACCGTCTCTTGGTTTTGGCTCAGGTCATGATCTCATGGTTTGTGAGTTCGAGCCCCGAGTCGGGCTCTGCACTGATAGTTCAGAGCCTTCTTGGTATTCTCTCTCTCTCTCTGTCTCTTTCTGTCTCTGTCTCTCCTCTCTCCCCCCACCCCATGTTTGCATGCTCACATGCTCTCTCTCAAAATAAACATAAAAAATATGTTTATGAGACTTTCCTTCCCCAGAGGAGAAAGCAGTCCCGTCTGTATGGCCAAATCTTGCCCACAGTGCTCGGGCAGGGGAAGATGGGCTTTCTAGAGAGTTGAGGTTTCCAAAGACCTGAACATTTACCCATTAACGTGCTATGTCTTCTATGTTAATTGAGGTGAAATTGTCATAACTGAAAATGAACCACTTTAGAGTATACGATTCAGTGGTATTTCATACACCCACAGTTCTTATACAGCCAGCCTTCCTGTCTAGCTCTAAAATATTTCCATCACCCTGAACGGAACCCTAGACCCACTAAGCGGTCACCCCCTACTTCTGGCCTCCTCCTCCCCCTGCCCATAGTAACTACCACCGGTCGTCTGTCTTTATGGATTTACCTCTTCTGGATACGTGAACTTTCAGGTTTGACTTCTCCAACTTGGTGTAATGTTTTCCGTGTTCTCCATTGTTCTTCTGGATACGTGAACTTTCAGGTCTGACTTCTTTAACTTAGTGTGGTATTTGCGATGTTCTCCATTGTGACACGTGTCAGCACTTTATGCCTTTGTGTGGCTGAATAATAGTCCATTGTATGGACGTACCATTTCTTGTGTACCAGCCCCTCTGATCGTTGGCACTCGGGTGGTTTCCACTGTTAGGTAAGTGCGAAAAACGCTATTATTTGTCGGAGAGCCTGTTTTTAACTCTTTGGGGTCTATATCTAGGAGTTGGTCATACGGTAATAATTCTTTAATGTTTTTTAACCTTTTTTGGTTCAAAACGTTCCCAAAACGTATTGGAAACCTCCTGACGTTTGGAAACAGTTCCACGGAGCATATGATGCTGAGCTGAGTGCTCGTGGCAGGCGCTCTGAAAGTGGTGATGGCTAAATGCTGCAGCGTCGCGTGTGGTACAGACGCTCTCAGGAGGGTCGCACCTTCTGCCTAGCGTCGCTTGCTTTTCCTTTCCTTGCTGCACTGCCGTGCCCTGCCAAGGGATATAAGACGTTTCTGCAAATTGGTTTGCTTTCTACCGCATACTGACTGCATAGGCGAACGTGCCACTGTTTCCCCGTGCCTCAGTTTCCGCATCTGAAAAATGGGAGTAGTAATGCTGCAGAGCTCGTTAGGCTCTGGTGAGTGTTACAGGGGCCCCATGTGGTGGTCGGCTCCGGAGGTCCTAACAAAGTATCACTGAGGGGGCGGCTTAAAGGGACACTGATCTTCTCACCGTTCTGGGGGCTGGAGGTCCTAGGTCAAGGTGTTGGCAGGGTTGGCTTCTCCCGAGGGCTCCTTCCTCGGCTTGCAGACAGCTGCCTTCTGTGTCCTCACATGGTCTTTGTCTGTGCACACACATGTGGTGTCTCTTTCAGCATGCAGCTTTCCTCCTGAAAGGATGCCAGTCCCGTTGGATGGGACCTGCCCTAACAGCTTCGTTTCAGTTTCATCATCTCTTTAGAGGCCTTCGCTCCAAGCGCGGTCCCCTTCCGAGGTATTAGGGGTCAAGGCTTCACCGCAGGAATTTTGGAGGCTCCCGTGTGGCCCCGAAGTCTCCACGAAGCACTTGGCACGGGGCCCCGTGCTCCGTAAAAGGTAGTGGTGGTGACTGGGGTCTGCTTCTACCCCTCTGTCTGCTGCTTCAGCCGTGTCTGAAGCCAGGAAGCCCGATAACCGCACTCCGTTAGCGTTTCTGGCGGGAGTACAAGCAGACGGTTTTCTGCACGTGAAGGAGGCAGCAGGCCTCACATTTTAATGATCGTGGCCTTCGGCTTTGCTGCTCTGAAGAGCTTGATTCATTTCTAGCTTGGGTTTTGTTCCAGAAGGGTTAAGATTGTCCGGCATCTAAGTCCCAGATCACTTATTCAGCACCAGTATTTTCAAAACGGTCTTGGTTTTTAAAAGTTACGGTTAAGGGGTCCCTGGGTGGCTCGGTCAGTTAAGTGACCCACCCTTGATTTTGGCCCAGGACGTGGTCTCGCGGTTCATGTGATCGAGCTCCGCGTCGGGCTCTGTGCTGACAGCACGGAGCCTGCTTGGGATTCTCTCTCTCCCTCTCTCTCTGCACCCCCAACTCATGCATGCGTATGCTCTCTCTCTCTCTCTAAATAAACAGTTTAAAAAGGTATGGTTAAATATGCATGACATACAATTTACCATTTTTACTTTTAAAAAAAGTCTTTTTAAAAAAAAAATTTTTTTAATGTTTAATTTTGAGAGAGAGACAGAGAGACAGAGCGCAAACAGGGGAGGGGCAGAGAGAGAGGGGCACACAGAATCCGAAGCAGGCTCCAGGCTCTGAGCTGTCAGCACAGAGCCCGACATGGGGCTGGAACCCACAAACTGTGAGATCGTGACCTGAGCCAAAGTTGGAGACTTCACCGACTGAGCCACCCAGGCACCCCCATGTCGACTGTTTTTAAGTGAACAATTCAGTGCTTTAAATGCATTTGCAATGCTGTGTGACTATAACCACTGTCAATCTCTAGAAGCTTCTTACTATCTCAAACAGAAACTCTGCGCCCGTTAAACAGTAACTCTCCGTTCCCCTCTCCCCCAGCCCCTCGGCGTCTCTCTAGTTCTTTAACCCTGCTGTTTCCTGATAGACACCCAACCGGAAAGAAGATGGGAGTGGACAGTCCTCTGTGGCTAGGACAGGGGAGCAGGGATTTGGGCCTCCGGTTTGCCTTTCACTGTGAGTCCTCTTTGAAATGGCTCCCTTTGTACAGGATGCCAAGGTTTTATCCCAGAGGCGTCTAGGAAACGTGTGCAGAGGGGAACCCCGTCTTTCCCCTTCACGTACCCTCAGGTGGCTTCCGGGAAAGCCCGGGACGGGTGGCTTTGGGGAGTTGTGGCCGCCCTCCCCTTCCGAGTGTGGACCAGCACGGAGCCGCATCCAGACTCTTCTGTCTCTGCCCCAGCGCGCACCCCCCGGCCCCCCGGCGCCCCGTATAACCTGGCGTTCCTCTGTCTCCCCCTCCCGTGTGCTTGCAGACCTACATCGGCTCCATCATTGCCTCGGTGAACCCCTACAAGACCATCGCTGGCCTGTATGAGCGTGCCACCATGGAGTGCTACAGCAAATGCCACCTGGGGGAGCTGCCCCCCCACGTCTTCGCCGTCGCCAACGAGTGCTACCGCTGCCTGTGGAAGCGTCACGACAACCAGTGTGTCCTCATCAGGTAACCGTCCCCCGTGAGGCCGGCGGAGGGACGGGAAGGGGACCCCCCGGAGAGCTGGTGCCTCCGCCGGCCCCCAGAGCACGAAACTGCTCAGAACGTTCACGAGAAACAGGTCTACTAGGTGCCCCGGTTTCTCCAGTGGAGTTTTCTCTTTTGAGTGGCTTGATCCCTACGGCCTTCAAAAGACCCAGGCTCGCTTAGAAAAAAAAAAGCAAGACGTACCAAAGTTGTTCACTCTGGGCCTCAGAAGAATTACTCCCTTCTTTTTCTTTTTCTTTCTTTCTTTTTTTTTTTTTCACTACGTGCCTTAATTATTCTTTGGTTTATTCCATTGTGGCATGGTCCTTTTATACATTTAAGAAAACGCATAATTCTTTCAAAATTAAAAAGTTACAGGTATGCTAGAGTGAGAATGTATATTTGAGCAAGAGATCTTTCTTTGTCTGGTTTGATAAGGTTGCACAGAACTGCCCAAGTTGAAGAACTTTAATGATTTTGCACTGGGTGTTCCTGAAGTGTACCTTTGAATTCGCGACAGAAAAGGCACTTGCCGTGTGTGTGCTGAGGGAATGATGGAAGGACGTGTTTATTTCCCTTTTTCTGGCAACGGAATAGGGTCTGGACGTCTCTGTTTCAGCCAAGTTGTACTCATTTCTTAAACTACCAAAAGGCCCACTGTCACAACCGATCACTAGGAAACTGTCTCAAAAAGCAATAGAGTACATTTCCTTAAACATATTTCTTGGGGCGCCTGGGTGGCTCAGTCGGTTAAGCGTGCGTCCGACTTCAGCTCAGGTCATGGTCTCACTGTTTGTGAGTTCGAGCCCCGTGTTGGGCTCTGTGCCGACAGCTCGGAGCCTGGAGCCTGCTTCAGATTCCGTGTCCCCGTCTCTCTCTCTGCCCCTCCCCTGCGTGTGTGCACGCTCGCTTGCGCTCTCTCTCTCTCTCTCTCTCAAAAATACACATTAAGACAGGTATTTCTTAATTTTTACTAACTAATTCAGATTGGCCTCATCACTTAAACTCTAGGGACATCCAATTGGATCTTTCTATTCCTTATAACACCCCGGGACGATATTCGCAGCAGATGTGCTGAGCCTCCCTGCCAGTGAGGTTTCCGTGCAGTTACCGAAGCCTGGATTCTTTCCTGCTGCCAGGCCTGCATTCACGGAGCACGGCCGTCACTGAGAACCTGTGGTGTACCAAAACGGCTGGTGTGAAAGATAGTGGCTTCTGTTTTTGGTGACTTTCTAGTCCCAGCTTGTGGCTAAAGAAGTCTATTATTTCAAGCAGGAAGGACAAGGCCGTTTTGGATTTGGAGGAGATGTTCAATGAGACCCTCCTTTCCCCCTCCGGATTTCTGATTCCATGGAAGTGAGACCGATGGGGAGCCATATGTTAACTTTAGACTTGCAGCCAGTGGGGCTCGCTAACACCGCGGCCCCGGATTAGACGGAACCCCCTGATCCGGATACAGGGCAGGTCAGCGGTGGCCACGATCACGATCACTGCGGGAAGCCAGTTCGCTGACCAGCCCTCCCCCCTCTCCCCCTGCCCCCCGGCTCACCTGTCGGGGAAGCCGTCCTTGCTCCTGTAGGGAGGAAAGGGGGAGCGTAGGGGCACGGGGAAGGGAACCGGGGGGCCCCCAGCCGAGGACGTTTGGGAGACACAGTGTCCCACGCGGTATGTGTTTGGGGATGAATGTGCTCACGGGGTTTGAAGGCTGGCTGTGAGGTGGACGCCGGGCAGGAACTTTTCAGGCATCAACTCACTGAAGCCTTCCGACGGCCCTTTGGTGCGTGTGGCTGTTCTGTGGTATTTGCGGGTGCCACACGCAGAAAACTGCTTGAGGGATTGTATTCTTCTGACCGTTTTCACCCGTTGGCCTTGTGCACGGGTCCTTGCTTTTTGTAACAGGTCAGAATTTATACCACTAGAGCAGCAGAACGTTGCCTTCCTCTTCCTCGTTCGACCTCAGTCTCTGCCTCTTGTAGGGGAGGGAAGCATCCGGGCAGATACACTCTCTTGGCTTTATCACTTTTATGGTGCTCACGTCCTGGGCGGTGCAAGTAACTTGGATAGAGGGGCTACCCATTTAGTTAGGGAAGCAAATATGAATCGTTATGACTTGCGGCCAATCGAAATGACGCTATTCGGGGTGCCTGGGTGGCTCAGTCGGTTAAGCGGCCGACTTCAGCTCAGGTCATGATCTCGCGGTCCGTGGGTTCGAGCCCCGCGTCGGGCTCCGTGCTGACCGCTCAGAGCCTGGAGCCTGTTTCAGATTCTGTGTCTCCCTCTCTCTGATCCTCCCCTGTTCGTGCTCTGTCTCTCCCTATCTCAAAAATAAATAAAATGTTAACAAAAATTTTTTTTAAAAAAAGAAATGACACTATTCAGTGTATTTTTTTTAAAAAGGGAGGGGGGCTTTCAAGGGTCCCATTGCCAGTAAAGGAACTTGCCCTGTGACTTCAAGCACATTGTTTGAAGCCTCTTCCAGATGACTTCAGCAAGGCTCAGAACTTAGAGTTTAAGATCACCATTTCAGCCTGCAGAAAATAATTTAATAAGATGAACAGAAAGAAAGAAAACATCTATTTTAAGAAGATTGAATGGTTTTCCACACTCAGGTACCTAACTGTTTGCCACTGATAATGGCCTGTGTTTCCCACTTTCATTGGAAAAAAATGAGAGGATCCCTTGTCTGTCGCTTACTTGCTCGACAGAGCAGCTTAGGAAGAAAGTGAAAAATCAAATGAGATCATTGTGCGTGTGTGCCTGTGCGTGTGCGTGCGTGTGTGTCTAATAAAATGGAAAGGGGTTGGCATTTTCACGCCAAAGACTGTGGTATTTAAAATAAGGGGGGAGGTAGAGGGTGAGTGGATCCCGGCTAGAAAGCTCTCATTGTGAAATACTGATGTGAACAGAGTAACTGTATTTATCTAAATTAATTCAGGAAATGGAGTCTTTAAGAATAGAGTTCTCATTAAAGTGTGTCTTGTTTAATCTCTCCAGTTGTTTTTTTTTTTTTTTTAATGGGGATTGGGGCTGTGGGAATTTACAGAAAATTGAGTATAAAAATAAAAATTGCAGGTTACTGTAGCCCCGTGTAGATTTCCTCAGGCGTGATCTGCCCCCTGGTGGATACAATGTGTTTTACTACTTTGCAAACCTTTTCTCATGAGATACCTTAAAATCAGAAAGTAGGCCTGTTTGGAATTAGGACTTCAGACATCAATTATTCCCTCATTTCACGAGCCTGGGTCCCTTGGCCAAGGTCCCCATCTCTTTGGTGGCATGCTGAGTCTCTAGGCTTCTAGCCCAAGCCTCTCGTGTTGGTTTTACTTAGAAGGTTGTTACCTCTCCTAAGCTCTAATTTTGCCTTTTTGTGCACATTTAAGCAAATGCTTATGCTGTTATAGTTTTTAAAATATCAGGGGCGCCTGGGTGGCTCGGTCGGTTAAGCATCCGACTTCGGCTCGGGTCATGATCTCGCGGTCCGTGAGTTCGAGCCCCGCGTCGGGCTCTGTGCTGACAGCTCGGAGCCTGGAGCCTGTTTCAGATTCTGTGTCTCCCTCTCTCTCTGCCCCTCCCCTGTTCACGCTCTGTGTCTCTCTCTGTCTCAAAAATAAATAAACGCTAAAAAAAAAATTTTTTTTTTAAATAAATAAATAAATAAATAAATAAAAAAAATATCAATCTATGTTTGAAACTTGAGACTTTTTCTGTTTTTTTCATCTAGCTGGCAAGATCAGCATTTGATTTTGTTTGATCTGGTACATTCTACGTTGACCTCAGTTTCTCACACCTTGATTGGACAGGCAGGGTTTAGTTTATCAGGGCCTATCAGGATACATGACCTTTTCAGGTGTGTCGTGTAAGTCAGGCCTGTGCCTGATTCATCCATGAACCTCACTGTCCGTGTGTCTGGTAAGAGGGCCAGCATTCAACAGGGGTGTCCAGAGTGGCTGGGTTTAGGACCTTTGCTTCCTTTGCATGTTTGGTGTTCCAAAACTGGAGCGATTTCTTTTCCATTCTGGAATGATAATTAAGTGTTCCATCTTTTCCTGTTTCTAGTGATGTACTTAGAAATGATGGGGTTGGAACAGTGAACAAAACTTGTGTCCTGGATTAGAAGGGCACCAACCTGGGGCGCCTGGGTGGCTCAGTCGGTTAAGTGTCTGACTTCCGCTCAGGTCATGATCTCATGGTCCCTGAGTTCAAGCCCGGCGTCGGGCTCTGTGCTGATGGCTCAGAGCCTGGAGTCAGCTTCGGATTCTGTGTCTCCCTCTCTCTCTTTGGCCCCTTCCCCTGCGCATGCTTGCGCGCACGCTCTCTCTCTCTCTCTCTCTCTCTCTCTCTCAAAAAATAACATTAAAATATTTTTTTAAAAGGCACCAACCTGAATTAGGCATGAGGCATGCATGCCTCGTGCTCATGTAATATGGCAGGTTGCTGTGCTAGAATTTGGGGATTAAGAAAAAGTGAAATAAAATCCAATCGTTGCCTTCAGGAACTTCTCCTCTGATGGGAAGAAACTGATAGAGCTAAGTAATTTCAATGTAGGCTACCAAAAGCTATACTAGAAATGTGTCCATGGTCGCTGAGAGAGGAGGTGGTAGGTCCTCAGGAAGGAACTCGGTCAGTACTTCATGGAGAAAAGGGTGTATGGTTATGAGTCAGAGAACGTGTGGGAATATGGCCGGCATGAAGGAGAGGAAGGGCACAGAAGCCCTTGTAAAAGCATCGATGTTTGGACCAACAAGGGTAGTTAGGAAGTGGAAAGTAGCCCATGAGGCTGTGGGGTTTGCTGAGGGACACGAAGGGCTGGGGCTGGAAAGGCAAGGCAAGGGAATTGAAAGACACGTGTGTGCGTCACCCCCAGACAAGCCCAAGAGGACTTTCCGTGGGGACACTGAGGCTCTGTGCTGTTAAGTGACTTTCCAGAGGCCTCAGCTGTGAGCAGTAGACCCAGGATTGAGCTCCAGTCTCCCCGTGTCATTTTAGAACGGACTCCTCCTTGCTGGTGCAGGACACGTGTTCAGGGCTTTGTCCTGCTTGCGGAGACCCGTGCGCTGAATCCCATGCAGGCGGACACTTGCCTGAGTCCTCTGGCAAGCAAGGGAGTGACTGACGTAGGTCTCGAGAGCATCGTGTGAATTAAGAATTTGATTCACACGGGACTGAGAATGTTGGTCAGGTGCTCACAAAGTGTTCTACGAGGAGCCAGGAGCATATACTTCAAGCGTCGTGAGTCGGTCTTGTTACAACTACTCGACTCTGCCCTTTGAGGACGAAAACACTCACAGGCTGGTCTGTGTTCCAATAAAACTTTATTTATAAAAACAGGCAGCAGAGCGGATCTGGGGCCATAGTTTGTGGGCACCAGGGCAGGCATCTGGGAGACTAGCCTGTGTGGGTGGGTAAAGGGCCTTGTTCACATCAAGGGGCCCTTTCCTTCATGTGGGTTCAGAATCCCTCCTCTCTGCTTTCTTGCGGGCTTTGCTCTCTGTCTTTGGGCCTCCCCGCCCCCTGATTCTCTGATTTCTCCCTTTCTACTGGATCCTTGGCATTTCTAGTACGTTCCATCCTTTAAAAAAATATATTCACCTTTGGTTCCGTATCGCCCTTAGGCCGCGCGCCTCCCCCACTCCTTCCATGGTGCGCCATCATTGTGGGTCGCTTCCTTGTTCCCTGGGGCTCCCCAGTCATCCTCCACCAGCTCCTCTTCTGTCAACCTTTCCGTCTCCGGGTGTGCAGGACTCCCTGGCCTCAGACCCCTCCACCCTCCCCCACAAGTTTCTCCTCTGATTCCAGATGTATGTCCAAGTGCCTCTGAGGTCCCATCACAGAGATGGCTCATGGGCATCTCAGAGCACGTCCTACATTCATCCGAAGCTTCTCCCAGACGGGTGTTCCTCCTCTCCTGTTCTCATGCTCAGCAAGTGGACTCCATGCCACCGGGTCACAAGCCTGAGGTCAAGAAGTCCTTCTTGGAACTAGAAGTTCTTCTCCTCTACATGCCCTCTCCCGCCCCCCCCCATTAAGGTAAAATCGTACACAGTAAAGCACCCCGATCTCACGGAGACTGCTTCCTGGGTTTTGCCAGCTGTGCAGGCCTGTGTCGCAACACTAGGATCATCCCCCTGGCAAGCTCCCCGGGCTCTCAGGAGTCCTTCCCTGCATGTCGCTGTCCCTTACCACCCTCCTGACGGGGGCTGTCCGTGTCGTTCTACCCCCACCCCCCACCATCTTTCCCGGGCCGCTCACTTCTCGTCTCCGCCGCCCCCTCTCTTAACTCCCCTTCTGTCCTCACGTCTGTCTCCCTGCGTCCTCTCCGGCCTCCCTCCATGCATTCACCACACTCCATACTCTGCACAGAGCGATTCTTTAAAACCATGAACTTGGTCATGACCGCCTCCTGCTCAAAAAACTGTCTTGTGACTTTGATTCTGCCTATGAAAACTTCTCAAAGCTTTTAATATGGCCTGTGAGGCCCCCATATCAGTGATTGGGGTTATTTTTCTTTTCTTTCTTTCTTTTTTCTTTTTTTTTTTTTTTTTTCATAGTTTTTTGTCTCGCTTTCAGCAGGCTAAGTCTCATGTTGGTTCTGGGAGAACACGTGTTCTCTGAAGCCCATGTTTGCGTCAGCAGTCATGTTGCACCGAGGGTTAGAACCGTAATTGCCATCGGCTGATGAGAAAAATGTAGGACTGGATGTGTAAGCGATGTGTTTGCTTTTCGTGGAGGTAGAATAACATCGTAATCGCCGTACGAGTCACTGTTGTACGGCGGCTAGAAGAAAGGAACAAGGTGGAAGAAACGAGGCACCACGCTGCCCGTGGTGGAAGAAAGACACCAGGCTCCGCACCCAGGTAGTGAGACCATCACACTACAAAGCGGTGACGCTAACCAGTAGGTTAGAATTAGTCCTGTTCATTTGGATTTTTTTTTTGTTTGTTTGGCGTTCTACTTTTGCTTGTATTCTTTTTTTTTTGATTTAACTTTATTTTTTATTTCTTAAGATGTACATCCAAATTAGTTAGTATATAGTGAAGCAATGATTTCAGTAGATTTCTTATGCCCCTTACCCGTTTAGTCCATCCCCCCTCCCACCACCCCTCCAACAACCCTCGGTTCGTTCTCCATATTTAAGAGTCTCTTCTGTTTTGTCCCCCTCCCTGGTTTTATATTATTTTTGTTTCCCTTCCCTTATGTCCATCTGTTCTGTCTCTTAAAGTCCTCATAGGAGTGAAGTCATATGATTTTTGTCTTTCTCTGACTATTTCACTTAGCATAATACCCTCCAGTTCCACCCACGTAGTTGCAAATGGTAAGATTTCATTCTTTTTGATTGCTGGGTAATACTCCATTGTATATATATACCACATCTTCTTTATCCATTCATCCCTCGATGGACATTTGGGCTCTTTCCATGCTTTGGCTATAGTCGATAGTGCTGCTATAAACATGGGGGTGCATGTGTCCCTTCGAAACAGCACACCTGTATCCCGTGGATAAATGCCTAGTAGTGCAATTGCTGGGTCGTAGGGTAGTTCTATTTTTAGTTTTTTGAGGACCCTCCATCCTGTTTTCCAGAGTGGCTGCACCAGCTTGCATTCCCACCAGCAATGCAAAAGAGATCCTCTCTCTCCACATCCCCGCCAACATCTGTTGTTGCCTGAGCTGTTCATGTGAGCCATTCTGACAGGTGTCAGGTGGTATCTCATTGTGGTTTTGATTTGTATTTCCCTGATGATGAGTGATGTGGAGCAGTTTTTCATGTGTCGGTTGGCCGTCTGGATGTCTTCTTTGGAGACGTTATTACTTTTGCTTGTATTCTCAAGTTTGGCTTTCTAGTTCTGTGATTACGGCTCACAAGGGTGGAAGGGGATACCTAGTTCTGGGTATCACTGTGCTGTAATATACGTGTTCTGTCGTATTCTCCCACATTACCTAGCAGTAACTCAGTTCTGAGACTGTCTACCTGGAGATGATGTCTCATCCCACAGGTTAAGGGCTCGGTCCCCCAAGACTGCCGTCTCCGTGTTCCCCACCCCCCACTTCAGGTACCAGTCACAATTCCGAGTTGTCACCTGTGCTGCTGATTCGCCGGGCTATAGATTGGAGGTTCCGACGGATCCACTCCTTTGTGTGATTAATTTGCTAGAGTGGCTCACAGAACTCAGGAAACCAGTTTCCTTACCGGATTACCGGTTTATTATAAAAGGATATGACTCAGAAAGAGCTGGAAGAGATGGCTAGGATGAGATCTGGGGAAAAGGCCATCGGCTTCCCTCCAAGGGTTCACCAATCCGGAAGCTTCCGGAACAACATCTCCCACCCCCATTTTCGTGGATTTCTATGCCAGCTTCATCACCTAGGCATGAACGATTAAATCATTGACTATGGGTACTGAATTCAATCTCTTGCCCCTCTCCCCTCCCCGAAGGCCAGTGGTGGGGGGAGGAATTGAAAGTGCCAACCTTCTAGTTCTGTTATTGGCTCCCCTGGCAACCAGCACCCCCCCCCCCCCCCCAGTCTTTGATTACCTGGGCGCTTTCCAAAAGTCACCTCATTAACATAACAAATGACATCTTTATTGCTGTCATCATTTAGGAAATTCCAAGTGTGTTAGGAGCTCTGTCAGAAAGGAGGATGAGGACCCAGTATATATTATAATAAATAATCACTCTATCACACGTATTTAGCATGTATATTATATGCTGCATAGATGTTAATAATGATGGTTAACTTGAAAATGTCTGGATTGGGGGTGATTGGTGATCTTCCTCACCACCCTACTCCCTTATTTAATGTTTGTTTGTTTGTTTGTTTGTTTAAAGAAAGAGTGAATAAGGAGGGGGTGGGGGCGGGGGGAGAGAATCCCAAGCAAGCTCCCTGCCGTCAGCCCAGAGCTTGACACAAGGCTCGAACTCACAAACCTGTGAGATCACGACTGGGGCTGAAATCAAGAGTCGGACACTTACCCAGTGGAGACACCCAGGTGCCCCGCTATTAAAAGAACTACTTGACGGGACAGCAGTGACCTCTCAGTGGGGCCCTACTGTCCTCCCTTCAGTCCCCTGGACTTTGGCCCTGCTGGCTGCTTTTCCTTCCTCCAGGGCACTGAGCAGGGTCCTCCCGTGGGTCTCCCCGCTCTCCCTTCAATTTTCACCCACTTGTCTCCGGTGCATGTTTTCATTTTTTGGTCTCCCTATCAGTGTGCTGCCCGACCCTCCTGCTCCCCCAAAAAAGGTCTTTACTGAGCCCTTACCGTCCACCTAAATCTGAACTTTCCTGTCCTCTGGGACGCTTGTGACTCCTTGCTCGGTATCTTTGTGCTGCTAGATCACAGACAGACTGTGCCATTTCGCGCATCCCTGCTTTCTGAGCCCTCAGTGCAGCCTGACACGTAGCAGGTGCACAGATGTTTAAGGAGGGAAGGAATTACCTGCAGAGATGCTCTTCCTCCATTGCTTCGAAGATTACCTTGGTTTGACCCTCAATAAACTTTTCACGTCACAGGCAGGGGGGGGAGGAGGAGGAGGGAGAAGTGGAGGAGGGGGGAGTGTTACTTAAAGGTGTATGACCCGCGGAGAGTCCTGTCACCTTGTGATCAGGTTACCTTTCCTCTCTGCCTTGTTCAGGTAACACTTCCGTGTCTCCATATATGGTAGCCCCCACCTGTCCCCTCCTACTACGGTCCTCTCTGAATTTTGTGAAACTGCTTTCAAGAGTAGCAGTTCCCAAACCTGGCCTCATGGTAGAATCCTCTGGAAATTTTTATTTTTTTTTTAATTTTAATTTTTTTTAACTTTATTTATTTTGAGAGAGACAGAGTACAAGTGGGGGAGGGTGAGGGAGAGAGGGAGACAGAGAATCCCAAGTCGGCTCCACGCTGCCTGCGCAGAGCCCGATGTGGGGCTCAAACCCACGAGACCGGGAGATCATGACCTGAGCTGAAACCAAGAGTTGGACTCGTCACCAACTGAGCCACCCAGGCACCCCTGGAAATTTTTTTTAAAAATACCGACAGTTGAGTTCTACACCTTACGGTTCAGGTTAGAGGTGTATTAGGTGATTCTGATGTGCAACCAAGTTTGAGAACTGTGGTCACAGAGCACCGTTCAAGTCGGGGTTTTATTTTGTTTCAAGTTTTAATTCTGTGCCAAAAAAGATGTACTTAAAGAAGGTGCTTGAAAAAAGTATGCTAGAGTGAGAAAAAATGTGACTGCAGATTGCTATAGATCGATAGCCATGACTGGTTCATGGCAATGAGAGTCTTGGGTTTTCTTCTCTTTGACCAAGTCTTGCTCTTGAATTTGAACCGTATCTGCTCTGTGATCGAATCTTTAACATGTTATATTTGTCAGGGTAAGCTAATGGCTGTAACAAACAGCACCCCCCCCCAATCTCAGGAACATTACACAGGAATGCTTTACGTCTTGCTCATTTTGAAGCCCCACAAGGGAAGGTAAGAGACTTGACTTTATTCTGCGTGTCATTTTGTTTAGAGATGTGTCAACCCTGAGGGCACCCAGGTGGTGGGCATGGGAGGCGGAGCCCAGAGGACCATGAAGAAGGGAATTTTTACCCACCAGACAAGGAAATGGCACATGTCCCTCTCGCTCTGCTGTTCAGCTGCCCTTCTGTTCCACTGGCCACATTCAGTCCCTGTTACTCACGCATCGCTGTCCTTACTACCAGGGAGGTTGACACGTTGTCTGCTTCCTTGTGCTGGAGGACAAAGAAACGCATTTGGGGAACATGTGACATCATTTCTGTCTCATACGTTTTAACTAGAGGACTTGGTTTTTTAAGTTCTGTGTGTGTGTGTGTGTGTGTGTGTGTATGTGTGTGTATGTGTGTGTGATAGAGTCAACAACTAGATAGATGTATATATATATTTTTTCAAATGCCAAGCATTACTTAAATCTCTTCTTGCAGTTTTTCTCTCTTAGTTTATGTCATTCATTCAGTGCTTGACTGCTGAATGCCCTCTGTGTGCCAGACCCTGGTCTAGACAGGTGCCAGTGACGTGAAGACGTGCGTACTAGCAAGAATCTGCTTGTTGGTAACAGAAAACCCAGCCGAAGTTGTCCCAACTCAGATCTAACACCGGGCAGGGCAGTTTCGGGTCTGGGGATTCAGCCACGCCTGCCGGACCTTCTCTGATTTTCTTGGCTTTTGCTTTATTGTCCCAAGATAGGTGTGGATTCCCAGGTACTGTCTGCAGCAGGGGGGAGGTCTCTGCCTGGTGTCTCTTGTGTGTACACAAAGCCCCCCACGAGCCCTTAGCACGCTCGACATGAAGTCTCTCCGGCTGGAGTCCTCGCATCTGCCCGGGATCTACCCTGTCACTTGCAGAGGGAACGGTGTTACTGAGAGTTGCCTAGACCAGTGTAGGTTCCCCGTGGGTCTGTGGGACCCAGCCGGACGTGGCTGTTGTCATCTCTGAGTCACTCCCTTTCCTTTATTACGTGTGGTTAATCATTTCCCATTGCACCAGAATTCCTCTTGCGTAACTTCCCAGATCGTGGCACTCAACGAGGGCAGCTTTTTCAGGACCACGCGGAGCTCATCCGTGTATCTCGCCCACTTAGCAGTTGTGAAGGCGCTGCTTTGATACATTGTTGGTGTTGCTCTTCTGTTGCTTAGACCTTTAGTTGACTTTTCTTATAAGTTCCCTGCCTTTGGCTACTTCTGTTCTCCCCAAAGTACCGGACATGGTGCCTTACACAAAATTGAGTTTCTCCTTTTAAATCCCTGATCTCCATGCCTGCTTGTCCATATCCGGCGGGGCTGAGCTTGTCCGGGACGTGACCACCAGCAACAACTGATCTCCCGAGAGCCCTTGCGCTCCTTCTGGAGCATTACCTCCAGAGCCGTGTTCCTTCCAGGCCACCTCGATGAGCTTAGTCTTCGCCGTCTGTCTCCTGTCTCCGGCGGTTGGCTCTGAGCCATCAAACTGGATCCTGTGGGCTCGCTCTCTCTCTCTCTCTCTCTCTCTCTCTCTCTCTCTGCCGCCTCTGATCTCAGTGCAGCTGACCCAACCAGAATCCTGCACCCCGTGGGTCTTCCCGAGCTCATCTCGCCCTGGTGCCCAACTCTTTCCCTTTCCTCTCCGTGGGACTCATGTTTGCCGGTCTGTTAAGGTGCAACTTGAACCTTGTTTACTTCTCTCACCGGCCTCCCCTCCCCGTGTGCTGCTGCGTTCCCTGGCCCTTAATTGTCACGAAAGCGTGATCTCTGCAGGATGTCGAACCCAGACCTGGCGTTACATCCTGGCTCGGACGCTTAGCCGCTGCCTCCCTTGTAGGACTGTTGCGAAAGCGATGATAAAATGATTCACTGTGGGTCGAGTACCGGTGGGGTACCTTTGTCCACTTCAATCATATTTATGAATAATTGCATTTTTGTGCATATTTTGTGCATATTTATTTGCCTGCTTTCAGTTCCCCAGAATGACGTTGTTGGTGTGCCTGTTCATGTGACAAGCACTTAATACCAAGTGCCTGTCACCAGCACCAGAGGTGCTGTGGAGATGGCTGGGGATGCTCGAGTGACCAAAGCAGAGATCCTTGCTCATTTCAGGGCCTCCCTGGAAGGATAGGCGCCTTCCAGCCTCTTACCTTAACTTAGTGGGGGTGGTTCCGTTTACCTCCGACGCCACAGAGGCCTTTGCAAGTGCCAGAAACCGTGTGGCCAGAGCTTTCACTGCCCTTCAGCTTGCCTCGTGGGACCGACATTTCGACCTCCTTTTTCCCGCCTTCCAACAGGTGTTCCGTGGACAAACTGGAGGGACGTGGGTCAAACTGAGTTTCGTTTCTTTTTTTGGTTGTTTGTTTGTTTCTCCTTGTAATTAGAAGCCCAAGCTTGTGCATTTTGTTTTGCAGCGGCGAAAGTGGGGCAGGGAAAACCGAAAGCACCAAATTGATCCTCAAGTTTTTATCGGTCATCAGTCAACAGTCTTTGGAACTATCCTTAAAAGAGAAGACATCCTGTGTCGAACAAGCTATCCTCGAAAGCAGGTATGTCGTGATCATGTTCCTTCTTTCAGATAAATAGGATTTACTGTCCTCCCTGTTGGCGAATTTAAGGATGAATTAGAATCAGTGGGTCTGTTTTCTCTTTTTCTTCTCTTTTACAATTCCTTGAGAAGTCCCAGCATGCACATAGCAGTTTCCAATAACCTGACCTGTCTCCCCCACCGCCCCGGCCCCCGGCCCCACCCCTGGGCCAGGTTAGAGGTGGTGACTGAGTGATTCGGAGGAGCGTTCTGTAGCCTCCTCCTACAGTGAGCCCTCGACTCGCTTTTGTGGAGGCCTTGTGACGGGCAGAAATTTCAGCCTCTGGCCACTGTGTAACAGAGGACTTAGCACAGCGATGAGGGAGCCTCTGCTCAACATCCAGCCCTGTGGAGGCACCATGTTGGCAAGATGGCATTTTAAAAAAATTTGTTTAATGTTTATTTATTGTTGAGAGACAGAGCATGATCATGGGAGGGGAAATGAGAGGGAGAGACACAGAATCCGAAGCAGGCTCCAGGCTCCGAGCTGTCAGCACAGGGTCCAACGCGGGGCTCGAACTCTCAAACCGCGAGATCGTGACCTGAGCCGAAGTCGGACGCTCAACCGACTGAGCCACCCAGGCGCCCCAAGATGGCATTTTTGTAGCCTCCCACGTGGCAGAAGGTCACTGAGACCTTTGATGGCAGTGAGCCTTTGAAAGAGGGCTGTGTGGGGAGGTATCCTCTGAATTTTTATTTTATTTTTTTATGTTTATTATTGAGAGAGGGAGAGAGAGAAAGAGCGTGAGTGGGGGAGGGACAGAGTGAGAGGGACACACAGAATCCAAAGCAGGCTCCAGGCTCTGAGCTGTTAGCACAGAGCCCCAGGCGGGGCTCAGACCCACAAACTACAAGATCATGACCTGAGCTGAAGCTGGACGCTTAACCTACTGAGCCACCCAGGCGCCCCTGCATTTTTATTTTAAGTGTGCACTTGCCAAACATCTGATTTGTGCCTTATAAGATTTTAGAACCAATAAGGACTTTACAGATTCTATTACTTAGAATTTAGTCCCGGGGTCAGCAAACTACAGCCAGATGCCCATAACCTGTGGCCTGTTTTTGTTTTAGCATTCATACACTTTTTTCCGGTGTCGTAAAATATACATAACGTTTATAACTTTAAACGTTTTTTTTCAGCGTGCAGCTTAGTGGTGTTAAGTGCATTCATGTTGTGCAACCATCACCACCATCCATCTTCAGAACATTTTCATCTTCCTGCAGCCTGTTTTGTAAATAAAGTTTTATTGGAACACAGACACGCTCATTTGTTTCTCTATTGCTGATAACTGCTTTCGAGCTGCAGTGGCAGAACTGAGTGCTTGCAGCAGAGACCGCAGGCCCCTACAAGATCTATTACCTGGTTCTTGACAGAAAGTTTTCCACCTCCTGACTGGTCTGACCCCATTTTACAGGTGGAGAAGACGCAAAGAAGTTACTGATAAATGAGTTGCTCCAGGACAGACAACAGATGGGTGAAATGCCCAGGACTGGGACTTTTTCAGTTGCCGAAATTTAAGTGGGGGTCTTCTCCTGTGCGATCCCTGGCTTAGGTACATAAGCCCAAGTTAATTTGTGCGAGATCGGACCGTAGTGACTCCCTGAGCTCCAGTATCCTGCGCCTGCACGAGCTGTAAGATCTCTCGTTCAAAATGATGAGGATCATAAACCCATTTCAGCAGGGGCTCTGGAAAGCTGGCTCTTCTGTAAATAAACCTAGTCACTGTGGGTCCCGTTGCTTTCAGATTTGCCTCGCAGTTGAATATTTAGACAATTGGTGAGGAATGCTCTTGCGGTTTTTAGATCTACCCTAATTAACACTTGCTGCGGTCCTCGCGTCTTCTTTTTAAATTTTTTTTAATGACGTACCATGTCCCGTTAGTTGCGTATATCATAGTGATTAGGTTTTCTGCGCGTGATGAGATGATCCCCGCGGTAAGTGTCCTTACCGTCTGTCACCGTGCGCGGGTATGGCGATATTACCGACATAGAGCCGGTGTGCCGAAATTGACATCTCGTGACTTGTTTATTTGCTAACGAAGCTGTCCTCACTTCTATCACAGCCCCATCATGGAAGCTTTCGGCAACGCGAAGACCGTGTACAACAACAACTCCAGTCGCTTTGGGAAGTTTGTTCAGCTGAACATCTGCCAGAAGGGGAATATTCAGGGCGGGAGAATTGTAGATTGTATCCTGTTTCTTGTTTTGAGTATTTGACTCTGTAAAAGGACGAACTGTTCTTGGTTACCACAAGGGCAGTTAAAGAATGTGACACATTCCGGGTTTTGCTCTAATATTACTCTGTTGGACCTATTAATTATTCTGGGAGAACCATCTTTCGGAAACTTCGATACTGTCTGTAATCAGGAAAATTGGAATCCTCATCAAGCGTCAGGTTTTTTTGTTTGGAATGAATTCTGTCAAATAGTGTGGCACCTCCGAGGAGGTCATGTGTCCTGTTTGAATTGGATTTAGGTGAAATAGCCTATGCTTTGTTGGCTTGTCTCTTTGGCACAGAAGTCTCTGTGTCAAAGAGCAGGAATTTGTTTTTATTTTATTTTATTTTTTTAATGTTGTATTTTTGAGAGAGAGGGAGAGGGAGAGACAGAGTGCAAGTGGGGGACAGAGAGAGAGGGAGACCCAGAATCTGAAGCAGGCTCCAGGCTCTGAGCTGTCAGCACAGACAGAGCCCGACTCGGGGCTCGAACTGACAAACCTCGAGACCATGACCTGAGCCGAAGTCGGCCGCTTGACCGGCTGAGCCACCTAGGTGCCCAAAGAGCAGGGATGTGTCATTATTTGGGTCACAAAGACTAGAAAATTGAAGGGTAATTGAGCATGTGATCTCCTTGTTTTGTTCCTTGACTTGCCATTGCTTTTCGCATGAAGATTTATTAGAAAAAGTAAGTAAACATTTAATTCACATTTTCTTCTGTAGTAATGATCTTTGGAAATTACAGGTTTGTGCTCACTAAACAGAGGAAACCTCTCTGAGTCGAAATCTGATTTCTCTCCACAGAACCGAGTAGTAAGGCAAAACCCCGGGGAAAGGAATTATCACATATTCTATGCACTGCTGGCAGGGCTAGAACATGAACAGAGAGGTGAGTGGTGGGAGACCGGCGGGGAAACACGGGCTAGCAACTTGTCCTCCCTTGAAAAGCCGTCGGTAGATGCAAAAACTCTCTTTGGGCTTTGTTGGTGTTCCATCGATTGAAACAAAACGTAGGAGAGACGGGCCGAAAGATGCTGAGTCCATTTTAGAGCCAAATAATGTAGGGGGGAAATCATCAAAAGGGAAGTCTTAAACGTCTTGTTTGTTTTTGGAATCTTGAGACTTTTCCGACTTGTACAATATTGATGAGAAACTATATAACGCCTCGTAACGGGTTTACTCTTAAACCACACCCAAAGAAAGCTAATTTCTAAACATTTGGTTTTTAAGAGAGAACAGCCAAGACCGGGTCCTCATCAGTTATTTTTTAAATAACATTTTCTATCACGCCATCTAATTTAATGAAATTATTTTTGCTTCCTCTAGGTGATGATTCAGAACTCTGCATTTTAATAGGGGGCTGTTAGCATAGAATTATTTATGTATTTTATCTTTTGAAGTTACAAAGTGAAAACTCTCTTGGACTCTGTCTTATCCTGGCCAGTCAAGTACTGATACTCCATTTTTCGTTGTCTTTTTGCAGAAGAATTTTATTTATCTGTGCCAGAAAACTACCACTACTTGAGTCAGTCTGGATGTGTAGAAGACAAGACAATCAGTGACCAGGAATCCTTTAGGGAAGTGATTGTAAGTTACGTTGTTCTTTTGCCTTCTTAAGAGCGACAGCCCCCTAGAAAAATAAGTGACACGTTTCATTTTCTGTTTCAAAAATATTTTGTTAATGAAGTAATTACATTTGCACTGCTGTGCGAGAACAGGTGCTTGCTTCTTGTTCCCACTCATGAGAAAGACTGTTCCAGACTGGAAGAGAATCCTCTTTCTTTAGAAGTTGGATGAATGTCTGTGACATTCAGGACAGATGGGAGGTTGACTTGGAACAGTCTACTAAAAATAAAAAAATCATAGGCTTGACATTGGATCATGCCAAGCTTTCTTTTTTGAGCTTACAAATATATATATAATATATCCTATTAAATATGTATATATTATATGTGTGTGTGTATTTTTGTAATAACCATTTCCATGGCTAAAACCAAATCTGTCAACCATTAGACCAAGTAACTGTTAGGATCTTGTTTGTTTCTCTGCAAGAATAGTCACCTTACAACTCTGAGGTGTGGATAAGTGAGCGTCTGGTAGTTTTCCGATATCACAAGGACTTGTTAAACGGTGACAACATTCAGGAAGCCTGGTTGTGGAGCTTTATTAACAGCCCCACCTGACTGAGAGTGGCCGGTCGATTTTGCTAATGTGGTTCTTCCAGCAATGCCAGAGTCACTGCCGTAGTAGCTGGAGACAGTGGACCGAAGGTGGATTCACCATTGTCAGTGCGGCTGACATCGAGCACTTACTGTACAGACTTCCCCAGGCCATCTCTCTCATTGCTCTGAACCCTGAGGGTAGGAATCCCGGCTGTCTGCACTCTGCGACCCGGGGAGGTTGGTGACCAGCCTAACCACACACGGTACCTAATAGAGCTGGTGGGGAAAGTTTAACTCCAAAGACTCTAAACCACAAGGCAGGTCGGTGGTACCTGCTTTTGCCTGTCAGGTTCTTATCTTTACAGCTGTCAACGCTTCTCTCTTCACTGTCCCCATTTACTCTTCTAGATTGGTCATAAAAATACCTTGTGGAATGAAATCGGTATTTTTTTTAAGTGAATGTGTATCATAACATCATTTTTTCACGTCTTAAGTTGAAAATGAAATTAAAAACAGGATTGGTTCTAATATCAGGATCATCTTCCCTCTGTGGGTCTTTTATCCATCATTTATAATGCGGGGGGCGGGGGGCTTGGACTTCTTTTGCCCAATCTCCTCTCTTGAACCTGTTAACAAAAAAAGCCCCCTGCTGAGGATGCCTTTTTGCTGCGTAGGCTGGACAGCAGGGGATTTGGCTCTGTGAACTGGATTTTCCAAAATGTGTTTTAAGTATTTTAAATTTTCTTTCCTAGTTTCATTTGGCCCCTGGATTTGTCACTACTCAGACTTCATCCCGTTTCAGTTTATTATTGTCTTTAGTGTGTGTTCGAATAAATATAAAAACTCATTCTTATTTTTAGTGAAGAAAGACTTCTCTTGGGATTTTTTTTTTCCTGTTTTCTTCTTCTTTCTTTGAAGCTGGAGAACCATGCTTTGTGATAGAAGGACGTTGTGGCAGAAGACAGATAATTATCCAAGAATGGCAGGTCTTGTACTGATTAGCTCGCTGGCCACTAGGGTGCACTGGGCATCAGTCCTCCCCTTGTTCTGGAAGTGCCCCTGAGAAGGTACTCCCATGGCTTTCCTCTGCTTTCCTCCGGGGGCTTCATTTTCTGATTGAGAATCGTTTGTTCTTTTTGTTAACTACTGGTAAACTTCTGAGGCTTGCCCTGCCTTCGGTGATTGCTGGCTCCTACTCTTTATTTGAAAGAGTAGGTTTTGGCCTTTAAAATCTGATCTTACGATGGAAAGATCATCTAGAAAGGAAGAAAAATTTGTACGTGAAATTGACAGAGAGGTACGCAACAAGCTTACAAGTATTCCATTTATGTATTTACAAGTATTCAATTTTATATATTTACGTTGTGATTACTTTTTAGTGTCATCCTACCAGAAATGTAAATGAAAACTTAGCTGCTAGTAAGTAAAATCAGGAACATGTAATTTTTACTATTATTTAAGCTTCTGGAAGTTCTAAGCAATGCAGTCAGAAAAGAAAAACGATGTGCACCTTTTCAGAAAGGAGGAAAAATTCTCTTTTCTATAGCTAAACCTGCAAGAATCGCAAATTGGGGAATGGCTTAAATAATTTGTTATGTTGGTAAAATAAGATCCATTACAGCAAGCAAAGCATGTTCAAGTATATTCAATTACATGGAAAATTTATTTTAAACCTGAGAAAGATAAGCTGCAACACTAGATAATCCTTTTGTTTAAAAAACATTTTATGTATAATTTGATATATGATAATTCGTATAGTAATTACGTGTGCGGAAAGAAGGCTGAGACAAAAATGGACACAAAATGTTCTCTCGTGAGGCAGAATTCTACAATCTTATTTTATCATTCTGTGTTATATTTTTACAGTAAATAGGCTGCCTTTTATGATTACCTAGTTATGATTACATTCCTAGAATCGTCATTTCTGTAATATGGGAATATAATCGGAAGTATCCTAACAATACCAGCCAGCCCACTATTCTGCCTTAGGCAGCACTCTGTAACCAGGAGTGACACAGGAATGGTTAAAAACTCCCCCAGGCATGCATGCGCGCTCTCTCTCTCTCTCAAAAGTTTTTTTTTTAATAAAAAAATAAATTGGTATCTTCATATTTCAATTTCATGAAGCTTTTTTCCCAGAGGTTTTTGGACCAAAGGAAAGGAACCACATTCCATTAAGCCTGAAGGACATTTGTTTGCATAATATGTTGAAATGTCCATGGAGAGAAATTGTTTCTGTGAATTCTGTATGAAAATGTCATTTCTGGTGTTCGTTCTTAGCTACTAAAAAAAAATGATCCATCAACTTTAATGTCCGTGTACTCTGGCAATAGGACCTTTAAAGAATTTTCTTTATTTTACTGAGAATTTGCTTTATGTATTTTTAGAGTTTATCATTGCCCCCACTTGGCATGAATATAAATGAGTGCCTGTAAAGTATCATGGGAGCTATAGGGGACCTGTTTGGTTTTTTTCCCCCCTGGGGCAGACTCTGTGTTTCATAACCATTTGTTTATGCAGCCTTTCAAGTTGCCCTAGAAATTGCTTAGATGCAAGCTATTTCAAGTCAATGAGAGCAACTAATTTACTGTATTGCCTGCATTTGACCCACCAGAATGGGGGCGGATGAAATGTGTGAGAAATAACAGGAGTCTTTGGGTGATAATCTTTTCAGATTCTCTTATTCCACAAATGTTGAATATTTTTAGAGTACTTGGCTGCGGACCAGGACTGGACCCAGCCTTACTGGATATATCCATGGGTTTTTAGTTGTTTTGAGCCCACGTATATGTATACATAAATTCATTCCACATGAGTCCAATTTTATTAAGGCGGACTTTATACCTCAATTTTGCCGAACATGAAAACTTCAGTCTCTTTCAGTGGTAGAGAACTTGGGAGCATAAGCAAATTTATATTATAAAATAGCATAATATTGCCTCATAGAGCGTTACGTGATAAATTATGATTTTTTTAAGATTTCATTTTTAAGTAATCTCTGCATCCAACGTGGGGCTTGGACTTAACAACCCCAAGATCAAGAGTCACGTGCTCTACTGACTGAGGCAGTCAGACTCCCCATGATAAATTATTATCAGATTGCTTATTTGGAACTTACTGTGGCCAGAATAGCCTCCACTTCCACCATTCCAGTGGCACCATTTGTTCAAGATTCATCTGTGGCCCCTTGGCCTTCCGGAATGGCATCTCCGCACCTCCCAGCCAACTGCCTGAGACCTGGAGTGGATATACCTTTTGGCATCTGAAATTTGCCCCTCTTTTCTATTCATTTCCAGGGTGATGAGCCTGGCTTCCTTTGTTTCTTCATGGTTGGGACCAGATCACATATTTGTCATCCCCCCCACCCCCAACCCCCAGTTTCCCAAACACCTGTTTTTCTATGTGCCTAATAAGGACGTTACTGAAAATATTCTGTGTAATTTTTTGCCAGTTTCGTAACTAAATTGCTGTTCAGTGCTTCTGAACTATCCTGAGAATTTCCCAGCATGGTGTTTTGAGTCTTGAGCCCTACTGCTGAGAAAATAAGATCATTATAATAAGCTTTAAAGCGGCTACTCTTGGGGCGCCTGGGTGGCTCAGTCGATTGAGCGTCTGACTTCGGCTCAGGTCACGGTGTCGCAATTTGTGGGTTCAAGGCCCGCGTCAGGCTGACAGCTCAGAGCCTGCAGCCTGCTTTGGACTCTGTGTCTCCGTCTCTTTGTGCCCCTTCCTCTCTCTCTCTCTCTCCCTCTCTCCCTCTCTCTCTCTCTCTCTCCCTCTCTCCCTCTCTCTCTCTCTCTCTCTCCCTCTCTCTCAAAAATAAACATTAAAAAAATTAAAAAAAAAAAAAAAAAGTGGTTCCTCTTGCCAAAGGGGTGGAGATTGTGACTAAAAAGATTTTAAACAAGACAATAGGACGCAAGTAAAGGGTCTTGCCAGTAAGTTTAGCACCCGTGCGCACGTTACTGGTAATTGGTTGCACCCATTAAATTACCCCATAGTATGATTAATACAATTATTCCTTATCACCATGCTCCTGACTCACTTAGGGTTAGATTGCAAGTAGTCAAATTTATTAATACCGTAAGCACATTTGATTCATTTGCTTTCATGTCTCCATGTATAACTTCTGTATGTATTTTAGGAACTTCAAGAATTTTTTCATGGGGCGTCTCTCGGTATTTTTCATTTGATAGCTTGACATTTTGTGCTACTGCAAACTTAGTATTTTTAAAGTCTTACTTCCTGTTAGTGTTATAGAGACTCCAAGTAGTTGATTTAAACAGTGAAGACTTACATTTCCATATCGTTCTATGATCTAAGAATTTTTATAAGTTAGTGTTGAATAGGTCTTATTAATATAGGAGGATAACTTTAACCATGGAGATGGAAAATACTAACTTTAGCACAGTGGAGGTGCTTTATAATTATTTTGCTGTTTAGTTTGGTTCTTACCACCATTTCAAGAGGCTTGAGAATAAGAAATTATTTGTATTCCTTAACTGTCATTCCTTTAACTTTTAGGATAAGTGAATTTGAATAATTTTCCGTATGTTTCTTTTTAATTGATAAGCACTTGACTAATCGTTTTTATTCTTTGTGCCAATTTCTATTTACACCCATGAAATGAGTCTTCTCACCCCTGAGTAAATAGTTTCTCTTAACGTGTTAAGATTACACCGTGGGGGATATTTTACAGAACTTCCTTTCTATTGAGATTTTCTTTGTAGTAAATTTCCAGCATTGAAGTTATGGAAGATAATGCAGGAGATTGCGTTTTCTTTTTTATGTCTTTAGAAAGTAATAGCATCTGGCTGGATAATAAGTTCGTGGACTCTGTGTTCGTGGGGCCCGATTTTGAATCTTGGCTGGGTAGCCCTGTGAGAGTTACTTAACCTCTCTGAACATTCGACACTTATGCACATTTGTGGCCAACACAGTGCTACCATAGAGTCTCGTTTTCCCAAAAGATTATATTAACTTGTGTACTGGTGATCAGTGCATAAATGTCCCAGTTTCACCAGTTTTAGGTTTAACATCCACAAGTTTTTGGCTAATTTAATAGAAGTTATTATCCTGCATTTGCTCCAATAAGAAATGCCTGTTGCGTCATTTTGCTCATGTGTCTTTTATTACAGCTTAAGCGATGGCTCCTTCCCTTATAATTTTTAAATTTTCCTGCCTATTGTTGTTGCCCTTTGTTTTCCCTTTATTGTCGTCTCCTTAAAAAGAAGTTAAACTTCTCACATTTTTCAATCTCTGGTTGTTTCCTTGTCTAATTTCTGTTGCTTCAAAATGGCGCGTGGTTTCCTTCCTGGTCTCCCAAAGTGATTGTCGTTGTCGTGGTTATTACGTTGTGGGTCCGACGTAACCCCTGGTGGGTTATTTTCGTCAGTGTGGCCAACAGTCCTGTCCTCAGTTGGGGGCGAGGGGTGGTTTCTTCTTGACAAGCATGTGGCTTCTAAATCACACTAGAAAATGAGCACATCTTGGGTGGGATTCAGAAGACGCCTGGCTTCCGCTGTCAGGATACTTGTATCTGGGGACAGACCTCGTCTCCTGTAGTCGCTGGTGTGTTTTTCTCCATTCATCTGTTCCGTGAGGATCTATTATAAAAGGAGCAGAGACTCTCCTGTCTACGGAGTTCCTAAGAAAGAATTTTATTCCCCCGGTTTGGGTCCCTGCTGCACTTAACCGTCAAGGGAAGGCTCCAGAGTTTACTCTGGAGCAGCCCCATGAAGTCTCACCCTCACCCCACCAGTTCATGTGGAAGAAAATAAATGTTCCGTTACGCTTCAGTATCTACAGAAAAAGCATTTCCTTATCACCGTCATTACTGTGACTCTCTGAGGTGATTCTGCTGTGACATAACTGGGAAGCCTCTACGTAAGGTATCTCATTTTTCCCCATTGGTGGGGTGAGCGCTCCACATTCTACAGTTCTTTTTTCTTAATGTTTTTTTAATTTCGATGTTTGTTTAACGTTTAAATATTTAGTTAGAAAGCGTGAGCAGGGGAGGGGCAGAGAGAGAGAGAGAGAGAGAGAAGAGAGGGAGAGTCCCAGGCAGGCTCCGCGTGGCCGTTGCAGAGCCCGACGCGGGGCCACGTCGCTCGCACTGTGAGATCGTGTCCTGAGCCGAAATCAAGAGCCGGGCGCTCAACCCACTGAGCCACCCCAGGCACCCCTGCAGTTCTTTCCTAACATCATGTTATTTTCTCTGTGGCTCTGCAAGGTCTTTATCCCTTGAAATTGAGGGCCCGTGAGTCTGTTTCCTGTTTTCTTGCCTGTAGAGCAATACCTGACACTTCTATTGAGCGGGGAGGTTTTCATTTTCTTTAGTGTGGGGAAAACACCCGCAAAAACATTGAACACAGTTACTGTCTTTCAGACGGCAATGGAAGTCATGCAGTTCAGCAAGGAAGAAGTTCGGGAAATTTTGAGGTTGCTTGCTGGTGTATTACATCTTGGGAACATAGAATTTATCACGGCTGGTGGGGCCCAGGTGTCCTTCAAAACGGGTAAGATGACCCCTGCCTTCCTCCCTTCCTCCCTTCCTTGGCTTTTTCCTCCTAGGGAACTTGGACCTAAAGTATTTACTATCCGCCCTTTTGCAGAAAGGGCTTTCTGAGCCCGGGAGAGAGAACTTTGTATTTGATGCGAATGATCAGCCGAGAAAGGGTCCAAGCATCTAAGAAGGGATTCCTGGGTGGCATGGTGCCTGTGTTCTCATTCTTACCAAGAAAAGAGGAAAATGGACCTGGTAAAGAAATGGGAGCAACCAGGATGGTTGTAGGATAAATGTTACGGGTCAGGGGCGTAGTGTCGCTGTAGTTTTTCGTAGTTCTTGAGTGGTGACGCAGTGTAGTGGTAAAGACTGTTTTCAAGCGTGACCGCTTGGCTCAGGGTCCAGCTCTGCCATAGGCCGGTTCCTTGGGTTATAACGTGTCCCCTCAACACCACTGACTTCTGGTCTATAAAGTGCGGCCGTGTTGTCAAGATTAAACGAGCGAATATGCACATCGCAACGTCAATAGTCACTTTCCAGAAGTAGTTGATGGGTTTACTCTTGAGACTTTCCTGATGGAAGCCACGTGTGAGGGCACAAGGGCTGGGGGGGGGGGGGGGGGCAGATGAGTTAAAGTTTGAAGTGGCCTTAGATGAGGCCAGAGCTGTAGGTCAGCAGTTCTCACGCGTTTGGTCCCAGAGCTTCTCAATCATCTTCAAACCATAGAGGACTCCCCAGGGCTTTTTCCTTTATGTGGGTCATGTCTGTTCACGTTATCGCATTAGAAATAAAAACTGAGATGTTTTTGAAAATTAATTTTGCCATCACCATCAGAAGCTCCTTGCATATTGAAATAAATAGTGTGTTTTTATTCAAAAGACTATCTTCCCAAACAGAAGAAAATCCGCGAGAAGAGTGACATTGGCTTACATTTTTAAAATGCACATTTTAAAAAAAAAAAAAATTTTTTTTTTTAAGGTTTTATTTATTTTTGAGACAGAGAGATACAGAGCATGAACAGGGGAGGGGCAGAGAGAGAGGGAGACACAGAATCGGAAGCAGGCTCCAGGCTCTGGGCCATCAGCCCAGAGCCTGACGCGGGGCTCGAACTCACGGACCGCGAGATCGTGACCTGAGCTGAAGTCGGACGTTTAACTGACTGAGCCACCCAGGCGCCCCACATTTTTGCACATTTTGAAAATATCTGAGGTCGGGGAGGACAGCTGGGTTCTCTTACTTGCTGCAGTCACTTTGGTGAGCTCCCTCATGTCATGTAGCCACTGGAAACTCCTCTGTATTGCGGTGATGGAATGAGAGTGAAAAAAAACCAGCAAGAGACGTCTTCGGATCACTGAAAAGAGTTAGGACCTTGCAAACCTTTATGGCGGGGTCTTGGACCTGGGGTCTCAGGACCACACTTGGTCCGGGCGTCAGGCCACTAGCCTAAGACTCATCAAGGGAGTGATTAACCGAGCGACGAAATGTGCGTTCTCTAGATTCTACCCGCGGGATTTAGGAATGTTCTCTGGCCTCACGTGTCGCAGTGTGGAGTTGGCTCTGAACCCATGTCTCTGCGTGGGGCTTCCTTTGGGGTCCCGTGGCCTGTTCCTTCTTGGGTCAGTCACTTTCGCCTTGTTTGCCTTCATTTCCAGCCTTGGGCAGGTCTGCAGAGTTACTGGGGCTGGACTCAGCACAGCTCACGGATGCTCTGACGCAGAGGTCCATGTTCCTCAGGGGGGAGGAGATCCTTACGCCTCTCACCGTTCAACAGGTACACGCGCTTCGCCACCAAACCTCGTCTTAACAGATACCCCCGGGTTTTCAGATCCGTGGCTTTGATTCAAATGAGGCACTACAGCAAACCATTCAAAGGGGTTTGGTTCATGATCGAAAGAAAGAAGATACCCACGCCGAAGGGAATAGACAAGAGTTGTTCGTTTTCTTAGAGGTAGTACAGCAGGGTGTTCCAGAGGACCGACCGGGCATGATGGAGGGTTCCTGAGTCCGAGTCCTGACATATTATTTTCTGTCCTTGGAGAATGCATCCGTTGTGTCTGTTTGCTCCTCTGTAAAGCAAGGGTAATTGTCACACCTAAGCCGTAGGATTCTTGTAAGGATAGTAATCAATGTGCTAGATACGTAAGCACCAAATAAACACTAACCATGATAATTTGTTATTATTACGTAGTATTATGTATTTCTGCTTCTGTTACTGTCTGAAGCCAGTTATATGTGCCAGCCCATCTAATATTCAATTTATTTTTTAAGTTTATTTATTTTAAGAGAGAGGGAAAGCGAGTTGGGGAGGGGCAGAGAGAGGGGGAGAGAGAACCCCAAGCAGGCTCCTCGCTGTCAGCACAGAGCCCCACGCAGAGTTCGAGCCCACGAACCGCGAGATCTTGACCTGAGCTGAAATCAAGTCGGACGCTCAAACGACTGAGCCACCCAGGTGCCCCATGTTTTAAACATGATAAAACTTGTAGCTACCCATACTGGTTCAGATTCTTTCCTACAATTAACATAAAAACTTGAGTTTGAAAGCCTGATATTTCAAAGAAGTCTTAGTGATGGGCATCGAGGAGGGCATTTGTTGGGATGAGCACTGGGTATTGTATGGAAGCCAGTTCGACAGTAAGTTAGATTTAAAAAAATAATACGAATGAAAGAAGTCTCGGAGACTCCTGCGTGTAGAGCGAGTGAGTGAACTCCAGTTTACTCTTTCTTGAGACATCCGCGTCTTTCTGGGTGTCGGGTGCACGGGTGTTCTTCCTGTTCAGTGTGTGTGCGTTCTCCCGAGGGGTCTGGGATGGACTCACCTGCCTGGGCTTCCGTGGTCAGCGGGAGGCGGTGACCGTGTCCCCCTCTCCTGCAGGCAGAAGACAGCAGAGACTCCTTGGCCATGGCACTTTATGCACGCTGCTTCGAGTGGGTGATTAAGAAAATTAACAGTAGGATCAAAGGCAAAGATGACTTTAAATCTATTGGCATCCTTGACATCTTTGGATTTGAAAACTTCGAGGTATGCTTCTCATGGGTGGGATGCATGAATTTTTTTCTATCCACTTACTGACTTAAATCTCTTCACATGAATACTCGTATTTTTCTCTGCAGATTTTTTTCTTTTTTGCCCTTTCTTCACCTTTGTATGTAATAGGAAGGGCACTAAAGATACGTGTTGAATGGTTCCCTCCCCTTAGGTTAATCACTTTGAGCAGTTCAATATAAACTATGCAAATGAGAAACTTCAGGAATATTTCAACAAGCATATTTTTTCTCTGGAACAACTAGAATATAGCAGGTAAGAGCTCGTAGAATTCCATTGAAAAGTAAAAAAAATAAAAATAAAAAGCCATAAATTAGTTTTAAAACTCTATTTTATTATAACTTAGCCCTTTTAAATCTTTCCACAGGGAAGGATTGGTGTGGGAAGATATTGACTGGATAGACAATGGAGAATGCCTGGACCTGATTGAGAAGGTAACATTGTTGAAGGATTGTTACCAGTCCCAAGGGTGTCCAGCTGGGCTGATTCATATTTATGGGAACAGAATAGCTTGCGCGAACATGCACATCAAAGATGTGAATGTTTAGAACACAATGGACCATTTGGAAACATACATGTAAATGTGCAAGGTTGAATTTTAATAGTTGGCTGCTTCAAACTTATTGTCTCATTGAACAACGTATTTTAGAATCAACAGTGTGTGAATTGGCTTCCCTTGGATTTTAAGTCAGCATCAAAAGCTTCGCCAGCACCAGGAGTAGACTGGACAGTGTAAAAGTTTTGTTCACAAAATTATGGGGGGTTCCATTTTTCCGTGTGTGTGTGGAAATTAAATTCATTGGATGTCTTTATAGTATCATTCTGAATTTTTTTTTACCTTTATTTTGAGAGAGAGAGAGTGAGCGAAAGAGCACGTGTGTGCGCACACACACAAGTGGGGGAGAGGCAGAAAGATGGAGAGAGAGAATCCCAAGTAGGCTCCCCACTGTCGGGGCTGAGCCCTATTCGAGATCATGGCCTGAACTGAAGTCTGACTCTTAACCGCCTGAGCCACCCAGGCGCCCCCGGAATTTTTTTAATCCAAGAAATTTCTATGACTTTTCCTTTAACCACTTACTTGAGAGAGTAGAGAGGAAATATTTTGAGGTAGACATTCAGCTTTGAATTCAATTTACCTTTCTTCTGTCTTCCAGAAACTCGGTCTCCTGGCTCTTATCAATGAAGAAAGCCATTTTCCTCAAGCCACAGACAGCACCTTATTGGAGAAGTTACACAATCAACACGCTGTATGTCAAAACCTGCCAATTCTTAATTATGTCTGAGTAGGAGATCTGTGGGTTAAGATTACACACAAGCTATTTCAGTGCTGTTGGCTCTCCTCTGCTCCCCACACGTAATTTTCTTCTCAAACCAAAGCTCTTCTCCAATTGCTGGAACCAAATTGAAATCAGTTAAAGGGATAGATTTGGGGCTCCTTGTCAGAATATGCCCATATTCAGTTTATGACTTTAGAATTTAACATCACTGCTGTGAGGCCAGGTAAGAGCTCCATGGTTTCGATAAAATTGTGTCACATGCTCTGTCCTCAACCTCTGCTCCGTGGCGGGCTTTGCGATTGTTTTCACTATCTGTGGTGGTCAATTCTCTCTGGAGGTCTGTGCAAATCAGTAAGTGAAATTAGGCACTTGTATTTTTTTTTTTTTATTAGAATAACCACTTTTACGTGAAGCCTAGAGTTGCAGTGAACAATTTTGGAGTGAAGCACTACGCTGGAGAGGTAACTTCTTACTTGAGATCCTTGTGGGTATTTGCCCGTCTGGTACCTAGAGAAATAGCTGATTTCAGAAGCCAACATAAATATGTTGAAATGACTTCTTTCGTGGGTCCGGCCTTTAAAGGGGGTGCCTATGACCTGAAATCATTCTTTTGACCAACTGTACGGTTTTTCTTTTTCTTTTTTTTCTTTTTTTTAACCCAGGTGCAGTATGACGTCCGGGGCATCTTGGAGAAGAACAGAGATACCTTCAGAGATGATCTTCTCAACTTGCTCCGAGAAAGCCGGTATGTTGGTCTCCAACCCCATATGTCGTTAGCAAGCAAAGCATTCCTTGTGCAGATTTACAAACATAGAAAAAAATCGGTATGGAAGCAGCTTGGTTTACTGTGTTCTTTCATGGGCAATATTTCATTAATAAAATGACCTCGATACAGAAAATAATATGAGTCGCATTGACCACCATTTAATGAGGTACCGTAAGAACAGCGTATCTATGACATAGATACTGTCAGTCCTGTTAAAAAGATGAGGGAAGTAGTTTGGGGGGTGGTTCAGGGCTTGCCCATGAATCCACAGCTAGTTTTGATTTGCTCTGCTTGGCTCAAGAACAGAAGGCCTTGCCCAGGATGACCTTTCTTCTCAACAGGCCGAGAGCTCCGTGTTCAATTGCTTTCATCCTCTGGTCCGTAGGACCCGTATGTCTCTAGCTGAAGGGATGTCAGGAAAAAACATCCATCCAGCTAAAATTACAAACTTCCACACGCATTGATTCGTGCACAAATCGTAAATTCACACCCTTAAATCGGTAGTTGGTTAGCTTAGCTGCTTGTAGGAGGCTGTGTGAGAGAGAAAGGGGGAGAATCACCCAGAGGGAAAGCTTTCGATACTTGTTTCAGATCCAGAGTGAATCTGTGACAGAAACATTTTTATTATCTAGGTTAGGAAAGTAGCACAATTACTTAAAAATCTGTAATACTTTTAGGAATGTCAACCCCATGTGGCTACACTGTCACATAGACTGTGAATTGAGGTGAAGGAAGCCCACCCACAGGGTCAGATAGGAGTTTAGAAATGGAAGGTATTTCGATTTGTTTGAACTCTCCTGTGTGAAGATTCCCTGTTTACAACATTGGCAGCCATGTTTGCTTTTATTTTTTTTGTAATTTTTTGTAATTTAATGTTTATTTATTTTGAGAGAGAGAGAGACAGAGACAGAGCACAAGCAGGGGAGGGGCAGAGAGAGAGGGAGACACAGAATCTGAAGCAGGCTCTGAGCTGTCGGCACAGCCCGACACAGGGCTCGAACTCACAGACCATGAGATCATGACCTGAGCCGAAGTCGGACGCTCAACCGACTGAGCCACCCAGGCTCCCCAGCTGTTCTTATTTTTAGATGAGTTTTCAGCTCTTTAAAAATGGAGATGTTCAGGGACGCCTGGCTGGCTCAGTCAGTAGAGCATGTGACTTTTGATCTTGGGGCTGTGAGTTTAAGCCCCACATTGGGGATAGAGTTTACTTTAAAAATATATATATATATATATTTACACATACATATATTTGTATATATATATATACACACAATAATAAAAATGGTGGTATTTTCAAAATACCATAGCAGTGATACTTTTCTATCCGCTGTCAAAGCAATTTCTTAGTTATTAGATTTTAATTGATAGGTTTAAAAATGACCTTCATGTTAAATAAAAGCATTTTGCTGTGAAAAGATCACAGGTGTGGAGGTCAGCAAGGTGACATTTGGCTGGTCGCCTCGGTCAAAACGTAAAGTGGGTTTGTGACTGGAGTAAAAGAGTTTCTTTCTTAGTCCAGGTTTGTCTCTGCAAAAATGAGGCGCTTGGGCTGTTGCTTGGTCTGTGCTCTTTGACCTTTGACATCTGTGACATTTTCATGGAAACAGAGCTTTCCTCCAAAGCGCTCAAAGCACACTTAGAGAACTTCAAAGAGCATGTAATAGCACCCTGGAACAAAAACGAAAAAGGGATGGGGCAAAGTGAGAGGTGACAAGGCAGCCTTGATGGTGCCACCTCAGGATGTGTGGATCCTCAGACATCGTCCCTGCCTTTCCTGGTCTCAGTGAAGCCACTCATCCCCACTCCTCTGCCCAGAGCTGTAGCGTCTTCCATGCAAGAAAGATAAAAAGTTATCGGAGGGGCACCCGGGTGGCTCAGTTGGTCAAGCATCCGACTGCAGCTCTGATCATGATCTCGCGGTCCATGAGTTCGAGCCCCGTGTTGGGCTCTGTGCTGACAGCTCAGAGCCTGGAGCTTGTTTCAGATTCTGTGTCTCCCTCTCTCTGCCCCTCCCCCATTCATGCTCTGTCTCTCTGTCTCTCAAAAGTAAATAAACAAAAAAAAAATTATTGGAAGGCTTTTACTTTTTATTAGTAGGGGCAATTTTATAGAACTTTTCAGCGATAACAGCAACAAACTAACATGAGTGTTGACGCTGTGCCGGGCACCGTGCTCAGCCTTTTGTATACATTTTCTCCTTTCATTCCCCACCCCACCGCCAGCACAGTGGGACAAATTCTTAACTTACCCTCCTTTTGCAGATGAGAAAAATGAGGCTAAGTCAAGCATCTGCCCTGGTCCTGTAGCTTGGAAGGGGTGGGGGCAGGATGGAAATCCTACTGTGTTTCACTGCAGATCTCACTTTTCCCTCTGTGAACTGGTTGGATCTTCGAAATACAGTGAGATGTGCAAAAACATCTCCCTCCTACGGGCAAAGACATCAGGGCTGCAGAAGCATAGGTGGCACTCTGGAAACACAGCGCTCCTTGCTGGCATGCCACCCCGGGTCACTTTCATCCCAATCCGTTTGCCTCCTGCAAGACTGGGGCTCAGAAGGCGGCCACCATTTTTTTTCCCCCAATGCCTAAAGCCCTCGGGCAATGGTTGTTTTGAAATCTTTGGAAGTTGTCTTAGCTCTTCCTGGACTCGATGTGTTACTTTCACTGGGAAAGTGCATTGTAATTATAGTAATCCAGCCCCTGATAACCGGGTGCGTGCCCCTCATGGCCCTGCTCCTCTCTGCTCACACAGATTCGACTTCATCTATGACCTGTTTGAACACGTTTCAAGCCGCAATAACCAGGATACCTTGAAATGTGGAAGCAAACATCGACGGCCCACAGTGAGCTCACAGTTCAAGGTTAGTCTGTCCTGCTGGCTTTCACGAATTTATGGGTGCTGTGATTTTAGGAATTGGAAACAGGACTTGGCATATGTGAGGTCCAGGAAAGCGTTTATTTTATTTTTTCTTTTATGTCACCAGATAGGGCTTTCGAAATAAAATCTACTTTTTCTGAGATGAAAACATGTAGGGTTTTGTTTTTTTGTTGTTGGGTTTTTTTTTTTTGTCTTGTTAAATAGCTACCTATTCTAAGTTGAAGGACTGTTTGGCCATTTGGGGTCACCTTGATTTGTATTTAGAGGCTCGTATGAATATAGAGTATATTTCTTCCCATGTATGGTTTTTGTATCTTTCCCGGGTACATTTACAGTATCATAACTGGGAATAATGACTGAGCAAGCACGCATTTAAATAAGATCCATGTCAGTTACCTTGTCCAGATATTCAGGGAAATCCCAGAATTCAGGGAAATAGGGACCATTCCTACTTGCATTTTAAATATGTAGCCATTTTAGAGAGTTTAGAGGTAGAGCATGTGAAGACCATTTTGGAAAAAAAAATTTTTTAATGTCTATTTTTGAGAGAGAGAGAAACTGGAGCACAAGTGGGGGAGGGGCAGAGAGAGAGGGAGACACAGAATCCGAAACAGGCTCCAGGCTCTGAGCTGTCAGCACAGACTCTGACGCGCGGGACTCGAACCCACGAACCACGAGGTCGTGACCTGAGCCAAAGTTGGACGCTGAACCGACTGAGCCACCCAGGCGCCCCTGACCATTTTCTGACCTTAATTGTTCTGTTTTCCCCCCAAGTAACAAATCCTAATAGGAAGAGAAATAGAGGCGTATGAGTCAATAGACATTTATTAAATCTGCCTTCAAAGAGTCTTTCACTTAGTTATCCAGAGTTGGATGCATCCGGTGGGGTTCTGTGTGAGGCCTGTTGTACAACGTAGTTGGCAATGAGCCAGATACTCACCAACCTTGCTAACAAAGCTGGATCATGAGATACAATGGGCAGGCTTGACCTAGGTAGGATATAATAAAAATAGTTGCCATTTGGGGGCACCTGGGAGGCTCAGTTAAACGTCTAACTCTTGGTTTCGGCTCAGGTCATGATTTCACGGTTTGTGAGTTTGAGCCCCATGTTGGGCTCTGTGCTGACAACGGGGCCTGCTTGGGATTCCCTCCCCCGCCCCTTCCTCTGCCCCTCCCCCACTCACACGGTATCTGTCTCAAATAAATTAAAAAAAAAAAATTGTTACCATTTATTGTGTATGTATTATATGCCAGTCACTAATCACTTCACGTATATGATCTTGTTCATTTCTCCCATCTTATAAGTACATACTATTGTCCCCATTTTATAGATGAGGAAACTGAGGTTTGGAGAAATGGAGACCATTCAGGCCCTCTGAGGACTAAAGCTGGGATTTGAACTGTACCTGTCTGACTCTAAAACCTAGGTTTCTAATCCCCCAGTGGAGTTGTTATATTACCTTTTTCTACAGCAGTGTTGTCTGGAGTTGCCTTGGAAGGCTTTGTGGATATTTGGGGATTAAATTGCACTAGGAATCAAGGAAATGGCAGAGAGCGGTCAGGCCTTCCAGGTAGAGAAACTGAGCAGGAGGACTCCTGAGGCAGGAACGTTGAGTCGTGTTCCCGGAAGACTGATTCGGTGAGGCCAGCAGACAGAATGTCTCAAAGGGAGTTAAATTGGCACCAGAATATATATATATATATATGAAGGGCCACACATGCCAGGCCATTTGGTCACCTGTGAGAAATCCTAAAGCTTTCGAACCCGAGAAGTAACTAACCAATGTAGTGCTGTAGACGACCCAGTTTTTTTCCACAAAATTGTAAGAAGAAAAAAGAAATGGAGGGAAACCCAGTGGATTAAAAGACTGAAAGACCCTAAGTACAGTACAGGAACCTCATTTGCATTCTGATTTCAAGGAACAGACCAGTTAAAAATTATGAAATTTGAGACACTTGAGGATTTTTGTATGAAATCTGAGACGCCTGCTTCTTTTAAGATTGGAATTAAGGAATTCTTGTTCAAGCTTTTTCGGATGATGATATGGTGGTTACATACAGGTTTGGAAATGTTTAGCCTTTAATAACACATACTGAAATCTTGAGGGATGAACTAAAAACACCGTTTTCTACGAGGGCTGGGCATAGGGTGTACTCAGATGGGGACTGGATGAAATGAGATTAGCCATGAGCAGAAGCTGGTGATGAGTGTTCATTACATGCTCTGTCTGCATTGGGAGATGTTAAAAATTCATCACAATAGCAACAAAAAATTTAAAAAAAAATAATAAAGCAGTATTATGGAAGCTTGATCTGCCTGGTGACTTCAGGCTAAGAGTGAGAAAGTGTGAATTATTGCTACAGACTGTCATCTTAATGGAAATAATGAATTAGGAGGAAAAAGCCTCCAGTGGGACAGTGCATTCAGCCCAGATTTTCTGTACCAAACATCGAAATAGCCCAGAGTTGCTTTCTGGTGGTTAACAGAATATTAGTTTTTTTTTTCCTCCCCAATGATACTATTCCAATGAAGTGACAAATGAGTTTTGTATATTGTGAAGTAATTTCAGTGACTATAGATTGTAGCACCTTGGCTTTATCTTATATGAGAATGCAGTGTTAAAACTTAATATTCCATTAAAATTAAAAAAATTATTCCTGTGATTTCTATTGTTTCTTCCTGTTTCTGAGGAGTGCCTAAGATGCTGAGAAATCTAAAGAATGACATAGTAAGAGACTAAATCAACATATACTTTTTTCTTTCTAATAGGACTCCCTGCATTCCTTAATGGCAACGCTAAGCTGCTCTAATCCTTTCTTTGTTCGCTGTATCAAGCCAAACACGCAGAAGGTAAGATTTACAGCAGCGCTAGACTGAGGCTGTGTCTTTAAGGACACCACCTCCCGGGCACTGTCTGTAAAGCCCTTTCATCATAGAGGGTTGGGAGCATATATGACATTATTATAACCTAACATTAAATAGAAAAATTCCCTTTGTCTCCTGGGCCTACTTCTCTGCTTCTGAATGATGCCATTAAGCTTTAGAGAAATCTAGTTTAAAAGGAAACCTTGTGAAACCTTCACATTTTTTTTTTTTTTTTAAGGATTTGGTTTGAAATTCTTGGGCAGCTGTCTCTTATGGAAGAGATGGTTGGTGTATGTTTTGTGGTTGGTTTAGTTTTTCATTTTGCTTTCTTGTTAAGCATGATGAAGGGTCTGTATTCTAAGCAGCGGTGCTGACTTTTTTAAGGACTCTGACCAGGTAGTCACGCCTAATTTGATAATTCCTGATAGAGCGTCATCGTATGTTTTCATGGGTAGGCTCTGTGAATTTAGTGTTTTAATGGCATAGCCTGATCAGAAACAATATGAGGGTTACAGGAAGCTGTCTGAACAAAGAACATTTAGTATTCAATGTATGTCATTGCTGAATCCAAGACTAAATGGGAAACTAGCCGTAAAATGTTGAAAAATAGAAATTGTCTTGCTTTGGGAAACATCAGCTCTTCGTAATCTCCCCGAAGAGAGGAAGACCTTCCACAAGACAGTAATGCCAGCAGCCCCTCTTGTTAAAAAACTAAATGCTGTTCTCATAAGGCATAAGAGAAGGAATCTGACCTGAAACTGTTTCTCTTGAGACTTAGGTTATATTCTAGTAACTTTGCTGATACTAGATCTTATTTTTTTACCTTGTTTCCCAGTTGCCCTTGACTTACTATTAGTGGTTCCTCATTTATAGTTTAAAGATGTTCGTAAGAACCACGATACTGAACTCTCTGTCTTCCAGGAAGGTAAAAATGGATGCTGCCTCTGTAAGAACGAGTAACCTGTTAAGTTTGCTATCTCACTATGAGCCCATGATGGTGAGAATTTGGTATTTGTGTGGCATACAGCAGCCGACGGGGAGACTGGTCTTACATGGAAGATCTGTGCCTCTGTTCTGGTGGTTTAAAAAAACAGCTCACCTTTCCATGTCTCGAATTTATATTAAAATGTTTTAGATTATCACAGAAAACGGCAGCATAAACAATATGTAGTTTTTGGCCATAATGTAGGAAATTACTAGTTAAAACCTAGCAAGATACCACGCCAGCTGTTTTCTATTTCTCTTTAATTTTTTTTTTAACGTTTATTTATTATTGAGAGACAGAGCATGAGCATGGGAGGGGCAGAGAGAGGGGGAGACACAGAATCGGAAGCAGGTTCCAGGCTCTGAGCTGTCAGCACAGAGCCTGACACGGGGCTCAAACTCACAGACCGCGAGATCGTGACCTGAGCAGAAGTCGGACGCTTAACTGCCTGAGTCACCCAGGTGCCCCTATATTTCACTTTATAACCTCAATAGGCAGTTTTTACGATATATATGGACTTCGTGATTTGGGTCTATACTCCCAGGAGCTGTGTAACCTCTCTTACTTTTCCTCTTTACACAACAGGGATAATAATACCGTATTTCATCGTTCAAAGAGGCTGTTTGTTCCCAATTTAAGGACTTGGGTACTGGGGGTGCATTTTACAACTTCTGGCGAGCAATAGTTTAATTGGGAGCGCTGTTCCTTTCTCAGGGGTATGTGTAACATAATCATGCAGGTTTGCAGGCGTCGGTGTCTCAGATTCAGTAAAATGGGGACCTGCCATATGTCAGCACTGTTATAAGGAGAGAAATTTGAATTTGAAAAACATAGTCCCTCATGTATTTGTTTTCTTTCTTGGGTGACATGGAGTTTTTCCTTGAAATTGTAATAGCTTTTGAAATTAGGCCTGCTTGAACAGTCTTCAGCAGGCAGAATATTGAAGAGATTACCTTTTACTGATGTTTATTTTTTTCTTGCTGGGATGTGACTGTCCCTAATTGCTTTGGTTTTTGCATTTAAAGAAATGAGCCAACCCAACCTCATGTTTCATAAGTACTTCTCACGGTCTTCCCATCACCTGTTCTGTGGCAGAAACTAATTAATACTCACCAAGAGTTGGACCGTAGGAGACTTTGGAAAAACATCTCGGTACCATTTCATATGCACCCAGAAAGTGAAGGCACAGACACGTGAACCTTCTGGTCTGAGGCCCAAGATGTAGGTGTGATTTTAAGTGTGAAGATGCTAATTAGAATCTGGAAATCGTTAATTATGGCTTGCTTAGCATTCATTTGGTTCCACTGAAAATATCTGAGTGCTACTGTTGATGATGTTATATGAAATGTATGTAAACAACCCTCATTTGGAGTTTATTGTGAGCTTTCTTTTGTCCTAAGATCAGTGCCTCTAGAAATCTCACGGGGAAAATCTTGCCCGCCTTTGCCCCATAGAAGAGGAGTGTCTATTTCTGGCATGAAGGGATGAGACCATGTCTCTTACTTCATATCCTTTTCTGGTCATTTGCTCCTTAGGGAACCTTGAGAGGATGTATTCGAACTTATGTATATGGAAGTATTTTGTGCCTCATTCAGGAACATGGGTCATAGGTTTGGGCAGATTCTAGAGGGTTCATTTTTGACAACTCTATGACCAGAGGGATAAAAGCAGTGGCCCTCAAGTCTGTGACCTAAAGAAATGTGGCCTTAGAAAAAGTGAAGGAGTTGCCTTGTGCTTTTGGGAGCATATCCAAGATTACCATGGTGGCCTTGTGAACGTGAGCACACGCCCAGTGGGCCCCAAGCTTGCAAGGCAGGCTGCCTCCCCTCCTTGGCAAATGCATGAAGCTCAGAGTGGGTCCTTGGGCCTAAAGCATTTGGAAATCCTTTGCTGGAAATATTACAGGGTTTTTGTTACTTGGCACTTTTGTGTTTTGCTTTGAAGGCCAAGTGCACATGGGGAGAATTGGACTGAAATGCTAGGACATTATGTCAGTTCAGCTGTAATAATTGTGGACTTTTTGTCATGCGCAACATGAGGCTGATCTTAGGCGTTGTATAAAAGACATTTCACTCGCATTGAGGAATCCTGGGGCTAAGTCACAAGGTGAAGTCGAGAAAGCCTCCCTCTTAGACGATGGAGTATTACCCAGCCGTAAACAAAGAATGAAATCCTGCCATTGGCTAACGACATGGACGGAGCTGGAGTCTGAGGCTAAGCAAAATACGCCTGAGGAAGACAAATCCCGTGTGATTTCACTCCTGTGTGGAATTTAAGAAACCAAGGAGCAAAGAGAAGAAGACAGGCGAGCCAAGAAGCTCTTGCCTGTAGAGAACCAACCGTTGGTTGCCAGAGGGGAGGTGGGTGGGGGATGGGTGAAATAGGTGATGGGGATTAAGGAGCGCGCTCATGGTCACGAGCACTGGGTGTGGTATGGGAGTGTTGAATTGAAACCGACAGAACGCTGTGTGTTAACTATACTGGCAGTAAGATTTAAAATAAAATTACAAAGTAAGCCCCCCTCCCCATAGGGGGTAGTGAGCGGTCAGTTCTCTGGCTTACACATAGCACTGAAGGATGTAATCTTCTCCTTGACTTAGAATTGTGGCGTTTCCAAGGGGCAGAGTTCTCCAAGAGACACTTTTTAGTTGGCAGTGTAGCCCGCTAGCTTTTGTCTATTGTGGCTTGTGAGGCAGTGGTAGTTTCTGGCTCAAAGGGTCCAAACCAACAGCAGATTTCCGTAACAAAGGAAACCCGCCTTGCTTCATCAGAATTTCTCCCCAAGGGTGTCCCCAGGCCTGTGATCTCTCCCCTCTCTCCCCGCCTGGTATTTTAGCAAATAAGTTCTAGTCCGAAAAGTCTGTCATTAACATTCCTCAGAAAAACCCTGAGGAGGTGCAGGACAGAATTAAAGAAGGGAACGGACTGATAAATATCAGGAAAACCTTCGGGGATGTGAGCACTGGCTGTCTGCGGTTCCCAGGCTCCCATGGGAGGAAAGCGAGGCCACTTCCTGCAGACGCTGTAGGCCGTCACTTGTCAGGAACGTGGCTGGCCGGCCGTCCTCCCCGTTCCTTCTGCAGTTGTGAGCTGAGGAGCCCTCGCCTTCCAAGGTGGGGAAGGCTTCGGTTCCTTGCAGCATCCTCTTCAAGCTTTTAACCCAACGTAGCGGCGTCCTTAAAGATTCTGTCAGAGTCTCCTCCAAAAAGGCAGGACTTGGGTCACCTGAATCTCCCCAAGGCCGGTGGCTGGTGGAGGAAGGCTTCTAGCCAAGCTGGCTGCTTGGAGGGAGGTTTTCCTAAGGGAAGAGGGGAAGAGTGAGGAGAGGGACGTCCATGCCAAGGGAAGGCTGGAGACCAGGCCCCAGGGAAGGCCCCATGGGGTCTGTGAGGGAGGACTGCAGTCGTATTTGCTGGACATTGGAATATCCGGTGGGAGTACAGAGCGGGAGACACAGGGTTAGCCTGACCGTGGTGGCTTGTCTGGAAGCACTGTGTGTGTACCCTGGGACACATGGACCTATCAGCCTTCTCACACAATCGTCTTTCCAAGACTGGAGAGGATGCCGTGCTTTGCACTTCAATGAATCCCGATGACCTGTGTCCCTCTCTTTCATGGTGGCACCATTGATACCAGCCTAGATTCCCCAGTTGGACGACACCGGAGACAGGCTGGGACCGCACAGGAAGTGAGAACAGTGTGCAGGCGTTACGAGAACCTAACCCTCTGCTTCCAGAGGCATAATGATTCGATGAATGAATTAATGAATTCAGCACCTGTAGTCCTGGGGAGTTATATTTGTGTCATCCAGATGCTGCCTGCCATTTGCTTTCTTGTGGGTTTTTTTGTTTTTGTTCTTTTTTTTTCCCGGTTTTTGGGTTTTTAAGTAAACTCTACACCCAATGTGGGCTTAAATTCCTGGCCCTGAGATCAAGAGTTACCCGTTCTAACTACTGAGCCAGCCCTCCCCCCGCCTTTTTTTTAAACAAAGACCAAACATTTCTTTAAAAATGCTGATGATAATGTGGCATATTTCCTACCTTGAATTTTTGTCCTGTTCTTCCTGTATCTCCTGTATTTCATTTTGTTCATCTTCTGTCTCATCAGCCTTACTGAAGTTTATGGAAGCAACTTTTTTTTTTTTTAATTTTTTTTTTCAACATTTATTTATTTTTGGGACAGAGAGAGACAGAGCATGAACAGGGGAGGGGCAGAGAGAGAGGGAGACACAGAATCGGAAACAGGCTCCAGGCTCTGAGCCATCAGCCCAGAGCCTGACTCGGGGCTCGAACTCACAGACCGCAAGATCGTGACCTGGCTGAAGTCGGATGCCCAACCGACTGCGCCACCCAGGCGCCCCATGGAAGCAACTTTTTTTTTCGTCTTTGATCTCTCTACCCTAATCTTATTTTTCTGAATAAAGTGTTCCATGCGTACAGAGGATCTTAACCAAGTACAGCTTCATAGGACCTGCCTTGCCCGTCTTTGCGTCCTGCTGCATAGCTCAGTGTTGCGGCCACAGGATGTGCTCAGTAAGTGAGCACAGAATCGAATTGCTAATCCAAGTACATTGTACACCCACTCGTGGTACACGAGGGCTTAACTTTGCCAAAGATCTAGACCTAACTTGCCACTTAAGAAAAAAAATTAGGGGCGCCTGGGTGGCTCGGTTAATTGGGCATCTGACTTTGGCTCAGGTCATGATCTCACGGTTCGTGAGTGTGAGTCCCGCGTTGGGCTCGCTGCTGTCGTGCAGACCCTGCTTGGAATCTTCTGTCTCCCTCTCTTCTGTCCCACACTTTTGTCACTGAGCGGTCCCCTGGCCTTGGGTTTGCGTCCTCCTCCCTGAGGCGTGTCTGGGGACAGTGCCCGTGTAGGGAAGCAGCCGTAGGTATTAAATGAGCCAAGGGGGACACGAAACAGCTGCATTGGACCGTGAGAAAGATTGCACACCTGCGCTATAGGTTGGGGCTAGAGACCGTGCTCAGCGTTTTACAGCTCACTCCATCCTCGTGAATGCAAACCCCAATTTATGCTGGACCACGGGGAAAGCTTCCTAAGGCTGTTGCCAGACCTTTTCCTTTTAAGTCCTTGATGTTGTTATGGGATGAACGTTTCTTTCAGTTGTTTTTAAAACTTTTTAAAATGTTCTCATTTTGGAGCGAGAGAGAGAGAAAGCATGAGTGGGGAGGGGCAGAGGGAGAGGGAGACACAGAATCCGAAGCAGGCTCCAGGCTGTGAGCCGTCAGCACAGAGCCCGACGTGGGGCTGGAACTCACGAACCGTGAGACCATGACGTGGGCTGAAGTCAGACGCTTAACCGACTCAGCCACCCAGGTGCCCCTTATTTCTGGTGTTTTAAAATTGACTTTATTTTTTCTTTTTAAGTAATCTCTATACCCAATATGGGGCTTGAACTCATGACCTTGAGATCAAGAGTGAGATGTTCTAACTGAGCCAGCCAGGTGCCCCTAAAGGTGACTTTAATTTACAGAAAACTTGAGCATATAGCATGGGGTTTCCATGTCATTCTCCATGCCCCTCAACACACACACACACACACACACACACACACACACACACACACACCCAATTTCCCCTCTTATTAACATGGTACACGAGTGCGGCACGTTTATGATAATTCACGAACCAGTATTCTAAAGCCCAAAGCTCACATGTAAGGTTAGCTGTGTTGTAAGGCTCTCTGAGCTTTTTTTTTTTTTTTTAATTTTTTTTTTTTAATGTTTTTTATTTATTTTTGAGACAGAGAGAGACAGAGCATGAACGGGGGAGGGGCAGAGAGAGAGGGAGACACAGAATCGAAGCAGGCTCCAGGCTCTGAGCCATCAGCCCAGAGCCCGACGCGGGGCTCGAACTCACGGACCGCGAGATCGTGACCTGAGCCGAAGTCGGACGCTTAGCCAACTGAGCCACCCAGGCGCCCCGGGCTCTCTGAGCTTTGACATACACGCACTGTCATCCAGTGTCAAAATGCCAAGTGTTCCCAATCTACTCACAGTACAATGAACATCTTTCTCAAGTAATATTTTATAAGAACGGGATTGTTTCCAGTGGGACAAAACTTGAGGCCCTGAGAATGTGGTTTCTCTCGCACAGGATAAAATGTGAGTGACACGGTTTTCTGCAGAAGAAACAAACAAACAAAAAAACTACAGGAGAAAGTAGGGAGCGCAAAAGCATCTGGAGCCCCAGGGAGCTAAGGACATTTTAGAACTACCTGGATTGTCAGCCCCTTTGACTCCTCTCTCCGTTCAGTTAGGCTTGCAGCCTGTAGGGGTGGTTCTGTTTCTTCCACGTACTTACTGGAAAATGCCCACTTAGCACTGAGTGGCCTTCCATAATTCTTCCTGTCTTTCTGACTGCCACTCATGTCGTCTGCTCTCCCGTAACTGAAGTGCCCACTGCCAGCGTCTTTAACTTTTGAGAACATCACATACGGACGACTTCTAAAAAGACAGCTTTACCTTTTCAGGAAATTTTGGCGAAGGAAGCATTCAAGCCGCCATTCTTCTCCCCCAAACAAAACAATCCCATTAAACCCCTCCGTGGTCACTCGAATCCTGTTTACCATGTTGTCATGGCAACTATTCAGTCCCGCTCTGCAAAGGCGAGGATAAATAGCCATAAATGAAGCCCCGCTCAAGTGAAGAGAGTTGTTCTCTGGGCGGACCTTGCAAGGTCACAACTAAATTGCGTGATTTTGTCCCGTGGCTTTTGATTTTTATTTTTCCTTTTTTAGTCCTGGGCCATCTTTTAAGATCTCGGGGGCCTTCACATGTCTTTACACATTTCTTGGTGCAATGGGGGGCGGGGGGGGGCGGGTTAGTTAGCTCCTGCAGTTAAAAGTATCGTCAGCAATTGCAAATCCCCGCCAGCCTGGACTTCCTTTCAGTAGAATCGGGAATGAATTAAGCAGGCAGAGCCCAAGACACCACATAAAAGCCTGGGAACACGAGCGAGCCGAAGAAAGCCCGTTTTTGTGTCCGTTGCCTCAGATGCCTGTAGTCCGGACTGCTAAAGATCCAGCCATTTACAGGGGACAAAAGCTGAACGGGCACAAGGAACCCAAGGTAGGAGCCCTTCTCTTATTTGAGCTGCTTCGAAGTTTCACGTGCCTTGGAACGATGGTGGTAGCGGGAAATTCTGTGGAGAAATTCTTTAAACCGGGGAGAGACGGCTTTTCCGTCTCCCTGAGCACCAGACCTGTTTAATTTCTCAACAGGTGGGTAAGTACTGATTTTGATGGCATTTCCAAGTTTGAACTGCTAACGCTTTGCAAGAATGAGGGACATGATCGCGTAAGGCGTTGATAATGGGATATGCTTTTGAGAGGCAATTCACCTTTTACAGGAAAAACCATTTTTTAATGTGAGGTTGGGAGGGGAGATTGCTCGCGGTGGTTTCTTTTGTTTGAATTTGTTATCTCGAGGCGTGTCCGTTTAAAAGTTTACACGTTACGGGCTTGCGGCTTCTCCTTGTCCTTGGTGTGACCCTTTTAAGGAAATCTGCCCGAGCGGAATTTTTGGTTTTTAAATTGCGTTATAAATTGGTTTGTACGCAAATGTGGAAATGGAGAAGTTATGGGAGTCCTTTGGTCATCCATTGACTATCATGTGCTGATTTCACACAAGCAGACCCATGCCAGAAGTTTGCAATCTGCCCAGAGAAACCAGATCAGGCACTTTTGGCCGAGATTCTCTTAGTCCCCAAGTAGGTGTCCCCAAAGAAAGAACATAATAAAGAGCGTCTGAAATGCTAATCTCTGCCTCCACGGACACTTGAATGTGTTCTGTGGATTTCCATTCATTTGCTAAAAGTGCCCTTTAAGGGAGCAAGTTTTAAATGTGAAGGTGGTCTTTCATATTAAACGGAGCTACATTTAAAAGAAAGGAATAATAATGTGGCTGACTGCTGCTTAGCTCAATCTACTCTCATGGAAATAAATTTCCAGCGCTAGGTGAAAACCTAATGTTAGAATTTGTTTTACCATCTGGTTTAACAGTCTTACAAGTAATTAATCTGACATAAAATGAAATGCCATCGGAAGAGTGTTAGTCACCAGTGGGAAATTACCACTTATCTCTGCCTCGCTCGTACTGACTTTCCTTACCCATATTTCCGTGCTGGTTAAGTATGTAGATCCCCAGCTTCAGAATCCCATTGCTTGGCCCCAGGGCTAGAGTGACACCATACACGTCACTCTGCTGAGCACTGTTTCGCTCACTCGCTGTCCCTGATGAGTGCCCCAGCTTGTTAAAGAAGACTTTTTGGGAAGACTGATTACAGACACCAGCCCATCTGCACTGCGAGCTTCCTACCTGGGAAGTGACAGCTGCCACGATGGGGTAAACATTTTTTCCCCGCCCCCCTCCTGCCCACCGTATCAGATGGTTATAGCCCTCAGCCCTCCCACTGTGGATCTTTACTTTGGCTCTTCTTCCTGAACTTCTGGAAATAGCGACCAATCAGAATAGCAGCCCCACTCCAGCATTTGAGCAAATCCCAGACCCTCCTGTCCCTTTTATGCAGACTGTGGGGCGGTGGGTTTGTTTGTTTGTTTGTGGGGTTTTCTGGTCGTCTAACTTAAATGGCCTTGCATTGGCATTTTCACCAGCCCCCTTCGTGTGTGTGTGTGTGTGTGTGTGTGTGTGTGTGTGTGTGTGAGAGAGAGAGAGAGAGAGAGAGAGAGATTGCTGTTAGAGACTTTGTTCTAAAACTCCCCACTGCCGCCCAGCAACTTTAGGAAGAGTCGGTTCCCCTCGATGACTCCGGAGCAAAGGGCCCAGGTTTGAGCCCAGACCAGAGGGTAGAACTGGGGGATGAATTGCGGCCTGGTGCTCGGGCTCAGAGTCAGCCTCCCTGCATCTTCTCACAGCCTTAGAGGAGGCCCTCTGCACCTCCATACTTTCTTCAGCATTTTGCTGTGTTGCCCTTTGACCCTGGGGTGTTCTTGTCCTTCCTCGAGGCTGGCTCTTTCCCTGATACACAGAAATACTACAATAAATAGTAACAATAATACAAACACCACCACAGGGGTTTGCCTTCAACCCTCCTCAGTATGAAGGCAGTACTTTGATTCTAAACTATTTGGAAAACGTGCAAAATACAAATTCAAATGGTTTAACCTTTATGTAAATTATAGTCTACTCTTCATTTTGTAATTGACTTTTTACTAGCTTGCTGTATCTTAAAACATTCCCGTGCCTTTTCTTCCCCCATGACTACAGAATTCTGTCAGGGGCTGTGCTTTCAAAGAGATTCTATTACTGGATTATTTCCTCGTCGTCAACAGTGTTTCTGCATTATTCATGTGTATGAATACCGGTGCACGCTCAAGATTGTTTTTTAAAGGTAAAATTTGTCAGTGTATTTGCTAAATCATGGCCTGCACTGTCGTGACTTTGACGTATACATACACAGGGCCAAATTGTTCTTCATTTAAGGCCAGCCAACAACGAACAGGAAAAATATTTTGCAACGTGTTTCACAGGGGATTTATAGCCTTAAAAAAGAGCCCTTAGAAATCGGTAAGGAAATCCAGTGTTCTGATAGAAAAGTGAGTGAAACACATGAATGCGAAATTCGCAAAAGGTGATAAGCCAATGGAAAATGGCCTGCGACTTCAATAGTGTGATCAAAGAAATAAAATAGGGAGATAAGTTTGCAGGTGTGTAGACTGAATGAGTTTCTTGGTTTCGTGTTGCTTTTTCACAACACGTCTGGAGGTGGTAGGGGCAGGGACTACCATTAACGCACCCGGGGAGTTCCCACTGTGGCAGCCTTCCCCAAGACCGGCCTCGTCCTGTGTTCTGGATAGCGTTTCCTTGCCTCTTCCGGGACAGCCTTCCATCCGTTTTTCCCTCTTGAGCTGTCAAACGTTCCTTTGCTCAGGGTTCCTTCTCCTTGGTCACACTCTCTTTATATCCAATGTCTCTAAATAGTCTGAAACATTTAATATAGAACATACCGAAGGGGGCGGGGAGGTGGGAGTGTATGGGAAATGCTCCCCTGGGCAGCGCTCACCGCTGTTTGCAAAGAGAGGCCGTGCCCCTTTACTTATTTCTAACTCTCTGCTCTCTAAACTGCCCCGGCCTCCCTGGTGCCGGCAGCTTCCAGGTTGGGTTCTTGCTGCCCCGCCCTCCCAATCCCCTCCCCGCGCGCCCCCCAGGCCCCCAGGCCTGTGACCTCGCCAGCCACCCCGCCTTCCTGGCACCTGTCTGACTGGGCCTCTCCCCTCCCCCTTTCTCTTGACTGGTTCCCGAGCTGTAGGCCTGGCCTCACACTCTGCCCTCCTCCTCACCTGCCCGCTCCTGCAGAAATGCTCCCTTCTCTCCTCCGGCCCGCAGCTAGGTGAGTCCCTCAGCACCGTGTTTTCCCAGCCCGGGGCCCTCCTCCTCAGGCTTTGGCCCCGTAGCCTCATTTTGTAACTGACTTCTTTTCTGGTTTCCTAAAGTTGGCTAGTTCTGGGCCGCCCTATCGCCTGCAGCACACTTCAGGTTAGAATGCGTTCATAGTTAAATTTCCCCTTCTTGACCTTCCCCCTCCTTGTTTAATCGGGTGTTTCTGATTTCTCAGGTTATAGTAGGAGATCTCCACCGCGGTGCCGTTGACACGTCGGACGGGGCGATCCTTTGCCGTGGGGCCCTGTCCTGGGCAGTGTAGAATATATGGCCGCAACCCTGCTTTCTTCTACCCAGTAGATGCCAGCGACAGCCCTGTTGTCCCCAGGCATCTCCAGATCTCCCCCCAGGAGGCAAAATCGCCCTGGTTGGCAGCCACTGGGTTATGGTGCCCATGCAGATTATTTCTTGGTTTTTATCCTGTTTTTCCTTTGCTCTCGGTTAAAAAAATGGCATCTGTGTATAATTGAACTTGCATTGCACCAGTTGTCAGGGCTTTGAACCTCGTGTTTTGCTGTTGGCTGTGTGGTGAAAATAGAAAATTTCATATCGCTTAGCATTTTTCCAGAGGTATTGAGGGAGTCATTTGCTAACATGTATTGTTTCCTAGGACGTAATCTACTAGGACGCGTGAAGTGGGGGTGGGGTGGGGTGCCCTTAATATCGGTGCGCCTGGCAGGATTACGTAATTGCTCTGTGCTACCCACTTTCTCAGATGAATGGGTGGCCTAGTTTCAGCCGCTCTGAAAGGCTAAAACGGCTCATTAAAGTGTGCCAGATGCCCCATTTGTCAATGTTGCACTGAAAAAGGAATACTGTTTAGCTTTGGAGTTACGCTGGGATATACTCCGCTTGCCTTTATGAAATGCAAGACCAGTGTCCTTGTGAAAAATATTGCAGCGTTCCCGCCTCAATCCCCTCCACGTTTACAACGGTGAAAATTTCGCTACCAAATGAATGGTTCAGAAACTGTCAGGTAAAGCTTTTTTAAAAGTCCCTTCAGAGACACGAGAAAATGAAGTAGGAATACGCATCATAAGGTTGGATGAGATTTCTGCCTTTGAGCCCGCAGGGAAAGCACAAGGGTTCGGGTATGAACTCTTGGGTTCCTGGATATTGTTTCCACTGGGACAGTTTCATTAGGGATATCACAGTACATAAGTAGAACACTAAAGCAAATTTTGTGGAGTCAAATGCCACAAGATTATGAGGGCCAAATGTAAGGCGTCTTTAATATGTTAATTGTGGCTTGAGAAATTGCAGAAAGAAAATCAGCCTGGCTTCTTTTCATTTCCTTCTCTATCTTTTCTCTCTCTATTTTGGGGGGTTCATTTGTTTTAGTATTGACTCTGACACATGGGCCCTATATATTTGATTCCCTGATGTCACTGCATCAATCAATTCCATTGAAACTCTGACAATTCGATTTATATCAGACCTCACTTGCAGGTCCTGGGGGCTGTTACTCCCCGGTCCCATGCAAATTAGGGAAAGGAGGTCCTTCGCCGAGGTGCAAGGGCAGTTTGGACCTGATAATGGCGTCATTTGGACTTGGATTTGGATTTCCAGGATTCGAACACACCTGCTGGCACTCAGGGCCAGGCGTCAAAGGTGAAAAAGATACAAAACACCGCAAAGCTCCTTGTAAGCGACCATCTCTTAGACCGGTCAATGTCTGGAGCCCTGCTGCCTCGGCAGATTTTGGGAGCTCCTGCTCTCTGGAGCTGTGCTGGAGGCATTTCCTGGTTTACACACACTTGGGGCTCGGCCAGTGTCCACAGAGTTAAAGCCTTTCCCTTCTCATGCTCGATTAGAAAAAATTAGCTACAATACAATAGCTGCTTGTTCTCCATTACTCACCTTGCCTGCTCCCAGCACATCCACGCTCCTTGTTACAACACGTTGACGTTTTTAAATGATTGAGAAGGTGGTTTGGAACTATGGGAAGCGCCTTTAGCAACTGACCTGGATGCCCAGGCTTTTCTGTTCTCCGTTCTGGTCATTTTGGTTACTGTGCCTAACACGCCTCTGGCAGGTGCGGTGGGAGCTGTAAAAACCGCCAAGGGGGGCCCTGGTGTATGGGCATAAAGGAATGGACGCTCTTCAGTTGAATATTAACTATGTTGAGGACCGGGTGCCAAAATGGAGGAAGGAGCAAAGACATGAACGGATCATGTCTGAATCCTTTCTGTTTCTGCTCATGATCACAGACTGGCCTCAGATGCCGAAACACCGACGTGGGGAAATGCAGAGATTGACCCCGGAGCGTTTGTTGAGTGCTCCCCAGAGTATGATAGATCATCATCGTGATTGTAATCCCAGCAGTTTTCTTGCCTAAATCACAGAACTTAAACTCTAATTCAACACCTGTCCTGCCCAGCCCAGTGACTGTAGCAGTCTATTAAATAATCTGGAACTGTTTCTCCACGTATTCTGGGGCTAATGCCATAAGACTTTCGTCACTCTCAGAGAACAAGTTGATTTTGTTGCTGCTTGCTAGTGAATAAGGCAGTCTGTCCTTTAGACAATAAATCGGTGACCGGATGATGAAACGGGTTACTGAAACATTTTTGGATTAAAATAATTTATGAAGACGTGGGGCACCTGGGTGGCTTAGTTGGTTAAGCTTCTGACTTTGGCTTGGGTCATGGTCTCAGTTTGTGAGTTTGAGCCCCACATTGGGTTCTCTTCTGTCAGTACGAAGTGGCTTCGGGTCCTCTGTCACCCCTTCTCTCTGCCCCTCCCTTGCACGTATTCATTCTCTCTCCCTCTCTCAAAATAAATAAATAAACTTAAAAAAAATTATGAAGATGTATCAGGAGGCCACATATCGTGGTAGACTGAGCGAGGTTTTCTAGGAAATGCTGCCCTACCACATGTCCCTGGTCTATCTTTTAGGTTGTCTGTGTTCTTCTTGATGGAGTAAGGACAGAAGTCTACCCCTTTTAGGGTGCTGGTTACAAGGATTGACTGATCATATCTGTAAAACTCCCAGCTCACAATGGCACACAATGGCCACGGATGGTCTCTACTGGCTAGTACATAATAATTATTCTGTCTGTCGTGCAAAGAGGTAACGAACGTCTCTCTTGGGAGAGACCATCGATGGTAATTGTGTGGCTGTCCCAGCAAATAGAGATGTTCGTTTCCTCTCATGACCTGTCCTTTGTGTTTATTTTTATTGTTTATTTATTTATTTTGAAAGAGAGAGAGAAAGCATGATCAGGGGAGGGGCAGAGAGAGGAGGGGGAGAGAGAACCCCAAGCAGGCTCCACACTGTCAGCACAGAGCCTGACGCGGGGCTCAATCTCACGAACTGTGAGATCATGACCCGAGCTGAAATCAAGAGTTGGACACTTAACCGCCTGAGCCACCCAGGCTCCCTCACCTGTCTGTCCGTCGTGTCTCTTCGCCACTTACTGAAGTTGGCACCGCATCCTCGGCTAGAATTTATAAAGGACGTACATTCGTTTTAAAGCAAGTGTAGAAAAAGATACATCTGTGGGAAAAGAACACTGAAAACTATTCTTTAAATCCAGAACTGGGGAATGCTGTTCAAGTAAATGGGATCGCTGAAGGAAGTGGATGGATGTGTTCTGAGAGAGGTGAAGAGAAAAGAGCATTTTATTGTCATACATGTGTTCCTGTGCCTCGGATTTAGGAACGTGTTTGTTCTCTGTGTATATCCCTTTTATTTTTTTACCATTTTGCTTAGTGGACTAGTGTTCAACTTAAAACCCTCTTTCATATGGATTCTCAGGCATCAGTGCCTTAAAGCAAAGTGCCAGGCTACGGACGAGCTAGTGCAGCCCATCACACATTAGGCTCTTTCCCCATTTGGGGGACCGTGGGGGAGGAGCATCAAATTTAAGCATCTTGAGCCAAACTGTTCAGAAGCCTGGCCCTCGGTCTGGCTGCTGCAGTGTTTGGGACTCTGTCGGGGCCCCGGGGATGGGAATAACCTGGCCTTTGAGCATTGCCTGACCTCTTGTTTCCTAGCAACTCTCAACTGCTCAGTGGAATATTTTGTGGTGCTCCTAATTTATACTTAACAGATATTGGCTGTGTTTAAGGCTGGCTAATTTCCCATTATGACTTGCAAACAGCCACTTTAATACATGAATAAGCAAGAGAAAGGACTCCTAGGAAGCTGTGCTCACCAGCACCCCCTTGTCACCAAGCCTTCATTTTCCTTCCAGAACATAAGTAGAATTTACGAAGGGCTTGCAAATCCGTGACTGTTTCTCTCAGGACAGGCTGCGCTGAACCGTTTTCAAGTAAAATTCTGTTACATTTTTTTCTGATACCCCAGCCAGGGTTCATGGATGTTTATCAGTCCGCTACATCCATTACCGAAGAGTAACTCCTTCCCTAGCTGTATTGTTTTAAGCAAATGTAGAGCGGTTGCTTGTCTCTGCTTCTTCCTGGGTAAATGAGGTGATGGGATGGGGTGGTTCTCACACCGCGTCCGGCTCTCAGCTAACGTGAATCTGATGAAATCCTGCTCTTTCTAATAATTGACATCTCCAGTTTGCTGTGCATATTTTTCTGAGTTGCCATTTTTATTTCCATACTTTTTTTAAAAAATTTTTTAACATTCATTTTTGAGAGACAGAGAGTGAGTGGGGGAGGGGCAGAGAGAGAGAGAGAGAGAGAGAGAGAGAGAGATACAGACAGACAGACACAGAACTTGAAGCAGGCTCCAGGCTCTGAGCTGGCAGCAGAGAGCCCGATGCGGGGCTCGAACTCCTGGACCGCGAGATCATGACCTGACCCGAAGTCGGATGCCCAACTGACTGAGCCATGAGCCACCCAGGCGCCCCATGTCCGTACTTCTTATAACTGTTCAAACTCTTCATTCCTAATTTGGTTTTGTAGCACTGGTCTCTCAGAACCAGTTTTCTCCTCTTGTGTCCGAACTTAAAAAATAAAAATTTCTTTGAAACTTAAGTATGGAGAATGATCTTCATCTTCCAGTGTCTCAGAAGTTGTGGGTTTTTTTTTTTTTTGTCTCTGAAGTCCAATTACCTTAAAGCAAGAAACCACACAGTATATTGTCCTGATAATTATCTGTGCACTAATTCGTGCTCCCGTTGTGGTGTATCTTAGCACCTATTGAAATAGCATTATAAAAATAATAGCTCTCGCCAAGCCTTACAGATGCCAGTTTGACAGATTTTCCAGGCTATGGACACAGAAGGATGTAGGGCCACTGGCACCTGTTCCCCTTGTTTTCTTCCCCATCCCCTGCTTTTTGTTTTCGAACTCAGCATCCTTATAGCAGTGGCAGAACCTTGGTGATTGTGTGAGTGACTCAGTACGTTCCACGGCTATTCTAGTATTTTAGTGACTGATCGGCGCCTCCTTGCCAACATCTACAAAGAGAGACAGCTGCCCTCCTAATTTGTATTTCTCGCCATGATTTTTCAGAGTGAGCGTGAATAAAGGGGCCTATGACCTATTCAATATGGTGGACGGAGAAGTTGAAATAGAACAGTGATGAATTGTGTGAGATTGAGTTTTAGTTTAGCAAGATAAAGGGTTTAATTACATTCATTAGATTAAATGGCAACAGATTATACCCAAGAGGGAGGCTGCTTTATGAGGATTTCCAGATGGGAGTTATGCTGAGGGTTGGACCTTCTGGTGTCTTTACTGGGGTCTGTGGTCGGTTTAGAACAAACCTGTAGTCTCCCTCCCCACCCCCAGCCCCCCCATTTCTCTGTTTTCTTTCTGCATCTCCTTCAACACACATTAGTTGATTCTCAGGATCGATTTATACATACAGGTATATCTTGAACTCCCAAACCTCTAATTTTAAATATATATGACCAGTTCAGAATTTAAATTTGCCCCTCCAGCCCACCCTCTCATCCTTCTATTGCTTTTACTCTGTTTGAGGGAATGTATTTTCTTTGCGTGGCCTGGACCTCAGCCCCTTAGTTTCTCTTTGTCTCCCCCATGGATTCATTCTGGAGTCCTTTTTTGCCTCAGTTGGATTCACTGGTGGGCCTTACATTTTTTTTGATTGGAACACAGCATACATATTTTAAAAGTGCTCAGATCGTAAGTAGCCTGCTTTGAATGATCACTGCATGAGCCCAGAGATCGAAACAGTGGCCCACATAGGGAGGAGAGCGGTTTGGTTATGAACTTGTGGCTTTGCTTTGGTCCCTTGGCTCACTAACCCACATTCTCCTCTCCGATTCTGCCATGTTGCTGGATGATACCAAGAAATGTGCTCTGGTTGGTTCTAGGACATGTTTGTGTCCGCCCTGGAGGAGGAGACCTCCCTGCCCTCCAAGCCCTCCCACGCTCGTGACCCTGATGTCAACCTTCCCACTCCAGCGCATGACCTCACCTTTTAATCCAGCAGAGGACTGAGAACATCTGTCATTAGCCAACTCGCCGCCCTCCTCCACAGTGCCCCATTTCTCCCTCCCTCCGTCAGGTTCTCACGACGTTCTGAGTGCTGTGTTCCTAGAACTGCCCTGTCCCAGGCCTCTTGTCTATTTGGCTGCTTCCCATGAGGCCACCAACTCGTGGTTCTCACTCTGGCCACAGGCGCTCAGTCCATGCGTTCTGTCTTTGGTTCTGACTTCTCTGACCTAGATTTGAACTCCACCGCAGCTCTGTGATGGCCATCTGGCTTTGGTATCGCGTACCAGTTCGTGTTGTCGGTGCTGACCTCTGCCGTGCTGCTGATGTGCCTTCTGGATGTTTTTGAAGCTTACCGTGTTCACCACAATAGCGTTTTAAGCTATATGGCAACCTTGCATTTCTACCAGGGATCTTGATCTTTCTGGAGCCTAAGCCCATTCCCCACTGGTGCCCCTTCCTTCCCGGGGGTAATCCTTCCTTCCTTCACAGGATCTCTTCCATCTAACCAGTGATCATACAGGCTTGTCACACACACTCGCCACCCCTCAGTCTCCCTTTGGAAGAACCTTGACTCTTAAGCAACAAGACACAGTAACTCAGCCGACTCAATATATACGTACAAGTATCACACTTAATAAGCATTTGTTGAGAGGCTCCACAGTGTCGGGGCTTCGCGTCAATGTGTCTTCCGTTCTCTTGGTCCTTCTTCAAGGTTGCAAAATGGCTGCCATCGGGGCAACCATCCCATCTTCACAGAATATCTTCATTCAGTTCTTTTAACAGCTAGGTTTTGAGTCCCTGTGTGCCCCCTTGGGATGCATCCATCTCTGAATAAAGAAAACAAAGACTTTGTCCTCTTAGAGTAAATATTAACCTGTGAAAGGAATCGGCTTAGGAAGGAAACATCTTCCCAGGAGCCCCTCCGTAGGTTTGCCTCCCATCTCCTCGGTGCTGGTTTCTCTACTTGGTTTGAGGACCAGACAGGGCCTGTGGCTGAGCCACACCCCACAAGAACTTGGGAGAGTGCGCATCTGGCAGAGTGGATGGGTTTGCCTGGTGGGCATGGAATGACCTCCCATTCCCAGGATGGCTGCCCTGAATACAGAGGGAGTTCCGTTAGCAGGGGAGGGCTCATGGGCCCCATCAGAGAATAAAACCACAAGTGAGGAGTGGAGAGGATGAAGATGGAAAGAGGGAAATACAAAAATACTTGGAATGTATCTTGTGTACAGTTCAGAGAGCTTGTAGCAGGGATGTGAGATCAGATTTTCTGAACAGACATTTTACACTTGTAACGGTTTTGAGGAAGGAGTTCGATGAATACACTCACCTTATTTATTGAGCCTGATTTGATACTAAACAATAGAAAGGGAAATGAATCTAGTACTTAATGCAAAATTGATGTACTAACAGATTTGTGTATGCTTGGTTATCAGGAAATTTCTCATAAGCATTACCCAGCATTGTCCCTGGAATATTCTAGAACACACTACCCAACATGGTCCCTGGCATATTTTAGAACACGCTACCCAACATTGTCACTGATATATTCTAGAACACATTACCCAACATTGTCACTGGAATGTTCTAGAACAGCACTTTTCCCACTGTGGCAAAAGGGCAGTTCTTTTTTTATGATTGCCAATTTGTTGTGGACTGGTAATTTGATGGTGTGTCCGTGCCCTGTTGCTGTAAGTTCCTGAGGGCTGACTCTCAGGGGGTCCCGCTCATCATGAACTGCTACCTGTCACCAGCCACACTCGGAGTGATGCCCTTCTGGCTTTTCCGTAAGGAAAAAAGAGCAGAGAATCTCATTCCAGGTCCTGATGCTTACCAGCCACACCCCCTTGGACAAGACACTCAAATTGTATCGATTCACTTCCTTCATGTACATAAGGAAACCCTATTCCTGGCATCACCACCCCCTTGCCTTAATAGGGTTGTGTGAGGGGCGCCTGGGTGGCTCAGTCAGTTGAGCAGCCGACTTCGGCTCACGTCATGACCTCACGGTTCATGGGTTCGAGCCCCACGTCGGGCTATGTGCTGACAGCTCAGAGCCTGGAGCCTGTTTCAGATTCTGTGTCTCCCTCTCTCTCTGCCCCTCCCCTGTTCACGCTCTTGTCTCTGTCTCAAGAATAAATAAACATTTTGTAAAAATTAAAAAAAAAAAAAGGGTTGTGTGAGATTTGATTGAGGTAATGAAAAATCTGTGCAGAGCAGTCCACATTTAAATATTAAATACCATTATTTGCTGTTTCACTTTTAAATCAAGGAGAAAGCCATAGCTTTTTTCTGCCGTAATAATTAAATACCAGCTCTCCTTTTAACAATCCAGGGGTTCCCTTTTTGCAGAAACATGCTGCTTTCTCTCTTCCCCACATGACTGGCAGAGGGTGGCCACAGGGAAGCTCCAGGTGCCTTGTCCCCCAAGAGGGGTCTGGTGTGCAGGCCTGAAGGCTGAGAACTTCCTGCAGGTTTTCCTGGGAAGTCATGGCCCAGAGGGAGGCAGAGTTGGGGGCGTCTGCATCCGGCGTGTGCAGGAAAGGAGGGAAGGAAACCCCACAGTGTGCTGTATTCTCCACCACGGCCCTGGAGAGGAACAGAAGTCAGAGCAGCAGGTGCACGCTGTTGTTAAAAGCAGGAAACCGGAAAGGAATAAGAATGGAAGAAAGAAGCTGTGGACAGGGGCAGGTTTGCATTCTTGTAACACAAGGAAGCGTTGGACCAGACGTTAAATACCGGTGGCTTTCAGGCTATTTGTGGGGTTGGGAAGCAGGCATGTGATGTGGGCACAATGGTAGCTACGATTCAAATGAGCAAACGTCCTACAGACACAATGAGACGCAAAGTGCTTGTTCTGGACCCAGGGGGACTGGCCGTGAGCCGTAGCCTTTCTAAGCATTTACTGGCCAGGTTTGAGGGAGAAAGTAGATGGGAGTGCCCTCCTTCTGGCCTGTTCCCATCTAGCTTTATTACACATTCCCCCAGTGGTGCCCTTTTTTATTGTTACCATAGGTGCTGGAGATGCTGGGTTCAATGGCTTGTCAAAAAAAACCAACTGAAGGGCCTAGGAATCTTCTGGAGTGACTTTAGATACTAAATATATTAGGAAAAAAAGAAGTCCGTGCATTTTTTGTTGTTGTCTGAGAAGTCTGTTGGCAGCTCGCGCTTTATTTGAAATTAATGGATATTCCTCACGTCTGATTTCTTTAGAATCATGAGCCTTGTGTGAAATACTCATGGGGTGTCTTTCACAGTATCTGCGTGTTTTTCACCTTTGAGTCATGCATACTGTGTGCAAAGTAATATATTTTATTTCGGTCTCTGTATAAGCCTTGCATTAAAATAGTCTGACAGTTCATTTATATAAAAATATGCTCCAAGTATCAAGTGCAAATAGAACGACAATGTTAAGCCTTGCTCTTTTGCTCCGAGCCCTCATAGAGTCAGAGGCTCAGCCTGATTTATTAGAGACACACTGTCCAGTAGAAATAAAATGCGAGTCATGTTAAAAGAAGTTGGTTTTTGTGAAATGAGTTTCAATAATCTGTTTTAGCCCAGCATAGCCAAAATGTTATTCCAACATGGGATGCGTTTCAAAATTATTAATGAGGGCTTCTCCGATGTTTTTCATGCTGATTTTTGGGAAATTGGATATATAATTGTGTGCAGACCGCAGTTCGGTTTGCACCGTGGGAGTGCTTTATTTGCCGGGCTTTTTCATTCGCTCAGTGGTCGACCGCGTGCTCTTTCTGCAACTGGCAAGACAGTGAATATTTTAGGCTCTGCTATTGTCACGTGAAAGTAGTCACGGACAATGCATGGCTGTGTTCCAAGAAAACCGTATTTACAAAAACAGGTGGCAAGCCGGATGTGGCCCGCAGGACGCGGTTTGCCAACCCCTGCCCTAACTAAGTGTATTGTCTTCTCGGACTTTTAATCCTCAGAAGTTCATTTCTGTTTTGGTATGAAGTCTGCTACCAAGATATAGCTATTGTGATGAATTTCATTCAAGAATATTCAGGAAAAACGTGCCAGGAAACAAAGGCCGTGGTTCAATAATAAAAACTTTAGAAGAACCACAGGAACTCCCCACCCCGCCTCCTGAACTTGCCCCTCGCAGGGCGGACGGTGCAGCCTAGTGCTTTGTAGTGCTGGCTTGGGCCCCCCGAGACTGGTTCTGTCTCACAAGAGCTTTGTGACTCTTTGTAAGTTGCCCTCTCTGTGCCTTAGGTGTGTCCCTTAATAGAGTTGCTAAAATTAAAAGCGGGTGCCTGGCAGGCTCAGTCGGTACAGCATGCAACTCTTGATCTTCGGGTTGTGAGTTCGAGTCCCACGTTGGGTGCAGAGAGATTACTTAAAAAATTTTTAAATAGAATCTTAAAGGGCGCCTGGGTGGCCCGGTCGGTTAAGCATCTGACTTCAGTTCACGTCATGATCTCGCGGTTTGTAAGTTCAAGCCCCGCTTCTCTCTCTCTCCCTCTCTCTCGGTCACTCACTCACTTGTGCCCTCTCTCTCAAAAAAATAAATAAGTAAAATTAAATCTTAAAAAAAAAAGCAAAAACAAGCTAACGTTATAAAGTTAGTGTAATGTCTGGCACATGATAAGTTCCTGGTACATGAGCCTTCATTGTTGCTACACGTAGGATTATCACTGTCGTTACCACCACCACCGTCAAGGATTCATCAGTACAGACCAGAACAGGAACACGACAACTTGATCGGCCACCCGCAGGGGATCATAGCAGCTGCTGGCACAGCGTCCCTTTGGACGTGGACTTGTTGACGAGGGGAGGAGCCCCGCCCTCTGGGGACTCGATCGCAGAACCTGCAGAGATTCCGATATTAGAAGTGGTGCCTGTCCCGGTAACTGCTGTTGATGTGGCTCCGTCACCCATTCTTTGGACCTGTTCAATGAAAATACTGGCAGCTGCACTACCTGCCTCACTGGCTGGCGGAGAACAGCATGTGCTACCGTGTATGTGAAGGACTTTGGAAGTTGCAAAGTGCCGTGCAAATGTTAGCTAGTCCCATTTCCTGAAGAGTTGTCTCTCTTTGCCTTGTATCGCACATTTAATTTGGTATCCTGGGCTGGTGTAATTCATAGGGCGGTTGGAAGGACTGAGAGAGTTGCCTGTAGGACGCTTAATTCGTTGGTGGAACCAGGGCCCCTGTTCAGTGAGTAGTAGCTGCTATTTTTATTACTAAATTGGTTTAAGACACAGCCTTTTATCACAACCCATCCCTGAAGACTTCTCTCCGTCCTTTCGACTAGAAATACTATGAAAATGACCCTATTACATAGTGTGATAGATAAACTCCCAAATTTCCATGGTCTAAACACTAGAACGTAGTAGAAAATGGACAGAATTAAGTCACCAGAGTCTTCTGGTCAGTAATTACCTTCTGACTGATGAGAGTGTCAAACCAACAGTGACACTTTATGTAGATGGGAGCTGAGGGAGTCCGGCAGTGTGATGTTGTCTCTGTAACCTTGTTTCCTTAGAGGTGGAGGGTGGGGGCGGGGTTCTAAAGCTCCACGTGGGAGCGGTCACCTTCCAGGTCTCCGAGCGCCTAGCCATCGGCCGTCAGAAGTACAGGAGTGCGTTCGCCATGAGACAGAGGGACTCTGGAGGGCCAGGATAGACGTCCACACCTCCAGGAGACTCGCTCGTGTGGGGACTCTGCTGTTCCCCTTTCTTATTTCCTTTCATTCAGTGAAAGCTGAAGAGAACGCAGCAAAGGTTAGAAACCACCTAAATGTCCTCACTTAGGGAGCTGATGAAATGCTTTCTGGTGGTGATGTTGCTGTATAGCTGTGGAAAGAATGTTGGACACCTGTGTGTCCTAACGGATTTCTTTCTGAAGGGGAGAAAACCAAAATGCCTTTCTTCTTCTTCTTCTTTTTTTTTAAACAAAGTGGGTGTTTACCCATAAGTGCTCATAGGTGTGGATATAATGCACACACAGTTGTATGTTTATGCGTGCATAGAACATACGCAGACACAGACACAGGATTTTCATCGTATGCCTTCTCCATATTTCTGATTTAAAAAAACAAAACCTTTGGGGGCGCCTGGGTGGCTCAGTTGGTTAAGCGCCGGGCTCTTGATTTTCGCTCAGGTTATAATCTCATAGTTCGTGGATTCAAGCTCCATGTCAGGCTCTATGCTGACAGCGTGGAGCCTGCCTGGGATTCTCTCTCTCTGCCTCTCCCCAACTTGAACATATGTGCATGCATGCTTTCTCTGTCTCTCTGTCTCTCTGTCTCTCTGTCTCTCTGTCTCTCTGTCTCTCTCTCTCTCTCTCTTTAGAAAATAAACTAGAAAAAAAACCTTGATGCCTTATTCTGGTATTTAACAACAACTTAATGGAGAAAATGAACCCGCCTTTATCTCCCAATTTATTTTACATCTGTCCTCAAACTATATTGGAAAGTTACTTCATATTTTGGAGCTGAACCATTTCCTATAGAAACACGTTCTGGTTATGTCACGTAAGTAGTTAAAAAACATAACTGGATGTTGAACTGTGTTTTGGGCATGTGCTATAGAAGCGTGTTTTGAGGACGGCTGGGACCTCGTGGCTGGCAGCTTTTAGAGTGCCAAGTAAGCCAACATCAGATTGGATTTTTCTGGGTGCCTGGGTGGCTCAGACGGTTAAGCGTCTGACTCTTGGTTTCAGCTCAAGTCATGATCTCACGGTTTGTGAGTTCCAGCCCCGCATTGGGCCCCATGCTGTCCATGAGGAGCCTGCTTGGGATTCTCTCTGTCCCTCCCTCCCTCGGACCCTCCCCTGCTTGTACTCTCTCTCTCTCTCTCTCAAAATAAATAAACTTAAAAACTTAAAAAAAAGAATGGAGTTTTTTGCTGTTTTCATAAATCTAGTTGGATGGAATTAGTTTTATTAAGGTTTTCTTGCAAACATTCTCTCTTGCAAACAGTGAAAAACCTGACTCCAACCATCTGCCATCCATTTAATTGTAGAGTATGAGAATTGTGACCTGTATTCCGAGGGTAGAAACTCCATCAGCTATACTACTTACGGTGCTTATGTGTAGCTTCTTTTTTGTTTGTTTGTGTATTGTTTGAGAGACAGAGTACGATCAGGGGAGGGGCAGAGAGAGGGAGACACAGAATCCGAAGCAGGCTCCAGACTCAGAGCTGGCAGCACAGAGCCCGACATGGGGCTCGAACTCACAAACATCGAGATCACGACCTGAGCCGAAGTCGGAAGCTCAACCTGCTGAGCCACCTACGCTCACCTGTGTAGCTCCCTTTGCCCCTCGTCTTACAGAGCCCGTTTCCACATTTACTTAAGCCTGCCCGGCCCCAGTCCTTCAGTGAGCTTGGGTCATGGATTTGTAATACATCTAGATTCTTTTGTGACAGGACGCATTATTTCCTGGGGTCCTCCAAGCTTCACTCCTGTGCTTACAATTCTCTGGATGTGGGCAAGTGTATCACGTCGTGTATCTACCATTACAGTATCATACAGAATAGTTTCACCCACCCAAAATTTCACCTGTGCTTTATTCATCCCTCCCTGCCGAGCCCCCGGTGACCCCTGGAGTTTATACTCTCTCTATAGCTTTGCCTTATTCAGAATGCCATATAATTGGAATCAAATCGTACATACGTATGCTCATTTCAGATCGCTTTCATCTAGCACAGACTATTTAAGGTTCCTCTGTGTCATGGGGGAGAACTTGATAGCTCCTTTTTATAAATCTCTGAATAATATCCATTGTATGGATAAATGGACAGTTTATTTGTCCTTTCACCGACGGAAGGACATCTCGATTGCTTCTAGGTTTTGACAGTTATGAATAAAGCTGTTACAAACAGTCACTTGCAGCTTTTTGTGTGTTCGGTTCGTTGGCTGAATCCTTGAGAGAATGATTGCCAGATAATTTTTAAGACTGTGTTTAACTTTGTGAGAAACTGTCTTCCGAATTGGCTGTATGATTTTGCATCCAACCAGCTACGAATTAGCATTCTTGTTGTTCCACATCTTCGCCATCGTTGGGTCGGCTTTCTGGATTTAATCGTTCTAACAGGTGTGTGGTGCTATCTCGCTATTTTAATTTGCAATTTCCCGAAACAACTGCTGTTGACTATCTTTCCATATGCTTATTAGCCATGTCTATGTCTCCTTTGATGGTGTGTCCAGGTCTTTCCCTAATTTTTAAGTTGGACTGTTTTTTTTTTCATATTGTTCACTGCTAAGTGTCCTTCTATATGCTGGATACATTATTCTTTCAAATAAGTATTTCAAAAATAGTTTCCCACTGTGTTGGTTGTCTTCCCGTTATCTTAACAAATGTCTTTCAGAGAGAAGTTAATTTTAAGGAAATCCAACTGTCCGTTTTTCCTTTTATGTACTGTCTTCTGATAATATTTCTATGTCCTTGCTGAATAAGTACATTGGAAACTGCTATAAACAGAACCACAGTTTTATGTATGTACGTGTGTGTGTTTATGTTAGAGAGAGAGACAGAGTGCGAGTGTGGGCAGAGAGACTGGGAGACAGAGGATCCGAAACAGGGTCCAGTCTCCGCACTGACAGCAGAGAGTCCGATATGAGGCTTGAACTCAGGAACCACAAGATCATGACCTGAGCCGAAGTCAGACACTTAACTGATTGAGCCACCCGGGCACCCCCATAATTTAATTTACGCAGTACAGTAGTATAAGTGTATACGTATCTTATGTCCCGTCCAATTTAGTTATGAATTCATAAAATTCAGCTCCTCCCTTGAAAGAATGCATCACCAAATGGGGACTTCACACAGATATGTCTAATGGACGTGCAGAAATGCATGACGTGGAAAAGTGCATGGTCAAGGTCACATCCTAAGACAAGTTTCACGTGTGCCACCAAGGAAAGGGAGGTGACAGATGTTGGCAGATGCACTAGGAACAGATTTCTTTATTGAGGGGGCTATGTTTGAGAGACCCCTCAAAGGTCCATGAAACTCAACAGTGGGAGACAACAGAACATTCTGGTGGTGGGGCTGGCTCCAGCTGACTGCATGGAAGACTGGAGCTGTATTGTGGGCCCTTGAATGTGAAATGGAAGGTTTGTCTCAGTTTGGTATGTGCTGGCTAAAGCTATGGCTTAGGAGGATTGTGTGTGTGTGTGTGTGTGTGTGTGTGTGTGTGTGTGTGTGTGTGTGTGTTACTTCTAGTTTGGTATGTGCTGGCTAAAGCTATGGCTTAGGAGGATTGTGTGTGTGTGTGTGTGTGTGTGTGTGTGTGTGTGTGTGTGTGTGTTACTTGTTCTAGTTTGGTATGTGCTGGCTAAAGCTATGGCTTAGGAGGATTGTGTGTGTGTGTGTGTGTGTGTGTGTGTGTGTGTGTGTGTGTGTGTGTTACTTGTTCTAGCTCCTCTCCTGTTGAGTAGTTGGCGTTTGCATGGATCTGAGGTGAACACAGCAGCTTCCCGCTGTCGTGGTTTGGCTTTTCCTGCTCAGGGTGGTGACTGCGCTTCAGTAATGTGAAGGCTGTGCCTGGTGAGGGAGAACTTTCCACGCTTTATACAATGACCTCCAGGACTGACTCGCAGCCTTAGCCAGTCACGTGACCGAGTTGCTGCCTGTTCCTCACCTGGGAGGGGGGCTGCGTCTTTTCCTGGGAGAATTTGGTTTCTGCCTCTTGGCTCAAAATGTGAAAATTAGCAAGTGGCAACAACTGTGTAAAATGTTTCACAGCCCAGGGTGAAATGACAGAGGTAATTACGGACAAAGAAGTTTTGTCGCTGGTTTAATTGGCTTTTGTTTATTGCCTGTTCAAGGTCAGGAAGATTATATAGGCTGCTTTAGTAACCATGCTTTTGAAAACTCTTCAAAGCACGATAAACTTCTGTTCAATATTTATTAACTGCTTTTGGGAGTCTGATGTAGCGAACACAGCGAATAAAGATTGAGAGGCGTGGCATCTTTTTAAATTATTTTTATTTATTTATTTTTTTGGTTAATGAGTAAGGTGGACAAGAGCCCTATTGTAAGACTTTCTCAGTCATTATAGGGGTGGGAATGATGTGTTTTTAGTGTAACATAATCGACCTAGCAAGCTTTTCTGCAATCTCTGATTTTCTAAAGTTGAAGAAGGGTTATTGGAGGTAGGATTTGTTTGTTTTAATTTAAAGAAAAATCTTGTTTAATGTTTTTATTTATTTTTGAGAGAGAGAGAGAGAGAGAAACCGAGCTTGAGTAGGGGAGGGGCAGAGAGAGAGGGAGACACAGAATCTGAAGCAGGCTCCAGGCTCTGAGTTGACCGCAGAGAGCCGGATGCAGGGCTCAAACTTGTGAGCAAAGACAAGGTCAGGATCCATTAAAAAAATATGAGAAAAAGTAGAACTCTTTAATTTTAGAATATTATACTACTCACTTGGAGAAACAGTCTACCAGAAGGGGTGGGAGATTAACTCCTATAAGATAGAAAGCAAAAAAATTTTTTTCTATTAAGCTGCTAACAGCAGTAAGGCACTTGTTGGTATGACGCTCAGATCTTGTCTGATTTTTCTGTGCTCCGAGGACCTAGATCGTTGGGCCTAGGGCTCTCCGCCATGTTGCATTCTAAGCAGATTGGAGCCAAAGCGAGGCCTGCATTGGTTGAGTCCAGGGAGGGACAGGTGCATTGCATGATGTTACCTGTATGGTTGCCCTCAGTCTATGGAAAGTTGTTTGTTTTTTTAATGTTTGTTTATTTTTGAGAGAGAGTGGGGGAGAGGAGCAGAGAGAGTGAGAATGTGAAACAGGCTCCAGGCTCCAAGCTGTCATCACAGGGCTTGAACTCCCTAACTGTGAGATCATGACCTGAGCCAAAGTCCGATGCTTAACCAACTTAGCCACCCAGACGGCCCTGGAAGGTCCTTAATAAATACATTTGACGGATTAAGAAATAATGTCCGCTTTTACCTAATCTTCAAGACATTATGACCCTGTCAAGTGGTTAGTTATTAATACCTTGAGTAATTTAAGTATTTCCAAAATAGGGAGGGAAGGGCTCATTCTAGAAATAAATTGTAGCCAGTGTTCAGAGGCATCCACACGAGTTACCTAGTTGTATTTGGTATTTGTCATTAAAGCAAAAGTCGTCATTATGAAGTACGTTATCCCAGGTGGGCCTGTTCCATGGGGTGTAGCTCAGTGCATTCCGAGTGTGTCTGTGCACTGTTGTGTACCGACTCTTCTGGAACATCCGGCCGTGGCAGGTACCCAGGGAAGAAGAAACGCAAGTGTAGGTGTAACCGTGAGGGGGTCAGAGAACACTGCACGGTCTGTTCGTCATCTGAGGCTCTTAAGGATGTCATCAGCCTCTCACCACCTGTGTTAATGGGACCACAGTGACCAAAGATGGATTTGCTCACAGTTTGCCATTTCACTTTCCGAAATTTTCTCTGTTCACTAGCCATGTCGATATATGCGGCTGAACTCACAGCGTGGTGAACCGGTTTCTGATCTACGTTCCCCTTGAAGCTGTGATGATTGCATCATCTGTATTTAGACCAAGTCAGCACCTGCAGGGTGGTCCCTGAGGCCTCTCCTAATGCTGACGTCCTCAGATGTCTCTGTATTCCCAGAAGATGGGATGCTCCTGGGATGTAGGGCACATTTTCTGCTTAGACTCCATCCTCCTCTTTTCCCTGAAGAAGTTTGCAGCTTATTCCTTTGAGAATTGTACCCTATGAAAATACGCCTCCGATTTTATAACACTTCGGTAGGAAAATGATGTGTACAAGTTTTTTGTTGTCGTTTTTAAGATCCTCTTTTTAAGCAATCTCCGTATCCATTGTGGGGCTTGAACTCCCAGCCCCGAGATCGGGAGTCGCAAGCTCGGGGCGCCTGGGTGGCTCAGTCGGTTAAGCGTCTGGCTTCAGCTCAGGTCATGATCTCACAGTTTGTGGGTTCAAGCCCTGCTTCGGGCTCCATGCTGACAGCTCAGAGCCTGGAGCCTGCTTCCGATTCTGTCTCCCTCTCTCTCTGCCCTTCCCATGCTCATCTTCTGTCTCTCTATCTCTCTCTCAATAATAAATAAACATTTTTTTTTTTTTAAAGGCATCGTAAGCTCTGTGGACCAAACCAGGCAGGTGTCCCTGTTGTGTACAATTTTGATTCATATACTAGTTTTTGGGAATGCTAAGCTCTTTGAGACTTAATTTTCTAACTCTTTGATTTAAGGAAGTATTAAAACGAGCTTGACCAGGTCATGGAGACTTGCTCACTGTAGTTTCCTCATCTACAAAATAGAATCCTCTACCCTTCTAACCACCCCGTCCCCCCAGTAGAGAAGTATCTTCTCCCTGAAGTACCAGCCGGCCCCCGCCAAACTCCCTGGGCCCGTGGGTGGCAGGCCAGGTTCCCACTCTGCCTGACTTCTCAGGGCTCCTCTGCTGGTTTCTGAGAGATCTCTCGAATGCAGAGAAACACTAGGCCTTTGAGGATGCACCGATCATGAACTCACTGTATTTTCTGCGGTAAGCACAGACTGAGTGTCCTTGAACTACAGACAGGCAGCTATTTCCAAGTCTGCTTTCATACTTCTTAGGATCTTTATGCAATATTTACAAAATTATGAAGGGCGAGGTAATGTTCAGGGTAATCAGATGCATTAACTTATAAATGCATTTATTTCTGGCTCCAGTTGTGAAGCGTCTCCCCTGCCCTGGGTCCCTGTTTATCAGCACCTCGCTTGCCCTTTATTTCGATCTGAAGCTGCAGAAGGTCAGGCTTCCTTGTAATTGGATTTAGGGGAGGTCTTACTTAGCACGCTCTGCTATCAGTCATTTGTTTTGTCTAGGAATTCTGAAATCTTATTTTTTAAGATTGTAGGGGCCAAAAATTTTTCTGATTTTTTTTTTTTTTTTTTTTTTTTTTTAAATAATTGAACCACCTGAAACTAAATACATTCGATCCTGTCTCGGGTTTTTTTGTATATTCGTGGATAAGTGCAACCATCACCGCCGTGTTAGAACTTTTCCATCACCTCACAAGGAAACCTCCTACCATTGGCTATCCCCTCCCTCTGCTCCCCCTGCCCACCCCCCGCCCCCACCGTTTCCACCAGCCCTAAACACCCTCTATTCTGTCTCTGCAGAGTTACCTTTCTGGACATGTCACATGAATGGAATCCAATAATGTGCACATGGTCTCTTGTGACTGGCTTCTTCCACTTAGTAGAAAGTTCTAATGGTTCATATAGCCCGTATTGGGGCTTCATTCCTTTTTATGGCCAAATGATATGCCATTGTGTGAATAGATGTACTATATTGTGTTTATCCATTCACAAACTTGGGGTTTGTTTTAATATTTTTTTTAAGTAATCTACACCCTACGTGGGGCTCAAATTCACAACCCTAAGATCAAGAGTCGCATGCTGTACCAACTGAGCCAGCCAAGCACCCTTATCCATTCATTTGTTGATGGACATTTAGGTTGTTTCTACTTTAAAGTATCCTTCCAGTAGCTTCGCACTTGGGTCTCCCTGTTTCTCTTTCCCTTCTTTGCTCTATTCCATGCAGGACTTCTAGATTCTACTCGATATCTGGGTTTTTACCTTGTAAAAAAATATATATACTATTCATTAAATATCTTCAAAAACCTATAGCCATGTAGAAAAATAGTCATATTGTATATATGTGGCTATTTCCTTCTTTCAGTGCAGCCCAACTTTTTCATTCTCTCTTTTCTCAGCAGTCTTTCTTCCCGGCACCCATAAGCCCCCTACTAGGTAACGAGCTAGCATGTGTCTTCCTGTGCTCTTCTGCATGTGTGGTATCTAGACTTAGGCAGGAATACCTCAGAGATACTGCAGGTTTGGTTCCAGACCACCGCAGTCAAGTGAACGTCACAAAAACCGAACCAAATGAATTTTTTGGTGTCCCACTGCATAGAAAACTTAGGTTTATACTATACTGTAGTCTATTGAGTGTGCAATAAAGAAAAGGAAAATAGACAAATGGGGGGGGGAGTGTATTTATCTTAATTTAAAAATGCCTTATTGCTAAAAAAGAAAAAAATGCAAAGCATCATCTGAGCTCGGAGCAAGTCATAATCATCGCAACGAAAAAGTTTGAAATATCGCAAGAATTCCCAAAACGGGCCACAGAGACAAAGTGAGCAAATACTATTGGAAAAAGGGTGCCGACAGATTTGATACAGCTTTGCCACAAGCCTTCAATTTGTTTTCAAAAAAAACACAACACAACACAGTACCTGTGAAGCAGGATAAAGTGAGGTGTGCCTGCGTAATCGTGGGCACCTAATAAATAGGGGTTTTGGTTTTTTTGGTTTTGGGTTGTTTTTTGTTGTGGTGGTGAGGTCATCGTATACATACTTCTCCGCATCGCTTCTCAACCTTGCAAAAAGGACGGAGAGTCAACTGGTACATCTGTCATTGGGTCTCGTATCTAATGGCTGCATAATATTTCGTGATGTGCACGAAACATACTTGGCGATCCGTCTGGTCTTGTTTCCGGTTTTGCCACTGCCCGCGAAGGGATCCTTCTACACCTGGGTCTGACCGCATTCATCTCATGCTCTAAGCCTCCACTGGCCCCTTATCTTAAAAACCATTGTCATCGACGTTGGACGCAGGAAGCACAGCAGCCCAGCTCCACTGCGCCCCCCTCTGTCCCAGCCTGCCTACTGGCCATGCCGGCTTCTCTTTCTGCCTCTTAGCTATGGTTCTGCCTCCTGTGAGGACCGCCCCTTCCCCTGCAGGGGTGAATGACTAGAAGCTGTCTGAGCCCAAACTCCGGGTCAGACCTGGGTTCCAATTGTGTGCCACCTGTAGCCCCTCATGCTTTTCTTTCCTCTGTGTTCCCAAGGAACTTAATTTCAATTTTTGATATGGTTTCATATTAAGCTTTCTATTTTATGAGGAGTTGAGGATTGGCATACATAGCACCCTTCCAAGTTTAAGGGTCCTGGGAAGCAGAATCCAGGCCCTATGAGGCTATGTGTGTGTGGACAGGGGCCTAAGGGAAGTCTCTGTAACTTCCTCTCAATTGCTATGAACCTAAAAGTGCTTCTTTTTGTTTTTGTTTTTTTTTAACATTCATTTATTTTTGAAAGAGAGAGAGAGCTGGGGAGGGGCAGAGAGAGGGGGGGACAGAGGATCTGAAGCAGGCTCTGCTGACAGCAGTGAGCCCCGTGTGGGGCTTGAACTCACGAACTGTGAGATCATGACCTGAGCCAAACTCAGACACTCACCCAACGGAGCAAGCCAGGCACCCCCTAGAACTGCTTTTTTAAAAATTAAATGATAGTTTTCGAACAGAGAGGGGGGGCCAACCATAAGAGACTCTTAACTACAGAGAACAAACTGAGGGTCGATGGGGGGGATGCGGGAGAGAGAGGAGAAGGGGGGATGGGCATTGTGGAGGGCATTTGTTGGGATGAGCACTGGGTGTTGTATGTAAGCGATGAATCATGGGAATCTACCCCCGAAACCAAGAACACACTGTATACGTTGTATGTTAGCCGACTTGACGTAAGTTATATTTAAAACACAATAAGAAAAAAATAATAAAATTAAATGTTTAACAACAGTTACGGAGACAGTGAGAAGATTAGTGTATGCCCGGGGTTTGGGAGGGGTAGAGATGAGTAGGTGAAGCACAGAGGACTTACAGGGCAGAGAAACTATTCTGCATCATCCTCTAATGGTGGGTGTATGTCCTTACACATCAAAACCCTTCGAATGCACAAGACTAAGCCCTGTGATGTAAACTGGGGACCCTAGCTGGTGATGAGGTGTCAGTGCGGATTCATCAGCTGTAACAAATGCACCACTGTGGTGGGGGATGTTGATTAAAGGGAAAAATAAATCATCTAGCCCCACTTTTTTTTTTTTTTTTAATCTTCCTCCAGCGTGATTCATGGAACCATGCACATAACAGGTGTTTAAAGACCAGCTGGTTTCCTGCTTTATAGCTGTTCCTTCCAAAGCCCATGTTATGGGTTGCCATCCAAACTTCCCCGTTTCGTACTTTGCAGGCAGTCTCTGTCAGCAAGGACTCTGGTTCTGGGAAATTAGTTACCAGCAAAGACCAATGTGCACTGGTGAAGTTTTGAAAGGCACATGCCTTTAAGTTGTGATTTGTCCAGCCCCCCAGCTGTGTCATCTTTGAGCATTAAATTCCCCGGGGAAGGAAGCTGAAACTAAAAAGAGAACCAGTGGAAATACAGGCTTACCCCCTCCTCGCGATTGCTGTGTGGGTTGCCCGTGGCGACAATCTGCCTGTGGGTCCCCCCTTTCCTGGTTAAATTACGAGGAAAGGGGCAGAAACACAATCGCGCTGGGAGCCTGGAAAGAGTGGCCGCTCCTGGTGGCTCCCTCCCTCCCTGGGCTGTATGAAATCCTACAACCACACCACACTAATTAGCCCCAGAATGGAAGGGGTTGTCATGGCGACCGAGCACTTTTTAAAGCACAGGAATGGTGTTCATTATTGTTCAGTGTCTTTAGCTGTGGCGGAAAGGTCAGTGTGGCAGTCGGTTTCCATATGAATTTTGGCCCGAGAGCCAAGCTGAAGGTGGAATGTTCCTCGGAGAGGCTGAAGATGGTGAGTGTGGCCGAACTTTCTGGATGGGGCGTCACTTTTGTGATATTTTTTTAGGACGTTCTAGGAACTGGTGCCGAGCTAAGGAATCGTGTGGACTTTGTTAAATGGGGATGGGAAGACAAGAGGCGAGGAGAAACAGTATGGGTCAGGAGTGGGGAGAGCTTGAGAGAGGGATCGAGAAAAGTCTTTGAGCATCGTGTGATTAAATATTAAATCAGTAGGTGTCTTTGACTACGAATTTAACAAAGTTGACTAAGTCTGATGCATTATTCCGTGCTTTTTAATTTTAGCTCTATGCTAATCTTCGTGCATTGCAACTGCTCAGATTATATTCCCAAATATATATAACAGAAGCATTTTAACCAAATACTTCCAGAACTGTTGCCTCTCTCCATTCTTGTTTTTTTTTTTTTAACGTAACGATAGGTGTAAGAGTAACCAAGGGTAATTTAATTTTGTTTTTGTATTTTTATGTTTTTCTTTTCTAAGAATGTTTAAATAACGAAGACAAAAAACTAGTGAGCCACAATTTTTTGGATGTTTGCCCTAACTTATTGGCTGTACTCGGCCAGAATACTGCTGAGTAAAGACAAGTTGACCACATTGTTTGTAGAAGAAACTAAATTAAATATAAGAGAAGTCAGCCTGCTGGAGATGATGGCAGGCTGTTCCATCAAAAGCCGTAGGGGAGATTTGCAGAACATTCTTCACATTTATTCTTAGCTAGTTTGGGAAGTGTACAGGATAACATGGCTTTAAGCCTAAATTTGTGTTAATGACTGCCTTTATGGGGATCGCAAATTTAAGTCACTTTCTCTTTTTTTTTCTTCTTTCTGCACTTTGTAACAGTATACTTACATTCTCTGGCCCTGGTTTTCAGTCACTTTGTTCACAGTTGTGTAGGATAACAAAATACAAATTAATTAAAGGGGACGGCTGTTTAGACTGAAAAACAAATCACTGCCCAAAAGGCCGTAAGTGGGAAATGGCCTACTTTCGGGCTTTACTCTGAAAGACTATTGTCCTGTCTTCACTGCCAGTTTGTTTGGTAACTTGAGTGGATAGGAGAATACATTTCAGAACATTAAGTCTTGGTCTGATTTTTGTGTTTGGTTTGCATTTTCTGGGATTAATTTACCGAGTGAGCATCGTGTAGAACCCTGAATAAATGGAGTATTTGACTAGATACCGAGAAAATTACAATTCTTTTTCATTTTTGTCTCTTTGGTCCACTGGTGCACTCTCTTTCTCCCCACTCCCCACCCCCAACCTCGCCCACCCCTCCCTCAGCCCCTCACTGGGTCACGATATTCTCTGGCAAAAAAAATCCCTTTCAGTGCCTTGAAAATGAAGTTCAAAACGTAAATAAAGTCACATCTGGATGACACTTTAGGTTCTTTGAAAAGCAGTATGAAACATGGTGGTATGTTTGATGATAGTTAAAACGGAGATTTGCACGTGGATATTAATACCAGGAAGTTATCGGTCTCTGTTAAGATACAGTGGTGTCGTGGTTATATTAAGAAATAGTATTGACCGTATTTATCGATGACAGGATGTGAAGTCTAGGACTTAGAGAATTCAAGGGCAGGGAGTAAGGGCTCGTGGAGGGAGCTGGCAGGATTGACAAGGTGGTGGCCCTTGAAGCCAGGTGATGGGTACCTGGGGGTGGGGTTCACTTTCTAGTCTGTATTTTTGTGCAGGTTTCTGTGTGTGTGTGTGTGTGTGTGTGTGTCTGGATCTGTGTGTGCAAAACGGTGACGGGGTGGCCTCGTTAACGTGTCCCCGTCTCGCACGTTTCAGATGCCAGACCAGTTTGACCAGGCGGTTGTGCTAAACCAGCTGCGATACTCGGGGATGCTGGAGACGGTGAGGATCCGGAAAGCCGGGTATGCGGTCCGAAGGCCCTTCCAGGATTTTTACAAAAGGCAAGGCAGGGCCGAATAGATGCTCTTTCTTTTCTGAGGGGCCAGGAAGAGAGCCGTCGTAGGAAGGTGACGCCGGGCGTGTTTCTGTTGCAGGTATAAAGTGCTGATGAGGAACGTGGCTGTGCCCGAGGACATCCGGGGGAAGTGCACGGCCCTGCTGCAGCTCTACGATTCGTCCAACAGCGAGTGGCAGCTGGGGAAGACCAAGGTGAGGTCGCAGAGAAAGCACGATCATGCCCCCAAACCCCTGAGCACCTGTTCTGTGCCCCTGCTAACCAACCACGTTTTGACTTGGGGGAGATACGCTGCCATACTTCCATCCTCTTGTCCCCCGGACGGTTAATATTTTACCTGAAGTCCTTGGCTTTCTAGGAACTCCGTTTTCTGGAACATCGGCTCCTGAGTGCGTAGGCGTGTGTTTTCATTCAGGCAGTCAGTCGGCCAGTTTTGGCCGATGAGCGGTTCGGTGCCATGAGATGCTAGGCTCTGACTTCCAGGAACGGAGACCCCAGACCCTGGTAACTGTTGATAATTCCGCGGCTGAATGCTGTCCTGACACCCCAGGAGCCGTCGTGCGGGAGACCAGCCGGCAGTCTGAAATCCCATCGGGCTGACACAAATCCGGTCCAGAAAACCAAGAGAAGTCCATTTTCTGAACGTGCTGGTGTGGCTGACGTGGGGCCTTGACCCCTTATTCCAGACAGGAGCTGAACGGCAGGCAGTTGGGCCCCGATGGCAAAAATTAGCCATAAAATCAGCGGTGTGACCTGTTCTCCCTGTATCCGGGAACTGCCAGAAACCTCATTTGCCTTTCTGCTCCTGTTTCCTCACTCTGCTCGTGGGCCCCATCACACGGGGAAGACAGAGATGTGACTCGGGGCGCAGAAAGGCAGGCTGCTGGGGGGTTCGACCTTTGACTGTATGCATGTCGTCAAAGGTAAGATGTGGTCCTCCTGTCTGATCGACCTGACCCGAGAGGCTGTGTAGCACCAGGAAAGTATGTTAAAGTTTCTACTCCTATACGTTGTTTGGTTTTTTTTTTTTTTTTTTATGTTCATTATTTTTTTTTTAATGTTTATTTTTGGGAGAGGGAGAGAGCATGAGCAGGCACAGAGACAGGGAGACGCAGAACCCAAAGCAGGCTCCAGGCTCCAGCTGTCAGCACAGAGCCTGATGCAGGGCTCGAACCCCCAAACGGCGAGATCCTGACCTGAACTGGAGTCGGACGCTTAACCCCCTGAGCCACCCAGGCGCCTCTTAATATTCATTTATTTTTGAGATCGCAAGCGAGGGAGGGGCAGAGAGAGGGAGGGTGAGAATCTCAGTCAGGCTCCCCGTGGGACAGCCACAGAGCCCTGTGCAGGGCTCAAGCCACAAGACCATTAACCAAGCCAAAATCAAGAGTCAGACACCAAACTGACTGAGCCACCCAGGTGCCCCCTGTGACATTCTTTTTAGCCAAAAAATCTTTAAGAAAAGGGAGGGCACCTGGGTGGCTCAGGTGATTAAACTTCCAGCTTGGGCTCCAGTCACGATCTCACAGTTTGTGAGTTTGAGCCCCGCATCGGGCTCTCTGCTCTCAGCACAGAGCCTGCTTCAGAGTCTCTGTTCCCTTCTCTCTCTCTCTCTGCTCCTCCCCCACTTGCGCTGTCTCTCGCTCAAAAATAAATAAACATTGAAAAAAAAAAGGGTGGGAGTGGGGGAAGGAGAACGATTGACTGCCCTGGTCCATTCGGGCTGTTGTAACAAAATACCACTGACTTAAAGAACGGACATTTATTTACCACAACTTCGGAGGCTGGATGTCTGAGAGCAGGGTGCCAGTGAGTTCAGGTTCTGGTGAGGGGCCTCTTCCTGTGTCCGCACATGGAGAGAGCTCTGGCTTCTCGCCCTCTTCTTACTGGGGCACCAATCCCATCATGGGGCCCCACCCTCCCGACCTCATCCAAACCTACTTACTTCCTAGACGTCCTCCCTCCAAATCCCGTCGTGTTGGGGGATGGAGAGGGCACAGACATTCAGTCCATAACCTCAGCGACAAGTCCGGAGGCTTCAACTGGGGACCCTCAGCAAGGGAACGTGTAGGATGGACCTAACTCTTCTACTCTCGAGGAACGTCATCCTTGCCGGGGATTTAAGATCCAAACACCTAACCGGTCAGAGACGGCAGGCAGAGGGATTCTGCTAATTATCTGTTGCCGTGTAACAAACTACCACTAACCCCGTCACTTGAACCACACACGTCCATTATCTCACAGTGCCGTGGGTCCCACGCCCAGGTGTGGCTCAGCTAGGTCCCCGGTCGGGGTCTCCCGGGCTGCATTCCCTTCCGGAGCTCGGGTCCTCTTCTCCGCTCACGTGGGGCCGCAGTCTAGTTACTTGCGGTTGTAGGACTGAGGTCCCTGTTCTTGCTGGCTGCCCCCTAGGGCTGCTCTCGCCTCCTAGAAGCCCCCCACAGTTACCATGTGATCCGTCCAGCGCCCTCTGGCAACATGGCAGCTGACTTCTTCAAGGCCAGCAGGGGAATCTCGCTGTAGTCTCGTCCGAGGGAGTCTTACGTAGTTAACACATTCACAGAAGTGACATCCCATCACCTTTTCCGTATTCTGTTTGCTAGAAGGAAGTCTCAGGAGGTTTCACCCACATTTGCAGGATTAAACAGGGGTATAACTCACTGGGGGTCACCTTAGGATGTGTCCTCACAGGTTTCTAGGCCTCTCTACCTGGAATTCTACTCCTTCCCCGCTCCATCCCACCCATTTAGCTAACCCATCCTTCCAGTCTCAGCTTAGATATGGACTTTGACGTTCTCCATTGAACCCCGCCTGAAAAACACTCCCCCCAAACCAAGTCAAGCTCCCTCCTCTCTACCTCAGTCCCACCGTGACCCTTGACGTGCTCTCGTGCCATCTTGGCATTGCCTGTTGCCTTCTCTACGATCCCCAGTAGAGAATGTAGACTTAATTGTGTGTTTTTCTTCACAGTGCCCTTACTAAGAGCTCAGTCAGTGGTCTGTCAAGTGCTAAAAATCTGTGAGGGATGGAGCGAGGAAATTCCCCATTTAGCCCCCCCGGGGGGAAACTTTCTAGATAAGACGGTTCAAGTGGAGTTCTTGGCAACACAATATGAATCTGCTCTGACAATTTTCAATCACAAACATCCTGCATTCTCGATCAACTGATGTATTCCCCCTGTGCTGCTGCCTTATACAGTGGAGTAACAGCAGAGATCGTGATGTCTCACATAATACCTCTTGGAGCTCTCAAGGACCCGTCCGACTTCACCTACAATTACATTATGAAAAGCAGGCCCAAGCAAGGCTTGGGGCCAGGCATAGCCCAGGGGACGCACAGACACAATGACAGGGGCATTGCCCTCCAGGTTACTGCGTTGCTGGGAGAGAAGACATGCATGTCCAAACGATAAGCCATATGGTATCATCGCCCCTAGGAATAAAGACACAGCTTCTTCAGGAGAGGGCTCCCCGTGGACTGAAGTGCTCAGGGAAGCATTCCAGAGGAGGAGATCTTTAAAGGGAAGTTACATCTTAATTGGCGACACGTTGGAAGTAGAAGTAGGACGGAAGCGTGACCGTTCACAGAAACACTGGGAAGTAAATGTAAACATTAGAGCGTTGCAATTGTGTCCACTAAATAGCTTTGACCTTGACCAGTGCTTGACTTAATTATACACCAGTATGTGTTTTGGTTGTTGTTGCTGCCAGGTCTTTGTATTGAAAGCCTTGAAACTAATGACCATCTGGGTCTTCTGGTAAAGAAATTTCCATCGTACGTGACAGAGGGAAAGTGGGGGACAGTATTGTAGTCAGCAAAGTAAATGTGGCACCAGGTCTGAATTAGTTGGCTTACATAAAACACATTTAGTTCTTGGAAGGCAAGGATTCATATCGGCTGGGGAAGTGTTCATACTAAAGGTGAGAGTCCCGCCTGAACCCCCCGGTGAACAGCCCGTGCGGGGGATTCCCAGGTGTGTCCCCACCGAGAGGCTGAGGGGAGGGTGACCTGGTTTGGATTTCGCTGCCTTGTGATTCTGACACGTTTCAGTTCTCTGACCACTTGGACTACATTGCCAGACCTTTTCCCCTTTATTCCTTGGTAATAGAGCCCGCAAGAGGTATTTTTATAGACATCTTACTAGAATCCTCCTTAGGCTCTCGAGCTATGAGGATAAGGATGAAAAAAAAAAAAGCCACAGGAGCTTGTTCATATATGAGTCGAGTTCAGCTGAGCAGTCCCTGGAGTGGGCACTACCCTTTCCTAAGCCGCTTGACAGGGCCTGGCGAGGGCAGCACGTCTGTTCATAGCAGCCGGGTCGTGCCGACTCCATCTTGGCCGCATCCCAGGAAGGCGGGGACGTGACAGCAGGTCACTACTGCGCCGGGAAAAGTGATGTGACTTTCTGTGTGTCGTTGCAGAAATTCAGACTGGGTGTTCTTTTTAATATTTTTTTTCTTTATATTTATGTATTTTGAGAGAGAGAAAGTGAGCATGAGCGGGAGAGCGGCAGAGAGAGAATCTCAAGCAGGCGCTACGCTGTCGGCCCAGAGCCCGACGTAGGGCTTGACCCCACGAACTGTGAGATCGAGACTTGAGTAGGACGCTTAACCAGTTGAGCCACCCAGGCGCCCGGGGGTGGACGTTCTTAATGAAGCTGAGTTGGGTCTCTAGAAGTAATTTGCTCTATTTGTTTGTCCTTGAGGTTAGTGAAAGAAAGTTTAGAAAAAGATGCGGAAGTAAATTTAGTAGGCAGAGCAGAGAGCTCTTTGTGATGGGCGCGAAACTTAACAGTAAAGCAGGTATTTCTCTGGTTGTAATTCAAACCGAGGCGTTCCGTAGACTTCCGATAAGGTGTGGGACACTCTTTCCTTCATAAAACTTTCTATTTGTTCTGGAACAAATATATTGCTCATTAGAACTGACACTTGTTTCATCATAGCTTCCCCACTACCATACTTCTCCAAGATTTGACTTTCTTACTTTAAAAAAAAATTTTTTGGGGGGCACCTGGGTGGCTCAGTCGGTTGAGCATCCGACTTCGGCTCAGGTCATGATCTCACGGTCCGTGGGTTCGAGCCCCGCGTCGGGCTCTGTGCTGACCGCTCAGAGCCTGGAGCCTGTTTCAGATTCTGTGTCTCCCTCTCTCTCTGCCCCTCCCCCACTTGCACTCTGTCTCTCTCTGTCTCAAAAATAAACATTTAAAAAAAAAATTTTTTTTTAACGTTTATTTATTTTTGAGAGAGAGAGAGACAGAGCACGATCAGGGGAGGGTCAGAGAGAGGAGACACAGAATCTGAAACAGGCTCCAGGCTCTGAGCTGTCAGCACAGCCTGACACGGGGCTCGAACTCACAGACCGTGAGATCATGACCTGAGCCGAAGCCGGACGCTCAACCGACTGAACCAGCCAGGCGCCCCGACTTTCTTACTTTTAAATGCTCATCAAAGCAACAGCATTAGAGGAAGATCTTTCATATTGAAAAAAATAGTCTCAAAGAAGTTAACATCTCAAAGAAGTTAAAATACTTAAAGTCCAGTCTTGATGAAAACTACTTCTAATCCATGGTTTTGATAAACAGATTCCTATTTCTGAAAACTTTTTATTATTAAAAAAAAAATAAGCTGGGGTGCCTGGGTGGCTCAGTTAAGTGTCTGACTTTGACACAGATCATGATCTCACAGTTCATGAGTTCGAGCCCTGAATTGGGCTTGGTGCTGACAGCTCAGAGCCTGAAGCCTGCTTCAGATTCTCTCAGTCTCTCTCTCTCTCTCTCTCTCTCTCTCTCTCTGCCCCTCCCCAACTCATGCTCTGTTTCTCAAAAATAAAAATGTTAAAAATAAATAGATAAGCCTTATACTTGTAGCTTCTGTCCTTTTTTTTTTCTTTTGCCAAAGATGTAGTCTCTTCATGCATCAACTGAGCGTATCATTGCAATTATAGGAAGAGGGTTCCGTGAAACACTTTTCTAGGAGAATTGTTTGTGGTAGAGTTTTGCCAAGTGCTCGGGAATCCAGAGTGGGAGTAAGTAAAGCTTCTGTGAGTCACGTGGTGGTAGGAATCTTTATTTGCTTTTTTGCCCACATGTCAGAAGAGACAGACCAGAGAGTCTGGGGAAATGTGCTATTAAGAAAACATAATGCATCATTATAGGCCAGAATGACTCACCGGCGCATAAATCAAAACATCATGAGAGAGAGTGTCATTTAGCCCCCTGCCCACCGCCACCAAAATGTTTCCACGCTGTTGATAGAGGAGCATAAAAACGTGGCACCTAGTTTTTCTAGGGAATGATTCAGAATTTCTTATGCATGCAGTAATTCTGAAATTACACAATTAGAAGCTACCTTGATTGAGGGAGGGTCTTAATATTTTCACATCTTTTCAAATCGTGGGAATTCTGATACAATCCCAGTAATTAGATACACTTCCCTTATGTCATAAGCGTGGGATTCAGGTGTCTGTTCCCAGATACAGGCCAGCCAATAGCTACGATCTTTGTAGTCTCAATTCTGGTATTCTTGTGATGGCCAAACTGAGACGGGGTGGAAATGGTGCCATTCTAATTTCAAACTCAGTCTTCAATTTTTTTTAAATAAAGCTATTTATTTATTTGTTAAGTTTCTTTCTTTTGAGACAGCTAGTGCGAGCGGAGGAGGGGCAGAGAGATGGGGAGAGAGAATCCCAAGCAGGCTCCGTGCTGCCAGCACAGAGCCCAATGCAGGGCTCGAATCCACGAACCATGAGATCGTGACCTGAGCCAAAGTTGGATGCTTAGCCAACTGAACCACCCAGGCGCCCCTCTTTCCTTTCTTTAACACAGGGTGTCTCTCTAGATTTCTTGTGACTTACACTTAGTGTAGGACTGGTGCTGGTTCATGAACTATTTGTCCCATGATGAGATAAGTGATTATAAACTTTAATGGCAACTTCATAGTCCGTTATGACTACTGAATCTAATAATAACCCCCCAAAATGGGACTTTTCCGTATTTTTGCTTTTTCTTTTTAATAACATATTTTTACTATATTTTACAAATGTCTTAGTACATGACAGAGGGAAAGTTGACAAAACAAAGCAGCCCTTCCCCAAGGGGAGTTGGAGAAGCACTGGAGTTTGAGTTCTAGAATGCACGGCTGTGTGTTTGGAGCAAACTTATGGAGAGAGAAGAAAGCCTTACCTCCCCAAGAGATCTCTGACCCAGAAAGAATCTCCTTTTACCAGCCATGTTCTTTGCTTCTGATGTGTCACTTTCCCTCGGGCAGGTCTTCCTCCGAGAATCCCTGGAGCAAAAACTGGAGAAGCGGCGGGAGGAGGAAGTTACGAGGGCAGCCATGGTGATCCGGGCCCACATCTTGGGCTACTTAGCACGGTAAGGGGAGGGGAGAGGCCATCAAGCGCCAAGAGGAGGGCTTCCATACTATGTGTCCCCGGGCGGGGCAGCCCCTGTCATTTGCTTTCATTTACAGTAGACCTGGATGGAGGTTAGGACCAGGCTATGGAGAGTCTCGGGTCAGTGCTCGTAACTAGCGGCATATGCCAGATGCCCAGTTGGCTTGACCTGGACAGAAAGTAGGAAAGGGGCCTTCTGGTATCTCCATTAGAGCCATGGCAGGAGAGGACAGTGCTGAGATATTTAAATCGTTTACCCAGTTCCTCTGTATCGTGTATGGAAGCTGCGGGCAGTCTGGTTGTTTGGACTTTGCTGTTATCTCATCGCGTCCACAGAGGCCCGCTCTCCAGTGTTTGCCCAGCGAGGCAGCTTCTGGTCTGGTGCACTTGAGTTCTGTCCATCTCTGCGGACCTGAGCGCCACATGAAACCCCATGCCGTGACATTTTCTGAAGGACAAAACCATCCTGCTGTGGCATTTTACCACCCCCTCCCCCTGCCCCCATCATGGGAACAGGAGACCATATCAAATCTCTTTTGGTCCTGTTTACAACCCAACTTCTGCCAAGACCATTCAGAGTCAGCATTAGGGGTTATGGGTTTATTTAGCCAAGACAATGATAGGGTTCTTACTTTAGCTTTGTTTGTTATTATTCTTTTGTTTTTCTTCTGTTTTGTCCAAAGGGGCCTCCTGTTCACTCCCGTCTCTATAATGAGACTTTCCAAATAGGCCCGGTTCTTTTGTCTTGTAGCATTAACGTAAACTCCTCTGGAGAGCTCGGAGCCTCGTTACCTCAACAATTCTGTTGTGCTGCTCTGTGTTCATTTTCAGGAAGCAATACAGAAAGGTCCTTTATTGCGTGGTGACCATACAGAAGAATTACAGAGCGTTCCTTCTGAGGAAGAGATTTTTGCACCTGAAAAAAGCAGCCATAGTTTTGCAGAAGCAACTCCGAGGTCAGATCGCTCGGAGAGTTTACAGACAGCTGCTGGCGGAAAAACGGGAGGAGGAAGAAAAGAGGAAACGGGAGGAAGAGGAACAGAGGAAACGGGAGGAAGAGGAGAGGTATGGTAGCTTTCTTGCTCGGATGAGGAGGGCGCCTTTTGAGTTTTAAAGTCAATATCTATTCTTGCAGCAAGAATTCCCAGTGGATGCTGCAGAACCATCTATTTGAAACATTACCTCTTGGCGGCTTGGGGATAAAATTCCTTGGTAGCATTGACAGCTGACTTCTGTGCGTTCTTACTCATGCACAGAGTGAGTAATTTACCAAAGGATAAGGGTCCCATCCTTCATTCTTTTTAAGTTGTCTTGAGCAAAGCATTTTTTTTAAAAAGTTGGCTCTCTCTGAAAAGTGCTTCTAGGATGTTTTCTCTGCTTCGGTTTATTTTCACATTTTTTTTTTTTTTTTTTTTTTTTTTTTACTGTTTTTAGAGAAAGAGAGAGGGCTCGAAGAGAAGCTGAGCTCCGCGCCCAACAGGTAAAGAGTGCCACGACCACGCGGCCTCTCGTCTACCCGTTTCCTTCCCGCGTCAAACACTCTGAATCAAGAATTTGAAGCTAAAATAAAGTATAAAGCTACAAGAAGAATTTTAAAGGAGATCTTTATGATGCAACCCATTACAACCGACTATAAAGACTGTATTAGTTTGCTAGTCCTGCCATAACAAAATACCACAGCCTATGTGGATTCGACAACAGATATGGTTGTTTCACGATCGTGAAGGCTAGACACCCAAGAGGAAGTTATCAGCAGATTAGGTTTTTTCTGAGGCCTCTCTCCTTGGCTTGCACATGGCCACCTTCTCCCTGTGTCCTCCTGAGGTCTTAAACGTTCGTGTGCTTGCATCCCTGGTGTCTCGGTGTGTCCCAGTCTCCTCTTCCTATAAGGACACCAGTCGTTGGGTGACAGTCACCTCCTCATGGCCTTGTTCTAACTCCGTCACTTCTCTAAAAGCCCTTTCTCGGGGGGCGGCCGGGGGGCTCAGTGAGTTAAGCGACGGACTCTTGATTTCTGCTCAGGTCATGATCTTGCTCTTGGTGAGATCGAGTTCTGCGTGGGGCTCCGGGCCGAGAGCATGGAGCCTGCCTGGGATTCCCTCTCCCTCTCTCTTTGTCCCTCCCCTGTGCGTGCCTCTCCCTCTCTCTTTGTCCCTCCCCCGTGCGTGCCCTCGGGCGCGCGCGCGCGCGCGCGCTCTCTCTCTCTCTCTCTCTCAAAATAAACTTTAGAAATAAAAGCCCTGTCTCCAAATACACATTCTGAGGTACCGAAGATGAGGTTTCAGGGCATCAGCTTGGAGGGGGCGGCGCACACACACAGTCTTCCCTTTAACACCCACCTCTCCTCGCGCTTCTTGACTGCAAAGGAGGGAACGACGCTTGCCCTCCTCGCAGTGACCCTGGCTGACCTCCTCCCTCTTCTTCGGCCCAGGAGGAAGCCGCGAGGAAGCAGCAAGAACTGGAAGCCTTGCAGAAGAGTCAGAGGGAGGCCGAGCTGCGCCGTGACCTGGAGAAGCAGAAGGAAAACAAGCAGGTGGAGGAGATCCTCCGGCTGGAGAAGGAGATCGAGGACCTGCAGCGCACGAAGGAGCGGCAGGAGCTGTCCTTGACCGAGGCCTCCCTGCAGAAGCTGCAGCAGCTGCGGGACCAGGAGCTCAAGAGGCTGGAGGACGAGGCGTGCCGGGCGGCGCAGGAGTTCCTGGAGTCGCTCAACTTCGACGAGATCGACGAGTGCGTCCGCAACATCGAGCGCTCCCTGTCGGTGGGCAGCGAGTTCTCGGGCGAGCCGGCGGCGCCCGCGGAGAGCGCGTGCGCAGAGAAGCCCAGCTTCAACTTCAGCCAGCCCTACCCGGAGGAGGAGGTGGACGAGGGCTTCGAGGCGGACGACGACGCCTTCAAGGATTCGCCCAACCCCAGCGAGCGCGGCCACTCGGACCAGCGGACCAGCGGCATCCGCACCAGCGACGAGTCCTCGGAGGAGGACCCCTACATGAACGACACGGTGGTGCCCACAAGCCCCAGCGCGGACAGCACGGTGCTCCTCGCCCCGTCGGAGCACGGCTCGTCCGGAGGGGAGCCCACCTACTGCTTGCCCCAGAACGGCGGGGGCCTCCCCTCCCCGGACGGCGACTACGACTACGACCAGGACGACTACGAGGACGGCGCCATCACCTCGGGCAGCAGCGTGACCTTCTCCAACTCGTACGGCAGCCAGTGGTCCCCGGACTACCGGTGCTCCGTGGGCACCTACAACAGCTCCGGGGCCTACCGCTTTAGCTCGGAAGGGGCGCAGTCCTCGGTGAGCGCGGACCACGGTGGGGGTGGGGGGGTGGGGAGGGGGGGTCTGCAGTCCACACCCTGGGTGCCCCCTCTCCTGGAAGGACGAGCCAAGATTTCCAAGGCAGGCTCTTGAAGATGCTCCCCAAACCCCCTTCTCTTGCCGAAAGCAGTGGCATCAGCAAACGGAACTTTGAGGTGCCTGTTGTAGGTCGAACAGAGCCCGGAATTGCAATTTTGCGTTTTGCCCCGAGCCTAAGGAAACTGGCATTGTCCGTGGAAACTTGAGCCGGGTCTGTCCTAGCTTCCCAGCAGGTTGGGAAATACGACCCGCTCGGAATTAGAGCTAGAATTGCCAAGGGCATCCTGGAGAAGCGGCCCTTAACGTAGCTTCACGGTCCACCCCACGGGATGTTCTACCCTGTGCGCGTTGTAAGGGAGGACCGTTTAGTGCTTATACGTGCTCTTTCCAACTTGTGGGTTTATTTATAGTTTACTCTAATTTTCCCCATTGACTGCGCATTAAATACCCCCTTGATTTTCTAAGACTTGAAGATATTTTTATCATAGTAATTTAAAGGGAATTAACTCTTGGATGGTTTGATTAAAATTATACCCTTGAACAGCAGTGTTTTTAGAACAGCCTTTGGATTCAAGTCTGTCTCGCATTTTATGTATCCATTGGGTGGGCCATTCGACCTTAAAAGTCAGTATTTGGAGATTCTTTTGATGACCACCGCTGTTGTAATGGTATGAATCCACGTGTTGCCTCTTTGTCGGTTTCTGTTTTGTTCAATGTCAATCGATGGCTGGGCATTTTTGTTGCTTTTTCTGTTTTGCTCACCACTGGCTCTCTCTCTCTCCTCCTTGTCCAGTTTGAAGATAGTGAAGAGGACTTTGATTCTCGGTTTGATACAGACGATGAACTTTCTTACCGGCGGGACTCTGTGTATAGCTGTGTCACCCTGCCTTACTTCCACAGCTTTCTGTACATGAAAGGTATGACCTGTGTCACCAGGGTGTCAGGGTTGGGGGTGGAGCCTTATCGCTTGGGCTGATTGAGGGGCACCAGGAACGTCAGTCTCCGTTCCTCCTACCCCTTACCTGATGTTAGGTCCTCTTAGGTGAGTGAAGGGTGCCCTGGTGCCATGACATGGGTGACGTGATCATGCCATGGAGAGCTGCTTTGACACTGAACAGTTGGTGCACCGTGTTAGGACAGAGGGTGCAGCCCCTGCCGCCATATTCCATCCCTCACTCCTCTCTCTTGCCTCCCCATCTCATTTCTGTGCTCTTTTCCTTTCTTCCTACATCTCCCCTCCCCTGCCCCCAATTTTTCTCTCTTACACACGCGTGTCCACACACACACACGTGCTTCTGCAGGAGTTGGTATAGCCCATTGTAATGATACACTACACTTTTCCCTCCCACACCAGTGTCCAAGAACCCAGAAGGGTTTCCTGCATATCCATGGGGGAACAGTAAAAATTTGAGAGAATGGTGCACCTTGCCTTGACTGCTTATGACACCTGCTGTCTGCCCCATCCTTCATGATGAGGATTTTGGTTGTATGTGTTGAGTATTAAATTTTGAATGCGCTGAGCTGACCCTTCATACTTAAGGACTTCGGGGGCGCCTGGGTGGCGCAGTGGGTTAAGTGTGGGACTCTTGATTTAGGCTCAGGTCACGATCTCTTGGTCCTAGAGTTCAAGCCCCGTGTCAGGCTGTGTGCTGGCAGAGCAGAGCCTGCTTGGAATCCTCTCTCTCTCTCTCTCAAAATTAATACAGAAACTTAAAAAAATAAAATACTTAAGGACTTGGAAACATTCTACTTTTGGAAAAGAACTTAATTAGAACCTTACAGTCCTACCTTATTCCTGTTGTCAACTCTGACTTCTGAATCGGTGACAGGGAGTGTGAGAAGTCACCGTCATCACCATGTTTTGGTAGGAGTTTCACTTGGATCACTGAAGGAAGGGACTGCCTGGTTTCCCACATGCCCCTCGACTGGACGCGGGAAGGGGTCTGGGTCTTGGGGAGGAGGCAGGGAAGGATAAGAACCACTGTCTGCCAGATGGCACCCTTCACTCCGCCCTGCCTTTTCTTTTCCTTCCCCGTTTCGTGGTCAGCGAGTGCGTCTTCTCTGACTCTTCGCTTTCTTTTCTGCGGCTGTCTTTCTTCATTTGCTTTGCCTTTCCTTCTTTTCTCCTTCATGGAAAAGTTTTTTCTTCTGTTTTCCCTTTCCCTGTTCCTTCTGTTCTTTGCTTCTCTCCTCTTCTACTGACATATTTCTTTTTTCATATCATTTGTCCTCCTCAGTATTTTTTCTTTTCTTCACTTTTTCTTTTAATTTGATTTCTTTTTTTTTTTTTTTTGCTACTTCCGTCCCCGTCTTTAACATCAGTCTAGTTATAACATCAGTCACTCGCTTTTCAAATTTCTGCTGTGCTCAGCCCCAGATCCCCAAGGCGCTCATGGAAACCCCACCAGGTTTAGTTTAGGGACCATCTTCCTATTGCCTGGAGTCACTGGTTAGTGGAAATTTTTATGGTTGTGCTGAATGAAAAAGATTGAAAAATCCTAACCAGGCAATCAAGTGTTCATTGGAATAATCGATGAAAGAAAAAAATTAACCGCAAATCAGAACCTAATCTAATAAGTATCGAATCAGCATTCTGAGATTTTCTTGTATAAGGAAAAAAAAAGATTTTGTCATACATTTCTCAGAACAAATATAAGCTTTTTATTGTTAATATATTTCCCCTGCCCCTAATTAATCTAGTTCCCTAAATGAGGTTTAAAAATTCCCTATAAGTCACTCTTACTTAAAATATATGACATTGGCTTATTGCATAATTGTCTGATTAAAGCAAATGAGATTAGGGAAAAGTAAAGCTATATTCAAAGCATCAAAATTGTGAGATTAAACAATGAGGGGTGCCTGGGTGGCTCAGTCGGTTGAGCATCCAACTTCAGCTCAGGTCATGATCTCAACAGTTCATGGGTTTGAGCCCCATATCAGGCTCTGTGCTGACAGCTCAGAGCCTAGAACTTGCTTCAGATTCTGTTGTCTCTCTCTCTCTGCCCCTCACTTGTGTTCGTTTTCTCTCTCTCTCTCTCTCTCTCTTTCTCGAAAATAAACATTTTTTTAAAAAGATTAAAGCATTAAAAGCTCAAGAAGGTAAGCAAGTAAATTTTTGGCAAACTCCTCTTAATAAAACAAATTATATAAATGAATCACCTTTAAAAAAATTTTTTTTTAATGTTTTTATTTATTTTTGAGAGAGAGAGAGACAGAGACAGAAAACTAGTAAGGGAGGAGCAGAGAGAGAGGGAGACACAGAATCCGAAGCAGGCTCCAGGCTCCGAGCTGTCAGCACAGAGCCCAATGCGAGGCTCGAACTCAAGAACTGTGAGACCATGACCTGAGCCGAAGTCGGACACTCAACCGACTGAGCCACCCAGGCGCCCCTAAATGCATCACCTTTTAATCTTTGATACATCATCATTTAATCTTTAATAAGGCGCTTACAAATTTGCGACCAAAAGTTTCAGAGAAACCAATTATAAAGAAAATCTGACCGTCAGATTATATCTCATGAGCATCAGTGAGTTTTCACCAGCCCGATAGTCTGCTAAAGGCGTTTGCAGTTAGGAGATGAATAGCATTGATCATATTCTCTCCATGATGAAGTATGGAGAGAGCACCCAGAGTTGGAGTGGGGCCCGTTCAGAACATAGGAGCAGCAGAGGAAATAATAATGACTGAACCAGCTTTATCATTTAAGAACATTTTTTTAACTTTAGTGTGATTAACATACAATGTAATCTTGGTTTCTGGCGTACGACAAAATGATTCCCCAGCAGTTCTGTACGTTACTCCGTGCTTATCACAGTAAGTTGCAGCCCGTCTGTCATCGTACAGTGTTTTCCGCCTTTATCGCTCACAGACAATAAGATAATAGAAGAACTTTGTCCTACAGTTTCCTCCGGGCTTGTTTTGAGAAACCCAGATTAAAGCCACAAATCAGAAAGCAAAAGTCTAATTCCGGTAGCCCTTTGCGAGTTCGTAGTTTGTGAAGGAAACCGCTCTGGAGCAGGGTGTGTGGTCACAGACTTCACAGCTAGGTGAGCACGAAATGCTTTAGGTTTAAGAAGGCATCGGTGTGTGCGACAAAAACAGGTCCCTTTGCACACCAAACGCGGACCAGTGTCGTCCTGGCTTCATTTGTTCCAGGGTGAGGTTTAGGTCTGTAGTCATTGAAGCAAATCGTTGAAGAAATTAATCTGAGAAGGTCTGTTTTCAAGTTATATGCGATTTGTAAAAGAAAGCATTTTCTTTATTTCTTCTTTCAGTATCCATGTTCAGGGGTGCCTTATTTTTATTACTGGCTGGTCAAAAAAATAAAAATAAAAAACCTGTCACTTTATAATACATTAATGAAGTAGATGGTGGATTTGTTAAGAGATTTTTGATTAATGGTGGTTAAGATGTCATCTTTGAGTGTCCTTGGGAAATCTAGAATACTGAGGTCTATTTTGATAGCATGAGAAGGGAGGGGCGGAGAGAGGGAATCCCAAGCAGGCTCCACACAAAGCCTGACTCCAGCCCACAAACCAGAAGATCGTGACCTGAGCCTAAACCAAGAGTCAGCCGCCCCACCCACTGGAGCTGCTCAGGCAACCCGGGAAATCTGGAATACTAAGATAAAATTATTCTGCTAGAAAAAAGATTCGAACTTTTTTTTAAGATTTTATTTTTAAGTGATCGCTACAGCCAGTGTGGGGGCTCGAACTCAGATCAGGAGTCGCATGCCTCACCCACTGAGCCAGCCCAGACGCCCTTTAGAAATGCTTTTTATCTTGTGAAAGATAAATTTATTCTGTCTGCCTTCTCTTAACCAAAAATATTTCTAGTAAATAAGTTACAGCAAAGTTCTCATGTTTTTGCTTTTTTCCTTTTAAAAAAAATGTTTAAGGTTTATTTTTCAGTAAGCGAGAGATGGAGTGTGAGTGGGGGAGGGGCAAAGAGAGACAGAGACGCAGAATCCAAAGCAGGCTTCAGGCTCCGAGCTGTCAGTACAGGGCCTGACACAGGGCTGATCTCATGAACCATGAGATCATGACCTGAGCCAAAGTCAGCTTCGCCTGACTCTTAACCGACTGAGCCACCCAGGCGCCCCTGAATTCTCATTTTTAAGGCCCAGTCACAACTGTTTCATGTTCTAAATCTACGTTTTACATATAAACCGTGTTCAGATGATGCTTTTCTTTGAAAAGAATATGTTTACCCAAAAAAGTCCTATTTTATTTTCCTGTGTAAGTTTTCAGTCTTGATCCCCACATTGACCAAATAAGGAATGTGTAAACTTTTGACACCATTTAAAAATGACACCATTTTAAAAATTAAAAAAAAATTTTTAAAAAAAATTTTTTTTTCAACGTTTTTAATTTATTTTTGGGACAGAGAGAGACAGAGCATGAACGGGGGAGGGGCAGAGAGAGAGGGAGACACAGAATCGGAAACAGGCTCCAGGCTCCGAGCCATCAGCCCAGAGCCCGACGCGGGGCTCGAACTCACGGACCGCGAGATCGTGACCTGAGCTGAAGTCGGACGCTTAACCGACTGCGCCACCCAGGCGCCCCAAAATTAAAAAAATTTTTAATGTTTATTTATCTTGAGAGAAAGACAGAGCACGAGTCGGGGGAAGGGCAGAGAGGGAAACAGAATTTGAAGCAGGCTGAGCAATCTGAGCAATTGAATTTGAGCAACCTGAGCCGTCGGCACAGAGCCCGACGTGGGGCTCCAACTCCCTGACGGCGAGATCATGACCTGAGCCGAAGTGGGACGCTCAACCGACTGAGCCACCCAGGCGCCCTTCTTTGACATCATTTTAAATTAATTTCTCCTTTCTGGGGCATTTGAGATCCGCATGATCCATACATACAGAAATGCTTCTCGCACCATGGCCCTTGACTCGTGCTGGGGGTTAGAGTGTCAGCTCGTCGTTTGCCTTTCTGATAGCCCCTCACCAGGATTTCCCAGCTGAGTAGGAAGTGCTCTGGACATAAGGAAGGGACAGCGTTCCCGTGTGATCCAACCAAGCTAGTGTAACGTCTCCCCCTCCGCCTCCTGAACACAAGCCAGCGGCACCGAGGCTTCGTTGAGGGGCGTCCGGGGGTGGGTCGGTGGGGTGAGGTGAAGGGGAGGCAGAACCTCGAAACCCGCTGAACTTGTCATCCAATTTGATCGACTTTTCTTGCACCCCTCCCCACCCACTCTGGGGGCCGCAGGTGGCTTAATGAACTCCTGGAAACGTCGCTGGTGCGTGCTCAAGGATGAAACCTTCCTGTGGTTCCGCTCTAAGCAGGAGGCCCTCAAGCAAGGCTGGCTCCACAAAAAAGGCGGCGGCTCCTCGACACTGTCCAGGAGGAACTGGAAGAAGCGCTGGTTTGTCCTCCGCCAGTCCAAGCTGATGTACTTTGAAAACGACAGTGAGGAGAAGCTCAAGGGCACCTTGGAAGTCCGCACGGCAAAGTATGTCGATGGACTGTGCAGGTGGCCCCGGTGGGTGGCGCTCTGGGGCTGCTGGACCGTGGGTGTCGCTTCCTCCAAAGCCACCGGTCCGCGGGCTGGAGTAGGGGTTGAGTGCACCCCAGTCATTCACTTCAGTGGACCGGATTGTTAGGAAACCGGGGAAGTGACTTCGTGAACAGTTCGCTTTCTGTGGGCACGTTCAGACATCCGGCTGTCGTTTATAAGATGCCAGCCGGGCCTGCAGCTGGCTGTCGGAAATGTGATTGGTCGTATGCAGGAAGCCTGGGAATCTTGAACAACTGGTTAAGAATCTTTTTATTGGTCCACAGACCACTTCTAGTCCTTTTATATAAGCAGATTGCTAAATTGGAGACAGACTGCCAATCTGGAGTGTTTGGGCTTTGTGCTTTTTTTTTAGAGGTATCATTGACCTACGTTAGTTTCAGACGTACACCATAGCGACTCCACGTTTGTGTCTATTGCAAAACAATTACCACGGTGAGACTAAACCATCCATCACCGTCACCGTCCATAGTTATAAATTTTGTTTTCTGCTGTTGGGTACTTTTAAGATCTACTCAACAACTTTCATATATGCAACACAGTGTTATCAACTAGTCACCAAGCCGTATGTGACATCCCCAGGACTTATTTTGTACCCGGGAGATTGTACCTTTTCACTACCTACCTTCTTTCTTTCCCTTCCCTTCCCTCTTCCCCCTTCCCTCTTCCCTCTTCCCTCTTCCCTCTTCCCTCTTCCCTCTTCCCTCTTCCCTCTTCCCTCTTCCCTCTTCCCTCTTCCCTCTTCCCTCTTCCCTTCCCTCTTCCCTTCCCTCTTCCCTCTTCCCTCTTCCCTTCCCTCTTCCCTTCCCCTCTTCTCTTCCCCTCTTCCCTCCCCTCTCCCCTCCCCTCTCCCCTCCCCTCTTCTCTTCCCTCTCCTCTCCTCTCCTCTCCTCTCCTCTCCTCTCCTCTCCTCTCCTCTCCTCTCCTCTCCTCTCCTCTCTTTTTGATTACCTTTCACTCATAGAGGTGTTTTTTGGAATGAATTTTTTTTGTCTTTTACTAACATGGGATATACCAGCCATCTTCATTCCCAGCAATGACAGGAACAGAGCTAGGCTTTGAATCCAACAAACCCCCTTTTTCTGCCCCCACCCCCCGCCCTGTATAGAACCAAATCACTGGACTAGTGGACTATTATTTAGTTAAAAATTCAGGAAGTTGGACTTAGCGGCAACTGGGTAGCTTGATACATATTTAGAAAATAAGTAAAATAAGCTTCGACAGATGAGATTAACTCCTGAAATCACGAGACCTGAAATTAGCATTTTGTTTCCAACCAGCACTGGCAACTCTTGAACTTTTTTTATTGAAAAGTGGGAGGTTAAACAGGGAAAGCGTTTTGTGCATTTAATTTTAAGGGCAAACAATGAAGTGCAGACAGCAGAGTATTAGACTTTCCAGGCTGCCCCTCGGGGTTTGTTAGGAGCCCAGGCTCCAGAACAAGAGTGAGTGTGTAGGATCGGGAGTCTAAACCCTACAAGAAATTTTCATAGCACGACACAGCTCTGTGCCTCTGCCTCTCTGCTCTGTGTATTTGTTCTTCCTCCTGATTCACCCCACAGAAGGCTCACCCACAAACGCCAGGAGGCTCAGAGGAGGAGGGCAGAGAGAGAATTTCAGTGGTGGAAATTGATGTATATTCCTCACGCACCTGACTCTGTGCTGCTTGATAAAGCCCTGTTTCCAGGTGCTTTGTGAGAATTCCAGAGTTAAGGAGATATTAGCTATCATACGGTCATTTCTGTCCTATTCTGTAGAGGAAGGACATTAAATTCTTAGGGTTTCGCCACGTTAAGATTTTTTGTTGAGATTAATTAAAATGTTTCATTTTATTAAAGAAGATTTCAATCTTATGCAGGAGTAGGTGGGAGAATATAATGAAGTGCCTGTGGTCATTCCCCAGCTTTCAGCAGAGACCCTCCCTCCCCCGCCCCAGGGCCGAAGTGTTGCACTCATAACCCCACCCTGCACTCCTTCCCTTAGGAGCTGTTCTGTAAAGCATACATCATGTAATTTTATCTCTAAATAGTTGACTAGACACTTAAAGGTTAAGACTCTGAATACAGAATCACATTATAACAGTTAAAAAATAACTCTTTAATCATCCAAACTCCAGTCATTGTTCAAATTTATCCAGTTGTCTTGTAAATGGAGGCGATAGTGCTCTCGTTGGTTCGGGCTGGTTTATTTCTTCAAATCAGAATTCAAACAAGGTCTGTAATTTTTAACTAATTGATCCATCTCTCAAGTCTTTGGCAGTTTATACAACATTCCCCTCCATCGTTTTCTTCACTCACTCGCTGTCACTGATGATGCCACCACATTTATCCTACGGAGTTTCCAGATGATGTGTACTGTGACCCTGACAATATCATCACTCACTCATCTCCGGGGAAGCTTTTTACGAGTGTGGGTCCCTGCCCTCCCCCTGCCCCCGCCAGAGAGCACCCACCTGGGTTTTCTGAAAGTTTCCCAGGATTCGGATAGGCCACTGTGGTTCAGACGCACAGCCTTACGACTAGATCCGTGTCCCCTCTCATTTTACATACAAGATTGCTGAGTTCCCGAGAGGCAAAGTGGCTGGTCCAGTATGACACGGTCTGGACACTTCCCTGGAGCCCTGCTCGAGAGGCCCCTCTAACCAGACGCTTGGCTGGTGGCTGCCCATGTATCACCTCTCGCCTCCTGCTCAGCAAGGGCAGGAATTCTCGCTATCTTGACTTTTAAAAATATTTTATCTTGTGTGATTCCAGCTGTAAGGTATTTATTTTTTCTAAGTAGCAAGCCTGTTGAGTTTTGTAGATGTGGAATCCGTGTTTTACTGTGAAGAGTGGTGCTACTTGGGTTGGCAAAGCAAGCTGGCTTTACCCCCAGGACCCTGCTTCATCAAATATTTTACCATCTCTGGTCCCATCTCAACACCTGCTTGTATTTCATCCTGATCTTGTTAACCTGCTCCATCGATTTCAAACCTCTAATGTTGTGCAGGGCATGTTGGGATGAGATCGGGATGGCATGGGGATCCAGAAACACCCAAATCCTCTGAGCCCCCAATGGAAATAATGTGCCCTTACCAGGTCACACGTGTTGGCCAAGGCCTTAAACCGCAGCAGGAAGCCATGAGGAATTAATTAGGAAGGAGCTCAAGACCAGTCCCCTCGTCGGGGGTCCTTCCCTTGTAGAGCAGTGAGAGGGGCCAAGGGAAGGTGCGGGCCAAGAAGGGGACTCCTGCCCCAAGCCTTCTAGGGTCTCGGCAGGGACGCGTCTTGGGCAGGCCAGAGTGAGGAGAGAGACTCCTCCCTGGAAGTGTCCAGGAGGCGCCTAGCCCTGGCCCCGGCCTCAGCCTTCCTTTCTCAGGAGCAGAGAGGATCCCCGGCCCCCCCGCCGGAGGCCACAAGGTCGGGCTGAAGTAGGCGTTTGATTTTTCGGTTACAGTTTCCAACTCAGCCATCTGTTTGGTGAAATTGCTTTGCTCACTTCCTCTTAAGGATCCCGTAGCCCTGATTTGCATCTGATGCTTGTGTTACTTTGCAGAGAGATCATAGATAACACCAGCAAAGAGAACGGGATTGACATCATCATGGCCGATAGGACCTTCCACCTGATTGCAGAATCCCCCGAAGATGCCAGGTGAGACACTGCTGTTGACCGCATGTGAACTACATCTTGACTCTCCTACAGGCCTGGGCGCCACACAGTTCAGTGTTTACCCTGCCGGCTCTGAAAAGATTTTTAGTGGATTTTCGAGTTGGGCTTGTCTGTTAGGATGGTTGAAGAACCGCGTCATGAGATTGACGTTCTTGTCCCCTGGGGTATCTTTCACCGGGCTAAGGTGTCCAAGTTACCACACACAGTCGAGGATTTCCAGCTTCGAATGCCACTAGAGCCCTTGGTATCTTGGCTCAGGCTTTTATTGTCCCTGGCAGCGTGTGTCAACCGTGCACCTACACAGAGGCGAAAGCCCACCCTTTGGAAGCTTCTGAGCTTCGAAAGGGAACAGCTTGTGTTTGCCTAAGGAGTGAGAAGGCAGGCGCTCTCACCACTGGGCGTTTCAATAATTGATAGCACTGTGGCATTGAGAGAGTGTTGAAGGTCTTCACGTTGAAAAATTCAATAGGGTAGAAGAGATAGTCAACACTTAGAATTACTATATTTCAGGCAATGTGGTGACATGCTTCACGTGTATTATTACACATCGTTACCCTTCAACACATTTTGCGGAGTAGGAGACTCAGGTAAGAGAAAGGGCGGTATAATCTGTGAAGTAACAGAAGTTCATTCTACTGAACAGACGCATTATGTTTCTTAAGGAGCTTGAATGTTTGAGTTCCAAGGACAGTGTGGCGTCCGTTGGCTGGGTCAAGCGGTCTAACTTTTCTGGGCCTCAGGTTTCCATCCTAGTGCTGGAGAGACGTGGAAAAAGTCAAGGAGAAGGGCTGTGTGCTCCCAGCGCGATGCATCACAGGGTCACACGGTGGATGAGATACGGTCAGACGTCTGTCTGTCCCCTTGTGTTTTGTGAGCCACAAGGTTACGTTGGAGGGATCTGTTGGCTCCTCTGAGCAATGCCAGAGAGGACCCTCCGCCTATGTTCTTTACTTTTCACCTCAGAAATCATTAGGATCTTCTAATGAATTCTCCTTGCCTTTCGCTACCCCTTGCCCTTTGAATGTTTGAGTTGATACGACGCCATGGTAGTCACAGCAAGGGCAAAGAAAATAATCCTTCCCATGGGAACACACTAAAAACCCTGCTTGGATCCATAAATTATGACACAAACTGGAAAAACCAAGCAAACCTGGAATTACAGCCCCCTCGTTCCATCCGGGACTCCTAGAGACCACTTGTGGTCGTTTGCAGTCCCAGGAAGGCCCACAGTTCTCGGCTGAATTACAGGCCCCGCGTTTGGCAGCCGTCCTCTCTGCTTTGTGCCGTAACGAGCCTGCGAAATTTAACACTGGGGATCTGTTAACTGAGGACTTGTTCCCCTGACCAGCAGAATGTGTTTTTTAAAAGTTCCTATTCGGATTGAGTTAAATAAACTTGATTCATGAGGAGAAATTTGTAAATTTAAGAGTATCACCTGAACAGATCTAAAGCATAGCAAATTTTATTTTCTGTGTGTGTGTGTGTGTGTGTGTGTGTGTGTGTGTGTGTGTGTGAGATCCCATGTGGCCTACATCTGGAATGTATGTGTTTTTTAGCGTCTGATCTGGGAAATTGTTGAGCTTCATAAAGCAATAAGTGAAGTCTTAAGTCTTGCCTTTGAGTTCACCAGAACTGATGAAGCAAATTTATATTAAATATTTCCCTTGGTTGTTTCCTAAGAGTCTGTATATGCTGTTTTGAAACTCTTGGTCACTAGGGCACCTGAGTGGCTCCATTGGTTAAGTGTTCGACTTTGGCTCGGGTCATGATCTCGCAATCCATGGGTTCGGGCCCCGCGTCGGCTTCTGTGCTGACAGCTCAGAGCCTGGAGCCTGCGTCCGGTTCTGTGTCTCCCTCTCTTTCTGCCCCTTCCCTGCTTGTGCACTCTCTCTCAAAAATAAATAAACATTAAAAAAAAATTTAAAAGAAAAGAAACTCTTGGCCACATTTTTCTCCTTCAAAATTAACAGGGGATAGGTTTTAGTGCTTTGCTATAAGTACTTTATGTGACTTAACTTTCTATATAGGTATAATTTTTTTTTTTGCTTAAATATCCCATTGTATACCAAGCACTTGGTCCTCTGCCTTACTTGGTAGGAGTGTGTATATATGTCTTAATGAGGCCCTGCAGGAGAAGGATGTCCTAGCATCTCACATTTGGTACCTCTCACATTTTATAGTTGCTTCATAAATGTTGGATGGATGGATGGATGGATGGACAGATAGATGAATGAATATTCACGGTCATTTTCCTCAAGCACGTATTGTGTTTGTAGTTACATCATGACTTCTGTTCAGCTTGACTTTTCTGAGGTTGACATGTTTTCCTTTATTGTCTGATTCTAATGAGTCTGAAAGTGAGAAAACTCATTTGAAGAGAAGATGGAAGAATTCTCCAGTCAAAATCACTTTCTACTTCAAACAGTTGTGTTCTGTTTCCTGCTCTTCTATGGTTTTGTTCATACGTTGGTAGAAAATCCCATCAGGTGGTTGGAAAACCCCATCCTGGGAGTGAGGAGGGAAAATAGACACCAGTGGCCTTCTTACCTTGGAATTTACTTTCAACAAATGAAAAGGTCCTTGAATATTCCCTAGGTTAGAAATAATATCTTCAGTAAAGATCCTTGATTATAAATGTTTTGGGTAGAACTGAGGATTTCATTGTCATCGTCATTAAATGTCTAAAGGTCTGGGGGAGCTGGAGGAGGAGAGGGTCTCTCATCGATCTCACGTTGCCACAGGTGATACCCAAAGGCAGTTTGGCTGTTTCTTCCCCCCTTGCCCGTTGGTAGCATGAAGCCCACATTTAACCCCTGAGGAGGAGGCAGACGAGAAGCAAAGGTGCTCAGAGGACATGTCATTTTCGCAGAGATCGTGGGGAAGGGCATCATTCACTGTGTTGCAGATGCGACAGCTGGCCCCTCCTTGACGGTCACTCTCTCCTTCCCACAGCCAGTGGTTCAGCGTGCTGAGTCAGGTCCACGCGTCCACGGACCAGGAGATCCGGGAGATGCACGATGAGCAGGCGAACCCACAAAACGCCGTGGTGCGTGAGCATTTTGGAGTGGCGGGAAACGTCCGAGGGAGGCAGGGGGCTTGGGAGTTTCTAGGCAGTATGAAGTGTAATAATTAAAGAGAAAACCAGTAATATTTTGTTTAGAAGTCATGCAGAAAAATAGAATCAGTTAAAGAAAATTATCAGTAGTAATAGATTCCAGTTCTCCCACTTTAAGCCATTAAAAGAACGACAACAAATCCCAAGTCTTCTGACAGCATGGAAGCATATTTATTACACTTTCCTTCAAAGGACTTCATGAATTTTAAATTATGTGTTTTCAGTCTTCATTCTATCCTAGATACATACACAGAACCATAAAATCATATTTTAGAAATCAAGTTTTATTTTCTCATAAGAACTACTTAACATCAGAGTTTCTCAGCGGAGTAAGGGGCATCTGGGTGGCTTCCTCAGTTGAGGGACCCGCTCTTGAATTTGGCCCAGGTCATGATCTTACGGTTCACGAGAGGGAGCCCCACATCAGGCTCTGTGCTGACAGCATGGAGCTTGCTTGGGATTCTCTCTCTTCCTCTCTCTCTGCCCCTCCCCTGTTCACACGAACTCTCTCTTTCTCCCCCTTCCCCCCGCCCAAATAAACATTTTTTTTCAATATATTAAATTTATTGTCAAATTGGTTTCCATACAACACCCAGTGCTCAAAATAAACATTTTTTTAAAGGGGGAAAGAAAGTTCTATTTAAAAAAAGTTTCTCGGGCACCCGGCTGGCTCAGTCGGTTGAGCATCCAACTTCGGCTCAGGTCATGATCTCTTAGTCTGTGAGTTCAAGTCCCGCCAGGCTCTGCTTCGGATTCTGCGTCTCCCTCTCTCTCTGCCCCTCCCCCACTTATGCTCTGTCTCTGCCTCTCTGCCTCTCTCTCTCTCTCTCTCTCTCTCTCTGTCAAAAATAAATAAACATTTAAGAAAATTAAAAAAGTTTGTTAGAGTATGTGTAAAATTTAGCGATAGGTCATAGTGTAAGTCAGGAAAATTTGTACTATTGAAAGAAGTTTGTAAACGCTTTTCCCTGAACGTATTTTAAAAACAAGACGGGGCGATTAACTTACGTATATTTTTTTTCATGAGTGAACTGTCTCCCCTGTCTAGAGGCTGTACTCACCAACTGAAGGTAGGATCTTTCTTAGATAACTGTTACTTTGCATTTAACACAAAGGGAAGGAGTTTTTTTTGTCTGTTTGCCTACTTCGAGCTTTGTGATCTAAGGATATTATGATGATGTGTGCTGTATTTCAATGGTTCTGTTCCCTCTGCTTTTGCTCCTTTCCAGGGCACTTTGGACGTGGGGATGATAGACTCCGTGTGCGCCTCTGACAGCCCCGAGAGGTAAGTTCAGATGTGACTCTTGGCGAAAGGGATGAGTAACCTGCGTGCTCCCACAGCTCTCTCTGCTTCTAGGTCCCTTCCTTTCTGGGCTGTGAAATGATCTCAGGATGCCTGTGGTCACCTGGGCAATTCCAGTCTTCTTTCATTGTGCCCGGTTTTATATCACCCAGAAGTCGTCCTCTCTGGGTATCTTTGGGCTGCTGGGAGAGACCGTGGAAACCTAATTTAGACAGTCAGTTAAAAACATACACACAAGAGGCACGGTCTTCCTTTGGGTACAGGGGTAAACCCAGGATTCAAAGAGGAAGAAAATGCCTATTTCGGAAAATAGTATTCCAGCACAGGGAAGGGTGCTGTTCCCCTTCCTAAACTTAATAAGGAATTTAAAAAGGATCTTGTTGGGGCGCCTGGGTGGCTCAGTCGGTTAAGTGTCCGACTTCAGCTCAGGTCACGATCTCGCGGTCCGTGAGTTCGAGCCCCGTGTTGGGCTCTGGGCTGATGGCTCGGAGCCTGGAGCCTGCTTCCAATTCTGTGTCTCCCTCTCTCTCTCTGCCCCTTCCCCGTTCATGCTCTGTCTCAAAAATAAATAAACGTTAAAAAATAAATAAATAAATAAATAAATAAATAAATAAATAAATAAATAAAATAAAAAGGATCTTGTTGTAACGTATATGTGGAGTGTTAATAAATTAAACCACATTCTTCCCTTGACATCTCAACCTTATTTGTGCCCTTAAAATAGCATGTGTTGGTTTTGTTTTTTTGAAGGCAAACCATCTTCATGGATGCCCTCAGGAGTCTGTACCGTTGACCTTTGTCTTCTCTGTGTTTCTTTGCTGCTCTTTGAATTCTGCATTAAGAATCAAAATTGGCTTCTGCCTTCAGTGAGGTAGCTTTAGAAAGTGGATAGAAATGTATTCCAACTGACAACAAAAATAGTGCCTACTAGGTAGAATTATCTAGAGTCTTCAGAACCTTTAACACGTGTGTTTTGTCCATATTCAGCCCAGATTTTATTCTGACGGCCAAGTTCCGACCCTATCGACATCTGTCTCCTAAACCCTTTCGCTCCAGCAGGCTGGGCATGTGAGGGTCCATGCTTAGAACTTTCCATTCCTACTCACATCCTTCTCTCTTCCTCAAGTGCCCACCTCCTTCCCAACAAGAGAAGTGTCTTTTAAAGAGCACCCGTCTTTCCCTGTCTACGACAGTCCCATTAATCTTGCTTTTTCTTGAACTTTTGCAGCGCTTAATTGCCGCGAGCATTTGAAAGCCTGCAAGAAATTCACAGCCACCAGCTTAAGTGGTTCAGTATAGGCATGAGTATGAGCTAGGGCCTAGGAGAGACTCAGGGCATTGCCAGACAAAAAGAGGTGACGGAGAAAGTAAATTTCCATTATTATGTTATCCCTGACTGGGAAATAAGCCCTTGTTAGATTGCTTTGAAAACATGGACCCAGGTGGCTTTTTGTAGCAAGCATAATCAAGTGTATAAGATGTTCCATTTACACCTATTTACTGATCTGCTTTTATTACTGGTGTCTGACGTTTCATTACCGACCCACAGAAATATTATCCAAGGCAGTACCCAGAGGCAGAGAGAAATTTACTTTGGAGAGGCATCAGAAAAAAAAAAATTTCCCCCACCGTCACCTTATTTTAGCCTTCCCGGAACCGAGTTTCATTTGGAAAGTTTTGCATGAAGGAATCTTTCCCCTTCCAGGGCCTCCTGAATGTGTTGCTCCAAGTTTAAAGGTTAATGATGCATAAAATAAATCCTGCAGAAATGAGCAAGATCTGCCTTAGCACAAACCACAAATAGCACCGCGCTTTTCGTCCCGCTGACCGTAAGCCAGGAAACAGGCGGCTGGTCTTGGTTCGAGCAGGTGATGCGGACAGTAGAGAGCTAAGTCTTGGCTTCCTTCTTGCCCTGTCGCCCAGACCCAATTCGTTTGTGATCATCACGGCCAACCGGGTGCTGCATTGCAACGCTGATACACCGGAGGAGATGCATCATTGGATAACGCTGCTGCAGAGGTCCAAGGGGGACACAAGAGTGGAGGGCCAGGAATTCATCGTGAGAGGTGACTGCCACCACGGCCTTGCCCCTTTGAGCAGCTCTCCTGAGTAATTTTGACTCTTGAGCTTGCTTAACAAACCAACAAGCAGACAGACAGCAAAAACACAAGAAAGGGTCGTGGCCCTTTCTAGCAAATATATAGAAATATGACCCATGAGGAAGCATCCTGCAAATTATTACCTGATGTTTGGTGTTTGTCTTTCTGGTTTTTAATTTACACTCCGATCTTCCTTTCCAGGGTGGCTGCACAAAGAAGTAAAGAACAGTCCAAAGATGTCTTCGTTAAAACTAAAAAAACGGTGGTTTGTGCTTACCCACAATTCCTTGGATTACTACAAGAGCTCAGAGAAGAATGCTCTGAAATTGGGCACGTTGGTCCTCAATAGCCTGTGCTCGGTGGTGCCTCCGGACGAGAAGATCTTCAAAGACACAGGTAACGGTGCCGTGTGCCTGTGACGAGCCGGGCCCGAAAGCTCGCACCTGGAGCCCGAGGAGGCCTGGGTTTGCTCGGACCAGAGGGAGGAGTTTGGTTAGCTGTATACACGCTTAGTATTGAAACCGTGGTGAAGAGGTCCCGCTTAACTGAGTTGCAGAAATGTTCTTCTGAGGACAGTCACATGTAAACAGGGATTCTCCTGTTTGGAGCTTTATTTCTGTATGCCGCGTTTTCAGCTTTGTGCTGTGAGAGCCCTAACGCAGCCTAAGAAAGATCAATCCTGACTGTCCGTGAGCTTCACCTAGTAGAATAGAGAGCACTGATGTTAGCTTAGTTTTTTGTGTTTTTTTTTCCCCTTGTCACTATTACGAAGATATTTCTACATCGTTTGGGTTTTGTTGCTAGTTGAGATTTTGCGCTTTTGAAGACATAGCTCCTCTGTCCCCTGCGACAGCTTGTTTCTGGACACACAGACTGTTTGCTTAGCAGAAGTGTTTTCTTCTCAAGGGAGAGCCTAAGGAAAGGAGAAGAAACAGGAGGGGAGAAGGAACAGCAGGAAGGGAGGGAAGCGTTTTCACTCTCGTCCAGAGCCGGGAAAGGAACTTCCAGTTTATGCCTGTTTTTCTTCCAGAGCAAACGTGACCCTTTTATGTATTTACTCCTGGGTTTCTTACTTTACGTGTCTTCCTCTCGCAGCTGTACGCTCCTCGTTTGGACATGTGGGTGCCTCGCACAGGACAAGGCGCGTGTAGGAATCGGGAGAGGATTTGTTGAATTAGCTAATTAAAGGGGCTCAGGCGGAGAGGGCACCGGCTCTGACAACAGGGCTGAGTTTCTGGCTTTCTGGGACTCCGGTGCCAGACCATCCCTGCGGAGGCTGACGCCCGTGGTGTGTGTACTCTGTCACAGGCTACTGGAATGTCACCGTGTACGGCCGCAAGCACTGCTACCGTCTCTACACCAAGCTGCTCAACGAGGCCACCAGGTGGTCCAGCGCCATTCAAAATGTGACAGACGCCAAGGCCCCGATCGACACTCCCACCCAGCAGCTGATTCAAGACATCAAGGTAAGGATTCAAGACAGGGGGGCTCACGGGAGGTAGCTTCACCGGTTCTCACCCTCGGAACGTCAAGACGTTGGTCAAGCTCCATTTTTATTCTGTAATCAAAAACTAACTTTTGGTTGGTTTTCTGTTGGAACGTCACTGCTTTTAGAAATCTGAATTCGAGAGCTGAGCCGAAAGCTTACGCTAAAAATACTTTGTCTCCAGAGAGGTGTCATGTTGCCGCTGAGGCAAATGTGGGCTTGTGTTGTGTAGACAGAGGAATGATGGTCTGTGGTCTGGGGTGCAGAACTCCCCGTGACGGGGACGTGCTGTGATCTGCGTGGAGGTGACGTGTGCCACAAGTTGCCCTTCAGCCCTGGGTTGGGGACCTTCTAGGAGTAACACGATAATCCTATCCTTACGGTACAGTTAGTGGACCACACAGGTGGGTACACAAATAGCCAGGATTGGTCTAGAAAACTTGGAACCTTTAGTAGGCACCCCCAAACTCCACAGGAAGCGTCCCAATCTCTGGACCTACACTGACCTTCTTTTTGTTTGTTTGTTTGCGAAAGAGAGTGCATGAGCAAGGTAGGGGCAGAGGGGGAGAGAGAGAATCTCAAGCAGTCTCCGTGCCCAGCTTGGAGTCAGCCTGACTCGGGTCTCCCATCTCACGACCATGAGATCGTGACCTGAGCCGGGACCAAGAGTCCGATGCTTAACCGACTGAGCCACCCAGGTGCCCCTAACCTGGTTAAATTTTCATTTCCTTTTTATAAAGATTAATTGCTCAGTTGAGTATACATTGAGTGAATAATGAAATGGCAGCATTATTCATAAGGGGTACTCCACTCATTTTTCAGGAATGGAAACAGTCACAGAAGAGTCTGAATGCGTTGTTCATGTAGCTGGTCAGTCCCCAGTGCAGAACCGGGTCAAGGGGATTATTTTTACCGCTGTTCCTCCAAATTACCCATTCGGATAGATTCCCAATACAAAGGGAAGAGCTGGAGCAGTGACAGAAAAGATTTGAGAATGAGAGCAAGATAGGTATTTACTGATCTACATCAAGGAAAATTAAGCAGATCCAGGAGGCAAGCTCTGCCTTTGCAGAGGCGGAAGAGGGTCTAATAATGCAGTAGTGTATAATTTCCCACCGAACGCAAATCTGCCTCTTGATTCCAAAGTGGTGCATTTTCTGGGTATTTGGAGCTCAATTCCACCAAGCTAATTATTCTCCAAGTCTCTGTAAAGCTTTCCATGGAACCCAGGGTGCTAAATACTAGTAACTTCCTTTTTCGCATTTAAAAAACTGTTTTTAAAGCTTCCTTTTGAGAAAGGAGTGAAAAAAACACATCAGCTGAACTTTCTCTTCAAAGCTATGTCAGCTGTATTCTTATCTTCTCTAATTTGACATCTGTCATTAAAAGAGTCATTGAATTTTCCAAATATGAAGCAATGGTTTTTTTTAAAAAAATAGGTTGCCCTAATTAAGTCCATACAAAATTTTTGAAATAGTTTGTTTTTTTTTCTTTTTTTCTGGCTCTTAACTAACTGGGTGTTAACTAAAAAAGTTTCATAGTGGAAATTACCACACTAGAATGATTCACTGCCTCTCCAACTTTTCTGTTTATTTAATGTTCTAAAAGGAACTTTGCCTTTTTTGAATCCCCCGTTAACATTTTAGGAGCATAAGTGCATGATGAATTGCTATGAGATCTCTTAAATTTCAAGAAAGAGACGGCAGGCATGTTGAACGGTCTCACTAATAACATCCTAACATGTAACTTTTATGTATAGAGAAATATAGAAGATCATTTAAAGAATGAAAACAATGTATTTTTTAAAAATTTTTTTAATGTTTATTTTTGAGAGAGATAGAGACAGAGTGTGAGTAGGGGAGGGGCGGAGAGGGAGACACAGAATCCGAAACAGGCTCCAGGCTCCGAGCTGTCAGCACAGAGCCCGACGCGGGGCTCGAACTCACGAACGGTGAGATCATGACCTGAGCTGAAGTCAGACGCTTACCCAACTGAGCCACCCAGTTCTTTTTAAAAGAATTATGGATAAAAATACATGGTTTGGCTACATGATTAGTGGCTAAATAGCAAGAGAACTTCAGTGTTTTTGAAGCATATGTAATCTCCAGTGGAAATTTTTGGGTTTTTTTTATAACGTGGGAAAATACATACACATGGACTGAGCTGTGAGAAAAACGTGTATTTGTGATTTGCCTTCAGACGCAGATTGCCGGTATCTTCGCGCTTGAATTATTAATGCTAGACCCTCACCACCGTCCCGAGGCCCACGGACGCTTTAGACTGTGGGAGAGGTCCACGTGTGGGAGAATACAGATGATTTTGTTCATTTATGTACATGTGTTCTGGATGAGCCGGCTGGCTGGCTTTACCGGGTCCTCTGCTTTCCAGGAGAACTGCCTGAACTCGGATGTGGTGGAGCAGATCTACAAACGGAACCCCATCCTCCGTCACACACACCACCCCCTGCACTCGCCGCTCCTGCCCCTGCCCTACGGAGACATCAACCTGAACCGTGAGTCCCCACCCCGCCCGCGCCCCGCTGTTCTCGGTACCGTAACTGTTCTCCCCGGTCACCGACTCTGCCTCTCTGTCCAGCCAGCATCTGTCGTTTGTGGTGAGAAGAGGACTGTGGAACTAAGAGAACGATTTTCAAGGGAGTCAGGAAATGCCAGCCCTGCCTCTGAACTCAGGGTTGCCTTAATTTGCCAGAGAATTAAAAGTCTAGTCCCAGATCCTAAAAATAGAGAACCTGTCTGGCAACAGACCAACTTTTAAGCAGGCGTCTTGTAGAGTGAAATAGGTGAATTGCATAACAAAAGAGCATAACGCTCTCACCTCTGTGTTCGCCTGATTCAGATGTTCAGGGAACGTGGCGAGCCCTGGGTCGTGAAGCCGACGTCTGTCCCCGTTCCTTCCCCCTGTGCGATGCTCAGATCGTACCCTGGCCAAACCCTCCGTGTGACTTGTGTGTGTGTGTCCTCCTCCTAGTGCTCAAAGACAAAGGCTACACCACCCTTCAGGATGAAGCCATCAAGATCTTCAATTCCCTCCAGCAACTGGAGTCCATGTCCGACCCCATTCCCATCATCCAGGGCATCCTGCAGACCGGGCATGACCTCCGACCTCTGCGAGACGAGCTGTACTGCCAGCTCATCAAACAGACCAACAAGGTGCCCCATCCGGGCAGCGTGGGCAACCTGTGCAGCTGGCAGATCCTGACGTGCTTAAGCTGCACCTTCTTGCCGAGCCGGGGCATCCTCAAGTACCTGCGGTTCCATCTGAGAAGGTGGGGGGTGCATGGCGGGGGGTTGCGGCGGGGGGGTTGCACACCGCAGGGGCGGGGCAGGGCTCAGGTGAGGAGAGCCCGAAACAGAAGGGACCTGGCGGGGTCAGGGACCTCTAGGCCAGACGCGTGCGTCCCCTTGAGCAGGCTGACACTGTGCAGGCCTCCTCTCCAGCTCAAGCCACGCAAAGCTGTCTCAGGGACGCGGTCACTTTCAGTGTAGTGTCCCCATGTGGAAGAGGCTGAATACGATTAATTTTTTTTTTTTATAATATTTATCTTTGAGAGAGCAAAAACAGGGGAGGGGCGGAGACAGGGGAGACAGAGGATCTGAGGCGGGCTCCACACTGACAGCAGAGAGCCTGATGTGGGGCTCGAACTCACGAACTGTGGGATCACGCCCCAAGCCAATGTCGGATGCTCAGCCCCCTGAGCCCCCCCGGGCACCCCAGACGTCAAATACATTTAATTACCACTGCCTGTATACATGGAGGGGGGAAACCTTAGCTATTTTTGGTCCAGATCAAACAGAAACATTCCCGTGCAGACTCTGATGCAAACTACGTAAGAACAGTTTTCATACGATGGTCTGAGACGTGACCGTCACCAGCATCACGGAGGTGAGCTGGTAGCAAAAGCTTTGGGATTTGTTTTTGGTTGTTTTTTGTTTTTTGTTTTTGTTTTTGTTTTTGGGTTTTTTTTTTGCTTTTAAACAAAACCTACACAGGACAGTAGAGGCCCCAGCTGGGAAGTGACCGGCATCCGCCGCACGCGTCACTGGGGGGCCACCGGCTGCGCTGACGTGCCGCCTGCTGAAGCAGCCCAGCGCCCAGACGGCGGCCAGCCGCGGTCTAGCACATTAACAGCGAAGTGTTTGTCTCCTAGGATACGGGAGCAGTTTCCAGGAACCGAGATGGAAAAATACTCCCTCTTCATTTATGAATCTCTCAAGAAAACCAAATGCAGAGAGTTTGTGCCTTCCCGAGATGAGATCGAAGCACTGATCCACAGGCAGGAGATGACGTCCACGGTGCACTGCCACGGCGGAGGCTCCTGCAAGATCACCATCAACTCCCACACCACGGCCGGGGAGGTGAGGGAGAAGCCCGCCGCGGCAGACTCCGATCCCTGACCGCCCCCGTGCAGACGTCAGGGAAGTTGTGCAGTTAGGTGGGCCAGCGTGCGGTCGTGACCGGCATAGTACAGCGGCTCCGTAAGCGGGGTGTATGTAACCGACGACGAAGCTCACGTACGACGAGACAAAAATACGCATCAAAGATGAGTAGGAATGCAAAAATTAAGCTGGTGCCAGAATACCTGAGCCGCAGTCCTGCTGACGTGCCAAGCAGTTGAGGGTCGAGGAGAGATTTCCTCCCTGACTCGGGTGTGCCCGCCCTGACGTGGGATTTATTGGAGCATCTCTGCCATCAGGTGTCTGTTTGCCAAACAGAAATCCACCGTGATGGGTCAGATGAGAGCGTATTTTCTTTTCTTTCTTTTTTTTCTTTCTTTTTTAAAATTTACTATTGTAAAACCAGTTGGCTGAAAGAAGTAGGGCAATAAAACCCAGAGAAGCTTCTGGTGTGGAAAGAAGAAACACGGTGGAAACCCTTGTTTCTTGGCAGTCGATGGATGTATCAGATGAAAGGGCTTCGGTTTTCATGCACTTTCCTACCAGTATGGGTCTGCAAGAAATCCGCCTGCCATCCATCTCTACCAGTGGGTGAAATACATACCCCGTGTTCTTTTTTTTTTACAAGGATAAGACAAATCTGGTTTCTAGAGAGTAATGGAAAAACGGCACCTTTGAAATTCTGGGTGACCACACAGGACAGTTGTAGGGGGCTGCCTGGACCCTCGCTTGCCGGCAGCTCCCTTGGGGTTCAGGGGAAGGCACATTCTAGAACCGTGTGCTGGCAGCCGAAGCCCTCGGGGTATATCTTGCAGGTGGTGGAGAAGCTGATCAGAGGCCTCGCCATGGAGGACAGCAGGAACATGTTCGCCTTGTTTGAGTACAACGGAAATGTGGATAAAGCCATTGAAAGCCGAACCATCGTAGCTGACGTGTTAGCAAAGTTTGAAAAGTAAGTGCCTTCTCCCTCAAGTGCTAGCAGATTTAAATCAAAGAAATTGAGAGTTGAGGATTTGAATTTCTATTCCATTTTCACCTTCAGTGTGCATTTGAGTGCCTTTTCTTTTACTTGCGCTAAAGCATGTTTCATCTTCCGTATCTTTCGGCTCCCTGTTTTTCTTTTTGTAAGTGTTTATTTTGAGAGCGAGAATTCCAAGCAGGCTCCGCACGGTCAGCACAGAGCTCGACACTGAGCACGGAGCTCAGTCCCACAAACTGAGAGATCACGACCTGAGCCAAAATCAAGAGTCGGATGTTTAACTGAGCCACCCTGGTGTTCCTGTTTTTCTTGATTCCTAGATAAAGCCTCTGTGTCAAATAAGATTGTTCCTTTACCCCATTCTTTCTCTCAGGTCCTTGCTATACTCATTATCTTGGAATTTCTTGAGTCTACGCTTTTCACTTGTCATTAGCTTTGAAACTGGGCTAACAGACACAAGCAAACTCATAAATCGTTCAAAATGCATTTTATACCTCTTGGATGTACAATATTTCATCTATGACTTCCCTATCACCTAAGTAACACAAAAGATATTCCTATTCAATTTTTTTCAATGTGTGTTTTTTTTAGGAGAGACAGAGTCTGAGCGGGGGAGGGGCAGAGAGAGAGAGACAGAGAGAGAGAGAGAGACAGAATCTGAAGCAGGCTCTGCACTGTCAGCACAGAGCCCGACATGGGGCTCGATCCCATGAACCGTGAGCTCATGCCCTGAGCCAAAATCAAGAGTGGGATGCTTAACCGACTGAACCACCCAGGCGCCCCAGAATTCCTGTTCACTTTAAACACGTGCTATTCATGTTGATTTTTATAAATACTGTAGTTTACTCGAGGATTAGTAAAGGGAATGAAGATATATATATAGCCTTTGTTTCTTTTCTTTCTATGGACTCAGCATAAGGCTTAGCCAGTACTGATTTGACTGGGTGACTCAGAAAATACTTGTTAGCACAGTTTAACTGAAGTTTATGGTCTTGAAGTGAGACGAGAACGAAAGCGTCATTTTTCACCTCTGGCTAAGTAACGTAAGGGACTCTGGTAATCAGCCTCGCCCTTGTTCTGTTTTCTCTGCCTCCGTCCCCATCCCCACCGTGTTACCTGAGCACGGACAGAATTTCTGTGTCCTTGGAACGAGCCATCTCAAGTCAGCTCCTTGTGCTTTCTGAACGTCTCTTCTGTCTGTAGGCTGGCTGCCACATCGGAGGTGGGGGACCGACCCTGGAAATTCTACTTCAAACTCTACTGCTTCTTGGACACAGACAACGTGCCAGAAGACAGTGTGGAATTCGCGTTTATGTTTGAACAGGTAGAAGGAACCTGCAGAAATGGATTCCTCTGCTGGGGAACAGGGCTAAAACCTGTTCACTCCGCTGCTAGGTTAGCGGTTGGGCATAGCGGTATGTTTCCCAGCATGCACAGGGACAGCTGCTCTGTGACGCCTTTCTAGAACGAAACTACTGCGTGTTGTATTTGAACTCCTGTGCCAAGAACCGTTTTAGCTGGGGGGAGAGAGACATTGAGGCATAAAATATGGGTTCGATGCTGTCTGGGCTAGGGAGAAATGTAAAGCAGCCAAAGGGGGTGAGGGTACAGTTTGCAGGGGAGGTGACACGGGAGGGGAAAGCTGGGGGATTTAGGCTCACGCGCCCCTAATGCTGCCGCTGCCCACCGCCTCCTTTCAGGCACACGAAGCTGTTATCCGTGGCCACTACCCGGCCCCCGAAGAGAACCTCCAGGTTCTCGCTGCCCTGCGGCTCCAGTACCTGCAGGGGGATTACTCCCTGCATGCCTCCGTGCCGCCCCTCGAGGACGTCTACTCCGTGCAGAGGCTGAAGGCCCGCATCAGCCAGTCGACCAAAAGCTTCACCCCGTGTGAGCGGCTGGAGAAGAGGCGGACGAGCTTCCTGGAGGGGACGCTGAGGCGGAGCTTCCGGACGGGGTCTGTCGTCCGACAGAAGGTCGAGGAAGAGCAGTTGCTGGACATGTGGATCAAGGAGGAAGTCTCCTCGGCTCGGGCCAGCATCATTGACAAATGGAAGAAATTGCAGGGAATGGGCCAGGAGCAGGCCATGGCCAAGTACATGGCCTTGATCAAGGAGTGGCCAGGCTATGGGTCGACGCTCTTTGATGTGGAGGTGAGGGCTTTTGCTTCTGGGATCAACTGGCCTAAGAGCGCCTTTCCGTGTGGCCTTGGCCGACTCCTTTGGCTGGGGGTGGGGCAAGATGGAGCCTTTGTTCTCTGGCCCCCTTGTGTTAGAGGCCCCCCACCATGCTTTACCATTAACACACCCTCGCATCCACCAAATGGTCTGGTAGCATATGCTTTCACGACATTAGGAGCGAATGGAAAATTAAGATGTCACCTCTTAAGTAACTTCTATTTATTTTATTTGTTTCGAGAGAGAGCACTGGTGCGTGGGGGGGAGGTGCAGAGGGGGAGAGAGAATCCCAAGCGGGCTCCATGCTGCCAGCACAGAGTCCAGTGCCGGGCTCGCTCTCCCAAACCATGAGATCGTGACCTGAGCCGAAATCAAGAGTCAGACGCTTAACCAACTGAGCCACCCAGGAGCCCCTCTCTTCTTTATGAGGGAAGCTCTAGATAGATCCACTCAAAAAGTACTGATAAAAATCTGTATTTAAAATTTTTTTAAATTTTTTTTAGAATTGTGCACATAGAATTATAAATTTTGGATACAGTCGGCCCTTGAACGACATTGGGGTTGGGGCGCCGACCCCCAGGCGGTTGAAAATCCGTGTATAATTTTTGACTCCCTAAAAGCATACCTGCTAATGGTCCTGCTGTTGACCGAAAACTTTACCAAGAACATGAACAGTTAACACGTATTTTGCATGTTACATGTATTACATACTGTATTCGTACAACGCAGCTAGAGAAAAATGTTACTGAGCAACTCATAAGAGAAAATACATACCGTTAAAAAAAAAAATCCGCATATTGGCGGACCCGCACAGTTCAACCCCATGTTTAACAACATGGGTCAACTAGGATTTTACGTTTGTTTTTTTTTTTCCCCATGACTATCTGTTGGCAGGGAAGAATTTGTGTCACGATTGGAATTTTGCTATTAGCATTAACCCATACTGACTCATACCTCTTTTTTTTTTTTTTTTTAAAGACCATTTATTGAAAGGAAATCTTACTAGTGGTCTAGATCAAGACTTGGCAGTCCATGGGCCAAATCCTTTCCGCCACCTTTTATAATGTTTTATTGGAACACAGTAATATTCCTTCCTTTCTCTGTCTTCTCTGGCTGTTTTCACACCAAAATGGTGGTATTGAGTAGCTATGACAGAGACCACGTGGCCCACAAAACCCAAAATATTTACTCCCTGTCCCTTAACAGGTAGCTTTACCAGCCCCTGGTCTAAATGAACTTTCGTTTTTCTTTTCACATGTTTGGTATCTGATGACTTTTAAATGAGGCTTTATAAAGATGTAAATATTGGTTATCTTTTCCAAGATCCCTTCATGGCTTTTCACTGGATTTTATCTTTGGTTTGGTTGGTTCAGTTAGGTTTGTTTTTAGGTGTAAATCAGATGCTTTGTACAACACCTCTTCTTGGTGTCACTAATGTATATCCCTCCCATTTGTTTTTCGTTTAATTTTTTATTTTTATTTTTGAGAGAGAGAGAGGGAGAGAGACAGCACGAGCGGGGCAGGGGCAGAGAGAGGGAGACACAGAATCCGAAGCAGGCTCCAGGCTCCGAGCTGTCAGCACAGAGCCTGACACGGGGCTCGAACTCATGAACCATGAGAGCATGACCTGAGCCGAAGTCATATGCTTAACTGTCTGAGCCACCCAGCACTACCCCCCGCATCTCTCCCATTTGTATTGGTTCCCATCAGCCCTGTGTTCTCATTCCTACATTAGGGCTCTTGTTTTCCAACACCAATCCATGCAGGGAAGCCTGTTACGAAGCCAGTGATATTCCTGTTACCGCTGTGCTCACAGGAGGTCACTGCTGCCACTTGTCGAGACCCTATTTTTCAAAAGGAGCCAGGACTGCTTAGGCACAGAGTGATTTGGAGAATTTTTCCCCTGATCTTCGATTTTGTATTTGAAGAATAATTATCCGAAAACCGGTCGGAGGAAGAGCTAGATACAGGAGATGGGCTCAAGCTGGTGGGTTTGCTGGGGAGCTCGGGCCACCTCCGAGAGCTAATCCGGTGAGGCGGAGAGTGATGGTGTCCATGGGTGGAGTCGAAGCACGATGTTGGCATTCACTGATTAAGTTTTCCCGATGCACAGGATGGGTCAACTGGTCAGAAATCAACCAAGACAGCCAAGGAGATGCCGTATCTCCTCATTCGGTTCTCCCAGGCGTGAACACGCCTTGGGTGCATCTAGTGTTCTGCATACGGGGCTTGGCTCCCTCTCTCCCCGCTCCTAATTGCTTTGTGATCTGACTCTTGCCCGCAGTGCAAGGAAGGCGGCTTCCCCCAGGACCTCTGGTTGGGCGTCAGCGCGGACGCTGTCTCTGTCTACAAGCGTGGGGAGGGAAGACCGTTAGAGGCCTTCCAGTACGAGCACATCCTCTCGTTTGGGGCGCCTCTGGCAAACACGTACAAGATCGTGGTTGACGAGAGGGAACTGCTCTTTGAAACCAGTGAGGTAAGAGGCGAACCAAGGAAATCGTTTGTGGCCTTGACAACACAGAAAAATGACACCCCGTTTCTTGGGGCCTTTGGGTAATTTTGTTTTGCTGTAAAATATATGAAATTACAGCGTGGCGGTCCCTCCCCAGCTTCAGGTTCCTCGGGGGCCAAAATCGAATCTCCAGTTTCTTCTATGTTTGCAGCAGAGAAATTTGGTTTCGTTTTATTGGTGGGTCTTACCCCTAGAGGAAAGGGGAAAGGAATGATGTAGATGTCCAGAATATATATAGTTTGGCAATAGAGCCTCGTGCCAATCAGCTGATGATTACGGCAGTGAATGCCAGCTGGAGGGAGCGAGGGGCACGACCACCCTGGCCGGAGCTAATTCTGGCTCACAGAATCGCAAGAAAGAGCCTTTAAATGTGCGTGCCATCTGCTCTGAAGCTTAAAATGCAGTCATCAGCATCATGATAAATCCAGAAGCCTTTATGAAGGGCTTCTGCTTAGGGGACTCCTAGCGAGCAAAGGTGGAAAGCGGACATGAGTGACTGGCTTCCGGTTTGGCCACTGGTGCAGAGTGAAGGACCGGAGGCCAGGAGGGCGCCCAGGGCGCTGGGAGGTAGCAGTGACACCAGGGCTGCGGTGCAGGAGGCCGGCAGTGAGACGGAAGAGGCGGGGCCCCTGACCGGAGGGTCCAAGGCGCCCGGCTGCCAGGTTTGGTCGACGCCAGGAAAGGAGAGGGAGCCACTGTGGGCGTCTGATCGTGCCTGATGCAGTGACCGTGGTTTTACCAACTGCCGTGGGTGGGATTCGAGGGATTAAAAGGGAGGGGGAAGGAGGTCAGGATGCCTGAAGAGGGATGCAGGCCAGCCTGAGAAGGGTCGGGGCCCAGGGGGTGGCGGTGACTGCATCGCGGGAAGGAGCTAATACGAAGTCGCAGCCGGCACCTGTGACTTGTCCGCAGGCCCGTTGAGCCTCTTTCTGTTCTGCAGCCGCAGCATGACGAGTTGACTACGATACAGTGTTCACCAGCTGGGATTGTGGGATTGTGGGCTCAGGCCTTTACCAGCATTTTTTTTTTTTTTTTTAATTAACATTTATTTTGAGAGAGAGCAAGGATGAGCAGGGGAGGGGCAGAGAGAGAGAGAGAGAGAGAGAGACACACACACACACACACTCCCAAGCAGGCTCTACACCGTCAGTGCAGAGCCTGACGTGAGGCTCGAACTCATGAACCACGAGATCATGGCCTGAGTCGAAACCAAGAGTCGGACGCTTAACCACCCGAGCCACCCAGGGGCCCCTCATTTACCATCATTTTAAGTGGGGATAGTGATCCCAGCCCTAACGATACCCACAGACTTTAGTGTCCTCGGGCGGGTTTGTTTTTTTTCCCCTAACGTGTGAAATCTGACAATTGTACACCACGCAGAATTGTCATTTTTGTGTGGAAGGACCACCAGGTGGTGCACACCGTATTCGGAGAAGCCACGACTTCCCTTCTCACTGCCCAGGAACAGGTTAAAGCAGCTGAGCTCTCGGCCTCCTCCAAACCTGGGGGACGGGGTGGGAGGCCCATCGTCCCGGCCGAGACTCTCACCGTGTGCCCCTTCTGCTTCCCCTGGGCAGGTGGTCGATGTGGCCAAGCTCATGAAAGCCTACATCAGCATGATCGTGAAGAAACGCTACAGCGCGTCGCGCTCCGTGAGCAGCCAGGGCAGCTCCAGGTGAAGGCGGGAGGGAGTCGGCGTGTCTTCAGCGTCCGGATGGGCCACCCTCTGGCCTCGGCCAGCTAGGGCAGAGCTGCCCCCGCTTCCGGAAGCCCCTCGTCGGAGGGAGGCGTCTCCCAGGGTCCTTTCGCCCCGTCGACGTCCGCGATCCCGTATTAAGCTGTCAACCTTAACAGTCCGCCCAGTTTCGAAAGCTTTACTACTCTTAGATGACACATGCCTTAAGACAGAGAGGAAAAAAGCCCCCACGCTGCCACCAAAGCAGCCAGAAGTGCCTTAACGTGTGGAACCAACACTAATTGACCTTAACTGTGCTACTGAAGGGAAATGCCCCCCCAGCCCCTGTTTGGGGGGAGACTTACAAAGCTTGGTGGGGGGTGTTCATCTATCAATTCTGCACTAACCTCCCAGCCTGATTTCCCTACTTGGAGGGAAGGTGAGGGGGTCGGGAGGGGGGACAGAGGGAGCACAAGGGGACAGGATATTTTAGTTGGAGTGCTGCTGGCAGCCTTCCTCATGGACATATATTAACTTCTTTTTGTTTGTTTCATCTTTTAAGTCTGTGTGCCTGCCTGTGCGCCCATGTGTTCATAAACTCATCACTTTAATCACTGTCTCATGAGCATTAAAAGCAAAGGGAAAAAGGATGTGCAATGGTGTAAACAGTCTGTATATTTTAATAGTTCAGAGTTCTAGTCTTCAGTCGTTACTTTATGAGGTGGTTTTATTAACACACCAGAATCCTGGGTTTTCCTGTCTTTGCTGTATTTCGAAAACCACATTTTTGACTCCGTTCTGTTTTACGTGTAGCAAAAGTCTGCACTCTGCATCTGCTGTATTATAAACAGATATGCAGCCTATACAAATAATTGTATTTATAAACCACTCTTCAACAGCTGGCTCCAGTGCTGTTTTTAGAACGATATGAAGTCATTTTTTGAGTCTTTAGTTCCTAAAAAAATTTAAGTTAAGAAAAAGTTTTCTTTGAAGGTTAGTCTGAATCGCTCCGGGTAGATTACCAAATACCACGATGGATATGGCGGCAAGATGCCGCGTTCCCGAAGGGTGTAATGCATGAGCGAGTCTTGTAAAGGACCCTGACAGTATAAATGCTAAGGCTTTAATATAATACGTCTTCTCCCAAGTTTATAATGATAGTCTGACCAGGTGCCTGTAAATAAATCAGTGTTTATGACCAGAAAAAAAAATAATCTGGTCTCGGACTTTTATTTTTATATAGAAGAGTTGTAAAGACTTAGGCCAACTAAGTCTACCCACAAAGAAAGAAAAAATTGCCTTATCCCTCCGGGACAGCTATGCGAAATCATGGTCTGTTGGCTCAAAGAAAGTCTGACAATAAAAGATATTAGCTATCACTCAGTGTGTTTTCTTTATCAGGGTGACTCGAAAGACATTATAGGGTTTGGGTTTGCTTTTTTTTTTCTTAATTTAAACCCAAGATAGTTAACATATAGTATAATAATGGTTTTAGGAGTAGAATTTAGCAATTTATCACCTACATAGATCACCCAGTGCTCATCCCAACAAGCGTCCTCCTTAATGCCCATCACCCATTTAGCCCATCCCCGACCTACCTCCCCTCCAGCAACCCTCAGTTCTCTCATTTTAAGAATCTCTTATGGTTTGCCTCCCTGTTTTTAATCTTATTTTTCCTTCCCTTCCCCATGTTCATCTGTTTCTTAAATTTCATGAGTGAATCCTATTTTTCTGACTTATTTTGCTTAGCATAATACACTCTAGTTCTATCCGTGTTGTTGCAAATAGCAAGATTTCCTTTTCATTAATATTCCATTGTGTGTGTGTATATATATATACACATACCACTTCCTTATCTGTTCGTCAATCAATGGACATTTAGGCTCTTTCCGTAATTTGTTGTTGATAGTGCTGCTATAAACATTGGGGTGCATGTGCCCCTTTGGATCAGCGTTTTTGTATCCTTTGGATAAATACCTACAAATGCAATTGCTGGGTCCTAGGACAGCTCTATTTTTAACTTTTTGAGAAACCTCAGAGTGGCTGTACCAGTTTGAGTTTCCACCAACAGTGCAAAAGGGTTCCCTCTCTCTGCATCCTTGCCAATATCTGCTGTTTCCTGAGTTTTTAATTTTAGCCATTCTGACAGGTGTGAGATGGTTTCTCATTGTGGTTTTGATTTGTATTTCCTTGATGATGAATGATGTTGACCATCTCTTCGTGTGTCTCTTAGCCATCTGGATGTCTTTCGAAAAGTTTTCACCTCTTTTGCCCATTTCTCACTGGATTACTTGTTTTATGGGTGTTGAGTTTGAGAAGTTCTTTGTAGATCTCAGATACTAACCTTGTATCCGATATATAATTGGCAAACATCTTCTCCCATTCTGTTGGTTGCCTTTTAGTTCTGTTGATTGTTGGTTTGGTTTTCATGCTTTTGGCATCATTAAGCTGCACGTCTCATAACTTAATTATCTTTAAGTGGACGTGTAGACCTCTTAACTGCTCTTTTAGACATGCGGCAGGACTCCAAGAAGGCAGAGAAAGTAAAGATTCAGTGAAATCCAGAAATCTAAGGCCTTGAAATGTGTGTTTATGTCAAATGGTCTTGTAGCCCCATAATGTGCCGGATGGTGAAATCTGACCCTTCGGCCTGCTTGCAGCCTTGCTCACTGTGGAGCAGAAACAGAGGCAGCCTGTCCGGCCACTGATCTACCCAAAGAACCAGCGCTCACCCCGGGATCTCACCTGGTTGCCCTGGCCAGACGTGGGGCATGAGTGGTACCAGTCCCCCGGATGTCCCTTTCTCTTACCTCTGAATCTCACCTCTGCTCGTGTCCAGAGCGGCTTCCCACTCCACAGGGACTGGGAAGTCCCCTGAAGGCAGGTGATGCTGAGCGCCTGTGGCCTCGAGATGAGAAGGAAGATGAGCTAGACTCCACGGGTGGTGGTTTTTTCATTTCCAGCCCACAGGGAAATTGGCAGAAGGGCCTCCTGCCCTGCTCACCACTCGGGACTCACTGTGACTTCCCACATCGCAGAAGGCTGCCTCTTCCCCAGCTGTAAATGAAGCAAGTGGGCAAAGGAAGGCAGAGTGCCTCAACTTAGGCACAGCAGCAGCACCAAAGCCAGAACACAGGTCTCTACACATAGGCCTTTACGTGTCAGCGGCTTCCTTTGTTTTAATGTGTTGTTAGAAGCGGTACAGATGCAGACGAAGCTGCATTAACACATACAGGGAGACCCAGATACCCTCCGCCTGGTTTCCCCAATAGTAACATTTTGCAGAACCACAGAACGGTATCACAATGGTCCGTTATAATTAGGATTTTGCCTCCACGTTTTATACAAGGACTAGAGCCCCCAGTTTTGAGGTTGTTGCTTCAAGCATTTCTTGCCCGCTATTTTGAACGAGCTCTCTGCTTCCCTTCTCTCCCTGCACGTCCTCATCAGCATAGACTGGCTCAGCATCGTCTCTCATTTCTACTCGAGCCATCAGCATACGGACAAAAGCCTCTCCGGGAGAGCGGCACTGTCCTCCCTTCACATGGCCCAAGACATCCAGCGTCATGCCTGTCCAGAGCAGGTAGAGATGTGACCGGGATGGCCAGGGAAGACTGCAGGTGAGGGAGTGCTGGGTCTTAAGCTGGCCTTGCAGGATGGCGGAAGGCCCTGGAAGCAGCCCAAGTGCAGGTGTGGGGGAGGAGATGGTGTGGGGCGGCTGTTAGGGCAAAGGTCAGGAGCCATGCTCCAACTCCCTTATCCTAGCTCCAGACAGCATCTTCATTGGCCTCTGTGTTCTACCACCTCAGGTGCAGAATGGGGATTTCTAAGTAACCCTCCCCCCTATATATGCTGTTGACAGACCAGACATCTGGAGGGATCCTTATAAAGTACCCAAAGGCATCCCTCTCCTAAAAGCTCTTTGTCTCACCAACATACGAATCTCTACTCCAGGGCTGTGTTCTCTGTCCCGCCTGCCTCTCGCCTTGTCTCACGCCACCCTCTTCCCTACTCAGCACAGATCCTGGTCATGATTTCATTTTGTCCCCATTCTATGGGCTCCCCCACTAAAGAGTAGTCTGCCCGGCAGGGAGAAAGGTGCCTGATGTTTTCCTGGTGAAGCTTTGTGTTTGTGCTCAAGAGGAGGAAAGCTGTAATTCCCAGGTACCTGGAGCTTAGGCAGGGATGTGCTGGCAAATGTTTAGCCACCGGCTCTCCCTGAGGAAAACAGTCCCGCTTTGTAGTGTTGGCCGGTTTTCATGGCGTCCGTCATTCCCACCATGGCTCGTTTCAGGCTCCAAGGTGACGGCACAATGTGGAGCTGGATGGGTCGTGTGGTTGGCTCGGAAAGCTTGGTCCTGCACACCACAGAAAGGATACATCAGTCAACAGTTTTTCAATAAGAAAGTTGCATCTTCTTCATAGGAAAACCTCTAAAGCAAGTAAAAAGATACTTAGAAAGCTTTAAGCACTTTGTGTGGGGCAAAGTTTCTGTGGGAAAATTAAAGAGGTTTTCAAAGTGTATCATTTGTTCCTATCTTTAGTTTTCCCAGAGACTTCTTTTCCCTTTCAAGTAAGGACAGGATTACAGTTGATTAGTGGCTTGAGACATAAACAGGGTCGACTCCCCCTAGGCATCCAGACATTGCTGGTGGGAACTAGTTGCCGAATTAGAATTCTCATCAATCCCTCAAGACATGCCAGAAAGGAAAATGAGGGATTCTGGTAACTCTGATCTCTTGGGGGAACTTGTTCTCTGTAAGTTTACTTAGTGACTTGACATTGAGCAAATGTGACAGGCCTCCTGATTAGAAATAAGGTAACCCCAATGATCAACACCAACCACAACATAATTTAGTTGACTTTAATTTACTAAATATTTACTAAATTCTTATTTGGGTTAAAAAACACGCGCACACACTATCTCAGTGGGGTTTGCAAAGGAAATAGAAAAATTGTCTTGCTTGGAGACAAGTTGGGGGGTAAAATGTAAATAGATGAAACAAGTTGACTCTAATCGGACCACCTGCTAATGTATCGAAGGGGCCCAGCAAGCGAGCGTGAGGGTGGGAGTTTTCAAAGACAGAGGAGCCGAAAAATGCAGATTTGTGATACGTGAGCACAAGCCAGTAGAACACATGACCGAGGAAAATCCAGGAGACAGAAATGAGCAGAATGGGGATTTCTAAGTAATGCCTCCTTTTACTCTCATTGTGTCTTTCCCTGGACCATCTTTCTCTGATGTGATCCATGACATTAGCGTACCATTTGCTCAGAACATCCTGTTTCAGGCTTCGCGTACCATCCTCCCTCCCATCGTGGCCCCCCAGTAGCCATGGTGGAGGTGCCAGCAAACCCGTGTTTACCCTGAGGATCCTGAGATCCAGAAAGCAGGTTCTTTAACTTGCTCTAACAGCTTTGCTGTGCAACAAATCGTTCCAACATTCAATGGCTGAAACAACAATTTATTCAGGTCGCGATTCTATAGGTCATCAGTTGGAGCTGGGCTCATTCATGACTTAGTTCGGTTGCATCCGGGTCAACTCTGTGGATGCTGCCTCGGCTTTCTCATGTGTCTGGGGCCTCAGTGGGAGGGCTGAGCTCTGTTCCACGTGATCTCTCTCTCGGTCGCAGTCAGCTGGCCTTGGCTGATTCTCGGCATTTGGCAAGGTCTCGTGAAAGCGAGTAGGTATAGGCAGAGCCTCTTGGGGCTTATGTTCAAAACTGGCACACTGTTACGTCTGCGACATTCTACTGGCCAAAGCCAGACCCAATGCCAGACCAGAGCCAAGAGGTGGGAAACCAGACTCCGTATCTTTTTTTTTTTTTTTTAATGTTTTACTTATTTTTGAGATAGAGACAGAGCATGAGCAGGGGAGGGGCAGAGACAGAGGGAGACACAGAATCCGAAGCAGGTTCCAGGCTCCGAGCTGTCAGCACAGGGCCTGATGCGCGGCTCGAACTCGCGAACTGCGAGATCATGACCTGAGCCGAAGTTGGACTCCCAACCGACTGAGCCACCCAGGCGCCCCTCCGTATCATGATGGAAGTTGCTGCAAAGTCACGCAAGAGGTTGAAGAATTATGGCCACTTTTATAATGTAAGCACACCTGGCGGAAAAATGACAAAACTACAGGGGACAGAGCATTCGTATCCAAGTTTGTCTGAAAGCTTGCTTCTCTCACAAAGCTACCCGAAAATCCAAATCCTTTCTTTTTTTCTTTACGTGGACACGCCCCTCGTTTACCACTGTGCCATCACCACCTTCCCCTGATGTAGACAGACACACGTGACCCCCTCAGTCCTTTTTCCAGGTATCTGTCCACACAGATTCTTCTCTTGCCTGAAATGACCTTCCGCCCTGCTCATAATCTCTTCGGCTGTGACAACCTGGCTTTGATTTTAATCTCTTGCAAAGCTGCCTGGGGCGGAGACTGCTAACCATCCCCTGGGGATCTGCCCTTTGACCATTTGTCCTTTTTCTTCTTTGACCTTTTATAATAGAATTGCCCTAAATCGTAGCTTGCGGTCAACGCTAAGCTACAGAATCCATTCCCCAGCCTCCCTTGCAATTTAGCGTGTGTGGTAGTTTTAAAAAATGTTGCAACTTCTTGGGGCGCCCAGGTGGCTCATTTAGATGAGTGTCCAACTCTTGGTTTCAGTTCAGGTCACGATCTCCCGGTTTGTGGGATAAAGCCCCACCCTGGGCTCTGCACTGACCGTGTGGAGCCTGTTTGGGATTCTCTCCCTCTCTCTCTCTCCACCCACCCTCCTCTCAAAATAAATAACCTTAAAACAACAAAAACAACAACAAAATAATACACCTTGCAGCTTCTTGGGTCACCTGCATGATTCAGTTGGTTGAGCATCTAACTCTTGGTTTCGGCTCAGGTCATGGATTCATGAGATGTAGCCCACGTCAGGCTGACCGTGCGGAGCCTGCTTGGGATTCCCTCTCTCTCCGTCTCTCGGCCCCTCCCTCACTCATACTCTTTCTGTCTCAAAATAAACATTAGAAAAAAAAAAAAAAAACATTGCAACTTCCTGATAACCGCTCCCATAAAAAAGGTGAACTCTAATCCCCGTGAATATTGGCCAGCCATAGTCACTCCACTTCTGATAGAATGTGGTAGAACAGATACCGTATAGCTTGTGAGGCCAGGGCGACCTACACCTGAGGAGGACAAGGCAGACATGAAAGAAATCTCACCAACCTGAAGATTCTGTGCTAAACACGCCTATGTAAGGAGGCCACAGAGAGACAGACAAGCCCCACAGGGACTGTCCCCCAACTGGTCTGTCTTAACCTCAACACGTGGGTGCGTCTGCAGATTATTCCAGCCACTAACTCTATGCAAAATACACTCCCTCCCTCTCCAGACCCATCAAAGCCTTGCTTATTAAGGCATCCAGGGTTCCGGCCTCAAGCCCAAGATTTTGTCACGTCAGTCAAGTTCCAGGGTGAACGAGGCTCGTTGGGTGTAGTTTCTCAAGTGCAGCTGGTTAACACGGACTGGAAGAGCTGTGTGCTACGGAGGCAAGTTTTCTGTCCCCCATGGACGGTCGTGGGGCAGCCATAACTGCCATGGAGACCGTCATTCCCACAGGGGAAACCGGGAGGCATAGAAGTCTGTGGCACTGATGGAAAAAAAAGAAGGATGACTCAGGGTGTATCCAAGAACCCATGGAGAATGATTCCCAGTCAGTGGAGCTGAGCCCCAGTCATGGGATTGGCGTCACGTGCCCAGAAACGTGTGAAGGAGAAATGTAAATAATTTGGGCCGGAGAACCCACCGTGCTGTCTTTAGACATACCCACAAATTCTTTGACGATCCTCCCATCAAAAGGTGGGGTCTAATTCTCCTCTCCCGACAGAGTGTGACAGGAGGGTTCCCACATGACACCCAAAGCTAAGGTCAAACAGGGTGGGGGAGGGCGGGGCGGGGGCACTACGACATCTGCTAGGCTCTCGGGACACGGGACACGTGCTTTTGGAGCCAAAGGGGCACATCTTCCCAACAGCAACCGCCCGACATGCAAATGCTGGGCCTGCAGATGACTCTCAGCCCCCGGCCTGCAAGGCCACTCAGCTGACGCAGGGGGGACAGATAAGTGCCGCCCCCCTCCCCCACCCCCGCTGAGAAAGTTCTAGCCATGCCAGTAAGCCAAAAAGAGGGATAAACGTATGAGGAATGGGTGAGATTTAAAAGTGTCACTATTTACAGCTAACGTGATGAAACACCTAGTTTATCAACCGATCGTGTTGGATTTTCTATTAGAGTTGATGAATGTAGCAAGGTCACTAGATAAAACATCGAAATTCCTTTAAAACCCAACTGCATTTCTCTACGGCAGCAGCAACCATTTATAACTTTTCTTTTTTTCATAATACATTTTACAGTGTTATTAAACACATTTACTATCGAAGAGAAAATCTGAAGAGATGTTGTGTCCTCTGGTTACGAAGCCCACATCTCCTTTAGGCCATGCTCGGAGTTACGATGTAAATTGATCTTGCAGAAGCATTTGAAATGAGGCAAAGCAGAAAGCACTGTGACACAAATACCAGCTAATCATAAAAACAAAACCACGCTGGAGACAGAAGGAAATGGGCTTATAACCCAATTTCTGTCTGATACACGTGAGGGAGCTAGAGACTCAGAACTTCTGGTTTCACGGCCCTTCCTCTGAAATGAGGTTGAGCTGAAAACACAGCAGGAGGAAATCTTACTTACTTCTAAAATAAAACACATCCCTTCATGACAAAGAGAAAGTCCCATTTACGGGCGAGCAGAAAGCTCCCGCTTCAAGTGTTTATTTTGCATTTTAAACCATCTGGCCTTCCGCTGCTCAGTAGAATCATGAATTTTTTAAAAGTAAAGTTCTGCTGCTGTTCAACCAGACCGTGCCACCTAGAACCATCCGTGTGAGAAGCACATCGGTTGCAAATTGGTTGAAGGCAAGACTGGGTCCCCACGTGATGTCACATGGCCACTCAGCCCACTTCTCCTTCCCCTGATTCTGCACCTGTGACTCTTTGCCGTTCAGGCCTCAGCTTAAATGTCACCTCTCCAGAAAGGCTTTTCCTCACCACCAAATATAGAAGAGCCTTTACTGTATCACCGTGCCGAACGGAGCACTTGCCACGAAATAGCATTTTCTTACTTAATTGCTTATGGTAAGTCCTCCGCAATTAGAAGGTCATCTCTAGAAGAGCAGAAATCTTCTTGGGTTTGTTATCGTCACTCTTAACCAGGACCAGGTCTGAACACGCTAGATGCTCAGGAATTGGTTCTTAAACGAAAGAGGAAATGGTAACTTTCAATGTGGGGGCCTCCCTGGCTGAGACTCCCCCCCCCCCCCCCCCCCCCCCGGAGAACAGAGGTCAAGTGCTAGTGCTTTGGGAAATGCAGCCGGGGCAGCGAGGGTAAGGGAGCGAGGCAGAGAAGGATGGGAAGCCATGCAAAGCACTGCCCTGCCGTGCTCGCACCTGCTTCCCCGCGGGCCACCAGGAGACCCGACAGTTGCTCAGCAAGACCGGGGCCACGTGGGATGTGTCTGCACAGGTTGTATAGGAAACTCCTGCCTCGGAGCAGCCGTCCTGGAGAAGGAACAAAAGACATTTCCTGAGTTGGTCCTGTCTCCTGTTTCCCATTGGCTGAATTACACTAGGTGGGGAGCCAGTCCCCTCCCATTTCCTTGTCAGCTGGTGCCTTACAAAGCCACATGGAAGCCACATCCCACACTGTGGCAGGCTGGAAGGTGTCCGCATCCTAATCCCCGGGACCTGCGAGGGTTACCTTCTACGGCAGAAGACACTTTGCAAATGTGATCACACTGAGGGTTTTGAGATTATCCTCGTGGGGCCAAGTGCAATCATGTGTCCTTGTAAGAGGGAGGCAGGAGATCAGGCTCAGTAGTGGGAGACGTGGTGACAGCAGTCACAGGCTGTAGCGATGCAGAGAAGGGGTCACAGTGGAGCCACGCAGGCAACTTACAGGCATGCAAAGGATTCTTGCTTGGAACCCTCGGGAGGAGCCAGCCCTGGTGACACCGTGGTCTTGGCCCTGTGGGTCTCATTTCAGACTTCTGACCTCCAGAACTGTGAGAAAATAAACTACTGCTTTAAACTACTGAGTCGGTGGTAACTTATTACAGCAGCAATAGGAAACCGATACCCACGCCCTCCAGGGGAGTGTCCTCTAAATCCGTGGCAAGAGCATCCAGAGAGCCCCGGATAAGCACGGCCAGAGAACTGGAGGTACGTAAGATGTACAGCCTACAAGGACCCACGTGACTGCTTATATCAAGGAGCTTAGGACAGAGAAAATGTGTACTTGCTGATTGTATTAGCATTGTCCTTTATTATAATTCATTGTTTTCTTTTAATTTTAGAGAGGGGAGGAGAGAGTGCAAGTGGGAGAGAGGGGCAGAGGGAGAGAGAGAGAAAATCTTAAGACAGGCTCTGTGCTCAGAGCAGAGCCCGGTGTGGGGCTCGATCCTATGACCCCGGGATCATGATCTGAGCTGAAATCAGGAGTCAGACGCTCAACGGACTGAGCCACCCAGGCACCCCAGTTATACTTCATTTTCACTTGTGAATAACTGCCCAGCTCTGAAAAACGTCCCTGGGCCTCTCCGGTGATGTTTACATATGTCACATAACCTATACTCTAGCCAGACCATCAGAGACACGCCTTCAAATCTGGTAAAAATCCATCCTTACAGAAACGATTTTATTCTAGGTAGATTTGATAAAGAATGTATAGAGAGCATAGTACGTATTAGGTAACCCCAGCTGCTTTGGCGAACACCTACATTTCAAGTGCCCACTGCTACTAAGGACCATTTCTTGCTTGCATAGTGGACCAAGAAGGATGTAATGGTAGGAGGGTATTGGCTCTGCTCCTATAGCTATTCAGGGGCCAGCTGACAGGGGTTCTGCCTCCTTCAACATTTATCTTCCGAGGTTACCCTAGCCACAAACAAAGTTGGCAAAAAGAGAGCAACTGACTGGATGAGAACACATGCCTTTTAACCTCCTCAGTCTAGAAGTGACATCACCTGGCATTACTTCCATGCAAGGGATGCTGGGAAATGTAGCCCCAGGCTGGGCAGCTACCTTTTCAGTTACACTCTGCATCACGTAAGGGGAGAATGTGTACGTGCTGATTGTATTAACAAGCTTCGGTGGACAGCCGGCTGTCACTTGCCACGGTCTGTCCCTCTGGCCAAGAGATATTCGTGAGGACTCTTTCCCTCAACTATGAAAAACTCTTCTCCCAGCCAGAAAGGAACATCCAAGGGAATTAAGTCAAAACCCTATTAGTTACTGCATCCCTAAGGGCAAAACAGATGGGTAGCCAACAAGAGACTGCTCAATCTGTACGATTAAAAGAAGTCAAAGATGGGGCACCTGGGTGGCTCAGCTGGTTAAAGCGTCAGACTCTTGATTTCTGCTCGTATCATGATCATGTGGTTGTATGATTGAGCCCAGCACCGGGCTCCATGCAGGGTTCTCTCTCTCCCTCTCTCGTTGCCCACCCCTGCTCAAACATGCACTCACACTCTTTCAAAATGAATAAACATTAAAAAAAAAAAAAAAAGCCAAGGATGGATGACCAGGAAGCTGAGGGGACACCATCCCAATTAAAAGTCTCAAGTTCTTGTCTGGTTTCCCGGCCTGAGCCAGTTTTTGGACCCAAGCCCATTGGTTGAAGGCAAGACTGTCTCCCCAGCCCCCTGCAATACCACACAAGTCTGATCTCCCGGTCCTTCACCAAAGGGATCTACTTGGGTAACAATGCTGAGGAATGCCCAAGCGTTTTGACGACTCTTTGACAGGGTATTGGTAGACATTAACACCTAGAGTCACTAATCATCCTCACGGGCCTCTGTTAGAGTCAGGGATATTGGGGCTAGGTAATAAGTGGATCCCAGGCCCAGATTCAAGTTACAATGGCTACAGCGGGTCCGTGGCCCCATCTGGAGGTCATTTTCCCAGACGCCAAACATATAACGGAACTAGACATGCTTGGTCGTTGCACAACCTCACCTCACATTGGTTCCTTGCCTTAGGGTAAGACTACCACCACAGTGCAGACGTCAGGGAGAATGCTCTGAAACGACTCCCCTCCGTGAAAAAGATGGTGACTCAAAAGTGCTATGGCATCCCAGGGGGAATGGCAGGAATTAGCGTCATCACCAAAGAACTAGAAGATTCAGGGTGAGGCCCCCATCCTGTTGCCTTTTAATGCACAAATGTGGAACCTACAAAAACCAAACAAATCCAGTGGACTATGGCCAAGTCGCCCAAGTAGTAGGCCCAAGTGCAGCTACTGTGCCAAGTGTGGTGGTGTTCCCAGGTCAGAACAGCTTCATCTCATTGCATGTTATATATGATTTCACATTCATTCTTCCTTAGGTTCCTGGTTTTTTCCATTAATTTCAAATAAACTGAAGTCAGAATGTAAAACTTTGAAGATACCCAAGATATATAGGATGAGATCGATTTCTTCAAAGACAGCTCTGTAATTAAAGCTTAGTAAACATTACCTATGATGATAAATTATTCATAGAGTGCTTATCTGGCAATTTCAGTAGTTCAGGACATGGCCAAAGAAGCAAAACTTGGCTTCATGTGAGTAACAATTGCTAAGTCCACATGAGCTTTGCTGACCCTGATTTTGCTTCTGCCTGGAGCGAGCCCGAACAGCTTATCCTCCCTTTCGCCACACACGACAGGTGCCTCCCTCTCTCCCGATGCTGCACCCTGTGTTCTCAGCAGCTCGTGATCTGTCATCTGCAAACTGCCCATAATCACCTCCTCTCTTTTATGTTCCGCCTTTTATTTTTTAAAATATTTTTAATGTTTATTTATTTTAGAGAGAGAGAGACAGAGTGTGAGTGGGGGGAGGGACTGAGAGACAGACTCTGAAGCAGGCTCCAGGCTCTAGAGCTGTCGGCACAGAGCCCGACGCGGGGCTCGAACTCATGAACGGCGAGATCAGGACCTGAGCCGAAGTCGGCTGCTCAACCGACTGAGACACCCAGGTGCTCCAATGTTCCACCTTTTAGCTCTAACTCAGTCTTGGCACGTTCCCTGCAGCCTTCTTGGGTGAGAACTCTGGTTCCCAGCCCTGTACCGCCGGGCCTACTACGCCGTAACTGTCCCCTTGGTACTTCCAGACCATTTCTCTCATTTCCGCGACGTAATCCTCAGGATCTTTAGAGCAATGCTATTAGACCATCCCTCCTCATCCAAGTATCTGGCTCACGCTGACTTTCTCTGCAGCATGATTCTGCAGACTTCTTTCACATGAACAATCCACCCGGTGCCCTGACTTCTTGATCCTTCGACCTCATGACCTCCTCCCCCTCTAAATTCTAGCTTCCACTGACTCCTTTCCACTGCTTTTTAGCATACTCCCTGCTAGGTACACTTCTCTAACCATGTTACCTCATCAGGACCTCCCAGCCATGAAGCCACCATTTTCTTCAACGCTTTCACTTCCCTCCTGCCCCAGATTAGAATCTCTGGTCCATCACTGTAATCATTCAATTGTGTTCACCCTCAACTCCTTTCTTATCCCTTCCTCTTCTCCACTTAGCCTAAAAAAAAAAAAAAAAAAACCCATCCACGGTAAACCCGATTCTCTAAGTCTGTATGTGAGCGGCTGGATGTTGCTAGAGAAACACCCAAGCACACTCTCACCTTGAGCTTATGACCATGATTCTCAGAGGCCGCCCATCACATCCACCCTCCCACCCTTCCCTAGTGAAGGGACTCCCATGGTTTGCTGGGTCCCAAGGCCACTATCTCAAAATTCCTCTCTTTTTAAACATCATGTCACTATTCCTCCCATCCCCCAACTTCCTACTTAATTATGAAAACCGAAGAAGCAGAAAACACTGTACCTTCTACCACATCTTCCAATTTATCCCATGGATTCCTGGGGCTTTTGTGTCATTTAGATGTTGACTTTCTCTTCCCTGAGCTCACAGTTTTTATATCCAGTTTCCTGTTTGTCTGCACTTGGACCCCTATTAGGCATATGAAGTATAGTATGTCCAAGAAGGAATTCCTCTCCCAAGAGAGAATTTACTCTCCCCCAGCTTCCCTATGTCTACAGGGGTTAGATGTCATTTGTAATTCCTCTCTGTCCCTAACATCTTACTTTGGATGCATTAGCAATTCCTGTTGGCTGTGTGTCCCAGATGAGTTCCAAATCCAATCATTTCTCACCATATCCACCGCTACCAATCTCTCTGACTAGTCCGGTAATCGCTGACTGATCTTGCTTCCTGCTTGTCTCCTCATCAATGACCAGGACAATCTTTTCAAGCTGGAAATTGAGGGGCTCTTGGGTGGCTCAGTCGGTCGAGTGCCCCACTCTTGATTTTAGCTCAGGTCATGATCTCACACAGTTCCTGAGATCGGGCCCCACCTTGGGCTTAGTGCTGAGTGTGGAGCCTGCTTGGGATTCTCTCTCTCTCTCTCTCTCTCTCTCTCTCTCTCTCTCTGTCACTCGCTCTCTGTCTGTCCCTCACCTGCTCGCATGTGGTCATATACTCTTTCTCAAAATAAATAAACTTTATTTTTTTTAAATTTTTTAATATTTTTACTTATTTTTGAGATACAGAGAGAGACAGAGCACAAGTGGGGGAAGAACAGAGAGAGAAGGAGACACAGAATCTGAAGCAGGCTCCAGGCTCTGAGCTGTCAGTACAGGGCCCAACGTGGGGCTCAAACCCATGAACCGTGAGGTCATGACCTGAGCCGAAGTCAGACGCCTAATCAACTGAGCCACCCAGGGTGCCCCTCAAAATAAATAAACTTTAAAAAGAAAGATGAGGGGTGGCTGGGTGGCTTAGTTGGTTAAGCATCTGACTTCGGCTCAGGTCATGGTCTCGCAGTTTGTGGGTTCAAGGCCCTTGTCGGGCCCTGTGCTGACAGCTCGGAGCCTGGAGCCTGGAGCCTGCTTCGGATTCTGTATCTCCCTCTCTCTCTGCCCCCTCCCCTGCTCACGCTCTCTCTCTCTCAAAAATAAACATAAAAAATTGTTAAAAAGAGATGAAAATTGAACAAAGTCATGTTTTGCACAACACCCTTCATTAATTTTCTACCGTCTTTTAGAACAAAATCTAAACAGTGCATGGTCTGCTGTGCCCTTCGTGAGGCCCCACTGCCTTCCTCTCCTCACTCACTGGTCTTCCCTCCCTCTGCCACCCCTAGTCCCCGGTCACACTGCTCTTCTCATTTTAGCTTCTTGTTCCTGGAGCACAAACTCGTTCTCACTTCACGATCCTCACTGGCTCTTGCCTCTAGAACTCCATGTGACTGGCTATCTTCCCTCATGTAAGTCTGCTCAAAAGTCACTTCTCTTACCCGCCCCCCACCCCGTCTCTTCCAAAGCACTTCCCCTTTTCACTCTGTCCTGTTTTTCTGCACAGCACTTAACCTGTGTTACGTCATGTTCATGGCCCCCGTGCTCTTGTGCTGTCGCCTCTCACACGGACTCGGGGCTTAGCCATGTGACTTGCCTTGGCCCCTGGGACGTTAGAAAATGTGACCCAACCAGAAGCTTGCGACGTGCTGGCACCTTGGGGGATGCCTTCACGGACCGCCAGCTGCCAGGTGAGGAAGCCTGAAGCCAGCCTGCTGGAGAGGCCACACGGGGGATGACTCAGACACATCTGCTGACAGCCCCAGCCTCCAGCCATCCAGCACCTGCTAACTGGGCTGGATGCACACGTGAACCCCGCATCACCATGTGGATCTGAGCCACGCCCTTCCAGCTGATCTCTCCCCAACGCCAGTCCATGGAATCGTGAGCAAATAAAAGTTGTTTCAGGCCGCCGGATTTGGGGACGGTTTGTTATACAGCAGTATACGATACCAACGTATATGATACATCACAGCCTAGGATTTTATGTCCATATGCGTATTTGCTCACGGTCTGCCAAGTCTTCTAAAATTTACGCTCTAGGAGGAGAGGAACATTACCTTGAGTACACCGTGGTCTGCCGTCTGGCTCACAGAGGCACAGAGGAGGCATCTGTTGCTGAATGAATGAACAGGCTCTTGTGGAACAGCCTCACCTTGTCCCACGGCTTCCACTAAGATCTCTAAATTTGGCCCATTAGAGAGCTCTGTCTAACGGGGCACCTGGCTGGCTCAGTCCGTACAGCACGTGACTCTTAATCTCAGGGTTGTAAATTCAAGCCCCACATTGGGTATAGAGATTACCTAAAAATAAAATCTATTTTTAAAAAAAAAGGAAGGGAAGATCTGTCTCCTATATTCTAACTGACCACTAGACATGACCAATTGAAATTTAACACCTTCTAAATTGATGGGGTTTTTTTTTCTAAGTTTGTTCTCAACTTTTCTCCTCTACGTCATATTTTAGCAGTGGCACAATGAGGTGTGACAACACTTAATTTTATGTGTCAACTTGGCTAGGTGATGGTGCCCATTTTTTTTTTTCTTTTTGGTCAAACACCAGATGTCACTGTGAAGTGATTTTTTAGATGTGATTAACATTTATTTTGTTTTTTAACGTTTATTTATTTATTTTAAGAGAGAGCGAGCAGGGGAGGGGCAGAGAGAGAGGGAGAGAATCCCAAGCAGGCTCCGTGCTGCCAGCGCAGAGCCTGACGTGGGGCTCAAACTCACCAACTGGAGATCAGGACCTGAGATGAAATCCAGAGTTGGATGCTTAACCAACTGAGTCACCCAGGTGCCCCTAGATGTGATTAACATTTAACTCGGTAGACTGAGAAAAAGCACAATACCCTCCATAGTATGGGTGGGCCTCATCCAATCAGTTGAAGGCTTTAACAGAAAAGACTGAAATCCTTTGAGTAGGAAGGAATTCTGTCTCCAAATTGCCTTCAGACTCAAGACTACAACATTAACTCCTGCCTGAATCTCCAGTCTCCAAGTCTACCCAGCAGGTTTCAGACTTGCCTGTGCACACAACTGCAGGTGCTAATTCGTTAAATCCCTCCTCCCCAGCTCTACAACACACACACACACACACACACACACACACACACACACACACACACCATTGGTTCTGTTTCTCTGGAGAACCCCAACATAGGGTTATCTTTGACAATCCCCTCTCCCTCTTTTTCCAACATCCGTTCAGTCACCAAAGCCCTACTGGTGCCGTATACAACATGCCTCCTGCCGCTACCCTTTCTCTGCCTCCCTGTCCCCTGTCTTGCTTTCGACTCTCAGCATCTCTCACCTGGACTATTTTAAAGTCTCCTAACCAGTCTCTCTGCTTTATCTCCTGCCAATCCACAAGCTACTCCACCACCAGGGTCACCTAAGAATCTGATCGTGACACTTACACCACCAAAGTCTCCCACGGTCTAACGAATACAGCTCAAACTCCTCAATGTAACATGAAAGCTCTTTATCAACAAGTTCAAGTTCTATTCCCAGCTCCGTATCTCTGACTCCTCTCTAAAAAAACCCCAAATTCTAGCTATATTTAGCACCTGTGGATCCCCAAACATGTCATTTCATACCTTCACGCTTTTACATATTTTATTCAATTTACTTGGAATGCCTATCAACTTGTTTTGAAAACATTCCAACCTACTCCTCAAGCCTTAACTCAGATGTACTCTTCGTTCGTAAGCTGTCCCTGGATGCTTGGTCATAGCGTTTAGACAATGATAAAGATCTTTTCGCTAGTCTTATTGTCTTGAAATTGATGTATGTGTCTGTGTTTCTCAAAGACAAGAGGCTCCTTGATGGCAGGGACTGTGTATAATAATAGATACTAATAGATTTTAATAGTAACAATAGTAATTAGATCCCTAAAGGAAAAATAAGGTAAAAACAGAAAGGGGGGCAAACCATAAGAGAATACAGAGGACAACTGAGGGTTTCTGGGGGCTTGGGGTGGGGAATGGGCCAAATGGGCGATGGGCATTAAGGAGGGCACTTGTTGGGATGAGTGCTGGGTGTTATATGTAGGTGATGAACCACTAAATTTTTCCTCTGAAATCAATACTACACTATATGTTAACTACCTTGGACTAAATCAAAAATAGATAGATAGATAGATAGATAGATAGATAGATAAAATTAGATCCCTAGTCCTGGTCTTCTGTTTAGCTCATAACAGCCATTCAAAAACTGTCCACTGAGCCAATTTTTGTGTGTTAGATTTTAAGCCCTTTGAAGGCAGAAACCATATTGATGTTGATCTTTGTATCACTCATGGTGCCTCTCATAGGATCTCGTACAAAGTATAAGGATCGGGGTACATAGAACTATGGACACAGTACACAGATTAAGTACCTAGTACATAGGCTCTTGCTCAATAGAAGAGTGAATGAAAGAAAAGCTTCAGTTCTCTGGAGAAGACAGAAACATCTCATTTCCTGTAGCTACAATGTGTCTGCCATCATTGGCTTCCCTTGCTCAGGGTTGTCACAATGATATTAAGTCAAGCAAGAGTTTGTGCAAAGAAGAAACCGCTGAAGGTCACAGTCTGGAGGAAGAGGAAAGAGAAGGGGACTGTCTGTTAAAAAAAAAAATGAAAACTATAAGAACTTTATTTCCTATCTTCTCACAGTCTTCTAGAAAACATTCTTTTTTCTTTTGACAGATTTCAAACCCACAGGAAAGTTGAAAGAACAGTACAATGAACAGCCGGATACCCCTCACACAGATTCACCAACATCTCACCACACCCATTTCCCCCATCTCTCTGTTTCTCTATCTATACTTCCCTAGTGCTGAAACACCATCACGGCATTTCACCCCCAAATACCGCATGTTGTACCACTCAGAAGGAGGACTTTCTCTTACGTCACCAGAACACCGTTATCCCACCTAAGAAAAGCAACATTAATTCAATAAAATCATCTAGCATAGAATCTGGACTCAAATCTTTCTTATTTTTCCTCCAAATGTCTTCGATGGCATTTTTTTGGACCCAGAATCCAATCGAGTCTCACACATTGATTTGGCTGTTAACATCTCTTCTCCTCAAACAGTTCCTCTGTCGATACCAAACACCTGAAGATCCAGGTCAATTGACCTGTAGAACGTAGGACGTTGCTCTGTTAGGATTTGGTTCAGGTCAAATGCTTCCAGCCAGGTTTGTTGTGTCCCTCCTGTAACATCAGGTCAGGGGACTCACAAGGTCACATTGTCCCACTTCTGGAGATGCTCAGCTTGATGAGGTGCAGATAAGGTGGAGGTATCTCCAATGCAAAGACACACTGTGTGATTAGTAACTAACCTGTGAGATCATGTAAACATGTCTTCCTTGGGGCGCCTGGGTGGCTCAGTGGGTTGGGTGTCCGACTCTTGCTCAGGTCATGATCTCACTGCTCGTGAGTTCGGGCCCCATGTCAGGCTCTGTGCTGACAGCTCAGAGCTTGGAGCCTGCTTCAGATTCTGTCTTCGTCTCTATGCCCCTCCCCTGCTTGAGCTCTGTCTCTCTCTCAAACATAAAAACAAAAAACTTAAAAAAATGTAAACACATCTTCCTTAGTCTTTTTCCCAGGGGGTCGTTGATGACCATTGCCTGAATCACTGATTACATTGAGAGTTAACAAAATGGTGCTTTTCTAAATCTACAGTCGATACTTACTAACTTATAATCTTTTCTAAAGCAGAGCCTCCCTCCTAGCCCTTTTGAGTATCATTATGGAGCCACAAGATTTTTTTTAACTCAATATCATCGTTTACCAAGATGATTATTTTGATCCTCAAAGTTTCCCAGATTTGGTAAGTGGGTTCCCTTTCAAAGCTGGCTTCTGTGTCCCTGTGACACAGATTTTTAAATAATCTTTGAACATATCTTGCTTCCTGGCACACAAGATGTTCCTAACGTAGACCCAGTATCAGCCACTTCTCTAAGGAGCCGCTGTTCTTTTCTGGCAGGAAACAGAAAGCAACACCTGGTCTCCAAGTGAGCTCACTGCCATGGGGTGCCATTGATTCTAGGCTCTTTCTATGGACACGGCTAGAATATCACATCATGATCTTGCACTCATGGATAGCTCCAGTTCAATTCTTCCCCCAATTCCACATTCTTTGGCTTTCACTGAAAACCCTCATTAGTTCCAAGAATGAGGAACACAGCCTGAGAAGATCTGGATTTGGAAGAGGAGGGGGCACACTGGTAGCAGGCAATGCAGCTTGAGCAGCCATGGAGGCCCTGACACCGGAGAACGAGGGGTACGGGCACGAGGGCCTTTAAGAAGAAGGGCTCAAAGCATAAGAGACTCTTAAAAACTGAGAACAAACTGAGGGCTGATGGGGGGTGGGAGGGAGGGGAGGGTGGGGGATGGGTATCGAGGAGGGCACCTTTTGGGATGAGCGCTGGGTGTTGTATGGAAACCAATGTGACAGTACATTTCATATACCTAAAAAAAAAAAGAAAAGAAGAAGGGCTCTCAGCGATTGTCGAAAGCCTGGAGGTAGATGGGGAGTCCATATAATTTATCGATCAAATCAAGACACTTCTGAGAAAGAAAGCAAAGTGCTATTAATAACCATGCCAGAGGGGCTCCTGGGTGGCTCAGTTGGTTGAACATCCGACTCTTGATTTGGGCTCAGGTCATGATCTCAAGCCCCACATCAGGCTCTGCACTGACAGCACAGAGCCTGCTTGAGATTCTCTCCCTCTCTCAAATAAATAAAACTTGAAAAAAAAAATTAAAAATAACCATGCCAGACAGCACGCATGAACTAGCACTGTTTTGGGCTGGCTTAACACATGGTTACTCCAGGTGGAGACAATAAAGGAGAGACCAGAATAAAACTTACTCCAGCGTTTCCTGTCTTTGGGACCGTGGGTTACTGTACTTGAAAAGGCAGTTGTAAATGCTGCTTCTCCGGCTGGGGGTGGTGGGCACGTCTGTGTGATGGCCCCTTGTCCTGCGGAACAGGCTTCATTTACAAGGTGTGTGGCCAGGGCCCTCTCTGGAACCCACTGGGGTGGACATTCTTGCAGAAGGAGCCTCTCCGCTCCAACTCTGTCCACCTCCCTTCCTGATAGGGCAAGAGCGAGAGCAACTTCATCCACAGGAGAATAAACTGTCTACAGGTATGCTGGATGCTAGCTGTTGGCAGAGTTTCTGTAAGAAATCCTGCTGCCCGACACCAGGGGAAGTGGGGGGCTGCAGAAAGCCAGCCTTAGAAGCAGAGGCTACCCCTGGGCTCACATGTATCTTCTCCCTAGAGAAAGGAGAATGGCCTTCAGTCCCAGCCAGACTCTTGTCCAGGTAGCCCGGACTCTGCCTCCGGTTTTGGGGGTAGTTCTGGCTTAGGGCAGGGGGAAAGCAAAGGAGAATGCAAATGGGGTACAGAGAAACCATCCGGTTTCAATGAATTGGCTGCAAACATACTCAACTCTGAACTGTGTTAAATCCTAAAACTCCTTTGATGGTTCAGAAGACGCCTGAGTCTTGTAAAGCTTCGGGGTCCCCATGAACACGCCTGGCTGTAAACACCCAGCTGTGCCCCGTCGTACACGGCCTGAGGGATACAGGCGACACGCCTTGCGTGTGTGTTCTCAACACGCCCTGGGCCACTATCACAGCCTAAAGGGTCACCGGGTTTTGTGCCTAATTTCTAGTGAGCTAAAATTAGTAACAGGTAACAAGCTGTTACATTTTGAAGGGATGTCCGTGGGCTATGACTCTCACAGCTATTTTCATTACTTTCCACGGATCTAATTCTGGCTTAGAGACTACCCCTGGAGGCTGGAGGCCTGATTTACAGACCTGGGTTTGAAGACGAACACACCACAGTTTTGCTTTGATAATGGAGGTCAAGCTGGAGTGTCTGGGACCCCAGGGGACTGGTGTTTTGAGTCTACGACGTTCTTGGTAAAAACAAACAACAGAAAGAGATCCATCCACAAACTTCGGGAACTCTCCATTGCTCGCGGGACTAGGGACTTAGCTTGTAGAATGGTGCTCAAAACTCTCCTCCATCTGATCTGTGTACCCAAAAGCCTCAATATATTTTCTATCCCATACGCAGTCCATCCGCTGTGGCCGGTGCCTCTGAACGCATTGAGATGAGTTTCTTGCTGGCCACCCCCTCTGCCTGGGTCCACCCCTTGGCCAGGAGCCTGCTGCCCTCGGAGCTACAGACCTCAGTATCCGGCACCCTCCTGACGCGGCCAAACGTGTTCCCACCTTAGTGACAAGGAAGAAGTTTCTTCTAGCGGTTTTGCCGGGCTCTGTTTCATCCACTGTCCAGAGATACCTTTCTAAAACACAAACCAAGCCCTTCAACTGTCCTGTTGAAAGCCCCCCGATGACCCCAAAGCTCAAACTCCTTATCACTACATAGGAGGAGGCCCTTTTTTTTTTTTTTAATTTTTTTTTCAACGTTTTTTATTTATTTTTGGGACAGAGAGAGACAGAGCATGAACGGGGGAGGGGCAGAGAGAGAGGGAGACACAGAATCGGAAACAGGCTCCAGGCTCCGAGCCATCAGCCCAGAGCCTGATGCGGGGCTCGAACTCACGGACCGCGAGATCGTGACCTGGCTGAAGTCGGACGCTTAACCGACTGCGCCAGCCAGGCGCCCCAGGAGGAGGCCCTTTTGAGCAACCACCGGCCCATCCCCCTTGGTCCTCTAGCTCAGGACTGCTCAGGGTTTCCTCCCGGGGCCAGGCTGGCCTCCCTTCTGCCTCCTGGATTTGTGTATCACCTGGCTACCTTCTGCAGGTTCCCTTGCCCATGACCTAAGCGCCGGGATGGACATAAGCAGCCTTGTTTCTCTCACTAGAAGCCCACAACCAGCCTTTAATGAACGTTTCATGATCACTAAAAGAAGAAAGATGGGATGAATGATGTAGAATTGCAGTGAGATAGATCCAGGACCGTAAGGGGGCAAAAAACCCACAGGAGGTTGTAGACCAGGGTGGTGGTTCACAACCTTGGGAGCTCCCCAGGTGAAATCTGAACACCCCGCCTCTGTACACACCCACGGAGGGCAGGGAGAGACTGGAGGAGGAGGCAGACCACTGCAGAGGGCTGGGTGGCAGGTTAAGCAGGCAGGGGCCTTACAGACCGGGCTTGTCTTGGGCAAGATCTCCACACCCACTGGCCAGAATCTTAAGTCTGTAAACAGGCCTTAACTGGGTTCAGTCACATACACTGTCCAGATAAGCAACAACACCTGACTCCCTCAAGACTGTATCCTTGAAATGGCTTGCACTGCGGGGATGATGTATAAAACATACATCCCAAGGACAGGGGAGGAGGTGGGGAGCCTGCAGTTGCCCAGGTCCAGTCTGTGGGTCAACCGACAGTCACAGCCCCTCGGTGGTGTCTCTGGCATAGGGCCAGAGCAGTGGCTCGTCTGCTGATTTGGGTGTGACTGCTAGCCCAGTGGGAAGGGCTTGGAAGCTAATGTCTTGGAGTGATTTTTGTTACCCGTGCACATGCACCTGCCATAGACAGATTGTACCTTTTCAGGATACACTCTTATGGTAGTGTGACCTCAGTTCTCTTTAACCATTCTGAAGTCTTGAAAACCTCTTTTGTGTAGCACCAGGGAGCGATACCTAAACTGCGTGCCCCAGCTGGTATACAGACGGCCACCATCTTGATGTAAGGTTGTTCATCTCCAGTAAGCACGTCCCTGACAGACACTTGTCAAGTGTAGACTATTCTAGTTTGGATATTCCAATTCTTATAAGCACAACAATCAACCCCGAAGCAGAAATAACCAATTCCTTCTATCAGCTGTGCCTTGGAAACCGGGTACGGTTTTCCTTTCCATTTCCTATGTGTTTGCATTTTGGAATATTGTTCCTATTTATCTGGGCTTACTTCTCCTGGCTCAGTGACAAGGAAATTAGGGAAAATTAGGAATAAGGACTAGATATGGTGAGAATAGGAAGGTAAAATTGCTTCAATATTATCAACACGAAAGCATCTCTTTGCTGGACGGATAAACAATACAACATGTATGCACAGCTCCTTGTATGTGACTGGTCACGGGCTCACTGTAGGATTCTACCAGAAAACATTTTAAGGAAAAAAAAAGCAATACTGGGGCACTGCTAGCTCATTCTTAGGCTTAGCTTGATGCTACATCAATCCTGGAGAATTAATTATTCCTTATTTTTCTCTCCTATTACAAGCTTTCCAGCTACTTTTGGAAGACAAAAGTGAGCAGACTCTTTTAAGAGTTCCTATGTGTATTTTGGCTTTCTTTGCTGGGGTTGTGTTATTTTCTAAAAGTGATTTTCTAATCTCTTAGATTCGGTGGCCTCAACTATTTTCTCTCCTCCTATGCCCCGCCCCACCATCCCTCCATACATTCCCAATTTACTCATTTTCCTCGGATACATATTTTCAAATTGTCTTGCTCATTGGTGTTCACCATTCTGTTCCCAATATACAGAGATGCAAAATTCATAAGAGAATCCTGAACAGTGAGGTTACCCAAATGAGTTTTAAACATGACAGGTTCTTGAAACTAGGGGACAAGGTTTGGTGTAGGGACAGAGAGAACGTGAGCAGGGGAGGGGCAGAGAGAGAGAGAGAGAGAGAGAGGGACAGAGGGAGAATCCGAAGCAGGCTTAGCACTGTCAGCAAGGAGCCCGACACGGAGCTGGAACTCATGAACCCAGGGATCGTGACCTGAGCCGAGATCAGACACTTAATCACTGACTGAGACACGCAAGCATCCCGATATGTCTTAAATATAGTAAGTGTTGCAAACCACATAGAGAAACCGAAGTTTAGCTTTCATGTGCCACGTCCACATTTTTTACTACTTCCACAGATCCTCGCAGCAATAGTTAGAATTCAGGGGGAGAAGAAGAAATGTGAAGAATCACATTCATGTTTCTGGGAGCACCTCCCCACTGGTCTGGACAATGGGGATGACCTGCTCTGCCCTGCATGTTCCCCTCCAGCTGCAGAGTCTAGTGAAAACTAGAATATCGTACCCCAGGGGGCTGTGCCCCATCCTAAACAAAGGCCAGATTACACAATAAAGCATCATTTCTCTTTCAGAAGCTTCTGCAGCAGAGGGCCAAGTGAGCGAACCAACACGTGGGAAAAGGTAGTCTTTCTTCCGCGGAAAAAACACCCGAATTGTTTCCACGGTGCTTTTTCATTGCCTCCCTGGCCACTTTCTATCCGGTTGTCAGCTTCTCTTCAAATGCAAGTCGGACGCGCCAGAGATCCTGCACCGCCTTCTGGAAAACCCCAACCTTTCTACCCCTGGTGGGTCATCAAGGCCTCAGTGCACCCTGCAGGTGCACACAAGGAAGTGTGCACCCCCATCTGTAACGGCACACCTTCTCATGTTGATCTCCCAACAGAAATTATCCCCCCCCCCCCACCTTGTTTCCCTCCTCACAACTCAGGGCAGATGCCATTATTACAAAGAGCTCCTAAAACCTGACTCTGCCGCTCTTTCCCTAATTTGGGGTAGCTTGATTTAAATGAAGACTCTCAGCACCCAGCAATTATTTCCACCACAGCGGTTATCACGTTGTAATTAGCCCCTCCTTGGCCCGTGAGCATCCGGTGGCCACCGAGCTTAGCAAAGCGTTTGGGCACATAGTAGGGGTTCAAGAAACCCTTGCGTGAACTCTAGGAATATACCCTCTTGAGGTATGTCATCTAAACGGCCAAGGACACACACCCGTAATGTACAGATCAATGATTTTTCACATACGTATCCATGGAGATAGAAACTTAATGACGGCCCAGGTGAGCATTATCGAGCATTCCCCAGAGGCTCCCTTGAAACAACAGGCTTTAATTGCTCTGGGAATGAGCCCCATGCATCTTGTGAAAGCGGGCTGGTGGCCAGTATGAACCCCAAGAAGATAGAAGCAGCCCTAATTCCCTGCCGGTAGAATGCCCCGGGAGAGGGAAGGGGAATTTTTACTCTAGAGAAAAGTGAGAACAGGAGGATTGAAGAATAGAACATTAAAAAAAAAAAAAAAAAAAAATGCAACCTTCGAAAAGCGAGCATAACAATGACATTGCTTGCCTCCCCTCCCCCCCCCCCCCCCCAACTCAACCCTGCAATGCCAGGGCCAGGCCCGGTGTGGGCGGTCTCAGGGTTGCCTGTCACCCCTCACAGCCGCCTTACCCAGGTTCTGATGGCTGTTGAGACACGGACACCAGAGTGACTCACAAGTAACCGTAGTCAAGGCTTGCCAAACCTTAGGTGACAAGGGGTCCCTTCTCCGCCTGGGTTCTGGCTTCTCACCTGCACCTCCCACAGACCAACGTGCATTTTGGGGGCAGCGGACTTTGCTTAAGTCGCTCCCCTCCCCCGTCGCTGCGGCCTGACGCTCCTTCATTGACCCAAATGGGTTTTTTTTTTTTTTTGCTTTTGTGTTTTGCTTTTTTTTCCTTTCTCAGTCCAGCATGTCTAGCATCACATTATTCCCAGAGGACTAAAAGAAAGACCTCCGCGCAGGCTGTCCAGGCGGTGCCCGCAAAGGCGCTGGGCTGCCATCCGCTGCCCGCGGAAGGGGCGCCCCGTAACGCCCTCCAAGGCCGGCGGCGGGGCGAGCGGCGGCCCCGGCCCGAGGAAGTCAAGATGCCCGGTTGATTCCGCCGGGTCCCGGGCGAGGCCTTCGAGGGGGGCGCGCGCGCTCCCCGGGACGCCGCCCAGCGCCCCGCCCCCGCGCGAGCTTGGCCGCACCCACTTCCCCCGGGAGGCGCCCCCGCCGCCGTCGCCGCCGCCGGGGCTGACGTCACGAGGCACCCAGCCGCCGGCGCCCCGCGGTGCGCGCCCCGCGCGGGGACCCGCCGCCCTCGCCGCGCCGACACCCGGACGCGCCGCGCGCGCGCGCGCCCGTCCCCGCCCGCCAGCGCGGCCGAACATGGCGAGCCCGGCGCCTCCGGAGCACGCCGCGGAGGGATGCCCGGCCCCGGCTGCCGCGGAGCCGCCCCGGGCTCCCCCCGAGGAGCAGGGAGAGGAGGCGCGGGAGGAAGGGGCGGTGGCGGTCGTCGCGGGGCGACAGGTGGAGGAGGCCGCCGGCGGGGTGGCCGCCGCCGTGACCTGGCTGCTGGGGGAGCCGGTGCTGTGGCTGGGCTGCCGCGCGGACGAGCTCCTGAGCTGGAAGAGGCCGCTGCGCAGCCTGCTCGGCTTCGTCGCGGCCAACCTGCTGTTCTGGTGAGAGCTCGGGCTGGGTGGGGACGCCCAGGAGGGCAGGTGACCTTGGGGCGCCCGGGAGCGGGCAGAGGGGGCGCCCCGGGCGCGGTGTGTGTGTGTGTGTGGGGGGGGGGGGTTGTGCACGCTGAACCCTGCGACGGAAGTGTCCGCCCTGCCCCACTTTCGGGGCCACCTTTCTCGAACAGGTAGACACACACACCAACTTTCCTGCAGAAGCGCTTCGCTACAAACACAGTTGTCACCCTCCGTGTGTGTATCCACCCTGGCGAGGGAGGCGGTCGGCTGGCCCGCAAGCACCTGTACCTACAGGTGTGCCGAGCGTGCCCGGAAACTTGGGCCTTTGCTTTCAAAAACTCACGGGTTTTCACCTGCTTGCCAAAACCATGCCAGTGCAAACGTGCTTGAACTTGTATTCGCTCTCGCACCCCGAGCAGGCGTGTGGACCAGCTTAGGTACACGCTCAAGACTGCGCCGCCCTCATCAGCCACCTGATAGGCACTGAATGATTTGTTTTTCCATTCCCTGGAGGGTTGGGTTTACTCTCTTAATTCCCTGATGAGAAAACAGGAGGCAAACAGGTGGATTAGGTACATCACCCCCTCCCCCCGCCACCCAGGTGTGCACAGTGTGGAAAACAGTCGTATTTTCAGGTGAAGTACAGATAGAATACACAGGAATGTTCTCGGAAAAGCCCCTGATCAACAGGTTTGTCTCTCCAAAAAGAGCCCTTCACCAGTAAGGACAGGGAAAGTGTCTCACTCCTTCACCGAAGGACGTGCCGTTCCTCTGTTACCAGTCTGATGGGGGGTGGAGAAAAGCGTTCTTTGTTTGCAACTGTGTCCTCATAACAAGCATGATCCACACCAGTGCAGGATAAGCAGGGGTTTGGCAGGAGATACCTTGTTACAGGACACAGATTTCTTAACCTTAAAGTTAGGATATAAAGTAACCAAAACATACACAGTCTGCCATTTTCTTTGTTAACCAGAGCAACTTGAAGATTTCTCTACTGATCTGTACCAGTCCTGGTTTCCCCTTAAAATGAGCGATATCTTACCAGGGTCCTTGAATGTGAATTTACTTTGGGTATCCTAGCTGTGTGTGTTTCTACTGTTTATTCCAAATTTCTTTATCCTGTTATAAAGTTTTGTAAGGCCTCAAATAAGGAGGATATGTTGTATTATGCTACACGGAGCCACAGTCAAATAATCTCAGGGCTGTGTTTCCCTCATTTTTCAAATTGTACTTATTTATTATTAAAAAATAAGTTAATAGCCTCGTAGTTCAGACGTTTAAAGGTACAAAATGATACACATTTCGAGGTTGTCTTTGCTATGCCTGTCTCTGGCTACCCAGTTTTCTCTCAGAGGCAACCAAGGATACAGTTTCCTCTGTAGCTTTCCAGATTGTGCATGTTTTAGCAAATAGGCAATATTCTACACAAATTGTGAGATACTATTTGGGCTATTCCTCTTCTCCTATGTCTTGGCAATCACTTATTCTTTTTCAACTGCATAGGATTCTATCATTAGGATGCTACAAATTATTTAACCTGTCTCCTAATGGACCAAGATAATTTCCAAACTTCTGCTATTTTAGTGTTAGAGCTAATGGCCTCTGACACGCATGATTCTGCATGTGTGAAAGCATTTCTGTAGGAAAGAGTCCCAGAAGTTTAATTTTTGGGTCCAAGAGAATGTGCATGTGTAATTTTGATGGATATCATTGTAGAATGTCCTTGGAATTCTATTAAACTCCAGCCAGCAATATGGGTGACTGCCTGTTCCTCTCTAATTTTGCAAACAGTGTTATACCAAACTTTTTGATCTTAAAAAGCAGGTAGGTGAAACAGCGTGTCCCAATTTGGCATTAAGTTGCATTTCTCTGGGATTGAGCAGTTTTTCTCATGTTCAAGATCCATTATAATTATCTTTTCTTTGCATTATCTATTTATATATTTATAAATATATATTTTTTGTATATATATATATATATATATATATATATATATATATATATATTTTGTCCATATTTTTAGTTGTGCTATTGGGCTTTTTCCTATTGATTTGTAGGAACTCTTTATATTAACAACTTTAGCCTAATGAGTGTAAGTTGTAAACATTTTTTTCTGATATATTTTTAATAACAGCCATTAAAGAGAATGTTTTTTGCATAAAGTAATTGAAAGGCATATTTGGTGTTATTTTGGAGTGATGTCTTCCATCCATTAAAAGCGATATTCAAGTAAGCTCTGTGCCCAGCGTGGGGCTTGAACTCATGACCCTGAGATGAAGAGTTGCATGCTTTACCTACCAAGCCAGTCAGGCACCCCCATCTATTTTTATGAGTCTGATGGACAGGTAAACAGTGGCCAGGCATTCAGTCCAATTACAGCTTTCTGCTTCTCTGTTTTATTTCTTCTCCTGTTTGCATTATCTACATTCTGTGCATGTTTTCTTTGACAGAAAGATAATTGTCCTGCTTTTTAAATTCTTAAATACTTACTAATTGCAATTTCTGACCCATTTATTAATTTCATTAAACTGTTGGTGTTTTATCCCCCTCTGTTGCTTTTGGGGTTAAAACAATTTTCACAGTCACCGTATTCTTTAAATAGTGTGCTGATCAAGTGGTCTTAAATTATGTGATGCTCTAACATTCTGTGTCCTGGGGACTCTCAAATTTGGTATTTTTCATGAGAAAAACAGATCAGCATTCAAAGTAAGGAACCCTGATCTTAAGCGATGGTGATGATGTTTTCTCTTTAATTGGTGTTATTTCATTTTTGTGGAAGTTCACTTTTTAAAAATATTTTTTTTTGAATGCTTTGGTACTTGATGTGAGCTGTAGCTTTCATGATTTTGAGTTTGGGCTCAAAAGCGCTAACATTTTTTTTTTTTTTTTTTAATTTTTTTTTTTCAACGTTTTTTATTTATTTTTGGGACAGAGAGAGACAGAGCATGAACAGGGGAGAGGCAGAGAGAGAGGGAGACGCAGAATCGGAAACAGGCTCCAGGCTCCGAGCCATCAGCCCAGAGCCTGACGCGGGGCTCGAACTCACGGACCGCGAGATCGTGACCTGGCTGAAGTCGGACGCTTAACCGACTGCGCCACCCAGGCGCCCCAAAAGCTCTAACATTTTTTACCTGCGTGTGTAAAATCTGCGAGATTTTCGTGCTGTGAACCAGGAGCACAAAGTCTGAGAGATGCCTGTAACCAATGGGTATAACAGAAAGTTGCGTGAAGGAAGCGTAAGAGAAGAATCAGAAAGAGGATAGTTCATTTGATGGAGTTTGGGGGGAGTGACAGCAGTGAAGAGCTTGTGGCTCTTCATAAGGCCGTCATGCTTGAACGAGACCCCGACGGACAGGAATGATTGGGGTAGATCTAACATACGGGCACAAGCATTCCAACCTTAAGAACTTGTACTTCGTGTTTTCATGCAGTCACACAGTGGTTGGTAGAGAAAATAAGGAGATGAGACTGGCTAGTTGTTTGGGACACATGTTTGGGGGCGGTGGTCACCTCGAATGTCAGACCATGTGTTTGAACTTGTTTTTTTCTATAGACAATGGGGACCCCCCCCCCAAAAAGTCAAAGTGTCCATGAATATGTTAACGGGTAAGTAAATTTTGGTACATGTTTTCCTATCATAAAAGACTGGATCACAATGAACATAAACTACAGCTATAGGCGACAATATAGATGAATTTTACAAACATCACTTTGGTCAGAAGAATCACACAATACATGTAGGACGATCCAGTTTCTTGAAAGTTTTAGAACGTGCAAAACTACACAGTATTGATTAGGGCCATGCACATAGGAGATTAGAAAGACACTCTTATCCCTAAAATCAACAAAATGTTTATGCCTGGGAAGAGTGAGAAGGTATGACCACAGAGGGACACATAGAAAGTTCTGGGGCACAGGCAGTGTTTTATTTTTTGACTCAGGTGGTAGTTACATGGCATTAAAATTCTAATTATTTTAAACCTGTGCATGTGTTCTCATCTATGATGTATTTTATGAAAAATGCTCGAATGCTAAATAATGCTTAAGAAATGGTATGCTCTCACGGCTCAGAGGAGCTTGATAAAATGTAGACCCCATATAGTGCCTGTCTCGAGAAGCAGGATTTCCACAACCTGAAATAGATTGGGCACCAGCCCAGTAGTCTCAGGGCTGGGTCTTCCTCATTTTACCAACAGAGGACATGTTTTTGAAATTGTCTCTCTTAATTTTAAATTTTATTTATTTTAAGAAAACGCTAATACCGCTGCACAGTTCAAAAGTTTAAAAGTACAAAAGGCTAAACAGCCTGGAGATCTCTTTCCCACGCCTGTCCCTGGCTACCCAGTTTCCTCGCAGAGGCAATCAAGGACACCACTTTTCTTTTAAATATAATTTATCGTCAAATTGGCTAATATGCGGTATGCAGTGTGCTCTTGGGTTTTGGGGTAGATTCCCATGATTTCTTGCTTCCATACAACACCCAGTGCTCATCCCAACAAGTGTCCTTCTCAATGCCCACCACCCATTTTCCACTCTCCCTTACCCTCCCCCCCCCCCCATCAACCCTCAGTTCTCTGTATTTAACAGTCTCTTATGGTTTCCCTCCCTTTCTCTCTGTAACCTTTTTTCCCCCTTCTCTTCCCCAATGGTTTTCTGTTAAGTTTCTCAAGATCCACATGTGAGTGAAAACATATGACATCTGACCTTCTCTGACTTATTTCACTCAGCATAAATTACTCTCCAGTTCCATCCACGTTGCTGCAAATGGCAGGATTTCATTTTTCTCGTTGCCAAGTAGTATTCCATTGTATATAGAAACCACATTTTCTTTATCCATTCATCAGTTGATGGACATTTAGGTTCTTTCCATAATTTGGCTATTGTTGAAAGCGCTGCTATAAACATTGGGGGTACATGTGTCCCTATGCATCAGCACTCCTGTATCCTTTGGGTAAATTCCCAGCAGTGCTATTGCTGGGTCATAGGGTAGATCTATTTTTAACTTTTTGAGGAACCTCCACACTGTTTTCCAGAGAGGCTGCACTGGTTTGCATTCCCACCAACAGTGCAAGAGGGTTCCCGTTTCTCCACATCCTCGCCAGCATCTATAGTCCCCTGATTTGTTCATTTTAGCCACTCTGACCAGCGTGAGGTGGTATCTCAGCGTGGTTTTGATTTGTGTTTCCCTGATGATGAGTGACATTGAACATCTTTTCATATGTCTGTTGGCCATCTGAACATCTTTGGAAAAGTGTCTATTCATGTCTTCCCATTTCTTCACTGGATTATTTGTTTCTTGGGTGTCGAGTTTGGTAAGTTCTTTATAGATTTTGGATACTTTATCTGATATGTCATTTGCAATTATCTTTTCCCATTCTGTCAGTTGCCTTTTAGTTTTGTTGATTATTTCCTTTGCAGCGCAGAAACTTTTTATCTTGATGAGGTCCCAATAGTTCATTTTTGCTTTTAATTCCCTTGCCTTTGGAGATGTGTCCAGCAAGAAATTGCTGTAGCTGAGGTCAAAGAGGTTGTTGCCTGCTTTCTCCCCTAGGGTTTTGATGGTTTCCTGTCTCACTCACATTTAGGTCTTTCATCCATTTTGAGTTTATTTTTGTGTATGGTGTAAGAAAGTGGTCTAGTTTCATTCTTCTGCATGCTGCTGAAGGACACCACTTTTAAGCACAACATAAAATAGAATGAACACAATAAAGCAGAAAATACCCATTTTTTTGTTTTAAAAATTAACTTTTTTGCAGTATACTGTCATCAATAAAATGCACACGCTTCCAGTGTACAGCCAGATGTATATGCTTGTGTATGCACATACAGCAGTCAAGATCTAGAACATTCCACGGCACCTGGGTGGCTCTGTCAGTTGAGCGTCCATCTTCGGCTCAGGTCATGATCTCGCAGTTTGTGAGTTCGAGCCCCACATCAGGTTCTTTGCTGTCAGCGCAGGGCCCACTTTGGATCCTCTGCCCCCCTTTCTTTGCCCCTCCCCTGCTTCCATTCGCCCCCAAATAAACATTTTTTTAAAAAAATATCTAGAACACTCCATCAATCCAAAAGATTTCTCTGATTCCCTTTCCGGTCAGTACCTACTTCTGGGGATTGATCTGCTTTATGTCACCATAGATTAGAGTTATCTTCCGTAAAGTTTCATGTAAATGATACAATATAATATGATGTCTTTGTTTGGCTTTGTTTCCTCGGTGTGAAGTTTTGAGATCCATCCCTGTTGTGTTTTTGGTTTTTTTCCTTTTTATTGTTGCCCGGTATCCACTTAAGGTATTTGCCACAATTTGTCTGAACATTCGCTAGTCGATGTTCATTTGGGGTCTTTTCAGGGTTGGCTATTATGAATAAAACTGGAGGGGTGCCTGGGTGGCTCAGTCGGTAAAGCGTCTGACTTTGGCTCAGGTCATGATCTCCTGGTTTGTGAGTTCAAGCCCCACATCAGGCTCTGTGCTGACAGCTCAGCCTGTAGCCTGCTTCAGGGTCCCCCTCTCTCTTCCCCTTCCATGCTCATGCTCTGTCTCTCAATAATAAACATAAACATTTTTTTTATGTTTATTTATTTTTGAGACAGAGAGAGACAGAGCATGAATGGGGGAGGGGCAGAGAGAGAGGGAGACACAGAATCGGAAGCAGGCTCCAGGCTCCAAGCCATCAGCGCAGAGCCCGACGCGGGGCTCAAACTCACGGACTGCGAGATCGTGACCTGAGCTGAGGTCGGACGCTCAACCGATTGAGCCACCCAGGCGCCCCAACATAAAATTTTTTTTAAAAAACTGGTAAAAAAATTCGGGTCCAGATCTTTGTGTGAAATGTCTGTTTTCAGTGAGAACAGGGGCAAGGTCTGACCCGTGTCTTGCGTGGCTATGTAGCAGTTGCCTTGGATAGTTCAGCGATGGGACCAAAAACCCATCTTCTTCACTTCCTTGCTGGAAGTGCTGAAATTGAATGCCTTACAATGCGGCCATCCTCTTGAGGCACATTCTACCTCTGCAGCCTAGAAAGCCACCCTGATGTGATTTCATTTTGAACCCACGGTTGGAGCCCATGACATACAGAACAGTCCCTGCACAGGCCGTTTTCCTCAGGGCCTCTGGCGTTGCGTGGTGACATTCCCTTCCATTTCTGGAAATAGTAAAACTGTGAGAAAGGGATTTGCTTGAGGGGACTACGCTAGGGTATACCTGGCAAGAGGCACATGGGACTCTGCCTTTTGGGTTTTCTCAGGCCAGGCGTCTGTGCTGTCTAGAATGCCCGGGACCCACTGAGAGCCCTGGCAGCACTGTCCTCAAGAGTTGGTTTGGAAGGTTGCAAAGTCCAACTCCCACTTGCTTCCAAGAGCCCCCCTGTCCCGTCGCTGATGGGTTCTTCCAGCCTGCATCGGGGTCGTGCCCTCTCAGAGAGTTGTCTCTGACCGGCATCATCAAGGGCGTCACCTGGGCACTTGTTAGAGACAAAGATTATGGGCTCGACTCCACACCTACTGAACCAGAATCCCTGGAGGTGGGACCAAAACATCTGAATTTTCTCCAGCTCCTCAAATGACTCTGTACACACTCACGTTTGAGAATCACTGCATTTGAGCACTTTCCCGGATCACAAGCCCTCTTGTCCATGAGGCAGCATTTCCATTGGCGGCAACTCTAAGTGAATATTTTCCTTATAATGAGTTGAGTCAACCTACCTTTTGATTACTTCTGCAGATGCCCAAGATCCACACCCCCCCTTTCTAGAGTAGTCCTTTGTTGCAAGCCGCATTCTCTTCTTACTCCTACCGAGGCTTTTTTCTCCCAACTGAGAAATTCTGGGCTCCTTCCCTCACTGTTTTCCAGACTCTTCTGGCCATGCTTCAGTTTATCTGTATTCCTCCTGAATGCAACATTCCTGAGATGGTCTGAGCAGTGTGTACCAACCCCCCCCCCCGCCCGACAGCCTCCTTCTATTCACATAGCCTGAGACAAGAATTTCTTTATTCTAATTGATAGTAACCCCCTTTGGCAGCAACTATTATTGACAATTGTTAGATTCTCGTATATATATGTGTGTATATATATATATATATATATACACACACACGTATACATATATATATGTATATATATATATATGACTATACAGTTATAGTTTGTCAAACTATAACTACCAAAATTAAGGACATTCACATTTAGCACTTTATTTAAATCTTAGAGCAACTCGACGAGGGAGGTACTGTTCTCTTTTTACACAGGAGGAAACAGGCTCATAGGAGTTTAACTGAATTATCAAGGATGACTTTGACCTGTGCTATTCAATAGAATGTTTGCAGCGATGGAAATATTCTGCATTTGTGCTGCCTGGTGTGGTAGCCTCTTGTGACGGTTGAGCATGTGAAATGTGGCTAGTTTGACTCAAGAACTGTAATTTTATTTCACTTAAATTTAAATAGCCGCATATGGTTAGTGGCTACCATATTGAATAGCATAAGCCTAGACCATAGTCATGAAGCCATGCCCTCTCTCCACCAATTTAGTATTGTTTTGGTTTGTGTTTTCTTTTACTGTGTTACTGTAGAGAGTAATAGAAGATTGTGGGAGCCGACAATTAGGCCTTCCATTTTATAATATTACAGACTTAATGATTTCACCATAGGGCAAAAATAACCGTGTTGGAAGAATGTTGCTTTTAGGAGGGATTTTGTTTAGTCTTAGCTGGTCTAGTTCATGTTCCCCACCTTATCTCTGTTCCACCTGGACAGTCAGCAGCTACAGATGAGTGTCTGCTCCAGGCCTACGTGGTGTGGGCCCAGTGGGTATACGAGAAGCCCCAGGTCTCTGTTTGTCTCTGAGAGTTTACACCCTGGTTTAGGAGGCATGGCTGCTTCAGTGAACTGATTGAAACACTACACCGCAGTTCTGAATTGTATGCCACGGTCTCTAGAGCCTTACAGTTTAGGAATAGCGGAGATCAGGAGGGTTGGAATAGTTAATGAAAGCTCTGCACGAATTATCGTATAGACCTAAAAAGAGAGCTATAATTGTACGCGCAAGAATAACAATCAGGGTTTTCCATGTAGGACAAACCCAGGAATAAATGGGGCCTAAGTACCTGATGCTCTCAGCCTGGGGAGACTCACCTGCCTCACGCTGAGGGTCCATCCTGGGGAACACGAATAAAAATTATTATTCTTGATGCCTGGAACCAGCGTGGGATCGGAAACATTGTTAGACGTTCAAAAGGTGTGGTGAACTGAGCTGAACTAGAGAGTATTCCCCAAGCTTAGATAGGGTGGGGCTAGTTTAAGAGAGGCCTTGCAAAATAGAAGAGGCTTCAGTTCCCTGAAAATAGTCATGGACTTTTTTGTATTCAGCATTTAGCAAACGTTTCTTGAGTGGTGGTCTCATGTGCTTTTTATTAGACCCAGCGGCCCCTCGTGAGATCCCGTGTGAGGCTGTTTTCTCAGACTTTAGTACGCTAGCACCGGGAACTTGGGGTTGAGGACTTAAGAAATGGGGCTGGTTTAACCAGATTGATACTCCTCCTAGAAACCCCATCAGGGTTTCCTCTTTAATAACTACACACCTCGTCTTTAGTCATTTTGCACAATTTTATGCGTATGCTATTTGAGCGATAACTTTACCTCAGGTTCTTTCTGCTACTCTCCTTTTTCCCTTTTATCCTGTTGTGCACGACTGTTTTTAAATTGCTGGGTTGATCCAAATGAGTACAAATAAATGAGGTGTATCATTATTACTAGCCGCTGGGAATGCAGTGATGATTAAGACACATTCTGACCCCTGGTGTGAGAAACAGATTAGTAAGGAAACAATTCTTTTTTTATTTTTTTTTAATGTTTTATTTATTTTTGAGACAGGGAGAGACAGAGCATGAACAGGGGAGGGCCAGAGAGAGGGAGACACAGAATCTGAAACAGGCTCCAGGCTCTGAGAGGTCAGCACAGAGCCCAACGTGGGGCTCGAACTCACGAACCGCGAGATCATGACCTGAGCCGAAGTCGGCCGCTTAACCGACTGAGCCACCCAGGCGCCCCAGTAAGGAAACAATTCTAATGCAAGGTTACGCTGTGCACACTGAGGTAGCACACATGGGCCAGGAAGAAGCAACAGAAAGAACTTCCTTGAATCCTGAATGAGGGGGTCTGGGGCCGGGGCAGGAGGCAGGATGGTCAGTACCTAAAAAGTCAAAGAGAACTAATACCTATCGAAGAACTCTTAGGTACTAGATACTAGGTTAATTCATGGGAGCTTGAACGGGGCATACAGTGGCACTCATCTGGACCATATCTAACAAGCAGTTTCCATCTATTACTCTAATGTAAATACCATCATGTTGGACCCTTTCTTCCAAAACCTCCACGCAAAAATTCAACAAATATTTGTCGACCGCCACTGTTTTAGGTGCTGGAGATGTAAGAGTGGACACAAAATATGTACACATAGGGCTCCCTTTTTCACGGAGCTTGTACTCCAGTGGTGGGAATAGCAGAAGAAAGGCAACAAATACTCAAAAATGCTAGAAGAAGCTGGACACTATGGAGAAAACTGAAGCAGGGACAAGGAGTGACAAGGAGGTGCTACTTGGCTGAAGCGGTCAGTGCGGGCATCTCAGAGGAATGACCTCGAACAGACACCTGAAGAACGAGTCCGGGAATGATCCAGGCAGCTCCCTTTCTGGTGGAATGTTCCAGACAGAGGAAATGGTGTGTGCCAAGGCCCTGAGGGAGGTGGACTTGAGGTGTTAGCAGAAAAGCAAGGAGCCCCCTGTGGTGGGAGCTGGGTGAGCAGTGGGGAGACACCACTGGTTTGGCGTGAACTCGGTGCTGCAGCTGTGCCAGATTCTGCGTTTTGGCTTTTCCTGAGCCCTCCTGGACGAAGGAGGGGAGCGAGAGCCTGGGGCCCGAGGCTAGTGAGGAGTTTCACCGAAGCACGTGGTGGTGAGGAGAGGCGGTGGGGGTGGGGGGGAGAAGATGGCTTCGGGGGGACTCTGGAGGTATAATCCGGGGGACTGAGTGGTCTGGGGGTGGGAAGAAAGTGGTAGAGGACCGGCGGGCCTGCGAGGGTAGGTGAGGAGGGGCTGGCATGAACCAGTATCAGGGACCCTGAGGTTCAGCGGGTTGGGGCCATGGGGGAAGAGGGTGACGTCAGTTTTGGGATGTTAAATTGGTTGTGCCTTTGGGCCACCACATGAAGTCCAAGTAAGTCCCTGTGGGGTTCGCTCCATGGGCTGATGCTCGGGGGACAGAAGGTCGCAGTACAGATTTGGGTGTGTGGGGGTGCAGGCTTGGGTAGTTGGGAATTCCCAGGGGGAGCACTTGCTGGGTAACGAGAGGAGGGCCTGGAGGACAGTGTTGAGGAAACTGTCACTAGCGAGGTGGGTGCCCAAAAGGAGCCCCGTTCGCAGGAGCGTTGGGACACGGCGGGGCCCAGAGGGAGGTGCCGGGCAGATAACCGTCCAGGTCATTCCGTGTGCAAGTGCTCCCTCTTGGCCCCGGTGGGACCCGTGTCTGCAGGAGCCTGGCCTTCAAGTCACAGCAGAAGGGACTGATTCTCTCTTCTGTCCTCCTGGCCGTGCCTTCCTGGCCACTTTGCAACTTGGCTGGCTCCCGACTTGGCCAAGAGTTTGAGCAGTTCCAGAAATTCCCACTCTCGAATGTCGGGCTTTCGTGCCTGTGGAGATAACCTGTGTGAATGTCAGAAGCTGCACGTTAGCTGTTTCTGTTTGCACTCTTGTAGAGTCCTACCCCTGTCCCCTCCATGAGACGCCTGGGCGGGTTCTCCCAAGGACACTGGGATTTGTGGGGCTGGAGGCAGTAGGAAGGAAGGTTGATGACATGGGGCAGGAAAAGTGACACAGGGGGTCTGGGGAAGCCCCGGGGGGCTGGGCTTGGAAGGACACCTCTTCCTGTGATGCCTGAGGACAATGGGCAAGGTGGACAGGCCTGGACTGGAGGTGGCCAGGGGCAGTGTGCAGTGGGGGCCGATTTCCCTTTGAAGGAGGAGGAGGAACTATTGAAGACATTGATGGAGTGTGAGGCTGGCTAGAGCTTTCGTGGGGAAGGATATCAGGAAATCACAAATGATTGTGTTTGGGGGAGATAGATGCTCAATTGCATTGTTTTCCTGGCTTTATTTATGTTTGGCGTTTTTTTGGTGAATTTATTTTTATCAGATTCCTGTGTTTTCATCTTTGCCCCTTTTTTCAAGGTGCAGTATTAATTAAATTTTTTAATGTTGATTTATTTTTGAAGGAGAGGGAGAGACAGAGTGTGAGCAGGGGAGGGGCAGAGAGAGGGAGACACAGAATCCCAAGCAGCCTCTGAGCTGTCAGCACAGAGCCTGATGCGGGACTCGAACTCACAGACCCTGAGATCATGACCTGTACTGGAGTTGGATGCTTAACCAACTGAGCCACCTAGGCGCCCCCTAGGGTGCATTTTTTAAAATGAAATAGTACCAAATTTAGCAATATGGTCACCCCACATTACTAATGTGTAATTAGTAATGTGTATTAGTTTAACAGGAAGTATTTTGAGGGATATTTTCCATTTGCTTAAAGAAGTGAGATCATGGTATCCTTATATCATTGAAGACATGCTTTTGTTATTTTTTTAATTTTATTTTTAGAGGGAGCATACTTGAACAGGGGAGAGGGGTGGGGGGCGGGGGAGAGGGAGAAGGAGAAGGAGAGGGAGAGAGAATCCCATGCAGGCTTCATGCTCAGCATGGAGCCTGATGCAGGGCTCGATTCCACGACCCTGGGATCATGACAACTGAAATCAAGAGGTGATGCTCATCCAACTGAACCACCCAGGTGCCTCCAGACATGCCTTTAGAAGCATAAAATGCTTAACTATTTTCAAAGATTTTTCTGAAATATTCTCTCTAGTGCTTTTTTTTCTCTACAGATTTCTGTTTATTGGGGAAGGAAATCTTTTTGTCTCGGGAACAAAGGTGGCAATACCCAGGTGAAACACATTGGGCCAGGTATGGCCACTTGCACGGTCCAGATGGAGCCTTGGAACTGGGGAAGGAGCAGGAGCCACCGGCCTACGGGCAGCCAGCTGGCCGAACCTTTCATGGGAAAGATCACCTCAGGTGGAGCAGAGAGTTCACTCCTGCTGTGGCCACCCAGGCTCACTGGGTTTCCAGATAAACCGATCCGGCTACTGTGGAACAAGGCAGGTTTCATTTGACAAATTCTGGTGCACGGTATTGTAGCCTTGAGTGATTTCACTTTGTGATGCCTGCAGTGGTCATTGATTTTAACAGTGACCATTTACTGGACTCTGCTGGGCACTTGATGTGGTTTGTATCTTACTGAATTCTCACACCACCCAGCAAGGGATCATTGCCTCATTTTACAGGAGGGATATTGAGGCTCAGGGCTTTTAAGTCGCTTGCCCCCAGTGTGACCATAAGTGGCAGGGCTGATACCAGCCCTGGTATTTTAACTGGGCTTCTTGTATGTTCTTCCCTCAATAAACTAGACTCTACCACAAGGGGAGGTTGAAATATAAAATGAGACATGATTTTATATGACTTATCCCCCCTGTCTCCAGGACAGAGTTAATTTACTTCTCAAATTAAAACATCAGCTGCCTCCCACATAGCCGGAAATGCCTGCTTTAGGGAAAGAAGTTAATTTATTTTTCCCAGTAACATTTCAGTACCAACCATGGCCTCATCCACAGCTCCACTCGGCCACCTTTGTATTCCATTTGAGGCATGAATTACCAAAACAGGTTGTGCATTTCTCTGAGATGTCAGATGGTCCAGTTTTATCATATTTCATTTCCCTCCTGTGTGTGCCCTCTTGACTCAGGGAGGCTTTCTCTAGGTAAAATGTCAAGTGGACTCTTGCAAATTCTCAGATGGCCACACCACTGATACTGTACCTAAAACATGTACTTTAGAATGTACATCTTGCTTAGTGTTTGGGAAATGATACCTTGTCTTTTTTTTTTTTGTTTATTTTTTTTAATGTTTATTTATTTTTGAGAGAGAGAGAGAGAGAGAGAGAGAGAGAGACAGAGTGCAAGCCGGAGAGGGGCAGAGAGAGAGGGAGACACAGAATCTGAAGCAGGATCCAGGCTCTGAGCTGTCAGCAGAGAGCCCAATGTGGGACGGGAACTCCTGGACCTCGAAATCATGACCTGAGCCGAAGTCAGATGCTCAACCAAATGAGCCACCCAGGCGTCTTTAAGTAGCATTCTGCCATGCCCTGGGTGGGGTTGGGCTGACATTGATGGTGATGTATTTTTTTGTTGTTGTCTATGTTTATTTATTTATTTTGAGAGGGGGAGAGAGAGAGACAGAATCCCAAGTAGGCTGTGCACTGTTGAACTGTGAGATATGACCTCAGCCAAAGTCAGGAGTCGACACTTAACTGACTGAGCCACCCGGGTGTTCCAGATGGTGGTGTCTTTATTTATTTATTTTTAAAAATGTTTTTATTTATTTTTGAGACAGCATGAGCAGGGGAAGGGCAGAGAAAGAGGGAGACACAGAATCTGAAGCAGGCTCCAGGCTCTGAGCTGTCAGCACAGAGCCCGATGCGGGGCTCGAACTCACAGACCCTGAGATCATGACCTGAGTGGAAGTCGGACGCTCAACCCACTGAGCCACCCAGGCACCCTGATGGTGGTATCTTCAATGGAGGAGCATGGGATGAGGTCAGGAGAGCCCAATGTGTCCTGCTTCTCTGGCTCACGTGCAAAGCCTGATGGTCTGCAGCTCTTCTGGGCCCCAGGGCCACCCCTTCCCAGGCTTGTATTTAACTCCTCCGTGAGTCGTCCCGCTGGGTCTTCTGTTAATTTCAGTTGCAGATCTGCCTGTATTTTCCATGGCACCTGCACAACCTGTAGGTATTTTATTTTTCTGTGTGTTTGTTCTAATTCTTAGAAACTTATTAAAACTTTGTTGAATACCCTGCAGGTCAAAGAAAAAACCCTATAATTAAAGAATATGTAGTAATGATGAGAATCATACACATGAAAATCAGGGACCGGCCTCTTTTTTTTTTTTTTTTTTTTTTTGTATACACACCAACATGCTTTCTTTCTCTGATTAATGCCAACAGACTTTTAATAAAAAACAGCAGTCTCTCGCCCTGCCTCTCCCCAGTTCCCAGTCCTGTTTCTCAAGGCAGCTATTGTTAGTTTTCTGCTTTTTAGTTCTGTTTAGGCTTTTCTAAATAAGATCCTTTAAATGCCATTCCTTTTTTTTTCCCTTTACAATTATAAACAATACCTTAAAATTTCTGAAGTGTAATTGACATAGAACATATTAGGTTTAGGTAGTCAACATAACGATTTGATATTTGTATATATTACAAAATGATTACCACAGTGAGCCTGGTTAACATCAGTCACCAAAGTTACATTTTTTTTTAATTTTAATTTGAGAGAGACAGGGAGAGATCTTAAGCGTCTCCATGGTCAGCACAGAGCCTGGCGTGGAGCTCAATCCCACGACGCACGCATCAGGACCTGATCTGAAACCAAGAGTCGGATGCTCAACCGACTGAGCCTCCCAGGTGCCCCACAGATTTTTTTTTTTAAATGCCCTTTCTTGACTCAGCTATCCAAGACATTTTTTGCTCCCACCCCAACCCACATATACACCTTTCCTTCCTCCCTCCACTATCAGGATGCCACAATTTGGGGTTCAGTCACTATGACTGTGCAAGCATTGTTCATCCACGAGTGAAGGGGAATGCCACATTTATAGCTCCTTTCTGGAATAACTTTATTATGCTGTTACTCTCTGTTCGGTCTTTTTAACTCTCCAACATTTCTAGAAAACTCCTTCTGATAAAGGCCAAACGTATCAGGCTGACATTTCAGTTCTCTCTCCAGCAGGAGCCATCCCTGCTGGAGCCCCCACCCTCCCGTTTCAGTCTAGTGTCACTGTGCCCTGGGCCTGCTGTCCCCGTAGGACTTCTGCACGTCACCTGCTCCTTCTCTCCTGGGGTAAAGCCTCTTGTTGCTGGATCCATGCTACAAATGGGGTCAGGGGAAAGTTAGCAGCCTGAATGGGGAGGTCCCATTTCTTCTTGAGGACATTCAAGGTAGTTTAAGATTTTCTCATGTTAATTGTGAGTTCTTCATTTGCTTTTGTTTTTGTTTTTGTTTGTTTTTTCTCTTACTAGATGCTTTCTTGGTGAACTCTTCTGTTGCGAGAGAACACATTGCCCAGCTTAGATCACGAAGGAAGCACATGTTTTGCGAACGTGTGTGCAGAAAGCATCTTCACCCCACCCTTTCAGCTGGTTGCTAGTTTGGCTTGGATTAGAGTTCTGGGTTGGGAACAATTTCCGCTTCCAGTTTTGAAGCCTCAGCTTCCCTGTCTTCTTGCTCCATCCCAGTGTTGCTTTTGAGCAGACGAATGCCTTTCCAACGCCTGGTCTCTCATAGGCGATCTGTGGCTGGCCTGGCTACTGATTTATGGTTTGTGGTGTTTAGGCGAGCGGGTGGCGGGCCGCCCTGCTGTGTAGTGATTGCCCGTGCTTCAGGTCTTGGGGAAAGCCTAAAGCATTTCTTTCCGGCTTTCATACTTTCAGAACTCAGCGTTTGTTTGCCCCGTAAAAGCTGTGGATGACTTTTGTAGTCCTTTCTCTAGGTGGATGGAGTTGCACACAGGGCTTCTGTGTGCGTCCAGTGGGTATTCACTCAGAAAACAGCACGAGTGGGCCCCTGCTCTCCCCGGAGTGGTGCTGGGAGGCTTCCCTGGCTGGATGCTGTAGGCTTTGCTGAGTCAGTCGTCCCCCGGGAGGGATGGGGGCGGGGGGGGGGGGGGAGGAGGGCTGGGTGTCAGGCCTGGCAAGCAGCCTGGCTTTGTGTGAACACATGAGATCCTAGAAGAGGCTGAGCCTAAGAGAACCAAAAGGTGGAGAGAATTCATGCCTTGATCTCCTTAGCACAGCGCTCAAAACAAATATCCCAACCCGGCACAGACCGGAGGCACTGAGTTGAGAGAGTGTCGGTGCTGTTTACATTTTAGATTTGGGCTGGAGCTTAACGCTCCATAGGTGCCAATTCCCGCTTGTCAGCTTCCAAACGGCCACCGTGGCGCTTTTGCCTGTGTTTTGCTCGGCCATGGAGCACTGCAAGAAATGTGCATGCAGAGTGGCAGATTTCAGCCAAAGATGAATGGAATGAATCTATTGGAATCATCTGGGACCCTGAGCCCCCTAGTTCTCTGAAGGTAGCAACCTGTTTTCGGTGTTACAAAGAAGGTGCTCATGCCTATGGTCAAGTGGAAGTAGCTTTGACCCAGTAAGCCACGCTATTTATTTTGTTAGCAGCTAGAGCCTTTCAAAAGCAGGCACCTGTGTAATAAAATCAAAGGGAGAGGATCTTTGCTCCAGTTTAACCACCTCATTGCACAGATGAAGGAACTGAGCCCCAGGGCTCCACCGTGAGCCGGTGACAACGTGACCCATGTCACAGCCTCCTGACCCCTTTTTCTCAAAGCTGTAGGCCACTACGTGTTGAAACCGGGAGCGTGAGGAAACCTGGGAAGGCAAAGTAATAACGCTCCCAAGTGCCAGGATCACCGATGGCGGTTTGCAGGTCGATGTGGAGATTTTGCTCTGTTGATCCAACCATGTCTTTGGGGGCTTGGGAATCTGGAGTGAGTGTGTTGACCGGCCTCCCCGCGATTTGCCAGGACCCTCAGAAGCTCCCGGCAGTGAGCTTCAGACATTTGCTTTAGACTTCATGCTTCTGTCTTTACCCACCACCAGATGAGCTAGAGTTTGTCAAAAGTTGCTTTTGACAAAAGAGAGCTTCCTCTCTCAGTAGTAATGGCTTGCATTCGACTAGGTTTCCCTGAAACAAGGTGTTTAGTATCCAGATAATGGGAAAACAGCCTTCTTTCAAATGATGAGGGTAAGTTCATCCTAGAAAACCTTCTGTAGGAAGAATTCTTGTCAGTTGAAAATGCATCTACTGTTCAAAGGAAACATTTAAATTTTTTTTTAAGGTTTGTTTATTTTGAGAGAGAGAGAGAGAGCATGCATCGGGGAGGATCAAAGAGAGAGGGAGAGAGAGAATCCCGACGTGGGGCTTGATCCCACGAACCATGAGATCATGACCTGAGCCAAAATCAAGAGTCACATGCTTAACTGACTGAGCTACCCAGGCGTCCCCAAAGGGAACGTGTTTTTATATGTTCCTGAATTACAGATTGATATTTGCGTTTGCTACAACACTAACAAGACCTGTGAATGTAGAGTCACTTTAATACGTACATTAGTTATCAAACGTAACTTAAGGGCTTTTGTTGTTGTTATGACTAAAAGGTCTTCAAAAGAGCTGCTGACCTTTTCTCACCAGGCTCTCCTGCTTGTTCACAAACAAAAAACATGCATGCACTCCGTTCATGAAAAAACTGAAGGTTTCATGGGAAATAAAAACAAAATAGAAAAATAAAGACCAAAGTTGTCCTTCCGAGCAGCATGATTTAGGGAGTCTGAGAGGATTCCACCATGAGTCAGAAGGTGGTCAGTCGCTCATCTGGGGCTCAGTTGCTCACAAGTACATAAAACCCAAATCCACCTTTCTATGAGAAGGAAATGGCTCAGAAGCTGGAGGAAGGACATTATATGAAATTCTCTCTGCAGTTGAGTTCCTGTACCCTGAATGGGCGTGTCACGGGGTATTGACCGTGGAGCTCTACATCTTTCTAGGAATATGTATTTTCTTGGGGCACCTTTTGACTTTAACTTCCAATACCGTCTCAGTAAAATCGGGACAACAGCTGCATTGATGTCGTGTATAACATCAAAAACTTCCGGTGAGAGACTTTACTTATTATTGTAGTTTATGAGAAAATGGTATACTAAACTTTCAACTTTTTGTTAAAAATGATCTCTAAATATTTAAAGATATTCAACAATGAAGTTTCATTTTCAGCTCAGATTCTGTTTGTTAGGATCAATTAAATTTTTTTAATGTTTAGTTTTGAGAGAGAGAGAGAGACAGAGAGAGAGACAGAGACAGGGTGAGCACGGGAGGGGCAGAGAGAGAGGGAGACACAGAATCTGAAGCAGCCTCCAGGCTCTGAGATGTCAACACAGAGCCCAATGCAGGGACTGAACCAACAAACCATGAGATCATGACCTGAGCTGAAGTCCGGCGTTTCACCGACTGAGCCACCCAGGTGCCCCCCTGGATAGATTTTAAAATAAAATCCAATGGAAATGGAAAATATGATATAAAAATTGCTTTTTAAAAATTCACTAGTACTAGTGAACACTAGCTTTCCTTTATCAAAACGGACAACGATCATTTCCATGAAAATTTTTTGCTTTAAATAACATCACTAAATATAGCTGAAAAGGTGACACATTTGTGTATTAATGCCACGTATGACTACAACATTGGATTCTGTCTATTTGCCAGCTCTCAGCTGCCCCGGAATCTCTGCTGTGCTGGGGGATTACCTGGTGCAGTCAGGTGGGTGTCTTAAGGCTTACAAGCCCATGATTGCCACGTGTGTAGGGCGTTCGAGATCATGGCTGTTAGCAAAAGAACCATTCTTGGGTTAAAGTCCCTGGGATGTCAGTGCTGATCTTTGGCTTCTAGTTAGAACTCCCAAGTGCCCAGAAAGAAGCCCGGACCTATGGTGGGCATTGGTGTGGCTTTCATCGTGAGCATGTCTGCTTAGGCTTGAGGGAGGTACATCTGCGACCACTCCTCTGGAGTGAGGATGCATCAGTTGGCCAGGGCATCGTCCTCTTTGACCTCAGCAACCACATCATTGCAACCGGGCATTGGCACAGTGGTGTATTAGGACTGCCAGACTGACTTCCAATAGGTTATGAGAAGCTAGATCTTCCCTTAAAGAAATAAAAGTTGATCTAAGTAGAGGTCCAAGGGCCATCCATGCTATCCATTGCTCCCCAAAAGGTCTTCCAAATTGTACAGAAATTTTGATGCTTCCCATATATATATATATATATTTTTTTTTTTTCCATTTTGGCAAGCTGTTAGTGTTATGATAGTGTGCTTTAGGGAATTCATGGTAAATGATTACATTAATACATCCGTGATTAATTAATTATTGTAGCTGACTCGTTCATGAAACAAATAGTGAACGACAATGCAACAACGTATTAGTTGAGCAGCTGCTGTCAGCTGGCTCATGACCTAGCGCTGGAGTGGCACCGGCCAGCAGGAGAGCGTGGCCCCTTCCCTCCTATAACTTGTAGTTTGGGAAATAAACGAACAGGCAAATCAATACACAAGTAGAAATCAGGATGAGTGCTATGAGAGGAAAAGACTACCCTCGGAGGCCACGGGGTGGACTAATGTGGTCGCAGACTGCCAAGGAGACTGCTTTTCAGCGCCATGTTGACCAAGGGTGAGCCCCCCCCCCCCCCACAGGATGGTATCTTGATTTATTCTTGGGCCTTTGCCAGGCTTCTGAAAACAAACACCTTTTGCTAAAGAATTTATATTCTCCTAGATCAGAATAGCCAATTCCTTTTGGGTATGGCAACTTCGAAGTTCTGATGTCGCTGACTGCCTGGTTGGGTGGTTTTTAAAAGATGGGTTATTGACTGTCAGAGGGCATCTCTATCGTTTGTAGGCTCAGCTTACCTCCCATTCAAGGGTCATCTGATTGAAGTGCAAGCTCATGATTGAAATGTAGATCATATCCTTCTCCAGGCTCACGGTGCTTACCCACTATATTTGTGGTTAAAGAGAGGTGTTTTATTGGTCATGTTTAACATCAAATGTAATAAACACAGACACGTTTGGAGAGCTTAATGAGAAACTGTCATCTTCCTTATTAGATTTTTTATTCTTCCCTGCATTGTTTTTCATGGGTATTGTCTGTCTTGTTTGGAGAGTTAATATGGCCTTGGGCATCTCAGGTGAAATTATCAGGAGACACCTGTGTTTTCCATTGGAGTTTGGTGAGGGCTGTGCTAAGGGACAACTTTTTGTTGTCTCCCTTGTTTAATTAGAGAAAGTTGTTAGGGTTGTATCTACCACTGTGTACTGCCCTTGCGGGCACAGAGAGGGGACAGGGAATGGACAAAGCTGTAAAGACAGCACCTTCTGGGTCACCCATGTGAGGTTTTGGGGTTGGTTTTTTTTTTTTTTTTTGAGAGAGAGAGTGAGCAGGAGAAGGACAGAGAGATGGGGGCACAGAGGATCTGAAGCAGGCTCCGTGCTGACAGCAGAGAGCCCCATTTGGGCTTGAACTCACGAATCTGGAGATCGTGACCTGAGCTGAAGTCACATGCTTAACTGACTGAGCCACCCAGGCGCCCCATCCCCATGTGAGGTGTTAAACTGAATGTGTTGGAGGGGGTGGCTTCTGTAAAGTGTTCCAGACTCATCCACTGGGTCTCTCATTCTTCCCATGTTAGGGCTCCCTTTGGCAAAAGGTGAAAAGCATTAAAAACAAACACGTCCAGAAATTCACTTTTAACAAGTTGGGCCATTTCAGTTCATTATTGTGGCACTTGAGCTCTTGAAGTGAGCTTGGGGCGGTCGTCTCTGACGTTTGTGTGTTCACTTATCCACCTGCTGTGTTTTATTAATTGATTCCACATTAAGAAGATATGGAAAGGTTCACTGTTTTAGTCTACTTCTCCTACTGGGGTGAAAAGGGTGAATGATGAAGTATTAAGGTCTACGCTAGGCTATTAGGGTATGATGAAGATTCATTCACCAGAGAAGGGATTGGCTGGAACTAGGGAGGCAGAGCCCAGGCAGGGCTTCCTGTGAGGAAGGAGAGGAGAAGGAGCAGGGTAGCGATGGGCTGGAGAACCAGGCTGACGGACAGAACGGAACCAAGGCAGGGTGGGTGCCACATGGAGGCGTGGGGCTGAGGCCCAGCTATTTGCACCCTTGAGTTTTTGGAGTAAAGGAGATGGAGAAAGAAAAGGGTCATTTGCAGCTGTGACAGTGCCCTCAGTCTTGGAACTGCAGAGTGGCTGGATTCTTTTTGGGGCCCTAGAAAGGTTCAGGTACGTTGGGGGTGGGCTTTTGAATGTGGACATGAGCTGATGCGTGGTTGACCACAACTGAATGGGCATTTGTTATTTCTTAAAGTTTGTTTATTTTTAAGTAATCTCTATACCCAATGTGGGGCTCAAACTCATGACCCCAAGATCAAGAGTCACATGTTCTTTCGACTGAGCCAGCCAGGCACTCCTGAATGGTCATTTGAAAGGCAGGAGCTCATATGACAATTGTTCTTTCAACTCTGCTCTCTAGAACATTCTGGTGCTTTAGATCAGTTGATTAAAGTGAGGTGCCAAAGGGCTCTATAAATGGCATGTAAATAGAATGTGTAAATGGACTCAATAAGTCAATAAGACAGGCTGCGTGGTTTGGGGCACACTGCTCCAGCCTACTCTATTTATGAATATATCGCCGTACATCTTATTTTGTCGGGTTGTTTAAGAGCATTAAATGAGATAGCAATGTGAAGATATTTAGTATATGGTAGGTTCTCATTACACATCAGTTCATTTCTTTCTTGGGTGTGCCCATAAAGGTTCACTGAATTCATTAGTGTGTGTCTGGCCTCACTTAAGAGCTATTCTTAGAAACCTTTAGAGCACCTGCCCTATGCCTTGCACCCAATATATGCGTTTGTTTATGAAGGAAGAAGCCCCAAATTTCAGCTTGATACTTGGATCATTATGTTTAGAGTTCATGGGTTCAGAGAAGGTCTGAATGAGAAACACCTTGAGAGATCTTCCCTTCTTCCCTCTTAATACTCCTGTGCTCCGTGGCAATGCATGACTTTGATCGGGTCTCTCTTTTCTTCTTTTAGTTCCTTTCTGTGGCTGAACCTGGTAGTATTTAGCTTGCTGGTGACCCAGCTGGGGTGGGCTGCACAGACTGACTCACCCACCCTGCTTGAGAGTCCGCTTCTTCTGAGCTGCAGTAACTAGGTAGTATGAATTGGCAGATACCATCCACTAGGTGGAGGTAAAGAACCCATTGACCAACCCCCCCCCCCCCCCCACCTCCCACCCCACCACCGCGTGCCCCGGGTTCTCCTTGTTTGACTTGCTCATGGCTTTTCTCCTAATTCCAAAGCAGGAGTGGAGCAGACCTGATTTCACATTGCCTTGACCTCACATGGATTTGGTTCCGTTCCAGCTATGCCCTTGGCTTCTCCCATTCTCTGGGCTCAAGAACACAAGCTCCATGCTGCTGCCCACCACTGTCCTTGTATTTCATCACCAGTGCCTTGCTGACCTGGCACATTCCTTGAATTCACTGGATTATCACCACCGTTTTCTGCTAGAGACCGCCTAGTTCCCTCCTCCCCTGCAGCATACCCTGTCTGACTGCTACGACCCAATGTTTCTCTGCCTGTGGGTGTCTTCCAAAATGTCCCATCTCCCTGCAGAAAGCGGCTTGTCCCTTTATTTTTCTTCCTTCATTTTTCTCTTCTCTCTTGCTTCTAATTCACTTTTTTTTTTTGCTCATAACTACTTTTCTAGAAACAAAGTATTCTGAGTTTTATTGAGTCTTCGATTTATAATTAATAGTCATTACTTTATCTCACTTCACTTCATGATTACCCTCTTTCTTTCGAAATTATTTGAAACTATATATTTTGTTGACTTTTAAGAAATGTATTTCCCTCTCCCCAGCGTACGTGCATGTTTAAACAGGTCTGAAATTGGGATGTATTTTCATCTTATAATTCAGTGAGTCATGGTTATTTGGCAGTTCTCCCCCCTTAATTGGGCATAATTTAATTTCACAAAGCATTTTCAGACACTGTTTTTGCACGATCAGTATAAAAGGCCAGGAAAAATGAAAGCCAACTTTAGTTGAGATTCAGAATTTTGTGATATTAAGGAAGATGGCTACCCATAAGCCTAAGTCTCGAGAAGATGACAGAACTATGTGCCAGCAAAATGTGATGATCTGGACTTGGAATAATGTTGGATAAATCATTATGTCTTAGGCCCTTTTATGATTTGAGCCACCATAGTATCACGTAAAGCCAACATCATAGAGGACTCTGTCTAGGCAAAGTCTGGAGTTATATATATTTCAGCAAAGGGAAACAGATCTCTATCTCTATCTTATAAAGCAAATACTACCGATTAATTCCCACCTTATAACTATGGAGGTTTCCAGTGTTTTTGTACATAGACTCCCTTTCCTTGAAGACAAACACTTTGTATTTTTGCCATTGACATCATTCACTTGATGAGACAAAGTGGGTTATTCTGTGCCCAGAAGTGAGGGTTAGAGTTTTACACATGGAACACACTAAATAGTATCCTTTTCATTCATAACCACAGAAGCTTTTTGTTTGCTTTGTGAGTTCTTTTTTTATTTGCTTTATGACAAATTTAGCCTGTTGAGCCATTTTATTTGGCCATGAAGAAATGGCATAGTTAGGCTTTCCTTGTCAAATGGATATACAGCTAGGAAAGAAATTTTCAAAAGAGATTTGTAATTAGCCTCTGAGTAGAGCCCACAGAAGGTAGCTCTGGTACCTTCACGTCCTTCTCCATCACGTCGGCCACAGAGCCCAGTGCCTGTCCCGACGCTCCGGCCGCCCTGGCCACTGTGCTGTGGCTCCCTCCCGTTGCCCAGGCTGAGTAGGCACCTCCAGGGCCCCACATGCGTGTGGAATGCTTGACAATCCATAAAGGACAAGGAACAGTGGTGGCCCTGAATGAGCCACGCACAGCAAGCTACAATGATGGGTTACCTGAGATAATTTAGCTCCCAGCCTGATGTTTCCCTTTTTGGGCATCTTCATAGAGCGTCCGACTGTCACCTGGCAATGAGCAGTGAGTGCAGACTAACTTGACAGTAGTCAAAGCCCATAATTTGATAGGAAACTTTTTACTTAAAGTCATGGACATAATTTAGGGGGTCCTGCAGCGTCTTCTACTTTCTGTGTTTCCTTCCTTCCTTCCTTCCTTCCTTCCTTCCTTCCTTCCTTTCTCTTTCTTCTCTTCCTTTTTCCTCTTTCTTTCTCCTCTTCCTTTTTCCTCTTTCTTTCTTTCCTTCTTTCTTTCACCATTAGATCCTTAGAATCTTCTAGGCTTTCTCTGGGTCTCTACCTGTTTTCCTTACACTCTCCTTCACCCCTGGATGGAGTCTTATTTCTTAGTTGACCCAAAGAGCAGATCAGAGACTCAGTCCTACGAGTATGACTAGTAAACCATCCCAACTAAGCCAAGTGGACTATGGCAGTAGGTTGGTTGAAAACCAGATTAAAATTGAATGCTGCTGAATCAGAGAATGAAAGAGCAGAAAGTATAGGAGAAATAAGAAAACAGTAAGAAAAAAGCAAACAGATTCAGCCAATCTAAAAGTGAATCCGACATGATGCTATATGAGCATGGCTAGCAGCCGTCCATGGGCTCTAATCATCACAAGCTAAACATGAGTCACCTGGGCAATGTGGTATTTTTAAAAATAGTCATCTCATTGAGATGTAGAAATTGGACACAGCTTGCTACAGGAAAGTGCACGTAGTGATTTGGAACTTTACCTTTCCAAAGCAGCTCATCCATATAGTATGTCTTTATAAAATAAATGGGGTGTTTTTATGTATATGCAATCATATATATATATATATATATATATATATACACACACACACACACACACATATATATGTGTATATATATGTGTGTATATGTGTATATGTATATATACACATGTATGTGCACATATATGTGTGTATATATGTATATATACACATATGTATATATACACATATGTATATATATGTATATATACACACATATATATGTATATAAAACATTGAATTATCATTTGCACTGTTTGTCATGGTGTGCCTGTGGATATTATAGTTGTCACATATAATGTTTACTTGCCTTGGTTTCCAAAATTGGAATATCCTTTATCAGACAGAAATTATATCCAGCATCAGCTAAAAGAAACACATGTATCAGACAGTGATATTTTAATTTTAAAAAGAGGTAGTAGGTTTTTTCCCTATTAATTGGGTATTTAAAAAAGCACATCCATGCCTGGGTAGCTCAGCCGATTAAGTGTCTGACTTCGGCTCAGGTCATGATCTCACATTTCGTAGTTTCAAGCCCCACATCGGGCTCTGTGCTGACGGCTCAGAGCCTGGAGCCTGCTTCAGATTCTGTGTCTCCCTCTCTTTCTGTCCCTCCCCTGCTTGCACTCTGTCTCTCTCTCTCTCTCTCAAAAATAAATAAACATTAAAATTTTTTTAAAAAGCCTATCCATCTATAGAAAGATGTTTCTGATAGCTGGAGACTTAGGGATTAGTGGTGCTTTGTCCATTCTAGGATCCACTAATGTGATCACAGGTCCCTAGGGTAATTTGGTTAAGGGTTGTTGGCCTTTTTTAAGTTAAGAACTATTTTGAGGAGGAAAAAAGCCTTGGTTGGTCAGTGTTGGGGACCTGCCCTCCAAGCTATCATGCGGGGAGAGCTGGCTAAGTGGGTGAGTGGCCTGTCCAGTCGCACAGAGTCTGGTGTTCAGAGGGCCCCACCCTTGGGGAGTAATGCTCTGCAGTTGCTGTCTGGCAGTTCTTTATTCTTTGATGTTTGACTTTGTTTTTTTTTTTGTAAGTGCAGCGTGACGGGCCAGTGGAATGGGCACGGGGAGGGGGGTGGAGCTTCCACTCCCGGTAGCTTCCCTTCCCCTCTGCCACCTGCCAGCGGTCCTGCCCCGGCTCCCTCCCCACCCAGCTGCTCTGCGTGACTGCCCAGGGTCGTCTGCCCAGGACTGCGGGCAGGTTGCATCCCCCAGGATGGGGGAGGCTTGTGTTCCACCGTGGCCATCTGCCCCTCATGGGGGGCCTGAGCACAAGTGAGAAGCGTCCTCATCAGGCATGTGCTTTGCAGTCTCAAGATAAGGTGCTTGCTGTCCTTGTCCCAGCTGGAAACGTCACGGTGCATTCAGGAGTGACTGGTCAGGGCCATTACATCCACCCTGAATCCGGATCCCAAACATGCCCTGGAGGGGAGGTTGAAATACCTTGGGGGCCCATTTGTTATGTGTTGGGGCTACAGACTGGTGGAAATGGGGTATTGACTTCTCCACTCCCCGTGAGGTCTCTGCATTGTCACCTCGCACTGGACCTGGAAAACTATGAGTGAGGGTGATGTGTATCCACAGACCTCCCTCTTCAAAGTCTGTACTTTATCACTCTGCTTCTCATGATTTCTTGGGCCTTCTGCATTTTGACCACAATTCATCTCTTAATAATTACTCCACAGCCTTCAGGAATCCTCTGATCACCTGTGTGTGGCCATCTTTGCCTTAGAATTCCGCCATGGGTGATGTGGTGGCCACGTGGGAATTCTGTGAATGGGCACATCAGCAAGGTCACCCCAGGGTTCAGAACAGGCTGTGCCCCATGACCCCTTTGGCAGGTTCTAATGGTGTTTAGTTCTGCAACTGAGAACTGTTTCATACCTCAAAGTAATTCTCAGCATCAGTCAAGCAGATCGACACTTAGAAACACATAGACCTTAGGAATGTATTGGGCTCCAGCAAGGTGTTTAAGAAAATCTGTTGTTATGTCTTTGTGGATAAGGTGGAGTGACGGGGACAAGAATGGACTGGCAGATTAGATGGTCTGTCATCTTCATAAAGTGCTGATTAATCTAGGTCACTCTGAGAGCAGCTGTTAATGGGAAGTGACAGGGCGTCAGTGCTGATCAACACCTTTGATCAATAGTGTGGACGAGGACAAACGACCTGCAAATGTGTAGGTGTTAAGAAGCTGGATGAGAGAATGAATGGGGTTGGGGACACCGTTAAGGTCTGTAGGTTTGGATGACGGACTGTGTCAGACAAGAATAAATTTAATAGGACATACTTAGATTCAAAAGTTGCATCCAAAAAGTAGAATCCTTGGAGGTTTTAACTGCCCATAAATCCAAAATAAGCTGGCATGCTGATGAACCTGTTTTTTTTTTTTTAAAAGGCTGTTCCCAAAGAATGAAAAACTTGTAACCACACAAAATCTGACACACAGTAGCAATTTTATTCTTAATTGCCCCAAATCGGAAGCAACCAAGATGTCCTTCCGTAGGTGAATGAATAAACAGTAGTGTATCATACAACAGAATAGTATTCAGTCATAGAAAGAAATGAGCTATCAAACCATTAAAAGACACAGAGGATAGTAAAAACTGCGTGTCATTCTGGAAAAGGCAAACCAGTGGAGACAGTTAAAAGACCAGTGGTCACTTGGTTTCTGGGGAGCGAGAAAGGACTGAATATGTGGCATACGGGATTTTTAGAGCAGTGAAAATACTCTATGTGATGCTGTTATGGTAGATACATGACATTATGCATTTGTCAAAACCCATAGAAGGTGCAACACCAAGAGTGAACCTTAATATGAACCAAGGAGTTAACAATGCATCCATATTGGTGTGTTGGTTATAACAAATGTGCCACACTGAAATAAGATGTCAATACTAGGGGCAACTGTATGTAACAAAATGTAACACATTTTGTTTATCAATCTAGCAAATTTTAATAGCCAATTTTAAGATAGCCTCTGGTGAATGATTGGTTTTGTTTAAAAGTTTAATGTTTGTTTATTTGAGAGAGAGAGAGACAGAGACAGAGACAGAGCACGAGCAGGGGAGGAGCAGAGAGAGAGGGAGACACAGAATCCGAAACAGGCTCCAGGCTCTGAGCTGTCAGCACAGAGCCCGACGCGGGGCTCGAACTCACAGACCGTGAGATCATGACCTGAGCCGAAGCTGGATGCTCAACCGACTGAGCCACCCAGGTGCCCCATGTTTTGTTTAAAAGTTTAGTTATATACCCGTTTAAACATTTTAACCCACGTTTGTAAATTTTGTATTTTCTCTATCGCTTTAAAGTACTTAATTATCAAAGATTATTAAAGTTGTACCAAAGGACTCAGGAACCAGCCCGAATAAGCTCCCACCAGCCAAGATGGGACACTTTTGAGGGTCAGAAGGAATAATACTGCAGTGGACTGAAGCATATCGAGTATGATCATAACAACACTACAGAAAGGAAAGAAGAAAGCCAACTTGGTTTTCGTTAGAGGCTACTGAGGAACTGTCTCATTATCTTGACAGCTGCTGAATAAAGAGAAAGACTCAAGAATTAATCCTGCCTCTCCTGTGAGATCCGTGTCTCAGGGCAATCAGACATCCATAGGGGACGTTTCTCTTTATAGATCTGATCCAGCTGGTGGCTGAAGCAAGAGTGAAGAGCTCTCACTCTCCTGTGTCTCCTAAGATAGGTAGACCTCGTCAGTGGCTGCTAATATCACAGGAATATAGACCCCAGCACCCAGACAGTATCTGCCTCCTGATGGAAACACACATCAACACCTATGATGTAGTTTAAATTTTGAACCTAAATCTGGCCGAGTCTCTAGATTGAACTGCCTGTTTTTATAGTCCGCCCAAGGCATTGAGGAAAATGTTAAACTAAACCACAGGATTCAATGACTGATTCTCAGACTCTGGAAGATTTTACTGAACAAATGAGTCTGTTTCTTCCACAAAGAATTTCAAGCAGAGAGAGAGACAGAGACAGAGAGAGAGAAAAAGAGAAGGCAGGAAACCTATAAATTACAGGAAACTCAAAACTCACATCATCAATTTCAGTGTATGATTTTTTTCCAATCTTGTTTCAGTCTTTGTGTGTAAGTGCACATGTGTGTACAGAAGGTGATTGGGTAAATGTGCATCCTGTTGGGATATCTGATGACATTAAGGGATTAAAACAATTTTTTAAGATGAGACAGTGTTTTTATTGTTAGGTTAAAATTTCCTTTTTGGGAAGATAGGTGGCAATATTTGTAAATTCAATTATATGATGTTTAGGATTTGCTTCAAGTAATCCTGGGTGGTGGGGATGGGTGGGGGGAGAGCTTGGTGGGAACATAGAAGAAACAAGACTGGCCATGGATGCAAAACTGTTGACTCTTTTTTATTATACGTTGGTCTCTCTTTTTACGTGTGTTTGAAATTTACCAAAGTAGAAGTTGGAAAAAAACAAACCAGGCTTTCCTGAACATTAGGCAGTTCCTGCAAAATGAAGAAATTAAACTCCTCTGTTCCTAAGATTTTAATTTCAAGTCACAAGTCTATACAGCTATGCATTTTATTTGTTTGTTTGTTTAATTTTACAGCTACATATTTTATTTTTATTTTTTTTATTTTTTAATTTTTTTTTCAATATATGAAATTTATTGTCAAATTGGTTTCCATACAACACCCAGTGCTCATCCCAAAAGGTGCCCTTCTCAATACCCATCACCCACCCTCCCCCCTCTCCCACACTCCATCAACCCTTAGTTTGTTCTCAGTTTTAAAAGTCTCTTATGCTTTGGCTCTCTCCCACTCTAACCTCTTTTTTTTTTTTTTTTTTTTTTCCTTCCCCTCCTCCATGGGTTTCTGTTAAGTTTCTCAGGATCCACACAAGAGTGAAACCATATGGTATCTGTCTTTCTCTGTATGGCTTATTTCACTTAGCATCACACTCTCCAGTTCCATCCACGTTGCTACAAAGGGCCATATTTCGTTCTTTCTCATTGCCATGTAGTACTCCATTGTGTATATAAACCACAATTTCTTTATCCATTCATCAGTTGATGGACATTTAGGCTGTTTCCATAATTTGACTATTGTTGAGAGTGCTGCTATAAACATTGGGGTACAAGTGCCCCTATGCATCAGTACTCCTGTATCCCTTGGATAAATTCCTAGCAGTGCTATTGCTGGGTCATAGGGTAGATCTATTTTTAATTTTTTGAGGAACCTCCACACTGTCTTCCAGAGTGGCTGCACCAATTTGCATTCCCACCAACAGTGCAAGAGGGTTCCCGTTTGTCCACATCCTCGCCAGCATCTGTAGTCTCCTGATTTGTTCATTTTGGCCACTCTGACTGGCGTGAGGTGATATCTGAGTGGTTTTGATTTGTATTTCCCTGATGAGGAGCGACGTTGAGCATCTTTTCATGTGCCTGTTGGCCATCCGATGTCTTCTTTAGAGAAGTGTCTATTCATGTTTTCTGCCCATTTCTTCACTGGGTTATTTGTTTTTCGGGTGTGGAGTTTGGTGAGCTCTTTATAGATTTTGGATACTAGCCCTTTGTCTGATATGTCATTTGCAAATATCTTTTCCCATTCCGTCAGTTGCCTTTTAGTTTTGTTGGTTGTTTCCTTTGTACAGCTACATATTTTAAATTGGAACCATGAGATGAATCATCTAAAACAGTATAAATAATTAAAAAACCAAATATGCATAGGTTTTTCTAAATATGAATGATTAATATTAGGGATTAGTTTCACAAACATTTCTGTACTTAATTCTTGGGGTCAAGGATGCTAGCCTGCCTAGGAGACGATTATGGAATCCCATACAATTTTAGCATTCCCTTCCTGAGCAGTTGTATGGATTGCCTTTGTTCTGACTGAGGATTCGCAGGTGTGTGTGTGTGTGTGTGTGTGTGTGTGTGTGTGTGTGTGTGTGTGTTGATAAGTGAAGTTTATTGCCACATGACCCATTCTTTCATATAATATCTGTGCTGCTTTCATACAGTGACAGAGTTGACAGTTGTGACAGAGACCAGAAGACCCACGAAGCTGAAAATATGTCCCATCTGCCCTTTAGGGAACATGGGCTGACCTTGTTGCAAATATTATTCCTTTCTCATTCACCTTAATTTGGCGATAGATATACAATTTTCCTGTCTTTCAGATGGATTGCAAATGATCACAGCATCATTTATGAAATAGCCTATCCTTTATGATTGAGGATCCTTAATGACCATTGAGACTCTTGGCCAAAATGTCCACTGGACCCCCAACTGGAGTTGCCATGGCAACGCCCTCCGAGTGAAGTCTTCCAGCAGCCAGGGCTGAGGGTTACACTCCTGTCATTACCTAATTTTTGTATTCCTGGAAGATCATAACTTCCACTAAGACCTTCACTGCTTGGGTTGTTTTTGCATTTCTTTATTTCTTCAAAGATATGTAACTGGTTTCCTGGCTGAGTCTGAAGACCTTTAAACTTGAGGGAGCTTTCCTAGGGCTTTGCTTGACTCTGCACAGCAGGTGATCTAATGAAACATACTAATTTAACATTTATAGATTTTCTCTGATGCAGCGAATGAAACTGTGAGTTACATACAACCCATGCAGGAGCCTTGAATCACCTTAGAATTGCAGTCAGCATTAAAAAATAGAATTGAATGGAAGGTATCAGAAGGCATTACACATTATAAGGACAAATATTATTTTTTGAAACTTTGGTTTCATTTGTACGTATTTAGATGTAAGTGAATTTCTCACTGTGGGTCACCATGAAGACTTTTGAAAACTTGCCACTTTGATGTCAGGTGGGGAGATCAGAGCCTGGCATGTGGATCAGAGCAAGCAGGGATCATAAACTGATAGGAGGAGGTAAGCCAAAAAGAAAACAAAGACCAGAAAACAGCCACTTAATAGAAACATACGAGCTCAAAAGAGAGCCAGCAGCAGTCCCAGATTAGCAAATGAAATCGTTGCTACTAAAAAAAGAGATGTTGGTGTTACGGGTTATCTTGTAGGTCTGCTCTTTCCCTCTGTGCCTCTTGCTCAGTATTTAGTTCCTTCTGGTAGCACAGTGGCTGGCCCAGTGTAGACACTCTCCAAGTAAGTACTCACTGAGTGTAAACACTGGTAATTAGACCACCTGTTTCAGGGGACCTGGGGGAGGAACGTGGGGTCTGGGAGTCTGTATTTTAACAAGCTTTCCAGGCAGCAACCTGGTGGCGGTGGCGACCGGTATTTACGAAGCACTTACCTGTTCTACCCGCTTATTTTACCGGCCCAGGTGATACTCACTAGGAGAACCAGAGCTGGCACCTGGGTTGCCCACTTTGCGCCGGAGGGCTTTACCCATGACGTCACCAGCATCTCACATCGGCCGCTTCTCACCAAACACGTTACACAACCTTCTAGCAGACGTCCCGGACTCCATGCTTCTTCACTCTCCTACCTCATTCTCTCAGGCATCTTCTGAAATCTCCCATCATTCCACTTTCCTACCTGATACCTGTCTATACCTTTGGCTTTCTCTTTATTGCTGGTATTATTAAGACCAAATGCCCTAGCAGATAATTCAGGGCCTGCCACAGTGTGCTGACACCTGTCCCCTCAATATCTTCTCTATCTGCCCATCTCCCGCATATCTCCTTTATCCATGTCTTGCTGGGGCACCCCAGGACACTCAGTGTGCCCCGGGCACACCTCCCCGTCCCCGACTATGATCTTCTATACATGTTGTATCCTGGAATATTCTGGAATACTGGAACAACCTCTGTTTTCCTCTCAATTTCATCCATCCTGCCAGACCAAGTTCAAGGGCCACTTCCATAAAATCTTCCCTTATTATTGAGTTAATCATTCCTTTTGCTTCTCTTTGTTCTTTGCTCATGTTTTACTTGAGTACCTCAGACTCATTGCCTTGGATTTTGTTAGGTTGGCTTGGCCCGTGTTTGTCTCAGATGAGGAAGTAAGTTCCCCGAAGACAGGATTCTTTCTTTACAGTATGTGTCCTTCTCCATAAAGCCTACAGTGCCTTGCAACTAGTTTTAAACGACATATATGTTAATTTTTCTAGGATTATGATTACACCAAAATTAATATTAACTGGAAGTTTGAGCATTTAATCTGTAAGCAGGCTTCAACCTCTGTATGAAAGCTTATTCCGTTCCTTTATAAGCCCAATCATAAAAAAAGTACTGCCTGGGTGGCCCAGTTAATGTTCGACTTCGGCTCAGGTCACAATCTCATGATTGGTGAGTTCGAGCCCCACGTCAGGCTCTGTGCTGACAGCTCAGAGTCTGGAGCCTGCTTCGGGTTCTGTGTCTCCCTCTCTGTGACCCACCCCCCCAAAGATAAATAAACATTAAAAAAAAAAAAAAGTACTGCAATGTTTGTGTGCTGTTCATGATAAAGAATTCTTGGTTTCCCCTTGGAGAGGACCTGGCTGGATAGACCACAGGATGTGATCTTAAAGAGAAGGGGCTAGTGCCTTGGATCCTTAATCACTGCTGTTTCCAAGAGATCGGAGGGAGGGGCTGGTGGATGAATGTAGATAGAAGTAGAACAGGGAGGGCAGTAGCCCCTCCACATAGTGGAAAACCTACCCTTCTGCCTCTCACGTGCCTCATGATGTGGTTTCAGGTCAATTCCACTCTCCATCTGTTAGCAGGGTGATATTTGGGCCACACCCAGCATAGAGAATTCTCTGCCCAAATTAGAGGTTACAGTGGAAAGGCTAGCACCAACGCATACGTGGCCCAAGCGCTTTTATTTTGCTGACTTTGATGCCTATTGGGTAACTTTGATGTGGTCTCATTGGGGTGATTCTGAAAACTGAAATTTGTGTCTTCGTTTCTATGTTAGGAACTAAACCTAACTTAAAAAAAAAAAAGATGAAGATCGTCAAACTGAAATCGTGATTTGTCTGTTTTTGCTGTTACAGGTTCCTTGCACTGACTCCATGGAGAGTGTATCACCTGATTTCTGTCATGATACTCGGGCGCGTTATTATGCAAATAATAAAGGATATGGTTTTGTCCAGAGCTAGAGGTAAGAAAACTGAGAATTCATTTTTATGGTATGTAATTTGCTAGGCCCCAAATATCTGATCTTTGTGTAGGCACATTAACCAAGTAGTTTTAAAAGGGAACGGGCGCCCTGGTGGCTCAGTCAGTTAAGCATCTGACTCTAGATTTCAGCTCAGGTCACGATCTCACAGTTTGTGGGTCCAAGAGCAGAGCCTACTTGGGATTCTCTCTCTCCCCCTCTCTTTTTGCCCCTCCCTCCCTCTCTTTCTCTATTAAAATAAATAAAAACATTGCAGAAGGGAACAAAATAACGTCATGTAGGCATTGACTTGGCTATTATTAATGTTTGTTGAATATTTATTTATTTGGCAAATATTTATTACGTACTTAACTGATGTCCCTAGTCAGAGCTACTGGTCCTGAGCGAAAGGTTTGTGTGTGCGTGCTGGTTTCTCTTTGGTTCTAAGTGCTACTTAAATACCATTTTGATATGTAAGCAGGTTGCAGTGAGGATGACAGTGAAATATTTATAACGTCCCCCAAGATGAAGCTTGGGCCACTGGAAAATGGGCTCATTTATATGAAAACTTCCTCTGCCTCCATGAAGAAAAACAATTCTGGGCTTAAAAACAAATAACAATTGGGCTGCCTGGCTGGCTCAGTCAGTAGAACACGTGACTGTTGATCTTGGGGTTTTGAGTTCAAGCCCCATGTTGGGGGTAGAGATTACTTAAAAAAAAAAAAAAAGTAGTAGTTAAGTAAATTTTAACAAATGAGTTCATGATAATGAAATGTGAACTGATTGTTTAAAAATGAGACTTTGAGTTAATTTTGAAATTTGCTCAAGGTGTTTTCTGAGTAATTTGTGTTATAAATCCGAGTCCAGCTTTTCTGTACTTGGAGAGGCCCTCTGACCAGAGCCTGAGCTAGATTTTGTGAATGAGCAAAAGTCCCTCCTTGGAGTAATTGAGCCCTGGGAACTTTAAACGTGGTAAGATTGATGGGATCAAAAACCAGGATGACTCAGTCGGTTAGGGGTCCGACTCTCTTGCTTTCGACTCAGGTCATGATCTCATGGGTTGGTGAGATCGAGCCCCACGTCAGGCTCCACGCTGACGGTGTGGAGCCTGCTTGGGATTCTCTCCTCCTTTCTTTGCCCCTCCCCCGCTTGCACACTCGCTCGCTCTCCTCTCTCTCAAATAAATAAATTAAAAAAAAAAATAGCCAAGAGAAGGAGGTTCCAGTGAGACATTTGATTTCCCTCAGTGTAACACCCGCACGGAAGGATAATATTGGCCGGGGTCCATGTGGATCAATGCGCGTAAGAACTTCCCAGAGTTCCCGCCCTGGCAGGGTACCGAGGCCTGCCTTGTAGGAAGCACCCTTGTTCTCCCTAAAGCCAACTCTGAGACCAGGGATCTCAGCCGTTACGGGTTTACCATCATCATGGTCCACAGTGGGCTTGAGCTCCAGTTTATATTCTAAGTCTTCTTAAAGTAAATTATGTGTAGAAAGACTGTGTTACATTGCTGCATTACCAGGTTTGAAGGTAATTCCTTCATTCTGGTGAATCTGAGAAGGTGAAAAAAAACCCAATGTTGTTAACTGTAGGAATTTACGCGAGGAATAAATCCATTGGAATTGGGAAGTGCCAAACTGGAAATTCGGTTAGGAGACCTCCCACAAATTCACTTATGTCTAGTTCCTTCTTTTCTTTTTTTTTTTTTTTTTAAATTTTTTTTTTTTAACGTTTGTTTATTTTTGAGACAGAGAGAGACAGAGCATGAACAGGGGAGGGGCAGAGAGAGAGGGAGACACAGAATCTGAAACAGGCTCCAGGCTCTGAGCTGTCAGCACAGAGCCCGACACGGGGCTCGAACTCACGGACCGTGAGATCATGACCTGAGCCGAAGTCGGATGCTTAACCGACCCAGCCACCCAGGTGCCCCTCTTTTCTTTTTTTTAAAATATATTTTAAAATTTATTTTGAGAGAGCGCAAGTGGGGGCGGGGCAGAGAGAGAGGGACGGGGGATCCAAAGCGGGCTCTGCGCTGACAGCCATGAGCCCAATGTGGAGCTCAGACTCGCAAGCTGTGAGACCATGAGCTGAGCCGAAGCTAAGAATCGGACTCTCAACTGACTGAGTCACCCAGTGGCCCCCAATTACTTCTTTTCATGAATCTGTGGATTAAGATTGCATTCGTGTATGGGTTCTCCCCTCGTTCCTCTCCCTCTTCACCCCACCCTTTTCTGTTTCAGAGAATAGACACCCAACTCCCTGTTAACCCTGTCAGACACCTGCCCCAGTACTCTGTTCACCACAGATGTATTAAGGCCACCTGGAAGCCGAGCATCGGTCTCATGTTGTGGGTTTTGCACAGGGTCTGTCAGATGCACCCGCGGTGATGCCCTGTTTCTGCCCTGATTCAAACTTTTCATCTCATTTTCTTTTTTTTAGAGGGCACAGGTTGGGGAGAGGAGCAGAGGGAGAGAGAGAGAGAGAGAGAGAGAGAGAGAGAGGGAGGGAGGGAGGGAGAGAGAGAGAGAGAGAGAGAGAGAGAGAATCCCAAGCAGAGTCCACACTCAGTGCAGAGCCTGACACTGGGCTCGATCTCATGAACCATGAGATCATAACCTGAGCTGAAATCAAGAGTGGGCGCTTAACTGACTGAGCCACCCGGGCACCCCTCTGCCCTGATTCCTAACGGACAGAGGAGAGACCCTTTTCTCCAGTAGACTTTGTAACATTTTCACCCTCTAGGACCTTCCTCAGGGGAATCTTAGAAGAAATAACCACTTACACATTTTTATCAGCAGCCATTTTAGCCAAGCATCTCGATTGTTTCCGTTTCGAGTCAAATCTGGTCCCCTTTTGGGCACAAGTTGTAGGAGCAGACAAGTGTGGCAGGCAAGTACAGGGCTTGAAGGCTTCGCGACTGCTCTTTTCTCACTCTCGGCCGATCGCACAGAGGTTGTTATCAGCCTTGACTCGTTGGCTTGACGTTCCTGTGAATACGGGACCTCCGCGTTCACAGAGTGCAGGCCGCCTCCGCTTGCAAGGATTCGGCCCTCGGCGAACGGAAGCTGTGGCCTTGGAAGAGTAGGAGCCTGAAGGGTCTAGTCCGGGCTTGTTCGCTTCACTTCCCAGTGTGGCGGGGACCCACCAGATACTGGGTTAGTTTCCTGGGGCTGCGGTAACAAGCCATCATAAACGTGGTGGCTCAAAGTGACAGAAATCTCTCCCCTCGCTGTTCTGGAGGCCACCAGTCCAAAATCAGTGCCACCGGGCCAACATCGAGGTTCCGGCAGGGTTGTGCCCCCTCTGGAGGCTCTAGGGAAGCATCCCCTGCCTCTTCCTTCGGGTGGCTTCGGGTGGTGGCTTGTCGTGCGTGGCTTGTGGCCACGTCCCTCCACTCTCTGCCCTTGCGCTCACCCCCTCCTCTTCGTCCTCGTCAAACCTCCGTCCTACAGGGCCCCTCGTGGTTGTACTTGGGGCCCACCTGGACAGCCCCGGACAGTCTCCCCGTCTCCTGGCCCTTGACTCAATCACACACAGTGCATCCCGCTTCCGTAGAAAGTGGCATTTTGCAGGTTTTGGGGATGGGAGACCTGGCGTCTCTGGGGGCCGTCATCCCGCCAGCTGCACAGCCTGAGCTTCTTCATCCCGTGACACGACTGAGACCAACCCAGGCCGCTCGGCCGGGTAGGGTGGACTGAGACCGTGGAACAGGAGTGCCCTGGGCCCAGTAGCTTCCGTGCGGCCCGGTCCGCTCTGCCGCGTCATCTGAACGTCGTGGGGTGTGTTCACTCGGGCGGCCTGTGCTGAGCGCCTTTCTGTTCAGGGCCTGCTGGCGGCCCTGGGCTGCCAGGGGCATCCAGGCCCACTCCGGCCCCGGCGCCCCAGGCGAGCTCTCAGACCCCATCCTGCACGCCAGGCGCTTGCCCCAGGCCAGGCTTCCTCTGAGGGTATGAGCCCAGCGGCACTGCTCTGAATACAGCATTTCTACTGCACAAAGGCAGAAGGTCGGAATTAACTCTGCTCTCTCCCAGCGCCCCTCGGCCCGCGACGAAGGAGCACAAGTGCCGGCCTCGGCCTCCGTTAGTGGAGGCTTTGGAGACAAAGACCCATTTGAGCCCTGCGGATAGTGGGCAGGGGCCTGACTCTGCAGACTTTTCAGCCCAGGCCCGGCTGAGACGAGTGGGTCTCCAGGAAGCTTCCATCTCGAGCCACATGCTGTTACGGAGACGCCATGGCTTCAGCCAGAACCGCCAGCCGCTGTCGCTGCTCACGTTGGCTTTAGGACAGCAACTGGGAAAGCAAGAGCGAGCCGTCGGGCTCCCGGGGCCGTTCTCTCCCCTCCCGTCTCAGCGTCCCCACTTCCCACGACGGTTTTGGCTAAAGAGCTGACGCTTCTGCTGTTATGAATTTCGTTTTACTCCTCCTCTCCCCCCCTCCCCCCAATTGCTAATTTTAATACCATCTCAGATGCTTAATATGAAGGAGGTGGGCGACAATGTGGAGATCTTTCACGTGAATTCATCTTTGTGGAACCTGCTGGAATCCACGTCTCTGTTACAAGTCGGCAGCAGGAGCAGCCTGCAGCTGCGGCGGGGGGGGGGGTTCGCGCTCACTCCTGTTGTGTACCTTGAGTGCATACTTCCCTGTGTGAGCCCCTTCGTCCAGGCCCTGGAGGACCCTTCTGCAGCGTGGAAAATCCCTCTGCAGCCATAGGCTGTTGTTCGACCGTCCCCCGCCTCCCTCTCCTTGCAGAAGAGCCTGTCCTGCCACCGGCTCCCTTTAACATCCTCTTCCAGCACCGCCCTGTGCGGCGGGAGGGGGGCTCAGCAGGTCCCCACGCGGCCACTCGTTTTCAACCTCGGTCCCTTCGTACCTTTCCTCCTGCGAAATCTGCACTGTCCATTTACGCCATTTTCTGGTCACAGTTGAGCATGGGCCATCGGGGATCGTGGCGGGTGGACTCGTGTGCCTCCGTTCTCTGTCCCTGCATCCTGTAACCTGGATTTGGTCACCCACTTGTGTGGCCTCATCTTTGACCTGAGCCACCAGAAGCAGTCTGTCTGCAACCCCTACAGAGGCTGAGAGTCACCCCTCAGGACACCCTCTGGCCAGCCCCCAGCCCCTCACTCCTGCTGAACCGGCTCTGCCCTCAGGGTAAGCACCCTCCTGCTCAGCCTCTTACCCGCCCCTCTGCCCTGCACAGCCCCCACCTGCTCGGTGCTCAGTGGCTGCAGGTCTGCTGTCCTTGCCATTCTGAATGTCCTTGTCCCCACAGCCCAACCATGCTCATTTTCCCCACTTTTAATAAGCAAACAAGCAAGCACCCCATGATGTCACCCACTTCCTCCACTCTTGGGGCCGGTGCTATCAGAGAAGGGTCGTATGACAAGGTGAGTGTTAGTGCCAGAATTTAGTCTCTCCCACTTTCCTGCGTCAGCTGAGGCGTCACTAGTGTTCGTAAGCCCTTGGATTCTTTGGAATTGTTTCTTTGTTTGCTGTGCCATCTAACCCCAAAGTATTTGAGGCAGCTTGTGAGGAACATAAAAAACAAGGCTATTTTTAAAAGGTGTAAGTAGAGGAATAGAGTCTAATATGGTGACCATAATTGAGCAACAGAGTGATCCCTGTGCTTACTGGCAGCCAAGGCAAAAAGGGAAACTAGATCCACTGAATAGTTCTAATAGTGTGATGAAAGAATGCAAACAATTTTGAGACTAAATTTTTTTTTTCCTGGGACTAAATTTTAAGAATTTATTACACAGATCTCCCTCCCTTCCTTCCTTCCTTCCTTCCTTCCTTCCTTCCTTTCTTTCTTTTCTTTATTCCTCCCTCTCTTCCTCCCTCCCTTTCTTTCTCTTTCTTTCTTTCTTTCTTTCTTTCTTTTCTTTTCTTTTCTTTTCTTTTCTTTTCTTTATTCCTCCCTCTCTTCCTCCCTCCCTTTCTTTCTTTCTTTCTTTTCTTTCTTTCTTCCTCCCTCCCTTCCTCCCTCCCTTTCTTTCTTTCTTCCTTCCTCCCTCCCTCCCTCCCTCCCTTCCTTCCTTCCTTCCTTCCTTCCTTCCTTCCTTCCTTCCTTCCTTTCTTTCTTTTGTCCAAAGTAGGCTCCATGCCCAGCATGGAGCCCAATGTGGGACTTGAACTCACAGCCCTGAAATCAAGACCTGAGCTGAGATCAAGAGTCACCAGCTCTTAACCAACTCTTAGCCACCCAGGCACCCCTAATAGATCTTTGATAGGGGATACTGAAGAACAAAAGGGACAACATCTTTGGAAAGATGGGAAAATGCAGAAACCACCTCATGGCCATTTCTAATATCCATTAAAACTGGTAGCTGGGTGTATAATATTAAGATATAGTGCAATGAAGAAAGTAAGCCCGTCAAGAAAGCAAATGAGAGGGGCACCTGGGTGGCTCAGTCGGTTGAGCATCCGACTTTGGCTCAGGTTATCATCTCACGGTTCACAAGTTTGAGTCCCATGTCAGGCTCTGTGCTGACAGCTCTGAGCCTGGAGCCTGCTTCGGATTCCCTGTCTCCTTCTCTCTCTGTTCCTCCCCCACTCGCACTCTGTGTCTGTCTCTCTCAAAAATAAACAAACATTAAAAAAAATTTTTTAAAAGAAAGTAAATGAGATCCAAGTATGCATTTTTTTTCTGTTGATTTCACTTGAGCCTCAACATAAGCTCAAAACACCTAAAGGATGAATAGATAAAAACCTCCTTTCTCAAATCACTGTTGTCTCGGTTCTCCTTTTGTCGGTACCATTTCAAAGCCCACCGTAAATGGCACCTCTGTTATTGGGACCCTCTCGAGCAGCCATACTCTCTCTCTCCCTCCATACACCACCTCAGTGCATGCTAGGTCTGCCCCACTGAACACTCAAGTCCCCGAGGCAGGACCATGTGTGATACAGGGTTCCATCTCCCGAGGCACCTATCCAAGTGTTTTACAAATAGCAGGCTCTGAAATACTCGTGGGCACATTGCCTGAATGAATTCTGGTACCAGAGGTGTATACTGAATGGTTTGATAATTTCTAGAGTTGAAAGATCTAAGCATTCTATTTTATTTTATTTTATTAATTTTAAATAAAAATTTAGTGTTTGTCTTTGGGGGAGAGAGACAGAGCACAGGCAGGAGAGGGACAGAGAGAGAGGGAAACAGAGAATCTGAAGCAGGCTTCAGGCTCTGAGCTGTCAGCACAGAGCCCGACGTGGGGCTGGAACTCACGAGCTATGAGATCATGACCTGAGCCGAAGTTGGACGCTTAACTGACTGAGCCACCCAGGCGTCCCAACATCTAAGCATTTTTAATAGCTCAGAAGATTTCTATGTTGAGAAATGCTTCGAGAGAAAAACGCCTCCATTAATGTTTCATTCTTTGCCTCTCCTTGTTGCAGGTGCACAGTTGTGGAGAAGCCTCAGTGAAAGGTAGGGAACTTGGTTTTCAATGTCATGGCTAATGGAGGGCAGGTGACTGCCCCTCCAAGATGTCCAGTGGGTTCAAATACATAGTTGGTTCTCTCCTTCTTTAAAATGGACTTTATTTTTTAGAACAGTTGAGATATACAGACAAATTGAAAAGATAGTACAAGGTTCCTGTATATAGATAGTACACCCCCACCTTTCTTCTGTCAACATTATTACATTACCATGATGTATTTGTGATGATTAATGAAACAATAGTCAATATATTCTTATTAACTAAATGTCCACACTGTGTGCAGATTTCCCTAGTTTTTGCCCAACGTTCTTTTTTTTTGTTCTAGAATCCCGTCCAGGATTCCTCAGTGTGTTTCATAGTCGCGTCTCCTTCCGCTCCTCTTGGCTGTGAGACTTTTCTTGTTTTTGTCGACCTTGATAGTTTTGAGGAGTCCTAGTCAAGTATCTTATAGAACCCCCCTTTACTCTGGGGTTATGGGTTTTGGGGAGAAGCCAACAGGGGTGAAGTGCCATTTCCATCACTCCGTGTCAAGGGTGCTTCCCATTGATGTGATTTATCACTCACGATGCTAACCTTGACCACCTGGCCAAAGTGGTGCTTGTCAGGTTTCTCCAAGTTGGTTATGGCTGTCTGTTTGGGAAATCAAATTAAGACCAGAAGGCTATTGATGAGAACAGGACCAGAGAACGATCTGAAAGTGTGGTGACGGTGGTGCCCTTGTGGCTTGCAGGCCACTCTAGGCGCGACCCCACCCCTGGCCTGGCAGTACAGGTCCCAGCTCCCAGTCCTGTTTGTTGCAGGCACGCTGGAGCTCCTTGGGCGTGTCCTGGCCTTCTGTGCACGTGCAGAGAGTGACCCGGCTCCCTAATTTGGGGCAGGGGGAAGATTCCACCCAGCGGGCTAGTGTGATTTCACAGGAATCTTAAAAAGCACTTTGTGCTCTCTGGCGAGTAGCCTTTCAGATTTACTGGTACTTATTTTGACCCGTGAAGGTATCACGTGCCTGCTTTTCTAGAGGCCTTGCCGTCCAAGCCCTTCTAGCATAGCCCAGAACACGTTGCCTGTTTAGAAGCTATTGGAGTGTTTGATGATGATTTGGAAAAAAGTATCAGCGAGCACAGCAGGACCCAGGGACCCCCTTTGCCAGCGCACTGGCTTTGGTCAGGGAGTGAGTAGCACCTTATAACATGCCTTTTGTGTGGATTTGTAATATTTCACTACTTTGGGAAATTCCCCTTGTGCCCCCAGAGAAGGCGTGATCATGGAAATAACCTTTTCAAGGAAGGGTCACATTCACTTCAGAATTGTCCAGATGCGTATTCAATTCACCCCCATCCCCCCACCAGCTGATGATCTTGCCAAGTTCTCTCTGGGCCTCAGTTTCTCATCTGACTGAGGAGGTAAGAGAGACAATAGTTTCAAATGTCCCTCTCAGCTGTAAAGAGTCTGTAATACAATTTGAGGGGTTTGTTGTGTTTGAGATATTGTGATTTATAATAAGAATATAGATTTGGTCTTTGTCCCCAAGTTTCAAGGACAGAGTCCTAAAACCTTTGCAGTTTCCTAATTGTTGAGAGAAAGGTGTCTTTTGTCCATGTTAATGAAGTGGCTTTTCCACCACACCTAAGGACCGGGGCGGGGAGGAGGGAAGGTGGGAGGAGGGGGAAGGGTTGGTTGGCCGGGGAATTAGCCTTGTGATTTGAGGCTTGGAACTTGCAGTCCCTCCCCCTTTCTCTGGGGAGCGGGGAGGGGGCTGGAGGTTGAATCAATCATCCTTGGCCAATGATTTGATCAATCGTGCCTGTGTAATGAAGTCTCCGTAAAACCCCAAGGGACAGTGTTTGGAGAGCTCCCAGGTTGGTGAACACCCAGAGATTTGTGGGCAGCAGCACTGTTTCCCCGCACCTTGCCCCGTGCTTCTCTTCCATCTGGATGTTCCCGAGTCACATCTTTTGTAACAAAACCGTAATCTCGTAAATAAAATGCTTCTGAGTTCTGGGAGCCCCTCTAGCAAATTCATGGAACCAAGGCAGGGAGGGGGTCGTTGGAACCTCCAGTCTGTAGCCAGTTGGTCAGAAGTGTGGGTGACTACCTGGGCTTGTGAATGGCACCTAAGTGGGGGAAGAGGGTGGGAATTTTGTCGGACTGAGCCCTTGACCTGTGGGGTCTGACGCTATCCCCGGGTAGATAATGTCAAAATCAAGTTGACTTGTAGAACACTCAGCTGGTGACCTGGAGTCTCTAGGTGGTGCGGTCAACATCCCCCTCCTGCGCTCCACCCGCCCCCCACCCCCCAGGTCAGAATTGGTACTAGAATTATAGTTGGTGATCAGAAGTGGGAGCAAAGAATCATTCCTGTTTCTTTCTTTTTTTTTTTAATTTTTTTTTTTTAACGTTTATTTATTTTGAGACAGAGAGAGACAGAGCATGAATGGGGGAGGGTCAGAGAGAGGGAGACACAGAATCTGAAACAGGCTCCGGGCTCTGAGCTGTCAGCACAGGGGCCCGACGCGGGGCTCGAACTCACGGACCGCGAGATTGTGACCTGAGCTGAAGTCGGTGCTCAACCGACTGAGCCACCCAGGTGCCCCTCCTGTTTCTTTCTTATTGTTATTACGTTTTTGTTTGGCCAGGGACTCTTTCAAAGTGATTTAATCCACTGCAGAAGTTTTCGCTGCAGTTTCTATTGTGTCATTGTATTCTGTTCTCTTTTCATCATGGAGATGTGGAATTAAAATATTTATTCCTCTAATTTCTTTGATTTGATACGTTGCTTGCAGTGATTCCTGGTGTCTGGTGCTGGGTAGTGCTTGTGTTTTTAACATCGAAAAATTCAAAACCACTTTCTTTGAAGGACAGAAAGCAGTGCTGTGTAAGAGGATCTTTGGGGGCAGAGAGGCGCCGTTTGCTCATGTGCGCCGCGGGGGGTTAGGCTCTTTGCCACTTCCTGGTTACTTTGTCCTGTGTCGCATATTGCTGGTGGTCTGTGCTCAGTCTCACAATGGGCCAGGCCTTCTCTCTGTGGGGCTTCAACTGCTTCGTTGAAAGATCATTAAGTTCACTGTAAAAAGGTAAATCAAGTAATGGGCATTCTCTCTTCGTAATGCCATCGTAATGCTTTTAAATTAAAAAGGAGCCCCTTGAAAATGGAACCTTTGTGTACTATTGGTGGGGACGTAAATTGGTTGCAGCCACTAGGGAAGACAGGATGGAGGTTCCTGCAAAATTAAAAAGAGAATTACCATATGTGTGAATTACCATATGATCCAGCATCCCGCTTCTGGGTATATGCCCGAAGGAAATGGGCTCACTGTTGCAAAGACGTGCCTGGACCAGCATGGTTATTGCAGCATCATGCACAACAGCCAAGACGTGGAAACAGCCTAAGCCTCCCGATGGTGGACAAATGGATAAACAGGTACATATATACGATGGAATATTATTTAGCCATAAAAGCAGAAGGAGATTCCGCCATTTGTGTGAAATAAGTCTAAATGAAATACTGTATGATCTCACTTATATGTGGCCTCTAAAAAAGCTGCTGATAAAAATGGAGAGGAGATTGGGAATTGCCAGGGGCTGGGAGGGGAGGGAAGTGAGGAGATGAGGCCTAAGGGCATACGCTTGCAGGTGTAAGGCCCGGGAGTCCTGGGGATCTAATGTGAAGCATGGCTACTCCGGTTAACAGCGCCATATAGTGGACTCCAAAGTTACCGAGAGTAGACCTTCTGTGTTCTCACCACCACCACAACAAAATGACAATTGTGTGAGGCGAGGGGTGCGTTAAACCACCTGTGTGGTAATCCCTTCACAATTTATGTGTGTATCAAGCCATCATGTCGTACACGGTAGACTTCTGCGATGTTACATGTCAGCTGTATTCTCAATAAAGCCGAAGAAAAGGGACCTCCTTCCTTCCCTGTCGTCTAATGGCTTCTTCTTTCACAGACTTGTCACTTCCTCCTGGGGAAAATGTGCTTCTGTCAGTGAAGCCGAAAGTATTTCTCTCAAAATTTCGCATGAAGATGGTGACGTGTGTGTCTATAGTTACACATGTGTGTAGTTTCTCTGGACGTTTGACAAAGGCTGTTCCTAGTGTTCACGTGGGTGGTGCTTGTAAACGACGGTAAAGCCAGCATCTAGTCTGACGTGGTCATCAGTAATGAAAGCTGGATACTTTTAATCAGATGCTACTCACAGAACGGCTTTTGTACCTGGAAAGTTGATTTGGTGAAGATGTGGTTCATAGTGTTTCAGTTCTGAGAAGGGCTCGTGCTTGACCTATTTCCTTAATGAACAGTTAACACTGACTCTACAACCTGGACAGGGCGTTTCCAGAGCCGTCTGTCAACTGAACCCAGTTCACATGTTAGGGCTCATTTCTCGTATTGAAATGCAACCTGACCCTTAGCGTCATAAGGGCTTTTTATTTCTGCACGTGACTGTGGCAGCTGACTGAATAAAATCATCTGTTAACAAAGGACACGTTGTCCACATTGCCTTTGAAAAACCTAAAATTGTTTTTATTTTGGCCAGGTTTTTCGAAGTGTAAGTTTGACAGAAATGACTTGCATATATAGAGCGATCATTCAAAATTTCTTTACAGAGTTCTTTAATAGTTTTGTACGTTATAACCAGATTAAGGAGCTATTCGCATCAGAAAACTTCTTTTATTGTTCGGTTCCAATTTACAGAAAATATCTTTTTTTTTTTTTTTTCTTCCATGGCAACTAAAGATTTTGAAAATTATGGCTGAGAGCGCTGGGATTCCCTATCAGACATCCTTGGAATCCCGATGTCTATAGCAATGTGTCCTTCACAGGAATTGGGGAGTGGCTTTCCAGTGACTCATGAGGACATCAGGTCTACTCTGCCTTACCTGGAGTTGACTGTGCAGGGGCATAGCAGAGAATTAACAGTCAGGGTTTCTAGAGCCAGCAGGGATTAGCAAGAGTTGTGAGCTTTTTGCCTGGATCTTGGTCACATGGTCGAGGTGTTGGCTTGTCTCGGACTCCCCTGCCGTCAGGAGAAATAGTCGTGTGGCCCCACTGCGAGGGATGAAATGCCCTTCTGCCTTGTCAGCTTCCTGATAACTGCCAGTCAGAACATTCTAGCTGGTTCTATTACTATTATTATTATTATTATTGTTGTTATTATTATTATTATTATTATTATTATTTTGCCCCCAGCGAATAGGAGCCAAGAATCTTTGGTTGCAAAACCCAAGTCCTGAGCTTGCCCCGGCTCATATGCCCAGAACAAATTGGAGTGTTTAAGGAAGGGATGTCTAAGTAATTAAATCCTTGAGCACGACATTCTGTGTCTGTTAAAAGTGAAAAGTCATCTACCATTTGCTATTGTCTCTTCTGAGGAATAGAATTTAGTGTGAAAACCGCATTTTCGGTTATTTATGAATCATCCTTACTTATCAAAATTGCATAGAGAAGGTGAACTACTGAGTAAAAAGCATTGAACATGGTATCTTATATGGTGTCCTTTCTTTGCCGTTAGACACAGGAACAGTATCGACTCATACATTGAAACTAGTCAATTTTACAGTTTGAGCATTTTTGAGTGTGTCTAAAAGTGACCTTGTAACTTGTGTTTTGTAACCTAGTCCCTGTACCTTTGTAATAAGGCATAATATTGAAATCTGTATTTTTTCAGTTTAATTTCAGCCAGAAGTGTAGACAGGGAGCCACATCTCCATGAGCTTTGAAAGACAGCTTTGCCGGGGCGCCTGGGTGGCTCAGTTGGTTAAGCCTACGAATTCAGCTCAGATCATGATCTCACTGTTCGTGAGTTCGAGCCCCGTGTCGGGCTCTGTGCTGACAGCCGGAGCCTGGAGCCTGCTTCAGATTCTGTGTCTCCCCCTCTCTCTGCCCCTCCCCTGCTCACACTCTGTCTCTCTCAAAAATAAACAGACAAAAAAAATAAAGAATTTTGCTGTGAAGGATACATTTGATTGAATTAAATTATTTAGTTTAGAAAAAATATGCACTTAAATTCAGATAAGTGTATCTGAGTGTGGGTAAGTCTTCGGCTGAAGATGTCTGGACTGGCCTGGGAATGAAACACTACTATTCAAGTCTCTATCCTGCCAAAATAAAAATCCAAATAGGCTTTTATTCCCTTTTTTCCCCCCAAAATAATAATTGAGCACTATTCTGTAGTCATGCATTGTACAATGGAGAGTCAAAGCCCTTTTCTTCCTCTCTGTCGGGAAAGAACAGCCCCATTCAGTGACTGATAGATAGCGAGCTCTCAGCCAGAGCTGCTGAGACTTGGTCTGGAAAGTTTCTCGAGTTCTTCATCCGGATTCCGATCTGTTGGATTCATTTTTTAAAATTGTGCTTTGAAAATTAGACCAGTTTGAAGACCAGTATGGAACAAAGGACTCTAAGCAGTTTTTAAAGCTGGTTTGGAGGAAGGACACCATACGGAGAATTCTGCCGCTTCTCTCTTCACTGTCAATGGTGTGTGTATATATATATACAAAACTCTTTACAAATTTTTGAAAATGGCTCCTGCCAGACATTTAGGGGCCGTTCTTGTCTCTGAGGAGTCCGTCAAACTAAAGTAGGGCACATGGGTTGAATGTGAGTTCCAGAGAAAAGCGCTCCCTGAAATTGACATGGACCCTCCGGTAGGCAACCGATACATTTCTTGAAGCATTAAAAAGAAAACCAAACAGGAAGTGCATTTCACAGCCCACTGGCTTCACTGACAAGGGCAGTAAATTGTTAGACCTGTTTCTGGTCGAGTATTCCTTTCATGAGTAGCATAGTCTCCTTGTATCCAGGCAGATTTATCAAGTCAAAACCTGGACAGAAAACCAGGGGTCAGGGCTTCCTGAGTCTGGGATAGCAGCCATCAGGGGAGCCCTAAGTGACTTAAAACTCAGGGCTCCTTAAGTGAAAGCCACTCAATGTTATGTTTTCTTATAATTTACAATTTTTGTGTATGATAGTTTCTTTTCTTTAATGTAACTCCGTAATCGGTTTATATCGTGAGTTCAGTCACCCCGGTTTTTAGAATTATTTTAGAGCTGCTTCATATTTGCATACTTAAAAGTGTGAGTATGCTGCCATTTCCCATGTCAGCACCTTGAGTCTCTACGAACACTTGACAGCAGATGAAAATTTCAACTCCGATCATTTTAATCCATGTTTCAGTTTCTCTTAACCCCATGCTTATTGGATTTGATTAGGTAGTAGATCCTGAATTATTGAGGGTTTGAAAATGTAATTCATTTATAAATATATTTTAAAAATTAAGCTAGACTAATTAATGCTGCCTTCTAGCATTCTTGCTTCATTAGATTTTAATAACCGGAGAAAGAAGAATGATTAGTGGTTAACACTTCTCTTAACTTACCCTGGCCTATGTTGCGGTTATTTGAATATAAATGAAGACTTCACAGACAGTTGGAAGTTTCTATCTGCCTCTCAGTCTCTTTGATTTTTTTTTTTTTTTCTTTTTTCATGCCTCTCTCTTTCTCTTGGTCTCTCTCTGCCTCTCTTTTGTTCCTCTCTGTTTCTTGGTATTTTTTTTTCCTCTTTGTCTCTCTCTCTCTCTCTTTTTTTTTTTTTTTTCTTTTTCTTTTTTTCTTTTTAGGTCATCCTGGGAGAAAGGAAATCTGGGTTTTTTTTTTCCTATTTTTTTTTTTCTCTTTCTCTCTTTCTTTACTGTTCCCAAACATGTCTATTTATAATCCTGCTTGCCTAGTAGCATTTAAAATATATTTTCCCTCTGATTTTAAAAGTAGTACCCAGTAATATAGAACACTAAAAATATAGGAAACCTGTAAAGAAGAAAACCTAAATCCTGTAGAAATCCATCACCCAGAAATTAAACTCACTTCCAATTTTGTTTGTTTTCTTCCAGTCTTTTCATGAAATTGTATGTGTGGGTTTGTTCATTCATCCTTTCAAACAAACTTTTATTGAGTGCCTTAATTGCTGGTACTTCTAGGCATCTGTGGAAGAAAAAAACAACACACTCGTTCCTCCTGGAGTTCATATTCTAGTGACTGAGCCAGAAGATAAATTGGTACACTACATAATGTTACATGGTGAACCCCGTTTAAGGAAACTGAAGCCAGATGAAGGGATTAGGGTGTGTGAGGGTGGGCAGGGAGGGACAAATTGTAATCAAGTGCTCCAGAAAGACTTCACTGAGGATTTTTGAGCAAAGACTACAAAGTGAGTTGTGAGTCCTGTCTGAATAAAGAGCTTCTGGGCTCTGGGAACACTCAGTGCAAAGGCCCTGAGGCAGGAGCGTGATGAAGGTGATTTTTTTATTTTATACTGTAAGTTTTTTTTTTTTTTTTTTAAGCAGCCATAGTAACTGGAATAAATGGGATATTATGCAGTTAATTAAGATCATGTTATAGAAGAGGATTTAGTGATACGAAAATTTCCCCTTTGTTGCTAATTGTGTAAAAAAGAAACCCAAAAAACTATAGGTTTAAATAAGTACGGGAAGGTATAATGTACGGTGCCTCGTAATTATTTGCTGTCACATACGTGGTGTCTCTGTGTGAGGGGAATACAGATTTTTATTTTCTTGATTTGGCTTACCCTTACTACATTTCTCTTTCTGTAGTGAACATGGTGGCTTTTATCATGAAGAGAGACAGTTGGGGGGGGTGGTGGTTCCCATCACGCAGGATGAGGTCTGTGATTGTGCATGTCGGAGGCGACTCAACAGAAGGCTGCAGGCAGTCAGTTTGCCCAAGGGCCCTAATGGCTCCGGCTCCAGAGCTGCCGTCCAGAGACAGGGCTCTGGTTGCCAGGAGAGGGACTGGCACGGCCCAGTCATTGGCAACAAAGGTCAGGGCCGAAGTCCAGAGACGCAGCTGGGCTCAAAGGAACGCTGGAGCCTCAGAAATCAGAGGCATTACAGGGGGGCCCTGCTCAGGCCAAGTGCCACTTAACACCGAGTCTCACGGGATTGGGGTGAAGAAGAAGTGGTCACGTGTTGTGAAGTAATAAACCCAGGCGATTGACTTCCAAGATCAGGCGGTGTCCGAGGGGTGGGGTAAAAGGTCTTGAATTCTTCCTTTCTGAGACTTTGCCACAGGCCCGAGGTTGAGCCTCCAGGCATAGGTGAGGGGTCTAACTGCATAGTCTCATGATTGAGGCATGCTCCAAGAGAGCTTTTACTTCAGCAAGATTTGGAAACTCTTTGTATCATCCAGACTAGGACTTGTATCTCTATCCTTGTGCTCCCGACGATAATCTTTGGGCAATTTAAGCAAGAATGAATCTGAGAAGACGTTCTCTCGTGAACCACCCATCCCAGCCAAGTTCTGTATATGTAAATATACATACATTGAAATTACATATACATGTGTTCCCAATTTTTTTTTTTTTTTTTGCGGTCTATAAAAATGGTACCGTATTTATGTAGCCTTCTAGAACTAATGTCCTAACGCTAAACATTTTTCAAAAACATTAATCCACGTTGCTGTGTATAGCTGTGGTTCGTTCTAGGTTGCTGCTGTAGAATATCCCACGATGTGACCATACCACAGTTTATTTACGTGTTTTCTTTTCATTGGACGTTGGGCCTTTTCTTTTACCAGACGGTTCGCTGCTTCTTTGAGTTTCTGAGTTTACTCTGGCAGTATGAAAAAAATCGCAAAAAGAAGAAAGGTAAATGCCTAACACATAAAGTAAATAGTTTCTTAAGCCAGAATACTGTATATTTGAAAGCGTGTGTGATACCTGTACCAACCTATTGTAGAATTACTCTCTTCTTGTTACGTGGCACTGTTCACACGGGTGTAGGCCGCCACTAGAGGGCGTGTGAGGGAGGGGACATCAGCCTGTCCTAGAAGCTAGAAATGCCCTGGCTGCTGTTGAAACTTAGCTGCCTGGCAACTTTTCAGGACTTGCACATTTCAGAGCAAAAATATTTGCGTCGCTGCAGTTACAAGAAGAAAATCCAATGAAAGGTTATGTCTGTATGTGTGCATGTGCACGCATGGGTAGGATGCACATATATTTGAATATAGGAGGAATGAACAAGGACAAAAAGTAGTGATGAGGTCACATCTGTGGGGATAGGACAGACCGGCTGAGGAGGACATTGACATACAAATGGCCCAAACCAGTGACAAATGACTATGCTGCTTAGTTTAGAAACAAGCTGGTGATGTGCGAGGCCGCGGAGAACTCAGCGGTACTTTGAGTTCATCCTTTTCCTGCTTATTTCTGTCTAATGTCTCGGGAAGTCTTCTGCGTGTTCTTCGTTATGTGCTCTCCAGAGTCTCCTCTTCCCTCACCTGTCCCTGGCGTAGAACCTTCTCCTCTCTTGGAAATGAAATGCATAGATTCCTACCCCCCCACCCCCAGAGCTCTACGTAACCTTGAATAGGGAACCTTAGAAAATGGCTTCATTTGCTCTTGTGTGAAGAGAAGACTTCTTGCTTCTTGGTGAGCTGTTGGCCCCCGGGCACGAATTGACCTGTCAACTATTGAGGGCAAAGGTCCCTGCTTGTCATAAAAGCATGCAAAAGAAACGGCTGTCAAAGGTTTTCCTCAGGACCTGGGAGCATTTGTGGTAGAACGCACACCTCCCTCTTCCAGCACCACCATCAAAGTTTCCACCTCCCAACACCCAGCGCCTGTGTGTGACTGTGTTCCTTATACGACAAAAGGGACTTTGCCGATGAGATTGAGTTAAGGCTCTTTGAGATGGGAAGAGGATCCTGGATTATCCAGGTAGGCCAGTGTACTCACAAGGGTCTTTTTTAAAGTTTATTTGTTGTGAGAGAGAAAACATGAGCAGGGGAGGGGCAGAAAGAGAGGGGGAGAGAGAGAATCCCAAGCAGGCTCTGCACCATCAGCCTGGAGCCCAGTGCAGGGCTCGAACCCCCGGACCACCGGATCATGATCTGAGACCAGATCAAGAATCAGACGCTTTACTGACGGGAGCCACCCAGGCACCCCCACAAGGGTCTTTACAAGAGGGAGGCAGGGGGTCAGAGAGGGGAGAGATGCTATGCTGTCGGCTGAGAAGATGGAACATGGGGCCACGGGGCCTCGGGGCCAGGAATGCAGGCCGCCTCTGTGAAGTGCAGGAGACCAGGAAACAGACTGTCCCCCAGAGCCTCTAGAAAGAATGCGGCCCAGCAGACACACTTTAGATTCTCATCACCAGAACTGAGGGAAGATCAGTGTGTGGTTTTCAGCCACCAAATTTGGTAATTCATTACGGCAGCAAGTGGGAAACAGTGTTCCTTATCCCGTGAAAGAACCAGCCCTGTTAGACGATGTTGAGGGTGCATTTGCCAACTCACATCTCCGTCCACTGAAGAAATGCACTTTGACCCCAGTTTGTGGGAGAACTGCCTCCTGAAACGAGGAGGCTGGAGCACCAGCCAGAGCGGTCCAGTTGAAGAAGCACCAGACAGGGAGCCCAGAATGGGCCTGGAAGAATGCTCCCAATGGACAGGTAGGAATAAGAGAGCTCGGAAAGGGAAACACGTGGTCAAGAAGGGTCTTGGAGACGCCCTGCTTGGAGGCCAGCAGCAGAGAGAGTTTCGAGGAGGAGGCTGTAAATGGTGTTCTGAGAGTTCTGGCCCCAGAGGGCCACTGGGTTATATAAAAAAGTTTGTAGAGAACCGTATAAAGCCTTTTTCTTAATGTTTGTCTCTTTTTGAGAGGTAAGGGGGGGAGGGGCAGAGAGAGGGAGACACAGAATCCGAAGCAGGCTCCAGGCTCTGAGCTGTCAGCACAGAGCCCGATGCCGAGTTTGAACTCACAAACTGTGAGCTTGTGACCTGACCCAAAGACGGCCCTTAACCGACTGAGCCACCCAGGCACCCCTATGGAGAACTGTATAAATAGTTCCCCATGCCTTTTGTTTGTATGTGTGGAAGAGGCAGAGACTTTTGGGGGAGGAAAACCAAATTAAGGAGCTTACAGATAAGATGAGGGTTGAGAAAATGGAGGTGGGTAGTGTGAACCACACATTTGAAAATATTGGCAGTGGGTGTGTGAAGAGAAAGCAGCAGTTTGTTTTTGGTTAATTTTTTTTTTTTTATCGTGGTAAAAGATCCATAATTTACCTTGAGTGACAGTACGTTCACCGCGTCATGCAACCATCGTCACTGTCTAGTTCCAGAATATCTCATCACCCTCAAAGGAAACCCATAACCCTTGAGCCGTCACTCCCCATCCCTCTTCCCTCTAGCTCCTGCCAACCACGAATCCGCTTTCTGTCTCTGTGGGTTTGAACATCTCAGTCTAGATGTTTCATGTAAATAAACCATACGATACGGGGCCTTGTTTTGTCTGGCTTCTTTCGCTTAGCATAATGTTCTTAAGGTTCATCCCTCTCGTGGCGTATGTCAGTACTTAATTCTTTTGCATGGCTGAAAACTACTCCATTATTTGGATATACCACATTTCGCTTGTGTAGTCATCAGTTGGTGGACGTTATGGTTGTTTCTGCCTTTGGGCTGTTGTGAACGGGGAGCACCTTGGTTCTATCTTGTTTGGTTTTGTTTTCCGAGCGGGGAACTGTGACCCTGTGGGTGAAGGAGGGTATGTGGCCCGGCAGGACTGCTTCTGTCTGGCAGACAGCATGTCTGTCTGTCGTTCCTGCCGTCCAGCTGCAGGGGGGCGTCTGGACTGTCTCTAGGGGGCAGGATTCTGTCTGGGGGGAAAGGGGACCTGGGCTAGCGGTTGGCTTCGTTTATCATCCACACATCCTACGGGAGGATGGATGGTAGCGTTAGGTAACTGGGCCAGTGCCCGATGCCAGAGTAGAAGCTGAGTTCTAGGCAGTGCCCGTGCCTCCAGCAGTGAGAGGGTTGGTTCTGAAGGAAGAACCCAAGAGTGTGCCTTCACTCGTCATTTTAGTCATGCTTCTTATTTATTTTTTAAAGGGGAGAGAATATGCTAGAAGGAGGGAAAGGTGGGGGGGGGGCAATGCTATTATTTAGAGGTATCTGGTAAAAGGAGGAAAAAAGTGCATGATATGGTACCCTTATTGGGCAGATTGCATTGCCCCTGTGCTATTTGTTAGTTTTTTTGAAGGCTATTCTTACTTGTGCCTGTTTTTAAAACCTGAACAACTGGGAGAGAGAACTTATAATCCTGTAGTCATTTGGCTTGTATTCTTAGAGAGTATTTTTAAACGCTAACTTTCAGAGCCATCTCATGTCATTTAAAACACAAGAAGTGCTTTCACTATTCATTTCTCCTGATCTGCCAATTTTAGATTTTGAATAGTATTTTTACTTCCACTGAAACACTTTTTTTTTTCCCCCCAGATCTGTTTCTTGGTGTTTGTCTGAATTTTTTTTGGTGAGTTGTCATTATCTTTATTAAAACGAGTGATGATATATTTTCAGTCATGACTCAAGAGTCATCTGCTATGGAAAGAAAACTGAATTCCAAAGCTTATCAAGCTAAACATCCTCAACTCAGAAATGGATGTTTATTTTGAATAAATTGCACATTTAAATATTTTTTCCCCCCTGAGGCTAAGCTGAAATGAAATCATCTTGCTTTAAAGGGCTTTTCATGGATGCACCATGCTTGAAATATGTAATGAAGACTCAGTAATTGAGAAAATTTTTAAATGAGGCCTTGATAATTGAGAGAAAAGAAACATATTTCTAAGGAGAGAAATTGATCTACAACTGATTTGAGGTCCAAACAGGAGTATTCTAATCTAGGTCTTGATTAAACTGGAGTAGAAAAAGACGGTCCTCCACAGTCTTGCTTACATATGAGCGTCCGATCGGACCATGTCTACTTGCCTAATGAAAGGGGAGAAGGAATCCGGGTTTGAGGAATGTGTGCTCTTTGTGTACGGCATATGGAAAGTTAGGGATCGGTTTGTAAGTTTGCTTTTGTTCCTTGGTCAAGGTGCAAAAGTCTCCCAGCAGTGAAAGAAAACATGGCTGGTAAGGAATTTTCTCATGCTGGTTAGACTCTGGGATTGATCATTTAATTAATAGCAAGAAGGTAGTTGGCTAAAATCCTAGAGAAGACTTGGTCTCTATGGTACCGCCGGCTTATTTCTGGACTAGGAGAAAAGCTATTTATTCTCTGCTAAGCAAGTGATTTCAAGACGTAGAGGGAGGCCAGTGAAAAGTTGATACAGCTGCTTTTATTGGAGTCAAGACTCCGATATTGCATCCGTTAATGTTGGCTGAGCTCACTACCTAGACTTTGTGTGAACTCTTGGCCTGAGATTCTCTCTCTGCCCATTTCCCCCATTTCTCCCTTTTGGATTTAATCACGGGGGGGAAATAGAGGGAACTGATTGCTTGATCCGATGCCTAGGAATGCAGAATTAGAGAGGAGGATGAAGCTGCAGGGAAACCAAGCCTGGAAAAGATCTTAATGAAACAAAATCATAAAGACAACCTGTCCAGCACTCAGGGGCCCAGAGAACGGATTATTTGCTAGTCCCTTTCAGTTAAGTAGTTAACTGAGGACCATCTCGTGATCCTCCTTCTTTTTAGATACAGAGAAGAAATGTTCCCTTTCATGTTCAGTCACATACTGCCTTCACTCGTTTATATTCTGACACTTCTGAAAGATAGCTTGACAGCTACTGCTACGGGTCTGACACTGTGGTAAGGTCTGAGAAGAAGTGGGGGTCATATGGCAGGGTCACCTAACATCAAGATAGTATCAAGAGCAGAGTCATTAGCGGATCCTGATCCCCCTCCCCTCTCCCAACCCTTGAGTCTGATAAATCCTGGCTCCTTATCCATGTTGTATAGGAGGAGAGAATCCAGACAAAGTGTGAAAGTGGATCTATATAAAATATTTTTGGTCAAGAAGGCTATAACACAGCGTTCTCGGGATCTTTAAAATTTTTTATATATTAGTTCACGTGAAGCTAAACAAAAACAGGCTCGATAATAAATACGTCATGGTTCCCTGATTTGCCGTACTTTTCTCTTTATCGAGTAAGGACTTGTCAACGAGGAGGCACTGCTGTGTAGCAAGCATACAAATCTCAGTGGCCTACAGTCAGCATTTATTCCTTGCTCATGTATCTGTAGACCAGTTGCGTTTCACCTGGTTTGGGTTGGACGTGGCTGCTTTGGGTTGGACGTGGCTGCTTTGGGTTGGACGTGGCTGCTTTGGGTTGGACACGGCTGGTCATGGCTCCAAGCGTTGGGTGTACCTAGGCCTGCTCCTCAGGCTTGCAGCCTTGCCGGACCAGAGGCTATCCCAGGCGAATTGCTCTTGCAAAGACTGTAGGAACCCCAAAGGGCAAACCCAGTCATTCATGCATATTTCAAGCCTCTGTCTACTAATATCCAGTTGGCCAAAGGAAGTCACATGACCAACTTCAAAGCCAAAAAGGGGAAGATATATCTGGTCACTATAGGCCGTGGCAAGGGTGTGGACCTGTAATACTGTTGTTACAGGGAGTGAAGAATCGGGACTCCTAATTTGATCTGGCATTAGGGTTTTTTGTCGTTAGAATAAAAACCAATGCAGCTATATGAAAACTATCCTAACCTATGTTCAGAATATTTTCTGATGTGTTGTATGTATTTTTTTTCATTCATGGGATAAAAAGCTTCTACGTCTAGTCTCCCTATTTACTTCTGAAGATAATTACTTTAACCACCTTTTCTTAACCCTTAGCATTTATAGGTGCTTCGTAGATTTGGGGCCATAATTATTAGTTTTTCCCAGCACTAATTTTAAGAAGTTTACCTTATTATTCTTCTGTCTTTCAAAACCAGAACAGTTTTATACACTAATAACGAGTATTTGAAATTATTAGCAAATTTGACATTATGATGGCACATTATGATGTGTATTCCTAGATTCAGAGCTAAAGGGCTTTCTAAAAGCTACTGTTCTAGGACTGAACATATTGTACATCTTTACCTTTACAGAAGGGGCTCACTGTGCATATTGAAAGGGGAACCTAGAAGAACCAGGTGTTTTCTTGGGCAAAACCATCCACCTATCTGTATCCTAAATCAATGTTGCCAAACACGAGTTACTGTTTGGGTAAGACCGTAAATTCCCATTGTTGGTAACGCACTCATGGTTACTCAGCAAAGTTAACAAGAGAACTGTGTGCTAGGCTCTGCGAGAGGACAGAAGTGAAGGTGGAACATATTAAAATGTTCATTTATTCTGGGGCGCGTGGGTGGCTCAGTCGGTTGAACATCCGACTTTGGCACAGGTCATGATCTCACGGTTCGTGAGTTCGAGCCCCGCATCGGCCTCTTGTGCTGACAGTGCGGAGCCTGGAGCCTGCTTCAGATTCTGTGTCTCCCTCTCTCTCTCTGTCTCTCTCTCTCTGCCCCTCCCCAGCTCACACTCTGTCTCTCTTTCTCTCTTAAAAATAAATAAACATTTAAAAAAAAATTTTTTTAAATGTTCATTTATTCTGAAGAAACCAAATCCTCGCGGTACCTGTTCAGGAGCTCATTAGGCAGCTCTGCTTTTCCTGTGATAAAATACCTTTTATCCCTGGCCCGACTCAGAAATGCTTCACTGGAACTTCTTGTGACATTTGTAAAGGAATGAGACACTTGACCAATGTCCGTTTTTTGGTCATGGATCGAGAAAGGGAGGTGGTGGCCGTTGCCATAGTCGCCCCGTAGAGAGGGCCCTAATAGCTCATCGCTCTTTTGGATTCCTGCTTCAACTCTAGGGCCACTTTCCCTGTCAGTGGCTCAACTGTGAGTCAATGGCTCCATTCTTCCAAGATTTAGTAAGCGCCTGCTGTGTGTAAGGCACTCTGCTGGACGTCTGTCAGAGGACCGCATATTATGCCAGGATTTGATTGTATCTCCCTTGATGTCAGAACAAGGGAGAAGGTCTCGAATGTCAGAGAGGTGGTAGAAATAACAAGAGACTTGTACATTGGCAGGCGTTTGTCAAAGCCGTGTCGATTCACTTTTCAAACGATTCTAAAGAGGTTCCGTTGCTGTTTGCTCTACATAAAGAGAGAGAGCCCGCGGGCCCCAGAATAAAAAGAGCTGTAAAGTATTAGATCATCAGAAAAAGTTTTCATTGGTACCTCACGCCATGAGAGGAGGAAGTGCATGATTGTATTTAGATCCATTCTGCTTTGTTCATTGAAACGTTAATATTAAGACAATGTAAGAAACAGGAAAGGGGCGGGCGGGATATTTGAAGGCCGCCAGATTTATGGCGTACCCATTGATTAAAGTTTCAAAATTGGAGTCTGGTATTTCCATGTATATCAGCATCCTCTTTTGTGCCTGTTTTCCAATCAGCTGTAATAACTGTATCTCGCATTTAAACGATAAAAGCATCTTTGCGGTAACATGTTGCATCTAACAACGTGCCTCTTTTCAAAGGTTGCATGTTTCTTTATCAAGAAAATGAAATTTCAAGATTTGTGCAATGAAAAAGTAGAGGTACCAAAGGAAATTTTTAGTGTTTGTTTTGTTTTTTGACCTTAGGATTTTGGTCATCGAACCGCGTAGCTTTATTTTTCATGACCCATGAACACTGGACTTGTTTAGATTCTCTCATTAGAGGATGCAAGTTTGTGATACATTTTGTCCCAGCCCAGCGTCCAGGACCACTTCCCCGGCCCCCTGGAGTGACCGAGTCCAAATGACCCAGAGCAGCATTGTGGACAGGGAGAACGACGAGTCTCTAATTTACCTGTCTTTTCAAGGAAGCTTCTGTGGTCACAACAGAAACCCCTCAACCTAGCATTAATCAGGAAAGAATTATTATTTGGACCCAGAGTAATCACACATGGAAGCTGGACCTGAGAAATGCCAGGAGCCAGAGGCTAGAAAGTTACCAGGATCTGAAGCAGCTTTCAAGGGCTCCCCAGGAATCAGAGGGAGCTGGTGGGGAGCTTGGAGTACAGTAAAGAGCAGTTGAGAAAATGGGATGACCCTGGATGATGGTGCTGATGACCTGTCAATAACTGTCATCTGTTGGTGCTTAATATTGCCTGGCACTGTGCTGAATGTTTTCAACATCACCCAATTTTTCTTCATGACAGTTCACGAGGCAGGAAGTCTTAGTCCCATTTAAAAGACAAGGACACCAACACTTGGGTAAGTAACGTGACCAAAGGGATGGAGGGAAGATTTCAACCATGTCCATCCCTCCCCAGAGACAGCAGGCTGATCTCCACATCCTACCGCCTCTGCTATCAACCAGCTTCCATTTCTGTCTAGAACATGACCTCTTAAACAGTACATAGGCAAAGAAAGCTATAGTTAGAATAGCTAAACGATGGGAAGAGCACAAATGTCCATCAACTGCTGAATGGATAAAGAAGATGTGGCATATATACAATGGAATATTAGCCATTAAAAGAATGAAATCTTGCCATTTGCAACGTGGATGGAGCGAGAATGTATTATGCTAAGCAAAATAAGTCAGAGAAAGACAGATACCATATGATTTTATTCATACGTGGAATTTAAGAAGCAAAAGAGCTAAACATATGGGTGGGGGAGAGAAGAAGGGAAACAAAACACAAGAGACTCTTAATGATAGAGAATAAACTATGGGTTGATGGAGGGAGGTGGGTGGGAGTTGGGCTAGATGGCTGATGGGTATTAAAGGAGCGAACTTTTTTTTTAAGTTTATTTATTTATTTTGAGGGGGGTGGGCAGCGAATGAATCCCAAGCAGGCTCTGCAGACAGTGTAGAGCCCAATGAGGGACTTGAACTCACAAACCTTGAGATCATGACCTAAGCCAAAGTCAGACACTTAACCTACTGAGTCACCCAGGTGCCCCCCTGGAGGGCACTTGTGATGAGCACTGGGTGTTGTATGTAAGTTGATCCATCACTGGATTCTGCTCCTGAAACCAATATTGCACTGTATGTTAACTAAAATTTAAATTAAAAATGAATGAATGAATGAATGAATGAATGAATGAAAGATGCTTTCAAAAAACAAAAGGTATCATTTGGATTTAAAACAAGAATTTAAAATGTTTCAGGGTGCCTGGGTGGCTCAATCAGTTAAGTGTCTGACTCTTGATTTTGGCTCAGGTCATGATCTCCCAGTTCGTGAGATCGAACCCTGTCATGGCACTCTGTACTGACAGTGTGGAGCCTGCTTGGGATTCTCTCTCTCTCTCTGTCCCTGCCCTGGTCACTCACTCACTCACTCACTCACTCGCTTACTCTGTCTCTCTCAAAAATAAATAAATTAAAAAAAATGTTTCATCATGTGCCAATAATAAGAAAGCAAACTGAACTTTGGTGTCACCAAGGTGCCTGGATACGAGATGGCCAGAGCACGTGGGGGCCCTAGCTGGGAAGCAGCGAGCCCTGACTCAGTGTGGTGGTGGTGGTGGGGGGGGGTGTCTCTAAATGTTGGAGAGACAAGTTATGTTCTTTGTGACCGAAACGTGTTTCTTTCCTCTTGCTAAAAGTTTACCTCTAATATTGTTAACGCTTGTTTTCATCACAAGCACAAGGCTGCATTTTTTAGTAAAAATATGTTCACGTCTGTCATATCAAATATTTTTTTCTTGGCATATAGTCTTCCGCATCTGTAGAAATTAAATCTTAGAAAGTGATGTGGCCCGAATGGAAGAAATGCTGGGCTTGGAGCAAACCAGTTCACCTCCTGGGCCCCAGTTTCCTTACTGGCTAAACAAAGTGTGTAGGCTTATTCTAAGGCTGTGGTAATCAAGACAGTATGGTGATAAGTCAGTGGAACAGAGTAGAGTCCAGAAGTAGACTCACATATATGTGACACCTAATTTTCAGCAAAGGTTCAGAGGCGATTCAGCAAAGAGAAGACAGCTTTTTAACAAGTAGCACAGAAATGTTGAATTTCCATGTGCAAAAGTACAAACTTAGATCCATACCTGGCATCATACATAAGAATTAACTCCAAGGGCATTGAAACAGGCCTAACTATAAAGTTAAATCTGTAAAACTTCTAGATGTGAACAGAAAGTCTTCATAACCCCAAGTGAAGGAACGATTTCTCGGATGCAATACGATAGGCATCGTCCGTCAAAGAAAAATTTAACACATTGGACTTCATCGAGATGAAAAAAAAAAAAATCTTTGCTCTTTAACAGATAGTATTGAGGGAAGAAAAGTCCAGGCACAGATTGGGAGAAAATACTCATAAACCATACATCTGAAAAGGTCTGCATCAGGAGTATATAAAGAACTTTTATAACTTAATAAGAAAACAACCCAATTAAAAAAATCCAAATGATTTGAACATCTTTAACAAAGATAAATGCATTAAAAGGATGCCCACGATCATTGGTTATTAGAAGCTCAAATTAGTACAGTCACAATGAGATAGCACTACACTTACTTGAATGGCCAGAATGTAAAAAGACCCTACTGAGTGTTGTGAGGGTGGGAAGCAGTTGGAATGCTCATTCTGCCGCTGGGGATGCATGTTACGTGGTCACAGCCATTTACTACAACACTGGGACAGGTTCTTGAAAAGGTAAACATATACCTACCATGGGATTCAGCCATTCCCGTCCTAGGTATTTACCCAAGAGAAGTGAAAGCACATGTCCATACAAAGTCTTGTACAAGAGTGTTCATAGGAGCTTTATTGGTCATAGCTGAAAACTGTCCATCAGCAGGTGGATAGATAAGTAAATTGTGGTATATCCATATGGTGAGATACTACTCTACAATAAAAAGGCATGAATTATTGATACACTAGTAAATGAAACAACCAGGATGAATCTCGAAATAACTAGTCTGAATTAAAGAAGCCAGACAAAAAGAGTCAGGCTGGATGATTCCATTTGTCTAAAAATTTTTAAATGCACACTCATCTATTGTTACAGAAAGCAAATCGTTCCTTACCTTGGAAGGGAGCAGGTGGTACAGGGAAGGGCAGGAAGGAAGGATTCAAAAGGGCACCAGGAACCTTGGGAAGGGTGGTGGCGTTGTGCGTTGTATTGATTTTAGTGATGGTTTCACGGGTGCATAAATGTGTCAAAAGTTATCAAATAATGCACTTTGAATATGCACAGTTTATTGGAAGCCACTTACACATCAATAAAGCCATTTAGAATAAAGTGGGTACAACAGTCACACTGAAACCTGAATGCGAACGCAAACAGAAGTAGGATCTGTTCTGTTTAGAAGCCGGCAGGAATTTTTATTGTTTTCTACAGAGTGCCAGAACTTGTTTGACTCCCTTCCATATTGCTGTGTGCCGTGCAGCGTGTGTTTCTTTTAGCTGAAATAATTAAAAGGTCCTTTGACTTTTGGGAATGATGTATTTCTCCTTTTTAAAAAATGCTGTATGGAGGCACAGTACAAAGACAGGCAAGTGTGGACCTGACTTACGAGCTGTGTTTGCTCACGGGGTGGTTTTTGGCCCTCTTGTCTGCATGTCCTAAAAACAGAAACCAAAGAGGCCTGGGTGCTCCGAGGACAAGTTCCACTGACTCTAAGATGAGCCCCCCGCCCCCAGGCCTGTCTTCTGTCTTTCAAAAGCCCTGTCACCTGCTGCTGCCGTATATAGAGGAGCAGCATGAAACACACATGTGTTTTAACACCTGAAAAGCCTTCAGGTAGGAGTCAGGTAGGGGGTTTGGTTTTGTGTTCTTCCTAGTACCTTCTACTCATCTGTAATGACAGCAGGGGTGGTTGCTTAGATTTTAAAGGAGGTGACCAGGTAGGTGGGTAGGTGGTGTTTTCCAGGTGGGTGTTGGAAACATTCCGTATCTTGCTTCCGATGGTGGTTTCAAGGGAGTAGACATCTGTTAAAACTCACCAGATTTTATGTGTGTGTGTGTTTTTTTTAATGTGTAGTTTATTCTCTATAAACTACTCAATAAGGTTGTTATTTTAGAAACTGCATACCTTTTTCTGCCTTCAGCTCTCAGCTGTAGAAAATCGTGGCCCTGCACACACACATCCTGGTCATGTCTTCATAAAATAATCATATCATTGCCTCCCTGAGTAATTTCTTCTTAGGAAGAAATAAAACTTTGTAGCTGCTATTTCAACCATCGCCTATAGATTGGTTTTTATTGTTAAACTTGGGTACTGTTTCTTTACATCTGTGTTTGTAAGGGCAAAGTCAAGGTGGAATGGAGGCAGTTTGTTTTAGCTAGTGAGCTGTAAAACAAAGTATGAGTACGTCTGTCAAACGTGGTACCCCTGGGGCAGGACAGGGGCCAAGGTGGTGTTCATCCTGGAATGTCTCAAGCACAGTGATGCCCTATAATAAATACTTGTTTACTTGTCACTTGACTGAATTGATGCTTTCCCCCCTTTTTAGTTCCAAATCACCCCCATTAGACAACCTCTCTACTCCCTGATCCCCCAAGCAGCACACAGGATATATTAGCCAGCTGGGAAAGATGTCTTCACAATCCATTAGCATCCCTTCTCTCTGTGCTCAGAAAAGTTGTCTCTGGTTCCTTGGAATGTAGGTGAGCTCATAGATGTGGGGTACCCAGCACCCAAGCTTGTCTAGACCAGGCATACTGCGGTCCCTCTTCTTCTTATCCCTTGCATATAATCATCAGCTGGTTCCAGATTATTCACTAGAAGCCCAAATCTTTCCCAGATTTGATCTTCCTGCAGCGAAGGAGTGACTCATTCATTCACCTGTATGAATTCACCTGCCTGAATTTCCTGAAGGGAGCGGAATCAAAGGGTTTCAGCTTCTCAGTTATTAAGATCCTTTTTGGACTAATTGAATTGAGTTCACAGTAGAAGTGAATGCATTATTTAGTCCTGGCCTGTATCTGCAGAAGCCCTCCGTGTGACAGAAACATCAATCCTGAGCTCAGAGTCAAGCCCCATCAGTTCTGCCCTGTTAGACAGGTACACTTTGTCCTCTCAAGCTTGATCAATTATTGACTCCACAGATGACTCTGCTCAGTAAACAAACTAATTGGCTTGCTCTTAAGAAATTTACAGGTGCTTAAAATGCACCAATAGGATAGCGATCACTGCCCTAGGAAATAAAACTTACTGTGTTGGTAATTTAATTTCGTTGGGGGATCCAGGCCAGACTGAGAAAGCTGATCACTTTGGCTCCCATGATCCCCATTAAAAAGCACCCAAAAGAACCAATTTTTGTAAACTTACTCCCTGAATCTCTGCCCTAACCTATAAAAGCAGTCACGAATATAAATTATAATATATTTTACATCTTAAAATTTTATTTGAATGTGTACTTCCTTTGGGCAGAATTCTTATCTGTTCACTTAGAAGTCATACACAGTGGCACCTTGGGTGGCTCAGTCGGTTAAGCATCAGACTTCGGCTCAGGTCATGATCTGATGGTTTGTGAGTTTGAGTCCCACCTTGGGGTCTGTGCTGACAGTTCAGAGCCTGGAGCCTGCTTCGGATTCTGTGTCTCCCTCCCTCTCTGCCCCTCCCCAGCTCGTGCTCTGTCTCTGTCTCAAGAATAAATATTAAAAAAATTGTTTTAAACAAATAAAAGTGTCATGCACATTTTCTACTCTGAGTGAACGTTACTTTAAAAAGAATAGTTATTTTAAAACATGTCATTCAACTCAGGCATATTTGATAAGTGGAGAGTCTGGTACTCGTAATTAGTTGACATCTAAATATCTGGTGAATAAAATACTCATTAAATTTTGACAGTTACTCAAAACATGTCAAAGTCAAGGAAGTGCTGGGACCTGCCTTCAGTGATAGTGAAGGGACACGACAGGACACAGGTTGGCTGTGTCAATTGGCTTTCTTGGTGGTGGTTGGGAAGGGACCTGGGGGCCCAGGGATGGGGTAGCAAGCAGGGGGCGGTTTGTGTGGGGACCTGATGAGCCGGGGTGGGGGGGGGGGACGGAGATTGAGGCTGGATGCCGCAGGACAGGGGACTGCCTTTTGACCTTTCCTGTCTGGCTCACTAAGCCCCAGCCCTAGATTACGAAACATGTTCTGGAAATTATTTCCAGAGGGCACACATCCCTTTGGTGACAGCTTATTTCTGGATTCCTGGTGCAAATGCCTGGCCTCTGATGACATTCAGGGGTGTGCTTCTCGGCCCATCATCTGATTAGTCACTGAATGCTAAGGACTCACCCTGCTGGCTGAGGGTCACAGCATGTGAGTGCAGGAGCAAAGAGAATTGTTTATTTACCCCAGTCTCCTTGTGACAGACCCTGAAGGCAGGACCGCCCCCTTCCTTCAGTGTCCCCCTTTATGGGTGTCCCTGGCCCTGTGGATGTGAAATGCTTGGGCTTTCCCCAGAAAAATGGTCTTTCAGCAGAATTCTTTGAGGCTCCCATGGTGAAATTTCAAGCTTGATGTCTGAAGAGATGATTGCAGTCATGTCTGAGAAATCTTGGAACGCGACACGAGGCCGTAACAGATTCTTACAAAATAGTCCTCAGTTTTGCTGTGAACAAGGGTGCGTCCATTCCTTCTGGGTTCTGGGGCGAGGTCCGTGACCGCCCCCCCTGCTGGCCAGCATGCAGGATGTCACAGGAGGTCAGAGGTTGCAGCGAGAGGTAGGACAGTCTCGAGCTCACACCCCTGCGCTCACCTTTAAAATGTGTGTAATCACAGAAACCGCTTCCCAGAGTTTTGGGGAGGCTCGAAGGATCCCGCACGTATAGCGTTTAACACAGAACGGCAGGCCTCCCGTTCATCTGAGCTGTCATCGTTAGTGTTCCTGTCACGCTGCTCTGCCCTGAGAAGCGGAAGAGCCCCGATTTGCAGCCATTTGCATGTTCAGAGCAAGACTCCCCTGGGGACCAGGAGGCTCACTAATCCCCCAGCTGCTGAGAGCAGTCAGCGCGCAGACTCCCTGGGGCTGGCGGCTCGGTCCTCAGAGTCCGAGCCAGAGGCCATCTGCTCCGGTTTGGGGGAAGGCGGGTGGCGTGCTACTTAACTTTCCGAATCCTCTCCAAGGCCAGAGGCCGCCAGCTCCAGCATCTTGTTCCGATTTGGGGCCCTGCTCCGACTCCGTGCCTGACCTTGCAGCCGTGGGTTAAGAGGAAGGGGGCGGAGCGGATCCTGTGCTCTTCCCCCCCCCCCCCAGAACATCCTTGAATGTACTTGAGAGTTGAACTCCTGTATAGTCTGCGAACATCCTTGACAGCTGAGGACTCCTGTGCTTTATGGGCCCAACATTTGCTCCAGAAGCAGTGGCCCCTGCCTGTAGTCGGAGAGAGCAGTCCCCGGCAGGGGTTCCGCTCTCCTTGGCCTTAGTGTGAATGCAGGGAGCTGAAGGCTGCAGCCCCTCTCCTCCTCCCCGCCCCCCACATCCCTGCCTCACACCGTCCTGTCTCTTTAAAGAAATGCAGCTTTGTTTGATCCGTGGTCCCATCCACCCACCAGGCACAACTCGATCCCAAGCCCTGCGGGGTAGCTGCTGCTAGATGTTGGGGGCTGGCCGGCTTGCCGAGGCCTGGGCACCCAGCCCGGCAGCTTCCTGATGACAGAGGAGGCATTGACCGAATCGGCTCCGAGGCTCAGGGCCTGCGGCTTCAACCAGCCCGCTTAACAGGTACCTGGCCCCGGGCAACTTACGAAACCTCAAAACTTCATTCTCTCGCTGGTAATAGGTGGGAAGTGCTACTTCGTTTGGGGGTCGTGGTGAGGATTAAAGCACATGGAAACCTGCAAGTGCCTGGCCCCTTGGTGAGGCCTCGGAGACTAAGAATGGGTGTTTAGTTTGTGTGGCTATGTGAGGCCGGCTGGTCAGTCCCGTTCAGGCTGTACCCGCTTGTGCCAGACAGGCAGAGTGGGATTGGCACGGGGCTGGCCAGAGGAAGCTTAGGGAAGAATCTGGAAGGGCTGTCAGTTGAGATCAGGCCTTTAGCCATTTTGGACTGTGGTGGCTTGAGGTGCAAAGTAGAGCCCTTTTTCCAACCACGAGTATGCTCTCCCTGGTCTGAGGGTGCATGTCGGGTGCCCCCCAGGCAAATCCACATTTATAAAACATCCTTTAAGGGGCACCTGGGTGGCTCAGTCAGTTGAGTGTCCAACCTCGGCTCAGGTCATGATCTCACGGTTCGTGGGTTCGAGCCCCACGTCGGGCTCTGTGCTGATAGCTCAGAGCCTGGAGCCTGCTTTGGATTGTGTGCCCCTCTCTCTCTGCCCCTCCCCCACTTGTGCTCTGCTTCTCCCTCTCTCAAAAATAAACAAACATTTAAAAAAAATTGAAACGATAAAATACAAAACATCCTTTTAGTCTGCCAAAATGCTCTCCCAAAACAAGAGGCAGAGATGACTTCAGACGCCCGTAGTTACAAAACATTCCCACTCTGATTTGTATAAAACACCATTTCAGCGGGCACCCAGGTGGCTCAGTTGGTTGAGCGTCCGGCTTCGGCCCAGGTCATGATCTCGCGGTCCGTGAGTTCGAGCCCCGCGTCGGGCTCTGTGCTGACAGCTCAGAGCCTGGAGCCTGCTTCAGATTCTGTGTCTCCCTCTCTCTCTGCCCCATCCCCACTCATGCTCTGTCTCTCTCTGTCTTAAAAATAAATAAAACATTTAAAAAAAATTAAAAAAAAAACCCCACCATTTCAGGCATCCTTTCGTTTGGGGCCTTCAGCGCTGTGCACAGCTCTCTGGTCTCCTGGCAAACAGCGGGAGCGCCCTCACGACCATCCCAGTGTGTTCCATGCAGCATATCCTGACCTGTGTGTGTCCCACTGGGATGAGGGAATTAATGTTGGACACTGAGGACGTGCAGTGGGACGCATGTGTCCTGAGACCTGGGCGTCTCGGTGGCACCTTGGGAGCAGTGAAATGTGTCCAGGTCCCAGGGCAGAACCAGGTTTGTGATTTCGTGTTTTGTGAGGGGATCTCTCTCGTGCTAATAACCCATATCCTTTTTGTTGCCACCGTGAGTAATCAGATTCTTCATCTTTGAAGACGGGAGGAGTGAGTCTGGGTCCTGTCAACACCGTCCAGCTTCAGGGCATTTTGTGAGAGCGTCTCTCAGGGAACGAGCCGGTGACTCACTGATTTCAAGGCCGCCTCTGGGAAGAGGCAGGTGTCTTCCTTCTTGAAAGCTGGCCTGAAAACGTCCCTCCATCCCAGCGTGTGGATGGTCCATTTCGAGCAAGAGGAGTGAAATGGGTTGGGGGGGGGGGCGGGGTGGAGAGGTGGGGCCCAAAGGAGAGAGAAGGATTTGTCAAACCCTTGCTGGCTCCTGGGCAATCTGAAATCAGTTACTCATGGCAGCTAGCACTCCTGTCCACTCCAGCACGGTGTGCATTCAGCAACCACGCCCCCCGTCTTGTGGCAGGCGCACTCTCTGCCCTTGGCATCACTGAGATCAAGAAAAGCACTCAGATCTCGTAAGGACTGATGCTGACTGTAAATACATTTGTGTATATTCGAGGGAGAGGGGAAGGAAAAGCAATGGAGGTGTTCTGGTTTAAATGCTACCTCCTTAGGACCCACCTTCTCACAGCCCCTAACAAAATGGGTCTTTATATGCCCGTGTCTTCACTTGTTGAATATCCAGCTTCTCTGACACCGAGGAAGCTCCATGAAGCAGAGACCATGCCTCCTTATCCACTCCTGTGTACCCCGTGCCCTTAATAAGCGCTCAGTAAAAATGCTTGATGAATGAATGAGTGATCCGACTCCCATAAAGAGACCATCATTTCCAGAGGAAGAAAAATGGTACCAGAAGACCTTGCCTTTCGGAAGTCTGGCAGGGATATTTTACCGGTGTAGCAGTCCCTGGTACAGGGCACGATTCTGAGCGGGGGGTTCTCCTCTCAGCAAGTTAATAAGATGGGGTTTCTGAGTCTCACGTGGAAAGTGACTAGTAAAAACCCAAAAGAGGAAAATGAGAGCTGGCTGGAATTGAAGTCTGAATGTTGCTCTGAGTACAGAAATACCCGGGCTACCCCTTCTGATTCATTCACACATTATCACATGGTTGCCTTGGCCTTGATAAGGGTGGCTGGAATGAGCAGGGTAATCTCTCCTCTCCGCCCGCTCTATACATCATCGCTCTCCAGCAGGGCTGGGCCAGCATGGAGTGCTATGCACTTCAGATGATAACCTTGGGGGGGGGCGGGTATCCCTCCACACGGCTTCAAGCCAGTGGCTCTCTCGGTTCTTAGAGTATGTGTAGACAGTGTAGTCCTCACACATAATTCAAGTCTCAGCCGCTCTGAACATACTGTGATGCTCATTTTTGTTGGTGTTAAAATGTTCCTTATTGTAAATCAGTGGGTGTAGGGAACATAACGTCATTCTTTCTGGCTGCGTAGACCTTCTGAAGACCCATGACGGGGAATTTTCTGTCCTGGGAGATGGTGACGTTTCACACAGAAGCCGGAGCTCATTTTCCCAGGCTTCGTTGAAGCCAAGGGGTACCCATGTAACCCAGCTTCACCACATGCCCGGACACCATTTGGTTATTTTATTTGTTTAAAGGAGGCTCCACGCCCAGTGTGGGGGCCAAGGCAGGGCTTGAAATCACGACCCTGAGATCAAGACCTGAGATGCGGTCAACAGTCAGACGTTTAACTGACTGAGCCACCCAGGCACCCTGTGGACGCCATTTTGAATTAGAAGCTGGTAATGAAGAAAGTAGGCTTAAAGGAATCCATTCTGGTGAGGACGGCAGTCATTACATGCATTCGCCAAGGTTGCAGTGGTGAAGGTTCTAGAGTGCCCAGCATTCTGTGGGCTGCCCGGGTGCTTCCACTGGTATTTCTGATGGAACAGTTCTGTGGTGAGATTTCAGCAGTGTTTGTGACCTGGTTTTCTGGCCCTTCTGGTACTCCCTGAGCTACCCTTTTGTGAATTCCTTTTCTGTTCAGACCAGCCAGAATAAGTCAGTCTTGCCACTAGAAACCTCAGCTGATAATATTGGTCATTCAAGTTCTAGACCCACGTGGCTGTGAAATAGCACCATAACCACCTTGGGCTGTTGGGCTTCTGCCGCTTATCATATCCTGAGCATCAGTCAAGAAATGCTTAGACCTGGAGACATCTAGGTTGGTCTGCCTTTGACTTACTTCCTCCCCACTCGAAATTTGCCATTTGTCCTGGGAGGTGGGGAAGAATGGGGTAGTGATCAAACTCTTGGGTTAAACGGTTAAGAGAATCTTTGACTTCTGGGTTTGTCTTGACAACTGCTGGAGTATGCATTTCAGTCCTTTGCAAATTCCCTTCAACTCTAAAGTCTAGAATCCAGGATGAACGCATCCTCCTAAAAGTTTTTCACCTTTTATAGATCTTTCCGAAGTGCCACATGCAATGAATTCAGGTAGCATATTGTATGAATTCCTGTTTGAGTTTCTGTTGGGATTTGCTATTTATTTTGTGGGGTGAAATAATTCTAAATTATATCTATATTCAAAGTTGTCATTGTTTTAAATTTCACCACAGTATTTTTTACACGAGCTCTGTTATATGAGCTAGAAGAGGTTACAAAACAAAGATACTGACAAACACTGAAGGAACCCCTCTTGCTTTCTCAAGGCTGACTTAGACTGTGGTCACTCCAGCCATAACTTCATGCAGAGGATTCATGCAGTTATCTTCATGTTCAGGTAATTTGCAAAAGTGTCTTGAAAAATATGATGATCATACAGGTACTCTTTGCAAAATAAATTTAAAAAAAATTTTTTTAATGTTTATTCATTTATTGAGAGAGAAAGAGAACATGAGTGAGGGAGGGGCAGAGAGAGAAGGAGACACAGAATCCGAAGCAGGCTCTGGGCTGTGAGCTGTCCACACAGAACCCAGCACGGGGCCTGAACTCCTGAACTGTGAGATCATGACCTGAGCTGAAGTCAGCTGTTCAATGGACTGAGCCACCCAGGTGGCCGTGCAAAAAATTTTTAAATGGCATCTAGGTAATTGCTTTAGCAATTATCTATTGGCTGCATGGAGACCCAGAATAAGGAAACAAAAGGAAAAAAAAAAAAAACTTTTGAACTGAGATAAAGCCTCTGGTATTCTAGAAACTGTGTTACCACCTCGACACCCAAAGACTCCAGTAACAGACTTAGTAACATTCATTGTCATTGGGTTTCTGTTGGGTGTCAGGGTACCTTGTCTGATCTCCGTGTCTGGCTTCCTGTGTCCATCTTTTAAGGGAGACTTCCAAGGCCGAGGAAGTCATAGGTCCATTTCCTCCCTCCCAGCAGTCCCTGTACAGGAAAGGGTCCGACAATCCCCTGATTGTCTCATATGTAACCACTGCCATTTCCTCGGGTGTAAAGGAGCCTGGGAAGTCTTCCTCATCATTCTGCTCGCTGCGTGTGCTGGGAAAGAGAAGCCCAACTCAGAGCAGTCCAGCACCTAATTCGTTAAAAGCAACTTTGTTTAACGCTTGGGGAGTAAACCTTTTCACAACCCCTTTAGTTCCTTTGAGGCTGTCACATGTGCCTGAGTGTCTTGTTTCCGCCTCGAATTCCTCCTCTCGCCCCTGGCCCCAACCCTTGCTTCACTGTCCCTGAGACATCGTTTCCCAGGGAAGCCGCTCTGCTCGCCACACCCCCCAGGCCTGTCTCACGCTCGCCTCGTGACTCCATGTCACTCTGTGCCTTCCCATCACCATGGCACCGATCACATTGCTCTGTAATCTCTTGTTCATTTGCCTGAATTCCACTTGGGGATGATAGGGACCATTTCTCCTCTTTGCCCTCCTACCGCGTGGCCAGCCAGTGGCATCAGTAAATGAATCATTTAACTGAACTGTGTAATTAATAATATCTATGATGAGCCAATGGGTGGTCCAAGAGCAGGAAAACAGCCCTGGCTCAGCCACTGATAAGCTCTGTGTGGGCACAGCCTCTGTATCTGTGTACCATGCTTCAAGACCTTTTTTTTTTTTTTTAAGTTTATTCATTGATTTTGAAAGAGAGAGAGAGCATGAATGAGCAGGGGAGGAACAGAGAGATAGAGGGAGAGAGAGAGAATCCCAAGCAGGCTTCACCCTGTGAGTGCAGAGCCTGATTGAGTGCAGGGCTCAATCTCACAAACCATGAGATCATGACCCGAGCCAAAATCAGGAGTTGGATACTCAGCTGACTCACCACCCAGACACCCCCTTCCTCAAGACATTTTAAGGATTATATGAAACAATTAACATAAAGTCCTTGGTACATAATAAACACTCCTGGGCTGCTGTTATTATCATCTGTCATGGGGAGAGGGGGTGAGCTGGCCAGCGGTAACGAGGGACCAAAAATGAAGAAACAGGAGATCTAAACCTTCCTTCCTTCCTTGTGTTGATATGCTGATGAAAGTCAGAAAAAAGAAAGATCATTGTGCTTGGAAAGAGCAAGGTGGAGTAGGTGAGATGGAAACTGTTCATCTCTTGGGTGTTTTTTTAATTTAATTTTTAATTTTTTTCCCCTTGGGTGTTTTTTTTTTAAAGGAAACACTTACGTGAGACAGAATGCCTGCAGTCTTCCCAGTGTTTTGCATGTGATTATATTCTCATCCACCCTGCTATCCTGAATCCAGGCTACTTAACAATTACATGCGCGTTAAGTCTTCACAACTGTGTGAAATGCTACTATTACCCCACTTTCCCGATGAGGAATCAAGCACAGAGAGGTTAGGTAACTTGCCTGAGATCACACAGCCAGTAGGTCATAGAGCCAGCATCCGAACCCAGGCAGGCTGGCCCCAGGGTTCCTGTGCCAGAATTGCCCCTCGGAGCACATGCACTTTGCCCGGCACAGTGAGGGGGTCAGATGCCAGAGACTGCGTTACAATACCCTTGTGAAGTCAAACTTGAGAAACAGAGGGGAGGACTGTAGTCAGGGTGGGTTTCCCGGAGGTAGAAGGGAGGACGAGGACAAGGCGGAGTGGGCAGAGGGCAGGTAGACCTTTCCAGGCAGTCTGGCCTTCTGGGGCAGGAAGAGCCGTCTCAAACGATGGCAGGTTTGGGGCGTGGGCGTGGGAGCGGGAGTATAGCGTGCAGCCCTCTAGACGCGGGGCGAGCTACGTTAGGCTTTGCTTAGACTTGATCGATGGTGATGGAAACAGAGGTTGAAGATGCACCTGACCACCATGCGGGATAAACACGAATCGCGGGGCGGGGTGCCGGTGGCGGTGCTGAGGATACTGTCTGCGCATCCGAAAGACACTTAAGGTTCAGTTTCCCCCTCTACCTTGTGACACCTCGGGGTGGACTGATGGAACGTGCAGTGATGCAGTTAAAGGCCTGAAGAAGAATTGAGGAAAGTAGCTGCAATCGCTGGGAACTCGACGTTTGTGTTCTCAGGTTCAGCTGACTGTTGAGCAGGGCTGCAAAAACAGTCCTCAGGTGTCCTCAGCGGGCTGGTGATGTTATTCAATCAGATGTTGATACATGAAAAGAGTGTTTCTGGTTTGTTAAATTACCACACTGCCAGCGAGGGCTGCCGGTCTGATTTGCACCTGATATGATAAGAGGCTAATTATACGGCAGGATGACCCACGTGGCAGGACACTGTTCAGTCATAGCAACACAATATTTATCTGGACAGCAGACAGTCAAGCTGCTAATTCAAGATGCAATCTTTTCCAGGGACTCGGCCAATGCAGTAAAAACAACTTTCCCCCTTCCTTACACAGACACCCTCTGGTTCTCAGAAATACAACCACAGGTTATTTTCTGATTAGCTACCGTTGTAAAAACTTACTTGCTGATGACCTTTTTAAGAAGCATTTTTATATTAAATAATCACCATTATAAAAAGTCTGATCAGTGACAGGGCACCAAAACACAGAATCCCAGAAGGGATTAAATCCTTTGTGGATTTTAAGAGTAGAATTTCAGGCTTACTTTCTTTTCATGTGTAGATTTTATATGATCGCAAAAGGAATACATGTGTGGGAAACGTTTTGAAAATACTTAATGCGCACAAAATAAGAATCCTAGAGATAATCACTAATAATATTGGGGTGATAGTTCCTTTGACATGGTTTTCTTTAATCGGTTACAAATAGACACATTCTTTGTATTTAATGTTTTATTTTTGAGAGAGAGAGAGAGAGAGAAGAGAGGGCACAAGCGGGGAAGGCTCAGAGAGTGAGGGGGTCGGAGGATCCGGAGTGGGTGCCGCACTGACAGCAGAGAGCCCGACGCGGGGCGCGAACTCACAAACTGCGAGATCATGACCCGAGCCGAAACCAGATGCTGTAAGCCGGTGAGCCCCCCAGGGACCCTGACGCATTTTTAAAAATAATTTGTAGGGCTGTGCATGTGTGTGAAATACAGGGGTCGGCAAACTGGCTTGCACTTATGGTCTATTTACAGTAGCGGAGTTGAGTAGTTGTGAAGAGACCATATGGCCAGCAAACCTTTGAATATTTACTATGTGGCTGTGGACAGAAAAGTTTTCCAACCTGTTTTAATATGTTACGGATCCCACTGCCATTAGATGTTCTTCAAAATTACGCGTGCATGGGGTCCCCGGTGGCTCAGTCGGTTGAGCATCCAACTCTTGATTTCATCATCCCAGGGTCATGGGATCAAGCCCCATGTTGGGCTCTGTGCTGAGCACGGAGCCTGCTTGGGATTCTCTCTCTCTCCCTCTGCCCCTCTTCCCCACTCACTCATTCTCTCTCTCTCCAAATTAAAAAAAAAAAAATTTGTGTGCACAAGTGAGTAGATTGAAGTTCTGCTTGTTTTCACTGTGTCCCTTATTCTCTGCATTCAATCAGTAAACCTGTTTGGCTCCAGGATATGTGCTAGACAGCCCCCCCACCCCCACCCCATCATCCCCTTGAACCTGTGCCGGCTCTCATCCCTACCGGCCTCTTCTTCCTCGATCATGATGAGCTGGTCCTGGTCTCCACACCTAGCCAGAGCTAACTATTTCGATGATTTTCCATTCCACTTGGAACACAGCATGCGCCAACACCGAGGGACCTCGGATGCAATGCCCTCCTAGCTGCCAGGATCCAAGAAAAGCTTTTGGCCACCTGGAATGTATGGGCTTCCAGGCATATCAATTTAAAGGGCCCAGTTTTCTACTCATACTGGTTACAGTCACTCTAAAATCACTGTTGGCTAATTTAGTTATGTTGATAACAGAAACTCATGTCTTGTTTACATCATGTGTCAGCTCGAAAACGCTCCTTTTCCAGGTCTCCCTCCACGTCCATTCTGTTGAAACCAGGGCCACTTTTTGAGAGTAACCCATTTTCCAGGTTGTCGTCACTCCTAGTTGTGATGGAGCTCTTTAAAAAAAAAAAAATCAGTCACTTGGAAAATCAGTCACCGCTTGGAAATTGTACCAAGCGGTAAACAACTGTTTTGATCGGTCTCTGTTTTATCTTTTTCCCCCAGTTTTATCGAGATATAACTGACACGACACTGTATAAGTTTAAAAGGTACAACATAATGGGTAGATGTATGGAATTTTGCAAAATGATGACCACAATAAGTTTAATGAACACTCTTCACCTCATACAGTTACAAATTTTTCTTCTGTGGGACGAGAACTCTCTTATCTACTAAGACCTGCTCTCTTAGCAAACGTATGATGTTATTAACTATAGTCATCAGGCTGTGTGTTGTGTCCCCAGAACTTATTTACCCTATAACTGGACTTTTGGGCCCCTTGTCCACTTTCACCCAATCTTGCCAACCCCTGCCTCTGGCAGCCACCAATCTGCCCATCAGTCTTTATCATGCGACCGCTTGCTATGTTACTTTTTCAGTAAATTATTTTATTTTATTTTGTATTTTATTTCATTTTATTTTATTTTACCAATTCTATTGAGTAACCCCCATGACATCTAAAAGCTTCCCATTGATGGATGTCATTTCCGCCATTCTTCTTCCCCGAGCTCTTTTCTACTCATGGTAAAGAAATTCAAGTTGCAGCCCTCGTACATGACAGATTGAGTTAGAGCACAAGCATGTGGCCATATCCTGTTTTTGAGGGTTAGTTTCAAGTGAAACAAAGCAAAGTATGTTTTAAAGGGATGACGGTTACCCCGTGGTGGATTCTGAGGTCCCTCCTTGGGAATGAACCCTGGTTAATAACCCTCCCAGGAGGAGCCTCGCTTTTGCCCTCAGGGTTTGTAAATGGCGAAGAGCCTGGGAACAGCTGTTTCTCATTTTGGTGAGACTCCCAGTCCATCTCACTTGAGGACAGTTGCGCTTTCATGGGGAGAGAAGGGGACTCATCATCCTGAGACTAGGTACACATAGTGTCCCCTCTTGCACATCCATCCACAGCTGGTGCTTCCTGGCCTCTGTTACAGCCTCTGACATGGTGTGTCCCTTGCTCTGTGCTTCTATTTCGGACTCGAGGTGGTTTTAGATTTTGACTGCTTGTGATGGCCACAGAAGCCAGATCAGGAGGAGTCTTAAGTGAGTCATGCCCTCCACAGTTTTCGATACGACTTGTGATTTCATTGTCTCATTAAGTCAACTTTGATATAAACAATTCATGTTGGTTATAAATAAGCAGATTGAAAGCAGCATCTGGCAGTGCGAATCCACTATGGAAATTTATGATGAACTGTGTGTGTGGCGTTGCCATGGTTCGATGCTAAAAGTAGGTGCAGGTAAGAAGCCAAGTCTCGTTTCCATTTTTAAACCATGAACTTCCTCTAATACTCAAAATAGGAAAGAAACATGAAAGGTAAGGACAAATGGCACACGTGGAAAGGAAACCTGAACTTGGTTTCAATCCTGGAAGTGTTTTCAGAGTAAGGGAAAAAACGGCAGGTTGTTACGGCTTTCCTGAGAACACCTTGGGAGTAGCTCACACATGCTCACAGCTCACCTCCAAGGACACTGCTTCCCCCAAGGAGCATGCCCAGTGCCCTGTCTTCCATATGTCCACGGAGATGGGTGCACAGGCTTCTGTTGCCCTGGGTCAGCCCACCTCTGACTGCTGGGTCCGGTCCTGGCATTGCCTCTTGGCTGGTGCTGACACCGGGTGGGAGGGAAGCAAGATAATCTTGGGGGCTCTTGGGGAACACGGGGTGCAGTGTGGTTAGCACCGGGCTCAGCCGGAGAGTGCGGGCCAAGGTTGGGTAGGTCGAGGGGAGCAGGGCTAAGAGGGCAGCGAGGTGGCCTCTGCAGGTCTCTGAAGAGGCGAGGAGTCCTCGGAAAGGGCAGGTGGGCAGCAACCAGTTTGTGGCTGGCACAATTGGAGCATCGCCATCAGTAACGTGTCTTCACTGATACAAATGATTGAATAAATAAGTGAATGAGGGAGGGAGACAAATCTACTTTGCAGAGGAATTTCAAATAGTATGTATAGTCATCACTGCCCCATTCAGGAGGCAGAGCTGTGTCTTTGTGCAGCCCTCCCTGCCCCTTGAATGTGAGTTGCACTCAGTCTTGCTTCCCGAAGACTGTAGCATGGAAAGGGAAAAGCAATAACCTTCCAGTGGAGAAGCCTGGCAAACACGGCTTTATCCAAGTGAGCAAGTTAACATCAGCAGGGAGAAGTCATGTGGACCTCATGGACCCCTGACATGATGTCAGGAGAAGGGCCCTTCATCTCCGTGATCTTTTTCCCCAAAAGCCACAATCTCCATCTAATCATGAGAAAAACATCAGACAAATCTAAAATGAGGGGCGTTCTCCAGAATACCTGATGTCTACAAGATACTCCTCAAAGCCATGAAGGTCATAAAACCAAGGCAACACTGAGCAAGTCTCAGACCAGAGGAGACTGAGACTCTGTGGTGACCAAACACAATATGGCGCCTCAGACGGGCTCCTGGAAGAGAAAAAGAGTGAGTGTGGGTGGGAACTGGTGAAATACAAATGAGTCTGGGGTTCAGGTCATGGTGATATACCAGTGTTGGGTTTAGTTTTTGACAAGTGTACCGTATTAATAAAAGATGTTAACCCAGGGAGACTAGGTGGGGGGTGTGTTGGAGCTCTGTGTACTATCTTTGCCACTCTTCTATGAGTCTAAAATTATTCCGAAATTTAACAGGTATTAAAACAAATTTGTGTATGCTTATGGGAGAGAAGCTGTGGATGCTGGAGGAAACCTCTCATAGGAATTCCTGGAGATAGGAAGTCAGGGATGAACACCATGAGAGGCTCACTGGATCCGGTTTCCCTTCCAAGGCTCTTTAAGGTTCACATTTGGGTTTATTTCTCTCTTTTTTTAAAGGTCATTGTTTTGCTAGTCACCGAAGGGGTTTTACTCACACCCTGATAGACATGATGTCACTAATGGGACACCGTAAAGTTGCTATTAGCATATCATTTGGAAGCCTGAGGGGCCTAAAGGAGGCAAACCACATTTCCGAGAGATCAGGTTTATTATCAGACGGTGGTTGAGGCAATAGGGAGACGCCATCCCGTTAGGTTACCGGAGGGACTTGCCCTTCCCTTCCAAGCAGAAATTGTGAGGTCTCTTAAGGCCCTCCTCTTTCCCACTTATCAAGACCACGAGCTGTTCAGCTTTTCTTGTTGCAAATGCTTCTAGAGGTGTTGGTTCCTCTTCAAAAATACCCCCTTGCCTGGAGGAGAGGTTCTCGCAGTGTCTGAGGAGATCTCTCATCCTCAGGCTGCCTCAGCAGGGGGAGCTCTCCCAGCCAAGGCCACAACAGGGCCAGATGGCACACCGTGAAAAGGGACTAGGAAACTTTCTGGTCACCCAACCTGTAACCTCAAAAGTAATATGGAAATAATGATTAACTATCGTAGGACTGTTGAACTGAAAAGTCTTCATTTTTGTTTGGCTTCTCCACAAAATACTGGGGGAATGTATAGCCAGGAAGCATCTTATCAGGTGCTATTTAAGGAACGAAAAATAATTTTTGACACTGACATAAGCAAAATATGATAAGGACGGTCAACATATAACAAACGTCTTACGCAAGCCATAGTTAAACAGAAAGTTACGATGGCCGTCTTTGGTTATGTTTTTAAAAAGTTCAAGAGGTGCAGTTTGTTTTGAGCTGTGTGTCACTCTTGTAGAGTCACCCCGATCCTTACCGTCCACACAGACCTCTGTGTCTGCAATTTGTGGCCAGAAATTTTCCATTTCCTGATGTTTGCTAAGAGCAGTGGGGCCTGCCAGAGTTCTTTCTCTCCTGTGGCTATTTGTTCTAAGTTTCTTGGAACCGGAGATTCTCTGTCGAGGACCTTCACCCCCCGAAATACACGTGCAGACTTAGAAGATAGCTTTAAAGAAGCAAGTGAGCAAGACATCGCAGGACAGGTGTCTTCTGCGGAGGGACGTTTGAACCAATGATAACATTCAACTTTGATTTTTGTCAGTAGGTATATTCCTCCTGGAGTTTTATAAGTTTTTCTTTCTCTTTTTTTTTTGGGGGGGGGGAGGGTAGTTTGGGGATGGATGGGAAGAAGAGAGAAAGAAATTAGCTTGATCCAGAGGCATGTCAACTGTTTTAAGGAGAGAAGGGGTGAGGAAGTAAGTAGGAAAGAAACCAGTCACAGGTGACCAACAGGTGCTCTGAGAGGAGATCACAAACCAGAGTTTATAGCGGCCACGTTTAGTGCCACAAAGTGGGTCTCAAGAAACGCAGGACGCAACAAAAAACAAGCCAGTGCCATAGGGTGATGTGACGCGTGAGGTCCCAGCACCCTCCCTGTTTCACACAGTCTTTTTCCCTGGTCTTCCTTAAGCCATTGCCAGATTGCTGCTTCTTCCTTCTGTCAGTGTTTTTCCTGAGGCTACACTCCTACTCTCTGTTCATTTCAACTTCCTGCTCTTCTCCCCCATCATCCCTTACCCCCGACCCTTCCTGTTGTGATCCCACTGACTACTCAAAAGGGTTACTTGCCATGTTCACGCTTCGCTTCGTGGATCCCAGTGGTTGACAACTCCTGTATATCCCAGCTTACCAAGAAACAGTTGGCTCTAGAACAATGAGAGTGTTAGGGGTGCCAGCTCCCTACACAGTTGAAAAAATCCACATATAACTTTTAACTCCTCAAAAACTTTACTAATAGCATACTGTTGGCCAGAAGCCTTACTGAGCCCATAAGGGGGTGATTAACACACATTTTGTATATGTGTTATATGCTGTATTCTTACAATAAAGTGCTAAAGAAAAGAAAATGTTATTAAGGAAATCATAAGAGAAAATACATTTACAGTCCTGTACTGTATGGATTGGAAAAAAATTCATATATAAGTGGACCCATGTTGTTCAAGGGTCAACTGCATAATGAACTTTTATTGAGAAGAAACATATTTGGTCAGAAATTTAGGACATTAGTGTTCCCTCACAGAGATCAACGTGACAGGGACACAGCTGGCACAGGACACGATTCTTGGAGGCTCTTGAGTCTGTTCCCTAGTAGCCTTTCTACTCCCGTCTTCTTTCCATTCCTTGACCCTCTTTCCCTCTGGCCATTTGCTGACTCTTCTCCCCTGTTGCCGTCCTTCGTCACATGCCATCCTTCATGAAGCTTTATTTCATCACACCACTTTGGGGATGGGGCACAGTTCAACCCATGACAGGGTCAGATGGCAGGTGTGGCATGGACCAGACAGGAAGAGTGTGAGAGTCACCCGCTGGCCAGCCTGAGGGTTTGTGGCGACGTTGGGTCCAGTTGGGGTCCCTACTGAGACCCTAACAAATTATGTGACATTCTAGCACAACCTAATACAATGGAAGTTCCACGAAATAGGGGTAAGAAAATGGTGCTGTATTGGGTCCTGCAAGTTGGTGGCCTAAACTGATGAGCACGAAGGGGTCCGTTATTGATCATACCAGGACATGAGGTGCAGCTGGGGACTGTCCTAGGCTGGGAAATAGGGTGACTACAGGGATACCTCCAGAAAAAGAAGGAAGGTCAACCAGAAAACTGGAGGGCAGGGACCTCAGGGGTGCCATGTCTTCAGGGGTGCTATGGTTTTAGAGTACCAGCTATTTTTGGATGAAAAGAAATTTGAAGAAAACACTCCATGTGCTAAGCTTAAAAAAAAAGGAAAAAGATAAAATGGGTAACTGGGTTGATTCTGTTCTCATTATTTTGAAAAGAGACCAAGGAAAAAAGTTCCCACTTTCTCTTCCAGGCTATCCAGATGATCTAGGTCGTAGGTTTTCCACTGTAGTAACTGGAGGAACTCTGGATTTCCAAGGACTGGATTCAGGGGCTGTGTTTGGGGGGCGGGGGTGGGGGGGTGGGATTGAGGCCATGTTTCAGTGCCCTGGCTCCCATTTAAACCTGGGTAACTCTTTTTGGTTGTTGTATCTTTTCTGTACTAAAGTTTGTCATAACATAGCATTTGGGGAAACAAAGTCTCCGTTGCTCTGAAAGGCACCAAGGACAGGTCTCTGTGTGACTCCGCCAGCCGGAGAGCAAGAGAGACGGTACCGACCCTCTCGTTAGGGTGAGTGTTGTGATTATTCACCGGATTACTGAGTGCTGTGACTAACACCACATACATATAGGGTCATCTGATCCCTTGGTTTTTTGTTTTTGTTTTTGTTTTTGTTTTATCTAAAGGAAATGTTCCTCTTTTACTTTATTCCAAAAATATACTGGCTTTGATCCTAGTCCCATACCTCTTTTCCACTTCTGCAAAGCACATAATACATACTCTGAATTGTCCTGGGAAACATTCTCTCTTGGCAACACGGGGAGCCTTTGGTGGGAGATGAGGAAGACGGACAAAGGGACTTCTGACACTTTTTTTTTTTTTTTTGATTTAGGTAAATGTTTATTTATTTTTGAGAGAGGGAGAGAGAGCCAAGTGGGGGAAGGGCCCAGAAGGAGGGAGACAGAGGGTCTGAAGCAGGCTCTGCAGGGACAGCACAGAGCCCGATGCACGGCTCGAACCCACAAACCCCCAGATCATGACCCGAGCCAAAGCCGGACGTTCAACCGACTAGCGCCACCCCGGTGCCCTGGCAATTCTTACACTTTTGAGTCACTGGGTGCAGGGCAGTCTCGCTGACTTGGGTTCTCTTTCCCTCATTCTTTCAACCAATATATGTCTGCTACCAAACAGCTCCTCAAAGAGGGGGACTGTTACTGGCCTGGCTTAAGTGAGAATCCTGAAGCCTGAGATTTCTGCTGGGGATGTGCTTCTGAAGGCCCTGTTTCCCAAGTGAAAGAGCAGGGATTTTTTTTTTTTCTTAAAAATTTTTTAAAGAATATTTTTCATTAATGATAGCAAGCTACAGAAGAATTCCCCTTCCATTTAAAAGTCTTCTTTCTTTTTTGTATTTTAAAAACAATTTCTTGGGGCGCCTGGGTGGCTCAGTCGGTTAAGCGGCCGACTTCGGCTCAGGTCATGATCTCGCGGTCCGTGGGTTCGAGCCCCGCGTCGGGCTCTGTGCTGACAGCTCAGAGCCTGGAGCCTGTTTCGGATTCTGTGTCTCCCACTCTTTGACCCTCCCCCATTCATGCTCTGTCTCTCTCTGTCTCAAAAATAAATAAACGTTAAAAAAAATTTTTTTTTAATTAATAAATAAAAAATAAAAACAATTTCTTTTCTTACAAGAGCAATTTGTATATATTTGTTACAGAAAAATGGAGAACCCAGACAGGCAAAAAGAATAAAATGGAAAATATTCCTTATTTACTTCAGCCAGGGGAGAAAACCACGATTAACACCTCCATATAGATCCTTCAAAATGCCTTTCCTTTCTTCTTCCTCTCCCTCCCTTCCTTGTCTTCTTAACTAAGAAGATCTACCTTTCTGTATCTTCATACATATCTTTCCAGATATTTTCACCAGGATATAAATGTATATTGTTATATGAATGGTACTATACACCTTTTCTTTCCTCTCTCTTTTTTTTTAGCTAACCGTACCATGGAGAGATTTTTATAACAATCTCATCGTTTTTAGCAGCAGCACAGGATTTCACTGCACCGAAATTTAGTTAATCCCTTATTGACAGGCCTCTACGTTGTTTGGGGTGTTGTTTGTTTTTGTTTTGTTTTGTTTTGCAGTTATAGGTGCCTATATTTATTTTATCTCTACATTCAAAAGGTTTTCGTATGTTTTATGAAGTACGTAAGATATTACAAATAACATGACATTGAACGTATATATGTGCTTATAGCTTAGCATTGCACAGTATATTTACAGGGCATGTACTGCTCAGGGTATTTGATCACAAGCATTTGGCCGCCCTTAGGCTAGGCGGCAGAAGAAACCAGACCGAACCAGGACAAAAATTACAGTGAGCACAGAGTTTCAGGGTGGGCTACAAACATAGATCAGTGCATTAGAGCTGATGGTGAGAATCTTCTGTGTGGGTGAAGGAGAGCAAAGAGAGCATACAGCTTCCATTTTTCTGACCCTGTTAGCCATTTGGAACATTTCTTTACTCACATAATTAATATTCATTAATAACATCACCTAAAAATATCAGTTTGTTCATGGAGCACCTGGGTGGCTCAGTTGGTTAATCGTCTGACTCTTGGCTCAGGCCATGATCTTGGCTCAGGTCTGACGTTTGGCTCAGGCCATGATCTCGCGGTTTGTGGGTTTGAGCCCCACATTGGGCTCTGTGCCGACAGTGCGGATTCTCTCTCTCTCCCTCTTTCTCTCTCTCTGCCTCTTCCCCACTCATGCTCACTCTCTCTCTTTCTCAAATTAATAAAAAAAATACTAGTTCTGTTTCAGGATCTAGCTCAACCATTGCTGAGATACAGTAATGGACAGGAAGGGTCATTGCCTGCTCTGAGAGGGAGAGATTCGGACAGCTGGTGTGTAAACAGCTGATGTGTAAACAGGTAGTAAGATGACATATTGCTAAACTTTATGGAGAAGATGCATCAGAATCATGGCACTGAGAATGATATGAGGGATTACTTTTTTAAAAAAATTTTTAATGTTTATTTTTGAGAGAGACAGAGCACAAGTGGGGGAGGGGGGGACACACACACACACACACACACACACACACACACAATCCGAAGCAGGCTGCAGCTTGCTTCAGCTGTGCTGACAGCTCAGAGCCCGATGCGGGGCTCGAACCCACAGGGAGATCGTGACCTGAGCTGAAGTCAGACGCTTAAACAACTGAGCCACCCAGGCGCCCCGAGGGACTCCTTTCTAAAAAAGGCAAGAAATAGAAAAGCTTAAGGGAAGGGCAGGGGGCAGAGATGGTGCGTCCTCTTTGGATGTGGTATTTGGAGATCCTGGTGGGACTTCGGGAGTTAAAAGGATAAATCGAGGCACACTATACATTTGAAGAGTTTATCTGCACGAAAGCCAGTTTGAATCAGGCGGCACCACGCTGGAGGTGGCTGGAGCACTGCCCTGACGGGACCCAGGGAAAGACTGTGCTAGAGATTCTGTAGGAGCCAAGCAAGGCAATGATCTGATTGGTTATACGGAGCTCAGGCGACTCCCTTCTTTTGGAAAGCCTACTGGCTGCTTGAGATCGGTCCTCCTTAGATTACCCTTGAGGCATTTGTAGGCTCACGTTTGGGTTTGTGAAAGTGTGCTGCTAAAGCGTGAGAACCATTTCGGTCTAACGGCCCCCTTGTTTAATTAACGTAGCACAGGTGAAGATGGTGAGTGATCAGTGGCGTGTGGGTAAATTTCGAGCAACTGACTCACAACGGGTGGGGATCAGGCAGCCGATTTGTAGCATTTGCCAATTTCCATGGTGCCGAGGCTCCCACCACCACTGGCCCCAACTACCTATTTTATACCACTGGACGCGAGAGGGAAGAGATAGGAACAGTTTCCATGAGCCAGTCAGACCACGGCTGGTGGGCGGTAGGACATATGGGCTTGGAATTCTGGGGCATGTTTGACGGGGAATATAGATTTGGGCCTACAAGTGGGGGGGGGCTAAAGGCTGGGAAGAGAGAGATTTCCTAAAGGAGATCATATAGCATGAGAGGGGACTTGGCCGGTGTTAGAACGCTGGGACTGCGCTCTCCAAGTGTGGGTCCCCCGTCAGCAGCATCAGCAGCATCTGGGAGCAGGTTCATGGCACATCCCTGGCCTGCGGAGCTAGAGTGGCCGAGGGTGGGGAAGCCCTGTCCTCGTGATCACCAGCGCTGAAGAGCCAGTTAGAAGAAGGGCACCTAGAGAGACCAAGAAGGAATGTTGAGACAGGCTGGAGCTGAGCACAGGAAGTGGAGTCTTTGAGCCGAGCATGGGGACAGTGCCAGGACAGAGGGAAGCGGGCTGCAGTGAAGGGCCCCCAGGAGGTCAAGTCAGATGGGATGAACAGTATCAGCTGCATTTGAAGAGCAGTACCGGAGTCATGGTGGGGGCAGGAGGTAGGTTGTAATTGGTGAGGAGTGACTTGATCACGGGCCATTGGTTAGGACCTTTGGCTTGAAGAACAGAAGACAAAGGTTAGTAACTGGGAGATGTGTGCTCAGTGATAAGGTTTCTGGAAGAGGCCTGGATAGATCTGTGGCTGAGAGAAAGAGCCAGTAGAATTTGGAAAGGTCCTGAAGGCAAGAAGGAGATGGGATAATTTTGGCACAAATTGGAAAAGAGTAGAAGGGAGGGAATCAAGACCTTGGGATGCACCCTGGCCTTGAAGAAGTTACCTGTGGGATCTTATCCTTGTCTTCAGAGGCTGGGGGGAAGGAGGGATGGAGAAGATTCTGGCAGATGGAGTAAATGCTCCATGGACTCTTCTTAGTACTGTCCTATTGATAGATCTTCTGTAAATCTCTACCCTTATCCCTTTTGATGAAAAGCGATTCTGGAAATGTTCCTGAAGCAGTTGGTAAGATTGTGTTAGCCAGTCTGCTCTCACGGTAACTTTTGTTTTATTTCTAACTTAAACCCATTTTGGCAAGAGAAATAGAGAATTAAAGTTCTAAAGCTGTACAGAGCACTAGAAATGCAATACACGTGACGTATAACATTTAAAATTTCTAGTAGCCGCAGCAAAAAATAAAAAACAAGTGAAAGTAATTTTAATAATATATTTTACTTGATTGATACACCCCAAGTATCATCACGACATGTAGTCAATATGAAAATTAATAATGAGATATTTTACATTCTTTTTTTTTCTGTGTCTTGAAAGCCTGCACTAGCCACAGTTCCTGTGCTGGGTGGCTGCCATATTGGACGGTGCATCTCTAGGGTCCATACGGTTCTATAGCACTGAACGGTGATAGAAGAAATAAGAATGTGCCTGTTCTTAGGAGGTGACAAAGACTCTTTGGTCAGCCTCCTCTGAGCTCTTTTGTATCTAGGCTATATCCTTGGGTATGTTCTCAAGAACCCAGTTTGCTTGCTTGTTTTTACATTTTTATTTATTTAAGTAATCTCTACACCCAACAAGGGGCTGAAACTCATGACCCCAAGATCAAGCGTTGCTTCCTCCTCCAACTGAGCTAGCCAGGCACCCCCTCAAGAACCCAGTTTTAGCAGGAGTCCTGTCAGGTCCGTTTAGCGGGAACCCCTCACCCTTGACATCTGATCATCCTCAGTCTCTGACCAAATTCCTCATCTCCCAACTCCCCGGGTAATATCTGACCACCTTGGCCTCCCTTCAGCAAGAATGCCATCAGGTCGGCTTGGCAAAGAATCACCCTCCCTATCTTAGTAATTTTCTGTGCACCAGTGACTCCCCCCTCCTGCACCGGTACCCAGCACTTGGCCATTCGTGATAATATTGCCCTGTAACCTCCAAGAGAGGGAGGATCCCTCCTATTGTCTCTGATAGAAAGTTCCAGAGCCTTAGTGAATGCTGCTATAGAAGAGTGGGAAGAAAAAAGTCAGACCAATGATTATGTGAAGAGAAAAAGCAACATCAAGAAAAGTGGACAATTAGCTTTGATATGGCAGCGATTTCCTTAGGTCATCCTATACGACTGAACTGCAAAGGAAATAAAAATGCTTGTTTAACATATACTACTGAAACCGAATGTATACAGATTTTGGAAGAGTATGGATGCAAGACAACTTGAACTGTGGAAGTGTGTGGCACACGAGCTTTCGCCAGAATGCGTGGCTTCTGCTGTCTGTTCAGCTGGAGAAGTGAAAAGAATACTCTGCACTCGGGTCTCTCCTGATTGGTCGACGGTGGGTCACCTGACTTTGCCGGGCCCCTTTTCTTCAGCACCCAAAATGTTGGATGGCTTCTGGGGCCCTCAGGGTTTCTCCCACGTCTGTATGCTGCGAGTCCTTTCGTCCAGGATGCCCAGTGAATTGCAGGTCAGCAGTGCCGAGGAGACCCTTGCAACCCCAGCCCCCCACAGGGCTGAAGGTGTCACTGACGTTAGGAAGCCACCCGCTGTGTCAGTGATGTAGCTACACTCTGGTTTCTGTTACCGTGTTGTCCCTGCTCCCCCCCCCCCCCATCCTTGTGAATTTCAGAAGCTCACACATTAATACCTAAAGGAGGATCCATTGTTGGAGCAAGTAACTTAAAAATGCATGAAGGAGTACTTAAAGGAAGTATTTTAATAAATATTTCATATTAGTAGTAAGTCATCTGTTGGGACACTAATCAGGTGTCCTTTGAACTGAGAAGCACATTTCAGGAATATATTTAGTTCTGTAGTAACTAACCAACTAAGTTTGACGACAGCTATACTCAAAAGTTCAAATGTTTATTTTATTTTTTTTTATTTAAAAAAAATTTTTTTTAATGTTTATTTATTTTTGAGATAGAGACAGAGCATGAATGGGGGAGGGGCAGAGAGAGAGGGAGACACAGAATCAGAAGCAGGCTCCAGGCTCTGAGCCATCAGCCCAGAGCCCGATGCGGGGCTCGAACTCATGGACCGCGAGATCGTGACCTGAGCTGAAGTCGGATGCTTAACCGACTGAGCCACCCAGGCACCCCTATTTTATTTTTGAGAGAGAGAGAGAGAGCGAGAGCCCACATGAGCAAACGGGAGGAGCAGAGAAAGAGGGAGACAGAGGATCTGAAGCAGGCTCTGTGTTGGCTGCAGCGAGCCAGATGCAGGGCTTGAGATGCGGGGCTCGAACTTACAAACTGTGAGATCACGACGTGAGCTGAAGTCATATGCTCAACTGACTGAGCAACCCAGGTGCCCATGCACTCAGATATTCAAAAAATAGTAAACTGGGAGTTTAGGGGAACAAGAGTTAAAACTAATGGGATAGAATTGTTAAAATTGAGAGTTAGATCGTAGAATTAGCTTTTTGGCGTTGATAAGTGTCAAGCGCTGAGTGGGAACCTGGGTGGCTCAGTTGGTTCAGCCTCTGACACTGGTTTTGGCTCAGGTCATGATCTTGAAGACGGCGAGGTTGAGGCCCATGTTGGGCTCCATGCTGACAGTACAGAGCCTGCTTGGGATTCTCTCTCTCCCTGTTTCTCTGCCCCTTACCCCCTCCCCGCTCATGTACATACATCCACGCTGCGTGTGCTCTCTCTCAAAATAAATAAACAAACTTTAGAAACAGTGCTGAAATATTCTCACTGATAATGTTTGCAGTGTTGCAACTTTTCTAACAATACAGCACCCTGCTTTGGGTCTGAGAGGCATTTGCAAAACCTGATTTTCAGAACTCTGCTATGACTGTTTTCTTTCAAGGTCAAAAGTGTTTGAGTTATGTGTTTGAGTATCTGCACTGACTTAACCTCAGACTTTGAAGTCTGGAGCTTTCAATCTTGTGTGAGGTATTAAAGAAATTGTCAGAATTTGTGACATGCGTGTGTCACAAAACAGCTGACACTATCCCAAAGAAAGCAGATTAATATGTTATCTGCTTCAACTCTTCAGTTCTTTAATGCTCTAGAAATCACTTCGACACACGTAAATGTTAAATATACATTAAATGTAGATAAATTACTATGTAGTAACAATGGGACATACACATCTAAAATTTTTTTTTAATGTTTATTTTTTGAGAGAGAGAGACAGCATGAGTGGGGTAGAGCAGAAAGAGAGGCAGACACAGAATCTGAAGCAGGCTCCAGGCTGTCTGCACAGAGCCCGACACGGGGCTTGAACTCACGAACCTGAGATCATGACCTGAGCTGAAGGTGGACACTTAACCACTGAGCCACTCAGGTGCCCCGTGGAACACACACGTTTTTAAAAGTAAAGCGTTTTCTTTCTTTCTTTTATTTTTTAACATTTATTTTTTGAAAGAGAGAGAGAGAGAACAAGTAGGGGAGGGGCAGAGAGAGAGGGAGACACAGAATCCGAAGCAGGCTCCAGGCTCCGAGCTGTCAGCACAGAGCCCGACATGGGGCTCGAACCCACTAACTGTGAGACCATGACCTAAGGCGAAGTCAGACGCTTAACCGACTGAGCCACCCAGGCATCCCTGTTTCTATTTGTTTTGAGAGAGAGAGAGAGAGAGCACGTTGTGGGGGGGGGGGGGAGAGGGAGGGGGAGAGAGAGCACACGAGAGAGAGAGAGAGAGAGAGAGAGAGAGAGAGAGAGAGAGGGAGGAGAGAGAATCTTAAGCAGCCTCCATGTTCAGTGCAGAGCCTGACATGGGGCTCGATCTCAAAAATCACGAGATCGTGACTTAAGCTGAAATCAAGTGTCAGACGCTTAACCAACCAAGCCACCCAGGCACCCGAAAAGTATATTGTCTCTTCATAATTAGATCCTGCTTACTACTTTACCTAATGTTCCTAATCAGGAAAAAAAAAATGATCTCAACTTTTTATGCAAAGCTTTTAGGGTATATTCCTAAAAGAATCTCGGTAATATTTTTCTTAGCCTTTTTTTTTTTAAATGAAGAAGGAACTATACTTTCTTTTTTAAATTGAGATATAATTGACATATAACATGTGCATTTCAGGTGCACAACATAGTGATTTGATATTCATATGTACTGAGAAGTGATCAACATGATGTCGAGTTAACATCCACACACACAGTTAAATTTTTTTTTTCTTGTGATGAGCACTTTTAAGATCCGTTTTCTCAGCACCTTTCAAATACACGATACAGTGTTATACTCTGTCATCACCATGCTGTACATTATACCCCCCAGGACTTACTTATTTTATAACTGGAAGTTTGTACCTTTTGACCACCTAGGTGCAACCTTCTAGCCTCTTTAGAAGCAGGAAAAATTGAAGTGATTTTTGTCCTGCTCATAGAAGCTGCAGCAAATGAGGGTACTTGGTGATTGATTACACGTATGTTATGATGAGCCAAGCTATAAAAATATCTTGGGCACGTGGCCCAGCCGTGTGCCAATGTCAGGCTGCTTGCTCTCTGATGACAGAGGGGAATCTGTGGGAGGAGCCCTGTTGCCCAAAAGAACACACGGGCTCATTTGTGTCCATACCCATTCTGGGTTGAGAAATCGAGATGACCCAAAGGAAGATTTTCTTGCAAAACAGTGTCCCTCAAAACACAATTGTTCTTGGTGTGTGTTTCTCTCTCTCTCTCTTTTTTTTCCCCTTTGGAGTAAACGACCTCTTGCTGAGTGGCTGAGCATTCTCAGAACAAACAAGGCTCTCACCTCTGGCACGTCCAGCCCATGTCACTGTCTGCCCCCAGCCTCCTCCTCTGAGTCGGAGATATGATGGCCCAGGCTGAAGTTTTAGGCTCCCCATGGCCATGCCACCCTTCAGTGGGTGCCTCGTCATGCCAGGAAAAGAAAACAAGAAATAGGAAAGAAAAAGGGTGGGCAGGTCTAGGTGAAGTCATCCCAATAAAGGTTAATAGCTGGGCGGTGACACCTTCTCACACCACTGGAGAGAAAATGCTTGCTCCCAGCTGCCTGTCACGGTACTGGGAGTAAGAGGTGACCTATTTATTTTTAGAAGGGGACAGTCATAATAACCCGGCTCCTAGCTTCATTCAAGGCAGGCAGGTGCTTTGGACGTTTGTAAACACCTACTTTCTGAAGAAGGGAGGAGCCCTTTTTTTTTTTTTTTCAAAAGGGAAAGAACTTGAAGGCTGGGGATCTTCCCCCGGGACACTTGCTGTTGAGTGGAGAAGAAGCCATTGTAGCACACAAGGCTACAGACGTGTCCACCCGGCCATTATTTTTATACAGGGCAGAAATGCCTGAAGGTGACGACTTTGGACCAGGCCAAAGGTAATTGCGATATATATTTACTTTTTCTTGAGTCTTTTTTATTTGCTAGTTATCTTTTTAAAAGGCATTATCATTCATTTCAAAGTAGTTTAAAACAAACAAAAAAAAAGATGAGGAGTGCCACCCCTCAATTCCAGGAAACTGAAGAGAGAGACCTAAAATTAACTGAACATACACTAGAAACATCGGTGAATAAGTGTTTTTCTTAAATGAGGAAGGCATGGCCTGAAAGTTTACAAAATGTTTCCCCCTACACCATGTAGAATCCACTTGAATTTTTTGATGATCTTTAACTTTAGATCATGGTTGTTGGAAATCTAAGCTAGTGAACATTTTGTAAACTGTTTGAACACTTCTAAAGGTTAAAAATTAGACCAATATACCAATTATGACATGGTGATACTTCCTTTTTTGCTATAGTTCTTATCTTTGGAAATGTGATCAGTCCCCTCGCTCCCCCCCCCCCCCATGCAGTACATTAATTGTATCGGTGTTTTTATTAACATTGAGCTCTAAGAAGGGGGAGAACCAGGAAGAGAAGCAGGCAGTTATTCCTGCTAATATGGGCCTGACGTGTGCCCACAGTGAAAGTCTCCATTTCTAGCCCCGTGGCTGTGTTCATAAACTTTGTATGGATCGGTTTCACTGGAATGCTAAGTAGGGTCATTGAGATTCAGATAGGAAGGAGAAAGAAAGCTGTTAAAAACAGAAAGGGGTTAAATGACAGTCTTATTATTGTCAGAAAAAGTGGAAACTGCTAACTCTTTAGGAACAGGAATGCCAAAATATGTTTTTGTCCTCCTACTAAAGATAAGCATCCCTTAAAGGCACAGCATAGGGAATAGTCAGTGGTGTTGTAACAGTGTTGTGTGGAGACAGGTGGTGGCTACACTTGTGGGGGGTGCAGCATAATGTGCACACTTGTCCCATCACTGTGTTGTACACCTGAAACTAATGTGACATTGTGTGTCATCTATACTCCCCCCCCCCCACCAAAAGAAAACAAAATACCCATCCCTTTTCAGCCATGGCTATAAGGTGTGTGTGTGTGTGTGTGTGTGTGTGTGTGTGTGTGTGTGTGTAGGTGTAGTCCTGTCCTTAAAAGCTTCTGTTTAGTTTTCTAGTCTTTATTTTCTTCCACATTCTTTTCCAGTACATTAAAGGGGACATTCAGTTGACATTTAATTTAATAATGAAACAACTTTCCACATAAAATGAGACGTTAAATCGAGTACCTAAAGATGACATTTATGAAAGTGCCTAGATGCAGCCCATGGACTAACTAGTTAAGAAAACATTTTCAGAGAAGTGTGAATGCCAATTTCGGTTTGAGATGATGGGTTGATCTATTGATACTGTGTCTCCCGCCATGTCATTTCAACACTTGTGAAATCAGAACGTTGTCTTTTTCTCTTTGCATCATGGCATTCCTCCCAGCTCCCTGCATAGAATTTTGCACGGGAGAGGCGTTTTTAGTAAATATTTGTTGGATGAAATGTATTTATAAAGCATTTTAACACCTGCAGCAAAAATTTAGGCAGCCTGATCATCTCAGAAACTAAAGGGAGAGATTTGGCAGAAATGTAGGAAAGGTGCCTTTAATGAAATGTAACATTATGACAATTAAATTAAGTAGTAAATAATTATTGGTAACTATACATATTTGGAATGAACTGTTTTAGACGTAAACAAACATAAGATCTTTTGCTTTTTACAAAGGATAAACAGGCGAGAAGACGACTCTTAAGTATATACAACATACAAGTATCTATTAATGGTTCTTAGGACTATTACCAAGGACTAATAATATATTTTCTGAAAATGGGAAACTCCTTCTCACTCCTTTGAAGTGCCGGACCCCCACCCAATTTTTTTATTTTGATAAGATAAATGTCAGCTCTTAACAGTTAATGGTTTTCTATATAAAATACTTTGTTTTGCCTCATACATTCTTTTTTCCCTCTATCTGTGCAGAAAGTGAGAAAGGGCACCCAGGCCAGGGGAAATTTTAGAGCTAGGCCAGAAATAAAATATTACACTTGAGGGGGAATTTTGCTCTCGCTGTATTTGAGATTGGATGCCGTTGGCTAACTCCCTCTGGTGCCACGTCTGAAAGAGAAATAACTGTTACAGCTTGTGGCTGCTGACAAAACGTGTTCTCAGCGTTCACGTTCAGCCGGTTCTGGTTGAATTTCACAGTCAGGCTCTTTTCGTGTTACTTTCGTCCCATTTTGCAATTTGGCGACCCGAATTGTAACAGGCAGTGTTTGTAACAGGCAGTGAGCTAAATCTGCATTTAGTCTTGGAAATCGGTGGAAACCAAACGCTGCGGAGCTCCAGGCACACTGGGCCCGACCGCCATCTGCACGGAGGGTCCACGGGCTCCAGGGTACCATCTTGTTTCACCAAATGGACGAACGTGAGCATACGTGCCTGGGAGGGGAAGGGGCAGAGGAGAGACCCTCCTCCTCCTTGCTGTTTATCTTGTTCCCAAAAATAGACGCTCGTGGTGAGAACTTCCACAGACCCTCCATGCCAGTGTCAAGGTCAGGAGATGAGGGGAGAGGGTGTGAAAGGTGCCATCCCGAAGCAGGGTAAGGAAGGCAGACACCCAGGCAGGAAGCACTTGGTGCCAGAGGAGAAGGAAAAAACGTGGGGGCGGTAACCAGGGAAACAGGATCAAGAAATGTGAGGAAAATTACAGTCTGGCCAGAGGCCCGGCCCTCCACGGTTTCCTGCCCCACCTCATTTTGGTCTCCATCGTGGAGGCAGCAGCGTAGCCCCTCAGGTGTCTTTAGCAATGGGGAGAGGGGAGGCTTAGGTAGGTGACACATGTCTTATTCCAGCTGCCAGGAAGGGGGATGGACCCTAGGCTACCAAGACTGAGCACTAAACATGCCTTATCATAGGAGCACTTCCCACAGGAGATCCGTGGGTCACTCTGTATGTGTCTAAGTGCTGCATCGAGGCCACTTCCTGTGCCAGGTGACAGGGTGATGAGTTAGGCCCCCACTTTCACAGGACATACTGTCTGAATGGGGGAGACAGACACTAAACAAGTTAAAACAAATAAAGAAAGAATATATATATATATATATATATATATATATATATGTATGTATATTTTTAAATTTATTTATTTTGAGAGAGACAGAGCATGAGCAGGGGAGGAGGGGCAGAGAAAGAGGGAGACAGAGAATCCCAAGCAGGCTCTGTGAGGCGGAGCCCGACGCAGAGCTCGAACCCACGAAACCATGAGATCATGACCTGAGCCGAAATCGAGAGTTGGACACTTAACTGACTGAGCCCCCCAGGCACCACAGGAAAGAGTATTTTAGATACTAAGGGCTAAAAATTGTCTTAGCAGTAATGTGGGGGAATGCTTGGTGTGTGTGATAGGAAAAGAGCACTTACGAAAGCCTCTCCAAGGGGGTGTCCTTGAGCTGAGATTTGAAGGAGCCTGTCACGTGGGGTGTGGGGAGAGCGCAGTCCGGGAGGCAGACCCAGCACAAGCACTGACCCCGAGAGGGGAGCACAGTGATGCCTGCTAGGAACAGGGGGGTGCAGGGATGGGGGCCAGTGCATAGGAAAGAGGCTGAGGTTGGGTCAGGCAGGAGGCTGGATGTTATTTAGAGAGGTGAGGATTCATTAAGGGGTTTGGAACAAGGGGATTGGGATACGGGGCCACCTGTGTTCTTCAGCGACGTTATCAGGTAATAACGCTTTTGTGAATTGGCCTGAGAACCTCAGAGCCATGTATAACTTCTCATGAAGCATGGATTCTGACATGTAAAAAATGCTAACGTTTGGAACATCACAGCTTCATAAGTTGGGAATTAGCCAGATCGGTATTTCAGAAATCAGTACAAATCAGACATCAAGAAAATCCAAGGATACAGGTTGATCTATTGGAGGTTAAAGACAGCACTATTTATGAAGGTAGTTTGTGGTCACCCTCAGGTCCCCTGCGTGATGCTAGAGCCCTGTCCCAGGTGCTGGGACTTAGGGGCTCTACCTTCCACAGAAAGAGGGCAACTTTATTTATGTATGTATGTATGTTTATTTTTGAGAAAGAGAGTGTGCGCACACGAGCGGGGCAGGGGCAGAGAGGGGGTGAGGGGGACAACGATCCGAAGCGGGCTTACACGGACAGGAGAGAGAGCCTCATGGCGGGGTTCAGACTCCGAACCGTGAAATCATGACCTAAGCCAAACTTGGACGCGTAACCGACTGAGCCACCCAGGCGCCCCAGAAGAGAGCAACTTCAGACAGAGTCTGACCCAGTGGGGTGGGCTCTGAGTGTGTGACAGGCTCCAGCATCATTTTATTTGCACAAGTAGCTCGTAAATCCATGGTAAAGAAGGGTGACTAGTATCTTGCTAACCATGGGACAAGGAAAGCTCACTGATAGGACGGCCCCTTGAAGATCCCAGGTAGCAGTTGTCTTTAGATTGTCCAGAAGCATCTGCTTATGTTTTACCCAGACCTAATCCTTACCCCGTAAGTGGAATGTCATCAAAAGGACAATGTGCATTTTAGTGATTAGGAAACAAAATACTGGCTGCTCACAGGGGACTCTCTGAAGCATTGTTATTTGCCTCATCATATGACATAATAAAGCCTTAAAAATTTGATTGAAGAAGGCCACTGAGCCTCTAAAACCGTAACTGTGTAATAGCAATTTCGATTGCTCCCAGATCATGCTGCCTTGTGCTGGACTGGTTCGCACAGCAGTTAAGCGAAGGCATTGCTGTTTGAAGGCAAGCAGCGGACTGAGCCTGTGAAGTTAGACACAGATATTTAGATGGTGGTGAGGCACTGGGTGGGCTTGATGTTCAGAAAGGGCAATATGGTTGGCACACACGGAGGAAGGAGAGAGTAGCGGGAAGTGAGTGAGACAAGTATGAAAGAGCCCCTCATTGAGCCTTGCTGGGAATGCCGTGCTGGTTGATGTTTAACATCCGGCTCTGGGGGGGGGGGGGATGGGGGAGGGGAAGCTCTGATCTTTAAGCATTTGTTGATCCCTTGTGAGGCCACCCACCTGAGGTCACCAAAAGTGGAATTGGGAAAAGATGCCCAAAATTGGTTCTCGCAAGCTGGAGCGGGTCGACACCAGCACACAAAGTGATTGGGGGCTGATGTAAGAGTTAGTGTTGAGTTCTAACCGTGCTATTTCCCCCTCGTTTATATTCCCCGGGGAATATGAGGCGTTCAGTAAAGGTTTGTTGAAGGAATTAGTGATTCAGTTCTCTTCCATCCTCCAACACAGTCATGGAAAATCTCTCTCAGGCATAGAAAATGTTTACCACTTGTGAAATCCTGCTTTGACCCAGCTGGGCTAATATTTGAAACTGATTAAGAACATGGGGAACAACGCAGTCTGTCCTTGTTGCAACGTGGGTTGGTTGTGTGTGAGATCTCTTGATCGCCCGTTAACGGGCAGCACCCTTCTCCAAACTTTGAAGCATCCCCCCGCCCCCCGCCCTGACCACCAAAGCTTTTGCTAATCAAGCTCCTGTGAAAGCTGATTTCTATTTTACAAACACGGGGGGACATTCTTTGCCATCCCCCAAATGTGATCAAGGTCCCTGGCTTCAGATGCTGGCCCAGCTGCTGCGTGCTGGGGCGTGGAGAGATGTGTCCCAGGGCTCTCCTGACAGAGGAGGAGCCCATTGTGTCAGCTTTGCTTACTCCCAGCCTTCTGTCCCCTCATGAGCAGATCTGTGGCAAGAGCCATTCAGTTGTCTTCCTGCGTCTCTTCACTGTGTACGTCTGGGTCCCAAGGAAGTGTGTTGGGTGCAAATGTTATAACTTTTCCTGTGGGGAAATAAAAATAGCATGGGGAAAAGTAAATAAGAAGATGAAAGGATCGTCTGTTGTCTTATGACTCTAAAAAATCCTGTTAGGTTTTATTTTGTAGCACTTTGGACAGATTTTCTTGGCATAGTTATGGTAATCGTATAAGATAATGTGCAATTTTGTATACTGTTTTTCTTCCCCCTCCATGGGCATTTCCCCAGTGGCATATAAACACTTGGGAAGCATTTTTTAATGCCTGCAAAATATTCTCATCTTTGGATTTTTCCATACCTATTATAACGTTCAATAGTATATTGAACGTTATTTTGTCATGAAAACGTGAGTGATGTATACCACTTAATTTTTTTCTAATTTGGGGATTGTTTGATCAAAGTGTGTGAAATACGAGCTGCCAGTTTCCTGAGGACTGGACCCAGAAACATTTCCACCATGCCCTGTTGGTCAAACAACCAAGGAATCTAGAGTTCAAGAGAGAGGAAGTGGACCTCACTTCTTGGGAAGAAAGTCAAAGAATTTGGGGGCTTTATTTTAAAACTTGTAAAAAGAAAAAAAATGTTTACTTAATATTTATGAAATATGTATCATTTCTCATTTGAGAAGATATCTATGGTGAAGCTGTTTATCTGGCCCCTTAACAGAATCACAAACCAGTGACATTTCTTCCTAACAGAGGAGTCCAGTGGTCTTGTTTCTTGATGAATATACTTACTTGTATAGAATAGCTTTCCAATCAGCTGAAGCTCATATCTTTAGGCATAAGCACTCAACTATTTTAACCAGTCTGTAGAGTGACTATAGGCATGGTCTTGGAATTATGCAAAACTTTTTTCAATCCTGGCTACTGGTCCCAGGCTCACCATTTACTAGCTTGGTGACCTTGGGCAAGTTTCTTAACCTCTTACTTTATCAGTAAAATGGGGATAATAATGCTTACTTTATAGGTTTGTTTTATAGATCAAATATGGTAACCCACACTAAATATTTAGTTTAGCAAGTGGCTCCTTGTAAGTCCCCAGAAAGTAGTTAATAGCAGTAATACATAAGTTAAACACTGCCTTGAGCAGTATAAAATAGGTCACTCTCTACTGAAAACACTTTAGCTGTCTGTGGTCCCATCCTTGTGAATATCCGATCGCCCGTCATGACCTATATGGAGGATTCACAACATGTGCAGGCCATCCGCTCTGTCTAGGTGGTGGCTTGGCCAGGGATGGTTGTAGAATTGCCCACTGCAATCCTAGCTGGTCAGGTCTAGATGGTCTGCGTGTTCTTTCTGTTTGGAATAGGGCCGTGAGGGTTGTGTGTTTGATTCGCAGTGTTTTGGCCCCTCCCAGGATTGCTTTAACCCAAGTGAGCATGTGCCGAGTGAGAGTATTTACCTCTTTTGGGGGAAGCGAGGAGGTCTGCGCAACACATCTTTCACTGAGCTGAGTATCCACAAGAGGAAGTTCAGGTTCAGGACATGCACGTGTCTTTTGTCCAGGTGGTTTGTTTTTAAGCTTGTGAGCACTTGTGATCTTGCAAACGATCGTATTTCCATCTCTGATTTAGCCATTTGGAGGTAAAATTACAGCTCATCTCTAACAAGTTATCGGAACCCTCTGGAACACATGTCCCCTCCCCCTGGGATTTCTGATTTTCTTTCCCATCAGGTCTCGTAGCCCACCCCCTCCTGCCCCATGGCCACATAGGCTGTGCACTAAGGCATCCAGCCGAGCGAGCCCCGAGGCCGTCTTTGTCTCTGACTCCAGGCTGTGTGGGGTCGCATCTCCTGGATGAAGGTGCATCATATTGTCCAAGGGCATCTCTTGTTTTCTGTGTACTTCTATCAATAACCTCAAACCTTTCGTGAGCGGGGGTGAGGCACAGTAGTTACCAAGAGGGTGGCCTCTGCCAGACACAAATTAATGATACACACATATATGAAGAAACCGGAAATTAAGAGTTCCATCTGCCTCATTCTTAACTTGGACTAGGAGACAAAAAGCTATTCAGTTCTAGAAGAGGCTCGTCAAGGGATGGAGACAGGGAGACAGGAACACGATGCCTCAGCTTTGTGTTTGAGAAAATAGGGCATCAGCTGGCAGTGCTGAAAGGTCACTTTGAAAATCAGTCATTTTCTTCAGCAGACTTCTCTTTCAACTAAAATTCAGGGATTTCAGCTTGTGTCTGGGGCTGTTGGGCCGCTTGGCAACCCAGTAAGAATGGCTAATAGGAGGCGTCCTAAGCTCAAGAGGAAAGACCTCCAGGCAGAAGTGAGTTAAAACGGTTTCTCTTCTTTTTCCCAGCGGTTCTTGTGAAACCACCTGTAAACCCTGAATGGGAAAATAAAAATGGCCTCCTGGGGACTTCTTGGCTTCTGGCTCATTGGCCAGAGTAATGTTCCTTCATTCAGTGTCTTCTGTGAGTGAGAGGAAGTCTGGCACTACGGGTCTACCCCTGATCTGCCCTTGCCTGTGCTTTTCCTCATTTTCTCTCCTCCCCTCGCTCCTTCACTGTCTCTCAAATCCCCATGCTCCCCTTGGACCTTCACACAGGGAACTGCCTTCTCTCGCCCACACGGCCTGCCATTTCCTGAGTCCCACGTTGGCAAAATCTGTACATAGCAACACATGGCACGACGTCTAGGTCACAAAGTGTTCTGGTGCAGAAGTTGGGAAACAGTGGGGGTAGAGAGTGTCCTGGACGTCCCTGGAAGAAAGCACAAGTGAGGTGGTGGTCAAGAGGACAGGTGTGTGACCGTGCTTCATAGGGACGAGCTAATCCCCTCATTAGGGATACAGATGAAGTAACGGTCTTGGAAGGAGGCTCCTATGAGCCTTCCGAGCCAGGCCAAGCTCTCTTCCCTACTTCAGCCAAATTTGCATGGGGTTGGCCTGCCCTGGGTATGATTGTCACCCACTGGGTAAAGTTCACCAAGTTCTATTAAGGATGTTTAGCAGTATTGGGGGAGGAATGGCCACACTCTGAATTCTTTGCCTTAGAAGAGAGGACTGCCATTTTGAGTGTCTGATGTGGAAGAGGTTAGGGAAAGACTCGAACCCCCAAATGTCCCCTCTCTCTGGTAACTGACTTATGTAGGGTTGCTGCTTCTCAAGGGTGGAGACTGGTGCTCCGGAGTTGGGTACCCACACACGTGTGGCAGTGCCCAGGGAGTGTCACATAATCATTCCAGGGTGAATGTGGCCTCCTTGCCAGCTGTAAACAGAACAGGAAGCTGTGCACAAACAGTGCTCTGTGACTCAGGCAGGGACCTCTCACGGTGGTGTTTTAGTTGAAATGTAGGTAAATGCCTTTCTTTCTGGAAAAGAAAACAAACCTATCTATCAGTGGAGCATCTTCATATTATGCTATAAAAATTATACCTATAAACTCCATTTTCAGATAAGGGGAGGAGATTGCAAGCGAGTTTCTATTTTTCTGGAAATTACTAGTGTCTACTGCTTAGAGCATATCTATTCCTGTAGGCAGGAATCACAAATTATGTGGCATATGTATGTTTCAACGTGGCTCCCTTTTCGTCAGACGTTAACAGAATGTTTCTGGAGTAGCTTGTAGCATAAGTGGCAGATAAATTTCCTTCCAAAGTCATTGGACCAAACGTGAATTGTAAATAGTCGTAGTTTCTCCATTCAGAGATATTTTGGACACTTCCTTTTAGAAGCATATTTGTTTGTGCTAAGGAAGATTTCGAGATGTAGATTTTGTTATAAAAGGAACACACATGTAGATAAGTTATAAACCTAGAATGAATCTACTGGCTTGCTCAAACAAGAAGAGATGTGCTCAGTAAAGTAAGACACAGCCAACATTGGCACTGACGAGAAGAGAAGTAACTGATAATCCCTTTTTTGGGAACAGCAGAAGGGAAAGTGGGGAGCTGTTGAGGCAAGTGTTGAAGATTTGATGGCACAAGTCTTTATTGTCTCATGCCAGCTCCTGTGAACTGGAAAGGGTGCCTGGAGTTTTGATAAGGATTGGGAGTCCTGGTCAAGAAAGTTCTGGAAAGAGTGTTATGCCAGATCAGTGTGGTCCGTCATGCTTCGGGGAGGGCAGAGCAGTTGTGTGAGTGAAGCACAGGGGGTCAGGGTGTGGATGGGGAGTATGGCTATAACAATGGTCTGTGGTAATTTAGATAAATTTTGAAAGACTCTCAAAGCTTTCAAGACTGTTGATGGCACTTTGACTTTTTCCTTCCCGTTAGTTAACAACGTTCTAAAGTTTGAGACCTTAGCAGCTTTACCTGGGAAGAACCTGAGGGTGAGATGTCTCTTTGCTAAAACCTGGATAAACTTCTAGAACAAGGTCTATTTTAAGATCAGAAGGAAACTTTTCTCACCGTAATACTTCCAGTCCAATCTGGCATATGTAACAGCTTCACCAGTGATACAAGAAATCGTGTGCTTCAATTTCATTTATTATTAACAGGAGGGCTATCTTGCATCTCACTGCTGTCCGGTGGCTTGCAAGGCGGGCGGGTTGGAGCCAGCAAGACCTGGGTTTTGATCCTGGTGCTGCCCGTTCTTGGCTGTGTCAGCTTTCTGGAAAATGGGGGTATCCTGCCCCCCTTATCAGATTGAAGTGAGGATTAGAGAGAACGTAATGAAACTCCTTATTGCACTTCCTAGCACTTGGTGCATGCACGATACATGGGAGGTGTTCTTGTAGCCCAAGTTTTCTGCACAGTTCCCAGTTAGCTGGCTGAGTTCATCAACGGCTTCCATCACTGCCGCGTAGTGGCAGGGGCTCAGGCCCCTGACGCCCTGAACCTGGCAGACTGGCGCAGCTCACGGGTCACGTCCACACTGCAGCCTGTTGTTGTAGGTCACGTGTTGGCAGAACACAACCACGCTCTGTCATTTGCATGTTGTCTTTGGCTGTCCCCGTGCTGTAATGACAGAGTTGCTATCTGGCCCTTTACAGAAAATGTTTGTCTACTGTGCACTTGCTTCCACCGTTTGAGTTGTGTTCTTAGCAATGCAGTGTGTTTATTCTCCAGTCTCTTAATGCTATTGTAATTGCATAATTTCTCAATTACAAGTTAGGTAAGTTGATGAAATAAAAATAAAGGGAGTATTGTAGGAGATTCTGCCGGGTGTTCCCAAATAGCCAGTTTCCCTTTCTCTGGAAATAGCATCCCAGGTTCTAGTCGAATGATACCACCAGTCATTGAATTACGTTTCCTGGGCTCTCTTGGAGCTACATATGGCCACGTAGCTGTGTTCCAGCCAGCAGGAGGTGAGCGGAAGCTTCACACGCCTCTTGTAGGCATGACCTTTAGGAAAGGAGTGCTCTCTGCTTCCCTTTCCCCTTCCTGGTGGCTACAACGTGGATGGCGTGGCAGGAGCTGTAGTTGATGGCCTTGGACCATGCGATGTTGAGAGTATCTGAGCAAAAAGATGCAAATAGCTTGGGTCGCGAACATCATGGAGATCTCACATCAGCCCCGGACCACTATGCCCTGCAGTATATGAGGGAGAAATGACATTGCTCCCGTTGAAACCTCTGTCATTTTGACATTTGATAGGATAGGTGAGCTTACATCCTCATCCATATGACTATTTACCTCTATGAAAACTAAGGTGAATGCATTTGAGAGAGGAAGAGAAGTTGCTAATCCAGCCTTTTTAAAAAAGCGGACAAACAAACAACTAAAAAGGTTGGTGGGGGATGGGCATAGAAATGTGGAATGATCCTTTATGTGAGTTGTTTGATTTGTCATTAAATGTTTGGGCCTCTTTAAATAAATGAAACGAGAAATCATGGTTCATTCATGGGGATGTGTTTTATGCAAGAACACCAATCTTTGTTCCAGGCCCTAACTCATTTGGTAATTTTGTAACCCCCGCCCCCCAGCACATATAGCCGAGCTAATATTTATTGGACTGAGTTGAATCCCCAAGAGTATACTGCTTGGGTGTCAGTCCCCAGAGAGCATCCAAGCTGTACCCTGAGTCTAAGAATAGTCATATGAACTTCTTGTTAATATGGTTTAGAATTAATGTATAACCTATACCATCCTAGAGAAGGGAAGGAAGATGTTACCTAATCCTGAAAGACCGGCTTGAAAGTGACCACTGTTTGCAACACATAAGGATGGGATATGATAGCCTTTGTAAATCCCATGATGCAAAGCTGAGAAAGGAATATTTAAGCACTCCCAGGTAATTAGGGCCTGAGGTTTACAGCACCCACTGGTTTTGGTCAATTTGCCTTTACATTCCTCCTCCTCCTCCTCCTCCTCCTCCTCCTCCTCCTCCTCTTCTTCTTTTTAACATTTATTCATTTTTGAGAAAGAGAGACAGAGTGCGAGTAGGGGAGAGACAGAAAGAGAGAGCGAGACACAGAATCTGAAGCAGATTCCATACTCTGAGCTGTAGCACACAGCCCGACGCGGGGCTCCAACTCAGGAACCACGAGACCATGACCTGAGTCAACTGACTGAGCCACCCAGGCGCCCCTGCCTTTACATTCTAACCCCATCTCTGGAATCTCCAGCAACATGTTTCCAAGGAAATCATAGTTTCCTGCTTGGACCAAACACAGAATTTCTACTTGTATGTTTTACTGACTCTGCAAAAGAAATTGAAGTCTGCAGCGTGCAAGCCACCCTCACAGATCAAGCTGACTGAGTCTGCAGAAGGCAGGCCAGCAGGGCATCTGAGCGCCTGGAAATCAGCGAGCCATTGTAAAGGAAGGACGAAATTCCTTATATGGCTTTCAGTTTCTCCATTGCAAGACCATAAACATTTAACATATCCTCACAGCCTCAGAAAATGGAACTAGACTAGGCCTTTCTCAGCTTATTAGGAGGCATGTTTGCTGGGAAGCCTTTTTGGCCTGATCTGGCACTTTGACATTAGTACTTGGAGTGTCACGGATAGCCACTGTCTGTCTAGAAGATTCCTTTTCTCATCGGTATCACTAGGGACGTTTTAAGGGATAGTGCCAGCCTCAAATAGTCCTCTCTCAAGTTAATACAGATTTCTGAGTATACTCCTCATGTGAGAACATAAATGTTTGTTTAACAGCAGTGGAGGACTTATTCAGAGTTTTTGTGAATGAACAGATAGATACCTTCTGGAGTTTCAAATCCTTGAACAGAAGGCGTTGATTATCCCATCCAGCAGTACTCCAACTAGTGTCCATGGACCGTCTGATTTCCAGAGGTGTTTCAGAGCTGGGCATGATTCCAAAAGAAATGCCAAGAAACCCGAGTTCTTCTGTAGAGGAGTCGGGCCTCCCAGGGGCCTCTGTGGTTGCCCTGTCACTGATCTGCGTGTTGTTACATCCCTGCATTCTTTAGCACAGTTTGTTAAAGGAATGCCAATTTCCTTTGCTCTTGTGATTCTGAAGAGTTGATACATAACAGAATTGGCAGAGTTGATTCATTCTTGGCCTTTCCGGCTATATATTCAGGGCGAACTTAATTTTTACCTTAACCTAATCATATACTTGGCATCTGAGGTGTTTGCTGGCTATGATATGTAGAGAGGTCACCCAGACTGTGTTGGATCTGGATAGTTTTGTTAAAGATGACATAAATTAGAAGGGACAAGGCCCTTTTTTTGTTTATAACACGAGGAGCAATGGCACGTATTTTTCTTTAAAAACAATTCGTTTCTATAGAACCCAACATTTTGATGAGCTGTTTTTTCCCATTTCTTGAAAATGCATTATGGTCACATGAGCTAGAAAATGACGAGAAGAATGTGCATGATAGATTCAGTTCTGATGAAAATACAGAATATCTTTCACAGAATATCTTTTAAGGCAGTGATTAAAGCACCTATGTCTGTCTTTCATTGCATGTTGTTTGTTTAAAATAGTCTTTGTGGTGTTCAGAGCCACAGGTGATTTTCTTTGGCCATCTGGCTCCTTCGGTGCCATCTTGGCTGTGGTGAGTTCCCTGAGGACTCATTACCTTTATGGCTCTCACCTAAGGTTATGAGCTCCCGAGTAGGCCAGCATGAAATGTTTAGCACCACTTAATTAATCTACTTAGCTGGGTGGAGACGCCCTTGGAACGTCCAGGCCCAGTTACATGCTGCTTCCCAGCTGTTTTGTCCTTGTGGTTCTAGACAGTTGTCCCATGGGAAAAGTAAATGATGGAGGTTGATCAAAGAGCTGTTTCATCTTGCTCAAGGATCTTATCAAGTCTACTTCACATACTTAAATTATAAAGGACAAGCAAAAAATGGAAGAAGAAGAAGAAGAAGAAGAAGAAGAAGAAGAAGAAGAAGAAGAAGAAGAAGAAGAAAATGGAATAATAGTCAACTATGCCATACCTTTTGCTGACCAGCAAATCCGGGGAACTATGACCTGGAGTGAGAGGAGTAAGGGGCATGGATATAACCTGGTGCCAGAGGGATCTGTGCTAGGTGTGAACACACACATCACTTTGCTGTGACATCTGATGTTTTGAAGGTGACGTCCTAGAAATGGCAAGAATACTGGGCAAGCAGATGGTCTCCAGCCTTCTGGCTGGGCAGTCAACCCACACATAAGACACACATAGCCACCATCAGCTTCTCCTGAACACCAGACAGAAACTTGAACTCTGGAGGCGGAGATAAATGTCTGTAGTAGTAGGTAAAAATGAAGAGCAGACGGGTGGACAGCTCGCTGGCATAATGAGGTTCAGCCCACATCATTCGAATCTCATTTATTTGCACTTAATTACATCTCACGAGAGAATGGTAATTTTTATTTATTTATTTTTTATTTTTTTTATTTTTTAATATATGAAATTTACTGTCAAATTAGTTTCCATACAACACCCAGTGCTCATCCCAAAAGGTGCCCTCCTCAATACCCATCACCCACCCTGCCCTCCCTCCCACCCCCCATCAACCCTCAGTTTGTTCTCAGTTTTTAACAGTCTCTAATGCTTTGGCTCTCTCCCACTCTAACCTCTTTTTTTTTTTTTTCCTTCCCCTCCCCCATGGGTTTCTGTTATGTTTCTCAGGATCCACATAAGAGTGAAACCATATGGTATCTGTCTTTCTCTGTATGGCTTATTTCACTTAGCATCACACTCTCCAGTTCCATCCATGTTGCTACAAAAGGCCATATTTCATTTTTTCTCATTGCCACGTAGTATTCCATTGTGTATATAAACCACAATTTCTTTATCCATTCATCAGTTGATGGACATTTAGGCTCTTTCCATAATTTGGCTATTGTTGAGAGTGCCGCTATAAACATTGGGGTACAGGTGCCCCTATGCATCAGTACTCCTGTATCCCTTGGATAAATTCCTAGCAGTGCTATTGCTGGGTCATAGGGTAGGTCTATTTTTAATTTTCTGAGGAACCTCCACACTGCTTTCCAGAGCGGTTGCACCAATTTGCATTCCCACCAACAGTGCAAGAGGGTTCCTGTTTCTCCACATCCTCTCCAGCATCTATAGTCTCCTGATTTCTTCATTTTGGCCACTCTGACTGGCGTGAGGTGGTATCTGAGTGTGGTTTTGATTTGTATTTCCCTGATAAGGAGCGACGTTGAACATCTTTTCATGTGCCTGTTGGCCATCCGGATGTCTTCTTTAGAGAAGTGTCTATTCATGTTTTCTGCCCATTTCTTCACTGGGTTATTTGTTTTTCGGGTGTGGAGTTTGATGAGCTCTTTATAGATTTTGGATACTAGCCCTTTGTCCGATGTGTCATTTGCAAATATCTTTTCCCATTCCGTTGGTTGCCTTTTAGTTTTGTTGGTTGTTTCCTTTGCTGTGCAGAAGCTTTTTATCTTCATAAGGTCCCAGTAATTCACTTTTGCTTTTAATTCCCTTGCCTTTGGGGATGTGCCGAGTAAGAGATTGCTACGGCTGAGGTCAGAGAGGTCTTTTCCTGCTTTCTCCTCTAAGATTTTGATGGTTTCCTGTCTCACATTCAGGTCCTTTATCCATTTTGAGTTTATTTTTGTGAATGGTGTGAGAAAGTGGTCTAGTTTCAACCTTCTGCATGTTGCTGTCCAGTTCTCCCAGCACCATTTGTTAAAGAGACTGTCTTTTTTCCATTGGATGTTCTTTCCTGCTTTGTCAAAGATGAGTTGGCCATACGTTTGTGGGTCTAGTTCTGGGGTTTCTATTCTAGAGAATGGTAATTTTTAAAGCTAAGGTTTCCTGAGCAAATTAATAATGTGAGTGAAAACGAAGTATTGGAGGAACTCTTTCAGTAGCTGTTTTGGGGACCTCTTTAAGTTTTTATGCATAAAAGACACTAAGACGATCATCTGATGGCCGTTCATTTACAGCTACATCACAGGGCAACTCCTTTTCAGTTCATTATTTGCTGAATTCCTATTGCGAGTTCATGGGTAGGAGAAAGTAGGGGAAATGCATTCCCACAGAAACGCTCTCTAAATCATACAGGTTGGATTCATTCATTGTTACCAAACAAAATGTTTTCCCAGGGAGCCTGTCATTTGGAGCAATAACTTCTTTGAGGTCTGTCCCCACTCCGTACCGTCAGCCACTGCACAGCCTCCCGGGGGCAAAGACGCCTCCAGAATAACACATTTCATGTGCCATTATCCACTTCTGCCTTTTCTCTAACACATCCCTCTGCCTCACAGACGTTCTTTCCAGATCCAACAGCATGTCAGGAAGGTAACCTCCACCATCCTCTTTCTGGTCTGTGCCTTCCACGCCCCCAAACACGTACCCGTCTTCCTTGCGTGCTATCGTTGAGTACTGTGTTGTACTGTTTTACCATGAACGCGCACAGTAGTCACACAATAGCTTGTTCTCAAAATCTGCTCTCGAGGGAAGAAGATTGAAGGTTTAGCAAGCATTAAGACGGCCTAATGAGGGGCGCTGGGGTGGCTCAGTCGGTTGGGCGTCCAACTCAATTTCGACTCAGGTCATGATCTCATGGTTCATGAGTCTGAGCCCAGGGTCTGGCTCTGCACTGACAGCATGGAGCCTGCTTGGGATTCTCTCTCTCTCCCCCCCTCTCTCTGCCCCTACCCCCCTCCCTCTCAAAATAAACAAACATTTAAAAGAAAGATCATAATGAGATTCTTGGGGTGCCTGGCTGGCTCAGTTGGTAGAGCATGTGACTCTTGATCTCGGGGTCATGAATTCAAGCCCCACATGAGGTGTAGAGATTACTTAAATAAGTAAGCTTTTAAAAAAAATCATAATGAGATTCCTATTTTTTCTATGACTGATAAGAATGATCCTCTTGGTAAAGGTGTGTTCCTTTAAAAGCCACTGATGTCATCCAGTGGCCGGCTTAAAAATGAAGGTAAGTGAAAGATGTATTCTTTTAAAGGACTGAGGTGGGGGCGGGGAGGTCGTGCCCGGGTGCCTCCGTCGGTTAAACATCCAATTTCCGCTCAGGCTGTGATCTCGTGGTTCGTGGGTTCGAGCTCCGCATCAGGCTGTCTGCCGTCAGCACAGAGCCTGCTTCAGATCCTCTGTCCCCCTTTCTCTCTGCTCCTCCCCTACTCTCTCTCTCTCAAAAATAAATAAACATTAAAAAAAATAAATAAAAGGACTGAGGTGGGAATGTGGCCCATAATTTAACAGCCCAACACTTTGAACAAGTATCTCAGTGACTGATGGTCACTCCAGGTTCGCCACACTCCAGGGTAGGCCCCTCTTTCACAAGGACTGACAACGAATTATGCAAGCAAAATTAATTTTAATTGGCCTTCATCACAAAAGTACTTGGCGGAACTTGATCATTCAGTCTGTTTGGCTCGTACCTGCGTATTCAGGCCCAGTGCAGCGGGTAAGGTCTCTGGAAAACAAAACTCGGAGCTCTGTTGCTAATGACAGTCTTTGCACTGTAAGAAATGTGTTCTTTTGTATTGTCACAGAAATTTTGGTTTCCTATAACTCTGCCAAAAGCGAAAGAAACAGGAGGGATGTTAACTTTTGACTCCAGCGGCAGTAGATTCTGGATTATACTTCACTGGAAATTGTGAGTCATGAGTAGAATGCAAAGAAAGGCGTTTATCTGAATTAGCAAACTCACCTCTCCATCACAGTTTCTGTTTTCCTTGAGGAATGTTTCTTGAATCCCAGCTATTATTCGCCCTTTGGGGTTAAAGCAGAACCTTTTCTTCCCCCAGGGCCCGTGATTGAAGCAAATCTTGGCATTCACGAACGAAAGGGTGTTTAATCTCGTGCCTGTGTCAAGTGGGCGCTTGTTCGGAGCTAGTAATGGAATTTAAATTGTTCTCGCCCGGCCTGCTGAAAGTCTACTTGTTGAAAAGTTAACAAAATTGAAAACCCTGAAAAATAATGTCGGACTGGCATCTGTTCATAGAAACCAGAATAACACAAGAAGTTGAGTGATGGCGGTTGAGTGCCAGCCTTCCAGATTATCACTGATGGGGGTGGGCGGATGCCTGGGTGACGCAGGTCATGATCTCACGATTCGTGAGTTTGAGCCCCGTGTCAGGCTCTGTGCTGACAGTGTGGAGCCTGCTTGGGATTCTCTCTCTGCCTCTCTCTCTCTCTCAAAAATAAATAAACAACAACAACAACAAAAAGGATTGATCTGGAAGGGGAAAGGGACATTTTCCCAAAGTGACTCACCTCTGACTCGTTCGAAACTTGGTATAAAAAGAGAGCCCCAAACAGAACACTGTGTTGCCCCAAGGAAGGTGAGGCTCAGCGTCTCGGGCCACAAGAAGCCGGCACTCCGGTGGCGCCTCCTGGTCCCTGGCCTCGCGAGGAGTTGCTCACGTGGCTAATTGGTCTGAGAAAGTGCAGGTTTCAAGTTGAGTGCTATGTAATTTCTTAATCTCGTGTTTGCTTACTTAATCCTCTGGTTGACACATCTTATTTGCTTTGTCACGGCTCTAATTCTGTGAGTGTTTGTGCAGAGAAACAGATCTCTGTTTCTATTTTGTTTCTCTGCCTACACACACTCACGCGAACACGCATGCACGCGGAGGAACATATTATGTATCCACGGGATTCAGAAAAATTCTAACACGTTGCACTAAGAAATGTTAAAATCTGTAACTGGATATTGACTGACCTTTCTAAGAAAAATTTGACAGGAATTAACATCAACAGATGTTCTCTACCGCAGAGAGCATGAGACCGTTAGTCACTAGCCGAGAATGAAAAGCTACATCGGGCTCGCGGCCAAGGCGTATTTATAGGTGTGATGGTAGAAGCAGCCATATGTCATGGTTGGTAGGGGACAATTTAGGCTCTAACTGATCTTTTTAAAAAGTTTGCCGATAAGGGATACTGACGTAGTCAGCTTCCCGAAAAATATTGTTTGGCTTCCATTTGTAACTCCTATGAATAAAAATAAAATCAAAGAGTGTGAAATAAGGTATATTCTCCAGAGGTAGTGCGACAGAATCCTTCTAACCGTCTTTGGAGGTGAGTATTGCAGTATGAGTTCCTGGAGATGTGGAAAATCTAAAAAGTGATTAGAAGTGTGTGTGTGTGTGTGTGTGTGTGTGTGTGTGTGTGTGTGTGTGTGTGAGAGAGAGAGAGAGAGAGAGAGAGAGAGAGAGGAAATAATATCCGAAAATGTTCTCCAGTGACTTGAGGTTGCCCAACAAAAACAAAAAAGGGACTCCTTTTCCTCTGTCCCATGTGAAGGTTGGATATTTGTTGATCTTGGCATTCTGGCCCACTCAAGTTGACAGGGTCCCAGTCCTATACTCTGTGGGTGTCACAAATGCTCTCGAGTCCTGTGAGGGTCGTGTCTGCAGGAGGCGCTCGTGGATTCAGGGATTCCCATGGAGAAGTCAAACATTAGGACCCGCGTTTTGCCAGGAGGAATTCTACACAAACCACTGATTTCCAGTTTAGAATGCTTCTTGGAATAAAGGAGACATACTTCCCCTAATTGCCTAATTTTGAAGACAGTTTGCAAGAACTGTCCATCGCAAGAACAACGAACTTCTCCCTTTGCAAGAAAAAGAATCGAAAACTATTCCATATAAATGAAAGTTGGTTTCCAAATTTTTAGGGCTTTTTGTCGATTATTTTGTATATTTTTATGTGTCTAAGGGAATACATGCTAATTGTTGCTGCTGTGTCAGGTATAGAAGCATTAAGATAAGTCCATAAAAAGCATGCACGGTGTCGCTAAATAACCACCGCCGACTACATTTGATACTCTTTTTTCATCTTAATTTGCATTTATTGCGCACACCCACTCATTCAATGTTTTATTGCCTCATCGATGTCAAGCTCTGTTAGCTGCCGAAGACAGAGCCGTACCTGTGAATTCCTTTATGGAATTGAAAGTCTAATGGGGAAGCCAACCTGACAAACATAAATTACAATTCAAAATTGCTGCCAAAGACCCTTCTCGTTTGAGAAGATGCCATCGCTGTCCGCAGCAGGGGCTCTGGCAGGTCGCTACCCCTTTTCCCCCTGCTGTCTCTTGGGTAAACTAGACGTTGGAGGCCCTCCAGTCCCTGCCTCGCAGGCGTGGTACTGATGGCGGCCGGGCTGGGGCTCAGGTGGAGGGGACCCAGTGGGAAATGCACAGAGTGCTTAACACCTGAGTGTCTGGCCCAGGAATGCTCAGCGCGTGGTAACTGCGGACATGGTCACCGTTGCCACACACTGTGGAATCACTCTGTGGGACCTGAACTAGAAACAGCTGACGTGGTGGAGACAGAAGACAGACATCCGAACCCCCGGGTCCTCAGTTTCACCTGGGAACCAGAGCTGCGTTTCAGAAGTTTTATTTCGGCGGCTTGGCATTGAGGGGTTCCAGATCCTTCGCTTGTTACTCCTCTACTGTCGTTTCCTCCTCATCTTTGCAATGACCCCCGTCTTCCAGTCCAGAGTGTTCTTCCTGCATCTCACTGCACATTAGGAGCATTCTCAGTTTCATGCAGTGGGGGCCTCTTCCATTGGGGATTAGTTCTGTGACCTTGAGCAAGGGAGTTAATGTGTCTAGGCCTCAATGTCCTCTGCTGTAAGTAAGACAGAACTCCGTAATCTCATTCCATAACTCTTTTGAGATTGTTGCTTCTGCCTTATAATTTAAAATATGGTCTACTTCTCCACTGCTCCTACTGAAATGTATGGCACTTTATGTTGTGTTGAAAATGCCAGAAACCAAACTGAAGTCAGCCTAAGGCAGAAAGGCCTTGGCTTCCACAGAGGGATGTCCATGGATGGCTTTGCCTCGGGCCTTTCTCTTGGGCCTGACAGAATCAAGAACCAAAAGCAGACCATTGGGAAGCATTCACGCAAGCAAGCATGCCCCCACCCTGGCTCCCTGTCCCTTCTCCGTCTCTCCACCCACCCTGGGTGGTCTCGCCTGTGTGTCGTTGCTAGCGACCTCCTCAACTCTAAATATGTGAAGGAACTCCAGAAATATGTGAAGGAATTTCAAGTTTGAGATACTAAGAAGTCTATTTTTTTTTTTTTGCTTTAGAAAAATAACTTCCAGTTATAAAAAATATTTTGACTTAAGCTCCCTGGAATATGCTAGAAAGATCCATTGTCCTGTAAAGTATACACTAATGGAAACACTAATGGAAAGGCAGTCTTAGATTCTCCTCGCTCATCCAATCCCCAACTGGGTTTTAAGTTCTGTTTTTCTCCCCAATGGCCCTAGATGCAAGTAAATATCATTTTATAAAGGTGAGTTTTCTGTGTTGTGTGTGTGTGTGTGTGTGTGTGTGTGTGTGTGTGTGTGTGATTATTTTGAGGTCTCATGTAGACTTTCACTTACTGGTTGGGGCTGTGCCTTAGGCATCACTAAAACCCCGGAGCTGGGAACAGCATCTAACAGCGTGCCCTGTACTCCGTGCGTGTTTAAGGAAATGAACGGAAAGGAAATGGTGCACAGAGAGGTTATGTGCACTCTACCAAAGATCCATTTGTTCAGCGTTATATATTCTAGTGCGCAGAGACTCTTTGGGCAGAAGAGATGAAACCAGCTGCTAGCACATGCTCTTACTGAATTGCGATCTATTTTTAAAGAGCACAGGAGTGTCACATTTCTGTCTTCTAGAACCCCCTAATGGAGGAGCCTGTGTGCTGCATTCTAAAATTCAGGTGCCTTCAGATTTCATGTCTGTGGCCATTAACCTCTACAGAGACAAGTTTGACTTTTAATAGAAAATGTCGACATTATTTTTTATTGAGATATATATTGACCATGTGAGTTGTTTGGCTCTTAACAAAAATTCACCACTTTGTATTTCTACACATGACACAGTGAGATTACTTTCAATCAGTTTGATCCTTTTGGAGCTTGCTTTTAAGACTTTTATGGGCAGAGCAGCCTTTAGAGAAGACTAATTATTCTGCTACTGATGCAAGACCCTTCTGAGTATTCTACCCGACGTCTGTGACTTCTGAGGTTTTCCACTCTGGTCAGTGAGACCAGGTGTGATTCCCGGTCCAGGACCCAGGAGCCTGCTCCCCCTCATCCCTTCTGATGGCGTGTTCCTCCTCATGCACGTGTACCATAGCCCCCAGCTGAAGACCAGGACCCCCGGACATGGCCAACATTCTTTCTGCAGGCTGGACTCCCCCACACTCTGTCATGCCATCTCCAGCCTCTTTGGTCTTGGATCTCCAATATTTCATCTTGCCTAAAGCAAATTCTCCTCTTGTCTCTGTTTTTGAACCAGGATTTCTATGTAACTTTCTCATGGGGGTATTTCTTGCAGTGGTGCTTTGGGTTAGAAATAGCTGCCTCTGAACCACTTGGGACACTTACTAAAAATGTACATTTCTGAGCTTTTTACCCCAGGCCTGCTATTTATACAGTGCCCTAGGGGTTCACACACACTCAGTGTGGGAACTGTCTAAAGGGATTAATTTGGCCAGATCCCCTAATGTACACACTTAATCAATTTCTAATAAGGATATGGAGGCAGAAAGAATGGCAGAAAGAAGGATATTGGCTTTAAATTCTACTAGGAAGCTTCAGCTCCCTTCTGTGACCAAGTGAGGCTGCTTGTCTAAGGAGCCATCTTCCTCATTTTTATTCTCCTTAGACTTTCGCAGGCAGGTAAAACCATAAATTCTTCAGCTGCTGAGAAAGCACTTCACCTGCCTCAGGGTTCTTTGGCAAATAATTGCTTACCTTGCCCATGCAGAATGTCCTTTGTTAAAAATCCGCCCTTTAGTTTTTGTTATTTGGAAGGAGATGGTAACTAAATGGAATCTGCCAGGGCCTTAGCTTGGGTACCTTTTCTTGAAAGCACTGCACGTCTGCAGATCCTTGGGCAAAGCCCATTTGAAAGCCATGAGGGGACAGGGAAACCACTTGAACTGGATCCACCAAGAGGATGGGAAGCTGGGGAGAACGGTCATGAGGGAGGGACTCTTAACTGATCCTTATCTTGTGGCTGGAACATGCAGCAAGTTCACTCCTTAAGGGGGGCATGAGTGACGGAGAAAGCTGGAAGACAGCTGGGGGTCAGGTGGGGGGTGGGGAGGAAGGACCAAGGAACCTTACTGGAAAATGCATGTTCTCTCTCAAACTAAAGGGGGAAGAGATAGACCCTGGAATCTTATACTGAAGCCATTATTAATTTTCTCCCTCGGATGAGCTTCAATCTTAGAAGACTTGCAGTCTTGGGTTAAGAATTCAGTAAAGCCTCAAATTGTTTGTAAACCTCTGTTTATGTTAGTTGGGCCTTACATTGCGTGCTGATCAGCGCCAAGGATGGTGGGAAGACAGCCACACACCATGTAAAAGATCTGTTTCCCCAGCATCATCCAATATTCACAGGAGATCCTTTCTCTGGCCATGTGTTTTCCAGATGAGGCTCTCCAGGAAAACCTAGAGTTTCATTATGTAGCAACTCTGTGTGTACGTGTACATCGTCCGTGTTCAAACATCAGCCAACCGCTAAGCATGAATCTTAGTCTCTGCTAAGTATTTGGATTCTGCACAGGAAGTGTTCTTTTTTCCTGGAAAGGGTGGGTCCTCACGATGCCGTGTTGATATTGGTCAGTCACGCCTCATTCCTCTCTACTCTGGAAAAGAGTGAGGGGGAACATAGAATGTTCCTCCTTGTTCTAAATTACATGTCGTGTCTTCAAGGGAGGTCACTGGATTTACCCAGTCTTTGAAGAGGGCACATGTTTTAAAGGAACAAGAACTACTGGAAATCAGGAGTCTTGGCCACAGGTCATGACTCTGCCCCGAACTAGCTGAGAAGACTTGGGTTTCACTTTCCTCATCTGCAAAATAAGACTTTGAAAAGCTGACATTAAGTGCCTTGTTTCACTCTAAATTTTATTACTATGTTAGATATTCAGTGATACATTATGTAGCTGTGTTACCTAAATTGAAATTTGGTGACATGACATCCATTAATGGTAGACCATATATAATGGAAGACGGTAGAAATGTATGTTCCAGTGGTACTCAGGAGTACTCGCTAGACATTTTAAAACTATTATGAAATTCCAAGAGAGTAACTCTTCTGGGCGCACGTTTCATTTAAAGAAGAGTGGAGTGGTATCTCTTCTTAGCTTTTGGTTTGGATATTTTTAAAATCATACATATTTCCACCAAATTTTAGTCAGCATAACCTATACATTTTTTCCTCATTTATTATTCTTTTCACAACCTATTTGGTTAGATAATATTTTCATGTTTTACACAATAGATTTCTCATTTCTGTTTGTGATTGTAACAATAATTCACAAATATCAGTTGGAATTATTTAAGGTTATTATGTTAATACAAATATAAATAACCATGGAATTTATTGCCCTAAAATATTGTCACATAAGCCTTTTTTCCAAAGGGGAGGTAGTTTAATAAAAGTGTCCTTGTATGGCTATGGAAATATTTGCAAGTTGAATATTCTTTTTTTTTTTTTTCTCCTTCTCACCAAGTAGACACAGAGAGGGGCAGGGCTACGGGTACTCAGTTTGTGTTGGTTTAGAATAGCAAACACACTGAGTATAATGTAAGACCGAGGGGGAACTTGATAACTTTTAATCAAAGAAATGAATAAGGTAGTGGATGAACGGATACTGAGTTTTATTCATATCCACCTGAATCCCACTAGGAAAATAGGTAAGATCCTTAAATGTAAGACAAAGTTTTCAGTTAAGTCATTGTGATATGTATTAAGCACCTTAAACTGTATGAAGACTTCACCATAACATTGTTTCTATAGAGATAATTTAGGTAATTTTAGTTAATTTAGTATTAGACTAGGCTCCTTTCCAATTTTAGGATATTTACTTACTAGAATAGCGAAAACTGTACAGAAATGTCATGTCACTTCTGAGATATGAATCCTAAAGGCAGTATTAGAACAGGGTTTCAGCATCTATAAAGTACAACTTACTCAAAAACTATTTTTTATGGCTGTCGCTAGCAGATATATTATGTTTGCTTCACAAATAAACTCAGGCAAAAACTTAAGCAACATTTTTATTTTGACTATGGAATGTGAAGTGAGATATACTCATATTAGAATGTTATTCATTAAATAAAAAGCATGATTATACATTTAAGTATCAACAAATTTTCAAGTAAAGGCCATGTATGTATACATCCGTGTGTGTGTGCGTGTGTGTGTGTAGCTTAAAGGACAGTAGTAAGTCAAGTTTGCATGTAACCTTCATCTAAGTTAAGAAATAGAACATGACCAATACCCAAGAAGCTCCCATGTGTCCTGCTGGTCACACTCCCTACCGACCCCACACATCCCATGCCTTAGGTAACCACTTTCCTGAATCTTTTTTTTTTTAAAATCATTTCCTTGCCTAAATAATGTTTTAGCTAGAACGATTTTGAGCTTTATATAAATGAAATAATATCGTATGTTATTCTGCGATTGTCTTCTCAACACTATGATGCTGAGGTTCATATATAAACAGAGTTCATTCATTTCCAGTGCTACTTCACCTTTCATTGCTTGAGCACAACTCACTTTATCTGTTCATTATCCTATATAAATACAAAAATATATTTTAAGTTTGATTCAAAATATGAAATGTTCATTCATTCCATTTGAATCATTAAGACAATGATAAACCGTTTCGTTATAAGTTTTTCATTCATTTTTGTTAGAATTATATTTGCCAAACCGCTCAACCAAATCTTTAAATACTAAATATGCGCGGGGAACAGAAATGAAAGTCTTTATTTCTGTCAACTGTATGGTCCCAGCAAAACAGAGCGTGGCCTAGCCTAGCCTAGCCGATTTGCAACAGATTGTTCTCAGAAAGGAGGCCACAGTTTAATAATCTTATTTCCTTTGCCACTTGGAGGTTTTTGCACTCCTGTATAAAATCTTTTCCCATTAAACAGGCGTATTGGCAAAATTCTGTTACAGATAGTGGCTTCCGTGTGCTTAGTGTTTCCTTTAATAGGTCGGGAATCATTCATGAGGTAGGCGAGCCCAGTGCTAGATTTGGTCACCAATGAAAACAGACTTGCTCAACGGTGATTCAAGAGGAGGGTAGAGTTAACGAATACATAAACCACTCTCTCCCTAACAGCTAAACGTCCCCGAAAGTTCGTTTCTAATGATAGGCAGGAAATCATTTGGCAGGTGTCTACCTCGTGGAATAGTGTCTGCCTGGAGAACTGATGATAGCTCCGTGACTCTCTGGAAGAGCATTAGTTGACTCTGATGGAATAAAGAGGAAGGAAAAGGAATTTTTTTTCTTTTTTAATGCATTTCTTTAACTATAACTTAAAATTTGTATTAAAAAAGGAAATTTAATTATCTAATCTACAAATTGTCTTAGTGTTCAAGGTATATTAAAAAGAAATAGAACCTACACGCACACAGTCCCTGGGGAGTTGAACATCTAAGGGCCAGGGTAGTTTTGATTTGTCTTAGGACGACTGGATTTGAATCCAGAGATCCTCTCACCCTGACTCCCTTGCTGTCATAGCTCGGATGATAGTTCACTAACAAGAAACATTCATTTATTGCCATATCCTTAGCTCTATGGCAGCAGATTCCACAGGGTAGGTACTAATGATTATCCATTAAATGAATGAATTTGGGGGCCCTCGATAGATTGTTTGAACTGGTATATTTTCGTGATGAGTTAGTATTGCAAGAGTGGGATTTGAACTCGATGTCATTGTATTTGAGGGAATGCCCTGTGTCTGCATGCCTTCCTCCTGGGGAGATTGTTACTGGTGTTAGCTTATTGAGGTCCCTGCCGGAAAACGAGGGCAGGGACACACAGCACATGCCTGACACAGGCGTCACAGCCAACACATTCTACCATGACGATTGGGAGAAGTTACAGTAGAAAAAGACAAGGTACTTTGAGACCCTGTTGAGTTGACCAACCAGAATATATATTGAAAAGGCATTGTTGATGACGATGATGATGGTCAGAAGATGGATGCCAATGTTTCTCTAAAAGCACTGTGGCTTCCCTATCCTTAAGGTTCAAAATGTTCCTAACAAGTCCCTCAAGGCCGAGTATGATGAGGTCCTATCTCACCTTCCCAGCTTCCGGCAGCGTTATTCTTCTGGCCGACTCTGCGGAGCCACACGTGGAGCTCTGTGGGATGGTGTCACTGTCTCCTTCTGGCTCCAGGTCTCTTCGTATGTCGTACTGTGCTGTTTGGAACTCTTCCGAGCCCTTGGCATAAACTACTACTAATCCAGATGTTGTTAGCACAGAAGTGACTTCAGAGATGTCCCAAAGCCCCCACCCTATACCTCTCCCTCAGCGATCCCTTCATTGCAATGGGATAATCGTGTAGCTAGTTGTTCAGCCCGTATCTCTTCTCTCAGGGCATCAGCTTCATCCGGCAGGTATCTGGCTGGTTCACCTCTGAATTCGCAGGTCGTTTCCAGAGAGTGTGGCCAATAGTAGGTGCTCCAGAAATATTTGCTGAAACAAGCAATGCTGAATGGATCATCAGCAGTTCGGCTAAAACTCGTTGTTTTCTTTTTCTCTCTTTAGCTGGGAAGTTATCAATTCCAAACCGGATGAAAGACCGAGGCTCAGCCACTGTATTGCAGAATCATGGATGAATTTCAGCTTATTTCTTCAAGAAATGTCTCTTTTTAAACAGCAGAGCCCCGGCAAGGCAAGTCTTTCAGTACAGGAGAATTACTGTGTGTGCTTTAAAATGTGCCATAAATTGGAAACGAATGAATTAACCTAATGTACCACCTTGTAAGGGTTCTCCAATCCTGGATATAATATGCTAGGAACACGTGCCATGAAGCTGACATTAGCAAGGTTCAGAAGTGTTAGTGTGTTAGCCCTAGAAAATCCTCAACTTTATATATTGAAATTGTGTTAGTTTTCTATTTTATGCATATTTATCTAACTCATTAACAAAAATGAATGATGATAGGTCTTATGGGCCAGACCGAGGAGAAAACAATATCTTATGAGGAATTTCAGTGTAAAAGCAGACACATTAAAAAAAAAAAGACATACAATTACAGAGAACAAATTGGTGGTTGCCAGAGAGAAGAGGGCAGGGCGATGGGCAAAATAGGTGAACGGGATTAAGAAGTACCAGCTTCCAGTGATGAAACTCACCACTGTGTTGTACACCTGAAACTCATATAATATTGCATGTCAGTTATAATTCAATAAAAAATGTCAGTTTATATTATGTAGGCCAGTGCTGAAGTCAGAAGGAGATGAAGTGAACAGATGGCCCTTTGAGGATGCTTTTGGAGATAACTGAGTCTCCCTTTTAGTCTAAAAAGTAGAGATTTTTGGTTTATTTAAGACTTATTTAAGAAAGAAAACCTCTGGCAAAGACACTCATAGGGATGATGTAAATGGAACGAGTGTTTTTCCAGTTACGATGCAAACCCCTGGGGAGAAGGTTCGAAAGTGGTTTGGAAGGGATTATGTGGTGCACACCTTTGGAGTACTTGGATGTGTCGAGGCGGCTTCAGCTGTGATGGCGAGAGCATGGGTTTAAGGGCAGAACCATCTACAGAACCTTTCGCTTCTATGTCTGTGTTCGAGTTCCTTGAACCTCCGCCTGTAGTTGGAAGGAAGAGCCTAGGAACGTTGGTACAGCCTAAAAATCCCTCTGGTTGTACCATGTATGGGCAATCTCTTAACTTCAGTAGTATTGAATAATAGAATTATGTTTAGACATATTTTGAGCATATTAAAATGGCAATGTTTGTATATGCATGGATTTTTTTTTTTAATCACTGAAGGTAATTCTTAGAATAGATACTCGTGGTGGCGAGGGAGAGTTGCATTTTTGATGATTATTGGTCATCAGATCATCAAAATCACTGACATGATTAAACACATTTTTAGAAGATTCTGAACGTAAAATTTGTGTGTTGGATTGTCCTAATGTGCTCTTAAGTCAGTTGGCTTAACATGATGATGTTACAAATCTAGTGGATAGTATGAAATCTCTTTCTGAAACTGAATTCTGGATACGGTCATGCTTTCATAGACTTATTCTTTCAACTTTTATGGTCTTTCCTCTTCCATTTTGCTATGAGAATTCCATATTCTTCAACGGCCTTGCTGCTTCAGAAACAGCTCCTAATTTTGTTGCGTAAGCTCCTCTGCTCTTTTGACTAGTGAATTTATTAACCCAATGCCAAAGAATGGAAAATCAAAGTTAATCTGAATTTTAGACCCCCTCAGTGTCAATCAGTTACTGATCGGAGTTATGTATCGTTTCCTTATATGGCTTTTTGAAATTCCCTTAATTTTGCTTCCCAGTTTAATGCCGTAACTTAAAGATGAATCAAAAGAAGAAAGATAGTTTATTTTTAAGAGTAGGATCAGGAAAACCTGTGAAGGGCTTTATAGGAGCATTTTTATCATGATGTTTAAATTTGTTAAAACAACCAAGATTTTTTTGGTCCTAACTGACAGAGAGAAGGAAATGAAGCACGTTTCACTTAGGGAATTTCATTTCATTCCCAGCTGGTTTCCAAGTAACCTAGAAATTGGGTCAATCTGAGGGATGGATATGGTTAGGAAGGAGGATAGTAATGGCCAGTGGATTCATCCCAGCTGCTTATCAGCTGTGCAAATTATATTTATGTAAGTGCCTCTAATTTCTGTAATATTTTGCTGTGTTTATGAATTTTGATGAGCTTATAGAAGTAGTTTGAACTTGCAAGTTTATTTGCCAGTCTGCATTATTTTCAGTGACTGATCCCGAGTAAAAAAAAGTTTCTGGGGACATACTAGTCTTCAGTTCTCTTGCATCTGGCAGGAATAGAGCCACAGGGATGATTAATGGGAGATGTTCTCGGTGCCAGAAACGAGCTTCTGGAACCTCAAAATGATGGTTACTAAGTGTTAAAGTGGACTGAGGCTGGTTGAACACAGCAGTCATTTGTCAGACCCGAGTACAAAAGAACACGGTTTGAACAACGTTTGCCGTAACGGGACAGATCCCATATAGATAACTAATTGGGTGTGTATCCTGTCCTCTAAAAGGTCTGGGAGTTCTGTATAACTGTCACATGTTGTTTCTATCATTTCTAGTTTTGTCTCCTGGTCTGCAGTGTGTGCACATTTTTTACGGTCTTGGGAAGTTACATTCCTGGGGTTATACTCAGCTATCTACTGTGTAAGTATAGTAGAACATTCGGCTGATTTATGTAATGCATATGGTATCATTTAATGGTCAGCAGGACCTTCCATAGTTTGGAAGAGGAGGGATGAGTTTTTAATTATAAAGCACATGGATTCTTCTTTCAGTTCCTGCTGTAAAAGGTTTTTCCTCTTCCTAGAGACCTGTACTGGTAGGGGGTAGGTACAATGGCACAGCCAGTTTGGGTAACAGCCTGGCAATTTCTTAAAAACTGTACATGATCCAGCTATTCCACAGCCAGGTATTTACCCAGGAGAAATGAAAGTATACATTTACGCAAAGACTCGTATGCACATGTGCTCAGCACCTGTATTTGTAGTAGCCAAAAACAGAACACGGTCCTTACGTCCACCCGTAGAGGCATGGGTAAACAACCTGTGGCATAGCCATTCAGTGACCACTCAGCACTAATACGCTGATGTATGCCACAGTCTGGCTAAATCTCAAAATAATTAGATCGAGTGGGAAAAAGGTAAAAAAGAACATTTACTGTATGATTCCATTTATGCAGAACTCAAACTAATCTTCAGCGGCAAAGCACACAAAGGGTTGCCCAGGGAGGAGGAGGGAGGGAAAGGCAGGGGAAGGATTAATGAATAGGAAGGTGAGGAAACTTCAGGGGGTGATGGATATGTTCACTATCTTCATTGTGGTGATGGTTTCTTAGTTGTATGCGTATGGCAAAATGTGTCCGACTGTATACTTTAAATATGTACAATTTATTGTATGTCAAATACAACTCCAAAATGCTGTAAAAAAGTATAGATTTCCAGCTTGGCTTGGAAAATATGATCTGGTGCTGCCACCTTGAGATGGGACAGGCACTCTCCATTTAACTAACCCTCATATTTCCCTATTTTTCTTACACCGGCTTTTAAAATGTACATATACTTCCTTGGCTTCTAGTGATATTGGAGTTTGCAGCTCCTATTTAAAAGGTAAACGGGCACATTTTCTAACAACAACAAAGAAATAAACACCAGGGAATACAATACATTCAGGGTGTCCATCTTCGTTTCTTTTTGTATTCCTGGTGCTTAACACCCATGGCACCTGATGCAAGCTTACATCCATTCTCCCACGTGCAACTCATGTACATATCAGCCCTTGATCTGCCTTGTTTAGGAAGTAAAGGAACAAAGAGCCGGGGAAGGAGAGTCTGATATGGGCAAGGCATTATTCAGATGGTTTGCTTTGGCCTCATTTATTCTTCACAAAGCCCTAACAGATGTTACTATCCCAATATTACTGATGAGAGGCTAATAGATAATAACTTTCCTATAGTGAAATGGCTTATTTAACAAATAAGTAGAATGGAGATTTTAATCCAGGACTGTTGTCAAGAAAGCATGTAAGCTTTGTGTAATCGTTGAGGCTGAAAGAGTTGAAAGGAGGAAGTTGATATGATAGCAAGTCTTTGAAAACAATGACCTTAAGCATAGTGTGGGTATGCACACACGCGCACAGGAGAAAATGTTTTCATTGTGGGAGGAAGAATACAAATGATGAGCTTACTTCACAGAGGCATTTCTCGAAGTAAAACACTTGCATTTGTCAGTAAAGAAACTGAAATATTTTTGTGAAATACTAAGATGTAGCCTTTTGAAAGGAAGGCCATCTTACCTACGTTCTCTTCCCTCTTATGTTTCAGTATTGTGTGCATTTTTGTGTCCACTGTTTAAGTGTAATGATATTGGACAAAAAATATACAGCAAAATCAAGTCAGTTCTGCTGAAACTAGATTTTGGAATTGGAGAATATATTAATCAGAAGAAACGTAAGAGATCTGGTAGGTAAAATTTGAATTTTAGATACCGTGCATGGAATCAGACATCAGCTGGCTATTTATTATGAAATCAATTTTAATACATTTCAAGGCGCTTTTAGCCTTTTATTGCATATTATTACAGAAGCTAATCCCCCACAGTAATACAGCTTTTGCCTATTTAGGCTTTTATTTTTTTCTCGAACATACAAGAAATTGACTTTTTGGTCCAAATTGTCAGGGGAAGGAGAAAAGGATTCAATAATTCTGTATTTGCTATTTATGATTTCTTTCGTGTAAGTTATTTTATTTTGGTGTGGACTATTGCAAATAAAAAAAAAAAAACAACACTAGGGCTGAGAGCGTGGGAGCAGTGTAAGGGGATTGAGAGAACAAGGGGAGGAAAAGAAAATAGAGGAAAGATGAATGTAATCATTATTCGCTACTGAACTTGGCCTATGACTTTATAGATTCTCAAACTCTAGCAAGCATCAGAATCACCTGGAGGGATTATTAAAGCTTGGATTTCTGGGCCCCACCCCAGAGTTTCAGATTCAGTTGGTGTAGGGCGGGGCCTGAGAATGTGCATTCCTAAAAAGTTCCATCAGATCAGCGATGCCGATGCTGCTGGTTCAGGGACCACACTACGAGAACCACTCTGTGGACCATTTCCCTTGGAAATCAAACTTTTGCAAATACGTCGTGTGCAAACATTTGATTATATGGGAGCATTGGAGACCGTGAGGAATGCGGGGTCAGGATATCACTGTATAATGAATGAAATGTACTGTCTAGGAAACTGAAAGCCTCTAAATTTTCTCTCAACAGAAGCAGATAAAGAAAAAAGTCACAAAGATGACAGCGAATTAGACCTTTCAGCTCTTTGTCCTAAGGTATTTTTTTGTTTAGTTTTCAGTTTGTTCCTGGGTGGTTTGACTGTTAAGTTTACTTACATGCCCTCAAGCTGAATGATTTTCCTCATAGACTCCTCTCATTCCTCTAAGATGACCGAACAGTTTCAAAAGGAAAATTACTCATCTGGTTTTTATTATTCTGACATTTTTTGGTGTTCATATGGAGTTTTGAAAAAGATTTCTGTCCGAAGTTTAAAATGAGCCACTGCTATTTATCTTAACACAGATTAGCCTCACGGTTGCTGCTAAAGAGTTGTCTGTGTCTGACACGGATGTATCTGAGGTCTCCTGGACTGACAATGGGACCTTCAACCTTTCAGAAGGATACACTCCACAGACAGACACTTCTGATGGTATGCTCACATTTCTGCGTGCCCTTATTGTTATTATTAGCACATGCAAAAATATTTACCTCTGTCAACTGCTGAGTGGATAAACAAAATCTGGCATATCTACCCAATGGAGTGTCACTTGGCTATAAAAACAAAGTAGTGACACATGCCACAAGATGGATGGGCTTTGAAAACATTATGCTAAGTGAAAGAAGCCAGACGCACAAGTTCACGTATTGTGTAAGTCCATTTATAGGAAGTGTCCAGGATGGACAAATCCATGTGGACAGAAAGTAGATTAGTGGCTGCCGGGGCTGGGGGAAGGAGGAAAGGTGACTGGTAATTAGTGTGGGTTTTTCGTAACGATGTAAATGTTCTGGCATTAGATAGTGGGGATGGTTGCACCATTTTGTGAATATATTAAAAACCACTGAATTGTACGCTTGAAATGTGTACACTTTATGGTCTGTGAATCGTACCCCAAAAGCTATTCCTTTTTTAAAAGTATGGAGAAAAAAATCCAAGCCAGTCAGTATCCAAATCTGCCTTTATTTTCAAAACAAATAAACAATTGACAGTGAAAACAATGAACTTGTGAAGTGTCTGGTGGCATTGTGTATGGCGACAGTGGAAGGAGGGGAAGAGACACTTTCATCCTGTGTATTCAGGGCTGGTCCCCATCAAAGAGGATTAAAGTATGGAGGACAAGTTCCCCAAATCCGAAGCTGACTCCATGGTTTCTCACGGTTTTCTTCAAAGTTAGTTCTTTTTTTTTTTTTTTTTTTTAATTAGGATAAATAAGTTTAAAACAGAGAGACAGTCTTGTACAGTAAGTTAATTTTTGCTAGTCTCCTTGGATTATTTCGGGTCATTTTAACCATATATTGAATATATGAGATTACACTGGAAGATTGTGAATTGTTCTATATGTGTTTTTACAGGTAAGAACGTACTTTCTTTTTCTAGAGGAGGAGGGAGGCCATACAGTGTTTGAGAAAAGACAGGCTTGGAGATTGGGACACCCAAGCGTAGTCTTGCCTTGGTCATTAACTAACTGTGTGACCTTGAACAGGTGACATGATTTCTGTGGACCTCAATTTCCTCAACTTTCAAGTGTATCAGAACACTCACGGGGTGCCTGGCTGGCTTAGTTGGTAGAGCATGCGACTCATGGTCATGAGTTTAAGGCCCACTTTGGGTTTAAGGTCTACTGAAAAAAAAAAAAAAAAGAAAAGAAAAGGAACACTCACGCTGTACAAGCCCTACATATCAAGACGAGGATAACAAACCCGTTGTTCTTAAGCATTCTGTCTCAGACTTACACAACAAAAGGGGCAGCAGTCATGCCACCCACAAAGAAGGCTTTAATTAAATTGAAGACTTCAAGTTACTATTGTAAAGAGTTAACTATTACACTGAAAGATTTTCTATGGAAAGTGAAAAACAATAAAATCGCTGTCTGCCTACTAACCTGACATTGCTTTCAAATGTCCAAAATCTTAAGTGATCCGATATATATTCAGGACACGAGTTTGGTAGACAGGATATGGTCACTTTCAGCTATATTTATGGAAAGCGAAATGTTTCCGTAAGCTCTTAGGTTGAACATGGAATAGAAGGAGCGATACTTTTGATTCATTGCTTTAAACAAACATCGGTTACAGATGCTGAGATAGTTCTTCACGGATGAAAATGCTGGGCCAGGATAATACTCACCATCTGCTGTACCAGAATCCATGAAAACCTCCCGTTGAAATATATTGTTTTTACTTTGTGATCATACAGCATACATATCCACATTAGCTTAAAGCTAATACCCTCCTGGGGCAGGATGAAATTTTTGTTTATGATGAACATTTAAAACTTCAGTACATGTATACAATGGAATATTACCCAGCCATTAGAAAGAATGAAATCTTGCCATTTGCAACAACGTGCATGGAGCTGGAGAGTATTACGCTAAGCAAAATAAGTCAGAGAAAGACAAATACCATATGATTTCACACATATGTGGAATTTAAGAAACAAATGAGCAAAGGGGGGAAAGAAGAGGGAGCCAAAAAACAGACTCTGAAAATACAGAACAGGGGCGCCTGGGTGGTTCAGTTGGTTGAGCATCCAACTCTTGATTTTGGCTAGGGTCATGATCCTAGCTAGGGTCATGGGATCAAGCCCTGCATCCAACTCCAGGTTGAGCAAGGAGCCTGCTTGGGTTATCTTCTCTCTCACTCTCTCTCTCTCTCTCTCTCTCTCTCTCTCTCTTCTCTCCCTCTCCCTCTCCCTCTCCCTCTCCCTCTCCCTCTCCCTCTCCCTCTCCCTCTCCCTCTCCCTCTCTCTTCCTCTCCCTCTCTCTTTCTTTCTCTCAAATGAAAAAATAGAGAACAAACTTATGGTTACCAGAGGAAGGTGGGTAGGGGCATGGGTTAAATAGGTGATGGGGATTAAGGAGGGCACTTGTGATGAGCACTGGGTGTTACATGTAAGTGTTGAGTCGCTATATTGTACACCTGAAACTAATACACTGTATGTTAATTCATTGGAATTTAAATAAAAACTAACATCAAGTCATTACATACACTGTTTTGTACCTAAGAGGGAAACTAAGGACGTAGGGGGGACATGTGGAATTTGTGCACTTGTAGAGAGATGGTCAGGTTTGCCTAGAGTGTGGGATGGACAGCAGATTATCTTTTAGACAGTTCTTTCATTTCAGATTCATCACGGTGCTTAAGCATGAACTTCTGTTACACATTCCACAGATCTCGACCGGCCTAGCGAAGAAGTTTTCTCTCGAGACCTTTCCGATTTTCCATCTGTAGAAAATGGCATGGGAACAAACGACGAAGATGAATTCAGCCTTGGCTTGCCCACTGAGCTCAGGAGAAAAAAGGAGCAGCTGGACAGCGGTCCCAGAGCAAGCAAAGAGAGGCAGTCCGCCGCTGGCCTCACCCTCCCGCTGAGCAGTGACCAAACCTTTCACCTGATGCGCAACCTGGCCGGGGACGCCATCACAGCCGCAGTGACGGCTGCCATCAAAGAGCAGTTAGAGGGCGCCGCGAAGCAAGCACTCTCGCAGGCTGCCCCCAGCCCGGGAGACGACACAGACACTGAAGAAGGTGATGACTTTGAACTACTTGACCAGTCAGAGCTTGATCAAATTGAGAGTGAATTGGGACTTGCACAAGACCAAGAAGCAGAAGCACAGCAAAGTAAGAAGGCTTCGGGCTTCCTTTCAAATCTACTTGGAGGAGGCCATTAGTCTGGGAATCAACTTGTTCAACACAGCACAGATAAAACTACCAAAAAATTATAAACAATGCAAAAAAAAAAAAAAAAAGAGAAAAGGAAAAAAATTTTTTTGAACTGTGGGCTTTACTGATTACTTCAGATTGTTTTTCTTATTTTCCCTTCTGCAGTGAATTAATTGGATCTATATCAGCTGATACTGATAGACTGATATTTCCTATAGCTATTTTTATGTAATAAGCATGGAAATGAACTTTGTATACATATATATACATGCTGTGTTATCAGAGATGAATATTAGAGGTTGTTTTTAAAGCAAAACACCAACTTATTGAGATCCTCCTACAAGTATTCCTTATTTTTCCTTTACAATTAATTTTTCAGGCATGCAAAAACTTTATTGTAACTCACTGAAATATTAACAATTCGTTGGTGAATACATGCGGTATCAGCTCCTTTGCTACCGATACTTGGAAACAGTTAAAAAATTTTGGTAGATTCTGATGTGAAAAACCAAAAATTATCAAGGTATCTTCGGGTGGAGGACTTGGGAAATATTAGCAAAATTAATTTCTTAGGAAAAAATTTTAAAAATATATTTAACTACTTTGGATAGGCTGATACATTTCCATGTTATTTCTGCAGTTATAGACTTAGGCTTACCTATAAATGGCATGCTCCGTGGACTACCAGCTCTGGTCTTGCAAATGGGTGGTATTAACCCATCGAAAGCAAGTAATTATATATCACATAGACAGTGGTTTTGATGTAAACAGAGGTTGGGCTGTGTTTTGTTGTTCAATTGTCATATATTTGTACTAGAGATGTTATGAAGTGCAGATGTGTTCTGCCTGCTCCGACCTAAGTTAAACCCTCATCTTTCATATTATGTCATAGAAAAAGTCTCTTAAAATTGTGAAATTAGTTCCTGATACGTTCTATGAGTGGCGTTGTCATCAGCGGTAGAGAAACAAGAACTGTTTTCGTAGTCTGTCTTAGAGTCTCCTAAAGGAGAGAAATTTGCTTGGCTTTAAGGTGTATTTATTTGCTATTGAAGTCTAAATATGTAACCTGTTTCTCATTGGGAAGCTAGAATATATTCTTCCTTTATTTTAAACTTTTTTAGATCACCTTTAAATAACCAAATTTGACTTAGGTTTTTAACAAAACACTTAGCAGAAATCAAGCTAATTTTGTTTTTGTGATACAAACTTTTAATATGTTGAGGGACCATGTCCGCCAACTACCAACAATCCCTTCAGTCTTCAGGTACAGCCGGCATTTCTACAGACGCATGCAGACATCTGAGACCCTCAGAAAGGAAGGATAATCCAAGAATATAGGAAATCTGTGGTCTCTTCCCTTCGTTTTACCCTTTCCTTATATTTCTAAAGACTATAGGTAATCTTATGTTGTAATGTAGCATCTCTTATTTATTTTTTCTTTCTGAGGTATTAAAATAGCTAGACTGAATTTTGCCAAATGTTAAAGGGAGAAAAGTTACTGAGGACTTTGAACACTTGCTTTTTGTGATTGACTATGCTTATATGTCATCAGTGCCTCATGACTGTGTTCGATGTCCTTTATTGATACAAAGTGAGCCTGTGCCTTCATTATCTTGCCCATTTTGGTACAAATGAAAACCTGGTGTTAGATCAATGAACTGTGTGGGTTAGGGAGGAATATACCTGAATTCTATTCAATACAAGTTTCTGGACACAAAGAAAAATACAGTCACATATTTATAAAATAGTTGTCACCAGGATTCTTCTTTTTTTAAAGTTTTAATGTGCATGTTTCTGCATTTAAAAAGCATCTTTGGCCATTAAGTCAAAAAGTGTACAGGTCATTTCAATTTCTTCACTGAGGGGAACACAAGAAGATTGATCCAAGTAATTAAAACGTGTTAAAAGTCACTGGACAAGCTTGCAAGAAGATAAACTCAAGAGTTGGTGGTATAAGCCATAAAGATAGGATCATATATTATAAACTATAAATTAAAAGGGATTTGGGGATGGCAAGGTTGGTAGGGTAGAAAAATGTGTAACACTTTCGAGAAGACATACTAGCTCTCTATGGAGAGTAGCATTATAACCGTACGTGTACTTCAATATTATTTATTCAAGAACATAAGTGATTACAGATTCACACAATTGATACTCTTTGATAATGGTACTCTTAATTCAGACAAACAGGGATGCTGAAGGTGTGTGTGTGTGTGTGTGTGTGTGTGTTGGGGGATATATTTCTGATTTCAAGATATAGTAACAATAAACCCTGGTGACTGATCCAGTACCCTGGGAACTATTTATCCCTTATCATGAGGATGTCTGCATTCATTAAAAGGTGAAACGTGGATTTTTTTTATTATTATTGTAAAGGAATTGTAGAAAAATGCTTTGCTCTCTTCCTATAGAAAATGATGAGCAAAACCGGACAATGGGAATAACATACACCGATCATGCATTTTGAGCGAAAACAATAAAGCAGGGCTCAGAAGTTCAAGCTTGCTTTGGAAGGTCAATCCAGGCCTAAAACAGTGTTTATATTCTCATTTTGGATCATCGTTGCTTTTTCTTACCCTAAAAATCTTCAAATGTGATTTTTAAAAACTGTCCCACTTCTAGTGTGGCAGAATGTTAGGAAAAGAAACATTTATAAGGCTTTGCAATTAGCAAACATCCTCAACATATTTAGGCATATCACTCATATATTTGAAGTAAGTGCGACTTTTTTCCTTTTAAAAAATGGCAAATGCCAGTGTACTAGCGATTTTAGGCAAGAAGCAAATCTACAGTCAAGAAAAAAAAGTGACTTAAACGTTTTCCTTTCTGTTTATAATTTTGGTTGATGTAGTTCTTTACATCACTCCAGCTATATTCGTTACAAGATAGGAAATTATTCTGAAAACACTTACTAACTGTTTTCATAGGTCATTTGTGTCATGATGAAGCTAGAAAGTCTCAGAACTATATTTCTGTGTATTATTCCTCCATTTCCATTGCAGCATTTAAGGTGGGATGAGAGGTCATTAATAAAATTAGGAAGCGAATTATTCTGTCATACAGGGATGTTTTTAGAAAAAAATGGAAAAACGTCTGAAGCATTTTCAGGGGAGAAAAAGGCTATATAAAACCAAGACAGTGAAGTTTTTTCCTGCCTGTGTTTCAACTACGCCATCTTTTCAAACATTAAAACAAAGTCAATCAACAAGTATCTGCTTATAAGAAAACTCTAAAGTTATTTCAGTGGGACTGGCACTATATTGGCCTCGCAATCCAATAAATGCTATGGAATAAAAAGATGAAAAGTGTTGCAAAAATGTCTATTTTTTCAGTTGACTCTGGACCATGTGTGAGGTTCTACACTAGTCATTTTTAATGGATCTTACCCTGGGAGACTCCAACTAAGTCACATAACATTTGCACCTGTTTCTTTCATCTATGAAATTAGCACCTGCGCCTCATAGTATATAATTGTCTAAGACGGGGTTTGGCAAACTATGGTCTATAGGCCAAATCTGACCTGCCACTGTTTTTCTATGGAATAGCAACTAAGAATGCTTTTTTAAAAAAAATTTGAAATCCGAAGAATAATTCATGATGTGTAAAATATGCAAAATTCAAAATTTAGTGTCCATACAGTTTTGTTAGAACACAGCAATGTTCACTTATGTACTGTCTATGGCTATTTTTATGCTAAAGAGAAAAGTTGTACAGTTGTGGCAGATAATAGTTTTAGGCCTACAAAGCCTAAAATATTTACTATCTTGCCCTTTATAGGAATGGTTTGCCAAACTTTGGCCTAATACATAGAAAACACTCAGTTATAGTTAGAATCATGTGTAATCCTCATGACTCTACACTTAAGTAGTATGAAGAGCATTTTTCAGAAGGACAAGGTTAGATAAATTATCCAGTCACATAGCTAGTAAGGGGAAAGCCAGTTTGACCGCAAAGCCTATTCTCTTTCCAATATGTCACATTATCTAATATTTTTTGTTTTTTAATACATTAAGAAAGATCATAATTTTAAATAGCTTAGCAGAACTTTACTAAATACTAAAGACTGCTTTTATTTTATTGAGATTATTTTTTTCTCTTTCCAAAGAATCCAGAAACCAGCTGATCTATACTATTTTAAATGCTCTGATAACCCAAGTTTTCTCAATTCTTTAGAATATCTCAATTCTTTGTTAATCTAAGAACAGCATATCTACATACCCAAAAAACAAGAGGTAGTAAAATGTTTTAAAATTGTTTACTGAAAATCATAAGTTTTTACTTAACATTTTTATAAATGCAAAATTCATAGAAATTGTAAACCATTTAATAAATGTTAGTTTTTATATTCTTTGTTACCACCCAAAAACTAATCGCAAACAGCCCAATCCCCTTTAGTTTTCCTTTTAAAAACCAAGTAGCTACTGCAATATGGGTATATGAAAAGTAGTAAGCCTGCCACAATACTGCCTATCAACACCAGTCTCTCAATTGACTTGAAGATGAACCTATTACCTCTTACTTTAAATTTTGTAATTATCAAAAATCAACATCCCAACATTTTCCAGCATTGAAAAGGAAGCACATCTTCATGGACACTGTCCCTTTACACTGTATAACATAACTTCACTAGTTTGGCAATTAAGTGAAGCTCGTATCTTAAGAGCTATGTCACAGTATCCAGAAAGAATTCTAATTGTTAATATTTTTCAAATCTAAATCTTTCACGTGGGCAGTCTCCGTTTAAATTCTTCAGCAAAATGATTAATTTGGTAAGAAACATTTTTTATAGCATTGTCAGCAGAGATCAGACACATTAACATAATTCTCTGAATGTCCTGAAGTTTAATGCAAGGTCTCTTGGTCAGTCATCTTGCATTTACCAAGGAGCTATTGGCTATAGACCTGCTCCTTTCTAGTATTTTTTTCCAACAATTCCAGATACTGCTGCTGGATCTCAAGGCCCACTTCTATTCCCAATGCCCATATAAACTGAAACACTACTGTTTACCGGATGAAGATAGAATTCAACGCTTTACCTAATACCTTAATCCTCTCTAGTCTTATTTTCTCTTAATTACCTGTATCCTATGCTTCACCCAAACTAGACATATTCTTCCTAAATATGTCTCTTATTTTCCTCTCTCCACCTTTATTTTCCTCTCTTCTACCTTCTGCCTCCCTTCTCCATTCGCAGATGAAGTCCTCAATCTTTCCTCTCCTTCAAGACCCATCTGAAATGTCAGCTCCTTAACAAAAACTTTTCTAATTGGATGAGAGTTCTCTAAATACCCATTGCCTCTTTATATTTTGTTGTACGTGATCCAGTCTTTAATGTGTTCATTGTGTATTTCTTACCATCCCTATCAAATTATAAGAAACTCCTGGAGAGTAGGGATGTCTTAATTTAGAACTAGTAGAATATTTTAAAGGATAGAGTGTGATTTTTAATAAATATACATTTGGTCTTTGTCCATTCAGGGCATAGAGTTCACAAAAACCCAAGTGTTAACAGGATAACAGTGTTTTTGGTTATGTTAATGAAGTGATTTTTGGAAAGCCCTCAGGTAACCTAAGGATGAGAGCGGGTTGCCTGGGGAGCCAACCACGTGATGAGAGGGTGGAAATTTTCAGGCCCACCCCCTCACACCTCTGGAGTGGAGAAAGGAGCAGGATATTGAGTTCAATCACTTAAGATTTAATCAATCATGCCTATGTAATGAAAGCTTTATAAAACCCCAAAAGGATGGGGCTCAAGAGAGCTCTAGGTTGTCGAACCAGAACAAATCCATGTGCCAGATGGGTGGTGCATCCCAAACTCTATGGAGACAGAAGCTCCTGGGGTGCCTGGGTGGCTTGATTGGTTAAACGTCTGACTTCAGCTCAGGTCATGATCTCACGGTCCGTGAGTTCGAGCCCTGCATCGGGCTCTGTGCTGACAGCTCAGAGCCTGGAGCCTGTTTCAGATTCTGTGTCTCCCTCTCTCTCTGCCCCTCCCCTGTTCATGCTCTGTCTCTGTCTCAAAAATAAATAAACGTTAAAAAAAAAAAATTAAAAAAAAAAAAGAAGCTCCTATGTTTGGGACCCTTCTGGACCTCACCCTATGTAGCTCTTCATCTGGCTTTTCATCTGCATCCTTGACTGTCCTGTTCAAAGATGCTGAAATGGGTTCTGGTCATGAAAATGGATTGAAGGAGGCAGGGAAGAAATAACACATGAAGAATGAACAGATGCCAGAGAACCACAGAGGAATAAGAAACAGTAAAACCACAAGTTCTTTATGTAGCCATCTTTTGCTTTATTTTTTAGAGAAGCTTGGAAATACAGTGTTTTTGCTTATCCCCATTGATGATTAGCACTAGGTACATTTCTTCAAGTGGGTATCTTGTCCAGAGGCTATTTTAAAAGATTTTGATAAGCTGAAAAGCACGTCTTCTGGAATAAAAACCAGCACCAGACAACACTGCAGTAAAAAATTCATTTAACAAATACTGACCCATCTACGTGCCAGCGCTGTCCCAACACTGGGTACAGAGCAATGACAGGAGTCTGGTTTGCCCAGGATGGTTGGGTTTCCTGGGACACAGGACTTCAAGTGTTAAAACTGGGAAATCAGTGACAAACAACAAACGCTAGTGGTAGTCAATCTCCCGTAATGGTCCTCAGACACCTTCTTCATGCCCCTATGTAGTCTCCTCCCACATTACATAGGGCTGGCCTTCATAATAACACACCGTGGAAATGACAGTGTGTCACTTCCAAGGCTAGGTCATAAAAGACACAGTGGCAAAAAAAAAAAAAAAAAAAAAAAAAGACACAGTGGCTTCCACTTTGCTCCTTCTGGAGAAGCCAACTGCCATGTTATGAGGACGATCAACTGGAAAAGGCCACTAGGTGAGGAACCAAAGCCTCTTGCTATCAGCATGTCAATGAGCCATCTTCAACAATGAGCCCGAAGCCTTCAACATTCACGTTTCCCAGACCCGCGCTGTTGCATACGAGGCCACAGAGTTAATTGAGCACATGAGAGAAGGCTGGCCCCTGCGATGTGCTGTTGTGTAATAATACACACCAAAGTCCCGAGATCTAGTACCAACAGACGAAATGTAAAATTTCTCATTAAATCCTTTGGGTTGAGTACAAGTCCAAATGACAAAATTGTGTATATGTTGCGTTAGATCTTACAACCCTTTCTTTTTGCATTTTAAAAACGTGGCTGCTATTGGACTGACGATAACCTCTGCGGGTGGCTCCGATTACATTTCCAAGGCCTGCGGCTTGGCTGCGCTCCCAGCTGGCAAACTTTGCATTCAAGCGTTTCGCCTGCGCCCTCGGCTGGAAGGGGCCGCCTCGCAAAAGCCGAGGCTCTGGCCCGGCCTCTGGTTTTCCTGCGAATTCCCGCAGCCTCCGGCTCCAGTCTCCGGTTTCCCGGGACTCCGGCTGGTCCGGCGAGCGCTCGGGCGGCCCGCCCCTCCCGGCTTCCGGGACACCCACTGTCTGAGCTGCCAGAGCGCAGCGCGCGGTTTTCAGAGAGGCCCCGCCCTTCGCGTGCCTCCCCCTGCCGCGCAGCCGTCGCCTTCATCGCGTCACTTCACACCGCACAACCACCAGGGAAAGTCACCTGGGGTGCGCAGCGCCTTTTGATCAACACTCACCTCCGTGGACCCAACACTCACCTCTGGCTGGCCCAATCAACACCCACCTCAGGCTGGCCTACTCACCACCCTTCTTCGGCTGGCCCAATCAACATCCACCTCAGGCTGGCCCAGTCAACACCCCCCTCTGTCTGGCCCAATCAACATCCAGCTCCTGCCGCTCTGATCAACACCCACTTCAGAATAACGCAATCAGTACCCGCTTCAGGCCGACCGGGCGGGGCCTGGGTTGTCACAGGCCTTCTCTCGTCTTCCGGGACCCGCGGCGGGGGCGTAGCTACAGATCGAAAGGCGGGACTTCCTGCCCAGCGGAGCATAACTTCCCTAGTGTGCCGGAACTCCTCACAGATCGAGGCTGGAAGCCAGCGGGCGCCCTGGTTTCTTGTGAGCTCAGAGGCGAGTAGAGGTTTGAGCGTCTGGTGGCGTTCAAGCTGTCGTCGCTAGACTTCTGCCTTGGTCGCCTCTAATCTCGGCCCTGGAGATGGCGACGTACACCTGCATTACCTGCCGGGTGGCGTTCGACGACGCGGAGGTGCAACGGGCCCACTACAAGACGGACTGGCACCGCTACAACCTGAAGCGCAAAGTGGCCGACATGGCCCCGGTCACCGCCGAGGGTTTCCAGGAGCGGGTGCGGGCGCAGCGGGCCGTGGCGGAGCAGGAGAGCAAGGGCACGGCCACCTACTGCACCGTCTGCAGTAAGAAGTTTGCCTCTTTCAACGCCTACGAGAACCACCTCAAGTCCCGGCGGCACGTGGAGCTGGAGAAGAAGGCCGTGCGGGCCGTGAACCGCAAAGTGGAGATGATGAACGAAAAGAACCTGGAGAAAGGCCTGGGCGTGGACAGCGTGGACAAGGATGCCATGAACGCGGCCATCCAGCAGGCCATCAAGGCTCAGCCGTCCATGTCTCCCAAGAAGGCCCCCGCAGCGCCGGAGGAGGAGCCCAGGAGTCCCGTGGCGGTGGCTGATGGAGGACGTGCGCCTCACGACCGGGACCCGGCCGAGAAACCTCCCCGGCTGCAGTGGTTTGAACAGCAGGCCAAGAAGTTGGCAAAGCAGCAGGAGGAGGAGGAGAGTGAGGAGGAGGAGGACCTCGACGAAGAAGGTGGTGGCTCTGTTGCGGGGGCGGGGAGGAGGTGAAACTGACGAGTGAGGGTGGTTTCCCGAGTGACTTGTCGGAGCATCAGGCCCGCAGGGAATTTTGTCTGTTTCGTTAACTGGGGTAGATTCAGGGCCTGGAAGCTTATCGGGGGCGTTATTTAATAAATAGTTATTTAATAAATAGTAGAATGAATTGATGACTTCCGTTTTGAAGGAGAAGGCATCGAACACACGCATGGGGTGGGGGGGCGTGTTACCGCGCACACCAACTGCGGCAGGGTGTGTGATTCTGCTCGGTTTCTGGTTATGATGGCTTCGCACTTAATTCAGTTAAGACAGCAAAGTGAGGGGTTCAAACTGCGGGGGTTAACCTGAAATGTGGAGCTGGAGCCTCCCCGGTTTCACGAGCTGTTTATTCCTTCCTGCCCTCGTGGCACGTCCTGTTACTACTGATTGTGTAGGTAGAGGCCTGGGAAGGAAGTACAAGGAGACCCCTGTGTGCTGGAAAAGAAAGCTTAAGGAACGTTTTAGCGCCACAGATTTGTCCGTGTAACTTCAGCTAACGTGGAGATCGCGAAAGAGGGTTTGTCCTGCAAGTGGCATTCTCCAGGCCCAAACGGAAGGCTGCTCTGCCTCGTGCTTGGGAGTCTCTGTGGTTTCTTCGCCGGCAGTTACCCACCACCTTGTTAAACTAACTTTGTTTTTCAACTCTCTGGCTTGAAGACTGGGAAGATATCGATTCTGATGAGGAGTCGGAATGTGAGGATGCTGAACCAATGGAGGAGGCGGATGCGGAGGAGGGGGAGGCTGGGGGAGGCCCCCTCAGCGGTGCTATCCCCATAACGGACTGCTTATTTTGCCCCCATCATTCAAGCTCCCTCATGAAGAATGTGGCTCATATGACCAAAGTCCACAGCTTCTTTATCCCCGACATAGAATATGTTTCTGATCTTAAGGGACTGATTAAATACTTGGGTAAGTACAGTAGTTTTCCTTTTAATGAGCAAATGCCACGTTATTGGGGGTCAAGTTTCAGGAGAACATTTCGTTTTTTGTTTCTCGTCGATGTTTGATTTGGTTATCTGCTTATTGTGTAAAGATCAAAAATTTGATGCATGTGTTTTGAATCGCGGAGATGCATTGTGAGCTTTGAGCTGGCCGCAGAAAGCTACCCTTGTGTTTTGTCCTCCACTTATTTTTCCAGGAGAGAAAGTTGGCATTGGGAAGATTTGCTTGTGGTGCAATGAGAAAGGGAGATCCTTCTACTCCACGGAAGCTGTACAGGCACACATGAATGACAAAAGCCACTGTAAGCTCTTCACGGACGGTGATGCTGCTTTGGAATTTGCAGACTTTTATGATTTTAGGTAAGTCTGTCGTGTGCAATGTGAAGCCAGGTGGGGTCATCACACTTGAACCTAATGGATAGCGGTGTGCCTGTGCCTGATGCATGTGCCGTATATGCATTACGGCTCTTTTAACACTTCCGTGTGGGGGACCGTTCCGTGTCATTTTGTCAATAAGAAACTGAGAGTTGAGCCCACACATCTAATAAAAGAGATCTGATAAAGAGAAGATCTCGGGTCCAAACTGCAGTTTGTCTGACTTGAGAATTTCTTTTTCTTTATCGGTGGTTTAAATGATCGGGAGGTCACTTTTGCCGGCCCCCTTGTGGACAGAGGGACTGAAGTGAGATTTCATGTTTTGGTTTCCCTGAGAGTCCTTGAATCACAGGCTGTCTCCTGAGGGAATTGAGTTGGTTGCTGCACTAGGCCAGTCCCAGGCATTCGATGGTGAGATTATCCCATAGGTGGCTCACCCTTAACTAGAAAGTCGGATAATTCACGCATGGTGCCAGGAATCTGTGGCAGGCACTTTTGAACAGCTGTAGTGTCATGATACTTAGGACCTAGCACAGGTGTGCTACACAAGCAGATGTGTGTAATTACCGTGCCAAATATCCACTGTCTCCAGATACACGTGTTCAGAAAAGTCCTAGCCTTTTAAATTATCCTTTTGCATTTTCCTCCTGATTTCTCACTCTTGTCATCGAGGAGAAGTTTTTCATTCAGCCGTGTCGGTGGCTATGTAGTGGTATCCCACTGTGGTTTTAATTTTCGTTTCCCTGATGTTACCTAATGTAGTTGACAACCTTTTTGTATTAATTGGTCACTTGGATATCTCTTGTGAAGTGTCTGATCAAGTCTTTTGTCTGCTTCTTTATTGGGATTGGGTGATCTGTCTTATTACTAACATTTTAATGTGTAATTCTCCAATTTATTTTCTGTGTGTATTTGAGAACATGTCTACGAACATACAGAATCTTCTGGAATTGCACTGTCCAATAATGGTAATTACTAGGCACATTCATAGGACTGTTTAAGTTAATTAAAAATCAAGTTAAAAACGTAAAAATTCGGTTGTTTAGTTGCACTACCTACATTTCAAAACCCAGTGCCTAAAAGCACTTGTGACCAGTAGCTACTTTATTGGACACACAGGCACAGAAAGTTTCTGTGGTCACAGAATCTTTTCAGATGGCACTCTCCTAGAAGTTGTCTTAGAATGGCTAAATTCAGGAGAGCAACATCTCTAGCACTACCTTCTCCTCCCTCCTACGGAGAAACAAATAGGTGAAAGAATTCAGTTGGAGGCCATTTGCTCAGTCATTTGTGTTCTTTTTTTTTTTTTTTTTTTTATAAAGAAAATTTTATATTTACAGCGAATTTGAGCAGAAGGTGCAGAGATTTCCCATATAACCCTTGCCCCCGACACATACATAGCCTCCCTCGTTGTGGACATCCCACACTAGTGGTACATTCCTGAGTGATGACCTTACAGTCGTATCTCATCATCGCCAAGTCCGTAGTTTACGCCAGGGTTCACTCTTGGCGTTGTACATCTTCTGTTTGGACAAATGTATAATGACCCGTGTCTGCCGTTATTGTATCATACAGAGTAGTTTCACTGCCCTGAAGATCCTGTGGGTTCCACCTGTTCTTCCCTCCTTGTCTCTTCAGACTGGCTTCTTTCACTTAGTAACGTGCATTTAAGTTTTCTCCATTTCTTTTCATGGCTTGATAGTTCATTTCTTTTTAGTACTGAATACGGTTCTGTTTTCTGGATGTACCACAAGTGTATTTATCCACCCAGCTCCTGAAGGGTGCTTTTGTTGCTCCCACGTTGGGGCAGTTATGAATAAAGCTTCTATAACCATCAGTGTGCAGGTTTTGTGTTGTTGACATGGTTTCAGCTCCCTTGGATAAATACGAAATAGCACGATTGTGGATCCTGCGGGAAGAGTATGTTTGGCTTTGCAGGAAACCCCCAAGCTGTCTCGGAAAACGGCTGCACCATTTTGTGTTCCTGCGAGCGATGAGTGAGGATGCCCGTTGCTTCACATTCTTGCCGGCATTTGATGTTGTCAGTGTTCTGGATTTTGGCTGTTTTAATAAGCGTGTGTAGTGTTATCTCTTTTTATTTTGCATTTCCCTCATGACATGATGTGGAGCGCCTTTTTACATGCTTATTTGCAGCCTGTATATCTTAGTGAGGTGCCCGGTGAGGTCCCTGCCCCATTTTCAAGTCTGGTTTATATTCTTATCACTCAGTTTTAAGAGTTCTTTACATGTTTTGAATAACGGTCCTTTATCAGATGTGTCTTCTGCCAACATTTTCTCCCGGTCTGTGGCTTGTATTGTAATTCTCTTGACACTGTCTTTCCCAGAGAAGTTTTTCATTTTAGTGAAGTCCATCTTACCAGTTATTCCTTTCGTGGATCGTGCCTTTCGTGGGGCGCATAAAAAGTCCTCACCGAACCCTAAGTCGTCTAGGTTGTCTCCCATGTTATATTGCAGTCATTCTTATAGTTTTGTGTTTTACGCTTAGGTCTGTGATCCATCTTGAGTTTATGGGTCACTTGCACACTCTGTCTTACAGAGGATGCGACCAAGTTGGCTTTCCTCCTAAACGTTTCAGCTTGCCGTGCCTGCAGCGGTTGGTTCCCTGCGCTTAGGTGGCCAGTGGGTTTGCCAGTTTGCAAACACGATTTGTCTTTTAGTCAAATTTGAGGTATTAGTCTTCTTATTAATGCCATTATTAATGCCGCTGTTACAGGAGTAGCTACCCAGATTACACGGAAGGGGGGCAGCCTGATGGGACTGAGGACTTACCCTCCGAAAAGACATTAGAATATGATGATGAAACCATGGAGCTGATTCTGCCTTCTGGTGAGTATGTTTGGCAAAGATGGCATAACACGGGTGAGGTGATTAGAGAGGCATGTTCCCGTCAGCTCTCTTCCGTCCTGGGGGGAGTCGTTGCAGTTTTATGTTCGCAGGTACATAGTAATGAAGGTCTCCACTTAGCTCTGTGTTGGCTGTTTTGTTTAAGTTAGATCAGTGCTTTTGCTCACTTCTGTTATGATTTTGAATGCTTTCATCAGTCATCTCCTTTCAGGTACATAGACATTTTCTCTTTGGTTCTTTCTTGTTATTATTGCCTCATTTAGGTTTCTCTTGTTAATGTTGGCCGTACTCTTATTCTTTGAACTGATTCCTGTTTCCTCACGTTGCTCAGACTTGCAGGTAGTCTGGCACGGGTGTATCGGGCTGACAGCGCCTGGCCCAGTTGCCTGTTTATTTTCTAATTGTGGCAGGGAGGCTCGGAGTTTGAGTTCTGCCTTCTACTTTAGGGAACAGGATTTGACTGATATGGTGGGGATTTATCCCAGGTGGGGATTTATCCCAGGTATGAAAAGGTGGGGGGAGAAAAAGCCATGAATATGAGAAGCATCTGCTGTTGTTTACAATGTTACGATTAGCTGATAAGAACGGGAGAAGCTACAGAAGACCTGTGGGAAGGAAAGGGAATGGAACAGAAGAGCTGACAAGATCCTAATAATACGTGGTATTTACTGAGCACTTAGCATGGTAGGTGGATACATTATTTTATCTTTAGGAGCCAGTGAGTTGGATTCTGTTATCCTTATTCGACCTGTGAGCCAGCCGAAGCTTAGATAGCTTGAGTAACTGACCCAAGATCATAGACCAGTCAGCGAAGCCTTCTCCACTCCCCCCACCCTGCCTTGGGAGATTTGCAGTGATGCTGCGTAGGAGCAGCTATCCTGCTCATGGACACGACTGGGGGGAAGAAGCCATCTTATGTTACTGCTTTTCACAAGGAGTATCACTGCTTAGGTACAGACAGCCCTCTTTAATTCAGAATAATAACCTTTTAAGGCTAAGGACAGCTTTAGAGTATGACAGTAGAAGAAAAGGGCATGCGGAGCCTGTCTTGAAGATATAGGTCTCCTTACAGTGATAAGAAAGGTGTGGAATGCACAGTGTCGTGGCCTGTGCAATAAACAGTAGCAAAACCAGCCTAGATATATCACAGAGAACCTCTTCTAGTCTTCCTCTGGTGAAAATGCCAGTACATTACATCAGAAATGAGCTTCCTAACTTCATTTCTAAGACTATGACCATCTTTTTTCGCTCCTTATTTCATTAGCATCCACTTCCTTGACTGTAGAGTGAGATTACAACACTCTTTGAGTGAGTTGAATAAGGCGATCCCTTGTCAAGCAATGTCTGGCACGTCACTATGAATGGTGGCTTCGGTTTGCATCAACTGTAGCCTGGTACCTACCAAAATATGCACAACAATGAGCGTAGCCTATTTAAGAAATAGAGTCTATTTGAGAGAAATTTTCATCTAAACCTAGAATTTTGAAACTTAACTAGGGATTCTTTTTTTATTTTTTAATCTAGAAAACACATTTTCCTAGGATGATTGCGTTTTCCAAGATTAACCAAAGCCAAAAATAGGCATCATCTTAGGATACTCTCTTTGGTCGTCTCCCACACTGGAGCGATTACGAAGTACAATTCCTAAACAACCCTTTCATATTTTTCTTTTTTGTTTCCTATTTAACATTTGTCTACGTCACCATTACCGCTTCCTAAATGGCCATCTGCAATCTGATTTCTGTTCAACCACTTAGCACATTCTTCTTAAGACAACCAGTCTGTTTTCTTTTTCCCTCTGGAATTCTTCCAGGGGGAGCCATTGTTTTTCAGGTAAGTTAGGTTCTCTAGCTGCTGCCCTCTCCCCCCCGCTCCGGGTATCTATTCCTTTACCTACCCACTTGCACTTTCCCTCCTCTGAGTCTTTGCATGGGTGATGCCTCTGACTTACTGCTACTTGTCCTTTAAGACTCGGGTCCACCCCTCCATAAGCCCTTTTGAACTCAGCTCCTGCCCTGAGTACGGAGAGTCTCCTCTGCTCCTGGGGCACTTGCCAATCTGTCGTAACATTTCTCTCACTGCTTTGTAAGTGCTGGCTTGCTTGCCTGCCTTCCCCCATTACTTTTGAAAAAAAGATTGCTGCTTCCATCTCACCACAGGGTCTCAGGCACACATGAGCCAGATGATGTTTCTTGACTCAGTGGCTGAGAGGTTGGAGGCGACTTTAAAAGGAAAGCAAGGTTGATTCCCTTGGGCCTGCCACAGTGTAGGAGAAGCAGGGCAGAGGGAGCCATTGTGGGCTAAGAGGGGGCCCCGGTGGCTTGGAATCATTGGTCTGCAGGACCGTGCAGCGGGTTGCTTTGTCTCTACATCATCGTGCAGTCCAAGGAGAAAGTGAGAGCATAGGCACGGGAGGGACAGAGAGAGGGACAGAGGATCCTAAGCAGGCTCTGCTGACAGCAGAGAGCCCAACGCGGGGCTTGAACTCATGAACCACAAGATCATGACCTGAGCTGAAGTCAAGTCGGATGTTGAACTGACTGAGCCGCCCAGGTGTCTCAAAGAAGGAAGTGGCGTGAGATTAATTTGAAGGTCCAACTTCCCTGGTTTTTAGAGCCAGGGTTTCCTTGCTCAGTGCTACTGGTCTACCTACTGAGTCACATTATTTTAGAGTACTGGATAATAAACCCCAGGACAACTTTTTTATATCAGACTTGGAAGTAGTAAATTACAGTAACTGGTTTGGTGTTAGTGTCAAATACTATACTTTTAGACACACTCAGGAAAGACCTAACCCAACAGCCACATAACCTTACCCCACAGGTTCTTAGCCAGGCCGTACACATTTTTTTTCTGTGAGTGTGTACTCTCCTGGGTGAAGGCTGTGTAGAGTCTTAGAGTCACCTGTGTGGCCATGAATGCCTTTTTAAATTGAACAGCTAAGTACAGTTTTTCAGGGTAAAGGCTGTAGGTTTTTATTCCTTTATTTCCTTCCTTCCTTCCTTCCTTCCTTCCTTCCTTCCTTCCTTCCTTCCTTCCTTCCATTCTTCCATTCTTCCATTCAAAAGCATGCGGGAGCAGACAGGAGAGGAAGAGGGAGAGAGAATCCCAAGCAGGGCTCCACACGCAGTGCGGAGTCTGACGTGGGGCACAATGCAGGGCTCGATCTCAAAGCTGTGAAATCAAAGTCAGACACTTAACCTATTGAGCCACCCAGGTGCCCGAAGGCTATAGTTTTTAAAAGCACTTGTGACCCGGAGAGGATTAAGAGCCACTAATAAAAATATCTAAATATATGTGACTCTGTACCTTCATGGATCTTCCTTAGTGGCTGATTGCTAAGACCTTATTATGGAATTTGCTTAAATAATAGCAAAACATAGCTTTCTTAGTGAATCAGAAACTGCTAGTATTCTTCTGAAATTTCTTCCAGCTATACTGATATCTTGCTTTTCGTGTCACCCATACTTCCATCATCTTATATTAAAAATTAGTCCTCCTTCAGTTGATCCTCATTACAGTGAGACACGATGGTTTATATTCCATTGGTTTGCCCTCCTGTCTTAGTACTGGTTTGGGAGGTTTTGTAATGAGCCAAGGGAATGGGAGATCTCTGAATAAGCACTGTAAACATGTAGCAGTATTACAGCAGTATATTCAATCACCTGTTTATGTCTTTGAGCAAATTTAGCTTTCAGAAACCTTTTCAGTTATGCTCGGCTACTTCACTGTTAGCATAAGATGTTAGCATGAAGCTAAGTCGGGAAGGATTCTAGTGTGGAGAGCTTGGTGATACTTCATCAACCACGCTCGGTAGAGTCTGCTTTGAACTGGTTTCAAAAGCAGTAGTTGTGATGTCTTCAGTCTAGTTATTTCAGATCAAGGAGATGATCCCAGAGCCAGTGACAAAGAGCATCCGGTAGAGGGCACTGTGAGCATTTGCTGCGAAGGCGGTGGTCTGGCTCCGTTCCTTGAGTTTGCTTTAGTGTTCTTCAGCTCCCGTGGAGTAAGTTGGTGTCAAAGACACATCCAGTTAGCCGCTGAGTAGCCAGATGAAACTGTTGGTGGATCCACGGGAATACATAATGAATCTTAGGAAAATTACCATTGGACGTATTTTCTTTTCCACTGTCTAACGTCTTCAGTTGTAGGATTGGACAGTTTTATAAGTGGTTATTGCTACGATGAAAGGTAGATGGACAGATTGTGGCTTTACCATAACTAAGACGGAACCCATCTGTTATTTACTGGGCAGTCACACTGTGTTCTAAAAATAGTTTTCCTTGATAGGGCCTTCAAGTCGAGCTGCTCTTGGCACATTCTTGGGGCTTAATGTCAGGTACTCACTGTCGTTGACACAGGGCAGGCGTAGCTCTAATCCGTGTGTTTTCAGTTCCCCCGCTGGCCGTCAGAAACCTTGGTATTGAGTTATGAAACCTTTTCAAGGATGTTCTTCAATAATACATATTCGTCCAAATGCTGCTTATGACTATAAATACGTCGGTTGATTTTGTACTAATGACCGGCACTGTCACGTGATGATTTTGAGCATTGCAGACCTGGAGCATCCTGACCTGTTCTTATAAGTAGAAAATTATAATAATAGGCTTTCCTGCCATAGCAGCCTTCGTTTAAGCTTGAGTCTTTATTCATTGGCTGCATCTTATTTCTTGTGGTTTAGGAGCTTTGTTAACTCTGAGGCCGCCAGAAGAGCCAGGTTCAAGGAAACATGTGTTCATCCATACTGGTAACCAAAAACCAAGCCATCTTTGAATTGAAAGGTTTCTTTGCATTTCTTTCTCTTACCACAAAACAGTCATGACAGTAACTACTTTTCCATATCTGTGTAGCAAGCAAACTGTTTTCCAGGTAGCTTGCCCTATGGGTAGGGACTTAGAATAACCGGACCGAATTTTTCATGTAAATGAACGGTCTGGATCAACGTAAAACTTTCCTAGCAGCTGTACACGTGGTTCTCCCGAGCCATATTTCCTCTGTTCATTTTCAGTGGAAATAGCTGTTTCATGCCTTGTATATATGCTCTTGTCGAATTTCTACATGTATACATCTGTCTGGGAAGGCGCCTGATTAATATTCTCGTGAGGGAATTGTATTTAGTGTTGTATTTAGCAAGCTCTCAGGTAAGGCTGACACGACTGTCCCAGGATCACCCTTTGAGAGCCACTGTGCTGACGGAGCCTGGAGTTAGCCCTCACTGAAGCCCGTCCCCTTCCGTTTCACTTGATGTGAGCCTAAGGGTCAGCACACTTTTCCTATAAAAAGCTCCATAGTCCATAGTCATTCACCTCTGAAAGCGTGATTGACTTGCATAGTTTTACCAGATCCTTCTGGATAAGCCCAACCTGGAGAGGGAATTCAGCTGACTCATCCTTTAAAATTCTAGCTCACCAGGTGAATTCCATCATTTAGAAAATAACAGGGCAGGGTTTCTCAATGTAGCGACCTTTTAGGCCAAGTAAATCTTTGCTGTGGAGGACTGCCCTGTGCATTGTAGGATGTCCGCTAATATCCTTGACCTCTATCCAGTAGATGCTAGTAGTCCCCCTCCAGCTATAACAACCAAAAATGTCTCTAGTCACTGCCAAATGTCCCTGGAGGTAGAATCATCTTTGAGAACCACCACCGTGGAGAATTTAAGCAAAAGAAAGGTGGATTGATTCTTGTTCTAGACCTAGACCGTGGCTTTTAAACTTAAACATCATTATTGTGTACTTTATATTAAAAAACAAAAAACAAGTTAAAGTCCCTTACCTCTTTCCTAGGGCCCTATTGTCCATATCAGTAAGAGTTGCCATGTGAATTTCTGGAGAGGCATATCGTATATAAGTACAGGATGCTGAGATTTCACGTGACAGTGACTTGCCATTCTCTTTTTTTTAAAAATCCCTCTACTTTTTTATTTTCTGTCTTTACTTCATTTTTTAATATGCTACTTCATCTTTCTTTAGCAGATAGAGCACTTTTTCTTCTGGCTTCTCCATTTTCCAGCTAGATACCCTTAGAAGTCTGATTTGGAAAGTCCTTGCTCTGTAGCTCTACCTTGAAAAACTATCTAATTCAGCATTTTAATATTGTTTTTTTTTGAAAAACAGGTGCCAGAGTGGGTCATCGCTCCTTGATGAGATACTATAAACAGCGATTTGGCTTGTCAAGAACCGTGGCTGTTGCTAAGAATCAGAAAGCCGTGGGCCGGATACTCCAGCAGTACAGAGCCCTGGGCTGGACCGGCAGCACAGGTGTGTCGATAGCACCGTGGACCAGCCCGGGAACTCGGATCACAAGAACGGGCTTGGGTGAAGTCCTTCCCGTTTATGTTGTCCTTGTGGATCCTCTCTAGAGGAAACTTAACTTCTTGGCTCAGGGGGCTTCCATTAGTACTTGATATGTTTATGGCAAGAAGCCCAAAGCTCCATTCGTTAAAAACTTCATATTCCTGGCACAGTAACTTTCCAAAAGAGAATACAGATAATAGTTATAGACATGAGTACTTAGTAATGAGCAAAGATTGAAATTATCCTGGAGGTTATACAAAGGAATTAACTAGTATCCTTGAGGGCAAATTGCTTAAGCCATGGATTCAAACATGACTTACCTGATATACTTAGAGGTTCTTAAATGATGAGCAGGAGTAATTTAAGTAACTGAAGCCTCCTTTGCCTCATTTATAAAACTGAGATGATCATAAGGGGACCCACCTGGTAGCATCGTGTGGGTTGACTGTCATAACGCGTGTATGATGTAGTACGTGGACGTCATAAAGGCTGGCAGTCACTCCTTTTTGCAGTTTTCCCATAGAAAAGGTAACAAGAGTGGAATAAAGCAGGCCACCGGAATTGTTAAGCTTTGAAACCTCATCGGTATGAAATTCTGTAAATCTGTTCTGATGTGTCTGCTAACATGGAGTCCCATCCTTAGGTCTGCAGGGAGAACACGGGTCCACTAAAGGACTGCGGAGAGGACAAAGGAGAGCTCCCTTGGGAGGGCGTGGGAAGCCCTGGGCAGATAAAGTCCGTGTTAAATGCCACGGCGTTCATATACGCGTGGTCTCCTTCACTGTGGCTGCCTGTGAGCCGCGAGGCCGCTGAAATCCAACAGACACTGACTGCATCTTATTTTTGTCCGGAACTATTGTCTGCCTCACTTTAGAGTCTCCGTCTTTCTCTAGCACCTTTGGTCAGCGGGATTTACCTGGGGCTTATAGATCCTTCCAGGTGACGAAAACTAGAGAGGCTTATTCCAGAGAAATGGGTACATGTACAGGTTGTTCTGTGCAGTTCTGGGTGCGCATAACCCCTCACGCCCGTTGCACGGAGACCTCAGGTTAGCAGCTCTTCTTTAAATATAAGAACCCAGTTTTACCCAAACTAGCCTTGAGCTTCTCTGTAAAGGTGTTTTTGTTTTTTTTTTTTAATTAATGTTTATTTATTTTTGAGAGAGAGTGGGAGGAAGAGTGAGCCCTAGCAGAGGAGGGGCAGAGAGAGAGGGAGACACAGAATCTGAAGCATGCTCCAGGCTCCGAGCTGTCAGCACAGAGCCCGACGCGGGGCTCGAACTCAGGAACCATGAGATCTTGACCTGAGCCGCGGTCGGATACTTAACCGACTGAGCCACCCAGGCGCCCCAAGATTGTCTTTTTTTCTGATCACAAATAACCACCCTTTGCCACGTGTCCCCTTTCCAGCCGCAGGAGCTGCTCTGATGCGTGAGCGAGACATGCAGTATGTCCAAAGGATGAAGTCAAAGTGGATGCTGAAGACAGGAATGAAGAACAATGCCACCAAGCAGATGCACTTCAGGCCCCAAGTGAGGTTCTGAGTGTCTGCCCAAGGACTGGGTGGTCTGTCCCTTGCACAGGTGTCCTTGCCCGAGGGCCAGGGGAACCGGATTGTGTGACAGCCCCTGTTTGCTGCTACTTTTCCCTGTACTTGATCCGTTCTGACCTGGTAATAAAAGTCAGAATCTCATTGGCGTTTAAATGTCATTTTTGGACAGGGTTCACAGGTTATGTTTTCACAAAGTGAGTGGTGTCTCTGCTGGGCTCTGGGACCCAAACTACTGGCTAGTAATTGTCTCACTGCCTCCGCTTTTACCTGACTCTGCCTGTCGGATTCACGTGGGAAACTCGTGGGTGACTCGTCCGCTCCACACTTGGTTTAATTGGCTGCGGGGTACCTTACCACGTCCTGGCACCGGGACTTCCGTAAGGGCTTGGAAGATCCTGGAGCAGCTAAGTCGAATGTCACGTGTTTGAAAGTGTCGTGGCTTGTGGTGTGGAGGAAGTCGTTTTCATTGTGTCCAGACGAAGTTAGACAGCATGTCATTGGCTGGCTGTAAAGGTTCTTTCTTTCTAAGTGAGAAGACACAGAGAATGACGGTGCTGTGCACTCAGACTCCGTATCCAGGGCTGCCTTTATTTGAGTAGTTAGATGAGGAAGAAAGGAAATGTAAAATGTTTAGATCTTGTTTTAGAGACAAAAACTGACCTCGGGGTTTAATACGAAGAGAGTCTCCGTTTAGGCGGCTCAGGGGAAGGCAGTCGTATATCGGAAATGAAGTGAAACAACGAAATTCAAACCCACCGAGCTACCTCGTAACTTGGGAAAAGCGACTTGGGTAAATCTGTAAAATGAGCTTTTGTTACCTCACAGGTTGTGGTGGGGGGGGTGAATAAATCTGCCGAGTCCGTATTCAAGTTCTCCCCTAGCAGGCCTGCTGCACGGAGGCAGGCCGGCGATCTGCTGGAGCCGTGGTCTTCCTGTGGTGAGTTCAGGACGCCAGGAGAATGAGCTTGCCCACCATGTACTCACTGGGCCTCGTCTGCCAGATGCAGGCCTTTTTCTGTAAACTCTGGGCGCAGAGTTGAATTCGTTCTACTTCCTCAGTACACAGGTTCGCTGACAGTGGAGGACTCCCTGGTCTTTAATTTTGCTCCCTCATCCTGTTTTCTAACATTCTCACCCCAGTACCCACTCTCTTGTGTTTGACACATCTTGAAATCGATACCCTAGGCAAGAGAAGTCGTGCTTCACGGGTGGTATGTTTTTAATTTCTACTTGAGCGAATGCACATGCTCCTGGGCTGTAGCTTGTGTCAGTTTTGTTCCTCAGTCCACACTTTGTCACTCAGCATAAGCTGAGATCATTGCTGCTGACGCCCGCTGTCTGCAGCCCCATTGCCACACCAGCCCGGCAAGGTCCGTGTACCTTCTTTGCATCCCTGCCCTTGAACATCGGGGTGTTTTCCCTGTGGGGAGCAGACAGGACAGTATGTTTGCTGACCCATAAAATACTGCCCCCATTTACTTATCTGCTTCCAGGCTTCAAGAGATCCCTTCTTAGCTCTGATTTGGGGTTTGTGGAGCAGCTCTCTCCCACTTCTATCTACATCAGAATTTTATAAAACTCCCACTTCTGTCCACATCATAATTTTATAAAAGACAGTTTATTTGCCTTTGGGAAGGGGGGCAAAGAAAAAATTTAAACATCACCCATACATAGTCATAAAACCTTTTTTCTTGCGATGAGAACTTTTGAGATTACTTTCTTAGCAACTTTAAAATATGCAGTATAGTATTATTAGCTATATTCACCATGCTGCATATCACATCCCATGAGTTATAACTGGAAGTTTATACCTTTGACCCCCTTCACCCATGCATTTCCTTTGACTAACTTCAGAATTCATCCAAATTAACCAAAAAGTAAATCTTTATTAAATTGTTTTTTAATGTTTATTTACTTTTGAGAGAGGGAGAGAGAGAGAGAGAGAGAGAGAGAGACGGCGTGTGAGTGGGGGAGGAGCAGAGAGAGAAGGAGACAGAATCCGAAGCAGGCTCCAGGTTCTGAGCTGTCAGCACAGAGCCCAACTCAGGGCTCGATTCCACAAACCGTGAGATCATGACCTAAGGTGAAATCGCCTGCATAACCGACTGAGCCGCCCAAGTGCCCCAAATCTTTATGAAATCCAAATTTGGATAGATACTTCTCCTCAGTGCCCCTTATCCTTAAGTCTGTTGTCTAAAGGTAAAGTGGATACCAGGAAAATCACATTAAAGGCTCTGAATCAGTACCAAGGTAGCGCTGGCTGTGGTGGTTGGCTGACCATGACTTGTGCGGGCTCTCCTCCTGGGAGTTACCCCATGGCCAGATGGCCTTGGCAAGTTGATTCGTCTGTCTTTAGCTTCAGACATCAAGGCTGGGATCAAAAGGGAGAGAGCATAACCTTGTTCTTTCCTCATTTGTGTAACCAAAGCCCCTGGCGGCTTTGCTCATCGCACTGCCTATCTGCAGACTAGCCACGGGCTCAGTGTATTCTTTCTGCTTTGCAGAGTGTGAGTTTGTGTTTTGTGGAGTATAAAATGCTTTCGTGCGCCATTTTGTTTCTTGGCTGTGAGGTGTAGGTAGTGTTGCTATTTTACAGATGAGAAAATAGATTCAGGGACGTTCAGTCACTTGTTTAGGGAGACACCAAAGGAAACCAGAGATGGTGATTTCTGGTACAGCATTCTTAATATTGCAACACTCGAACGGAATCTTCACAACGTCGTGTCTTAAGGAGCAGCCTCTGTCGGGCTATAAATGTTTACACAAGCCCATTAAATTTCCAGCCAGCCGTGAAAAGAATCTTGTTCTAAACCTAGAAATACATAGAATTTAATGTTACACATAGTCTATACATGCATAAATAAGTGTTACCCCCATGAAAGAAAATCTACCTTTTCTATCCTGGAATGTGAGTTTCTCTTACAGGGGCCTTGTTTATAATAGTGTAGGCCCCCACGACCATGCTAATGTGACATGGCATAAGGCAAATTTGTTTAAGATGTGATTAGCAATTGCTGTCTCTTTTCTTCCCTCTTGTCCCTGTTCTCAAAGTGAGGTGAGCTAAATTCTCTCTTGCGGGGTTGGGTAGGGAGACAGGGAAAGGGTGCCTCGTGATCATTTGGAATTTTGTTAAGTTGATACTTTCAATATTGTCTCTTTTATATTCTTTTGGAGACAGTACAGACCGAAAAGTAACGCTTTAGTTGGCAACTTGACGCCATGCCTGCTAATCATTTGACAGTCCTGCCATGCAGAGGGAGCGTCTCTTCCTTCCCTTGAAGCCGGGTTGGCCTCAATGACTCGCTCATAACCAATAAATTGCAGCAAGAGTGACACGGCTGACTTCGCAGGAGAGTAAAATGCAGTGCAGCCCCCACTTTGCTTCCTTGGACACTTGACCATCGAAGAACTCTGACTTCCCCAGGACGTCACGCTATAGAAAAACCCACGCCACGTGGAGAAGTCAATGTAGGTGCTCTGGTTGACGGTCCCAGTCAGCTGCCAGCACCACCTGCCGGCCTCTGAGGTCACCATCTTGTATGTGCAGCCCAATCGAGTCTCAGGAGACGGTGCTACCCACTGACGTCTGGTCGGAACCGTACGGCAGATCCCCAGCGGCACCTGCCCAGGTGAGACCTTCCAAAATTCCTCCCCCACAGAAGCCATGAACATAAGAAAATGATTGTTTGACACCACTCAGTTGACGCAGCAGTGGTAACCGGAACACCACACTATGACACTGTTACACGTTTTGCTTGGTTGACACTTTTGATTTCCACTTAACCACCTTATGGTGGAGTTTTCCTGTCAATATGTCTTTAAGGGCAAGGACGTCATGTACATTGTTTTACCTTATTTAATCTTTACAACACCCATAAGAAGTAAATATAATTATTGCCATTCTCCAGCTGAGCAATCTCAGGCAGAAGAGCCCAAGGTGACACTGCTCGTGATCACTTTCTTTTTTTTTTTTTTTTTAATTTTTTTTTTTAATGTTTATTTTTTTTTTTTTTAATTTTTTTTTTTTTCAACGTTTTTTATTTATTTATTTTTTTTTTGGGACAGAGAGAGACAGAGCATGAACGGGGGAGGGTCAGAGAGAGAGGGAGACACAGAATCGGAAACAGGCTCCAGGCTCCGAGCCATCAGCCCAGAGCCTGACGCGGGGCTCGAACTCACGGACCGCGAGATCGTGACCTGGCTGAAGTCGGACGCTTAACCGACTGCGCCACCCAGGCGCCCCCGCGTTTATTTATTTTTGAGACAGAGAGAGACACAGCATGAACGGGGGAGGGGCAGAGAGAGAGGGAGACACAGAATCGGAAGCAGGCTCCAGGCTCTGAGCCAGCAGCCCAGAGCCCGACGCGGGGCTTGAACTCACAGACCGCGAGATCGTGACCTGAGCTGAAGTCGGACGCTTAACCGACTGAGCCCCCCAGGCGCCCCTCGTGATCACTTTCTATTGTCTATGCTGAAAAACGCAAGCCTGCTTGAGTCACAGAATTTTACACTTTGGTGACACATTGAACTGACTTAAATCGATCCCCACCATCCCACCTCTCCCCTCGCTCTTACGTGCAGGAAGCTGGATGCCCAGGGTGTTATATTGGGACTCAGCTGTGGTGCACATCGTAAGGGACAGAGCAAGGGAAACCCTCCACCTCGTGCGTGCTGGTCCCTACGCTCAGCAAAGTCAAACTTTTACAGCTCCTTCAAAAAAATCTAAAAAATAAAAGAACTTCTAATATAAACTATTTGCAGAGTAAACGATGCATTTTTTAAATGTTTATTTATTTTTGAGAGAGACACAGAGTGTGAGCTGGGGAGGGGCAGAGAGAGAGAGGGAGACACAGAATCGGAAGCAAACTCCAGGCTCCGAGCTGTCAGCACAGAGCCCGACACAGGGCTCGAACTCACAAACTGTAAGATCATGACCTGAGCCGAAGCCGGACGCATAACCGACTGAACCACCCAGGCGCCCCAACATGATTCATGTTTTAGAGGAAGAGAATGCGTGTTTAGTGTATGCCTAAAACTATATTAAAAGCATTAAGGGGCGCCTGGGTGGCTCAGTCGGTTGAGCGTCCGACTTCGGCTCAGGGCATGATCTCACGGTCCGTGAGTTCGAGCCCCGCGTCCGGCTCTGTGCTGACAGCTCAGAGCCTGGAGCCTGCTTCGGATTCTGTGTCTCCCTCTCTCTCTGGCCCTCCCCCCGTTCATGCTCTGTCTTTCTCTGTCTCAAAAATGAATAAATGTTAAAAAAAATAAAAAAATTTAAAAAAAAGCATTAAAACTACCCAAAACATCAAATCTGTTTCTTAAAGAAATCTACCATTTTTGTTTCACTGAATAAGACCTCTAAATCCTAGATTCAAGGCATTTTATATTGCCTCCTCATGTTTTATTATTAATCACCACATTTGGTATTCTATCTCCAACAACCATTTTCACCTGGGGTAATGCATCTCAGACATGCTGCCCTGCCCGAGATTACTCATTTTCTAAACCTAGCATCTGCAAATGCAGAAAATAGACTCTAAATAGAGTAAGGGATTTGAGTTTTTCTGAAGAGATTTTTATAATGCTTAGTGCCGGAGGAATGAGAATATTAAATTGACGGTAAATAGAAACTATTGAAACACTTATGCTCGAAACATGACTCTCCTTGCAGAATATTTTTCCTATTTCTAATTCAAGTGCATGAAGCTTACCTGGATGTAGTCTTTTTATTCGCCTTAAAACTTGGGGGAATTTTTCCTGGAAATAAACACAAAAATATGTAAAAATTAAGTAGGAATAAAAGCTAAAACAAAGAGCTTACTAAGTGCCAAATATTGTTGTATGCACTTTACAATGTGTCAGCTCAGTCCTCACAATTGAGTCTCTGAGATAGGAAATATCCCCATTTTCTAGGTGGGAAACTGAGGTACAAAGAAGGCTCCCTAGCTACTGCGTGGCACAGCTGGGGTATTTCATCTAGCTGGTAAGGTTCCAGAATCTGTGCTTGTAACCACTACACTAGCCATTCTTAAATCTTTTGGTCTCCGAACCCATTTACCCTTTTTAAAAGTATCAAGGACCCTGTGGAGCTTTGGTTTTCGGTAGTTATATCTATGGATACATACTGTGCTGGAAATTAAGATCAAGAAACTTTGAAATGTTAATTAATTTCAAAATAATAAAACTATTACATGGTAACATTACTGTATTTTTATGAACAATAACTGTACTTCCTTAAAAGAACCATAGTGAAAAGAGTGGATTTATTTTCCACTTTGGCAAATATCTTCTACATCCAGCTTAACAGTAGACAACTGGATTGTTACATCTGCTTCTGCATTTTGTCTGTTGTAGAACACACACCATGTGGACATTGGAAACTCTCCTGAAACCCAATGAAAGCACAAGAGTAGAAAAGACAGGTACTATCTTAATATTATTATAAAAATAACTTTGGCTTTGCAAACCCCCTGAAAAATTCTCAGGGCTACCCAGGGGTCTATGGATCATACTTTGAGAACCACTGCGCTCCATTTCACTGCCTCTCAGGACATAGGGGCAGTGTGTGGACGACTACTAAGTACCCCTTAAGAGATAGTGTTTCCTTAATTAAATCCCAGGCTGGGGTGCAGCAGAGCAGCGGCTGTGGGGAGACTAAAGTGCAATTCTCGTTCTGCCTCGGTAGTTCTTGACCTTGGCTAAGGGACTTCCTTACTCTCCGTCTCAGATTCCTCAACTACAATAGGGCTAGTTACAAATCCCTTGCAGGGACATCGTAGGCATTCCAAACAATATGCGACAAGGTGCATAGCAGGTGCTGAAACACAGAGGATGCCTGATCAAGGGTAGCCTGTATTCCAAGTTGGCCCGTGGTGTCCAGGGAAGGAAGAAGAGGGGTCACACACAGCAAAAGGGGAAGGAAAAGAGAGCCAACGAGGGCAGATGCACAAATTCTTATCTGAGACCCAGACACATATTGAAAGCTGGATGTGTTTAGGGATTCACAAATTTGGGGTTCTAGAACGCTAATACAGTGCATATATTGTATATAATGTCAGACCTCCAGGGAACCTAGAAGGACCATGTGATGACTGAACACATCACTGTTTCAAGAGAGAAACATCATCTACTCACACCAAGGTCTGGAAATAGCCTCAGTCTGTGCAGGCCAAGTCTTAATGCCAAACGATTTACAAAAACACTTTGCAGTGTTCCTAGCTCTGGGATGTTTGGATTGCAGGGAAGGGACTGTGGGCCTTACCAAATGCATCGGTGACCGTGCCTGTGCGATGTCATTTCATTCTCCCAACTCCATGAGCAAGAAGCAGACATCCTAGGATCCAGAAACATCTTTGCTACTTGTTGCCATTCAACCAGCTTTAGAGGATCCCAGGATCAGAGCAGTGGCCTCTCACTGTCTATGGCTGTTGCCTGCAACTTAAAATGCAAACTTTATGTTTGGGTGGTGAGAGGGGGTTATAATTATAATTCACAATTATATATGAGTGAATTATATGTGTGTGTGACTGTATGTGTGTTTGAAAATGAACAGAACAGCACCAACAAATGTTATTTTCCCCTCCCCTCCCCTCCCCTCCCCTCCCCTCTCCTTCCCTTCATGTTATTTTACCTGTCAAAAGTGGGTTTTAATGTTTCTGTAGACAGTAAATCACTGCTCCTTTTTCATTTTCATTATCTAGAACTCCTTTAGGAAAAACAATCACAATCGCAACAATTAACTGAACCCAGGACTTTCCCAAGATCCCTAGTAACTAGGGTGTGATGCTAAAAGCCGAGCTCATGGGTGCCTACTAGGGACACAGGAACTCAACACGCACTGGTAGTGGGTGTGGAGCCGTGCAGCCAGGATTCTTGCTTCAGGCCTGAGGCACTCATTACCCCGGCTGCTCGGACTGCTGACCTTTGGTGTCTCGCCAGGAGTCCCTCTCTGAGAATGGCCCATGGGGAAGGAAGCCCCCCTGCCCACAGCCAAACCCCCTCTGCATCCAGGGGCTCACCCTGTGGCCTTGATGAGGACGATGCTGATGTTCCCCAGCTCCAGAACTCTCCATGGGATTGCCTGAGGCCTTTATCCCAACTGCATCATAGGTCAGCTGCTCCCTCCACGGACCCCTTTTTCTCTTCCTTCCTTATAGGTAGAGATCACAAGAACAGCCCCAGTAAAATTCCCATGTAAGGCTCTATCTCAGAGTTCGTCTTTCGGAGAAGCATAACTAAAACTATTGATTGGTGCCAGGAATGGTCCAAGGAAGAAGATTCTTAAATGGGTCACCAGCTGGCCTGCTATCAGTGAGAATACCATCTCTAGACACGGGGGAAGGGAGGGAGTGCTGATGGCTCCAGACATGCGGTAGCCCTGAAATTACAACTTTCACTGTGACAATTAAAATTTTTCCCAGACTGCCAAGAGGCCGTGCATTGGCGGGTACAGGATCTGGGCATTTGAGACGTTTAAGGGAGGTGGCAATCGTAAGTCCAATGGAATGGGGTGGTTGCTGCTCACATTCTGAAGTGAATTAGAGAAAGGCAAAGAGAGGCTGGCATGATTAATCACCAATATAAGGCTACGTGTGAAAGCCAAAGGGCCTTTTGTATTTTGTAAAGACTCTCTCATCTCCTGCGGCCAGAGGCAGAAAAAAAGCCAGGATCAAGCCTAGGACTTAACTACAAGGCCAGCGCAGCTCCGGAGAAGGTGGCATTCTCAAACCCCAGCACATCTGCGTTGTCAAGGTCAAGGCCTTCATTGGGCGGGAGTGAGACGCAGAGACTTGGGATGCATGCAGACGTTTGTGCCCGTGCACTCAAAATCCCGAATCGCCAAATGCCCCTGAACCCTCTGATCCCACACCCCCCCTATGAAGTCCAGTGCTACCCCCTTGCTTGAAGATGATGCAGAAGCCTATGCCTTGCAGGACAGCATGCTCCCAACTCAGGATGTACCAATTCTGGACACTAGACCAGTAACGAGCATAAGGAACAGCAACTACAACGTACAGGCCAAATCTAGCCCACAGTCTGCTTTTTAAATAAAGTTTTATTGAAACACAACACGCCCATTCAATTACATATCATCTATGACTGCTTTCATGCTTCAGTAGGAGAGTTGGATAGTCGCAACAGAGTCTATATGGCTCACAAAACCTAAAATATTTACCATTGACTCTTTACACGAAAAGGCTGCTGAGCTCTGAACTGGAGTCAAATCATAATAAAATCTAGCATGGAAAGTGCTGGTCCTGATAAGGGAAGAAAAGGAATATGCACCAAAGAAGATGTGAGGCCTAGCCAACAAGTACTAGCAAGAATGGAAGAGTATTTATGTGATTGAATTCTGAAGGATTTAAGGATTAAGGGGGATGGAATGTATAGTTAGATAATGGACAGTTTACCCATATGAGAGCACTCTCCTCTGAGATCCAGGACTTAACACTCTCTTGGTTGGCTCTTAGAAACTTAGGGAGGCAGTGCCACACTAAAGTGGAGGAGATAAGCGAGCAATGCTTTGGCAGCCGGTGGAGAAAAAGATCAAAAGGCTCGAAGGAATGGGCATGTCAGAGCGGATCTACTCTGTAAAACTGGAAAATATACCAGTTCACTATGTTTCATAGAGTCATCCAGAGGGCACACCACTTACCAAAGCTGTAGGGAATGAGCTGATGAGAGGGGTAAGCAACACAGAGAAACTCAATGGGGACTGTCCTCCATGGGGCAGGGCTGACATTATAGAAGATGACATTGAACAACTAGCCTCCCTGAAAGCAATGGGTTGATAAGATCTCAGATTGACAGAGCCCAGGTGGCAGAACTTGAACATCAGAAGCAAGGAGGAAGCATTGTAATGAGTAGCAAGGGGCTCTTGCCCATGGAGAGCTTTGAAGATGATCGATAGAATGTGGTGCTCTTAGGGGCAAGACAGAGGGGTAGCTAACAAGGGTAATGTTAACAAACACCTCACTGAAAAGTAAAGGCCAATCTTCAGACCTGAGCTTGTCCTTTGACCCACAGCCTGTTGCCTGAAGGAAAGCCTTGTCTGAGGAAGGACTCTGCTATACCATGGCAACTGCATATGGCAATACTTTCCCTAACTCGTACTCAGAGGGATCTGTGGCCATTTCCTTGGGTAACTAATAGGGGGACAAAAGGCAAGCCCAGATAGTTCAAGGATTCTTGGGCATGGCAATCTCCATGGATATTCAAGGATTTTTTGTTTCATCATGACCCTTTGCTAAAGTGGGGCCTTCTGGGAGGTAGGTAATAAGAAATCTAAGCCCAGTCTAGTTCACAGTGGCTTCTTTGGCTTCAGATCCTTTCGGTGATCATTTGTTCAGTCTCTGAATGTACAATTGAAATGACTCTTCTTATTAGTTGGCATAATCTCCTTATTAGCGCCTTGGTTTATATAGCAAGGTACTATAAAGAAGAAGCCACATGGAAGCCTTTGAAACTTTCCCACTATGAACAACAGAGTAGATGAAAAACAATGTCACATCCAGGGAGGATGGCAGAGATATCTGCCATCTTCAAGACTGCAAGAGTAGTGGTCCCATCACGCCCTCATTCAACTCACCATTCTTCCCTGTTAAAAACCAGGGATCTTGGTTATTGTGAGTGGACCACCATAAAATCCACTGATTACCTAATCACCTATTGCCACTACTGAACATCCAACCTTGTAGCAGTAGAAACCAACACAGAGGCTCCAATACAACACCTTCTTCTGAGGACACCAACTAGTTCCTTGTTAGCAGCTTGATTCATGGGATCCTTTTCAATCTGGAAGTGACAATGATATGCCCTGACTGGAATTGGCACACATTCAAGAAATGGCTTTTCCTTTCTTGCTCACAGGGGCTCCACCAGGATCACCATCTATATGAACTTCTATATTACTTGATAAACTGACATGAGATCCCGCATAATGTGACCCTGGACCAAGGATCCCATTTTATAGCAAAAGAAGAGCTACAATGCACCCACGATCATGGATCCACTGGTGTTATCACATACAAACCACCCAGTTGTTGTAATTCTGGGGCTTAAAACAAACTAGTGATTAATCAGTTTATTTGTTGTTGTTGTTGAGTTGTAGAAGTTCTTTATATATTAAATATCCCTTGCTGGATATATCATTTGCAAATATCTGCTGCCATTCAGTAGGCTTCCTTGTCCTTCTGTTGATGGTTTACTGTGCAAAAGCTTTTTATTGTAGTGTAGTACCGATAGTTTATTTTTGCTTTTGTTTTGCTTGCCTGAGAAGATGTAGCTAGAAAAATGTTTATATGGCTGATGTCAAAGAAATGTTTATATGGCTGATGTCAAAGAAATTACTGCCTGTTTTCTTCCTGGAGTTTTATGGCCTCAAGTCTTACATTTAGGTCTGTAATCAATTTTGAGTTTATTTTTGCCTATGGTATAAGAACGTGGTCAAGTTTCATTCTTTTCCATGTAGCTGTTCAGCACCATTTGTGAAGGAGATGGTGTTGTTCCTATTGTATATTCTTGCCCCCTTTGTCATAGATTAAATGACCATATAAGCATGGGTTTATTTCTGGGCAATCTATCCTGTTCTGCTGATATATGTGTCTATTTTGTGCCAGTACCATACTGTTTTGTTTAATTAAAAAATGGGCAGATGACCTGAATAGATATTTTCCAAAGAAGACCTACAGATGGCCAACAGAGACATGAAAAGATGCTCAACATCACTCATCATAAGGGAAATGCAAACCAAAAACACAACAAAATATCTCTGTACCCCTGTCACAATGGCTAGAATCAAAAAGGCAAGAAATAAAAAGTATTGGTGAAAAAGGAACCCTCGTGCACTGTTAGTGGAAATGCAAGTTGGTGCAGCCACTGTGGAAAACAGTATGGAGGTTTCTCAAAAAATTAAAAATAGAAATACCTTATAGTCCATTAATTCCACTACTGAATATTTACCCAAAGAAAACAAAGACACTAATTCAAAAAGATATACGCACCCCTATATTTATTGCAGCATTAATTACAATAGCCGAGCTATGGAAGCAATCCAAGTGTTCATCAGTAGATGAATGGGCAAAGAAGATATATACAATGGAATATTACTGAGCCATGAAAAGAATGAGATCTTGTCATTTGCAACAACATGGATGGACCCAGTGGGGTATAAAGTTGGTGAAATAAGTCAGACAGAAAAAGACAAATACCGTATGATTTCACTTGTATATGGAATCTAAAGAAACAAAAGGGATAAAGAAACAAAGGAAGAAAGAGACAAACAACAACAAAAAACCAGACTTAAATACAGAGAATAAACTGGTGGTAGCCAGAGGCTGGGCAAGGGGAAAAGGTGAAATAGACAAAGGCGATTAAGAGTTACAAGTAAACTCTTGTAAAACTGTAAAATTCCAGTTACAAGATAAATTAGTCACAGAGATGAAAAGGGTACCATAGGAATAGAGTCAATAAGATTGAAATAACATTGTTTGGTGACAGATGGTGACTACCCATATTGTGGTGAGCATAGAGTAATGGAGTTGTTGAATTATTATGTTGTACACCTGAAACTAATGTAACACTGTATGTTAATTGTCTTCAATTTTAAAAAACTGCTAACCATGGGGCGCCGGGGTGGCTCAGCCTGGGTCATCTCACAGTCCGTGGATTTGAGCCCCGCGATGGGCTCTGTGCTGGCAGCTCAGAGCCTGGAGCCTGCTTTGGATTCTGTGTCTCTCCATCTCTCGGCCCCTCCCCTGCTCATGCTCTGTGTCACTCTCTCAATAATAAATAAAAGTTAAAAAATTAAAAAACCAAAAAACTGCTAGCCAGTTTTCCTTCTAATCAAGGTACACTGAAGTGGAATGGTCATACATAACAATTTGCCAAAATACGCCATTAATAAAATATATTTTAAAAAATCAAACCAAACTAGTGATTAAGAGTAAATAACTTTTCCCTTACAAATTGAAAATTAAAATATTTCGCCGTTTCATTCAGTGGCAAACACTGAACGCAAAGGGCTTTGTTTCCGGGAGAAGGCGTCTCTACCTAGCACCTTTTTTTCAATGAGCGTTTGGGGTTTCAATTATTTATTTTTTAATCAAGTTCTAATCCATTGTTTGGATAGATGTTTCTGAAGTATTTTTTAAATGTACTATGTTTTAAAATTAGATCTCCATCTGTCATTATACGGAATGTGTGTAGGCAGATGGTGAATGGACTTATTTTTAACCCCTGGATGCTACTGGCTTGCTTAACAGTATCCCAGGGAAAGAGGGGCCATTATGAGTGTTCTCCTCCTCCTCCCCCTCCTCACAATTCATTTGCTCCACTTTGTGATCCACTGCTTCAAATTTTGTAACAAAAAAATCGTCACTTTATCCTCTTTAAAGAGGATCACAGACAAGCAATCTGCAGAACGTAGGTTCTCTTCCCATCTCCAAATTACTCCTTAGCATCAAGAAAGACACGTTTGCTGAGTATATCAGAGAATTCTTAATTCACTGAATTTTTGTCTTTTTTTTTTTTAAATGTTTGCATATGTATTTTGAGAGAGGGGGCATGAGCACAGTAGGGGCAGAGAGAGGGAGAGAGAGGATCCCAAGCAGGTTCCTTGCCATCATCACAGAGCCTGACATGGGGCTTGAACCCAGAACTGTGAGATCATTACCTGAGCCGAAATCAAGAGTGGGTTGCCCAACCGACCAAGCCACCCAGGCGCCCCTCACTCAATTTCTTTCTCAAGCTGATAGTTTTGATGTTCTTTTTATTTATTTTAGCGGTAGTGTTAGATGCCAGAACAACATAGAATGTGATTAATCTTTTCATTTCTACGTGTTTCAGTGTCCTCTGAAACATCACTTTTTAAAAAAGTTTATTTATTTTGAGAGAGAGAGAGAGAGAGAGTGAATGTGAGCACAGGAGGGGCAGAGAGAGAGAGAGAGAGAGAGAGAGAGAGAGACCCCCAAGCAGGCTCTGCACTGTCAGTGCAGAGCCTGACTCGGGGCTCAATCCTACAAACTGTGAGATCATGACCTGAGCTGCCAAAATCAAGAGTCAAACACTTAACATACTGAGTCACCCAGGCACCCCCTAAACATTACTTTTTAGTGTTAAAAGTTTTTCATATAAACATTTCCAAACACACAAAGGAACAGAGAATAGTTTAATGACCGTCATTTATCCAATGCTCAGGTTCAAATTATCAACATGTCACAAATCTTGTTTCATTTACCTATCTCTACCTTCTACCCCTTCCAACAACACAAAAGCACACACACACACACACACACACACACACACACAATGTTTTCCTGGAATATTTGAAGACATACCAGACATCGTGTCATTTTCCTTATAAAATACTTTATGTGCATTTAACAGTAAGACTTGAAAAAAAAATACCACCTGGGTATTATCAGACTCCAATATAACAATATCCTGAATATTCTAATACACAATCCACATTCAAACTTCCCCAAGTGTCTCAAACAGCTGGCCTATTCAAATACTAAGACACAATAAAGTCCATAAACTGCCCAGTCACTATCTGTCTTAAGGAGTTAGTCTACATAATCCCTCTCCCCTCTTGTGCTCTTGCGTTTGTTAGAGAAATCAAGTTATTTACCCTCTATGTTCCATATTCTACAGTTGGAGGATGATTTCTCTGTGATGTTAACTCGTTTCTCTGTCTCTGTACTTTCTATAAACCAGTAGTTGGACCTGAGACTTGATTTAAGTTTAATTTTTTTTTAGGCTGCACTATTCTTTATGCTGTAAACGTCCTGTGTAATCATTGCGTGAACTCATGGATGCCCGGTTGCCTCACATTTAGTGATGCCAGTGATCAGTCCCAGTGACGTCAGCTTGCCCCGTCCTCCACAAGCTTGGAAAACATTTCACTGATCGCTTAGCGTTTACTGGACACCATTGCCAGTGTTTCTTTAAGGCCTGAAAGGGCAATTTTCTTCCCATCATTCCTTCTGCATTAGTGAGCCACAATTTTTCTATACAGAAGAATTTATCCTCATCAATTATTTTGCCACCTTGAAATACAGTGCGTATGGGAAAGGCCAGACAAATTCTTGATTCTCTCTGCTTATCAATTTTCAGAGTAATGACTTATGTCCTTATAACCTCCAATGGCAACTAGTAGGTTTTTTTAGAAAGTGTCATTTTGAACTCAAGAATTTCTATGTATTTAATATTTTAATTGAACGAATTTCTATATATTTAATATATTAATCAATAGTCATACTGTGCCATTTTGGCTAATGGGATGCCTTTCAAGTTAGCTTTCTTTTGAAACAATCTACTTGGTCTTTGATAGTTTCTTGCTTCTCTGCATTTCAAGATGTTCCAGGCTTATCTTGTACATTTCAGATTCCATATGGATTCCAAAAGGTGATTTACTGGGTCGAAAGGAGTTAACAATCTTTAAGGTGTTTTGGCATATTGGAAAGAGTATGGGTTTCGGAGGTGGGTAAATCAGGGTTAGACTCCTAGCTCCATTGCTTACTAGTTCTGGACTCTTAAAAAGGATTTACCTCTCCGAATGAGGATAAGAAGAGCCTCTACAAGGAAGAGGAAGTTACAATAACATAGAAAATTCTTTTATCATAATTTTAAGTGGAAAAAGCAGGATTCACCCTTTTATATAGAATGCACAGAGGGGCGCCTCCATGGTTCGGTCAGTGGAACATCCCACCCTTGATTTCAGCTCAGGTCATGACTCCAGGGTCATGGGATCGAGCCCCTCAATGGGTTCTGCACTGAGTGGGGAGCCTCCTTAAGATTCTCTGTCTGTCTCTCTCTGCCCCTCTTCCCCATTCATGCATTCTCTCTCTCTCTCTCTCTCTCTTTCTCTCTCTTTCTCTCTCTTTCTCTCTCTTTCTCTGCCTCTCTTTCCTCCTTACCTCCCTCCCTCCCTCCTTCTCAAAAAAAATGCATAGGGCAACTACTGTGTTCAAATATGCTTAATATGTTAATAGTGGTATGTTTTGATGGTGGGACTACAGGTCAGGCGTCTCTTCTTCATGTCTCATACTATTCCATATAACCTAGAATGGAAGGAAATAAGATAATTGTATTAAAAGAACAATAAGCCTCTACCACAAATCCTATAGTGTTGGTTAAAATTCATCTGGGATGTGATTCATTGCATCCTCTTTCTGTATCCCTCATGGTCGATTTCATCTACTTTTCCTTTAACAGAATTTAATGCAAATCGTATAATAAAGAAAAATATTGATATAACTATACTCTGCCATCTGCTCCCTTTCCCTGTGCCATGTCGTACTGATTTCAGCAGACCAGGTCAAAGCTGAGTGTTTCCTGCTTTCAAGGATGACCAATGAAGGCCTCATACCACGTTACTTCCTTGCTCGCAGCGGGGAGCCTCTAATTTCTGGATTGACAGCTGAAGGCAGAGCAGTAAAAATAGGAAGGAAAATAAGGTCTCCATTTGACATGCTTATAAATCAATCTTATTGATTTATAAGGAACGGAATTGTTGCTGTCGGTGCTCATTGAAAAGAATCTTACTGACCAGAAACCTAAACCAATTGGTTTTTTACTCACCTAAGGATTCAGATTGATTCAGGCTGACTTGTAAAACATGAATCCATCTGTAATCCTTCAAAACTATGGCAAATAATAAAAACTTCTGTGGAAGACATCTGCAGAGGTTTCTAATATAGGATTCCATCTGATTTTCAGGAACGATATTTTGATGTTGGAGGCAAGGGTCGTAATTTCCTCTTTTATTTATTTATTTATTTTTTATTAAATTTTTTTTTTCAACGTTTTTTATTTATTTTTGGGACAGAGAGAGACAGAGCATGAACGGGGGAGGGGCAGAGAGAGAGGGAGACACAGAATCGGAAACAGGCTCCAGGCTCCGAGCCATCGGCCCAGAGCCTGACGCGGGGCTCGAACTCACGGACCGCGAGATCGTGACCTGGCCGAAGTCGGACGCTTAACCGACTGCGCCACCCAGGCGCCCCCGTAATTTCCTCTTTTAAACGGTGCAGTGAAATTCTATAGACATGTGGGGTCAAAGGGAAGGTGGTAATCACAGATGACACTTTTCTTCATATCCCCCCCCCCCCCATTTAAACATCTCTTATTTCAAAAGAGAGTTCTTTATTTTAATTTTGAAACAGGGTAGGCAAAGGCCTGCATGGTGAAAGCTTGACAACCGCCGCCTGCCTAATCGATGGGAAACAACGAGTTGCCTCTGATAAATCTTCAGGTGGCTGTGTAAAAAGAAGTACATAGAAGAAAGCGCCCTGGTAGCTGCAAACAACCGGGAGGAGTTGGCTTTTTTCTCTTTTCTTCTTTCTCCTCATCGATGAGCTGATGTGGATGCTGATGTACAGATGAGCCAAACCCAAGCATTTAGCATCAGGACTCTTGTCTGCAAAAGAGTCGCTTCATTCCCAGCACATCTTTAGTGAGCACTTGTTCCTGGAGCAGATTCGCTGTTGAATGTTAGACATACGTTGGTGATGAAGACAGTATGCTCACAAGGGCCTTCCAAGCCTAGCTAGCCGGGCTGTATATACATACGCCAGCAAATAAGACGTGAGCAGAGGACATGCCAATGCGTGCCATCCCAATCGATTAGGATTAGGATTCTCATAGGCTTCTCTGTTTCCAGAGAAACAGAACTAATAGCATCTCTCTCTCATTCTTTTAAGGAATTGGCTTACGCAGTTGTGGAAAGCTGAGAAGTCTGAAATCTATAGAATGGGCTGGAGACCTATGGAAGGATGGATGTTGCAGTCTCTAAAGTCTGAAGGTACTTCTGAGGCAGAATTCCCTCTTCCTTGGGGGATCTCAGTCTTTTTCTCTTAAGGCCTCCAACTGATGGAATGAGGGTCACTTGATTCATTCCCCTGGCAAAAAACTCAAGATTCTAAAGGGTAGACAGTGAAAGTAAGCATCCCTCTCATTCTGGACCTCAAGCCACCTTGAGTTCTTCCCCAGAAGCAGAAACTATCACCAGATTGTGGATTTCCTTGTAGAGATGGTTCATGCATCTATGAGCAAATGAGTGTAGACACTTTTTAAAGTATACCAGTAATAACACATTGCTTCTTTTCGGTTAACAAAATATCTTGGAGATTTGAATGAAGTTAAAGCTGCCTTATTTTTGTATGGTCACAGAATATTCTGGTGTGCAAATAGATCATAACTTACTTAGTCCCTGATCTAGATTGTTTCCAGTCTTATGTAGTAAAGACAATCTGGTCGCAGATATCCTTGTACACACATTTACCCTGCCTTTCTTTAAGATAAGTTCCTAGAGAGAGAATTGCTGGGTCAAAGGGTATGTGTACTTGAAACTTTGACATGTTGGCAAATTATCCTCCATAAAGGATGTGCCAGTTAACACTTACAAATGTACAAATACGATATTGCAGGAGTTATTTTCATATCTCACACATGGTCCCAAGGTATTCCATTGGCTGGCCCATTCTCTCCTTTTCCCTCAGATCCCCGTGGCCCATCATCACCAGCATTTGGAAGTCAGTTGCTTGGGTGTAGTCTGAAGAACGGGGGCAAAGTGGAGAGAACCCACCCATGGATACAGCCACCCCAGAGCTTCGCCTATTGGCATTGGGCTCTGATCAAGTACGACAGTGTTGGTCTCCTCTTGGTGACTTGCCCAAGGTCACACGGTTCGTAGGTGTCAGAAGTACCACTTAAAAGTCTCATTCAAGTTCTTGTTCAACTCTTGACTTCTTGTGACCCTTAGGGCCGGAGATTTGTGACCGTGTCTAAATGAGCTAATTTGGCTACATCATTGATGAGCTGGCTCTTGTGCATTGTTTAGGGCAGCGCCTGGTACCTAGTAAGCACTCAACAAACGAGTACTTGTTATGGGCATTCCTGTTCTCTCTCGGGGGCGTGGCACGGGTGGGTAGGGGGAACTGGAGGGACTATGAGGACACCGAAGTCACTGGGACTGGAGGTGAAGTACCAGAGACAGCTGGCTGGCATGCATGACCTCCCCGGTCCCTCCAGCCAAGTAATTCAAGCAGGTTCCAGCTTGGTAGCCACATTGGAGTCATGGGGGCAGATGAGCATTTTTCTTAATTGAGAAAGAGCTAATGAGAGCTGTATTTCTTTGAATCTGCCCATTGAATGAGAACAAACACTAATTACCGCTGGGCTGGAAAGGCCAGATACAATTTGCCAAATGAGAGGGCATCTTCCCCCATCAGTTACAAAACAGTGTGCAGAGGACCGCACGCTTTCCAACAGTGAACGTCCATCGCTGGCTCAGTGTTAAATACAGAGCGAAGGCCCCATAAACTGGCATCCGCGGGTGAAGCAATTAAGTGTGGCACTGCCCCTGCAGCGATGTCCCAGCAGCTGCCCCCATTGGAGGTTTCAAGGCTCAGCAACTTGTAGGATGACTGGGGAATGATAATGTGCTGGTTTCCCTACTCCAGTTTGGGAGCCCAGAGAATATTTCTAAGTCATTGGGGCTCAGTGAAGCTGGCGGTTATTCTGAATACAGTAAAACCTTGGATTGCGAGTAACTTGTCCTGCGAGTGTTCTGCAAGACAAGCAGACATTGCTAATAAATTTTAACTTGATAAACGAGCGATGTTTTGCCATACGAGGGGTACGTGATGCCGAACATGACATGATCGCAACAGGGCCGGTGGTTCTGGAAATTTGCTTTGATATACGAATGCTTTGGATTACAAGCATGTTTCCAGAACAAACTGTGTTTCCAAGCCAAGGTTTTAGTGCATGTGTTTCTGAGACGCTGTAGTTATGACAGCGTTGGCTTATAACAACAGCATAAGCCCCTTCATTTTGTGTCCGAGATTTGAGGCATTGAAGACACTGGCATTAGTTGATGAAGGGCAAGACTAGGTAAGGTCTAGGCATTGATGAAGTGAATTTGTATGGAGGGGTCCACAAAGCGGAGGCTGCCCCAGTGGCCCAGCCCATATCACAAGTTCAAACCTGAGTGAGCCTGCGCTTACGGGAAGCACCTGTCAAGGAACCTGACACACACCGGCCAGTCCTCCAACCCCGCTGGAGCTGACTCACCTTCCCCTGGGAAACAGGACCTGTCGGCCTTGTAAGAAAATCCCTGACCTCCTAGCCAATCACACTCAGTTTCTGAATGCCTCTTCTAAAGCTCTATACACTCGCTCTTGCCCCAAATCCCCAGGAACAGTGCTCCCCTGCTCATAAGGCACCTACTCTCCATCTGCGATGTGTTTTCCCTTGACTAAAGGGAAATGACTCAGACTCATTACTAGTTGTTTTAGTTTTGTCCTTTGGTAGCATGGAGAAAGAGTAAAGGAGGGGCGCCTGGGTGACTCAGTCGGTTAAGCGCCCGACTTTGGCTCAGGTCATGATCTCACAGCTCGTGAGTTCGAGCCTCGCGTCGGGCTCTGTGTGCTGACAGCTCAGAGCCCGGAGCCTGCTTCGGATTCTGGGTCTCCTCTCTCTCTCTCCCCTCCTCCACTCATGCTCTGTCTCTCTCTGTCTCAAAAATAAATGAACATGTAAAAAAATTTTAAAAAAAAGTGTAAGGGGGCTTCTCTGTCCTCTTTTTGACCACTTCCTGCAAGAGCTGGGAGCCTGAGCGAGTAGCACTGACCCAACACCCGTGTCTCCAGAGCAAACCCGGGCACCTGCTTGACTCGGGGTGTATGGAGCAGGTGTGCCTGGGCATGGGACACCTTCTTCACTCACCCTGTCTGCTCTGTAATTCTGGCCAAGGGGCCATTGCCGTCCCCGTTCTAAGGCGTCTGAGGGATCCTGTTCTGCTTCAGTTCTCTGGGTTTCTGGCAGGACGGGGCCCTTTGTCTTATGTCACCTCTCGGCCTCAAAAGCATCCTTGCCCATGTAGCTGGAGCAGCGTTTCTCTGTGGTTGAGAGTTTGATTGTCTCTATTAGAATTTTTTTTTTTAATGTTTATTTTTGAGAGTGAGAGAGACAGAGAGACGGCGAGTGCGAGTGGGGGAGGGGCAGAGAGGAAGCCCCAGAATCCGAAGCAGGCTCCAGGCTGTCAGCATGGAGCTCAAGGTGGGGCTCAAACTCACAGACCGTGAGATCATGACCTGAGCCGAAGTCAGACGCTTAACCGGCTGAGCCACCCGGGTGCCCCTCTGTTAGCATGTTGGTTCCACCTGTTACTGTGTGTCTTTGGGCAAACTACTTACCCTCTCTGTGACCTGGTTTGCATATCTGTAATATACGGATAGGAGTAGTATTGTTGTGAAAGTTAGAGGAGATCGTGTAAGTTCATCCGAATGGCGTCTTCTGTAAAAGGAGCACTCCAGTCCCTGAGCAGAGCTACTCTTTGCTTTGACCTCTCTCTTGGGGCTCAAACCTAGCCTGGGTGGGATGGCAGCGGGGTAGGCGGGATGTGGGAGGGCACTGCCATGCTGCCCTTTATCTCTTGCCTTTGCACAGCCAGGCAAGTACTAAGAAATGTGAAAGCTCCCAAGTATGTCAACATCGGACCTGGGGGGCCACAGGGGTCACTGTCTGCAAATTGCATGTGTGAATCCAGTCTGGCCTTTGCGAGGCCCCTGTGGACTATTTGGGGTGGCCTCCGTAGGCCTGTTGCACGCACTCTGAGGGCCCTTCAGGGCTTGCTCGCCTATCTTCTCAGCTAAAGCCCACTTAGTGCCTGTCATTTGCCGTGAGATACCACGGCTCGAGCTTTGGGTAAAGACAGGCCTTTATGGACATTCCTATCCCCAAAGTAGTTTTATGCCAGACATTGTCCGGCGAGCCTGACATTTATTGGCTATGCCTCCCCAAGGCTTTCCCTTCCAGAAGGACTGCGCACCAGAGGCGAGGCGTTCTCCTCCGGGTTGAGCGGTGGAGGCACCCTTTCAAGGACAGGACCTCCTTCCCAATCTCCCTCCTGTCGGAGAGCACTGTGGGAAAGTGTGTTCTCTCTGAGCTCCTGGCTGGGCCTCACCGCTTGGCCTTTGCCCCCTCCCCGGGCATGTCCCAGTCCTGCTGGAGTCGGTGGGGACGATGGGCGTGATTTGTTTGCCGTTATAATTATTTTTGCGTGATGTCGATTATAATGATTTACCTTTTTATTCAGCAATTGTGATTCCTATTCCCTTCCATTTCGTCTCCAAATGACTCTCTTGACCCCTCTTTCATCTTTCCCTTCTGATTTATAATTACTTCCCTTAGCCTTTAAAAATTTTTCTTTTTAACTTTATTTATGTATTTTGAGAGAGACAGAGACAGCCCGAGTGGGGGAGAGGCAGAGAGAAGGGAGAGAAAAAGGATCCCAAGCAGGCTCCCTGTTATCAGCGCAAACTCCAACACGGGGTTTGAACTCACGAAACCGTGAGATCATGACCTGAGCTGAGACCAAGAGTTGGATGCTTAACTGACTGAGCCCCCAAGGTCCCCCAGTTTCACTTTTTTTAAGTAGACTCCACACTCAATGTGGGGCTAGAACTCATGACCCTGAGATCAAGAGTCCCACGCTCTACAAACTGAGCTGGCCGGGTGCCCCTCTCTTAGCCTTTTGTAAAACAGCTTTATTGAGGTACAACTGATAAAGAACCACACACATTTAATGAGGATAATTTGATGAGTTTGGACACATACAAACACCCTCGGTACCATCAGCACGATCAGGATGATAGACGCAGCCAACACCTTCCAGAATTTTCTGTGTGCCCCCTCCCCCAACACACACCTCTTGTATACTGTAGGAAAACTTAATTTTTTTATCATGAGGTTCCCTCTCCTTTTACATGAAAGTATTTATTGAGCATTCATTTGCTAATATTCGTCCTTGTAGTACTGTTAGAAACAATAAAGCGAGCTGTATTAAAAAACGGTGAGATTTTTTGAGCAAAAATCTATTTGAATCAGGCAGCCCCCCAGATGGAAGTCGGAAGCGCTTCACCCACAGGAGCTGGGGAGAGACTTTTATGGAGAAAAGGGGGAAGCGGAGTCAGGACATTACTGATTGGCCATGGATTAAGCGTCGCTGGCTGTGATTGGTTGTTCTTGGGTTTGGATTTCTTAACCCTGAGGCCCTTCCGGGCTGACCTCTTTGGTTTGCTTCCAGCCACCAGCGCAGCGTTAGAGCCACATCGGTGGAACAGCCTCCTTGTTTAATTAATTTAACGGTATCAACTGAATGAGGCTGTTCACCAAATACAAATGGGCAATAATTTAACCATCTACATTTCTGTAAAAAGCGAAAAGACTCCTTTTTAAAGAAGTTCATTGATGGGCGACACTTACTATTAACTGAGCACAATCTGCAGTTAAAGGGGGTGAGTCCCAGAGTTTGGGAACAATGATTTGGGGATGAAACCCCTCACCCCCTCCCTACTTGTGTGTCAGTCTCTCTCTTTGTCTCTCTCTCCCTCTCTCTCCCTCTCTCTCTCTCTCTCTCTCTCTCTCTCTCTCACACACACACACACACACACACACACACACACACACACACACATTGATGAATTGATGTTAATCTGGGACTGTGTTTACCCCTCCTGAACTGGGGTTATAGAGTAGAGATAAAAGCATTTGGAAGGGTCCCTGCAGAGTCCACTTGGTCACCCTGAACCCTAGTTTCCTCATCTTTAAAATGAAAAAATTCGCCTTCTTCTCTAAGGTCACTTCCTTCTATCCCACAACCCTACCCCCTCCCCCCCCCTCAGATTCCCAAGAGCTCCAATTTATAGTGATGATTAATCCAACAGAGGCAAGTACTCATCTGCATACAAATAGAGTGCAAATCATGAGGTGCAGACAACGCACATCAGAATCAAGATGGGCTATCAGGGCCCCATCCTTCTGGAGGTGTCCAGACAGGCAAACCCAGGCTGGACAAATGAAATTTAGCAGGCGCGGTAGAGGGCTCTGTGTTATCGGCAGCCCCAGGCGCACTGGATGGCGTCTGGCTCCTGAGCTCTCAGCATGGGGAGGCTTTATCGCTCCAGTCCTGGAATTTGGAATCATTATCTACCAGTGCAGAGGGATTAAAAATAATGTTTGGGCATGATGGACAGTGGCTAGCAGCCAGCCAGCCACACAGTGACGTTGATGGCTCGCAGAAAAGGGTCTTGGCAGAGTCAAAGTCAGGAGACCGAGGCAGGTGACTAGCAGATTATCAAGGTCACCTAGTGAACATTATTATTTGATGCCTTCTTATCTCATTGTGTTGTTACAAGAATAAAATACAACAGAGTGGCAACAGCCCATTGGAACATTATAAGTATATTCCACATAAACCGTCAATTGTCAGGCATCCAGTATTTGGTATTTATTGTATGTTTGATACTGTGAATGGTGGTAGCCAACATTTATTAAGCACTCAGTATGTGGCAGCATTATTAAAGGTGGTTTAAATAAATCAATCTATGGTTGTAGGAGTTTTGAATCCATCAACTCAGTTACTTCTTACAACCTATAAGATAGGAACCATCATCATTGCCATCTAAGAGATTAGAAAATGAAGGTGATTTTCCCAAGGTCACGGCTAGTATGTGGCCAAGCTGAGGCTCCAACTCCATCTAGAAACTGTCCTTTTTTTTTTTAATTTTAATTTTATTTTTTAAATTTATTTCCAAATTAGCATCTAGTGCAACAATGATTTCAGGAGTAGATTCCTTAGTGCCCCTCACCCATTTAGCCCATCCCGCCTCCCACAACCCCTCCAGTAACCCACTGTTTGTTTTCCATATTTAAGAGTCTCTCATGTTTTGTCCCCCTCCCTGTTTTTATATAATTTTTGCTTCCCTTCCCTTATGTTCATCTGTGTCTTAAAGTCCTCATATGAGTGAAGTCATATGATATTTGTCTTTCTCTGACTGACTGATTTTGCTTAGCATAACACCCTCCAGTTCCATCCACGTAGTCGCAAAGGGCAAGATTTCATTCTTTTTGATTGCCGAGTAATACTCCATTGTATATATGTACCACATCTTCTTTACCCATTCATCAGTTGATGGATATTTGGGCTCTTTCCATACTTTGGCTATTGTTGTAGAGTTGCCATAAACATTGGGGTGCGTGTGTCCCTTTGAAACAGCACACCTGTATCCCTTGGATAAATACCTAGTAGTGCAATTGTTGGGTAGTTCTATTTTTAATTTTTTGAGGAACCTCCACACTGATTTCCAGAGTGGCTGCACCAGCTTTCGTTCCCACCAGGAATGCAAAAGAGATCCTCTTTCTCCGCATCCTCGCCAACATCTGTTGTTGCCTGAGTTGTTAATGTTAGCCACTCTGACAGGTGTGAGGTGGTATCTCACTGTGGTTTTGATTTGTTTTTCCCTGATGATGAGTGATGTGGAGCATTTTTTCATGTGTCGGTTGGCCATCTGGATGTCTTCTTTGGAGAAGTGTCTATTCATGTCTTCTGCCCATTTCTTCACTGGATTATTTGTTTTTTAGATATTGAGTTTGAGAAGTTCTTTATAGATTTTGGATACTAACCCTTTATCTGATATGTAGTTTGCAAATATCTTCTCCCATTCTGTCGGTTGCCTTTTAGTTTTGCTGATTGTTTCCTTTGCTGTGCAGAAGCTTTTATTTTCATAAGGTCCCAGTAGTTCATTTTTGTTTTTGTATCCCTTGCCTCCAGAGGTGTGTTGAGTAAGAAGTTGCTGTGGGCAAGATCAAAGAGGTTTTTGCCTGCTTTCTCCTCGAGGATTTTGATGGCTTCCTGTCCTACATTGAGGTCTTTCATCCATTTTGAGTTTATTTTTGTGTCTGGTGTAAGAAAGTGGTCCACATTCATTCTTGTGCATGTCTCTGTCCAGTTTTCCCAGCATCACTTGCTGAAGAGACTGTCTTTATTCCATTGGATATTCTTCCCTGCTTTGTCAAAGATTAGTTGGCCATACGTTTGTGGGTCCATTTCTGGGTACTCTATTCTGTTCCATTGATCTGAGTGTCTGTTTTTGTGCCAGTACCATACTGTCTTGATGATTACAGCTTTGTAGTATAGCTTGAAGTCCGGGATTGTGATGCCACCTGCTTTGTTTTTCTTTTTCAAGGCTGCTTTGGCTATTTGGGGTCTTTTCTGGTTCCATACAAATTTTAGGATTATTTGTTCTAGTTCAGTGAAGAATGCTGGTGTTATTTTGATAGGGATTGCATTGAATATGTAGAATGCTTTAGGTAGTATTAACATTTTAACAATATTTGTTCTTTCTATCCAGGAGCATGGAATATTTTTCCTTTTTTTTTGTGTCTTCTTCAATTTCTTTCATAAGCTTTCTATAGTTTTCAGTGTATAGATTTTTCACCTCTTTGGTTAGAGTTCTTCCTAGGTATTTTATGGTTTTTGGTGCAATTGTAAATGGGATCGATTCCTTGATTTCTCTTTCTGTTGCTTCATTTTTGGTGTATAGGAATGCAGTCAATTTCTGTGCATTGATTTTATATCCTGTAACTTTGCTGAACTTATGAATCAGTTCTAGCAGTTTTTTGGTGGAATCTTTTGGGTTTTCCATGTAGAGTATCATGAATATCTGTGAAGAGTGAAAGTTTGATCTCCTCCTGGCTGATTTAGATGGCTTTTATTTCTTTGTGTCGTTTGATTGCAGAGGCTAAGACTTCCAATCCTATGTTGAATAATAGTGGTGAGAGTGGATATCCCTGTCTTGTTCCTGACCTTAGGGGGAAAGCTCTCATTTTTTTCCCATTGAGGATGATATTAGTGTTGGGTCTTTCATATATGGTTTTTATGATCTTGAGGTATGATCCCTCTATCCCTATTTTCTTGAGGGCTTTTATCAAGAAAGAATGTTGTATTTTGTCAAATGCTTTCTTTGCATCTATTGAGAGGATCGTATGGTTCTTGTCCTTTCTTTTACTGATGTGATGAATCACATTGATTGTTTTGCGGATATTGAACTAGCCCTGCATCCCAGGTGTAAATCCCACTTGGTCGTGGTGAATCATTTTTTTAATGTATTGTACGTCTGGTTGGCTAATATCTTGTTGAGAATTTTTGCATCCATGTTCATCAGGGAAATTGGTCTATAGTTCTCCTTTTTAGTGGGGTCTCTGTCTGGTTTTGGAATCAAGGTAATGCTGGCTTCATAGAAAGAATTTGGAAGTTTTCCTTCCATTTCTATTTTTTTGGAAAAGCTTCAAGAGAATAGGTGTTAACTCTTCCTTAAATGTTTGGTAGAATTCCCCTGGAAAGCCATCTGGCCCTGGACTCTTGTTTTTTGGGAGATTTTTGATTACTAATTCGATTTCTTTACTGGTTATGGGTCTGTTCAAATTTTCTATTTCTTCCTGTTTCAGTTTTGGTAGTGTATATGTTTCTAGGAATTTGTCCATTTCTTCCAGGTTGCCCATTTTATTAGCATATAATTGCTCATAATATTCTCTTATTATTGTTTTTATTTCTGCTGAGATGGTTGTGATCTCTCCTCTCTCGTTCTTGATTTTATTTATTTGGGTCCTTTCCTTCTTCTTTTTGATCAAACTGGCTAGTGGTTTATCAATTTTGTTAATACTTTCAAAGAACCATCTTCTGGTTTCATCGATCTGTTCTACTGTTTTTTTTGTTTGTTTGTTTATTTGTTTTGTTTGGGTCGGTAGCATTAATTTCTGCTCTAGTCTTTATTATTTCCTGTTTTGTGCTGTTTTGGGGTTTTATTTGCTGTTCTTTATCCAGCACTTTAAGGCATAAGGTTAGGTTGTGTATCTGAGATCTTTCTTCCTTCTTTAGGAAGGCCTAGATTGCTATGTACTTTCCTCTTATGATCATCTTTGCTGCGTCCCAGAGGTTTTGGGTTGTGGTGTTATCATTTTCATTGACTTCCATATACTTTTTAATCTCCTCTTTAACTGCTTGGTTGGCCCATTCATTCTTTAGTAGGATGTTCTTTAGTCTCCAAGTATTTGTTAACTTTCCAAATTTTTTCTTGTGGCTGATTTCAAGTTTCATAGGGTTGTAGTCTGAAAAGATGCACGGTATGACTCGATCTTTTTGTGCTTGGTGAAGGATGATTTGTGTCCCAGTATGTGGTCTATTCTAGAGAATGTTCCATGTGCACTGGAGAAGAATGTATATTCTGCTGCTTTAGGATGAAATGTTCTGACTATATCTGTTAAGTCCATGTGGTCCAGTATGTCATTCAAAGCCATTGTTTCCTTGTTGATCTTTTGATTAGATGATCTGTCCATTGTTGTGAGTGGTGTGTTGAAGTCTCCTACTGTTGTGGTATCACTATCAATGAGTTTCTTTATGTTTGTGACTAATTGATTTATATATTTGGGTGCTTTCACATTTGGCACATAAATATTTACAATTGTTAGGTCTTTTTGGTGGATAGAACCTTTAATTATGATATAATGCCCTGCTTCATCTCTTGATACAGACTTTATTTTAAAGTCTAGATTGTCTGATATAAGTATGGCTATTTTGGCTTTCTTTTGTTGACCATTAGCATGATAGATGGTTCTCCATCCCCTTATTTTCAATCTGAAGTTGTCTTTAGGTCTAAAGTGGGTCTCTTGTAAACAGCATATAGGTGGATCTTGTTTTCTTATCCATTCTGTTACCCTGTGTCTTTTGATTGGAGCAATGAGTCCATTGACATTTAGAGTGAGTACTGAAGGATATAAATTTATTGCCATAATGTTGCTTGTAGAGTTGGAGTTTCTGGTAGTGTTCTCTGGTCCTTTCTAGTCTTTGTTGTTTTTAGTCTTTCTTTCTTTCTTTCTTTCTTTCTTTCTTTCTTTCTTTCTTTGTCTGTATGTATGTATGTATGTATGTATGTATGTCTTTTTTTTCATCTTTTCTCCCCTCAGAGAGTCCCGCTTAAAATTTCTTGCAGGGCTAGTTTAGTGGTCACAAACTCCTTTAATTTTTGTTTGTCTGGAAAACTTTTTTTCTCTCCTTCTATTTTGAATGATAGCCTTGCTGGATAAAGAATTTTTGGCTGCATATTATTCTGATTCAGTACATTGAATATATCCTGCTACTCCTTTCTGGTCTGCCAATTTTTTGTGGATAGGTCTGTTGCAAACCTGATCTGTCTTCCCTTGTAGGTTAAGGACTTTTTTTCCCTTGCTGCTTTCATGATTCTCTCCTTGCCTGAGTATTTTGTGAATTTGACTGTGATATGCCTTGTTGATGGTTGGTTTTTGTTGAATCTAATGGGAGTTCTCTGTGCTTCCTGAATTTTGATGTCTGTGTCTTTCCCTAGGTTAGGAAAGTTTTCCGCTATGACTTGCTCACATAACACTTCTACCCCTATTTCTCTCTACTCCTTTTCTGGGACTCCTATGATTCTAATGTTGTTCCTTTTTAATGAGTCACTGATTTCTCTAATTCTTAAATTGTGCTCTTTTGCCTTAATCTCCCTCTTTTTTTCTGCTTCATTATTCTCCATAAGTTTGTCCTCTATATCACTGATTTTCTGTTCTGCCTCATCCATCGTTGCTGCCATGGCCTCCATTCAAGACTGCAGCTCAGTTATAGCATTTTTTTATTTCATCGTGACTAGCTTTTCTTTCTTTTATCTCTGCAGAAAGGGATTCTAATCTATTTTTGACTTCAGCTAGTATTCGTATTATCGTGATTCTAAACTCTGGTTCAGACATCTTGTTTGTATCTGGGTTGGTTAAGTCCCTGGCTGTCGTTTCTCTCTGCTCTTTCTTTAGGGGTGAATTCCTTCATTTCATCATTTTGAAGGGAGAAAAAGAATTAATGAGGTAAAAAAATTAAAATTTAAAAAATTAAAATTTTAAAATATTAAAATTAAAAACAAACACACACAAACAAAATCGAGTAAATGATGCTAGATCCTAGGTGTGTTTTTGTCTGGGTGTTGAAAGAGGCTTGATAGATTAGAGAAAAAAGGGGAAAGAAAAAAGGAAAAGGAAATCGTTTGAAAATTTGAAAAAAATGAATACACTGAAGTAGACTAAAATGAAATGATGGAAGTAAAATAGACTTTGAAAAAAATTACACAAACGTAAAAAATATAGTAGAAAAAATTTAAAGAAAATATTTTAATAAAAATTAAAAACAAAAATTGAATTTTTTCTTTCTGTATTCAAGAGAAAGAAATGAAAAAAAAAAGAAAAAAGACAAAAAGAAGAAAGAAAATTGAAGAGATGGACTGGCAAACAGACTGAAATACCACTGAAATTACTTTGTTTCCCCTAGAAGTCCAACTATGAAGCGCTTAATAGTCCATAAACTAAGCGGGCGGAGAGACTTGTGTTCCTGAAGAGCGAGGTTGGCCCTGTTGGGCGGGGCTTAGTGTAACGGCTCCGTTCTCCACTAGATGGCGCTGCTTAGCTTACTGGGGTGGATTTTGAGGCGCTTGTTGGTGCGTAAGCGCATGCGCGGGGTCGGTGAAAATGGCGTCAGCCACCCACCCAGCCTCTAGTACCGGAATTCTGTTCTCCCTGGTCAGTAATCGCGCACCTGTCCTATGTCTTTGGCTTCCATCCACTCGCCGCTTTTACACAGTCTGTGAACCAGCCCCAGGCAGCACCTCCCTCCTGAGTTTTGTCTCACGTGCGGCTGTGTTTCCCGACCCCTTACTTTTGAGAGACTGTGGTTTTGTCACACCCAGACCTTCTGCAGGAGGGTCTCACGGAGCGATGGCCGGGTGCCGGCCGCACCCAGGAACGTTTGCGGGTCCGTGCTGCTGCCGAGGCCCAGAGACTGCGGCCGGGTGCCAGCCCGCCCCAGGACGAAGTTCGCGAGACAGGGTAGCAGCGGCGCCTCCGGGATTCTGGAAAATCACAACGCACACCTGGCGCCAGGCTTCCCCCTTAACGACCTCGATCCAGCGCCAGCAAATGTGGTTGTTCTCCCGGGTCCACCGGGGCCTTGCCTTTGGGGACCCACACGGCCTCTACCCGGTGTCTTCCCGGCAGGGGCACCGCCTCTCCCCGTGTGGCCTGAAGACCCCCAGACTCCACTCTGCTCCTGGGGACTCGTCCTTCCCACCAGAGCACCGCCAGGTATGGAGCCGCGCGGTTTCAGACTCTGCGCTCCCCGTTTATGGTCTTAATGGAACGTAAACCCTCTCCTTTCTCCCTTCTCCCTTTTTAGTTCCGTCCCTGCGGCTGTTTCCACTTTCCCACTTTCTCTTTGGCTGCTTTGGGGGGGGGGTGCTTTTCCCGTATTCTCTCCCCTCCCCGTCTCTGTCCTCTCTCCACACCGCACGCAAAAGCAGCTTCCTGCCCTCCGCGGCGTCCCTCTCCCCCAGTTCACCTCTCGGTGCCGCGCACCTGCTGAGTCCCGTGGTTCAGGTTGTGCAGATTGTTGCGTTAATCCTCAGATCCGTTTTCTAGGTGTGCAGGATGGTCGAGTGTTGGTCTGGCTGTATTTCATGGACGCGAGACACACAACAAACTGCCATGCTGTTCTGCCATCTTGCCTTCTCCCCCCAGAAACTGCCCTCTTAACCACGATGTTGTATGCCCTTTAATCGTAACCATGAGCCTTATCTAGTAATGAATCCAATCTTTTATGGGATATATATTTCACTTACTTGAGATAATATTATAATTTTGATATGTATTTCAGTTAATATTATGTAAGCATATTCCCACATCTTTAAAAACTATTCCGGGGAGCCTGGGTGGCTCAGTCAGTTAAGCGTCTGACTCATGCTCACGCTCAGGTCACGATCTCACGGTTCGTGAGTTCGAGCCCTGCTTCGGGCTCTGTGCTGACAGCTCAGAGTCTGGGACCTGCTTGGGATTCTGTGTCTCCCTCTCTCTCTGTCCCTCCCCTCCTCGCACTCTATCTCTCTCTCAAAAAAAATAAACATGAGAAAGAATTTAAAAACTAGTCCTAGAGATAATTGAAGGCTGAGTATCATTCTATTGAGAGGTATTATTATAATTGGCTTGAACTATAAAGAGACATAACACAAATCCTGGAGGCAAGAGCACCAGTGAGGATAGGAAGGTGGACTTGGGAGATTAAAGAAGGCAAGAATCATGGCCTTCATGAATAGCGTGGACTGCCCCATTATGCGTCGATTAGATGAGGTATAAGCTCGCTTTATGCAGCGTTTCCACTTATGGAGTCGAAGAAATGTCTCTTCTTGGCCAATGCGTGGGGATGTTGTAAATATAGGTGGGTTCTGGAAAGTGATTTAACCCACTGGAAGAAAAGGCCTGCATAAATTCAGGGGGATCATATGGAGAAATAGTTTTGGTGATGTCACCATGCCTGTCATCTTCCGCCGTGATGTCTGTTGTGGGAAGCTGGGAGGAGAATGACGGGAGAATCTTTTCTGTAGGTCCCAGGTCAGAAGACAGGGCAAGAAGTGAGCCCTAATGAGGCAGGTGACTCCGAGGGAATAAAGGACCATAATGAACTTGTTCTGTATTTACCAGGAGGATTTGGATGGAGATTGATGATCTGGCCAAACGTTCCATCTGAATGTAGTCTGGTCTCATTATGACAAGTCATACATCTTTTCAGGTCAGGTTGTGGCGCAACTTAGGCTATTTTCATCACGTTCTGACCTGTTTGTCATTTGCAGTGAGAAGCAAATGACCCAGAAACACCAGGAAAGGGATCTGTAAATAGATTTTCTCACTCGACCAATTAGGAAATAACCCCCAACAAAGTGTGTTGTAAAAATATCGTTAATGACTGTGTTGTCACCTTTAAGCCCATAAATAACAACCGTCACTGAGCGTTTACTAAGTATCAAGGACTAGTACTCAGAGCTGGACTAGGTGAGATGAGTAAACCATTCACCTGGTTCACAAAACTTGAGGGGCATCAACAAGCTTGGTAATCAAGGTCAATAATGTCCGTATGTAATATTAAAAAAAATCAATCAGCAGACTCTATCCTTCCTATTGTTGCCAATGAAGCTTTAGCATCTGACTGATGCCTGTAAGTGCTCTGAATAATCAATGCCTTCATTCTAGTCTGTTACCATTCTTTAACTCGTCTTAGTCAGCCTGGGCTGCCATAACAAAGTACCATAGACTAGGTACCTTGAATGGCGGACATTTATTTCTCACAGGTCTGGAGGCTAGAAGTCCAAGATCAAGGTGCCCGTATGGTTGGGAGGGCTCTCTTCTTGGCTTGCAGGTGGCTGCCATCTTGGTGCGTTTTCACAAGGCAGAGAGAGAGAGAGAGAGAGAGAGAGAGAGAGAGAGAGAGAAAAGGGGTGGAGGAGAAAGAGGGGAGAGAGATCAGGAACTCTGGTCTTTCTTCCTCTTCTTACAAGGACACTTAACTCCATCGTTGGGGTCTCACCCTCATGACCTCATCTAAACCTGATCACCACCTAAATAAAGACCCCCACCTTCTGAAAACCATCACACTGGGGGTTGGGGCTTCAACACATGAATTTGTGTCAGGAGATATAAGGTATTTACTGTAACCCTTTTCCCCCTTTCTCTGTCTCTTTTTCTGTTTCTTGTGTGAAAATGTGGGCACAAAGATGTTAGATAACCTGTCCCAGTTCACACAGTTATTTATGCAATCAGGATTTGAACCCAGTGCCCTAACCCCAGAGCCTGCACTTTTATCCACTCTTGTTATATTGCCTGTGAAGAGAAAGGATATTTTCTCCAGAGAAATCTTGCCTGGGCTACTGACAGAATAGAGTAATAATTTCAGAGACAGTATACCGACAGCTGTAAAGTGAAAGCACCCGCTGAGAGGCAGGAATAAAGGATGGGGGGGGGCACTTCTTGACCTTGAATCAATTAATTGCACCTGAGCTTGACAGTAGTTAGGTGAGCTTTCAGGCCCAGAAATCCTGGTATGTAGGGGTACGTTTTGATGAAGTTCAAAGGTTAGAGAAGAATCAGGGTAACAGTGTACAGTCCCAAGAAGGGGAAGAACATAAGGGGTGCAGGGGGCAAGCACGGGCATACCCCAACCCCATGAAGCAGGTGCAGGAGAGCTGAGCAAGGATGGGGCAGGACTAAGTGGAGCACGTGAGGAGCGTGCGACGGGTGCACGGGGCCCCTTCCTTCTCTCCAAGGAAGTAGCATCAAAATGGAAGTTGATAGAATCCCCAAACGCTGCAGCATCTTGCTTAATGTTCAGTGGTGTCCATGAGTGTTATGGTTTCTAATTTCTGTGGCGTCTGAATTTGCAGTGCCCTGTTTGTGAATAATCCCCGTTCCCTCTCATGGCTGACACAGAACATGCCCCATGTTGTTAAACGACATTTGGGCCCTGCCCACGCAGTCCAGAGGGCCTTGTCCAAGGTCGCGCCATGATCCACAGCCAGGATTTGGACTCAAGCCCAGATTCTGACTTCTAAGCCTCTGCTTCAGCCATTACTAGCTGACATTCCTTGTTAATTCTCCTTATCCACAAATTTGCAGGCTTCACAAGCTCCACAGTGAAATTAATTTCTGTAGTAGTGGTGCCTTCTCTCTCTCTCTCTCTCTCTTTCTCTCTCCCTCTTTTTTTTTTTTTTTTTTTTTTTTGGTTCAACTGCCCACTGTGGAAAGCCAGGTGATCCTCAGAGATCGCTTGGCGTGCTCTGTGGTCTCCATACAGTGAATCAGAAGCTGAGCTGTGAGTCTCGGCACGTGCCCATTTCTCCTGTTTTCACACTGGTCTTGCTATGGACTGAATGTTTGTGTCGCTCCCAAATTCGTCTGTTGAATTCCGAAGCCCTAATGTGATGGTACTAGATAGGGCCTTTGGGAGGTGATTAGGTCATGAGGGGGTAGTCTTCCTGAATAGGATAGTGCTTTTTTTTTTAAGTTTATTTATTTTGAGAGACAGAGAGAGAGAGAGAGAGAGAGAGAGAGAGAGAATCCTAAGCAGGCTTCACACTGTCAGCCTGATCTGGGGCTTGAACTCATGAACCTGTGAGATCATGACCTGAGCAAAAATCAAGAGTCGGACACTCAACTGGCTGAGCCACCAGGGTGCCCCAGGACTAATGCTCTTATAGGAAGAGACACAAGAGAGCTTGCTTCCTCTCTCTCTCTCTCTCTCCTCTGCCACGTGAAGACACAGCAAGAAGATGGCTATCTGTAAAGGTGGAAGAGACTTCTCACCGGAACCGGACCATATGGGCACCCTGATCTCAGGCTTCCCAGCCTCCAAAAGTGTGAGAAATAAATTTGTGTTGCTTAAGCCAGCAGTCTATGGTATTTTTGGAACAGCAGCCCTAGCTGAATGAGGCACAACTTTGTGGAATTTGTGGTTCTGTGTGGTAGAAGCACTTCAGAATATAATGCCTTTTCGGGTTTCTCCTGGTACCTTGAAAGGTGCAAAATGCCTTTGATGTCCTTAAACGGTGACCCAACATGGTGGTACTTGAGTATCCGGACCTTTGCCTCAGAGGTATGTCTAAATAGGTGAAGACAGTCATTTCCAAAGTAGTACCAAGAGAGGATCCTCCAAAGTTCAGGCAGGAAAAATCCTTCCATCCTCCTCCTCGTCCAGTCCTGAGCCCCTGGAACGGAGAACATGGACTGTTTATACAAAAGCATTCTGCCCCTGCCTCTGCACCATGGCTTTTCATTTCCTGGGAGATCCAGCTTCCCACTGTGTATACACATGCCAGATATGCGACTAGATTCTCCTGAAGATTCTCTCGAAGCTAGTCCTGGCTAAGGAGACCTAAGAGAAAAGGGTACTATATGAAGGAAAGGGTCGATATCCCGTGATAAGAGATTCACCGAAAGAAGCACCCATGTTTTTACTGGATGCTGTTATGATAGTATATGATGCCTGGATCTTTGGCAGCCATCTTGAGACCCTGAGGGTAAACGTTGCAACACTGTGAGGTGCTGAGTGAAAGAATGGGAGAGGCTTGGATGCATCTTTGAAGTGTCGCGCCAAACTGGGAATCGTCCTTTCTCTGGTCTCCTTGCTTTACAGGATACGTGTTCTCATTGTTTGAGCTACTTTTAATTGAATACTTAGGACCTGCGGCTGAAAACATCCCACCACACTCTTGCCCCCTACTTCCCTTACACACTCATTCTCCCCGGGGCTGTGACTAAGGCAGCTCCTTCTTCACAAACATGACATCACTTCCAGGCTCATTTCTTTTCGCACCAGGTTTAAAAGCTGCGTGTGTGTACACACACACACACTTATGAAGCCTTGATTCACACCCTGTCAGTCCAGTGTGTGTGTGTGTGTGTGTGTGTGTGTGTGTGTGTGTGAGAGTGTGTGATGTATTTTAAGTACCCAGGGACTACTGCTGAAAGGAAGGAGGTATACAAATGTATAGTGACAGTGACGACTGGCTCTGAGTCATAGCTGGTCTGGGTAATGACTGAGATGGTCCTCAGCTATGTGGGCGGTGGCGGGTCACCTCTATTCAGGGATCGCTCCTGCCTTTCCTGACGCTCCCGTCAAGGAGACGTTTGTATTCCATTGACTCAGCACTAGCAGGAAAATCCAGCAGGCTGGATTTGCTCTTCAGGGCTACTGATGCCCCAATGATGGGCTCCGAGTAAGGGATGGGAGGCATTCAGAGGGGGGCCAGGAAAGGGGAGGCGCTGCCCTGGATTTACGTGGCCAATTAGATAGATTGTTTCATGCAGGGCGAAGCTGCGAAGGATCGTACCTTGGGAGACAGGAGCCATGCGGTCCGAGTGAGAGCCAAGCCTGGGACCGCTGGACGTTGTCAGCTATGAACCCCGGCATTAGGAAGGCAGATCTGCAAGGTCCGGGGGAAAGAACACGTAAGAGGCTAAGGTTGTCTTGGCTTCTGGAAAAGCGGAGCTTGGAAGAGTTAGTGTAGAGGATGGGATGGTCTGAGAAGGGCAGGGCCGGGGGTAGGCGTGAAGCCAGGCAGTGGGGGAGGAGAAGGACTCAGTCCATTGCAGGGGGAGGAGAGCCACACAGGAGGCTTTCTAGAACATTACTCATTATGGAAAAGCATAGGCACAGAGAGCAGTCTTTGGTCTGGGCTCCTCACAGGGAAGGAGCACTTGAATGGGACCCAAGGCTGGAGACAAATGGGAATTACCAGAGAGATAGCTTTTATCAAATAAAAATCAGGGGCACCTGCGTGGCTCAATTGGGTAAGCGTCTGACTTCAGCTCAGGTCATGATCTCACGGTTTGTGAGTTTGAGCCCTGTGTCCGGCTCTGTGCTGACAGCTCAGAGCCTGGAACCTGCTTCGGATTCTGTGTCTCCCTCTCTCTCTGCCCCTCCCCCGCCCTCTCTCTCTCTCTCTCTCTCTCAAATATAAGTAAACATTTAAAAAAATTTTTAAAAATGCATCCTGAATCCCACACATTTCCACCCAGCATTTGGATTCAGGTATTTCAGAGATTCTGATTAATGGGTCCCTAGAGTTTATATTTTGAGAGATTTCCAGGTGATTCTAATGATCAGACAGGTCTCAGAACTTCAGAAATTAGCAGTAACACCGTTGACCCTGGTGGGTGAGCAGGGGGTGGAGGTACGGAGGGTGAGCAGGGAGTCTGGCCTCAGGGGTCGGGTCAAGGATATAAACTCTCTCCTCGGGAGATTACAGAATGACACAACAGGGGGCGGGCCAGCAGCCAGCCTGGAGAGAGCACCCGGACCGGTGGTATGAGGTGTGTGTGCTGGTGTCTTTACACCTGAGAAGACGTGAGGTACAGGGGGATCTGCCCGAGGTCCCAGCTCCAGGAGGGGGTGGGACTGGGAAGAGGGCCCAGGTTTCTCTTGGCTGCCACTAACCGTGGCAGGGTGGCTTCAAGGAAGGAGGAACAGACCACTTGCTGTGGATAGTTCAGAGGGCCCTTGAGGAGCCTCTGGTGTTTGGTTAGAAGAGGAGGAAACATAAACGCTGTGGCTGGTGTTCTTTCCAGAGTTTACCAGTCAACGGCAAGAACTATATTCCCTTGGTTTCTGCAGTAGATATTTGGGGCAGCAGTGTGTTAGGCCTTAAGTTAAAATAGCAATTAAAATATTATGCAAAACATTCCTTTATTTATAACATACTAATTTATTGTAAAGTAGTTTACGTTCTTCTATGTTGAGTTTAACGAGCATCTTTCAGAAGAACTGTAAGAGGCGAGCTCACAGAGAGGAGGCTATGTTGCTTTTTTAATAAGCAATGTAGCTGTCACCAGATGTTATGAAGATTGATTACTAATGCATTTTTAATGCAGATAATTTATTAGATAATAGGGTTTTTCCCCTCTAAGTTTCCAGTAGGAGGAAATCACTGAGTTTTTCCATTTTAAATTAAAGGCTTTCTACAGTTGGTTTTTCAATAAGCCTTAAAATGGATGATCAAATTCAATTATGTAACAAACACACTTAGGATGGAGCCCACTGCTGATGCTTCTCCCTCGTGCTTTTATGTCTGAATTCCAACAAACGTCTTGAGAGCAAGAACCGAAAATGACCCATACCCTAGCCAAGGTGCCGAGTAGAGCAGAAGTAGTATTTAGGAAGTGCTCCATAAATGTTTGCTGGATGAATGAATGTCATATACTGTCGTTTTATTGGAAACACTAAAGTCAAAGATTTCCCCTGCTAAGTACGCTTGTCGTGAGCTTGTTGATCAATGATGGATTACCCCGCAGGATTCCTACTTCGTGTGTCTCTCTTCCAGTGGCCAGGAAGAGGGCAAAGGGCCGAGGTGAACTTGGACTCAGGTCTCTGTGCTCGGCACACATGGCCGACTCCCTTGCCTGCTTGGGTTGAGAATTAATGAGCCCAGGGGCACTTGGGGGGCTCAGTTGGTTGAGTGTCCGACTTTGGTTTGGGTCGTGGTCTCATGGTTCATGGGTTCTAGCCCCACATCGGGCTCTCTGCTGTCAGCATGGAACCCCCTTCGGATCCTCTGTCCCCATCTCTGTCTCTGCCCTGCCCCCGATCCCCTTCACCCCACTCGCATATTCTCTCTCTCTCTCTCAAAAATAAATAAACATTAAAAAAGAAAAAAAGAATGACTGAGCCCAAATGTATCCCTGTTGTTCTTGCTGAAGGGAGTTTGACACTGTTCCTAGCAATACCAAATAGTTGACCTATGTTTCAGCTTCATCGAGATGGCTTGTAGAAAATGTCAGAGTGGCCAAGAGCTCTAAAATGACCAAGTTGATGCTGCCACAACAATTCTTCAACTTGTACATCTCATGGCAAAGAAACGTTAAGTTCAGGAAGAATTGTTTCGGGGACACATAGCCTAGTGGGACTTATGGAAAGAAAAAACATTTCCTTGAATTCTCTTGTTTTATTTTAAAAATGCATGCAAGTTTGCATTGTAAACCATAATGGACCCATTTGCTATAATAAAATAAAACAGAGTAAGCAAAGCAGAAACTTCCTGAGCATATTTGGTTAATATTGAATTGAGTATAATTTCTGGAAAAGTAGCCTGAGTTGAAAAGAGCTGACGTTGAATATCAGATTCAGAACCCACTTAATGTTCTGCTCTGACTTGGTTCACAGTTAGTTTGAAAACATAGACTCACATAAAAATGACGACTGCATCTTTTGCTTGCCAAGCTACATCTGGGTAATGACCAACGACAGATGCCCAGAATGCAGCCCCACAGCTGGCATGATGCCACATTGTCAGCCATAGTTTATCCAAGCTTGGTGAGTGTCCCTTACAGAGAGGCTAAGTCATTTGTGTCATATTATGGTTATTTTTTTAATGTTAACTTACCTAGACTGGGGTACCCAGATTTTTTTAATTTTTATTTTAGGGAGAGAGAGAATGTGTTTGAGTGGGGGAGAGTGAGAGGGGGGGAGAGAGAGAGAATCTTAAGCAGGTTCCACATTCAGCATGGAGTCTGTTGTGGGGCTCAATCCCACAAACCTGGGATCGTGACCTGAGCCCAAATTAGGAGTCAGATGCTCACCAACTGAGCCACCCAGGCGCCCCTCCCAGATGTTTCTTCAAACATTATTCTGGATGTTTCTGGGAAGTCTTTTTTTTTTTTTTTTTAAGAGATTAACGTTTAAATGCATAGACTCCATGATGCAACTCCATGATGGTGGAAGAGAGAATTCTACTACCTTCAGATGCAAACTGAATCTCTCCCCTGGGTCTCCAGCCTGCATGCCTACCCCACAGAGTTGGGACATGCCAACCTCCACAACTGAGCCAGCAAATTCCTTAAAAGTGAATCTCTCTCTCTCTCTCTCTCTCTCTCTCTCTCTCTCTCTCCCTCCCTCCCTCCCTCCCTCCCTCCCTCCCTCCCTCCCTCCCTCCCTCCGCCTACCAATACACACACATACACACATTCTATGGGTTTTATTTCTCTGGAGAACCCTGACTCATACAGGTCATGTGGTGGGCTGAAAGGGTAACTGATTGGCCATCAAGAGAATAGTTATCAAAGAATTTTTTCAGAGAGGAAAAATGACTGACAATGCTATTCCTCACCAATGCTGGAATGTTCAATTTATGTATGTGAACTAAGTCACAAACGTCTTATCACCTCCATCATGATGAACTTGTCAAACTTTCACACCACATCTTCATCACAGCTTTGCCTTGGATTACATGTTTGAAAGAAGCTGTTCTAGATGATCTACTAAGAAAGCCAGTGAACAAACACTGAGGTTAATTTAATGAATCCAGTTTTCAACCTTTTGTAAAAATGCCCTTCGTTTTCACTTCAAGAGGAAAAACTACCAGTTCACCCCCGAGTTCCTAAAATCTGATTTACACCTCCTATTGTGACAACCCTCTGGGTTTCCCTGAGACTGGGGTTTTCTGGAATATGGCACTTGGAGTGCTGGCAACTGGAGACTCTCATGAAAACTGAGACTTCATAAGTTTACAACTCTCTGTAGTACACCGTGCTTTCAAAACCCCTTCCTTTTCATTACAAATCAGTCTGAAATAATGAGTCTCCAAGTCAACAGTATTTGTTCTTTCGCGGTTGCCCCACTGAATGTGGAAAGAAACTGACGAGGCAGGCGGTCCCTTAAAGAGGTCTTCGTGAAAGATACAGTAGCTGCTGGCCTTCGGGACGCATGATGGCACGCCAACATTTTTACTGCTCAAATTAGTCCCGGGCTCTCATTTTCCCTTACTTTTTTTTTTTCTAGTTGACAAAGCATTAATGAGACTTGCTTTTTTCTGTGGCTATATAATAAGAAATAGAAAGGACTATGTTTTTCTCAAGTGACATAACTGTGAGTTCTCGCACACTCTGAGAAATCAGACAAGCCAGATCCTGCTTCCAGGTGGCCAGCTCCAGTGCTGTGTTCCAGGCACATTTGCATAATTCATTCCCTCCCCAGGATGTTTCCCAAAACATTAATAATCTCACCCAGTTGCCTGGTAATGCGACAGAACCAAATTACCAACCCCCTTTCAGCATCCCACAGTGTTTTATTCACAGAAAACACGATATATTTTCCGGTACGGAAAACTGAGGTGCTTCCCGTTTTGTTTGTGTATGGTGTCACGACACCTTTTGAGGGCAACATGTCAAAGTTTTCCTTAAATTATTGGTAAAATCAGTGTCCCTGAAAATGTGTGATAGACTTAAGGAGGTTGGGGAAGCATTTAGGGTAGTCGTCAAGGACAATGGCAGTTGCTCTCACTCTGTTATCCTTAAGGTAAGGGATGGGATGAAACAAAATAATTTTTGAACTAGGATGCAAAAAGGACTATATTTGTGGCTAAGATTTATGAAGTGAGTACGTGTAGTACTTTAGCGGGTACGGCTAATTAAAGGGCTAAAGGCTAGAGAGACAAGAGAGGATTCACAGTACTGGCTGTTGGTCTCCATAAATGCAAGAAAGATTTCAAATAGGCATGATTGCCACCAATGGAATGAATTGATTGTGTAGACCCTAGACTACAGGGTTCTTGTTTACAGATCTTTATATGCCCCTCAGCTCCTCACCCAGTGCCCTGTACAAGAAGACGATCAATAATAACAGTTGACGTACCGCCAGCAGCTTTAATTTGTACAAATTAACGAAAAGAAATGTGAGGTCTATTGTCACGGTTTCATTGTGTGTGTCAACACCCCGGAAATGCATTTCAAAGAACGTAAAAGTTATCTTGCTGTTCAGGCTGTTCTTTTACAAAATAAAACCACAGTAAGGAGTCATTTAATTAGCAAAATGTAAAGAAGAAAAATTTAGCTGGTGAAGAGAGAGAATAACAATAATCTGGAAGAGATAATCGGGAAGGGAAATCAAGCCAGGGAAATATCTGTCGGAGGAAGGTGATACATTTCCACCACCAAGGCAAGGTTGGGTTGCCAATAGGACTTGGGAACAAATGAAGTAGGAGTCTGTTATAAAACCAACATTTTAAGCAATGATATCAGTTATTATGGTGTGGGAGTGAGAGATTGGGAGACAATTTAGGAAATGCAGGTAGAAGTCTTCAAATACTTAGAAATACTCTATTTGGCTGCATTTTGACTGTTTATGATAGTATTATTAGTTAAATAATAAATATAAATAAATACAAATGATAGTATTTATTATATGTACATTTGTGATATATTTTGTATTTCTAAAATATTTTAAGATCTTACACTGAAATACCCACTCACACATTAATTAATTTTTTTATGCACAATATATTGTGAGCACCTGTTGTGTAAGAGGCACTGGGCTGCTTGTTTGGAAAATAGTCATTGTCTTTGAGGAGCTCAACACCTAGTGACAGAATTCTTGTCACTAAGCGTCTGGGCTCTGCTTGGTAAAGTGGGGTTTTCTTAGGATGTAATAGCATCCGAATGTATGCGTGGTGTGGTTTCTAGAATTAAATTTTAGCACAGACCAAAGCGTTTCTTTATTCACTGTGATCACTGGGAGTGCCTAGCATTGCCTGGCACACAGCAGGTGCTTAATGATACTTATTGAAGGGAGGGACAAAGGGGCAAGAGGATGGGCGACGCACCTGTTGGAAATTACGGAAGTGCCTAGGCATTGGTAAGATGTCCCCATAGGCCCATGTTCCCTGGGGACATGGCGTCCCCTCCGTCCTGTGCACCCTCTCCTTGCTTTCTTGTTTCCCTACTGTTGACACCAGCAAGAGCCACTTCCTTCCCTCACAGCTCTCTGGGGCCAGTCATGCCTGCGGAAAGGACAGCGACCTTCTTCTGAGAGACCCAGAAGCATGGAGCCTTTTTCTCTTCTCCTCTCTGTATTCACGCAATGTTTTCTTCTCGAAATCCTCTGCTGTTCTCCATACTCCTGTGCCCGTAAGTTTCTCAGTGCGCACAGACCCCTCCTTCCTTTCTTAGGCCTTTGTAGCTAATAGACAAACTTAGAAATCAGCCAGAGTGCAAATGTTTGACAAATACCAGGTATGGGTTTCATTTTAACAGTTCCCTGATCCCAAATATGAACTTGGACTTCTAGGTTCATTGTTTTTATTCATTTAATTCAAACACTCAAAATGTTTTTGAGTTCTGTTGCTGAATTAGGAAAGGGACATCTGCTTCCTTTGTAAAGGGGCCCAGCGACTAAATTGGTATTACATTACACACATTAGATTGCAGGATAGGTCACATGTCCTTGAATCAGTCTGGTGGTGATGTAATTCTGATGTGAAACAGCGTTAGAAATATTGAAGCTTTTCCAGCTATTTGGAAAATATGTTTATGATCCAGGAGGCTTTTGGACTTCAAGTTCCCATTAACTTGTTTTTACTTATATCTGTAGTCAAGTAAGAAATAACTTAAGAAGTGTAGAGAGCATGATTTTATTCCTAAAGATCTACACTGTGCCTCAGAAAGGGATAGTTGTAAGAAGCTTCATTTTAGGATCCTGGGCCCAATTTCCAATGTGAGGTGAGGGTCTCCCTATGCACAACACCAAGCAATTCTTGGCCAAGAATTCATCTCAATTCTGATAATACCTACCTACAGATAGCATTGGATTCTGCAGGTTAAGGGCTCAGTCCTTCAAAGATTCTCCCCATTTGGGGTGCCTGAGTGGCTCAGTCGGTTGAGCATCCGACTTCAGCTCAGGTCATGATCTGATGGTTTGTGGGTTCGAGCCCCACATCGGACTCTGTGCTGACAGCTGGAGCCTGGAGCCTGCTTCAGATTCTGTGATTCCCTCTCTCTCTGCCCCTCCTCTGTTAGCACTTTGTCTCTGTCTTGCTCTCAAAAATAAATAAATAAACATTAAAAAAATATTCCCCCCATTTACTCCCCCTTCAGATGTCGTCACAAACCCAGCTGTTACCTGTGCTTCTGACCAATCAGTTACAGATGGGAGGTTCCAATGACCTCCTCCCTATGTTTAATTAATTTGTTAGAGTGACTCACAGGACTCAAGGAAACACTTAATCTACATTTACCAGTTTATTAAAGGATATAGTAAAGGATGTTAATCAAAGCCAGATGAAGGGATGCATAGGGAGAGAGATGGGGAAAGGACAGGAACTTCCTTGCTCTCTGCAGGGCACCACTGTCCCCAGATCTCCATGTGTTCACCAACCTGAAAGCTCTCCAAACCCATCCTTTTGGGTTTTTATGGAGGCTTCGTTGTAGAGTCATGACTGACTAAGTCATTGACCATTGGTGATTGATTCCAGCCCCAGACCCTCTCCCCTCCCTGGAAAGTTCCAATCCTCTAATCACATGGTTGGTCCCCCTGTTAACCAGCCTCCATGCTTAAGTGGGGCCCAAAAGTCCCCTTGGGAACATAAGACACCTTTATTACTCTGAACACTTAGGAAATTCCAAAGGTTTTGGGAGCCATGAGTCAAGAACTGTAGAGAAGACCAAATATATATCTCTTATCAATCACAATATCCAAGGCTAAGTTTATTTGACCTGTTCTAAGCACTTGGCTTACTTGAGAACACATTTCAACACTTAAAAATCCTTTCCTTTCCTCCTTTCTTGAATGAACGGCCATTTTCCTCCCTTTTCAAATAGCGAAATTGGCAGGACACATTGATTTTTGGTGAAATCCAGCTGCTTTTCTGATGTGCCATACCACCTGCTGCCTTCAGGAAAAGAAGTTTCTATGGCATGTGCACTGAAACATCACTGTTTTTCTTTTTTAGTAATTTTATTACCATAGCATGTGTTTTCTTAAAGAAACAATTAAAGTATTTATTGAGTTCTTACTATGTGCCAGATGCTATAGTAGGGGTTTATATATTTTAATTTCAATTTTGAGATATATATATATTATAAAAGATATATATAGTACCAGATATATATGTGTGCCAGATGCTATGGTAGGGGTTTTATATATTTTAATTTCAGTTTTGAGATATATAAACATATATATATATAATATATTATAAAATATATATATATTTTTAAAATTCTTATTTATTTTTGAGAGAGAAAGAAAGAGACAGAGCACAAGTAGGGGACGGGTAGAGTGGGCCGGTACAGAAGATCTGGAGTGGCTCTGCACTGACAGCAGAAAGCCCAATATGGGGCTTGATTGAACTCATGAACCATGAGATCATAACCTGAGCCGAAGTCAGAAGCTCAACTGCCACCCCACATGTCCCTTGATATATGTGTGGTGTGTGTGTGTGTGTGTGTGTGTGTGTGTGTGTGTGTGTATATATACACATATATATGTATATACACACATATATATAACCTTCAAAAATATCCTGCAATGTATTATTTACCTTGTTTGACAGAGAATGAAACAGAAGCTCAGAGAGCAGAGAGTTGCAATAACTTGCCCAAAGTCATGTTGCTATTAAGCGCCCAAACTGGTATTCAAGTTTAGTCTCTGAATCCACAGACTCTGTTCATTCTTCCTCATGCTGGTGCTAAATCAACTGTTTCCTCATTCATCTGGCCTAGTTCCGGGTCTGATCTCCAAGCAAGTCAGTCCTCAGTCATGCAATTCGGCCAAGTTAGGGAGACATAGACTATGATCATTTAAGAAGAAGAGCTAGCAATATTTGAGCCTTTCTATGTACCGGTCACTATGCTATGCATTTCTGTATATTTTCATAATTCAGTGGCACACATGCAGGAGGAATGGGGAGGAAGAAAAATAATAATAAAAGAAGTTTCCAGAAACATTAAGACAAACTCCTAACTGTTGGTGTATTGGGAACAAAAACTTTTAAAATTGTCAAGCCATTTCCTCTGCATTTCTGAACGTAAGACATTGCAGGGAGGGGCGCCATTCCAAGAATGAAGTTCAGTCCTGTCTAGCCAGTATCAAAGCACGGCCCTAAAACACAATGTGACTCTGGGGATATACATCACAGATCCGGTAGTGATCTTCAAACAAGAACCCGTGGCTGTTCTAGAATATTCATTTTCTTCCTGACCACTTTCAGTGAAGTTAAAAGCATCAAACTCTTGCAAAAGCTTTTATGAAAATGAATGTATCAAACAAATGGATCTTTAAAATAATCTGAGAGTTGATGCACACTAATAATATTAGCTTCAATTATATTTAGCCTTTTTCAAATAAAGCTCTTGCAAATAGATAAGGGAGGACAGCTTCCATTTCCGCTTCTCTCCCCACCAAAACCTCCCTTTACGCAGAATGACTCATGGTTTAGTCTTCGGCCCAAACAGCGAGTCAAGAGATCAACAAAAGAACAGAAGGAAGATGGTACCCTCCCCCTTTCCTCCTTAAGTGCTAACACAAAGGTCTCCCGGGAGAGGCTGAAATTGGTCAGGATGTTGAATTCTCTCTATCTGGCAAATTTCATTCTTTTATACTTATTGTCTTCCTCTCTCCCAGATGTCATTCAATTAAATAAAAAAAAAATGTTAGCACCATTAAGAGGCTGAGATAACTCCATGGCGCATACCGATTCACCCGGGCTTGTCTGCAGTGTGTTTTCAAATGCCAAGCCCAGCTCATTTCGTTTCTGGATCGCGGGAAAACACTATTTATAACATAAGTTGTCACCCCATTGGAGACACTTTCTATAAGTGATAATGAACCTTGCAGTGTTTATACAGGGGGATATGTCTTAGTAAATCACAGCCTTCCCCCCTGCATACCATTAACGTTATCAAGCCAGCCTAGAATACCTGCAGATTGGGTGGGAGAAGGAAAAAACCGTTTGCAGATGCCTGATAAGTAACCACAAGGCTTCATAGTGTTGTTTTGTTTCCCTCCAGGATGAATCACTTGTCAGAGGAAATTATGTTGATAACTTTCATGCCGTTCCATTGATAACACATTAACATTCCCAGTGACTGCATGCATTAATTTGTAGTGATGTAAGTCCCCTCTCCTACTGCTTTTCATATTCATCTGAGTAATACCAGTTTGCATCATTGGGCGGAAACAATAGGGGAGCGTCTCTCACCCATCTGGAACCTGACACTTTTATTTCCCTGATTTCCATTTCGGTTCTGATCCTGAGATGGTTGGTGGCAGTGTCTCAGAGCAGTTTGTGACATTACTACTGATTACAGCATAATGATTCCCCGTGGATTAAATGTGGTTTACCTGGCGTCGTCAGAGGTGGATCAGGAGACAAATAGAAATTGTAACCGTAACAAATGGTACGCCTATAGCTACCCATCTTGGAAGGCATAGATAGGGTACAGAGTAGCAATTTAAGTCCTACCGACAGGGTTAAAGTATTCATTTTCTTTCTTTTTTTTTTAAGTTTATTTAGTCATTTGGGGGGGTGGGGAGGGACAGAGAGAGAGAGAGAATGAGAATGAATGCCAACATGGGGCTCAAACTCACGAACCATGAGATCATGACCTTAGCGGAAACCAAGAGTCGGACGCTCAACTGGCTGAGCCATCCAGGCGCCCCTACCCTATTCATTTTCTAAAATGAATTAGCAGTCAATTCAGTAAAACAACTGGTTTGATGAATTTTAAAATTGGCATCAGTGGATCTAATCAACTGAGTCTGCAAATCACCAAGCTTATTCTTTATGTAACCACGAACTCAAGAATTTTTTTCAGTGATGTCTTTATCATTTTGGTGTTATGTACAAATCAAAACGACACTTACTTTGACAATTGTAAACTCAATTAACAGCTTGGCAAATGAAATCCTGTCTTCTCAGTTGTTCTATTCATAAATCTGCAGTCAGCACTCAGGCAGTAATTGTATATATATAAAACTAAACTGTACTACCCGGAATATTCCTAGTTAAAGGTTAAACTGCAGCCCTCGGCCCCACCTCCCTCCCGCCATGACTCCATGATACAGGATGAAGGCAAGGCTATTGAAAAAATATTTTTAGACTCTTAACATACTTGAAAAACCTCATAGCAGGAAATGTTATTTGGGGCAATTTAATATCACATTAGCTAACTTGTGGGGGGCGGGGAGAGAAGGTTTTTGTCTTTATTTTTGTCTCTGAATTTTGTGGAGTTTGGGCCTTTGTGGGAAAAAGTCAACAAAGCCTGGCACATACCTAATGAATTAACATATTGAGTCAAACTAAGTTATACTTTAAGAACATACAGAAAATAATTCACAGACCAAGGAGTTGGTTCAGTTCCTGGAAGATGATTTATTGTAAATTTCTGGGGGCAGTCCTCTTGGGGATGATGGTGGGTATGAGCAAGGACAGACAATGAGACCAAAAATGTCCAAGAATCCAATTACCTGATAAAATCAATATAGAATTTTTGATCATTTGGTTAAGAAGCAGGGCTGAGGTTTATCTTCATATGTTAACCACAAAGTGTTTGACTAAGACAGGAAACAACATGACACTGTTTAAGTCGTTAAAATTAAACATTTTATTTTATTTTTGAGAGAGAGAGAGAGCATGTGTGCCTGTAAGCAGGGGAGGGGCAGAGGGAAAGAGAGAGAAAAAACTTTTTAAATTTGTTAATGTTTATTTTTGAGAGAGAGAGAGAGAGAGAATGGGGGAGGGGGAGAGAGAGACACACACAGAATCCGAAGCAGGATCCAGGCTCTGAGCTGTCAGCACAGAGCCTGACGTGGGGCTTGAACCCACAAACCATGAGATTGTGACCTGAGCTGAAGTCAGACGCTTAACCGACTGAGCCACCCAGGTGCCCCAAGAGAGAGAATCTTAAGCAGGCTCCATACTGCCCTCAGAGCTCCACATGGGGCTACATCTCACAACTGTGAGATCATGACCTGAAGTGAAATCAAGAGTTGGACGCTTAACCGACTGAGCCACCCAGGCGCCCCATTTTAAATCGTTCATTATAAATAAATACTTTATATGTCCTAATTATATGTGATTCTTAAATAGTCATTAAAGCAAAGTCACCTGGACTTCCACTGTCCCTGAAACACAGAAATAGGATGTCTGAAGTCTTCAAAATCCAAACTTGCCTTTCTCCCCATCCATGTGTATTATTAATTCTAATTTAGTCCAGGATTGGAGTGGAACGGAGCTCAGAACAGGTGTTTTAGGTTGACTTCCATGGAGTTTGGGCTCCAGGGCACTTCGTCTGGCTTCGGGACCAGAGGAGGGATTATTTCAAGATCAATTGCCCAGTGACCCCTTCACTGTCATTGTAAGAAGTTTCTTGGTTTTCCAGGATTACCTTAGACCATCTGCTTCTCAGTCATTCCCACATATTAATGCTGAAGGCACTCCACCCAACGTGCTTATTTATCATTGTTTCATAACCTGCATTAAATTTCTCAAGTCATCGCCAGGCACTCAGGGCATCTATCTTGTCTTTACTGCCTGCTCCATCTAGGCAAATTTATTAGCCACTCTCCTTGCCTCTCTCCTGCCTCTTTTTGAACTTCTATTCTAACTCCTACTCTAGCTCTCTACCTCCTGTTGAAATAGTAAGTCTTTTCTGACAGCCCTTAAAAATTTATATCCAACCCTACCACTCCAAGTAAAGAGGTTAGGGCATCTAAAGAGAGGAAGTCTGGGTCAGAACTGATCATCCCAATTAATTCAGTGAATTATTGCCCGACACATAAAATAGTATGAATTCCTCCGCTCTTACCTGGTCTGGTGGACTGGATGAGGCAAAATGCATTCTTTTAATTCTTCAAACTACACTTTATCCATGTGTTGACCAGAAACCACATCGCTGTCGTTCAAACAGAGGATGGCACTTTTCACCCAGTTTGGAGGCAAAGCGAACTATCCAGTTAATATCTAGAATCAAATCCAAAATTATGGTCAGAATAACATTGTGTTCTCACTGAATAAAACTTAATTTTTTTTATACAGATGCATGTTTGTTTTTAAGTTTATTTATTTATTTTGAGAGAGACTGAGAGAGAGAGAGCAGAGGAGGGAAGAAAGACGCGAAAAGAGAAAGACTCCCTTGCAGGCTCCGGACTGTCAGCGCAGAGCCCCATGTGGGGCTCGAACTCACAACCGTGAGATCGTGACCTGAGCCAAAGTCTGACGCTCAACAGACTGAGCCCAGGTGCTCCAAAGCTTAATTTTTGAATAATACACAATATATTGTGTAGAAATACACAATATATTCATTGACTCAGTAGCAACCATACTTTGATCTTAGTGCCAGAGAATGTAGTAAGTGGTCAGGAAATGTCAGTCACTATAATTATTTTGCATTTATTGATTAATTTTATCTTGAAACTATGCTATGATAAGGATTCAATATCATCCCATTTATCAGATATTTTAGTTTTGTAGAAGTTTAAAAATTATTTTACATTTAAAGTAATTTAAATTATTTTTATTTTTTACTAATATTAATTTTAATGTTATAAAATTGTTTTAATTATTTTTAAATTGAAATATAATTGACATACAATATTATATTAATACCATGACATAGTGATTTGCCATTTATATACGTTACAAAATGCTCACCATAATGAGCGTGGTCACCGTCTGTCACCGTACAAAGTTATTACAATATTATTGACTGTATTCCCTATGTTGAACTTTTTATGCCTGTGGCTTATTTTTTTTATAACTGGAAGTTTGTGCCTCTTAATCCCCTTCCCCTATTTGCATCTCCCCCTCTGGCACCCTCACTCCCTCTCCATTTGCAACCACCAATTTGTTCTTTGTGTTTGTAAGTCAGATACATTAGTTTTTGAGTTTACTAAGTATTAAGCATAATGTTTTTTACTTCACACTTTATTTCACAATCTTCTGGGATGCACATCTTCTTTCTTCCTGTGCTACACAGACTTTGTGCCAATGACCGAAAGCTTATTTTGTGATGGAGGACTTTGTTTTATGATTTGTGAACAAGGTGGGTTTTCTGAGTATTTGAATCGCGCAGCACTGTTGATGCAGAAGATGTGAGAGACGGAGTCAACCCAGGACGTAACACTTCCTTGTCATTGCCTCTTTCTCATAAAATGAATGTGTACATATATACACATATGTGGTTACTTGAAACTGTTGGTAGGTTAACTGCAATTTGAGGACTTTTGTACTATCTAAAAATACAGAGATTTGTTGACATTTGGTTTTACGTCATGTTGCCTATTTCTCTCGATGACGTTTTCTTTTGCCAACAAAAAATTCACATATTCTCTGGGAATGCCCAGCCTGTAGCAATAGTGACAAGGGGCCATTAAGCTGCTTCATGAATGAGAGAGAGCATTCTAAATCTATTTAATCAACCAACAACTGACCCAGTGGATGTGCTTCTGAAAGCCAGCTCATCAGCCACAGCCCTTCACTTTGGATCTATTGGGGTTGCTCCAGTGACCAGGCCTCTGAACGTGAACCCATCACCAAGTCTCCCCTCTGCAACTATGTCTCTCACCCAGCTCTTGCCTCTGACAGCCCCCTAATCCCTAAAGTCCGTGCTTCTCGAACATTCTACATCAGATCACTTACCTACGTTTCTCAGACACAGCACCTACTCTCCCTTATTTAAGGAAGTAGTAAATCCAGTTCTGTGGTTTGGTGGTGTTGTTTGTTTATTTAAAATTTGACACTTTATTGCTTCCTAGTAACACTAAATTATTGACTTGTCTCAAGGCCATCAGGTTCTCCTTTATGTCCCTTTGTACTAGACCATGTGGAACAAATGACAACTTGAACTTCTTAACTCCTTTATTCCAATGGTCTTCTTTCTTAACATTTTTTTTTTATGTTTTTATTTTATTTTCGAGAAAGAGAGAGACAGAGCATGAGTGGGGAAGGGGCAGAGAGAGAGAGGGAGACACAGAATCTGAAGCAGGATCTAGGCTCTGAGCTGTTGGCACAGAGCCTGACATGGGGCTTGAACTCACGAATGGTGAGTCGTGACCTGAGCCAAAGTCAGACGCTTAACCGATTGAGCCACCCAGGCTCCCCAATGGTCTTCTTTCTCGATTGATCATCTCAAGCATAAGGCACAAGTCAATGATTTATCTTCCTTGGGGCATTACACAGGACCAGAGCACTAACTTCCAATTTCCACACAGTGGCAGTTTAGAGGTTCAGAGAGGCCTTTCCCAGCCCAGCACACTTAAAAATGCTGTATCAGAACTCAACCTCTCACATCTTTTATAATATGGTTAAGCCAGGAGAAGTAAAAGAATTTCTCAGGGTCTTTCTAGAAACCTCCTGAAAGTACAAATCCAAAAGAGAAAGGTAGGGTTGGAGCCAGTGTTTGCCCTGGGGGTATGTGATAAAACTTTGTGCCTATTTCCTGGGTTTTAATGGGACCCATGTACAGGGGCAGGAGACAAAGCCTGAGCCCTAAACTGGGAAAGGAGGTCAAGTCGGAGTTCTTGCATAAATCTAAAGTAGAAGAAATTTTCCCGGCTGATGAAGATGCTACAGACACATACTGGAGATACATCTTGTCTCAAGCTCGGCTGTCAATGAATTGGAGAAAATTTCCACTTATAATTTCTTTTTTTTAATGTTTGTTTTTGAGACAGAAACAGAGCATGAGTTGGGGAGGGGCAGAGAGCGAGGGAGACACAGAATCCGAAGCAGGCTCCAGGCTCCGAGCTGTCAGCACAGAGCCTGACGCAGGACTTGAACTCATGAGCCGTGAGATCATGACCTGAGCTGAAGTCAGATGCTCAACTGATTGAGCCACCCAGGTGCCCCTCCACATATAATTTCTAACCAAAAGCCTGTTATCACAAGGGACCAAATTCCTGCTGCCTGGTTGGTATTAGAGAATATAGAGTCTTGGTTGATGGTGCCCCCAGGAAGCTGGCAGATACAAATGCAAATACTCTCTAGAGAAACCATTTCAGCTACAGCCTCAAAAAATTCCCAGAGATAGACTTCCAAGAACATGAATTCATAATTAAAAAAAAACAACTAAGCAAGACCCATCCATTATAATCAAAAGTCAGCAGTAAAAAACAAAGCACAGAATTAGATTTGCAAAGCCAGTAGACATGAAAATGATCAGAGACAGAACGTGAAGCCAGTATATTTGATGTTTTAATACAAGAAAGTACTGTGAATATAATGAAGAAACAAAAGATCAAAATTTACCAGGGGGATTTGAAAAAAAACAAAACAAATAGAACTTCCTGGTAAGAAAAATACAATAACTGGAAGGCAGGGACACTACCCTCAGAGGAGATGTTGAGGGCTCCTCTCTACCTGAGACAATGGTGAAAAAGGACAATCAGGGAATTTGACACCAAAGGAAAGGTTCAGTCTCTTGTGGTTGTTGAGGTGACGCGTTATTTCACTCCTGCCTCCCAGTTTGGCTTTGGAGCTACCTGAGAGAAAAGACAAAGTAAGATGACACATGGGAGCCATTCTGTCACCACTTTACTGATGAGATGGTTTTGGACAATGTGGCTTTAGTCTGTGAGCAAGTTGACCTCTTAATTCAGAACTTCAAAACAAGGCAGATTTTAACACCACTCAATGGGGCTAGGAGAGAAGAGAACCCATACTCTTGGAGCACTCCCGAGAGGAGTAGAGGAAGCAGCAGAAAAAAAATGCCTTCCTCCAAAGCCACCAAGATATGTTGCAACACCTGCCCTGAGGCACAGCGAATGCCAGGGTGATGAAAGGCAGACCACGTGCTAAACGTATTCCATCTACATGAAAGGAAACTTTAAGAGTGAAGGAGGGGGATTCGGCCCTAGAGTCCATTCAAGGTGTCGTCATTCCCCATTTGGAAGGAGATTAGCGGGCTCTCGGGAGAGACCTACTCCCACTCTCCTGCTGCTACTCTCCCAATACCAACTACTGCCTTTTGGGCGCCCTCTGGGATTTCCTCTGCAGTGCAGATTTTGCTCCCAGAACCCTCTGGAAGGAGTTAGAAAGATGCATTAATAAACTCAAAGGCAAGGCTACTCTGAACCCCAGGCTGAAAATGCAATCCTTGCATTTCCATTCCAAAGTATCATCAGCCATGTTGTCCCATTCAGCTCATTCTGGTGTCTCCCAACTCAGACATTCTGAAGTGACGTTCAAGGGCAATATTACTAACACAGTATAATAATACAGTACAACTACACAGAAACCCTGATTCTGACTCCAAACCTTCTCCTGTTATAAACTTCCTTGCAGGAAATTTGAGCCCAAAGATTAAATTCCCCTGTAGGCTGAAGTTCAAACATACAGGAATTAACATCTGAAAGTCACTTCTGTTTTCTGTGTGAGTTAAAAATGGAAGATATTACAGTCCCCTCATCTCTCAATTTCTTATTCTGGCTGTTTAAGCCAGAGGGTTCTTACTGCCTCCGTCAGTGGTTTTCAAACTTTTCATCTCCATGTCCCCTTAACAATTGTTGAGAACACCAAAGTGCTCATCAAAGTTTATTATATTAGAAAGCAAAACTGAGCCATTTTAAAATACCTATGAATTTATTTAAATGTAACAAATTAAGCCCATTCCAATTTGACATAGCTAACATATATTTATTAAAAAGAACTCTATTTTCCAAAACAAAACGTATAGTAAAAAAGAGTGGCATTTTTTTTTTACATGTTTGCCGATTTTTTTAATGTTTGGTTTAATAGGAGACATCTGGATTCTTACATCCACTTCTGCATTCAATCTGTTGCAATATGTTCTTTTGGTTGAAAAATCTGGGAAGCTCCAGCCTGATACAGATACACAGTTGGAAAAGAGAGGTGTATTTTTCACACCTGTTTCAGATAATTGTGGACTTCCTTCTTTGGTATTGCCCTAATACTTGGTAAGTGCTAATTTCTTAAAGGTTAGTTTCAGTGTGGAATCTGAAACTCTATCATTGCACTTTTCAGACTTTGTTACATTAAAATCCACTGGAGTATCTTGAATTTTGAAAGGATCTTTTTACCCTTGTGTCATTTTGTTAAAATCATATTTTGGTCATGTGGAAAATATTGGTTCATTGAATTAGCCAGATCTCCTGAATGTTGACATGTTTCTTTATTCAATATCGAAAAATTATATTTGTGGGGTGCCTGGCTGGCTCAGTCAAAGGAGCATGAGACTCTTGATCGCCAGGTCGAGAGTTGAAGCCCCATGTTGGGTGCAGAGGTGACTTAAAATAAATAAATAAATAGACTTTTAAAATTCCACATTTGTTAATATTACCACCATCTCATCAGAGAGATCACTAAGTTTTAGGAAGCTGTCAAGCTCATGGTGGTAGATCCACATTTTTAAAAATTCTTATTTTTGTGGGTAGCTTAATTTTTATCATTGGTGACAATTATTATCAGCTGTTTCCATTGAATTGACTCTTTGCTCATTTTTGCTCATTTTTGAGCCAATAGTTGCCAAATACCCAAGTCTGAATGACCAGAGTAGTTCCTTTCAACAAAAAAGATGTTCGGCAAAAAAAAAAAAAAAAAAAGGTCTAGTTCAGTTTTGAATCCAAACAATCACACACTTTCTTGTTCTCAAGACAACCCTTGTATTTTGGTACACAGCAAAAGAATTCTATGTGGCTTTTCCATTTGTCACATAGAATATTAAAAGGATGTGTACTCGAGGGATGGGATTTAATAAATTTTTACAGTTTTGCCAAGGACTTTTTTTTAAGTTTATTTATTTATTTTGAGACACATAGCACACAAGTAGGGGAGGGGCAGAGAGAGAGAGGAGGGAGAGAATCCCAAGCAAACTCTGCACTGTCAATCAGAGCTTGACGCAGGGTTCGAACTCACGAACCATGAGATTGTGACCTGAGCCGAAACCAAGTGTTGGACGCTTAACTGACTAAACCACACAGGTGTCCCTTAACAAGAACATTTTTTAAAAAAATTTTTAATGTTCACTTATTTTTGAGAGACAGAGAGAGAGAGAGAGGGAGTGAGCTGGCGAGGGGCAGAGTGAGAGACACAGAACCTGAAGCAGGCTCCAGGCTCTGAGCTGTCAGCAAAAGCCCGATGTGGGGCTCGAACTCGTGAACCGTGAGATGATGCTCTGAGCCGAAGTCGGACGCTTAACTGACTGAGCCACCCAGGCACCCCTTGCCATCGGCATCGTTAAGGGAAAGTGGATGGAAAGCTTTAGTGACCGTGGGGTAGTGAAGAGTTGCAGTCTACTAGCAAAGCTGGGTGCCATGCCTGCTAAGGGGCCAGAGTCTACACACCCTTACTTTTGCACCAATAAGAAAATAGTTTCGAGAAAAAAATAGAAATGAGGATCATTTTGTCCTGGCAGATGCCCTAGATGGGCTGTGGATCATCCCTTGTGCTCTGGGGAGATGCCTGGGCTCCACCTGTCTGAAATGGGCATCGTTGTTTCTAAGCTTCAGACATGGCATTAGTTCTGTGAAAATCCCCCAGTGCCTTTCTTCTGAAAATGTTTAAAGGGTTCATAGGACATGCACAGGTATCACAGCCCTGACCTCACACCCACCGAACTGGGAAAAGAGGCCGATCCTTGATTCCGAGGGCAGCGCTTCCTGGCAAAACCAGGTTTCTAGAACCCAGAAAAGTAGTTTGCCACAGGAAATAGCAGAGAGCCAGACGAAATTTGGGAGAAGGTTATCTGGCTTCCGTCTCCCTTGGACCATGCTAGTTGTGTAAAATCCATGAGAGTTGAACTTAAATTTGATGGGGGAAAAATCCTGCCAGCAAGGGCGTTTACCACGTCTAGAAACAAAATCCACACAGGCGCATCCGCACTCTCGTAAGAGTGGTATCTGAGCCACTGCTGCTTCCTTGCAAAGTTTAGAGATTTGCAATGACTACACCCCAGCACCAGGAGCTGACTCTCCTGCTCTCACCGTCCCCTGGATCCCTAACCTCCCGATCTGCATTTCCCGTTTGCCTTGTCTGCGGGTGCCTGGCACTAGCAATTTAAATCTAGAACTTCACTCAGTGCTCTGCCACGCAGATGGAATTCTCTAGCACCGTGATTTAAAAACAGCAAATAGGTTCTGCATTCTAATGTCCAGGACGCTCTTTTCACTATGGTGGGATCATTGCCTTGGCCGTGCCTGCTTAGGTGAGCCTGTACCTGTATGGGTCAAGGACAAGCTGTGTGTGCTTGGAGGCCCCCTCACCTGCTAATGGCCCACACCTTTGCTGAGGCCTGCAGGGCCACCATTGGCTTGCAGAGTTCCCATGCAGGCATCTGTGTGAATCAGGTTTGGCTGAGGGACCCTTGCCATCACCATTGGAGGTCTCGTGCTTTCTTGGTGGCTGTGGTCCCCTGTGATTTCCCTTGCCGAGGCCTTATCAACTTCCAGCCCTGTGCAAGCAACTCCCCCCCCCCTCCCCTTCCCCCCCCCCCCCGGCAATAGCCTATGGACAATGCTGGCATAAACTGTGGTCATGTACCAAGGTCAAATATTATGTAGCCAGAGGCATAAAGATTGCTCAGCCTGCAGTACTTAAAAACCCAACTGCACGGGGCGCTTGGGTGGCGCAGTCGGTTAAGCGTCCGACTTCAGCCAGGTCACGATCTCGCGGTCCGTGAGTTCGAGCCCCGCGTCAGGCTCTGGGCTGATGGCTCGGAGCCTGGAGCCTGTTTCCGATTCTGTGTCTCCCTCTCTCTCTGCCCCTCCCCCGTTCATGCTCTGTCTCTCTCTGTCCCAAAAATAAATTAAAAAACGTTGAAAAAAAAAAAACAAAAAAAAAAAAACCCAACTGCACAATTGTGTTAATCATTGTGTAGAAGCCTCTACAAACTTCTGAGGTCAAAACACCTGCTTGTGAGCTACAATCTGAGGTTCAAAGACATTTCTTGGGCTCCATCATTTTACATTTTACTCCTCCCAAATCCTACTTTTTATCTTTTCCTAAGACAATTGACTTATTGTGTCAGATATTGTTACATTTGAGGTTATAGCTCCCCAACTACAAGCCCTCATGCCTTTGGCCACAGGAGCAGGGGTTGCTTCCAAAAGATTTATGGGGTGTAGGAGCAGAGGAGATCAGCGTGTTCAGCACAGGAAGAATGGAAGGGAAAGGATGGGAAGAGAAGAGAAGATCATGTCCAGATTCTCCTTCCACACTAAACCATCATGTTGAGATGCTCCATTTCCCCTGAGGGGGGAAGTCAGGGACAGAGAAGCCTGGATTGTTTCACTAATGGGGTTCCCTTCTTTTGATAGAAAACACCAGGAAAGGGTTGAAAGTATTACCTTGCAAACATCTTGGCTCTACTTCTTACTGACTGTTGTTATTACTTTAATTTCTATAAGCTACAGTTTTCTTTTTTTAGGTTGATTTATTTATTTTGAGAGAGAGAGAGTGCACACACATGTACACAAGAGAAGAGCAGAAAGAGAGAGCGGGAGAGAGAGAATCCCAAGCAGACTCCATGCTGTCAGTGCAGAGACCAACGTGGGGCTCGAACCCACGAACCTCGAGATCATGACCTGAGCCGACATCAAGATTTAGATGCTTAACTGACTGAGCCAACCCAAGTACCCCAGTTTTCTGGTTTTAAAAATGAAGACAGTAATACCTATATGGGATGATCATTACATGAATTAGAGATAATATGCGTAAAGCCAGTACAGGCATTTGGTGCAGAGGGCAGAGAAATATGCACAACTAGATATATTACAAGCCGAGTGTGTACTAAGTGCTACAATAAAGGAGAAATCAAGTGCTCTGAGGACCCAAATGAAATGAAATTGAATTCTAACAGGAGCTTGGTGAGTGGAGACTTTCAGGATGGCTCTGGAGTTGAGTTTTAAGGTTTCTTTTTTTTTTTTTTTTAATATATGAAATTTACTGTCAAATTGGTTTCCATACAACACCCAGTGCTCATCCCAAAAGGTGCCCTCCTCAATACCCATCACCCACCCTCCCCTCCCTCCCACCCCCCATCAACCCTCAGTTTGTTCTCAGTTTTTGAGTTTTAAGATTTCATGAGAGTCTCCGTCATTCAGCTCATTTGATGAGCAAGCACAGAGCCTTGATCACCCTCTTAAAGGCCCTGGGAGAGCATAGATATCAATGGGAACAATGGGATTGCTGAATCTGTGCACCCGGACGGAGAAATATCACATACGCGTGCATGTGCACACAGTACAGACACGAGAAATCCAAAGTATGCGCCTGCCATACATGGTGTGCAGCATACGGACTTGGTTTGGGCAGAGGACGCAGGAGGGACAAATCTGGGAGCACTCATCTGAGACGCTTTCCTAGAAGCCTGAAGGGTAATTGATAAAAATGAGAGCCAGGAGAATGGGAGCAATGTTTGGAAACAAGGTTATTTAAGATCTCAGCACAAGAAAGTAAAGCAGTTAGTGTGATCAGAATAAAGAAGGCTTATTGGAGCAGACACTTTCCGAGAGGTTTGCCCCTAGGGAAATACACGAGTTGCGTTGAAGAATCCACAGGGGCATCAGAGGGTGAAAGGAAGCGTGGGGTTTAGGAACAAGCCATTCCCTAGAGCTGGGTAGCCATGTCCTTCCTGTCAGGATATTCCTTTTTATATCCAAGATATAAGATCATAGTTTAACTGCAAATGTTAAGTCCGTTTGGAAAGTCCGCCAAGGATGCAGAACCCATTTGTCTTATGGTTAGAAAGAGACCGTGACATGATGTTCCAATGATACATCATTTATGTTTGAGTACGAACATGTTTTCAAGTAGGTCCGCTGAAGTTGGAAAATAAGTTTTATTTTGTAATCTACAATTATGTCTACTTTGTGAGTGTTTCCGTTCATGTAGAGAAGTTCAGTGGAAGGAAGGAGTAATTTCCTGGCCTACTTAATGGGTGGAAATATAGTTAATGGCCTCCGACATCTTGGCTGTAGTCAGGTTTCTCGTCTGAAGGAAAGTAAATGGCACGGTCTCAGCTCCGCGAGCGGAGGAGCCAGGGGCTGGAGAGGCGTCCTTGGCATGAAGAGAGAACCCAGCACGGCGGGAGGAGCCTCTCTCTCCCCAGCGTGGCAGGCTCCTGAGCAGAGAGCCTGCACCACTTAACAGCCATGTCAGTTTATGGACCATCATACACTCAAGTCTCACCGAAGCATGAATAAATAAATTAGCATCTTGAAAGTACATAACACGAAAAGGAAATAGAGAATAGCTATAGGGTCAAAAGAGCGCTCTGAAGTGCAGTGGTTCGGATAATGCAAATGTTGAATCAGAGCTTCCCCTGCCCAGGTGAGCCCCTAAAAATAATATGAGCTCCACACACAGACATGAATTCCGCAGTCCCGCTGGCATTTGAGAAGCAGAGAATTGGGAGCTATTTCTGCCACTCTTTTCTAGAGTTCCCTTTTGCCATGAAAAGGGAAATTACAGAGAATTGTTTGGGGTGTAGATTTCCTCCTTCAGCCTCAGAACAGAGCAAGGCCAAGGGCTCGCTTGATGACTCGTCTTGTGCTGTTGGCCTCACTGACCTTCTCAAGAGTCTACTCCCAATAGATTCTTGGGTGGGCTCATAAATCAGCTAGACCAGATTCATTGCCTTTTTGTTCCCCCAAAGCAGCCTAGGCCTGGGAGTGATTCCATCACTCAGCTCCATTCCCGGCACCTCCAAACTGGCCCTGTGTGTTTCTGTGAGGATGGCCCTGAAGCTGCTTAAGACCCTTTCTCTCACACTGTGGAGGACAGTAAGTTTCTGTTTGCTGTTCTAAACGCGACCTAATTAGCTTCATAGGGTTGTAGCAACCTGCATGGGTGTCCTATTGAAGTTCAAAGTATACTGGAAAATGCACAATTTTCTCTTTTTTATTAAAGGGCGCATTAAAAACATGTTCGCCGTAACCCTGATTTGATTACAAATTGGTCTGTTTACTTAATTAATCTCTCTTTATCCCTATTTCCCCATCTACCTCTGTCACATGACAAACATTCTGCCCTAGGACAGAAAACAAGTTGATAGGAATTTGGCTAATTGGGTGTCTGGGACAGCATCATTTCTATATACCGATTTTCATTCACTTGAGAAATTAGACTGTGAGGCCAATTGGCAATTAAAGTAACCACACAATCCTGTAGACGACATCATGTTCTAGTTATTTCTGTTATGCAGACATGCAACCAGAGTTCCTAAGGAGACAGCCAAGTCCGTTTGATCCAATTCTTCCCCTATTGGCGAGTTCTTCCCAGGTGATTTGGGGTAAGGTAATGGAAGGGTCAGACACCCCCCGTCCCCCTAAACGGAGCCTAGCTTGAGGAGACCTTCCTTTCACAAGGTATCGGGCAGAGGGAGAACTGTAGGGGCTGCTGTCAGGACTGACTGCTGGGCCTGCTCTGCTCGGTGGTGGGAGCTCCTTGTGCTATGGAATGCACAGATCCTTCCACTAGCACAGTTGTCAACAGGTGCAATCAGGAAGGGCTTCCAGCGGGAAGCGTGGAACGTGAATGTGCAGCGCCGCTGATCCTGCAAATCCTCATCTTCCCGGGTGCCTTCGCCAGACGCAGCGCCACTGGCTCATCTTCCCCTGTGGGCAGAGGGCCAGCCTGACAGATGGCGAGGCGGGCCAGCAGCTGCCCAGAGATGGAGACTTGTTTCTGGAGAGTTGCACCGGGAAAGGGCAGGCTGCCCGGCTTCAGTGAACTAAACCGTAATTCGATCGGAGCCCCTCTGCGGAGGTTGGAGGAGGCTCAGCTAAAGTACCTTGTCACTAACTAAACATGTGAATAAAGAGGTTGGAGGCATTCCGATTCAGCGCTTCGACCTTGCTTGATTCCAAGAGGTGGCAGGGTGCAATGAAATGATTCTGCTCTTCATCATGATTCTCTTCGTCCTTGGGGAGGGGGGGGGGCTGACCTGGGACGGGTGGGCGGGGTGGGGGGGTGGTGGTGCTGGGCATGAATGAATAGGGTGAATGTGAATTAAAGCATATTTCAGCACAGGTCGCGTGTCCTGGTGGATAACGGAGATCGAACAGCCGCATCACCCTGTGCAGGTGCTGACGGGGAGAGAATTGGGGAGCGCAGGCGGACGGGAGGTGCAAGTCTTGGGGGCTGAGTGCTGCGGGGGCGGGGGGGGGGCTCTTTTGTGTATCGCAGTCCAGGTGCAGAGGAGATGAAAACTGACGTGCCTCTTTCAGATCCAGCCGTTGCTGTCAGGTTTGGTTTCTGTCGCCGAGGAGAGTTGTACCAGACTCAGAGTAGAACCCAGCCTCTCTCCGTGACCTTCCCTTGCTCAGCTGGCTTTGGAAAAAGAGTCTCAAACCTCCTTCCTTGCCCTGAATCACTGCTTTGGAATGTGGGGGCCCTCGTTGTGTTCTTGGTCTCCGGGGCCTCCGCCAAAAGTCAGATCGAGTTTCGTTCTGACGTTGGGTTATGTGTTTCCTCCCTGCGCAGGGCAATGGGGGAATATGGTCAGGGAAATGCGCCTTAGGGATTCACTTCACATTAAAAAATATTTACTGGGCACTTAACACACATGCAAGAGTAGATTGGCGGCTGAAATAGATATTAGAGACGTATATTAATTCACCGAATAATTAATTAGACAAGTATCTATTAAACACCTACTGTGGGCCAGGCACTGTGCTGAGTACTGAGCATACAGCAATTTAAAAAAGGTCAAAATTCTTGCTCTCATGGAGCTTATACCATAGTGGGAGGAGTCTTGAAATAAACAAAAGAAATAGGTCAAGTAACAGGAGCAATGGGGGGGTGAGACCGGACTCTCCAGCCAACTTCAGGGAGCTCACACCCCACCTCCAGCACTTAATTGTGTGATGTTGGGCAAGCCACTTAATTTCTCGACATCTCTGTTCTCTCATTGGTGAATTGGAATCACTAGGGGACCCACCTTGCATTGTTGCTGGGAGGGTTAAATAAGATGGTGTTTGTAAAACTCTTGGAACAGGGTCACATATAGTGAGCCCTCTAAAAGGGTTTGCCACTACAGCGTCTACGCTGGATGGCGGTGAGTATTCAAGACAGAATGCATCTGGAAGGGACAGGGAGGGGAGGGTGGGTTAAATTTCACACTGGGCCCTCAGGGAAGGTCTCAGTGACAGGGGATATTAGAACAAAGACCTAAGGAGGTGAGGGAAGGAAGTGGGAGGCCACCCCGGGAGGAGTTTGCCAGGTGGAGGAAGCTGCCAGGGCAAAAGGTCCTTATTCCTCAGGAATCAGGATTATTAAAAAGAAAACCAGCCAGAGGCCGATGTGGCTGCGGTGAGCCAACGGGCATGTGACGGCACAGGGGGTGGCAGAGATGGGTGCCATAGGGCCCTGGAAGTCACTGTAAAGACAACTATGGGGAAAGACCTCCTGACCTCAATAAGCTGATCACTTGCTTGGCAAAGATGACTGCCTCAAGGTGATTTTCGACAACAGTTGTGGGGTTTTGTGTTTAGAGCCTTGGGAATGTAATTAAAAATTGCTCCTCTCTACATTTAATATTTGGTTTATTATTCTGTGATAGATAAGTTCCTGAGTTTCCCACTGTGCCTATTCTTAGTGTGTGTGTGTGTGTGTGTGTGTGTGTGTGTGTGTGTATGTGTGCGCGTGCACGTGTGTGTGCGCAATAATTTAACATCAATAAGGGAAAAAAGAAAAGGAAAATGACCCATGACTCTGTCACCTGAGCAAAATAGCAGTCTTGATTTTACCACATTTTATACTGGAAACTTTTAAATAAAATAGGGTCATAATATCTCCCGGCAAGGTTGCTGGTAATGGGACAAATATCGTTTGACTATGAAGGCGCGGGGGGGAGGGGGTGGGGGTGGTCCTGGCACCAATGCCCTTCTCAGAATCTACATCTACAGAGGCTGGTGACCCTCGTGTGGAAAGACGAGCAAGGTCCACAGTGGGATTCAGGAATAAATAGGTGTGTTTGGCAGATGAGGAAGGTCCCACTCCAGCAGCCAGGTTGCTGGGAGGGAGAACAAGCCACCAAAGGGGAAAAAAGTCACCATAAAATAAAATAAAAGAAAATCGGGAATCTCCGTTTTACGGAGGAGGAAACCGGGGATGTGAGTATAACCCGACCACTATCTCCTTACTCGCTCGTGTGAGGTCACATCCACCAGATAACACTGAGAGAGGGATTGCTGGACACCAGCGGGAGCTGCTCAGAACAGAGACCTGAGAAGCAGAGTCAGACTCTGAGGTGTGGTGTCCATATGACTTGGAGCTCCACATGTGACTTGGAGGCCATCTGTGCAGACCTGAGGGAGGCCTGCCTTGAATGGATCCACTCCCCTGGAAACTCGCTGGAATCCTGGGGTGTGGGGAGCTGACTTTGCAAGGCAATGGTATGCCTGTGAGGCTTATTTGCTTGAGACCTGGGGAGTCCGATTCAGGGGGAGAGGTGACCCCCCACAATATGTGCCTGGTCCACAAAATACGCCCAGTAAAACGGAAGCCAGTATTCTTCTATCCATGTTCTGCCTCTTATGTTTTAAATTAAACAGAAGCCAATGCCGCTGCAAGGTACTCATTGACCATGAGGGACAATTCACAGCGACAAATATTTATTGCGTACTAGCTGAGCTCCCTTATGGGGCAGGGATGGGCATTTAATTAGATTGATACCTAACTTGTCAGGACGATTAAGTGTTCCCTCAAGAGTAGGTGAGTTAAGCGACAAAAGGCAAGTGCAGACAGAGGGCCGTGGGGGAACCAAGAGTATGCGATCGTGTGATCCGATGATCACACGATGAGGATAAGCCTCACATGATGATGTGATCACATGGTCAAGGTAGGCTTCAGGGAGCAGGATGGGTTCTAAAGATAAGAATAGGATTTCTACAGATGGAAGAAGGAGATGGAAGCCCGTTCCTGGTGAAGGGACTGGCAGTCCCAGAGGGAAGGTGTGGAACCTCTCAGGAGACTGCGGGGGTCCGGGAGACTGGGCAGTGGATGAGATGAAGGGAGGAAATCCTGGGGGTCCTGCTGGAGAGAAAGGTGGGGTTTGAACCTAATTTAGTGGCCGCATGGTTGTTTTTGAGAGGAGCGACTTAGCCTAATGCAGATGACTCCAGAAAAAAAACCATGGAGCAGAAATGCATGTCTGGCATGGACTAGTGTAGGGAGACACAAGAACCAGGAATAGCCATTTAGAATCCACTTGTAAGTGTGAAAACTAACACTTTGTGGGGCATCTACTCTGTGCCAGATTCCTTTGCCAGGGGCATGTGACCTTATCCTTGCGGATAGGTTAAGTGATTCACTGGAGGTCACAGAGCTGACAAAGGGCATTGTTGGGATTATAGGTGGTGGCAGCCTTACTTCTAGAAGCTTAGAGAACACCTGCTCTGTGTTGCTATTGGTAGAAGAAACGATGGCCCGAATTCAGGGGCAACAGAAGAGATGGCAGGCAGGGAAAGGATTGGAGAAAATGCGTGACGTTGAAGCTTCATGATTTGGCAAACACCTGCCCAAAAAAGGATGGGAGAAATCCAGGAGAGTGCCAAGGTTTGGGTTGTGGACAGTTGGGAAATAGTGAATCTATAATAGAAATAAGGAAATCATGCACAAAAAAAAAAGGATTTTGGGGGAAAGATATTGGACATGTAGAGTTTAAGGGACTAGGCAGTGTTTCTTACCTCTGGGGGCACATTGCAATCCCCTGAGTTGTTAAAAAAATTGAGTGCGTGGGTTCCAGCCAGACCACTAAATGAGACTCTCCAGGGTGGAGACAGCTTACCAGTAGTTTGTAAAAATTTGCAGGTGATTCCAATGTGCTGTCAGGGCTGGAAACCTCTTCTTGGAAAAAGTCCTAGGCACTGATGCTCCCAAGAAATTTAAAGTCTAGAGAGAAATATCTGGGAGCCAGTTGCACAGGGGTGAGAATTGAAGTCATGAGATTGGACGAGAACATTTAGGGAGAGTAAATGAGAACTAAAAAAAAAAAAGCCTATCATTGTCTCAAAGGAAATTAGGACAAACAGTATGAATGGGTCTCCACAAATCCTTCACCAGGTGTGGGGAAGCTGCTCAAAACCTCTGCTACGTTCACAAAGGGAATAAAGGAAGAAATGCAGGATTGAGATTTGGGAAATCTGGATCCCACAGTTGATACTCTCTGGTGGTGGGATCTTAACCATTCATTCATTTGAAGAACAATTACTGAGCACCTGTTATGTGCCAGGCATTAACGTAGGGAGAAGGAATATAGAGCAGTGAACAAAACTGGAAATCCTTGCCCTCCTTGAGATGACATTTTAATTAAAGAGCTTGGCCTAGATTAACTCCCAGATTTCTTCTTGTATGTCAGGAGTAGGGGAAGTGCAAACCTCCAGCATGCCCAGAAGTAGTGATCATCTATGGAGACACCTATTATCTATGGGGATAAAAGTAACTACATGGATGTTTTCTTCTGGATTCAGTTTACCCTCCTCCACCTTGCTCTGGGCCCTGATAAGTGATCTGAGTGGACTGCATCAATGAGTCCCTCGTACTTTGGCTTCTAGGTGACTTTGACCAACGGGAGTGGGGGCATTGCTAGGGGACTGGAGGGTGGGAAGTCCAGGCATTTACCCCTTCAGATCTCTCCCTGCGAAATCACTACAGGTTTGCTGTGTCCCTCTACTGAAGGCTATCAGCCTAGCAGGTGGTCCTTGTCACTTCCTGTCAGGAATCTTGTAACTGCTTCTTCCCTGGCCCAATTAAGTCTTAGAATGAAACAACCCTGTCCCTTGTTGATTTCCATAAACTCCACCCACATCTTTGCAAATCCCCTTGCTAAATGCTTCCATCACATCAGTTTGAGTATGTCATTTGTTTCCTGTGTTTCCAGGTGAGTTTTTTAAAAAAATAAAAAAAGGTTTTATTTATTTATTTTGAGAGAGCTGGAGCATGAGCGGGGGAGGGGCAGAAGAGGCGGAGTGGAGAATCTTAAGCAGGCTCCATGCTTAATGGAGCTTGATCGCATGACCTTGAGATCATGACCTGAGCTGAAATCAAGAGTCGGATGCTGACTGAGCCACCCAGGTGCCCTTCCCTGTGAGATTTAATAAAATATTCTCTGTTCATTGTTAAAACTCATTGATGGACAATCCAACTTTGAAACTACTATTATGTAGAATTCTTTTCACCAGATGATATTGCTTTCACTTTTTTTACTGGGTCCTAAAGTATGTCAATTAGAAAGTTCTCCTAATATTTCTCTTTGCATCTAGGAATCCTTTTCAATTCCAAACCTGAATGTATTTACAATCAATTATTTCTTCTCTTCCTTTTGCTCACTTGTCGAATTAGACTTTCAGCAGTTTCTGACTTGACTTTCCTGTGGGAAAAATCAAAGGAAAAAACAATATCCTGGATGGTGGTGGTGCCAGGAGCAAAAATACTTCAGTGGGAAGTGAGGGACATCCATCCCTGATTGCGAAAGAGAGGAACTTTTGGTCTCATCTGTGTGCATCTCAAACATGGCTGCACATCCCAAGCACCTGGTACATGAGCCCCACCACCAGAGATTCTGGTGTAACTGGTCTGGGGACTTCACTGAGCAACCCCTCAGCAACATTCCCTGAGCAACGTCCAATGAGAAGCCAAGATCAAAAACCTCTGCTCTAGCAACATTAAAGACTTGTAGATTCTCAAATTTACCGTCTTGTTCCATGTCTTTGCTTATGTTACTTCTGACCTCACTTCAATGCATCCTCCCCTTGGAAGCCTTCCCTGATTTCCTTGGCCAGGTCTCTCCTTTGCTATTATAGCATTGTCTAGTTTGTACCGAATGGGTCTATATCTGTGTCTACATCCAGATAGTGCAAAATTATTCCTTAAAAATACACTTTTTTTTTTTTTTTTTGCCTGGAAGCATCTATATGCCTTCTCCAATTAGGGAGAATCCCCCATTGTGTAAGTCTGATGAAGCCCCAGGAGCAGATACTTACTAGGTTGGACTTGAAAATTTTAATCTTGGGAGACTATCAATAAGTCAGCGAGATTTCAATTTTTTCACCATCCAGTTGTGGTGGCAATGGTAGTGACCCCCTCAGCAGTGTCCCAGGGCAGGCTGTCACAACTAGTGACTCAACCAGAGTGTTTTTCAACAAGCTTTTGACAATGGTAGCCTCTCTTGGTTCCACTGTGAGTGTCCAGCTATCCTGGTGATTCCTTCAGCCACTCAGTAACTTTACAAATATATTTTTTTATTAAAAATAGCCAGAGTGGTTTCTGTCACTGGCAACCAAGAGGACTAATCAATATTTTACCCTACTAGGATTATCTATGGACCGTGTCTTCATCCTTTGTTGTGCCAGGGTCCGGTGCATGATACATTCACAATAAATGCTGAACATTTGAACAATGAACAAGGTTCATTATAAACTTTAGAACCCTCTCAGAAACCATCTGTGAGAACTTGCTTAAATATATCAGACGCACTCTTTTCCAATGGTCTATAATACATCTTTCATTTCACAATATGCCATTAGACTGTCAACATAATTTTTGTGGATGCAGTCTTTTATCTTTTTGAAGGTGTTGAAGAAAAAAAAAAATCTTTGGAATCTGATGTCATCTACCCGCTGACCAAGCCAAGTGTTCTTGGGTGTTGTATGGAGCCAGATGCAAATGATTAGGAGCCAAAGGCACACCTTCCTTCCTTCTTCCTCTCAACTTTCCTCCCTTATATTCTCCACCAGATATATTCCCCTGCCCCTCCTCCCTTACTTGCTTTGATAGATTGCTGACTTCACAGCTGCCACCATGGAGTCCCAGACTCCTGGCTCCCTGAGGGCACCACATCCTGCTAGACTGCACACTCATTACAGGATGTGCTGAGTCTAGACATCCACCGTCAACATCAAGTTTTATCTTATGCCCACGAGACCCATGGTGCACATCATCTCAATGAAAAGTTCTTAGACCGGGAATAAGGGGAAGCAGAGAAAGTAAATGCATGACGATCACTCCCTGCTCTTAATTGCATTTCTCTGTTTCCACCAGACAGGGCTCACCTCTGTTTTATCTCTCTCTCTCTCTCTCTCTCTCCCTCCCTCCCTCTCCCTCTCCCTCTCCCTCCCTCCCTCCCTCCCTCCCTCTTTCTCCACTGTCTTCCAGCTCCATTTCAGATCCGGGGGGAAAATAGCAATTCGTGTGTAGCACTAGAGAAAAAGGAGAGATGTGCGGGATGGGGGTGTGGGGAGAGAGTGGGGTGCAGAGGAAAAGTGGAAAGAAAGAAATAAAGGCAAAGCCTATCCACTAGGTTAAAACTTTTTGACACTACGGGAAAGGCCTGAAGTCTGCCAGGATCTGCAGCAAAAGAACAAGGGAGCACGTGGAAGAATGTTTTTTGGGGGGAATTCTGTGATGAGCAGTTAAACCATCGCTTTTATAGTCCGCTTGAATTTCTTCTCATCTTCCTCCAATCTTGAACAAGTGGACCAATGACTTGAGTACATTATTATGCTAGTAACCAGTGCGATCTTATCCTTCTCCTGTAAGCATTGATTTTCACCTAACACTAGAAGGAGATTTCTCAGACCTTCATTTAAAGAAGCAGCTGGATTGCATCGGGGGAAAAAGAATCACTCCTACTCCTAAATCTTGATATAAAAACGACAAACTATTAGAGCTGACAGGCCATAAAATCATTTAATTCAATCCTTCCCTTTACAGAGAAAGAAATGAGACACAGACATTTTGAGTACACAGCTGTTTGACAGAAGAGCTCGTAATAGAGACTGTTCTACTGAGTCATGATAAGAGCGGTGAAGAGTATAAAGTCAAAGAGGAAGAGAAGATGATTGGGTTGGGGAAGCTCGTGTTAATAATTTATTCTGTATTTGTGTTGTTCGAATTTGAGAATGCTTTTTGATCAATTATTCATGGCTGAAGAAGGTAGAGAAAACATCGGATGCCATAGTACATCTGATCTGACCCTTTGGGGAAGAACCATTCCCTTGGTCCAGCCGTAGTGCAATGAAATTAGCCCATCAAGGGTCTTTGGATATGTTCAGTGAGCCTCTTCCACAGACATCCTGACCCACCCTGGAAAATAAAGACAACATCTGCCTCGAGGGACAGTTATACATCCTTTTGCATAGGAAGCCTGAAGAAATGTCTGCTTCTTGAAATTAGTTGACGGTCTCTCTGGGGGGTCTGCCAGGTGAACATGACACACTGGGTTTCTGCATGTCGCAAAAGCAAGAGGCTGTGCACCTCCCAGGGTGACAGGGACATTAGTGAAAATGAGACAGAAAATCATGACTGGTGACCTGTACTGATTCAGCACCTCATACACTCCCCTCTCATTAGTAGATACTTAACAAAAAGGATTGATGAACAAAGAGTGAGCGAAGGAGCGAATGTTAATGAGTAGAAGCTGGTGACCACTTCCAGGGAACAGAAGATAAATTTCCCAGCATATAAAGTAAAATCACCTGAAGTGCCAGTCATATGTTTCATCTTTTCCTTCTAAGGTCCTTAGGCATGAAAGGCTGTGGACTATATTCGAGACTAAGACCTGTTATCTCGAGTTCTGTCTGATTAAGCTTGTGTATGTGACTCCTCTACTACGTGGCTGAGGTCGGGAGTTGACCACAGGGCTATGTGTTAGAAACGTGGCTTATGATCTCAAAAACAAGGTCTGAGTCTTTTAAGCAACAGAAATTTTTATGAAAGAATGAAAATCAATTAAACATGGGTAGCTGGTCAGGCAGGCATGATATCTAAAATCATGATGTGTCTTTTTTTTTTTTTTTTTTTTGGTTCTGGCTTTTATGAGATTTACTTTTCAGTTTGGCCAAACTAATGAAAAGAATTACAGGATGGTGTTTGTAGATTTCTGCTTAAGTACATGCCCAAGGTTCTGGAATAAAAGAATGGAACAAAATCTTGGGGTTGAGTGAATTACATATACCTAATATATATTTAGAAATGAATAGACAGACAAATGTCTATATATAATAATATCATTAAGCTAGCAGAGTTTCTTTTGTTAAAATGGAAACTAAGCAGAAGGGCGGTAGTGCAATTTCTGAAACTAGGCTGTAATTATATCTTATTTGTAGGTAGGCACAACAAATGAAAGCAGTAAGGCAGTGAGTTTGCTTTGGCCTCTGTGTCTACCCACCCCCCCATTGTCCCCCAGCCTCCTCCCTCATTCCTCCAACCAAATCAATGAATTTGCGAATACTGAGTTGGAATTCAGCCAGGAATATCTGAAAATGCCGTCTCACATTGCCTGAATCTATAAGGAGGAAATTATTCAGACGATTGATGCTCTTTAGGGCAGAACATTAAATTGATCCTTTGGCAAGGAGTAGCTCATGTAACTTAACACAGCAATTCCCATAAATACCAATGTGATTATCAACCGAAGTATGACTTACCTATTTCTCAAAACTAGACAAGAAACCGTTCCGTGTATGTTTTTGTGTAGTTGCTACGTTTAATATGTGTGTGTCTTGACTTGCTCAAACCAGGCACGGCATAAATTACACTAATGAAAGTGCTTTGTCAAGTATGCAATGGGCTTGATGAAACACTTCCATTGTAAGACTTTTTTTTCAAGTACCTACCTTTCAAGTAAAATTATCCTCTAGATTGATATTTCTTCTTTGCTTTTTCTTGGTTAAGTGGAATTCTTTCTTCAACAGAAAGCTTTATTATATTCCCTTCTGCAACATGACTATATTTTAATGGTTTAAACTTGCAGAAAGCATATTTCCAACCATCGCTTTCTTATTTTGAACCTAAAATATTTGTAAAACTTTTCTCTCCCCGTATGGCATTTCTTGCATTAATTTGTTTATTCATAAGTTCATCTGTTCATTCCTTCAATAAATATTTGAGTGTCTGCCTTGTGCCAGACCCCGTGTTTCAGACACTAGGTGTTCACTAGTAAGCCAAACAACCATGGTCCTAGGTAATGATAAAGAAAAATAAAAAAAAGTAATTCAACAGGTAAGCAAGGCATTGGGTAAGAGTGCCATTTTAGAGCTGTCAGGGCACGCTTCCCTGGGGGTGTAACATTTGAACACAGACCAGAATGAAGTACGAAATGAGCCAAGCAGATGTCTGAGGGGAGAAGGCTTGAGGCAGACAACAGGTGCAGAGATCTCGAAGAGAGAGCATAATGGGCATTTTTACATAAAATGTGCATGATTTCCTCTTTACTTCTTGAGAGCAACTTCTTTTAAGAATAACTCTATGGTGGGGGGAGCACCTGAGAGGCTCAATCAGTTGAGTGTCCGACTCTTGATTTCAGCTCAGGTCATGATCCCAGGGTTTTGAGATCGAGTCCCATTTCGGGCTCTGTGTTGCTTGAGATTCTCTCTTTCTCTCCTTCTGCCCCTCCCCTGCTCATGCATGTATACACTTGCTCTCAAATTTAAAAAAAGAAAAGAAAAGAAAAAGAGCTCTATGAATTCTTGGCCTTGTGGAATTAATTGCTCCTTGATTTTGAATAGAATGCCTGTTCCGCTGGCCATTAATTTCAGGAAACAAGGCTGTTGTATGATGTGAGAAACAGATATTCTGGATTTAGAGAAAGAACATTGGCATGGACTTGCCCTGGCAGGGCTGGTGACTGAAACAAAGAGATGAATAATTAAAGGATCTGTGACAATGATTGCAGAAGATTTTTGAAAATGTTTCCTATGAAAATAATTAAAGTAACACTTTCTTCCAATCACTCTTGAGCATTTAAAGATCCGACTTCACTGGGTTTGGGGAAAGACGGTTCTCTCCCTGCCCTCCCCTCTGCTGGCCTCCCCAATAATAAGTGAGCTACTTGTTCATTGTACTCCATGGATTTCTGTGTGTTTGTGAACTAAACAGAAGGCAGTCAGAATTTTACAGAATTTTAGTGGCTCTCTATGGACATATGCCACAGGGAAAAACGCTGGATAGATTCAGATTGTTTCTATCCTTGAGACCAAGTTCATGCGATAGGGCAGCAGCTGGAAGTGATGTGATCAAATCAAGCAGTTGGGTTTGTCAGATCCTACCTACTCTGGTTACAGGTACAACCCTTGAACCAATCCAACCATAGTTCTCTTGGATCAGTTACCTCTGTCCCTTTCCCCATCACGACTGTCACTTCTTGCCCTTCCCTAAATAACTTAGCTCCTGACTCACTCTCTCCATGCGACAACTCCAGTCTCTGTCCTTGGGGATTTCAGAGCCTGTGGAATCTCCCATTTGTTGACTTTCACATGCTAATGATGTCATCCTGCTCTATCTTATCCCCCCCCCCCCACACACACATCCTTGTCTTTCAGTTTTAAATGCTGCGTCTTTCCCACATCCTACCTTTGTAACTCTCTCCCTCTAGTACCCTGAACCCCACGACCCAACAACTCTGCTAACCCCAAGCTCCTATCATCTTGTCCCAGTCCCTTACTTTCCTCGTGTCCTAACTTTACTCCTTCACTTCCAAGATCAATCGTTAAAATCATCCCTTGCCCAAATCTTCAGCTCCCTTGTCTCCCTCTCTAGATTAACAGCACTTCCTTGTCTCCCTGAACATGGGTGCAGTGCTGGGGGTTGGTGGCACTCTAAAGTCTCATTTGCTGACATGTAGCAGTCCGTGTATGCTCGCTGGCAATCGGGCTGTTTCCCCAGATCGTCCACGCTCCCGCTCTCGAGGTGACAGTCTCCACCTTTCTCCTCTCTCCTCGGACCTCCACATCTCAGCCGATGGCCTTCCTAGATTTCCCTGAAAAGACTGAAGTAATCGAAGGGGAGCCACCATACCTCTCATCACCACACCCTCCCATCCCCCTGTGTGTGTGCCCACGTGACCTCATTTCTCTTCTCCTCTTATGGAGGACCCATCTCTCTGTGAATATCTCATCCATCGGTGGCTACTTGCGGACATAGCTCCAGAAATGTAAAACCCTCTCGAATACATCAGCAACTTCCCCCAGTCTACTGGGTCATCACCATCAACACACAGGCCTGCTCCCAATTTCTCCATTGCCATAAAAATGAAAAAAATAATCTCTTGAACCTACTTCATCTTCCAGCTACTGTTCGACTTCTCTCCTTTCCTTTACAGAACATCTTCTTGGATGTGTGGTCCATACGCTCCATCTCGTTTTTCTCCTCCAGTCGAATGGACTTCAGCCAGGTTTGCATCCTTATGCAGGCATCAGGATTACTCCTACCAAGCTTATCCCCGACCTCAACATTGCCAGATCTTTCCTTGGTGGTCATCCACCTCGACTGTCAGCATTTGATACAGTTACTTTCTCTCTCCTCCTGAAACACTCTTTTCACTTGGCTTTCGGGACACTCCATTTGCCTGGTTTCCTACTTTTTAGGCTCCCTTTTAAGTTCTTTTTCATGTCCCATCTTCAAATATTGAACTTCCTTCAGGCTCATCTCCATTTGTGTAAGAGTTCGATAGCTAATGGGGTTAGTGGCTCCTGTGTGGGGCAGCACAAGTCGAGAGGGAACATTCTCTGATTAGTGTCATGATTAAGTAAGCTCTGGGTCAGATTGCTTGGATCTGGACTTCTGTCACTCCCCCGTCCACATCCACACATGCATACCTATTAGCTGTTTTCTCATTCCAAGTCAGCTGGAAGTAATGTTAGTACCTGCTTCACGGGGATGCTTTTAGGATTAAAAGCAGTAATGTAGGCAAAGAGGTTGGCACGAAATAAAAACTCAAACATGATGTATTATAAATATGGCTGAAATGGCAGGTTTTTCAATCTCTTAAACTGTTGGAGTTTCAAGTAAGACCTAGTAAACCATATACCTTGCCTACTCTCGTGTTCTATAATAATAAAACAATTGCAACACAATTCCCTTATTGGAATTAATGCGGTGAGGACTGCTTCCGATAAGAAGCTAGTGGAGATGATTAAATATTAAAAGTGAATTGCCAACATTACTGAAAAGCCCAAATGCAAATGTGGATAAACACGAATGCTGTAAAAGATTGTTCTACTGACTCTGAAGATCCTCACGGTCCTTACTACTTACTGTTCCCTGGATTACAACCAGAGGAACTCAAGCTTTTCACGTGACCCCTTGCTCTGGGCTCCACCCAGTATAAGTTTGTTCACAACTGAGCTAGCCAGAAAAGCATTTTCCAAGAAATATTTTGCCAGAGAGCATTTTTTGTGGTATGTTACCAGGACTTCCATAATCAAATATAAATTTCAAAAGTTCTGGATTAAAATCACTTTAAATGGCAGGACTTCTCAAAGTCTCTTCTATTCTCATTATGCAAATGATGACCTTCATAAAGTCTTTTCATCAGTGTTTCTCAAACCTATATAATACAGAAGACTTTAACTTTCTCAAACAAACTATCTTTGCATTATGCTCCTCAGAACACTTTTTGGGATAGAGAATACCACAATTTACATTCTGTCTGTTTTGCTTTACCATTTTATGTTTGAGGCTTACCTTGGTATGTGACACATGATAGGTGTGTAATAAATATTTGTCAAAGGAACAAAATATAAGCACATGTTTTCCAATCTTTAAAGACATGTATCAAGAAACACATGATTCACAACTATTTATGATCTAATGACTCATCTTGGACAGTACTCACTGATATAGGCAACTCCTTTTGTCCCCTATCTAAGCTAATCATTATAAACTGATCCCTGAAAGAGGACTCAGTATTTAAAAGTGGGGGAAAAAGACCTTAGTAATCAATTTGTGTTTTAAAACAAAGTTTCTGGAACTTGTATGTGAGTATTATCACTTTAAATAAATGGCTTTGAAAAAGTGTATATTTCATTTCTCAGAGAAGGTTTGGAATACATGGCCATGAAGTATATCATTCATTCATTCAGCAACTTTGCACCTATTCTGTGCCAGGCACTATTTCAAATATCGGTAATCTAGGAGTGAAAAGAGCCGAGAAGTCTTTGTTCTCCGGTGGCTCACAATCTAGTGGGGAAAAGAGGAGGCAACATACAATTTCAAAAGTAAACAAATTTAGGGCTCCTGAGTGGCTCAGTTGGTTGAGCATCCAACTTCGACTTAGGTCATGATCTCTCAGTTTGTGAGTTCAAGACTTGCGTCAGTGAACTTGAGCCCTGCTTTGGCTCTGCGCTCTCTCTCCCTCTCTCTCCCAATCTCTTTGCACCTTGTGGGATTTTCTCTGTCTCCCTCTCTCTCTCTGCCCCTTGCTGTCTTTCTCTCTCTCTCTCTCTCAAAAATAAATTAATTAATAAATTAAAAAAATAAAAAGTGAGCAGATTAAAGGTGAATTAGTTGCAGACTGAGATGCACACTGTTAAGGCAACAACAAAGAAATGAAGTGGAAGGAAGCCAGGGATCAGGAAGCCATCCAGGTACCAAAGAAAAGACAGGGACAGGGGCAGAGCTAAGGGAGAACACGCCAGCAGAGATGATGTCAAAGTCTGAGCATCACACCCCTGTCTGGAGGCCCCTGGGGAGCCAAGGAGTGACAGGACTTGAGGGCGACGGGCAGTCACAGCTGCATGGAGGTGGCCGGAAGCTGGGAGTCAGCCGAGATGCGGTGTGGTCACACAGGAACAGCGGCCCCCGTAGAGAGAGAGGATGTGCAAGCGAGAGAGGGCATCTTACAAATCACTCCTTACGTGGCCCAGATCGCTCACTTCTCCACAGCAGGCTGACACCTGTTAGCTCAATGGCTCGTCAGCCCCAGACTCAAGTCCTTCCATGTCCCATTGTTTTAAACATTCTCCAAATAAGCAGAATCTTTTGCCATTTAGGACCTGGCTTGTTTGCACACCTCGTGAAAATAACCGACATCTCCCAGCCATGTATCAGATGAGACTTGGGCTTATAAAGACCCCAAGTTACCGCTGGGGCATGTGGGGAGCTCCCTGACACTTGCTGGCCTGCCCAGTGGTGTCCCTTAGACATGTGAGGCTCTTCTCATCCCCCTCTCCCCTGGCAGTTCCCTTACCCTTCTTCTCCTCTTCTGGATGGTGGCCACAACGTTAGAGCCTCTGGACAATCTCCTGCTGTGAGGGACATCCCTGACCCGGAAACTGCTCAAAGCGGCCCCGAATGAAGCTCATGTGTGCTACTGCCACCTTGTGATCATATCGTCCTCCTCCGTCAGACCTGAAGTCCCTCCCATTCTCTGCAGATGGGGTCACCAGTCAAGGGCAGCTCTGGTCCAGCTATGGGAGGAGGCGTTTTCTTTACGGAGGCCACAGATCCCAGGCCAAAGGAGGGACCTTGAACCAGAGAAATAAAGGGGCTTATTCATACCTCTCTCACACACTACATTTGTGGAAAGGCTGGAGAACCTATTTCTGAAAATCATTTACCACTTCCAATTTTTTTGGACACACTTTGTAGCTGTAGAAAAATCTACAACCCAGGTGTATTTAGAAATAGGTCTTAAACTCTCGGGTCTCATGTAATAAACTTTTCCCATATCGTTAAATGCTCACATTTTTTGCCATAATTGGAAAAGATAGTCACTCTTCCAGCCGCCAGTCTCAAACAAACAAATGTGAAGCATTTGAACACAGTTGCATTAAACGTTTTGTTTATTGCAAACTTTGGTCCATTCTCTTATCTTGTAAGATACCACAATTCCAGTTTCTGGAGCAAGAGGAAAGCTGTGTATAGCATTCAAAAATAAAACGACTTCAACAAAATTGATTTTGTGGGCACAGTGTCTTTGAGGAAGAGAGTTGATCATTAAGCCTAAATGTAAGAGACACACAGCATGTCGTAGTTATAACGGGATTCCCCGCTTAGAGCCCCATGAATACACGTTAGCCATTTTGAGAGTTTCACGTGTGTGGAACAGAACAAAGACGGAGTTAGAAGATGGGCAGGGGCAGGGTGAAATATTCTGCAGAATGAAGGAGAAGTATGAAAGTCAAGCAATAAACTGTTCTGCCAGGTTCCTGGTGTACTGGATTAAATGTAACATATGAGGCTCTCAATATCGCTCTACATCCTTTTTTTTTTTTGTCTCTAGCTAATTCCCTCCCCCAACTCTCACCATCTTCAAACCCCTACTCCACCACTATGGACCCCTCCACTGATGATGTGACCTCCTATCGAAAAGAAGATCGGGTATTTGACAAATAGCTTTCACCTCCTTTCCCTTCTGCTTAGCATTAGAAGTGACTCCTGTCGGGGTGTTTGGGGACTCTGGGTTAGGCATCTGATTGTTGGTTTCGGCTCAGGTCACGATCTTGTGGTTCGGTTGGTGAGATCAAGGCCCACGCTGGGCTCTGTGCTGACAGTGTAGAGCCTGATTTGGATCCTCTGTCCCTCTCTCTGCCCCTCCCCTGCTCATGTTATCTCTGTCTCCCTCAAAATAAATAAACCTTTTTTTTTTTTTTCTTAAAGAAGTGATTCCTGTCTCAGAGGAACAGAGATCCAGGGTTGTGTGAAATGCCAACCTCTCTCCTGGGGTGCTTGATTCACACCGTGACACACATGCCAGACCATGTCCCCTCCATCTGCAATAGCACCCTGGTCTCTCTTCTCTGCTGCTTATAAAATGCAAAACTGCTGTCCTTTGAAAAAATGTGTTTTTTGATTTCAAGTTACTATGCTGCCTCTTTGCTTTCTTCTGAGGCCAGCCTTCATGAAAAAATGTTCCACTTGCAAACCACTTTCTACATTCCCATCCATTCCACAGAAGGTTCCGGGGCACGCTCTAACCTCCTCCTCCTCCCGAAACCCTTTGCCAAG